>NC_134533.1:26598317-31398317 GCF_050624435.1 Tenrec ecaudatus | reverse complement strand
CTTCCAAGACAGATTTCTTCATTCTTCGGTAAGTCTACTATATAAGATATTTTTCACTAACACTGTATTTTAAAGTTATCAGTTCTTTACTCTTCCTTATTCTTGGTCCAACTTTAACATGCTTAGGACATGACTGAAAATATATGGCTTGGGTCAGGTGCATATTAGTCCTCAAAGTACATACTTGATATTGGCAGTTGCAAGAGGTCTCCACTACTAATTTTTCCAATTTAATTTGTGATTTTATTTTGTAGTTGCTTCTTCCATAATTATTGATTGTGGATCCAAGTTAAATGAAAGCCTTAGAAACTTTGATAATTCCCTATTTTATTATGTTACTTATGGGTCCATTTGTGAGATGTTTGCTTTGTTTTATGTGCAGTATAATTCAACTGAAGGCTGCAATCTTCAATCTTCATTGGCGAGTATTTTAAATTCTCTTTGCTTTCAGTGAGCGATACTATTTTATCTTCATATCACAGGTGTTAATGACTTTCCCTCAAATCCCACTGCTGTTTTCTTCGGAGAGGCCAGCTTCTAAAATTTCCTCCTGGTCACTTTTTATGTTTAATGATTTTATTGGCATATATGTCACATATCATAGAAATTAATCACTCAATAATATTAAGCAGATTTGCACAAAAGCACTACAATCAATTTCAAAATATTGTCCTTTCATACTCATTATTTCCCCTCCATCCTCCTCTGCCATGCCTTGCCTCTATGCAGTTGCTGCCTCTGTATATCTACCCCCTTGTATTCTGTGTACAGAAAGTCATACAAAATACAAATAGGAAACAAACAACCAACCAAACCAAAAACCTCAGTACATAAGACAGAAACACCTCAGTTAATCAGAAAGCAGAAAATAATGAAAACAGAAGCAACTTTAAAATGGGTCAAAATGGAGATCAAATTATAAGGTATTACAATTAACTTAACCTAATTTCTTCTGCGGTAGTATACGTCACAATGAGCTCTGCCTGAAAGCAGACAATGGGCAGAGGGGCTTTTCTGGAGGTGCTCTGCATATGGGACCCTGCAAATGTATTTCCATCGTCATTCGGAGCCATCTGAAAAGCAAGTGTCCACAATTTAAGCTGTCATCCCATTCTCTCCTTCAGAGTTGGGTTCAATTATTTGCAATTCTTGTTTGTTCGTCCAGCAGTTCTTGGTAATATAAATATTCTTTGCTAACAACATAAATTCAAATGCATTATTTCATAGAATCCTTCCATATAGCACTGGAGGATTGAATTTTTTCCTACAGTTCTTTCAACTTGAGAAATGCTGAGTGTTTTTCTTTTTTTGTTTTAGAAAATCAGATATTTTCACATTTCATTATATTATTTTACTCTTTATTTTCCAGTGCACCTGTTTTAGTCATCATCGTCCATATGCTTTAGTTAACTTATGCTCAAGAGCAAGTGGCAGAAGTCTGATATTCACTTTTGGTCTTTTTTTTCTTTTTCAAAACCTTTTACTCTCTCCATATATAATTACCTTAATGCTAGCTTACAACTCATTTTATATTTCATCATTCTTTTTCAATGCATCTAACCCATTTTTAAGACAGCTCTCAATTCAGGTGGTTGGGTACCATAGTGGACTTCATATTGGACTGCTAATCACAATGTTGATAGTTCGAATCCACCAGCTCCTTGATGGGAGAGAGATGACAATGTCTGCTCTGTAAAGGTTCACAGTATACTCCTCCTCTGTTGTCCATGGTTGCTGAGAATTGAGTCATCAGTAACAGTGAGTGTGGTTTGGGTAAACTCAAAACTATATTTCGGGTCATATGGACTTGCTGCCATTGTCTGAAGTAAACTTTCCCTGTCATCATGTTATTTATGGTCTACACATCCAGGCATTGGCCATATTCTGACTGATGAAACTGGACTTCCCCACGATCTCATTCCTCAGATGTCAGTTTGATTCCTCTATATTCCATTCAGTGAGCTGCAGGTATCTACAATTATATTGTAGAAAAAACGCACTCACAACGAAAACGTTATTGGCCTTGCAAACTTCTACAATGCATTTTCCAACTTCTGATGCCTGTTCTTTGGTTCTGACTTTCGCATTCCACTCACCAGCAATTATTAATGCATCTCTGTATTGTGGCACAAATATTAATTAGTTTTCTCTATTTTACGTCTCTGGGGTCTAATATCCATTGCAATGGCTACAGAGTTCTCTGGATAAAATTCATGATAAAGGGTTGATTAAGGGAGTTAATAAGTTGTGATGCCAGGGAGAAAGGCTCAGGGCTGAGTTCATCAGGACATGCTACGAAGTTCCTTCAGGTCTGCTAATACCTGCTCCCCGGGGCACGTCACTCTGCTCTTGAGATTGCTCAACAGAAGGTGTTAGGCTCAAGTTCTCTGGGTCAGCAAGGCTCACTTCCCAAATTAAGTGCCAAGAGGAGCCCCTCAGCCAGAAGGCACTCAGCCTCTGCAGTACAGGAAGCCAAATTTCCCCTACTAGGGGCCCACAGGGACCCCACTCTGCAAGGCAGAATCCTGCACAAAAGAAGTCATCTTTACGTGCTCCAAGGATTGGGAAGGCCAGTACTCTGTTCCATTCTCTGGCTCCTGGTTCTTCTGCTGATCTTCTGTTATATGCATCAACGAGGGTCACTGCATTGGGATGACCGATCTAGAGGATATGCTCCACTTATGGCTCTTTCTGGTAATGAGTTCTTCCGTCTGACTTCACAGCAGGCTTATTTGACACAGAAGGATGGCCATCTAGGAATCCTAGTCACAAGCACTCCAAGGTGAAGCCCATCCATATCATCCTCCACCCTCTTACCAGGCACATGCAGGGAAGGGTCATTTGGTAGGAATTAGAAACGTTTTCCAGAACAGCTACATTAAATAATTCAATGCACTTGTAATCCTAAATCCATGATGGAACAACTAAGATTACAGATAGTGGTAAAGAATTTAATATTCTCATCTTTGACAGTATTGGTTGGTATGTTAATTTGTCTTATTAGGCAATATTTATTGCATACTAAAGGATACCGACCTGTTGTGGTGAGCAACACTATTCCTTCTTATTTTGATATTTTGGAAATAGGCCATATGTTTGTCTTATTCAAAAGAGTCAATATTGTCTATTTTAGCTCATCTATGTTGATCTATTGGTCTTATGTATTACATTTCATTTTTGTCCACTTTCAGTATTCCTATATTCATAATTTGTAAATTTCATACTCCAATTATTAATAAATGTTTGCAGCTGCTCTGTCTCATTTTGAGTCATGCCACACAAATAAATAAAGGTCCTGGAACATTTAATCCTTCTGAACCATGAAGATCTATTCTGCTTTGAGGAGACAGCCCTTTCTCACTTTAGTTTTGAGTACCTTCCAACTTCCTCTGACCATAGGCCCCAAAAAGGCTGATTCTATTCATAAGGTTTTTACTGGTCCTTTATTTCCACAAGAAGATTAGCAGGTGGTCCTTCTTTGTTCTTATCTCAAGCTCTGCTGAAATCTGTCCATTGTAGGTAATTATTAGATTTCAGAGATAAATATTTCCTCCTTTTAATTTATTGTGGGAATGACACATGGCTAGTAATAGTGATGCTATTATTAGGTGAATGAAGTTTGATTACTGGAAAAATTCCAGTGGGAGTGAGAATAAAATCCATTTTAAAAACATCTATTATCATGTGCAGTGGCCAAAAACTTTGTAAAAGATGTTTTGCATTCCCGTGTGAGGTATGAAACTAGACTAGATGAACTCCTCCCACTTTAATGTCTGCAAACACACAGACATAGGTATCCAAAGAAATTATTGAGGTTCAACAAGCCAGATTACCTGATCATCCTGTGGTGACTTGTGTGTTTCTATGATGATGGAAGCTATGACGCAAATACTTAAAATCCCAGTGCAGCCATCCATGCCGGATACATTCAGTAGAGCTTCCAGACTAAGGCAGGTCTTAGTTGGTTGACAGTCTACTGATATTAGTCATTGAAAATTCTGTGGTTCTGGAGGATGATACCCCTTGTGTGAAACAAACTCAAAATATGTCGTGGCTGCAACAATGAACTAACTAAAATGTATGTGGCAGAACCAGACAACATTTGATTCTGTTGGACATTGGTTCACCTTAAGTAAGCACCAAGAGAATGTCAGATAAAAACAAGAAAAAACCTAACAGTGTTGTCTAGCAAATAATTCTCAAGGATTTTCTTGGACATATACTGAGCAAACCAATTCATATTCAGACAATTCATACAATCTGAAGATATGAATGCTAAACAAAATATTATCAGATGCATATCTATTATATGATATATAATTTAAGATATATACTATATGATAAATATTTATATATAAGATATATGTTTTAATCCTGGTCTCAACATCCCTTTGCTTAAAAGAGAATTAATTCTATTTTCTGTTTACAGGAATTTGTCATATTATATCCACTTTAGAGACTCACATTCATTACCAAGATTAACATTTGTATTATTCTTCACAGTTTATATCATTTTTAATTTATAATGTATCATCTGGAGCTTACAATTCCATTGATTTAGAAAGGAGTTATTTTTATTTGTTTTGTTTCTGTTGCTGGATTTTTAGGGTTTTTTAAAGCTTCCATTTTACGGATTAGCAAATGGAGGCTTGCTGGTAATTGAGGACTATCCAGAACTATGACTGGGAAAGTATACAGATAAGTTCCAGAACATGGCTCTTTCACTTGTAAACAAGATAGCATTCATTTTCTTTTTTTCAGGATTACATCTATGTATTCTGTCTTATTTTTTTAAGGATTATTTTCTTGTGGTGGTAATAGAATCATAGATTGAAAATGACAATCATAATAACGATTAATCATGACTGACATTTTGAATGCTGTTGTCTTAAATTATCACCGCATCAACAGTACTTCCTGCTGTTTAATTTCTGCTGCTGAAGGGGAAACACCCTCATTTGCGTTTCCTGCTGGCAAAATCTTGCAGAGGCCCGTCTGTAAACACCAGTCTACAAGCACAGCAGAGTTCTACCCAGAGCATTCACACAAATGTTTCGCTGTTTTGCAATAAATAAATAAATATGCACTGATTAGCAATCACATAAACCAGGATTATCTGAGTCATCGCAGAAGCTTAGCTGTCTCTGGCTGACACATGACAGCTGTAAAATTGCAAGATACTGCCCTTCAGTGGTACACATCAATGTGGAGAAATGCTGATTCACCCATGTACATTTACTTGTATCGACATACATTTAACACCCTGTATATGCATTGAAAACAACTAATTAGAAACAACAATATAAGAATACTAAGGAATGAATTAGAAAATTTACATGTAAAAGGAACTTTAAACATGAAATGTGCCATCATCCTTCTGAAAATATTTTCTTTCTACTCAAGCCCTTGGTATCAGCTCCTCATTTTTCTTCTCCCTCTCTGCACCCCTTCCCTGATGAGCCCTTGATAATTTATAAATTATTATTATTTTGTCATGTCTTACACTGTCCAACGTCTCCCTTCACCCACTTTTCTATTGTTTTGAGCATATTTTGAGAATGATGGCAACAAATGTACAAATGTGCTTGACACAATGGATGGATGGATAGGTTGTGATAAGAGCATAAGAGGCCCCAATAAAATGATTTGAAAAAGAAAGAAAATGAACAGCGATGGACTCAGAAGTAGAAGTAAAAGAGGCAAGTTAAAAGTTTCTAAGTGTACTTTTGCCATGTGCCCTGGATGTATGACCTGAACATGATGAGCTCAACTTTCTCATCCGGGAAGGCATTAAACATCTCTAAGTCACCTTTCCACATCAGAACCCTGTGCCATCCGCACGACTGTTCTATGTTGGGGCCCATTGTTTCAATCAAGATGCCAACCCATCTGCTTGAGGGCCTTCCTCTTTTCTTTTTCACTAGCCTTCTACTTTACCAAGCCCGATGTGCATTTCCAGGGACTGGTCTTTCTGAGACCACGTCCCAAGTACGTGAGATGAAGTCTTGCCATCCTTGTTCTGAGGAGCACACTGGCTATCCTTCTCCTAAAACATAATTGTTTGTTCTTTTGTCAGCATGGTCCTATCTATCTATCTATCTATCTATCTATCTAGCAAGCTATCTATCGAGCTATCGAGCTAACTATTTTGCCAGCATCAAGCAGTGTTCTTTATTCTATTTCTTCAACAAAGTAAAGTGTACAACACCAAAATAATAATAATTATATGAACTGTACCTGCTTTTGTGCCTCCCCAAAAGTACAAGATCCTTGTACAGATTAAATTATTTAATTTGTGGGATGTATTTAGAATATATATATTTACACTCAATGAGGGTTAACCCAAAACTATGAAATCTATTGCCATCAAGCTGATTCTGACTCATAGATAGCCCACATAGTCTATGTTGAGTCACAGTGACCCTATAGAACACTGTAGTGACCCTAGAGTGCTTCTTTGGATTTCCAAGACTCTAATTCTTTACAGCAGTAGAAAGACCCATATTTCTCCCACCGAGAAGTTGGTAGTCTCAAACTGCTGTCCTTGTGGATCAAAATCTAGTATGTAACCACTATGCCACCAGGATTCCTAACAGAAATGAAACTTAGGGTTTCGAAATGCATATCTGTCTTCTAGTTTCAGTAATAATTCATTAACAGCAGACTACAGAGAGTCTACACCTCAGAAAACCTGAGACCCACTGTTCATCAGAATATACCACATAGTATGTGTTACCATGTCGGCGCGGTGGGGAGGACATCTAAGGATTTGACCAATGATCATCTATTCATAAATTAAAGGACTCACTTGAAGATAAATCATATTTGCTCCAAATCTGAAATTAATAGAAGATATCAAACTTATTTTGGAAGAGACTAGCGGTACCCACAAGGTTATGGCCCTTACTCATTTTTCAGATTGGAAAGAAACTCATCCCTATTTTAGAACAATGAACTATCAAGAGGGCAGAATGTATCTAAGGATAGAAATCAGAGGGTTACTAAAGAAGTAAGATGGAAACAGGAAGCAAAGAGGAAGTGGGATAAGCACTGGTACACTGAGGAGATGGAAATGGATGAGTTGAATCAGAATGTGACTCAATGTCAAACTAAATCTCTACTTTGTACCCCTTCACCGAATCCCCCACCCCACAAAGTTTTTAATAGGTTGTTCCAGAATGATTAAATATGTTTATGTATTATTATTATTATTACATTGGAAGCAAAGCATCCATTGGTCCTTGCTAAAAGCCCTCTAGTAAGCATTTGTTTTGATAGCTATAATTTTTTAATTTTAACTATCTGTCATATTAGCTAGAAATAATACATTTCTATGGGAACCCAACAACTGAATGGAAAAAGAATCACTTAGCAGACTTCCATTTGTCTTGACAATATGTGTATGCATCATGACAATGATTTTTAAACATCTGGAGAAGGTGGTAAAAATTTGAAAATTATTTCCAAACATGAGAGTTAGCTTTTGAGATATGTTGGGAGAGCCAGGATCGTCAGCATTGTGGGAGTAAGGTTTCCCCCAAAAGGTAGAGTTCACAGCCTGATGATGTCTCCGTGGAAGTGTGGTCAATTTATGAAATAGTTTTTATGGAGAACCAAATTTCTCTTTTCTTTCTCTTGCTGGTCTGGATACTGCATGGTTCTTTGGAACTTAGACTGATGATCCGACATGTTACTTGCTGGCCCTGGGAGTTGTCGGCAGCCTGCCATATTGCCTCCTTGGATCAACTGAGCCCTGCCTCCTGTGGGCTGTGGTTTTTCTGCCTCCTCATTTTTCCATCTGTCTTCTGGTTCAACTTGCCACTATCTGGTTTCCTAGTATGAGCAGCTGGGTGAACTGGAAGGAAAGAGGGTTAAGCTTAACATCTGACTCATGGACATGAACTGAGCTTCTCTGCAGCTATGTGCACTGTTTTTTTGATATACAGTTACCCTGCAAGCCATATGGTCAGCAGTTCAAAACCACCAGCAGTTCCTTGGGAGAAAGATTGAGTTTTCTACTCCCTCTCTGAAACCCAAAGGGGGTCACTATCCATCAGCATTGACTCGATGTTGGTGCATATTATACATTTATTACTGTCACTGGGTTTGTTTCCCTATAAAACACAGCCTAATACTCCAACCAAATCAAAACCAAACTCACTGCCACAGAGTTGATGTTAATGAGAGTAGAGAGACACTTCTTTCTCAGCAGGAGCAGCTTGTGGTTTTGAAATGTTGACCTTGAAGGTCATAGCCTAACATGTAACCAACAAGTTAGTAAGTCCACCAAGATATGTTTAAAAAACAAATATCAATGGTTATTTTTAATTTATTGAGAAATAACACTTGTAGACTAAGTGATCACTAAAAAAATGAAGATGAGCATTTTAAACTTGAGTCAGTATAGTTTCATTGATGAAATGAGAGTGCTCTGAGGATTATCCATTGAGATAAAAGAAAAATTAATTTTTAATTAAAATGGATTATAGTCAGTCATAACTAAATGAACATATTTCATTGATAACTGGGAAAATGAAAAAGAATTATATAAAAAGTATATCGGATATCTGGTCTACTATGATCAGTCCATGGTCTACTACTATTTGGTCTATAATGATCAAGAGCCACTCACATTTTCCTGGTAGAATTACATCAACTTTGAGAAAGTGGAGTCTATTTTCTGAAGGAATTGTTAAACTGAAAGAATGGGATATTGCTGAGACTGTCCATTGTCTCTAAGACAGAAGGAAAAATTTTGTAAAAATCAAAGGTAAGTAGAATTCAGTGGAGTTATCTTTTTCCAATGTTGGCATTGTACATAGACTGCTCCTAAGTCAAGCTGTGCTCTGGGACTTATGATTCAAGAACTGTGTTTTACACCTCTAGTTTCCTTAGCATTGCTTAGTAGACTTTCTCTCAAATGCTATTAGAATTTAAATCATTGGAATTGGTGCCACAAATGGAATATGGATTCCAACTGTTTTGTTCTCTAAAGTGAAATTTTATTAGGTGAAGAGAATTAAAAATGAACAACTGAACGAAGCCTGTTGTTATTGTTGTTGTTAGTTGTCATCAAGTCCGTTTCAATCCTTAGAGATCCAATGAACAACAGAAGGAAACACTGCCTGGTCCTCTGCCTTTCTCACAGTTGTTCATACGCTTTCCAAAACTCTAAAGGAGTCTTGAACAGATTTATTCAATGCGAAGAGTCCTTTGAACTCTTGACTGCTGCTTCCATGAGCATTGGTTTTATTCCTTGAGCACTGATTGATTGTGGATTGAAGCAATACAAAATCCTTCACAAGGTCAATCTTTTCTCTATTTACTTACTGGCCCAGCTGTGAGGATTTTGGTCTTCTCGACATTGAGTTGTAACCCGTCCTGAAGGCTGCCATCTCTGATTTCATTAACAAGTGCTTCAAATCCTCCTCATTTCAGCAAGCAGAGTTGGGTTATCTGCGCATCTCATTTTGTTAATAATATCATTGCATAATCAATACACCAAAGTAAGCAATCATTCTGGCATTCTCTGCTTCAACAAAGATCCACCTGACATCAGCAAGGATACCCCTTGTTCTACAGCCTCTCTGGATGCTGCCTGAACCTCTGGTAACTATCTATCAGTGTACTGCTGCAACCACCGTTGCATG
Source organism: Tenrec ecaudatus (assembly GCF_050624435.1). Taxonomy (NCBI): domain Eukaryota; kingdom Metazoa; phylum Chordata; class Mammalia; order Afrosoricida; family Tenrecidae; genus Tenrec; species Tenrec ecaudatus. The sequence goes on along the minus strand of NC_134533.1, from coordinate 31,388,667 downwards.
ATATGGAGCAAAATCTGCACATTCTTTTGGGTCACCTTTCCTTAGAAGGGGTACACCTACAGAGCTCTTCCAGTCAGTTAGCCAAGTAGTTATCTTCCAAATTTCCAGACATAGATGAGTTAAGTGATTCCAGTGCTTCATTGACATGTTGACACTTTTCCATTGTTATACTATTAATTCCTGGAGCTAATGCTTTCAGTGCAGTATGAACTCATTCATTCAGGACAATTGGTTCTTGTTCATATGCTACAACCTGAAATGGTGTGTCCACTACTTCTTCTTGATTAGTGCCTCTACTTATTCTTTTCATCTTCTTTTGACAGTTTATTCATCATTCGGTATGTTTCCCAGAGAGTCTTTCAGTATTGTAACTCACTGCTTGGAATTTTTTCTTGTCTTCTTTTTGTTTCAGACATGCTGAGTATGTTGTTCCTTTTTGACTCCCTAGTTCTAAGTCTTCACACATTTCATTATAGTATTTTACTTCATCTTCTTGAGCAGCCCATTAAAAAATTCTGTACAGCTCTTCGACTTCATCATTTCTTTCATTTGCCTTACTTCTCTATGATTAAGAAAGTTCTAGAGTCTATTCTGATACCCACTTTGATCTTTCTTTTCTTTTTAATGGACTTTTGTTTTCTTCATGAATGATTTTACTTATGTTGTCCCATAACTCATCAGGTCTTCTGCCACGAGTGCTTAATGACTCCAATCTATTATTGAGACAGCCTGGAAATTGAGGTCATATTTGGGCCCTCATGGACTTGTTTTAATTTTTTTCAACTTCAATCTGAACTTACATGTAAGCAATTGATGGTCTGTTCCAGAATCAGCCCCTAGCCTCTCCTTTCCTGCTAACTTCGAGTTTCTCAGTTGTCTCTTCCCACCAAAAAAAGCGAGAAAACAAACAAGCAAAAAACTCACTACCAACATAACATTTTTTTATTAGTGTATAAAATCCAAACCAAATTCATTGCCATTGAGTTGATGTCGACTCGTGGTCACTCAATAGGACAGGGTAGAACTGCCCCTGTGAGTTTCTGACACTGTAACTCTTTACCGGAGTAGAAACCCCCATGATTTTTCCCACAGAGTGGCTGTGGTTTCCACCTGCTGACCACAGCCCAATGTGTAACCATTATGCTACCAGGGTGTCTCTGTGCCACAGATGTAGGGCTCCTCCTACCCACAGCTGTAGTCAATTTGATTTCTCTGTATTCCATCTGCAGAATTCCACGTGCACAGTCAATTTTCATGTTGAAAAAAAAGATATCTCCTATAAACAAGTCATTGGTCTTGCAAAATTCTATCATGAGCTCTCCAGCTTCATTTCTATCACCAAGACTTCACTTATTAACTATTGTTCCTCCCTTTGTTTCCAAATTTGGAATTCAATGACCCCAAATTATTAATGAATCACGATTGCACATTTCATCAATTTCTGAGTGGATACGTTGATATAATTCTATGATTTCCTCACCATTGGCTTTTCTGATTGGTGTATAAAAATAATAATAGTTACATCCATTGGATTTTCTTGAATGTGGGCAGATACACTCCTGTCACGGTCAGCATTGTACTTCATGATAGATTTTGAAATGTCCTTTTTGACAGTGAATCCAATGTCATTCTTCTTGATTGTGTCTTTCCAGTCATTGTAGACCACAAAATGTCCTGATTTAAATTGCTAGTACCACCACATTTCAGCTTACCAATACCCAGGATCTCAATCTTTATGCATTTCAGTTTTGACTACTTCAGTTTTCCAATACTCACACTTTGTACATTCACAGTTTAGACTATTAGTAGACTTCTGCAGCGGTTTCTTCTCATTTTAACCAGCACTCCATCAGAAAATTAAGCTCCTTCCACAGACGGTACTCCATTTAGATCACCAAGGTAGACTCTCCTTTGAGAAATCTTCAGCTCAGTCATGTTTGTATTGCTTTCCCATCCCAGGGGCCCATGCCCTGGCACTTTCTCTGACAACGTTCTGATTCCATTCATAAGGGCTTTAGTGTCTGACAGTGTTTCACTACTCTGTATAAGGTTGTCAGAAGCTACCTCCTTTGACGTCAGAAACCAGTTTCTGCTTTATAGTGTGTTTGTAATCTGTAAGCGCCACTGACACCCGCTCACTGTGGGTGACTCTACTGGCATTGGAAACACCAGTGACACAGCTTCTAGCCTCACAGCAACTTACAAGCCACCACTTTAGGACAAACTGACAGGCATGAATGGGAATCAATACTTATTTGCTATTATTAGTGTCCCCTAAGTGGAAAAGGAGAAAAGTGGATAATTATCATGAATGGAGAATAACATTATTTTTAAATACATATGTGTGTGTACATTACCATCATTCCACTTAGATTTATGGAATAGGGTTTTTTAAGAGTAAATAACTCAACTTTTCTATCATATTTATTGAATGTTCATGCTATTTGAGAAGATATTTACTAGTCAATTTTAATATTTAATTGTCTACAACTGAATTATTCACAGACACTATATTAAATATGAATCATCAATATAAACTTAACTTCTTAAAAAAATAGGAAATGGGACTCAGATATACCAAGACAAAACCAAATTCAAGTTCCCTACCACTGAATCAAATTGGAACCATTGTGGCCCCATAATGCAGAGTGGCACTACCACAGTGGGTTTCCAAAGCTACACGTATTTACGGGAGTCGAGAAGCGTCATCTTTGTCCTAAGAGGTATTTGGGGCTGACCTTGTGATTAGCAGCCCAACTTGTAACCTGCCATTTCTTCAGGGCTCCACGGGGCACAGCTACACTATTAATGAATTGCACAGGACAGTGCTTTTAAGTTGGTGAAATAGATAAAAGTAATTTGAGGCACACCAAATTGGTAGTAGTATTTGGTAGGCCATTCCTTTGTGAATGGGATATGGACTTGGTGAGGGGGCAAGTGTCCTCATTGGAAATGTGCTGGAGACGATCTCTTTTGTGGAGTGATTGCAAGAATAATAGAAGACAAAAAACAAAACAAAAACTAACCCGGCAATTTTAGAGTAGAAAATAAATGAAGATGTCAGAAAGAAGCAGAATAAAAAATCTGTTTTCCAAAAGTTAGATTACATTTCCTTTTTTTGCTATGCTTCAAACGGCTTCTTGAGCTTTTCATTTTATTCTAATTGTCATCTTAAAAAAACAACTCTAATGAAATTGCTGAAACCGTTAGAAAAAGTATATATAGAGAAGCATGGTGCTAAAACCATCCATTATTACGAGACGGTGAACTGTAAACATCAGACGGGGCACCCATCACTGCAGAGACAAATTGAAAGCTGAAAGAGGCTTACTTTATTGTCTCTCTGATTTAAAATTGATTGAAATGCATATACAAATGGAAAAGCTGTCAAAAGCTGCCTGTGGTAAGTTGATAGCTCATCTTTTCCTTCTGACCCCAAAATGTAATGCAATTCTTTTTCAGTGTAGAAGGAAGAAGACATGTTTTGAACCCATCATGTAGAAGTGTGAGCCAGAGCTGAACACTGGAGACACCTGTTTCCTGGTGGCTTTAGTGAACACATGGCCTAGGAGCACAGGGTAGTTGCTCAAGATGATAGGACAGGTGAATTTGCCACATTGCCTGCATTGTGTATGGTTGATGATGATTTTTCTTTTAAATTTCAATTCACAACAGAAAATGTCCTAAAGATTGAAGGGCATTCAGATGTCTGGTGAAGACACATAGAAATAAAATACGGGTCATTGGTGCTACACCGCACACTGGCTGGCCCCTCTCTTCCCCGTGACCCTTCTATAAGGGGATGTCCAATGATCTGAAGATTGGCTTTGGGTCTCCACTCTGTAATCCCCATCATTCACATTGATATGATTTTTTTTCTGTGTCTTTGATGCCTGATCCCATTGACACCTCCTGATCACACAGGCTGGTGTACTTTTTCCATGGGGCCTCTGTTGCTTCTCAGCTAGATGGCTGCTTGTTTATCTTCAAGCCTTTAAGACCCAGGGTGCTATATCTTTTGATAGCGGTGCATCACATTTCTTCACCGTATTTGCTATGCACCCATTTTGTCTTTAGCGATCATGTTGGGAAGACAAGCATCATGGGATGCCAGGTTATTAGAACAAAGTGTGCTTGCATTGAGGGAAGACTTGTGTAGAGGCCCAATGTCTGTCTGCTACCTTAATACTAAACCTATAAATATATGTACATAGATCTATTTCCTTATCATTATATATAAATATGTTTATATATGTGCATGACTCTATTTAGATCTCTATAAAGGTCCTTTGCCTCCTAGTTCTTTCATCTATTTCCTTTTACTTTACTCTTCTCTTCCCACTATCATGTTCAGCCTTCATTTGGTTTCAGTAAATCTTCTCCGTTACATTGCCATTGATCAATCCCTACCAGGCATCCTACGCCCTCCTTGCCATCAATTTTTGATCAATTCTTGTTCCCTTGTCCCTGGGTTTGTTAACACCCACTTCCTTTCCCCCACCTCCCCTTCTCCTGTGTCCCCCTGGAACCATCAGTCCCATTGTTTTCTCCTCCTGATTGTTTATCCTGCCTATCTTATCTAGATACAGAGAAAATATGAAGCACAAAAACAAGACAAACCAAAATGAAACAACAAAAAACAAGAGAAAAAATGAAAAGCCTATAAATTGTTCAAGGTCTCTGTTGACCTTTAGAGTGTTTTCCTGTCAAGTCTGATGGGGTGCCATGCCATGGCCCCAATGTCTGTTTTTGGTATTCCTTGGGTACTTCATTGCTTTGTTCCCCTGGCTGCTCTGTTACATGCCCTTAGCATTTAGCCCTGGTGTGAGGGGTCAGATCAGGCACAGTTCCTGCACTGTGCCTCCATTGTTGTCCCTCAAAGCACTATGCATCAGTGAGAGTGTCATGTCTTGTGATGGGACTGGCCCTATGGTCTTCTCTGTGGAAAAAAAAAAACAAAAGAAAAGAAATAAAATTCTGACAAATCTTGAAAGAAAGAAAAAATAAGTTTGTCATTTTCTTTACCCCTTTTTAGTGAAAAATCCTTTCCAAGGCATAGTTATGTCTTCTGTGACCTGATATCACTTCTTCAATCACCCTTGAACCTAAAACATACTACTTTCTCTACAACTGGACTAATATTTTAATGAGTTAATTTAGTTTATGTACTGTGTATTACAAATCTTCTCAAGTCCTAATATCCTACCTGAAATTCTTGATTTAAACAGCCTGAGAAAATTAGTTTTTAGAAATCTACTGAAATCCATTTTTCCTATTTATTATTAGCCCTAACTAATTCTTCACAAGGAGAGATGGCAGGACAATGATTAAGTGATCAGGTACTAAATAAGAGGTAATTGGTACAAATACACAAACCCTCCATGAGTGAAAGATGAGGCAGTCTATTTCATTAATATTACAGCCATGAAAACTATGGGGGATTGTACTTTAGACTTGATAGTCTATGGAAGGAGAGCCAGTGAAGCTTATATCTGTACAGAAGTTGTTGTTAGATGCTGTTGACTCAGTTCCAGTTTATACTGACCTTATATACAGCAGAACCGGAATGCCGCCCAGTCTGGTGCCATTTTCACAAGAGTTCTTATGTTTGACCCAATTACTGCACCCACCATGTCAATTCATCTTGTCAATGGCCCTCCTTGTTTTCCTTGGTCCTATGCTTGACCAAGTGCAATGTCATTTTCTAGGAACTGCTCTCTCCTGATGACAAGACTAAAGTGAGCCAACGGTCCCCTACCCTTGCATTTAGGGAACATTCTAGCTATAATACTTGCAAGATATTTGTGTTTGTCTTTTTAGCATTCCATGCTACTTTAAATATTCTTCACTGGCACCATCATTTTAATGCATCACCTTTCCCCAATATTTCTTATTCAAACGTCCAACTTACACAAGCACCACAAAAAATTGAAAATGCCATGGTGTAGGTCAGGCAAATCAGAGTCCTCAAATCAATATCCTTGTCTGTCAACACTTAAAAGGGATTGTGTGCAACGTGTTCTTTGATCTCTTGACTGTTGTTTTCATGAGCATTAATTGTGTATTCAAGCAAGACAAAATCTTTAACAACTTCAATATTTTCTTCATATATCATGAATATACTCATTGGTTCACTTGTGAGGATTCAGGTTTTCTTCACACTGTCTGGTTATTCATATTCAAGGCTGCAATCCTTGATCTTTATCAGCAAGTGTTTCAAGTCATCCTAACTCTCACCAAGCAAAGTTGTGTTATCTGCGTACCGTAGTAAGCTGTTAACTTCCTCAAATGCTCATACTGCCTTTTTCCAATTAAATCCAGCTTTTCTGATTGTTTGCTCAGTATTCAGATTGAAGAAGTAATGGAGAAGATACAACCCTGAAATGTACTTCTCTTGAACCGGCAGTATTCCTTCCCTGGCTCTTTTTCCATGTACAAGTTCCACAACAGTACAATGACATGTTCTGGGATTCCCATTGTTTTCAAGGCTATATATAATTTGTTATCTGTACACTTGAATGCCTTGTCACAGTCATTAAAAAAACAAGTAAATATTGTTGCATTTATATAATTTCATGTCAACTTGAATATTTATGCAAGTGGCGGCATGGCATCTAGCCTGTCAATCACGTCACAGTCTGATGGTGACTCCTTGTGGGTGTGGCTTCTCATACGGACAGTCCTGGGAACCTTTTTGTGCCTTCACCTTCCTACTGTCAAGTCACTCGGAGAGCTGCCAGAGCCCCCGTCATTGGATCCGCATGACTGCACCCATCGCCTGTGAGCATCTACATTCTGCATTATTACATCTGACTTCAAGGGTATGAAGAGGAACCAATGCACTAGTATCAGCCTCATAGACTTGAGGTGAACTGGGCTGTGGTGCTTCCTTGATATATCTAATTACTTCTTGATATAAATCACTTTCTTTGACAGATGATGGTCTCTGGATTTGTTTCTCTAGTCAACCCAGACTAACACAAAGATCTTATTGGTACTCTTTGCTTTCTGCCAAAATCCATCTGACATTAGTCACGATATAACTTATTCCATGTCCTCTTCTCAGAGGAAACCTCTCACCTGCTATCCAGCCCACAAATTTGGAATTGGCCTGCCTCTATAACTGTGTGGCCCATTTTGTTGGTATAAATCTTTATATATAAAATTTTTTATATATATACCATTTGTCTTTCAGTTTGTCATACTGTGTTCCATGTCACTGGCATTTTCAAATACCAGCAGGGTAATTTAAAGTGAACAGACTTCAGCAGAGAGCTACCAGACTAAGAACGAACTATGAAGAAAGAATAGTTTGTTCACTTTAGGGGAATATGGCACTGAAAACTTTATGGATAGCAACAAAACATTGCCAGTTACTGATGAGCTCATGAATAACAGCAGAATATTGTCAGGGATAGTGCTAGATAAGCCCCTTGGTTGGAAGGCACTCAAAGTATGATCGAGAAAGAAAACTCTTCTCAAAGTGAATCGAGTAAAAGCCTCAGAACGCTCAGTTACTGATTCAATTACTGAAATCATTTACATCATTCAAAATGAGAAGAAACAACATGTACAAAGTATGATTCTTGGAAAACTGGAAGTCATCGAAAGAGAAATGGAATGCACAAAGGTTGATATCCTGTGCGCCAGTGAGCTGAAATCAACTGGCATTGGGCATTTTAAATCAGAAAGTCCTATGGGTGACTATGCCAGAAGTGACAGACACACAGGAATAGGTTCACATTTATTGTTAAATATACATTTCAAGATTTATCTTGACGTACAATGCAGTGTGTGAAAGGATACTATCCATCTGTATACAAGGAACTCCAGTCTATGCAAATATTATTCAAACTTATAAGCCAGCCATTAAAGCTAGGGATACAGAAATTGGAGAATTTTACCAAGCACAAGTCAACATTCAACCATGTCAAGAGGTAGCCTATGTTCAAGAACCAATGGTACCGAAGGAAGAAATCCTAGCTGCAGTGTAGTCATCAGCCAGAAACAAGGCTCCCAGAATTGATACAATGCCAATCCACACCAGCTTCCCTGCGTCCCATTACGGCACCATGAATCTAAGGTCAGTGGTTCAGGTGGCAGGCTACTATCTAGAATCTAATGAAACCAAAGTAGGCGGATGAATTAGCAGGCTAACACTTTCAAGGCTTGGTAGGCATTACTCCAGGTCACTCTGACTTAGGCCAAAACACTTTGGGTCAAATGTAGAGTCAGATGCAGTATCCAGAACCAGAAAAAGGGAAGCAAACATTTCCACTGAGTGCATTTATTTTGGAAGTAGGCCACACTCCAAGCCAATGTACCTCGAATTGAGTGGCTGAAAGTAGCATAGATCATCCTTGGAGGGATTACATTGTTAGAATTCATCATGGAGGATTACTATGCCTTAACTGCCGAATCTTTGAGAATCCTGGACCTGAAAGGATGACGCAAAGCCTCACTTTCGCGATGGATCAGAATTAACTTGACAGCAGCAGGTTAGTCCCTTATGCATTCTATTATAAACAGTCTAGCATTCTCATCCACCAAGCCCTGATTCCAGACACCCCAACCCAACACAACAAATTCAAGTTTATGTCTAAAACTTTATGTGTTTTCCTCATCCCTAAAATACCTATCTTGTTTTTTCTGCATTTATAAATCACGTTTATTTTTCAAAATTTAGTTCAAATCCTATGTCTTAATCCATAAGAAGTTCTGGGAAATATTCAGTTTCTTTCACTGGGACAAGTTCTCTTCATGGATGTAACTGCATATACATGCAGTCATACAAAATAGTCATTTCTTATGACAATATATTTTTCAATTTTTAATTAGGAATAGTTATTAGATAATTGAAAAAATAGAAAGCAAATAAAACATTATTCATATGAGATTCTGTCAGAATCAAAGGAAATATGAAATAGTCATACCGGCAATGCCTCCACTAGTACCAACCATATTGATAGTTGACAATGACATAAACAATACACTGAAGACAGGAGCACAGGGACATGGACTGTGTAGCAGTTATTTTTTCCCCCACTGGTCTCCATGTCTTAAAATGATAAAAATGATACAGCTTTATAATACATTTTATGGACTAAAACTTGGCTGAAGTTTTCTATACTTCCCGGAGAAGTTTTTTGTAATTTTAAAATAGAATTACAAGTACCTTAAAAATAAACTCTTAGCTTCTTTCATCATAAAGTCAATAGTATCAAATATTTTAGGCAAATAAATCTAAATCTGACAGTAAAAATAAGTACAATATTGCTAAAAGCAAGCTGTCAACTTACACTTAGGGAAAAACACATACTCTCAGAGAATATTTTATTGGTTCCAATGTTATTGATTTTAAAATAAATGTTATAGGAACAGAAATTTGTGAAATTATAATTAGCATACTTTTCTAAATACATGAGAGAGATCCAAGGATGCAAATCCAATATACTTGGAATATTAATTTGGATGCTGAAAATAGTATTTGAAGTCTTCACACTTCAGGTGAAAGAGTTTACTCTTCTCTTCATTTTGTAGGTGACTAGGAACTAAAATAGAATTATTGAAAAAGAAAAAGAAGCAACTTTTAAAATTTCTTATGGTTTTTAGATATCCCATTAAATAAATAAGGTGCCAAAATATGATATCTGTAATTGATTATTTGAAAACATAAGAAAAACCACAAGGGTTTTATTTTTATCTGTGTTTTGCAGAAATATAGCAATGACTAAAGAAATTCAAATGATAGCAGCTAATTGTATTTTTAGTTAGGCTTGTTGGGGAGAGTTTTATTGAATGTTCTTGAGTCATTTCTAATGATAATTGGACTTAGTTCATTTTGTTAATACTGCACTCTGTATTGATGTAAGTGAGCTTAATTCACATTCATAAAGTTATCTATGTGTAAGGGTAGATGGACTGTCTGCTTAGAGATTGAAGGTTAAAGTTGGACAAGTGAAGTATATACTTTAAAAATATCATATATGTTTTTAATAGATGAAACAGGTATCAGATTTTATGACATATTTGAAATATTTAATCTGAAAATTAGTTTAAAAAATAAAGCCGATTATTTATGTTGGAAAAGAAAAACATTCAAATTCAATTTTACCTAACTAAGGAAAGCAAGTATAAGTTACGTAATACCAGTAAAAATTAAATATTAGTAATTCAATGATTTAATTTTGGGGGAAAAATAAAAAAGGTTTTAGTCAAAGTTCCAAACCAATTTAGTATGTGTAGAAGGTAGCCTATAAAACGTTTGAAAAACATGTTGAAATATTTATCTGTGCAAATCAAGGATTTCTCAACACTGCCCCACTTAAAACAAAACTTAGAAATAAATTGAAAATTTAAGCTGAATTAAACATGAAATAATTTATGTCAACTAAACATTTTATTTAGCTTTATAGATTAGCACTGTTCCACATAAGATTTCGATGCTAAAAGTGGAAAACCACTAATTTAGAAAACTGTCAAGGACACAGAACAGACTGAGAAGCATAATAGAAGTAGGATGATATTAATTTTGTTAGTTTAGATTTTGTTTTGTTTAGTTCTATTTTGCTTTGTAGAAGGAGGGGTTATTCAAGTACGCCAGTTAGGCCGATCATATTACTGAAACACCCTGTTACTCTGTGCATCTAGCAGTTCATATAAATGAGTGTTAGGAATAATGGTATGACCGTTACCAGCTCAATATCTGTTTCAATTAAAGCATGGTACTAGATATTCCATGTAATGTATTTCATTGAACTTGATGGGTGGTTACAGGTTATTCTTTCTAGCCAATATCTTGTGTTATAATACTTATAAGCTACTATTAAGGAAATGTGTTATACAAGTTCTAAATTGGTTACTTAGGACATGTTATTTTATTTTATCCGTTGAGCCTAAAAGATTCAATGAATATTTGAAAAATCAGCTTTTGTTTTGAAAATCACTTCATGTGGTACTATGAAAGTTGTGAAAACCGTTTTCTTCAGACTCGCATGAGCCATTCCTTGATCTTGTTTCTCACCTTTTAGCTGTTTGAAGAAAGATTTCATTTAGTTCTCTTTGTTCTGAAAATGTGAACAATGTTTCCCATTCACGGTGGATTTTCTATATACTGATATTGAAACACATGTTTGCTGATACACAAGCAACTCTCTAAATTCCTTTCGATCAATAGCAGCTATCACATGCATATGATCTTCACTAAGATGTTATGATATTTCTCTGGTAATTTTCTCTCTTGGTAACTTGTTTGTATCATCATGATTGATAAGAAAACATGTCTTTGACAGTCTTTCAGGAAACAAATTAATCTCTTCTATTGCAGAACCAAGTATTTAAAGCACAATCGCATTTGGATGAGTGGACTGGGATGGGGAGCAGAAAGTTACATTTCACTCTGCTCTTAAGTAGAAATGTTTTTAGCCTAAAATTTAAAGAACTATTTCCATTTATGCTTCACAGCAACTGGTCACTGTTCCTTACTGAAGACTCGCATCAAGCTTTAGTCGGCGTGGGACAAGGGCCTTCGGCTTTTCTGATTACTGGAAAACATCGGAAGTAGGTATCTAGCTAAACTCTTTTCATAATGAAATTATAATTATTAATACACTTCCCACAAGTCAATTAAGATGACAGAGACCCTACAGGACAGGTAGAACTGCCCCTGTCGGATTCCAAGAGTGTAACACTTCACTAGACAGAAAGCCTTGCCTTTCTTCTTCAGAGAGGTTGGTGATTTTGAACTTCTGACATTGTGCCGAAACCATTGTGCAACCAGGCCCTAGCTGAAACATAGACTCCTTTAACAATAATCTGGGTCAGGGGCTGGAAGCGACTGAGTGGAGTCATCCTTAATTATGGCAAATACTATAATTAGCCTCCAAAACATATTCAGAATCTGATATTCTATTGGTCGCTCATTCTCTGCCTCTCTTTCTCACTTTTCTATTTGGTGAAATGCATGTTAATAATGATGGGAGCATAAATGTAAAAAAGACAAGTTCATTGAGTATTTTTAAAGACCTTCAATTTGAATATATTCTCTGCAATTCATGTACTTTGTTGTCAAAGAAATAACTGACCAGGCCGAAAACCAACATGTGAACAATACTTGCCTCTAAGTCAACAAACTATATGAGAAATACATTAGAACTACTTTCATAAGCATATTTATAATTAATGAGCTGGAAATTCTTAAAGTATTATATATACATTTATATAGCACTGGTTACAAATGATTAAAAGACCATGATTTGGATCAGGTAAGTTTACTTAAAATTGATTTTCTTGTTGAGTAAAAATAAAATCAGCATGCTGATAACTGTTTTACATATATATATATTCCATGTTGAATGAAAGATATTTAATACTTCGATCAGTGAGTTATCACAGTGCAATTATTTTGGGGAATGGGAAATTCATTTAAGGCAAAATATCAGAAGAGTTTTGTAGCAGAGTATAATGTATTTAGTGAGGACTGCCGGTCCATTCCCATCCAGCCTGGCTGTATTTGAGCCTATTGAGGAGCTAATTAAAGGATTCTGGGCATCTTCTATGCGAATCTGACACTGTAGGTCAGCAGTTCTCAACATGTGGGTCGTGACCCCTTTGGAGGTCAAACGACCCTTTCACAGAGGTCTCCTAAGACCATTGGAAAACACATATTTCCGATTGTTTTAGGGACCGAGACCTCTATCTGTCTCCTAGCAGGTCAGCCCACATGCAGATACACCCACATACGATTCCTCAGTGTGAAGACTGTTACCCGTGCTACACCATGATTCAAGATAAAATTTCATTTATGTATAATTAGAAATAAATATTTCACAATATTTAATTACATCTTGTTTTAGTGATGAATCACTATGCCTTAATTATGTTCTATTTGTAAAAATGAAAATACATCCTGCATATCAGATATTTACATGACGATTCAGACTAGTAGCAAAATTACATTTGTAAAAATTAAAATACATCCTGCATATCAGATATTTACATGAGGATTCAAAACAGTAGCAAATTACATTGATGAAGTAGCAATGAAAATAATGTTATGGTTTGGGACCACTGCCACATGAGGAACTGTCTGAAAGGGTCGTGGCATTAGGAAGGCTGAGAACCACTGCAGTTGGTCTAAGGTGAAGTGTTAGAAGAGAAATAAGTTTTACAAGTTTCCAGGCAATACTAATACATAATAATAACTGGAAACTATGAAATAATCCCCTCTTACCATACCCTTTCCATAGGGCTTTGCCCTGCTGAAGACTTTAAAATATGTTACATTTATTATAATAATTTTCATTAGAAGAATTCATACCAGATTACTCCCAAAGAGTTGGAGATTAAAGCTATCCCAAATATTTAACTCTTCCAAGATGAATTCTGTTCGATTCCCTACCTCACCATACTTCTCCTTGGGTATGCTCCCTCCTATTCCTGGGTTGTGTTATTGACAGCAACATCCTACAGAAACCCACAGCATTTTGAGGAAGTGTCTCACATATTGGAGGGTGCTGGTCAGTGCCAATTCTGCAGCACAGGTAGAAAGGAGCCAAATGCAGAATCCAGAGCCCATAGCAAAAATTGTTGATAAGTCACAGCAGGTCTTCTTTCTCCTATCAAAGCTCAGCCAGGAATCCCAGGTACGGCCTTCGAGGTGATGTGATGTGTGTGAGAACTTCATGGTGGTACCAGTGTATCGCCCCATCAAAGGTAAAGTGAGCCTGGTGTCTTAAATCGAACCCTCTACAAAATAGAGTCTTAAAGATGTCCCCAAGTAAATAACTAATGTGCCTTGGTTCACACCCTCTACTAAGGTAGAACAATGCCATTGATGTCATATGCAGCTAAAATGTTGCTGAAGGCATCTAAGTGTTGCGGCAGTATATTCATAGCCAGCTGCCAGATCCACAGTTCAAGCCAGATTCACAAGAGGACTTAGAACAAGGGGTATCACTGGTAATGGCAGATGGATCTTGATGCAAAATAGATAACACCAGAAGTTTACTTGGATCTTATTGATTGTGCGAAGATGTTCGACTTAGTGGAAAATAATAAGCCTGACTATTCTTGAAAAAAAAATGGTATTATTGAACACTTTAGTGTGCTCATGTGCAACTGGCACATGGACCAAGGGACAGTTGTTCGAACAGAACAAGAGGCGACTGAATGGTTTAAAATCAAGAAAGGTGGGTGAGAAGGTTATATCCTTTTACCATACCTGTCCAATCTGTATGCTGAGAAAATAATCAGAGAAGGTAGATAATATGAAGAAAAATGTGGCACTGGGATTGGAGGAAGCCGTATTGACAATCTTTGATATCCAGTGACACCTCCTTGCTGGCTGAAAGTGAAGTGGGTCTGATGCATCTGTGGGTAGAGAACAGACACTGTAGTCTTCGTATGGACCATGACTCAATGGTAAGAAAATCAACATCTTCACAGCTGGACCAAAAGGAAGCTTCATTATTAATGGAGAAGATTTGGAATTGTCAAGGATTTTGCCTTGCTTGGATCCACAATCAATGTTCATGAAAACAGCAATAAAGAGATCAAAAGAGAAATTGCATTAGGTAAATGTGTTTCACAAGACCTCTTTCGAGTGTTAGAAAGCAAGGATGTTACTTTGAGGACTAAGGTGCACCTGACCCACACCTGGATCTATTCCCTTGCCTCATATGGATGTTAACGTTTGGCATTGAATAAGGGAGACCCAAGACGAATCAATGCATATGAATTGTGGTGCTGGAGAAGACTAGTGAAAGTCCCAGGGACTGCTAGAAGAACAAACAAATCTGCCTTGGGTGAAGTAGAGCCAGAGTGCTCCATAGAGGCAGCGATGTCAAGACTTTGTCTTAGATGCTTTGGAAATGTCAGGAGAGGTCAGACACTGCAGGACATCAGACTTGGTAAAGTGGAGGGGTAGCAAAAAAGAATGTCGTCGATGAGATGGACTCACACAGAGGCTGCAGCTATAGGCTCAAACATAGAAACAGTTGTGAGATGGCACAGGACTTGGCAGTGTTTCCTTGTGTTGTGCATAGGACCTCTCCTTGGGCTGGAACCAACTCAGTGTCAACTAACATTAACAACAATAGCAACTAAGATAGAATCTAAAGATGCTCCCCACGCAAAGGGTATGATTGGTGTGTACCTTCTAATAAAAAGCAAATCAAACTCACTAACATGGAGTCAATGCTGACTCATAGTGACCCTTTGTAGGTTTCTGAGGCTGTAACTGTTTACAGGTGTAGAAAACCAACTTCTCCCATGGAGCTGCTGATGGTTTTGAACTGCCAACCATGGGGATTGCAGTCCAATGCATAACCGCTACACCACTAGGCCTCTCTACCCGCTAATAATGTCAGGTATTAATCCCACTCTAATCCTATTTATTAGTATAGCAGTGAAATCCTTTAAATGGGATTTTGTCCACAGGTGTAGAGTCAGTAATTATTATACATCACATGAGGAATTAAGGCTAGAAGAGCCATATTAATTGAGTGCCAGTTAATATTCATATTAGCATTGGTTTTATTTATGTACAAGTGTCTGACACTTTGCTAAATCATATAAAGAGATGATTTTATCCATATAGCAAATTTTTATAAATATTTCACAGTGTTCTTTTAAGAGACGAGGAAATACAATTTCAGAAAGAGTAAATATTTTATTTAAGGTAAATATTGAAGCCCCAAATTCATTGCTACCCTGTCAATTCTCACTCATGGTGACCCTATACAAGTAGAGTACAATTTTCCCTGAACCTATACCTTTGCATAGGGATCATAAAGTCTCACCTTCCTCCCATGTAGTACCTGGTGGGTTTGAACTCACTTTGTGGTGAGTAGTTCAATGTTATGTCACTTTGCCACCAGAGTTCCTCTTAAAATTTTTGTGCAGTGTACACCCATATCCACATTATTTGGGAAGTTTAGATCCAAAATGTACAGTCTATACGTGTCTTTCAGCAAAGAAACCAAAACACTGCTATTGAGCATGTCTCCTCACATTCTCCAGTCTCGTGACGTCTACCTTTTGGTACAATACATGCAAGTCTGTTCATGGAATAACCCCAACTAACAACTTGCTTTGCAATTTTAGAATTTCTGCAGCTTCAGGAAGGTCTCTTTTCACTACTTTAGAGCCAAGGTAGCTTTACACATGGCAGCAGGTATTTTTCACTTTTCCCAGTAGAGGAGGGCTCTCTGGATAAGATTGTCATCGCACCATTGTTCTGGTTCTTGGTACATGCCATGGCTTTGGCTCGTGATAGCATGATGAATAACTGAAAAAACAAACATTGCTGTTTCCTACATCATCACCACAATCCTTTCTCTGTTTGAACGCATGGCTGCCCCCCTGTGTCAATCCAACTCCTCTAGGAGCTCCCCTGCTCCTTTAGTTTTTTAATGGCTTCTTCCTTTCCTCTGCTTGAGGTTCTTCTTGAGTGATGTGGCCTCCAGAGCCGTGCAAAAATTAACCCAGACAAAATTCATCCACCGTTACTTTTAAGGAGCATCTCACCGATACTCCCTCCAGGAAACGTGTTCTCTTCTAGAAGTCTAGAAGAATTACCCATGATGTAATTCAGAATGTTGCGTCTTCCCTGATCTTCATTTTTTAAATATTTTATTGTCCAGCTTACAAGTACATATAAGCGAACTGACAATGCTATGATTTTAGTGAGGTGCCTCTTAGACACATGGTGACATCTTTGAATATTAATACTTCAAAAGATGTTTTTTGAAACATTTCCCCAATGTAATGTTGTTAGGTGCTGTCCAGTTGGTTCAAACTCCGCAAGACCATGTTCAGCAGAAAGAACATTACTGTGCCCTACATCATCCTCACAGTGGTCATGTTTGAGTTCATGGTTGAAGCCACCTTGTCAATCCATCTCCTTGTCTTTCTTTCCTGTTCACTGATCATTTTACCAAACATGAGAGCCTTTTCAAGGACTGGTCTCTCTTGATAATATTCCCAAAGTATGTGACACAGTTCTCAACTTGTTTTCAAGGAGCATTCTGACTGTACTTCACCCCCCCCCCAAACATATTTGTTTCCTCTTTCCCTGTCATTAGGAGCCCTTGCATTATGTGCAGTAAGTTACACAGTGGTCTGCTGATCACAAGTTCAGCATTTCAAAGCCACCAGCCACATTACAGGAGAAACATGAGACGTTCTGCTCCCATAAAGGATTACAGCCTCAGACACCCATAGTGGCAGTCCTCCTCTGTTACGTAGGGTTGTTATGAGTTGAAAGCAACTCAGTGGCAGTTAGTCTTTTGGGTTTTCATTACTTTTGGTTCATGATCTTGGGCTTCCTCATTAAATTGCTGCTGGTCCACCAATTCTTTTTGATACAAGAGTCTATGAAATCCCTCCACCTTCTTTTGATGTTTCCTGCATCACTTAATATTTTCTCCATAGAATCCTTTAATATCACAACTCACGGCTTGAATTTTTTTTAATTATTTCATCTTGATATAAGAAATGGACTGATATTGGCTCTTTTAAATCAGACCATATGCGCTCCTATGGCAAAAACGACATACTGAAGGGGACGTATGTCACAGTCACTGTCAAGAAGAACATTTCAAGATATGTCCTAAAGTGCAGTGCTGCTAATGGCAGGATAATGTCCAAATATCAAAAGAAACCAATTACTATAATTATTATTCTAATGTTCCCCAAACAAATTATGTCCAAGGTAAGGAAAGTGAAGCTTCTATTTGCAATATTGCAATACACTATAGATGCAACATTCAATGACCCAAGGACCATCAAAAGAAGTTGGAAGGGATGCAGCGTCGCTGTATCGAAAATACTCAATGTCCAACCATTTCAGGAGCCATCATATGATAAAAGAGTAATGGCGTTGAAAAAGTCCAAGCTGTTCTGAATCATTTGGCAAAAAACAAGTCTCCAAGTATTGATGGAATACCAATAACTAGTTTCAGTAAAGAGATACAATCCTGGGACTACTCAGTCACTATGCCAAACACCTGGAAGAGATTCATAAACAAATGAATTTCCAAGAAAAATGGATGAACCAACCAAAAGCGGATATGATCAAACAATATCAATCTTTTTCATGCAAGTAGATTTAGGTTGAATATAATTTTAGTGTGGTTGCAGAGATACATAAAAAGGGAAATGTCCGTAGTAAGTTAGTTTCAAACCAGAAATATATTTATCTATATTTAATTGACTATGCAAAAACATTCAACTATGTAAATTATGGCTAAAATCATACAGAATGAGAATTCAGTAATACTAACGGTGTACATGTAGAAATTGTACATAGAATGACCGTCAGTTCTTAGAGCAGAACACTCACTCACTTCCTCACTCACTCACTCACACACTCACTCACTCACTCACTCATTGCTGTGGGGTCAATGCTGTCTCCTTGCGACTGCCTGTGGGGGGCCTGAGATTGTAACTGTTTGAAGGAGTGGGAAGCCCAGTCTGTTGGTGTTTAGAACTGTTGACCTAGCAGATCGCAGACTAACGTGTAAGCATTATGCCATCAGAGGATCTGAAACAAGGTGTTTCAGGTCAGGAATGGTGTGCATTCAAGTTGCAATCTTTCACCATATTTAGCCAGTCTGTGTGCTGAGCAAATAAACAACGAAATGAGTATATGAAGAAGAACACAGCACCAGGATTGGATAAAAATTCATTAACAATCCGTGACAAGTAGATGATTTTTCAAGTTGAGTGTGCTTTTTAAAAATGTGATAAAAAGAGGAGAAATGATTGTAAAAAGTAATGGAAGCGGCGCTATGGGAGACGATTTTAAATGATACAGATTGATGCATCACGATAGGGTTGTTGATCTCACAAAATGCAGGCGATAAATTTCTTATTTATTCAATTGTGCTCCCGGTTAGATTACAGTTTAGATATTTTGTTGTACATGTGCATTCAGGGGAAACACAGTGGAACACAACGGTCTAGTCTACTACCAATCAGATCCATGGTGCTGAACCGGGCAGCCTTTCATTCTGCTGTGCTTGGATTCTCCATGAATCAGGACACTTATTGCCAGTTTACAGCAATAAAATCTGCTTCAAATTGACAACAAACGTATGAGATAAATTCTGGATTACTGTTTTATGGAAGAGAAAACAGGCTCTGCGAGGTAAAAAAAAAAGGTCCTTGGCTACCTAGCTAATGATGGAGAGAACTAACAGGCTCTCTGCTCCTTCCATTCACTAAAACATGCCACAGCTTTCCCTCACTTTTGCAGGTAGACAATATTATGTTAGTAATTCTAATTTGTGAGCACAATTGCTGATGCAGGCTAGTTTCTGGCTGATGCATTTGAAAGTTGGGATGAGATGTCCCAAAGCTTAGTATTCTTGCTACTTAGATATAAAAGACATGTCACATGGTGCAGACAAATAACATGTACCTGCTATCCACATGGAACAATGAGTCCCTGTTTGTAGTATAATCAGCATAGGGCACCTGGAGTGTTACCCCTTCTCGTGGTAGATTGTGTGTAAGCAAGTCTTTGATGTGTGTGACATGATTTGAAGCCGGGTCATCTTGATAACAAAGTATTTTTATATTTTCTCTAATAAAATTATTGTTCCCATTTTTAACATATTGAGATGATACATGTGGATCACATAACTTCTCACTTTGGGGTATACTTAGATAAGATTATACATATGTAATTTAGTCTCATAATTTTTAAAAACATCATTCTATTTAGAAAGTGAAATAACATGATTTCCGGAGGTAAGATTGTTGTCACTTATCTGAGTTCACTTTTAGGTAGCTATTCACAAAACACATAAACAATTTTTTAACATTGTCTCAATTCTTGGTGCTCACCTAAATAAAAGTAGTCTAAGTTCAAGACACTGTAAATCCCTGATCTGTCCATCAGGGAGTGTTTGTTGTGGAAAGTTTGTTGTAGTTCTGAATATTCCTACATGTGACGGAGAATAAGAATGATTTTGAACATGTCCTGGTTCCAAATAGCGAAACTGTAATAAATAATTTAATCTTTGAATAAAGTCTAGAGGGTAAGAATGAATAAACTCAGCATATTAACACTCTTCAGATTTTTCTTTGTGAGATGTTGTGAAATTTCAGATGAACTTATAAGGGTTTTTAATTGGAGAACTTTCAGAAAACCTTACATTTTGTAGCATATTGCACTTGAAGATCAGGCATCTATAAACCTGAGTCAAATTTTTATTATTAGCTTGATGTGCAAACTTATAAACATTACAAATGATCCTGGAATTAAGAACTAAGTACAGTAAAATATGGTGAGGTTGGCAAATAATATAGGAAAGAAAGACACTTACTCAGAAGGTTTTCCATGAAAACGGCAGGTAAGAAAGAAAAGATCACTTTGTAGTGTTTGCTCTCATACAGCTCTCACTGCCGTCCCGCTGATGCTTTTGCCGAGGGACCCTGTGGGATAGCGTAGGGCTTCCCTGTGATTCGAAGACGGTAACTCTTGCTGGCTGCTGGTTTCAAAGTTCAGACCTTGCAGTCAGCAGCCTAATGGGTAACCACTGTGTTAATAAGTCTTATTATGATATTTGTACTTCTTAAGCAAAATAAAACTTCATTTTTTTCTCTCAACTCCTCGAATCGTGCCAAAGGATTATGTCCACAAAGTACATGTGATTACTTCTTGGATAATAATCCTTAGAAAATGAGAATGTGTGGAACAGGTCTATTTTTGATACAGAGAAATATGATCACGGCCACGCATTTGGGGAGTTGAGCGCCCATCAAGCAGTGGGTCTACTTCTTTACATACGCCCGCTGCATATGGATGATGTCCTAAACCTAAATTGGTTAGGGTACATTTGCAGGGCCTGGGGCAGGGGTGTCTCAGTGGGAGGCCAGGAATTTTGAGACATGGCTATTTCCAATCCAACATTACTATTGCTTGTTTTCATGTAGAGAAAGATTGGTGAAGAATATATTCTTTTCAGGGACTAAGAACAGAAAATGAAGAGAAAAAGCCTTCTCAACTGATATAATCACACTTGGAGAGCTCAGTTACATAGTTTATATAAAGCTGTGATGGTCCATTCCTTTTTCTGCCTGAAGACAATCTAACATACATGCTGACTTGAATTGAAGAACTAAATCTCTCAGGTTAAGTTGCTGGGGCTAACACAGTGTACAGAGAAAGGTGGGAGGCCAAAGTGAAGCTTGACCAAATCTACACAAGGTAAAAGCCATGGCACATAAAGATGGAAATTAGAAAACCTTCAAATTTATTCATGGCTTGGTCCAGACACAAACGCTTTCATGCATGTTTCAAAATGTCCCCGTTAAATGGTAGCTTATTACACAATTCTTCATGTGTATTTTGTTACTTGATCATACATGAAAAATGCAGCCTGAGTTGGTCAACTAGAGCTAAAGGGGATACGTGCTAAGGAGTTAATACCGTGACTAATGGTGCACTCTGGTGGCTCCTTTCTAATATCAGAATCTTGATATGCGAGTAAATCATCCCAGTTTAAAAATATCAGTCTGAAATGGACATAACCTTTTAGTGCTACGTTGTTCCTGAAGACAAATGTTATCTGGATCCACGGTGATGTTTTTGGCTGTATAATGAGCAAGTGAACCGATGAACCATTGAACCAGATAATGAATCAGTGTTGGGCTGATTACATTTTAAATTCATATTAACCATTTAACCTCAAATGGAAGCAGTATTGGGAAAGAGTCTAAAGTGATTTATACATTTGATATAAATAAGCAGCTTTTCTAAGCAAAAATCTTTAAAATGTAAGCCAAAGGATGTAGTGCGTGCAATCTACCAAGCTAACTGACAAACAGCAGACAATTAATAAATGTTATTTTCTTCTTAGTTAATTTGTTTTCCTCTGAAATAATATTTGTGCTTCTGTTGAATAAGAATGGTTATAGATACGAGCCTGCTGACAAAATTTGATGTGCAAGTGATCCAAATTTAGGGGGGTCTATAAAACAAAAATATTAATTATCTGAAATGTAATCACATGTTATGTATGGAATCAGACAGACATACACACACTATGAGAAAAAAAATCCCAAAGTTACATTGATGTATTTATCCCTTTTACCTATGCATTTAACCATGTTTGGAATAAGATTTTTGGAGATGTCATCAATTAACATTCAATCATGTTGTAATGTGATCAGTCACAGATCCTAGGCGTGTTGTCCTTAGAAAGGAGGGAACACTAGGAAGCATGTAGAGTGAGGACTGCCACCTTATGGAAAAGGCAGAGATCGAAGTTCTGTGACACCTGCAAGCCATAGAATGCCTGGGTCTTCCTAATGTTGGGAAGGACTAGAGAGAAAATAGTACAGTTGACACCCTGAATTTGAAATTATAGTATTCAGAAATGTGAGATAATGCATTCGTGTCATTTTTATCAAACTCATTTGTAGGACTTTGCTTAGGAAAATTTGGGAAACCATACAGCTATGTTATCTAGTGTGGTCACATAGTGACATCGCTTGCACCGATGTTATTAAGTAGTGGAAACGTTACTTACTCTATGTAATTTATACAAACAAAGTGATTGGTTCATTTACTTTGATTAAAATCTTTCTTTTATCTTTGACTCCCCAAATGTCATTCAAACATAATGGAAAATTTTATGAGACAAAACTGAACCCACTGCCTATACGATCACAAGTTAAACCTCCACTTTATAGTAACTTGGAAAGTACCTTAGAGGAGGGAAGTCAAGTCACATTTGTGAGAATGGAATTACCATTTAAGTTTTCCTTAATTTCCCATTTCTATGCAGGGGCTTAATGGGGATTTCAAAAGGATCCTTATTGAAGAAATCAAGTTTAGGATTTTAAGGCTTTTTTTTTTTTCAACATTCATCTGTCTGCTACATTTGTCTGTTGCCTACAAGCTGCCTGTTGATCCTTCCCGTGGAAGCATTTATTTCTTTTAGGATGCCCTGATAATGAACAATCCATCCATATGTCTGGCATGAGACTTGTGGGAAACTAAATTCAAGCTAGTAATGACAGTGTAATATCACAGTCACGTTGCTTTAAACAGTAAGGAATAATGTGAGCCCTGCAGGGTCTCACAGACTTGTGAAGAAACAAAAATCCAAATGATTGTAGTATTCTAATATTGTAATTTTAGAATGATGTGCTAGGAGAGTCTAGAAAAAAAGAAACGACATTGACTTAATAGGAAATAGTAGTAAAAGTTTGTCCGAAGAGCTAGTTTCATAGTTGTGCTTTGAGGGGCTAGTAGGCGTAACCAAGTTGGTACAAAAGAGCTGAGATGTAATAGTGCAAGGAGAAAACATAGTAGGTGCAAAGAGACGTGCATGAACATAGGATGCTGAGATTTTTGACATTGTTGCCTTAGTTGATAATTTGGAAACAAATAGAGAGGTGGCTTTGATTATTAGATATCTTGAGTGTCATACTAGTAATTTGTTGTGTATTGTTGGTCAAGATGAAAAATGATATTGAAAAATCACAAATACAGACAAATTTTGAATATTTGATCTCTAAATTCAATTATTCTGTCCTCAAAACAGAACTCACAAGTGAGAGGGCTGGCTTCCCTCTGAGGCATAGGAACCCTTACCTCCCTCAACAAAAAAAAACAGTGTGTGTGTGTGTGTGTGTGTGTGTGTGTGGCGGGGGGGTGGGGTGGTGGTTTTCTTAAGCTTTTTATAACACGTTGTAGTGCTGATGGAGACTCTTCCTGAAGTAAAGCCAGAAAATCATAATTTCACTGTAAACATGACCCACGCCATGGTATTTTCAGTAATCTCTTATGCAGAGGGCTATTAGACAATGAATAAGGAGGACCTAAGAAGAATCGATATATTTGAATTATGGTTCTGTGGGAAAATGTTGGGTGTGTTATGAGCATCCAGAAGAATAAACAAATCTGTTCTGGAAGAAGTGCAGCCAGAGTGCTTCTTAAAAAATGAAGATGGAGAGCCTTTGTCTCTTGTTCTTTGTACATGGTATCAGGATAGACCAATTCCTAGTGAAGAGACATCATGATGGGTCATGTAGAAGGGACGCATAACAGAGGGAACCCCTGATTGTGGGAAACAAAGATTTTCCCCGTCTTTTTCCTCCTCCAAATATGTTAGACTTAGGATCCTGCTTGCAGATCTTGGTAAATGTTACTTCCCTTGAGGCAATCAGCTGCCAGACTGCTGTCTTGTCCCAGGATGGGTGGGCCTGCTCCCTGCTGCTGGGGACAATGGGCTATTTCTCCCTGAGGCTTGTCACCATTGGCTTGGTTCCTGTAGGTGGACTTCACACCCTACTGATAAACTAATAATGGTCTCTATCAGTTGAGCCAGGAAACAGGTCAAACCAGCTCTGTGACATCCAAAGTTAGGCTGCCATCCTGTTTCTAGGATCCACCCATCTTGCCACATGTATACCGCCAATCCCTCCTTTTCCTATTGCGTGTATATCCCTAGATTGTCCCCCTCGCATTGATGTATAACCTATGTTGTACATAAGCCTGACAAGAACAACTGAGACATAAGATTGAAAGAAAAAAGTTTTTTAACAACAAACTGTGCAGGCACCACCAGCCCTAGACAAATGAGGCCCTGAGCTGGTGGTTTGTAAGCAGGGCCCCTGCTTACAAACTTAGACTTTTATATGGTTTCACCAGACAGTTGAGCTGTGCAGCTGAGGAAGCAAGCTGGTGCAGAAGCAGATTTTGCTTAGTTTCCTCGGGCAGGATAGTCTATTGCTAGTTCTAAGAACAAGGGGCTATTTGGTTGTTTTTGTTTTGTTTGAGAATGCTATAAGGCCTGTGGTTGCACTTTAGGACTGGTGCAGAATGATTGCTTAGTATAAATGGCTTTACTTAGGCGAACTTTTACACCTATAGTGCAACCCCTTCCTGTGACTTAGGTCTTTACCTATAATTAGTGGGCTTGCACTCCCCAAAGTTATATAGGCCTGGGTTAGCAATAGAGCTCACTCTCTCTCTCTCTCTTCCCTGTTCCCTTTCCCCTTGTCCTCCCTCCCTTCCCCCTCTCTCCACGTGGACCACCAATCCAGGCTGACTTAAGCATTGTTACCATGAAATGTGTCAGACTCCATTATTTCAATCTCTTTTATCTCTCATGCTCTCGATGACTTTAATATAATACTTATATATCTCAAACATACAATTGTGCCTATCAAACCCGTGATAAGTGTTGGGGGCTGACTTCCCCATGCAACCACACCTGATGAGATGGACTGACACAGTAGCTGCAACAATAGGGTCAAGCATAACAATGGTAAGAATGATTCAGGACCAGGCAACATTTCATTCTGTTGTTCATAGGGTCACTATGGGTCAGGACTGCTTTGTTGACAGCAAACTACAAGGAAAAGAAAAATATGACAATACTCCCACAGCGTTCTTCAGAAGAAAAGAGAATTTTAGACAATTATCTAAATAGCAAGGGCTCTAAAAGACATTTTAGTGATCTTGGGCTTAGCTAACTCACTGATATTGTGTCCATTCCAAACTCCCTGCCCTCGTGTCATTTGCAATTCATACTCACCCTTTAGGACAGTGGAGAACTTCCCCTGCAGGTCTCGGAGACCTAAGTCTTTATAGAAGTAGGAAGCCTCATCTCTGCATCGTGAAGCAGGTGGTGACTCATGTTAGCAGCCTGGCACATAACTTGCTATGGCACCAGGGCAACAAGTATAAGATATGACAACTTGAAAAGAATTAGACTAATCCATATAAAAACACTGGAGAAAAAAATGACCACAGGTTTGTATTGCTTCAATGATATTTATTAATGAGATTTTAACTGACTCAATTATGTGGCATTTTCTAAGTTTCAAGCAGTCTTGTAGAGGAGCTACCAATGAATAAGTCCTAGTCGCTGCCATTGCTTTGGAATATTCCATAAGTGCTGAAGAGAGGAGAAGGGAGACAGAAAGTAAGCAGCTTATTACAGAATGCCTTCAACATAACACACGCATCTACCTTGAAGTATAAATTGTATTTGTTAAACTTGTAGAATTAGAAAATATGGTTATTAAAGGCTTTTATGGGAAGAAGTGTACCTAATAAACCATAAGCATTTTTAAAATATGGAAGCATTGTGAAAAAAAAGATAGTTATGTTGGATCTATTTCCTCTTTGTAGAACTGAAGAAACGGGGATCTAGAGAAGAGGAAGTGAGTACTGAGTCAGTCAAGGGCTGCAGCTTTGGGGTACACATATCAGAAAGAAAACACAAACAGAGGTAAATATAGCGGTGAGAAATTAGCTAATGAGATAAACAGTGAATTCTCAAGTGGAGAATGGATGAAGTAAACTCCAAATAAGATTATTTCCATAGAAAAAAATAGAAAAACATAGATATTTTATGTTATGATGGTGATAGAATGAAAAATGAAATTCGTATCCAGTTTTGGACATTTTAATTAGGAAATAAAAACAAACTCAAAATCACTGCCATGGAGTCAATGCGGTCCAATATCAATCTATAGGACAGGGGAGAACTGCCCCTGTGAGTTTCCAAGGTGCTAACTCTACTGGAGTAGAAAACCTCAAGTTTCTTCTAGGGCAAGGCTGCCAGTTTCAAACTACTGACCTTGTGGTTAACAGAACAATGTATAATCACTACACTACCAAGGCTCCATCAATAGGCAACAGACTATCCCAATTGAATTAATTCAAGTAGATCCAAGTCTTGATGAGTAGAAATATTTTAGGCTTCCTCGGTTGTTAAAATTGTTTATTCTGTAATGCATAAATAAATTCTAGGACATGACCCCCTAAGTGTCTGATGAAAATAAATTTACAATTGTGTATGACAAAACAAAATAATTATTATGGAGAGAGTGACTATATTGTGTGTTGTTGTGTTCTTCTTAGAATTGTATGGTTTCCTGTTGTTTTATTTCAATTAGTAATAGTATAAGCTTTCACTATGAGGCTGGCCCCTATAAAGCTGTTAATTATAAGCTACACTTATTGGAAAAAATCAGAGAATGAGATACTGGGATTTGGAAAAGTTCACACAGATGAACATTGATATGACCAAACATATTTGAAGTATTTAGAGTAGAATGTGAATTTTAGGACAGATTACAAAGTTTTTCATACTTAAGAAAGGATAATTAAGAGTAAATGACAAGTATAAGCAATAGTGAATATTTAAATATATGGTAAGATCCCCCTAGAAGTTGAATTTGATTTTTTAACACAGAGGCAGTAATATATTCTGAGTTATATCTAAATAATCGCTGGTGACTCTTCTTTACCTATGAATTGTAGGAGAATGACTAGCACACATTGAAATGGAAAGAAAGAGGGAGGGGACAAAGAGGGAGGAAGAGAGAAGAAAGGAGAGAGGAGAGAGGTGGAAATGGAGAGGGCGAGAGGGAGAGAGAACACTAAGATAAAATAAACCTCAAGAGAAAAAACAGTTGACCCTAAGCCTATCCTGGCTCTGGGCCACTTTGTGTGGCCAGAGCAGACCTGCATTCCGTGAGGTTTCAGGGACTGATTTGGTGGAAGTACGTGGCAACACCTCTCTTCCTGAGGTACCTCTGACTGAATCGGAGCCTCCACCTTTTTGGCTGGCAGCTGAACACATTAACAATGCGCATTACAGATGGGCTGGAAATCTGGTATCCTTCAGAGCCCTGTGCCCTAGCCAACTCAAAACCCTTAAAGGAGCATGGAAAGAGATTCGGGAAATGTTAGAGGCAAAGAGAGAGGTGAACTGACCAAGGGACATTTAGGTAAGACAAAGTAGAGAGCAGGGTAACCATATGGTTATGAGTTGTCTTTTAAAAGATCATTGATTATATTTATTAATAGTTTAGGTAATACCCAAGCATACTGGGATTATGAATCATTATAAACTGAAAAATAATTTTTAATAATTGATTCTAGTCATCCATAATGGGAAGATATGTAAGGAATCTTGCTCAGACCTTTCAAAATTGGGTTACCATAGCAGAAATTAAGGACCACTGGTGCTATAGTGGTTATGTATTGGGCTGCTTATCACAGGGTCAGCAGTTTGAAACCACCAGCTTCTCCATAGAAGAAAGATGAGGCTTTTTCCTCCTTTGAATATTTACAGTCTCAGAAACCTACAGGAGAAATTCCACCCTATCCTATAAAAGTTACTATGAATTAACATTCGTGGAATGGCAGTGAGTTTGGTTTGATTTCAAAGCGCAAATTGACTCAACTTCTTTGGGAGATTAGTTTAGGTGAGCCCAATGTTGATAGAGCAGATCAATTCAGACTGGCACTTCAAATTGGAAGTAGCTACAATTGCCAGAGGTTGGTCAGTTAATGTGTAGTTGGTGAGGTTGGGGGAAGTGGTAGTGGGGGCAATATCTGATTTCCTCTGGCTTCCCAATAACCATGAAGCAGAGGTCACCTGCATCTGCCTTCCATCATTCTTTACCTATTCTGACACCAAGCGTTCCTCCCACAGCACTCTACCTCTAGGCTGGGATTGAACATTCATTGCAATCGTGACACAGAACCCCCAGACAAAACTCACACTTCAGCAGTTTATTAGGGAAGTTAATAGGTTATGATAAATTGGATCAGTACACAGTAAGGAAAAAGCCGTTGGTCCCAGCAACACCTCTTCTCAGCCACGAGTGATGTCTTTCTCTAGTCCTCCGAAGCTCAGTCAAATGGCCTTTGGCCTCTGCCTGTTTCCATGTTTCACAGCCTGAGACTCTGTGGCTCCTCTGTCATGTCTGTTGGTTTCATTGCTTTCGTCTCTGCTCCCATTCTGGCTCCTTTGGTCTGACCCACAGTCTCCATGCCATACTCTCAGGTGCCTCAGGTCCCATCAACGTCTATCATTCAAGACATGTTGAAAGTGCTATTTTTCTGATGGTCCTGGGATTTCTCTCTGTGTCTAAGAGGGCTCTTAGACACAGGGGAATGGTTATGATAGGTATGTTTTTTGTCAAGGTTGTCCAAAGAACACACAAGTTCATGAGGGACTGAATGCATTAGCCAAATCAAGTCTCCAGGAATTGACAGAGCACCTATCAAACTGTTTCAGCAAGTGGAAGAAGCTTGGCAGTCTCACTTGTCGGAGCCAGGAAATTTGGAAGGCAGCTACTTGGACAACTGACTGGAAGAGATTCATATTTGAGCCCATTCCAAAGAAAGGCGACCCAACAAACAGTTCAAACAATAGAACACTATCATTGACACAGCACACAAGTAAAATTTTGCCTTGGACCATTCTCCAATGGTGACAGCTAGACATTGACAAGGAATGACCAGAAGTTCAGGCCAGACTCAGATGAAGACTTGGAACAAAGGATTATGTTGCTGATTTTAAAGGGATTCTGGACCAAAAGGAGCATACCAGAAAGATGTTTACTTGTGTTTCATTGGCTATACAATGGTATCAGACTGTGTGGAACACAATAAACTATAGACAATTTTGAGAAGAATAGGAATTCTTCTTCATTGAGCACTTCGTTGTACTCATTGCTGACTTGTACATGGACCAAGAAGCACTTATGCGAACATAACAAGGGATACTGCATGGTTTAAAATCAGAACAGGTGCGTGAGAGGGTTGTAGCCTCTCACCATATTTATTCAATCTGTATGCACAGGAAATTATTAGAGAAGCCAGCTTGTCCGAAGAAAAATGTGGCATCAAGATTTGAGGCTTATTAACAACCTCAGAAGACACAACCTTGCTTGCGGAATACACAGAAGAATTGAAGCACTTACTGATGAAGATAAGAATTATAGCCTTCAGTGTGGATTGTAACTCAATGTAAAGAAGACCAAAATCCTCACAACTGGGCTAATAGGTAACATAAATAGAAACAAAATTGAAGTCGTCTAGAATTTTGTCTTGCTTAGACCCACAATAAATGCTCAAGGTAGTAGCAGTCAAGAGATAAAAAGATGTAATGTATTAGGTAAATGTGCTGCACAAGACCACGTTAGAGGGTTGAAGAACAATGTTACTGTGAGGACGAAGGTGCACCTGTTCCAAGCCATGGTCTTCTCCAGGGCATCTTCTGCATGTGAAAGCTGGACATTCAAGAAGGAAGACTACAGAAGATTCATTTGAATTGGGCAGTTGGAGAAGAATATTGTAAGTATCATGGACTGCACTCAGTTTGGGGGAAGTTCATCCAGAATTTTCCTTACAGGCAAGGATGGAAAGACTTCATCTTACATAGTCTGGATATATTGTCAGGAGAGACGCATCCCTGGAGAAGAACATTATGCTTGTTAAGTGAAAAGGCAGTGAAAAAGAGGAAGGCCTTCAAAGGAATTGCTTGACACAGTCGCTGCATCTTTGGGCTCTGGAATAGGAACAATTCGGAGGATGGCACAGGACCATGCAATACTCCTTTTAGTTGAGAATAGGGTCACTATGGGTCAGGGCATACTCAATAGCACCTAAAACAACCACCTCAAGGTAACAAACGCTGTGGTTACTCTCTATTAAGATCAAGACTTCATCTCATTTTAACCCCGCCCATTAGTGCAGCAGATAATTATCCCCAAGAGGGAATTATGACCCCAGTCATAGAATCTAGAATTATATCCCTTGAATAATTATGGCTAGAAGGGTCATGTTAATTGACCGCATCTCAGGATGTGGAGAGGAAGCCTGCAAAAAGAGCAAGCAAGACACCAAGTAGATGTTGGAATCAGAAATGGCTTTGGGGAAAGAATTTCTTTTGGACGTATGTTCAATTATAAGTAAATACCTAAAAAGAAACTAGATGTCAGATGATATATTCTGTAAAATATGTTCATCATTTATTAGAAATGCTTGGCAACCAATTTCTTAATGAGTTAAATGCATGATAATGAAGGAATGGACACTGGAAGATAAAAGACAAGAAGGAGCAATATCTGAGTACCTGCGTTAATAAAGGAAACATAGAAGATAGTGCAGACGGAAAAACAACAATAACAATGTCCTTCAAAATAGAAACATAAGTTCAAAAACCAAAATGTTAGCACTTGGAACTCGAAGGGCAATCAAATTGAATGATAAACATTATTTGATAAGAATACCATATATATTCGAGTATAAGCCGACCCAAATATCAGGCGGGGCACCTAATTTTACCACAAAAACTGCATTAAAAAGGTACTGAAAAACTCAGCTTTACATGAGTACATACGGTAGTTTCTTTAATGAAGACCTTTTACTAAATAACAGTTGGGTTTTTTTCAGTAGACTTTATATAGCGTTGGGCTTCCTATAACATCATAGTGTTGCTGATAAGGATTAACACTCCACAGGCAGGTGACACTGTAAAGGATGACTAGCCTTTCCCCTACTGAGTGAGTGCAAGGACACTCCTGTTGTTTGTGGACTCTGTCGCTGCACAAGCGGTATGAACTTTGAGCTTCACGGTCTGTCTCTTTCTTTCCTTCAGTCCCACAACATATATTTATTGAGCTATCATACACAAGACATAGAGTGATCACTCTCTTTCAAAAATCTCTATTACAGTTCTCAGGATTTAGTAAATTGGACATGCCTTTTTTAGCAATGCAGTAGAGATGTAGTATTTTTGTTGGTTTGGGCTGTATACTGTCGGTAACAATTGAGTGTTCAATGTTTATTTTAATTCTTTAAATTCCCACTCACATTTTTCATGCACATCCCTTAGTCTATTAAGTATTTGTACTGTGCTGTAAATACATCCTGATTTTTCCTGTATTAGTCTATGTGTGTTCGCATATATGATGGGACACAAACATCAGCAAATAACAGCTTGTGGGTGATTATCTCAAGGACCCCTGATTATTTATTATAACAATTGAGTTAAAATATGGGCTGCAAACTGGGAACAGAAAAGTCTTCTGAATCTTTAGGTGTTTAAAATTATTGACATAAATCACAAAACGTGTGTCAATGAATATAAATTCTCCCGTCAAGTTGGTCCAATTAGCTTAGCATTTCCCAATGTGCTAAACCCTAAAATGTAGAATGGAAAATTATTAAAGATCTTCTGGTCAACCATGTTTAGAAAATATTCAGTTAGGACAAGTAACAAAAAACAATCTATCCTCGGTGCTTCACAAGGTTTTTCATTGGGTGATACACAATATAATCAAAAACAAGAGATATACCGTGTATACTCGAGCATAAGCTGAGTTTTTCAGCACATTTTTAATGCAGTTTTCTAATAAAAGTAGGTTCCTCTGCTGATATTCCGGTCGGCTTCTACTCGAGTATATATGGTAATTGTCCAACGTTATTTGATCCCAACATCCTAAGCAGGTATTTCAGTGGTATTTGTGGTTCATAGAATATCTTTTGTGAAATCTCAACTTTCATAAAAATGGTGAATTATC
This sequence comes from Tenrec ecaudatus, assembly GCF_050624435.1. Taxonomy (NCBI): domain Eukaryota; kingdom Metazoa; phylum Chordata; class Mammalia; order Afrosoricida; family Tenrecidae; genus Tenrec; species Tenrec ecaudatus. Next base: position 31,356,312 of record NC_134533.1, on the reverse strand, counting down.
ATGGTAAGTTGTTCTTATAGATTTTCAAAGACTTTGTTTGCATGCTATAAGAACCTATGATAATGCGATTAAAATGACAATGCTTATTGTTGATGTATATCCTTGAGTTCAGATAGAGTACTTACATTCGCAAAAAGTTAAATTAGTGAAAACGATGATTCCAGTACTCGATTATATCAGTTTTAACTTGGTATATATTATTCTATAAATGTGTTTAAAGTAGGTAGACAATAGAGCATTCTTGCTAAGGATAAGAGCGAGGGAAATAGTTCACCTTTGAACAAATTATGATTTGGACATCTCCCCAGTTTGTACATGTATGTATATCTCATAGACATTTGTTCCTTAGTTTTATATTTTGGAAAATAAAAATAGTAATGACATTTAAAATGACAAAATGTGTTAATAAATATGAAAATAGAGTTTCTCATTATATTGCACACCAAATGTTACAAATGATGTTTGTGATAGGTTAAGGTTTATTGTGCCAACCTGGACAATAAACACATGTGGAGTAATTGAAGGGCAGAGAGATAAATGGCTCGCTGAGCCTTGCCTTTCTAGTTCTCAAGTCTCTTGTTCTCTGATGGTCAGATCAGTGTGTGGCTGGCTGCCTTGACTAGTATTTTGCCTCAGCTGGCAAAGCTCAATTCCTGCGAGACATGTCTGAGGAGAAGCCACATGGACCTACCCTGATGCAGCCCTGGGTGCTGGAACAGCCGTGTGGAGACCCCTGCTAGCTCTGAGATGCTTACACACTCACTGATTCGGCTTTCTTCTGCTTTCAGAGTTTGAGGAGGACTTTGTAGATTGATGTTAGACATAAGGGCTAATGTTGGATTTATAGGCTTGGACAGCACTGGTTGGAATGCTTCCTTAATGTACACTTACCTTTTATATAAAACTCTCTCTTATATATATATGAGTTTCTGTGGATTTGTTTCTCTAGTCTACCCAGAATAACTCAATGTTATTTTTATTATATATAAATTTATTGTTTTAAACACTATAAATTAAACATCCCAGTACTGCAAATTTCAAAACTAAATTCAAATGGCTGTAAATTGGGTATGCTAGTATTCAGATTTGTCTATTTCTCTTAATATTGTGAAACTAAGTCTTAGCTGTATTATGAAATTAGAATCATATACATATACTATGCATTTAAACAGCTTCAGAGGAAACGTAATTTAACATCACTTCTATTAAAAATATTTTATTTTATTTTATTTTATTGGGGGCTCTTAGAGCTCTTATCGCAATTCATACATATATCCATTTTGTCAAACATATATTTCCATATATAAGGATGCGTTTAATATTACTTCTTAATAGACATGGACAAATTGTTTCAAATGATTATTAGTAGTTTTGAGCTGTTATATTAAACTAGGGGTACTATTATTTATATGAAATATTTAATGGGCGTTTTCTTTTTTTCATCAGCTTATTTCACAGGCTCATAAGTGGTTTGCACAAAATGAGATAGAGAGAGGTTAGGATAATTTGCCCAAAATTACATAACTAATATTTAACAGAGCTTATAATATGGACCTGGATTTATGTGATATCAAAGTAACTTCAACCTTACACAACTTCCTATGCGGTCAAAAGGTTTCTGAGTGTATGCGAATGACATGTCAGGTAGATGCACCAAACTCTTAGCAGTGGAACTAGAGTGCTTGCGAGGAGGAGACCACAGCCTTTTCTGGGTGCCATGCTCTCCAATTTTAGTAATGACCTATAAACAAGAAGTTCTTTCAGGGACTTTCTCGCATTCATCAAATTTTCAATACAGAGTCATGATGATTTGGACCATTTAAATAACAGATGAGATTCAAAATAATGCACTGCTTGAAAAATGCAGGCACTAATTGACTAAGTCTCCTGGTGCCACCTTGGAAAATTTAGGAGTTAATGTCCCCTGGGAAGATTTCTTCCAGCTGACTTTGATTAGGGAATAGAGCAGTCAAATTGAAAACCTTCTGAAAAGCCTGCATGCCTCCTGACTTGTAAATAATTAGTCAATTTGATTTTTGGTGGCTGCTGTCCAACTAAGGAGAACAGAGGAAGGACACCGTGTGTGTGTGTGTGTGTGTGTGTGTAACAGAAAGAAAGTTAGGTTCTTTATCAAATATAAAGTGCAATGTCACAACAGACGCACTGCCATGGAGTCAGTGCTGACTCATAGCGACCCTCTGTGGGTTCTCAAGACTGCAACTGCTTACAGGAGTAGAAAGCCCACGCTTTCTCCCTCAGAGGTACTGGTGGTTTTGAAATGCTGGTCATGAAATCACAGCCCAATGTATAACCACTAAAACACCAGGGCTCCCCTATAAGGTGTAAAGTGGGTCTTTATTATACAAATATTTTATTTTAACTTTTTATTGTGAATTTAGTGATCTACAATTGTACACTCAATTCATACACATTTATTTCTATTTCAACTCATCCATTGCTTCCTCTTCTATAAAATCACTTATCCCATTTGCTTTCTTTGTTCCCAGTTTTCATTCCTTCTTCTTTGCTGGACCTCTTTAATTTGTCCTTGGGTAATTGCTTCTCTTTGGATCTGAAATGATTGAATATTCTAATCTGATGATGCGTTATATCCTGAACTGAATGGGATGGTAATTAAGGGCTATGGTCTTTGCAATCTCATCAGCCTCAAACAGATCAAGAGGACCTGCTTCTTTTATAGTTTTGAGTTCTGCTCCCACGTTAGCCAGCACCTGCTAATGTGAGCCGTTCAGAGCAATTGGAGAGTGGCAGCCGGACACCATCTAATTCTGGAGTCAGACTTGTGGAAATCGATGCTTCATGGCATGGTCAGTTAATCTGTGGGACTGATTTCCATATATCTTGTTTTTCATCATTTTTAAGTCCTTTGATGGATAGAGACCAACAATTGCACATTATATGGCTGTTCACAAACTTTTTAAGGGTCAGCCCCTAGTAAAGTAGGATATAGAACAATTTCTTTGTGAACTACGCTAGCCATTTGAGCTTTGCCTCCCCTGAGACAAAGACTGTGCCACTCTACATCCAGCATTTCATCCTCTCAAGGTGTTTGGGTGAGTCTGAGATCTTCACATCTTTACTTCTTGTGTGCTCTACCAAATGCATGGATATACTTGCAGCAAAGATAGACACACATGTACAAATAACCTCTGCCATGTCTACAGATATGCATGGCCATACCCCACTATCGCATCCACTGCTGTTCAGATCTGCAAGACTTTACTCCCACTGGCCTGTGATCTTCCTACATTTTGCATCATTGCATGTGCTGTGTGGGTCTGAAAAGGGATTTATGGACTAGTTATCATTGGACTAATGGGCTAAAACTTATTGACTAGATCCCGACAGGACTGGAGTGTTTTCTTCATATACAATTACTGTTTGATATAAAGCTCTTTCTTATACATATGAGTGTCATGAGTGTCTCCAGTCAACCAGCCTAATATAAGATGTATTCTTACAGTAGGATTGACCATAATGACGTGGGTGGAGTAGATCCTTTAAGACTTTCATTTGCTGATTGGATGTGACTCAAATGGAGAGGAAACAGCTGTAATTTCCATGAATAATTGGACATTTAAATATACAAAGTCTAACTCCGTGAATATTGAAAATCATCAAAACTGAAAGGGAATACACAAAGATTGGCCTCCTAGGCATCAGTGAGTGGATGGTCTTATGTTTAGTATTCAGGGCATGATGCATTCCAGAGGAATGGCCCCTTTTTGGTCAAAGCACATATCTAAAGATCTATTTTGAAGTGCAGTGCTGTCTGTGAGAGAATAATATCTCTCCACAATCAAGAAAATCTAGTCAATACAACTATCATTTAAATTTATGCACCAACCACCAATGCAGATGATAAGGAAATTTTATATAATTAAAACATTCAGTCAGAAATAGTTAAAACTGTGATAAAGTTACATTGATAATGGAAAAGTTGGAGACAAAAAGGAACAGTCGTTGGAAAATATGGAGGTGATAGAAATGAAGCTGGAGATAGCATGATAGAATTGTGCAAGACCAATGACCTGATCACTACCAATACATGTTTTAGCAACATAAATGGCAAATTTAAAGGCAATTGCCCTACCTGAAATACACAGAAATCAAATTGATTACCCAAGTCACAAAGAGAGAAAAGAATTTCAATATCAACAGATACAATCAGGCCAGGGCCTGATTGTGGAAGACTATCAATTGTTCATATATAAGTAAAGGTCTAAGATGAAGAAATTTCAGACAAGTCCACAAGCGCCAAAATAAACCATTGCTTATGTACCACGTGAATTTCAAGAAGAGAATTCATTCATGAGCACAGATGACAGAGGATCCAAGGAGCTCAGGGATGCCATGAAGACCATCATACATGAAGACAGCAGAAGGTCATTAAAAGAGAAAAGGGAAAGATCAAAGTGGCAGAAGAGACCGTGAAATGTGCCCTTAATCATAACAGTAGATAAAGTAAGTGGGGGAAAAGTTGAAGTCAAAGAGCTGAATAAAAAATTTCAAAGTGCAGCTCAAGAAGACAAAATTAGATATTAAAATGAAATGTGTAAATACCTAGAGTTAAAAAAATGAAAAATGGAAGAATGAACTCTGCATATCTTAAACTAAAAGAAGGAAGAAAAGTTCAAGCCTCCAGTTGCAATGTTGAAAAGTTTATGGATAAATATTGAATATTGCAGGAAGCATCAGAAGACTATGGAAAATATACAGTAACTGTTCCAAAAGGAAGTAGCCAGCAGTCAATCATTTCAAGGGTGACATTTGATTAGATACAGTGATACTGGAAGAAGAAATCCTAACTGGCTTGAAAGCATTAAGCCAAAAAATGAGGCTCCAAGAATGATTGCAACGCGGGGAAGCACACACTCATTAGTCGATGTCAATACATTTGGAAGACAGTTTCCTGGTCAGCTGACTGGAAGAGATCCATATTTGCACCTATTCCAAAGAAATGTGACTCAAGAGAATGTGCAAATTAAAGAACAATAGCAATGATATCATTTGCAAGTAAATGTTGCTGAAAATTGCTCAAGAGTGTTTATAGCGGTAAATAGCTAGGGAGCTGCCAGATTCGGGACAGATTCAGAAGAGGATGTGGAAAAACAAGGATATATTACTGTTATTAGATGGATCAATTGTTATGATCATGTGGAAATTTACCTTTGATTTATTGATGTGATGGATTACATTAATTGTGTTTCCAGTGTTGAGCCATCCTTGCATATTAGTATGAAGTTTTTTAAATTCCTGGAATTGTGCTGGGTGGAACAGAGGAACTTTCATAGTACACATTTTTCTCGCTGGGCTAACATTGAGCAACTCACTCTGAGTTAGTGCAGCCATAGGCCTAACTGGGAAGGTTCTCCCTGGCCACAGTGAATTTTTTCATAAAAGCAGTTTCATTTTGTGATGGCCGTCTTAAGAGAACAGCATGCAGCTGTGACATTTTGTTTTCTGCTTGGGAAAAAAATGCTGCGGAAGCGTTTGGTGATGTTGAACACAGCTTTTGTGATGTTGAAGCTTGTGTGATATTCAAGGACCGCACTATGGGAACAGATCAAGTGCACAAGGGGTTTTGACATTTCGAAAAAGGTAAAATCTTAGTTGATGACAAGCCTCATTCCTGCATGTCTGTTAATGTCCCCAAGGAGAAATTGTTGACTAGTAGAGCATTTGGAGTTTGTTCCACAAGGTCAGAATGTTAATCAAGCTTTTTGTTTAGGGTTTCTGGAAAGATAGCAACGGGTGTGTCAACATGCAACAAAAGGCCTGATTTGTGGCTGACAGGGGACTGGTTTTGCCACCAAGACAATGCACCTGCTCACACAGCCATCTCAGTGTGCCAGTTTGGGGCCAGACACAGCATGTCTCTTTTGCACCATGCACCTTACTCACCTGAATTTGCTCCATGTGGCTTCTGTTTGTTTCTGCGAATGAAGAGGGACAAGAAAGACAGATTTTGATGACATGGAAGAGGTGAAGACAAAAAGCAAGGGAAGTGCTGTCAGCCATCCAAACATGAGTTTGAAACTGTTTCCACAAATGGGAACACAGATTAGGCAAATATATTAAGCTTAATGGAGAGCACTTTGAAGGTTATAATGTTGTCTTTTAAGAAAATTATGTACACAGCTCTGAATAAAAATTTGTGTTTTTTTAACCTGTACACGGCACAGGTTCCATTAAGTAGACTTTTGTTGAAATTTTTTGAATTTATGCCCGTGAGGGAAATTTGTCTATTTTGATACCTTTGCATGCTCAGGTGCCCTACATGTAAAGGTCACAAGCTGGGCTGGTGACCACCAGGTCACAGTTCAAAACCACCAACCCCTCTGCAGGAGACAGACAAGGCTTTCTACTTCCGTAAAAATTTACAGTCTTGCAAACGGCCAGTAGCGGTTTTGCCCTCTCCTATCTGGTTAGTATGTGTTGCACTTGACTTGTTGGCAGTGAGTCTGCGTTTTTTGTAATTTGTTTTTGTGTTTTTAGCTTTGTCTGGTTTGGTACCCGGATTATACTCACTGCGTAGACCATATACGGAGTTTCTCATCCTTTCCTGTACTCCAGAAAAACTTCAATAGAATTGGTGACAGATCTTCCCCGAGTGTTTGAGAGAATTTATCTGTGAAGCCATCTGGACACATACTTTTTTCCTGAATTTTTAATGACCTGATAAATTACGTCTTGTGGATCTGTTCAGATTTTCATGTTTTCTCATGCAGTCCATGATAGTTCAAGCATGAATGTTATTTCTAGAAATTCATCCATTTTTCTGGGTCTTAAAACTTGTCAAAGTACATTTTATCTTATTGTTCTGCTAATATCTTATTTATTTCACTTGGTTAGACTGCGATCTCATCCACATTATTTCAGGTTCATGTTATTTATAACTTCCCCTACTTTTCCTTTTTGTATTTTCCACTTGCTTGTCAATATTGCTAATCATTTCAAAAGCTGTCTTTTCTTGATATTTTATATTGTATTTCTGTTTTCAGATTTATCTCTGCTTAAATTTTTATTTTTCCTTTTCATGGTGCCTGTAGCCTTATTTTTCGGTTCTTTTTCTAATTTTTTGAGCTGGTAATTTTCAGTGTTGTTTTGGTTCTTTTTGGATATTTGTATTATGGAAATAAACTTCTGTCTCATCATTGCTTTCGCTGTGTTGTAAAGCTTTCTCTATATTGTGTTTCTATTTCTTTTGATTCAGGACTTTAAAAATTATCACTTAAAGTAAGATATTATACACTTGCCATATTTTAATTTTCCCTTTAATCTTCATAATCTTAATGTTTTATCATTATGATCTGAACAGATACCTTCTCAGGTAATGCTGATGCTATTATCTTCTTGAGAAAATCTTCGGACTCTGTAAATTGGTCACTTATTTGTGTCACTTGTGTCACTTTTTTCTTGTTCCTTTGTATCAACTGCCATTATCAATGGTCTCTGAAACATTGTGGTGTGTTTGCATTTGTATTTAATTGATGGTCTCATGACGACCTTCATGATTCACTGTCCTAATGCTCTCCTGGTAGGTATAGTAGAGAATGTGAGTGTGTGTTTAGCTCCGTGTTTGTTCTTTCATCTATACAATTATCCAGAAAAATAGAAAAAATTGTTTCTAAAGGAGAAAAGATGAGCATATTAAACGCATTTTCTTCCTACTTCTGCTATTTATGTGGCTTGGCTTCCTCAGTGAAGCCAGACATATATATTTAGCCAATTAAATCAATGATGGAAAATCCATGCTGATCTCTAGATCATTGGACTACATTTCACAGGCCTTTTGATTGAGCTTGTGAGGGATTCTTCTTTGATTATTTTTCTAATTCCAAACATCACTATTCAATTGTTTTTGGACAATAATTGTACTTAAAAATTTCTTATCTAATAAATTTACTTTTAAACATCCAAGATTTTTCAGAAAACTTATTAGAATCCTTAAATAAGATTATAAGTTTACTTAAAGCCCTAGACTCAGTCACTCATCTATACCAATAAATTTGGAATACAACTACATGGCCAACCAATTGGAAAAGGTCCATATTTGTGCACATACCAAAGAAAAGTAACCCAATAGAATGCACAAATTATTCAATATCATTAATATTATAGGCAAATGAAGTTTTGTTGAAAATTATTCAATATTTGTAGCAGTAGATCAACAGGGAGCTGGCAGAAATTCAAGCCAGATTTAGAAGAAGATAGAAAGAATGTAATTGCTGAGGTCAGAATAATCTTGCTGGAAGTAGAAAACAGCAGAACTATTTTTATGTGTGTTCTGTTGGTTATATAAAGCCATTCACGTGTGACTGTGCACACCATAACTACGGGTAGCATTGAAAAGAATTGGAATTCACATACATTGTCTTCTGTTCAGATAGAAGCTGTACATGAACCAAGAAGCAGTGATTTTGAAAAAGAGCAAAGGGATACTTATCTATTTAAAAACAGGAAAGATGTTCTAAAGGTTGTATCCTTTACTATATTTATTAAATCTCTATACTGACCTAATGATCCAAGAAACAAGAGTATATGAAGTCGAATGAGGTATTAGGATGGGAGGAAGTCTTCTTAACCTTTGATAGACAGAAAACATGTCCTTGCTTGCTGAAAACTCAGAGGACTTGAAATAATTGCTGATGAAGCTAAAGAACTATAGCCATAAGTGTGGATGGCAACTCAATAGAAAGAAAACAAAAATACTCACAACCGGACCAAAGTGGAACTGTGATAAATGGCGAAAATATTGAAGTTGTCAAGTATTTTGCCATACTTTGGATCCATACTGAATGCTCCTGTAAGAAGCAGTCAAGAAATCAAACAATGTACTGCATCGTACAAATCTGTTACACAAGGTTTTTTGAAAGATAGAGGATCAAGTGTTGAATATCAAGAATGTCACTTTGAAGACTAAGGTGCCACTGACCTAACCCGTGGTATTTTCAATGACCACATATGCATGTAGAAGCTGGACAATGAATACTGAAGGTTAAAGGAGAATTGATGCATTTAGATTGTGATATTGATGAAGAATATTGTAAATACCTTACCATGGGCAGTAAGAAGAAGAAACAAATCTGTCCTGGGGGGAGGATGGTCAAATTTCTCCTTTGAAATGAGGATGGAGAGACTTAGTCTCACTCTGCACTGGTCATCAGAGAATGCCATCCATTCTGCACGATAAAGTGGAGAGTCAGGGTAAAATAGCAAAAACTATCAGGAAATTGAATTTGCACAGTTGTAACAATGGGCTCAAACAACACAAAAATTGTGGGTATAGGGTGTGGCCAATTGTGCATTGAGGTTTTATGACTCAATGTCACCTAAGAAATGTTACTATTCAGGAGCTCTGTTGGTGCTGTCAGATAAGCATTGGACTGCAAGATTGGTTGTTCAAACCTACCACTTACTCTGAAGGAAAAAAAATTGGAACTGTCTTTTTTCATAAAGAATCATAAACTCAAAGGGGCAGTTCTACCCTGTCCTACAGGGTCACTATGAGTTGGCATCAAATCGATTGGTGGGGTTTTTTTGTTTGTTTTGATTGTTCAAAATCTATAGAGTGTCACTGTAAGTTACAATCAACTTGCTCGGTTGGGGTTGCTGTTGAGGAATTCTGCTGGCATAGTAGTTTACCTATGATGGTGCTTACCACAAGGTTAGCTGTTCGAACCCACCAGTGACTCCACTGGAGCAAAATGAAACTCAGCTCCAGTATGATCAGCATCTTGGATAGGCTAAGGGCAGCTCTACTCTGTCCTATAGGATCACGATGAGTTGGCCTCAACTTGATATCAGTGATTACCTTGTTCATGCTGTATTTGATTATTTGTTTTAATTTTGAAAAACTCCACCAACTCATAAGCCCAGATTCCTTTTCTTTATGTGGAGAAATAATTAAATACTCAAAATCTTGGAGCATCACTCTGCTCTGTGAACAGCTGTAACCAGGGATGAGGATTTCATCAGCTCAAATAAATTAATTAGTAGAACTGCCAATTAATTTGCAGTCCATTTATCAGAAAGGCTTAATGACTCTGACATAGCCCATATCTCATTTCCCAACCTGCTGTAGTGCCCCTGATCCTCGCAGCTGTTCCTCGCTGCGCCCTAGAACACCAGAATGTCTGAGAATTGCGTGCCAGAATCCGTGTCCCTTGATTCTCCACACCTCTGGGGCAGGGACCTGGTGGATATCTGCGCAAGCTGAGGTGACCACAATGCCAGTCTTCTCTTTTTCATCCAGTACTTTTGGCCTATGTACATCGTAGTAACAGATGGTTCCCTATTCTCTAATGCTTTGCAAATCCCAAAAAAGGAAAAAATAAAGCTTTGCTGTTGTTCCATTTTTCATGTTGAAGGAAGGTTAGATCCAGAATGAGAGAGCTATCCAGGGCAAAATATGTGTACTTTAGCAAAAAGCTAAACAAATCCATCCTTGTGTTTATTAAAGAAAAAAGCATTGTGTCCAGATATTTTTCACATATCATTGGTATAATCTGTATTTAATTATATAAGTATCATAATCCTCCTAAAATACAGATAGAAGAAAGAGTTCTGCCTCCTTTATAAAGGATCAATTTATTATGAAGCTTTTCATTTTCTCCAGAAATGTCAATTACAATACGAACAAGACAAGAAGAAACCTGACAGATCCGATCCTTAGCTGTGTTTTATTGGTGTAAACTATCTGTTTTTCTCGACTCTGGCGCTCCGACCACAATGATTTCCCTTCCTCACTCCTATTATCTTCATCACAGATTTGGATTTTACTTGTAAAGTCTCAATTTGTTATCGCCAAGCTTAAAATTAGCAATTGTGTTCACGCTGTGCTACCACCTTCAACGTTTTGGGAAAGCTGTAAAATGTAGGGCAAAAGAATTAAAAAGCTGTTAATTGTTGATTACAACTAAAGTGATCTTCCACATAAGGTAATAGAAATTGAACTTATGCTGTATGTGAAGTTCTCTTTTATTTTGGCTTTCAAAAGTTTATCTGATCCAAAAGAAAGATATTAAATTTAAACATTACCCAAAGAATATATAGAAATGGATGAAGTAGTAAAGAAGTAAATACCAAGCTCTAGATAATCCAGGAGGCACAGACTTTATGCACACAGGCACTAACCAAAAGCTCAGCCGGTTTTGTTGGTGGTGGTGTGATGTGGGTGTGGGTATGAAAAAAACAGCAAGAGAAATGGATTGATCCTCTTAATGATGAGTTCAAAGAAGTTCCAGGAGATAAAAAGCAAAACAGGAGAAAACTGTATGGTGACTTAGGAAATGAGAATTAGAAAATGAGGTAGCAATGTCTTGAAACCTGTGTGAAACACTCTAAAACTGAGGTGCTTAGCATAAATGAAAATCATCATCGTTCTGGGTCTGAACAGTTTTTGACGCATGTACCAGGAGAATCTCCTCCTTTGTTTTTCTTTAGAGTCTGCATTGGGGGGGGGGGGTTGTTACATATTCTCTTTCCCACATGTCTGTATAAAATCACATATTCCTCAACCTTTTGGAACATTTAGTTTTACTTTTCAGACTATATCTACCTGTTAATCTGTATTGACTCCTCACCAAACCTCTTCTTCACTACTAAGAGAATATTGGAATGTTCTTTCATATTTTCTTTTTTTCTTAACAGTTTATTGGGACCTATTCCACATATAATACAATTCAATAGTTCAATCATATCAAGATCAGTTGTACAATAAATATCACAATCAATTTTAAAACACTTTCTTCTTTTTCTACCCTTGTTATTAGCTCCTTGTTTCCCCCTAGTTTACCCCAGCATACACCACAAGAAACCATCAATCCAGTTACTGTTTAAATAGATTCACTGACCTGGATTGCATATACTGAAAATCTTCCAAAGACAAAAAGCAAAGAAACAAAATCTAAAACAATTACCATATAAAATAGAGAAAAACTTCAGTTGAAAAGAAATCAGAAAATACTAAAAATTAGAACAAATTTGAAATGGTTCAAAAGAGACATCAAATAATGTGTTAAATTTAAACCTAAGTTCACCTGCATAATGTACTTTCCCATACAATCTGTACAACAGCAAAATCATTCACAGCCTTGCACTGTAGCCAGAGGAGAGTCACCACAGTCCGAATCCACATTTATTTCCACTTCACTTTTTTTTAATTGGTACAACTTCTTTTATATGGGTCAACAGCGAGTTCAAATAAGATGGTAAATTTAAACATCACTATGCTTTCTATAATTATCTCTACAATACTTTTGTCTGAGAAGAGGATTATTCACATCCTTTGACTGTGGACAGAGAGGACTTACCCAAGGCTCAGTCTAGGTGTAGACCCCACGAATGGACTTTGTGCTTCCCCTGCCATCTATAGCCTTCTGAGGAGCAGGTGTTCACCTCTTGTGCTCTGATACCACTCTTTCCTTCAAATTTGGATTATGTTACTTACAAGCCTTGCATTACAGAGGCTCGTTTGCTTCTTCCATATGGACTTAGTTGATGTCTTATCTTGTCTGAAAACAAACCTTTAAAATTGGAGTCACTATTCTTTCTGATAGCTGGGCACCAAGTAATTTCTTTACCACACTGTGTTATATCACATATATCTTCAATGATCTCTTCATGAGGATGGGTATCCAGCAGGGTCATGTCATAAGAATTTGTGGTTCTTAGATTGGGCCTAGAATTGAGTGCAAGCCCAAGATTCATACATATATCTATGACACATAAGTCTCTGGTACACGTTAGAGACTTCATTGCCATTTTATGTTAGAGAACATGATCAATCATGTCCCTGGGGCATAAGGTAATTCTATTGATGGTGTCATTAATACAATGGCATAGAATATAGACCATTGCTCAGAAAAGGAGAATATAAACGTATAGGCTGGTTATGAACCACAATACATGAATTATACTGACGGGACCTATTAAACTCTTAAGTGCTTAGACACTATTTACACAAAATGGGTTTGTTTATAAAGCAAAACTTTCAAGAATATTCATCGACAGTGGCAGAATCAAGCCTACCAGATCTATCGTTGTCATCATACAGCAGGGAATGAATTAAAATTGTACATATGCGTCTGGACCCGCCCGCCATTCGTAGGGCCACTTAAAACCAGAGAGTCGAACCCAAGACCACAGATGCAAGTTCTGTACCCTTGATAGAGACATCTTCTGCTTTTTCTCATATTCTGCAGTTTCAGACTTAAGTCAAAGGACTACAAGGGAGTTTGGAGTAGCGCTCAACTCACTTATTGGGATTTCCACAGCTACTCCTCTGGTATGGCTTAAAAAGGATGTTGTGCACCTTGAAAAACAGAGTGTGTAAAGAGCCCCTGAAGGAAAAAGTCCAAGCTGTGCTAAGAGCATTAGTCAAAAACAAGACTCCAGGAATTGCTGAAATGCCAATTTAAATGTTTCCACAAGCTGATGAAGCACTACATAAAACACTGACTCATTTATACCAAGAACTTTAGAAGACAGCCACCTGTCAAATGAGCAGAAGAGATACAAATTTGTACCCATGTTTTTTTCAAAGAAAAGTGACCCAATATAATCCTCAAGTTATGTAACAATATCATTGACATCACAATTAGGTTCCTTTTGCTAAAGATTATTCAACACGATTACAGCACTATATCAACAAGGAGTGCCAGGGAAAAATGGAGCTGATTCAGAAAGGTACTTTGGAACCAGGGATATCATTGTTGATGTGAGATGGTCCTTGACTGAAAACAGAGCCGACTAGAAAGAGATTTACTTGTGCTTTATTGACGATGCAAAGGTATTCAACTGTGTGGACCATAACAAACTATGGATAGTCTTAAAAAGGATGAGATTTCCAGAACACTTAGTTGTATTCATGTGGAACTTCTGCATGTATCAAAAGAAAAAAAGATATACTGTGTAGTTTAAAATCAAAAGATATATTCATCAGGGTTGTATCCTGTCATCATAACTTTTCGATCTGTCTGCTGAGCATATAATCAGAGGAACTGTACTATATGAAGAAGAACATGGTATCAGGATTGGAGGAAAGTTTATTAACAACCGAGATGTAAAGATGGCACATGCTTGCTTGATGAAAGCGAGGAAGACGTGAAGTGCTGGCTGGCGAAGTTTGAGGATTGCATGCTTCAGTATGGGTTATTACTCAGTCTGAAGAAGACCAAAATCTTCTTCCCAATAGGTAAGTTCATGGTAAACGGAGCAAATTGAAGTTGTCAGGGATTTTGACTTGCTTGCAGCCACAACGAATGATCATGCTAGTTAGGAGATCAAATGACACATTACCTTGGGCAAATCTGCTGCAGAAGACTTCTTTAAAGTGTTGAAAAGCATGGATGTTGCTTTGAGGATTCTGGTGGGCCTGTCCCAAGTTTTGGTATTTTCACTTTCCTCCTACACAAGTGAAAGTGGACATTGAATAAAGCAGACTAAAACAGGATTGATGCCTTTAAATTATGGTGCTGGTGTACAATATTGAAAGAACCATAGACTGCCTAAAGAACAAACAAATCTATCATGGAAAAAATACAGCTGCAATGCTCCTTAGAAGCAAGCGTGCGGAGACTTTGTCTCAAGTACTTTGAGCATGTCATCAGGAGAGACCCGTTGCTGGAAATAACGACATCATGCTTGGTCCAGTAAAAGGACAGTGAAAAGGAAGAAGTCCCTCTCTAAGATATATGGACAGAATGGTTTTTACTATAGGCTCAAAGTAACAATTGTGAAGATGATATAAGGTAGTGTTTCTTTCTGTTCTAGTTAGGGTGGTTATGAGTGGAAACTAGATAGACAGTATCTAACAACAACAACAACATAGCCCTAGCTAAGTTTTCTAGTACAATATTGAATAAAGGCATCAATATCACAATAAAGGGCATCTTGTCTTCTTTCTGTACACAAGTATGATTTCAGTTTCTTCCCATTGAGAGTGATGGTAACCATTAGTTTTACATGCATACCTTTTTATGCTGAGAACTTTCCCTCCTATTCCAGTTTTGTTGAGTGTTCTCATCAGGGATGGGTGTTAGATTTTGGGTCATCTAGCTATTTTTCTTTTTTGGTTGTTCATATGATCGATTCCACTGATTGTTTTTTTGAACGTTGAACATGCTTGCATACTTGGTATGAATCCCACTTTTATGTATTTTTTGGATACTCCTGGTCAGTGTTTTGGTAAGAATTTTTGCATCTATGTTCATAAGAGATAGATGATTTATAATTTTTCATTCTGGCATTATCTTTCTCTGATTTTGGTATCAGGGTTATGCTCATTAGATCAAATGAATTCAGGAATTTTCTGCCCATTTCTATATGTCATAAACATTGTGTAGATGGGTGTCAACTCCTCCCATAATGTTTGGTAGAATTTCCTGCTGTGGTTGCCTGGTCCTGGACTTCTTTTTGAGGGGAAGAAAAAAGAGTTTAATGACCTGATCTAAATCTAATTAGATGTAATTAGAGTTGATTCTTTGCTTTCCAAATAGTCTGGGTAAGACCACTTTACTCTCTTTTAAATTAATTGAATCCAGTTCTGCTACTCTGTATTTTCAAGTATAAAATTGGTGTTTTTTTCCTTCTAATTTCTCCCTAGACTTTACATAAGTCACTTCAAAAATTACTTTTGTTCAGTGGCAGTGAAGTGGTTTCAAAAGAGAGCCAAAGTACACACAGGCACTCAATCAAACTTGTCTAAACAGAACCATCCTATTTTATTCTAATGTAAAAATAAATTGAACACATGGCAGTTCATTGATAAATTATCAACTTTCATGATGAAGATCTAAGTTTGATTACCAACCAAAATGTGTATCAATGGATGATTTTTGTTTCTACGTGCCTGGTAGTTTTCAGTGGAACTTCCAAATGAAAACACGGAGGAGGAAAAGCCTGTAGAATATTCCAAAAGTCAACCAATAAAAATGCCACACATGACATTCTGAAACCAGTTATGTGGCTAGCACGTGGCAAGCTAATGCTTTCTTTTGTCTAATAAAGTGCCATGAATTGAGGGCCATCATTGTGGC
The DNA here is from genome assembly GCF_050624435.1 of Tenrec ecaudatus. Taxonomy (NCBI): domain Eukaryota; kingdom Metazoa; phylum Chordata; class Mammalia; order Afrosoricida; family Tenrecidae; genus Tenrec; species Tenrec ecaudatus. Next base: position 31,340,248 of record NC_134533.1, on the reverse strand, counting down.
AGCTAACAATAACCACAAACTTGACAATGGTCTCATTTTGTAAGTAAAATAGATGCTATTAAATCATACTTGTTGTTGCTGAGGAAATTAAAAATCATGGTGTGTCCCTGAATTATGGAGGAGAGCTAAACTCTATGGGATGTTCTTTAATATGAACTTTATGGAAAAAGATCACGAGGGACTTTCCCATGATACCAGTGGGTACATTTAAACCTTTAACTTTTGTAAAAGAGTGTGTACTTCCTATGATCTAAACCAGTGGTTCTCAACCTCTGGGTTGCGACTCATTTGGGAGTTGAAGAACCCTTTCACAAGGGTCTCCCAATTCATAACAGTAGCAAAAGTGCAGTTATGTAGTAGTACCCAAAATAATTTTATGGTTGGGGGTCACCACCACCTGAGGAACTGTATTAAAGGGTCATGGCATGAGGAAGGTTGAGAACCACTGATCTAAACAATGCTTTTTTTTACATTTTATTAGAGGCTCATACAACTCTTATCACAATCCATACATATACATACATCAATTGTATAAAGCACATCAGTACATTCTTTGCCCTAATCATTTTAAAAGCATTTGCTCTCCACTTAAGCCCTTTGCATCAGGTCCTTTTTTTCATCTCCCTCCCCGCTCCACCCTCCATAACGAGCCCTTGATAATTTATAGATTGTTATTTTTTCATATCTTGCCCTATTCAGAGTCTCCCTTCCCCCCCTTCTCTGCCGTCCATCTCCCAGGGAGGAGGTCACATGTGGATCCTTGTAATCAGTTCCCCCTGTCCAACCCACTCACCCTCCACTCTCCCAGCATCGCCCCTCACACCCCTGGTCCTGAAGGTATCGTCCACCCTGAATTCCCTGTGCCTCCAGTTCCCATATGCACCAGTGTACAACCTCTTCCCTATCCAGTCCTGCAAGGTAGAATTCGGATCATGGTAGTTGGGGGGAAGAAGCACCCAGGTTTTGGGTAAAGCTGTGTTCTTCATCGGTACTACATCGTACCCTGACTGACCCATCTCCTCTCCTAAACCCCTCTAAGAGGGGATCACCAATGGCCGACACATGGGCCTTGGGTCTCCACTCTGCACTTCCCCCTTCATTCACTATGGTATATATATTCTTTTTTTTCCCCTTGATGCCTTATACCTGGTCCCTTTGGCACCTCGTGATCGCACAGGCTGGTGTACTTCTTCCATGTGGGCTTTATTGCTTTTGAGCTAGATGGCCACTTGTTCACCTTCAAGCCTTTAAGACCCCAGACACTATCTCTTTCGATAGCTGGGCACCATCAGCTTTCTTCGCCACATTTGCTTATGCACCCGTTTGTCTTCGGCAATCGTATCATGGAGGTATGCAGCCAATGATATGAATTTTTGTTCTTTGGTGCCTGATAACTGATCCCTTCGGGACTACGCGATTACACAGGCTGGTGTGTTCTTCCATGAGGGCTTTGTTGCTTCTGAGCTAGGTGGCCGCTTGTTTATCTTCAAGCCTTTAAGACCCCAGTCACTATCTCTTTTGATAGCCGGGCACCATCAGATTTCTTCACCATATTTACTTGTTCACCCACTTTGGCTTCACCAGGTGTGTCTGGAGGGTGAGCATTGTAGAGTGTCAATTTAATAAAAGAAAGTATTCATGCATTGAGGGAGTGCTTGAGTAGAGGTTTAAGGTCCTTCCGCCACCTTAATACTAAACCTATACATATAGACACATAGATCTATTTCCCCATCCTCATATATATATTTACATGTACATGTCTTTGTCTAGACCTCCATAAATGCCCCTTGACTCCTAGCTCTTTCCTTCATCTCCCTTGACATTCCTCCTGCCCCACTACCATGCTCCATCTCCACCTGGGCTACAGCTATACCTCTTCTCTAAGCAACCTTACCCTTGATCATTCCCCACCAGACCTGCCACTCCCCCCTCACTACCATTTTGGGTCCCATGTTGTTCCCTTTTCCCTGTGTTTGTTAACACCACTTCCTTATCCCCCTACCTCACCACACCCCAAGTCCCCCTGGAACTGTTGGTCCCATTGTTTTTCCTCCAGATAGTTCATCCAGCCTGTCCTATTCAGAGAGACCTGTGGAGACACTAACATGCACAAAAACAAGACAGAGGAAAACAAAGCAACAGTATACAACCAGACAACAAAACAACAAAAACAAACCACTGACAAAAAACAAAACAAAACACTTCACAAAAGAAAAGCTTGTAGTTAGTTGAAGGATCGTTTGTTGGCCCTTAGGAGTGTTTTCCAGTCCAGTCTGTTGGGGCACCACGCCCTGGCCCCAAAGTCCACTTTCAGCATTCCCCGGGGACCTTGCCACTCTATTCCCTTGCTGTTCCGCTGCACTCCCCCAGTGCTTTGCCTCGGTGTGGTGGGATCAGGTCAGGTGCAATTCCCACACTGTTTCTCCGGTGCTGTCCCCTGTATCACCCTTAGTCACTGAGGGGCATCATTTCTCATAGTGGGGCCAGCCATGTTGTTCTCTCTGTGGACTGGCTGCTCTACTCAGGAACATCATCCTCATGGCCTGGTGGGTCAGGCTGTGTTCCACTCTCTCTTCCTCCCCCTTCATCTGCTCCTGTGTGCTCTGATCAGATATGTCCCTCTCCCGGAGCTGCAGAATCAATGTCATCTTTTGAATCAAATTCTTCTTGGGGGAGGGGCAGGAATCCACTTAATTTTTGGTGCTGGGGCCAGCCTCCCAGACCTCTCCACTGGTTCCCTACTCCACGCCGGGATATTGCATTCACACCTTGCGGCACTGGGTTGAAGTCTGGTCCCACTTTCCCTGTGGAGATATAAACAATACCCTCCCCTTGGGTGGATTAATGCCCCATGCCCCCCTCCCCTTTTCTTCCTATATTCATCCTTTCATTTACTTTTCCCCACCTCCTCCACCATTGTCTACCATGTGCATCCCTGGTTTTGGTCTGGTCTCTGCCATACTACACATTCTTCACCCCAAAAATATTTGTATACAGTAGCTTTTTCCCCTATGCCACTTTTGCAATTTTTTTTATACTTACCTCAGCGGCCTCATGTTGTACTTGTCCTTTTGTGCCTGACTTACTTCGCTTAGCATGGTTTCCTCCAGTTCTTCCCATGCCGCTATGTGCCTCATATGTTCATCACTGCTTTTTAGTGATGCATAGTACTCCGTTGTATGTATATACCACAGTTTTTTAATCCAATCATCAGTTGATGGAAATTTGGGTTGCTTCCAGCTCCTTGCAATTAAACAATGCTTTTATAATACAGGAACTTGGGAAAATGCTCTATTTCTTTGGTTTAGTCACCGTGTCTTTTGCTGTCAGTATTCCTTGTCCCTGTTCACAATGTCCATCAAAAGTAGATGGCTCCATGATCAAAACTTACTCATTCCTTCAGAAATGTATGTATGAATTGAAACATCTATAGGCACTGTCATATTCATGAAGAATACTACGCACATACCCACAGTCAATAGTTTATCATGATTTATGACCTATAGCTACTGGAACTTAATTAATATTCCATTAAAATAGGAACAGAATCTTCCCTATCCCTTCCACTAATCACACGTATTATAGATCATAATTTTTATATTACTAACACGGCTGTCTATCAGACCATTTGATCCAATTATTTTCAAGGTTTTGAGTCAAAGATTCATTATGCATTTAATATATCTAGGAACATTTTTAGAGTTGTTATTTATTGTCATAAGTATGGGGTAGGGGGAAAGTTTACCATTTAGTTGAACCCATCCATACTGACAGATAAGTGTTGGATACATTCTTATAATGTAGTGTTGGATACATTCTTATAATGTACTGTAAACATGCACAAAATGAAAAATCATTTCCATTCCTTCTTATTATTAAATAATTTTTGAAAAATATGTATATATATAAAACACTATTTGAAATGCTCTGGTTCAAACTATTTAAAATTACTTTTATATTTTAACACAAAATGATTTTGCAAAAGATAAGGTAAACTTATTTATGCTTTAACTGTCATATGTCTATCAATAGAAGAATGCATTTATTCTGTTTATATGCTTCTTAGCGATATCACATCTCCATAGGCAGCATTAAAAATCAATTATTTGTATAGCTGATGCAACACACATGTATTAGTGAGCATTTGTCTGGTTTGGGTTTTACCATTAATGAATTCCTAACATCTTCTAGTGAATTACATAAGATACATACATTAAAATACATATTATTTTATAATTAAAATATTTAAATTATATTTGATTGAATTTAATTACATTTTAGGTAATTTGTATTATCTAAGAATATTAATTCTGGATATTCAAAACAATATGAAATATTTTACAGGATGTTATAGCCTTGGTAAAGATGAGAACCAAAAGGCTCTGATTCACAGCTATCCACATAGGAATTTCAAGGACTCAAAATTTTATATTGCCTCCTTGAATGTAGATGTAACGTAAATTTCATTATTCATGAGAAGCCAACAGCAAAGAAATGAGACAGTTAATTTCTTAATGAGAACATTCTGCCTCATTTAATTGCTAATAATCAGAATGACATCAGGCTTACAATCTGTGTGTCGTATAAAACATTCATATATTTATCAGTTCAGCAAATATTCATTGAAAATAGTCTATATATCCAAGCTAGTTACAACACAGCTTTTAAGATATTTTGAATGCATCCATCAAGACCAATCCTCTCCTTTATTTCAACCATTTCTTAGTTTTATATTTAGCATAAATTATAAAACATAGACATGAATAAATATAATTATTTTTAAAAATAATATAAACTTTACAAAGAAAATCAAAGATTTCTTTCTCCATTCCTCCCCTTTTCAATAGTATTCTTGCAACTAACTATTGGGTGTTCATGTTTCTTTTCCAAGTACTCATACATACCAATACCAATAGAAAATGTGGATTTTTATAGCTGGATGCCATCTTATCAGTTCTTACTATAACTATGTTACTATGCTTTTTCTATAATTGTTATTGAGAGTTATATATTGGAGTCACCCCTGCTAGCGCACATAGCCCTTCATTATTCTTTTCTTGTCATACATTGAGTTGTGTTCCCTCCGTACTATATGCTAACCTGGTGGGGACACGACTCGTAATGATTTTTTTAGTCTTGTAATGAGTGGGTCATCCCCTGCGATATGATCTGATGTGTTCAGCCAATCATAGGAAGGCGTTCATTGCAGGATGGACATCCTTAGACAACAGGGTGCCCGTGCGGAGGACTGCCTCAAAACTCCCTGCCACTGAGCAATGGCTCCTCATACCCACCTTTTAGGACAAGGTGGAACTGCCCTTGGGGATTTCCAAGATGGTAATTATTGCTGGAAGAGAAAGTGCCATCTCTCCGCAGGAGAAGCTACTGGTATCCAACTGTTGACCTGTGGTCCGAAGCCCAACTCTTGACTCATTATGCTGCCAGGGCTCCTGAAAACCTCCTAGACTCAGAGAAATATTAATGCCAAGAAACCTGAGGGAGATCTTCAAGCTACCTCACACCCAGAGAGGCTGAAAAATAATGACGTTCCTCCATAGTTGGTCGAGAAAGGAAGCACTTCCTCCAGAACTGACACTATGCACGTGGACTCTTAGCCTCCTAAACTAAGAGAGAATAGCTTTCTACGCAAACACAGTTAGAGAACTGGTTGGCTTACTTGAAAAGAAGGCACACTACTCAGAAGAATTCATGTGTTCTTTATTACAATGGAATAGAATAAGTAGTGATAGGGACCCCAAAGTAAAGTCATATCAAAATGTCAAATTGGATAGAAGATTCTATTCTATTCTATTCTATACCTATAGCATAATATATCATCTCATTTATTTGGAATTTCACTTTTCCTCCAGGTAATGCAAACCAGAAGGATATGATTACAAAGGAAAATTGTTACAATAGTAGAACTGGATTTTTTTTTCATCTGGAAAATATTTCTGTTACCTTTCTTAAAAAGTGTTGCTTCTATTCCAAAAATAAAATAATAGAAGATAAGGAGATGGCTTGAAAAGAAGATAAATGATATTTACATTGTTTTTGCCTCTGTGACTATGTAAGAAAATGAAGAACTCTTTTAGATATTTAAATTAAGAATTTTCTTCATAGCAACCTAAAGATCCAACAGTATTTGCTGTGTTTTGCAAATCATTATTTTAAGTCTCTGCAAGATAGAACTTTTAAAATTTATTCAGCCTCTCTGACATGGTAATCTGAATAGTATTATCCATAATAATGGGATTTTCTGTTCCTAATTTATCTCCTAAGACTTACTCTATCCTTATTCTGTCTCAAAATCTTTTGCTATGGTGATTATCTAGCATGGTAGTAAAACCATAAGGATTCATGAGGAAAGAGATTTTTTGTGATTTTACTGCTTATGTTTTATCAGTCTTTGTGGTGATTGGTATTATAATAACTCTAATACTCTTCTCAGCGTCCTACCCTCCTCTAATTCTGTTTGTCAAAATGTGAATTGTGATGCATGAATTCAACCTTTCCTAGTGTAGAAAGATCATTCAAATTAGGGCAGGAAAAGATTTTAAAAAATAGATTCAGTGGGATTTCAGTCGTCAGGATTTTACAAAAGCAAATTTCAATTCCACAAAAAAAGCAGCATAGCATTATTCATTGAAAACCTTAGCGAAATGCCCAATATCTAATGCGTTTTATTAATAACAAAACCAAACTCTGTCATCGAATGAATGCTGACTTATAGGGGCCCCCTGTGGGTTCCGTGACTGTAACTGTGTGGGGGAGTGGAAAGCCTGGTCTTTCTCCCGTGGAGCTGCTGGTGGTTCAAACTGCACACCATGGGGATCACAGCCCAACATGTAACAACTCCACCACAAAGGCAACATTCCATATGTTTTGGTAAGAAATGCTGACATGTAGTAATTGATTTGCTACTACCATGTGCTAAACAAATTCATAAAACATTTATATCTACACTATAATTAAATTGTAATTTAAAGAAACTTAAGTCATTCCATCCTTGTAATCTCAAAATTATTTAAGAAAATTAGTGCCTCATAGAATAGAATCTCATAAATAATATATATACATTTACATAATGGGGAAATTATAGATGCATTTCCTTATTGTAACCTAAACATACCATGTCATTAAATTTTACTGTGTTTTAACTGCCAATAAGTTAATATGTATGTATACATATGTGTATATATGCAATTATGCATTTTATAAATAAAATATATACATATGTCTAAGTGCAGAAAATGTGAAATATTTTTATTTTGCTCTGATAATAGGTAGACTGTGCTATTTTATAATCACAGTTTTTTCCACTGAAAATTGTTATGGAATTGAATATTTTAAGATTAAAATATTTATGTATTTGAATATCATCCAATTAACATATTACTTAGCTACAACTCTATGTCATATTCTAAGCTAGTTATTATTCAAATTATGTGTAAACATGATGCCCACCACCCACCCTTATAAAATGTCCTATTGAATCATGGAAAAAATAACTATTAAATAAATACATTTATTTAATTAAAATGTATTTATCTTATAAAACAGATTGGTGCTAGAAAAATATGAGTGTATATTACATTAAAATCTACTCATACATACCATAAATAATGATAGAGATGTTTTTGAATACAAGTAAGTGAAAATATATATAAACCAGGCTAAAATAAAAATCAAGAAAAGGAAAACTGTTTTATTAATGCCACCCTCAATAGACTTTGAGAAAAATGCTAACTAATGATTTAGCAAACATTCCATGAGTAATTACACAGGGCCAATTTTGCAAAACAAACCAAAAACTCCCACAAAATATTTACCATGTAAACCTACAGCGTGTGGTGCATAACAGCGCCTGATTTGCGTCTGTCATGAGTCTGTGCTTGTTGCAATGCCTGCTCAGCCCTGGAATCTCTACTATGCCTGCTACTCTGACTCCTTTGCTGCATTTTGAAGAAAAGACAAGACTTCCTACTTATTGTTTTACCCTTGCTAATAATGATCTGAGAATTAGAATATCTAAAATTAATGTTTGCTTCTGGCATCCCAATTTCCTATTCTCCAGTTGCTCTCAGTTTCTTGAACTAACTGCTGTACTCCAATAATATTTGGCTTAGAGCTCCTCTGGGGATACTTGAGATTTTGTGAAGTTGAACCACAATAAGTGACTGTTCTACCAGCTTTCTCATTCAAATATCTCATTAATTTGCTATTTTGAACTTTGTGTCCCTCTCGCCTCATGAAATAATTGTAATCCCAAGATGGCTGGCGTCAGTTTGTAATGACACATAAATCATTTCTCAGTGGGTAATGCGGGATCAAATTGCCAATCCACAGTGAAGTTCACTAAAAACAACCAGAGTTGCTATGCATTTTGTTTTAAAATTTGTTTTTTTATCTAATGGCCATAGGTGCAATGTTTATAATATAAAAATATATCATTTATATTTCTATATCTTAAAAAATAGAGAGGTTTTTCAGTGGTTGTAAATGCCAACAAAAGAAAGCTTGAGCAATGAGAATAGAGATACCAGGAGGATAAGGGTGGGGGGGAGGGAATCGATCACAAGGATCAACATATAACCCCCTCCCAGGGGGTCTGAACAACAGGACCATGGGTGCAGGGCAAGAGAGGATTATTTAAGATATGAAAATAAAATTCTATCACTTATCAAGGGTTCATGGAGGAAAGCGGGCAGGGAAGGGAGGCAGAATAAAGAGGAGCTGATATAAGATATGGCTCAAATACAAAGAAAATGCCTTGAAAATGATGATGGCAGCATATGTACAAATGTGCTTGACACAATGGATGAGTGTATGGATTGTGATAAGAGATGTAAGAGCCCCCAATAGAAGTGTTTAATTAAAAAAGAATTTAAAAGATAACAGAATTTTCCCATAAATGTTTGGAACCCTCTTTGTATTGTAAACTTTCCGTGTCTAGTCTTCTTGATGGTTCATTATATTTCTTTCAATACAATCCTTCTTTGATTTTTGGTATACACTCGAGAGGATAAATTGGTGTGAATTTTCCATTTACATGCAAAAACAGGTCATCACATAATCCACTCTGCCTCCAGGCCCCAAATGTATAGGATTTGGCAATATAACCATATCTGTTTTTCAGATTTTTTGAAAAATATCTCAAACAATTTGGTGTTGAATGACACAGATATGCCTATTCAGAGTATTCATAATCAACCTTTTTACATATGGATAATAGACTATGTAAAAATGATATGGTGTTAGAGTTAATTAAATTAACTTTATGAATAGTGTATATGAGTCCAAGGTTTCAGATATGCTAAACTTTTTTATTGAATAAAGCCATGTAATTCTGAAAAAAAAATTTAGACCCAAAAGAAATTATTTTAATTATGTAATTTCATTACACCTAATCATTGGTTGGTGAGATAGGTATACTTCAGATAGTATATTATGTATATGTAATATGCATCTGTAATTTTGTATATGTTAGCTTTATCTTAATTCATATTGTAACTAATGAGTTTAAATGTGATATACAATTTCAAATATCAAAATTGTCAATTGAGATTGCCAATCATGCTAATAGAATACGCTCAAATTCTAAACCACAAGCAACTTTCTAGTAATAGTGGGCAGCAGAAGTATCAAGAAGCAAATAAAAGCATAAACTCTGAATCAGGAAAACGTCTTCTCTGATAAACCCCATAGGCAAGCAAGTAACAAAAAATATGCCGGAGAATGTGATAAAAAAAAAAAAAAACAGAAGAGAATCCTCGGAAACAAGAAGTACTGGTGAAATCATGGAAAGGGAGGATTTGGGAAAAATCTTTCTAAAATTATTTATAGACTCATTAGCTTATTCCCAGGAGACCTGGTGGCTTAGGGCTACTAAGTGTAAGGCCTTGCGTTCTAAACCACCAGTCACTTCTCTGGAAAGACGATCATATGTTCTATGCCTTTCCATCTGTGGTCTCAGAAAGCCACCTGAGCAGTTCTAATGTGTCCTCTAAGCACAGGTGCAGCTCTCCTCGGTTTATAGGGTGGCTATGAGTGAGAACCAAGTCAATGGCAGTGAGCATGAGGTTCATTGTCCTCTATGTAGGCAGGGATCTGTCCTTCAAAAGCAGACACGGACTTTGAAAAGAGGATTTAGGAACACTGCCCACATTCCAAACTGCACATGGATTACATGTATAAAGGGAAGATCCAAGTAAGACTGCAGATACATTGAAAAGTAATCTGACATCGGATCCAGAGATAACAGTCGGCTGGTAGAAAGTGATATCCGCAAACAAATTGGAATAATTGCCCGCTAAAACAAAAAGATAAAAACATTCTCCACAGAATTAAAACAAGGCCAAAACCCAAACCAAACTCCTGATAATCAGTCACTGCTGACTCACAGAGATGCTACACAACAAGGTGTAACCTGCCCCTGTGCATTTTAAGGGAATAGAAAGCCCGTCTTTCTCCCGTGTGCCCAATGGGGTTCAATCTGTCCACCTTGTGGACCACAGCCCAAAACGTAACCACTACACCACTAGGGCTCAAAGCAAGACAACTGTCTCAATTATCTTAAAAATGTTCATGATACAAAGTTACTTAGTATACAAAGAACCAGGCAAATCTGAATTTACAATAAACAGGATTAGTACTAAGATGACAAAGACCATACACAAATATTAAATAAATAGATCCATGTTAAGGACTAACACTCTTAAAGATAAGGGAAAAATAGAAAGTCAAAGCAGAAAACAAAAACAATAAAAACGAAGACATAATAAAGAACCAAGTGGAAATTATACAAATGAATAATGAACTAATTAGAATTAAAATATTCAAAATATGTTCAGTATAAGAATATTAATGAGCAGAGTCAAATAACTTGAAAAAAATTCAATAGAAATTATGTAATCTGAATTATATTAGAATACCACTGAGTATTGATTTATTTTGTCTTCTCAAATGGCTGTTATGAAGAGATAGCTATAATAGAAGTGTTAAACAGAATTAATAAGAAAGTAAGAAAATGCATAAATAGTAACAGAATGCTTAACCCAAGGCTATAACTTTCTATTATTTGTTACTTCAGATTCAGGTAGAAATTGGATCAAGATTTAATCAAATGTGGGTAAATTACAGAGGACAAAAAGTAGAGAGAATTTCATTCCAGAAGAAAAAGAGCCAAATGTGAATTATCTTCTCATTTTTTAACCTTGCTAAAATACCTTTTATTTATTTACTTTTCAGGCTTTTATGGTTTCTTTGATGTTTTTATTATTTTGTTCAATAAATGGTTATATCTTTCATGAATTATCGTCCTTGATTTATTTCTGCAAGAAAATGCTGTCAAGTGTTCTATTCTAGCTAATTTTTCTTAACTGCTGTATTTTTGTTTATAAATTCATTAGAAAACTAAATATATTCATAAATTTATTTTATACATTTGGCCATTCTACTATTAAAATTTATCCTCTCTTATAGCCAAATTAATTTTCTTACCTTGATGACACCTTCATGTACACATTTATCACTATTATCTACATTCCCAAAATTGCAGATTTATTCAGAATACCAAATGACTATCTACAATTGCTTCCTTCAGAATTTATTTATATATTGATTAATTGATAGTATTATAATTTGAATGATTATTTCTAAAGAGAAATTAAGTATAATGACTACTAATACTTATATGGCCTGTTTTTCCTTTTCTTTTCCTGCTTCTTTCTGTCTCTTCAAATCAAATCAGCTGTATGATCTAAAATTAGCAAACTATGGCAATATAACTACAAATGTGCTTCATACAAATGAGATAGGAATTGTTATAAGAACTGTAAGAGCCCCCAATAAAATGATTTATATATATTATTAAAATAAATAATAAAATTACCAAAATAGTTTGTTGATGTTTTGAAATATGTCTTCTTGCAACATTTTAAAAATCCCTTTAATTAACACCATTTCTGGATTTGACTTCTGATGAGTCTTTTTATGTATCTTTGAAAATCCATCCTAATGGATGTTTTAAAGTTATGCGAGCTGGATTATCAGTTAGCAATATTCTTGAAAGTACGCAGAGGTATCACTTTGGTAGGATAATTGGAAGGACACTATAAAGCCTAAATTTTCACCAAATAACTTATCGGCTGAACTGAAAACTATTTCAATCCTTGCAAAATATTAACGATTAATTTACATCAGTAAATTGACATAAAATAAACTAATCTTAAAAGATTACGTCACTGCCATTTATAAGACTTTGGAGAATGCCCAGTGTTGAAGAGCTAAGGATGTGTACTGGAGTTACAATTCATCTAACTGCTCTGTGCATGTCATAACACCACTTTCAATTTCAGATACTTCATTTCAAAAATGAGAAGAATGCAACATAAACTGTCCATGATCTTATTTTCCCCTTATGTTGGATATACTGAGATTCTGCTTGACAGAAATAACCCAAGCAGCTTAAAGTTTGTTGCACTTTGATGAATGGACACAAAATAGTTGAATAAAGTAAACGGTGAGATTAAAAAATAAAAGATAATAAAAGATACCTAACTACTGATACCTTAAATTAGCACGGTGTGTATGTCCGAGGTAAACAAAATGGTGAATACTGTTTCAGTTTTCTTTACCTTCCTTCATTCTTAAGGTAATGCATTTATTTAACCTTAATTTCATTAAACTCCTGAGGTTTATAGTCACAAATGTTATAACACCTGTACTTAGTTGAAGCAACTTCCTCTTTCTCCTTATTCTAAAGGAAGTCCGTGCTCCGTAGTGTCAATTTTACACATACAAGTAGTAGTCTTTAGCAGATCCATTTCTCTTTTTATTTTCCTTATCCAGAAAAATTGTCACGCTAGATAAATGCAAGTATGACATTCACCACCTATTACATTCGGGAGCAAAGTAACCGTGCATGATTGAAGAAAGTCACGCAGGAGTGCAGATTGGCTGTACTTCAGATTTATGACTCCCAAGCACAAATGCAATCTCAACACAACCCAGTGATTCTGCTATATTTTTCTGGTTTATTTGCTCTATCAAGATTCACAATTATTTCAGACTTTTGCAACTCATTTCAAAATCTTGACTTCTTCAATTCCCTAGTATATTTCATTACATCATCTTCCACCTGAGATCCATACCTATCGGTTAGATTTCATTCATTCAGGATGTTTACAATTGTTCCGTACATATATAAACCCCTTCCATGGTCAACCTCTTTTACAACTTTATGTTTTCTTATAAGATATTTCATCGTTATGATTTCACCTCAATGACTCTCCTACTTCTCCCTGTGTTTATAGCTTATCGTTATGGGTCCTGCAGTTTTTGTTATTAACTGACTTTGTATTAATTTAAATTCACAGTGACCCAGGCACAATGATACCGGACCTTATAATCCATGGGTTTATCATTGTCTTCCTTTATATTTTTCTTCTTTGGAAATTGATCTGGAATCATTTCTTCCTTGTTGATCTTAGTCTACAAACTTTGATGAAACAGGTTCAGCATCAAAATAAAAGATATACCTCTACTGACAAATGCCTAGTGTTTCACATGACATGTATTTTCTAGGAACGGAATCCAGTCCTTCCTTAATGGGACATGAGAATTTCCTCATTGACTCACCATGACCTATCTCACCCTAATAGTAGCTAAATTTATTGAATGTTTTTTAAAATTTTTCTCCATTATATGACCACTCTTCTCAAATTGCAGACAAATTTCCCTCTGCTTTCTTTATCTGAAACCCAAACCCTTTGCCACTGAGTCAATTCCAGTGTTAAGCAAGGCTGTACAACAGAGTAGAACTCCCCGCATAGACTTTCCAAAGATGTGTCCTTTACAAAAGCAGACTGCCATATCTTATTTTACCCAAAGAGCTGCTGGTAGGTTCAAACCACCAACCTTCTGACTAGTAGCTGAGCACTTTAAATATTGCCATGCCAGAGCGCCTGCCTTCATGTAGATGACCTCAAACCCAACTTACTGCCATTGACTTGATTCCAGTGCACCGCAAGCCTGTATAGGGTCTTGCAAAAGTGTAAGTCTCTGCAGAAGAAACCGTTCTCATCGTTCTCCAAGCATCTGGTAGGTTTGCTGGACCATCCTTTGGGTTCGCAGTTCAATGCCTGCCCAACGCACAGCATCGCCATGGCCCTTTGGGCTCATCTAGACAGTGATCTGAACTGTGCATTTTGCAATATACATTCAATAAAATCTTTCTCTTAAGTTCTCAACTTGTAAACGTTTTAGCAGCTTTTAGGAGTGGTGGTCACTGGTTGTTTCTGAATATATTCATATTTTGCCTTCCATATGCCTCGGGCTGTTCTAGAGGAGCAAAACCAGTGAAACGGTGTGTGTGTGTGTGTGTGTGTGTGTGTGTGTTTCTTTTGGACTTCCAAAGGAATAAACATCTATTTTGTAAGAAGTATCGCCAGAATTCTGCTTCCTAGGAAGAATGCTGAGCTTCTGCTCAAATCCTTTGGACATAGTAACAAGCGTGACCAGTACCTGGCGGACGCCGTGCTTGTGAAAGTAGTGGAAACGGGAGGAAAGAGCAAGCCCTTCAGCGAGACTGACCGCCACTGTGGCTGTACAGACGGGCTGATGTAGAAGGAGAACTGAGAAGACGGTGCCTGAATGGGCGGTGCTGCATTCTGGTTCCCAAGGGGCAGCTCGGGGGTGGGACTCTCAGCTGCTCACTGCTGCCTTTGCCCGAGCCAATGGCAAGAAAGCGGCTACAGAGATATTCTTTGTGCGGCACAGATGTTATCTTAAAATCTTCTGAGTAAACACTCCCCTGAAAGCATTCTGTCTCTAATTATATTCTTGATTTTTTCATTGTTTATTGAAAGTGATTAAAGTTTCACTGTATTTTAAAGTTTCCCTATTCTACTCTCAAGTTGTTTACCTAGCAGCGAGAAGTAGAAACTTACTGACTTGACAGGCTGCACTCTTAGGCTAAAAATCAAAATGGAATCTGGCTTTGAATGAAAACGTAACTCTTTCCAAATACATAGGCATGTTTGTTTTAGGAAACACAAGAGCAAGGCCAAATTAAAAGTAATAACCTGTTATTACAGAGGAGTTATGTATGGAGTGAAATCAGACTTCCTAGGAAAAATGTTATCTAAGAACATGAGTTTTTGTCGGTATATATTTTATAACCTGTGCAAATGTGTTATGCAAATTTTTAATACAGATGATAAAATAACTGGTATGATTAAATATATATGTATAATAGAACAAATCTAAGATCAGATTCAGATTGGAAACCAGCTAAAGATACTTGAAAAGGGTGGATCACTCATAAGGTGGATGGAGCAAAGCTGATGCTATTTATATCTACTTCAGCTGTACTCAGGTTAAAGCATTTCTATCTACTTCAAGCACTCACCCAAATTCAAGAAGAAATGTACTTAGCGACAGCACATTAGGACTTCTTCAAAAACATTGTGGGAAACCGAAATTAAATTAATTAAATGTTTCCACCAAGCCTCATGTTCTCCAACTCGTTGGACCAAAAGGAAATAAATAATGTTTCAATGTCCAAAATTGCTTTGAAAAGTGACTGTAAAGCTCTTCCTTAGACAATCCATCAGTTTGCAAAATGACCCACAATCTGAGTCATTATGACAGACAGATTTGTGGATGGAATTTCTAACTCTTTTATCCCATGTGTAGGTATGAGAGTTCTCAGGAAATGACCAAATCCATCCAGTGTTTAAGCTAGAGGATTTGTACTCTGGGCACTTTGTTCATAGTCTCGTTTATTATTTTTCTTTCTAAGAATTTTTTATTATTAGTCCAATGATCACTTTCATTGGGCAGTTAAAGGAATTCTAAGCAAGCCTTGGGTACATTGCCCCCATCATGTTACATCATTTAGAAAGGATAATGTTCATTCATCAAAGTGATTACTTGACGTATGTTGCTTTTAAATGGCTTAATCTGACCATCCACATAGAATGTACATATTTACAAAGCTCACAACTCATGTTTTCAGTACAACTATGTGGGAAGGGAATGTTTTGAAGCCAATGCTCTGTTAAATAATCATTACAAGTTAGCAAGCATTCATATTGGGATATTTCAGGTTCTAGCACGTCCTTGGGGTAGGCATTGGACAATACTCTTGCCATCAGAAAATGTCTTTGCCTTACTTCATCAAATTCCAAAGCATCTAGGATATTCTCTGTGCTGGAATGAATCATGAATTTGGTAAAAATAAACACTTTTGCATCTCACAATATATTCTCTCCAGTCGTCTGCAGCCTGAACAGATGTTCTGAGTTGGGTTAAATTAAGACATGACATGGTATGAGGCTGTCTTATCACTCTAGAGGTTGCTGTATCCTGACATGTATGGTTCACTTTAAGGTGCTGTTGAAAATAATAGTAGCAGTCGATATGGAGCTGTAATTGAACACTCAGAAACTTCAAACTCACAGCCATCAAGAATTGTCTGACTCTTAATGATGCTGTAGGACAGGGTAGAACTGCTTCTCTGTGTTTCTGAGATTATAACTCTTTACTAGAGAAGAAATCCCGGTTGGTTGGTTTGTTTCCAAGGAGTGGCTGGTGGTTAAGAACTGCAAACCTTGCAGTTAACAGCAGAATGTGTTATCCACTGTGCTATAAGGACTTCTCCATAATTTAACAGAAAGTGAGATAATTGGTCTAAGCTTTTATGTGCAGACCTGGGGGAAAGGTGATAAACTGAGCAATTAGTTAAGTTACTGGCTCAGGCTACTGAGTGAGATGATCTAATAAAGTCATTTTCATTCCAAGTCTCAAAGTAAATTAATACAAGTAGCAAGAAAAATTTTAAAAACAGCTTCACAATAATAAAAAAATAAGGTTTAATTTAATAACTCTGTCTTGTAAGGAAGCAACCATACTGTCTTGCCATTTTGGAAGCTGTCATGTTCTAATTTAATAATTCATCCCATTGAGTTTTCTTAATTCCTATGAATTTTTATGTTAAATTTACTGTGCAGGAAAGTTAATTTAGGGAGATGGAAAAATTGTGAGAATGGCCACTATTTGTATACATTGTCTCCAATAAGTTATCGTCAATAAATATTTTTAAAAGAATATGTTGTGGGACCCAAAATTTTGTTCAAGAGGCCAAATTGCCCATTCGAGGACTTGATATTGCCAATTTTCTCACACTACTTCAGCAAAATAATTACGAGAAAAGAAAAAAGCTATGCGAATGTATCATTATTTTCTAAGAATCAAAGTAAATAAAGAGTAGAAGACTTCAAATCATTGCTCTCAAATTATGAAATTATTGATGTCAAAAGACCTAGGTCAAACAAAACTTAACTGAAGCTTGCAATCAGAAAACCTTGATCTGAACATGCCTATAAACAAAAATGACAATAGAGAGAAATTCTCAATGAAGTTCAGAAAGCTCTTTGCCAGGCCATGGAACTCTATCTGAGAAGAATTACTTGGAGGGCCTCCAAAGGCTGCTCGGGATCACGAAGAGCTGAAAGTGCTTCACTAGTTCTGAGCCCAAGTTCTGAACTTCTAGGTGTCAATGGAGGCACGTTTCTTTAAAAGCTAAAATGTATGCCATTAGCTGAGAGGAATTGCTGAAACCCAAATGAAGGTCAAACAGGCTGATAGGACAAGAGGAAAGTACAAGGAAATGGAGGATAGAACTAGGAGGCAAAGGACATTTATAGAGGTCTAAATACAGACATGTATGTATGTAAATGTATTTATGTATAGCAACAGGGCAATAGATCTATGTATATATACTTATATGTTAATTATCAAGGCAGCAGACTGACATTGGGCTTTTACTCAAGAATACCCTCAGTGCAAGAACACTTTGTTCTAACAATCCAGGATTCCGTGATGCTCACCTTCCCAACACAATCACTGTAGACAAAGTGGGTTGAGCGTACAAGCAAATATGGTGAAGATAGATGAGGGTGCCCAGCTATCAAAAGATATACCATCTGAGGTCTTAAAGGTCTGAAAATAAACAAGTGGCCATGTAGCTGAGGAGCAACAATTCCTACATGGAAGAAGCACACCAGTCTGTGTGATCATGAGGTGTTGATTGGATCAAGTATCGTGCTTTAAAGACCCAGAACAAAAAAAGCATATAAATGTGAATGAGGAGGGTGGAGTGGATACCCAAAGCACATCTGTGGGCAAGTGGATGTCCAATACTGAAAGATCACAAGGAAGCTCTAGTTCTTTAATTCTCCCCCCCGCCACTATCATGATCCCAGTTCTACATTATAAATCCAGTTAGACCTGAGTATGTACACTGGTACAGATAAGAGTTGGAAGCACAGGAATCCAGGACAGATAAATCCCTCAGGACCAACAATGAGAATAGCAACACCAGGAGGGGAAGGGGAAGGTGGGCAGAGAAAGGGGCAATTGATCACAATGATCTACATATAACCCCCTCCCAGGGGGACAGACAACAGAAAAGTGGATGAAGGGAGACAGCGGTCAGTGTAAGACATGAAATATATATATATATATTCAAGGGTTCATGAGGAAGGGAGGAGGGGGGAGGGAGGAATGAGCTAATATTAAGGGCTGAAGTAAAAAGAAAATGTTTGGGAAATATATACAAACATGCTTGACACAATGGAGGTATGCAGGGATTGGGATACGAGCTAAGAGCCCTCAATATAATGACTTTTTTTAATTAAAAAAAAGGAAAGTCATAAAGATGATCACAAACTCTACTTAAAGTGAAAGCAGAGTTCTATAGAGAAAATAGTAATTTGTGCCTTAACAAACACAGGGTTAAGATTCCCAACATAGAGTCTGCAAAGCATTAATGAGAGTACATGGTAGCAATCATGGTGGTTTGGGATTTGGATTATATATATATAATGTTGGAATAACACATATATTTAACTTTTAGACCAGTGGTTTTTAACCTTCTTAATGCCATGACCCTTTAACACAGTTTCGTTGCTACTTCATAACTGTGATTTTGCTACTGTTATGAATTGTAATGTAAATATCTGCTATGCAGGATGTATTTTCATTGTTACAAATTGAACATAAATAAAGCATAGTGATTAATCACAAAAATATGTAAGTATATATTTTGAAATATATATTTAAATGACAAATAGATGAAATTTTTATGGAAGCATGGTATGGCATGGGTAACAGTATTCACACCAGGTACTCATATGTGGACGTATCTGCATGTGGGTGGACACTCCTGGGCACGATAGAGGAGCGGTGTCTCAGTTCCTAAGATCATTGGAAATATGTGTTTTCCGATGGTCTTAGGCGAACCCTGTGAAAGGATCATTCCACCCCCAAAGGGGTCTCCACCCACAGGTTGAGAACTGCTGTGTTAAGACAATAAGCCTTAGAGACCTACCAAGTCAGTCCAACTCTTAGTGACCATCTCAAGGTTTACGATGTTGAACATGCTTATAAACGCAGATAGCTTCATCTTTTTCCTTGGAGTGTTTATTGAGCTTGAACTCTTGTGAGGAATAGTTCAAAGCCCATCCAACAGGAACAGCAGAACCCCTTCACAGTGCCACCAGAGGTCTTTTATGAGACATTAGCAAGTTAAAATTCCACAAGGTTAGTTTACAGTTTTCTAGGAGATAATCTAGCAAAAAAAACCCTCAGCTACATATATAATCTTTATGCTCTGCAAATATTATCGCATGATCACTGAGCTAAATACTGCCTGGAAAATATTATCAAACCATATTTTGCCTTTGTTATTTTTTGTTGAAAATGATTAAGGTTTCATTACATGTTAAAATTTCCCCCTTCTACTCTAAAATTTAGTTTTGGACAGAGCACAGTGAAATTTTACAGAAATGTCAGGCAACAGTCTCACACTAAAAATCAAGAAGTCTGATTTTAAACAAGAAGAAACAAATGCCTCAGTTATTGACTTTATATATCATTTTTCAATGTTGCCTATAAAACAGTTGCTACCAAGTCTCCTCCAACATGTGTTCCCATATCTGTCAGGGAATTCTTAAAATCATACTGAGATTTCACCAAAACTCTTGGTTCATCAGGAAAAAAAATGTCTGAAGGTGCCCAGAAAGTTCTGAGTCTTCTAAACTAATGCATCTGGTGCATATTTTATACAGTTGCAACAGTAGAAGTAATGAATCTTGACACAAACTATCTTTGAAGGAATACGACATAAAGTTTCTGAGCACAATGTAGGCCTATTTGTTCTCTTCTTCGTCATTTCACCACTCCCCCCCTTCTCTATCCATCTTTCCATGGCTCCATACTGTTCTTCCAGTGCTTGTGATCTTAATCTGGTCATGGAAATGTTTGTATGCAGTTATTTTAGTGACGTTTATTTGTGTTCTTCTATTAATCACTTTGCTTATTCTGCCTTGAGACGTACTCAATGAATGTGGCACTTCTAGCCTTGATTCCTTATATAATGTAGTATAAGGGTGAACTCTATGCCCTGTGACTATGATCCCGTTTGGGAAGGTTGTTGGTTGTTCCGAGGTTGCACTGACTCGGTCCCTCCTTCTAGAAATCTCTGACAATTCTCTGCTTCTGCTCAGTAGGCCTTCAGTAACTGATAGTTTCAAAGTTATGCATAAAGTTTTCAGTTGCCAATTCCTCCAAAGCAGACTGTCAGTTCCCTATTTTTAGTCTATTCTTATTCTGGAAGCTCCACTGGAACCTGTTCACTTTGGGTGACCCTGCTGGCATTTGCAATATGTGACACAGTTTCCAGCATGACAGCAACACATAAATCACCACAGTACAACAAGCGCACAGACAATTGGAGGAAGTTCTTGATATACCAATTGATGGGATTAAGGTGGGATTAGAGTCTAATTTTAGTAGAAAGTGTGAACCAGGTCACACCATTGGTTTCCTTGGGATGTTGTGGTTGGGTGCTATCGAGTTCATTCAGATTTGTAGCGACCCTGTATACAACATAACCAACACTGTACAATCCCGCACTGTCCTCAAAAGGGCCTTCCTCTTTTTCGGCACCTCTATTTTACCTAGCATGACATCCTTCTGCAGGGATTGGTCTCTCCTGACAATATGTTCAAAGTACGTGAGACTTGTGCTTGTCATCCCTGCCTCTAAGGAGCATTCTGGGGATAATTCTTCCAAGACAGGTGTTTGTTCTTTGGGCAGTCTACACCACCTGCAGTATTCTTTGCCTTCACCATAATTTAGACTCATCAATTCTTTTTCAGTCTTTGTTAATCAATGTCTAATATTCACAAACATACAAGGCAACTTAAAACAGCATGGCTTGGGGAAGGCTCAACTTAGTCCTCTTAGTCCTCTACTTTGAATCTATTATTTTACTTCCTTGCTATGAAACAAACAAACACATTTTGCTGAAAACAGTGGGGTGGGGCAAGGCAGAGCAGAGACCCAAAGCCCATCTGTAGACAATGGAACAATCCCCCCACAGAGGGGCCACAGGGAAGGGATGAGTCAACCAGGGTGAAGTAAAGCATCGATAAAACATACAATAGTCCTCTGATTCCTTGAGGTTTCCTCACCCCCCACTATCATGACCCCAGTACTGCTTCTCAATACAGGCTAGAACAGAGCATGTACAAAGGTATAGAAAAAAGATTGGGGTTCACAACATACAGAATCCAAGAACAGGAGTGGGAACAGTGATACCAGAGGGTAGGGAGAAAGGAGGGGCGAGGAAGGGAGAAAGGGGAACTGATCAAATCATACGTCCCTCTCCAGGGGGAAGAACAACAGAAAATGTGGGGAAGTAGTCAGTGTAAGATATGAAAATATTAATAATTTATAATCTACCAAAGGGGCCTGCGGGGTCGAGAAAGGGAAAAATGAGGAGCTGATGCCAAGGGCTCAATAGAAAGTAAATATATAGAAATAAATGAAGGCAAGATATGTACAAATAAGTCTGATGCAATCAATGTATGGATTGTAACAAGAGTTGTGAGAGTCCCCAATAAAATGATATTTTAATTTAAAAAAAGAGGTCTTCTGTGGCAGATTTATCTAATGTCATGTGTCCTTTGATCTCTTGAACACTGCTTCACACTGCTTCTAAAAGCACTGATTACAGATTCAAGAAAATTAGAATCTTTAATTAACTGTTTCTCCATTTATTATGATGGTACCTATTGGTCCAGTTGTGAGGATTTTGGTCTTCTTTATATAGCTCTGTATCCCATGGGGAAGATCGCAATCCTTGATCTTCATCAGCAAGTGCTTCGAGTATCCGTTACTTTCTGCAAGCAAGGATGGATCATCTGCACATTGTATGTTATTAATAAGCTTCCTCCTATCCTAATGCCCCATTCTTCATATAATCCAGGACTCTCTGCGTATTTTATCAGTATACATCTTAAATAAGTATGGGGACAGAATAGAATTCTGACACACAGCATTTCTAATTCCAAATCATGCATTTTCCTTTGTTCCTTTGCCACATTGCTTTTTGATCCATATACAGGTCCCACATGAACACAATTAGGTGCTATGGAGTTCCCATTCTTTTCAATGCTATCCAAACTTTAACTGTGATCCACACAGTTAAATATCATTTCACAGTCAATAAAACACAAATAAGCATCTTTCTAGAATTCTCAGCTTTCATCCAAGATCCACTGGACCTGAACAATGATAGCATCTCTTGTTGCATATCCTCTTCTAAAGCTAGCCTGAATTTCCAAAAGCTCCTTGTCAATGCATTGCTACAATCATTTTTGGATGATCATCAGCAAAATTGAACATGTATTGATACTGATGTCAATTTTCTATCATTGAAGTATTTTGTTCTCATCTTTCTTTAGGATGGGTTAAAATATGAATCTCTTTCACTCAGTAGGCCAAGTAACCAGTCTCCAAATTTCCTGACACAGACAAGTAAGGGCTTCCAGTGCTTCCTCAGCTTGTTGGAACATCTCCATTGGCATTCCATCAATTCCTGGGGCCTTGATTTTGGCTACTGCCTTCAGTGTAGCTTGAACTTCTTCCATCAGCATCATTGGTTTTTGCTCACATACTACCCCCGGAAATAGTGCGATGTCAACTAGTTCCTTCTGATACAGTGACTCTCTGTATTCTTTCTATCTTCTTTAGAGGATTCCTGAAGCATTCAATATTTCTCTCATAAAATCTTTCAATATTGAAACTCCAGACTTGAAACCCTTCCTGAGTATATTCAGTTTAAGATATCTGAGTGTGTTTGTACTTCTAATTTGCTAACTTTGGATTTTTGCACATTTCCTTGTAATATTTTACTTTGTCTTCTCAAGTTGCTCTTTGAATTTCTCTCCAGTTCTTTCACATCATAATTTCTTCCATGTTCCTTAGCTATTCTATTAAAAGCAAGTTTCAGAGTCTCTTCTGACATTCCCTCTGATTTTTCCTGTTGGTTTGCTTGTTTTTGAATAATCTTTAGCTCTCTTCATTGCTCAAAATTGCAATGAAGAAGTCACTGGTCTTGCAAAATTTTATCCTGCAATTTCCAATTTCATTTCTATCACCAAGACCATGTTTTCAATCTATTGTTCCTTTTTCTTTGTTTCCAATTATTTGTATTCAATTCTCCAATAATTATCAATGCATATTGATTGCATGTTTGATCCATTTCAGACCAAAGACATCAGTGCAAGCTTCAGTTCCTTCATGGCTAGTTCTCACGGTTGTTGCATACATTTGAATGAGTTGCGTTGGTTTATTTCCTTGAATGCATACAGATATAATCTTACCACCAACAGCATTGTTCTACTTCAAGAAAGATTTTGAAATGTCCTTTTTGATTATGAAACTAACACCATTCTTCTTTAATCTTCCATTCCCAGTACAGTAAGCCATATGATTTTCTGATACAAAAGAGCCCATACCAGTCCATTTAAACTCACTAGCGCCTACAATGTTAATAGTTGTTCATCCCATTTCATTCTTATAATTTCCTTTTTCCCTAGATGAATGCTTCATACATTCCAAGTTCCAATTATTAATAAATGCTCGCAGCTGTTTCTTCTCACTTTGAGTCATGCCTCCTCAGTAAATGAAGATCCCATAGGCTTTTCTCTCAGGTTTTGCTCGGTTCATGCCTGTGTTCGACAGGGTTCTCTAGAGAGACAAAACCAGATTGCTAATAATTTGTTAAGATAGATAGATATATAACACAAGAAATGAACAGTTAATTTATAAAGCAGTACAGGTGGCTCAGTGCAACTCACTCCCGTGAGAGAGGTGTGAGGCACTGGCAGTCCTTCGAGTCTTGAGAGCCGTCAGGTAGTCCTCTGTGGAGAGATCTAGGCTATCCTGGTACAGGCAGCAAACAGCAAGAGAGGTCACCAACCATCAACCAGGTCACCAACAGTCAGTCCTCAGCTCAAGAGAGGTACATTCCAATTCTGTGGCGAGGCAGGTCTTAAAGGGGCCTCAAATTACAGCAACACAGTCCGTAGGTTAGGTGTCCCACAGGTAGTGTAGCTTGCAAATTGAGGCACAGAACAATCAAAGCAGCCACATCAGTGAGCGAAAGACAAGAAAAGTGAGGCTCGCCGAGCCATTTATCTCTCTGCCCTTCAACTAATCCCACATGTGTTTATCGGCCAGGCTGGCACAATAAACTAACTATCTCAATGCCATTTTGATGGACTTTACTTTGAGAAGGCAATTATTTGGCAGTCATAGTTTGAGTGCCTTCTGACATG
Organism: Tenrec ecaudatus; assembly: GCF_050624435.1. Taxonomy (NCBI): domain Eukaryota; kingdom Metazoa; phylum Chordata; class Mammalia; order Afrosoricida; family Tenrecidae; genus Tenrec; species Tenrec ecaudatus. The sequence goes on along the minus strand of NC_134533.1, from coordinate 31,315,553 downwards.
AGGGGCTTATCTTCTGATACTATGACAATATTCTGCCTCTATTGCATTAGAACCCCATTATCTGACAGTATGTCAAGTCTATGCATAGAGCTTTCAGTGGCTAATTCCCCCAAAGTAGCCAGTTGATTTCTTCTTGGCAGAGTACTCTCCATCTGGAAGCTCGCTTTGAGTGGCTGTTCTGGCATCTGAAATACCAGTGACATAGCTTTCAGCAGCACCGCAGTGCACAAGCCACCAGAGTATAACACACAAATGAACAAATGGTGGTTCTTGGGGTATGGTCTGTTAAAAGCCAAAAAACACACTTCCATCGGAATCATTCCTCTGTACATAAGAGCCATCTCATGCAGAAAGAGACTCCCCAGGACCATGTATCCCAGAGGAGTGCATTTGAGTTCTCTGTCTGAAGTGATGGAAGCCAAGACCAGAGGCCCCAAATATCATGGTGTAGAGAATCAGAAGAGTGGTACTGAGACTGTGGAGTACCTTCTTCTCATTGGGCCAAGACAATGGGACCATAAGACAGGGTGACAGCTGGACTTCCTGATCCACAGAGGCAAAAACCATGGGACCATGTGGCAGAGAGGCTGAGAGCTGGAGAGAGACTTGCATGCTGGCTGGAGAGAGCTATTGCTGTGGACCAAGGGCTGTACCCATACTGTTAGTAGACCCTGACTTGTAGGGACTGATAACTGCTCCAAGGGAACCCCCACGTTCCAATTATTATTACAGATAATCATAATTACTATTATGATTACTTAATCATAATTGCTACCTGAGAGATGCGTGTGATCATTTCAATGAATGTTCAAACCTAGCTTAGCGGTTCAGTGGGAGGAAATGCTGTTGTTCGAATAGGTGAAGAATAAGGAGTATGGAGACGTAGCTGACCCCTTTCTCATGGCAAAAAGAAAGCCAGAGAATGTCAGATGTGGTCCTCCATGCTATTTACAGGACCCTTTATTTTCCATTGTTATATTTTCCCTGATCAAGGTATCTGACAAGCAAGTTAAGATTTCTGATGCTATCGTTAAAATATCTTTGCTAATCCTTGAAAAATCTTACTCCATTTTGAGTTATGTACACTTACAATCCCTGGTGTTCTGGGAACTCCGAAATATCTAAAATTTATGCTCCCAATAAGAAATATAGACATTCTAAATCAACCTGTTATTAGGTAATTGGCCACATTTTTACATATATAAGAATATGTGGTAAATGTAAATACAAGTTTCTATCGATAAGAATAAAGTTTCCATTTCCAATGGAAAAATTTTCCACTCTCTTTTCTCTAAGCGTTTTATGCCTTTTTATTCAGAAGTTACTGGTTTTACATAACATCAGTCAATGCCCACAGAATAATGGAACTCCTTGGTTAGTTCAAATTTTATAGAGAAAGGATACAAAATGCTTCTTGCATGCTTACCTTATTTACATTTGTTTTAATGAACATATTAGGCTTTAAAATTTATTCAGAACTTTTAAATAAGGATAAAGAAATGGATATACTAATGGTTTGGGGTTTGCTTAATTCATTGTAACTGATCTAAATCATTAATGTATACCTTACAAATAAAAAGAGAATGGAGTAGTGAGATTAGATAAAGGGTTTAGTACTTGTTTTTAAAAATGACTTAAAATCTCAAAGAGATGAGAGAACTTGGAGTCACAGATTTACCAATACAATCTCCTTTCTTAGTCAATGTTCATTTTTCTTGTTGCATAAACCTTAACCACTCAGCTGTTATTGTAATTTCTAAGTGAATTCTAGTGTACATTTCTAAGTGAATCTTTTTTAAGCAAATAGGATACTTTCTAAAAGTGCATGAATTATGCACACAGAGGTTGGAGTGGTTTTGTAAAATGAACATATATTTGTAAAAGTCACAGGTCAAAAATGAACCACAGAGGCATCATTCCATATCTAATTTCTTTGACTATAATATGGCATTAGTGACTGCTGTAGTGTTTCCTTCAGAATTCGCCTTCAATGTTTCTTATTTGACTGATTTCTCCAAATTAGATTCTTGTATCTTCAGTCTAAAACTTTGCAATGATCCTTTGTTGTGGGTCGAGTTCACAGCTCGTCTGTCAGTTTGCTGTAATATGCTGGTTTGGTTGTTGCTGTCATGGTGGTTGCTGGCTAACAGTATTCCAAAGACCAGTAGGACTACTAATGGTGGACAGGCTACAGTGGTGCTCTCCGAGAGTGATAGACTAGGAGAAAGACCCAGTCCTCCACTTGTGACAAAACTGGCCACTGAAATCTTTATGAATAATGATAGAACATTGTCTTGTATAGTGCCTAAAGAGGAGCCCCTGTGGATGGAAAAACTCAAAATACAAAGGAAGAGCTGCCTTCTCAATGTGGATTTGACTTTAATCAAATGGATGGAACAAAATTTTGGGGGATCTACATTTGCTGATGGGACATGATATAAAATAAGAAGAAACAACTGCAAATATCTGTTAATATTCAGAACACATAATGTACGAAGTATGGATCTAGGAATATTCAAAGTCATCAAAATGAAATGGTGCACATAAAGATCAATGTCCTTGGTGCTGGTGAGCTGAAGCTGCCATTTTAATCATAAGTCATATGATCTACTATGCAAAGAAGGATACATAAGGAGCATCACATTCATTGTCAAAAAGAACATTTATAGATTTTTCTTGCAGTACAACACCGTCAGTGGTATGATAATATCCATATGCTTACAAGGAAGATTACTACCAACTCATGCTTTATGACGCTGATCACATATGAATATATGATCATCTAATGGTGATTACAATATGAAAGTTAGAAAACAAGATTGGTCAGCAATTGGAACATAATGCCTGGTGACACATTATACAGGGAAGGGATCTCATGATAAACTATTAAAAGCACAATTATTTATTCATTGCAAATACCATATTTCAACAATATAAATTCAACTATCCACATGGACCTCACCAGATGTAATGCTCGGGATTCAAGTCAGCTACATCTGTGGACAAAGAGTTATAGAAGCCCAGCATCATTAGATAGAGCAGTGGATCTCAACCTGTGGACGGCGATCCCTTTGGGGATCAAATGACCCTTTCACAGGGGTTGCTTAAGACCATCAGAAAACACATATTTTCAATGATCTTACAAACTGAGACATCACTTCTCTACCCCTCTCCATGTGGGTCTGCCACATGCAGATACACCCACATATGAGTACCCGGGGTGAAGACTGTTACCTATGCTATACCATGTTTCATGACAAAATTTCATTTATTAGTCATTAGAAAACATATTTCAAAATATAATTACATGTTTTGTGGTTAATCACTATGATGTAATTATGTTCAATTTGTAGCAATGAGAATACATCATGCATATCAGATATTTGCAAGATGATTCATAAGAGTGGCAAAATTACAGTTATGGAGTAGCAATGAAAATAATTTTATGGTTGGGGGTCACACAACATGAGGAACTGTATGAAAGGGTCGTTGCATTAGGAAGGTTGAAAAATACTGAGTTGGAGCAAAGCCAGGAGCAGACTGTAAAATAAGTCGTCAAATGTTCATATGCAAGTTTACATTGAAGATGAGGAAATTAATGTAAGAGCTAAAATACAACTTTGAGTCATTCTAACCCAAATTTAATTGTTGTTGTTAGGTGCTATCAAGCAGCTTCTAACTCACCATGACCCCATGCACAACAGAATGGCTAGTCCTAAACCTGGCGGTGTAGTGGTTATGCAATGGGCCACGATTCAAATGGTTGGCAGCTCGAAATCATCAGCAGCTCCGAGGGAGAAAGACAGGGCTTTTTACTCTGATAAATCATTATAGTCTCAGTTACCTACAGGGTCACTATCAGCTAAGACTGACTCAATGGCAGTGACAATTTGTGAAGTCATCCTCACGATTGTTGTTTGAGTTCTTGTTACAGCCACTAAGTCAATCCATTGCATTGAAGTTCTTCCATTTTTTCCTCTGCTTCCACTTTATCAAGCATTATAGCCTTTTCCAGCGACTTATCTCTCCTGATAACATATCCAAAAGTACATGGGAGTATTCTGGCTGCATTTTCTCCAAGACAGATGTAGTTGTTCTAACAATCCATAGCATTTTCAATATTTTTTGCCAGTAAGACACACTTCCAATGTTTTTGTTCACCTTCTGTGTGCCTTATCTGATTCAATTTTCACATGGATATTAGGTGATTGAAAATGCTATCACTTGAGTAAGGCATACTTTAGTCCTCAAAATGATACCATTGCTTGTCAACATTTAATGAGGTCTTGTGTAGCATATTTGCCTAATTGAGAGACAACCTCCAAAATACATTTGAGATCTTGAACATTCATGTCAAAAGACCGAAATATTTGTTAAATTATGTCAAGGACATCATTCATGAAGAAACTGAGAGGTCATTATAGAGATACAAAGAAATTAAAGACCAAAGCAGGTTTATTAAAAGATTCTGAAATTTGCTCTAGATTGGAGAGAGGCTAAAATGACTTAGATAGAGAAGGAAAAAAGCTAAGCAGGGTTTCATAGGGCAGCTTAAGAGGGTAAAGCAATGCATTATGAAAACTACCAATACCTGGAGTTAGACAATCAAATTGGAAGAACATATATGGCATTTCAAAACTCAAAGAAATGAATAAAAATTCAGGCTTTGAGTTGCAATATTTCAGGGTTTTATGAGGGAATATATTTCATGATATGGGAAATATTAAAAGAAGATGAAAGGCATACATAGTCACTATTCATTTTTTAATTTAATAAATCCTTTTATTGGGGCTCATACAACTCTTATCACAATCCATACATACATCAATTCAGAAAGCACCCTTATACATTTGCTGCCCTTGTCATTCTCAAAATTTGCCTTCCACTTGGGTTCCTGGAATCAGCTCGTTTTCCATTTCTCCCTCCCCCTCTCTCCCCACTCCCCCCTTTCCCCTGAACCCTTAGTAGTTTATAAATAATTGTTTTATCTTATCTTACACTGCCCGGTGTCTCCCCTCACCCACCTCCCCATTGCCCATCTCCCAGAGAGGAGGTTACATATAGATCCCCAAGATCAGTTCTCCCTTTCTACTCCCCCTTCCCTCCTGGTGTCGCCACTCCCACCGCTGGTCCTGAGGGGTTCATTCATCCTAGATTCCCTGTGTTTCCAGATCCCTACTGCACCGCTGTGCATCCTCTGGTCTAACCAGGTCCGCAAGGTATAATTGGGATCATGATAATTGGGAGGGGAGGAAGCGTTCAAGAACTAGAGGCAGGTTTTGAGTTTCATTATTGCTACACTGAACCCTGAGTGACTCATCTCATCCCCACTACCCCTCTGCAAGGGATGTCCAGATGTTTACAGATGGGCATTGAGTCCCCATCATGCACTCCCCCTCATTCACGGTGATGTGATTTCCACCTCACCCCTGCCTTTGTTGCTTGAGACCTGGTCCCCTCTTCCTTTCACAATCACACATGTTGGTGTGCTGCTTCCATGTGGGCTTTGTTGCTTCTGGGCTAGATGGCCGCTTGTTTACTTTCAAGCCTTTAAGTCCCCGGACGCTATATCTCTCAATAGCTGGGCACCATCAGCCTTCTTCACCACACTTGCTTATGCACACATTCGTCTTCAGCATTTATGTGAGGAAGGTGATCATACAATGAAGGTTTTTGTTTCTTGGTGTTTGCTACCTGGTCCATTCAACACCTTGTATTTGCTTAGGCTATGTGCTTCTTCTCTGTGGGCTTTGTTGCTTCCAAGCTAGATGGCTGCTTGTTTGCCTTCAAGCCTTTAAGACCCCAGATGCCATATCTTATTTATAGCCGGGCACCATCAGCTTTCTTCACCACGCTTGCTTATACACTCGTCTGTCTTCTGTGATCATGTCGGGAGGGTTGGTATCATGGAATGACCGTTTAGCTGGGCAAGGTGCTATTGTATTGAGGAAGTGTGTGTGAGGAGGACCAATGTCCACCTGCTACCCTACTACTGAACCTATAAATATATGCACATAGGTCTATTTCCCCCATAATCAAAAATATATTTACATATGTACATGTCTGTATTTAGGCTTCTCTGTATGCTCTTGGCCTCTTACTCCTTTCCCCTATTTCCTTATGCTTTCCTCCTGTCCCACCACCATGTTCAGCCTTCATTCTGGTTTCAGTAATTCCTCTCAGTTACCTTGCCCTTGATCACTCCCTACCAGTCACCCCCATCCCCTCCCTCCACTGGTTTTGAACCATTTGCTGTTCCCTTGGCCCTATGTTGGCCAACACCTCCTCCTTTCCCCTACCTCCCATGCTCTCATGTTCCTCCGGGACCATTGGTCCTGTTATCTAAAAATGATTGGTTGATGATTCTTAATTAAGACTTGGGTGGCATTGAAGGAAGAGATCCCAGGTACATGGAATGATAGAGGTGCTCACTTATTGATGTCAAGAAATTTGAAGTCAACCTCGGCCAACCTACTTGAAGAAGCTGATATTTAGAACCATCACAATGAAAGTTTATAGAAAAAAACATGCAAACTTTACTTAATCATCTAAGCAATAACACGGGCAAGTAATATTTTAATGAAAATGATTCAAAATGGTTGTAGCAACACATGTAAAAGAAAGTTGGATCTGTAGATGAAATGGTGTGAGGGATATCATTGCTGAAATCAGGTGATTCTTGGCTGAATTTTGAGAATACCAGAAAGATATTTACCCATGTTTTATTGGCTGTGTGAATCATTCGAAACTATGGAGAACATGGGGAAGAATGTGAATCACAAAACACTTGATTGTGCTCCTCTAGAATCTTTAGATAGGAAAAAAATCATTTGAAAGAAACAAGGGGAGATTGTGTGCTTTAAGATCAAGAAAGTTGTGTGTCAGGAGTGTATTCTTTCTCCATATGTACTCCATCTGTATGTTGAACAAATGATCAAAACAGCTGGAAGGTGGCAGCATCAGGACAGAAGGAAGTCTCAGTAACAACCTGAGAAAATTAGGTGACAGTCTTGCTTGCTCAACGGGGACTTGAAATGCTTACCGGTGAAGGTCAATATAGGATGCAATTCAGCATAAATAAAACAAATACTCTCACAACTGGGCCAATAAGAAACACTTTAATTAATGGAAAAAAGGATTAAAACTATCAAGGATTGCATTTACACTTGGATTCATGAGAAATGATCCTGGAGACAGGAATCAGGAAACCAGGAAACATACTGTATATACTCGTGTATAAGATGAGTTTTTCTAGCACAGTTTTAATGCAGTTTTTGTGGTAAAATTAGGTGCCTTGGCTAATATTCAGGTCAACTTACTCTCGAGTATATATGGTACTTTATTGAGAATATTTGCTAAAACATATATTTTTAAAGTCCTAAGAAGTCAAGATGTAATTTTGAAGAGTAAGGCATACCTGATCTAAGCCATAGTATAGTCAATCATCCCATAGGTAGACAAAAGCTGGACAGTGAATACATTATTATGTTGGTAAAGGATCTTAAACATACCATGGACTGTCAGAAAAATGAATAAAGCAAAATTAGAAGAAGTCCAACCATAATTCTCCTTAAAAAGGAAGATAGTCCTCATTTGTTTCATATACTCTGAAAATGCTATCAGTAGGGACAGTCTATGGAGAATCGCATCATGTATGGTAAAGAGTCAGCCAAAGTGAGGGAGACCCTCAATGAGATGCATGGACACACACACTGACCATAACAATGAAATTAAATAAAACAATGGTGAGGATGTTACAGTCCCAGGCAGTATTTTGATTCCTTGGACATATGTTTACTGTGAGCCAGAACTCACTGTATGGCACATAACAATACTAATCTAACATGCATTGAATTGTGTCCCCTCAGTATGTATGTGTATATATTATATAAATATTCATATATATATATATATTCCAGTTCTAGTTATAAGAATCTGTGAATTTGGCCATATTTAGTAGTTAAGTAATTAATATGGGATAATATTGGAGTAAAGTCAACCTTAATCTTATCTCTTAAACTGTTTCTTTTAAAATAGAAGAACAAACTTTACAGTTTGTGTAGGAAGTGTCATTTAAAAACTATATTACAATATTAACTGTTCTATCATTAGAAGATTCCAGTTGTCACTCAGTATCCACAGGGGATTATTTCCAGGACATACACGAGTACCATAATCCTTGCATGTGTAAGTCTTTTACAAAAAAAATAGAATTATATTTGCATACAGTCTATGCACATCCTCCTAGATAACTTATAAGAGCCAAAGCAATGTAAATGTTATCTAAATAGTACTTTTTGGAGGTATTGTTTTGACCACTGAATGCTCCCCTTGCCCCGATATTTTTAAATGTTTCTCCTGATTAAATGTACACACACATAAGTCTAATAATTTTATTTTTTGTTTTTCTTCACAATAAAAATGAAGTTATGTATGATCAGTAAAATCCTACATATTTCATTCAAATCCTACACATTCCTATAAGACTATGTAACTGCTTAATAAGGTTTCCATGGCAATCCGATAAGAGAGAATAGAACTGCCCCCATTGGGTTTCCAGTGTTGTGATCTTTGTATGCAAACCAACTGCACTCTTCTTCAGAGGGGCTCATGGGTTTGACAACCAACCTTGTGTTACTCAGCCATGTGCTTAGCCACTGTTCTACAACAGCTTCCATCAATGAGAATCAAAAACAACAAGCTGTCTTGTCATTGAGTCAATTCCAACTCATCACGCCTCTAGGAAACAGAGGCTAATTGCCTTGGGGAGTTTTGAACATTGTCCTAGCAAGAACTTGAACACTGAATTGCTAATGGTGTGTGGGGAGAGCAGGGATATTAAACAACAACAACAAAAAAGAACTAAAATGAGAGGGGAGGAAAATACTAACAGATGTAGGACTTTCCATTTCTTTGTAAAATCCACGATGACACAAAGTGGAAAACTGACCATAGAAAATAAAATGAAATCTTGCACTAAGCAAGAAATACATGATGCAAACCCAATCTTTGTTGCTAACTGCCTGGTAAAGGTTAGTTTCGATCTTGGTGCTTACCTCCCCACTTCTTTATTCTCTTTACCAACAGGCCAAGGAGCACTGACTCCATTGTGTCCACCCTTTAGTTCTGGGTCAGCACTCACAGGATAGATAGAAGCCATTCTGGAGCTGTACACACCTAGAGGCAGACACCATCCTCTGCTGCTGTCACTTCCACTGTGGGTGAAATAATGCACTGGGTTCATTCAGATACAGTTCACAGAGAATATTTCATACTTATGTTACAGATTTATTACAAACAAAAGGGATACAGACAGGAGACACAAAAGAGACACATCAGCCATGTGCTGACTCATTCTGCAGCCAAAGGCAATGCTCCTCTGTCCTATCGAGGCACTATCAGTTGGAATGGACTCCATGACAAGGAAACTTTTTATGTTTGTATTCTTATTGATGGAAACCTCGGTGGTACAATGGTAAAGCACACGGCTTACGGGTCTCCTTTGTGTCTCCTCTTGCATCTTATAGGAATGCAACACAAAGAAGTGTATTGCTTCTATACTCCCCCAAAGGGATTCACTCTTGTCTCACATTCATAGACACCAACCAGAAAGCTCCTCTAGTCATAGAGCTCAGGGTCTTTATTGGCATCACCACATGCCCACAATATTGCCTAAGAATTAGTTGGCATAAGGAGCCCCCCAGCCACTAGGGTCCATTTTGGTCTAGTCTGCCACCGCTTATTGACCACAGGGGTTGGTCAATAAGAATAAAGAATAAAGGGTCAAATTGTTACTGCAAAGTGAGTCTGAAACTCACAATCTCAAATAAGAAACAATCAGATGTTTCCTCACACCAACAAACAGAAATTTGTGTAAGTAATTACACTTGGTCATATTAACTTTCCTTCAACTTTGAAGGTGCTAATTTTTCCTCTACCTCTCTTTCTTAATGACACTTGTTGGATTTAATGCATATTCAAACAATCCAGACATATTTCCTTATTTCAAGGCAATTAATTTAATCACATTTTTAAGAACACTTTTTTTGTAAAGTACCATTTTCAGATTCTAGGTATTTAGACTTGAAATTCTTTTGGGGATGTGTTAGTCCAGGTTGACTACAGAAATAAATCCTAAGGCATATATATATATATATATATATATATATATATATATATATATATATATATATATATATATATATATACACACTTGATATCAAGAAGTAATTATACATCAATAAAACATCACAGCCCAGTCCAGATCAAATCCATAGGTCTGATGTTAGCTGATGAATTCCTCTTCAGACTCACGCAGCACATGCAATGATGCCAAATGCTGGAAAATCAGAAGCTGGTGGGCGGAAAGTCCTGTGGGTCCTGTGGCAGTGGAAGCATCCCCAAGGTTCTGGCTGCCATCACTGTGGCTCCATCTGGCTCAATCACAGGAAGGTGGAGCAGAGAGAGAGAGTTTCCCACCACCAGGGAGAAAAAGAAGAAACTCCCAGAATCCTCATGGGAAGGCCACACCCACCAGACTGTGTCCTGATTGGCAGTATGTACTCCACCCCTGCATTCTTATGTATCAAGTTGACGTGAAATTGTGTGACTCCCACAGGGAGCAGTAGTCATATTGTCCCAGAGGAGGAATGGACAAAAGGATGAGGGGTATTATTATTATTATTATTTTGGCAAGTTCCAGGAGTAAATATTTTTGAATACTGAGTTAAGAACTTACAGAACCTTCTAAATGTGCAAAAGTCCATTTACAGAGAATTTGAGAACAAGATGATACAAGACACTGCCTTCACTTTGAATTTGCTATAAAACTCACAGTTCTGTTACCCACGTGTAGTGATAAGTAGCAATAATATTTTAAAATTTCCTACATGTAAAATTACCATCTTTGGCATTCTCTGTTTTTAAAAGTATTTGAGAATTTCTGTAAGTGAGGCAAAAACTAATATTCCCATTTTTAAAATGGAACAACTGAGGCCTTATGAGGTTGATGTGTTCAAAATCACATGACCTGGAATACCCTGGTGGTCTTTGATATGTTTAAAGTCACATGATCTGGAATGCCTTATTGATCTGACTCCAAATTCAGTTCTTGCTTGACCTACGTATGAATCTCCTCTTTGTATTTCTTTGACTTCAGTGGCTCTAGGAAATATTGTACACCAATTTCTTAGAGATACAAGCCCAGAAGTAGATCTTTCAAAAATGTCAGTCTTATGAAACAGACTGGGCATACTCGTAGTTCAGAGGATTTAGCTCCTCTGGGGATTGACTAAGCAAATCAGTGTCGGGGAGGAAGGTACAAGTAGAATAGCGAAGCTGCTCCTACCCCGCCAACGTTCCAGAACACATTCGCATTGTCTCACCTCTTCTTCACCTTCTCGTCAAAGCACATTCATCAAGCTTGGGCAAAACAAACAAACAAACATATAACAACAGCAATGAAAATTTCAATTTCTGAAGCATAAGGATGACTTCAGAGACTAGAGTAGAATCTTGACATTTTTGTTACCGTTAAATAAAGTCATAAGTAGAGATATTTTAAAGATTTTGCAATAAACAATTAGTCCATGGAAATATATCCTGTAAATGTTCATAATCCCATCGTTGGTCTAACACATTCAGATTTGAATCTTCCGGCCTTTTGTTCCCGTCCAGAAACTGACAAATTAAAAATACAATAATACTGTAGACACGTTTGCTAATGTGCTGTTCTTTTATCATGTTCTATAGCTCATTAACAGGGGGAAAGTAAAAGGTTAATTTTCTAATTACATACTCCCTGAAGTAAATTATGCACACTATCATGTTCATTGACACTCTATAATGGGCACTTCATGCAAGAGTGATTTTTCTCTGAAGCTAGGCACAATCAAAAGTTTATTTTTAGGAAATACGTAGGCAGGAGGCAAACCAGTGAAAGAACTACCTCTACCAAAAAGGTGTCTACAAGAAACTTTTGCATTTACAAGAAGTGGCTTAGCCATGTCATTTTGTATGTACCACACTGATGTGGATCAAGTACAGGCTTCAGCGTTAGACAGGCTTGATTCCTGGATCCTGCATTTAATAGCATCATGGATTAACCTTATTGTTGGCATATCTGAACAACAGTTTCCCCACCGGTAAGTTTAAATGACTATTGTGAGGCTATAATGAAAAGCACAAATATGCAGCCATGAAGGCAGCATCTATCACAGAGTGACTCTCAATAAATTGGAATTGTGACTGTGATTCATGAGAGAAATGGAAAGTAGGACGTGGATTATATGTATGCAGAATTTCCTTAATTAGAAGTGTTTGTAAACAAAATCCTCCTAGAGCATGCTTTTATTTTGTTTACCATTTGTGATGGGGAAAAAAAAAAACATAGGTCTGGGCAATATTGTAATCATTTGAGACGATTTTTCTTCTGATAGCATGTCTGTGGAATGTTGAGGAAGAACGAGCACTGGTACCTTGAGCGCTTTAGGATATAAACCTCAGGGATGCTCTTGAGCCTTTTTAGCATTCATCCTCCGGAGCATTTATTTTCTCAAATTTATGGAGGACCAGTTCTGCTTGCAAGAATATAAATGGGGATGACTTAGGGAATGCTATTGTAGAGCTACTTAAGAAGATTTGTGAAAGAGAAAAAAAAAGCCAGAGGCTAAAGAAGCCCCACTTTCAGCTTGTTTTCTTTGTATTTCTGCTTCTATCACACAAGGCTCCAGCTAAGAGATATTATATAGTTCAAATATTACAGCAATTTCCTTATAGTATCATTATCAATATTAAATGTGATTTGATGTTTTGAAAAAAGCAATTGCTTTATCAGTGAAATAAGAAAAGATAAGTATTGTTTGTCCATTTTCAAAAATTTGTTTTCTTAAATAATTTCATTGGAAGCATGGTACAGCATACTCATATTTTAGACCTAATAAGCATAGCCTTTTTCAGAGGTAAAACAGGGCGATGAAAATATACTGGGAATAAGAACAACATGTGGATATGCTTCTTATTTATTCTGTAACTAAGGCAAATTGTAAACCTATCTGAATTATAATTTCATTTCTTACAAAATGAAAAGCACATCAATATTGAAGAACTATTAGGAGATTGAAATATTAACACAGGCAAAATACTGCCATAGGCCTAACCAATAGGACTCACTAAATGAATTGTTTTATGAGTAGAGAGACAAAGTAATAAAGCTTAATCTTCATTTGTCTTAATTTATGATCATTTTTGTCTTACTTTGTACCTAAAGGGAAATAAAAAAGAAAAAAACTATCAGATATATATTCATAATGACTAAAAATGTTATTGATAATATTTGTGGTAGATATATATTTGCTTGTCAATGTGAAGATAAAGTGTGTAGGGGTGGAGTCTAGCTTGTCAATCAGATCGTAGCCAATGAGGCCTCTGTGTGAGCAGGGCCTTCTCCTGAGAATTCTGGGAAATCCGGTACTTCCTCAGTGAAGCCTGGAGACACTGCTCTCTCTGAGACACCCTGGGAGACATAGCAGCTGACAAGACACATGGACCCACCCTGATGCAGCCATGGGTGTTGGAGAAGCCATGCAGAGACCCCTGCCAGAGCTGAGATATTTCCAATGCCACCGGATCCAAAGACTGTCTACTCACCAACCTATGATCTTCCACATTTGGCGTCATTGCATGTGTTTCGAGAGTCTGAGGAGGACTTTATGGATTGGTGTCAGACATATGTGCTAATATCAGACTTATAGACATGGCCTGGATGGGGCTGGGATGTCTTCTCAATCTTCAATTGCTCTTGTATATTAATCTTTTTCTTATACACATAAGTGTGTCCATGGATTTGTTTCTCTAGTCCACCCAGACTCACACAGTATTGTAATCTGATATTTCATGGGTTTTTTTTTTAAGACAATTCAAGCCAGAAGTTTCTTAAAACTACTTTGGAAAAGTTGCATAAAATGGCGATGCCAGCTCTCTATTGGTCTGCCCTTTGAGTTAATTTACAGGGTTAGCTAAGAAAAAGAGGAAAAGGCAGATTTAGCTACTATATGTTTAAATTAAAATGGGAGCAGCTTTTCAAAAGCTATATGAACTCAAATGTTTCCTGTGATTGGTCCAGCAGGATCATTTTCTTACTCTCTAGGCTTCTGGGTAGGAATGACATTGTGACTGTTTTGCTATTGTCACCAGACAAAAGGTAGAGAGTACTAGAAGGTAACTAGATAAACAAAATATGGTAACTTTATATAATTGAACTATGACTCTGTCATTAAAATAAATTGAGTTCTGAGACATGTCACACAAAAATGACTTGTAAAACGATAATGTTGAATGAAATGTCAACCTCCAAAGGTCAGATATTATTATTTTACTAATACAACACACATAGAATAGATTTATATGTAGGGATTAAAGTTGTGCAGTTGTTATGAATTATGAAGGAAAAGGGAGAAGGGAATGTTCATTTAGCTGGTATCTAGTTTCCATTTATAGGGGTAGGATGTAGGGCAATGGATATGGTGATGATTGCAGCCACTGTGCAGTCAATGTCACTGAGGATCCTCCTCTGTTTGATGACATGTTACTTTACCAAGTCTCTTTCCTTTTCAAGAACGGGTTCTTCTGAGAACATGCCTGAAGTATGTGAACCAAAGGCTCACCATCCTTGATTTAAAGGAGTATGTTGATTGTACTTTATCCAAAAAGAATTTGTTTATTTTTATGTCAGGGAGTGATAATACTGGTACTCGTCAATATCAATCTTGAGAGTACCCAATTTTCTCCAGTCTTCTTTATTCATGTCCATCTTTCAGAAGCATGAGATGCGACTAGCTATCTCATAGCTTGGGTAGGACACACATTAGTACCCTCAAGGGAAGATTTTGCTCTTTAATGCTTAAAAGACTTTGTTTCATTTTTCCCCAGCAGATTCACATGATGAAATATGGTCTTTATTTTCTCAAATGCAGCTTCCATGAGGACTGATTGTGGATCCAAGTAAAATGCAATCCTTGACAAGTTAGATATTTTCTCTTGAACATAACTCTAAGCTGACTTTTTCTTTTAGTTCTTTCAGGTTCAAGTTCACTGAATGTATTCTTCTTCCCATTTTGGTTTCTAGTCTCAAATCTTTGCAAATTTCAGTCTAATGCTTTATTTTGTCTCTTAGAGATGCCTTTAGAAATAGTCTGTTCCCCTCTGTTACCATCTAACTTCCTCCACTTGCTTTAGCTACTCTAAAGTCTAGAATACATTTCAGAGTCTCTTTCAACATCCAATTTGGTCTTTCTGCCTTTCATATCTTTTTATAAAAATCTTTTTACTGGGGGTTCTTAGAGCTTTTATCATAATATATACATACATGCATTGTGACAAGCACATTTATACATATGTTGCCATCATAATTTTCTTTCTTTTTATTTTTTTAAAGTAGATCTGTTTTTAAACATGTTTTTTGGGGGGCTCATGCAACTCTTATCATAATCCATACATCCATCCATTGTATCAAGCACATTTCTACATTTGTTGCCATCATCATTTTCTTTCTTTTTAAAAAAAGTAGATTCTGGTTTATTTCTTAAAAATCATTTTATTGGAAACTCATACAACTCTTATAATAATTCATAAATACATCCATTGCATCAAGCACATTTGTATCTTTGTTGCCATCATCATTCTCAAAACATTTTCTTTCTACTTGAGCCCATGGTTTTAGCTCCTCACTTTTCTCCCTCCCTCTCTGCCAACCCCCCTCTCTCACCCTTATTAATTTATAAATTATTATTTCATATCTTTTAATGTCCTTTTGCTTTCTTCACATATGATATTCTTAATGTTAACCCACAGCTTGTCTATGGTAATTCGTACAATACATGCTCTTGATGTGGTCTGTATATTTAGGTAAGATGTATTTAAAGTCCTATTTTAGCTTTCATGGAATTGTTTTCATTTTCTTTCACTTCAACCTGAACTTGCAGATAAGCAATTACTGGTTGGTTCTACAGTCAGACACTGGTCTAGTTTAGGCTGATAATATTAAGCATCTCCATTTTCAATTTAAGTAGATGTAGTCAAATCGATTCCATCTGGTGTGTACATGTATATCCTGGCCTTTTATAATAAAATATAGCAGGATATTTAAATTAGCCTTTTCAAGGAAAGAGATACCTTCTAGAAATAATTTAAATAAAGAAACAAAATAATAAGGCAACTTGGCATCTTAGATATATTCAGAATACTCCACTAAAGAAGAGCATATTATTCATTGTTTTCCATTGTACACAAACGTTCTCAAAAATTGACCATATGTTAGATCACAAATCAAGCCTCAGTGTATTTTAAAACACCCAAAACACTACAAGGAATTTTCTCAGGTCATGACTCTATAAAAGTGGAAATCAATACTAGGAAGATGAAGGAGGAAACAACCTAATACATGGCTCTTGAATATTACCGTATATAATCAAATATAAGCCGACCCTAGTGTAAGTCGAAGTATCTAATTATTACCTGGGAAACCAGAAAAGCTGATTGACAGGAGTATAAGCCTAGGGTGGAAAATGCGGAAGCTATTGGTGAGTTTCAATAATCAAAACAAATGAAAATAAAATTACTAAAAATTGAGACATCTGTGGGGTAATGTATTTAAATATTTATTTTAAATAAAAGACATAAAAGGACAACAAATCATTAACATTAGTAAACCAGCACAGTAAGTGGAAAATAGGTTCAACAAAAACAGTAAGGTATCAACCATGATACCTTAAGAGTACTATTCCCTGAGCTGAATCAGCAACCAAGCTAAAATGTAGAGTTAAAATCCTTCAAAACTGGATTCCTCATCATTATCCATATGCCAATGCAGAACTTCAGCTGGTGTGCGGTCATCATAGACGCTGTCCTCAATGAGATCGCCATCATCACCATCACTGCTGGCATTTTCTTACAAAGTGCAGTCTTCACTGCCATCCATAGCATTACTAATAATACTACATTTCTGGAAAGCACGTCACACCATGTCTTCTGGAATGTCTTCCCATGCATCTCGAACCCACTTTGCTATTAACTCTATGTCAGGCTTCATGAGATTTCCTCCTTTTGTTAGTCAGACTTGACCAGCTGACATCCATTCATGCTACCTCCTTCGCACACGATCTTTAAAAGCCTTATTCAAAGATACATCCAGAGACTGCAGTACAGACGTAAACCCACCTGGAATAACGGCTAAAGTAACTTTACTAGATTTTGACAATTTTTTTTATGTCATCTGATAGGTGGGCTCTGAACATATCCCAAACAAGTAACAATGGCTGTTTCTTTAAGGCTGCTCCTGGTCGTTGGTTCCAAATTTCTTCCAGTCATTTTTTGTTCCGTCTTCATCCATCCAGCCTTTAACATGTGCATGCACAGTAATTCTTGGTGGGAAATTGATCTTTTTAGGCAAGGTCTTTCTTTTAAAAATAATGACAGGACACAGCTTAGTTTCATTAGCCAAACTTGATAGAACAACTGTAAAGTGTTTTTTTTTTTTTTTCATTTCCTGTGGCTCTGAGAAAAATGTTTTTTTCTCCTAAACGTGCCACAGTTCTGTTGATTGGAAAATCAAAAGTCATGGCAGTTTCATCCATATTCCCAGTATCTGCCAGGTCATAATTATAAATCCTTCTTTTTATAATAATTGACTGGAGTGACATAATTTTTACTTCAAGGTTTGAGGTAATTTCTGGGAAAACTTTGTTCTTTGTCTCAAACATAGTAGGTCAAACCTATTCATGAAGTGGGTACACCATTTGTTGACACAGCAAATCTTTCAATGCCTGGTGCTTTATATTTGCCATCCTTAGCCATTTGTGGAGCATGTATGCAGATTCCCATGTCTGTTATGCAGTAACCATTTTGACGACACTCCATAACCCAATAATGCAATTCACTCTCTAGAGCCTCATAAAAATACATTAAACCATGACGAACGTTTTTAGCTTTTGGAATCTGTTCCAAGTCAGCCTTCATTTTCCGCCTCTCCCTCACTTGCTTTTCATCAACACAGAATTCCTTACTTGCAATACTGTTATTGTTGTCTTCTGCTCTTGACACAACCTTCATTTTGAAACCAGCCTCTTATGACCGGCATTTTTGTTTTGGTTCAAGAATATTCATTTCTAATAGGATGAAAAAACAAGACTTTGAAAAAGAACTTTCATGGTAATACCCACCCCCAACTCTCCCACCCGCGACATGTTAGCCGGGAGGAGGGGAGAGTCCGTGCAGGTGGGGGATGCAGAATGTGAATTAACACAAAAACCAGAGTGGAGAGATGGAGTGCAGGCACAGACACATCCTTACCAGTTCAGCTGCCAGTGTAAATGAATCATTTTGGGTGTTTCTGTGAATTGGAGCCATCCACATCACAGGACGGCTCTGATTGGTTAGATGTGAGTAAACAAACATTCAAAGCCCTGCAGTGTCAGCAGGCCTTTGAATGAACAGTGGAGAAATGGCAATTGCCTGGGAGATAAGAGATGCTTGTGCTGTTACCTGGGGTGGTGGTAGTGGGGGGGGGCAGTGAGATGTTACACCTCACTGGGGTACCACTGACCTGTGCACATTTTTTTGTGCTGAAAAACTCGGCTTATACATGTGTATATATGGTACACTTCTTAAAAACTACAGGATAAAGAAGAAATATGAAATTAAAAATTCCTCATAACAAACAAGAAATAAAACACAACATACCAAAACCTTTGGGATACAGCAAAAGCAGTACTCAGAAGATAATTTATGCAATATATGCACATATCAAAAGGGAGAAAATAACTAAAATCAATACCTTAACTCTAATTCTCTAATAATTAGAAAAAGAGCAGCAAAAAAGCCAACATTCACAAGAAGAAAAAAAGCATAATAAACATTTGAACAGAATTAAATGAAACGGATAAATAATGGAAGTAATAGGCAATACTAGAAGTTTTCTCTTGGGAAATAATAAAAATAATGGAAAAACACTAGAAACTATAAGGAAGAAAAAGCAGAAGATGAACATAACAGGAAAAAGAAATGTGATGAGTGATGCCACAGACTAACAGAAATAAAAATATCAATAGAGTATATATATTAACAGAATATGATATTAACAAGATACTATGAAGATATATGCTAAAGATGGAAAAATTAGAAGAAATAGATAAATTTTAGAAATACACTAGCTACCTGAACTAACACAGACTAATGGAGAAAATCTGAACATACAAAACAAAATAGGTCATTAAACAATCTACCACCAACAAAAGAAGTCTGGTTGCAGAGAACTTTGGAGGTGAATTATAATATTCATAGTAAAACTGGCATTCATTAGACACCAGAGTATGTTATACTATCTACTATACTATTTATTATTATAGTATACTAATTATACTATTCCAGAGTATAGAAAATTATATATTCCAGAGTATTGAAAATGGGGGACTTGAGCTAAACTCACTTTATGAAGTAAGTACAACCTGATATAAAAACCAAAGACATCACTAAAACAGAAAAAAAGAAATTATAGATGAATATCCCTTATTAGCATATAATAAAATTATACAGGAATACCCCTTATTAGCATATAATAAAGTTGTAAGGGTACAACTCTGCCAAGAGAATCCAACATTATATTAAACAGCAAAATGATAATAATAGATGATGGCTAATTGCAATCCATATCAGATATGCAAAAGGAACCACGTGATTACATCAATAGACTCAAAAAAAGCATCTGACAAAATTTGACATTCATTTCTGATATAAAACACTCAACAAAATAAGAATAGAAGAGACAGAGCTCCTTATAATTAAGGGCATATCTGAATCTATGCATCAAAACCTCCAGGATGGCAGCAAGTTTGTTTTTAATTGAAAATCAAAAGCCAGCATTATTCTCAATATAGAGAAATGTAAAATATTCCTTCTGCAACTAAGAACCAAAAAAGGATGTCTGTGATCATCACTTCTGTTCAACATTCAATATTGCTCTGATGTCTTAGCCAGTGCTATCACACAAGAAAGAGAAATTAGAGGCATCCAAATACTCAAAGAAGAAGCAAAACTCCTTTTTGTTTGTAGATGATACGATCCTGTTTATAGAATACCTCCGATATTAAGGAAAATAATTATTAAAACTAATTGAAAATGTTAGCAATGTGGCAGGCTACTTAAGTTAATTAATCAAACTGAGATATACTTCCCCATTTTTATATTAGAACTGGAGACTTGGGATATAAATTAGGCGACTTTCTAGGTCCACACAATTTACTAATGACTATATACGATCAAACTCCAACCCTCTGGTTTTCACTGTAGTGAGTCTTCCGTTGACCGATATCATTATCAGCTAAGGTGTAAACATTTAGTAGGACATTCTGTCTGCCTTTCTGGAATTAAAACCCATATGGAGTGAAGAGCAAAAACACATACACAGTGCTATGTGGAAGTCCCTTCAGCACGACACACATAAATTAGGGTGCCGCTGTCAGGCTTGAGCTAATAGAATCCAAAACAATATCCTGAACTGTAGCAGAACAAGCTACTATGATAGATTGTTCTCAGTTGGTTCATTTTCTCTGAATAGGCCCTAGCCAAATCAGTTGCAGAATAATTATAATATTTAAGATGGCCATCTGCAGAATGTACTCAACTGTTCTCCCTTTACTCTTGTTGCCTTAGTTACTATTTTCACCAGCATGCTTTATTTTAAGGTTGTCTCCAACTTCACATATTTTATTTTCTTAAATTCACTTGCAGGCAGATCCCACTTTAGAAGCAATGCGTTTCTGGCGACGGTGTTCTTAAAGCAGACCATAGCCCCATTCCAGAGTGCACGGTCTGCAACTGCGAATGTGCTATTGGGCTCATCTGTTTAGAAACTGAGGAGAGTTACTGAATGATATAGCAGAGGTAACAGTAAGTGAAATGCAGACAATTATCAGGGAACTTTTGGATCAGCAGAGAAAGGCAAAGACGGAACTGCCTCAAGAATGATTTCAAAGCCTGCGTAGGTATACCTTGTTATATCAGGATTTTGATCTTTTATTATTTATTGTGATAAGATAACTCTAGGTAAAACTATCAGTTCAGGATCTGGCATTTCCTCTACAAGAACAGTGCACGTTTACATTTTATTCCTCCAGAAGATATATCTTTAGGATATAATCACAAAACCTGGCTTAAATGAGTCAGTTTAGCTGACATCATATGGAATAGAGCCCAGACAAAGTTACAGAATGCTCAGAATAATGAGCAAATAAATGTTTTGGTTGGTTTGTTTTAAGTCACAAAGTTTTAGTGGTTGGTTTTACAGAAAATGTTACCTCCCTCTAACTAGTTTTATCATTACTTTCTTTTATAGCTAATTTTGGGAGAAAATAGATTCTGTTACTGATGTAACAGGCTCCTCTTCAATTCACGTTGGAACCAGCTGAAATTTCCTTTCACACAATGATCTCATTTTCTCTGAAATCATTAGTTGCTCATAAATTACAATAATTGGTATTATCGACTGTGCCTTTCCCCTCGTTAATTAATTTTTAATTCTCATTTACCCTGATGCCAGTTCATTCTGGATGTTCTTCTACCTCTGGTTCATTGAACTCATTTTCTTTTCCTCTACAGTCTTCTTGGTCTATGAAGTCACATTGGCATTTCCAAACTTTGTTCTTTCTTGACCCCAAGCTCTACAGAACACATAATAGCTGTTAAGAAATAGTGTTTTTGAAAAGCTTGAGAGAGCTTTGCAATGACCAATAACTAAAGGATCCTTTCTTCTGGTGCTACTTGAGCTGAGAAAATATTAGAGCAAATCAGGTTCAACGTAATTTGATGACTGTGGTTGTTACTGCAGTGCTCAGTGGCATTTGCTGTTCTTTATCTAGAACCACAGAGAATAATACGTTCTGTCCATTGCAGGGATGCATAAATACTTGACTTACTTTACACAGTTAAATATGAGCAGAAGAAATGTTTACCACTTCTACACGGAAGCAGTTAAAATAGAATGGGTGCTTTTCATATATCTTTTCCCACTAAAGTAAGCACTGATTCTTTCTGTTGAGCTGGTAGTGACATAAATGTGTGAAGCCTCTATCCATAATGAGTCTTTAAGAGCCTCAAATAAAATAAAATCAGACAGTGTGTGAAAATATATATATATATATATGATTGCATTACTTCAAGGTAACAGAATTTGGTATCAAAGCAAAGCTTAACCACCTATTATGAGGTCTGCAATAATATTGGTCTTTAGAGGCCTACTACTAATACTTCTAGTACTTCTGACTGAATGTCTCATAGGCTGAAGCTATTTTTATCCTTCAAATATATTCTCTATTCTCCTTACATTCAGCCCACTACAGTCACCATAACAACCAAGATCTAACGCATACTAAGCAGCCAGAATACTAAGCCATGGTATTTTCAACTGCCTCATATGTATGTGAAACTGGACGTTGGCTAAAGAAGACAAAGAAGAATCAATGCATTTGAATTGTGGCACTGGAGAAAATAGTAAAAGTATCATGGACTGTCAAAAGGAAATAAAAAAAAGCTGTGCTGAAAGAGGTTCTTTCCAGAATACTCCCTAGAGGCCAGGATGGCAAGACTTCATCTCACATACTTTGGACAGGTTGTCAGGGAGGACCAGTCCCTAGAGAAGGACATGGTTTGTGATGTGGAGGGGCAGTAAAGAAGCGGAAAGTCCTCAAGAAGATGGACTGACACCATGGCTGCAAGAATGGCCTAAATATGGCAACAGTTACAAGGAAGGTGCAGGGCCAGTCAGTGGTTAGGTCTGTGGTGTGTAGAATTGCCTCAATGGCACCGAACAACAACCGCAACACATTTTCAAATTAAGTCCTAATCATGTTCAGGGGTCAATTTGACTTTTACTATTCCGACATTACAAAATTCACCTTGTTTTTTTTTGATTCTTCAATACACATCAGTATTTCAAATGTACTTCAGTCTTTATCTACTCCTATTACAGAGTATTTTTATAAATCGTTTTATTGGGGTTCTTACAGTTCCTATAACAATCCATACATCAATTGTATCAGGCACATTTGTACATATGTTACCTCATTATTTTCATAACATTTTCTTTCTACTTGATCCCTTGGTATCAGCTCCTCCTTTTTCCCTAGTCCACCCCCACCCTCATGAACACTTGATAAATTATAAATTAGTACTGTTTTCATATCTTACACCATCTACTGTCTCCCTTCGCCCATGTTTCTGTTGTTGTCTCCCTTGGTGATGCGTGTGGGGTTATATGTCAATCCTTGCGATTGGTTCCCCTTTTCTCCCCTTTTGTCCACCACCTTCCCCCTCAAGGTATCACTATTTTCATTATTGTCCATAAGGGTTTATCTGTCCTGGGTTCTGTGCGTTGACAGCTCTTGCCTGTGTGCATGCTCCAGTTGAGCCGGGTTTATAATGTAGAACCAGGGTCATGATAGAGGGGGAAGGAAGCACTAAAGAACTAGAAGGGCTTTGTGTGGTTAGTTAGTGCTGACCTGCACTCATCCCTTTCTTGTGACCCTTCTGTAAGGGGATGTCCACTTGCGGACGGATGAGCTTTGGGTCTTCACTCTGACCCAAAGTTCTTCACATCAGTAGGATTGTTTTGGGTCTTCTGATGCCTGATACCTGATCCTGTTAACACCTTATGATCACAGAGGCTGATGTGCTTCTTCCATGTGGGCTTTGTTGCTTCTTTGCTAGATGGCCGCTTGTTTAACTTCAAGCCATTAAGATCCCTGATACTATATCTTTTAATAGCCAGGCATCAGCTTTCTTTACATTTACTTATGTACCCAATTTGTCTTCAGTAATTCAGGAAGGTGAGTGCCACAGAATACCAGGTTAGTAGAGCAAAGTGTTCTTGCATTGAGGAAGCACTTCAGTAGAGGTCCAATGCCCATCTGCTACCTTAATACTTAACATATATATATATATATATGCCTATATCCCTATCATTATATATTACTATATTTACATATAAGCATGTCTTTACTTATAGCTCTATAAATGTCTTTACCTCCTAGTTCTTTCCTCTATTTCCTTTTACTTTCCTCCTGTCTCACTATTGTGTCTAACCTTCATTCCGCTCTCAGGAACTTCTCTCAGATACATTGCCCTAGTCCCTGGGTTTGTTGGTTCCCTCCTTCCTTTCCCCCACCTCCCTCTCCCCCTTGACCCCCGCAGGACATTTGTTTGTTCTTTTGGCCCCATTGGTTCCATTGTTTTCTCCTTGGGTTTGTTTTCACTGCTAGAAAGTTTTGGGGGTTTTGTTGTTGTTGTTGTTATGCACATCTATGATTTTATATTTTATTGGGGGCTTTTGGAAAGAGATATGAAGGATGCATATAAAATATGGTTATATTTTCATAAAGTAGGAGTAAAGTTTTGTTTATCTTTTAAATATTTTATTATATTTTTAAGAATTCCAAACAAGAACCTTATTCTGACCAATGCATTATCATTCAAGCACATTGCTTAATATTTGATTTATTATTAAATATTATTGCTTACTATTTTATTGGAATACATTTTAAACTTGCTGTTATTAAGGTGCTATTGAGTTAGGTCCTACTCATGGCGACCCCATGTACAACAGAGGAAAGCATGTTGGGTCCGGCACCATCCTCACAATTGTTCTTATGTTTGAGCCCATCATTGGAGCCATTGTGGCCATGGATCTTGTCAGGAGCTTTCCATTCTTTTTCTGACCCTCTGCTTTGCCAAGCATGATATGCCTCTCCAAAGACTGGTCTCTCCTGATCACATGTCCAAAGTGGATATGAGGAAATATCTCCCCTTGCCTCTAAAAAGCATGATGCATGTACTTCTTTCCAGACACTTGCTTGTTCTTTCCACAGTCCATACTTTCTCTTTAAAAAAAAGCTTAGTGGCACATTATCACACATCCTTTAATAGTTCAATTACTCCTACAATCAATTTTATACCATTTTCTTCTTCCTTGTACTCATTTTATTAGCTTCTCATTTCCTCCCAACCATCTTTGCCTTACCCTCAAGAAAACACTAATCCAGTTACTGTCTCTATAGATTTGCCTATCATAGATTTCACATATTAAAAATTAAGCCAAAAAGTATAATAAAGTAAAACAGAAAAACCTCAATCGAAAAGAAAGTAGAAAGTATTAAAAAGTTGAACAATTAAAAACTTTAAGTCACCACCACTATTTTAATTCCACTTTTAAATGTGCTCAATACTTATTTTTTGATGATAGCTGAGTTTAAGAATACTTCTAAATATGCCCGCCAGTGTATCTTAAAAATTACTCTCATGAACATGGATAACCTTGTTAATGGCATTTGTCCTGTTACCCATCTGTGGCAGTTGCATAATCTCCTGTCAACTTGAGCAAGGGTGGAGTCTAGTTTGCCAATCAGATCACAGCCTGATGATCCCTCCTTTTGGGCATGGACTTCTCATGACAATTCTGGGAACTTCTTCTTCCTCCCTGGAGACAGGACACACTCTCTCTCTCTGATTCACATTCCTGTTGACAAGCTACGTGGAGCCATGGTGATGAAAGCCAGAGCCTTGGAGCTGGAAGAGCCACACTGAAACCCATGCCAACGCTGAGATGCTTCTACTGCCTCTGGGTCCACAAGACTTTCTACCCACAGGCCTGTGATCCTCCTGCATTCGGCATCATTGCATGTGTTGCATGAGTCTGAAGAGGAATTTATAGACTGGAATCAGACATATGGGCTAATATTGGACTTGTGGACTTGCTCTGGATTGGCCAGGGATGTATTCTTAATGTGCAATTACTCTTTGATATATAGTTCTATCTTACACATATCTGAATGTCTCTGGATTTTTTTCTCTAATCAGCCCTAACACACCATTTTTCTATGCTATTGTATGAATACTTACTCCTGGCCTCTAAACACAGGGAAAACAAAATTTTGTATTCTAACATCTCTGTAGTCAGATATCAATATAGGAATGCCATTTGAATGTTATCTATAGAATTGTACTTCATTATAATGCTGTTGATAGAAGAGGATGATGATATATGCTTGGGTTTGTATATTTCTGGGAGGAGCACTTACACAGAGTGAGCCTGATTGGAAATTCTATGCTACTAACCGTGACCCAATGAAGTGTTTTACAAGAGTATTTTTTATTGTGGTAAGACTCTAGAGTGTTGAACTTGAACAGTGAAATTGAATCACTCATGAAGCTATGCCAGATGTTATTCATATCAGATGCTGATTAATGCATACACTTCATTTAGAGGAACTTAAGATTGAGTTATTAAAATGGGAAGCTGTCAGTTTCAGAAATGATTGACAGCTTGTATTCGAAAGATTTATGAGCTAAGCTTGAAGCAATATCTAAGTCATTTTTGGAGTGTACTTTCCAGGTTGGAAAATGATCAAATATTTTATATGTTAATTAATCTACTGAATGTATTAAGGGTGCTTATTGTAACAAAGTCCTGAGATAGATGATGTGGTCTGTTCTGAGACTATATGGTTTTATTCTGAATGAGTTATGGATAATGCTCCTTAAGTATTGGGATTAAAAATCAAAATAAGACCAAAAGCACACATCCATCCATAGCAATATATCAAGAGTGCATAAGACTCACTAAGGATCCCTGAGATAGATCAGTTGCTACTGGAGCTAGCAAATCAGTAAAGTCTCAAATAAATTGGCCAAATCTTTTAAGATTTAATATTCTAGAAATTAGTCATGTATTGTCGATACCAAAAAAAAGTATCATTGGATAAATCGTGATACTAAAATAGGGAAGCACTGGGCCTGAAACTGGGTACATGTAGGTTGTTTTCAGTTGCAAAGAGTAGAAGTTTACATTTAGAGATTGCAGTTGGACAAAAGGATAGGGAAAGAGCATGGCAAGAATTAAGCTCAGAAGTTTACATTGTAGTTGGTTAGCAATGGGAAGAATCAGAGACTTCTGAACTGAATGGGAACAAGGAAAGATCTAAGTTTACCATTAAGAATTGTAGAAATAGAGTTTAGAAAAAGAATAGAATCATATTGGTGTGTGTGTGTGTGTGTGTGTGTTTTAACCACTTTGGGGGAGATAATACAAATATCATATAATTCCACAGTTCAATCACATCAAGTAGTTTTATAGAACTGCTACCACAGTTTCAAAACAATCTCTTCTTGAACTCTTTGATATTAGCTGCCTTAACCCTCCTTCTTTGGCTGTACTCCTTGGGAAACCTTATTCTACTTGTTATCTCAATGGCTTAATCAATTCTGGGTTTCATATACCAAAAATATATATATATTTTTTAAAAATTCAAAAGAGCTACCCACAAGGACTAACTATATCAGAGATAAACCCCAATAGGGGAAAAATAAAAGACAAAAACAACAGCATAAAATGATGAAAACCAAATCAGGCACAATTTGTATCAGGGGAGATCAGGTGGCAAAGTTTTAACTGTTCTGTTGAAGCCAGTTTTTTATCAGTTTTATTTCCAATAGTCATTTCTCTAATACTGTCTGTTTGGCAACCAGTTTATTCTCCACCCTCCATTATGTCCACTGAGAAATAACCAGACACTTATTTTCTGTGTAGATCTCACAAATGTTTCTTGGGCTTCCACAATCATCCAGACATAGCCTTCTGCAAACCAGTATCTCACAATGTAGTCTCTAAGACTACTTCCTCCTTTGGTTTGGGGATTATATAATCTACACACAGATATTAGTGTGCTTCTTACTTGTGGAATTAGTTGACCTCTCACTTCTATGGCTGCTTGTTTGGAAACAGTCCTTGAAGACTCCAGACACGATTTTATCCGATCGTCGGGCACCATCTAATTTCATCACCACACTTTACTATAGCACCTGTGTCTTCTGTGTCCCTTCCTGAGGGTGAGTGTTGAGCAGGACTGTGATGTAAACTCAGGTTGTCTTTTATATTGGAGCTAGGATATTGTGCAAGGCCCAACCATTTCTGGATCTATGTTGTTTTTTTTGGGGGGGGGGTTATTTTTTGGATTTGTTTGTTTTTTTAATCTGCCTTTGGCTCCCTTTACAGACCTCCATGTAAATTAAGGGAAGAAAATCTTATCAATTACCACCCTGGAGCATAAATATCTTCTGTTAATATTGTTATTGGTTGCACCCTGGTATTAATTTTTAGAACAATTTTGATGGAGAAACATCAGACCAGTGTAGGCTAACTATGTATCACAATACTGGAATTTCACTTGTACAGAATAAATCACTACGCGCATGGCCATTACTTACACAAACAATGGATGCTGGTGGTATCATTAAGATCAAACATTCCAATTTATTTCCAAGCTACCAACACTGGCTTCTTTAAGATTATGACACAATAATCTAAGTATAAAATGCCAGAGTATCCACATTTGCAATAGAATCACTAGGATTTGAATTATAATTCACAAATTGTAATTACAATTGCGTTGACATAGAGTTCTAGAACACTTCTGTAAGATGATTTGTTATTATTTTAAATAAAATAAAAATTAATGCCAAGGTAATCCCTGGAGATATAATAAAGCTTATTTTAATTTTAAATGAGAAATTGACATAATATATATGCAACTTTTTCAAGAGATGGCTTTAACAAATATAGGGGGAAAGAAAGAGACTACAATTCAGCTTGTAGTTGGTATGAACACCTTTCTAAGTGATGTAAATCTCTCAGTTGAGAAGTCAAGGGAGCACACAAAGAGAAAACATTTCCTGATTTTCCCAGTCTGAGTTCTGAAGATAAACTGTATAATTCATGTTTTCAAACTGAGAAGGAAATGTCCAGTTTGCCTTTAAAAATGACTAAATGCTCTTGGATTCAGCACTGCCAACGACCTGCATCCTCATATTAGAAATAAGAGCCAGATGGCCACCCAGCATTACCAGCACCCCATGGTGATGAATAAGTGACAATTTGTTGGATGATCAAACATGATTTAAATCTTTTAACCTTAGAAGTTCAAAATAGTATAGCAAACGTTTCCCTCATAAATTTAAAAAGGCAAATACCTGCTCTTCTCACCACAGCAACTAAATAAACACACAAACTGATAATTTTGCTGTTAGTTGTCCTCTAGTAGATCTGTACCCATGGCAGTGGCATATGTACAGAGAATTGTTACAGAGTTTCTTAGCTGAGATCTTTTGGAAATAGATTGCCAGGCATATCCTTGGTAATTTTTGGGTGGAGAAGGGCTTTCAAACAACCAAACTTTGACCACCCCGGCTCTCCCAATTTTAATTGCTTAGCTATAAAACTCCACATTTCTCAGATATAAAGTCTTATATTGCATACTGCAATTAAATTAGTGCAAAACATTTAGATTTTCCGATACATCTAGTAGGAGAACTGATTGTGTATAGGACTGATAACAGAAAGCTCCACGGTTCAAATCACCAGTCACTCAAAGAGAAAGAGAAGAGACTTTCTGCTCTTGTTGGGATTTATATCAGGGGAACCTAAATGGGGCAGTCCCCACCAGTCCTATAGGGTTCCTGTGTAGAAATCGATTGCATGGCAATGAATGAGAAACACGCCAATGTAAAAAAGAAAGAAAGAAAAAGACTGTCATCTGACAAGTTTGATCCGCTCTACAATGACGAGAGACTAAAAGAAACAGATACAGATGACAATTCTGGAACACTGAGATTGATAACAGAGGATAGAAAAGTGGATTTAAAACCAGCTGGGAGAAACTTAACAAAAGTGGTGAAATAAGAGTCAAGAAAAACATAAAGTTTCAACTGGTTGGCCCAGCATGGCCATTTTGAATATTTGCAAGCAGTGCTGAAATAGTAAATTCTGACCCCATTTCTGCCTCTCCTTCCCCTCCCTCCCTCCCATCTCATTGCTGGTGAATCAATTCAGACTCATAGTGAGACTGTAGGACCGGGCCGGGTATAACTGCCTCTGTGGGTGTCTGAGATTTTAACTGTTTGCAGGAATACAAAACCTTATCTTTATCCTAAAGGAACCGTTGGCTGGTGGTTTCAACTGCTGACCTTGTGGTTAAAAGCCCAATGTGTAACGCAGCTCCATCAGGGCTCAAATAGTACAGTGATGTACCTGATAATCAGCTGTTCTCTGAGGACAGCACAAAAGCCCATGCTAGCAGTTGGCAACCAGAAATGTACATTCCTCACTGTTTTCCATCCTCCCCTGGTAAACAAAAATGTGGGCAACCTTGGTGGCCAATGAAACTTACACACACACACACACACACACACACACGCACGCACTTCTGCCTGAAGTCAGAGCCTGCCTTCGTGGGGCAGGCAAGTCCTGAGATGTGTAGGGCATAGACTCCCTGGCCTCAGGCAGGCAGGCAGTGGGCAGAAACTGGTTTCAGAGGGAGCCACCCTTACCTAAGCTCCCTTCTGGGCACATAAGAACTCCTTGAGAAAGCATAGATTAATCCCAGACAATTTTCTGAGCCAGCAGAAACTCCTTCCAGACCAGGTTCCCTGATCCCAGATAACTTCTGGACTACTGGAAGCATATCTAGGACCTCCTGGGCTCTCAGATGGTGCCAAACCATGCAGGGTGTCCTACCCCCACCAGTGTTCATTCTACGCTGCAGTTTCACTTACCTGTCATCATTCTTTTTCGCTTCTTTTTCTTTTATTACTGGGTCTTTGTCTTTTCTCTCTTTCTTTCCTTATATTTTGCTTTTATTTTCTGACTTCTCTTCTTTTTCCTCCCCTTTCCCCCCATTATTAGTGTCTTTTCACTTTCTCCATTCATCCCACTTTCGTTCTTCTTTTTTACCATTTTTTTGGTAGTTACTGTTTTTTTTCTTTTGTTGCTTGCTTATTTGCCCTTGTTTGTTTTATTTTTATCTTCTTAATAGATTTTTGGACTTTTGTTTATTGTCCCCTTATCTCTGTAAGTGGGAAACCCAACAATGCCAATAGAACTCAGCCATATCCGTAGTATTGCAGCCTCAGCCACCAGGGAAGAGTCTACTCCTCTACTGCCTAATCAAGATAATGGACAAGTGGGTAACTTCACATATAAAAGAGGTCTTGAGTTTTCCAGTGCACGATGTCATTTGAATTTTTTGGTCGACTGATTTCATGGGAGTTGATTGTGGATCAATATAAACTAAAATCCTTAATAATCTCAAATTTGTCTCCAATTCTCATGATATCTATTGGTTCAGATGTGAGAATTTGGGTTTTCATTACACTGAGTTGTAGACCACTTTGAGAACTGTCTTCATGGATCTTCATCAGTAGGTCCTTCAAATCCTCTTCACTTGCAGCTAGGTTTTTTTCATCTGCATATTGAAAGTTGCTCATGAAATTTTCTCTAATCTTGATACTGTACTTATCTTTATATTGTTCAGCTTCCAAAATTACTTGCTCAACATATTAACTGAGTAAAATAAATAAATAAGAATTGACTCAATTCTGGCTCATCGTAACCCTATAGAACAGAATAGAATGGCTCCCTAGGATTTCTGAGACTGGCAGACAGAGAAATTATGGTGAAATGATTCATCCCAATGCACAACTTTTCTGATTTTCATCCTTGTTCTGTTCAAGGATTTTTAGTTATATAAGTTGTGCACAAGTTTGATCCTATGCTTTATAATTGTGGCAGTTAAATAACTTCCTGTCAACTTGAGACGGGTTGAAGTTTATCTGTCAATCAGGTCGTAGCTTGATGACCTCATTTGGAGGCATAATTTATACATACATATACATACTATATTATATATAATTATATATTATATATAAATTTTCTTCCTTTCTTTGTAGTTACATAGATAGCTAGATAGCTAGAGATTGATAGATAGATGATAGATAGATAGATAGATAGATAGATAGATAGATAGATAGATAGATAGAGATGATAGATAGATAGGCAGATGCCTCTGCTCTTTCCTCTCTGGAGAAATCAGCCTAACAAACTATCAGTTCTTGATTATATGCTACATCTTGAAATGATTGAATATAGACTAATTACTTTTAGTACAAGTCTTCATATAATCCTTCTATCTTATTTTGATGCCAACTGCATTATTCAACATTTTAACCACAGATTCTGTCAATATTACAACTTGAAGTTTATATCTTTCTGCAGTTTTCTCAGCTTGAGATGTGCTAGGTGTGTTGTCTATGTCTCCGCACTTTTCATTGTAATGCTTTACTAGTCTTCAAGCACTGCACGTCAATAGTTGTTATGTAGTGCTTTTATCTCTTACTTCATGATTTCTTCCATTCTTTTAACTACATCATGTTCAAGAGCAAGTTTTAGATTCCTTTTCAGTATGCATTTTGCTCTTTTCTTTCTCTCCTGTCTTCTTAATAATCATTGTCTTTTATCAATACACAATGTAATTGATGTGATCACACAGTTCATTGAGTCATTAGTATTCAATGCATTGAATCTAATCTTCAGATGGTCTCCAAATTCAGGTGTGATATTCTCAGGATTATATTTTGACTCTCATGGCTTGTTTAAATTTTCTTTAGCTTCCTTCCAAACATGTTGTTAAGTGTCATCTAGTCAACTATGATGCAAGTGACCTTATGCACAACAACAACAACAAAAATACAGAATGATCCCACGGCATCCTCACACTTATCCCCATGCACAAGACCATGGATGCAGCCCTTGCATCAATCCATATCATCAAGGGCCTTCATCCTTTTCCTACCATCCACTTTACCAAACATGATATCTTTCCTATGGGGACTTGTCGTTCCTGACAATATGTCCAAATTATGTAAGACAAAGTCTTATCATCCTTGTTTCTAAGGAGCATTCTGGCCTGACTTCTTCTTATACAGGTTGGTTTGTGCATTTAGCAGTCCATGGTATTTTTAATATTCTCCAGCACCATAATTCAAATGCATCAATTCTTCTATAGTCTCACATGTGAGCAATTGAAAATGTGTTTCACAATTGATGCCTGGTCTTATTTTGGCTGATGATAGTGAGCTTCTCTATTGTCTTTCCCCACACAGGTAATTAATTTGATTCCTGTGTATTCTATCCAGTGAGCTCCTCCTGTACAGTTGGCATTTATAATGTGGAAAACTGGTGTTTGCAATGAAGAAGTCCTTAGTCTGGCAAACTTCTATCACATAGTTTCCAACTCCTTAGTCTGGCAAACTTCTATCACATAGTTTCCAACTCCTTTACTACCGCCCACCCTCCCCAGGGTCTTATTTTCTATGTATTGATTCTTCCTCTTTGTTTCCAAATTTCAGCAATTATTAATGTATCATGATTATGTATGAACTATTTCAGATTGCACACTTTATTAGAACTCTACCATATATCACTAAATTTAGTGGTTACTTCCTCAATCTAAATAATAATTGTATTAACTGGTCTTCTTTGTAGGCATATAGATATTATTCTAAACAGTGAGCATGATACTTCAAGAGAGACCTCGAAATGCTCTTTCTGATGATGAACGCAGCAGGTCACACTCACTCACTGATATCAAATTTACTCTGACTCATAGCAACTCGACAGGACAGGCTAGGACTGCCTATGTGGTTTCTCAGACTGAACCTCTTTACTACATAGAAAGTACTATCTTTCTCACATAATGCAATAATAAAAATAACTCTAGAGTTTGTCTGTGCTAGCATAATAAACCATAAGATTTTCTAATTCATAGTGACCAATTCCAGTCAATTTTTGCTCACTAATTCTTAGTACGTTAAAAAATGGAGAGAAATCCAAAAATCTTCACAACTGGACCAATAGGTAGCATTACAATAATTGGAGAAAGGATTGATGTTTCAAGGATTTTGTCTTGTTTGAATCAACAATTAATGCTCATGGAAGAGATCAAAGGACGCATTGCATTTGGTGAATCTGCTGCACGAGGCCTCTATAAGTGTTAAAAAGCAAGGGTGTAACTTTGAGGACTATGGTGTGTCTGAGCCAATGACATTTTCAATTGTCTTTTATGCACAAGAAAGGTAAATATATTGTATAAGTAAGACCAAAGAAGAATCAGTGCATTAGAGTTATCATGCTGGCAAAGAATATTGTAAGTCCTATGGCTCGCTAAAAGAACAAACAGATCTGTCTTGGAAGAAGTACAGCCAGAAATCTCCTTAGTATTGAGGATGGCAAGTTCAACACACATCCTTTGGACTTTATTACCAGCAAAGAACTGTCCCTGGAGAAGGGCATCATTCTTGGTAAAGTAGAGGAACAGTAAAAAAGAGGAAGGGGCTCAAACATCGGAGCAATTCTGAGTACTGTGCAAAACTAGGGAATATTTCATTCTATTACGCATAGGGTCACTATGAGTCAGAACAAAACAACAATGTTCAGCGTATTGATATTTATGCTTTAATTGTCATATTTGTACTCCATTAATTTTCTTAGATTTATATTTTGCGCATTCCATATTCTGCATATTAATGAATGTTTATAGTCTCTCTCTATCTCTCTCTCTTTCTCTCTCTCTCTCTCTCTCTCTCTCTCTCTCTCTCTCTCTCTCTCTCTCTCTGTCTCATTTTAAGTGTGCTCCATCAGCTAAGAAAAGTCATGGAAGCTCAGTTCCATCCACATCATTAAAGTTGAGTTTACTCTGAGGAGGCAGCTCTCTTTTAGGTGTATTTTCAGAGGTGTACCAGGTGAGGGGCTTATCTTCAGCATTGTTTCAGACAGTGTTTGGCTGCTATTCATATGATTTCCATTGTCAAATGACTCAGCAGTGGATGGTCTTTATTTATTCCGAATCTTGTTCTTAGTCTGGAAGCTCCACTGAAACATATTTACATAAAACACCGGTGGTATAACTTCCAGATCATAGCAGCATGCAAATCATCATAGTATGACAACAGACAAGTGTGGTTTAAATATAAGAAAGTAATAGTAATTACTCTTACTTCCACCCCACCCCACTCAAAACCTCCATGAACAACTGCACTGAAAGACTTATTTTCCTCTCCTGCCTCAAATAGAAAGCAGGCAAACAGGCAGACAGATACAAGTATAACTATATAGGTGGTATGTATGTACATACTACTATGGTTATAAAAACATTTCTTTCACTATGGAGATAATCAAAACTCATATTTCTTCATCAAGGTGAGGTTTTAAGATTGTGATATAATCAGCTATCCCGTAGGACACGTTTGTCTTTATTTTCACATATAATAATGGAAATACAATGCTTATTGATGTTTATCTTTTCTTTTTGTCTGCTGAGAGCAACAGCAGAAAGAGATGAACATATCCCTGGCTAAAGAAAGGCTAGCATGAGTCTTGTACTCCCAATCTTCTCAAAAGTTCACCCCCTGCAGAAAGTCACAACAAAGAGTGACACAATTATCTCCACAGAGTCCTCTGTGGAACAGATTTTCACTTTTTCAAAAAAAAAATCTCTGAAAATATCTCAAGATTATGTCAGAAATATCTGCAAGAAAGAACTCTAAAAATAGACAAATTCTTATGTATATTATATCTGAATTTTGTTAATATTTTATAGTTTGAGATTGCTAGAACAAACTTGTTCATGTAAACTGCACTAGAAAAAAATTGTCACCTCCAAGCCTATTCTTCAGATTATTTGATGGGCTTCACATATCAGCATTGCACTTCATTGTCTTTTAAGATAATAATGAAATGAAAATTAAAGTGAAGGCGGGGGAAAAATTAAATAAAACAGCAACAGCAAAACTTGCAGATTCTGTAGTGTCTATTATAACTGGATTGGTTTCTAAATGAAGACATGTTGAGACTTTTCCCAGATTATATAAGAAACATAAGAATTCCTTGTATATTCTTGAATTGATATGATATTTATAATGCAAGTCCCTATTCAAAGCTGATATAATTGCTTTAGACATCTTGATACCCCATAATACTTATACTTCTTAATTCCAAGCCTGTATCAAACTTCTCCTAATGTTCATCTTAGTAAGGTGAACCTATTAAAGGCAAACAAAACTATATTTATTCTCTTTTAATATAACTATTTTTACTAGTCTATTGACTTATGCTTGTAAGCATGCTTTGTACTTTACTCTAGAACCTGTTACTGAGAAGTCCATTGATGGTGGCCACATAGGGAATCTAAAAAGAGAAAAATATTTGGAAATAAAATTATTTAGTATTGACCACAAATTACATGATATTTATCAGCACAATCTTATGACCACATCTAAGGTGATTTCCCTTGAATGAAATAATGGAAATTAGAAGCAGGAATGGGCAAACAAGAATATTCTACAGGCTGGATTGCTTGTAACTATGAGTGTCACTAAGAAAGATTTTGTAGAGAAATAGGCCTGAGGATAAAAAACGAAAACATAAATATCTAGATAGTTGGTGGAGCGAGAATAATGAAGTTAAATTCCACAGTTTCCTTGACTTCTTATCTTGACATCTAATAGATTTGTTTCTTCATTCTTTAACATGCTCATCATGGGCACATCACAGAATCATTGGCATAAGTGGCTAAATTTCATAATAATTAAAAACAAATCGCTATCGGTAGTAATACTTTGCTAATGAAAAGTGAAAAGGATTATGTTCCCATCAGAAACTCAAATTAACGGGTACATTTCCTCTCCACATAGGCCAGTACTAGTGTATCCTGGATTTCTTGTATCACAACATATCACAAGATGGAAATTAAAATTGAATTTAAGATCAGGGAAATATATCTTTTCAGGTATTACAAGTAAACAAAGATATGCTATAGAGCATGATTGCAGACAGTCTTCAGAGAAATTCACAATAAATACATGAGTAAGAGCTTTCCCCCAAACAGAATAAATGGTTCGAGAGAGGAGACTAATTTCTCTCAGAAACCATCTGGAACACACAGCAGTGGCAACTGGAATGAACGAGCATTGAACCGGAAAAACAACACCCAACCGCCCAATAAAGACCCCGAAGGTATATAATGCCTCCCTCTCACAACTCAATTTACTTACCATTTAGTAAAGGAAAACTCAAACCAAATCAAACCCATTGCCAATCCGTCCATTCTAAGTCCTAGTGATTTTCCATAAGGTTTCCTAAAATGCTCATCTTCACAGGATCATTCAGCCTTATCGTTCTCCCACAAAGCAGTGAGTGGGTTTAAAGCGCTGAACCATTGGTTAGCAGACCAATGCCTAATCCACAGTGCCATGAGGGCTCTTGCTTAAAGAAAAGGGACTCGACGTTTACAGTAGAATGAATTCTAGACTTCTGTTTCTGTGACTCTCATTCTTCACAAAGCTTTAGTGAGTGTCAACTACTAAAAGGTGACGACCGTTCCTAATCAAAACCCATTGAGACAATCATGACGACCGTGACCCCAACTCTTTGTGGGAACAGACCGTTGCATCTGTCTTCCACTGAGTGGCTTGAGGTTTGAACCACCAACCTTACAATTCCAGCCTCTCACGTAGCCTGCAGTGCCACTAGGGCTCCCTTAGTTAGTGATCTTTACAGATGATGAATTAAAGAACTCCATTCATCAGTGAAATATAGCTACCTAGGATAGTAGGGAAAGGTGTGGATTTTTCCCATAAACTTTTCGAGTTCTCTCATATTTGAGCTAATCCTTGCAAAAAAAATCATGTGTGAAACTATCACTCTTTTCTATATTTATAAAAAAAAGAATATTTGTCTAAACATGAAGGCCTTTGGCAAAGTTCATGCCCAAATAAGATACCATATGTACTCAAGTATAAGCCGGCCCAAATGTCAGCCGAGGCACCTAATTTGACCCCCAAATTTGCATTTTAAGAAGTGCTAGGAAATTCCGCGTATACACAGTACATTTTGAATCAAGGTCCTTCGTGATCTATTTAGATATTTCTTGATTTTCTTATGTTTTTATACATGCCAGAATAATAAGGAAGTTCCAGACGCCACGCTGATTCTCTGAAGAAGAAAATAGTTGAAATTATTCACTTTACATTCTGGTGCCAATTTTGTTTGACTAAGCACTCAAAGTTGAGACGATCAGGTATATATGTTAATTCTGGATGAACTACATCCTTCTATAACTTACTTTAATTAGCTGAAAGAAAAATGTCCAGTTACAAGATGTGATCCATGAATGATAAGTGGTTAAACATTTAACACTGTCAATAGATTATCTTAATCTGCTACTGATCTTGACGCGATGACTTAAAAGGATTTATTCACAAAATTGTTATACTAGTTGAGAAAGTAGTAGGCTAGGATAAAGGAAAACATTGGTGCTAAAAGAAATATGAAGTGTGTATACTTCTAATTGTGGTTATTTTGAAAGCTAGCAAAATCATCAGTCCTGTCCTTCCATTTCATTACTCAGCCCAAATGCCATCAAGCTAAGTTGAGGGGGAATTGCATACAGGAATGGAATTACCATGGCAACCAGCTTAAAACATTATTCCCCTGCTGAGAATTTAGCTCACTGGATAATACTTTGTTTTTACCTTTCTGAAAAATTAGATGGAAGGTAATTCTGGAATCACACATAAGCCATCTCTAAGTTCAAGCTATTAGTTGGGTCAGTTTCTGTAGTGGTAAAATATGTTTGTAATTGTAGGTGCCCAGCAAAACAAAATGTGGAAATTAGAGAGACTTGGGAATTCAATCTGTTTTGATCTAATGTCCAGACTGTATCCGATTTGCTGTTTGGTCATCTACAGGAGGTTTACTCTCCCTAGATCACAGCATAAGGGGGTGAATAAAATCGTAAATAATCATGACACCAGAGACATGTCTTTCCGCACTGGTATAGTGGAATAAACACTTTGCCATGCCCCCTGACTGCAGCCATCTAAAACATGGAAAAAATATTAAAATATATAAACTTGTAAAACTGTATTGATAGGGAGCCCCATTATTGCTTAAACTACTTATACCAAAGTATTAATTAAAAAGCAAACAAGCAAAAAATAAGTTTTAAAAAGTTGATTATATTACACAGTTCAGAATGCTGACAGAAAATCTGTATCTAAAGAAACAAAGTTAGGGAAAGCTGTGAGCTTTGACGAGGGGGACAAAAATCGGCGCAGGGGGCTTTGTCGCATCTGCACAGTCACAGATGCAGGGGAGACCCCACCACGGGCACAGGGATTCTGCTGGAGTAAACACAGTGGACTTGTAGAAATGTTGGAGCAACTAGGTGTATATCTGGAAACGAAAATGAACGTGTCCATTCCT
The DNA here is from genome assembly GCF_050624435.1 of Tenrec ecaudatus. Taxonomy (NCBI): domain Eukaryota; kingdom Metazoa; phylum Chordata; class Mammalia; order Afrosoricida; family Tenrecidae; genus Tenrec; species Tenrec ecaudatus. The sequence continues at coordinate 31,276,360 of NC_134533.1, read as the reverse complement.
CATACCACAACTAAATCTACATGAGATAAATCATAACCTTATATGTAAAAGTTACATGCATAAGGTCTTTAAGCACTCCACTTTATCTTTATGACCTACCAACTAATGAGACTTCTGAAAGCAGAAAGCTACAAATGTTTGAAAAAAATAATTAATTTGGTATGAAAAGACAAGATTATTTTTGCATCAAAAGCATTTTAAAAGAAATCATAGACTAGGAGGGAAATATTTGCACTATATAACAAAAGGAAAAGAAAATGTCACATAATAGAGTTTGCTTACCATTTGTAGGCCCTATTGTATAATAAAATATAAACAAATCAATAACTGCAAACAACTTGAGCAAAAGAAAACATACACACAGCCAAAAGGAATGTGTAAACTTAGTATTATTCATCAGGGAAAGTTCAAGATTATTTGTATTGATAGACTGTATTCTAATTTTCCTGGGGTAAATAATTTAAGATTTTAAAGAGGAATTATAAATATGACTAAAGGGAAAATTTTTTAATGAGAAGTTACTAATAACTTTGCTGAATTCATAGCAAATAAGAAGCAACTTATTTCATCTTCTTACAATACTACACTACTTATAATGCTACACTAGTAAATAACACTGTGGCTGTAACTTTAGGCTCAAGCACAGGAAAAATTGTTGAGGATGGCACAGGACTGGGTGGTGTTTCATTCTATTGTGCATAAAGTTACCATAGGTTAGAACAAACTTGTTGGCACCTGGCAACAATCACAACAATTGAGCCAGTCTCCCTCTTCACCTAATACAAGATTAAGTCCAAATGCACTATGGACTGGGAGCTGCCAGAGGTTCACAGTAGATTGAGAAGATTTGAAACAAGGAATATCATTACTGATGTCAGATAAATTGTGACTCAAAGGAAAGATGTTTACTTGTGTTTTATTGACAATGCCAAGGAATTAGATTATGTGGCTCATAACAAACTATGGATAATTCTGAGAAGAATGGAATCCCAGAAAACCTCATTGTACTCATGTGGAACTTGTACATGGATCAAGGGGAAGTTGTCTGAACAAAACAAAGGAACACTACAGGGCTTAAAATCAGGAGGGGTGTGTATCAGGGTTTCAGGGTTGTATCTTTCATCAGAGTTGTCCAATCTGTATGTTGAGCAAATCATCAGAGAAACTGGATTATATGAAGAAGAAGGTGGCATTGAAGGAAGAATTAACAACCAGGGCTAAGAACCTTGCTTGCTGAAAGTGAGGAAGACTCAAAGCACTTGATGGGTGAAGATCAAAGATTGCAAACTTCAGTAGGAATTACATTTTATTTTGTTACTGTTGTGTACTATTTTTACTCTTTGTTTTTTGTTTTTGTGTGTTTTCTGGTGTATAACATCCAGGATAAGTGAAACTATAGAGACGGTAATGGGATTTATTGTACATTGTATGTTGGGGGTAACAATGGGAGGGTTGGAGCGAAATTGGGAGCTAATAACAAACAGTACAAGAAAGAAGGAAATGGCCTAAAATCAATTGTAATGATGATAATACAACTCTTGTTGATATGACTGAGCTATTGAATTATAGGATATTTTGATTATGTCCCAATAAAGCTGTTCATATTTTTTAAAGTGTGGATTACAATTTACTATAGAGAATATCAAAATCTTCACATGGATCAATGTGTAACAGAATGATAAATGGAGGAATGATTGAAGTGTCAAGGATTTCATCTTGCTTGGAGCCATGGTCAATACTCATAGAAGCAGTAGTCAAGATATCATAGGACGGGTTGCTTTAGGTAAATTGGTTGCACATGACCTCTTTGGAATACTGAAAATCAATGGTATTACTTTGAAAACTAAGGTGTGGCTGACCTGATCCATAGTATTTTAGTATCATCATAAGCCTGTGAAAGTTGAACATCGAATAAGGAAGACTGAAGAAAAATTGTTGCATTTGAATCGTGGTGTTGGAAAATAATATTGACAGTACCTTCTACTAATAAAAAGACAAACCAAACCGTCTTGGAAGAAGCAAACAAGAATGCTTTTGAGAGGTAAGGATGGCAAGAATACTTTGGGAATGTTGGTGAGAGACCAGTTTCTGAGAAAAGACATGCTTGGTAAAATGGAGAGACAGCAAACAAGAGGAAAGCCCTCCAGAAGATGGACTGACACAGTGGCTGCCACCATGGGCTACAGAGTAGGAACAATTGAGAGGCTCGCCCAGGGTCAGGCCGTGTGACCTTCTGTTCTGCTTAACTGTGTACTGGCTCAAAACTGACTCGATGGCACCACAACATTACAGCTCCAGTTCCTGCACACCCTGGTTTACTACAAACACAATCTGTTTAAACCCGTCTGCAATCAGATATTTACAGATAATTTTATAAGAGATCTTTTGTTTTCAAAGGTTCCCATGGTTTTGTAGTGATAATTTTTGACTTACCATCAGAGAGAAATTCAATCAGCCATAGACTGTGGCCTATTTGGTAGTTCATATTAAGCACCTTTTAGGTTGATAATGATTTTATATACAGCCATGAGACACTTAATAACTTTTTAAGCAATATCCAGCCATGTATAAATATTCACATGGGCCAGTAATGTATTTGTCTTTGTTGTTTTGCTCTAAAGGGAAAAAAAAGGCTCCCTTTTATTAATGAAATAACATTTGGATTCAAGGGTCTATCCCGATCCTGTAGTACCTTTTCTTTCCTTTCCTCCTGGCTTAATCCCTCTACCCAGTAGCATGCTCTCTGACTCACATCTACCTGTGGCACTGGCACCGTGGGCTAGGCCTAATTAGCCCACATCCTAATTAGCACCTGTTTCTGGACAATTGTGATATTGCATTTGATCAGAAAGCTGTGGCACCAACAGAGTGGCACCAGCCAGAGCTGCCACCTGTCTCCCAACTCCTGCAAGCCTGTTGTATGCTACCACCTCACCAAGCTACCCCTCCTGTGTGTGCTGCTCTTACTCAAACGCCTCTCCCACTTCCCTGCCCTGCCCCCAGATGCATGCATGTTCTAACCTGGCTTTGGTTCCATTGCCCCCTGTCCATGTAAAACTTAATATCTAGGTTTTATGAGGATTTACAGGGAATTTGTGTACATAGTATAGTGTTCAACATCAATTTTGAGGTCCCATTTTTCACCAAACATAATGTGGACATGAGGCAACACACGTCTCTACTTAGTGATATCTACATGTCGACTTAGTGATATCTAATGAGCTCTGGTAGCACTATGGGTTAAGTTCCAAACTGCTAACCTCAAGATTTTAATCACTTTGTGGGAGAAGGTGAAGGCTATAAGTTCTCTAAAGATCTAGAGCTTCAGAAACTCTGTATAAGACCTGTGTGAGTCAGAATTGACTCAATGACAGTGGAGTCTATTTGTTTGTTTGGAATGCTGTCTTTGGATCCTGTCTCTATGATTTTTGTAATGGAGGTATAGAAATTGACACTTAAGAATAACAAGGGTCCTGTCCAAAGCCATACCACTATAAAATGTTGGAAACAAAATGCTCAGCTTTTGAGCAATAGTTTTAAACTATTGTTTCTTTTCAGTAAGTGTGTGTCTATAAAGTGCTAGTGCAAATTCATCAAAGCTGGGTTTGATCCTGCATTCTGAGATTCTTCCTTCTTGTACTAGGTGAAGTAAAAGGTCCCTTTGCCATCAAGTCAATTCCAACCCACAGTGACCCTGTATGGAGGCTCTGAAATCATCAAGGTTTATGGAAGCAGACAGGATCACTGTTCTTTCCACAAGCACCTGTGTGTTTGGACCCCTAGCTTACAGCTACCAGTCCAATGCTTATCGGAGAGAAAGGGCCCCATGGTGATCACTAGAGGCCCATAATGATCCAAGGGCAGAAGAAGACTGCCCCATCTTTCTCCCTTACAGTAGCCTTGGGTTTCATATGGTTGACATTTTAGATAATATAGAGCAGAAGCCCTGAAGTCACTCATACCGGAACTTGAATTCCAGCCCCACACTCTAATTGTAACGAGACTTTGGGCAAGTTATGGAGCCTCTCCATATTTTAATTCCCTCAGTGGAAAAATAGATATAATGATTTACACAGCCCACTGTTATTACCTGGAGTAAATAGGATGTTGCACTAATAGAGAGCCTATTGTAGATTAAAAATGCTCACTGTTGTTTTTTCTGGTCGAAGAATTGGCATGACAAGTTAAAAGGGCCCAGAAGGAAAGCATTGAGGTGATCTTCTTATTGCAAGTCTGGGGTCACATAAAATATCTCTCTGAAAAGATTCCTCACAGAGGCCTGAGAAACTTGTCATTTAGTACTTGAGGGCTCCTCTACTCTGCTTACCGTTCTCACTTTGATTGATGCTCTTGTGCTTTTTGTTTTCTTTTCCTGTCGTTTCTGCATTTCTCATGGTTGATGCACCTCACGCTGCCAGTGCACTTGACTGCTCTGCCTTATCCATCAGGGAAGGGTTATTTATTAAAACTGCTCATTTTTGCTTTGATACATCTGAAGTCAAAAGTGCACACGTGTGTCAGCATACTGATAGATATAGTCTGAACAAAGAAGGAATTTCAGTAAATGTAAGATTCTTCCATGCATTGCCTACCTAATGTAGGCAAATTGTAGACAGAATCGCCTATAAATACCCAGATGCTAGTTTCGATACACTGTAGCATTTTGAATTTCCAGATGTCGATAAGAAGCATAATCACAAATATTTATTTTCTCCAAGGAGAAATTCAGATTATTCTTTTATTTATATCTCTGATAAGGGCTAATCTGCAAATTAAATAACCAAACTCCACTGCCATCAAGTTCATTCGGACTCAAAATGAGAGACAGCAGAATTACCCCTGCATCTTACAATTATTATGTTTGAGTCTATCAATGCAGCCATGGTGTAAACTCATCTTGGTGAGGAACTTCCTCTCTTTGGCTGCCCCTTTACTTTACCAACATGATGTCCTTCTCCACGGGCTATCTCCTGACAACATGTCCAAAGTATGGGAGATGAATTTTCCCCACTCTCCATTCTAAGGAGCATCCTGGCTGTGCTTCTTCCAAGTCACAGTCATTTGTTTCTTATGACAGTTCATGGTATTTTTAATATTCTTCGCTAGCATCATAATTCAAATGTGCTAATTCTTCTGCATTCTTCTTTATTCAATATCCAACATTTACATGAATATGAGACAATTGAGAATATCATGGCTTCGGTCAGGAACACTTTAGTCTTCAGTGTGACATCTTGATTTTTAATAATTAAAAGTTGGTTTCAGCAATAGATTTACCCAATTTTTGCCTCACTCAATATCTTAACTGCTGCTTCCACAAGCCTTGGTTGTGGATCCAAGGAAAACAAATCCTTGACAACTTCAATATTTTCTCTGAAGGAAAACTTCCCGCAAGATGGTGCCCAGGTAAGCAGGTCATGTTGGGATCTCCATGGTGATAAGTGAGTCAGAGGACTGGGTGGCTGAATGGGGGATCCAGGACTGATAGTTGATCCTTGTGTCAACCCAGTGCTCTTCCTTAACTTTGGAGACATCTTCCCCACCCACATCTGTACCCACCGAGGAGCCCCAGAGATACACAGCCTAATGCCAGGACTACCCCAATCTCCATCGCCAGCACCACTGTGGACCCCATTGTGGCCAGCACCCAACAGTCTTCCACCATGCCACATCAGAGCCAGTCACCCACCTAATAGGGGCTCTTGCAGTCATGACTTCACCCCCACACCTCTGTTTTCAGGCTGTGGCCTTTCCCATCTCACCAGGCACCCTCCAACCACCTACCTGCAGCTTCTCCCACCTTTCCCAGCACCCTCCTGCTGCTGGCTAGTATTTTTTTCCCTCAACTCCTGCTTCCCACCTGCTTTCCACCAGCAGCTTCCCCAATCGTGCCCAGAACCCTACCACTGTTTTCCCACGATAACCCCAACCTCCACCCCACCCCTCACTACCCCTACACCCAACTATGACCAAACCCCTCCTCTTCACCTGACAGTGACTCCCACTGATGGTCCCAGTACCCTGTTAACATTTGCCTGAAGCTCTAGCAATCATTTATAGGGGTTGCATGCCATGCCACTGTGGCACTTCCCACCTCAAACGGACACCTCCACACCACTCCCCTCACCAGGAGCCTCACTTAGCTTCCAACCTTGGCCCATGCCCTGCAGTCAAAGCCCACAAGCCATTCTTGTGTAGCTTCCACAGGTTCAAGTGGAACCTTACAGAAGCCCAAATGGCACCACTCGCAATTATTAACAAGGTGGCCAGACCCCTCTATAACATCTGTGGCACCAGATGCTGAGGCCAGAACCTACTCTGCCCGTGTGGCTTTTCCAGTCAGGCTGCCCCTGGGCCTGTGGCTCTCCTGCCGAACCACTACAGACTCCTGCCACACACACCCCCCCCAGACATGTGGATAGCTTCACTGGGCTGCCCATGGCCCCACGGCTCCTACGAACTTATACCCAAGTCTTGCTGCTTCCCCAAAGGTTTTCACCACCCACACAGGGACACCCTGAACCTGAGGTTCACGCATAGGTCCTCCCCAGCCTTGAGGCTCCCATGCTGGGCCACCCCAGACCATGTGGCACGACCACAAGATGACCCCTGACCCATGACACCCCCTCAGGTCCACCCTGAATCTGCAGCTGCCCATTAGGTTGACCTCATCCCCATGTCTCCCCTTCAGGAGCACACTGGACCCTTGACCCATGGCATGCTATCCCTGACCTTGTGACCACCCTTCAGACCACCCCCAGCTCCACAGCTGCCCCACAGGACCGTCCTGACTCTGGAACTCACCCACTGGGCTGTCCTTGTCCCCACAGCTCCTCCACAGGCTACCCCAGCCCCACATTTCCTAAGACGGGCTACCTCCAGTCTCACAGCACTCTCACTAGCGCACCCATAGCAGTGCAGCTCCTCTGTGGGTCCACCACAGTCCAATGACCCCACATCTAGTCCAGCCCAGACCCACAGCTCCCCTACCAAGTAATTCTGGCCTCACGGACAACACTTCTAATCCAACTATGTCTGGCAAGCCCCCAGACAACCAACCAGGATTCATGGAGCTGCTGGACATGACCAAGCTGGAGCAGGTCGGTGGTGTAGCCATGGCTCCATGGAACCTAGTTCTACAAAAAATTCTGGCTGACTCACTGTGGTCCAAAAATCCATATTTACCAAGCCCAAATGACCACCACAGAGTGTAACTCCAGCCAAAAGTCAACACACCCCAAACACCATAGAGATTGTTCAGACTTGGACCATAGGTCTTAGAGCTGGAAAGAGTGATCAAAAAAAAAAAGGACAAACAATTGGAGGTTGAATAACCTTTGTCTGAAAAAATGAGTGGGTAACAACCCAGAGTAGAAATGAAATTAGAAAGCTATAAGAAACCAATGACAATAAGAACACTATGTACCAAAACCTTTGGGACACAGGAAGTTTGATAGCGATAAATGCACACCAGGAAAAGGAAGAGAGACTTGTGACTAATATGATGTCACAAAACTTGAGCAATTAGATGGGAAAGTAAGAACCAGTGCAAAAATCAGCAGCAAAATAACTGGTTTTTGAAAGGATCAACAGAATGGAAGGATCATTGGTAAACCTAACCAAAGAAAGGAAGCAGCCCAGATGAGGCACAAAACGGGGGAAATCATAGTGGATCCTCATGAAAAGAAAGGCTAATCACACAGTACTTATGAAGGTCTGTACTCCAATGAATTCAACAAGTTGGAAGACGCAGAAAAATGCTTGGAAAAGCAATCCCTCCCTACATTAGACCAGATAGATGTCAAGAACCTAAAAGACTCATAGCAATAGAAGAAACAGATGTGGTTTTCTAGGGGCTACCAACTTAAAAAAAACAAAAAACCTGGGCCAGACAGCTTCACAGGAGAATTCTACTAAGAATTCAGGGAAGAGTTAATACCAATCCTCCACAAACTCTTCCAGAGCATAGACATAGAAGGGAAACTTCCCAAAGCATTCTATGAAGGAAGTATAACACTGATACCTAAATTGGGCAAAGATCCCTTAAAAGTAGACTATAGACCGATAAATCTAATGAACTTCAATGCAAAAACCTTTAATACATATTGGTTAATAGAATATAAGGTGTATAAAACAAAAAATTGTTCATGCCCAAGTGGGAGTCATTCCAGGAATGCAGGAATGGTTTAACATCCAAAAGTCCATCAATATCAGTCACAAGAAAAATGCCAAGAACCACAGAATAATATCCATAGACACAGAAAAGGCACTCAGCCACATTCAAAACCCATTCCTAATTATGACACTCAGGAAGATAGGAATGGAAGGAAATTTCCTCCCTATAAAACAAACTACATTTATTTTTTAAAAAACCATAAAACATCATTGCAGTCAGTAGAGAAAAGATTAAATAAAATCCTACTGAAAAAGGGGACCAGAAAAGGATGCCTTTTGTCCCTACTCTTATTGGAGTAATGGAGGACCTAGCTAACAACATATGGCAACAGAAGGTCCTTAAATGTATTCACCGGAGGAAGAAGAGGTGAAACTATTGTTATTTGCAGATGACATGATTCCATATATTGACTACCCCAAAGCTCCACATAGGAGTGGAAGAAGTGACAGAGTAATGTGGCAGAGTGGCAGAATACAAGACAAACACAGAAGTTTATTGGATTGCTATATTCATTGGATAAAATAACAGAAGAGGAGACCAGGAATGTAGTATCGTTCACAATAGCTAAGCACAAATTGAGATAACTACGGATATACCTTACCACAAAAAAATTTTTATTTGAAGAAAACTACAGAACACTATTACAAGAAACCAAAAGTGACCCCCAAATGGAAGAATACTCTATGTTCGTGCATTGTATAATAAAGTCTAGTGTATAGTATATAGTAAATATAGTATATAGTAAAGATGCCAATCCTACCTAAGGCACTATAGAAGTTTAATGCTATCCCGATACAAGTACAAAAAAATTTCTTTTTTTACAAGGAATTGAGAACACTAACTACCAACTTCATATAGAAAGTGAGGAAGCCCTGAATTAGCAGACAAATGCTCAAGAAGGACAAAGCCAGAGGGCTTGGTCTACCTAACTTTAACACCTATTTCACAGACACAGTGGTCAAAATAGCATGGTGCTGGTATACTTACAGATACCCAGAACAATGGAAAGGAACAGAAAATTCAGAAATAAAATCACCACTATATAGACAACTGATCTTTTATAAGGGCCCCAAACATATCAAATGGGAATTAGGTGCCCTCTTTAGTAAGTAGTACTGTTAAAAGTGGATGTGTACCTGCAGAACAACGAAGCAAGGTCCTTACCTCAATTCCTGAACAAGAATTAATTCATGTGGATCACAGAGCCCAGGTAAACCCGAGACTCTGAGGGCCATCAAAGAGGGAACTAGGATAAGCTGAAGAACCTAGGTTCAGGGATTACGTAAGTTACGGGAAATAGGGAAGAACACCCACACGGAGAAAGCACAAACTGACAATTCGTATACACTATAGGTAAAACACCTGCGTACATTGAACGACTTCACCAAGAGAGTAATAAGACTGCCCTCAGACTGGGAAAATATTTTTAGCAATAACCCATCAGACAAAGGACTTATTAATAAAATCGACAATATTCTGCTAGCCCACAATAAGAAAAGAACCAATAGCCCATTGGTCGGTTGGGCAAAAGATCTGGATAGAAGTTTCCCAAGTGTGGAAATCTGAATGGCCAATAAACATATGAGAAAAGGTTCCTGATCATTTCCCATTAGGGAAGTGCAAAATAAAATAGTTCCGAGATGCCACCTAACACCCTTAAAGATAACCTAATTAAAAAATCAGAAAGCAGCAAGTGTTGGAGGGGGTGTGGCGAGATAGGAACTCTTATCTACTGCTGGTGATCTTGTAGTTACATATAGCCACTATGGAATGTAATTTGGCAATACCTAAAGCAAATGGAAATGGAGTTACTATGCAAATGGTATTTGGCAATACTATACCAAATGGAAATTGAGTTACCATATGTGTCTACTGAACATATATCCAGAAGTAAGGAACAGATCACGACCAGACAGCTATGCTCCAATATCCATTGCAGTGCAACTCACAATCACAAATTATTGGAACTACCTAAATTTGCATCAATTGATGAATGGATTAATAAACTCATATATACACATAATGGAGATTTACACATCCCCAAAAAGCAATGATGAACGTATGAAGCATATCATCTCCTGGGAAGAGTTGAAGGAAATTATTCTAAACCAGTTTGCCAAGCACAAATGGACAAGTATAACATGAGTCCACTGAGGAAAGTCCAAACAGCACAATGGACATAGAGGAAAAGTGCCTTAATTCATAATTTATGGGTCAAGGTCCCCGCACTCTTTCAGGGGTCAGACCAAATCCAGGTATGCATATGGCATCCAACTAAAAGGAAAGAAAAAAAAACAATAGTAATAATACGATGCAAATAGCATCGGGGCTGAAAGATCTCTTCCCCACCTCTCCCATGTCCTTGAGGACCACAGAAGGAGGAGAGGATAAAGAAGAAGAAAAAGAAGAGGGCATTGGAGGAACAGGGCACTAATCTGCCCATGGGAATGGTATTGATTGTCTCAACAGGAAAGGGAGAGAGTGACCAAATCTCATTCTCTTGCACCAACCCTTGAGAGGAACATACCTTGACAGAGCAGCTCAGTAAGAGAGAGGACTGCAGGGCTGGCCCTAATCCAAGCTATTTGCATCCCCCTCCACCTCTCCTTCCTCCCCACTCACCAGCAAGCTACGCTATATAGGATAGCACTGAAGATACAGACTGAGGAGAGTGGCTGGTCTTTCCTGTCTACGTGAGAACAAACTAAGAGGGAAAGAGAGAGATTGAGAGTGAACCTCATCCTATCCCACCAAGCCTCGAGTATGACACTCCTGATTGAAGCAGCCAGTGCACAGAGAGGACCATAGTGCCGACCTCAGCTTGAGACATGTCGGCTTACTGACCCACAGCACTACAGAGTACAGCACTGGAGACCAGTGCAGGAGATATATCCGGGTAGGTCCCCTACAGTGGGGTGAATCATGAAGGGACCATAACAGATCGGCAATGGGAGCAAAGTCATGAAGTCCTTGAGAAATCCTGAAAATAGACTTCTGACACTGGGGACAGTATTTAGCATCTCACTTGACCTCGTTGGGGGCCATGCACAAAGGCCAGTAGATAGACTTAGAACTATGTTAAGGTCCCCCCTTAAAAAATCATATGTCTATCTATATAAGATAGGCAGGATAAACAATCTCAAGGAGAAAACAGTGGCATCGGTGGTTCTGGGGGAATGGGGGTCAAGGGAGGCAGTGAGGAGGGAGCGATGAGTCAACAAACTCAGAGACAGGGGGAGATCAAGGGCTCTAAAGGTGACAGAGAGGAGGGAATAGAATGCCTGGTGGTGTGTGATCAATTATAATGTAGACAAGAAGAAATATTGAGAACTGAATGAAGGGTGAAGATGATGGTGGGGCAGGAGGAAAGTGAAAGGAACTAGAAGAAAGAAATAGGCAAAATCTCTATATAGGGGTATAAATATAGACTTGTATATATGTAAATATATTAATATATAAAGATAGGGATATATATATAAAAGCACTAAGGTAGCAGACAGACTTTAGGCCTCTACTTAAGTCTTCCCTCAACACAAGAACACTTTGTTCTAATAACATAGTACTGTTACTAGATACTCACCTTCCCAATAAACTCACTGAAGACAAAATGGGTGCATAAACAAATGTGAAGATAGCTGATGGTTCTTGGTTATTAAAAGACATAGTGTCCTGGGTCTTAAAGGCTTGAAGTTAAACAAGCGACCATCTAGCAGGGAACCAACAAAGTCCACATAGAAGAAGCACACTAGCCTGTGTGATCATGAGGTGTGAATGGGATCAGATATCAGAAGATCAAATACAAATAATCATATTATTGTGAAGAAGAGGGGCCAGAGAGGAGACCCAAAGCCCGTCTATTGATAAATGGATATTCGCTCACAAAAGGGAGACATGGAAGGGACGACTCAACCAAGTATTGGATGACATAGAAGGGACTACTCATCCAGGGTGCACTGAGAAAACATACGACATTCCCCTAGTCCTTTAATGCTTCCTCCCCCCACCCCCCCCACTATTATAGTCCCAGCTTAACCAACAAATTCTGCTGGACAAGCATATGTACCTTTGTACAGACAAGAGTTTCAACACAAGGAATCCAGGATAGATAAACCCCTCATAAACAGTAATGGGAGTAACAATTCCATGAGGGTATGAAATGGGAGGTGGGGAAAGGGGATGGGCAGGGGAAACTGATAGCAATGATGGATTTATAACCTCTTCCAGGGGGACGGATAACAAAACTGTTGTTGGATGAATGTAAGATATAAATTTATCAAGGGTTCATGAGGGTGGTAGGCGAGGGGAGGAAGGGAATAAATAACTGATATCAAAGGGCTCAAGTAGAAGGAAAGTGTTTTGAAAAATGATTTTGGTGGCATCTGTACAAATTTCCTTTTAATGTTTTGTACAACTTTATTTTTAAAAATCTTGTTAATGTACAGACACTGGCACATTTTAAAACAAACTACATAAACAGAGCTTTCCAATAACCGAGGAGAGTGGGATGTCAGAAGTCAACAAAATGTGATAAACTTAAAGTGCTAAAACAAAAGGCACTTCAAAAAAAATCTGTGCACTGAAACAGTGAACATGTCTGAGTTGACATCTTTCCCTTTCTCAGTGGCAGTGAAGGTCGGTGCATGGTGAAGATACAAAGAAATGCACTTTTGGGGCAATAAAAAGTTAAGATACACAGTGGCAAGCCCTTGACAAACATAAGTGATTTATGGATTGTTATAATATTTGTAAGAGAACCCAAGAAAATGATTAAAATTTTATTTTCTTTTTTCATCATGGTAGTCATTTTAAGAAAAAAAATGTGTTAAATGTCACATTATTGAGTCTAACCTTTCTCATCTTCAACCAAGAGTATTTTATTCAACTCTATAGAAGAGAAATTAACTCTAGTTACATATTTTTCCTGTTATATATGCAATATTTAATAAATGTTGAAGGAATAATTGCTTATGAGAAAGCTGTAAAACTGTTTACAATGATGTGTTTCCTCTGATAAGGAAACACTGACTTAAAAATTGGTTTTAAATGAAATGTCATTGTCATTGAAAACTAGTTTGAACTAGGAAAGAAAGAACAAAGTATACCACAATTCTAGACTTTATTAAGCATTACCAAACTATTTACCAAACCCTCAATATACATATACTTCAGAGTGTAAGCAGAATACCAACACAAATGTTTGCAGACATTGAAATAGTTACCTTTTAAAGGAAACATATTTACTTACTGCTGCTACCAGTAATAGGTATATAATAATTAAATGTACAGATGTGCTTGACACAATGGATGGATGTATGGACAATGATAAGAGTTGTAGGAGCCCTCAATAAAATAATAAATAAATAAATAAGATTTTTTTAAACATTTTATTAGGGGCTCATACAACTCTTATCACAGTCCATACATATACATACATCAATTATATAAAGCACATCTGTACATTCTTTGTCCTAATCATTTTCAAAGTATTTGCTCTCCAATTAAGCCCTTTGCATCAGGTCCTTTTTTTCCCCCTCCCTCCCTGAAACCCCTCCCTCACGAGCCCTTGATAATTGATAGATTGTTATTTTGTCATATCTTGCCCTATCCGGAGTCTCCCTTCACCCCCTTCTCTACTGTCCGTCTCCCAGAGAGGAGGTCACATGTAGATCCGTCTAATCGGTTCCCCTTTTCCAACCCACTCACCCTCTACTCTCCCAGTATCGTTCCTCACACCCCTGGTCCTGAAGGTATCATCCACCCTGGATTTCCTGTGCCTCCAGCTCCTATATGCACCAGTGTGCAACCTCTGCTCTATCTAGTCTTGCAAGGTAGAATTCGGATCATTGTAGTTGGGGGGAGGAAGCACCCAGGATCTGGGGGAAAGCTGTATTCTTCATAGGTACTACATCGCACCCTGACTGACTCATCTCCTCCCCTAAACCCCTCTGTGAGGGGATCTCCAGTGGCCGACAAATGGGCTTTGGGTCTTCACTCTGCACTTCCCCCTTCGTTCACTATGGCATATATATATACAAATATAATTTATAATTTATAATATTTTTTAATTATGAATATATTATTTTTAATCAAAATATTTATAGTATTCTATTTATAAATATATATTTATACATAGATATATATCATTTATGTATAAATATAAATATTTATTTATTTATAAATATAATTTTTTGGATGATGCATTATACCTGGTCCCTTTGGCACCTCATAATCGCACGGGCTGGTGTGCTTCTTCCATGTGGGCTTTTTTGCTTCTGAGCTTGATGGCGGCTTGTTCACCTTCAAGCCTTTAAGACCCCAGACACTATCTCTTTTGATAGCCGGGCACCATCAGCTTTCTTCACCACATTTGCTTATGCACCCGTTTGTCTTCGGCGATCGTATCATGGAGGTATGCAGCCAATGATATGATTTTTTGTTCTTTGATGCCTGATAACTATTCTCTTCGGGAGCACGTGATCACACAGGCTGGTGTGTTCTTCCATGTGGGCTTTGTTGCTTCTGAGTAGATGGCCGCTTGTTTAAAATAAGATATTTTCTATAAACAAACTGTTTTAGAAATGATGGAAACATATACGCAAACGTGCTTGACACAATCGGTGTATGGATTGTTATAAGAGTTGTAATAACCCCCAGTAAAATGATTTAAAAAAAGAAAACTTTTATAACCTAACAATTACATTTTAAATTTACCTTATATCAAGATTGTCTTATGTGAGTATAACTCAAGAAAGAAGAAAAAGTGATTTGTAAATGAGTAGTTTTGAAATACACACTTGTATTACAAGAATAATGCTTTTTTCCCTTTGTTACTTTTTGCTGAGTTAGTTTTCTGTTGTTGCTAATTTGTGTGTAGAATCTTTTTCTTGGTGGAGTTGGTTTTTAAATTGGCATTTGGTAATTTGCAATCAACACAAATGGCAAAAAATTTTAATTCAACTTTAAACATATAATTATGATCATTTGAATATATCACCAGACAGCTTTAGGAATCAGGACTTGTATACCTAAATATTGCCATCCTCTAGATTCTAATTTACAGTGATCTTCCTAGAACACAGTAGAATTGGCCTCCCAGGCAAGTCTTTATGGAAGCTGGCTGCTTCATCTTTCTCTCAGGAGAAGCTGTAGACTCAAGCGGGTATCCTTTCCATTAATAGCCCAACAACAAATTCAGAACACTACAGGGTTTCCTTAGATAGCATGTTGAAAAGAGAAAGGAGTTTCTCAGGTACAATGGTTAAGCTCTGGGTGGTTAACTGAAAGATCAATGCTTCAAATCCCACAGAGGATCTTTTATCTGAGGGAGAAAAAACATGGCAATCTATTCACTTGAAGATTAACCAAACCATGCACACAACCAGAGTCTATATTGACCAGTGGTGACCCTGAAGAGAGTTCCCAAGGCTGTTAAATCTTTGCAAGAGCAAAATCTTTATTCTTCATCGGTGCTACATCGCACACTGACTGACTCATCTTCTCCCCTAGACCTTTCTGCAAGGGGATCTCCAGTGGCCAACAACTGGGCATTGAGTCTCCACTCTGCAATTCCCCCTTCATTCACTATGGTAAGATTTTTTGTTCTGATGATACCTTATACCTGATCCCTTTGACACCTTGTGATCACAGGCTGGTGTGCTTCTTCCATGTGGGCTTTGTTGCTTCTGAGCTACATGGCTGCTTGTTTACCTTCAAGTCTTTAAGACTCCAGATGCTGTATCTTTTGATAACCAGGCACCATCAGCTTTCTTCGCCACATTTGCTTATGCACCCACTTGTCCTCAGCGATCATATCATGGAGGTGTGCAGCCAATGATATGATTTTTTGTTCTTTGATGCCTGATAACTGATCCCTTCGGAACCACCTGATCACACAGGCTGGTGTGTTCTTCCATGTGGGCTTTGTTGCTTCTGAGTTAGATGGCCGCTTGTTCATCTTCAAACCTTTAAGACCCCAGATGCTATATCTTTTGATAGTTGGGCACCATCAGCTTTCTTCACCAGATTAGCTTATTCACCCGCTTTGTCTTCAGTGGTTGTGTCGGGAGAGTGAGCCTCATAGAATGCCAATTTAATAGAAGAAAATCAAGGGAAATAGAGGAAAGCTGAGAGGCAAAGGGCATTTATAGAGGTCTAGACAAAGACATGTACATATGCAAATATGTATATGAGGATGGGGAAATAGATCTATGTGCCTTTTTTTATAGGTTTAGCATTAAGGTGGCGGTAGGACATTGGGCCTCTACTCAAGTACTCCCTCAATGCAAAAATTACCACTTTATCATTTGATCTCCTCGTTTTACTCATCTTAAATTAGCTCTAGCCTTTAGTATTTTGTGCATTCTTTTCCATTGAGAAGTTTTCCTGTTTTACTTTGGCATTATTGTTGGAGTTTTGTTGTTTTTATTTTAGGATTTGTTTTCTGCATATCTCAAATTTAAGATAGATAAAGCTATAGAGACAGTTTTTGAGTTAATGATTTCTTTTGGGGTATGACAGCGAGGTTGGGGGGAAAGGGGGAGCTAATAATAAATACAAGAAAGAAGAATGTGTTCTATAATTCATTGTGGTGATAATTATACAACCTTTTTTAATGTAATTGAACAATTAAATTGTATGATATTTGAATTACATGCCAATAAAACCTTTTTAATGCAAATCTGTTGTTTTTCTGTATTCGAGGGAAATTCTACAATCACCACCAAGACATCTATCTTAGAACATTCCTGTGGTCCACCCCCTACCCACCCTTTAAAACACCCTTAAAGTAAGTTATGTAATCACAATCAATTATAATGCTCCCTGCCCCTCCCACCTTCATTATTTACTCCCCAAACCCCCTCACTCTCCTTATTGTCCATCTCCTGCCCCCTCACTCCCTATAGCACCTTGTATCAGTTATTATCATTATACCTCCACTCCTCCTGTGCTTCCCAGCTGGGGAATCCAACTGAAAACAATGAAAAACAAATTGCACTAAGGTGGTAAGCATAATATCATATTATTATAAACACAAAAATACAAATAATGCATGAGCAGGAGATGACACCATTCAAAAGGCAGAGAAGAAATTTCTGTCATGAAACAACTAAGAGGTACTTCCACCCAGAACAAATTCATGTCGTGGTACAGGGAGGTCAACTGCCCAAGGATTGAATTGTATACAACATAATCAAGATTTACGTTGGTCTCTGCCTGATATTAAGGCTGTTGTTGACTCTTGTCTTTGGCTCAGCGGTGATCTGCCAGTCTAGCTAGATACTCTGCAGATGGGTTTGGGGCTCCCCACTCTTCTTCATAGCCTTCTACAATTTTTTGAATTCTTTTTTCCACTGAAAAGTGAAAATTAACTGAGCTGAATGCCATCTGTAGATTGATAGCAAAGTGGAAGAGGAAATATCAAGTTTAGTATATCATTTTCAGAGACAACATAAAGTTTTAAGAATTTATTTTTTGTCTACAATTCAAACTATGAAGTTACTCACTTGGTTAGTGGATGTACCTTCTGATGCATCACCTGTAATTAATAGTAAATGAAAGAAGATACATTTTGCAAATATGAATGAATCTGTATTCATAAGTTCAAAGTGATCAAACTCAACTGTTAATTTGTGATTTAAAATCCAAACAAAAACCCTTGGCTAATATGGATTTGAATCCAAAAGATACTTTCTGGTTTATTTTTATAACTCAGTTAATATTAAAATATCTTGTCCTATAAGACTCAAAATAAAGTGTTTATTCAATTTATATTCTTTTTAATGTCCCCCCTCAAAATCCAAGTAAAATAATTTTGTATATATACTTTCCAATAAATTTATTTGTAAGTTTTGTTTTCTACAACACTATTTATGGCCAAACTATTGTTTTATTTTATCTTTACTATAGCTATAAGAACAAAGCTACATGTGAAAAAAATCCTAAACTAATGCTATCTCTACATTTATTAATATTCATGTCTCTCACATTTCTTAAATTAAAAACATTATTCAGCACTTTCTGTAGATTTCTTTTATTATATGATCTGTATATGGGTTAGAACATAATTAATGCAATGTCTGGGAATATAGAGGGATGATAAATGATCAAATGAACATATAGGGACCTTTGGGGGAAAATTATTCTCCAAATTTCAAATTAGAATAAAAATGAAGATTTCTATTTTTAATATTTTGCCTGAGATTTTTTAATACTCAAATCCTGAAAAAATATATGGCATATATACTTTATATATCTTACTAGATTATATTCCCCCTGCAGTAGCAATTTAAATAATTGGGACTATATTCTACTTAAAATGACTACATCTTTGATAATTCTTTAGAGAGCATATGCAAGTTTCCTGCCCGTCATCTTTATAAATAAACATAGAATTACTTTCACAATATTTCAAGACTAGGTGACATTTATTCCTATTTGAGATCTCAAATGAGCTCCAGAAACAGCTTCAGAGTGAAGCTCTGGCCATGTAAATACATGCTCAGAGACAAACAAGATCCTTTCTCTATCCTTTATCACAAGATCATATATTTGCCATTGCCAAGTGAAAAGACTTTGTATGTGCCAATAGAATCTCTCTTTCAAACGGTGACCTTATGTGTTTTTGACAGTCTCTTTTTTATTTGATGAAGGGAAGTACTCAAATCTGCTTCACAAGGAAAAAGAGAAAAAGGAAGAAAGAAAGAAAACCCTCATGAATTATAGCTTGACACAAAATTTCAGCTCTAAAACATAATGCTGCATTAATCAAGCCTCCCAGGATTTGCTTTTCCTTGGGATTTAAAAGACAACCCACACAATAGAGAGAAGGCCAATCTTTACCAAATGTTGTTCATTAAGATTTTTGTCTTCCACATGTTCCTGCATTTTATTCCCTATCAAATGTAAGGTCTCTTTCTCTCTGTTTTTATATTTTCATTACTGTGTGCAGATTTAACCAAATGTCATGTCTGTACAAGACATGCTCATTTTAATCATTTAATCTATAATAGTCTTATCTTTACAAGCCTCATGTTACAGATGAGTATAACTCTAAATGCAATCCACATATTTCTTCCTACCAGCTTGCTAATCTCCCTTTTGGACAATTCCCTATTTTATATTGTCTTGGTTGGAAGCAGTGTGACAATTCTATAACACAGTTCAGGCTTGGAAACTCTTATGTGCATTCCAGTAAGCAAGAGTTTCTTAAACTGGTGCAAGAACACGTGGGAAATCTCTGTAGTGCCCGCATCGCCAGTATGCAGACGAGGCTGTCCCTGACAGGCCCGGGGCTCCAGAACTACCCCTGTGGTCGTCAGCTCAGAGGCTATTCCAGGCACTTCCAACCAACATCCTCTAGATGAGAATGACTAATCTATAATTTTCCCCAAAGTATGTTAAATGTAATGACAGAGCTCAATTATGAAGGTAGGTCAACTCTAATTCTGAGAACACACCCATCATCACATTATCACATTTCCCTTCCTCGGATAACAACACTCAGCACACACATTTTTTATTTTCTTGTGTCAACTCAAAACAAACAAACAGAAAAGCAAAGCAAAACAAAACCTCATGAACTCCTTGACAGAGAAAATTTATCTCCTCAAAAGTATAATGAATCTATTTCTTTTAGTTCTGATAATCTTAAGGAAGACAAATGTAATAAAATCATATGATACATTTTATTAGCATGCATTACTTATTAATTACTATCGTTAGTTTTTGTTATAGATTGAAGAGTGTTCCCCAAAAGATATGTTGAAGTTCTAATTCCTAGTACTATGTGTGTAAGCTTATGAATGTGACTCATTGAAGATGTTTCAGTTATATATGAGCATAGTGGATCAGAGTCTAATTTGGATATCGCCCTTATAAAAGAAGAGACACACAGAGAGAAGAGGGACATATAGTCTTGGATCACAGAATATGGGAGAAAAAATATAAAGTATTCCTTATAATTTAGAAGAGAATGAGAGCCCGCTAATACCTTAATTTTAAACTGGTGCCTTATAGAACTGAAATAGAATAAAATAAATGTATGTTGCTATAGCCCACCTTATTTATATGATTGGGTCAAATTTATGAAAGTCACAGTAAAAATAAACTATTTTTATTCCTATAGTCACTTAGTATGTAGTACTTTATACATATATATAAAGACACACACACACACATATATATACACACACACACACACATATACACACACACACACACATACACTCATACATTGCAGGAAAGGTATATCACAGTAGACTGGAGAAAGCCGATGTTTAGATTAATCTAGATAGCATTATCATTTTCTTCTACAATGATCAAGGTCTACATTTAAAAATACTGCAAACATATATTTCAATTCGGAATATAATTTTGGAATGGTTAATACTAGAATCCAATTTATGGCTATAACTATAGTTTTGCCACGTATGAAGCCTATTCCAAGGGCAGGGGCATAAATACACAAATGCATTATCAGAACCTGTTTCCTTCTCACAGGTCTATTATGAGGATTAATTAAATTAACTTTACAAAATCCTATTCATTCAAATATTAATGTATTCATGAATCTGTCATTGTTCTTGTGGTATCATCTCAGGTGTAGGAGACAAAATTTTAACATGATAGGCAATGCTTACTCTATGGGATTTTCATTTTAATGTGGAGGAGATAAAGAATAAATAAATCAAGAATAAATAAATTATATAATTGCAAAGTTTGGCATGGCTAGTGAAAATGTTAAGCAGGCTTTTCTGATAAAAGGTAATTAGAATGCTAGAGAAGGTATTGCTGAGGAGGTGCTATTTCAGCTGGCACTTAAAAAATGAATAGATGCCATCCAGAAAGAAAAACAGAAAATGCAGACTTTGAATATAGAAAGATTTTGATGAAGAACAAGAATGCCTGGATTTAAGTAAGGATATTAAGTAAATGAAAGGGTTATAAGCGACTTACATAAAGCAGACCATATGAGATTCTTGTACACACCCATTGTATACATCCAACCAATTTCTACTCATAATAGCACTATAGAACTGATTACAACTGTCTTGCAGGGCTTCCCAGACTGTAAATCTTTAAGAAGATGGCTTCATCTTTCTTTTGTGGAGTTGCTGGTGGCTTCAAACTACTAACCTTTCAGGAAGAAGGCCAACACTTAGTAAACCACAAAATTGTGGCCTTTGCTCTGCATTCA
The DNA here is from genome assembly GCF_050624435.1 of Tenrec ecaudatus. Classification (NCBI taxonomy): domain Eukaryota; kingdom Metazoa; phylum Chordata; class Mammalia; order Afrosoricida; family Tenrecidae; genus Tenrec; species Tenrec ecaudatus. Next base: position 31,254,989 of record NC_134533.1, on the reverse strand, counting down.
ACATGAGCCTTTGAAGGGACTCATGATAGCGGTGGTGACTGACACATTGGCTTCTCTTTCCGTAAATATCAGTGGTAGCTAAGTGATATTGTCAAAAGATAAGAAAAGGAAGACTAGTGAAAAGTCTGGTATTAATGAGTCATGCAGTTTACCAATAGAGAGAAGGAAAGAGATTCAAGCTGTATTTCCGAGGTTGACAAGCAAGACTCAAAATCTCCTGTAAAAGAATATTGACAGCAATACTTGAAAATTATATAACCTAAGGATATTGATGGATACAGAAGCCAATGACTAAGTGAAGACACTTGTGGGAAGAATATATTTTGCTATATCTATTATACATCGACCCTGTTTGATAAATAGTAAGGAATACTAGTGAAAGAGACCAAGTTTTCAAACTACTGTTCATTCCCCTTAGTTTCAACTTTTTTATTCGGGTTCTCAATAATTATCAATGCATCTTGATTGTATGGTTGACCAATTTCAGACTGACGGCAATGGTAGAATTTGAAAATGTTTTCATTACTAGCGTGTGTAATTTATGTAAAAATTTGAATCATAGTTGTATTGACTGAATTTCTTATATGCAGATAAACAATATCTTATCACTGAGAGTACTTCAAGACAGACCTTGAATTGCCCTTTGTGACATTAAATACAATGGCATTCCTGTTGAATCTTTCATTCTGGAAGAGTAAACAACATGGTTTTCTGATTTAATAAGCATGATTAATCATAATGTATCCATTTCAGTTTTCATGACTTATAATTTTCCTAAATTTATACTTCCTATGTTCCAAGGTCTGATTAGTAACTGATGTTTGCAGCTGGTTTCTATTTCCTTCCCATTTTGAGCCATGCCACACCATATTTGTGGTCACGGCAGACTTCATTCCGTCCACATTCTATGGGTCAGTGTACTTTGGAAGGCAACTTTCTCGGTCATATTTCGAGTGCCTTCTGACCTCAAGGACTCATCTTCTGAGGTGATCTCTCACAGTGTTCTCCCACTATTCCTGAGGTTTTCAGTATCCGACAATGCTTTGCGGCCTTCCATTGGGTTTTCAGAGGCTAACTCCTCAGATTGGAAAGCCTATTCCTTCTTTGCTGTCTCTTCATAATCTGAAGCTGTACTGAAACCCTAATGGCATTTGAAATACCAGTGGCATAGGGTCTAGCATCCTAGTGGCACAGTTATAAATATTTTAATGCAATGTTCAAACAGAGTTAGAAAAACAAAATTGAAGAACATGCTTAAAATATCTTAATAGAATTAAAGAAAGATTCGAGTCTCAAGTTACAATATTGAAAGAATCCATGAACAAACTATTGAATCTTGCAGGAAACAAAAACTAGAAAGAATACACAGAGTCAATGTACCAAAAATAACTGGTCAATATTCAACCATTTCATAATTGCCATATGTTCAATATCTACGGTGCTAAAGGAAGACATCCAAGCTTCAAGGGAAGCATTAGCCAAAAATAAAGGCCCAGATATTGATGGATTATCAATTGATATCAATTCAAAAAGGTACACAGGGAAAAACGAGTAAAAAAGATAGATGATGTATAGATATAGAGGGATGATATTGATATAGATAAATTTCTAGAGAGTAACAGACACAGATTAGGAGGGAGATGTTAAGGACATTTTGTAGTCCCTAGTAGTTAGGAAGTCGTGTGTGTGTGTGTGTGTGTAAAACTTTAGAGAGGGTAGATTCCATCATCAGTAATTTCATAAGAATACAAATTTTTAGTAAGATTTTCATAGTTGAATTATTAGTAATTTCTGTCCATTACTCCTGGAACTTAAGTGATAATTATGAGAGCCTTTGAACTGCTGAATTTTGACTTTATAAAATGATCTTAAAATAACTTAATGATATGACAGAGCTGAAGATATCTGTTCAGAATATTCTCAGTGTTTTAGACAAGGAAAGGCAAAAGTAGGTTTCATGAAAGTTTTGAGGCCTGGATTGGAGATAACATGTGTGACTAAGATTGGAGGGAATTGTGAATAAGGATTGAAATTTAATACATACAATAAGGCAGCATGTAGAGTGAGTTTTGAAGGGTCAGCAGAGTCTGATGCGATGATCATTCTGGGCAGGGGAGAGTGACTCTAATGACTGCGAATTAAATTGTACAGGGTTCAATTTTTTTTAATTTTTGAAAGAAAAATTAAATTTCTTGTAATGAACAGTAAACTTGGATTCCAACTGATAGCCTTGATCATATTTTTAAAACAGATTATAAATGCCCATCACTTCTTGGCATTGTGGCTAAGATCAAGTGTAAAACTAGCCAAAGGAATATTATTTGCTTTTCATATTCTTCATTCACACTTGTTGTAAAAAATAAACCAAAAATTACTAACAGTAAGATTATATGCCTTACTTGACCTACATAGACCTCCCTGTCAAATTATTGCAAACAGGAAAGCCTGAGCTTTTATGACAGTTTAGGCTTTGCTTAGAACCATTGAGAAAATATAGAAACTACATTATAGCTTTCTCAATACTGCTATCCAGTTTCCATTGGGGAAATACTGAATTAAATCCTCCAGTTATATTCCCATGGTGATATTTTTATATTAATTGGACTAAAATACAATAAGAAATACTCTAAAGATTTAAGTCAATATGTTCACAGTTATAGAAAAATTGTAATATCTTTTTGTTGTACTAATCATGTTGTTAAATATTTGTCTACTCTTGGCAAAATTTTTGTTATCAAAACTTTGAATGTAGTGTTAATAATTTAAAAACTCACCTTGATTTTCTACTCCAAGACTTAAGTGAGGTGTTAGTACCTGTGGAAGTGAGAACATGCAAATGATATTTTTAAAAGTTATTTATGATTTAAAACAAGCATGCAAATTGGCTACTATCCACCAAATTATAAAATCTTGAGCCTACTAAACATTAAAAATAACACCATACCATCCTCAAAATCCAGACAGAGTATATATTAGCTTTGTTGTAGAATTTCAAATTCCATGAAGTGAGGGTAAGGATGCTGAGGTGTAATGATTAATTCATTTATAAGAACAGATATATTTTTGAACAGATATTATGTGTCAGGCATATTTCTTGCTTTTAGGTATCCAGTAGAAAAAAGGGTAGATTGAGTACCTGTTTATGGAGTGTAGACTTGGAAAACAAATGAACAGAAAACAAAACAAGCACACTACCATCAGGTCGATTTCAACTCATAGCAACTCTAGAGGACCGGACAGAACTACCTTGTGGGTTACTGGGACTACCTCTTCACAGGAGTAGAAAATGTCACCTTTCTCCTATTGAGTGGCTTGTGGTTTTGAACCGTTGACCTTGCAGTTAGCAGCTCAACAAATAATCACTATGCTACCAGAGCTCCTAGATTGTAAAAAGATCCTCTCCCCACAATTTTTAAGAATATTGCCATATAAAGTTATATATGATGATTGGTGCTCTATAAGAAAGAAAATCTAAGAGAAAGAGAGTAGTGGAATGGGGGAAGGAAATTCATGTCCAGTTTCTTCTGTTCTTTATTTCTACCACTGAAAATTTTAATCTATATTTTGTTGCCCACAAGCCAATTTAATAGATTATTTACACCTGAATTAAATTCCCTCAGAGTTTGGCTTGTATTTTTCCTATTTACATTATTTCATCTTCCAGTTTTTGTTTGGCTTTCTTATTTTTAATTTAAAGTATACTTTATTTTTTTTAATTAAAAACTTTTTGTCCATTTTATCACAGCTTATTCTTGTATTATGACAGCAACATCTCAATTTTTCTGAGGACATTGCTTTGTTTTAAATTGCTCTTTCAGAATCTGCAATGATTCCTCTTGTATGAACTGTTTTATTTGTTGTCTTTGATATTAAAACTTCTTTTATTAGTCTCAAAATAATCTTGCCTATTCATGTTTATTAAGAAAGCATATAGCAAACTCTTATGATCAAATAATAGTTGAGTGATAATGATATAATGATTTCTGATAAAGAAATAATATCACTTCAAGATTTGTGCATTCTTGCAACCCTGGAATACAGTGGTTAAGTATTGGGTTGTTGCCTCTAGTTCAGCAGTTCTAATCCATTAGCTGCTCCATGGGTAAAAGATGGGTCTTTATAGGCCCTTAAAGAGTGACAGTCTCAAAAACTCAAAGGGTCAGTTATACATTTTCTTATACAGTCACTAATAGCCAGCATTAGCTTGGTGGCAGTGAATTGGTTTGGGGTTTGAAATTTATGAATGTGTTACCTTACTTTAAAAAGAAAAAGGAGGGAAAAATAAAGTAGGAGATGCTATTACATTCTCTAAGTAGCTGATCTTAAAATAGGGAGATTATTCTGCACTATCAAATGTGATCACCAGTCATTAAACATGGAAGAAACAGGCAGGGAAGATGTGTCTGAGCGATGAAAAGGAAGAAAGATTTGACCAGCTACCAGTGCATCATTTAAAATCAGGAAAGGCACATGACAGGTGGAATCCTGTCACCATATTTATTCAATATATATACTGAGAAAATAAACATAGAAGCTGGATTATATGAAGAAGAATGTGGCAATAAGATTAGAGGAATATTTATTTACAACTTGCAATATGCAGATCACAAGACCTTACTTTCTGAAAAGACTTGAGGCACTTGTTAATGAAGATCAAGGATCGTAGCCCTCAGTATGGATCACAAGTCAATGTAGCAAAAACCAAACTTACTGCCACCAAGTTGATGCCAACTCAAAGTAACCTTTAAGGGCAGGTAGAACTACCCCTGTGATTTTCCACCCACAAATCTAAATCATTAAAGGAGTAGAAAACTCCATCTTTCTCTCAAGGAACCACTGGTGATTTCGAATTGCTGACCTTTTGGATTGCAAGGCCCACTCAGAACCACTACAACCGCAGGTTTCATTGTAAAGAAGACCAAACTCCTCTTAACAGGAACAATATGTAGCATCATAATACATGGAGGAAAGGTTGAAGTTGTCAAGGATTTTGTTTGGCTTGTTTCCACAATCAGTGCTCATGGAAGGAACAGCCACTTGATTAAATGTTTCATTATGTCTATTTGCTACACAAGATCTCTTTAGAGTGTGGAAAAGCAAGAATGTTACTTTGATGGCTAAGGTGCACATGACACAAGCACACAAACCTTGGTGTTTTCAACTGCTTTATATGCACTTGAAAGTTGAAATTTGAATTGGAGGTGCTGGAGAAAAATATTGAAACTACCATGGACTGCTAAAAGCACAAACCAACGTGTCTTGGAAGAAGTACAGTCTTGGAGGCAAGGATGGGAAGACACCATCTTATGTGCTTTGGACATGTCAGGAGAGATCAGTTTCAGCACAAGGATCTCATGCTTGGGATCGTAGAAGGGAAAATAAGGACAGGAAGGCCCTCAAGGATGGCTAGACACCATGGCTGGATCAATGGCTTCAGAATAGTGAATAATGGGCTGAACAATTGTGAAGATGGCTCAGAGTGGGGCAGTATTTCGATCTGTTGTGCATGGGTGGATTGGAATCTACTCCATGGCACATAACAACAACAACAAAAACAACACTGCTTTTAGGGATGAAGAGGCTACAAGCCAAGGCATGTAGACCATCTCTAGTGGTTATAAAAGCGAAGCAAATGAATTCTCCTTTAGAGCTTTTGGAAGGAATGCAGTCCTGAAAGTACCTTGACGTAAGCCTAGTGAGACCCATTTAAGATTGCTGGCCTTTGACATTGTAAGATAATACAAGTTAGTTCTTTTAAGCTACCACGTTTGCTAGAGGTGAACAAGAAATAAAATTCAACATCTTACTGGGAAATAAATAAAATTTAATATCCTACTGGGCTTTACTTCAGGTTTTCTTGACTAGCCTTTTGCTCCATTGTGGAAGTGTATTGATTGGTCATTTTAACTTTAGAATAGACATAATATTCAAAAGCCCAAGTGCTTTTATTAGAAACCAAAATCAATTCTAATTTTATCAGCCAAATTGAAGATTCTTGTCCAAGTAGAAGATTCCATTTTGAGCATATTGCTAATTTTATACCAGCGGTAACTAATGCTTATAAAATTGCAGCTGTGACCATGGGATAGTGAAAGATATTTGGCATGAATAATTTTATAGATGCTGGCTAATAGTAGTGTACTTTGTTTAAGTCTTGATAGAGTCCATCTGCTTTGTGTTTTCAGAAGTCTACAAAATCTCCAATATTTTCTTGTACTGCCCCTCAATTAAGGAGTCCTGGTGCCACTGCTGGGTAAACATTGCAGAACTAACCATAAAGTCTGAGGTTCTAAACTAATTAGTTGATTAGCAGGAGAAAGACAAGGCTACCTGCTCATATGAATATTTATAGTCTCAGGAACCCTACATAGGCTCACAATGAGTCAGGATCAATTTTATGGCTGGGGGTTTGGGTTCATCAGTTTATTTTTCAATTACTTCCTTAGTGTTTTATACCTCTTGGTACACTTATTTCTATATTTAAATGATATTTAGTATTAGAGATAACGTGTAAATTCAGATGCCTAGACATTTTATTTGAAGTGGGAACCAAATTTACTCTATATATGTAATTTTCTTTTCCTAAAAGTGATCATCTGTACAATTAAAAATAATAGCTGGTTATAAGTGAACAAGAATTGGCAGATCCATTTGAGTGCTAACCCATTAAGTCATAACTCAATATCAGGCATCGAAGAACAAAAAAATCATATCATGGTGAATGATGGGGAGTGTGGAGTGGGGACACAAAGCCCATCTGTAGGCAATTGGAAATCCCCTTACAGAAGGGTCACAGGGAGGAGACGAGCCAGTCAGGGTGCAGTGTAGCAACAATGAAATATACAACTTTCCTCTAGTTCCTAAATGCTTCCGCCCCCACCCCCCACTATCATGATCCCAATTCTACATTACAAATCCAGCTGGACTGGAGGATGTACAGTGGTACAGATAAGAACTGGAAACACAGGGAATCCAGGACGGATAATCTCTTCAGGACCAATAATGAGAATGGCAATACTGGGAGGGTGGTAGGAGGGTGGGGTGAAAAGGGGGAACTGATTGCAAGGATCTACACATAACCCCCTCCCTGGGGGACAGACAATACAACAGTGGGTAAAGGGAGATGTCAGACTGTGTAAGATATGATAAAATAATAATGTGTAAATTATCAAGGGTTTATGAGGTAGGGGGAGAAAGAGAGAAGGGGGAAAATGAGGAGCTGATGAAAGGGGCTTATGTGGAGAGCAAATGTTTTGAGAATGATGGAGGTAACGAATGTACAAATGTGCTTTAAACAATTGACGGATGTATGGATTATGATAAGGGTTGTATGAGCCCCCAATAAAATGATTTTTTTTAAGTTGAAAGGGCTTCTCAAGATGAATGTGAAACAAATGCTTTCAGGGAATATTTGACTCAGAGAAACCATGATGTCCTGAGTGACTGACCATAGAATGCAAGACTAGGAAGTAAGCATTTTCTTCTCTTCCCCTCAGAAACTCTCAGATGACATTTCCAAACCACTCTCCTCTGTGTGCATATTTCCTGTGGGCCATGAAGTGCTCTGTTGTCAGCATTCCATCCTTCCAGCCTCCCTTCTTCATTATAACCTTTACCTCGCAGCAAGGGTTACACACCTTCAGCTTTCCCCTGTCATCTGGCTTTCTATTCACTGAACTCATTATTATTAGTATTCCTCTTACTATTCTGGTTTTGGTTCATGACATTTACCCTTTATGAAGAGAAGCAGTACCCTGGCTGGATCGTGCTGCTGACCTCCAATAAACAATTTCCTGGAAAAAATAAGCAATATCAAGAGCACAAACAAAATATTTTTTGCAATATTTCTTCCAATAATTAAATCTAGATTCATGACTATGACCAACATATTTTAATTTTTTTCTCTGATAGCCAGTAAGTCAAGAAAATTTCTATTGTAACATGACAAATCTTGGAGAATGGCCTCTAATTTATAAGTGCACACAGTGTTTTATTTAGATTTAGTTGAACGTGTGCTAAGATTTTCAAACTTAAACCTCAGAAGTTATGTGTTCTCAACCACTTTTATGGTCTCTGTGTAATATAGACACTTTCTGATTGTGTTCCCTTATTTCCCATATGGATGCAATCTCAAAGTCTACAATGAATTTATTCTTGTGCCTTTAGACCTCTGATTATAAACAAATTCTTAAATATGTCCTCTTTCATAACTTGATTTTACTTGGCAATAAGACATTTATTTCAATCACAATAAATGGATATAGACAATTCTAGACAAGTTTAGATTCACCCTCAAAATAAAGCTGCACCTTTGGACAATTTAAACATTTAAAGAGTCAAATTCTCATGATTTTCAGTTATGTAAAACCTGACAAATTAAAGTCTGTCAGCCTGTCAGAGACCAACCTAAAATGTCAGAACAATACTTTAGAGATATGCCTTACATTGTGGGAGTACATTGATATTCAAACCAGTTAATAAAATAACAGTTATGCTAATTCCTACACAAAAATGGCATTCTAATTAGCCTCTTAAGTCAGACCACTTTAATATAAAAACGTCTGTGCATCTTTCTTGCAAAGGCTTGCAGAATGAGAGATCATTACCTAATGACTCCAACATATGGTAAAAGTAAAAATAATATGTTGAAATCTGACTTACACAATAGTGAAGAGTAGAGGCTCGTCACATACACAAAACTTTAATATTTAAAAGAATACAGATCAGGTGAAGATTTAATAAAATGTGTGTGATTGGAAGCAGCAAGGGAAGAAGACACTTTTATAATTCAGGGTTCCTCGAAAAGAAGAGAGCATAGTCCTCTGATAAGAAAGGCCAATGTCATTTGCCTACGTCGTCCTGAAATGGCACTTAAAATCAGGGTGAGGAGGAACAGATCATATAATGCCCAGCAAGGATCTACAATTAATTTGCCTTTAAATGTCTAATGAAGTCATATTGTTGAAGGAGCCTCATAGTGCTTTAAGCTAAGTATTAGATGGATAACTATAGCTGGCGGTTCAAATTCATCGGCTATTTCATATAAGAAAGATGCGGCAATTTGCTCCCATAAATACTTAGTGTTAAAAAAAAAAACTCTGTATAGGGTTGCCAGAAGTTAGAATGAACTTGGCAATGCATTGGGTTGGGAGAAGGAGGGAGGATGGGAAGGTGGCTAGAAGCCAAGTGACAACTTTGAGATCCATACAGTATGCATTATAACTGTGAGAGCCAGAATTGGATGGAACTGCCTTATTTTTCAGGCCTTTCAAGTTTTCCATTTTTCTATCATTCATTTTATTGTGAAATAGTTTATTTCTTCTTTTTACAGGTTTCTGCCTTACATAAGGGCTGCCTTTCACAGGTTTAACTATCCAAGAATTTAAAGACAATTACTTAGAATGATCATTTCTGGTAGACCGCTCATCACTTATTCACTTCTAAGATTTCAAACCCAGCTTTTCTCAAACATCTACTGGAGAGAAGAAAAAAATATATGGCTATGAAGACAGCCCCCTTGAAGACAAAGAAGCATTTCATGTTGAACACGGAAGGCAAAGTAGCAGTTCTCTGCAATAGAAAGCAAAGTACAAAAGATGGAGATTTAGCACCTGCAGAAACCATGAATACAAAACACTGACCATCATTGCCTGACCAAGCCTGTGACAGCTCTAGCTGTAACATTGCACTGATCACATGCAGTTATATGTAGTCAATACATGCTTTAATCGATGTCCCGACCACGACTTAAACCAACTATCTCTCTTCAATCCTGTGGTAATTTATAGATAGATACTCATGGCTTTCTTGCACTTCACTCTTAGAAGATTATGTGTTTAATATAAATTGAATATTTGTGTTGAGCAGGGATACTGGTGCTAGTTTTTCAACCACATGTCTCTGTGTTTCATCTTGGTAATTCTCCCAATATGTCAAACTCTTTACTCTAATAATCACTTTATTAAAGTGGTCTGAAACAAACAAAAAATACAGCATCACTGAGTTATCCACACTCACCTCTCTGACTGGGAGCAGCAGGCAGGAAATTAAATGGCACATTACATTAGTCCAATTGACTGAAAAATATATCTTAAAAATGATAATAGGAAAAGATATCACTTTGAAGACTAAGTGATTGCACCTGATCCAAGAGCAATTTCTTCATATGAGAGCTAGAAAACAATGAAAAGGACAGAATACGAATTAATGCATCTGAATTATGAAGTTTGTGAATAATATTAAACACAGGGAAGATTACACATACTAAATACTAAAGATGAAATAAATATGTGTTGGAAGAAATCAAGCTTGAATCCTCCTTACAAGGAGAATGTTAAGGTTGATTTACATACTTTGGACCCATTATCAGGAAGAACCAGCCCTGGAAATTGACATCATGCTTTGTAACATAGAGGATCTTTGAAACAGAACAAGACTCTCCAGCAATGGATGCAAAGATCGCAATGATTGTGAGGATGGCACGGGAGCAGGGAGTATTTCCTTGTGTTGTGTTAGGATCACTTTGAGGGGGATCTGACTCAATGGCACCTAACACCAGCATGCCTGCTTTGAGACTAAAGATGTCCTCTTTTATTTAATTGATCCCCGAAGTATTATCTCGGTCGTGGTGGTACTTTACGTGAAAATTCATAACAACAATGATAATTCTGGAAATGTAAACAGAAAACTCTAGGAATTATTCCACACTGTCAATTACAATTAGGCAGTCATTTGTAGGTCTCATTTGTCTTTTCTTTTTTGAAACTATCTTGACTGTAATTCAAACTGACAAGAAGAATCATCACGACAGAAATTCCATCACTGGATCATTCTAATCAATGTTTTCTGCTTTTTATTTTCAACGACTAGGAGAATGAGTTCTTTCTTTACCAATCAAGAATTCTTCTTATCCATAGTAATAATTGCCTCCAGAGTGGTTTGTGACTCTTAGAGTATGGCAACTTCAGGGGAGTTTCTAAATGATACTCCCCTCCTGCCATGCTTTCAAAAGCAATATAGTCATTTTCATATCTAATTGGAAGATTAACTATATCTGACAAAGTGGACATGGGTGCCATGACAAAATATCACAAAGTTGGCGGGTTGCTTTGAAGAACAAAAACTTATCTTCTCATGCTTTCTAAAAGCTTGATCTCAAAATTTAAGATATCAACAGGGTGGTTCTAGGGGCAAATTATGTTTCCTCTCTTTTAGATTCTTATAATTCCCAACATTTTTAGGCATTTCTTGTTTTGTAGATAAGTTCTCACCTGCTGTTTTTGCCATGTCTGTACTGTAAAAAAAAAAAAAAAAAAAAACACCGAAAAAAAAATCCCTGTTGCTCTTAGATCAATTCTAACATATAAAGACCTTACAGGAAATAGTAGAATCGCTCCATAGAGCTTCTGAGATTATAATATGTAGGGAATACACATAATTCTTCCATGGAGTGGCTGGTAGATTAAACTAAAATTATTTTGGTTGGTATATGAGCACTTAATGGCTGCAACACTGAAATTCCTACGAAGGAATTCCCAAACCCAACCCCCATTGTCATAGAGGCCCTTCTGACGCACAGCAACCTCAAAGAAGAGTACAACTTTCCCCATAAGGTTACAGAGGCTGCAATAAATATGGAACCTGACTGCCACATCTTTCTCTCCAAGAACAGCTAGTGAATGCTAACCATTGACCTTTCGGTAATAAGCAACTGACCACCTAGCCATTGTATCAGCAGGGTTAAGATCATGAGTTGATTCCAACTCACCGCGACGCTAGAGGACAGGGTAGAATTGATCCTGTGGGTTCCAGAGATGTTTTAAAGGAGTTAGTCTCCCTTGGAGTGGCTGATGGTTGAGAACTGCTGACTTTATGATGAGCAGTGCAATGCATTATCACTATGCTTCCACAGCTTCCTTATGTGCACTTTAGGGGAGAAGAAATATTTAAAAGCTTTTAAAGACCTCACCCCAGGGATGTATGTATATAGTAGCTTTTCCCTTATGTTCCCCCACTTTTTTTAAGCTTACCTCAGTGGACTCATGTTGTACTTGTCCTTTTGTGTTTGACTTACTTCCCTTAACATGATTACCTCCAGTTATTCCCATGCGGCAATGTGCTTCATGCGTTCATCACTATGTACTCATATCTTTATGTTGAGAATTAAGATTGCAGATGAACATTGGGCCTCAACTCAAGCACTCCCTTAACACAAGAACACTTGGTTCTAACAATCTGTCATTCTATGATGCTCATCTGCTCTACAAGATCGGTGATGAAAAAATGGGTGCATAAGCAAATGGGGTGAAGAAAGCTGATGGTGCCCAGCTATCAAAAGATATACAGCATCTGGGGTCTTAAAATCTTGAAGATAAACAAGCTACCATTTAGCTCAGAAGCAACAAAGCCCACATGGAAGAAGAACACCAGCCTGTGTGATCATGAGGTGTCAATGGGATCAGGTATCCGGCATCTAAGACCCAGAATAAAACCATACCCAAGCTGAATGGTGGGGGGGCATGGAGTGGAGGCTCAATACCCATCTGTAGACAATTGGACATCCACCGATGAAACACACAACTTTCCTCTAGCTCTTTGGTGCTTCCTTCACTCAACTATCATGACAGCAATTCTACCATACAAATCAGATCATACCAGAACATGCACACTGCTACAGATAAGAGCCTGCAACACAGGGAAACCAGAATAGATAAACCCCTCAGGGTCAACAAGAAGAGTAGAGATGCCAGGAGGGTTAGGGGAGGGTGGGGGGAGGAAGGGGGAATCAATAATAAGGATTAAAAAAACCCTCTAAAGGGGACAAATAACAGAAAATGGGTGGGGGGCAATGGAGGATGATGTAAGAGATGGGAAGAATAATCTATAACTTATCAAGGGTTCATGAGGGAAGACTGGCAGGGGATGGAGGGGGGAAATGGGGAGTTGATATCAGAGGTTCAAGAGGAAAGAAAATGCTTTGAAATGATGATGGTGGTGGAAATGTGCTTCACACACTGGAGGAGTGTGTGGATTATAATAAGAGATGTGAGAGCCTCCAATAAAAGTATTTTTTAATAAAGCATTTGAAGAGGAAAAATATAACTATACTTAGATATCAATATTTCTCTCTTATTTATGGCTTTGTAGCATAGTAATACAAATTTTAGCTGGTTATACCCATTATGCTTAGATTTTCATGTTAGGGGTTCATTCTTTTTTATTTTAAATCATTTTATTGGGGACTCACACAACTCTTATCACAAGTAATACAGCAATAGAATCAGGCATGTTTGTACAGATGTTTCCCTCATTCTTTTTTAGATATTTACTTTCTATTGAGCCTTTGGTATCAACTCTTTCCCCACCACCGCCCTCATAACCCCCTGATAGATTGTACATTTTTATTACTTTCATCTCTCACACAGACTGCTGTCTCCATCCCCCCATATTTTCTGTTGTTCTTCCCCCTGTGGGGTATATGTTTATGTGTTGATAATTGTGACCAGTTCCTACCTTTCTCCCTTCATTCTTAAGTTTAGTCAAGCCTCCCAAGCATTAGATTGTTTTTAGTAATTTTGGTAATGTCTTTTAGAGAATGGAAAACAGAAACTACATGTGAGTGGCTGTTAAGCTTTGCATTGACCTAAACATAAGAGTTATGTAGAGAGGGTGGTCTCATCAGAAAATTTTTTAGCTAGCTCAAGGAAATGACCATGAAATCAAGGACTATTCTTATCACTTCTCCATTGCACAGTTTACTCTTGGATAACTCAGTATCATTGAGTTGATTCTGAATCATAGAGACCCTATATGACAGAGAAAAATTGCCCCTATGGCTTTCTGAGACTGTGAACCTCTATGGGAACAGAAAGTCTGATCTTTTTTCCAAAGAGCATCTGGTTGTTTTGAACTGCTGACCTTGTGGTTAACAGTCCAAGTTGGAACACACTATATCACCAGGACTCCTGGAATACTCAAGATATTACATTAAATAACTATAACAGCCATGAGCAGTAAGCAAACACCAACATTCACAGGATATATGTATGCTTTGACACTGGAAAGAGCGTAATGCAAAACACTGACTGTATTTCTGATATGAAATAATTGTATAATTTCATTTGACCTGGAAAAAGATCAAATATTTCTTTAAGAAGTGGAACTACATTGTATGTTTTCAAAATGGATTTTATAGTGGTTGTCTGAGTGACTACATTAATAGCACGTTACTGAAAGGGTTTTTGTCATTTTGAGGTGTTATTCCTTTCTAACCAGGCTTTTGCTTCTTTGCAATTATAGATTAAGGAACCATTTGACATCCATGGAGTTTATTTCTATTGGTCATTGTTTTATAATAAATCTAGTATATGAATATAAGTTTATTGTGGAGGGATTCAAACACTATGCAACTGAATAGATTTAAAAGTTAAAGTCAATTTTCCTTCCCCAAGGGTCTGCTCTCCTCTTAAATGCTAGCCATTGATTGCAGTCTTATATCATTTGGCATTCGTAGTTTATATATCCATAAAGACATTTATACAGACAGACACACATATAAATTTATTTTATTGTAATAAATACAAAGTGAAAAATACCCTGTTTTGCACAATTGTTTGCATATATATTTTTGTTTATTTGCATTCTATTCTTGATTCAAAAAAAGATATATTTTTACAAAGGAAATATTTTAAGTCTGCAATATAGTATGCTATACTTCCTTTGAAAACATACAGGTAAAATACTAATCACTCCTTTTATATTTTTATTATTTACAAAATATATCTCTCATTGTGTCATCACATTGATCACAAATTATAATGGCCTTACCAGAAAATTACAACTCTTTATGGGGCTAGAAAGACTCTCATGTTTCCCCTGAGGAGCAACTGATGGTTTTGAGTTGCTGACTTTCAGGTTAGCAACCAAACACACAATCCATAATGCCACCAGGGTTTAAAATTAAAATTAAACAATTTTAAGAATAGACACTAAATCGCAATATAAAACATTTACCAAATATAAAAGATTAGATTCGTGTCTTGACTTTCTTCATAAAAATATCCCCTCAAATTAGTTACATATTTGACTACCATCAAAATAGGTCAGTTTTGTCTTCTCTGACCTTCATATATATTATTTCATACATTATGCAATCCCTGTGCCTGGCACCTTATGTTAGAAAAATGTTTCAGTAGAAAAAATTATTTTCTTTCCAATATATTAATCAATTTCCATATGTATTTAATTGAACCAATATTTCAAATAGCTGCTTGAAAATAAAATATAAAGAATCATAATTATATGTACACAAGTGTAGAAGAAAGAAATGCAAGGCTCCAGGATTTGAAAAAATACCAACTGAGGCATTTCAACAAATAGATACAATGCTTGAAACAATCAGTCATCAAAACAAGAAATTTGGAAGGAAGTTAGCTGGCCAAGACACTGGAAGAAATCTATTTTTGCCCATTTGAAAGAAAGATGATCCAAGAGAACATGGATATTATCAAGGAATACCATTATTATTTCATGGGAGTACAATTTGGAAGATAATCCAAAAACATATTTGCATAAGTACATCAACTAGAAAATGCCATAAATTAAAGTTAGATCTGAAAGAAGGAAAAAATATCACTGCTTATGTTAAATTGATCACAGTTGAAAGTTGAGAAATACTATAAAGATGTTTACCTATGTTTTGTTGACTATTCAGCAGTATTAAACTGTGTGGGTCATAGCAAATTTTGGATACCATTACAAAAAAAGGAATTTAGAACAAGTAATTATGTTTATGTAGAACCAATACATACATCAATAGACAGTTCAAACCTAATGAAGACATGCTGTGCAGTTAAAATCAGGGAAGATGGAACCTATAGATTTTATCCTTTCAACATATATGTACAATCTGGATCCTGAGCAAACTCAGAGAAACTGCACTATAAGAAGAAACCACAGCTTTGAGATTGGAGGGAGGCTCATTAGTGATATGTAGTATGCAGATGACACAGTTTTGTTTGCTGAAAGGGAAAAGGCTCTCAGTACTTACTGATGAAGATCAAAGGCTACAGCCCTCAGTATGGATCATATCTCACCGTAAAGAAAACAAATTCTCACAGCTGTACCAATGATCAAGATCACGACAAAAGAAGAGACGTTTGCAGGTTTCAAAGATTTCACTTTATTTGAATCCATAATCAAGGCCCATCGAAGCAGGTGTGCTTGTGCTGTGTGATGGAACCCACAGTGAGACTTTTTCTCTCCTAGAGTGACAGTCTCCTAAACACACAGGGGTAGCTTTATCTAGTTATAAAGCGTCACTATGAGTTGGAATGGACTTGATGGAGTGAGTTTATTTTTTGGTTTTAACAGCAATGGTCCATAAGTCCAACAATGTATTGCATTAGGTAGTGGAGACTGACGAGCATGTTGACTTGTAGTGCGTTTGAAGTTTGTGCCACCAGGTCAGACTGTTAATCAAGCTTTCTATTTAGAGATTCTGCAAAGATTGCATAAGAGCATGTGACAAAAAAAGACCTGGTTTGTGACAAATGGGGAGCTGGTTCTGCCACCATGGCATTGCACCTGCTCACACAGCCCTCAGTGTTCCCGTTTTTGCAAAAAAACAGCACGCCCTTCCTGCCCCAGGCAGCTTAGTTACCTGACCCCACTCCATGTGACTTTTTGGTTTCTGCGAATGAAGTGACATGAAAGGACAGTGATTATTTGACAACATAGAAGAAGTGAAGAAAAATAGAAAGAGCTGCTGTCAGCCATCCAAACAGATGAGTTTGAAGGTTTCCAAAAATGGAATTGCAGATTTGACAAATGCATCAAGTGTAATGGAGAGTACTTTGAAGGTGAGAAGGTTGTGTGTAAAAAAAATTAACTACATGCCTTTGAAAAATTATGGATTTTTTAGAAATTCCACCATATTGCCCGTCCTGGTCACCTCACACTGTTAGGCTGGAACCCTCTGTTATAGCCACTCTTTCAATCTTCTCCTTTACCCTTGTCTTCTGTTTTTGTTGCTCGTCTACTTTACCAAGCATAATGTTTCTTTTCAGGGACTGATGTCTCCTGATATCTTATCCAAATTCACTGAGAAAAGTCTGCCATCATCACTTCTAAGGAGCATCCGGACCTTTTCCCCCCACAAGATACATTTGTTTGTCTGTTTTGATAGTCCCTAGCAGTTTTATTGGTGCTCTGGAAGCATAGTAGTTATGCATTGACTTTTTGATCCAAAAGGTCAACAGTTCAAAACCACCAGCTACTGAGCTGGAGAACTATGAGGCTTTTGCTCCAGTGAACAGTTATGGTCTCAGAAACTTACAAGGGCAGTCCCACTCTGCCCCATAGGGTTGCTTTGAGTTGGCAGAAAGTTGCACTTTTTAAATTTTTGTCACTTTCAATATTCTTCACCAGCACCGTAATTTAAATGTATCTTCTTTGGTCTTCCATATTCAATGTACAACTTTCACATGCTTATGTGGCGACTGAAAATTCCATATACCATGGAGTGTGTCAAGCACACCTTAGTACTCAAAGTAACTTTACTCTTTCCCAGGTTAAAGATGTCTTCTACATGAGATTTATCTAATGAATCTGTTTAGCTCTTGACTGCTGCTTCCATGAACATTGACTATGGATCTAAGCATGATGAAATCATTTTTTCCATCTCTATTCTGTTCATCATGATGTTATAAATTTTTCTGGTGTGAGAGTTTTTGTTTTATATTGAGTTGAAATTCATATTGAAAGTTGCAGTTATTGTTCTTCTTCAACAAGTACTTCAAGTCCTATCCATTTCAGAAAGCAAGTTTGTATTATCTACAGGTTAATAAGCCTGCCTTCAATCCTGATGTTGCATTCTTCCTCATTTAATCCAGTTTTTCTGATTATTTTTTCAGCATACAAATTGAACAAGTCTGGTGAGAAGATGCAAGTCTGATGCACACATATTTCTTGATTTTAAATTATGCTGCATTCTATTGTTGTGTTGGAATGACTGCCACTTTAGCCTTGCATAAGTACTGAATAAGCACAATGAAGCGTTCTAGAATTCCTCTTCTTCTCCATGCTATCCATAGTTATGATCTACCCAGTCAAATGCCTTTTACAGTCAAAAATAACACAGTTAAACCACTTCTAACACATATATTTTGCTTAGTGACAAGATCTATCAGATGTCAGTAGTTTTAGCCTTTGTTCTGCATCCTCTTTTGAAGCCAGCTTGAATTTCTGGCAGCTCCTTACAAAGTACTGATGCAATAATTGTCAAATTAAATAGGGTAGTAGCAGGTTATAAATCAGGGTGAGAAACAACCCAGAATACAGTTCTTTGGTCAGAAAAACCCCTGCTCAGCTTGCAGGTATGTCTCTATTTGTCCCTTGACCTCTTGATTCTGAAGCCCTTTGACTGCTTGCTTGCATAGATTAGTGTAAAAAGTTATTTTACCTCTGCTGATAAGTTTCCAGCACATCAAACACTGTCAGTAAGCCTAGGTCTAAAGGTTATCAGGTCTAACTAAATGGGTCAGAGAATCTAGTTCCAAAAGTTGCCCAGAGTCTCTACCCCATTGTGCAACCAAGTCTCTTGTCTGAAGGCATTTGGTTATCCATTCCACAGCTGTAGAAGCTTAACAGCCAGTCTCCTTCTAGTCTCCCATGGATATACTGATTCTGTTGTGACGATGTATCTGCTGATATATCTTGCTTCCTGACATGAAAGTGTTGCCTGTATGTCTTCTGGGTCTGAGATTCCAAGGACAAGAATTCTAGGTACAAAGGTTTGATTCCACTCTTATCTCTTGATGGTCATGAAATCAATATTTCTACTTCTGAGAGGGTTCATTGTAAGCTTCTCAGATTATAAAACAGAAAAATCCCTTTGTTATTATTATATATACTTTATTTGCAAAGTCTTAGAGATACAAGTATGCCAACTACCTTATTTACACAATTAGCAAACTACCCAATCACTTTGATGAACCACGGGTACCTCACATTTGCACAGTCCTAGGAGCTGTTTAAGTGGAAGCGTAGAAGAGAATAGCTATAAGAGCCATGTTGAGTAAGTCACTGTACCAGAAGGATGTATAACAAGTTCAAAATATTTCAACTTATAAAAGTAGAGCTGTAAATTTGGGATAGCAATAAAAATAAGGTGACATTGTGTAACATTTTACCATTGGTAGGAAAAAAGATAGGAAGCCAATATGACAAACCTTATTAAAATACTGTATGATGGAGAAACTTTTGTTATGGTGTTGTAAGGTGCATAGATTCCCTTTGAGCACAAAATAACTTTTTGTACATGCCTAATGGAATGATGCACTGCCAAGACCTGCCTGATCCTCACAATTATTGCTATATTCAAGTTCATTGTTGCACTCAAATGTGTTAATACATTGCCTTGAGTGTCTTCCTTCTTTAACTGACTCCCTACTGAGAATGATGTCTTCTTCCAGGAACTGCTCTCACCTGATTATTCTCTGGCGGTCCACGATCTATTCAATGTTCTTTTGCAGAATCATAATTAAAATGCATAACCTCTCCTTTGATTTTCTTTACTTATTATTTAGTTTTTACATGCGTATGAGGGAATTTTAAAATACCCCATCTTTCATAAGTCGTCACCTTCATCCTCAAAATGTTATCTTTGCTTTTGAACGCTTTAAGTGGTGTCAGTACTCTCTGAATATTTTGTGGATTCAAGATTGAAGTTAATTAAGCTGGATTGGGGGATTTGTTTATGTTTGCTTGTTTGTTTTGTTTCAAGACTTGTCTAATTATTCTTGTGTTAAGGTTGTTTTCAAATGTTCTACCTGATTTCTATTCCTATTGGAACACACTGTTTGCAATAATTAAAATTGCCAGATCAGTTGGCAAATCACCACTCTGTATATCTCTTTGTTCTTTGTTTTGATTTTGTATCTTCCTCTAATTAGTATTTTATCTACTTCTTTTTCCTTCTCATTGAAAATCTATTCCAGGATTGTCAGCCATATCCATTTCACTTAGGCACTTGGATCTTTGTCATAATGAATCTGCTTATCATGACAGCTTGAACTCAAACCCCAAGTATTATTTTTAAGTAAAAGAAAAGCTCCCATAGAATAAAATAAAAAAAGAGTAGTATCTAATTCATTGAGTAGTTATCATGTTGCCATGTCTGAAAGTCATCATGTTCAACTCAACCTTGCAAGATATCTATCATCAGCATATTTTTAGACTGAGGAAATGAGTTAAGAATAGAGCTTTCCATATCAGCAGACACTATGAATTGAGGAGAGAGTGGAGTAATATATTTCAAAAATCAAAGGGAAAAAAAACGCAAACCCAAGAATATTCTACCAGGAAAATTATCTATCAAGGTAGATAGAGAAGTGAGAGTCTCCCCAGAAAAGGAAGAACTCAAAGAATACATTGAAAGAAACCCAGTCCTGCAAAAGATCCTTTGTGACCCAGTGTGGGCAGAAGAACAGCATTAATTGAGCGCAAATAAGAGGCTGCCACATATAACAAACCCCACAGAGGGCAACAAAGAGAAAATAGCCCCAAAGATAGCATTGGCTCAAGCGTGGAGAGGAGGCAAGAATGAAACACACACACACACACCACACACACACACACACACACAACACAGTGATAAGAAAGGGAGGTAGGAAAACACTCAACACAAAAATACAAGATGACATCACAGACTCAACAGATGGATGTAATCACCCAGAATGTCAATGGACTGAACTCAGGCATTAAGAGGCAGAGGATAGCAGACTGGTTTAGAAAACAAAACCCATGAATCTGCTGCCTACAGGAGACACAGGTCAAGATTACAGACAAAAAAAAAAAAGGCTGGAGAAAAATATACCACGCAAATGGCAATTCAAAAAAAGCAGAGGTTGTAATCCTAAAGTCAGACAAAATTGATCTCAAGGTGCAATTCATAAGAAGAAATAGGGAAGGACACTATATAATACTCATGGGAAAAGTAGACCAAGAATATATGAGCATAATAAATATATACACACCCAACAGGAGACCCATGAAATTCATTAATCAAACACACCAAATAATTAAAAAAGAAATTACAAGCTCAACAGTTACAGTAGCTGACTTTAATACACCACTCTCCGAAAAAGACAGATCACAGGAAAATACGCTTAACAAGGTGGCTACAAATCTAAACATTACAATTAGATGACTTGACCTGAAAAATATTTTCAGCTCTCCATTCAAATGCAAATAATTCACATTCTTTTCAAGCTTACACTGCACATACTCAAAGACCACATGCTGGAATAAGTTGAATCTCTGTAAATTCAAACACACAGAGTAAATACAGACCTCTCTCTGTCCACTCTGCCATAAGGCTAGAAATCAACACAAGGACTATGAAGATATCAAGAGTAAGCAATTGGAGGATGAATAACTCTCTATTGAAAAAGGAGTGGATACTAGCCCAGATCAGAGATGAAATCAGGAAGTTTCTAGAAACCAACAAGAATGAGAATACAACTTATTAAAAGACCTTTGGAACACAGCAAAGGTAGTTATCAGAGGAAGTTAGCAATACGTGCAACATGAAAAAGAAAGAGAGACTTATGATTGATATGCTGATACAAAACTTATATCAATTAAGGAAGAGTCAACAGGACAATCTTTTTAATAGCAAAAGAAAGGAAATAATAAAATCAGGCCTAAGATTCATGAGAGGGAAAACAAGAAAACTATGGAAAAGTGCATCTAAAAGTTTGTTCTTTGAAAGGAATAACAGAATCAAAAGAACATTGTCAAACCTAACCAAAGAAAGGAAGGAACAAATTTCAATAGTAAGGATGAGGGATGAAACTAGACATTACAGCAGACCTAGTGAAATCAAAAGGATAATTACACAGTACTATGAAGGCCTGTAGTCCAATGAATTCAACAACCTGAAGATGTAGACAAAGTACTTGGGAAAGCAATCCCTCCCTGGACTGTCCCAGATATACATCAATAATCTCAACAGACCCATAGTAAAAGAAGAAATAGACAATGTTATCAAGGGATTAGCAACAGAAAAATCCCCCGGACAAGATAGCTTCACAGGAGAATTCTACCAAAAATTTAGGGAAGAACTGACTCCCATCTTACACAAACTCTTCCATAATATAGAAAAATATGGCAAACTCCTTTCTATGAAGCTAGTGTAACTCTGATACCTACACTGGGTAAAGAGCCCACAAGAATTGAGGATGACAGATCAATATTCCTAATGAACATCAATGCAATTCCTTAAAAGAACACTGGTCAATAGAATCCAATTGTATATATAACAAATAAATCACCATGAACAAATGGGATTCATACCAGGGATGCTGGGATGGTTCTACATACAAAAGACCATTAGTATTATTTACCATGTTGACATGAGGAATTATAAGAAACACGTGACAATATCAATAAATGCAGAAAGAGCATTTGACAACAACCAACACCAAATCCTGTTTAAGACCCTAAAGAAGATAGGAATGGAAGGAAAATTCCTCAATATAATAAAAGCTACATATGAAAAATGATTATCAATGGGGAAAGATCAAGACAATCCCACTGAAAAAAAAGACCAGACAAGGATGCTCCTAGTCCCCACTATTATTTAGCATCATACTGGAGGTCCTAGCTAACAACATAAGGCAAAGAAAAGACATTAAAGATATTCAGCTGGGGAAGGAAGTGAAATTCTCCTTACTCTCAGATGACATGATTTTATATATGGAAAATTCCAAAAGCTCCACAAGGTGGGTACTGGAAGCAATAGAGAAATATGGCACAGTGGCAGGATACAAAATCAACAAACAGGTGTCTATCAGACTTCTATACACTTAGGACAAGACCACAGAAAGGGGGATCAAAGAGGTAGTACCCTTCCCAAAGCCAACCACAAATTGAAATATCTAGGAATATACCTAAAAGCAAAATTTGTATGAGGAAAATTACAGAGCACTATCACAAGAAACCAAGAGTGACCTCAACAAATAGAAGAATATCCTATTTTTGTGAATCAGAACACTCAATATAGTAAAAATGTCCATTCTACCCAAGGTACTATATAAATTTAATGCTATCCCTATACAAATACCAAAAACTGATTACTAACGTCATATGGAGAAGAAAGAAGCCCAGAATTAGCAGAGAACTCCTCAAGCAAAAGGACAGAGTTGGAGGGCTTGCTTTACTTGGCTTTTGCACCTATTATACAGCCACAGTGCTCAAAACAGCATGAGTTTGGTATAATGACAGATACTCAGGCTACTGGAAAAGAACTGAAAACCCAGAAATAAAATCATCAGCATACACACAACTCATTTTTGATAAGGGCCTCCAAAATATCAAATGGGAAATGGATGCCCTCTTCAACAAGTAGTGCTGGAAAAAATGGATATCTACCTGCAGAAAAATGAAGCAAGACCCTCACTCCATGCACAAGAATGAACTCAAGATAGATCACAGTCCTTGAGGTAAAACCCCAAATAATAGGGCCATCAATAAAGGAATGGGGACGAACTTCAGAACTTTGGCACAGGGAATACATAGGCTATCAGAGATAGAGAAGGACAAAAATACAGATGAGGCACAAATTGACAAGTGGGATATACTGAAGATAAAACACCTGTACATTGAAAGAATCCACCAAGAGAGTAATAAGATGGGAAAACATCTTTGGTAATGACACATCAGACAAAGGCCTTATTCCTAAAATCTACAGTACTCTGCTAGCTTACAAAAAGAAAAAAACAAAAGCTAATTGTCCACTCAGGAGGGAGGCAAAGGACCTGAACAGAATTTTCACAAGGGCAGAAATCCAAAAAGCCATAAACTAATTGGAAAATATTCCCAATCATTAGCCATAAGAGAAATGCAAATTAAAACAACTCTGAGATACCACTTAATACCCTCAAAGATAGGCCAATTCAACAATTCCAAAAGTAACAAGTGTTGGAGGGGTTGTGGTGAGATAGGAACTCTTGTCCACTACCGATGGAACTATAGGTATGTAGAGCCACTATGGAAATTGATTTGGAGATATCTAAAACAGATGGAAACTGAGCGAGCACATTAAGCAGCAATCCCTCTACTGGGCATATACCCAGAAGAGGCAATAAATAAACCACGGCTAGACATCTGTGCTCCAATGTTCATCACTGTTCAGTTCACTATCACAAGGAGTTGGAAACGACCCAAATTTCCATCAATGAACAAATGGATTAAAAACTGTGGTACATACATAAAATGGAATACTACACATCCCTAAAAAGTAGTGTTGAGTGCATGAAACACATCGCCACACGGGAAGAATTGGAGGAAATTATGCTAAGCAAAGTAAGCCAAGCTAAAAAGGACAAGTATACCATGAATCCACTGAGGTAAGCTTAAAAAGGGGCACAGAAGAAAAGCTACTATATACATACATTTCTGGACTGAGGTCTAGGTAATATGGCAGGGGCAAGACCAAATCCAGGGATACATATGACAGCCAACTAAAAAAGAAGGAGAAAAGAAAGAAGAAGTTAAAAAAAGTAAAATAAAAGACATGAGTAGCAGGGGAACAGGGGATTAACCCACCTAAAGGAGGGAGGTATTGTTTATATCTCCACAGGAGAGGGAGAGAGGGAACAAACTTTAATTTTGTG
This sequence comes from Tenrec ecaudatus, assembly GCF_050624435.1. Taxonomy (NCBI): domain Eukaryota; kingdom Metazoa; phylum Chordata; class Mammalia; order Afrosoricida; family Tenrecidae; genus Tenrec; species Tenrec ecaudatus. Next base: position 31,230,312 of record NC_134533.1, on the reverse strand, counting down.
TGCCAAGAGATGAATGCAGCATACAGGCATGAAGCAGAGAACCAACAGAGAGGTCTGCGGGGCTGGCCCCAACTCCAACTCCGTGGACACCCTGCTCCCCCAGAAGAATTCACTTCAGAGGAGAGCACTGAAGCTACAGCTCAGGGATGGGGCATGTCTGATCAGAGCACACATGTACAAAAGAAGAGGAAAAGGAGAAAACTTGGAACACATCCTGGTCCATCAAGTCCTAAGGACGATATTCCTGCTCAGAGCAGTCAATGCATAGAGAGGACCGTAGGGCCAGGCCCACCACGAAGACATGATGTCCCTCTCTGACTAATAGCACTGTGAGAGACTGCACTGGAGGCACAGTGTGGGAATTGTGCTCAATCTGACCCTACCACACCAGGATGAAACGCTAAGGGCACACAGCAGAGAGAAGGGGGAGCAGAGCAATGAAGTCCCTGGGGAATACCAAAAATAGACTTTGGGGCCAGGGTGTGGCACCCTATCAGGCTTGACCAGAAAACATTCATAAAGGTCAACAAACAGACCAGTAACTATTTATAATCTTGTCTCCCTGCCCTCAGTTTTGTTGTTTTGTTTATCCACTTTTGTTTGTTGTTTTGTTTTGCTCTATCTTGTTTTTGTGCTTTTTATTGTCTCTGCAGGCCTATCTAGATAAGATAGGATAAACAATCCAGAGGAGAAAACAATGGGACATGGGAGAGGGAAAGGCAGGGAGAAAGGAAGTGGTTATTAAACCCAGGGACAAGGGATAGATTGATGTAAAATCAAAGGTGAGGAGGGTGTGTGAAGCCTAGTAGGGCTCAATCATGGGCAATATAAGTGAGAGGAATTACTGAAACCCAAATGAAGGTTGAACATGATAGTAGGACATGAGGAAAGTAACAAGAAATAGAGGAATGAAATAGGAGGCAAAGGACATTTATAGAAGCCTAAATACAGGCATGTATATATGAAAATATATCTATATATAATGATAGGGAAATACATCTGTGTACATATATTTATATATTAAGTATTAACGTAGCAGGCAGATTGTGGGCCTCTACTCAAATACTCCCTCAATGCAATTTGCAAGTACTCCCTCAATGCAACCTGGCACTCCATGATGCTCACCTTTCCAACAGGATTGCTGAAGGCAAAATGGGGCATAAGCAAATGTGGTGAAGAAAACTGATTGTGCCTGGCTATCAAAAGATATAGGGATCTTAAAGCCTTGAAGATAAACATGTGGCCTTCTAGCTGAGAAGCAACAATGTCCATATGGAAGAAGCACACCAGACTCTGTGATCATGAGGTTTTGATGGGATGAGGTAACAGACATCAAAGTCTCAGAAAAAAAATCATATCAATGTGAATGAGGGGAGAACAGTGTGAAACCCCAAAGGGCATTGTAGACAATTGGACATCACTTACAGAATGGTCACAACGAAGAGTTGAGCCAGTCAGGGTGTAGTTTAGCACTGATGAAACATACCACTTTGTTCTTGTTCTTTAATGCTTCATCCACCCAATATCATGACCCCAATTCTACCTTACAAATCTGGCTAGAACATGTACATAGGTACAGATAAGATCTGGAAACACAGGGAATCTAGGACAGATAAACCCCTCAGGAACAATAATGATAGAAGCAATACCAGGAAGGGAAAGGGGATGATGGGGGTAAAAATGATGGGGGTAAAAATGGGGGAACCAATCATAACGATCTACATATAACCCCCTCCCAGGGGGGGGGATGGACAACAGAAAAGTGGGTGAAGGGAGACATCGGTCAGTGTAAGACATGAATATATATATATATAATATATAATATATATATATAATCAAGGGTTCATGAGGGAAGGAGCATGGATGAGGGAGGGAAAAATGTGGAGCTCAAGTAGAAAGAAAATGTTTTGAGAATGATGATGACAACATATATACAAATGTGCTTGACACAATGGATATATGTATGGATTGTGATAAGAGTTGTATGAGCACTAAATATAATGATTTAACAACAAAACAGTAGAGCTTTCCTCATATCACATGACTATTGATTTTATTGTTAGATGTCATCCTGATGGCTCCAAGTCATAACAGCACTACGTATATCATAGTGGAACACAGTCTGATCAGACACCATCCTCATAATTGTTCTTGTTTGAGCCCACTAATGCAGCCATTGTGTTAATCCATCTTGTCAAAGGTCGTTCTCTTTTCAACTGCTACATTACTGTACCAAGAATGATGTTCTTTGCCAAGAACTGGCCTTTCCTGGGAACCTGTCCAAAGTACATAAGCCAAAGTTTCCCTATCCTTGCCTCTGAGGAGCATTCTACGTGTACTTCTTCTTAGACAGGAATGTTTGTTCTTTTTTTTAAATCATTTTATTAGGGGCTCATAAAACTCTTATCACCATATATGTATCCGTCAATTGTGTAAAGCACATTTGTACATGAATTACTCCAATTAAGCCCCTGGCATCAGGTCCTCCTTTTTTCTCCTCTGTCCCTTCTCCCCTCTTCCTTATGAACCCTTGATAATTTATAAATTATTATTTTGTCATATCTTGCCCTGTCCAACATCTCCCTTCACCCACTTCTCTGTTGTCTATCCGCCAGGGAGGAGGCCATATGTAGATCCTTGTAATTGATTCCCCCTTTCCAACCCACCCTCCCTCTACCCTCCTAGTATCGCCACTCACACTGATACCTGATCCCTTTGACACCTCATGATTGCACAGGCTGGTGTGCTTCTTCCATGTGGATTTTGTTGCTTCTGAGCTAGATTGCTGCTGTTTACCTACAAGCATTTAAGACCCCAGACACTATATCTTTTGATAGCTGGGCACCATCAGCTTTCTTCGCCACATTTGCTTATGCACCCATTTGTCTTTAGCAATCATATGATGGAGGTGATCACACAATGATATGATTTTTTGTTCTTTGATGCCTGAAAACTGATCCCTTCAGCACTTTGTGATCACACAGGCTGGTGTGCTTCTTCCGTGTGGGCTTTGTTGCTTCTGAGTTAGATGGCCACTTGTTTATCTTAAAGCCTTTAAGACCCCTGATGCTATATCTTTTGATAGCCGGGCACCATCAGCTTTCTTCACCACATTTGCTTATTCACCTGCTTTGTCTTCAGTGGTTGTATCAGGAAGGTGAGCATCATAGAATGCCAATTTAATAGAAGAAAGTATTCATGCATTGAGGGAGTACTTGAGTGGATGCCCAATGTCCTTCTGCTACCTTAAAACTAAACCTATAAATAACTGCACATAGATCTATTTCCCCATCCTCATAGATAAATATATTTGCTTATGTGCATGTCTTTATCTAGACCCCTATAAATGCCCTTTGCCTCCCAGCTCTTTCCTCTATTTCCTTTGACTTTCCTCCTGTCCCACTATCTTGCTCAGTCCCCATCAGGGTTTCAGCAATTCCTCTTTGTTACATTATACTTGATCATGCCCTACCAGGCCTCCCACACCCCCCTCACCATTGATTTGGATTACTTGTTGTTCCCTTGTCCCTGGGTTTGTTAACAATACTACCTTTCCCCCCACCTTCCCCTTTCCCATGTCCCTCCAGAACTGTCAGTCCCATTGTTTTCTCCTCCAGATTGTTCATCCAGCCTGTCTTATTTAGACAGACCTGTGGAGATAATAACATGCACAAAAACAAGACAGAGCAAAACCAAGTAACAATATACAATAAAACAACAACAACAAACCAATGACAACAAAAACAAAACACAAGAAAAAAAAAGCTTGTAGTAAAAGGATTGGTGACCTTTAAGAGTCTTTTCCATTCCAGTCTGTTGGGGCACCACACCCTGGCCCCAAAGTTCACCTTCATCATTTCTTGGGGACCTTGCCGCTCCATTCCCTTGCTGTTCTGTTCCACCCCATTAGTGTTTTGCCTCGGTGTGGCAGGATCAGATCGGGTGCAATTCCCACACCATCTCTGGTGTTCTCCCCTGTAAGGCTATGAGGGGCATCATGTCTCATAGTGGGGCCGGCCATGTGGTCCTCTTTGTGGACTGGCTGCTCTGATTGGGAGCATCGTCCTCAAGGCCTGGTGGGACAGGATGTGCTCCACTATCTCCTCCTCAGCCTTCATCTGCTCCCATGTGCTCCAATCAGATATGTCCGCTTACCAGAGCTGCAGATTCAATGCCATCCTTTGAAATAAATTCTTCGGGTGGGGAGGGGAATGTTTGTTTTTTTGATAATTTTTGCCAGCACCATAATTCAAATTTCTGCCAGCACCATCAATTCATCTTTGGTCTTTCTTCTTTAATGTCTACTTCACGTATGAGGCAATTGAAAAGGCCATAGCTTGGTTTAGGCAGGAAAGCCTTAGTCCTGAAAATAACCTCCTTGCTTTTCAAAATTTTAAAGGGTCTCCTGCAGCAGATTTACCGAATGTAATGTACACTTTGGTCTCTTTGCTGCTTCCATGAATATTGATTGCGGATCCAAACAAGACAAAATTTTTGGCAATTGCAATCTTTTCTCTTTGACCATGATATTCTCCTGGTACGGTTGTGAGGATTTGAATATTCTTTATATTTAGTTGTAATCAACAAAGAATGCCAAAATCCTTGAACTTTATCAGCAAGTCCTTCAAGTCCTCCTCATTTTCAATGAGAAAGGTTGTGTCATCTGCATATTGCAGCTTGTTAATAATCCTTCCTCCAATCCTGATGTCACAGCTTTCTTCATGTAGAATAGTTTCTCTGATTATTTGTTCAACATACAAACTGAACAAGTATTGTGAGAGAATACAGCCCTGTTGTGAACCTTTCCAGATTTTAAACCACACAGTATAATCTTGTTCTGTTCCTACAACTGCCGCTTGATCCATGGATAAGTTCCCTATGAACACAGTGAAGTGTTGTGGAATTCCCATTCTTCTCAAGACTATCTACAGTTTGTTATGGTCCATAGAGTTGAATGCCTTTAGACAGTCAAATGCGCGTGCGCGCGCGCACACACACACACACACACACACACACTCCAGTAAACAATTTACTTTTTGGTATTCTGTTCTTTAAGCCAAGATGCATCTGACATCATAAATTATATCCCTTATTCCACATCCTCTTATGAATCAAGTTGTGAACTCTACCAGTTCTCTGTCAATATACTGCTGTAACATTTGTTGGATTATCTGCTTCAGAATTTTATTTGCTTTGATCTTAATAATATTGTTCTATACTTTGAGTATTGTGTTGAGTTACCATACATTGGAATAGGTACAAATATGGATCTTTTCCACTCAGTTGATTGAGTAGCTTTTGTCTGAATTTCCTGGCATAGCTCAGTGAGTACTTCTAGTTCTTCATCAGCTTTTGAAACATTTCAACTGTTATTCTGTTGATTCCTGGAGCCTTGGTTTTGGCCAATACTTTGAGTGCAGCTTGAACTTCTTCAGTGCCATTGGTTTTTGCTGAGAGGCTATCAGCAAGTAATGGTGGAATGTCAACTAGTTATTTTTGGTACCCTGACTCTGTTTATTCTTTCCATCTTCTTTTGATAATTCCTGAATCATTCAATATTTTCCCCATAGAATCCTTCATTATGCAACCTGAAGCTTGATCTCCCACCCCCCACCCCTTGATTTCTTTCAGCTTAAGATGTGCTGAGCAAGTTCTTCATTTTGGGTTTTTATGTCTAGGTCTTTGCACATTTCATTACAATGTTTGACTTTGTCTTCTCAAACTACCTCTTGAAATGTTCCGTTCAACTCTTTTCTTTCATCATTTCTTCCATGTACCCTTAACTACTCTTCAATTAGGAGCAATTTCAGAGTCCCTGCTGACATTAATGCTGGTCTCTTTCTTTCCTGCTTTTTAAATGATTTATTGCTTTCTTCATGAATGCTATTCTTTTTTTCTTTTCTTTTTTTTTTACTGTGATTAAGGCTTCCCTGCAGCTTCCCCAACAGTTTCACTGGCACATAATTCATTTATCATACAATTGAATAGTTCAATCATTGAATGGCATCAAGGGGAATTGTACAATTGCCATCACACCAATCCTAGAGCATCCCCACCCCCATGGTTAAATCGCCTTTAAAATGAGTTGTGCAACCAAACCCAGTTCCAGTCTTCCTTCACCATCGTGCCTCCATTATTTACCCCCCAATTCCCCTTCCTCCCCCTATCACCCGCACCCACTCCTGCATTCCTTAAACACCTTGCAGCAGTTACTATCACTATATAGCCCCTCCTCGTGTGCTTCCTCACTGGGAAACCCAACAGAAAACAATGAAAAACAAATTGCACTAAGATGGTAAGGACAAGCTAATATTGGTATAAAGACAAAAATACAAATAATGGGTGAAAGGGAGAAGACCCCACGAACATTCAAAAAGCCATGAAGGAATTTCTGATGTGGAACACCTAAGAGACACTTGCACCCAGAACAAATTCAAGTTGTGTCTATAGGGAGGTCAACTGGCCAAGTATTGAGTTTGGTCCAGCATAATAAAGTTTAAAATGGTCTCTGCCTGGTAGTAAGGATGTTCTAGATGCTTGCATTTGTCTGGAGCTGGGTCTGACTAGCAGCTCTGAAGATGGGTTTTGAGTTCCCACTATTCTTGATACCCTCTCACCACTCATCAGGTCTTTTGACATTAGTGTGCAATGCATAAAATCTGTTTCTGAGATATTCTGGAAATGCAGTTGCTGTAGACTCAAGGTCATATTTTCACTATTGTGTCTTGTTTTTGTTTTCTCCACCCTGGGATTATATATTGACTTGAACTTACATATAAGCAAATGATGGTCTGTTCTAAGCCTGTCCCTGGCCTGACTTTAGGTTCTAATATTGAGCTTCTCCATCATCTTTTCCCATAGATGTATTCAAATTTATTTCTCTGTATTGCACTTGGAGAATTCACTATGTATTGCTGTTTGTGTTGCTGAAAATAGATATTTGTGATAAAGAACTGATTGTACTTGCCAAAGGATATCATGTCACCTCTGGTTTCATTACTGTCACCAAGGCCGCATTTTCCAACCACTGTTCCTTTTTTCCCCAAATTTTTCATTCCAATTTCCAATACTCGTCAATACTTTTGATTACGTGTCTGTTCAATTTCAGACTCAAGAGTTGATAGATTTCTTCAACTTCATTGCCAGTTTTGGAGGTGATGCATCAATTTGAGTAAGTTATCCTGATGAAATTTCACTGAATGGGCCTAGATATATCAATCACAGATGCCATCATACTTCAAGGTAGATCTTGACTTTTTTTTTTTTCATGATGAATGCACCACCATTTCTCCTGGTTGTTTTATTCACAACATAGAAAACTATATGACTTTCTAATTCAAAATGATCAATACCTGTCTGTTTTACCTCATTACTGCCTATAATGTTGATATTTATGCACTCCATTTTATTTTTGACTAACTTCAATTTCCCTAGATTCATACTTTGTACATTCCAAGTTCTTATTATTGATTGATGTGTGGTAGTTGCATAATTTCATGTCAACACAGTAAACGGAGTGATGTGGTAGAGTTTAGCCTGATGCTATCTCCTTGTGGATGTGGCCTCCTTAAGAGGATTCTGGGACCTTTCTCTCTTTCTACTGAGATGCAGACCCCACACTCTCTCTGCCTCACTTTCTTGCTATTGAGACACTGGGAGAGTTTGAGAAGCCATGTGAACACCCCCACCAGCATTGAGATGCTTCCACTGCCACTGGATCCCCAAGATTTTCTACCCACCTGTCTACAATCTTCCTGCATTTGACATCATTGTATGTGCTGCATGATTCTAAAGAGGAATTGATGGGCTACTCTCATACATCTGGGCTAATATTGGACATATGGATTTGATCAGGACTAGGATGTTTTACATACAATTGCTCTTTGGTATAAAGCTCTCTCTTACACACATGAGCGTCTCTGAATGTGTTTCTCTAGTCAACCCAGACTAACACGATTGCAGGTATTTCTCTTCCTCTTGAGCTGTGCCGTATCCGCCCAGGAAGGCTCTCAAGACTAAGTCTAGAGGCTTTATCCCCGTCAAGGCATTGTATGGGACTCTACTTTGAGCAGGGAGTTCCTCCTCAGTCGTATTCTGAGTGCCTCCCAACCTGCGGGGCCCGTCCTCTGTCAATAGCTATGACAAGGCTTTGCTTCTTTTCATGAAATGTTCAGTTTCTGACAATGTGTTTATCCTTTCCATAAGGTTGTCAGTAGCTGATCCCTCAAAATTGAGCAGCCTATCCCTACCTTGTAGTGTATTCTTCGTTTGAAAGCTCTGCTGAACCCGGATCATTTTGGATGGCCCACTGTTATTAAAATACCGGTGACAGAGCTTCCAGAATCACAGCAACACGCAAGTCACTGCAGTATGACAAACTGACAGACAAGTGGTGGAACAACATGACTAGCAACACGAAATGTGGGAATCACAGTGCCGTTAAGTCTGATTCTTTATAGAAATAGCAAATCCATTACATTGTGTCAAAAGACTATGCGGTTTTAAAGTCTTCCTTTGAAGAAGAGATCATTACAATGGGAAACTAAGCAGAAAAGCATAAAGCAAGTAGTACAAGGAAGATAAAATAGACTAACAAGGGCAAAAATAGTTTGTTTGTTTTTCAGTTTGGGTAGGATAAATATTACTGGTGAGAAGATTTTGGAAATACATATATGTGTGTGCATGTGTATGTGTGTGTGAGTGCTCTCATTGTTGGGACTTTTCCAAGAGTTCCATGTTGTCTTATTCGGTCTTTAAGGTGGTCATGCTGTGACTCCTATTAAAAATGAGCACAAATAATGTGCTTGAAGAGTAATAGAGTTCAATCTCCCATGAATCTGAAGGAAAAATGTGTAAAATGTGGCTATGAGCAGGGCGGCTCTCTCTGGAGACCTCGGGGAACAATCCATTCTTCTTACACCTGCTGGCAACTATAGGTGTTCCTTGACTCACAGGCATGTGAATCCAGTGTTTGCAGTGCCGTTACATGGTCTCTTTGTCTTCTATCAAATCTCTCTTGACTCCACTGGCCACTAATTGACACTTGCCATTCTATTAAGGACTCATCCAGGTAATGCAGGAAGAACACTTCATTGCAAAAGTCATTAAATTGTTTGCATTTACAAAGATCCTTTTCCAAATAAGGCAACACTTAGAGCGTCCTGAGAATTCTATATTGACATATCTTTTGAGAAGCGGGTATGTAGCTCACTGTGCTCCAAGGTAGATACGATTCTTATATTTTACTGAGGATAAAAATGAAATTTATTTGTGTTTGCTGATGTAATAAATGTCTCACAACTTTCTATGTCAAAATTAGGTTCAAAATATGCCTCTCATTTTATAGTATGGATTCATTTATATCATTATTGATATAAATGGTTGTGTTAAAGAACTCATTTTACGAAACACACTCATGGCATTCTATATAGAGAGGAGCTTTGTTTTGTGTGACCCTACACATGACAATTGGCTGAGCATCTCTTATTCAGAATAGAAAGTGCAGATATGACAGATCATTTTATAATGTTATAAATAAAACCCTTTCATGATTTATGTTTAATATTTCAAGTTTGAAACCCCAAATCACTGCTGCCAAACTGATTCAAAATGTAAAAAGGATATATGGGATAGAATAGAACCTGCCCATAGGCTTTTGGAGACTGCAAATCATGATAGGACCCGGGGATTTAAATCAGACCATTAGAAAATATTCTTAACCCACCACATAAACAATCTTTATCTAATCTATCTGTCTATCTATCTATCTATCTATCTATCTATCTATCTATCTATCTATCTATCTATCTATGTATGTATCTATCTAGCTATGTATCTATGTATCTATCTATCATCTATCTATCTAGCATCTATCTATTCTATCTACTTATCTATCAATCATCTTTTCTATTATCTTTCAAGCCCATGTTTCCATGAAAATTTTGAAGTCCCCTCAAGTATGTCTTGGTATGTATGTGTGTGTACACACGCTCAAGGTAACAGATTTTCTTCTGGACTGCCTTCACAATGTTATATTTATATTGAGTATGAATTTCAATTTAAAATTCCTTTGACTATTAAACATATCAGTAGTTTTGCAGAGAAAAAGTTTGCTTTCTCTTATTTAGGCTTAAATACAGGCAAACTGCATCAATACTGCCACATACGTTGTTAAAATATGGAAACTATTTTTAGCTGGTTCATAAATAGCTACAGTTAACAAAACAGTTTGGTTTTGATTTGCTTTTTAACAATTTGAGTATCACCTTTGAATCAGATCATATAACAGTGGTGTTTTAAAACCAAATTAATCCCAACAACAGACTAGAAAAAAAGAGGAGCTGGTCCCAAGTGCTGCCTGGAAAGTAAATATCTAAAAAAGAACGATGGGATATATGTACTAATATGTCAGATACAATTGATGTGTGGATTGTAACAACAGTTGTAAGAGCCCCAAATGAAATGATCTAAAAATCCTGACAGGCTAGAATTTCTCAAGGATTTCTCTTGTTATTGTTTGTTTTTCCTACAAGTACTACAGTACATGAACCACCTACAAAATTAGTATTTTTGTTAGATAGGACAAGGACTATCATTAAGCTATTTTCTAAATGGAAAAATAATCAAGAGACACTGCACTTAATCACTTGGACTTATGAAAGTCTTTTATTACTATTTATTTGTCATTGTTATTTTCACATTCAATCAGTATGTTCCTTGAGAATTTACTATGCTGCATGAGTTCTTTGCTGTTGTAATTCAAATTTAAATCTATGGGCTTACTTCAAAAACAATGATGTTCAAAAGGGGATATTCTAGAACAAAGAGTCTCTGTGTTTGTTTAAAAATCTTTGCTCAGCAATCTTGTTTAATGGGTAGAAAAAGATATGAACTAACAAAAAAGAGATTAAAAAGGGAAAGAAACAGGAAAAGATACCCAGCATTAATATCAGTCAGCAAATTAAAGCTTATTATGCGATAAGTAGATAAAAGGCAATCAGCAAAATCAACACTAAGAATGTAATTTTAGGTATTTTATCAACATATCAATAAATAGATGCTGAATGCAAAAATATGATACTATGTAATCAAAAGAAGCAAGCATCCCGCTTTTTATTTTTAAACCAACCATCCTCCCAAGTATTCATTGTATATAAAAGCTTCCTAAAGTTGAGAGAATTGCTTGCCCCATCCGAACCCTTTCCTAAATTTATTTATTTTAAGACATAATATGCTACCTACATTTCTCCTGTAAAAATCAGATATACAAACAAAATGATTTTCCTCCACTGAAAGATTTATTTCTGTTCTCAATTCTAATTCAGCCATGGTTGAAAATCTAATTCAGGAACTCAATGGCACGAGAGGTTTTCTTTTCATTTACCTTGAGTTTCATCTGAATCTTCCCTGGACTGTTGCTCCCCATCCATGTGGAAACATGCTGCCATACGTATTGTCTCTTTAATCTGCATCGTGTCTATTTGTGTTTAATCACTGGCCTTACAGCTGGTATTCAACTGCATTTCCACCACAGACCCCAGCTCTATGTCACTCTTGGTCACTCTAGTGATTTTCTTGAGTATTCAGACAACCTAGCTACTTTTTTCACATTATGCTAGATTTCAGCAGTTTCAGAGTATGTGGTAAACTCATTGCCTAGGTATTTCACTCAATCATCTCTCTTTTTTGTCACTTAAATCATGCTTTGCAATTGAAGACTTTTGTGGGACTGACCACCTTCTTGGGCTCTGTCAGGCCCCTATTCTTATAGCCGCTAAATCTCCAAGGAGTTTCCAACATCCCTTTACACCTCTAACCCCACCACAATTGGGAGGTAAAATGTGAGGCCCTTTGTTCACTGATTATTTCTCTCCCTAAATTTAAACCTGGAAACCTTTATCTTTTCTGAATCGGATTGCATTTAGCACATGTTAAGTGCATAAAGCAATGTTCTCAATCCTGCAGGATTTAGGATAATGAAGTGTAACAGTTCAATGTATGCAATTAAATTTACTCTTCTTTCTAAACTGTTACCTACAAAAATTCCAGAACCTATGTTGATCATTGTAGGGATAGATAGATGTATTTATGAAGCATCATATTGCACAGTTTAAAGGGAGCATTGTATTGTAAATTAATCCTCAATGGAGTTGATTTTAAGAAGATGATAAAAACTAAAACTAATAATTATGTTTCATTGGTGTTCCTGTTTATTAAATTAACAGAGAACATTCTCAGCAACATCTATATATGGTAGATAGTTGTAAGATAAGAAGATGTAGGAAGGGGGTTGAATGCAAAGTATTAGCTTACAAATAATATGAATAACAATGACAATAGTGTTGATGAAAATGAATACATATAGAGTCATCCTGCTTGTGAGAATTCGTACAACTTAGTTGATTATGCATAAATTGCGTAGTTGATCAACTTGTTTATTAAATAAAACAACTGAGATTTCTGAGACTGAGGGAGCCCTATTAGACCACTTTGGATATCTGTGACTAAAGAGTAATTTGTAAGCAGACAGTCAAATTTCAGAGGTCTCAGCGTCCCATCAACTGAAGATCATTTCCTTGTCAAGAGTTATAATCATGATACAAATGAAAATGATAGTGATGAGGATAATTATGATAATGACATGATGAAGGTCGATGATTTTGGAATGTTTAACATTTATTGAGGCACTCTTAGTACTTCTTGTTCATTTACACATTTGGTGTCCACAGAAACGATAGGATGTTATTGTTTTATTCCTCAAAACAAATGAGAAAAATCGAGGTTCAGAGAAGCTAAATAACGTGTCCAAAATCACACCGCTGTAAACCATTGCAAGTTGTCTGGGGATATGTCTGACTGACTTCGGAGTTCATGCCTGTAATCCTCTTAAGAGATTGCTTTTCTCTATCTTTTAAAAAGAAGTGTGTTATTTCCATTATGACTGGAGTTGGATCCCCAGCCTGAGTAGTTTAGCAATATTTCATTATTGTTAGTCAGTTGGGATCATTAAATAAATAATAAATGTTACTCCTTGTTCTAGAAAAGTACACGTTGATCTTTTGTATAAAGCAGGGGGGGTTGATAAAAGAAAAAAATGCACACACCTTTTCTGAACTTTGGTTGATAGAAATATATTCAAATATATGAGTTCATTTCTTTCTCCATATATCTATCTCTTAACTCTATCGATGTATTTGTTATGTACTATTGAGTGCAGGTAAGAAGCTTATAGAGGAGGGAAATAAGGCTGATGGCTCCACTTTTATTCCCATTCTCTCAGGTTGAATAGCGAAATAATGCAACAGCTTTCTGCATGCTCAAAAGCACACAAAGTCACGAGCAATTATTTTCTAGTTCCCTTTGGTTCTTAGTCCTTAGTGTAAGAATACATTGCTCTACAAATTCGAGAAGCTTGAGGAAAAGGGAAAAATGTGACTTGTGAATTAACCCCAGCCCTGAAGTTTCATGGTGGCCCGGGGCAGTCATTCTTGCAGAAGAGAAAGGTTGGCTAGTGCTTGAAGAAAATTGTCATGTAAATAAATAGATTTAAACAATTGGATCTTTATGTTGGAAATGTATATATGTTTATATTTATATATATACATGTGAATATATATACATAAATGCATATACATGTGAATACATGACTGAAATTTTAGCAATCCCTTGACGGAAGGAGTAGGAGGCAAGGTAAGCTCACGAAATGCAGTGCAAGGTGAGCTCTGATGCTCTCCGTCAGGCATGAAGCTACTGGCAGCAGTGAGACACTGTTTAAAAGTTGTATTTTCAGATATTTTCTTCAATATTGTTTAACACTGTAATTTTATTAGTCATTGGACTGAGACAAAGATTATTTCTGCAGCTTAGAGTAAATTGAACATTTTTTTTAGCAACTCCCATGAAAAGTCATTGCATTCTAAATGACATGCTGTCACATATTGAATATGAGAGAAAAATAGCTTTGCTTTAGGGGGAAAATCATGCTCACACAAGAATATGCAGTATTTACATATCATTGGAAGCATCTCTATTGCCTCACTGGTAAATTATCTTTTATTCCCCCTAGGACTTTCACAATAATATATAACCCCAATGATGTTTATACAATTTAATATATTCTTCAAATTGTACAAACCCACAGATATACATTTTTATCTGAATAGAACTAATAGTATAAAATATAACAAACATAAAATGAAAATGTTTGCATGTTTAAATTAATAATATTAGTTTTACATAGGTCTTGCATTGTATATCATATAATTTTATTTAAGGACCAAATTGAGGCAGCAGTTGGAAAGATGAATTTATTCATGTTTAAGTAAAAAATGACAACAAGGAGTGGATTATTTTCATATAGGATACAGACATTAGACAATACTCAGAAATATCTATATTAAGTTTTGGTAATGCTTTTGAAATCCAAATCCAGAGTTAATTGGCATGATGTGCTCCTTACACAGAGTACACACTCCTTCCTTTGGCTCTGCTGTTGCTGTTTGGTGCCATCGAGTCCTCTAGGACTCACAGTGACCCTTTCTTCAACAGAACCACTGGCGAGTCCCATGTTGTCTTCACACTCATCTGCCTGCTTGAGCCAGGTGTTGCAGCAGCTGTCATTTAATCTCACCGAAGGTCTCCTGGTAGTCCGTCAACCGGAACGAAGTGTAATGTTGCTTTTGAGGGACTCGCTCCTCCTGACCACACAGCCAAAGTACATCCGACAATGTCTCCCTTTCTGAGCATTCAAGGAGCATTCTGGCTATACTGGGTTCAAGACATATGTCTTAATTTCTCTGGCAATAAATGGCTTATTCAATATTCTTTGACAATGGCATAATTCAAAGGCATTCTTCTTTGATCTCTCATGTTCATTGTTCAGGTTTTACTGGTATATGAGCGGACTGAAAATAGCACTGCTTGGGCCAAGGACAACTTAGTCCTCAAGTAACATTCTTGCTCTTCAGTACTTAAAAGAGGTCATACGCAGCAGATTGTCTCTACACCACGTGTCAGTTTTTTTTCAATTGTGCTTCAGTGAGCATTGATTACAGACACACACAAAATTAAATCCTTGATAATATCCATTGTTTTCCTATTCATCCTGATGTTACCTATTGATCTACTTGTATAGATTTTTGTTTTGTTTTTGATTTTCAATTGTGATATAACCTAACCTGAAATCTAAAGTCTTTGATTTTCATCTGCAAGTGTTATAAATTCTCTTCATGTTCAAGCAAGCACAAATGTGTAATCTGAGTATCACGTGTTGCTAATGAGTCTTCTTCCAATTCGCGATGCTGCATTAGCCTTCACATGGTCCAGTTTATGGGATTATTTGGCTAGCACACAGACTGGCTAGTTTCATGAAATAATACAACCCCAGCACACATTGTTTTCTAACTTTTAATCATGCAATATCCTCTTGTTATGACCTATAACTGAATGTCGGCTGCCTGGTCTATCTAGAGGTTTTCAATGAGCACAATTAAGTATTCAAGTATCCCATAATTTGTTATGATCCACACAGTCAAATTCCTTTGCTTAGGTAAAGTACAGATACTTGACTTTCTGTTCTATTCTGCTTTCAGCTGAGGTCGAGCTAACATCACCGGATGTATCTCTTGTTCTATGTTCTCTTCTGGATCTTTAGAATTTCTGGCAGATCTCTGTCAATAGACAACTGCAATTATTTTCAAGTTTTCTTTAACTAGACTTTAGTTGTGTGTGGCATTAATGGTATTGATGATTTTTGCATCATTTTGGATAGATGCATCACCTTTCTTATTTTCACGGTCATATATATATGTGGCTCTTCCAGTTGGTGGGCCAGGTAGCTGTCTTTCCAATTTTTTAAACTCGTATGTATTTATTCCCAAATTTCTTGGCATACTGATTGAGTTCTTCAATGTATCCATTCATTGAAACCTTTCAATTTATTTTCCATCAATGCCTAAAGTCTTTTCTGCAGCGTTCACCTTTTCCTTCTTCATCAACGATTCTGGGTCACTTGCTACCTTCTGACTTGGTTGGACATTAATGAATTTCTTTTGAGGTAGTGATTCTTCACATGTCCTTGTCCTTCCTTTAATGCCTCTGCATCATTCAGTCTCTTGCCCAGAGAATTCCTTCAATATTTCCACTCAAAGCCTGGATGTTTCTTCTCTACTTTCAGTTCTAAAATTGCTGACTGTGTTCACTATATTCTGACACTCTTAAAACAAATCTACCAAGTCCATGGTCATTAGGAAAGAGTAGAACTGCATTACCATCTTTATGAGTAACAGACAGAAGTAGCTCAGAGCGTGAGACTCTAAGAGGGTGTGAATATTGAAGTGTACCACCAGTGGAGTTTTCTACTCATAAATAGAGAATGTGTTAAATTGTTATTGATGCTTACAAAATCAATATTTTATCAGTATATTCATATTCATAAGGGAACTGGGATATATGAATTAAATATTTAAGTTAAAACTCCATCATATTTAGCATTTGCCACTGCATGTGGGCCATCAAATGCTATAATCCATTGAATTTGCTATGTGACAGGTGCATATACAATAAATAAAATATCGATGGCATGAATAGCCTAAGTAATAGAGCATAGACGCTATGAAAAATAAACTAACTTTATTTCTCTCTGGCAAGGTTTTATTTGTAATCTCCCACTGCCCACTAGATTGTGGGAAAAGATGACAAACACTTGCATACTGATATCAAGTCCTTGGATCCCTCAGGTCTCTCTCAAATCTCAATACATCCAAAGATGAAGAGTGGTTCTCAAATACAAATAGCATTCATAAATCTCAAGGAGAAAACAGATTTATGTCTACCCATCAAATTATTGCCTTAAAGCAAAGGCACACTTTTTTCTCTTACAATTATCTTCAGGAGTCTGATGAGGAAATATAACAACTGGCACACCGTTGCCACAGAAACATATTTTGTTTCTCTTACACACTGGTAGACAGTTTTTTTATCTTTTTCCTTTGCTTTGTTTTATAGAAGAAAAGCCTCACTAATAACTGCAATTTTGCAGTTTCACTATTCTCTTTCTAGTTATGCTTCATTATAATAAATAAATTTGAAAAAGGATATATGTCTTTATAATGGAATATGCTCATACTTAATTACTGGGTGACATGATTTTGAAAACATAATGTTGCTGACAAACACAGTGCTTTGCTGCATATGAGGTAATTAATAGTGTTGTTTATTATTCTATAAGTTTTCACTATTGTCAGACATAATTAGCTAAGTAAATTAGATACTAAAATGCATATGGGCTTAGCAGATACCACATAACAAAGTATTATCAAGAATTTAATGATACAGAAATAGCTCTGTGGAAAAAATAGTATTCTGATGCAAATAGTTGCCATGGTGATAGCTTGAAGTCCCATGTGATTTAAAAAATATATATTTTAAGAACATGTGAATTTTAATAACAGGAAAAATATGGACTACCGCATATTTACTAAAAACCATGGTCTAGCTTTCATTTTTCCACGTTGTCACATGTTACTATTTGATTTCCACCATTTGAATATTGATTGTGCCACCAATGGAGTTTTCTACTCATAAATAGACACTTCTTGGGAAAGGTGAAAAAAATCATGAGCCTGGATTGGAGATTTGAATAAATTAGCTTTATGTCATTATCAAAGTCAAGCCATTATATAAAACACATAGTTAATAGACTATAAAAGGAAAAACTATCGGTGTCAAAATCAAGGTTAAACATTGGAAGAAGAAATATATACAGAAATTATAGAACACAATTAAAAGCTCAACAAAAGGCCTTGTGTCAAAAAATTGTAGACATTCAATAAAGGTCTATTACATGAACAAATTAATTAACATTCTAATTATGCCATTTACCCCAACCTCACTTTAATAATATATGTTGAATGCCAGAATATGTAAATTAGCCTAAAATAGTAGCTGATATATCATCTTGTCTTAATGAATTAATTATACCTGTAGGGGTATGAATCCTCAGGTTGAAAAGAAAATTTTTCCTATCAAATCTAATATGTAGGATATAAAAAAGCTTGTAGGAAAATTCCACTATATTTTCATTAGCATTTTCTATAAACTGATGACTCCATTTATATTAAAACCAAACCACTGTCTTGCAGTCAA
Source organism: Tenrec ecaudatus (assembly GCF_050624435.1). Lineage (NCBI taxonomy): Eukaryota > Metazoa > Chordata > Mammalia > Afrosoricida > Tenrecidae > Tenrec > Tenrec ecaudatus. The sequence goes on along the minus strand of NC_134533.1, from coordinate 31,212,168 downwards.
ACGACTGTCTTGCAGTCAATTCACACTCAAAGTAATTCTAAACAGGGTCTAAGACTATCGATCATTATAGGAACAGATAGCTGCACCTTTCTCCCTCTGAGCAGCTGGGGGCTTTGAACCACTAATCTTATGTGAATAATGTGTGCTAAAAAATACATTCCATCTTTTAGTTACCTTATAGCACAGAATAAAACTACTCCATAGTATTCCCTATGCTTTACTCTTTATGGGAGCCGATATCCGGTCTTTTCTCCCATGGTTTTGAACAGCTGATATTTCATGTAACAGTCAAGTGCCAAACCATTGTTCTATTGGGGATTCTTATTTTATTATTCTAATTCAACTATTTGATGCCCTAGATATGTATATTGAAAATTATTCTTGTTTCTCCATATAACCCCAGCTAAAAGCTCAAAAAATTGATATTTGGCAGTTACGATGAGTTGAGGAGCTTGTTTATGAAGGAGCAGAAAGAGTCATTAACAATTTCTGAATACCTAATAAGAGCCTTTTAGAGTAGGGAGCTCTTTTATTATAACTCCACTTTGAGGCAATCATTTTGAATGGGATTTAAGGAAATGACAGTAACTTGTCAAATTTCATACAGCTACAACATGGGTATGAAAATCTGAATTAGTCAGATTCTAAAGATTTTGCTACTATCACATCAATACATTTCATTCTTTTTTTTTTTTTTTGAGGTCTCACCGAGATCACATTTCATCATTTACTAAAAGCATAGGGAGAGCAAGTCTGGAGACAAGAAGGGATTCATTGTTTCCATTAAAACTAAAAGTATATTTTAGACTGGTTCTTAATATATATCTCCCTACATTTTCATTTATTTGTCAAAATTATTTATCGTGAACCCACCACCTATGGTTTTCCTTTAAGATATTAATAATACCATAAGTCAGTAGACACATTTTCTGTCACCCTGAAATCTACATTCTAAAAACAGATAATAAACCAATAAGTATGTGAAAAGTTACAGCTTATCATATGCTACTAAGTGGAGAAGATAAAAGCAGTGTGTGTGATGTACAGTAGCATAGGAAAGGGTTGCTATAAAATTATATGTAGAATCAAATGGCCGTGCAAAGTTTACCAAGATTACCTAAAGAAGTTGGTAGTGCCCATTCTGCCACGGCTGGTGGCAATTTTATCAAGTAGAGAAAATAGCAAACAGAAAAGCTCTAAGAGAGAAAGAGAGAGAGCAGAATGTGATGAAACAGACTAAGTAATGTGGAAAATAGTATGAGATGATAAGGTAATTGGGGAGAGGCAGATTTGGTAGAAATACATAGACCATCACCTACTCAATTTTGTTCTGAATAAGATGAAAAGACATTAGATGGTTTTGAGAAGAACATCATTATCTGTCATGTTGTATAGAATATCCTCTTACTGTGATGTTAATTAGAACAAGAAACAATTCATAGGTGAGGGGTTGAAGGCTTGGTCTATGCTGATAGTGGTGGAGGTGTATATAAGATTAAAATAAAAATATAACTTAAAGGTAGTGATGATTGGATTTGTCAACTTATAAAATGTAGCATATGTCAGGAAAATAGTTTTTAAAAGAATTCCTTGATACTTGGCTTGAGTAACGATAGTATAAATAAAAACAAAATAAACAAATAATGATAATATTTTTTTAATCCAGGCCATTAGGTTGGTACTAACTGATGGCAACCCTCACTGGCAGACTTGAACTGCCCCCTTTGAGTTTCTGAGGTTGCTATTCTTTACAGAAGCAGATGGAAGGGTGAATGCAGACTGGTGAGCTACTGGTTAACAATCCAGTGTGTCACCCACCATGCCACACGGGGAGGTTTAGGTTGCCATTCATAGTGGCTGAAAGGAGTATGGGAAGCAGGCTGGAGAAAGACTAGGAACTCCATTTTACACTGTCAAGATGTCTGATGCTCATTTTAAAGTGGGCAGTGGATTGCACAGCTGAATATATAAATCTGGAATTCAGAGAACACGTCATATCTGGATATAAAAATTTGAGTTTGTCAATAGAAGATTGATGGTATATAAAGTTACGCCTCTACATTTGTTGCTAGTTGCTGTCAAGGCCATTCTGATTCATAAAGACCATGTGGGTTCACAGTAAAACTGATCCGTAGAGGTTTAAGAAATAATTTTGATTTTAAAAAGTATAATGCTTCAAGGGTTGAACCTGTAGAAGAATTAGAAATTATGCGGAATCAGGAAACATATGACAGAGAGTGAACAAAAAGAAGAACTTGGGGAATACATTTCCTTGGAAGTCTGTGAAAAACACATTTCAGGTAGAGAGTAATCAACTCTGTCAAGTCTCAGCCATGTCAAACTCTGACAGAAAGAATCAGACATTTTTTAGAAATCTCCATTGGACTGAGCCTCATGTACATCATTGGAGACCCTGACAACAGTAAACCCTTATGAGTTGTGCCCGAAAATGAAGGAGATAAATGAGACTTATGGTGGCAGGGTGGTAAGTAGAATGAAGAGCTTTTATAGAAAAGATATTAAGGCTGAGAAAGCTTATGCATAAATCAGAGACATTGTATATAAAGCGAGAAAACAGGGGATATAGAGCAGAGGAAGAAGAATCAATGAAGCAATGTACTTGAGTAGGGTATAGATGGTAGGAGCAAATTGAGAGAAAGCAACAGCTGTGTATTCATCGGTATAAATGATATTGGTTCCATAGGATCAGATGAGAAGAGCTTGCTAGACTGGGTGGGAGAAACTGGAGAAATATACTGCAAGTAGTAGTTAAGAAAGTAACCTTTAGACCCAGAGTCCCTGGCTTTTAATCTCAAATTGGTCACTTACTAACGGTGTTAATTATGATATTGAAAAACATTAAAAAGTAATATTAAAATTCCATGGGCTGCCAGAAAATGAACACATCTCAGTGCACCCAGCAAGAATAGCTAACCCTAGCCTATAAGCTCTCTCTCTCTCTGAACCAGCCAGGTACTTACTATATGCATTACTCACCTGGCAATTAATCATGTAACGCTGGTGACCTTTCCTATCCTGCCATATTGAAGAAGTTGAATTAGCTTTTCATTTAGCACTCCACACAGTCCTGTGGTGTTTCCTAATCCAAGGAGAACATCATGGAAAAGTTCGGTTTGCAAGTCAGTTAGCACATCGCGAGTGCCTGCACTGTGCCCTGAACCTGGGGGGGGCGGGGGCACAAAAAGGACGCACTTGTCTGCTAACCAAAAGGCTGTCTGTTCAAAGCCGTCTAGCTGATTTTTAAGGAGAAATACCTGGCTCTTTTGGGTAAAGATTGCATTAGCAAAACTCTATAGAGCAATTAACCTCTGTCCAGTGGGATGGCTGTGAGTCAAACGGACTTGGCGGAACCTAACCAAAGCCACCCTGTGCCAAGAATGCTTCTTTCTACTGAGGAGATGGACATGGTCAGAAAAATAAAATACCTGCCTCCACAGAGTTAAACCTAATAGCATAGATTGGATGCAGTAAGTCGTTAACAGATGAAACTATGACTACTAGAAGACTGCAAAGGAAGAATCCAAGGACTGCACAGCAAAGAAAATAGAATAGCATCTGATTTTCCTCAGAGCAGTACAAGGGTTTGTCCTCAACACGAATGAAATGTGTAGTTATTGATCAAGAATGCAAGAACTGCAAAACACAAGCCAAAAACCCCCATAATAATAACCAAACTCATTGCCATCAAGTCAATTAAGAGTCATAGCAACCTTGTAGAAAAACATGAGGAAAGTATTTTGTTCAAGTGTCACAATAAATCAGAACATATAGTTCTGACAGTAGCAAACTCTACCAGAAACTCTCCACTTGCGCTCCTGTAGTTTTATCCCTTGTTTTCTGACTCAGACCCTCTTGCCTCTCTATTACAAGGGCCCATTACTTAGAAGGATTCATCTGACCCAATTGGGTAATTTATGGTAAATTCCCCATCTTCATGTCACCAGTGTGATAATGCCACTTTTATTATATAAAGCGCTTTTATAATATTTTATTCTGTCCACTTTAGTAGGTGACTTAATGTGATCAGATGTGTGTGTGTGTGTGCATAGGTGCACGTTGTTGTTTTCTTATCCCTGTTTGTTTACTGGTCAATGAGCAGATTACACCCTATATCTTAGAATCCTTTCAACATCCTTTCCTTGTGATTTGATGACCAATACATAGCAAATGGTGTGTTGCTATCTTTTACCAAATTAGCATAGGCTCTGGGCTGCTCACCACAAGACCAGCAGTTGAAACCACCAGTCACTCTGAGGGAGAAAAGTTAAGCTTTCTGGTCCTGTAAAGTCCTGGAAATTCTATGCGGGATCCTTCTGAGTCAAACTGGACCCAGTGGAAGTGGATTTGAGTTTGGGAGAACAGGAAAACACACACTTCAATGGACTGTACTTGTCTCTGTTCCATTTCTCAAATACTACCTTATGTTTTACAACGTGACGGTTTGGGGAAACTGCGCTGAGCAAGTCCATCCGCACCGTTTCCCCAACAGTGTGTACCCACTTTATACCTCTGTCGCATTTTTGTAATCCTCAGGGCATTTCAGCATTCTTATAATCACTGCCATTGAGTCCATGCTGACTCACAGCGACTCTATAGGAAAAGAGAGAACATCCCCTGCTGGTTGGCAAGTCTGTAGCTCTTCATTGAAGCAGAACGTCATTTCTTCTCCTGTGGAGCAGCGGGCCACTTCAAACTACTGACTTTGCAGTTACCAGCCCAAAGTGTAAATACTACGCCACTAGGATTCCTATTCTAGCATAATTAATAGACTATAGTGCAGTGCAAACAACTTTTATACGAACAGGGTCATGAAAAAAGGACCAGATTCAACTACTTTTATTGAGATATTAATTTATTGAGCAGGTCTAGACCAAATTTGCAATCTATCCCAGGTATGCCTGCATACCCAAATAGCGTGTGATGAATAATAGGGACAATTAAAAAACGACCTACGTATGAGTAATTGTCTTTAGCAATAGGATGTAGAAAGAATTGAAAAGTGAAGTATTAAGCGCTTCTCATACCAAATCACCGTATGGCTGTTTATATGAGCATCTGATTGTTTCTGGAGTCTGTATCAAAACCATATCAACTCAAATAAGAAAGACAGCCAATTACAAAATATATCCTACCTCAAATCATATTAGAAAAATAATTTACAATACATCAATGGAATGAGTTGGGGAAGAAAAAAAACCCAGAAACCTATAAAAAGCCTTTTCTGTTACCATTCAAATATTTACTCTGTGAGTTTGTCTTCTAAAGTGGGGCTGTTGGTTGGGCAGCGTTTGGATGTGTTTACCTGCTTTTGTTGTGGATTTTCTCCCCCCCTCCCGCCCCCCCGCCATCATGGCCATTCATTTCTCAAAACAATTTATCCTACAAGGACAGATCTAGGCATGGGATTCTTAGTGGATTCCTTTATGTGAGGTGTGTTTTTTTTTTTCCTTCCACCTTTAAATAGCAAGAAAAGCTTGTTTGTACAGTCTAGGTGAATAAATGGCATACACTTCAAATCTTCTTATTGTGTCCTCAGAATACACATGCACCTACTACTTGTTTTGGGGTTTCCCAGAAACAAGATATACATTCTGACTTGTTGACCATGAGATTAAAAATGGCCTAACAATAACATTCATTTCTTAAAAGGGTCATGTGAAAATGCGCTGTTCTTGTCCATCATGAATAGCAATTCATCTACTTTTTGATACTTACCTGTTTCCCAAAAATCTATTTTGCCTACCTTTACTTGTAAAAGGCAATTACAGTAGTCATATATAGACACAGAATATTCAGATTCAAAACACTAAGCTCCACAACATTTAGAACCTATGACAATAGATTCACTGAGAATGGAAGAAAATCGATTAACATTACAGCTGTTTGTGGCTTTAATCAGAGTTGTATTTTTTAAAAATTTGTTTTATTTCAGGGTTTTTTGTTTTATTTTAAAATCTTAGAAGTAATGGAATTTGCAATGGCATAATCCTATCCCACTCATTAGAAGATGCAAAATTGTTCACTGAAATTAAGGGTACAGGAATACAATGATGATCAGATTCATCCTACATAATAAATATACTTAAATAGTTCTGCTTTTGTTTGAATTTAACTGATTTTAATTACATTTCCCTGTGCTTTCGCCTTGCTCCCTCTCCGCCCCCCCAGCATTGGTGCTTTGAAGTCAAACTTGAAAAGGGAATTCTGAATTAGTCTTTCAAGATCTCAAAATATATATCAACTTCAGTGAGTTTGGACTTTTCTCAGAATAATAAATGTCCTACGACCTTGGCAATTCAATTAAATTACATAATAAATGCCTGACTCTAATTACTTGAATTCATCGCGGCATCTGATATTTGTGGATATCAAACAGCAAGTTGAAGCAAAGGTTATCGAACAAAGTGCCAGTTTTGGAAATCATTCCAGGTGTTTTCTAGTTGCCCCTTTTGTGTTAATATTCTGCTTACAGTGCTTGTTTAAGAATATGTTTCTCTTGGACCTTAGTGTACTTATAATACTGTTTTTCTCTTATGGTAAAGATACAAATGTGATACAGAAGGCTATTAGGTGGATCACCAATGATGATAATTTTTGGAGCAAGAGAGCAATTAATCTTAGGAAGGTTTTTTGACCTCGTTTAGAGAGTATCTATTGATTAGGCTTTAAAAAATGAAATCACAGTAAGAAAATAAAGTTAGCTCACAAGGAAGAGTCTTCACGTGAGGAATCAATGCAGTGCACATTCAAAACTGCCAGCGAACCCAACTTCCTTCTCTGGCTTACCTAAGCATGATTTTTCGACAAGTTATCACTGTCCATTTGAAGATGTAAAATCACAGCTCATTTCAGAAGACACTCTTCCATAAAGAGAGCTGTTTGCTGGGTTGGCTAAACCAGCGACTATTCCAAGCATCTTTGGGTCACACGTGTATGCCACAATCTAATTTGTTTATGCCTAAATTCACTTAAAATATTCAAAACTTAGAGATTTCAGAGGGAACGTATCACATTTCTGATTTCTGTTGAAAAATTTGATAACTAGGTCAGTTTGAATTTCTTTAGAGATCATCTATTGCTGAGCAGTCTATTGTCTTTACACAGGGCCGTGTTTCCAGCTAACACAGTTCCCCACCTCCATTTACTAATTCCCTCGAATTGAGTTAGAATGTCAGTTACCATTTGTCTTTTATCTATGTCCCAATTTACTTCCTTTATATTACTCCTCTGACCTTGCAGGCATTTGAGTTTATGATGCTAGGCTAGCCTTACTAGATTATTTAACAATTAATTTGAAGACAAAAATCACAGAGTAATCCAAAACTCAAAATAATGCACTTGGAATTAAAACCAAAACCAAATAAATAACAAGTAATATTTTTGTTATCTCACTCTTTTATTTATTGAATCAGGGTTTTTTGAGGGCTCACTTTTTGTCTGGCATTGCACTGTTTATTAGCTGAACAGTAAACCTGATGGGGATTGTGTCCTCAAGTAGAGAGAAAAGTGTGAAGCTTCCAAAAATAGAGGATGCTATAACATCATTATCATGGAGAGAGGAATAGTTGTAACAATCATACATAATTAGGTCACACAAAAATAAAACTAGGTGGATATGTTTTTGTTGCTAGGTGCCAGTAAAATGAATACTGAATCACAGGGATTCTAGGCCTTTCTTTCAATGCACCTCTGGGAGGGCTCAACATGTGCACTTTTTGTTTAGTAGTATAACACTTAACTCCTTGGTTTACCCAACCAACCAAATCCCAACCAGACCCATTGCCATCTAGTCTACTCTGATTCTTAGCAACCCATTATAGGGTGCTCAAGGCTGTAAACTTGACCAGAACTGATAGTCTCATCTTTCCTGACCAGGGGGCTTGAAGCATTGATCTTGCAGTTAGCAGTCCAGCTCTTACCCCACAGTACCACCAAAGATCTAAATACATCTATCAGCCCCATGAGGCTTTGTGTGTGTTGCATTAAAAACAAAAGGATTTTGTAGATATATTTAAATGCCTCATCCACTGATTTTATAATAGGAAGGTTATTGTAGATTATCCCGTTGGGAACTTTTCATTCATATGAGCATTTACAGCAGATGGAATCAATGAAATTAGGAGCAAAGCAAAAGAAGGGCCTCACCTGCCATTGATAGCTTATAGGTGAAGGTGACTAAAGGAAAAGCAGGAGATAAATTCTCCCAACACTCTGAATATATCCATGAAAGAGTAATCAATCAGAAACACATCCTCTTGTATTTCATTGTCAAATGAGAAAACTCCAGCCATATCTTTATGTATGGACACAAAATCATTCTCCTATTTGATTTGGAATCACTCTTAATATCTCTGACTCCAACACCTTTTAATATGAAAGTTACTGATATTTATATAAGAAAAGTTAACTTATTTAAATATAAAGAAGAATATGATAACCACAAGCCACCATCCAAATACCAAAAATAGCGTTTAGATCATGCTAATTAAGAAACAATAGTTTGACAATACTGTCTTGTTTGTAGAAACAATGCTAGAGATAATCTAAAAGACTTTTCAAAGATGGCACATTGTTCATAACAAATACTTTTTTTCAATAACACAAAAGACAGCTATACACTTCTGGGCTTCTACAGAGGGAATTCATAGGAACCAAATTGATTACGTCTGTGGGAAAAGAAGATGGAGAAGTTCAATGTCATCAGCTAAAAACAGGTCAGGGGGATGACTGTGGGATAAATGATTAATTGCTCATATATAAGTTCAGATTGAAGTTAGAGAAAATAAAACAAGTCTACCAGAGGCCATACATGACCTTGAATATAGCCTATCAGAAAATAAAGGGACCAATGGTCCCGGAGGGACATGAGTGTATGGGAGGTAGGGGAAGGGAGGAGCGTTGGCCAGCCCAGGGACAAGAGAACAATAAGTGGTTCTAAACCAGTGGAGGGAGGAGATGGGAAGGCTGGTAGGGCGTGACCAAGGGTAAGGTAACTGAGAGGGATTACTGAAACCAGAATGAAGGCTGCACATGGTAGTGGGACAGGAGAAAAATGTAAGGAGATAGAAGAAAGGAGTAGGAGGCAAAGGGCATACATAGAGCCCTAAATACAGACATGTACATATGTAAATATATTTATGATTATGGGGGAAATAGACCTAGGTGCATATATTTCTAGGCTTAGTAGTAGGGTAGCAGGTGGACATTGGGTCTCCTAGCATGCATTCCCTAAATACAAGAGCACCTTGCTCAGCTAAATGATCATTCCATGATACCCACCTTCCCGACATGATTGCTGAAGATAAACAAGTGCAAAAACAAATGTGGTGAAGAAAGCTGATGGTGTCCAGCTATCAAAACTTATAGGAACTGGGGTTTAGAGGCTTCAAGGCAAACAAGCAGCTATCTAGCTCAGAAGCAACAAAGCCCACAGAGAAGAAACGCACAAGCCTGTGTGCTCACGAGGTGTTGAAGGGATCAGGTAGCAGACACCAAAGAACAAAAACCATCATTGTGTCATCACCTTCCCCACATAAACGCTGAAGATGGATGTGTCCATAAGTAAGTGTGGTGAAGAAGGCTGGTGGTGAATGGCTATCGAGAGATATAACATCTGGGGTCTTAAAGATTTGAAAGTAAACAAGTGGCCATCTAGCCCAGAAGCAACAAAGCCCACATGGAAGCAGCACACCAACATGTGTGATCATTAAGGGCCTAGGGGGGACCAGGTTTCAAGCACCAAAGGCAGGCGGGAAACAAGTCATATCATCGTGAATGAGGGGGGTGCGTGATGGGGACCCAATGCCCATCTGTGGACAACTGGACATCCCTTGCAGAGGGGTAGTGGGGAGCAGATTAGTCACTCAGGGTTCAGTGTAGCAGCAATGAAACTCACAACCTTCCTCTAGTTCTTAAATGCTTCCTCCCCTCCACTATCATGATCCCAATTCTACCTTGTAAACCTGGTTAGACCAGAGGCTGCACAGTGGTATAGATGGGAACTGGAAACACAGGGAATCCAGGACAGATAAACCCTACAGGACCAGTGGTGAGAGTGGTGATACTGGGAGGGAAGGGGGATAGAAAAGGAGTACCAATCACAATTATCTACATATAACCTCCTCCCTGGCGGATGGGCAACAGAAAAGTGGGTGAAGGGAGATGCTGGGAAGTGTAAGATAAGATAAAATAATAATAATTTATAAATTATCAAGGGTTCATGAGGGAGGGGGAGCGGGGAGGGAGAGGGAGAGGGTAAAGGAAAATGAGGAGCTGATCCCAGGAACCCAAGGGGAAAGCAAGTTTGGCGAATAATGAAGGTAATGAATGTATAAGTGTGCTTTACACAATTGTTGCACGTGTGGATTGTGATAAGAGTTGTATGAGCCCCAATAAAATGATTTTTTTAAAAAGAAGGAATATCTCATGAATAGTTTTGACTCTGAATATTATTGACAGAACAGTTGTAGGATGACATCAAGAACACCATACATGAAGTAAGCAAAAGGTCATTAAAAAGACAGAAAAGACATTGACTCTGCAGCTCTGGGAGATGGACATATCTGATCAGAGCACACGGGAGCAGACGAAGGGGCAGGAGGAGACAGTGGAGCACAGCCTGGCCCACCAGGCCGTGATGATGATGTTCCTGAGTAGAGCAGCCAGTCCACAGAGAGAACAACATGGCTGGCCCTACTATGAGACATGATGCCCCTCAGTGACTAAGGGCGATACAGGGGACAGCACCGGAGACACAGTGTGGGAATTGCACCTGACCTGATCCCACCACACCGAGGCAAATCACTGGGGGAGTGCAGCAGAACAGCAAGGGGATGGAGTGGCAAGGTCCCCAGGGAATGCTGAAAGTGGACTTTGGGGCCAGGGCGTGGTGCCCCAACAGACTGGACTGGAAAATGTTCCTAAGGGCCAGCAAACGATCCCTGAACTAACTACAAGCTTTTCTCTTGTGAACTGTTTTGTTCTGTTCTTTGTCAGTGGTTTGTTTTTGTTGTTTTGTTGTCTGGGTGTATACTGTTGCTTTGTTTTCCTCTGTCTTGTTTTTGTGCATGTTAGTGTCTCCACATGTCTGTCTGAATAGGACAGGCTGGATGAACTATCTGGAGGAAAAACAACGGGACCAACAGTTCCGGGGGGACTTGGGGTGGGGGGTTAGGGGTGGTAAGGAAGTGGTGTTAACAAACCCAGGGACAAGGGAAAAACATGGGACCCCAAATGGTAGAGAAGGGGGAGTGGCAGGCCTGGTGGGAAATGATCAAGGGTAAGGTTGCTTAGAGAACAGGTATACTCTAGCCCAGAAGGCGACGAAGCATGGTAGTAGGGCAGGAGGAAAGTCAAGGGAGATGGAGGAAAGAGCTAGGAGTCAAAGGGCATTCATGGAGGTCTAGACAAAGACATGTACATGCAAATATATATAGGAGGATGGGGAAATAGATCTATGTGTCTATATTTATAGGTCAAGTATTAAGGTGGCGGAAGGACCTTGGGCCTCTACTCAAACACTCCCTCAATGCATGAATACCTTCTTTTATTAAATTGGAACTCTATGATGCTCACACTCCCGACACAATTGCTGGAGCCAAAGTGGGTGAACAAGTAAATGTGGTGAAGAAAGCTGATGGTGCCGGCTATCAAAAGAGATAGTGACTGGGGTCTTAAAGGCTTGAGGATAAACAAGCGGCCATCTAGCTCAGAAGCAACAAAGTCCACATGGAAGAAGCACACCGGCCTGTGTGATCGAGTGGTCCCAAAGGGATAAGTTACCAGGCATCAAAGAACAAAAAAATCATATCATTGACTGCACACCTCCATGATAGGATCGCTGAAGACAAATGGGTGCATAAGCAAATGTGGTGAAGAAAGCTGATGGTGCCCGGCTATCAAAAGAGATAGTGTCTGGGGTCTTAAAGGCTTGAAGGTGAACAAGCGGCCATCAAGCTCAGAAGCAAAAAAGCCCACATGGAAGAAGCACACCGGCCAGTGCGATCACGAGGTGCCAAGGGACCAGGTATAAGGCATCATGCAAAAAAAAACCAACACAACGATATAAGTGTGTGTATGTATGTGTATATATGTGTATATGTATATGTACATATATACCATATTAAATGAAGGGGGAAGTGCAGAGTGGAGACCCAAGGCCCAAGTGTCGGCCAATGGAGATCCCCTCATAGAGGCGTTTAGGAGAGGAGATGGGTTAATTAGGGTGCGAGGTAGTACCGATGAAGAACACAGCTTTCCCCCAGATCCTGGATGCTTCCTCCCCCCAACTACCATGATCCGAATTCTACCTTGCAGGCCTGGATAGGACAGAGGCTGTACACTGGTACATATGAGGGCTGGAGGTACAGGGAATCCAGGGTGGATGATACCTTCAGGACCAAGGGTGTGAGGGACGATGCTGGGAGAGTGGAGGGTGAGTGTGTTGGAAAGGGGGAACTGATTACAAGGATCCACATGTGACCTCTTCCCTGGGAGAGGGACAGCAGAGAAGGGGGGAAGGGAGACTCCGAATAGGGCAAGATATGACAAAATAACGAGGTATAAATTACCAAGGGCACATGAGGGAGGGGGGAAAGGGGAGGGAGGGGAAAAAAAAAGAGGACCTGATGCAAGGGGCTTAAGTGGAGAGCAAATGCCTTGAGAATGATTGGGGCAGGGAATGTATGGATGTGCTTTATACAATTGATGTATGTATATGTATGGATGGTGATAAGAGTTGTATGAGTCCCTAATAAAACGTAAAAAAAGAAAAGAGGAGAAAAAAATGATTAGGGCAAAGACTGTACAGATGTGCTTTATACAATTGATGTATGTATATGTATGAACTGTGATAAGAATTGTATGAGCCCCTAATAAATTGTTAAAATTAAAAAAACAAAGAAGGAGGGTGGCAGAAGGAGGGGGACAAAATGAGAAGCTGATACAAAGGGCTCAAGTAAGAAGAAAATGTTTTGAAAATGAAGGCATCAAATGTACAAATGTGCTTGAAACACTGGATGAATCCCCCAATGAAATGATTTTTTTTTTAAAGACAGAAAAGAAAGAAAAGATCCAAATAGTTGTCAGAAGGGACTCTGAAACTTCTTCTTAATCACAGATTCACTAAGGCAATGGCAGAAATGAGGAAGTCAAAGAGCTGAACGGTATATTTCAAATAGCAGTTTAAGAGGGCAAAGTAAGATATTATGACGAAATGTGTAAAGACCTAGAGTGAGAAAACTAAAGAAGAAGATCATGTTCAACATACCTGAAACAGAAATCACACACAAAAAATTCCAAGTCTTGTGTTTTGATATTGAAAGATTCTATGGGCAAAATATTGAATGATGCAGAGAACATAACTAAAAGATGCAAATAATTCATAGATTCAAGGTACCACAAGAATCAAGAAAGGAGGGAAAAGAAACTAGTTCACATTCAAACATTTCAAGAAAACACATGCAGTAAAGAATGTGTGGTACCAAAGAAAGAAGTCTAATTGACACTAAAGGCATTTGCCAATAGCATAGATCCAGGAATTGATAAAATACCAATTAAATGTCTCAACAAGCTGTAAAGCAATTGAAGAACTCATCCACTAGGCCCAAATATTTGGAAGACAACTACTAGGCCAGCTGACTGGCAGAGATTCTTATTTGTGAATACTTCAAAGAAAAGTGACCCAACAGAATATGCAAATTATAGAACAATATCATTGCTATCACAGGCAAGTAATATTTTTCTGAAGATCATCCAACAGTGGTTGCAGCAATGCATTGATAGGAAGCTGCTAGAGGTACAAGCTGGATTCAGAAAAGGATATGGAAAAGGATATCATTGTTGAAGTCAGATAGATCTTGGCTGAAAGAGAGAACATCAGAAAAATATTTTCCTGATTATGAAATGCTACACAACTATGTGAGTGTTAACAAACTATGAAGAGCATCTAGAAGAATAGGAAATGCAGAACCCTTCATGGTGCTCATGTGGAATTTGTACTTAGATTAAGAGGCAGTTGTGTGCCCAGAACAACAAAACTCTGAATAGTTTAAAATCAGGAAAGGTGTGAGTCAGGGTCCTATCTTCTCACCTTATTTTGTCAATCTGCATGCTGAGAACATTCTCAGAGAGTCTGGACGATATGATGAAGATTGGTGTATCAGGATTGGAGGAAGTCTTATTAACCACCTGCAACATACATGACACAACCTTGCTTGCTGAAATTGAACAGGATTTGAAGCACGTGCTTATGAAGATCAAGGAGTGCGGCCTTCAGTATGGATTACAACTCAATGAAAAGAAGGCTAAAATCCTCCCAACTGGACCTGTAGTAGCATCATGATAAATGGAGAAAATGCTGAAGTTGTCAAGAATTTCCAGGTGCTTGGATCCATGCTCATGGAAGCAACAGACAAGCGATGAAAGGGCATATTGCACCGGGTAAGTCTGCTGCACAATAACAGTGCTGAAAAGAAAGGACGTTATTTTAATAAATAAGGTATGTCTGACCCAAGCCATGATTTTTTAAATCTCCTCATGTGCATGTGAAAATTAAAGGTTGAATGAGGAAGACTGAAGAAGAAACAATGTGTTTCAACTAGGGTATTGGCAAAGAATACGGAAGGGACCATGAACCTTCAAAAGAACAAACAAATCTGTCTTGGAAGACGTACAGCCAGAAGTCCTTAGAGGAAGGGGCAATACAACTTTGGACATGTTATAAAAAGGGACGTGAACCTGGAGAAAGAAATCATTCTTTGTAAAGGCGGGGAGGGGGGCAGTCAATAAGAGACAGGGTCTAGATATGATGCATTGATTGCAAGCATACAGTCAAACATATACTTGCAAATTACTGCAAGCATACAGTGAAACATAAGAACAATTGTGAGGATAGTGTGAGACTGGGTGGGTGGTATTTTGTTCTATTGTACATAGGATTGCTGTGAATTACAGCTGACTTGAAGGGACCTAATAACACAAACAAGATATAGAGTTATAGTTCAATGAAACATTATGAAACACTGCATTCCATTTTTAACTTAAGTTCCTACTCAATAGATATTAAATATTTTCCATAGAAATAAATGTATTTGTAAAGCTACTACCAGGATAATTTGAAAGATGTATTGATCAAAGACTACAACCTTCAACATGGATTATACCCTATCCTAAAGAAAATTAAAGTCCTCAACACTGGAATAATAAGCAGCGTAATGATAAGTGGAGATATATAGAAATTGTCAATGATTCAGTTTGACCTGGGTCAGAAATCACTAATGCAAGCACTAGTCAAGAAATCAAAGGCCATATAACATTGGGAAAATTTGCTGCAGAAGATCTCTTTCCATTGTGAGAAACAACGAGGCCATTTTGAAGATTAATGTCACCTGACATAAACTATTGTGCTTCCGGTGATGTCATATGCATGCAAATCTGGGCAATGAATAAACAACCATGAAGAATGGAAGCCTTGAATTATAGCATTGGTGAGGAATATTAACTATATCATGAACTTCCAAATGAGAGCAGATCTGTCTGGAAGAAGGAGAGCCATCATGGCAGACTTCCTCTCATGTACTGTGAACATGTTTGACAGGAGGAAGCAAGGACATCATGCATGGTCAAGTGGAGGGGCATCAGAGTAAAAGAAAGATCCTCCAACGATGGATTTATGATGTCATTTCAAACATTGGCTCAGGTATGCCAATGATTATAAGGATGGCATAGGCCAGGACAGCACTTAACATCATCAATCACAACAAACCAGTGATTAAAAAACTCATTTGGGAGTGGATTGCCTTTGTCACGCTAATGAAGTAGGATTGAGTAAGGTACATCTTGAGTGAATCCAGGTGAGATCACATTTTGATATACTTAATTTAATTGTATTTTTTACAAATAAGGTCATATCTGTAGGTTTTAGTATATAAATATATATATTTCATTCATTCACTTGTTTACTTACTTTAGGTTACTACAATTAAAAAATTATATAAGACACTGTGTCATTGCACCAAATACTCTTCTCTCCATAATATACAGCTTAATAGTAACAGCTACATTAGTCTGGTTATGTAACCATTGCCGTTACTGGATGCTAAATTATCTATTATCATAAACCAAAAAGTCAATACTTCTCAGTGAATGATTTCCCCCACACCTTATAGCCATCCATAGCCCT
The DNA here is from genome assembly GCF_050624435.1 of Tenrec ecaudatus. Classification (NCBI taxonomy): domain Eukaryota; kingdom Metazoa; phylum Chordata; class Mammalia; order Afrosoricida; family Tenrecidae; genus Tenrec; species Tenrec ecaudatus. Next base: position 31,195,967 of record NC_134533.1, on the reverse strand, counting down.
CGTCTCATATAATTATCTGTTTTTTTAAATACTGTTATTAGGGGCTATTATATCTCTTATCACAATCTATACATTCCTCCAGTGTGTCAAGCACATTTGCACATATGCCACCATCATCATCTTCAAAGCATTCTCTTCCCACTTGAGTCCCTGATATCTGCTCCCCATTTCTTCCCCTCCCTTCCCTGTCCACCCTATATCACAAACCCTTAATAAGTTATAGATTATTTTTTCTAGATCTTACATCATCCTCTCTTGCCCCTCACCTACTTTCCCATTAATTGTCTCCCTGGGAGGGGTTGATCCTTGTGATCAGTTCTTCCTTTCTCCCCTCACCCTCTCTTAATTCTCCTGGTATCTCTACTCTCCTTGTTGACCCTGAAGAGTTTTCTATCCTGGATTCCCTGTGTTGCGGGCTCTTATCCATAGCAGTGTGCATGTTCTGGTCTAATCCAATTTGTAAGGTAGAATAGAGGTCATGATAGTGGGGTGAAAGAAGCACCAAAGAACTGGGATCTAAAATGTTTAAAACAGCAATAAGAAGAATGGGAGGTACAGAAATAAATGGTATATTCTAACAAAAGTTGTTGTTCATTGCCATCAACTCACTTCCAGCTTCTAGTGGTCCTGTATACAACAGAACTACACAATGCCCAGTTGTGTGCCATCTTCAAAATTGTTCCTATATTTGAGCCCATTGTTGTAGCCACTGTGTCTATCCACCTCATAAAGGACCACGCTCTTTTTTGCTCCCTGAACTCTACCAAGCATGATGTCCTTCTCAACGTACTGGGCTCTCCTGATAACATGTTCAAAGTATCTGAGATGAAATCTCATCATGTTTGCCTCCTTGGCCTGAATCTCTGGTAGCTCCCTTTAAATATACTGCTGCAGTCTTTATCGGATGAACTTTCGCAAAATTTTACTGCATTAGTTACAATTATATTGTTCTATAATTTGAGCATTCTGTTGGGTCACCTTTCTTTGGAATAGGTGTAAATATCAATCTCTTCCACTCGTTTAGACAAGTAGTTAGTTGTCTTCTGAATTTCCTGACATAGACTCATGTGAGCTTTCATTGCTTCATCGTTGATCAATTTCAACTGGTATTCCATCACTTCTTGGAGTCTCTTTCTGGCTAATGTTTTCTGTGTAGTTTGAACCTCTTCCTTCAGTATCATGTTTCTTGATCATATTTTACCTTTTGAAATGGATGAATATCCATGAGGTTGTTGTTGTTTTTGGTAACCGGACTGTATAGTTTTACCATATTCCTGTGATGCTTTCTGCCTTGTTCAATATTTTCCCCATAGAACACATATGTCAATATTGCAGCTTGAGGCTTGGATTTCTTTTCTTTATTTCTTTCGGTTTAAGATATGCTGAGAATATTCTTCCTTTTGGTTTTCTAAGTATAGGTTTTTACACATTTCATTATAATATTTTACTTTGCAGTTTTCGGTTGAGCTCTTGACTTCATTATTTCTTCCATTTGCCTTAGCTATTCTACAATTAGGAGCAAATGTCGGGGTCTCTTCTGACATAGACGTCTATCTCTCCTTTCACTCCTGTCTTTTTAATGGCCTTTGGCTTTCTTCGTGTATTATGCTCTTGATGTCATTGTACAGTTCTTCGGGTCTTCTGCCATTAGTGCTCAATCAATGAATCTGTTCTTGAAATGTTCTCGATATTTGATTAGGATGTACTCAAGATCCTATTTTGCCACTCATGGACTTATTTTTATTTTCTTCAACTTCAATCTGAACATACCTATGAGCAATCGATGGTCTGTTCCACAGTCAGCCCCTGGCCTGGTTTTACTTCCTGATACTGAGTTTTTCCTTGTCTCTTCCCACATATGAAGTAAGATTGATTTCTGTGTGTCCCTACATATGTTTTACAAAAGTTAAACCAAAATCAAACTCACTGCCATCAAGTCGATGACAACTCATAGAGACACTATAGAGCAGGACAGAACTGCCTCTGTGAATTTCTGAAACTGTAGTTATTTATGGGACTAGAAAACCCCATCTTTCTCCTTTATGAAATTAAGTACTATAATACAGCTTAAAAAGTTGGATGTGTTTTCTCCTGGTATATTTTCAATGCTGATAGCTTCTGCCGAGTTGGTTCTGACTCTATAGTGACCCTACATACAACAGAACGAAACACTGGCTAGTTCGGCACCATCCTCATAATCGCTGCTGTTCCTGAGACCGTTGTGACAGTCACTGTGTTGACTCGTCTCTTTGAGCATCTTCTTTCTCATTCACTCTTTACTTAGAATGAGGTTCTTTCTCCGGTATTGCATGTCCAAAATGCGTAAAATAAATTCTCGCCATCCTTACTTCTAAAGAACATTTGGCTGTACTGCTTCAAGATAGATTTGTTTGTTCTTCTATGAGTTGTAATTTTTATTTCTTTATCCTCATAAAGGCTTGAATAAATAATTATAAAAATTAAACCAAATATTTTTTTCTACAGAAAATTTTCTCTACATGCCTTATTGTCATTTTCAACTTGATGTTGAAGACTAGTATCTAAACATTTCAATAAAATCTTGTTTTTTGGTTCAGGGATGTTAACTTAGATGCAATTAGCCAAATAATTTTGTATAAGGAATAAATTTAGTTTCTTAAATCATATACTACATGTTTATGACTCTTATTATTAATAATAGTACTACTGGTAGTAGCATCTTAAAAATCTAAAGTTACATGTCTGCCACAGGGGTTTTAGGTGTTTTAATAATGTGTACTTTTTGATAAAATGTCTTGAGCACAGCAGGATGCCTAGGGAACCATTACACTTTTTTGATTGATTCAATTATGATGTTGCAGTAAATAAATCTTTCCCAATAAGAAATATGTATTGCTCCTTCTACAGAGAGAGAGCCAACAATATTACCGGTATTAGAATCAATTTTGTAGACAACCCAGGAACCTGAGTAGTAGATCAGTCTTTAAAAAAAACTTCTTAAACTTCATTTACATTTATTTAGATTATTTGTGATCTGTGTAAAATACCCTATCCAATAAAACAGCATATTTTCATATGAGACCAATTTATTGATAATAAATTAGAAGTAACCAAAATGCAATTAGAACATAACATCTATTTTATTAAATAAATTTAAAAGTCACACATAATTATCAAAAGGCATATAGGCCCCTATAAATAAATAATAAAGTAAACATCCATAGTCACACACACACAAAGTTCCTACTATATATTTGTTTTACATTAGTTGATAATGGCCAAATATACCCAGGATAGATTAAATGTCATTAATTCTATACTAAAAAATAAAGAGAATATGTTTCTACCTAATATAGAGGTATAGTATGTTCATACAGGAAATGTCAGTATATTCAGAATTGTACTTAATGAAGTCCTGATGGTATATATATATATATATATATATATATATATATATATATATATATATATGATAAAGAAAAGAAAAAAAGAATGATGGAATAATGCAAAAGTTTTTGTGAATTCTGACAAAAATAAACTTCAAGCAAAAATAATAATATGAAACCCCACCTCCATTGAGTCCATTCTGACTCCCATACTGAATTTTCAAGGCAGCAAATTATATCGGAGCAGACAACCTCATCGTTCTTCCACAGAGCATCCGGTGGGTTTTCACTGTTTCTGTCATGGGGAGCAGTCCAGCATTCACCTGACACCAGCACCAACACATCTCCATAAGTAGGAAAGGAAGAAGGAAAACAGAAATCCAGGGAGGAAGGAGCGGAGAAAGCAAAAGAGAAGGAACGCATTAGTTTTCACCCAGAATGATGATAGTAGTTAGGTGACAACTTGTAAATAGCATACAAGTCATACTATGGATTTAATGATATTGTGCCAACCCTATAATTAAAATTACAACACATTCATGTTTCAAATTCATTAAGATATGATTTGATAGCATAAACAAGATATTTATATTTAAAAAATAAAGAATATAATACATGTACATAAGTATGATTTTAATTCAGAATATAACCATTCAATGTATTATCATGGGAAATGAAAATGTTTGGGTTATATCTTTTATGGATCCAACTGCATCCAGCTGTACTCAACTGCTATCCTGAGGATTTGCTCTCTTGAAGATTTATTAGTTGAACCCAACCAGCAGCTGGATCTGTGCAGGAAGAGTCTGACTTGGCATTTGCTTCCATGAAGTTCACTGACTTATGAGGTCGTTTTACTGTATACTGGGTGGGGTTGTCATGATGCTGGGTTGCCTGGAGGGTTTTGGTCCCTTTAATGGTGGATCTCTTTGGAAATCAAAGCTCTGGCGGGGAAGTGAGTTGCGTATCGAGTGGCTAACCACAGGATCACCAGTTAGAACCTGCAGCCACTCCGGGGGAGAAATACAAAATTTTCTGTTCCCATAGATTTATAGCCTCCCAAACCCTGGACATCAGTTCTATTGTGTTCTCCTAAGATCACTAGGAGTTTAGTTTGCTTACACTTGGAGGATAACTTTCGTTACATTAATGAAGTTCTGCTAAAGTAGGTTATTTCCTAAACCTAATCAACCCTGAGTTATATAAAGAGTAGAACAGAGATACCCACAGGGAAAGACAGCACCAAGAAAAATAAGGAGTGGCAAAGATCTCCGTGGGCCCCCGAATGAAAAGGAAGACTCACAAACAGATGCCGCATAATCAAAGTATTGATTTAGACTTTTAACTTGCAAAATTTAGCGAAAAATAAATTTGGCTTTTTAAAGTTACCCACTTACAGCATTGTTGCTGACCTCAGCAATAAACAACTAAGACATATGCCAGACTGTAAAATAACATTCGTTATCTGTTTTACCATATATTGACTGGTATTTCTATTAAAAGGAAGATAACAAAAGTGAAGGGGGAAAAAAACCTTTGTGACAAGCCCAGATATCTCATTAATATGTAAACAATTACCATACTCATTGCTGTCTAGTCCTTTTTGACTCATAGTTCAGACCATATAGAGTAGGGTTGGACTGTCCTTGTGACTTCCAGAGATAGTAACTCTATGGGAGTTGAAAACCTTGTCTTTCTCCTGAGTAGCTAGCTGGTGGTTTCCAACTGCTGACCTTATAATTAGCAGCCCAATACCACCAGTATTCAGCTTCGACTCAACAGCAGTGAGTTAAACAATTACCATAGTGTACTTATTAGACTAAATTATTAGTCTAATAGTCCACTGAAAAATCTGGGTGTATGTGGATTGAAAATTGTATGGTTAAGAAAGATTGCTATATGTTATAACTTAGATGAACCTTTTCCCTTGTCTCACTACATTACTATTCATGAACCCCTTCTCCAGGAATCGTCCAGGGATGGCATTCAGACAGTTTGCACAGGTTCCGCAGAACCAAAGCCTAATTTTATGTTGAATTCCAAGAACTGATAGCTAAAATGGCACTTTAATCCGAATTCCGTCTCGGGTGAGTGGCTAGAGAGTTGCCCAATGGAAATCACAAATTTACATCACTTACTTTTTTCAAACATTCATTTGCTCAACCGTGTATTTTAAGTACCAGTATTATGTTCATTACATTCATGGATGTTAAAAAAAATAGATGGAATTGCGTAGGATTTATTTATTCATTTCATAAAACTTGTATACTGTGAGGAAATATTGCCTTCTCATTCCCTGCCTTTGTTATTTCACTAGACATATAACACAAAGAGAAAAAGTGCCAAACAACCAGAAGGTGACACATTCCCGTATGGTTCAGGTTTGTTTTGTGCCCCCAATTCTCATGAGATATTATTAGCAAATTATACAATTCCTGAAAGTATTCAAAGAGCCTAAATATTGCCTAAATAATTGCTGTCAGTTCAGCAGAAGTGTAAAGGTGTTTTCTTCAAAGCTGAACATACTAAGAGGGGAGAAGTCACCTGTGTCTAATATTTCAAACACAATGACCTGCCTCTAACGGAATGAGCTCCTACTCCTGCAGTAAAAGAGTTGGTTAAAGATTAATTTCACAATATATTTTACTTATGTATCTCAATTTTTGGTGAATTGGGTGGAGGTTTACAAAGCAAATCAGGTTTCAATTAAGAAGTCATTCATATGTTATTGCATATCATTGATTTCAGTCCCCAGGATATAATGTCACTTATCACACTTTGATTTTTTCTCTCTTCTTCTTTCTTTCATAATCAATCTGATTTTTTTCCTTGGGTAAATGCTGCCCTCATTATTTCAAATGCTTGATTATTCCAACGTGTGCACACCTCTGGTGTTTTCATGCTCTTTACAGACTCACTGTTTATCTCTGAATAGGAAGTCTAGGTGGCATAACCGCCTTATCTGCGATCCGACTGGAATATAATATTTTTTACCAGAGACAGGTCAGAAGGGAATATGGGGAGATATCAATTCAGTTGAACAAAGCTTTTGTTAAATGCAATTAAAATGAATAATAATAGTAGACAAATTAGTGTGATCATTACACAATAGAGTGAACCTAGTAAGTATACTAAATTTGGGTAAAAAATAGTTAAAATGGAAAATATATTGTCATAGACATTGCACCACATTAATAATTAAAAAGTAAAGATATTTGAAAATCCAAATTGAAATACTGCAGAGACGTACTGACAAAGGAGAGTTTCACAAATCGGCTAAAGAGAGGGTCAAAATGCCAAAGAAAAGATAGCAAACATCGGCAAAGCCTGTTTCTCCTTTGAAGGCCACGGTTAAAATCTTCCATGGTCAAAGTTACAATGTTTTATGTTATGTTTGAGGAACTGGACCCAGCTCCTAATACTAGAATCCTATTATCAAGTTATAGCTCCAAATCTCTGACAGTAGAAGACAGGAAGTCAGCCTCCTGCACTTAAAATATATGTTTGATCACAAATTAAAACAACTGAGCAAATTGAAGGTGAGAAGACACAACACACTTCTACTATCTTCCTTTCATGATGGCATTGTTAACTCTACCCCTTACCAAGCGTGGTCATATGTTGAATCATAAAATTTTCATCCTTGCTCTTTCTTGTACAGCTCATTTCTCTGCTGCACAGTAATCATGATTCTCCAAGTCTAAACAAGGAGAAATGTCATTTAAAAAAAAACCAAAAAACGAGAGGCTAGATGATAGAAACAAAAATAATTCTCAAAAGCTCCTAGATTTTCACTTTGTGATTAAATCCTTGACAGTTGTCCAAGGCCCACGGGATAACAGCCAAGGGAAAGAAAGAAAGAAAGAAAGAAAGAAAGAAAGAAAGAAAGAAAGAAAGAAAGAAAGAAAGAAAGAAAGAAAGAAAGAAAGAAAGAAAGAAAGAAAGAAAGAAAGAAAGAAAGAAAGAAAGAAAGAAAGAAAGAAAGAAAGAAAGAAAGAAAGAAAGAAAGAAAGAAAGAAAAGCACTCAGGCCCGTGGTTTACTGTGAGAGGACACTGAGGTGGAAAAAGCTGTTAGGCCCCACAGAAAGGATGGCTGAGACGTCTTACTTATTCTATGAGGTCTTGACGGGATCTGACCCATATTCCAGTGGGTTGGTCTTTGGGGTCTGTGGAAATGCTAAACCGTGATGACACATCTGGAATGACTGCATCACAAAGCCTTTCTTTCAAATTTCCATCTTGTTCTCTCCCGACACTGACTATTAGGAGAATGTCACGGGCAGTAGCTGCGAGGTTCTTTCTTCTTCAATGCCTTGACTGTTGCATTCCTTCTCCAAAACCCAAACCCACACTCGCCATCATCCAGTCAATACTGACTCATAGTGACCCTGGCATCAAATCTCAAACAATAAGACCGCAAACTCAGGTTTAAAAATTAAATATTTAAATCAAGAAATTCATATTCGCAAAACTGCACCATTTTTAATTGTAATCATATGATGAGCAATAACCCAGAGACCACACCCACCAACCCACTCAATGCATGACCACAAAAAGTAGAGACTATATGCATATGTCTATACATATACACATACATATATAGTACAATTGTGGACTCAACTTTATTTAAATTTAAGTTAACAAAGTAAAATTGAACTAAAAGAGAACACATAAGCATCATTGGACTATTTATAAAATTTTCTGAACAAGAAAATAAAGACTAAATAATTTTCTAAAGAAATGGAGCAAGAAAAAATAAACAGCATATTTTAGTAGATTCTTTATAAGATTGAATCTTTAGTTTTATGATGTCCATAATGCCCAATGACCCTTTTATTAAAAGAGGTATTGTTAAAAGATGGAGATTAGATGATACCCATATTCTACAGATATTCATAAGATATAATTTTTTCAAAAACTAGATCAATATTATCATATAGTAATAAAATAATATTGAATATAATTAAATTACTATATTATTACTTTATTTTGAAATAATTTCTAAAATGTTTAATTCTGCATTTAAATTACTATTGTGCTTCTCTCTAGCTCTGTATCAGTTTTACCTTTCTTAATTCTTTCTTTTTAAATCATGACTTACATCATTTGTTAAATTTCATCATCAGATTGTTTTCTGAAGATAAATACATGGATTGTATACTCCCTGAAGTCTTATGGTCTTGACAGTATTTTTCTTGTAGTCTTTAAAAGTATAAGGGCAATCTGGATGAATAGATAACCATGGTATCAGATTATTTCCCTCAGAATTTCATCCTTTCTTCTGTTTCTGGCTTTCAAAAAACATTGAGGACTCTCTGTGTCTAAACTGTCCACAAAAATTCCTAAGAACTATTTTTTGCTGCATTTATATTTAAGGGATATTTTCATAGAGTTAATTAAAATTCTATTAATTGCAAGAGGATATATCTTGTGAATGTACATAATAATTATCCATTTTAATTTGAGATGCTATTCTTGAATTTAGAAAACTTCTATGTGTAACTTTTTCCCCCTTTTTCCCTCTCTCTCTGAAATCATGTTTCTGTAACACAGTGAATCATCTTTGTCCTCCACTACCAACCAATTTCTTTACCTATCATGACCCTATTTCTTTCCATCTCATGTCTTTAGGTCTATTTATCACAACTATTGTTTACTGGGTTTGTTTTTGATTCTTTTTTTTAAATCATTTTATTGGTGCTGATAAAACTCTTATCACAGTCCATACATACATCAATTGAGTAAAGCACACTTATACATTCGTTGCCCTCGTCAGTCTCAAAATTTGCCTTCCACGTGGGTTCCTGGAATCAGCTCATTTTCCTTTTCTCCCTTGCCCTCCCTCCCCACTCCCCTCTCCCTCATGAACCCTTAATAATTTATAAATTATTATTTTATCTTATCTTACACTGCCCGGCATCTCCCTTCACTCACTTTCCTGTTGCCCGTCCCCCAGAGAGGGTTATATGTAGATCCCTGAAATCAGTTCCCTCTTTCTATACCCACTTCCCTCCTGGTATGGCCACTCTCACTAATGGTCCTGAAGGTTTCATCTGTCCTAGATTCCCAGTGTTTCCAGATCCCAACTGTACCGCTGTGTATCCTCTGGTTTGCAAGGTAGAAATCAGATCATGATAGTGGAGGGGAGGAAGCATTTAAGAACTAGAAGAAGGTTGTGAGTTTCATTGTTGCTACACTGAACCCTGAGTGACTCATCTCCTCCCCACTACCCCTCTGCAAGGGATGTCCAGCTGTCTACAGATGGCCACTGGGTCCCCAACATGCTCTCCCCTCATTCACGATGATATGATTTTTTCCCCTGCCTTTGTTGCTTGAAACCTGATCCCCTCAGTGCTTATGATCACACATGTTGGTGTGCTACATCCATGTGGGCTTTGTTGCTTCTGGGCTACATGGCTGCTTTTTTATTTTCAAGCCTTTAAGTCCCCAGACGCTATATCTCTCAGTAGCCGTGCACCATCAGACTTCTTCACCACACTTACTTATGCACACAGTCGTCTTTTGGCGTTTATATGGGGAAGGTGATCACACAATTATGGTTTTTGTTCTTTGGTGTCTGCTATCTGATCCCTTCAACACCTCGTGTTCACTTAGGATTGTGTGTTTCTTCTCTGTGGGCTTTGTTGCTTCTGAGCTAGATGGCCGCTTGTTTGCCTTCAAGCCTTTAAGACCCCAGACACTATATATTTTTTGATAGCCGGGCACCATCAGCTTTCTTCACCACATTTGTTTATGCACACGTTTGTCTTCAGAGATCATGTCGGGAAGGTGGGTATCATGGAATGACAATTTAGCTGAACAAGGTGGTATTGTATTGAGGGAGTGTGCACGAGGAGGCCCAATGGCCACCTGCTACCCTACTACTGAACCTATAAATATATGCACTTAGCTCTATTTCCCCCATAATCATAAATATAGTTACATATGTACATGCTTGTATTTAGGCTTCTATATATGCCCTTTGCCTCCTACTCCTTTCCTCTATTTCCTTACGCTTTCCTCCTGTCCCACTACCATGTTCAGCCTTCATTTTGGTTTCAGTAATTCCTCTCAGTTCCCTTGCCCTTGGTCACTCCCAACCAACCCTCCCATGACCTCCCTCCACTGGTTTTGAACTACTCATTGTTCCCTTGTCCCTGGGTTGACCAACACCTCCTCCTTTCCCCTACCTCCTCCACTCTCATGTCCCTATGGGACCGTTGCTCCCATTACTTTATTTTCACATTGTTTGTCCAGGCTATCTTATCTAGGTGGACCTACAGATATAGTAATATGTGCATAAAAATGCAGATGGCTTTGACAGCACCCAAGTGGCACATAAGAACATGGCTTCAACAGCAGCAATACCGACACGCTAACAAACAAAAAAGCCACTGACACAAAATTTAATAAAAGAAGAGAAGAAAACAAAACAAAAGGACAGCAAAATAACCAAAAACCTTTTAGTAGTTCGAGGTCTGCTTTTTGACCTTTAGGATTGTGGTTTTCACAGCCATGTATATTTGTGTATTTTCCATTTTTAACTGACGTTGACTTTCACTTTCATCTACTTTTATTGTTTTCTAAAATTGTATCCCTTTTCAATTCTTTGATATAGCTTAATTTATATGTCTTCTTTAGATGTGTGTTTTTCTCTTGTTTTGTTTGTGTTCTTTTAGTCACAAATTTATTTAGTTATTCAGATTATTTTCAGATATTATATATTCAGATTATATATATATATATTCAGATTATATTATATATTCAGATTATATTCATGGAATTGATTAATAATTTTTAGAAGGACCTGAAGCCTACTGAGGAATAGTACTGGGAGTCTCAAGACTGAGAGAGAATTGTGTTCTTGGGTTTGTTACCTTAAATACCCTTTCTTCCAAAATGGTATTTTCTTCACCCTAGAAAAGAGAAATATATTCTCTTTAAATTTTAGATGTTCATAAGAGGCCAGTGTCATTCATATCAAAGCCATTTATCTATCAGATGATTTGGATATCAATATGGAACTCATGGCTCCCATCTCTTTGGAAATTCCACATTATGGCCTGTGGTCATCTTCAGTTAGCATATTCGGTAATAGACAATAGAAATATCTTGCAGCTATGTTTTCACATTCAACTAACCCTCCTTCTGACATTTTGTAGCAATGAACCACATCTCTATAGACATTCTTCGAAAATTCATAGTAGTTTTTAACACAACCATAGATTGCTGCTTTAAATCAAAGCATCAACGAATTGGACTTTCAGGAGAGTGACACTTACTCTGCAGGACTCTGTGTGCTGCTGGCCATCCGAGGCACCATGGGCATGCTCCCTTGGTGCAGACAATGCCATATGGGGCAGGAGTACTTCAAGGGGACCAACTTGGGGCTATGGCATTCCCTTGATTTGTCACCTTCTCCCTTCCATATTTTAACCTTCTGCTTTCTTATTACTTATTGTGGAAGTCAAAGCAGCAGAGCAAAAGACTTCATTCAGTGGGCATTGTCTATAAAGTAACTTACATGTTTTTAAAAGGAAGGATGTAACTTAAATATACATCAACTTATAAAAGTAAGGTTTTTATTTCCATTGAATTCAATTAAGATTGGATAGAGGAATAATATGTTACTGTATATGTATACATATGTTTACATATATAATATAGATACACACACATGTGCACACCCAGTAAGGGGATGCTGGAGCTAAAAAAGAAAAAAATAAGACCTTTATATAAATTGTGTTTAAACTCATTTTACAGATAAGAAAACTGAATCCCAGAACAGCTTTATTATCTGCTTTACTCCCTCAGCCCCCAAACAGCTTTTACTCCCAGAGACTATTATAAACTAGATTAGGGTGGATCAAGCTATGGTATAATAAAATACTTGTCCAGTCATTCTTTCTCTTGACCCAACCTAAATTTTTCTAGGCTTAAACATTTCTCACTTGATGCATGACAGAAATTTCTTCTCTGGTTTTAAAATATTGTTGATGGTTTTGTTTCTTTCTTAATCTTATTTTTGTCTTTATTTCATTATTACTTTCTTATTTCTGTTCATTATGTTTTCATTGCTTCTCAATTTATGAAACACAGAAGAAATGGATGAATAGTGAGAATAACTGATGCAATGCTTGATAGGGAGCAGGCTGGGAAGCTTGAGGCAAATGGAGGGGCAAACACTGGGCGTGGGAGGAGGGAGGGAACACTAGAACTGCTTGTGATGATGCATATACTCCACCTTTTTAAAGTGACAACCATGGAAGTGTATGCTAATGAAGTTTACGTCACAAAAACTACTGGAATAAAAAACCAAGAATGAACGTCGACTTTAGGTTCATGGTGATGGAGTAATTTGGAAAAGGATATTAATCTGTTGCACCACAGAGTATAATCAATGACATTGAAATGTACAGGTAGAAGTTGTCCAATTGGCAAACATTTTTGGTTGTACATGTTTGCCATAGTTAAAAGAAAATAATTACACGAGTAGCAAGCATAAGGAAGAAGAAAATGCATACAAATTGATTGTGGTAATGCGTCTACACCTCCTCTTGAGCTATTATTGAATTGCAGGATGTGTGGAAGGAGGGCCACAAAACTGTAAAAATAAATAAATAAACATAGTATATGAATACGCACATAACAACGTAAAACAATCAAAATAAGAAAGACAGAAAACCGTGTCCCAGGAGGGAGACACGGCCTAGCCGGAGCACAACACTAGTCAGTGACAAAATCTGAACGCAACCACATTTCTCGGTTCGTGCCCCAAGGTTCCTACCAGAGATGCTTTCCACATGGAGATGAGCCATCTCAATGTGTTGGCTAAGCAAAAGTCTATTCACTAAGTAAAGCTGTGTGTCTGATGTATGAAAATCATAATCATTTTTAGTACCCACACACAAAATGCTGAAAAGGAGCTAATCTAGCTGACCAAAACTAAGCACATACTATGCTACACATACACTTTCCATAGAATAATAATCTGAGAGAGCTAGAGAGATGGATAGCTCGGTCATATGCTAAGTTCTCAGGTAAATGCAGCTTTCAAAACACACTTCAACCGAATCCCCATGAAGCTGTTACCGTGGTGACAGCAAGAATTGGGAGAAGAATGTAGAGGAGGGGGGCAGGCGGAGACAATCAGAGCCCTGTTTGACTCGCAGCGCCGTCATTGGACTCAATTTTATGCAGCAGCAGTGCAGTTTCTGATCATACAAGTGCAAAATGGTAACAGTTTTGACAACAGCTCTATACAAAAGGTCAGGCAGCTTCTGACTATATTGTTTGCCTTTTTTCTTAATCAGAGGCAATGGAAGAGCTGGAGAAGTTTCCCAGTAGGTAGCCACAGACTCAAAGTGTGTGCTGTTATTAATCAAATCTGATATTGGTACCATCCAGCGTTAACCCCTTAACCCTATTACAGCAGTGAATGGTATTATAAAACCCCAGATCCGCTTCTGTATCTGTTAGCTTCCTTAAATCACGGACATCAGGAAATAAGGTTGGATAATGACCCCTTTTGTATTTGTAATGAAGCTTATCTGTAAACATCAATGCATTCAAGAAATATTCATTAAGCACTTTTTGTTAATGTGCAGACCCCATTAGAGGAATTATAGAGGACTTTAAAAAGAAGACTTCATGTTGCTCTGAATGTTTTTAAAAATAGCAATTTATGTATCTGACTATCCTACACTGTAAACAATGACCCTGGCACACCCATCTGTGTTTATCTAGAGCCTGCAACCACAACTAGCACGGAGTAAGCACCCTACAGACATGTCTCAAATGGGGTCACTGAGATACGGAAAAGCTCCTACTTCCAGGTTCTCAGTATCTAGATAGAAAAAAAAATCCACATTTAATCAGTCTCACTTGATTTTTAAATGTGTGGCCTTTGTGGTTTATTCAAAACTGAATGAACGAATGAACTAGAGGATCACAACTCAATGTATGCAGGGACTCATGCATCCATATGGCTCATAAACTCCACAGTTACCTGTTCAACAAACTCCATTGGATTTTCCGATGTTCAACCAAAGTCAATAGAGAAAATGCAAATAAATGATAGCTGTAAGAGAAGAAATGAGACAAAGCCCAGAGTTTGAAATGCAGAGCACTAAGAAAATGGCACTTGACTCATTTTTATTTATTGCCCCGAGAAAGAATAGGAAGCTTAAATTTAGGTCTCCCAGGGCAACCGGGATATGAATTAACTCAGTACCACCTACTCAAGCTAATCTCTGCCATCAGAATCACGATGAATTCTATGTAAGGATAATACAATAAAAGGGAGATGGCTTGGGGGCATAGTTATAATCTACTTTATAATTTGAAGACCTCATTTGAAAAAGTAAATTTAACTCAGAGATTAACTATTTCAGCAACTGCTATCTTCAATGTCCTGTAAGATAGTGTGAACTTTGATATAAGAGGAATCATCTTAAGTTAAAAGAAAATATTCTAACAGATAGGTCTACCTCACCATATGATACCAATAAAAACACCCAGAGAGAAAGAGATTATTATTTTATTATCATTGAAGAGTTTCATAGACAGTTATATTCAAATTCATTTTTAATTAATAAAAATATATAAATTATTATTTTGTCATGTCTTACACTGTCCAATGTCTCCCTTCACCCACTTTTCTATTGTCCATCCCCCAGGGAGGAAATCACATGTAGATCCTTGTAATCGGTTCCCCCTTTCTATCCCACCCCCCTTCCACCCTCCCGGTATCGCCACTCTCAGCACTGGTCCTGAAGGGATCATCTGCCCTGGATTCCCTGTGTTTCCAATTCCTATCTGTACCAGTGTACGTGCTCTGGTCTAGCCAGATTTGTAAGGTAGAATTGGGATCACGATAGGAAGCATTTAGGAACTAGAGGAAAGTTGTATGTTCCATCGTTGCTGCACTGTACCCTGATTGGTTCGACTCCTCCCCAAAACCAATCCATAAGAGGGTGTCCAGTTGCCTACAGATGGATTTTGGGTCTCCACTCTGCACTCCCCCTCATTTATAATGATATGATATTTTGTTCTTTGATATATGATACCTGATCCCTTCGCCACCTCGTGGTCACACAGGATGGTGTGGGAGCCATAGGAGGGGCCTGAGGGCTTTGCCCCAATCCCAGTGGACAACTGCCCCTCCCCCAGAAGAATTTATTTCAGAGGACAGCACTGAAGCTGCAGCTCGGGGAGAAGGACATGTCTGATCAGAGCACATGGGAGCAAATGAATGGGGAGAAAGAGAGAGTGGTGCATATCCTGGCCCACCAGGTATGGAGGATGATATCCCCACTCTGAAAAGCCAACATGCAGAATGGACCATGTGGCTGATCCCACTATGAGATACGGTGTCCCTTTCTGACCCATGGCCATACGGGGAATAGCACTGGAGACTCAGTGTCGTGATTGGCCCAGTCTGAACCCACGACATCAAGGCAGAACACTAAGGGTGTGCAGCAGAGCATCTGGGGGGGGTGGGGGGGAGCAGAACAGGGAGCTCCTGAGGGAAGTGCAAAGGATAGATGGGGGCCAGAGCATGACACCCCATCAGACTCATCTGGAGGGCAAGCCTAGAGGTCAAAAAACACACTTTGATCTATTTACAGGTTTTTATTTTTATTTTTTTCCAATTAATTTACTTTTTTCTTGGTCATTGGTTTTCTTTGTTGTTGTCATCATTGTGTTCTCTTCTGCTATGCCTTGTTATTTGGTGCATATAATTATCTCTGCAGATCTATCTAGATAACAATCTGGAGGAGAAATCGGGGCAATGGTTCCTGGGGGACATGGGAGAGGGGGGGTGGGGGAAAGAAGATGTTGACCAACCCAGGGACTAGTTAGCAACAAGTGATCCAAAATTAGTGACAAGGAGGGTGTAAGAGGCCTGGCAGAGATTCAGGAAGGGAAATGTAACCAAGAGGAATTACTGAAATCCAAATGAAGGCTGAGCATGATAGTGGGACAAAAGGAAAGTAAAAGGAAATAGAGGAAGAACTAGGAGGCAATGGGCATTTATAGAGGTCTAAATACAGGCATGTACATATGTAAATATATTTATATAGGATGGTGGGGAAATAGATCTATGTGCATATATTTATAGGTTTAGTATTAAGGCAGCAGATGGACATTGAACCTCCACTCAAGTACTCCCTCAATGCAAGAACACTTTGTTCTATTAAATTGGCATTCCATGATGCACACCTTCCTGACATGATCACTGAAGGCTAACGTGTGCATAAGCAAATATGGTGAAGAAAGCTGATGGTGTCTGGCTTATCAAAAGATATAGCATCTGGGGTCTTAAAGGCTTTCAGGTAAACAAGTCGCCATCTAGCTCAGAAGCAACAAAGCCCACATGGAACAAACACACTAGCCTGGTGTTGAAGAGACCAGGTATCAG
Organism: Tenrec ecaudatus; assembly: GCF_050624435.1. NCBI lineage: Eukaryota > Metazoa > Chordata > Mammalia > Afrosoricida > Tenrecidae > Tenrec > Tenrec ecaudatus. The sequence continues at coordinate 31,179,178 of NC_134533.1, read as the reverse complement.
GCATCAAAGAACAAAACATTGTATCAGTGTATGCCCACCTTAAGCAAATGTGGTGAAGAAAGCTGATGTTGCCCAGCTATCAAAATATATAGCATCTGGGGTCTTAAAGGTTTTCCCCTTATTTTTCACTATTACACAGCCTGCCAATGACCAGAATGCCTCAGATTACACACTACCGTGTATTTTATTACTAAGTTATAGGTGATAGAGTGATGTTTTTATTCTCCCCTCTTTCTTTCCTCTGTTTCCGTCCCTCCCTCCTTTCATTATTTCCTTTCTCTCACATGCATTTTCTGCCACTGAGGATCCTGGATTGGGCAAAACAGAAACTGACTTTGTCTGGAAGCATAGAAGGAAGTGATTTTTAAAAGAATTTGGAAAGCTTACAGAATTGTTGGAAGGTCTAGAAGATTCTTCCTACTGGTCCAAGTTATGCTTCTAGCAACATTGTCCTTAAGTGCAAACCCGACCTCACAGGAGACCCACGATGACTGCCACTGCCACAGTAAGTGGGAGAACAAATGCTACAAATGACAGATCTGCACAAGAAACTGGAAAGCACATTGGTTGTTTACCTTCTAAGACTACTGCCAATATCACCAAAGGACAGAAACCTTTGCTGTCACTTGAGCCTGGAGAAAGAAACACAGAAAGAGAGAGTTCTTGTGAAATCAAGAAACAAACAAACAAAACAATACGAGCCACCTAAAGCTTGCTGGCTTGCTTTGCTCTCTTCTTGATGTCTGTGACCAGTGATTCTAAGTGATGCTATCGAAACCACACATTTGTGCCGAGTCGCAAGGTTGCCTGGAAATGTGAGTTTGGACTTTTGTTATCCAAAAAGGATGAATAATGTTAAAATGTTTATGAATAGGAGAGAGTTCTTCACAATATCATTGGCAACCATGAATTTGAAAGTGATTTCTTCTATCCATCTATCTTGCAAAGAGTTAAGGCAAATCATATAACCCAGGGGGGTATGTATAGTATCATTTTCCCCATAATTTTTCCAAAGTTCAGAATTATAACACATTTTCACTTTTCAATTCTAGAGAAAAGGTGTTATTATTTTTCTAATGGTTACTGAAATAAATTGAACATCTGATCTCATGGAGAGACCGCTGAAGGCATCGGTGCTATAGCAAACAGTGGTGAAGAAACTAGGTTGGTGCCCGCCTATCAGAAAGGAAGAATATAATCTGGGGTCTTAAGGCTTGTTTTCAAACAAGTAGCCATCTGAGTGAGACATCAACTAAGTCCACATGGAAGAAGTACACCAGGCTATGTGATCCAAGGATTGTAAATACTATAATACAAATCTAAAGGAGGGAATGACATCAGAACTTAAGTGTGAACACCTACTTTGCAGAAGGCTGTGGATGAAAATGAAAGCCCAAATCCATTTGCAGGGTCCGAACATGGATTTAAACCCCATGTGATTTAATCTCCATTTCTCTCCATTCACAGTTCAGGAATGTGATTAGCTCCGATCATACAGAGAGTATTGTAAAATTCACTGTGGCAGACGTAGATAGGTCAAAGTGTAACATAATTTGGTCTCCCTTTAAATCTCTTTAAAAGCTGCTTTAGTTTAAAGAACAAGAAGAAGAAGTGGAAAGCCCCTGGTGAATGCCCTCTGACCATCGACCAAGGTCGTGAGGGGCATTGCTAACTTGTAGAAGGCAGGGCAATGTGGACTGTCCCATGTGCACGTAGGTTACCATTTAGCACCCTGTCATTTGATCTTCCTTATGATCTATTTTAACTTGGTTTAGTTTTTATTGTTTTCTACTTGCTTTTCTATTTGTTTTTATCTAATATTTTACTTTGCTATTCTCGTTAGATTTTTTTTGTTTGTCTCCTTTTGATTTTGTTGTGGTTTTTTTGGTATACATAATCCAGGATAGGTAAATCTATAGAGACAGTAGCTGGATTAAAGATCCTTTAGGGGAGGGGAGTTGGCGGGGGGGGTGCGGGGGGGCGGAGTAAATGAGGAGCTAATAAAGGTGAGTACAAGATTGAAGAGAATGTGCTAAAATTGATGGTGGTGATGACTGTACAATTCCTCTTAATGTGATTGAACTATGGATTGTATAATGTGTTAGTTATATAACAATAAAACTGTTGGGAGAAAAAACCGGTTGAACATTGTTTTACATATTTACAAGGCACCTACACATCATTCTCGGTAAATCATTTATTTTTGCACATTTTTCCTGGTGATCATTTTAGTTCTTATTATGTAGCAGTTGTTTAGTTTTTATTCTGTATTATTATATATCCTTGATCTACTCTTTTATCTACTTCATAAGTTGTAACAAAGTTTTACCAGAATATTTTCTGGAATCCTTATTTATGCTGCCTTTTGTGGTTCAATTTTTAAAAATTCTTCATGTCAACTTTTTCAATCTGCTCTTTAATAAATAAGTAGGTTTTCTGTTATTTAAAGAAGGTCTTGTTAAATCAAGGTGATAACATAATACTCTTCTATTTTTTGCCTAATAGTAGCAAAATATGTTTGCTTAATTTTGGTTTTGCTGATATTTTGATCTTGGTTTCAACTGGAATTTATTTTATTATTAGTGTGAAGTAAAATAAAATGTAACATAGCCATTTGATTGTTCTAACATCAAATATTCACTTTGCTTTCTCCCCATCATATTAAAAATGCTCACATAAACCTCTTACATTTTTTACTATTATGCTTTGTTATCACCAAAATCAACTAGCTGATCTCTTCCTTGCCTTTCCTTAAAGACAAGTTTGACAATTCCTTGCGTTTCAGATTAAACTGCACATCCTCTGTGAACATTTTTTCTTAACAGCTAATCCCAACTCCTCTCTTTTTCTTTCAGATTTCTAGTGCTTTACATAAGCTTGATTACTTTTTTCATCTTTTGAGAAATATCAAGTAAAACATTTAATCCACAATGAAAATGTCAAAACTTCTTGCTAGAAGTGGTATTGAACTGAGAATTCAGGAACAGGATGATATTAGATAAATAGGATAGGTGGGATAAAGGAAAATATATTTCAGGAAAAATATAGATGCCTATACTAGTCATATGTGTAGCTATTTAACTTTATTTAACAGTTCTTAAGCTAAAGAGGAAAAAACAAAAGTTTAAATTTCATATATCTCTGCACCCACAGTTTCCAACTATTTAATGACTATATGCTAATTGATGTTCTAATTTAAGCAGTCATCCCATTTAAAATTTAAGATCAGAAATCATTTCAATACCATTCAAAGATATATTCCAAAATATTCACTCTTATCAAGTCGATTCCAATTTATAATGACTGTGTAATGTAGGGTAGAACCACTTGATAAAATTCTCAAGACTGTAGATCCTTATGTAAGTAAGTCCCCTGTCTTTTCTTTCTCCCTTGGAACAGCTGCAGGCTGAAACTCTGATTTTGGGGTTAGCATCAAAATGCTTAACTCCCTCTACCACCAAAAAGAAGCAATAAAAACCTACTACTGTAAAGCTGATTTCAACTCACAGTAGCTCTATAGGACAGAGTAGAACCCCCCCTTGGGGTTTCCCAGACTTTAAATCCTTACAATAGTAGCTATAACAATGGGTTCAAACATGGGAGCAATTGTGAGCTGGTGCAGGACTGCGCAATTCAATGGCATCGAAAAGCAACAACAACAAATCTTTCCAGGAGTTGACAGTCTCATCTTTCCTCTATGGAGCAGCTGGTGGTTTCAAACTGCTGATATTGAAGTTAGCAGCACAATGGTAGCCCAATACATCACCAGAGCTCTAGTCAGAGATCCTTAAAAAAATAAGCCAAATATTTTCTTCTCACTAACATCAACCTCTGTGTTTATGTTACATGTGTGTTAATTTGAGGAGTCTCATGATGACTCCAACTGACTGCCATTGAATCCTTTCCAACTCATCATGACCCTAGAAGGCAGAGCTGCACTGACCCTGGTGATTTCTAAGACTGAACCACATTGAGAGAGGAAAAGGCTTCATCGTCTCTCACGTCTTGATGACATATTTTACAGAGGATTGGAAAGAAATATATCTCTATTCCATTTTATTCATAATTGCCCTGTAATTGCTGAGGCCTTCAAAAAAACTGTTGAAAGTTTTCTAATTATATTTTTTGCAAATTTTTTGAAGCCCCCATACATACTTATTTAATGTATTATTTTATAAGGCTCTTTAAAAGCACAAAGCTTTTTATTTTTACACATGAATTTATCCGTTAAGATGTTTTCCCAAGGAACATCATATCACAAAAACTACAAAAATTGAACAGGTCAAATAATTCAAATGTTATTCCTACATTCTTGTCCCAACACACCAGTTTTAGTAGGTATCAAGTGGGAATTTCACTAAACATCAATTGCATAGTGTAACTATATGAAGGTACACCAATAAGTTGGCAGGGAAAGGGGGGGAGGAGATAGTGTCTAGAGATACATAAATTAATGTATGGATCAATTTATACCTAACAAGAACAAAAATAACACACATGCCATTGAATTAATTCAGATTCATCGTGAACCTTAGGACAGAACAGAATGATTCCCAAAGCTTCCCTTAAGTCATTCAACGAGGAGACAGCTCCATCACTATCCTGCAGAGTGGCTGGGGATGCAAACAGATGCAGTTAGGAGCTCAGCTTGCAACTCACTGTATCATCGGGGTTTCTGAATTTACACATAGATTTATTTAATTCTCTTGTTTTAAATAAAGATTATTTCCTTGAAAATTTTAAAGATCAACAATATCTTTATTTTGAATCTCTGAGGAAGAATATTTATTTGTATTCTTTACGTTGCAAGATTATATTTAACTTATAACAGAGCATGAGTAAATTAAGTGAATATAGAAATGTTATTCCATGATCAAGAAGAAAGGAAAGTGCACCATAGAACACATACATCATTCATTAACCAGGGAGTAGGATGCAAGTATTCCATGTTTATCTTACATCTGCATATCCTGAATAGAAATAAAAACTCATTCCTATTTGGAAAATGTAAATGATTAGGTCAAATCATGCATTGTGGAAATGAGCAGTATAAAATGTTATTTTCACGCAGATTTTTTCTTCCAAGATAGTCAACCTCAGATTGGTTATCTTGGTAGGTATCATTTTAGAATTCAAGAATATGGACTTCATTTTAAAATTTGACTCTGTTAATTGTTTTAAAAGTACACATCCTTGTCTCTGAATAAGTTGTCTTGTACAGCGATTGTTAGGATTTAAAAATCATCCTTGGGAAACAGCATCTGAAAACACAGCATCACATTTTCATGATGGAGGGCAGGAAGCCTGCACGACTACCTTTAGAGCAAGTCATCACCCTGGAACAAAGGAATGACGACTAAGAGCATAATCAAACACAAGTAACGGAGCAGGACTGGGCAGCCCGAAAATTAAAGGCATTTAGTAAACAACAAAGGTGGCTTTGAGACTATGAAGCTCACTTTGTGGCTCGGCTGAGTCATATCAGCAGTAGAATCTTAGTCATGCTTTCTGCTACAGATATTTATAGACTGTAACACTGGTTTCAATGCTGAGTAGCTCTCTGGTGATGTGATTGCATTTTCTCTGATTAAAGGGTGGGGGGATATCTGGGAAATAAAGGCTACACCATAAGCAATGTGATACTTTGGTTATTTGAGGGCGAAAATCCTATGTGCTAACAATGTATTTTTGCTATCCGCTTTGTACTCAGAGAAAGTGGATCTTCAAGAAAGATTTGCCAAACAAATATTTGAATTTTTTTAAGTTCATTGATGAACAAATGATCATGTAAGACACAGTAAAGCAAACTAGTAACATCATTCAAGAGACATTCAGGATGTTTCGACTTCACTATCTAATTATCTTTTTGTTTAATGTAATTCGCTACCATATCTGAAGTGCCTAGTATTTGTCGGACATCGCACTATGGGTCAGAGATCCTCAAGAGCAAAATAAATGGCTTAACTACATTTTTAAAGAACACTCAAGCTATAATGTGATCAGACTGCGGTCGAGCTCATTACAAAAGTGCGTGTTGGTGAAGAGGATGGAACGAATAAATGTCAGTTGAAGATTTGTCAGAGAACATGCTCTGGAGGATAGGTTTGCCAGAGAGGCACGCACACGCTAACCAGCAGAATGCTTCACTCAGAGAGGATGTCACATGCAGCACCATGGATTCTCAAAAAACGGCTCTCTGGGGAGAATAGAACACTAGGGACAGAGCTAGAGAACACTGGGAAACTTTTAACATCGATGAATTTTTCATTCTATCTCCAGACTTTGTGCAGAACCAGGGAAATGTATCCTAGTGAGAAGTATCCGTGGCTAAAGCTGGAGGAGGGTCTTCTCTCGCTAGAAGTTGTGAAGCTGCTATGTTGATGCAGTAGAAAACTTCATCCAAGGGTTAGTTAGACAGGACTAAAGCAAGAGAACATGCTAATTGAAGGAGTTCACCCCAAAAAGGAGGTTGAGACACACTCCTTCCGCCTCAACAACACAAAGGAAGATGACGAGCAGTGCAGACACATGCCTGTAAGGACGGGAGAGACAACGACAGCACAGGTGTGGTCACCAAAGACAGGATGCCCATACTGCCCCCTGGATGGCTAAATGGACCACTGGTCTGGGCTTGATAATAAGGAGACCCTATAAAGGCTATAGTTCAGGGGAGCACGGCCATAGAAAGAAAAGGTATACTAAAGAAATTCAGCCAATATCAGAAGCTCTGCCAGAAAGCCAGCTAGCAGCGGAGGGTCCAGCAGCATCTACTACGCTGTTATCGATTACCTCGGGGGATTTGTGGCTCCACCTCAAAGCACTCTCTCAGCAAACATGCTCATTCCATTCAAATGCTTTCTCTGATTCCAGTCGGAACGTTATCCTTGTTTGAATTCTTTCTTGCAAATGAGACAGGGTCCCAAAGAGGTAAGATCTCAGAGAGCAGATGCTATACACCTCGGGTCTCATCCCAGGAAATGTGAGTTTTGTTTTTCTTTAAGTGACTCATTAGTTCCTCAATTAGTCCTTCTACTTCTATTGTCACTTCTTCGTCTTATCAACATTTCAGTTCCAATTAGAAATACCTACCCAACCCCACACCTTCTCTTAAAAATGTTTCTAACTACTTTACACATGTACAAAGAAGCGAAACAGAAGAGACCAGATTTTTATTTAATTCAGTGACAGGATGACCTGTAACTGGATTCTTGAAAAAATAAAAAGTCAGAGCTCGGTACTGGGAGACTAGAAAATGGTGTTGCGAGCGACTTCGGGAGTTGGATGCAGAGGCTGGATTGTTGACCGAACTGTGCAGAGCTTTGGCCACTCAAAGGGCTGTGATTAGTCACCACCTTGGAACCAAAGCCACTGCTTAGAACAGAACAATATATTTGGATTTTATGAAATAAGCTATTCTCCTAAGAGAGGGATTATATTTCTAACAGCACTGTGATTCACAGTGTTTTGATGTTTTGCCTTTTGTTCTGGTTATTTATCCAGTTACTCAAATTTTAAAAATCTGATCTATTTGAGTGTCACTTTCTCAGTCATATTGAGTAGGGCTGAAGCACTTCAAAGCTCTGTTTTTTTCCTCCTTTTATGAGAAAGAGAATTCATAGCTTCCTAAAACCTTGGAAAAGAATTCACCATTGTGTTATAAGAAAGACTTGTGCTTTACCATTGTCTTTAATGATGAAAAACCTTGATATTCTCTGCTTGACTAGGATATGAGTATCATAAACTCTACTCAATCCTATGCTATGTGACTTTATTAATACCAAAAATTTAATGATAAATGTCAATTCCTATATATATTCTAATTTATATGATAGAATTATTATAAAATGAAAAATTATTAAACCTGTATGAACCAACTCAAAGGCTGAGTGTACTGACTTCACAGAAGAACAGGCTTGGGACAGACCCACTACCTGTCATGTATGAAAAAGGAACGCATCAGGAAGAAGGAATGTTGGCCCCAGGACACACAGCAGTACTCTTGTTGGCCCAGACTTAGAGTATCTACTTTTGTTGTATATTCATCTCACTTCACCTAGCACAGCTTTCCCACATCTTTGCAGAGTTTGAAAGAGCCCATGTGGTGCAGAGGATAAAATGCCCCAAGGCTAAACAAAGAGTGTGTAGTTGGAACCCACCAACTGCCCTGCAGGAAAAAGACTATACTTCCATAAAGATACAATGCCTTGGATATCCTAGGATGCAGTTCTAGACTGTCCTATATAGTCACTGTGAGTTAAAATGGACTAAATAGCAGTGTTTGGGGGAGTTTTATTTGGCATCTTTCAGAGAATCAACTCGTCGTGACAGTTGTTCCAAGACCCACACTGAACAAAGGAAGTCAGTGATCTCTCCAACAACTGCCTGCCACATTTGTCTGTCTTATCTGAGTGGTAGTATGTCCCTCTAAAACACTGAGATTGATGGAAATTTCCAGTCTCCAGCAGAAAACCCAGAGGTTGGAAGTTTAAGTCCTCCCTGTGGCACCTCTGGGTATCTGCTATAACCGAAAACGCAGACACTGAGAACCCTATGGAGCACACTTTGCTCTGAAATACATGTTGTCGCCATGACTCCTGGTCAACACAATGATACCTCGAATGCTCATCAGAAAGGGCTATGTATTCTCTAGACAATTGTTTTCTTTCTTAATTTGAATATATCTTTATTTTATTATTAAAGATAAAACATGTACATTTAAAAAAGCTTTTATGCCAACACTCAGAGGGTCACATATATTTATTTCTATCCTGCATGATTTAAAACTAGGAAAGATGTATGACAGGCTTGTATCCTCTCATCTTACCGGTTCTATCTGTGTGCTGAGCAAATCATCAGGGAATCTGGATTATAGGAAGAAAAGTTTGCATCAGGAATGGAGGAAGGCTTATTAACAACCTGTGATGTGCAGATGACTCATCCTTGCTTGCTGAAAATGAAGAGGACTTGAACTACTTGCCAATAAAGATCAAGGATTACAGCCTTCAGTATGGATTATAACTCAATATAAGGAAGAGCAAAATCCTCACAAGTGGACTAATAGGTAACATCATGATAAAGGGAGAAAATGTTGAAGTTGTCAATGATTTTCTCAATTGGATCCACAATCAATGCTCATGGAAGCAACACTCAACAGATTAAAAGGTAACTTGATAGGTCAATCTGCTGCATTAGTACCTCTTTATCATGTTGAATACCAAGCATGTTGCTGTGAGGACTAAGGTGTGCCTGACACTGATACCAGCCATGCTATTTTCTATTACCTCACTTGCATGTGCAAATTAGACACTGATTAAAGAAGACCATAGAAGAGATGCATTTGGATTGTGGTGCTGGAGAAGAATATTGAAAGTTACCATGGACTGCTAAAAGGACAAACCAATCTGTCTTGGAAGAAGTATGCAGAGAGTGCGCCTTAGAGGCAAGGATGGCAAGACTTTGTTTGACATACTGTGGGCGTATTGTCAGGAGAGAAAGTAAAACAGAGGAGCAGCGGAAGGAAAAGGGGAAGGCCCTCCGTAAGATGGATTGACACCACGGCTGCCCCAATGGGCTCAGACATCGAAACAATTGTGAGGGCGGCTCAGGGCCATGCAGTGTTGAATTTTCTTGTACTTAGGGTGCACTACAGATTGGAACCAACTCGATGGTGCCAAACAGCATCATCACTTAATTCGTGATCCCTTGTCCCTTCTATTTTTATATGATTCATGAGAAGAAAACAATAGAAGAATATGGTTACAGGGATTGGCCCGTAAACATGGTCATTTATAAGTTCATTAATTTATATTTTTAAAGAGACATACATACTAACAAACCACATAAGTAGGATTGTTTATTTTCCATTTGTAAAGGATAAAAGTTTATTTCAATAATGCAGATAATGTAAGCTATTTTTATAATTCAATTTAAGAATTTAATTGACAAAAATCTGGGAGCACATGCCTGAAGATATCGTGTTAAAAGCCAAAAGAACTGGAGGGTTATATAATTATTAAACATGTTGATCAAAGAGTCTTATTTCAATCTAGACCAAAGTGGGAAATTTTAGAAAATAATTTTGAACTCTCTTAGAATTTGGAGATTTTTTTATGAAAAGGAGGGTGGATGAAGTCCTGGAATTATTTCCCACCTGTGTCTTCTCCCCATGCTCCCTGCCGCCACACTTCTGCTGCCATGGTTCCTTCTGCCTGCAACTCGTTTCCCTCCAGTTTACACATGCCTGTCTTTTACTCACTGCCATTGAGTCGACGCTGCCTCATCCTGACCCTGTAGGACAGGGCAGAACTCTCCCTCTTGGTTTCTGGACTCTAAGTTCACCAGAGTAGAAACCACTAATTTTCTCCTCCTAAATGGCTGGTGGTGTTGAACTTCAGACCTGGATGGCAGCCCAGTGTGTAACCACTCTTCTACTAGGGATCCTGTAAATACCTTAAAGCAATAAACTTCACTATCAAAATCAAACAAACAAAAACACTCCCATACAGGCCCTCAACAAATGCAATATATGTCAATATTGAATGAATGGATCCATTTGCAGTAGGGGAAGATCCCAACACCATTAAGTTCATTCCCTTTTTAGCCATTTGTCATATGACTCCACAGGTAACAGTATCATTGGAGTAATCTTATTTGAATAATGAGTTAATATTTGATAAGCTTGTAGACAAGCACATCTGAAAAGCTATTTTTTGATAACTGAAGTCAAGTGAGCTCCCAATTCAAAGTAGCATTATGTGTTACACAGTAGAAAACTGTTCCATAGGGGTCTCTTGTTTATAATCTTTATGAAAATTTTCTTTGGCCATAAAGCTGCTGGGTAGCTGATTGAAGGCTGTTTGCACCAATGAGAAAAATTAAAGTGGGGCTACCACTATTCAGAGAATGTCCGTGATAAAATGCATTTATACCTGATTATTCCAATTCTTATTGTATGACAAGATGGAGAGAAAAATAAATTCTATTTTTTCAAGTATTTGGGAATTTTTCTATAAAAGATAATATTTAGGAAGCAGTCAGGGTTCAAGCCACAGATTTAACAGATTGAATACTAAACAAAAACCGTACTATTTGTTGAATACTCTAAGGACCGATTAGGGTTTCTCATTCAGTCCTATAATGGTACCGATCCTTCTCCACGTTTTATAAGAGAATCCATCTAAGCTGTGTTTCAGAAACTACACCAAACCCACAATCAGACAGGGTTCACAGTCAGAATCCAAAGCCAAGTTTGAGGGACAGATTATTATGCACCATACTCTCACAATGTGTGAAGAAAAGGCTTCTGCTTAATCGTGTGGTTCACACGCCTATTTTAATGGACATTTGGTCAGAGTCAATTATCTCATAATGATGCCGGGTGAAATGGGCCCCTGCAGTGCACTAATAATGGAACCACCAAGATATCTGTAGAAAACTCTAATAGTAGGTACAAGACTGAAAGGCCACAAGAAATGGTGGACATAACTATCTACATGGACAAGTATGGATGTAGCTTCACTCAAATGTGCTTTTTCCTAATGCAGAGCAAAGGATTTTGTTTCACCTCTACTCTCTAAGGACGGACATTATGTTCATGACATAGCACCGTTGCAACAAGTATTTCCTTTGCTTGTCCTATACTTTCACATTCGATATAAAGTTATGCTTGCAAGGCACTAAAATAGACATTTTTATAGTCTATAAAAAATACCACTGCCAAATGGCAAAAGTACCATATCTTGAAATAGATTACTCTTCTAAGATTAACTTTGCTGAAGAACAGACTCCCTCCTCCCATCAACCCCAATGTTCATTCTGAGATCTTTTATGTCCTACATAAACCAACCCATTCCTATAAGGATTCTTTTACCTAGATTATTCACGTTAGGATAGATGTACCCATTGCCACAGGGGAGGTGGGGGTTCCACTTCTAGTGACTCTGAAGACATAATAGAATTTACCCATAGTGTCTCCAAAGCTGTAGCCTGTATCGAGACAGACTGCCACATCTTTCTACTGCTGAGCACCTGGGAGTTTGAACCTCGGACTTTTTTATTAGGAGTGATGCACTGAGCCACTGAACTCACAGGCTCCTTCTGAATAGATGCAGATGCTGTGAATTCAAAGTAGTGCTGTGCATTTGGATCATTTCTTTCTTTTTATATATAATTATTTTAAAAATAATTTTTTAGGGGCTCATCCAACTCTTTACAATCTGTACATACATCTTTGTATCCAGCACATTCGTACATATGTTGCCATTATCATTCCCCAAACACCTGCTTTGTACTTGAGCCCTTGGTATCAGCTCCTCATTTCCCCTCCCTCCCTCCCTCCTCTCCCTCCCCCTGAACCCTTGATAATTTATAAATTATTATTATTTGCTCATATCTTAAACCATCCGATGTCTCCCTCATCCAGTTCTCCGCTGTCCGTCCTCCAGGGAGGAGGTTACATGTAGACCTTGTCATCTGTTCCCCCTGTCTCCCTCACCCTCCCTCCACCTTTCCGATATTGCCACTCTCACCACTGTTCCTGTGGAGCTCATCTGTCCTGGATTCCCCGTATATCCAGTTCCTATCTGTGCCAGTGTACATCTTCCGGTCCAGCCGGTTATGTAAGGCAGAATTGGAATCATGATAGTGGGGTGGGGAGGAAGCATTCAAGAACTAGAGGAAAATTGTATGCTTCGTTGTTGCTACATTGCACTCTGACTCGTTCGTCACCTCCCCACAGCCCTTCTGCAAGGGGATGTCCAATTCCCGCAGATGGGTCCTGGGTCCCCACTCTGCACTGCCCCTCATTCACAATGCTATTATTTTTATATTTTTGTCTTTGATGCCTGACACCTGATCCCTTCGATGCTTTGTCATCCCACAGGCTGGTGTGCATTTTCCATGTGGGCTTTGTTGTTTTTCAGTTATCTTCCAGCCTATGGGACCCTAGGTTCTATATATTTTGACAGCTGGGCACCATCAGCTTTCTTCACCACACTTGCCCATGCACCCGCTTTGTCTTTAGCATTCGCGTCAGGGTAGGCTGGTGTGCTTCTTTCTTGTGGACTTTGTTGTTAGCTAGATGGCTGCCTGATTGTCTTCAAGTCTTTAAGACCCCTGATGCTATATCTTTTGATGGCCGGGCACCATCTGCTTTGTTTGCAACTTTTGCTTCTGCACCTACTTTGTCCTCAGCGATCAAATCGGTGTGCTTCTTCCATGTGGGTTTTGTTGTTTCTCAGCTAAATGGCTTCTTGCTTATCTGCAGGTCTTTAAGGCTTCAGGTGCTATATCTTTTGGTAGTAGTACTATAAGCTTTCTTCACCACCTTTGCTTGTGCATCCATTGTCTTCAGAGACTTCAGGTGCTATATCTTTTAGAGGCCGGGCACCATAAGCTTTCTTCACCACATTTACCTGTGCACCCATTGTCATCAGCGGTTGTGCCAGGCAGGTGAGCATCTCAGACTGTCGAATTGTTAGAACAAAGTGTTCTTTTGTTGAGGGAGTACTTGAGCAGGGCCCCACTGCATTTGGATGATTTCTTTAAGCTTTCTAAATCATGATTCCATGACTATAAAATAGAAATAGTAATTATTAAGTGGTTAGGAACATCGAAACTGTACTCTAGTTAGTGAGGTGCTTAGATCTTGAAAAGCACTTAATATACATTGTCTCCTGCTATTGCCTCATTTTAACATTTTTTGAATATCGACTGTATATTGGCACTGTGCTAAATGTGGAAAAAGTATTACTAGGTCATCCCCAACCCACAAGTACTGAGTAATCAGACAAACAACAACAAATAAATGCATCATAATAATTCTTTAGAGGGGTTCTCTGCCTGTGGAGTTTAAATGAGGAATGCAAGGACAGGGTCTAGGACAATCAGTTGGGTGGGAAGGGCTCCAAGATGGCTTGGCAAAGAGAATGAGAATTGTGAAGGACCTTGGACACCACCACGGCAGTATATAATTTCTGGAAGAATAAGGGAAGTGGTACAGAAGTTGAAAGCATACAGTATTTGAAAAGGTAGTAGAAGAGACTTGCAAAGCAGTTTGAAATAAGCCCCCCAAAATCTGAAATCACAGATTTGGGTCTTGATTTCTTAACATGGGTGTTTCGTGGAGAAAGGCTCTGAAAAGACATAGGTGGCATAAGTAGCAAGAGAGTTGAAAAGGCAAAATAATGTGCAGGATTCATGTTCAGGGTTAGTCTATATTCAGCAACTTAGCAATTATGAGACACACTGCTCATGTTGAAGGCTAGTACCTATATCGAGTGTTCTGATTGAGCATACTACACTTTTAATTCTTAGATAATTAAGTCATATCCTTAGTCTATGAAGGTGTGTAACATTGAATGTTTTTAGGGGATTCTTGTCATTTTCAGAGACCAAAGATACACTGATGATGATTATCAAGTGAGTTGTCACATTTCAAAATTACTCATGGAAGTGTTCCTAATTACCTGTCGTAGATGGCAGCCAAAAACAGCCTTACTAAATCAGTAATGCTCATCATGATTTAACAAATGGCCTTGATAACTAATTCCCTTAAAACAAACACATGGACACACATACAAAAGAGATATTTTAACTTCTATCTGAGCTTCTTTAATTGTAACTTTTATATGAAAGTACATGCAGAAAGGTCACTGGAAAGTAGCAGATTTGACCAAATATCCCAGGATCTAAATTGGCTTTTGAGAAGTTAGAAAGATTTACCCAGTCAATTAAAAGTTATAATTATTATTTATGTCTTATTAGCTGACAAATTAGCATCTCAATGCTAAACTTAGTGATAGGGAAGAAGTCAACAAGTATGTAGAAAATAATGACTTATTTAGTAGGAAGAGAGATGTGGTAGTTTTCAGAGAGAGTGGTTTCTAATTTAGATTTGTTTTATAGTAACTAATATGTGACACAGTGGGGAAAGACTGACCTGTTCTGAGAAGAGACGTTCTCATTTTCACCATTTACTCTTGATCTGAGCCCTGTCACTTGCTAGTCATCTGGCTTGCCCTGTGTGATATTAAGGATTTATAGCAACTTGGTTGGACTATGATTCCCAGTGGTTCAGCAATTAGCACCTAAAAATCCCCTATGTCCTGACCAAACCAATGAAATCATAGCAACTCCGTGAAAAGATTATTGTGGGATGCAACGCCATTACTCAAGGCACAACCCTGATGGAATTGAACAGAACTGTCCTCTTTGGTATAACTTGCTGACAACCTAACCAGGCAATATGGAAAGGCTTATTTTACTTTTAGCTGGGTTTTCACTCTGCCTCTGACTCAACCACTTCTAGTGCTTTGGACTTGAGCCAATGGTCTGTCATATTGTCTTATGATCATGAGCCGCATTACTAACCTATCTAGATTTAAATTCCTCTGTCTCTATATGTTTCACTATTTTTTCTTTTCTAGAGAATCAAGCCTAAGACAGCATGCTTCAGTGTCTTCATTTTTAAAATATAATACAATATCATCTACCTAACTATTAGGCTGACAGAATTAAATATAATTATATCAAAGAGTTGTAGATTTTTATGTGCTCTGTGTTGGGCCATATTGTGTTTTCCAAAACATATGTTCAAAATTTGACTGACCTTCATGTATCCACTGAAAGCTAGAAAGAGACTTTACATAGTCCTTTCTAAGGAACTTTAGAGGGAGTAGCATTCTGTTGACACTTTTATTTAAGAAATCTATAATAAACAACTACATAACAATAGATTTCTGTGGTTTAAACGTACCATGTATTTGGTAATTAGCTACAACAGCTCTAGAAAACTAAGGCGAGCTAAGTTTGATAGTGAGTTATTAGGTTAAAAAGTATCTAATATTCAAACTGTTGGTCTAATGGTTTTTCACATACTCATCATCCATCATATGTTTTTAAGTAGAAGAAGTTTTCTTAAACTAAGTTAAACACCACAAAATAGAAAATAAAATTTAAAATATGATTACAATGTAAAAAATAGCACTCAATGTTTATATATTTTATGTTTTTCTCAAATGTCTTCCTTGATTTCTTAAACTAGACTAAGAAAAAACCCCAAACACAATCTATTTAAAAATTTCTTTTGTTTAGAATTTATCTCAAGCCCTAATTCTTTTAGTGTGTTTTTTTCCCGTCACAGGGAGGAAGTCAAATGAAAACATAAAACACACAAGAAGACTTTTCCTGAGAGCTAATATTGTTATTCACAAATAGGAAAACTAGGTTTAATGGTTCCCAAAAACTTTTACTGCATTAACTTTATTTGTTTTTAATCTATAAACTCCTTCTGTCCAAATATCTAAGTATGTGTTTAACTCAAAATCAATAAAGGATGCAAAGAGAAAAAGGAAGAAATAAAGATAAGAAAAAGGGTATTAGGGAAATATTGTCTGATAAGGAAAACCTCATGAATGGAAGCAGAATATTGTCAGAGACTGTGTCAGATAATGAACCCTAAACAAACAAACTAAACGTAACTAATTGCCATCCAATTAATACCACCCCCTCCCTGGCCACCCTGTTCTCCAGGTTAGAACTGCTACCTTTACGGGAGTAGAAAACCCGCAAAACATGGCTGAGGAAGAAAAATCTTCTCAAAGTAGAGTTGATACTAATGACTTGGGTGGAGTACAGTCTTCAAAAAAGAGTTTTCATTTGCTGATGGGACAGGACTCAAAAAGAAATAGGCATGAACAGCAATTAATTATTTAATTATTCATTAATTAACACTGTACAAAGCATGACTCTAGGAAAAATAGAAAAAAATAAAATAAAATGGAACACAAAATGATTGATATCCTAGGTATTAGTGACCTTAAATGTACTGGTGTTGGCCCTTTTTAAATCAGACAGTCACATGGTTTCCTATCGGGTATGACAGATTCAAGAGGAATGATGGCTCATTCATCTCAAACTGGGCGTTTCAAGATTTGCCTTGAAGTATGGTGCTGTCTGTGATAGAATAAAATCACTCTCTCATATAAGCAAACATCGTATATTCAACTAGTATTCACATATATGTACCAACCACCAGATCTATTCTTGAAAAAAATGTCTTCAAGTCTCAAATTTATCAAACACAGAATCAAGATGCTTTGATAACTGTTGGCATCTGAAACGCAAAACAAACTGAAGAAAGAGACAGGAACAAGAGTTGGATAATACGGCCTTGGGGATAGAAACAGAGCTGGAAATCGCATGCTAGAATTTTGCAGGACCAAGGATTTTTTAATCAGAAATACTTTTCAACAACACAAAAGACTATTGTGCACTTCTCTAGATAGAATCCACATGAATCAAATGGAATACATTGAGGAAAACTCAACATCCGCAGCTAAAGCCAGGCCAGAAGCCAATGGCACAACAGACTATCAATTGCTCACATGTAAATTCACGTTGAAGTTGAAGAAAATGAAAACAAGTCCATGAGAACCAAAAATAAAACCTATGTTTTGAGAACATCTCAATACCGATTTGATTCCCTGAACACTAATGATAGAACACCTGTTTAGCTGGGGAAGGATGTCAATAACAGCATGATTGAAAAAAGGTCATTTAAAAGGAAGAAACGGTCAAAATGGATCTAAATGGATACTCTGAAACTTCCTCTTAATCATTGAGGAGCTGAGACAAATGGAGGAAATGATTCATCCATGAGCTGTACCGAAAATCCCCAAGGGCAGCTGGAAAGACAAAGTAAAGTATGATGATGACATGTGCAAAGACCTAATGTTAGAAAACTGCAATGAAAGAACACTCTCAGCATATCTTGAAGAAACTGAAGAAAACACTCATGCCGTAATTTGCAATATTGAAAGATTCTGCAAGCAAAATATTGAATGATGCAAGAAACATTTAAAAAGATGGAAAGACTATAAAGTCACTGTACCAAAAATAACTAGTTGACATTCAACCACTTCAAGAGGTATGCTTCATGTAAGCTTCAAGGTATGCTTATGGTCAAGAACAATAGTACTGAAGGAAGAAGTCCAATTGACAAGATGGATCCAGGAACATACGGATTACCACGCGATATATTTCAACACATTCAGAAATCTATGCCAATAAATTTAGAAATAACTTCTTGACCAATTCACTGGAAGAGAACCCTTATTGTACACATTCCAAAGAAAGGTAACCCAACGGTATGTGTAAGTTATAGAACCATAGCATCAGTAACACACAGAAGAAAACATTTCCTCCTGATCATCCAACAGCATTGAGATGCATTGAAAGGGAGCTGCCAGAGGTTCAGGCTGGTTTAAGAAAGGGCATGAAAGAAGGGATATCATTTTTTACATTAATGGATTGGGGATGAAGCAGAGATGACAAGAAAGAAGTTTACTTGTGTTTTTATTGATTATGCAAAGTCATTCAATTTTGTGGATCCTAATAGACTATGGATAGTCCTGAGAAGAATGGTAATTCCATGACCCTTATTTGTGCTCATGTGAAATTTGTACATGAATCAAGAAGGACTTGTGAGAACAGAACAAGATAATACTACATGGTTCAAAATCAGGAAAGGTATGAGTCAGAGTTTTATCCTTTCACCATATTTGTTCAATTGTTTGTTGAGTGAATAAAATAAGCTGAATGATATGTAGAAAAATGCAACATCAGGATTATAATGAATCCATGGATGATTCTAAGCTCCCAAGCCATGTGAACACATGCTATAAAAGCACATGTAATGTGTGCTCATGCTTAGCAGAATTGGACAGGAATATATAATAAATCAATATAATATAATAAATCAATATAATATAATTAATATAAATGTTCATATTTGGGACACTTTTCTTCTTTATTTTATAATATAAATGTTCATATTTGGCACAGTTTTCTTCTTTGTTTTATATTGTGTGAAATTGTTGAACATCATTTGTTTAATAATATAAACAAAATCAAAAGGCATTTTATTGTGGGAATAAAAATAGACATCATTGTTACCTACGATGAGCAAAATGGCTGTTTTGCTACTCTGCTTATGTCTAATTTTTTAGTCCATAATTTTATACTAACTTAGTTATAAAAGTTATAGTCTATCATTTGAGGAGAATATGAGATGTAAACACTAGGACTAAAAAATTAATATTCACTAAATACTTAGTTTGAGAAATACTTCTTAAACTGTGATTTCTACTTGACTCAATATATTCATTCTCCATGATAATCTTGAACAGACATTTAACATACCTTAAATCTGGAATTCTCTTTTACTTAATCATATAATCATGTGTTCTTGGTAACATACTGAGAATTAGAAAAAGTTCATGAACCCCATGAACCTTCAATTCTCCCATTTAACTAATGTAACCACATTTCCCCCCATCTCTTTACACACATGGTCATCCATGTGAAATAAATGCTAAAGACTTAAGCCCTGCTGTGTGGGTAGAGATAACATGATAAGTCTATGTGCTGACACATAGAAGAATTTCATGGTGTGGATGACTTGGCTTGTTAAAGACAAAATAATAATAATTTTTAAAAGATTGCTTTAAATGAAGGTATACATCGTTTATAGATATTAAAGTAGCTAAAAGTATAATGATGAAAAGGTGGTCACCAGTTTTCCAATATTTCATTCTGTGTGTTAAGGTGAAAATTTGTGGGGGAACACAGCACTAACCCACCCAAGGGGAGAATATTGTTTATATCTCCACAGGGAAAGAGGGACCAACCTTTAACCCTGTGCTTCAAGATGTGAATGCAACATACCGGCATGGAGTAGGGAACTAGGGGAGAGGTCTGAGGGGCTGGCATAAATCCCAACTATGTGGACACCTGTCCCTCCCCCAGAAGAATTTATTACAGAGGACAGCATTGAAGCTGCAGCTCAGGGAGAGAGACAAGTCTGATAGAACACTCAGGAGCAACTGAAGGGAGAGGAAGAGAGAGTGGAGCATAGCCTGGCCCAACAATCCTTGAGGACAATATTCCCACTCAGAGCATCCAATCCACAGAGAAGACCATATGACCCGCCCCCACTATGAGACAGGACATCCCTCACTGACCCATAGCCCTACAGGGGGCAGCACTGGAGACACAATGTGGGAATTTCACCCAATCTGATCCCACCACACCAAGGCAAAACACTAAGGACATGCAACAGAACAGCAAGGGGAACAGGGCAACGAAGTCCCAGAGACTACCAAAAGTAGACTTGGGGGCCAGGTCTTGGCACGCAATTAGATTCAACCAGAAAATACCCCTAAAGGCCCACAAATAGTCCTTGAACTAACTAAAGGCTTTTCTTTGTTGTTGTTGTTTTTCATTGGATTTTTGTTGTTGTTTTCTTTTGTTGCTTTGTTTTTATCTGTTTTTTTGTGTGCATGTTACTATATCTTCAGGTCTGTCTAAATAAGATTGACTGGATGAACAATCTGGAGGAGAAAAAAATGGGACCGACGATTCCAGGGAGACATGGGAGAGGGGGAGGTGTGGGGGCAAAGAAAGTGGTGCTAGCAAACCCAGGGACGAGGGAAGAACAAGTGATCCAAATCAGTGGCGAGGAGGTTGTAGAAGGCCTGGAAGGGTGTGATCAAGGCTAATGTAACCAAGAGGAATTACTGAAACCCAAATGAAGGTTGAGCATGATAGTGGGACAAGAGGCAAGTAAAAGGAAATACAAGAAAGAACTAGGAGGCAAAGGGCAGTTATAGAGGTCTAAATAAAGGCATGTACATATGTAAATATATTTATATATGAGTATGGGGAAATATATCTATGTCCATATATTTATAGGTTTAGTATTAAGATAGCAGATGGACATTAGGCCTCCACTCAAGTACTCCTTCAATGCAAGAATACTTTGTTCTATTAAACTGGCATTCCATGATGCTTACCTTCCCAACGTAATTGCTGAAGATAAAGCGGATGCATAAGAAAATGTGGTGAAGAAAGCTGATGGAGCCCGGCTATCCAAAGATATAGCATCTGACTTGAAGGTAAACAAGCGGTCATCTAGCTCAGAAGCAACAAAGACCACATGGAAGAAGCACACCACCCTGTGTGATCATGAAGTGTCGAAGGGATAAGTTAGGCATCAAAGAACAAAATATCATATCATTGTATGTTCACCTTCCCAGTATGATTGCTGAAGACAAATGGGTGCATAAGCAAAAGTGATTAAGAAAGCTGATGGTGTCTGGCTATCAAATGATATAGCGTCTGGGGTCTTAAAGACTTCAAGGGAAACAAGCAGCCATCTAGTTCAGAAGCAACAAAGCCCACTTGGAAGAAGCACACCAGCCTGTGTGGTTATAAGGTGTCGAAGGGATGAGGTATCAGTTATTAAAGAACAAAAACGCAAATAATTGTGAATGAGGTGGAGTGCAGATTGGGCACCCAAAACCCATCTGTAGACAACTGGCCATCCCCTTGATCTCCAGGAGGAGACGAGCCAGTCAGGGTGCAGTGTAGCAATGATGAAACATACAACTTTCCTCTACTTCCTAAATGCTTCCCCCCCACCCCCACCCCAACCCCACCCCACTATCATGATCCCAAATCTACATTACAAATCTGGCTAGACCACAGGATGTGCACTGTTACAGATAGGAACTGGAAATGCAAGGAATCCAGGACAGACAATCCCCGCAGGACCAGTGTTGAGAGTGGTGATGCCGGGAAGGTGAAAGGATGGTGGGGTGGAAAGGGGGAACCAATTGCAAGGATCTACATATTACTTCCTCCCTGAGTGATAGACAACAGAAAAGTGAATGAAGGGAGATTTCGAACAGTATAAGATATGACAAAATAATAATAATTTATAAATTATCAAGGGTTCATAAGCGAGGGGGATCAGGGAGGGAAGGGAAAAATTGAGGAGCTGATACAGAGGGTTCAAGCAGAAAGCAAATGTTTTGAGAATGATGATGGCAACAAATGTACAAATGTGCTTGACACAATGTATGTATGTGTGGATTGTGATAAGAGTTGTGTGAGCCCCAGTAAAATGATTGAAAAAACAAGATGAAACTTTGTGGGTTCTAGTATGAGCTAATAGTAGGAGGTGAAGGGGAGATACATACAACCTACTTTAGCTTTCTTCATATATGTACTTCACACTGCCAATTAATATAAATATATCAAAGAATAAGAACTTTAAATCAATCTCATCAATCCTCAAATTTGAGATTTGAGCTAATTACCACATAAGTGTACCCCAAGTTAATTTAGGAGCCCCAGTATGAGATAGTGGCAGTGTGAAGGCCAGAGGTTAGAACTACATCTTGAATAAATCATAACCTCTTTTTCACAAATGCAGCCTGTTATTTCTGTCACTCATCAATCTAGCTTGAGCAAACTACTTGGTATATAATCTCAGACAGCAATGTAATTTTGCTTATTTAAGAGCTTCACTTGCTTTTTACAAAGCTGAATACAAAACAATTGTCAAAAAGGATTCTTACACAAACTGAACTTGGGACTGGATGTGTCCTCCTTTCACTCACACAGAAGGGTCTCATGATTGTTTTGAGGTTAGGTGAATGCAATTTGATGCTTAGTGTCATTTTTTCATGTGACTTACAATCTGTAATCTCCCAACCAGATGTACCATCACCCACTTTTGTGAATATTACCTACATGTCAACCAGTTTATAATTTTATTCCCTTTAACTTCCTTGGATAGTCTTATAAAAACTGTGAACTTCCTCCTCCTTGAATACTTTGTTCAGAAATATCTGAACTTGGTGATTTCAAAATTCATTAATTATCTTGCCTTGCAATAAAATCTATCTTTATTTTAACTGATTTCCACTATTTTGTTCTTCAGCATCACTTAGATTGTGTGATAGTTAGGTTTATCGTGCCAACCTGGCTAATAGGTACACGTGGGATTAATCAGGTTGCTGTTTGATTGAAGGGCAAAGAGATAAATGGCTCTTCAACCTGGGCCCTATCTCTCTTGCTCTCTGGTGATCAGTCCTCTGCTTCAATCTGTGTGTTACACCAACTGTGGACCCAAGCAACGTGTGGATTGTGGATCATGTCCCCAGAGCTTGAGGCTTCTTCAAGACCTGCTCTGCCACGCTGCTTGTATATCTATTGTTTGAGCATGGGCCTGGTGTATCCTATCACTTTGCATGGCTTGAGTTCAATATCTAATCCTGGACGGTTGCTGACCCAGCCTGCTGTTTACTGCCTGCAGGACAACTCGGCCTGCCATGCCCTTGGGAGGACTCCTCTGTCGGCTTCCTTCACCTTGGACCGGCACCCCACGTGAGTTGAAGCATTTCCAGTATCTTAACTGTTCCATGAAAGGGAGTTGAATTTAGCCCTCTGTAATGCTGTGTGGACTAATTAGCTGTTCTAATCCTTACTGTGTAAGTATAGATGTATTCATAAGTGTCCTGGTTTTGTTTCTCTAGAGAACCCTGCCGAACACAGATTGTATCCATTATGCCAAATTGCCTCCCTTTCTATTTTGATAAACATTTTCAAATCTCTCAGTATTCTCTGTTCAGTCATGTGGGATGGCAAAAATATCTGGTAAAAGACATAACTCTAAGTAGATATAACTAATAACAACGTAAGCCATTTCTGCTCTCTAGGATGGCTTCTGCAGTCTTTTGAGCTAACTATATCGGACATTTTTTCTGAGCTCTTGAAGCTTTTGAATATGTATCACTTCTTCTTTAAACTTATTTATATCCATCACTGGCCTAAATGGCTGCTTAGTTCAAGGATCACCATTTATGTATTTTTATAGTCCGATAGAAATATTTCCTGGAGGTACATTTGTATTTTAAGAGATTATTTTTACTCAAAGGAATGAGTATCTCCTGATTTTTATGTAGATGAAGGGTGGAAAGCAGGAGATGAAGATAGATAATAGTGAAGTCAAAGAACTTCCTATTTCTCTCACATCTCAGTGCAATGTAACATGTAAAAGGGATTCTGCTGATAGAATATTTGAACTTATACAAGGGACTTCAAAATGTTTGGATATTTTTTTATTTTTAATTTCAGTAATTTGTGCATTTTGAAGCTCTTTATTTTGCATGCTTTTCCAAAAAAATATGCAACTCTCAGAGCAGGAGCATGTAGAGAATGCCAAAATGATACAATATTGATTTTTCTTCATTCTTGTCATCGTGATTGGGGCCTGAAGTTTGCTGGGTCTAGAATCTGCATTTGAGAAATTAACCCAGCTTGAGCACTAATACAATTCCTCTACTTTATTGTTCTTTTTTGTTTACTTTATTATCCTTTACCTATTTAATTTTTACTATCATTATCCAAGTGTTGGGGTGTTTTATTTTAATCACTGAGCTTCTAAATTTTGCAGATGCAGTTGGCCTGTTAATGATAAAATGCCAAACTCTTTTATTAGAATTTTTAAGGGGCTTGCTTATTACATTATGCCTTTCACTTAACTGTTGCCTTAGTAAAAACAGTAGGAAAAAGTGTTATTTCTCTTCAACTCAACTTGCTCCTTATCTACCTGCTACGTGAAGCAGAAAGTGTATTCCTATCTAAGTGTTTTCAAAAGACTGTCTCCTCAAATACGGAACTATTTCCTCATTGACGATCCCAGATCGCTAGCCAATTATTTGATGCATGAAACCATAAGGGGATTTGCCCGAGGTTGAAAGCATAGCCTTAAGTCCATGCGTCTATGCTAATGAAGCAGCATGGTTGGAGATGCCATATTCTGCCTGAACGCTAAAAGCTTTGTTTCCGCCAGTCACTTCCCTGCTAGTATTTAACTCGTCACTTTGAAAGCCACTTTGATAAGCAGATACCTTGAGCACCGAGGGAGCTATAAAAAAGGTCCAAATTTCTGTTTCAGCTTTTTAAAATTCCATTACAGAACAGTTACTGAAATGGAAAATGTACCAACTGCTTATATAGGAATTTTCCTAGAGAAATAGGAGAATTAAATTGTGTTTTTCATTTAGATTACTCAGAGAAACACATGCTTATCTGCGTTTTTCTTCAGGAAAGGCAGTCGGAAAAGTAGTGCAGTGGCTATCTTAGGATTTAGGGCTCCTAAATCCTTTGTTAAGTGTCCACTATAAATCTTAGTAACAGATTATCTACATGCCAAATTCATTTCTGTGTTGGTAAAGTAGATTTGAAGACATTAAGCTGAAACAGGAATGTCTCAGGAGGTTGTCTATAGACAGGAAATGTAGGTTTTCACACATTCTCAATGTAATTACAGCATAAGGTCACATACCTGCACAACTTAAGGATTCATGGGGAGATGTATTATTTAAATGCATTTTGCTCGAAATTATCTCGATCTGAATATTCAGCCACTCTGCTGCGTTTGTTATTTTAGGGGCCATCAAATAAATTCCAATTCAGAATAATACTGTATACAACTAAATGCAGCCCCACGCAGTCCCTGACTACCCTCACAATCATTGATGTTTTGGCCTATGGTAGAGCCACTATGTCGATGCACCTCCTCAAGGGCCTGCCTGATGTTCACTAATCCTCTACTTCAGGAAGCATAGTGCCCTTTCCCAACAACTGATCCTTGATGACAAATCCAGAACACAGGAGATAAGTCTTGCCATCCTTACTTTTGAGGAGAATTCTGACAGTCCTTCCTCCCAGACAGATTTGTTTGACTGTTTGACTAGTCATAGTACTTTCAACGTTCTCCTCCAGCACTATAATAAAAATGCATCAATTCTTCTTCCGTCTTCCTTATTTGATGTCCAACTTTCACATGCATAAGGGATGATTGAAAATACTGTGGATTAGGTCAGGTGAACTACAACCCTCAAATTTTACAAATTTGAAATAAAAGAAGCGCTGTTGTCTTTTTCCACATATGGCATGTTAGGAAGTGGATTTGATCACTCTTTTGGTGAAGGAATAACAAGTTTGCTTGCTTTTACCTAAATTCCTGCAGCAATGCGACAAAGAAACGGAGTCAGAGTCCATTGCAGAGCGTTCATATTGCTTGGTATTTCTTTGCAAATAAGTACCATTTTCCTTCTTTTCAAATGCTTTAGTCATACTCTAAGGAAGGATCCTTATGTAGTAACAAATATATTTTTTGGTTGACAAAGTCGCTGATATTGTTCTATGGATTTAAATTCAGTGGTATAAAATTGTACCTCTCAAACTACTTATTCAGATATGTAGATAATAAATCTGACATCAATCAGTAACATAGTGTACATTCTAGTGCATATTCTAGATAATCTATTTTAACATTTTCACCCACCCTTTCTTTCTATCAAGCAGGATATTTAATATATTTTATTTACCAGGCACCATTTAAGACACAAGATACAAACAGCAAAGATGCTGTCCATAAACTCAACATCTTAGGGAGTTCCTTTTTGGTTTAAGAAAACAACAGCTACCCAAAACGGTATTACTACAATTAGTCTACTTCAAATATTAGCCTCATTGTCTTTCTAAAGAGAAACTTTTTTCATCTTCAAGAATAATAAAAGACATGCTCTTGATTAATATTGTACCAATTATTAATATATTTCCCATTTTCTTTGATTCATTATTTATCTTATATTTATTTCTCAGAACCTTTTAAGTGTAAAATGGGTATATTGCATCCTTCTACTGCACAATTCCTTAGAATAAAAACACTTGGTAAATAATGCACAGTTGTCAACTGTAGTCAATTTCAACATAATGGGACGCATTTCCTTCATTTACCATTCATATTCTGTTGTTGTTTAATTGAGACAGTGTCCTTTTAGTACTTGCTTCCTCTTCCTACTTTTAGAACTCATTTCCTTCCAGTAAAGGATCCTGCCAAAGAGCCTATACTGCATTTAGTTGTCATGTCTCCTATGCTTCTTTAATATGAAATACTTCTTCAGCGTTTCTTTTCTTTTCTGACATTGACAATTTTGAATCTCTGACAGTTTGGAATTATGCAATCTTTTTTGTTTAAAAAATGCTCTTCATTTCTGATTTGCCTAATGTTTCCTTATGCTTAGATTGAGGATGTGCTTTCCCAGTTAAAATATCTTTGGGTTTTTTTTTTCTTCCTTTTTAAAATCTCTTTATTGGAGCCTTATACAGTTCTTATCACAGTCCATAAAAACATCCATTGTGTCACACACATTTGTACATATGTTGCCATCATCATTTTCAAAACATTTTCTTCCTACTTGAGCCCTTGCTATCATCTCCTCACCTATCCTCACTCCCTCCCTCATAAACCTGTGAATTTATAAATTATAATTATTAAAATTGTTATGAATTTTTCATGTCTTACACTGACTAATGCCCCCTTCACCCACTTTTATGTTGCTCATCCTTCTAGGAGGAGGGAGATCTATGTAGATTATTGTGATAAGTTTCCCCTTTCTCCCTCACTGTACCCTTATCCTCCTGGTATCACAACTCTCATTATTGGTCCTGAGGGGTTTATCTGCCCTGGATTCCCTTTGTTTCCAGCTCTTAGCTGTACTAGTGTACATGCTCTATTCAAATTTGTAAGGTAGAATTGGGTCATGTAGTAGGGGGGTGGGGATGGGTGGAGGAAGCATTTAGGAACTAGAGGAAAGTTGCATGTTTCATCATTGCTATACTGCATCTGCCTGACTCATCTCTTCCTTGGGACCCTACTGTAAGGAGTTGTCCTATTATCTACAGATGGGCTTTAGGTCTCCACTCCGCATTTCCCTTTATTCACATCGTTATGTTTTTTTTTGTTCTGGGTCTTTGATGAATGATATCTGATCCCATAAACAACTCAAGATCACACAGTCGGGTGTGTTTCTCCCATGTGAACTTTGTTGCTTCTCAGCTAGATAGCTGTTTGTTTATCTTTACACCTTAAGGATGCCAAACGCTATATCTTTTGGTAGCTGGGCACCATCAGCTTTCTTCTCCATCTTTGCTATGCACCCATTTTGTCTTTAGCGATCATGTCCGAATTTGAGTATCACGGAATACCAGGTTATTAAAACAAAGTGTTCTTGCGTTGAGGGAGTACTTGAGTAGAGGCCCAATGTCTGTCTGCTGCCTAAATACTTAACGTATAAATATATGTACAGATCTATTTCCCTATCACTATATATAAATATATTTACATAAGAAAATGCCTGTATTTATACCTCCATAAATGTCCTTTGCCTCCTAATTCTTTCCTCTATTTCCTCTCATTTATTTTCCTCTTGTCCCACTACCATGTCCGCCCTTCATTCGGGTTTCAGTAATTTCTCTCAGCTACATTGCCCTTGATCAAGCTCCACTAGACATCCTATACCCTCCTTGTCATCAAGTTAAATCACTTGTTATTCCTTTGGCCCTGGGTTGATTGTCAACCCCTCCCTTTCCCCCCGCCTCCCACCTCTCCTGATGTTTATAGCAGTCTAATAGACTTCTATTTATGCATCTTGTATCCTGGAACTCTGTCATATTACGCTATTGCTTCTAGTACTCCCCTTGTGGTGCCTTTGGGATTTTCCATATATAAAATCCTATCATCTGTGAATAACGATAGATTCACGTCCTCCTTCCCCAGATGAATATGTTTGATTTCTTTCTTTTCATTGCCTTATGCTGTTAGCTAGGACCTCCAGGATGATGTTAAATAAGAGTGGGGACAAGAGGCTTCCTTGTCTGCTCCCATTTTATAGTGGAGTTGTTTTCATCTTTTCTCCTTTGACTACCAGGTTGGCTGTTGGTTTTTCATATATAGCTTTTATTGTATTGAATTTTCCTTCTATTCTTATCTTCTTGAGTGTCATAAACAGGAATTGGTGTTGGATATTGTCAAATGCTTTTTCCACATCTACTGATATTATCATGTTGTTCTTATAATTTTTCTTGTCAATGTGGCAAATAATACTAATGGTCTTTAATATGTTGAACCATCCCTGCATCACTAGTATGAATCCCAATTGGTCATGGTGAATTATTTGTTTTATATACTTTTATATTCCATTTGCCAGTATTTTGTTAAGGATTTTTGCATCACTGTTCATTAAGAATATTGGTTTATCGTTCTCTATTCATGAGGGATCCTTGCCCGGTGTAGGTACCAGATTTATACTAGCTACATAGAAAGAGTTTAGGAGTTTACCATCTTTTTCTATGTTCTGGAAGAATTTGTGAAGGATAGGTTTCAGTTCTTCCCTGAAGGCTTGGTAGAATTATCCTGTGAAGCCATTTTGCCTGGAGTTGAGAGAGTTAAGGTTTATTGTACCAACCTGGCCAATAAACACATGTGGGATTAATTGAAGAGTGGAGAGATAAATGGCTTGGTGAGCCATGCCTTACTTGTTCTCAGGTCTGACCAAAGTGCAGCTCTCTTAGAAAGTTCCCTGGTTTCAGCTGGCAAGGCTCACTTCCTGTGAGACATCTCTGAGGAGTAGCTACATTGACCTTCCCTGATGCAGCCCTGGGTGCTGGAGCAGCTGTGTGGAAACCCCTGCCAGTGCTGAGAAGCTTGCACAATCACTAATTCAGCTTTCCTCCTGCAGTCAGTGTAATTGTGGTTGTGTGTGTTTTGTGAGATTGAGAAGGATTTAGCAGATTACTGTTGGACCTATGGGTTTATGGACTTGGACAACACTGGGTTGGGGTGCTTTCTGAATGTACACTTTCCCTAAATATTAAACTTGACTAACACGGGGATTTTTTTATAATACCTTGATAACCTTGTCTATTTCTTCAATTGCTATGGGTTTGTTTAGAGTCTTGATGCCTATCTGAGATAGTCTAGGAAGGGATTGTTTTTCCAAGTATTTGTCTATGTTCTCCAAGTTGTTGAATTCATTGGTGGTACAGGCCTTCATAGTACTGTGTAATTATTCTTTTGGTTTCATTTCCATTGTAATGTCCCCTATTTCAGTCCTTATCCTTGCTATTGAAATTTGTTCCTTTCTTTGGTTAGGTTTACCATTGGTCTGTTGATTTTGTTAATCCTTTCAAAGAACCAACTCTTAGCTACGTTAATATTTTGCTTGGTTTTCTCTCTCATGAATCTCAGTCCTGATTTATAGTATTTCTTTTCTTTTCCTATTAGTAGGATTTTCCTCATTACTCTGTTCTAATTGCTATAAATTTTGTGTCAGCATATCAATCATAAGTCTCTCTTCCTTTTTCATGTTTCCATGCATTGCTATCACTTTTCTCTGATAAAGGTGTTTGCTGTTTCCCAAAGTTTTGGCTTATCATATTCTCATTTTCATTGGTTTCTAGAAACTTCCTAATTCTACCTCTGATCTGTGCCAGTGTCCACTCTTTTTGCACTAGGAAGTTATTCATCCTCCAATTGTTTTCCCTTGTTTCTCAATTGACCTTTTGTTGATTTCCAGTGTTAAGGCATAATAGTTGGAGGGAGAAGGCTCTATGTGATTGAATTTACATAGATTCAACTGTGTTACAGATGTGGTCTCTCTTTGAGTTTGTGCCAGTTGGACTTGAAAATAATGTGAACTTTTGATTTTGCATTTGAGTGCAGAGTCCTGAAAATATCTATCAGCTCAAGTCATGTAATCATAATGTTTAGATCTATAGCCTCCTGTTAAGCTTCTTTCCCGGGATCTATCTTTCTTGGAGAGTGGTATATTAAATTCAACGACTATAATTGTTGGGTGTGTAATTTGTGTTTTCTTCTTTTAGAGCGTTTGATTGATGACTGTCATTGGTCTCTCAGGCACATATATATTTATTATTCTCACTGGCTCGTGGTCTACTGTTCCCTTGAACATTATATGCCCTTCTTATCTCTTGTTATGGCTTGAAACTTGAGACCAATTTGTCTGAGATTAGGATTGAGGCTCCTACTTTTTTTTTTTGGAACTGCGACTTATTTGGTATATTTTTCTCAAGCCATTGATTCTCAGCCTATTTTTGTCTGTAATGTTGAGATGCGTCTCATAGGGAGCAGATCTACAGGTTGTATTTTTAAGTGACTTTCCTAGCCTCTGCCTTTTAATGCCTGACTTCAGTCCATTGATATTCAAGGTTATTACATCTATCTGTAGACTTTGGGATGTCATCTTGTACTTGTGTGTTGTGGATTTTCCTACCTTCCTTTCTTATCAGTATGCTGTGCATGTGTATATGTTTTTGTGTGTGGTTCATTCTTGTCTACTTTCCGCCCTTGATTCAATGCTATCTTGGGGCCTCTTTTCTCTTTGTTGCCCTCTGGGTAGGGTTGTTCTTTGTGGCAGTCTCTTATTTGTGCTCAGTGAGTGTTGTTTTTCTTCCCATACTGGGTTGGCAATAATTTTGTGTAGGGTTGGGTATCTTTTAACATATTCTTTGAATTTCTCCTTGTTTGGAAGACTCTTACTTTTCCATCTATCTTGATAGATAATTTGGATTGATAGAGTATTCTTCAGCGTGTTTTATTTTCCTTCAAAATTTGGAATATGTTACTCCACTCTTTCCTCTTCATAGTGTTTTCTAATAGGTCTGAACTTATTCTTATTTGGGTATTTTTATGGGTGACTTCTTGTTTTTCCTACCTGCTCTCATGATTTTCCCCTTTTCCTCGAAGTTGGAGAGTTTCACTATTATGTGCTTTGGTGGCTTCTTGTTAGGTTTCGGTCTAGCTGGTATTCTTTTGGCACCCCCTGAATGGTTGCCTGGTTTTCATTCAGTAAGTTGGGGAAGTTTACCACTAAGAATTCCCTCACTATTTTGCCATTGACTTTATTATGTCTTTTTCAAGTAGCCCAATTATTCTATGTTCCTCTTCGTAGCACAGAAATCGCTTCCAGGTTTTCTTCAGCTTCTCTGATTATCATATTTGACTTCCTTTCCCATTTGTTGAAGTCTGTCTGGTTATCCCCGAAGTCACTGGTTTGATTCTCTGCGTCAAATCTGTTGGTGAAGTCTGTATATTTGCTACTGGCTTATGGTAACCCTTTGATCTGTGATATTTATCTCCTTTGTCATCTTTGTCCTGTATTGTTTTGTATCGTCTTTTATCCTTGTTCTGTATTGCTTCCCTCATATTCTGTATGAATCCAAGCAGCATCCTGAAGTTTTGTTTTTCCCCCTGTGGCAGATCACTGTCTGCTTTTTTTATGCTAGTTGTTAGGTTCTAGACTTCCTCTGATATTGACTTTTGTTTCTCCTGTTGTTGCTTTTTATTAAGGTTGTTTGGGTTATTTGTTTGTGTAGTGTTATTTTAGAGGATCCCTGGGCCATTTTCCAGAGAGTTGATGAGCACTGAGCTCTCTCTTTGGGAAATGTGTAGGAATGCTTCTTCAAACTGCCTGCAGCTAATTGCACTGTGGGATCAGGCTACCACTTTATTCTCTGATAGTTTCACTCTTTCCCTATCTAACCAGTATTCTGCTATTGGGAGGGTACGTTAGATGGTCCTCTCAGTGGATGCTAGTTGGGTAGTTGTGGACTCTTGAAGATGATGCTGCACTGGGTGATCTCACCGGAAGCTGTGGTGGTATGGTCTAAGGTGGTGAGGGTACCTATTGCATTGGAAGTGCTGTGGAGGGCAGGTGGGTATGCCCACTTTGGTATAGAGCACCACAGAGGGTGGAAAAAATTGACTTAGTCAGAAAGATCACTGTGTAACTCAGGCAGCGGGGAGCACTGGTGAGGGTGGGTAGAACTGCATTAGGCCATGAGAAGCTCTACTACAGGTGGGAAGCACTACTACAGTCCACGTGGGACTGCAGACGACAGACATGACCTCTCCCAGCCATGTGGAACACTGTGGAATATGGGCAGAAATTCGCCCAACCAAGTGGGGTGTTCCGAAGGGTAGAAGGGAGTACCCACAAGCACTTAAAGGGTCTTGGAGGGTAAGCAGTAGTTCCCCTGCAGTGGAAGGTGGGTGGGATTTCCTCAGCTTCATGTAAGCCCACAGAGAGCAGGAGCTCTCCCAGCTCAGTGGGTGTAGTTGTCCTAGGCACAAGGGAGTGGCCTGGAGGCTGGCAGTGGCATGTGAAAGGAAAGAGAAGAGGGGGGGAAATCGAGCTTGCTGGGTCTGTGGGTGACAAAGAGAGAAGCAAATGTAAAGAAATAGCTGAGCCCTGATTGTCTGACCATGGGGCTAGAGGGGTTTAAACCCTGCCCAGAATCGGCAGCAAGTTGTGGCTATGTTAAAGGAGCCTAGCTCAGGCCAAGCCTGTGGCAGGGCTTAGCTCACCTCTGCAGTGGTAAGCCAAAAGCCCACAGCTCCCCAAAACCTTGTGGATCTGTATCTGCTTGTCTTTATGGTACTTCTTCTGTGACCCGGCAGAGTGTAAATTCCCTGTGCTGATTTCCATGGAGTCCCTCTGGTGTGTGTTACGCTTTTGCCATCTTGCTGGAAGTCCTTCCCAGTTGGAATACCATATATACTCATGTATAAGCTGAGATTGTCAGTACATTTTTAATGCAGTTTTTGTGGTAAATTTAGGTGCCTCAGTTGATATTCAGGTCAGCTTATACTAGAGTACGTATGGTACATTTACGTGCTTTGGGTTCTTCTCAGGGTGTCATTGATGAAGGCATAGCTGGTCTATCTGACCTACATTGTTTTAAATTATTTTTTCGTTTTGGAATATTTTTAGATTTGTAGGAAAATGTCAAAAATAGTCCAGATATTCTTTCACATTCTTTTTCTAGACAAAGAATATTCTTCTTTTTACCTGACAACTAAGTAAACTAAATCTTTACTTGGATTTGACCTTTTCACATGTTTTTTTCTGTTCTAGGAAATGATCCAAGATACTACATTGCATAGTCTTTAAGAATCCTCATTCTCTACTGAACTTTCAATGACACTTTCATTTTTCTTGTATTTTTTGTGGCTTTGATTGAAAGTTATTGTAGAACACACCTAAATTTTTGTTGCTCCCATAACATTTTCTTTTATTATTCCTATTAATTTTAACTACACTCTCAAAATGTTCAATTATTCTTTTGTGCGGTTATTTTATTTTCCTTGGTAATAAGACACAGCCTATAGAAGGATTTCATTACTTATCAAAACCCCTTTATCCTAAGTTGGAGTCTGTTATTTTCTACACTGAAATAATCTTTAAAATGACAGTTGTAAACGAATTTTCTAGTTAAAACTCCTGCAAATTTTTGAGTCAGGACTTTGGATTTTACTGTAAACAAGTGTTCTTGCTCCTACCCAACTTTTTCCTTACTGAATCAATAGTGTTTACATCAGGATGCATATTTGGTTAGAGATTTGAAATACGGTGTTGTCTTTCATTGTTTTAATGATCAAAGTGCCTAATATTTGTGCACAAGGCATGCTCTCATGCTGGGTGCAGGGACTTTGTGACATGTCACCTTAATTTCTGGGATAATGCTTGGGTTTCTGAGGATCCCTCATGGTGCTCATTCTTTCTAAATCCCAGGTCAATTAAAGTTCTTTCTCATTTAATCCAGGAATTTTCCTTACTTTTTTCTTGAAATTAATATATTGCTAACCCATTTTCATCCTTTCATAGTTTTCCAACCTCATTTTGATCAGCACTATTGCACATTCATTTTTTCAGATTTTTAAAACATTTTTATTCTGTTTCCCTAGTGAATAAACAGTGCACAGGAACCCCCAAGTTTATTCCACTTATTGGCATGAGTTCCATCACCTCTGTTGAGTCACTACCTTCAAAAAGAAGTCACACAAAGCAAGGTCATGTGAGTAAGGTGCATGGGCAAGAGAGGCATGTTCTTTTTACCCAAAACTGGAGCACTGAGATGGCTGTGCCAGCAGGTGTATTGTCATGGTGGCAATACCAGTTCCCATCTGCCAAAAATCAGGCCACTTTTGTCACACACAGTAATGCAATCTTTTTCAGAATCTCTAAATAGAAAACTTGATTAACAGCCTGACCTTGTATTATAAACTCCAAATGTACAACAAGTCAAACTTTTCATCTGTTTGGGACGTTGACAGATGTTCTGAAATGAGGTTTGTCATCAGTTTGAAATTTGAAATGAAAAAAGCATGCATACACTTGAGTTTTTACCAAAGTACTGTCTTTGTAAGCTGTGTTTAACATCACAACAGTTTCTGTGGCATTTTCCTGAGCAGGAAACCAAATTTCACAGCTGCAGGTTTTGTTCTCTTAAATCAGCCTTCACAAAACAAAAACAAACAACCCCCACTCCCACCCCCACCCCGAGGTTGAGAGAAGCTGCCATCATGAAAAAAAATCACTGTGACTAGAGAGAACCTTTCCAGACAATACCAATAGGTGCCCAACTCAGAGCAAGTTACTCAGAGTGATTGCTTGATGCTTGCCTTAATGGGAGAAAATGTGTACTATGAAGGCCCCATGCAGTGGAGCTTTTTGTCATTTTGTGGGGTAAGTGCCCCTTGTACTTATCCAATCTGTATGATGAAAAATTTATCTATAACATTGAATACTATGTAGAAGAACTTGATACCAAGATTCGAAGAACTCTTATTAACAATTTTCAATATGTAGGTAGTATAACTTGCTTGCTGAAAGTGAGGAGGTTTTGAAACACTTGTTGATGAAAATAAAATACTGCAGCCTTCGCTATGGATTTCAACTCAGTGTAAATAAAATTCCTCACAAGTGCACGAAGATACCACATCATGAAACTGAAGAAAAGATTGAAGTTGTCAATTGTGATAAATACATAAACTTGTGTTGAGTTGATGATAGAGAGTGCAGGGGTTGGGTATGATAGTTATGTTTTTGTGCCACATGATTCCTATGAGAACTTGTGGTTAGAGCTTAGACTGTCAATCAGACTGCAGCTTGATTGGAGAGCAACTGAAATAAATGGCTCTCTGAAATCAGCCTCTTCTAGTTTTCTTCCTGAGGCAGGCCACATATTATCTCTGCCTTCATCTTCTGTGACACCATGTGGAGACCTTCAGGAGCCCTGCAGATGCTTCCACCACCATTTGACCCACAAGACCTTGAACCCCACTGGCCTGAGATCTTCATGCATTTTGCATCCTTGGTTGTGGTTGTGTGAGTCTGAAGAGGGATTGATGGACTAGTATTGGGTGTATGGGCTAGATATCGACTGGTCTGCAATGTTTTCCTGATATCTTACTATTTCTTGCTCTAAATCTCTCTCACACATATATGACTATCCTTGATTTTGTTTCTCAAGTCATCCCTGCCTAACATGAATGGTTTCAGTTTGCTTAGATCTATAATTAATACTCCCAGAAGCAGTAGTGAAGAGATCAAATAAAATATGCCATGGGGCAATTATTTGGAAAACAGTGTTCTTAAAGTGCTGAAGAAAAAGGATTTCACTCTGAGGACAAAAGTGTGCTTGACAAAAGCCATATCGTTTCGTATGCATGGGAAAGATGATGAGTGAGGAAGACCTCAGAAGAATCAATACATTTGAATTCAGGTGTTTTTGATGGATAATGAAAGGAAAGTGGGCTTCCAGAGAATAAACATTTTCTATGGAAAAAAATATAGCCAGAATGGTCCTTAGAAAGGATGATGTGAAACTTCATCTCCTATAGTTTGGACTTGTTATCAGGAAATCCCTGCCCTTCAGATAGGACATCATTCTTGGTAAAGGGGAGAGCCAGGGCACAAGACGAGAACCCTCACTGAGATTGATTGCAGCAGTGACCACATCACTTGACTGAAACAGAACAGCAATTGTGAGGATGGTACATGTTTTGTTCTGCTAGATGTAAAAATGTAAGTGGGAAATTAAACAAAGACACTTAACAACTGACATTTTTCCTTATCCCATATTAATTATAGTACACTGTTATTTGTGTATTATACATGAATGGAATATACATGTCTTTTACACACACCATTGTCAGATAATCTGCAATATGATAGTGACTCAATAAGTGAGATAAGGATGAACATTTACCCTACTAGGATATTCAATATAAAACCACATTGAGATAGTGAAATATAAAGAAGCAAACATATATGTTCAGAAATGTACCAAAATAGTCAACATAATTATCTTATTTAATTTACCAATATTTCTTCATTAGAATGGTAAATACATTTAAAATATTTGAGAAACTTTCAGGATTATACTGTTTGTGATAGTAGTTAACACTGATTCAGGTCAATATCACTCCCATATTCAAGAAAATGTTCTCCTGAATTAGGTGAAATTGCTAATGGAAAGGGAGTTATTTCAAGACCATTTTCTCAGTACAAGGCCGAAATCAGATGCTCAGTTGGATCAATTATGTTCTAATTGCTCATTGCCCTTTGAATGCATGAACAATAATTTGTTTTCAATGGAAATCACACAGGATTAGTTAACTAGAGAGGGGGCCTAACACACAGAGGCACACACTTATGTAGTGTGATTTAATAATAAATATGTTCATTTATCTATAGAAAATTCAATGGCTTTCTTAGTTATTCAAGTATTCTAGTTTAAAGAAAGACATTGTTGACTCAAAGCCTAAAATCATAAACGGATTAGAAAGCCATTTCATTAGCATTTTGACAGTCGCACAGCTACTAGAACATAGGAGATAGGAGTATGTGCTCAAAATTCTGGCAAGATTTATAAATGTTGTCTTTATTTGTTCATTTCAGTTATGCCATAAGTGAAATGAAATCCTTTACTTTAGAATGGGTTTTCTACTCAGTATAGGCACACTGTTTTTATGCATAAAATTGCCTTTCCTAAATGAGTAGATATTTGTGGTTGGCTGTGGTCATGTCTGTCTTTAAACATTTATAGAAAATAAATAGGAATATTACATAACAGTAAATGAAAGGGATCTACGAATTCTACCCCAAACAACAGGCACTAGTAATATACTGGGCTGCATAACTGCAGTGGTGAGTATTTTTCCATGCCAAGATATACGTTCTATTAATAAACTTTATTGGGTTCTATAATTTTTATAGCTCATGCTTTGACAAACACTGAAATAAAATGGAGGGCACATGACAGGAGACAATCCCAGTGTAGAGTAACAACCACAACAACAAAGATGCTGGGGTTTTAAATTTTTGTTTTTAATTATTTTCAAGGATGTCTGATCTTTAAGTTCCAAAATAAACCAAGATTATTCTGACAACATAGTTATTCTAGCATGCTTTAATTTTTTTTTATGAATGAAGGCTATCATTAGAAATTTTTGAGTTACAAATTACTTAAAGTCAATTCAATTTGATTTTAGTTAAAACAATATATATTTCTAATTCATAGAAGTGAATATATCCAAGTGTTGAATAATAGTTTGGAAGGAATCAGTCTTCATGGCTTGTTCTATTGGACTCTTTGTTGGCATTGTTCGCAGATAAGCTCTTGTTCTGGTGGCCAGCGCTGCTACCAGCAACTTTCATTTACATTCGACCACATCAGCAATCCTTACAACAAAATGTTGTCTCTTTCTTCTTGAGTCCAACAAATGTCTTTCAGGCTCATATAGGCCTAGCTTGAGTGATGCTCTGATCGACACCAGATTCATTTAGTTAAACATACCGATTACCTAAATATGACTCAGGAGACTTCTTAGGGCATTGGTTGGCCCTACTATTGACACAAGTCAGAAATTGTGATAAAAATATGAGAAGGCTTCAAAAGTTCATGGGATAATTCCATTTTCTTTTAAATTCTTCTTTTTCCATGGGATCTTTGAAGCCCCCTCATGGTTTTCAAAGAAAACCTACAATACTAGAAGTTTAAATACATAAATAAAAACACAATAAAGGACACAGAGTCTCAGAGTTTAAAGTACTTCCTCAAATGCACAAGATTCTTACCTTTTTGTTTTTTTAATAAGAGAGGAGAGGATATATCCTCTTACTGAAGTAGCACCTACCCTTTTAGGACACAATGATAAAACTATATTTCTGTGTTTAAGCCATTATTTTGATTATTGTTATTACTACAGATTTTATCTGTTTTAATTGTTAGGCTTTATCATAAACTGAGATTTTATATAGAGATAAGGATGCAAACACACACACTCCTTTGCAGAAAATGTTTTCTCTATAATCTAATGAAGTAAGCATTAAGCTTTCTGCTATGGCTATAATTGAAAATTAAATTCATTTAAAACAATAGTCGAGCTAAATAATTGGGAAGAAGCTTCATGAATAGCTTGGTACAAGTTGGCAATAAACTGAAACATGTTGCTTGGGTTAAAACAAAAAGTAGTAACTTATAATATGGAAATGAAGTATTAGAATATTGCATACAGAAGTAAAAGTCCTATTCTGGCCTCTTTCGGTTGAGCTGTACAAAGTCAGGAGCAACAGATATAAGAGTATATATGACAGTTTCACACTAATTAAACTAAAAGCACAAGTTATAACACATGCAAAGTGGCATCTGTGACACGATTCATTGTCAAAGGCATCACCATATCTGATAATCAAATATGACTTTAAGTCTCATAGCAATCAAGTTAGGTTAATAAAGATTTGACATGAGTTAAAAAGATGTGTTATTCAAAAGTCTATGATGAATTTGTAGTTGGGAAAAATAGCTATATTTAGCGGCTAAGATTTAAAGAATAAGGAAAATAATGTTGAGTCATATGGCTAATTCTATGTTGAAATTTTGAGGTACCCTTAACACTTTTCCACAATGACTGCACCATTTCGCATTGCCATCAGCAGTGGACGAGAGTTTCTCCACCACTCGCCCATCCTTTTTTGGACCACTCTTTTTCTGAAGAGGGTCACGTGATTTGTCACTGTGAATGTTGATGTGTAGTTCCCTCTGGTTCATCAGGTACAGGTGGTGCCATTAACACAGTTATGAGAACCCTCACTGATTCCATTTTGCTTTAACATCTTTTGCATCCCAAGATACCATTATGTATCTTATTTAACTTAATGAATTTTGAGTAATTCAAAGAAGATGAAAGGATTTTAATGACAAGACCATTGTCTCTTTTACCTTCATTAGTAAGCTCCCCCAAATCAGTGTTGTTGGTGCCTGTGGAGAGAGGAGGGCTTTTGGACTGAGTTAATTAATCAATTTAAATATATTTTTGTTTCTCTAAATAAGGGAAACCTTTTTCCCCCCCAGGTAAAATAGAATTCCTTGTGAATCTATCAAGAGACCTTGGTTCTTCCCTTTCCTGGATGATCTGGAGGACTGTGCACTTACATCACCTCCTGTCAAATTGTGAAGGGCTGGAGTCTAGCCTGTCAATCTGGTTGTAGCTCGATGACCTCATTTGAAAGCAGGAAGGAGATAAGTAGCTGACTGGAGGTCAGGCAGACTCTGCTTCATCGCCCTGCTGACAAGACACACAGAGCTACACTAGTCCCCTGGGGCTGAAGGAGCCATGTGGAGCCCCCTGCCAGTGCTGAGATGCTTCCAGTACCACTAGATCCACAAGATTTTCCACCCACTGGCCTGTGATCTTCCTGCATTATGCATCATTGCATTTGTTGCATGAGTCTGAAGAGGAATTTATAGAATGGAGTCAGACATATGGGCTAATATCGGACTTATAGACTTGATCTGGACTGGCTAGGATGCTTTCTTAATATACAATTACTCTTTAATATAAAACTCTTATACACAAATAAGTGTCTACGAATTTGTTTCTTTAGTCCACCCAGACTATCACAAAAAACCATACTTCTTTGTTCTGAACTTGGTTTCCCCATTTCAAAATTATATATATACAAAATCTGGTTTATAAATATAGAGATTTATATTTTACAAT
Source organism: Tenrec ecaudatus (assembly GCF_050624435.1). Taxonomy (NCBI): domain Eukaryota; kingdom Metazoa; phylum Chordata; class Mammalia; order Afrosoricida; family Tenrecidae; genus Tenrec; species Tenrec ecaudatus. Next base: position 31,138,611 of record NC_134533.1, on the reverse strand, counting down.
TATGCACAAACCACATGAACATAAGGAGCCCTAGTAATGTAGTAGGCGCCACATTGGGTTGTTAAGCAAAAGGGCAGCAGTTTGAAACCACGAGCTGCTCTGCAGAGGGAAGGTAAGGCTTTCCACTCCCTTGTAAAGACATTTGGTCTCAGAACCCCCAGATCCCTTTCACTGGTATTCATAGGGTCACTGTGAGTTGGAATGGACTCAGTGGCAGTTAGTAAAGGATGAACTCTAAAGTTAATTTCCATCATCAGATATCATTCATTTGTTTCGAAGCAAGTATTTTGCAATCATCATCCCACTGCTGAGCACATCGTTCCAGATTCTTCAGATATGCAAGGAAGCAGGAAAATCTGAATGGCCACATGTGACTCCTCTGTATTTTTGTGGGAGGAGCTCCAGAAGAAATGAATAAACCGGCGTGATATTTAGTGCTAGGAGCACAATAAATGTCATAGAGAGAACTTAAATTGGATGGTGACTTTATCTACGGTGTTCAGAGAAAGCCTCTCAGAGGAAATAAGACTTGAGTTGAAGCCAGAATATAAATAAAAGAGCCAGCTGTCCATTAGATGATTCTTTGAGCAGCTCCATGTTTCACCTGCAAGTGATCAAATTTATTTCCAAAGTCCGTGACCCTTTCATCCAGAGGAAGCCGTTCAACTTACCAGTGAGAACAGATACGTCCTCCCTTCACAATGATTCCATTCTTCTTCACACACAGGCTGGTGATGGTGACTCGTTGTCCACTGGACAGACTCCGTGCTGCAAGATGAACAATACAATCATCACTGAGTGACAGATAGACTTTACTGTCAAGGTGTTTTGTAGTTCCCCATTCATTTCATTGCTTCGCTTCTTTCTGTCTTGTCATTTTGCAGGAAACAAGCAAAACTGATCATTGCAATAAGAAGCAATGAAAAGGCTAAAAAGAAAAAAAGAACGAGAGAAATCTTGTCTAGGACCTACCTTGAAAGTTACTACCGTTCAAATCGCAAGAACTCTTTAAGAACTTCCTCTTCATTATCAAATGAGAGGTGTGAAATATTAATGGTGTTTTCCCTTGTTTGGGACATTTTCCAAGGCATGTCCTTTTGGTCACTTTCCATATAACACACAACTGAAGTGAGTGCAGCCTGTGTCCATAAACCGTGTCTCTGAATGTTTTATATGGAACCCTCGTGGTGCAGCAATTAAATATTCAGCTGCTGGTCCAATGTTGGTTTGAAGCCAGCAGCTCTGTAGGAGAAAAGACCCAGTGATCCGCTGCCAAAGGCTTAGAGCCTAGACAAAGTTCTACTGGATTACATCGCGTGGCTAGGAGGGAAAAGTAGATGGAATGGCACATAACAACAACAATGGCTGAAAGAAGAAATTAGAAAACGATTTATGAGAGAAAATGAACACAGTTCATTTCTGTGTTTTCTGAATGGAAAATGCCCAGGACTTGTGAACCAATAAGTACAAAATGGTGGCTATTGTATAGCTCTCTACGATATTAAGGAAGCCTGGTGAGTTACATGCTGGGCTTCTAATTACAAGGTCAGCAGTTCTAATCCACCAAATGTGTTGCAAGAGAAAGATGAGGCTTTTCTTTCTCTTAAGGAATGAAAGCCTGGGCAACTCAGAGGGACTGTCTTACTCTGTCTTATAGGATCACTATGAGTCAGAATTGACTCCATGTTAGAGAATCAGACCAAGTGAGTGAGACTAAAGTATAATGCAGTGTACATTATACTTTATAATGAGTAAACTTGTATAACCATGGGATATCCTAAAGCAGAAAGAAAAATCAGAAAAGCTTAACCTAAATAAAAGAAGAATATGTAGAAAAATGAAAACAAGTTTAGAAGAAGATATACAAAGGGAAAGGTGAAAGAAAAGATATTTGAGAAAAAGAAAACATTTCCAGGCATTTCTCAAAGAGCAATAAATGATCAATGCAAAACATATAGTAATGAAAATAAATGACCATACATGTACACTGCTTAATGAAGCTCATATGTGTGCAATACTTAGTATGTGATGCATAAGGAAGATTTTGTGGTGCAAATGGTAAAGCGCTTGACTTCTTGTAGAAAGAGGGTGGTTTGAACAAATACAGACACACCTTGGAAGACAGGCTTAATGATCTGCTTCTGAAAACGCTATGAAGTGTTCCCATTCTGTCCACTAGTCTGAATTGACTCAACAGTAGCAATGGAAATGTGCTACCTAATGGGCTAAGAACATGCAAATGCATTCTTATTTAATGCTTACTATTATTTGAAATGTGTTTTCTGATAGTGCCTCAGAGGATGTAGGTGATGTCCTGAAGTACTCAAACTGATATGTTGTAAAGGCAAGAAAGGTGAGCAGGTATTTTATCTCTAGAGTTTATCTGCTGTCTCTTAGTGAAAGATCTTTCATCTCAAGGACAATCAAAGCCCACCTGAACCTAGACTTTGAGATTCAATCAGTTCAGTTACTGAACCAGTGGCGTCCTAAGAGAGAGTGCTGAACTTGATAGTACAACTAGAACCCTTTCAGATGTCACTGCTAACAGATTACCTAGGTATAATAACACCATCTAGTCAACCAATGCCCTTTGCCAAATAGAACTTCCAAGGGGTGGTAGCAGTGTTGTGGTGGGTGGAAATATTTAAGCTAATGTAATATATCTGGACATATTATTCAATTAAAAACAAGTCAGATATAGATTAAATATTATTTGATTTATCATATAGATCATGACTGAAAGAAGATACTAGAAAAATGTTTACCTCTGTATTATGCTTACTCAATTTAATTATTCAATGTGTGCTGAGTCAATAATCCAAGATGCAGGACTACATGAAGAAGGCTTCATCAAGATCAGAAGAAATCTTAAGAGCATCCTGCAGTACGCAGACTATGCAAAAGTATCAGACAAGGCGTGTCCTAACGAATGATGGATAACATTGCAAAGAATGAAGGCTCCAGAGCTCTTAAGTGTGCTTATGCAGAACGTAGACCACAAGGCTAGAACAAGGGGATATTACATGGTTTAAAACAAGGAAAGGTGTGCATCGGGATTGTATACTTTCACTGTACTTGGTCAATAGGAATGCTGAGTAAATATTCCCAGAAGCAGGGCTATCCGAAGAAGAATGCAGCATCAGGATGGAGGAAGTGTCCCATTTACAACCTGCAGTACGCAGATGTCTCAGCCTGGCTTGCTAAAATGAAGAGGTTTTAAAGTATGTGCTGATGAAGATCCAAAACCATAGCCTTCAGTATGAATTTTATTTTGAAAACCTCACAACTGGATCCGTAAACAGCAGTATGATAAGCAGAGAACAGTTTGAAGCTGTGAAGGACTGAGATTTACATGGATCCAGAATCCACACTCATAACAAGAAATCGAAGTATGTAAAAAGCACTGCACAAATCTGATATCAAATACCTCTTTAAAATGTTAAAAAGCAGTGATGTCACTGTGAAAATTAAGAGGTTCTTGACTCATGCCATAGCATTTCCAGTCTCTTCATATGCATGGGAAATATAGATAATAATTGATGCATTTGGATAGTGGTATTAGGAAAGAACATTTTACTAGACTTTGGAATGACTATACCACCAAATCTGTCATAAAGGAAATCTATGTTCCTTAGAAATGAGGATAGCAAAACACGTGTAGTTTGATGCTGGAATCAGGAGAAACCAATCCCCAGGAAGGACTTCAGTCCTGGTAAAGATTCAGAAAACAAACAAAAACAAAATATCTCAAAGATATGGATTGACACAGAGGTTGCAATAATAGGATCAAGCATAGCAACAATAGTTAGGATACTGCAGTAAGACTGGCAATGCTTTGCTCTGTTGTGCAAGGGGTCCCGATGAATAGGAAATCAATTGGCAGCACCTGCGTTAGGCTGGGTGGACTAGAGAAACAAATACATGTACAATCACGTGTATAAGAAAGAGCTCTATTTAAAAGAGTAATTGTATATTATGAAAACATCCCAGCCCAGTCCAGATCAACTCCATAAGTCCGATATTAGCCCATACATCTAATACCAATCTATAAATTCCTCTTCAGACTCATGCAACACATACAATGATGCTGAATGTAGGAAGATCACAGACCAGAACGTGGAAAGTCTTGTGAATTCAGTGGCAGTGGAAGCATATCAGCGCTGGTAGGGGTCTCCAAATGACTCCTTCAATGCCAGGACTCCAGCATAGCTCCAAGAGTCTTGTCATCCGGAAGACAAAACAGAGTGTCTGTGTATTTGGCCTCCAGCCCGCTGTTTATCTCTGTGACGCCTCCAAATGCGGTCATCAAGCTGCGACCTGATTGACAGGCTAGACTCCACCTCTTCTCAAGTTGACACCAGATTATGTAACTACCATAGCACCTAACAATAAATAGATCTTATTGTGAAAATTATTTTGTGGGACTTAGTCATACAAATGGTAAATGTTAGCTTACAGGATAGCATGAATCTCAGTCCTCTAAAATCCTTAGATTCTTCCTGGTATAAGGAAAAGTCATTTGGGCAGAAATGTATTTAAATTTCAAAAAAGCTGTTAGCACACGACCCCACATATATGAAATAGAAAAAAAACCAAATAGAAGACAAAATGATGATATTTTTTAAAATATGCAATGGTCTGGATTTTGGACTAGTTATAGAAGTACAACCAAATAAATGATTATTTAGCCCAAGATGGTATTCGTACTATGAAAGTAGTAAATATTCAACTCACTGCCTTTGAATCAATGTGTACTCATAGTGACCCTATAGGACAGAGTAGAACTGCCTCTGGTTTTCTGAAACTGTAGCTCTTTATAGGAGTAAAAAGCCTATCTTGATGCTCTGGAGTGGTTGCTAGTTTCAGACTATGACCTTGCCGTTAGCAGCCCAATGTGTAACCGGTACACCACCAGGAAAGTAGTAAGTGGTATTTCTAAAATAACAATAATGTTCTCATTAGGCTCATGGATTAGCATAGAAATATAGTGTATATATCACTTAGCCTTAATCTTTAATTAACGTCAACTCCAGTTTTATAATTCCACCTAAAAATAATTCGTTACAATTACTCCTCTACTTACAGTATGTTCCACATAAGGATTTTCCCATGGAATAAGAAGAGACACGAGAAATAAAATGCACTCCGTAAAGATGGTCATTAAACAGTGTAGGTTGTTTTTTAAAATGAAGTTTAACATGGTTAATCATTACAATATCTAGAGAAAATATTATTTGAAAGCTTTTCAGGCATGACCTGAATTAAAGTAAACTATCCAAAATATAATAGTGTTTCCTGGTGGGAAAATGTTGCAGCGGCCTTGACTTGCCCCCTTCAGCTTCACAGAGGAGAAGGAGAATCCAGCTCCATATCTTCTCAAGGATGATTCCTATGAGGCAGAAATCAGACATGCTTCCATCTTCTTTATCCTATTCTGACATCAAGTGTCCTTCACATGGCTTCCTGCATCTCTGCTGGGTTCAAAAATCCATTGCGATGGCCACACAGATCTTACCGACAATACTCACGAGCACGGGGATCATCAGGAATGTTAACAGGTTATGAGTAAGGGTTACAAATCATTAAGGGTACAGTTCTTTTGTCCACAGTGTCTCTTCTCAGCCCTGCTTGCAGGTGCCTCTTTTATCAGGTTCTCAGCATCATGGCCCCTTGCCTTCCCATGCTGAGTTGTGACAAAGCATTCTTAGAACTGATACATGCCCCAAACACGCCCTGATCTCTAAGCTAGCCACCTGCCTGAAGGGACACCATGTTACCCTTTCTGTAGGCTGAATAGCCTGCTGCTCTCTCTCCTGTGCTCCATGGTACAGTCTCTGGTGCCTCTGCCACTGCTGCCACTTCACAAAGGGATCTCCATGTGCTCCATGGGTGGCTCTTACTGCTTGATGATCATGGGATCCTCACTCCTCCCTCTTCTAACACGACTGTATCATCCCCCACAATGATTAAAATTGACCGATCTCCAAGCTGGGGCTCTCTTCACATTATTTGCAGATCCCAAGAAGTAATTTGATAAGCGATACAAAGAATATAGATAGCAGAGGAATTTTACTTCACCACTCTGGTAATTACATTATAAATAATTAGGACAAATGCTATGCAGGAGGAACAAAAAATGAATTAAGTAAGACACCAAGCAACATGCATCATAGATTATATCATTCCACAATATAGCTACTTGTTAGGTAATCAAATGCAAAATGAAGTCATTTATCTTTCAAATTGATAAGTAATTTTACTTCTATTTATTAACTTACTGGATTATAATGGCTATTCATTAGACTGCTATCCATAAACCAAAAAACTCTGTGGGCAGGAGGTTTTCTACTCCCCCAAAGAGTTACAGTATCAAAAACCCACAGGGACAGTTCTACCCTGTTCTATTAAGTCCCCATGAGTCAGCGTAGACTACATAGCAGTGATTTTGAATTGTTTTGTAGTAAAAGAATAGGAACTGTGGTGGCCTAGTAGTTGACCCCTTTCCTGCTAAATGAAAGGAAGGTCAGAACTTCAAGCCCACCAGCTACTTACTCTATTGGAGAAAGTTCTGGCATTCCTTTTCTGTCAAGACTGCTACCTTGGAAACTCCAATGGACATTTCTATGGGATCACTATGGATTGGACTCAACGATAATGAAACATTTTTTAGCAGGGGAATCTAATTTAATGGCCCATTAAATGGTTTTCTATGTTTAAATCAATTGAGTTTCACATATTTTCAAAATAAAATATAACGTATAATTTCACTCAACTCGACCAAACTGAGTTTCTAGCCCGTCAAAGAAGGTTGCTTGGTGGGATGAACAGTTTTCAGTAGACTGTTAACCTAAAGGTTTCTGATTCAAAACCAACCCACCACCACCTCCTTGTATCACCAAAAATAGGCTCTTGATCTGATTCTGTTCAGGAAACATATGGAGAAGTAGCCACTCTGTAACACAGCTAGAACTGACTCAGGACTAACTAACTATACCTCAAACACAAACTCAACTTCAAGGATAACCATCTATGGCTCTTAGAAAATATCACGGGGGAAACAACCAAAAACGACCTTGTTGCAGTGCGGTCAATTGTGACTCACAGTGATGCTACAGGAGCCCTGCAGCACAGAGTAGGACTGTCACACGCGGTTTTCACATTTGTGACCTCTGTGTAAATAAATGGCCACCTCTTTTTTCCAGCAGAGTATATGGGTTTCAATGGCTGAGCAGTCTCTTTAACCATTCTGCCATCAGGGTTCCCTTGGCAAAATAGTAAGGACCATTCAGATTCTTGGCTCAGGGCGAAAAGACCTATATCCAGGTTTTCCTTATACTTGCTCTCTAGGCAAAATGAAATTTCTAGCTCACAGAACTATCAAGATATTATGAAGCAAACAGTAAATAGGGGCCAAAAGGTGTGCTAAAAATGTTACCTGGAACAGCATGAAATCTTTGGGATGCGTTCCATTTTGGTTTTATAGTAAAAGTCTGGATTTTATTTGTTTATTTTTCTCAGAGCTAGGTGTTAAACCTGGCTATAAAAATGATTGGCTAATTACTTTTGCAAATATCCCCTGTTGCATGGAGAATAGACTCATGCTGTATAAAGGCAGAGAATGTTGATTTTAATTTACCATTTCTAAATTTCCCAAGAAAGAGAATGGATAGAGTTCTAAAATATTTTGTAGGCTTACATATGTATGTGTGCATGTGTGAAGTTTCTGCATATTTCTCTGTTTCATCTGATGGCCAATATCAAGAAAGAGGCAGCTGTTTCTGGCAACACTGTCCCTCATTTTCTGACAGATCATAAGAAGGATGGTGTCAATGTTCTATAGAACTTAAGTTACTGCAAAGGTGCTAGTGCCTCTCATCCCTGCCCCCAGGGTCACTGGCATCACCTCAGCCCCAGTGTCCGAGAAGCTACTGATGATGGCAGGAATCGATGACTGCAGAGCCACACGGGGCAACTTCGCCAAGGCTACCTTTGATGTCATCTCGAAGTCTTACACCTACCTGTCCCCCAACCTCTGGAAAGAGATCATGTCACCAAGTCTCCCTACCAGGAATTCACCGACCATCTCGTGAAGACCCACGACAGAGCCTCCGTGTGGAAGACCCAGGCTCCAGCAGTGGTGACCACATAGTCAATTTTATATACAAATTAATAAAGTGAATTGAGCCCGTCAAACAAGACAAAGCAAATAGGCACCTTTGTGAAGGAGATCAAATTAAGTAGGTAGTTGGTATAAAGAAAGGCTTCTGCCAAAAAAGAAAAAAGCAAGAACTTAGGTGTGGAAGATATTTAAAAATCCTTGTTCAGAATTCATATAAATATAGAACATGGAAGATTATGAAACTTCTGAGTTCCCGAGAAATCGTAGAGCAAGTCATTATCACAGAAATACTCATGTTTGCCTTCTTTTCCCTCAACTAATCATTACACTTTATTTATATAAGCCTTCCATTGTCTTCAGAATATATTGCATTTAATGCATTTAATGGTCCTTACTTTAGAGTAAGATATACTGTTACTAGAGCGGGTCCCGGTAGCGCAGTGGCTAAAAGGTCAGATGCTAACTGGAACGTCTGTGGTTCAAACTTACCCACTGCTCAGCTGAAAAAAGATGAGGCCGTCTGCTTCTGTAAAGATCACAGCCTTGAAAATTCCATGGGGGCCGTTCTACACTGCCTTGTAGCATCATTATGAATCAGCACTGACTGGATAGCAATGGGGTTTTACTACTAGAGAGACTTGGCGGCATGAATGTTTAAGTGCTCAACTACTAAACAAGGGTTAATGACTGCAATCCACGTATAGATGCTTTGAAATAAAGGATTGCCCATTTGTTTCTGAAAGGTCACCACCTTCAAAATCCTATGGAGGGCCATTCTGGTCTACACACCTGAGGTTTCTCACATGAGTAAGTGTGGATGGCCTTAACAGGAAATAACAGCAACAACTTTCCCCCCTCCATTTTGTTTTTCTGATTTATGTAAGTACCTCAAACAGACACATATGTTCAAGAATTCATTACATATATTTGACAATGAATAATAAACACTACTATGTATTAAACAAAATTTCCTAAACAGAACCTAACTATTTTACAAATATACTTTTATTTTGTTGTTATAGCTATCTAATGATATTGTGGGTCCTTTAAAAATATAAAATAATTGTATCGGGAAGGTGAGCATCATGGAATACAAGTTTTTGGTTTTTTTTAAGGTTTTATTAGGGGCTCATACAACTCTTATCACAATCCATACATATACATACATCAATTGTATAAAGCACATCCATACATTCCCTGCCCCAATCATTCTCAAAGCATTTGCTCTCCACTTAAGCTCTTTGTATCAGGTCCTCTTTTTTTCCCCCCTCCCTCCCCGCTCCCCCCTCCCTCATGTGCCCTTGGTAATTTATACATAGTTATTTTGTCATATCTTGCCCTATCCGGAGTCTCCCTCCCCCCCCCCTTCTCTGCCGTCCCTCTCCCAGGGAGGAGGTCACATGTGGGTCCTTGTAATCAGTTCCCCCTTTCCAACCCACTCACCCTACACTCTCTCAGCATCGCCCCTCACACCCATGGTCCTGAAGGTATCATCCACCCTGGATTCCCTGTGCCTCCAGCCCTCATATGTACCAGTGTACAACCTCTGCCCTATCCAGCCCTGCAAGGTAGAATTCGGATCAAAGTATTCTTGCATTGAGGGAGTACTTGAGTGGAGGCCCAATGGCCATCTGCAACATTAATACTGAAGACAAAACGGGTGAATAACCAAATGTGGCGAAGAAAGCTGATGGTACCTGGCTATCAGATGATGTAGCATCTGGGGTCTTAAAGGATTGAAAGTAAACAAGCAGACATCTAGCTCAGAAGCAACAAAGCCCACATGGAAGAAGCACACCAGCCTGCGTGATCATGAGGTGCTAAAGGGATCAGTTATCAGGCACCAAAGAACAAAAAAATCCTATCATTGTGTGCTTACCTCCCCGATACAATTACTTAAGACAAATAGGGGCATAAGCAAATGTGGCAAAGGAAGCTGATTGTGCCCAGCTATAGAAAGGTATAGTGTCTAGGGTCTTAAACGCTTGCAGGTAAACAAGCAGTCATATAGCTGAGAAGCAACAAAGCCCACATGGAAGAAGCACACCAGCCTGTGCGATCATGAGATGTCGAAGGGATCAGGTATCAGGCATCATCAGAACAAAAAATCATATCATTGTGAATGAAGGGGAGTGCGGAGTGGAGACCCAAAGCCCATCTGTAGGCAATTGGACATCCCCTTACAGAAGGATCTCCGGAAGGAGAAGAGCCAGTCAGGGTGCAGTGTAGCAACGATGAAACATACAACTTTCCTCTATTTCTTAAATGCTTCCTCCCACCACCACCACCCCCACCCCCACCCACTATCATGATCCCAATTCTACCTTTCAAATCTGGCTTGACCAGAGCATGTACACTGATACAGATAGGAACTGGAAACACAGGGAATACAGGGCGGATGATCCCTTCAGGATCAGTGGTGTGAGTGTCGATACTGGGAAGCTGGGGTGGAAAGGTGAACCAATTATAACAATCTACATATAACCTCCTCCCTGGGGGACGGACAACAGAAAAGTGGGTGAAGGGAGACATTGGACAGTGCAAGATAGGATAAAATAATAATGAATAAATTATCAAGGTTTCATGAGGGATAGGGGAGTGGGGATAGTGGTAAAATTGAGGAGCTGATGCCAGGGGCTTAAGTGGAGAGCAAAAGTTTTGAGAATGATGAGGGCGATGAATGTACAAATGTACTTTACACAACTGATGTCTGTATGGATAGTGGTAAGAGTTGTAAGAGCCCCTAATAAAATGATTTTAAAAACATAAAGTAAAACCTGTAAGTATTTGAAAGCTTTTTGTTTTTTTCGTGGCAGCCTCGCCCTTTTCTAGGATAAGCTGCTGGCTTCCCTTTCTGTATTTACGGTTAGCTTAATAATTAGGGTGTTTTCAACTGAAGGAAACTGAGGATTCAAGTAACAAAGATGTAAAGCCATGGAGCTATAGGTGTTTTCAAAACACTCAAAAACATAATAAATATCTACAATCTTTCTTTATTAGCACTCATTATTAGAACATTAAAATTGTTTCTGATGTACATGGCTTGGCGAGGAAGTTGCAAATGTCATTCACCTTTTTGAATCATAGTCACTATAGGGAGATAGGACTACGGTGTCTTTTCTGATTTTCTTTATATAAAGGTTCAAAATGATGATAAGAAGTTTCTAATTTTCACTAGATATAAAATATTCCCTAATATACTGGTCTGCATATCCACCTTAAACCATATACTTGCTTGGAGAATATGATTTTTCTCTGAGCTCTTCTTGGATAGAAAAAAATATATGTTTTTGGTAGTCTGTCATCAATAACCATTTTACACAGTCAATATACTAGTCACATTTCCATAAAATCTTTATCAATACATAAGCAATTATTGTGTTAAGTTTATCAGATGGTCCCAACTTTTAATGTATTTTATGAAAATGATACATAGAAGTTGCAGACTAAGCAAGGACTTGTAGTAGCATTTATTTATCATATTTTATCAGTATAATATATAGAAACTCTTTAAAAAGAGGAAATTTTACATTGAAAACCAGGAATATTGATAGAATAAAATAAAAATATTTAACTTGGAAAGAGAAAAAGGCATCTACTGATAAGTAAGTACAAGCTACACTTTACAAAAATATCTTATCCTTAGGTTCCTTCAAGTCAGTTCCGACTCATTGCAGAATAAACCTGCCTGATCCTGCACCATCCGGACAATTGTTGTTTGACCCATTTTTGTAGTCACTGTGTCAACCCATCTCATTGAGAGGATTCCTCTTTTGTTTTGTTTTGGTTTTTTGTTTGTTTGTTTTTTGTTTTAAACATTTTATTAGGGGCTCATACAACTCGTATCACAGTCCATACATATACATACATCAATTGTATAAAGCACATCTGTACATTCTTTGCCCTAATCATTTTTTTCTCCTCTTTTCTTTTTTTTTACATTTTATTAGGGACTCATACAACTCTTATCACAATCCATACATATACATACATCAATTATATAAAGCACATCCATATATTCCCCGCCCCAATCATTCTCAAAGCATTTGCTCTCCACTTAAGCCCTTTGCATCAGGTCCTCTTTATTTTCCCCTCCCTCCCCGCTCCCGCCCCCCCCCATGTGCCCTTTGTAATTTATACATCGTTATTTTGTCATATCTTGCTCTATCCGGAGTCTCCCTCCCCCCCTCTTCTCTGCCGTCCCTCTCCCAAGGAGGAGTTCACATGTGGATCCTTGTAATCAGTTCCCCCTTTCCAACCCACTCACCCTACACTCTCCCAGCATCGCCCCTCACACCCTTGGTCCTGAAGGTATCATCCACCCTGGATTCCCTATGCCTCCAGCCCTCATATGTACCAGTGTACAACCTCTGCCCTATCAGCCCTGCAAGGTAGAATTCCTCTTTTTTACTGACCCTCTACTTTATCAAATGAGAAGTCCTTCTCTAGGGACTGGTGTCTCCTAATAACTGGTCCAAAGTGTGTGAGATGAAGTCTCACCATCCTTGTTTCTAAAGGGGCATTCTGCCTGGACTTCTTACAACACAGATATGTTTGTCCTTTTGGCAATCTTTGAGATTTTCAAGATTTTTCACCAGCACCATTATGCAACTACATTGGTTTTTCTTCTGTCTTCTTTTTCAATGTGTAATCTTCATCTGTATAGGAAGTGACTGAAAATACCATTGCTTGCTTCAGGTGCACCTTAGTCCTCAAAGTAACATTCTTACTTTTCAATACTTTACAGAGATCTTGTGCAGCAAAATTACCTAATTCAATGTTCTTTTCTGTGGCTTCCCTAGAACTGAGTGTGAATCCAAGCAAGAAGTCCTTGATAACTTCAATCTTGTCTCTGTTTATCAGAATGATTCCTATTGACCCAGTTTGTAGATTTTTTTTCTTTACAGGAAGTACTAATCCATATTTAAGGCTGAAATTCTTTATCTTCATTAGCAAGCGCTTCAAGTTCTACTCACTTTCAGCAAGCGAGGTCATATCAACTGCATATCTCAGGTTGCTAATAGCTTTCTCCCAATCTCGATGTTACTTTCTTCTTCATATAAGCCGGCTTCTCTATGGTGAGATGATACATCCCTGATAAACACTTATCTTGATTTTAAACCATGTATTTTATGCCATATATGTTGAACCACTTTAAACCATGCATTCCCTTTTCTGTTCAAACAACTGTCTCTTGATTTGGTTACCCAGGAGCACAATGAAGGGTTCCGGAATCCACACTCTTCTCCAGACTGTCCATTGTTGTTCGGTGCTGTCAAGTCCATTCAAACTTGACCTTACACATGGTTTGTAATATAAGGGTAGTGCTCCTTATGGTTAAAGTGCTTATCTACTAGCCTAGTGCTGCAGGGCAATAAAGGTTCAACAATCTACTACCAACATTCCCTGTTAACAACTTAGGGAAGCAGAGTTCTGCTCTGACACAGGGATTTTCTTGAGTTAGAATTCCCTCTGTAGTAACTGCTGCTTTATTTTCTTTCATTTTTACCCTACTTCAAGATAAATTTGAGAAGGAAATTTGTTCTTGGGAAATCTTGGAGATTAATTGAGTAAAGACTACTCTGCTAATTAATTTTCACACAATTACTTAGCTTCCCATGCAACTTACTCTAGAGGACCTTTTTAAAATCAATTAGATCAATCTACCTGCATGGGCATCAAAAGACACAAACTACTAGTTTGCACAGTCAATTTGTTTGATATCACTTATTTGCAAAAATTGTATAAATAGCCTCCGACTTTCTAATTATACCTGTTTCTAAAGTAGTTGTAACAGAAATTGGCTTAGCTGTGATGCATCTGAGTCTATCAAAGCACTCCAATGTGACAGATTTCAGAACGTCATCAGGTGGAAAGGTGAGGGTAGTAATCATTCACAATGGCACGTCAGTGAAGTGACTAGATGATGGCCACACCAACACAGTTTTATTTCCTTAGCCCAGCTCATTGGTAGCCTCATAGCAACACAATTTCTTGTCACCGTGGTTTCCTATAATGTTAAAATGCATTTAATTTGGTGTTGAGCTGGTGTGAAATTATTCTGTTAGTTTGTTCGCCTCTATCTTTTCTTTATCTAATGGTGAAAAGGAAAGATTGTTCCAACATTGGATTCAAGTTCAGCAGACCATAAGAGTTCCACTCAAATAGGTGGTGAAGAAATGATTTATGAAACTATTTCCTTCAATTAAAGATCTGATCAGTGTCTGTCTGAAGATGGTACCAAAAAAGGGGGATGGAGTGGCATGTGCCATTCTCTGATTTCACAAGGAGGAAGAAGAATCAAATTCCTCACATAGGAGGCCAATTCCTATGAGGCAAAATTTAGACATTCGACATTCTACAAACTTCTTAACCAGTTCGGTCACCAACCATCCATCTTACCCACCATCCCTCTACTTCCCAGCTCAGTTTGCCATGCACTGCAGTGGCCTCACTGAACTCACAGGTCATGCTCAGGATTGTGGGGTTTCAGGAACGCTTACAGATGCATGGTGGGAAAGTCCCTTTGCAGATTACAAAATTGATGAGTGTGCTGACTTGCTTCCTCTCAGCATTGTGCAGTTTCTGTCATTTAATGGCTCCAATAGATAGGCAGTCATCCTGGGATGATGTCTGAGTAGTATTTTTCTTATCTTTCATGTTTCTTTTCCGATGACATTTGCCGTAGGCATCATGATCCACATATATAAAGACAACCCCAAGCACAGACTCCATTTGTGAGTTCCCAGTACATCAAAATTTCAACTCGGACTCACATTATTAGAGATTTTACCCTGAATACTGTTTTCCTAATTACTTCAGGAATATAAATAATTCTTTGCCAGATTAACCTGCCTGGTTTCTAAGAAATGTTTGCTATTACATGACTTACACAAACAGGAGCCATCTAGGTCATGAAAATTTTTTATATAACACTTTCCAAGATGTCACAACCAGTAACTCCATATTCACTTTTCATTTCTACAAGAAAAGTTAAATCAGGTAAATTCTCTCAGAACACCATATATATAATATATATATATTAAGGATTTTATAGCTAGTTCATATGTTGAATTTGGTTGCCAGTAGATCTGTAATTAAATTATTAGAATAGGCTAACAGTGTCACCATTTCCTTCCAAGGGACTCAGCAGCATCACTTCCTTATTAAATTCAATGTCTCAGGATATTGTTTCTATTATCGATCCAAAAAAGTAAAAAACATAAACAAGCTCACCGCTATTGAGCATATGGACTCAAAGTGACCTCATAGACCTGCCTCTGTGAGTTTCCAAAACGGTAACAATGTGTGGGTAGGAAGGCTCATCTTTCTCCCTTGGAGCAGCTAGTGGTGCAGATCTTGGGTTATCAGCCCATAACACCACCAGTCCTCCTTCTGTTAACCATACACCATACAAATAACTTAAAATGTGATGTCTACAGTACTGGCATTCAATGTGACTAATGAGGACTAATCAAGCCCTGATGACATAATGGGTTACATGTTAAACTGCTAACCATAAAATCAACAGGTCAACAGTGGGAAAACATCAGATTTGCTGTTTAGAATCTCTGAAATCACATGAAGTCGGAAGATATACTCTGTCCTATAATGCCACTGTCAGTCAAAATCGACTTGATAATAGTGTGTTTGGTCATTTAATGCAGACTAACTTCAACTTTCTAGTTGCCAACAGTTGCCTCTGCCTCTTACTGGTCCTTGTAACCATTTTACAGCTGATGTCCACAGAAAACTGTATTCTATGCTCCTCAAAGGAAGATTCTTCCATAGGGAGCACACTGAGATCATTTGAGAGCACATGAATGATAGTCCACATGTGGGCATTGAACAAAGGAGGTGATAGTGAAATCAAAACAGACTCAGCTTCACCTTGTCATTAAAAGCCCCTAATACAACACCAGAAATTTATAGGCACTACAAGAACAGTGCCCTCATACTTGTAAGTCCCGTGTGTCTCTCGAGATTGAACATGGTTTGTAGGCAGAAATGTCACAGCAGTTCATGTTGAAGCAAAAGGTTCCAGGTAAAGAAAAAGCATTCCAATGTTTGCCAGGGGGAAGAACGTTGGCTGAGACTCAGTGGTTTGAAATGTCTAATCATTGGCAGCCTTGGAGTTCCTTCCAGTTCACTGAGGCACTCATGCAAGACAGAGAGGACCTGTTCCATGGGATTGTGGAAACCTTTTTATTATGAAGTAGGTGGGGGCTTACAAAGAAGATTATCCCTTTTGTTTTCCAAGAGTTTGAAAATTGATCAGCCTCACCAATTATATTTCCCTACTCCTACCCTTCAGAGGGAGGGTCTCCTTTGAAGCTCTAATCGGAATGTAAATGCCCTGGCCTTTTCTTCTGTCACAATATGGATGGATTTGTAACTTTAGGTTATTAGAAAAGTACAAAACTGTTGTGTAACCTTGCGATCTTATAAAATGTCTAGGGAGTGGTAATTAAACGATAGGTTATTTGTTTTATGGTTTTGTTTGACGTGCTATGGAGTGTGTTCTGACTCACAGTGACTCTATGCACCAGAGAAGGAAAAACGCTTAGTCCTGTGCCTTCCTCAGAAGTGCTGTCATGTGGGATCCCTTCTTGCCACTGCTGGATCAGTCGATCTCTCTGAGGGTCTTCCTCTTCTACACTGATGCTTACTTTACCAATCCTGAAGTCCTCGCTAGGAATTGATCCTTTGTGACAAAACTGATCTCTCATGCCCGAGGGACACAGATGGAGTCTGACCCTTTATAATGCTAAGGAGCATTCTGGCTGTACTATTTCCAAAGATAAATGTATTTGTTCTTCTCGCTGTCCACAGTACAGTCAATATTCTTTGCCAACACTAGAGGTCAAAGCCATCACTTCTACTCTTTTCTCTTCCAAGTCAGCTTCCAGAGGCCTATGAGATCACTGAACATATTGTGACTTTGGTCAGGTGCACCCTACTTCTCAGTGACATCTTTGCTCTTCAACACTTTGAAGAGGCCTTTTGCTGAATAGTTGCACGATGTAATATATCAATTAATTTCTTGATTGTGCTTCCATGGGAGTTGATTGCGTATGAATGTGGTCAATTCCAGATGACACACTTTGGCAGATTAAAAAAAAAGATTTCTTCATCTCTGATGAGTAAACTTGAATAACCATCTCATCATGTAGGTGTAGGACTACTATCTTATCACTGACAGTGTTCTACTTCATAATTAACTTTGAAACGTTCTTTGACAATGAATGCCAAGTCATTTCTCTTTGTCATTCCTAGCATAGTAACCAATATGATCCTTCTACTTAAAATGGTCACCACCAGGAATTTCAATTCATTAACGTCTGGAATGTAAAACCTTATGGGATCCATGTATTTTTTAAAACTTCCAATATTCTTAAATTCTGCATTATCATTATCAATTGGTCTGTAGGCATTTCCTCTAATTTTCTGTCATGCCACATCAGAAATATAAGGTCCTAAAAACATTATTGCCTCATGCAGTTACGGTTCATCTTTCTTGTATACTTAATTAATAAGCTCTGGTATGTGCTATGGGTGATTCTTCTGATGACTAAAATCTCAGGGACACTGCTTCAAGCATCACAGCAACATGCAAGCCACAATATTTTGACAAACTATTTTTACAAATATAGTTAGTATTTAAAGGAGATAAGATATATCTATTTCTCTAGCAGAATTTCAGACAAGTGTATCACATTATTACCATATTTTTCTTTCATCTGTTATAAATTGCTTAAAATACTTTTGAGTTTGTTGACTGCTAATATTAAATGGAAGGGGAATTTTTAATTAAGAAGTGCCATTAGTATACTTTATTTAAAGAATACTTATATAATTTTTATTTTATGTAACTAACAAATAAATTCTTCTCTGTGATTATATTCAAATTTTGATCTAGTATCCAAGTTTCAAGTTCCACCCAATCATGATGTTTCTCTGGCTATTAAATAACTTTGATGACTTAATGTATAAAAAAATGCAAGTATTGATAGTTACTATAAAGCATTTTAAAGTCACCCTAGTACTATAGTGGGTAAAGTGTTTAGCTGTTAAACAAAAGATCAGTGGTTTGAAACTTCCAATCACTCTTTGGGAGAGAGATGGGGCATAATTGCTTCTATAACGTTTTATAGCCTTGGAAAACCTATGGAAAATTATACTCTCTTCTGCCGGGTTTCTGTGGAGTTTCGTCAGAGAAGTTGTATTTTATTTGCTGACAGCAAGAAGGATTTGAAGTACTTGCTGATAAAGATCAAGGATTGAAGCCTTTTCCTATGGATTTCTCAATCTAAAGAAGAACAGAACCCTCACAACTGGACCAATTGGTAACATTATGATAATTGAAGAAGCAAGGGACGTGGTCAAGGTTTTTATCCTGCTTGGATACTCAGGGTCAGTCAAGAGCTCAAAGGACGTATTGAATAAATCTACTGCACAAGTTCTCTTCAAAGGGTTGAAAAGCAAGGAAGCTCCTTTCAGGAATTAGGTGTGCCTGATCTAAGTCATAACATTTTCAACTGTCCCATATGCACGTGAGAGGTGAACGTTGAATAAGGAGGACCAAAGAAGAACCAATGCATTTGAATTATGGTGCTGGCAAAAAATGTTGAAAGTGCCCCAGATTGCCAAAAGAACCAACATGCTTGGTAGAGTTGAGGGCAGTGACTACGAGACAGATGGACACGGTGGCTGCAAGAATGGGCTCAGACATAAGAACTGTTGTAAGGCTGGCACGAGACTGGCAGTGTTTGGCCCCTGAATACGCGGGGCCACTCTGAAGCAGACCCACTTGATGGCAGCTAACACTAACATAGGATTTCTGTGAATCAGGATGTATTTGATGGCAAAAGTTTGGTCTGATTTTTTTTGTAGAGCATCCACCTCTTTATTTAATGTCATATTTCAATCAAATTATACTTGCATGTTAAAAAATGTAAGTTTCTTGCTACAGCTGTGCTACTCCTTATCCCATTTTCTGACACTGCGTAAAGCATAGTAGATGACTCACCATCCATTCCCTGAATAATGGCAAATGTATAGTAGGTGCGTAAATATTTGCTGAATAAATGAATAACATGAACTATTATTTGAATGTTATAAGACATTGATTGTGCTCATAATGAATGTGCTTCTTATTTGTGAAAAAGCTTGCTTAAGATACAGTACATAGAGTAAGAAAATTGAATGTTATTGATTCTTTGATATAGTTTCCTACTGTCCATGTGAACTATATTAGCAAGCAAAGCAGCGTGAGGTTCCAGGGTGGTCTTATTTCATTTATATTTGATGTATTAATGCTAGAGCCAGGCTGTTTCAAGCACAGACTCATGGCCTCATACAGTAACATCTCATTTCAGGCAGATTTACCTACCCCTAGTAAGATGAGACCTGGTAAGGAAAGATAAATCCCTAGAAAAGGTCAGCATGCTTTGCAAAGAAGAGGACTATAAAAAATAGAAGACCCTCAATGAGATGAACTGTCACAGCGACTGCAACAATGGCCTCTGGGGTAGTTACATAATATTGTGTCAATTTAGGATTTGAGAGGATTAAGAGTGAAGGGGTGGAGTCCAGTCTGTCAATCGGGTCACAGCCAATGAGGCCTCCGTGGCCATGTCCTTCCCCTGAGATTCTGGAAAAACTCTGAATTTCCTCCTTAGAGGCGGGAGATGCTTCTCTCTCTGCTCACTGTCTGGGAGACCTTGTAGCTGACAAGACACATGGAACTGTGCTAGGGTTCAGAACTAGAGAACCCATGTGGACCTACCCGGATACAACCAGACCTCTGAAGCCATAGAAACCACCTGGAGACCCCTGCCAGCACTGAGATGCTTACAATGCCACTGAATCCAAACACTTTCTACATGCTGGCCTGTGATCATCCTGAATTTGGTGTCATTATATGTTTTTTGTGAGTCTGAAGAGGACTTTTTAGATTGATAGTGGACATAAGGGCTCATAGCAGATTTATGGGCTTGGACTGGACTGGATTGGGATGTTGTCTTAATCTACAATTACCCTTTATATTAAATTTGCTCTTATACACATATTCATTTCCGTAGATTTGTTTCTCTCGTTTACTCGCACTAACACAGCCGCAAACCTAGCATCAATTTTAAGGATGGTACAGGTCCAGGTAACATTTTATTCTCTTGTACATAGGGTCATTCATTATGAGACAGAACCTGCGCAACGTCACCTAACAACAACAATAAACAAGATGATGTGGTACGGGACAACATTCTATTCAATTTTACATAAGAATGACAGGAGTTGAAACTGATTGGATGGCAACTAACAACAAAAATTATAAATAAATGTCTGTTTTCCCCCAAGAAAGTCAGTGAAGAATGTTGTATTGATTATGAATAGTATAGTATGGTCTTTGAAATGTCCATAGACAGAAAACACTGCAGAGACAATTTAACTCAATATCTTTGTTATTCAGGTTATGAAATACATGCCCCAAAGATGGCTAGTCCTTTATGAAAATGCCAAGATTCTTGAAAGAAGGAACTAAGAGACAAATTAGCTAAATTTAAATAGTATAGACTGCTGTGAATTCAAGACCTTTTTTTGCAATCATTATCAATTTCGATTTATTTTAATGCTAAAGAGATTAGAAAGTTTTAGCATTTAAATAGTGCTTTATCTTAAAGAGTATTTATATTTCAGTGAAAATTCAATTTATTTGAATTCTTTGGTTTAATAATTTAATGTAGATCTTGCTACCCACCTCTCAGGATGCAGCATACATGGGCGCATGCAAATACTGACAAAGAAGCAGAAATATCCACCCAAATGGAGTGGTTTTTTTTTTCTCTTTCCCTCTTAATTCTGCTCTTTGTCTCATTCCAATCCACTGAGATTACACACATCTCCAGAAGACATGGGCACACACACACACCACAAAGCAGGCACACCCACTCAAACAAGGCACACTCTCCCAAAAGCTGTGTTTTTGGTTTTTTTTTTCCTTTCCCCTTATTCCATATGCTGCCCTTGAGATTACAGAACCAGCCACATTCGCTAAGTCATAGCAACAGAACTCTGCCTCCACTCCCACGCCTGTGTTCTTCTCTATTTTTCTGTCTCATCCTTGCCTCTTTACAATTTTCTTTCTTTTCTTTCCCCCTTCTCACTTCCTTCTCTTTTCTTTCTTTTTTTCCCCTCCTTCGTTAATTATACCTCTTCCAAATACATATGCATATCCTTCTGGAGTGATTATTGGCTTATACATTTCCCCTGTCCAATCCACTTTTCTGCTCATACTTTCATTGTCCTAAGAATAAGTATATCATTTAAATATTAAGATGTCCACTACTTATTCCTTTTTTCAAGTGACCAAAAAGAAATTTTGAAGCCATTTATTATGTGGTAAAATATAACAATATGCGGCAGATAGAAGATAATGTGCCCACAATTTGTGGAATAGATTAATGTATTCTCATCCCCATTGCTGTTTTGCTCCTAAATAACTTTAAAGTTGACAATCTCATAATGTCCTGTATTTTAAGGTGTAATAAGTTAGGGTTAATTTGTGAGATGAAATAAGTAAAATAATCAATATCTTCATTTTGCAAATCACTAGGGTTTTACATTTTTTAAAATCTTCAACTGGTTCAACACGGCTTTGCAATGAGTGCTCTTTCCTTTGTTTGGAGCTTCTATCACCACCTGACCTCTATTTCTATCTATGCCACAAGCCACTTTCAATTGGCTAAGGACATAAGAAGTTGGCCAAGCAAGGGCTGTGATTGTGGAACACCTATCCATTCCAGGTGACATCAGTCCAGCATCTTTATGGGCAGGTGAAATCGAGCTTGCTGTAGCTTCACTATAACCTGCTTTAGTTGGCTCCCCACGTGTGGCCCATTACTCATGTGCTCTCAGACGATCTAGCTTGCTCTCACGGGAGGATCTAAGCGTTGAGGCCAACAGTCCAAATATCTTTATGGTCACTAGCAGCATAGTGATCACAGGAAGCAATAATGGGCAGAGGCAACTTTTGGTCAGAGAGAGATTTGTTATCTCATTATATTCCTTCAAACAGCCCTCTGAGGTGTGATTGTCCTCATTTTTCAGATGAGCATGCCCGACACTCGGAGTTTACGTTTCATACACAAGGTCGTTGGGCAATAAAAACTACCCTGGTGAGTTGTTCTAAGAATTATAATGTGTTAACAAATCTGGAACTCCACACTGCAGTATTCTATGTATTTGCTTCTTCATCTATGATGGAAGCTTGCTGGCTGACTGCCGCTTCCTAAAAATACTACACTGCAAATCTAAATGCCTTCAACCCTGCGTCTTTCAAGTGTAGTTATCAACCGAAAAATATGATCATTCACCCACACATGACACAAGTCATGACTATGAAAAGCAAGTACAGGTTCAAGTGCAGTCATTTACCTGGAGGGGCTAGGGATTACTACCTTTTAGGGTTCTACCTTTTAAGGAGCTTCGACATAATGATGACATCAAATTTTAAAACATGATAGAGACATGTTACCCAGCTAAACAGTAATGTCAACAAAAAAGACAAACATTCATATCTTTATATTCCAACCTATTTGACCAAAGAGAACACAGTCTTTTAGCTAATATGGTGACACAGAAAACAGTTTGACACATTTTTAAAATGAACTATGCCAATGTTTTTGGATTTATAGAAAAAAAAGTCCTATTTTTCCTCTTTGTTTCTCCTTTCTCAAAGCAACACCTTTGCACTTTTCTTTAATTAGATCTATTAAACATAGGGGCCGAAGCCAGTCTTGGAAATCATGCAATCACCTTGGAGACCATCTAGTCTGCATTCTTACCCATCCCACTGTGTTTGCATGTGGAGGACCCAGCAAAATGCTACAAAGAGTTTGTGCAACTTTGCAAAAATATAGACAAGAGCTGGAAACACAGGGAATGCAGGGCAGATAAGCTCCTCGGGACCCATACTAGGAGGGGAAGGGGAAGGGGAAGGTGCGGGGAGCGAGGGGGAACCAATCACCATGACCTACCTATAGCCCCCTCACGGGGATGGACAACAGACAAGGGGATACATGGAGACATCAGACAGTGCAAGACATGAAAAAATAATAATGAATTATATTTATCAAGAGTTCAAGAGGCAGGAGGGGGGAGGAGGGAAGGGAAAATTAAGGAGCTGATACCAATTGCTCAAGTAGAAAGAAAAATGTTTTGAAAATGATGATGGCAACATGTGTACAAATGTGCTTGACACAATGATGGATGGATGAATTGTGATGAGAGTTTTATAAGCCCCCAATAAAATGATTTGTATATAATATTACATTTTTCTCCATTTGGATCTGTAGCTTTCATTATACTCCAGCACGCCTCGAAAATAAGTAGGTTCTTGCTTTCCCCACCACCTGTGCTAATTTAAATCTTCAATGAGCATTCTCAGATGTACTATCTAAATGTGGGCAAACTAGATGGAAGTAGCAGATATATTTGTTAAAGGAAATGCTCAGAAAGCAAGGAAACTCAAAGTTGTAAGATCCCTAAAGAATAATCTATCTACCCATTTGGTCTCAAAACACTATCCCTTTTATGCTTTTCTCAATATTTATTTACTTGGGCTCTAGCTATAGAAAGGTTTAAATTAGTAAATGTTGTATGTTTTTGGTAATATTTCTTTTTTAAAATTAATAAAATAAGTAACTTCATTTGGAGTGACAGTCCATCCAAAAATAGTCATCAAAAATTTCTGCCCCCAAATAATTAAGTAGTTCTTTCCTAACTTTCCTGGTCCTTCCTTCACAAATATATCATTTAGCAGACAAGAAAAATCATTAACCAGATTCACTCCCTTCTCCGTATATTTTAGAAAATTAAATGTCATCTTTTCTAAGTGTTTACTTTAAAAATAAGAATGACTGTTACAATTGAAATTATTAATTATTTTTCTATGGTGAAAAATTGCATTTTAAAATCTGATTCCCAGTTACTTGTTGCTTTCAAAAATCAACAAACCTGCATTTCTCTATAGTAACTTTATCTTAGAAAACATGAGCAGCGGATGTAGAAACACCTGCACTCTGTCTACTTCACCATGATCAAAAGAAGCAAGTTGTCTGAAGCTAAAGTTTCTCCACAATCCATCCCATTTCAATAGGAGATAGAAGCAGTTGTATATGCCTTAGCACAAATTCTCCTTAATATCAGAAATCTGAAATTATTTGAGGTTAAACATATATCAATGGAGAGGGATGCTCAGATAGCCCCAAATTAAAATTCTTAGTGGTTTTAATATTTCACATTTATACTTACAACATCAGGAATCAGTATGATGTAGAGCAAGAAATTGTTATACCATATGTATTTAATATTATTACCCTAATAATATCCAGGCTTCTGTGACCCTCTGTCTCTTACAGAAACTCTGCTCACGGCCAATAGTAAATGACTAATAAGTCCATTAGTTACTATCATTTTTAAATGATTAAATAGAATAAGATTTATAACATTTAGTCACCATATATAAAGTCTTATTCTTTACTTCCCTGATATCTCTGGTGAGCATGATTATACACGCCCAAACTTTGAAATTTTTCTTACACAATTGGCTCAGGAGCTATCTGGTCTCTATCTTTTTGCCTTAGTTTCTTCTTTTTAATTATTTTTGTTGGCATATGATTCATATATCATACAATTGAATAGTTTAATTACACCAACAAGAATTGCATAAATAATCAACACAGTTTAGATACGTTCTTTGTGCTTCTCTGCTCTTTCATCACATTCACTGTTCCCTGCAGAGCGTTTCAGTGTGTCTCCTCCAAGTTCTTAGTTCAATGAGAAAGGCTAATAAAAGTGGCTGAACGAAGAAATCAGGAATGCTATTCCAGCTTTTCCTTTGAAAAAGGGAATAGCCAAATCAATATATCCTTTAAGATGATTGATAGGCTATCTAAATTCTAAATGACTCAATAGTATACAATTTTACACCTAAATATGTTTTTGTTGTTGTTAGCAAATATTTTATTTTTATTTGTTGCTCTTTTAAAAATCATTTTGTTATGCACTGATTCCTCATTTATTACCATGGCTAGATTTCAATCCCAAATTTCTATTTGTGAAAATGAAGGACCACACAGATAAAAAAATGGAGAATGACTACATAATTACACATGTGCCAAATTATATCAACATATGACAGTTAAATTATATCATTACATAACTGTGAAATTACTCCATTACATAGCTGTCAAACCACTGAGAATTATGGTGTAAATAATCTTAATCAATACAGCCAGCATTACTCCCAGTTTATGCCTCAGAATTAGGTACTGATAGACATATATAAAGATAGGTTCTCTGTGTGTGTGTGTATCAAATTAATTAAATTAATTACCCAGTACTGGAAACACTCACTAGTCTATGCCAAGAAATTTGGAAGACAGTTCCCTGATCTATATATAATATATACATTACATATATATATATTTGAGGTAATCACAATAAAGGTAACCCAACATATGTTGATATTAAAAAACAATATCATTAATATCAAAAGTAAGTATGTTTTTTGGAATACAATTATAATTGCAATAGTACATAAGGAGTTATTAGATATTAAAGTGAGATTCAGAAAAGGACTTGGGATGATGGATATCAATATTGACATGAGAATACCAGAAATATACTGGATTTATTTATTTTTATTGGCTATGCAAAGGCATTTGACTCTGTGAAATAAAATGAACTACGGGTAACACCGAGAAGACTGAGAATTATCCAACACATCATTGCACTCCTGCAGAACTCGTATTTGGGCCAAGAGACTGTGGCTCACATACGCCAAATGTACACTACATAGTTTGAAATCATCAAAGTTGGGCATCAAGAGTTTATCCTTTCATCATAGTTATTCAGTCTTTCCAAAGATCAAATAACCCGAGAAGTGAGGCTGTACGAAGAACGCAGCGTCAGGATCAGAAGCCTCATTAGTACCTACCATATGGAGGTGCTACAGCCTTACTTTCTGAACGCAAGGAGGGGCTGAGGCACATCCTGGGGACCACCAAAAGCTACAACCTTCAGCAAAGAAACAAGAATTCTACAGCTGGACCAATAGATAAAATGTTAATTGATAGGAGAGACTGAAGTTGTAAGGATTTTTCTTTTCCTTGGACCAAATAATCAATGTTCATGGAAGCAGCTGCCAAGAAATTTAAAAGATAAATTATTTATATATTCAAATCAACAGTCATTTCAAACTTTACAAGGTTAATATTTTTATTTATCTATAAGCTAATTCCTAATGAATTCCTTAGGGAATTTCCCTAATCAAATATTCAGTTCAAAATACAAATTTCCATGCTTCTTTAATCTTATCAGACATAAAATTGAGTAAGAACACATACATGCTTTTATATCATTTTGACCTTGATTTGAATTTTTCTTCCTGAAGGCTATCAGCTAGCCTTAGTTGATACACATGTTTGTGCTTTTAGTTTTATATTAATTAATAGTCATAATTCTTTTATAGAAATATTATCATTTGAATGTAGAAAATTTGTCAACCATATATGAGAATTATTCTTAAGTGTTAGTTTATAGAAAATGTTAATTATAATTCTTTTGTACATTATTGTGCACCCATTTTAATTCTATTATAAATGTCCATGTCCTGGAATTTTAAAAAAATCACACTGTGACAATAAAAGGAAAAAATAAATCAAAGGGCGTGTGGCTTTGGGCAAACCTGCAAAAGTACCACTTGGAACCAAAATAACTGTTAATGAATGAAAATGACACTTTGAAGAATATAGTGCAACTGACCAAAGTCATACTTTTAGTCACTTCAAATGATTGGGGACACTGGGCAATGGATGAGAAAGACCATAGAAATGCGGGTGCATTTGAATTATGATGTTGCCAAAGAATCCTGAAAGGATCGTGGAGGAGGTGCAGCCAGGATGCCCCTTAGAAATGAGGAAGGAGATTTTGTTTCGTGTATTTTGGTCTTGTCAGGAGAGACCAGTCCCTGGAGAAAGATGTCGGGTGGTAAACTAGAGCATTGGTGATAAAGAAACCCTCAGTGAAATATATTGGCACAGTGACTGCACCACGGACTCAAGCATTCCAATTTTGATGCTGGAGCAGGATGGAGCATTGTTTTGTTTTGGTGTGGATAGAGTTGCTGTAACTCAGAGCTGACTCAAGGTCGCTAAAATATAGATGCATGTGTAAAACATATAGTATTGCTCCAAAACACATAAACATATTAAACAAAATATCAAATTTGAAGGTACTGTTTCTTAATATATCCTTTATATAAATCTAGACTATTTAAAAAGTGTTGTTGCCATCTCTCTAACTCTCCTCCCATTAAGAATTCTGTACTCTTCTATATATAACAAGTTACAAGGTCCATTTTAGCATCCATCTCAAGAGACTCAAATAAGGACCCATTATTTGATTTTAACTCTAGGGAGGAAACAATCTAAAAACCACTAGTGGAGATGAGGTAATATTTCCAAAGGAAATTCTCAAAGGACCATTCCTCCCCTTGAAGAATAAGTTGGTGCGTTTTCTTAGGGAAGAAAAAAAAACCTTAGTGAAATTTTCCTGGCCTTGTTTTTTTTTTTAAATGCAATATTCAATTTTCGTAATTCTTCACGAAACAAAGCAAGATCACATGTGGCACTTGAGCAAGAATGTCAGGATTACCCCCTTTAGGTCCCCAAGAACCAGCCAGCATAACTTTCTGAAATTACCTCTCTGCCTTGAATTTAACTGGTCCTGCAGATCCCCTAAGAGGTCATTGTTTGGATTGCACCATTTATGCACACACTATGGGGATATCTATTTATTTAAAGAAATGCATGTTTGCATAGATATATTGTTGGTGCGGGAGTGGGATACACAGTGTGTTACTAGCCACTACTCCAAGGGAGAAGATGAAACTTCCTGCTGGTCTGCAGCTTTTCAGCCTGAGAAATCCAAGCGGACAGTTCTACTCCTCTTGTAGGGGAAGTATGAAATATAGAACTATCAAACACAACCCAGGAGTGCTTAATAAAGTCCACATTTTGGACAAATTAGGGTGAATTTAATTAATCAATGCAAGAAAACCAATGCTTATAATCAGATAATCTGTAAATATGAACGCATATCCATGTTACTACCCTATCTCAAATGACATATCACAACAAGGAGATGTTTTTTAAAGAAAAAACTGTGTAAAATGATATAAACTTACTCAGACAACAGTGAGAATATTGGATAATGTTCAATAAAATTACTTCTATAAGCAATTGTGGAAGATCTATATATAAATTATTATATTCCATACTATATTAAAACATATAGATAAATTAATAAAATATTAAAAAGGACATTTGAGTCTACAGTATTACACATCCAAAATTACAAGCTATTAATAAAAGGAACTTGTTTTTCCCCAATAGTGTTATTGAGATATATCACATATCATACACTTTCATAGTTTAGTCATATTTTTAAAAAGTTGTTTACACATCACCACAATCAGTGCTAGAGCATCCTTCCCCCTTCTATTTCATTATATTCTCTTAATTTCTTTGATCCCCAATAAGCCATTAATCAGTTATTGTCTCTATACCTCCACCCATCCTTCATATACTGGAAAACATACTAAATTTTTAAAAAATTAAAAAGCAAGCAAGAAAATAAAACAAGGAAAACTGAAAAAAACCAGATATAGTTAAAAAAAAGAAGTTAAAAAAAGAAGAAGAAAACCAATATTAAAATAAATCAGAGGAGGGAAATCCTCTGTGGAGAAAAAAATAGAAAATAATTGAAAATGAGGATGAAAAATAAGTGAGTCAAGAGAGGAAACTGACAGCGTTGTAACCTAACTCCTTCTGCCATATCAAATTTACAAAGCCTGTCTGATAGCAAGACTAGTCATGTCCCTTCACTGTGGTCAAGGAGATGGTGCCAGAGGCTTGATCTGTGTAGTGTCCTTGCAGATGAATTTTGGGCTCTCACTGTCACCAATAGGCAAGCTCTGATACCTTCCCATCCTTTGGATTTGGATTTTGTTATTTATCATCAAAAGGAAACTTCTAACTTGTACTTTCTTTTTTTGATAAATGTTAGTCTTCTTGATATTTGGGTTAATTTTGTATTCTTGCATTTAGGAGACTTACTAGTTAGTCCCGCTAATGAACTAAATCTCCTAAGAAAAAGGAAAAGTGCTCAACCCACTTTTTATATTAAATAATGTCTGATCATTAATGATCTTGTTTCTGATATACGACACTTTAAAATTTCTGATGGATAACTTACAATCTGGTATCAGAAGAACTAGATGATGCCTGTGTACACTACTAACTCTTTGAAAGTGATTATATTAGGTCAAGAATATAATAGGAAAAAAGTGTAGACCGAAACATATCATCATTAAAAAAAAAATAGGCTCACAGGTTGATCCCCAATCACATGTGATCCTTAATCACACTTCAAACGTAGCAGTGGACTCACCTTCCTGGCCCCATTTCCAGCCAAGTGGAAAAATATGATAGGAGCTACACATATGTTAGAATAAATGACCATTTGAGATCAGTAGGCAGCATTCACCACAGGACAACATACAGGAAGGTAAAGAAAGAGGAATGGAAATGAGAAAAAAGTGGGATATGTAATCTTCCTTTGTGTGGATTGCAATCCATGACATGAAGCAAAAATTATATGAATTGTTGAATAAAAAATCCATCAATCTTGTAAACCTTCTTCCAGTCTACAATAAAAAGTCAGGGGTAGGGAGAGACTGAATATCATGGTAAAGTTTTCTTTAACAACTTAATAACAATAATAACAAAAACTCTGCTATGGAATCAATTCTGACTCTTGACTACCATCGGGGACAGGGCTGACATGCCTGATGTCACCAGTGCTCCACAATTGATGGTGTCATACAATTTACCAATGGGTCTGTGCCTTAATCTTACCAATGGAAAGTGAGGGAGAAAGTTGTTTCTTTGTGAAAAAAAATCCACATTTTCTAGGACTTATCTATGAAACTCACAGTAAAATAAATCCTCATGTTATGAATTCAGATATATCAGTTATTCTCTCATTCCTGTGTGCTCCTAAATTACCTTAAAAGATGTCTACTCTATTTTTTTCACCTTTCAAATTAGATTAATTTTTTAAAATATCGAGGCAAATATCCAGAAAGGGAATTCACATCTCTGACTGTTTACTACGCCCTATTCTTTAACAGAGTTTTCTTCTTATTTAAAACAGATCAATCATTATAAATTCATGTGGTTGGTTTAGCAAAGAAAAATTTAGGATACCTACTTAATTTGAATTTCAGATGAACACTTGTGATACTCATAAAACTTGCTATTTAGCTGAAATACAAATATAGTTTAATGTCCTGATTTTATCTGGAAAATAAAATTAATCAATAATAAATAAGCTTACCTCTTACAATAGTACAATTTTGCATCAACTTGGCAGGAAGACTATTGATATAAGCAGAGTCCAGTCTCTCAATCAGGTTGCAGCCTGATGAAGTCGCCTAGGGCCTCTGGCCTATGTGAACTCTAGACGATACTGCGAGACCAGGCTCTCTCTATCGTCTTCTCGCTAGCTGGGATCCAGAATCTGACTTTGTGTGATGGCAGTGTGCCTTGCTGACCCTGGGAACTGAATGCAGTCCTCCAGCTTGTCTGCTGGTCTTAGGTCCACACAACTCTCCCTCCATTAACCTGCCATCTTCTTGCTTCCTCGCTTCTTGCTCTCACACCTGTGTGAGTAGGAAGGGACTTCAGCTAGCATCTGACCCAGGGCCTTTAGTTGTTCTGAGATTGCCTACTCTTTGATTCTGAGGGATGCTTTCTTAATGTCTTTATTATATGTACATGATTATCACTATTTTGTTTCTCTAGAAATCCAGTCTAGAAAAGGCACCCCTTTACTTGGGCAAGTCTACTATATTCTTTTTCATATCAATATGTCTTCAGCCCTTCAAAGGCACACAAAAATAGATTCATAAAGCAAATCTTGGGATTTGAGAGAAATTCACATTGATGGGTTAAGAAAAGATTTAGAAACTGGTCAGAAAGTCTTTATTGTTGCTACAACTCATGTTGAATAACGTGGTTTAGTCAGACGGCAATAGTGGCATTTCTAGTAGTGAATTTCAGACTTCAAGAAAAAACAAAAATCAAAAGTAATCTAGGTCAGTCAGAGGTTATCCCACATGGAGAGTTTAAGGCATACATTTTAAGAGTGTGCACTGATATTCAGTCCTAAATCCATGAGATAAAAAGTATTTTATTACTCTTTTAGCTAGTGCAAATAACTTGAGCTCAGGAGGAAGCATCCTCCTCACTAATGCTAAAACTAAATATTTTCACAGTGTTACTACGTGCAAGGGGGCTTCCAAATTTGAGGAAAGAGAATTAACCGAGAGTGGAATGTTTCTAGGAGTATTTTGAAGCTCCCTCATTCACTAGAAAGATAAGTGGCACACGTGGCTGAGTTTTTGTCTCTGAGCTGGTTAAGGGTTGAAGAGAACCCATCCAGAGGGATCTCAAAGGACAAGACTGAATCTGCCTCAGAAAGATCACACCCTTGAAAACCCTGTGGAGCCCTTCCATTCTTCACCCACAGGGTGGCCATGGCCACGCCTGCGCATCAACTGATGAGCACCTGATAGCAGACCACCTGCTTGCCGTATTCTGCCCTAGATCTAAGTCTTGATGACTCAGTAGCTCTCTACGAAGGAATCTCTGTCATCCGCGATGTCGGTCTGTGCCAGGTGTCAGTAGAATTAAAAACATTACTTCATCAAAATATATTGATATGTGTCCATAGTAGAAAAATGTCACTATGAAAATAAGTAAAGTATAACAATAGTCAATACTACATCCTTAAGGGTACTATTATTGTTTACAACCAATAGGTTTTAAAGTGCTAAGAAGCACAGTGGTCATTTTGAAGACTGTGGGGCACTGGCTGAAGCTATACTGTTTCCACCCACCTCGTGCACATGAAAAAACATGACAAGGAAGGAAGCCAAGTGAATAATGGATCCCTCGGAGTCATGGGGTTAGCAAAACATATTAAACATGCAATGGACCCTCGAGGAACAGCCGGGTCTCTCTTGGAAGAACTGCGGCCAGATTTCTCCTTAGAAGGGAGAATGGTGTGACTCATAGTTTGGGGGTATGTTATCAAGAGGAGCCAATCCCTCAAAAAGGCTATTATGGTTCTTAATGGAGGGTCAGCAAAACAATAAAGATGAAAATGGAGGAATCCCTTCAAGGGACTATATTTCCATTGTGTCTATATCAATAGATGTTAGCCTAGCAATGTTTGTGACATTGTGCAGGACAAGACAATGTATACCTCTCCTACCAAAAAATAAAAAGGTTGTTATAGATTGGTACTGACTTGAAGGCTTTAACAACAAATATTTATTCATGTTTCTGCCTTGTATCTGTGCTTGAACTAACAGTTGGACACATTTTTTCTGATGGAAAAAAATATATGCCCAAAAGATAGAATGAAACATTATTTTTTGGTTTTCACAATATTGTTTGAAAAAATATATAACAGAGTAAACATTGTCAAATTTTTGAAAACCAAAAAGTAAATATCTGATAGGTTAGCATGACCACTTTATTTTAACTACCTATCTCTATGTAGTTCCTATAATGCCCCATGGTTTGTATTATATCTTTGATGATACATCAATTAATGTAAGTGATAAACAGATGCAGTGTAGGAAAAGGCAAAGCAAAATTTAAACAGTACAATTCTCAGCACACCATAAGGAGGCGTCATTTTTCACACTTTCATTTCCCTCATTTGGGCAACTAAAAAATTATTGTACATTTTTCTGCTTTGCTATTAAAGAATGATTTGGCAATAAACAACTACATTGATTTCTAAGCATGGAGATCACAGTGAAGTATTGGTGTTGTGTTTGAATCACCTCTGAGTGTATAAGTAATATATATATATATATATATATATATATATATATATATATATATATATACCACATAATTCTAAATCCACATGATAAAGTGATTTTGTTGTTGTTTTCAGTGACTAACGGGTATCGGAAACAGCATTACTCATAATCCACATGAGGGTGTAAATTAACCATATCATAATATTTTCAATATAATGTGTGAACCAGGAGGATTTTAAGTGTAGATTTTAGCATCTACGTATAGTAACACATATGTGAAATTCATATCAGCAAATCTCTCAGTGTTTAAGATGTTAATGGTTATGATATATATAATTGAAAAACCAAAATAGCCTTTTCTAAAAAGAATGTATGTATAATTGAAAAGTATTTACATCTTGGAAAATTACATTTCACATGAATTGTTTATTTTCCTCCCCTTTAAACCACATGCAAAGAATAATTTCTTTCTGTTTTCCTGCAGAAAATTGTAATCTTTCCCTTAAGCATTTTTTATTGGTTTATAGTTAAATCTCTTCTCTCTCTCACTCTTTCATAAGGCATCTTAATTCTGTTTCTTAGGATTTCCAAGGAGGTAAATATTTATGGGAGCATAATTCTTCATCTTTCTTCTGTAGATCAGCTGGTGGTTTTGAACTGCTGACTTTGAGATTAACAGTCAAAAACATAATCCATTATGCCACCAGAGGTCCTCAGAAGAAAACAGATATATCATTAATTTCTAGAAGTGTTGTAGTTCTTTTCTACTCTGTACTTAACAAATTAGAAATGTAATGCTTCTTGGAAAAACAATTGTATATACTTTCCATTTGTTCACAAATTATTTAACCGAAGACCACTCTTATTTTATAATTGGAGTATGGGAAGAGAGTTAAGAGTAGAAATGAGTTATTTTTTGTCTGATATTAAGTACAGTTTTATATTTAAAATTCTAATTTGCATTACTGAGACTTTCTTGTAGACTATTGCTTTCCAATATGGCATTTCCCTTGTCTTTTATTTATGCATTTAAACAATAGCATCTTCAATACATGCATTATCTGTGTTGTCAGATAATTAAAAACAAAGAACTTCCCAGGAAGAAAATAGCATCTTTTATTGGCTGAACCTCCTGAGAAATATAATCCATTAAAAAGGAATTATGCAACAAAAGTGAAGTCAATAAAACCTGAAGTGGCTACAAAAAACAGCTTTGTTCTCTCCATGTACAGATATTAAATATTATTATTATAATTGTATGTATTATATACATATATAGTAAAACCTGTTTTATAACAAGGTTCTGTTTCATGTTCCTGCTCTTTATTTCTAATTCTCTCTATTCTTATTTGTATTATTCATGGAAATACTTTCATTTGTATTGAATAATGCTTTCCTCTTATAAGATTCCCAATTTTGAACTGGAAATATACAATCCATTCATATAAATCACACTCTCCTGTTGCTTTTCAAAATCTCCCAAACAATACTTTTATTCAATAAATATGCGTTACATGAACAATTGTATTAATGAGGCTCAGTATTTATTGGTTATAGCTAAGATAAAATACCACAACTCACTTTTCTGTTTCTTTATTGTACAATGCTTGCATATTGTTGTGATGTTAGAAAATGTCCCATTGCCTTTTCAAACACCAGCAGAGTCATCCCAAGGCTGGTGAGACATTGGCTAAGTCTATACCAGCCCATGCGATCCAAATATTGTCAATGAGCAGATTCAGTCTTGAAGGAAGGAATGGCAATAGAGCTTAGTCCTGAATGCCCTGCCTTAAGAAGGCTGTGGATCACAGGGAAAACTCAAAACCCATTTTCAGGTCTCCCTTCAGCTGGCAAAGCTCACTTCCTACAAGACATCCCCAAAGAGAAGCCACATGAACCTACCCCAGTGCAGCCCTGGGTGCTGGAGCAGCCATGTGGAGATCCCTGCCAGCACTGAGATGCTTACACATTCACTGATTTAGCTTTCCTCCTGTAGTCAGAGTCATTGAGTCTGTTTTGTGAGATGGAGGAGGACTTTGCGGATTGGTGATGGAGACATGGGATAATGTTGGACTTGTGAGCTTGGGCAGCACTGGGTTGGGATGTTTTCTTGATTTGCACTTACCCTTTATATAAAACTCTCTCTTATACATAAGTTTCTGTGAATTTGTTTCTCTAAAGTACCCAGACTATCACAATTTTCTTCTTTGTTTTTGATTCAGGTTTTTATGTTTTATTCTGTCAAC
Source organism: Tenrec ecaudatus (assembly GCF_050624435.1). Lineage (NCBI taxonomy): Eukaryota > Metazoa > Chordata > Mammalia > Afrosoricida > Tenrecidae > Tenrec > Tenrec ecaudatus. Next base: position 31,103,282 of record NC_134533.1, on the reverse strand, counting down.
ATTGTTGGCCCCTTTGTATTTTGTCTTGATTTTGTATATTTTTCTGCATATGAAACTGCGAGTTGTGTATATTTTTCTGTATATGAAGTAGGTATGCCTCTAGCGACAAGAAGTGGGGTCACATATTCAAAGAGACATGACAGGGAAGAGTGGAAGGAAATGGGTAGCTAACAACAATGAATACAAAGAAGAAGAGCTGTCCTGCAACTGATTGCAGTGTTGGATGCACAACTCTTATGCTCACAAAACTTTCTCTTGGGCAGCACTAAACAGCATTTATAATTTCCTAAGATGTACAGGAAGATCATGCAAAGGTGCTTCAAAAAGTTTGTGGGAAATGGAACGAAAAGATTATGGGACTTTTCCTAAACTTATTGAAGCTTCCTCGTCGATAAATCTATAGTAGGAAGATAATGCTCTGAGAGTCACTTTAGAAATAAGTTTCTATATTACTGATGAGGCATGAGGAGGAGAGCTTTGTCTTTAAGAAATCTCCGAGACTTGCAACATGAATTATCAATGATCACTTACTCTGATGCAAATTTTCTGATAGGTTGGCTATTAGATAGATTTTCCAGACTTTTTCATATGTTTCTATGACTTTCTTGAGTAGTATATCCTCCCTGAGAAAAGGCATGTTTACATTTGATGATGCTAAGTGATATCCTTCGGATAAGTAAACTTCTGGGGTACATATGAAATTTGTATCACTTTCAGGGAAGAATACACTCAGCTTTTCTCAGACGGAAAGAATTGCTCTGCCACTTGGAAACCATATGATCTAGTGAAGATTAAAGTCATCTATGTTGAGTGAATGAAGAAAATTTAAGTCCGCTATATTAGATGCAAATCTAAGTGTCATTTAAAATGATAGCCAAAGAATATTAAGGGTGGCTAGGAGACACATGCTGAAATTCACAATAAATATCACTGTGTTAAATAACATGTTACATACTTTTTCATGAAATAACACATAATAGTAACAAGAATTGACTAAGACCTTACTGTTCTTGTGACTACTTAAATAAGTATGAATGCAGATAATATTGAATAAAAGTTTTAAACAAATAAAATAGCTTTTTATAAAACCAGGTATAGTAGAGTTCTAAATACAAATGTTCAGCAATTTTAATGTTAACATATTAGTATAGCAATAAATAATTTAAATAATAACTATATTTAAATTAATATTAAATATAATGTTAAGATGCATACTTAGGTCCTTCCATATAAATAGAAAATAGCTGAAGGTAAAATCTGGGATAAATTTAATGAGACTTTTTTATTTTGTTACTTTTAATGTATAAACTTTTATTAATGGAAGTAATCACCAGTAAAAATCTCCTAAAGAAAGAAATAGGATGTGTTGGATTCCATCTCAAATTAAAAGTCAAAATGGGCTATAAGCACAATGCTATCAACTTCTTAGTCTAGTTAGAACTTTGTAAATTATGTTAGACTTCGTGATTTTCTGTCTTTTTCCAATGAGCAGACGGTGGTTTCAAACTACTGAACTTGTGGTTAGTAGCCCAGTATGCAACCACTATGCTTGTGGGAAACAGAAAGATTTCTCCCAAGTTGCCTCCCCCAAATATATGCCAAATTTAGCTGCTTGCTACACATGGCAAATGACTATACACTTGGAGATCAACTGAAGACGGGCAGGGGTTATTCTCCCAAAGGGTTATCAGCCATCCAGAGCAAGCAAACACTACTGCTTATCCTACAATAAGTAGGGCCCACTTCCTTCTGATAAGGATAGTAGTAGATTGTTTCCCTGAAGGAGAGCCCAGGGAGGTCAAGCCCACTCAAGGGTGACCAAGGTTAGGCCGCCATCATGAATCTAGGATCCGCCCTTCTTGTCACATGTATACCTCTAGTTCCAACCCTACCTATCATATGTACACCTCTAGTTCATCCCTTCCTGTTACACCTATGCCAATTGTATATCCCCACCTATTGTTTGTATTGCCTATTGTGCAGCCCCTTCCAGTGACGTATGTAGTTACTTGTAATCATGCCCCCTAAATAGATTTAAGCCTTGGTAAGAGATAAAGTTTCCTTCTGTCCTCTCTCTGGCTCTCTCCTCCCTGCTCTCCTGCCCTCGGCACACGCTGTGTGTGGACCTCACTGGTAAGATCCTGACCATCCAGGAGGTGAGCATGGTACCATGAAATGTGTCTGACTTCTTTATTTGACTCTCTCCTATCCCTCTACCTCTCTATGACTTTATTATAATCTTTATATATCTTAATAGTTCTATTGCGCCTATCAATCCCGCGGTTAGTTGTGGGTGCTGGCCTGTTCCCCACATATGCTGCCTTGATAACAGCAGACTTAAAATAATGGCATCAACAAATAGAGCATTGCGTTATAAGTACATTATTTCTTACAAATTTTAATAATGTGTTCTTTTATTTAGCCTATTGTGTTAGTCTGGGTTGACTAGAGAAACAAATTCATAGACACTCATAAGTGTATAAGAAAGAGCTTTATATAAAGAGTAATTGTGTATTAAGAAGACATCCCAGCCCAGTCCTGATCTAGTCTATAAGTCCAATATTAGCCCATATGTCCCATATCAATCTATAAATTCCCATTTGGACTCATACAACATAACACAATGAAGCTGAATGCAGGAAGGAAGATCACAGGCTAATGGGTGGAAAGTCTTGTGGATCCACTGGTGGTAGAAGCATCTAAGCACTGGTGTGGGTCTTCACGTGGGTCCTCTAGCTCCCGGGCTCTGGCTTTATCAGTGTAGTTCCAGGTGGCTTGTCAATAGGAATGTCTTGTGGGGAGAGTGTGTGTTTGGCCTCCAGTGAGCTATTTCTCTCCATAGAGTCTCCAAACGAGGTCATCAAGCTGTGACCTGATTGACAGGCTACATTCCACCCCTTCACTTTTAATAGTGCCAAGTTGACACCACATTATGTAACTACCACACCTATTATACTATCAAAACAAAATATATAATATATAATAATATAGGAAATATGAGTTAATTGGCTGCAACTATGAGTCCATATTGAAATCTTTGAAGACAAGTGAGACATACAGGACATTTTATTCCTTAAATATAAATTTCAGAATGAATTCTTACAGGAGATTAAGTGCCCCAAAATATAACAGGTACCCATGACCCATTTGAAGAATTGTCTATGGTAAAGTCTTGTAAAATATGCCTTTAATATTACTTTCACAGCAAAATAACTTAGATGAGAAATGGCTGCTGTAATTCTATATAAGCAATAGAAAGACTAACAGATCAACAAAAACACAGAGTAGCCATGCAAATCTATTCTCACTGGATTTCGATAGCATGGTGTGAAGTGTCAAATTTTATTGATAGTCTGATCTTTGACATATTTCTTAGTCTTATTGAAACAGTCTGTAATATAGGGACATTAAAGTCTACCTTCACAGCATTTTTGTAAAGATTAAATAAGTAATAGGCTTCATGGTAGGATAGTTTCTTGCATACAATGGGAGTCTCACCATCACAGGAATTCAACATGAATTCAACCAGTCTGATAACAGTGATATTAGGTGTCTCTCAGAAGCTCACAGTAAAAAAGTCAATTAGGTCTTTCAAATTCTCATTTAGCAACCCAAGTGGCTTTTAAATTCCTATGGTGTGATAGTTCACCTAGGGGCTATAACATATGTCTTTAAGTCGTGCTTGCCTATAATTGTTCAATAGAAATGTGCAAAGAACACCTTGCTTCAAGGCTTCAGTAGATATCAACTCAATTTCTACAATATTGTTATTGTACTTAAATTCAGCAATTAAAAAACACAATTAAGTTATTAAAATACATGTTCAGTTTCATTCAATAGATAACTGAAATTAATTTCATTTCTTTTTAAGGCTACTCATTCTTAACAATGTAATGGGGATTTTTAAATGGCTGAAATATGAAATCATAGTTTAGTAAGTTTTTTAACATCATTTAGCAAAACCTTTTTAAAACTAATTTTGTCATCTTAAACAAAACAAAAAGACATCAATTTCTCCCTGTAATACGTTTATTCAACAATTTAAACCCGAAAGCAGCTGGACATTTTAGACTTACAATTACCTCCATTTCAAGAGAACTGCTCCTAATACTTTCAGCTTCAATTTTAGGAAAGTACATGTTAAGAATGAAGCCAATGCAGGTAAAATGCTATTTTGAAGAAAGGAAACAATTTTTCATAGGTAGGACCATAGAAATGGTCCTTGTATTTACAAGACAAATATTATTAACCTTTTTAGGCCCACCCTGCTTATTTTCTAGTCTAAATATCAACGAAGACCATAGCTCAGCTCAAGCAATATTCTTTGGTACATAAATGGGGCCTATTTGTCAACGTTTGGATATATCCTCTGAACATTTGCTTCTACCACTTAGAAGATGTATATCATGTTATATATTTTTTGACAACCCAATACACGAATCCTAAATTTTCCTTCAGGAAAATTTTATCAAAATTTAATCAGAAATTTAATCATAAACATAATCATAATTTTAAAAACCACAAAATTACTGTTTAGTAAGGCTTATTAACTGGTAGGCACTGTCCTAGATAATTTACAATAAAATCATGATATTAACCACCTTGACATTTTTTATTAGTCCATCTCCACATATTTTATTAAAAGATAGAGCATTGATCAAAATACTTACTAGCTAAGAAGCCATTCTCTTCATAAAATTTAAACTAAATGAATAAAAGCATGTAAAATAATATCTGAGTTATCGAAGATTCAAAAGAGTAATTAAGTTGTACACATCTATGAAGTAAACTTGCCTGTTACATTAAAAGAATTTACAACACGTTTGCTATTTAAATTGCCTGTAAATATTGACTATCATTATACTCATTCTCATATACAAAAAGGCAAAGGAAAGAACATGTGATTAAATCAAATGGTTATCAAATGAAAGACTAAACAGTTAATCAAGTTACAAAGAAAGTAATGTAGGTAAAACAGATGCCATATTGAGAAAAAGTTTTGAATAATGTTCAATATCCCAGAGTTATCTCAGATGTTAACAGAATTGTGATCGTTTGTGTTTACTTGTTTTCTTTAAGCATTAACCTATTCGAGCTATTTTAAACATGCAAATCTCAACAGTCCTTGATTCTTGGAGTGTGTTCTGATCAAACTGTCTTCATGGTGTTTTGCTAATTCTTTCTCGTGGTATAAAGTTTATCTTTAGTTTCGAAAACATGCTCTTTCCTCATTCCTCCCAAGAGGGAGGGGGAGTCCCGGCGGTGCAGGGGTGAAGCACTGACTGGCATATTACAACTCAGCTCTTAAACAACATGAACAGAAGAAAAGCCTCCGCGGTCTGCTTTCTCAGAGTGCAGAGTACAGCCTGGGCATCCCATGCAGTCCCTTCTCACAAAGGGCCACTTCTCACAGTCCCTTCATTACAAAGGGTCACCGAATCGGGATTGCACGCGCTGCCATCCGTGGTGAAATATTGAGGCATTATACTCAGTAAAACGCTAACTTACGTGAGAATGTAAGGGATCCTCCTGATGCTTTGGGGAAATTGTAGGTCTGCTGATCACGAGGTCAGTGGTTTAAACCCACCAACAGCTGAGTGGGGGAAAGGTGAGCCTTGGGGGCATAGTGGTTACACTTGTCCTGCTAATCACAAGTTAAGCAGTTTGAAACCAGTAGCTATGACTGCCGACTCCCCTAAAGAGTGAGAGTCTCGAACAACCACAAAGTGAGTTCTACTCGGCCCTAAAGAATCAGTATGAATCGCAATCAACTCAAGGACAGTGAGTTTGCATTTCTGATCTGCGCCCGTTAGGTTTACATCCTTGGGACCCTGTATAGAGTTGTGATGAGTAATAATCAACTCCCTGACGGTGAGTTTTGTTGTGGTGGTTGCTGTTTAAAGGAGAGTGTCAGTAAATTATATGTAATCAGGTATTACTAAGATTCTCTTATAATCAGCTATGAGTCCTACAGGATCAAAGTCAAGAAGAAATATATAAACCTTGGACCAGATCATTGTGTGAGTAGGAACTTTTTTATTTGCTTGTTTGTTTTAGCATCAATATTTACAACAATTCTGACAAAATTATATTTTAAATAAGTATGTATTATTTAGTTAAGAATCAAATAAACTGTTATACTTTGTAAATATATATACACATGCTCCCTCCTTTTAAACAGATTGCTAAGGTTTGATTTTATATGTAAAGGAATTTAGTCCACTGTATGGGCTATTGTGAAATAATTGGGATTTAGTTCCAAATACATTTATAGATGGTATAAGTACCATGACCAGAATGTTTTCCCTTGAAAATAAATATCATTTATTGCTTAGCTTATTAATTTTTAAATGCTATGTTGATGGGGATATTGTATTGCATGGAATCTAGGATATTTGTAACTATTTAATATGACAATTCAAACTAATGCCTTGAGTCATTATTTGCACTCTTTTTTGATTTTTAATAATTTATGTAACATAAGACAGGGATATTTCTCCATTAAATTAAAGTGTACTTATGCCATTTTTGTTGATAAGTCAGTCAGTGTTCACACATTATTTTATATATCCACCATGAACTTATATATTAAATATATATTTCAGGCATTGGATTATTTCTTCAAGTATCTCCTTGATAATTCATTTGAACAATATATCCGCCATGCTAGATATGAAAACTTATTTCAAGTACTATTTTTTAAATTTAGGAATAAAATTGTACATGTGTATTACATGGAATTTGAAAAGAACAGCACCTTATATACTGTTGCAGCCATCCATATATTTTATGTTCATAAAATTGGGACTGTAACCTATATGGCTAGTAGCCAGCATGTCATACAAGAAGCTTTGGAGAAAGAGAGTTCCATGTTTGGACAAAAGGGGCTCACCAAATATGTGTTACTTTTTTATTGTCTTTTAGTCCTGTTTTTTTTTTTTAGCAAACTTTCTGAAGCCCCCTGGACTAAGTAGGCTATATTTATAATAATGGTTTTTATCTTAAGCAATAAAAACTATAGAAGTGTTTGAGCAGAGCAAGTGATGTACTGAAGTTTGGCTTGCAGTTTGAAAAAGAAATCTCTAGCCACATGTGCCAATACTGGTCTTCAGTTTGTGGTGCTTTAGTGGCTTGCACGTTGCTCTTACGCTGGAGGATATGTCACTAGTATCTCAAACCTCAGCAGGGTTACCCTAGGAAACAGATTTTAATGGAACTTCCAGCGTGAGACTAAGAAGTAGGAATAGGCTGTCCAGCTCTCAGAGATCATTTACCGAAAATACTATGAATAATAGTAGAACTGTGATGTAGTGTCCGAGGATGAGCCCCCTCAGAGAGGAAAGCATTCAAAAGATGACTGGCAAAGGACCTTCATTTGCTATGGGGCAAAACTCAACATGAGAAGGAAGCAAACATCCACTTATAATCAGAATGCAGAATGTACAAATCTAGGAAAATTTGAAGTCATACATAGTGAACTAGAATGCATACAGATCACTATCTTGAAAATCAGTTGTGATGACAGGGACTGATATTGGCCATTTTGAATCAGATGGTTGTACGGTTGACTAGCCTGGGAATGACATGATCAAGAGGAGTGTGGTCATCTTCATCATCACAAGAATATTTCAAGATCTATCTCAAAGTACAGTGCTGTCTGCCATCTGTGATATGATAATTTCTATATGTTTACAAGGGAGACCATGGAATAGTTGTGGAATAATGGGTTACACATGGGGTGCTAACCATAAGGTCAGATGTTCGAACTTATCAGCCAACCCTCCTTGGTAGAAAGATGAGGCTATCTATTTCTGTAAAAATGTACAGGCTTAGAAGTCCACAGAGGATTTATAGGGTGATTATGACTCAGACTTGACTTAATGGCAATGGGTTTGGTTTGGTTTAGGTTTATAAGGGAGATCGATTAATATAACAATTATTTAAACATATTCATCAATCACTAGAGCCAATAATCAAGCAGTTTAAGAAATCTATGAACTTTGGCTGCCTGGAATTGAGCAAACATGTAATCAAGAAACACTGTTAATCAATGGTGATTGGAAAGCAAAAGTTGGAAACAGAGGAAGAATGTTTATTTGGAAAATATAACCCTGGTGAGAGACATGAAGCTGGAGATCAGACAATAAACTTTTGCAAAAAGCAGTGACGTTTTCATTACAAATATCTTTTTTTTCAACACAATAATGATTATACAGCTGAATTTGACCAGATGGAATAAATAGGATTCAAATGACCTTTATCTGTAGGAAGAGTACCTCTCATAGTGCCATGGGTCAGGTACTGCTCACATAACAGTGGTGTTGACAGCTCACCACCACCAGCAAATCCATCGAACAAAGATGAGCCTGTCTGCTTCTCTAGAGTCAGTCTCAGAAATTCTATAGGAATAGTTCTATTCTGTCCTATAGCATTTCCATGAGTTGGAATCTGGATGCTCTAACTCACCATTAAAAATACAAGGTCACGCTGACTATGGAAAAGTATACCAATGATCATATTCAAGGTCAAGTTGAAGCTGAAAAAAAATTGAAACAAGTTCATGGGAACCAAAATATGCCTTGAGTATAACCCACCTGTTCGGAGACCATCTCAAGAATACAGTAGATTCTACTCTGATCCCTAACAATGATAACAAGCACATAAAGAGAGCAAGAGGTCACTCCAAAGACAATAAAGATAAGATCAAAAATCATTCCAGAAGACTTTGAAATATGCTCTTGAACATAGACTAGCTAAAGGAATGGGTATAAATTATAAAATAACCAAAATGAACAGAAAATTCTGAATGGAATTTTGGAAATACAAAAGAAAACATGATCATGAAATGTGCAAATACATGGAGTTATTAATTATAAGGTAAGAATACACTCAGCATATCCCAAGTTCGAGGTGCTATACTGAAGGATTTTAGGGGAAATCAATTAAAGATGCAGGAAGTAATCACATGACTAGAAAGTATTTAAAGAAGTTCAAAGGACTACAGAGTGTCACTGTAACCTAGAGAATTGGTTGAAATTCAAAATGAAATGGCATTGAATGAAGAAGTCCAAGTTTTATTGAAGGTATTAGCAAAAATGCCAAGGATCTAGGAATTGACAGAATGTCAGTTCATATGTTTCAAAAAATTGACACAATGCTGGAAGCATTTACTAGTCTTTGCCAAGAAATTTGGAAAACGTTTAGCTGCACAGCGGATTGGAAGATTCATATCTGTGCCTATTCCATAGAAAGGTGACATTGTTCAAAAGACCGCAGAAACTGTCGAACAATACCATTAATTTCACATTTGAGTTAGATGTTCCTGAAGACAACCCAAAAAAGATCGCATAGTATATTGACAGGAAGCTTCCGGAAATTCAAGCCAGATTCAGAAGAGGACATGAAGCCATATAGACAGAGCATCAAATGGATCTTGGCCGAAAGCAGAGAATACCAGAATGTTATTTACGTGTGTTGATAATGTAGAGGCATTTAACTGGGTGGATTATAACAAAATAGAGATAATGTTGAAAGGGAATTCCAGAAAACTTAATTGTGTGCCTGCAGAAACTATACCTAAGGACAAAGAGGTAACTGTTCAAACAAAACAAGGAGACAGTGCATGGTTTAAAACCAGGAAGAGTATGTGTCCACAGGGTCACAGAGTTTCATTATACTTATTCGATCTGTATGCGGAGCAAATAATCCAAGAATATAAACTCAATGAAGAAGAATGTGGGAGTAAGACTGCGGAACATCAGGCAATATGCAGACAATGCAATCCTTCTTCATGAAAGTGAAGAGGATTGAAGTCTTTGCTGGTAAATAACAATGCATGCAGTCTCTATTTCGGATTGCAACTCCATTGAAAAAATGCCGAACCCTCACTGCCGAATCAATAGACGACAGTGCGACAAATGGAGAAAGGCTGGTGGTTGTTAGAGTTTCATTTTACTTGTATCCGCCATCACCATTTAAGAAAGCAGCAGTCGAGAATCAAAGGACACCTTGAATTGTGCGAATCTGCCATAAGTGGACTCTTTTAAAGTATTTTTTGATAATTTTATTGGGGGCTCATGCAACTCTTGTCACAATCCATACATACATCAATTGTGTCAAGCACATTTGTTGCCCTCATCAGTCTCCAAATATTTGCTCTCCACTTAAGCCCTTGGCTAAAGCTCTGCATTTCCCCCCTCCCTTTCCGCTCCCCACTCCATCATGAACTCTTGATAATTTATAAATTATTATTATTTTGTCATGTCTTACACTGTCCTATATCTCCCTTCATCCACTTTTCTGTTGTCTGCCCCCCCAGGGAGGAGGTTATATGTAGATCCCTGTCAGCAGTTCCCCCTTTCCACCCCACCTTCCCTCCACACTCCCGGTATCACAACTCTCATCACTGGTCCTAAAGGGATCTTCCATCCTGGATTCCCTGTGTTTCCAGTTTCTCTCTGTACCAGTGTACATCCTTTGGTCTAGCTGGATTTGTAAGATAGAATTGGGATCGTGATATGGCGGCAGGGTAGGGGCGGAGGTGGGGAGGAAGCATTTAGGAACTATAGGAAACTTGTATGGTTTTTTTGTATTTAAATATTTATTTTAAATTAAAAAACATAAATAAAAGGACAAGTTATTAAACATTAGTAAACCAGCACAGTACGTGGAAAATTGGTTCAACAAAAACAATAAGGTATCAACAATGATACCTTAAGAGTACTGTTCCCTGAGCTCAATTAGCAACCAGGCTAGAATGTAAAGAGTTAAAATCCTTCAAACTAGATTCTTCATCATCATCCATATCCCAATGTGGAGCTTCACCTGGTGTGAGATACATCCAGAGGCTGCAGTACAGATGTAAGCCCATCTGGAATAATGGCTAAAGTAACTTTACTAGATTTTGCCAATTTTTTTTATGTCATCTGATAGGTGGGCTCTGTGAACACATCCCAAACAAGTAACGATGGCTTTTTCTTTAAGGCTGCTCCTGGTCGTCGATTCCAAATTTCTTCCAGCCATTTTTTTTTCAGACGAATTTTTTTTTATTTTATGTACAAATAGTTGGCATTGTTTCTTCTTTTGGATAGCGGTGTTGGATTGTCCATCCAAAGATAACTTAGTCCAGCTTGATGAAGCCGATGTCCTTTGTGTACTGACGGAAACACTGACGGCACATATTGAGGCCGAATTTCTGGATCAGACCGTGCCGGTTTGAGCACATGCGGCAAGAACGGAAACCCTGGCCGAATTTTCGCGGGTGGCTCCAGTAGAGCTGCTGGTGACCCATCTTGTTTCCAGGCTCTCTCCCAGCCATTTTTTTTTTGTCTGTCTTCATCCATCCAGCCTTTAACATGTGCACGCACAGTAATTCTTGGTGGGAAATTGATCTTTTTAGGCAAGGTCTTTTAAAAATAATGCCCAGACGCAGCTTACTTCCATTAGCCAAACATGATAGAACAACTGTAAAGTGGTTTGTTTGTTTTTTTATTTCCTGTGGGTTTGAGAAAAAATGTTTTTTTTTCTCCTAAACTTGCCACAGTTCTGTTCTTGGAAGATCAAAAGTCATGGCAGTTACATCCATATGGAAACTTGTATGTTTTAAAGAGCCAAGATATCACTTTGAGAACTAAGTGCACCTGACCCAAACCAGGGCATTTTTTCCCATCACTTCATGCATATGTGAAGGTTAGGCAATGATTAAGGAAAAAGGAAGAGGACTTGTAGGATTTGAATTTTGGTTTTGCAAAGAAAATTGAAAGCCCCATGGACTAGCAAAAGAACAAGCCAATCTGTCTTGGAAAAAGTATATCCAAAAGACTCCTTAGAATTCTGCCTGGTAAGACTTTGTTTCGCGTTCTTTAGACAGGTTATTAGAAGAGAGCTGTCCTGGAAACAGACATCAGTTTTGGTAAACTAGTATAGGTTCTCAATCCTATTTGACCTACCAATTACTTTCCAGGATATATATATATATATATATCCTGGAAACAAATTGGTAGGTCACACACAATATATTGTGTGTGTGTGTGTGTGTGTGCGCGCGCGCACGTGCAGCTATGCTGGATCAATTGAGCAAAGGTGACATTGCTCAATTTGGGAAGCACTGAGAGGTTAAGAGAAAAAGTAGACATTGGAGGAGAAGGATTGGCACAATGGCTGCAAAAAATGGGCACAAATATAGCAACAGCTGTAAGATAGCACAAGAACAGGCAGCATGTCTGTTGTGTGTAGGTTCACTATGATTCAGTGCTGACTTGAAGGTACCTACTAGTTAACAACAAGCTATATGTAGTAAACTCACTGAAGGTTGGGGTGGTGGGTAGGGTACAGTGAACATGGAAGTACAGGGTATAAAGCACCAACCAGTAAGCTCAGAGAACTCAGGTGCTCCGTCTGAACTGGCTTTGGGGAAGGTAATGCCATCTAGCCAAATTATTAGCAGTTAAGCTCAATAAAGACACAGAGAATGAAAGACAAAATACCAACAAATCAGTATGTTTCATGTAACACTTGGTCTTTAAAAATGTGATGTAAACATTATAACACTAAAAACCCTTTTTCTACATTATGAAATTAGGGGAAAACTTAAGACTTTAATAATACCAGAGTGGCACTTATATAATCTCTTGTCAACTTGAGCAAAGGGCTGGAGTCTGGCTTGTCAATCACGTCAGAGCCAATAATACCTCTGTGTGGGCATAGCCTTCTGAGGATTCTGGGAACTCCTGTATTCCTCCATGGAGGTGGGACACACACTATCCCCGGGAGACATTCCTGTTAACAAGCCAGATAGAGCTACACTGATGGAACTAGAGTCCTGGAGTTGAAGAACCCAAGTGGAGACCCACACCAGTGTTGAGATGCTTCCACGGATTCTTGATCCACAAGACGTACCCTCCACTGATCTGTGGTCTTCCACCATTCGGCATCATTGATTGTGTTGTGTGCATCTGAAGAAGAATTTATAGACTGAAATCAGACATATGGGCTAATATTGGACTTACAGACTTGATCTGGACTGGGCGGGGATGCTTTCTTAATATCCAATTATTCTTTTATACAAAGCTCTTTCTTATACACATATGAATTTGTTTCTCTAGTCAACCCAAAGGAACACAATCAGAAATGGGTTGATGAGTGAGAATCTCACACTCAGTGAGAATTGATACACCTGCCTTGAGGGTTACAAAGTAGGTTCAACTAATATGTGAAATATATATATATATATATATATATATATATATATATATATATATATACACTTTTACTCAGAAATTCTACATCGTGATCTACTCAAGGGATGTATCATGTATATGGCCAAAAATAATGTACAGTGAAAACAAATTGCTTAAGAATTGATTAATAAATTGATTAATTTCCTTACTAAGAGGTGATATACATAGATCAGCATAATTGGGATAAGAGACTATTCCCTTTTATAGTTAGGAACTAAAAATATATTAGTCACAAAATAACGTGTTTATAGAATGCACACTGGAATGAGAGTAATCATTGTTGAGTTTTAATCCATTATCTTATTTTTCATTATATTCTTTATTTCTTCCTTTTATACCTACCAATGTCAAGGTCATTTTCAATGTTCCTTTCTCTAGTCAGAACTATTTGTCAAATACCATCGATTCTTTATCATTTTCACTGTTTCCCAGAAGCTAGGTGTGCCAGGCATGCAATATATAACCAACATATGTTAACGATTAATTATATACATGACTGTGTGAATAATGAATATATTTATTAATAAATTCATGTTGGCACAATTTTGTAAAATGACCTATTTTCTCTACAGATCCCATGTATAAAGTGAAAACAGAAGTCACAGATTTGAGTGCCTTTTCTACATGATTCTAAGTTTTTGTTTGAGTACCCTTAAAAGTATTTCATTATTATTTATAACATGACAATTTTTTTAATATTTTAATTTGTTATATTTCTACAGGCAGCATAAATACTACAGTAGAATGGCTCTGGTCTAGCTGAATTTGTAAGGAAAAACTGGGATTATTGTAGTAGTGTGTTGGCGGGGTGGATATTAAAGAACTATAGGAATGCCGTGTGTTTTATCAGTGCTATACTGCATGCTGGCTAATTTGTCCCTTCTCTGTGACCCTTCTGTGAGGTCATGTCCAATTGTATACAATGGACTTTGGGACTCCACTCTGACCACCCTTGTTTGCATCAATATGATTGCTTGTTTGGGGTCTTCTGCTGCCTGATACCTGATGCCATCAACAACTTGTGATCACACAGGCTGGTGTGCTTCTTCCATGTGGGCTTTGCTGCTTCCATGGCTAGATGGCCACTTGTTTAGCATAAAGCCTTTAAGACCCCAGATGTATATCTTGTAATAGCCAAGTACCATAGCTTTCTTCACCACATTTGCTTATGCACCCACTTTGTATCCAGCGATCATGGGAAGGTGAGCATCACAGAATGCCAGCTTATTAAAACAAAGTGTTCTTGCAGTGAGGGAGGGCTTGAATAGAGGAACAATGTTGGTCTGCTACCTCTATACTTAACATATAAATATAAGTACTTATATCCCAATCATTATATATAAATATATTTACATACATACATCTATACCTCTATAAATAAATATTTCTTCCTACCTCTATTTCTTTTTACTTTCCAGTCCCACTATCATATTTGACCCTCATTTGGCTTTCAGTAATTCCCCTTTGTTGCATTGCACTTAATCACGCACACCAGACATTCTACAGCCTTCCCACCATCAGTTTTAGAACTCATGTTTCCTTGACCATGGGATTGTTAGCTCCACAATCCCTTTCCTCACCCTCCTCTCCATGACCCCCCCCCCCAGAACCATTGGTCCCATTGTTTTCTTCTTGGGATTGTTAACAATCCTGCCTATCTTATATAGATAGACATGAGAAATAGGGGGGGGAAAGCCTGTAAGTAATTCCAGGTCTGTCTGCTAATCCTTAAGATTATTTTCAGATGGGGTCTGATGCGGTGCCAAGCTCTGCCACCTGTGTTAGTCCAGTTAGACTATAGAAACAAATTGATAGAGACTCATATATGAATAAAAAGAGGTTTATGTACAAGAGCAATTGAATATTGAGAAAATATCCCAGCCCAGTCCAGATCAAGTCCATAAGTCTGATATTAGCCCATATGTCTGATACTAATCTATAATGTCCTCTTCAGACTCATGAAACACATGTAATGACACCCAAGGCAGGGAACTCACAGACCAATGGGTTGGAAGTCTTCTGGATCTAGTGGCGTTGTAAGCATCCCAGTACTGACAGGGGTATCTGTGTGGCTTCTCTGACTCCAGAGGTCTGGTTGCATCAGGGTAGGTCCATGTGGCTTCTTGAGCTCCCAGGCATAGCACGATGTGTCTTGGCAGTAGAGCGTCTCTCAGGGAGGGAGTAGAGAGAGAATGTGTCTCCTGCCTCCAAGGAGGAAATATAGGAGTTCCCAGAATCCTCAGGAGAAGACCATGCCTACACACAACCCTCATGGGCTATGACCTGATTGACAGACTAGACTCCACCCCTTCACTCTTAATCCTCAAATAGAAAAATGATTATATAACTACCATACCCCCAAGTCAGCAGTGTATTTGGGGGATTTCTTGAGGATTAGTTGATTTGCTCTCCTTGCTGCTCTTTTGTGCTCTTTTCCTGTTCCTGCCCCACGGTGATGGGGGAGGGGGACACAATTGTCAGACTGGGCACAATTTCTGCACAGTCTCCAGTGCTGTACTCTACAGCATTGTGGGTCAGCGAGGGACCGTCATGTCTTGTGGTGGGGCCAACCATACCGTACTCTCTCTGCATTGGCCGCTTGAAGCAGGAATGTCCTTGGTGAGCAGTTCTCTCTCTCTCTCTCTCTCCCTCATTTTCCCTCATAGTTTGCTCCCATGTAATCTGGGTAGACCCACCTGCCCTCCTCTCAGGCTGCATCTTCTCTGTTGTCCTCTGTAGTGCATTCTTCTAGGGAGTGGGTTTGACTTGGTTGGGATGGGGGCTGGCCATGCAGACCTCTCTGTTAGTTTGCTTCTTCATGGCGGTATGTTGCCTTCAAGGTTTGGCATACCAAGTTGAGGCCTGGTCCCTCTCTCCCTTTCCTGTGGAAACTTGAAACTATCCTCTAATTATTTTATTTTCACCTCCTTTGTATTTGGCTGATGTGGTAGTTATACAATCTGTCATCAATTTGAGAGGATTAAGAGTGCAGGGGTGGAATTTTGCCTGACAATCAGGTGGCAGCTTGATGACCTCATTTAGAGGATCTAAAGAGATAAACAGCTCACTGGAGATGGGACACCTGCTCAGTCCCTGCTACACATTCTTCTTGACAAGCCACGTGGAGACAGACTAATAGCAGTCAGAGTCTCAGAGCTGGAGAAGCCACATGGGTACTTATGCCAGTGCTGCGATGCTTACAATGCCACTGAATCCACACTTTCCACTCACTGGCCTGTGATCATCCTGCGTTTGGCATCATTTCATTAGTTTTGTGAGCCTGAAGAGGGATTCATAGATTGTTGTCAGATATATGGGCTAATAACAGAATTATGGACTTGATTTGGACTGAGCTGGGATGTTTTTCATTATTCAATTGTGCTTGTATATAAAGTTCTTTCTTACACACATATTGGTGTCTATGAACTTATTTCTCTGGTCAACAGAGAATAACACCGCTGACATATGCATCCCTAGATTGGGTTTAATCCCTGTTAGAGTGCCTGGACCTCACCCAGGAATGTATTCATGTAATGGCTTTCCCCCTATGCCACTTGTCCTTTTTAAGCTGACCTTAGTGGACTCATGTTGTACCTGTTCTTTTGTCCTTGATTTATTTTGTGTAGCATAATTTCCTCCAACTCTTCCCCTGTGGTGATATGCTTCATATATTCATCACTGCTTTTTAGAGATGTATAGTACTCCATTGTATGTATGTACCAGATTTTTTTTAACCCATTAGTCCATTGATGGAAATTTCAGTGAACAGTGCTGCATTGAACATTGGAGCGCAGATGTTGATACATGGTGTTTCTTACCTCTTCTGGGTATATGCCCAGTAGAAGGATTGCTGGTCATATTGTAGGATTTCCATTTTAGGTACTACCAAATCAATTTCTATAATATCTGCACATAGTTACAGGTCCACCAGCAGTAGATAAGCATTCCTATCTCACTACACCCCTTCCAACATGTTACTTTCTGATTTTTTGTATTGGGTTATCTTTGAGGGTGTTAAATGGGATCTCTAGTTATTTTAATTTGCATTTCCCTATCGCTAAGAATCAAGAACATTTTCTCATATGTTTATTGACTGTTAGGATTTCTGCCATTGTGATCCATGAGCATAGATTTTCTTCCCTTTTTTCGAGGTTGGTCTTAGTTTCTTATAATAGTGTTCTTCAATTTTCCTCATACAAATCTTTTGTTCTTTGTTAGGCATATTCCTAGATATTTCAGATTGTGCTTGCCTATAGTGAAGGGTATGACATTTTTTTTAATCACTTTTGTGGTCTCATCTGATGTTTATAGCAGCCTGATAGGTTTCTGTTTGTTGATACTGTATCCTAACACTCTGCCATATTTCTCTATCACATCCAGCATTCCTCTTGTGGAGCTTTTGGAGTTTTCCATATATAAAATCATTTTATCTGCAAATAACAATATTTCACCTCTTCTTTCCTCATATGAATACTTTTGTGTCTTTGCCTTATGTTGTTAGCTAGGACGTCCAGTACAATGTTAGATAAAAGTGGGGACAAGGGGCATCTGTGTCTAGTCCCCTTTTTTAGTGAGATTGTTTTCATCTTTTCTCCATTGATGACTATTTGGGCTGTTAGTTTTTCATATATAGCATGTACTATGTTGAGGAATTTTCCTTCCGTTCTTATCTACTTGAGTGCTTTAATCAGGAATGGATTTTGCATGTTGTCAAATGTATTTTCTGCCTCTTTCCATATTATCCTGTGGTTCTTATCCTTTATCATGCCAATGTGGTGAATAATGCTGATGGACTTTCAGATGTTAAACCATCTCTGCATTCCTGGAATGAATCCCACTTGTTTAGCATTTCTCAACCTGTGGGTCATGACCCCTTGAGGGTTGAATGACCTTTTCACAGGGGTCACCTAAGGCCATCAGAAAACATCTTTCCAATGGTCTTGGAACCATAGCACTACTCCTCTATCCATTTCCAGGCAGATCCACCCACATGCAGATATGCCCACATATGAATACCTGGTGTGAAGACTGTTCTCCATGCTATACCATGATTCAAGACAAAATTTCATTTATTTGTCATTAGAAATAAATATTTCGCAATATATAATTACACATTGTTTTTGTGATGAATCACTATGCTTTAATTATATTCAATTTATAACAATGAAAACACATCCTACATATAAAATATTTGCATTATGATTCATAAGAGTAGCAAAATTATAGTTTTGAAGTAGCAATGAAAATAATTTTATGGTTGGGGTCACCACAACATGAGGAACTATATTAAAGGGTCATGACATTAGGTTGTAACCACCACACCTTGTCATAGTGATTCTTCATTTTATATACTGTTAGATTTTATTGGCCAGTATTTTGTTGGGAATTGTTACATAGATATTCATTAGGAAAATTTGTCTGTAGCTCTCAATTCTTGTGGGATCCTTGCCCGGTCTAGGTATCAGAGTTATACTAGCTTCATAGAAAGAGTTTGAGAGTTGGCCATTTTTATCTTTGCTCTGCAAGCATTTGTGTAGGTATCGCTTCTTCCCTGAATGCTTTATAGAATTCTCCTGTGAAGCCATCTAGCTTGGGGGCTTGGGAGTTGGTAATCCCTTGATATTCTTGACAAATTCCTTTATTGCTATGGGTCTGTGTGGTAATTACATAATCTGTTGTCAATTTGAGGCTTAAGAGTAAAGGGGTGGAATTTAGTCTGTCAGTCAGGTCACAGCTTGATTACCTCATTTGGAGGCACAAAAGAGATCAAAAGCTCACTGGAGGTAGGACACAGGCTCACTCCCTGAGAGTTTTGTTTTGACAAAGCACATGGAGCTATTACGCTACAGTCCTGGAGCTGGAGAAGCTATGTGGAGACCCTTGACAGCATTGAAATATTTCCACTGCTACTGGATCCACAAGACTTTCCACCCACTGGCCTGGCATCTTCTTTGCATTTCATTTGGCATCATTGCATGCGTTTTGTGAGTCTGAAGAAGAATTTATAGATTGGTATCAAGCATATTGTCAATATCGGATTTATGGACTTAATCTGGACTGGACTGGGATGTTTCCTCAATATTCAATTGCTCTTGTATTTAAAGCTCTTTCTTTTACACACATGAGTGTCCATGAATTTGTTTCTGTAGTCTACCTGAACTAACACATTGTGTTGAGGTTCTTTACATCCATCTGGGATAGACAGGAATCATTTTCCCATGTATTTGTCTATGTCTTTCAAGTTGTTAAGTTCATTGGAGTACAGGCCTTCTTAGTACTGTGTAGTTAGCCTTTTAATTTCATTAGGGTCCATTGTAATTTCCCTGGTTTTGTACCTCACCCTAGCTATTGAAATGTGTTCCTTTGTTTGGTTAGGTTTGCCAACTTTCTATCAATTCTATTAACCCTTTCAAAGAATGGGCTTTTAGCTGCATTGATTTTTTTGCATTGTTTTCTTGTTTTTACTCATGCATCTCAGCCCTGATTTTTATTATTTCTTTTCTTTTGCTATTAGTAGTAAGATTGTCCTGTTGACTCTGTTCTAATTACTGGAGGTTTTATGCCAACACATCACTTGCAAATATCTCTTCCTCTTTCATGTGTGCATTTATTGCTACCAAACTTCCCCTGATAACTGCTTAGTTGTGTCCCAAAGGTTTTGATATGTCATATTCTCATTGGTTTCTAAAACCTTCCTGATTTCATCTTTGATCTGGGCCAGGACCCACTCATTTTCAGTAGAGAGTTATTCAACCTCCAATTGTTTGCCCTTGTTTTCTTAATTGTCATTTTGTTGATTCGCAGTCCTATGGTATAATGATCTGAGAGGGAAGGCTGAGTGATCTCTATGTGCTTGAATTTACACAGGCTTGATTTGCATACCATTATGTAGTCTATCATCAAGTATGAGCAATGTGGGATTGAGAAAAATATTTTTTTCATTTGGGTGGAGAACTCTGAAAATATTTATCAGGACAAGTGGCCTAATTTAAGAATTTAATTCTGAGCTTCTTTTTAAAGCTTCTTTCCCTGTGACTTATCTTTCTCAGAGAACAGGGTATTAAAGGATTATTGAACCTGTGATTTCTTTTTTTAATCTTTTGCAGCATTTGAAAACTTTCGTGGTTTCCTTGGGCACATATATATTTATTATGTTCATTTGTTCTTGGTCTATTGATTCATTGAGCATTATATAGTGTCTCTCCTTATCAATTCCTATGGCCTGTAACTTGAGAACAGTTTTGTCAGAGATTAGGATCACATCCCCTACTTTTTTTTGAATTGCCATTTTCTTGGTATTTTTTTTCTCCATCCTTTGATTTGCAGCCTATTTTGGTCTGCAAGCTTGAGGTATGTCTCTTGTAGGCAGCAGATGATAAGTTTTTTTCTAAGCCAGTCTGCCAATCTCTCTCTTTTAATAGGCAAGTTCAGCCCATTAAATTCAGAGTTGCAGAATCATCTTGTACCTTTTGTTTGAGTGTTTTCCTACCTCACTCCTTATCAGTTCTTTGTGGGTGTCATTCTTGCCTTATTTTCACCATTGTGCCTATGATAACTTTGGGGCTATTTTCAATGTGTTGCCCTTTGGATGGAGTTTCTCTATATAGTAGTCTCCCATTTGTTCTCTTAACGTATTGTTCTTTTGCCCATAGTGGGTCAGAAATAATTTTTTGTAGAGCTTTAATGTAGTCTTTATGTTTTTCCTTATCTCAGAAACCTCTTACCACTCCATCTAGCTTGATAATTTGGCTAGGGGATTATTCTTGGGTTTGCATTATTTTCCTTCAACATTTGAAATATATTACTCCACTCTCCTCTTCTTCATGGTGTTTGCTGATAAGTCTGAGCATTCTTATTTGAGTACCTTTATGGGTGACTGACTTCTTTTCCCTAGCTGCACTTACGAGTGTCTTCTTCTCCTCAAAGTTGGAGAGTTTAACTATTATATACTTTGGAGAATTTTTCTTGTGCTTCAGTCTAGCTGGTGTCCTTTCAGTTTCCTGAATAGTTGCCTGATTTTCTTTCATTAAGCTGGGGATGTTTTCATCTATGAATTCCTGATTTATTAACTTGACTTCTTTGTTGTGTCTTATTCTGATAGTCCAATTTTTCTAATGTTGTTCCTCTTCATAGTATCAGGCATTGTTCTCAGGTTTTCTTCAGCTTGCTAATGATCTTATTTGACTATCTTTCCTGTTGAAACCTACCTGGTTATCAAGGTCATTGGAATGGTTCTCTGCTTCTTCAATTCTGCTTGTGAGTCTGTGAATTTGTTATTTGCTTTTGTTATCTCATCTTTTACTTCAATATTTCCCTTTGGTGTGTGGCCTTCATCTCCTCTATCCTGTCACCTTCTTTCTGTATTGCTTCCCCTCATCTAGTGTATGACTTCAAGCATAAATCTGAAGATTTCTTTCTGTGGCTATCAACATTTGCTTATACTATAAATATTGTTACATTCAGGACTTCCTCTGACATTACATTTTGTTTCTCTTATTTTCTCTCATTGGTTTTGGAGGTAGATTGCTTGCTGGGTGTCATTTTGGATGATCTCAGTGCCATTTTCCCGGGACTCAGAGAGTCTTGGCTCTCTCTTTGGGAAGTTGGTAGGAATGCTTCTGCAGGTTGCTAGGAATGCTTGTGCCAGTAGAGCACTGGGAGTAGCAGGCGTAGGGTAGGAGAATTCCTCAAAGGATGAATCTGCCAGCAGCAGAGGGAGGGCCCTAGACCATTTAGGGTATCGAACCGAGGCTGGAAAAACCTCTCTACTGTGTGACTGTCAAGCTTAGGGTACAGCCACTGTGTGTGAGCAGACAACTGGGGTGGTAGCCACGATGGGATCCTCAGCACTGCAGGCCTGCGAATCCCCTGCACCCATCCATGACCCCAGGACTCCACAGAAGGTGCTGGAGAGGGTATGGAATTTGGATCCCAGTTCAGGAAAGTGCTATGGGCTGTTGCGGTGATTACTCAACAGCCTTATATCCCTTTACTGGGCCTTTAGCTCTCCCTACTCACTGATCTCCACAAGCTCCCAAAGCAGGCTGTCTACCTGGCCACCCTCTTGTTTGAACTCCCTCATCTAAACTTCTTATTGTCTCAAACATCTCATTTTTTACTTTATTTCATAGCAGCTAAGTGGAATTTAGAAGAAACACGGATTACTGCATATGTCTTCCCTGAATCACAAGACCATTAGATTGTTTCTCTCTGAATCAAAGCAGAAAATAAAGCTGTCATTCTGTCATTATAGCTTTGATATCACTTTATCCCACAATGCCATCTCTAGAATCATCTAAAAGTGTTTTTATCTGATCCCTGTTACCCTTTATAGATATCTTGTTGAAAATTTCTATAAAATCAATTCCAAATGATGATGACCCTATATGTACTGTGTGTCAGAGTACTCAATAAGAATTTCAAAGTATTTTGAAAGCAGATTATTTTGCCTGCCTTCTGAGGAGCCTCAGGGTGTGGTCAAACTATCAACCTGTTTCCTAGTTGTTGAGCACTTATCTGCTTGAACTCTCTAAGGACTCCTACCCACATCAACACGCAAAGCAAAATAACCAAATAAAAAATGTATAGGCAACTTACAATAAAAAGATGCAATCACAAAGAATAGAAGTAATCTAAGTGAAAACATTTATCTATTGAAAAATATGTTTTGATTAATTCTATTGCTGATGAACACATTCACTGCTTCTGTCTTAATGCTGCTCTGTTTACAACCAGGTCAGCCATGTGACCTCCTTGCATAACAGATGTAGATGTGAGTGAATATGATGTGTGAATTTTAGGCACAGAATCCTTAATGACAATTGAGTGGTGAGTCAACCTTTCTTTTCTCTCTCCTGCTCCTTCATCATCAAACAAATATTAGATCTGTAAAATAGTCTGCAATGAAAATGATGCTTTATCAGAGGGAAAAAAATTGTGATCATTAGCCACTGAGATTGGCGTTGTTTGTTCTGCAGCATCACATCACAAAAGGTAGCTATTATCATATTTAAAAATTATATAATTCTTACCAGAAAATTAATTAATATTTTATTTAGATAAAATTTGTAATTGACATTTAAGCTCTTTGAAATGGAAAACAAAGTATCTTTTTGGTACAAACCCTTTGAACTTTACTGTTAACATAAAGGGTCGGCATTTTGAATACACCCAGCAGTATGGACGATAGAGCCTCTGGATATGTTTCTGTTAACATTAAAACCAAGAAACTCCTCTTGAAGATAAACAAGGGGCCATATAGCTGAGAAGCAACAAAGCCCACATGGAAGAAGCACACCAGCCTATTTGATCACAAAGTGTCGATAGGGTCAGGTATCAGGCATCAAAGATCCAGAAGAAAAAAATCATATCATTATGAATGAGGGAAAGTGTGGAGTGGTGACCTAAAGTCCATCTGTAGGGAACTGGACATCCCCTTACAGAAGGGTCACAAGGAAGAAATGAGCCAGTCAGGGTGCAGTATACAACTTTCCTCTAGTTCTTTAATGTTTCCTTCTCCCACTATCATGATCCCAATTCTACCTTAAAAATCTGGCTAGACCAGAGCATGTACATGGGTACAGATAAGAGCTGGAAATACAGGGAACCCAGGACAGATAAGTCACTCAGGACCAATATTGAGAGTAGCCATACCAGGAGGGGAAGGTGAAGGTGGGGGAGGAAAGGGGGAAAGATCACAATGATCTATATATAATCCCCTCCCTGGGAGATGGACAACAGAAAAGTGGGTGAAGGGAAACATTGATCAGTGTAAGACATATAAAATTATAATAATTTATAAATTATCAAGAATAAATGAGGGAGAGAGAGAAATAAAGGTGGAGCCGATCCCAAGGGCACAAGTAGAAAGAAAATATTTTGAATGCATGGATGTATGGATTTTGATAAGAGTTGTAAGAGCCCCCAATAAAATGATTTTTTAAGAAAAAAAACACCAAGAAACTCCTGTATAATTGCCAATAATCAAAATCTACCAATTAACAACTAATAATAAACGAGGATACATTAGTTTCTAAAAGAAATTTAAAATAAAATCCAGAAATGATTTCTAAGTTTACGTCTGTACTATGCAAGAATATAATATTAATTCTTTAGTTGAAATTCTAGCTATGCTGTTGGTGTTAGGTGCCATTGAGTCAGTTCTGCCCCATAGTGACCATATGCACAACAGAACAGAACACTGTCTGGACTCATCCTCACCATTATTATGCTTGAGCCCACCATGCAGCATCTCCTTGGGCACCTTTCTTTATTTGGCTGTCCCTCTACTTTACCTGATGCCTTTCTCTGGGGACTGGTCTCTTGTGACAGCATGGCCAAAGTATGCAAGATAAAGTCTTTCCATCCTTGCCTCTAAGAAGCATTTTGGCTTCACGTCTAACTGGACAAATCAATTTGTCCTTTCAACAATCCATGGCACTTTCAATATTTTTCTCCATCACCTCAATTCAAATGCATCCATTCATCTTTGGTTTCCTTAAATTTAATTCCCGGCTTTGACATGCATGTGTGGCAATGGAAAACAGCATGGTAAGGGTCAGACACACCTTATTCTCAAAGTAACATACTTTCAATATCCCAAAGAAGTCGTGGCAACAGATTGACCCAATGCAATGTGTCTTTTGATCTATTGACTGCTGCTTCCGTGAGCATCGTGAATCCCTTTTCTTTGTTTCCAACTTTTTCATTCCAATAGCTATAATTTTCAATCCATCTTGATTGCATATTTGATCAATTTACAACTGAAGATGTTAGTAGAATTTTTCAGTTTCTTCTTAACTAACTTTTGTGGTTGATGAATGCATTTGAATAATAGATGTGTTGATTGGATTTTCTTGAAGATAGACAGTTATAATTCTATCACAGACATCATTGTACCTCATGATTCATTTTGCAATGCTGCTTTTCACAAATGAATGACAAGCCATTCCTCTTGATTGTATGTTTTTCTCATTCAAAATTGCCAGTACCAGACCATTTCAGCTCTCTAATGCATAGGATTTCAATTTTTATAAATTTGATTTCATTTTTGATCACTTCCAATTTTCTTAGATTCCTAGTAAGCACATTCAAGTGCTGATTATTAGCGGACATTTATATCTATTTCTCCTTACCTTAAGTTGTGCCTCATCAGCAAATGAAGATCCTGAAGTCTCCAGTCCTACAGGTTGTACCTGACTCACATTACCATGGTCAACTCTACTCCAAGAAATCTGCAGTTACTCGGTTACATCTCAAGTGCCCTCCTACAGGATGGGGGCATCCTCTAGCATGATCTCTGACAATGTTCTATTTCTATTCATTAGGTTTTCAGTGTCTGACAGTGTTTCAAAAATATGCATAAGGTCTCAGTAGCTCATTCCTTTTAATTGAGGAGCTAAGTACCAAGTCCTCTTCCTTAGCCTATTTTTAGTCTGGAAGCTCTGCTTAACCCTGCTCACTTTGGATGACTCTGCTGGCATTCGAAATACCAGTTACTATGCTGGACATAGCTTCCAGCATCACAGTAACCTATAAGCCACCAAAACCAACAATCTGTCAGAAACTTGGGAGATTCCAGTTATTTTTTGGAGCAATAGGTATCCTTTCTTTTATATATTTGGAGTTTTTGTCTGTATTTTTGTTTCTTAGTATTATTTCTTTCTGTGTTTCAGACACAGAGAGAAAGATAAGAGTGTATACTTCTACAAAGATTACAGCCTCTGAAACACAAAAGGCCAGTGTACCCTGTTATCCAGAATCACTTAGAGTGGGAAAAGATCAAACAGCAGTGAGTGAGTGAGGGGGAACAGCAAGAATATACTTATTTATTATAGATAAGAAAATCTACTTCTGAAAAATATATGGTCCACCCAATTGAACGTATTATCATAGGCTATAAAATACAAATGATATTCTTGGTTAGCGCTCAATCCATTTGACACCAGCAACAATACCCCTTGTTCCACATAGTCTTTTGAATCTAGCTTGGATTTCTGGTAGTTCTTTGTCAGTATACCACTGCAAATATTTTTTAATTGTCTTCAGCATCATTTTGGTTGCATATGATATTAATGATGTAGTTAGATAATTTGAGCTCTCTGTTTTACCACCTTTCTTTAGAATGGGGCAAATATGATTTTCCAGTTGGTTGAACAAGAAGAGTTCTCCCAAATTATATGCAAGTTAACAATTACTTACATGGATTTATTTGGTATTCCATCAAGCCCTGATGCTGAGCCCTCTGCTTTTATTTTTTTATATCTTCTTTTTCCAGTGCCAGTAGTGCAGGTTAATTTTCTTTCTTTAATATGGTGGGTACATTCTTCCACTCTTAGATTTTTATTATTGTTATCTTTAACATAACATTTATTGTATATGGAGAATAGGAGTTGTGTGGTTGTGGGAACTATAGGTGTTCACTAAAGACAATTGGTAAAAACCAGATAAGCAAATAGAGATAAAATCATCTTCAACCTTATAATCTAGGGAAGCCTCTGTTAACATTTTACTACTGAACATCTAGGTTTTTATTTTGTTTTATTTTAACTGTGTTGTAATCATATAAATAGCACATATCTAACTCAATGATTTAAATATATTAAAAATGCTTAAGTATCAAAACAATTCATTTTTGAACTTTTTTTTCATTCTATACTTATTATCTCTCCCAACTTCTATAACCCCAACCTACTATAACCCTTAGAAACTATTAATTTACCTATCCTGGATCCCAAATAAGAGAATATCATAAAAAAACATCCAACAAACAAAACAGAGAGAGAGAGAGACAGAGACAGAGAGGGTTCTCAATCCAAAAGAAAGCATAATATAACATCAAATGGGAAATCAAAGGATAAGTTATTATTTTAACCCAGCTAGATCTGCATCAGGCGCCCCGTGTTATAGCGATTGTACATTGGGCTGCCGTCCAAAAAGCTCCCTGGAAAAAGACTGGCCTTTCTACTTCTGTAAACAGTTGCAATCTCAGGAATCGACAGGGGTGTCAGTATGAGTCAACATTGACTCATGCCAGTGAGCTCAGATTGGCTTATATCTGCATCAATCCAGGAATGGGATTTGTTTTTTGTTTTTTTTTTAATCTTTTTATTGGGGCCCATAAGGCTCTTATCACAATCTGTACATACATCAATTGAGCAAAGCACCATTATACATTCATTGCACTCATCACTCTCATAATTCACCTTCCACTTGGGTTCCTGGAATCAGCTCGGTTTCCCTTTTTTTTCCCCCCATCCCCCTCCCTCCCCGATCCCACCCCTGGTCCCTTGATAGAATTCTAGCTCCAATTTCAGAGCAAGTAGTTATTGCTTCATAGCCTTGCTTCATACTTGCTCTCAGCAAGGGAACCACCCACAGAAGATATGGTATGGGTGCTGTAGCAAAGTGTAGTGATGGTGCTAAGCTATCAAATAAAACAGTGTCTGGGGTCTTAAAAGCTTATTTCCAAACAAACCACCATCTAAATGAAATGTTAACTAAGTCCACAGGATAGAAGCACACCAGCTTCAGTCAAAGAAGAATTGTAAATCATATCATCAAAAGCTGAAAGAGGGAATAGTATGAGAGCCGAAATTGTAAACTCATTTATTTGCAGACGGCTATGGCTAGCAGTGGAAGCTCAGGATACATTTTTGAGATCTACAGAAGAAATAAAACTATCCATAATTGAGTGTTGGGGAGAAACTGGTTAACAAATGAAGTGCATAGAAGAGAAGTTAATAGGAGATCATAATTATAAAACTGGCTTGAATTGTTAACCCTTGTCATTTGATTCCTGCTCTGTTGTACAGTAGGTCTGATTTGGTTTTCAATATTTTCTATGGTTTTTTTGTTTTGTTTTTCATATTGGGGCTTATAGTAGATGTATTTTGTCACTGAGGGTAACCCTCGGGAATTTTTATTATATTTTTCTTTTCTTTGGTGTATGAAACTCAGGATTGATGAACCTATAGTGATAGCAAGGGTTCCTTGGAGAGGAGGGTTGAAAGGGAGCTGATATCAAGGAATTCAAGAAGGAAGAATGTTTTGAAACCAATATGGTAGCAGTTGTACAATACTTCTTAATATGATTAAACTATGATGTTATGATATCTGTTTTAGCTCCCAATAAATGGTTTTGGAAAACAACAAATAAATGAAAACAAAATGTTAATAGACCAAAGCATTTTTCACTTTTCAATGTTTTCTCTGACCACATATCTGTTCACATACATGATTGATGACTAGGTGAGATTCATGAGAGACTTAATCCACATGGGGAAGCTGCAAATGAATTTCAGGCATTCACTGTCATCCATAGCTTCTGTAAACCTATTGCTCTGGATTTAAGCTCTAATACAAGTCCTTCCTCTGTCTTGGATGTTATTGTTTACAATCCTTGGATTATACAGGTAGGTGTGCTTTCTTCCATATGGACATAGATGAAACCCCCTTAGATGGATGCTTAAGACAAGCTTTTAAGACCTCTCAAAATACATTCAGGCTTACATATATCCCTGTTCCACTTTGGTGGCCATATTATTAGCTTTTTGAGATACAATGTAAGTAACTTCCCTAGAACTCTTGGTAATTCTAAGGATAATATCATTAAACTAGTAAATGGAATTGGATTTAACATAATATTGCGATAAGGAGACCATTCATATATTGGAAAACTTTTCAGACTAAAAGACTTCAGATGTTCACTTAAACATATTTAAAAATTTAAATAACTGAATTCTGTTTAAAAATATTATTAGTAACAAGGCAAAATAATAAATAACATTCACAACAGCAAAACTATGTTTACAGATACAAGGCATATAATAAAAATATGAAAATGGCACATAAATGGAAATATTAAGGTGCCTATATTTTGATAGTAGGAGTGGTGATAGATTTTATTATATAATTTCCTTATAATTATTTTTCCCTCTACTGTGTTTTCCTGACCCATTGATTTTGGGCTTGACTCGGTTCCAGAGTTTACTAATGCTATTTAACAAATGTGATACATGTAGGAGCATAAACATGGTTGAATGGTTTGACTGTGACTTTCTTTCTCCTGCCCCTTACCCTATGGAGAGCAGTAGTGGATACTTGATTGGTTGGGTTCTAGGCTGAGCACACTGTGGAACCAACTCAAGTCCAGCTGAGACCAACTGAGCTCAGCAGACCCCTGTACCACTCAATCAAGCACAGTAGGGTCACAACTGACCCACAACATTCACATAACATTATCTAGAAATCAATGCCTTTTTGTATAAAACAGATTTTTAAATTAATTATGAAAAAATTTAGAAAAGGTAAACCAGTATAAAAATCAATATCTAAAACTAGGGGCTCACATAACATGAAACCTAAAATATGTGGCAATGGTGTTAACACCAGGTGGCAGATGGTGAGCTAATTATTCTAGAATGATGAACATGACTACATATAATTTACCCAGCTGTCTGTAGTGTTTAGTAAATAAGCACTAGGGACACAACAGATAAGCTGCTAACAGAAAGCTCTACTGCTCAAACCCTGGCAGTGTCTTGGTGGAAGAAAGGACTGGAGATCTGCTTTTTTCAAGGGCACAGTCATGAACACGCAGTGAAGCAGTTCTAATAGTGCATGGGGTTGCTATGAATTTAAACAATAATACCCAACAACAACAGTAATATTGACACTTGGGAAGGCAAATAAAAAATATATTTAATCTGTGATTTTGAGTACACCAGTCTCAAAACAGGAGTTAGATTGGATAGATTATGTGCTATTAGATGTGGTTGCTAAAATAATCTAAGTTTAGAAAGTAATTTCAACTTTTTATATCTCTTCCTCAGCTTTTTGAATTATTCAATTTCCTTTGCTGTCTCTTGGAAATTGTTTTTCTCTGCCTTGAATTCATAGTCTATTTCCTGTCCTTGTATCTATTTTCCATACAGATGCCCCACATCTGAGTTCAAAATATATTCCCTCAGTTAAAATCCTTCAAATAAGGAGTTTTTCTGTTTACGGTATAATGAAAGAACCATATGGTGCTCTGCTATCAGAAAGAATAGTGCCTGGGGTCCTGAAAGCTTGTCTTAAAGCAAGCAGTCATCTTGGTGAGGTGTAAACTAAGTCTACATGGGAGAAGCACACCAGCCTCTGTGATCCAAGGATTGTGAATAATAAAATCTAAATCTGAGGGAGGGAATAGTATAAGAGGTTAAGTTGGGAACACCTGGTTTGCGGAAGGTTATAAATGAGACAGGAGGAGCCCTGGTGGCATAGACAATTATACACTGGGATGCTAACCACAGGTCAACAACTTTAAGATCAGTAACTGCTCTGTGGGAGAAAGACGGGGTCTTTTATCCCCATAAAGATTTAGTCTTGGAAACTCACAGAAGCATGGCTACCCTGTCCTATAGGGTGGTTATGCATTGAATTGACTCAATGGCAGAGAGGATTTTTTGGTATGGATGACAGTGGAAGCCTAAAATCCATCTGCAGGATTCACACTTAGATTAAGCCAGTGGATCTGTTCTGACCACAGTTCAAGGTTGGGAACAGCCTTGCTATAAGACAGAGAAAATTGTAAAGTTGATTATGGCTGATGTTGTTAGATCATAAAGTAATCCCTTATCATTGGATCTACATTTCTACTTTTCAATCTATTTCAGAGCATTTTCTCATACTCATTTTATGGACTTAACTCCATCTCTCCTCAATTTCTCCTGTCATGCCTGTAGGTGAAATATTAATTCTACTACTGTCTCCATAGATTTAACTTTCTTGAATTTCATATACAGAAAATCATTCAAAACACAAACAGGTAGCAAAACAAACAAAAAACCAACAACAATGACTAGAGAAAGCATGAGCAAATCTCAATAGAAAGGTCTGTCAGTATTTGCTGAGAGTGTGTTCTATGTAAAGTATTTTGTAGCTAATTCATACAGTCTACTAGGTCTTGATGCTGAAAATGCATTGCCATTAAGTTAATTTCAGTAACAGGATTTAGCTAGTTCCTCTCTGTGAAACAGAACCAATAACTAATTTTGTGTTGAGTTCAGTGAACTGATTGTTAAAATGCCACTTGAAATAAGGGTTCTTTCTAAGGTGGGTGGATGGGCAGCCACCAAATGTGGAAATCACAAATTTACATTCCTAAATCTTTTTTTTAATATTAATCTTGATGAACACACATTTCTAAGCACCTCAGTAATATTCATTCTGTCCATATGCCTACAATTTTAGAGGCAACCATTTTTTTAAGATTTATTCATTTCATGAAAGTTGTTATACTTTTGCAGAAGTACTATGTCTTTGTTCCTTTGTGTTTGTTACTTCAGTCAACAAACAGATAAAGAATGTCGAACAACTCAAGGGTGACACTCTGTCATTCCAAAACCCCATGAGTGAATTACGCAATTCCTGAAAGTGTTCAAAGAGCTAAAAATATTTTCAGAAAAATTGCTGTAAGTTCAGGCGAAGTTTAAAGGTTTTTCTTTTTTTTTTTTTTCACTCCAAGATGCACAGATGATGTTCAGAGAAGAGAAGTTACCTTGTTCCTAATCTATCAAACAAATGACTGTGAGTTAATTGGCCTACCTCTAAAAGAATGGGAGCATACTCCTACAGATAGTTAAGGATAAATCACACAGCCATTGATGCTCAGAGAAAAGCAAAGAATAATAAGTGATGATGACAATCAAGAAGCATTGTGGGAGTATCTTAAATAAGAGTTTTCCTATTTTTGATCAGGCATGATTTAATATTTTATTAATATTTTAAAATGAGAACAGTCTAATTTTATGTACATCTTTTATTCTTTTTTATTAAAGTATGAAATAGTAAGCCATGTTTGGTTATATCTTCTGTTATGAAAACAGTCATTATGACTGTGAACTGGTTGTTAAATGATTTGAATCCCATTACTGGTTAACTTCAATTCACAGCTCCTGATAGAACAGAGTAGAGCTGTCTCATACATTTTTCAAAGCTGTGCTACAGGGTGGCTATGAGTTGGAATAGACTGGATGGCAGTGAATTAATCTAAATGAAAGCAGATCACCACATCTCTCTACCATGAATGGGCTGTTGGGCTTGAACCACTGACCTTTGGGTGAGTAATGGAGTACTTAGTCACTGCGTCAATAAGCCTCTTTTCTGAGAATTAAGTTCCTCTCACTATAATGTTTTTGGACACTAGGGTATTGAGCATATATTCATCTTCTTATTTGGCTATTTTGTAAAGCAAGTGATATTGGAATGCTTGCAGGAAGACATTTAAATTACATTTTGTCCTTAAAATTACTCCATTTTAACAGCTCTTTCTATTATAAACATACTTGAAATGCTGAAATTAAATCTTCTTGTGGCAAAGTATGGCCCAGAGCAACTTTCAAATAGAAGATCAGAAACATTTCAACCATCACATTTCCCCAGAGATCACTCTTTCCTTGCACTTTCACCATGGTGTGCCACTGCTCAGTTGTTTGTTCTTATGAGCTTTAATTTCCTATTTGGCAAAAAGGTGTTGGGGGGTTAAGCTTAGTTGTCAGAGAGCTCTTGACTAATTTAACAGTTTCATGTAAGATACCTCTACTTTGTTTATCGCCTTAAGAAAATGTAACAAAACCCTTTGCATTCTTTGTTTTGAATATTAAATTATATACCAGTACACAGAACCTGTTGTGCTAATATGTGTTTTTCCCAGTTAATATTTTTGTCTATCATTTTCTAAATTCATGAGCATAACCTGGTAGCAGCAGGTAAAAGGTTTTTGCACATCACGAAGCAGGTAAACAATACGCATTTGCTTTCCTTCTTTTTCTGTTAAACTAATGCTATTTTGCTTAAGGGAAATTTGCCAAACAAAAGTCCTATATTTCAATTCATTTTCACTTTAATAGCCATTTCCATTGCTTATTTTTAAAGGTCTCAGAGAGAGATTTGTATCATTCTATTCCTCACACTGGCTCATTTTACATATTTACCTTTAGCTCTTCCTGAGCCACTAGGATCAATCTCATGCACCAGTCCAACCCTCTTGCCACACTGAAGCATAAATCCCATAAAAGATACAGAAATTACACATTTATCTTTGCAGACAATTGACATATCAATATGCCTACAAGCGAAAGATGAATTTCCACCTTCTCTGATCAATAGAGCAATAACTACAAGTGGTAAAAATGAAGATAAAGCTCTCTCTTCTACTTTGATACCCAACCACATTATTTGACTTGACCTCATCCGCATCAGATAACTCTATGTCTTGACTAAACACAGTTTAAAGAATGTATTTCCTGCCATTGATTATCAATTGGCCTATCATTACTTTCATTGGCTTAGTAGCTCATTTTCAAATTAGAAAAAACTAAAGCACAAACAATGCCATCCTATCTATGTGGCATTGCAGATGTTTCTTCATTCTGCTTTTAGCTTGTTTGGATGGAGTACAATGATGCATTGAGGTACCTTCTCAATTTACCCCAGAGGAGAAAAGGCAAAACATGTGTAAACAAGGACGTCGTAAGGCTTGGTGGTTATAAAATAAGCATTAAAAACACATTTGGATTAAATGAAGAGTCATAGACAAAACAATCAATATCCAAATGCTTTGAGTCCACCAGATACTTAGGGGGAAAATATTTACTGCTGGTCTACTGAAAGCTGTACCATGACCGTGAAGACCCTTGCAGATACCTGGATGAAAAGCCACGATGCTGCCCTTAAGAAGCTTATGTGCAAGTAAGGGAAAATAATTAACGATTATAGTAGAGATTGATGTGTTTTGTTTTTTGGTTTCTATTTATTTATTTATTTTAGTTGATTCAGCCTCAGGGCAGCCCAATAGGACAGAACCCCATGGGTTTCCAAGGTGCTACATTTTTTTGTTGTTTTTTTAAAAACATTTTATTAGGGACTCATACAACTCTTATCACAATCTACACATATACATACATCAATTGCATAAAGCACATCTGTACATAGCGGGGAGGAAGGGGGAAAAAAAAGAGGACCTGATGCAAAGGGCTTAAGTGGAGAGCAAATGCTTTGAAAATGATTAGGGAGATTGATGTTTGATGTAATTGGAGAAGAACCGATAGAGCCGATATGACCGGGCAGGTTTTCATCCATTAACCCGCACATCATTTATTCTTTTCATTCCTATCGCGGAGTTCATTTATCATCACAGCATTCATTGGTCATTGTTAGGCTAATTACCTTATTGGAGGTAGTATTGCTATTGGGGTTAGTTGTCATGGAGTGACCAGATGCACAATGGAGTGAAGCACTGCCAGTCCTCCACCATCCCTATGATTTCTTACCGAGTGGGCCATTATAATTCGCAGGCTTTCAATTGGCTGCCTTTCAGAAGTCGATTACCAGGGCTTTTGTTGTAGTCACCTCATCTGGTGTCAATTTAAGGAATAAGAGTGTAGGGGTGGAGTCTAGGCTGTCAATCTGGAGATAGCCAATGAGACTTCTGTGTGGGCATGCATCTCCTGGGAAATTTGTACTTCCCCCTTGGAGATTGAAGATACTTCTCTCTCTCTGCCACTCCCGGGGGGACATTGCAGAAGACAAGC
The DNA here is from genome assembly GCF_050624435.1 of Tenrec ecaudatus. Taxonomy (NCBI): domain Eukaryota; kingdom Metazoa; phylum Chordata; class Mammalia; order Afrosoricida; family Tenrecidae; genus Tenrec; species Tenrec ecaudatus. Next base: position 31,068,469 of record NC_134533.1, on the reverse strand, counting down.
CACATGGACGCAACCAGACCTCTGAAGCTGAAGAATCCACAGAGGGACCCATGCTGGCGCGGAGATGCTTACAATACTGCTGGACCCAAAGACTTTCTACCCACTGGCTTTTGATTGTCCTGCCTTTGGCTTCATTGCGTGTGTTTCATAAGTTTGAAGAGGACTTTAAAGATTGGTATTGGACATGTGGGCTAATATCAGACTTATGGCATTGGATTGGACTGGGTTGGGATATTTTCCCCATGTTCAATTGCTCTTATATATAAACCTCTCCCTTATATACATATGCATGTTTATGAATTTGTTTCTCTAGTCTACCCAGACAAACACACCTTTCTTTATTGCTTGTCTTCTTTTGAAAGCTTCACCAAAACTTGCTCAGTATCATACCAACACACAAATCACCTCTGGCAAGTGGGTGATGGTTACATGTGAGATGCTTTAGCCAGAAATCAAACCCAGGTCTTCAGCCTCGAAAGCAAGAATTCAACCACTGAGCCACTAATTCCCCCATAACACTGAAATTTTCTACCTTTAAAAATTTCATTTTACCTGTGGTGTAGGTTTACAGAAATTTGGCCCAATCTCTTGTATTTGTATTTATAGACATCGTCCCTCTTCTGTATAAATCTATTTTAATATATAGCTTATTTATTTATTGAAACTTATGTGTCATGCATCCTCATTCTTAGTACTATATCGTTTGATAAAATGTGTTAAAAATAAAAGTGAATGTTCTCATATAGTGTATATTTCAGTGGAAGGGAATTAGCATATATATGCACACAGTCAATAAAAATCACATGTGCTCTGAAAGAAGTAAAACTAGGTGATGCAATCGAAAGAAAGAAAGGGGCTATTTTAAATAAAATGAATCAGAAAGGTCCAGAAGAAGTGACATTTTTTTCTGAGCTATGATGAAGCAGTTTACTTGAAGAACTAGAGGAAAAACAGTCCAAGTTTACAAAGCAGTCAAATCAAAGTTGCTTAAGTTTGAGATGAACTAGGCATCATGAAATAGAAAGAAGGCCAGTTTATGTGGAGTAAAAAGTAAGCTCGGGAGAGAATTACATGAGAGTAAGTAAGTTAGAAAACTCAAAGTTGGACAGCTCTGGTTTTTGCAAGTCAGAATGAAGGAGTCCAAAACTCAGTCTAGATTTACTGTAAGGTCTCTAGGTGTGATATGCAACTCTTATGACAATAAAACTATTAAATTTTAAAAAAAAGTTCTGTAGGAAAATGGTCCTGAATGAGAGCAATTTAGTACTCTAAGGTAACATTCAGGAATATGGATACATTCTTGGCTGTACCATTGAATCATGGTGCTCCTGGTACTGAGTGGGCAGAAAGAAGGTACAAATTCTCCAATGCACAAGATGAGTCCCAACAATGAAGCATTATCCACACCCAAATGCCAATGGTATGGAGATTGAGAACTCCTGGAATTTCAAAGAAATATAAAATGTTAAAATTTAACTTATATTTTAACATTATAATTAATTGAAATGCTGGTTGAATTTATATAACCTGAGTGACAAGAGAATTTTGTAGTCATCATATATAAATAAATAGATAGATAGGTAGACAAATAAATAAATAAGATTAGCCTTTAGGCTGACCAGACATTTTTCTCTATACAGCTTCATATCTGAAGACATTATTTTATCTGTGTCATATCTACTCATATAAGTCCGATGCTAACTGCACTATAAAACATTTGTATTCTTTTCAACTCTTGCCTCAAGAAGTATTCAGCTTTAACAAATTTGATAATAAAAAGACAAGGGATCAATTCATCATAAAGAGAAATATTTAATATTTTCTAGAAATTTCATATTTCTTTTACCCCCAGCCCCAATAATAATCTTTATTTATCTTGTACTCTTCAGGAGTATAACAAATAAAATATGGTTTTTCTCCTCATGGGATTTATGTCACCAGAAGGAAGATGAAATATGAAAGCTGAGCATTACCCAGTAACTATTATTTATATACTACTTCTACTTGTCAAATGTTATTCTTTGAAGAGCACAGTGTGATGGGGATAATTTTTTTAGTTCTGCAATTCAAAGTAATTTGATTAAGTCCCTACCCATTCATACATCATTCAGTGAAAAACAGCAAAAGAAAAATATAATTTTGACAGATTGGAAAACTAGTCAGAGCTTCTAGGAATTGGAGGTTTTGAGGGGGGGAAATCAAATGTGGCTTGTTTTTTTTGGATCTAAAACTAAAGAAAAGCAAACTGGATCCATCCATTTGAAAATCTGTGAGTCCACTGACACTTGTGATTTGAATAAACCTTTATTTGAATCTATAGGAATACAGCTATTCATTCAGATGTTGCCTCTGGATTTTCCTAGCTCTATGGATTTGGTCAAAATACAGTTAAACCTCTGTCAGTTAGTGTGTTCTCTGTAAGCTGGTGATAGTTTCAGGAATTAAATAACAAAACAATACATCAACTATAGTGTGCATGCTGTTAATATAAAATCATTAAATAAAAATCTCCTGTTATTCAAATATCAATAAAAATTGGAGCAGTGATAGGATGGCACTATTGTATGACCATATTTTTGTGTGACATTGGTATTTTATGTGGCCACCTTTTCATCAAAATCAGAGATAAAGTAAGTTTTAATTTTTCCTACTCTTTCTATTCCCATTGTTGAAGTGAAATAATTATTCAGAAATATTTATTAGTCTGACCTTGATCCATAACTCCTCTGGCTTTCATGGCATTGATCCATGAAGTACCAATTTCCTATCTGTCCAATTCCTGATAGTAGTCAAGAACAAATAAACTCTTACTTGAAGACAGCAGAGAAACTAAACTTTCTGGGTGAAGCTGTGAATTAGAGAATCTCACCCTAAGATTCCCAGACTACCAAATCTATAAGAAAGAAATAAAATAACAATTTATCCTCAGGAAGGCTTTAATTCATTAAAAGAGTAGGGTATTGGCAAACAAATAGAGAAATAGATCAGTCCAACATAAAGACCAAGTCGTTAGTCTTGCAAAAGTCTATTCTTGCAATCTCCAACTTAGTTTCTATCACTAACATTGTATCTTCCATTTATTGTTTCTTCCTCTTAATTTCCATCTTTTGCATTACCATCTCCAATAATTATCGATGCATATTGATTGCATGTTTAATCTCTTTGAAACTGAGGAAATTAGCAGAATTCTTCAATTTCTTCATCAGTGGCTTTAGTTGTTGGTGTATACGTTTGAATAATATTTGTATTGATCAGATTTCCTTGAATGTGGATAGATATAGTCCTGTAGCAAACAGCACTATACTTCTTCAAGAGAGATCTTGAAACTTCCTTTTGACAATGAATGCAAAGTTATTCTTAATTGTGTCATCTCAGCATGGTAAATTATGGGATTATCTGATTCTAAATGGTCAACACCTCTTTATTTTGACTCATTAATACCTAGTATATCTATCACTATGTGTTCCATTTCATTTTGGACAACTTTTAATTTTCCTAGATTCATACTTAATACATTGCAAATTCCATTTTTAGTAGATTGTTGCAGCTGGTTCTTCTCATCTTGACTCCTACCCCCTAGCAAATTAAAGTCCAAAAACCTTACTCCATTCACATCATTCAGTGTCTAACTTTCACATGCATATGAGGCAACTGAAAATACGATGGCTTGGGTCAGGGCTACCATAAGCCCCAAGTAATATTTTTTGCTTTTCAATCCTGTACAGAGGTCTTTTGCAGCAGATTTACCCAATGTAGTGTGTCTTGTGAGCTCTTGACAGTTGTTTCCATGGGAATTGATGGTGGATCCAACCAAGATGGACTCCTTGACAATTTCAATCTTTCTCCAATTATCATGATGGTACCTGTTGATCAACTGTAAAGAGTTGGTCTTGCTTGCATTGAGTTGTACTCCACAGTGAAGGCTGCAATCCTTGGTCCTTACCTACAAGGGTTTCCGGTCCTCAGTCAGCAAGCAAGGTGGTATCATCTGCATATGGCAAGTTAAGAAGCCTTCCTTCAATATTGAAATCACATTCCTTGTTACATAACTCAACTTCTCTGATTATCTGCTCAGTGTACATATTGAACAAGTATGGTGTTCCCAATTTTATTGATTTTTTAAAATGCAGTATTCCTTTGTTCTGTTTGCGCAGCTCCATATTGATCCATGTAGAGCAGCGGTTCTCAACCTGCTGGTTGCAATCTCGTTGGGGGTAGAACAACCCTTTCACAAGGGTCCCCTGATTCATAACAGTAGCAAAATGACAGTTATAAAATAGGAACAAAACTAATTTGAGGATTTGGGGGGTCACCACAACATGAGGAATTATATTAAAGAGTTGCGGCATTAGGAAGGTTGAGAATCACTGATGCAGAAGTTTCTCATGAGCACAATGAAGTATTCTGGAATTCTCAATCATCTCAAGGTTATCCATAGTTTGTTATAGCCTCCCCAGTTGAATGCCTTATCAGAGTCAATAATACACAAGTAAACATATTTTTGTATTTTCTACTTTCAGCCAAGATCTAGCTAAAATTGGCATTGATATTACTTGTCCCATATCCTCTTCTGAATCCAGTTTGATTCAGTGTCAGGCCAGATTCAGGAAAGACAAAGTAGATTTTTATAATTTAATATATATATATAAACTTGAAGCTACATAGCCAGAAAAAAACTCACATAGTCTATCTCAAAGTGAAAGAACTGAAAAAAAGGCAAGCCTCTCCATACAATATATTGGCATTCCACTGGCAGAATATTGAAGAATGCAGGAATCATCAAAAGAAGATGGAAGGGACACCCAGATTCTATACTAGAACTAGTGGACATCCAGCCATTTCAAGAGGTAGCATATTGTCAAGGACTGATGTACAAAGGTAAGAAGCTTAAGCTGCCAAAAGCAAGTCTCCAGGAATTAATGGAATAATCAGTTGAAATGGTTCAACCAGCTCATGAAGCTCTGTAAAAACTCACTAGTCTCTGAAAGCAAGGTTGTGTCTTGTACATATTACAGGTTATTAAACATTCTTCTTTACATACTCTAGTTCTTCAGATGGTCAGACAACAGAATGAGTTAGAAAGGTGCAATGGTACAACCCTGACAGACACCTTTCCTGGTTTTAAAACAGGTAATACTGTTTGAAAGATATATTTGAAAGTTCTCTGTTTTGGTTATTCACAATTAAGTGTTCTGGAATTCTCACTTTTGGCAATGTTATCCATTTTTGTTATGATCCACACAGTTAAATGCCTTGAAAAATTTGAAAAAAACATGAGAAACATCTTAATAGTGTTCCCTACTGTCAGTCAAAATTCATCTGACATGAGATATGGTTTTTTGCCACAATCTCTTCTGAATCAGACTTGAATGGATGACAGCTTGCCATTGGTGTACTGCTACAACTGTTGTTGAATTATCTGAAAAAAAATGTATTTGCTTCAGATACAAATAAATGATATTATTTGATACTTTCTGAATTCTGTTGGCTCATCTTTCTTTATAATGGGTACAGATGTGGATTTCTTCCCAAATTGGTCATTGTTTTCAAAATGTTTGGCAAAGACAAGTGAGTACTTTCTGTGCTTTATCAGCTTGTTGAAAAATTCAATTGGCATTCAATCAATTCCCGGAGTCTTGTTTTTTGCTAATGTTTTCAGACTAGCTTGGATTTCTACCTTCTATATGATTGAGTTTGATGGTATGCTACATCCTGAAAGGGCCAAACATAAACCAGTTCTTTTTGGAAAAGTAACTCTTGTACCCCTTCCATTTTCTTTTGATGATTCCTGCACCATTGAATATTTTGCCAATGGAATTCCTCAGAATTGCATCTGAAGACTTGAAATTTTTCTTCAAATCTTTCACTACGAGTTATGCTGAATGAGTTCTTTCTGGCTATCTATATCCAGGTCTTTGAACATTCCATTATAAAAACCTACTTTAGGCCCTTTACACTTTTCTGTTCAGCTCTTAGCTGACATAATTTCTTCAATTTTCTTTAGCTACTCTACATCCAAGCGGAAATCTCTACTCATGGTCTCTATTCATATCCATGTTGGCCTTTATTTTCTTTCCTGTCTTTTTAAAAACTTTGGATTTAAAACATACATCATATCATTTTATAGTTCAGTCATGTCATTTAATCATGGCAAATAGGATTGTAAATTGCCACCACAATCAATTTCCAGGCACTCATTCATTCACACATAGATCCCTAAACATTATTTCCTTTTACCCCGCCCCACACACTCTAACCCATCCCCCTGAAAGCCGTATGCTACTTGCGTTCCCTATAAGTTCATCAATCTTAACTTTCATATACTGAAAAATGGAACACAACTTCAAGAAGGTGATCTCCAGTGGCATACCACCTCTGAGATACACCCGAATATGAACAAACAAAACAATACAACTGAAATTAAATGGTGGTGAACTACTTAGGTATATTTTAAGAAACATTAAAATTATTTTATATTGCATAGGAAAATTGTCTCAACTCTGACTCACTGGTGTATAGCTTTTCAAGTTGACATTTTCTATTATCCTTTTAAAAGAATTAGATATAATGATGGGCTAACCATGGCTATATACTTTCCTGGACACTTCTTAATAAGCTGTAATCCCTTCAAAAGTATTATTATCAATCAGGATATTACATATAAAGAATCGTTCATAATTCTGAATTCAACTCCCCCCTCCTAATTCATCTTTTTAAATGATTTCTGAAAATTGCTTAACTGGCAGTTCTATGACAGTTAAAATAAGTCTCTCTCAAACCCAAATGTTTAATTTTTCATTTCCGCCAAGACGCACTTTCATTCTTTCAAGTGTTTTGAGGAAGATTATGCTTTCTCAAATAGAAAAGAGAATAATCCAGTCTATTTTTAATTTGTAAACTGTTTAGGTTGTTTTGAAGAACAAAACTGACACCCCTAAAGCTAACATTTCTCAAAGTGCACAGACATCTGAGAAGATCGTACTGCATCAGAAAATATTCTAAAGGTGTTAAAAGTCATTTTCTTGTTCTTATTGGTTGGTGTCCAGTTGGATCCTATCATGGATTCTTAATTTCCTGGACACTTGTTAATAAGCTATAATCCCTTCAAAAATATGATTATCAATCAGGATTTTACATATTGGTGTCCCCATGTCCATACTATTGTCTCTTCCTGCATCATCCTCATGATGAGTGATATGCTCAAGTCCATTTCCATAGCCACCCATGCTTCCAGTTTTCCAAATTATGGACTCATCCCCCAGCACTATACCGAACACTATTTTATTGTGACCCATAGAAATTTCATTGGATATTTTTGGAATTAGATTGCTGGGCCTCTATTACTAGCCTATTAGTGTAGAAACTTTACTGAAACCTTTATGACATGGGTGAAATATTGCTGCCGTTTGAAATATCTATGAGCACAAACCATCACTGTATAGCACACTGACAGGAAATGTTGGTTGAAAGCCTTAAATTCCCAGAAATCTCTCTATAAATGTATTCTTCTTTTCATTTCCCCCCTTATATACTCCAGGGTTTTTCCCTCCTAAAGTAGTTCTCTGGTACTTTGTCCTTTGCTTATATGCAAAGGGTAGAAGAGTGATTATAGAAAATGAAGACTCCATTAGCTTGAGTGCCCTTTGGCTGATAGGCATAATATTCTTAAACCAGAGTACTTCATGCTGCCAATCTCTATTAATAATGGAGAATCACTATACACACAGCCATGGCTGTCCTGAAATACTTTTTCTTCTTTATGAAGAATTGGACAGAAACAGGTAGAACATGAAAAATCACTCATTAAGTGCAGCGAGAAAACCATTAAGATCATAATTCCCAGGCATTAAGAAAGAGATAATGATCCTTGGAGAAGGGTGATTTTGGGTATGTACATATGTCATCGGCTTTCTTTAATGGGAAAGCAGAAGCAGGCTGAAATATTCCAGTTGATACGTAAAGACTTTATTTTAAAGGAAGCACTGCTGTCATAAATATCCAAATAAGGTGCTTGCCAAAGTCTCTCAACTTGAGTGGAGAAAATAAACTATCTAATTTAACATAAAAAGTTAAGTGACTCCCCTTTGCCTCTGGTAAAAATGTGTTTTGTACATTTGGATTTCTGAGATTGATAGTCCAATTTTAAAAGCCAATATAATAGAAACTGAGAGGAGAAATGAGAAAAACTGGCAAAATAATAAATTTTTAAAAAATTTAAAGAGGAATAAGGCACATCGGTGCTTCTCTATACCATGTTTTCCTGAACATTTAGGAGGGAAATGCAATGTTAAAGTCCATAAAGATAAATTGTTGTACTAACAACCTGAGTTCACTATAAGTTGGAATTGACTCAGTGGTAAATAACAACAACCAGGAGTTCATTAACTATAGAAGCCAGTCTCAGTTACTTACAGTAATATTGATTGATTGAGTTCTGCATGTGGACAATTCTGATTTCTAGTCCTTGTTTACAACCAGGAAAATAGAAAGTGAATGAGTTAAACTCTGAATCCATTTCATGAATTTAACACAGCAGTTATGCTTAAATCTTTCAACTTAGAAGTTCCATAGATTTCCTATCTCTTTTTTTTCCCATACCAAGAAGAACAGTACACTGATTCTGTCCTATGCATGTCTAGCTTCTGCTCCTTTTTCTAGTGGCTGCTGTTTTCGTTGATATTGGAGATCCCTGGCCAGGTCTAAACCTAATACCTCTTTTTAAACTCTGATCATCTAACATAATTAAAAGACATCCTGTGGAATGACATCCCAATATAATATCTTTCCCATAACCCAATATAGAACATTTATGAAGGTTTCAACAAGGTGCGATCTAAAACACCATTGTATTCTGCATGACCAACATCTTCTGACAACCTCACTGCCATCGAGACGATGCCTACTGTATAGGACAGGGTAGAACTGCCCCTGTGAGTTTCTGACACTACAACTGTTGACTAGAGTAAAAGCCCCCCCCCCTTTTTTTAATTTAGAGGGCTTGCTGATTTCAAACTACTGATCTCTGGATTGCAGCCCAAAACACAACCACTACACCACCAAGGCTGCAATCAGAACACAAACTAACTTCAGCACCCAAAACAGCAACAGTTCCATTGAATTCCAGTTGTGTCTCTAACTAGATTTCAATTTTGTACTCATTGATTATAAATAAAACCTCAAGGATCGCAGAATATATAGATCAACCCTGAACAGTGCTATCTGCATCTTTGATGGAAAAGAGGCTAAGACTTGAAAGAACCAAGAGCACTATGATGGCTATGTCATGGCAATTTGGTCGCTTGAATCTCACGTGCGAAGCTGTCATGGTCTCTGTTGTCGTTGTGATTTCCCATAATGACTATTCATTATATTCCAGTATCCCTTGATCATTTACAAGAGTGTGTGATCATTATTTCCCTGTAATCTCAAAACCTAGTCAACAGAATTTTGAATTAGGCATTTTAATGGGAGTAAAGGAATAATCAGAAAGGCAAAGTTGATTTTGTTATTTCATAAGGGATATATGTGAGGGATTCAAGCTCAGGTGTTACCCTTCAAAATTTGCTCTTTCTGCTGTGCCACCAGGTACACTATTGAATTTGTACTTCCGGAAGACCAAAGATGTTTTCATTTCACCACATTGTGCATAATCAGCTGCATTTGCTCTGTGGCAGGCACAGATAAGAAATAGTCAGACAATTTTGCTAGCTACTTTGTTATAATGAAGCTTAGATATTTACATGTAATCAATATTACTTGATATAATAAATTTATTTAAGTATCAGAAGTACTAGAGTTTTCCCAAGTACAAAGAACATTATTATTTAACATTGAACACATTCTAAAATAAATATTGGAGGGGTTATTGATTGTTGAAGTTAGAAATGAACTTAAAGATCATAAATACTAATCCTTTATGTTGTATATGAAAAAACAAAACTTCAAAGAGTAAATTGACCTTTCTAATAGGTAACATAAATATTTGGCAGCTAATGCAAGAAGATAAAGGACACAAGGCTATGGGCTCTGAGTGAACGATCTGTGACACGGAACTTAGTATTTTGATTTAAAATACTGATCAGAGTAATTGGGGTTTCCCAGTGACATAATCTGTTATGTTTTCCATTTACTCAAGACAAGCTTAAAGGTAAATGACATGATGATATCTGAGTTAGAAATATTAACAAAGATTTAAAATAAGTAACTTGCCCATTGTCATAAAATTAAGTATTCAAACTAATTTCTTTTTAAGTCATTTGCATTATGCATCAGTGGTAGAGTATACTGATATTCAATTTTCATTCTCAATTTCTTCCTTTAATACATGGACACCTGGACAGTATATCATCCCAGCTTCCCTGGCACCTATGCTTAATAATGTACCTAATATTTGGTCAATAGAAGGACTGGAAGAGATATTTACAATTTCTGATTAATCCTCTGAAAGCAAAGAGGTATGGTATCCCCGTGCAGACAGGTGATAAGCTATAGTAGACCATGAGAATGAGGATCATACTTTTAAGCCTCTAAATCCTCATATATTTTCCTTCTAAAATTCTGTCGCGTGATGTCTCAGCCACAGAGGAGTCTAGTTATCTACTCCATAAACCCAAATCAAACTCACTGCCGTGCAGTGGATTCCGACTCAAAGGATTCGTAGGACCACCCATGTACAACTGAATTGCCTTCTCTAGGATTATTACTGAAATAATTCATCTCAGAATGTCTATCACTGTTATTCTGGATTTTTTTTGTGTGCGTGGGGGGCTGGGGGTGGCTTGGAGATTGATCTTCATCAGGGGTGTCAAACTCAATTAAAACCTGGGCCACTTGTTGCAGCAGGCAAGATTCACGCGGGCCACATCACATTTACAAATTTTGTTCAATTTACATTTTAAAGTGAGGATTTAAGAATATGGATAGGATAATTAAAACACTAAATCATTGCTTTTATTTAAACATTAATTTTATTTAATGTGCATATAAAACTAAAATTATTCTTTTTTACCTGAAACTTGCCGACGCTTTCCTCCTACTAGTTCTATGTTGTGACCTGAAAATGTAACAAAGTAACTAATAAAAAACACAAATGATGGACAGCTGACAAACGTGATGCACAATTGTAATGACTTCTCTCTAAAAATGCTAACTAGAATTGCTGCTAGGTATGATTCATAACAGCACAATCCAGATGCTCTTTTTAACCTTTTTGCTATTGGGATCTGTCTACGTTACGTGACACTCAAAGTGGCAGACATATCGCTTCCAAACATCGCCGGAACTGAATCAGCGCGTTTATACCCATCCACAGCCCCCCGGAAAAGGCACTGGGTCACATGTACACTTGACTTCAGTAGTTAAAGGATTAATGAGAGTATTGTGTGTACAGTATTGCCTCAATCCCCCCTAAGCGCTATTTTCTTTTTAACATTTTTTTTAATATTTTCATTTTATTTCAGAGCATCAGGCCACAAAAAATTACCTCCGGGGCCACATACAGCCCACGGGCCGCCAGTTTGACACCCTGATCTACATTGTAACTAATCAAAACTTGCTTCTTGTCAAGGACGGCTGAGCAATGCTTTCCCAAAGCTCACTGAGGTAGATCTTTAGCGGACGACCTTAGAAGGCAGGCATCATCTAAGCTTTTAAGCGTTGCTATGGTAAATAATACAAAACTAGGCAACTTTAAAAACAGAAATGAATTGACTCTGAGTTTTGGAGGCCAAAAGTGCAAGTTCAAAGCACTCTTAGTACTATTTTCCTTTGTTCCTTCCTTGTAGCTTTCAGTTTCAGGTAACCCTGAGGGTTTCTTGGGGGTACCTCTGCTTTATATATCTTTACATAGTGTCTACTTCCCCCATTTATGAAACACTACTCAGATGGAGTTATGTATGACACTTCTACCAAGGCATTCCATCAAAAAGTTCATTCTTAACATCTTCAAAGAAAAACCTAATTGCGAAATAAGTTACATTCACAGGTACAGGGGTAGAAATTTCAACAATTCTCCTTTGGGGATATAACTCAAAAAGTAACACACCTCAAATCGGGCACTTCTGATCACACATGAAGTTAAGAAAGTAACCAGAATTATATATTAAATGCCGCATTCTGTTTTCCAACTTTCTTTCATTTACTAATGAACAATTTTATTAATATGACTGCCATTTGTGACACTATGATTCTTTGAATACTTTATATGCTTTTAAAATAAGATTTATTAATCACCTCAAATATTTTGTGTTTTTTGTCAATGGCTGGCTGCATCTTGCTACTTTACATTATTTGCAAGCAAAATCTCATATCCAATTTGGGATTCTGAATCCTTAGAAATCTGTCTAGCATATTGTGAGCAAGTCATTAAATTTCTAAGTCACTCAATTTATTTGTGAAATGGATTCTGATGGTTGTGCAGAATTCCCACCGAACAGGAACCTACCAGGGCCATGGAGATGTCAATCTCAGTTTCAACCAGCAAATGCACCTAGCTGTAACAACGCTACCCACCTCAAAACAAATATTTTCTTCAGCAAAAGAGGAATAAAAAAGGGTTAACAAGTGCTTCTTTTCCTTTGAGAATCCTCTTCAATGATTTTTTTTTTTACAAAGAACTTTGGAAAAGCCTTCTAAGGATGCGAGAAGCCCATGAAGTTCCTGTGGGTGGGATTCAAAGGGTAGCAGACTTCTCATCAGAAGCCACGCCTTTCATCAAGTCGGACAGAATCCCATCTGTACCTGCCTTCCTTCAGTATCGCTGTCCTCAACGCTTCTCTTTGTGGCTTTTTGGCCACATGGATCAGCTCTCTGCTCTTTGAACACACCAGCTTCTTTCTTGCTTACTCAGGACCTTTGCTCTTGCTGCTCGCTTCTCCTATAAAGTTATTTTTTCCAACATTTGGTGTGGTGAGCATCTTTTATCTTCCATATTTTAACCGAAAGGTCACTCCTCAAAAATACTTCTGGACAGTTATTTAAAGATTTACATCACCTTACATGTAACATCTTGTCTTATTTTTTACAACTTTTTTTCCTTATAAGGTAATTAATATCACTTTTGATTTATTCCCAGACTATTTGTCTCTTATAAATCCTTATGATTAAAATTTTTCTCCTTCTTTTCTCTTGTATCCTCAGTACCTAAAATAGGACCTGGAAGACAACAACATATATTTAATAAATTTTATATATCAAAGACCGAACAAGTCCATGCATTTTGGATTTGATATATATGGGGGAGTCACTTGGAAATGTTCATGGATAAAGTAAAGTCAATGACACTGGAAAGTTTCAATAAATGTTTTAAAGTCCCTGTATATTGATACAAGATTTAGTCCCATAGTGCCTCTATAGTGTTGAGTAGTAGGTGCGGCATGATAGAAGCAAAAGAGCAAGGTGAAGGAAAAGTACTGAGAAGAAGCAGTCCTTCGTATGCCTACTCTCCATTCCTTCTTTAGAGAGCTTTTGTGGGACTCATTGGATATCATTGTTCCTCTCCCTCTTAAGTCAAATCATTTTTAAAATAAGCAGTGAAGGCCAAGAGTGAGAATTCTGAGTTAGCGAATCCAGGCTGGTGTCCCATCTGGTTGAACTTCCCTCCTCTTTGATCGACGAGATGGGAACGCTTCCATTGCATTCTGTCAAGTGGAATATACAACCTGTGGAATACAAACCCAGGTCAGGGAAGATCTTCCATGTCCTTTGTCCATGCTACAAAGAGAAAGGGCGCCATGTAAGTTTTCCAAACTGTCCAGGCAACTTTGACTAGAAAGAACTTGTGTTACTGCAGTGTTTTGTGTTGCACGCTGTGCTGGCTGTGAGCGATTAAAATGAGCTTGTCTATGGACAACATTGTGTACGTGTAGCTGCATATGTAGTTTGGTGTCATTGGGTAGGATTCCTATCACAGCACTCTGGTGAATGCTATTTGGAAAGAGCCTGTAAGGCAACCAGTGGATGCAATGGAAGGGTTCTTGTTACTGCTGAGGATCATGACGATGACTGAAACGTTTGAATAATGTTGCTTACTTGAGAGAAAGAGGTAAATTCTGTAAAGATTTACAACTTTGAAATGCCTATATACTGTAGGATACCTGGTGGGGCTTGATCAAGAGCAATGTAGGCAAAGGAATTAATGGAAGTTGAAAAAAGACCAAACATGACAGTGGGACAAGAGGACAGTAAAAGGAAATAGAGGAAAGAACTAGGACATTTATAGAGTCTAAATACTGGCATGTATATATATATGTAAATATATTTATATAGAATGAGAGAAAAATCTATGTACATATTTTATATGTTATGTATTAAGGTAGCAGAAGGACATTGGACCTCTACACAAGTACTCCCTCAACACAAGAACACTTTGTTCTCATAACCTGGCATTCTGTGATGCTCAGCTTCCCAACATGATCACTGAAGACAAGATGGGTACATAAGCAAATGTGGTGAAGAAAGCTGATAGTGCCCAGCTATCAAAATATATAGCATCTGGGGTCTTAAAGGCTTGAAGATAATCTAGCTGAGAAGCAACAATGGAAGAAGCACACCAGCCTGTGTGATCATGAGGTGTCAATGGGAAAAATGGGGGGGGGGGCTGGTATTAAGGGCTCAAATAGAAAGAAAATGTTTTGAAAATGATGATGGCAACATATGTACAAATGTGGTTGACACAAAGGATGCCTGTATGAATTTTGTTAAGAGCTGTAAGAACCCCTACTGAAATTATTTTTTAAAAAGTAACCCTATATAGGGTTGCTTTGAATCAGAATCTGTTTGATGGCAGTGGGTTGGGTGGTTCGATTTGGAGGGGTGGGAGATGTACACATAGGTCCAGGAGTCAATGTGAGCACCAAACAAAACATTCAACTATTAAAGAGAAAGGACACATGTAAATATTTGTTCGTTGTTATCTGACATTAGTTGTAGTGTTTAAAGGGAAAGAAGGCAGTAAGTGAATGGAAATATAAAAGCACAAGGTACAAAAACAAGGGAGGGAGAGTACTGTCAAAGAATTTACAGAGTAATATGATTAATTCTTAGTAATGTACTGGATTACAAGTTAAATAACATGATGGGTACTAACTTGTACAAATATTGGGTCTTCATTTGTCTATGAAAAAAAAAACCTACTGCTTCCTAGTAAATGTAAAGTGAATCCTAACAAATTACTGGCATAATTTTTTCAATATTAATGATTTGGAGATATTTCTATACAACTGGATAAAAAGAAAGACTGTTTTAAGACATTTATTTTTAACCAAACACTGCTTCCATACTCAGGCTGCAAATTCTCCAGTTTAAATCACAATAAAACATCGACTACCAGAGAATTTTAACAATCTCATCTAACAGTGTAAACACAATAGTGACAAAGCTTTGTGATAAAAGGCAGCGTTCTCTTTTTAAATCTGCAGCCAGATGGAAGATTACTGGCCTTTGTTTTAACCACAATGACGATGGCGAGGAAGAGATTAATTGCACTTTGGATGAATGGAGTGCCTGACAAAATAATAGTTTTTAGCAGATCATTGTTTTCACTCTTTAATTTCTACCAAGCAAAGTTTTATTTCAATGATACCTCATCATAATTGCGATTTTTATAAACAGCAAACTGTGCAGGTGTGCTTGCAAACTCAACCACTGCAGCAAATTATCTGAACTAAAGATGTGTAAAACAAATTATGAAACTACGGAGTTTATTTAAGCATATGGTGCTATGTGCAATGTTTTCCTTAAAGAACTCTGAAAAAAATATGTTTTTTTTCCCCTACCTGCTAGGCAGTCATGTGCAAAAGAGACCTTAGATTTCCAGATTTGAGAATTGAATTATTTATCTCCATTGACTGTGTCCAGATTTTGTGTCCACCTACTAGATATGGTTTACATTAATATCAGCTTAGTGTGCTTACATTTTCCAATAAACACTTAATTAGATAATAGGATTGAATTTCTCTTGAATAAATAAGTAAAACATGAAGTAGAGATATGTCAACCAAAGACTAAATATCTTCAAATGTACCTCGGGATGCTATGGTATCAACAGCACAATTAGTGGGGCATGATGTTTTCTGATTCTATGAAATTTGAGATTAAACATGAAAAGAAATTACTCATCTTATAAGTCCATGCATGAGTTCATTCACCTCATTTATTGAAAGATGGCCTCTATATAGTGCAATGTACATTTCAGATATTTATACTGCTACCCAGTCAATACCAACTCAACGTGAAGAGGGTTTCCAGGGCTGGTAATCTGTGCAGGAGCAGATAGCCTCGTCTTTCTCCTTTGGAACAGCTGGTGGGTTTGAACCACCGATTTTGTAGCTATCAGTACACTTATCATTACTACCAGAGCCTATTGAGTCTGTTTATAGATTTTCATCCATTAATTTTTATTTAAATCTCAAAATCCAGGCTTAGGTCTAACATCCTTATAGTTGATGAAATGTATCTGAGAAAAAATGAATAAAACAAGATATATGACTAATTCCTGTTTTTATTAAATATATCAGATAAGTGCATAATTCATGAAACTCAGCATCATCCCTAAAATTAAGCACAGGAAAAATATTGTGCAATGTATTTTCTTGTTGGACCCTAGTTCTTCTTAATAACAATATGGAAACATGTAATATGAAGATAATGAATTGTTCCATAAACTTCTGAAAGCCATTCATATACTTCCACTTTGTTGTTCAATTACAAAATTTCACCATATGATTTCATTCATTTGGGCTAGAACTAAATTATGGCTTTGTTCTAAATGGATACTCATATCAGCACTCAGCTTCTTTTCTTGGATTCAAAATTTTTAGCTTTAGAACTTGTTTTGTCAAAACAATTTTACGCATGAATCTCCTCTTCAACCCCTGTCAAACTAAAATCCATTTTCTCTTTCAAAAATACTCCATTGTATGAAGATCATTTCATTGTCAGAGAACATTTATATTTTATTTTCTCATATTCTCTAAAATATATTGTGTTAGGTTCCCTGGAGAAGTAAAACCAAGTGACACTTGTATGCATTTTTATATAGAAAAATATTTCTATCAAGAAATGCATGCATTGTGTATGAACGGCAAGTCCAGTCCAGTTTCAGTCTGGTTTCTCCTGATTTGTGTAGTTTGGAAGTTGATGAGCAGGAAGCAGGATGAGGAAGCAAGGTGGGGAGCTGGTGGCCGCAGAGGTAAATAAATCTGAGTTTTGCTGAAGGATTTCACCTTGGCCAGATTGCTGAGGGCTCCGGGGAGTGGCTCCTGGGATCAGTAGGAGCTCAAGGAGCCAGATGCAACCTCTAGCTCCAGCAGAAGGCAAAGAGCCAAGGAGAACTTGTCTCTGCTCCATTTTTACTTATGCAAAAGGGGGACCCTGAGAGGATGTCATTATGCTCTGACCTGATTGACATGTTGGGCTCCACCCCTACCTCCCCCAAGGAGAGTTTATTTGACATGGATTCTAACCATTACAAACATTATCTAATTGGTTTTTTGGGGATAGCTGTGTTTTGCCTGCCCAAGTAGTCTTGAGAATTATATACAAACCAAAAATAAATCTTAGTTTCCTTCATTACTTCTCAAATATTTGAAGATATCTATCCATGCTACTAAATCTTCTGTCTTCTAAATATAATTCTTCAATTATATCTTATGGAAAGACTTCTTGATTATTTATTCATTGAACTCACCAGATAACATGAATGTTTGGTACATAGGAAATGCTTTCCCAGGAAGAACACAGGTCAATAAGCACAGTTTCCTGTATTCATGATGTTTCTAGTTCTGTGAAGAAAAGAAGAAGAGATGCAACTAAATAGCAGTTGATAAATGCATTGAAAGAAACTCAGGACTATGAGAAATAGCTCGTCACAAAGAAAAGATGTTGGGTAGAAGAAAGGAACAGGTGCAAAAGGCAGCAAATAAAGACAATGGCAAATTAAGGAAAACTTATATCACAGAGAGCAAGGCAATCTTTTTATTTAAAAAAACCTTCAAAATAAAAAATCATTGCTAATGTGTAAAAAATTGACTGTAATTTGTGAATTTGTCTTGTAAACTGCCACTTGGCATAATTGTATTTATCTTATCCAGTAGCTTTCTTATGAATCCATTGGAGTCTCATATATATGATGTGTAACCTATGAAAGGGAATAGTTTTATTTCTATGCCATGAATTTAATACATAGTATTTATTTTATTGCCTCGTTACCCTATCTAGAACTTTCAGGACAATACTGAATAGCAGTAATAAGATCCTGAATCTTGACTGTGTCCCTGTCTTAGGAGGAAAGCTCTCATTCTGTCTTCATTGCGTAGGATGTTAATAATGGGTTTTCATGCATGCCATTTATTAGATTGAGGTATTTCCCTACTTCTTGAGTGTTTATAGGAACTCTGTGGAGCAATGACTACCAAAGTTAGGAAGTTTGGACCGATCTACTGAGCAGGAGAAAAATGTGGCAGTCTTCTTCCATAAATATTGATGGCATTGGAAACCCTATGGAGCAGGACTATTCTGCCCTACAGAGTCACTATGAGTTGCAGATGACTAGATGGCTAATGGGTTTGCTTTGTAGCTGAAATTTTTTATCATAAAATGGTTTTGAATTTTGTCAAATGGATTGTTATCTCAATTGTGTTGTTACGTGGTTCTTGTGTTCTGCTAACGTAGTATATGACATTAATTGATTTTCTAATATTAAAGCACCTTGACATATCTGTGATAGAAGAGCTAAATGTATGCAGACTAAAGCTGATAACTGGTTACCAGTGGAAGGCATATGAGGCAGGCAGAGAGGGATTCATGTTTTAGGAGACACTGAGCTTTATAGTTGTTATTGCTAGGTACCATCAAGTGGCCTCCAACCAATAGTGATCCTATTCACAACAGTACAACAGCCTGCCTGTACCTGTGCCAGCCTCTCAATTACTGTGATCTTTGAAGCCACTGTTGCGACCACTGTGTCTGTCCATGTTATGGAGAGTCTTCCTCTTTTTGGATGCCCTTCTGGTACAACAAGCATATGTCTTTTTCCAAAAAATGCAGTAAATGCCATGGGTAGCCATATATGACCCCTGCGGTCCCTATACTCCCAAAGTATTCTGCTTCTATTCTACTTCAATAATGCATTGAAATGGCCACAAAGAACTCATAGACTAAACCCCAATTATGGGGCTTTACTAGGGAAATTAATAGGTTATCCAAGTCAGGATCAGTAAACGGATATAGTCATTGACCTATGACAACACTCCTTCAACCAACAAGTCTTTCTCTGGTCCTTAGCCTCTCAACCACATGGTTCCACAAACCTGCCTGGTGCTCTATCTTAGAGTCCCATTGGTTCAATTTGCTCCTCTAACTCTGCCCCTCATAGTCTCTGTGCCACAGACTCCAGTGCCTCTGGGGCTGGCCTCAGCCACTCCAGACAGAGATTCTTATAGCCTGGAGGTGGTGGTAACAAAAACTGACCAATCGCTTCTATTAGTGACTGTTACACACACCCTGTTTGCATTGTCTCATCCAATTATTTGTTGGAAGTTACAGAGAAATAGACAGAAAAGTCATATTTCTAAATTTCACTCTACCACACTGGGGTTTGCTAAGGGTAATAAAAAAAAATTGGAAGCACATAATGGTGATGGTTGAAACCATGCCTAATATAATCAATTTCACTAAGTAATACATGAACAGACTATTGAGATGACAAATGTTCGGCTATTACCAATAAGTTAATAAAAATTAATAACAAAAGACCTTATATGAACTCCTATAAAAGAAAGAATATATTAATTTTTAAAACTGTCTGTCTGAGTATGATGTATCCTATCATGCAGTGTTTAGTTACTGCTTTGGTTATGTATTATATTAATATTAGGGGGAAGAGGGTGGGAGGAGTACTTTGATTAGTTTCTTTGTAGTATTAAAATTATTTCAGAATAGTGTAGAAAAATAAGTAATTAAATAGACACAAAAACCAAGGAGAGCACTCTGGGGAGGTGGGGGAGGCACACAAATGCCCCTTAAGCATGTGAAAAGACACTTAGATATACTCATAGTAGGTTAAAAAACCAAACAAACCTGGGGTGGAGGACTCTAACTTCACTGAGAAATTTTCCACTATGAGAAATTTTGAAAAGATCTTATTATAAGCTTATTTTCCCCTCCCCCCCAAATACATGATCTAACATGTCTAACTCCCATTACTTGTGACTGTGATATTATTTGAAAATAGAATATTTATAGATGCAATTGGTTAACATTAAGTATTATTGGAATAAAACCAAATAATCAAACTTACTGCCATCAAGTTTATTTCCAAATAACTGCAATTCTATATAACAGAATAGTACTTTCCCTGTGGTTTTCTGAGATTGAAACTCTTTGTGGGAACAGAAAGCCCTTTTCTCTTTAATAGCAGCTGGTGGTTTAGAACTTATGACTTCACAGTCAACAACCCAGTGCACAGCACAGTATGTAAGTAGGCAGTAAAGTAGTTCTAATTCATTATGACTGCTATCCCCATTAGAGAGAAGAGTCACCAACAGAGAGACACCTAAGGAAAAGTGTCTCGTGAACAGGGAGGCAGATATTGGATTGATGCCATCACAAACCAAAATATGTTGCCTTGGGGAGCAGAATCTTGAAGAAAAAATGTGAATTTTCCCCCAAGGGCTTGAGGAGAACATCAGTTGGTCACAATCCTGAATTCAGATGTCTACTGTCTAGATCTGCAAGACAATAAAGTTGATCTGGTTTAAGTCCTGAACTTTGTAGTACTAAGGATACAGGAAAAGAACATTAATATAGGGTAACAATAAACATTCTAGGTAAATCTCTGGAAAAGAGATTCCATCTTACTTTGCCAGTTAGAATGCAAAATGGTTGCAACTATAACTGCAGAACTTGATGGATGTTTAGTAAACCTACAAAGGCATTAACCTTATTAGAACTGCACTTATCAGAATATGCAATAATAATGCATTGGGTATAGATGAATTTTTCCTAAAAATAAAGAAAAAGGTTAAAGAAGCAGTATATACATAAAGCATATCATGGTGGAGTTATTTGAGAAAAGCAATCTATTACGAACAATATAAAGGTCTTTCACAGGGAACTAAGCTGCATACTGAAGTCAAAAAACATAGAGATGCTTAAATCAAAACAAGTCACATGGATTTTTTTCAACATGTTATTAAATGAAAAATACAAGTATGATATAAAATATATATACTAGATAATTTTGTTTGCTATGGAATCATAATAAAATATATACATGTATGTGTTTATGTGGGCATGAATGTTTTTGTAAAAAGAAATAGAAAATATAAAGCCAAAACTAATACTACTTTATTTTATTTTTATAATCATTACTTTATTTTTATTTATTTATTTATTTAAAAAATCTTTTTATTGGGGCTCATAAGGCTCTTATCACAGTCTGTACATACATCAATTGAGCAAAGCACCCTTATACATTCGTTGCACTCATCATTCTCATAATTCACCTTCCACTTGGGTTCCTGCAATCAGTTCGGTTTCCCTTTTTTCCCCCCTTCCCCTCCCTCCCCGATCCCACCCCTGGTCCCTTGATAGTTTATAAATAATTATTATATCTTATCTTACACTCCCCGGCATCTCCCCTCACCTTCCTCCCCATTGCCCATCTCCCAGAGAGGAGGTTACACATAGATCTCTGAGATCGGTTCTCCCTTTCTACATGCCCTTCCCTCCTGGTGTCGCCACTCCCACCGCTGGTGTTGAGGGGTTCATCCGTTCTAGATTCCCTGTGTTTCCAGATCCCTCCTGCACCGCTGTACATCCTCTGGTCTAACCAGCTCCGCAAGGTAGAATTGGTGTCATGATAATTGGGAGGGGAGGAAGCGTTTTATTGGGGGCTTTTACAAATCTTGTTATAATCCATACATCAATTGTATTTGATATATTCAAACATATATGCCATCGTTCTTTTTTAGACATTTACTTTTCATTGAGCCCTTGGGATCAGTTCCTCTTTTATTCCCTCCCTCCTTCCCGCCCCCACCCCTTGTGGCCCCTTGATCGATTGTAGATTGTTAATTATTTTCATATCTCACACCGACTGCTGTTTCCCTTCCCCTCTGGTTTCCGTTGTTCTTCCCCCTGGATGGGGGTGTGTGGTTATGTGCCATTCCTTGTGATCGGTGGCCCTCCCTCTCCACCTCTTCCCCGATTCTGCCCACCCTTTTGTTATCTGTATCCCCATTCCTGTTCCTGGGTTCTATGTGTTGTGAGTATTATCTCTTGCCTATACCTATGTACATGCTCCTGCCTAGACTGGATTGGGAAACGCTCTGGGGTTATGATAGGTGGAGGGTGGGGGGTTGAGGAGGCCACAGGGATCAGAGGTATATTGCGTGACCCATTAGTGCTCCACTGCACCCTGATTGACTCAACCCCTCCCTGTGACCTCTCTTTGATGGGATGCACCATTGTCCATAGATGGGCTTTGGGTCTCTGCTCCAAACCCCCTCGATTCTCACCAATATATTTTTGTTTGTTTACTGTTTGTTGTGAGTCTTCTGAAGCCCACTGCCCGGTCTTAATGACACGTCACGATCACACCAGCTAGTGTGCTTCTTCCATGTGGGCTTGTTGCTTCACTTGGTGCTGAGCCTCAAGCCTTTGAGACCCTGGACACTATATCTTTTAATAGCCAGGCACCATCCTCTGTCTTCACCATATCTGCTTATGCATCCATTTTGTCTTCAGCAATCATGTTGGTGTGTGTGTGGGGGTGGGGGGGTAGGGGTGAGTATCACTGAATGCCAATTTGTTAGAACAAACTGTTCTTTTATTGAGGGGAGGTATGAACCAAGGCCCAAGGCCTGTCTGCAGCTTCAGTGTATTGCCTTATAAATATATGTACATAGGTCAATACCACTTGTTTATGGATTAATGTATTTATATAAGTGAACACCTCTGCTAATCTCCCTAACTAGGCCTTTGCTTCCTAGAGCCTGCCTGTTTCCTGTTTTGCCTCCTCCTGCCCCCCATCACTTTCCCCCCTCGTCCACTTCTTAGTGCTTGCTTTCCACCAGCGTGGTGTTGCTCTAATACTCACAGGATCTCTCCCCTCTCCTACATGCTGGTTCCGCTACCTAGTTGTTCCCCTGTCCATGACGCCATCCGCTCACCACACCCTTCTCCCCACCTCCTTCTTCCCATTGGCCCCATTGCCTTCTCCCCGGGCTTCCCTCCTATGATCCAACCTCTATAATTAGGCAAACATCCGTGTCCTGCACCGAACAATAAGAAAACATACAATTGAAGAGAGAAAAGGAAAAAGAAAAAGACGAAAGTTCTGTTTGCTGGTCCCCATGAGACCCTCCACACTGGTCCTAAGAGAGATCTTGGGACTGCCTCTCCTTGCCCAAAAGTCCATTCTTGGGGTTCCACAGGGGCTCTGTGAATCAGCTTTACTCCAATTGCTGATCTGTTATGCTCCATTCTCCCACTGTCTCCCCGCCGTGTGTCCCCATTATTGTCCCCTGTCTCCATATGCTCCAGTTAGGGGACAACATGCCTTGAGTTGTTGGGAGTCCCAGAGTCCTCTCTGTGCCTTAGCAGCTCCATGCAAGGACCTCAACCTCTGGGCTTGGTGTGTCTATATTGATCTAGGCTGACTGCCTCTTTCTCTTTTTCCTTATTGGTTTGCTTCTGTCTGGGTATGGCAGGTCGGTTCCTTTCCCCCACTTGAAGGTTTAGTGTTGTTCTCTGCAACACACACTTCCAGGGTGGGGGTCAGGCTGGTTCTGGTTGGGGCCAACCCAGTAGTCCAGTCTTTTCATGGATTTCTCCATGTGTTACGTTGCCCTCCTGGTTTGGCGCATCATGGTGGAGACTGTATGCCCATTTCAATTCTGTGGAGACACAACCAATACCCTCCCCCAGGATGGGTTAGTGCCCTGTTCCCCATGTCATCATCTCAGTTTGTCCCCACTCCCATTCTCCCTCCTCCTTCCCCTGCTCCCCTTCTTTCTGTTGGATTCACATGTACCTCCCTGGGTTTGGTCTGACCTCCCCTGGACTGCCTATGCTTAACATCTGTATATTGTGAGATAAGTGTCTTTTCTTCTACTCCTGCAGTTGTCTATATGCAGATGGTTTTACTTCTGGATTTCTATTCTTTTCCACTGGCCCGAGTATCTGTCATTATGCCAGTACCATGCTGTTTTGACCACTGTGGCTGTGTAGTTGGTGTTAAAATCAGGTAAAGCAAGTCCTCTGACTTCTCCTTCTTCCTGAGGAATTTTCTGCTAATTCTGGGCTTCTTCCCTCACTTCTGTTTTATGAAGGCTGCATAGACGTAAAGTGTGGGTATTAGGAATGAGAGGGTGATTTTTTTACATACCTTTGTTTATTTGAATTTTGAACTACATTAATATATTGCACACTCAAAATGTAAAATGTGAAAAATTGAAAGAAAAAATTCAAACTTCAAATTTGAGAATAAATAGAAAATTTTGAGACTTAACCTTTTACAAATAGAAAGCTTGAAAACACATAAAATTATTTTAAGTATCTTTCAAACTCTATACACCTTAAGGAATACATATTAAATAGAGAATTAAGAAATATCTTGGATTCCTTAAAGTTCATTGTTGATATTGACATAGGAGATGTAGTTCAGAAATTATGTATAATTAATATTACTAACCAACACCAATCACCATCAAGAAACAACAATGATATTTTAAAAAATCCATGCCCCTTAAAAGATAAATGACAGAAAATGGATTATTTTGTTAGTTACAGCAATAGTTACATGTTGGGCTGCAATCCACAAGGTGGGTGGTTTGAGATCACCAGAGGCTGCAGTGGAGAAGTTGGAGCTTGTCGGCGGTTACAGTCTCAGAAACGTACAGCGGCAGTTCTACCTTGTCCTTTAGGGTCGCCATGAGTCAGAGTTGATTCTATGGCAGCGAATAAGTATAATTATCAATCCAGAAAAGGATCATCCGGGGATAACTAAGTGATTTTAGGAAAGTCTTTGGAGAGGTGAATATTTACAAAACCACCCTATATTACATATTAATTCCAGAGAAGAACAAAAATATTCCCTTTGTAATTTCTTGGGGTATATAGAACTAATGAAATGTGTACATTCAATGTCAGCAGCATTAGGAAGTTGGATCTTAGATGCCTCTAGAATTGTTTTGAATTACAATGGACATAAATCAATGAAAAAATGAATACAATAAAAACAAAGCATAAAAAGTACAGTGACAATCTTAGATTAAAAGTAACTCATGAATAATAAAAATCAAGGCATAGACTTTGAATCCTGGATTTTAGAATAAAGTTAAAGACAAATTTTAAGAAATTAAATATGCACATTAATCAGATTGTACTATTGAATTGCTGTTCATTTTAAGTAAGAGCAAAAGTAATGTGCTTATGTAAGCAAACATTCTTAATCTTTTGAAATTTTTGCTTATGTTTTAAGAGATAAAATATATTATTTTCAAAAGATTCTTGGCAAATAAAAAGAGCGCTACATTTGTTTACAAATTCTGTTAACAGTTGGTGACTCTAGATGAGTTGTATGGATGTTTTTTTTGTGTGTATATATATGTGTGTGTGTGTGTGTGTGTATACAAATCTTAAAAACAAAACAAAAATATGAAAAACAGAGATGAGGTAAGCAAAATCAGGTAACTATCACACAATCACAAAGTAATTGTTAAATTCAATTGTATCCTTGGTGGCATACTAGGTTGTCTTTTCTGCTGCTAGCCACAGGGGCAGCAGTTCAAAACTACTGTCTGGTCCTCAGAAGAAAATGAGGCTGTCTGCTCCCATGAAGGTCCATATCCTCAGAAAGCCAAAGGGGGCAGCTCTCCTCTATTTTGTAAGGTTGCTATGAGATAGAATTGAATCAATGGTAGTGTGTATTTTTTTTTCATTTCAAACTTTTTAAGTGTATTGTTCTTACATTTACGCAATCTATATACTGCAAAAACAATATGAGAAGCTGGACCATTTGAAGAAGCATGCAGACTCAGGATTCGAGGAAAACCCATTAATAATCCATGCAAATGATACAACTTGCTTACTAAAGGCAAAGGACATTGAAACACTTACTAATAAAGATCAAGGCCACAAACTTCACTGTAGTTTACAACTCTACATTAGGAAAAACCCCAAATCCTTATGAATGGACAAAGAAGTCAGATTTGTTCAATCTTTTGTCAGCTCATTGTGTATTTAGTATTCTATCATCAACATAATTCAAAGACATTAATGGTTCAGTAGTCTTCATTTGTTGTCCAGATTTTGCATATAACTAAGGCAACTGAAAGCATCAAGCTTGGGTCAGGAGCACCTTTCTCCTCAAAGAGATGTCTTTGCTCTTAACACTTTATAAAGGTCTTTTGCAGCTGAATTGAGCAATGAAGTAAGTCATTTTGTTTCTTGACTGCAATTTCAATATTTTTTCATTGTGGATCCAAGTACAATGGAATCCTTGATTAATTCTGTCTCTTCCCAGTTAATCATGACATTGTCCACTGGTCCAGCTGTGAGGATTTGGGTGCTCTTTACATTGGATTGTAATCCATACTGTAGGGTGCAGTCCCTGATCTTCCTCACTAAGTCTTTGAGCCCTCCTTACTCTCAGCAAGCAAGGTTTTACTAGGTGCATATCAGAGGTTGTCCATGAATATTTCTCCCATCATGGCGCTGCAGTTTTCTGCATAGAGCCAGCTTCCTAAATGATTTTCTGTGCATAACAAATGAATAGGTAATGTTGTGAGGAAAACAAGTACAAATAAGGAAATACAAATTGTTGAAGAATGAACAAGTATGTAGTATGGCAAATGAAAAAAGAAAGCAAATGATTTAAATTCCTCATAATCTTGTCTTCAGTGACATTTACTCTGGTTTTTTTTTTCTTTTAATTTGAAGGTGGAAAGTTGCACGAACACCTGGAAGCACTTTGCAGATATATTCGATCATTCCCTACAAAGGACAGGAAAGAACAAAAAAGGAAGACGCCAGAAGGGAATTATCCCTGAAATCCCTAGACGATAAAAGTATTATAGATTCTGGAAACACAAGGCTATCCAGAAAGGTAGGTATCTTAATTTTTTTCTATTGATAGGATTTGAGAGATTAAAGAAGAAACAGTCAAAATTGGATAAGTAAATAAATAAATGTAATTTTTAATGAGCATAGAAAGATAAGTTCAGATTCTAGACTTTGATTATATGTTTAGGGGGCAAATTGAATCCCAAATTACCACTAGAATGCATTTCACTTTTATGTCAAATGTTTATTCAGGAGCTGTTTTATGGTATCATCAAATACATTTCAAAGTATTATCTGTGAACTCTGTTGAACTGCTAGGAGAGGAAACCAAAGTGCCTACTTTCTTTCATGGAATAGGAGGGTTCCTGTTTACAGTGTAGAAGAACAAGGGTTCCTGAGGTGGGGGAGGAGGGGTTAAAGGAGAGTTGAAGTCTAAGAGTTCAAGAAGAAAGAAAATGTTTTGAAAATGGTGGTGGCAGCAATTGTACAATTATGCTTGACTTAATTTAACTATCGAATGTAATAATATCTGTAAGAGCTCCAAATTATATATATATATGCTGCAAAAGATCTTGTTAGAGTGCTAAAGAGAAAAGATGTCAATATGAGGCTTAAAGAGCACCTGACATAGCCATGCTATTTTCCTTGGCCTCATATACATATGAAAACTAGACAATAAAGAAGGACTATTCTGGAAGAATTGATGCTTTTGAATTATGGCTTTGGAAAGAAATATCGAATAGCCCATAGGCTGACCAAAGAACAAACAAATCTGTGTTGGAAGGATGGCCAGAATATTCCTTAGAAGCAAGACGGCAAGACTTCCTCTCCTGTATTTTGGATATGGTGTCAGAAGAGACCAGTCACTATAGAAATATATCATACTTGGTGTGTGGCCAGTGCAATAGAGAAGATCTTCAGTGAGATGCATTTATACATAGACTATAAAACTAGACTCAAGCCTTACGATAAAAGGTAAAGGAATGGACAGTATTTCCATATTGTTGTACATAATGGGATTGCTAATTATAAGTCAAAACAGACTCAATGGCATATAACAATAATAATGCTGAGCACGGAAGAGTAATATCTTCATAGAGACAGACTTGTACTTTTTAATATCACACTGTATTTCAAACCTCTAAACTTTCCAAGTACTCAAAAATTTGGCAAGGATCAAGATTCACTAATCAATATATTAACAATTGATATAAAGACTGCCACTGATTAATGCGTGACAGGGTCCGATCCATATATTTGATTTTCTTTCAGCAAATAATTGCCTGGATTACAATTCATAAATCCTTGTAAGTTTTCCTAAATAATGACTTTTTCCATTTCCTTTTCTGTAGTCAATTTGCTTTTACTAGTTTCCTGAGCTGCTTAATAGACATTCTTGAAGTTAATATCTCAAATCCCATATATTACCTCTTGACAGTTCCTTTAAAATGATCACTCTGGCCCTACTTGACTCATTCTAAATACATGTATTTATAAAATTCTTAATTGATCATCATTGAGGCTTTTTTTCCCTCAGAAGATCTGAAGCGGTTCCAGTTTTATATTGCCTCAGAATAATCATTTCAGAAACTCACTAAAGTGTACCTACAATAATTTCAATGTGTTTGTAGATTTTGTGGCCGAGCAACTAGTATTGTACAACCAATGTCTGGGGAGGGTTAAGACAGATACAGAGTGATAGAGCTGGGGGCAAGACTCATCTGAAAGCTACGCATCCAAGTCACGGTCACTCAGTCTGGGATGACTTCCAGTTTGAGGTCATCTGGTAAAGTCTCTTAGATCCGTAGGTCATCTTTTCACTTAGTTTGGGTTTGCTCAGAGAAACTAAACTCTCACATGGTAGACCGTTGTTTTTGTTGTTGATGCTGTTGTTTTCATTGTTGACGCTGTTGTTTTCATTGTTGTCGTTGTTGGCACTGTTGTTAAGTGCCTTCAAGTTGGTTCTTACTCATACAGACCCTGTCTGTGTGCAGCAGAACCAATCACTGTCTGGTCCGGCACTGTCTTCACAGTTGTTCCCATACATGAGCAGCTCATTGCAGCCACCGTGTTACTCCATCTCATGGAAGGCCTTCCTCTTCTTCACGGCCCCACCAGGTTACCATGCATGATGTCCTTCTCCGGGGATGGGTCTCTCCTGAAAACCTATCCCAAATATGTGAAACAAGTTTCACCATCCTTGCCTCACCATCGTCATGTCTAAGGAGCATTGTGGCCATACTTCTTCCAAACGATTTTTTTGTCCTCTTGGCAGTCTATGGTAGATTCAGTAATGTTTGCCTGCACCACAGTTCCAAAGCATTGATTTTTCTTCTGACTTCCTGATTCAATGTCCAACTTCACCTGCATATGAGGCAACTAAAAATGCCATGGCTTGTGGCATTCTCCCTTTAGTCCTCAAAGTAACACTCATACTTTTCAATAATTCAGTGGTCTTGTGTAGCAGATTTACCCAATGATGTCATTACACTGCTACTTTGATAAACATTGATCCAAACAAGGTGAAATTCTTGACAACTATGACCTTTTCTCCATTTTCCATGATGTTGCCAATGGGTCCATTTACGAGGCTATTTTTTATATTGAGTTGTAATACACATTAAAGGCTGCAGATTTTGAACTTCATTAGCAAATGTCTCAAGTCCTCACCAGTTTCAGCAAGCAAGGGGGTATCATCTGCATAGTGTGGTTGCTAGTAAACCTATTTCCAGTTCTGATTCTACATTTTTCTTCAAATATTCTGCCTTTCTGATTATTTGCTAAGCATGCAGATTGAATAAATAGGATCAGAGTACCCACACCTTTTCTGGTTAAAACCACACGGTGACTCCTTGTCCTATTTGCATAACTGCCTCTCTGAACAAGTTCTGCAAGAACACAGTAAAGTGTTCTGGAATTCCTCTGATCCACAGAATCAAATAACTTGCAACTTGACAACTTCAATTTCTTTCTCCACTTATCATGGTGTTAGACTTCTAACACCAAGGAGTTTGGTCGTCTTTACATTGAGTTGTAATCCATACTGAAGGCTGCAGTTCTCGATCTTACAGTGAACTGAGGATGTGGGCTGGTGGGGTGGGGAATGGCCAAACATACATCACCAGGCTGGCTGAGGAGCTCAAAGTGCCAACACAGGTCAGACCCCAGAGAGAGCAGCAGCCACCCCTCCTAGAGATCAGAGATATGCCTGCTGTCTTTTACAGGCAGAGATGGGAGAATAATTAATTACATGAAATCATGGAAATCGTCATTTGCTATGGCTGTGATTCCTCCTGTCTGGGATATTCTTTACACTCACAAGGAGTTTCAGTTCTGACATTTATGTGTTGTTCACTCTATCCCTGTGAAACCAGGACTACCTCTACTTAATTAGAAAAGAAGCTTAAGTAAGCACAGGCTTTTATTTCTTTCTAAATGGGAAAGGGGATGCCATAGATAATTGTTTGTCATCAAAACAAGATCAAATTGCTGACCCTCTAATTATATTGGGCAAAATAACAACGGATCTTACTGATGGCCTTCCTAATTCTGGAGCTCAGAAATCAAATTAAAATGGTAGATATTATGCTTATGGGCTAATTTGCACAGAGTTCATCATATTGGAGTCTTACAAAGGGCTTTGTGACTAATTGCTTTTCATTGTCTACTTCCTCCATATGAAAGCTGATATCATCTATCTAAATAAAATAAAATCAGATCAATGTCAAATCAATGACCTGACATAAACAAGAGTAAACTTAATGCGTGTTAAAACCTGAACAAGTTTGAATAGTCAGATTTTTCAAAGTATACATGTAATGTGTAGCCTTAAATGAGATTTTGGTTGTTCTGGAATTACAGTTATGCACAGTATCACAAATGCAGACAGATGTAGTCCTTTATTCACTAAAATATGACATATCATCTCATGTAGGGTAGCCAGTTCCTAACAAATTATCACAGTTCTGGCAACCCAATAATAGATAATAGATAAAGATTATAGTAAAGTCATAGAGAATACGAGAGATAGGAAAGAGAGCAAAATTAAGGAGTCAGACACATTTCATGGTAGCCCGCTTGGGATTGTGAAAAGTGGGAATGGCCGGAGAGAAAGCGATTTATTTCTAACCAAGGCTTATATATCTTTGGGGGCATGAAGCTGGCTGATTACAGGTAAAGACATACACCATAGTAAGGGGTTGTACTATAGACAATACAGTAGTGAGAGGGGGAAATCTAAGGGTATACATGAAATAGGAAGGGGAGGGATTGGGGGTATGCATGGGACAACATGGTGGATACTAGATTCAGCCGAACTTTGGATGTCACTGACCAGGTTTGAGCTGTTCCAAGCTCTCCAGGGAAACAATCACTATCCTATTAATAGGGTGTGAGCCCCACCTACTAAGGAGCAGACAGTAGTCTGATTGCTCTGGAAGGCGGAATGCCTTTGGGGAGAATGTCTCTAAGCATCTGACCTCCCACCATGTGCTGGCAAACACTCCCTTAGGTTTGGCATATGTTTGGGAGAGACAAAGTTGGGGGAAAGTCTTTTTATACCCCACAATTCCCACTTTTGTTTTACAAATAAAATTCAAAAGCGCCACAGGGGCGACATGGTTATTTTCTATACATTGAAAGCTGTCAAGACAAATTTAACAACCAAATTAATGTAGCCAAGCCAAAACTCAGGCTATGGCAAACATTTTGAATACAGGCCTGGGGGATAAAGTTCCCTTATGCCCAACTACTATTGGGGGAAGGCATGAGAGGGGTTGGATTCTGCGGCAGGAAGAGATAGAGCAAATAGGAGTACCCGTTTCCATAGGGAGAAAGAATCAACCATGTGCTTGTTTTAAGGTAGCACAGCTTTAAGTTGAAAATCTGTGGAAATGATAGATTAATGCAGGAAAATGTACTTGGAATATATCTCCAATTTAAAAGAGGGTTGGCTTTCCTACCATGAAGTACTAACTTTCCAGATTCCCTCTGAACCAGTCAGGGAATAAGACCCAGACATATTTCCCTCAGAGTTAGTTTCCATGATCTCATATGTAACTCTTACACCCTATGTCACTATTGTGTAAAAATAGAAATAACATAGTTTTATTAATTGAATTGATTCATATTGATAGCTATTTTATAATTGTTATGCATTTAGAAGATTAGTTTCTTGTGATAATAGCCATTCTTTACAGGAGAGAGTCTCCTTTTTCCTGTCCCCTGTCTCCAAGGTAATGGCTAGTTGGTGTGAGGGGGAATTTATTATCAAATGTAACGGGTTTCAAGACCAACTTGCATGTTGTGCCATTCTCTGGACTGCAGTTTTCTTGACTTCATCCCTGGGCACTCTGCTGGCATAAATTATGCTGGAACGATGTACGTTCTAATGCTTCTTGGCTTGCTCAGAGGATACCTCTCTTGCTGATTTACCTCCACTCAATTATGGTTGTTACATATCTTACCACAATTTTAGCTATACTTTTAGTGTCAGTGTGCTTAAGATTTAATCAACAGAGTTTACCTACATTTCACCTCCCTGGTGGGATCCCATTTCCTTCCTGAAATGTTCTTCCTACCAACCTCTTAAGTGTCTAACTACCTTCTGTGCCCCAATCACTCATAGGAGAGGATGTATGCATCTATATCATAGGGGATTGGAGGGAAGATAAACGCAGTCTCACGTTCTGCTTAAAATTCCATGCCACTGGCTTGCATTAGTGGATGATCGTCATCATTGGCCTCTGTGGTTGTTAGGTGACACTGTAAGCTTTGATCACTAGCAACCTTACATATAATGGGGGGAAATGTTGCTTAATCGTGTGTCATTTACTAGGTATGTTTTAGCTCATTGTTGCAGCCACCGTGTCAGTCCACCTCCTTGAGGGTCTTCTTCGTTTGCATGGACCTTCCAGTCTACCTAACATGATTCCTATTTCCAGTGACAGGTCTCCTTTGATACTGAGTGCAAAGTAAGGAAATCAAAGGTGAAATCTTATAATGAGATGTGCACATATTTTGAATTAGATAACCAAAGGGAAGGACAGGATCAGCATTTCTCAAGCTGAAAGAACTAAAGAAAAGAGTTAAGCCTTACTGTGAGGTACAGAAGGATGCTACGGACAAAAATTGCGTGACACAGGAAGCAACACAGTCCCTGTACCTAAAATAATCGGCCAAGGTTCAACCATTTCAAGAGAGAGTTCACTTTGCGCAATGCAGCAATGCTATTTCCCAGAATTCTATGCTTGCATAAGAGTCTTGCCACCAATGTTCTTTCCACTTAGCAAATACACACTATTCCCTGGTGGATGAGAATTTCATCCTTCTTTTCTAAGTTCTAGCTTCATGATTTAGTCATAGGTGAAAGAGTTTTGTTATTTATTTCCTATAAAAAGTTATGGCCTAGATCCATGATATGTTCTTAATGTACTAAAAATATTTATAAAATCACATATCCTTTACCAAATCTTGGGTTCCATGTTCTAGTTTAGTGAAAAA
Source organism: Tenrec ecaudatus (assembly GCF_050624435.1). Classification (NCBI taxonomy): domain Eukaryota; kingdom Metazoa; phylum Chordata; class Mammalia; order Afrosoricida; family Tenrecidae; genus Tenrec; species Tenrec ecaudatus. Next base: position 31,034,902 of record NC_134533.1, on the reverse strand, counting down.
AATTATCTTTGTGAGCATCAGTAAGTTAGTAGCTGCTCTTTATACTTTGTCAGCATAATTCTATTCACCAGTCTGGATCATCTCTAGAAATACACGGGCTTTATAAATGAACTTAACAGAGGGCATGTTGACAAACTGGAAATTGGGAAAATACACATGTAAACATAAAGATGAATTAAGAATATTAACATCTTAGTTATTCCCCATTTTCCAACTTTCTCCCTCCAAGAAGTTTCACTTTTCCCCTTTTCTAATCTGCTTTGAACTCCAGCTGATTGACTTGGCCATATGACATCAGCCACATTTCATTGCGCTTCAGTGTCACATTCCTTTAGGCCTTTTAGTCCCAAAGAACAGCAAAGAGGATCTGGGAGCCCCTATACCTGCCGCACCTCCCTATGGTTTTGACAGAAACTACATTTCCTAGAGTTGGACCTTCGACCTTATTTCTCAGATCCAATAAGAGCTGTTTAGCCTGACCTTTCAGCTCGAAGACAAATCAACAAAGTCACTGCCATGGAGTCAACAACAACTCCTGCTGACCATACAGGGTAGGGTAGCACTGCCCCTGTGAGCTTCCGAGACTGCAACACTGTACCCGAGTGGAAAGCTTTGCTTTCTCCTTCTCAAGCATAGAGAGACAAATACATTACCACTGCGCTTAAGTGTTATTTTACAATCAGCATTTAATCCCTTACATTACAGTAGCCTATTCAGCTAGAATCTTGTGAATGATCCATCTATTCCTTACTGAAATCCTTAAAGTTTTACCACTTTACATTGTCACTGGAAATACTTTTGTTCAACCTTTGAGAACCTATTCTATGCCAGAAATCAATCTCAATACTAAGAATTAAGTAGAAAGTATTTTTTTAACAGAGAAAACAGCCCTTTTATGTAATAAGGCTTATGTTCTAATAAGGAAAGACTCAAAACTAAACAAGAAATATGCCTTATATCATAGTTTAAATGGCACTAATTGCTATGAAGAATAATATTAATTAAAGAGAGGGATAGAATCGCAACAACTACACTAATAGTCAACTGTACATGTGGCTACATAGCTAACTATGTGTGCATATATGTTTATAGAAAGATATAAGCCAGTAATTGCTCATGCATGTATAGGTTTATTTGTAGGCATTGGTGCGTATATGTTTGGGATACAGTTATGGAGGTGTCCTGGATCTATCCAAATCATTTGCAAGATTTTGTAATGGTTAAAAGGTTGAAGATCATAAACGTATTATCTCTATGGGAATTTTAGTCAGTTGGTATAACATAGTTCATAAAAGTTATGTTCTGCATCCTCATTTGGTGAGTAGCATCTCATGTCTGTAAAGCTTGCAAGTCACCATATAAGACACTACTATTGGTGTTCACGAATTTGAAGTAATACAAAATGATGAAAAACAAAAACTCTTGCAAGACACTAGTCTACAGGACTAACAGCCATATAAGCCACAGTATGGTGAAGTGAAATTATTTGATATTTAGCTTCTATCCATAGTGTTTGCCAATCCCACCAAATGACTGAGTGGGACTAGACAAATAAGGTACAGAAGATGCTAACTTGAGACTGGACAGTTTTGCCACCAAGCTGTGTGTAAAAGGGAGGACCTGGAAGCCCATGATCCTCAAGCAAAAAGAGTCGCTAAGGAGTGTGTATGAGTGCTCCACCGGAGTGGCCGAGGTCGCGGAAGCCCCAGAAGCTGCCACACTAGAGCCGAGAGACAAAGAAGGAATATAAACTCAGCTCAGGATTTCTCCGAAGTCTTCGCAGATTTTTCCGAGTTCACTTGAAAATGTCTTACAAACACAAAATGGCATTTTTACAGCATGGGAGAGTTGCCATTGTTTCCTGTTTTGACTCCTCTAGCAATCAGTAACAGATGAACACCATTACCAACCCCAACTCCCTGTGATCTAGTTGATTATGACCCCTAGCTGCCCTCTGGACAGGGTACAGCTGACCCTGTGAGCTTATGATATGGTATATATTTACTTGAGGAAAACCATTAATAAAATATTAAAATATTGAATATAACCTTTGACAGCGAAGTAGAGAAGGAATAAAAATTACACGAGATGTTATCATAGACACTGTTATAAACAATATGCTCTTAATATTGCTAAGATCTTGGAGAAACTCGAATGATTCTAAAAACCAGGCCGGAGAAACAAGGTCTAGGTCACTGATTCCAGTCTCTGACAAGGGTCAATACAAGGCATGCTGCACGAGTTAAGTCAACATCCTGCCCTTTAGTGCAAGTTTCTGCTGCAAAAGAGATAAAAAGGAAACTGTTCTCTGGGTTACAGGAAGGTAACAAATTCACAGTAAACTAGAAAAAGTCATCATCTTGCCGAAAATCCATCCAGATTCTGGCCACACCCAACTAAAATTCAGAACTCGAACACTCCCTGTATTATTTCATAAGCCAACACAGTTCATAGAGTTTTCCATTTTTGCATGGTGACACCTTACCCGTGCAATTAAAGACTGTCTTCCTGGTCACTGCAGCATTCCCAGGTGCCACAAACAGGGGTTTAAAGACTGCTGGCTACCCTGTGGGACAGGATGGGGATACTAGGAAAGGGTATTGAGTTCTGGGTAGGCAGTCAGCATTGCCTGCCATGCAATAGGTTAGAAATTTATCTGTTGTCTGACATACATTTAGCAGAGTTAAACTGGTAACAAAAATGTACTTTCATTTACAGCAGATCTTGCCAACACAAGAAATATTTGTTATTGTTTTGAAGAAAGCATTCATTTGTCAAGCCACTATCTTTATTTCTCTGTGCCATTATTTCTGTAGGTATTTTGGTATTTCTAAAGCCAAATATAGATAATCCTATATGCCAGATACCAAATGCAATTTAAAACCCTCGATACTAAAAGTCTTTTTTGCTATTATGAATGGGTGCATTGCCTATTCATTATACCTTCCAAGTCCCATATTAGCTTCCACCAGACATGTATATTTCAAATAAAGCTCAAGCAAAGTGCTAGACAATCATCTGCAAGGAGGATGAGCAAGCTTATTTATGATTCATTTGCCTAGTTAATCTGAGCTCTCTATTGGAAACCTCTCATACGGACAGTGTGTAGAGATAAATAGGACCACTGTGGTCATTACCAAAGATATACTCCAGCGCATCAGAATATTCCTGTCTCCTCTTTTAATTTACATAATTTCTAAGTGTGTTAAGAATGGAAAGTATTGTTCACTTGGTGGCAGTTTTAACAATCAGAACAGATTCTGGCTCAACCAGAGATGGAAGAGTGGTTGCTGAACTTTTGTTTTTTTTTCTTCCTTTTTTCTTTTGTTCCTATCTCCATGATCCGAACCATTCCTTTCAAGTTTCAGCTGTTGCCACCAATCACCAGAGGCACACTGAGGAGGGGCTCAAGTGCACATCAGACCAGCTTAGGTGCAAATAACTTAGAAAAGAGAATGGTTTTGAGTGTCTGCAGTCAAATGACAAATATTTTTACTTAGAACGGTCCCTGAGGAATGAGGACAAACATAAATGATAAAAACAGCATTGCTGTTGTTAGGTGCCATCGAGGAAGGGAGAGCAGAAAAGGTCAAGCTGGAAGGTATAAGGATGTGTACACGTCTTAAGGGGGTCATAGGGCAAATATCTCAAAATGGTGGCTTTAAAGAACAGACTCACATTACTGGATACTAGACTTTTAAAGAAAAGGTAGTGAAATGCAATGCCTTTTCTCTGTGTGTCCGTCCCAAGAAAAGATCTTTTATGTCTGTCTGTTTCTAGCAGCCCTGGGGGTTTTTATGGCATTCCTCGCCTTGTAGATGGATCCCCTGTGTGTTCCTGCCTCCCTGTCAGTTGTACCCCCCTTTAAGGTCACAATCAAATGGGATTAGTATGTGGACCCAACTGTCTTCAGCAAGACCGTTTTGATTTAACTAATGACCCCTACAGAGAAATAAATCTTTCTAAACAAGGTCACATTCACAGTTACAGGTGTAAGAATTCCAAAATGACTTTTAGAGGGACATAATTCAATCCTTAGCGAACGGATAGAAAGAAGCATAAACATGCGTGAGAATATAAAAATTATAAAAGAGATTGGACAAAAGGAAGGAAGACAGAGAAGGAATGGTCCATAGGCAGCCAGGCAGGCAGGAGGGAATAAATTAAACCAGATGTATGCCAACACTCCTATCTTCTGAGTACCGGAGCATTGATGCTGCAGAAGCAAGGTTATAGGCAAAATGTTTTTGACTACTTTATACATACTTCCTCGCATTCTTAATATTTATGAGATTGGTATTAAGATTATCATATGCCACTTACATATGTGAACAAGAGAAATGATTGCAGTTAATTTTTAGAAAGTATTTTCTCTAAAGTAGCCTAAAAGAAAGGATGAAAATTGGTTCCATGATACAGATATCACTTGGTTCTGTATCCCCCCTTGGCTTGGTTTTGCTAAATCATGTGAAATCTTTCACTTACAGAGAGCCTTTGAGGACTTTGTAGATAGATGTTTAAAAGAAATTTGCTATGGGTATTTTCAGAGGTTCTAAAAATATCTTAAAAATTAAATTTAAAGACAAATGTGAAATACACTTAAATATGTCAATAAAAAAGATTAGCAACAACCTTGAATGTGTCATTAGACTATTCAAATATGAGTTGTATGAGTTGCTTTTTTGGCTTGTTCTTTTGAAAGTTGAACAACTCACAATGTTGTTTTCATTTCTAATTATTGAATACATGACATAGAGTAAATGTTCCCATTTCAGAACTGTTGATGGTATGATGATGATACGATGTAAGTGGAGCACATGGTCTATCCTATGGCCCTGTTTAGCCCCTCCACTACACGTGTCCCATTTCTCCCTGTTTCTCCATTGTATTTGGAAGCTATCTATGAACAACTTTATATGCAAGTCAATGTGACTTTTCAGATTTCATCTGGATACATTTTTAACAAAGCATTTATTTTATCTATTTTGGGAAATCAAGACTCTAAGTTGCTTTATGCCTAAAGAACATTCCTAAACATATATTTTTATCTTTCCTATGTAATAAGTAAATTTTCTCCTAACCTGTTTTCTGAAAAAGCTGTAATTCAATTCATAGTACTGAGTATATATTTAAATACTTGTGTTTTCACATACAGCATAACATTCTTAAGGCCAGAGACTCTATATTAGAGTTCTTTGCACTTGCTACAATACCAACAATAATGTATTGTACATAGAGAGTGGTTGATAAATTGATATCAAGTTGTCTTGCTTAATTCTATCTAAAATGTGAAAAAGAAAGTAGTTATCCCCATTGTCTAACTTTCTTAGGGTTGCTATAACAAAAAGCATGCGTGGGTTTGGTTTTGTTTTTTAATCATTTTATTAGGGGCTCATATAGCTCCTGTCACAATCCATACATACATCAATTGTCTAATGCACATTTGTACATTCATTGCCATCATCATTCTCAAAACATTTGCTCTCAAAAAAAAACAAAAACAAAAAAAAAAAAACATTTGCTCTCCACTTAAGCCCCTGGCATCAGGTCCTCTTTTTCCCCTTCATTCCCCACTACCCGGTCCCTCCTGAACCCTTGATCATTAATAAACTATTATTTTGTCATATCTTTCCCTGTCTGACATCTCCCTTCACCCACTTTTCTGTTGTCCACCCCCCCCCCAGGGAGGAGGCCACATGTAGATCCTTGTCATTGGTTCCCCCTTTCCAATCTACCCTCTCTCTATGTCCCCAGTATTGCCACTCACACCGCTGGTCCTGAAGGGATCATCCGCCTTGGACTCCCTGTGTTTCTGGTTCCTATCTGTACCAGTGTCCATCCTATGGTCTAGCCAGACTTGCAAGCTAGAATTGAGATCATGATAGTGGGGTTGGGTGGGAGGAGGCAGCATTTAGGAACTAGAGGAGAGTTGTATTTTTCATCCTTGCTGTATCGCACCCTGTCTGGCTCATCTCCTCCCCGAGACCCCTCTGCAAGGGGATCTCCAGTGACCTACAAATTGGCGTTGGGTCTCCATTCCACACACACACACACACACCCTCATTCACTATGGTGAAATTTTTTGTTCTGATGATGTCTGATACCTGATCCCTTCAACACCTCGTGATTGCACAGGCTGGTGTGCTTCTTCCATGTGGGCTTTGTTGCTTCTGAGCTAGATGGCCGCTGGTTTACCTTCAAGCCTTTAAGACCCCAGATATTATATTTTTTGATAGCCGGGCACCATCAGCTTTTTTCGCCACATTTGCTTATGCACCCATTTGTCTTCAGCGATTGTATCATGGAGGTGAGCCCACAATGATATGATTTTTTGTTCTTTGATGCCTGATAACTGATCCCTTTGGCACCTCATTATCACACAGGCTGGTGTGCTCCTTTCATGTGGACTTTGTTGCATCTGAGCTAGATGGCCACTTGTTTACCTTCAAGACTTTAAGATCCTAGGCGCTATATTTTTTGATAGTCAGTCACCATCAGCTTTCTTTGCTACATTTGCTTATGTACCTACTTTGTCTTCAGCGATTTTATTGGCAAGGTAGGCCTCATAGAATGCCAATTTAATAGAAGAAAGTATTCTTGCATTGAGGGAGTACTTGAGTGGAGGCCCAATGTCTTCTGCAACCTTAATACTAAACTTATAATTATATGCACAAAGATCTATTTCCCCATCTTAATATATAAATATATTTGCATATATACTTGTCTTTATCTAGGCCTCTGTAAATGACCTTTGCCTCCCAGCTCTTTCCTCGATTTCCCTTGACTTTCCTCCTGTTCCACTATCATGCTTAGTCCCCACCAGGGTTTCAGCAATTACTCTTTGTTACATTACCATTGATCATGCCCTACCAGCCCTCCCACACCCTCTTCACCAAAAATTTGGATCACTTGTTGTTCCCTTGTCTATGGGTTTGTTAACACCAGTTCCTGTCCCCCCACCTCCTCTTCTCCCATGTCCCCCTGGAACTGTCTGTCCCATTGTTTTCTCCTCCAGATTGTTCATGGGTGGTTTTCAAGCATAAACCTTTTTTCTCACACACCAGAAGACTAGAAGTAGACAAGCATTGACTCTAAGGAAAGACTCTTTCTTTAATCTTCCTAGAGACAATCTTTGTTTCTGTGTGTTCCATAGGTCTTGGTGATCTTTACATGGTTATCTATTTTCCACCACATTTCCTCTTCCTTACTTGCTTGGTATACCTCAGAAATGATTAGGTTTAAAAGACATTCTGCAAAGTTATAGATTCCTTAATATAACAAAATTCTATTTCAAAACATGGTTATAGAAATAGATGTAAGAATTTCTACGTGTAAATATCTGGTGGGAGACAATCCAATATATAACAACTAGTCTAGTTGAGAGTTTTGTTTGCATTTATATCTTTATCTATATGTATTCATGCATCAACTCCAAAGAGTCTATTTACAGACAGGTTCCAAATTATTACTCAAATTCAATACTGTCTTCCACCTTCTAATAAATCCAATCAAAAAGAAACATACTCCAACTTCTTTCAGTCATATTGCAGTTGACAGTTGCTTGTTCAGAGCATGAAGAAACCACACTCAAAGATATAAAATCTTGAAATCCCAAAAGGCAGGTAGGTATATTCTGTCCTCTTTTATGTAGTGGCAAGTAATTGAATTATTGAAATAAAATATGCTTCCGCTTAGTAGAGCCTGACTCATAGAAGTTCTACAGAGGAGAGGCGACTGTTCCACAAGGTTCCCCAGGCTATAATCTGTGTGCAAACAGAGCTCCTGCAGTGCGCCTGGAGCTAATCGGGTCTAACCACTGACCTTTCCAGTAGTACCTGCACACCTGTACCACTACGCCACCACGGTAATGAACTGTAAACATATGATAGAGGAATCAACTAGCTCTTGATAATATGTGCCATGTTTAAATTACATAGGCAATGATCAATTATAATATTTTTCATTAAGATGAAAATGTTATGCAATATTTTGTATCACTTTTTAGCTATTTATAGGAAAAAAGCTTTATAATTAAAACATGATATCAAATTTATACTTTCAAACATCTGTTGTTGGTTTTTTTTACAGATACACAAGATTATATTTAACACTCATTTTTCATGTAGGTAATTGAAAAATACTTAGAAAATCTGTTTTAACACATCATTTTAATATTCTAATCTATTTTTAATCTCTTGATACTTAATTTACATTGAGGACACTTTCTGTTTCTTTTGTTAGTTTACTGTTATTTCCCAGCTCAGTGGTGATATGAGAGTGAAAGTTCTGGAATGGAGTCAGGGATCTTGGCTTTGTGATTCAGTATTTTTTTGGACACCACCATGGAGGTGAGCTTGGAAAACAGCTAGTCTGTCTCCACTGAGCACAGTTTCTGCCTCTGTTAGCTTCACATCACTGCCCTGGAGATTAAGTACAGTAACGGGTACAAACATACCTAATGCTTTGCTGAAACTCAAACATTTTTTAAGGTGCACTAATACTTTGGTATTATAACACACAGAATCTGGCTAATGTTTATTTATTATCAGTATTTTGAAATTTAAAGAAAGAATCGGAACAAGCTCATAAGCCATGGATAATAAATTGACAAGTAATTTCTCAAGCTTCCACAGCAGTATGTGTGGTTTCTCCTGCTGGAAAATCGACATCTCCTGGAAGCATAAATGCTTATATTTCTTTTTCCGTTGTCGTTTTATTGTGGTTTGTGTTTATTGTTATTAGTTGTCAACAAATCTAATATAAATATTATATATATATAAACTTACAGCATCTCAAGTGACAGATGAGAATTTCCCAATATAATTACCTTGGCTGTAATATGAATGAAAGTAGATCGTGAGATCTTTCTCCTGAAAGGCTGGATTTGCTCCTCTACTCTTTGGGTTAGCAGAGCTTCAAGGTGTGTGTTTAGTATTCCCAATTAGTCTTCATCAGAAATGATAAATACTTTTAAAATATCAAATTCCATTTGTCTAACTTAGACATAAAAAAGCATCAAATGCTGATGCTGTTTCACTGGGCAAGAATTATTATATTCGGTTTCTTTGTGTAGACATATCAGTTTGGGGACATCTGCAGTGAACTGGGATCACTTTGTCTTTAAGATTTAGGTTTAACTTCTCAAACTCTAATTGATACACTATAGAGAAAAGAAGTATATATATCAATATTTCTCCGGATAATTGAGATTTTGGATATTCTTTTATCCACCACCTGTCTGTCAGTGTGTAGTGTGTGGGGGGAGGGGGAGGCTTGCATGTTTCTGTGATGCTAAAGCTGTTTCCAGAAGGGTTACTAATGCTGAACAGGTTTTGGTGGAGCTTACAGACTGAGAGCCACCCTCCTTCAAAAAAAAAAGCTCATTGCAACAGAGTTAATTCCACTGATAAATAGAAGGAAAGGGAGGTCCACTTCTGGAAAACCAGCTGCTGTAAACTTCAGTGGTCATTGTCTGGCACAGTGCCAGAATATGAGCCCCTTGGGTTGGAAGACCCTCCAGAGCTGACTGAACATCCATGACATGGAGCGTGCAAGTGACTCTCTTGTGACTGCATTTGCTGGTGTTGTGTGACTTAAAATGTGGAGACTCAGCTACAAACATCAATTAATCATTGGAATTTGCAATATGCTAAGTATGAATCCAAGAAAATCGGAAGTCGGAAATGGAAAACATGAAGGATGATATCCTAGGAATTAGTGAGTTGAAATGGACTGGTTTTGACGATTTTGAATCCCATAATCCCATAATCATGTGGTCCTATTGTGACAGAAATGACAAGTTGAAGAGCAATGACTTTCTATCCTTTGATTAAAAGAACATTTCTAGATCTAGCCTAAAGTAAACACTGTCTCCATAGAACAAAATCCATACATGTATAATGAAAACCAAGTATTTTTACTCAAAAAATTTTAACCAAAATTCTTTCTTCCTTTTTTAATCATTTTATTGTGGGCTCATGTAGCTTGTGAGCCCTTGTTATCAGCTCATTTTCTCTTCTCTCCCACCCTCCCTCATGAATGCTTTATAATTTTTTCCCATGTCTTACACTGACTGCTGTCTCCCTTCACCCGTTTTAATTTTGTTCATCCCCCTGGGAGCGGGTTATATGTAGATCATTGTGATTGGTCCCCTGTATCTGCCCCAGCCTTCCCCTTCCCCTTTTAGTATCACTACTCTTATTATTGGTCTTGAGGGATTTAGCTGTCCTGCATGCTCTATATTTCAAGCTCTTATCTGTACCTGGGTACATGGTCTGGTCTAGCCAGATTTCATAAGGTAGAATTAGGGTCATGATAGTCAGGGGAGGAAGCATTAAATAACTAGAGGAAAGTTGTATGTTTCATTGGTGCTATACTGCATCCTGACTGGCTCATCTCTTCCCTGTGATCCCTTTGTAAAGGATGTCCAATTATCTACACATGGGCTTTGGACCTCAACTATTCCCTCCCCCTCATTCACATTGATATGAATTTTTGTTTGAGCCTTTGATGCCTGATATCCCATCGATACCTTTTGATCACACAGGATGGTATATTTCTTCCACGTGGGCTTTGTTGCTTCTCAACTAGATCACCACTTCTTTATCCTCAAGCCTTTAGGACTCCAGACACTATATCCCTTGATAGCCGTCAACCGCCAGCTTTCTTCACATTTGCTTATGCAGCCATTTTGTCTTCAGCGACCATGTCAGGAAGGTGAGCACCACAGAATGCCAGATTAGAACAAAGTGTTCTTGCATTGAGGGAGTACTTGAGTAGAGGCCCAATGTCTGTCTGCTACCTTAATACTAAACATATAAATATAGTAACATAGACCTATTTCCCTATCATTATGTATAAACATTTATATATGTAAATGTTCTTCACCTTTTACTTCTTTCCTCTATTTCTTTTTGCTTTCCTTGTGTCCCACTATCATGTTCAGCCTTCATTCACTTTCTGTAATTCCTCTTGGCTACATTGCTCTTGATCAAGCCCCACCAGACATCCTATTCCCTCCATTGATTTTTATATGACTTGGTGTTCCCTTGTCCCTGGGTTTGTTGACATACCCACTTCCTTTCGCCTGCTTCCCTTCTCCCGTGTCCTCTCAGAACTGTCAGGCAATTGTTTTCTCCTCCAGATTGTTTATCCTGTCTATATTTCCTAGATAGACAAGCAGAGACAATAATAAGCATAGAAATAAGATGGGACAAAACAACAACCAATAACACCACCAACAACAAAAGAAAAACCTATAAATAGTGTTTGTTGACCTTTACAAGTTTTTTCCCATTGTGTCTGATGGGTGCCATGCCCTGGTCACAAAGTCTATTTTTGATATTCTCTGGGGACTTTGTTGCTGTTCTCCCCTTGCTCAAATTTGCACTAATGGAAAAAGAGGAAGAAATTGGGGGTGGGGGTCGTTAAAAGGAACCTTGCCAACTTCTGTAGTCTGTAATCGATCAAACATAAAATAAAGTGACAGTTACTGGTGAATGGAATGAGAAAGTTGGAAACAAATGGCATGTATTAGTAGTTCGAATATAAGCCTGTGGTGAAAGAAACTACTTTGGTTGAATTTTGCAAGGACATGAATTTATTTATTGCAAATATCTTTTTTTTAATAGTAGATGGTGACTGTCCATATAGATGGCACCTGAAAGACCACATAGAGATATAATCTACTAAATCTGTTCAAAGTTGTGATGAGAAAGCTCAATATTAGCGACAAAGCCAGGAGCTGACTGTGGCACAGATCATCATTTGCTCATGTGCAAGTTTGAATTGAGGATGAAGAAAATGAAGCAAGTCCACAAGGGTCAAAAACAAACAAGCGAACAAATAAACTTATCTTGAGCATAATCCGTCTTAATATAGATTTGAAACATTGAGTAGTAACGACAGCATATCAAATGACACCAAGAAAATCATAATGAAGAAAGTAAAAGTTCATTAAAAGACAGTAAAGAAATTAAAAAGCCACGAGAGACTCTGAAAATGTTCTTTAGCATAGACTGGCTAACGTAAAAGGAAGAGCAGTTGAAGTCAAACAGCCTCACAGGACAGGCCAACATGACAAAGTAAGACAGTGAAAGTACTAGGACTCGGAGTTAGAAAACCCAAATGGAAGAACACAGCATTTCTGAAGCTGGAAGAATCGATGGAATCAATTAGAAAACTTTAAATATAGAACATATACTTGGTGCTAGATTGCCCTAAGAAATTAATGTTAAGATTTTAGGATGAATAATGTCATCATGATTACCTTAAAAATAGAGTATGGATGAGTGTATATGAGGGGGTACCTCCCTAAATGGAATTTTTTCCCAAAGCTATGTACTTACATTTATTTTTTAACAAAACAACCTTATAACCTTCAAAGTACTCTCTTTTACACTTAATACATTTGTCAAATCTGCAATTCCATTTTTGGAAAAATTTTTCAAACTCATCTGGATGTCTGACAGCACATTCCTTGTTTTTTCTTTCAATACTTCTGCTTTGTCAAATCACTGTTCTTTTATGTTCTTCATTCTTGGAAACAAAAATAAGTCACACGGAGTGAGGTCAGGTGAGTAAGGTGTGTGGAGCAAAAACTGGCACACTGAGATGGCTGCATGCGGAGGTGTATTGTCATGGTGGCAAAACCAGTCTGTCACAAATCAGGCCTTCTTTTTGAATCACACACTGGTATGCAATCTTTTCAGAATCTCTAAATAGAAAGCTTGATTAACAGTCTGACCTGGTGGAACTAACTCCAAATGTACTATGAGTCCACATTTTCGTCCATTTGAGAAGTTGACGGGTGTACAGAATGAGGTTTGTCATCAATCAACGTTTCACCCTTTTTAAAATGAGAAACCCACTTAAACACTTGAGTTTTTCCCATAGTGCTGTCCTTGTAAGCTGTGTTAAACATCACGACAGTTTCTGTGGCATTTTTCCCATGCAGGAAACAAAATTTCAAAGCTGCATGCTGTTCTCTAAAATTAGCCATCACAATGCTCGTCTAGTGGGAAAAATGCATACTACATACAAGCCCCACCCAGCGGAGCTTTTTCCTGAAATTTTGGCATACACCCCTCGTCTATCTTTATGGATAAGGAAACTCTTTGGCTTTGTTTAATAATATTTCATCATTAAAGAACAGGAGCAAGGTCATATTTGAGATATTAGTAAAACAACTCTTCTTATAAAACTGAATAATGTGCATAGGAATTTATTATACTATTATACTATTTTAAGTTTTGATACTGTCATTTTTTTAAAAATTCAGTCATCTTAGAAGTACTCACACACAACTCACAAATTGCTAATAATAATAAAATATGGTACCTTACAATAAAAATCCTATTCCACACAATATGTGTACTTTAAATGAACTGAATACATCATGCTAATATTAAACCAAATCACATAATTTGCATACAGTGACATTTGGATTTAACCAAACCATTTATAGAAATTGCCAGTGTAATAAATAAAGTCATACTCATGAATATTTTCTTGAAAAGATATGCCTATTTAACCTTAGGGTTTTCCAAAATTAAACAGTCCAATTTATGATTTTACTGCTAATCTTTCTTAATCCTCAAAGAGGTAACTCAAACTTAATGACCAGTTCTTAAAAAGAAGGGATTTTCAGGATGTTTGGTCTTAAAAATTGGCTTTAAAATTAAAAAGTGCACTGTGTCTTGTACATTGCCCATTTCCTGTTCAACAATATTGAGCGCATTTAATAGAAATGCGACTATTAGCATCTGAGAATTTTTGTTTGTTGGTTTTAATGGTTGTATGTTTTAGCACTTAAAGGTTAAGACACAAGGTTTCTTTCTTTGATACATTCTGAATGGAGCCCTGGTGGTGCTGTGGGTTAGACATTGGTTAAACTAACTGCAACATGAGTATTCAAATTTCCACCTTGTCTATGGGAAAGACAAGAGACTCTAAGGACCAATAAAGATCTGCCCTCTTGGAAATATAGGGTCACTATGTGTTGAAGCTAACTGCATGGAAATTAGTTCTCTTTGGTAGATATACTGATGGACCACTCTGTGTACAGTGGGTTGTGTTCAATCAAATGTTGGTCATTGGAATCCACCAGCTGCTCAAAGAAAAAAAATGAATGAGTCTGCTATTATGAAGATTTACAGCCTCTGAAGCTGTATACACAGTCTTCATCGGTCCCATAAGATCACTGTGGGTTGTTATTGGGTTGTGATGAGTCATAATTGACTGGATGGCAATGAGTCATACTGTTGGAAGCACTAAAAATGAAAATTTGCTGTCCTTAGTGTATTGGAGGTTTTTAAGAATTTAGCTGTTATTCCAAAGAAAAGGTTATACAATCATTTTATTCCATCATGAGAAAAAAGAAAAGAAGGATGCTGCTTATTAACTATTTTCTCGATATACTCCTTGGACCAATAGGTAACATCATGATAAACAGAGGAAAGATTGAAGTTATCAAGGATTTCATCTTATTTGAATTTATAATCAATGCTCATGGAAGCTGCACGCAAGCGATCAAATTGTGTTAGGTAAATGTTATTCAAGAGTTCTTTAATGCATTGAAATTCAAAGATGCTTCTTTGAGGACTAAAGCATGTCTGACCCAAGCCATAGTATTTTCAAACACCTCCTATGCTTGTGATAGTTGGACAGTGAATAAGAAAAGCCAACGAAAATCAATGCATTTGAACTACCGTGTTGGCAAATACTAGGAAGCACCATGGATTGCCAAAAGAACAAAGAGATCTGTCTCAGAAGAATTACAGTCGAATGCTCCTAAGAACAAAAATGGTGAGACTCCATCTCACATACTTTGGGTATGTTATCAGAAGAGACCAATCCATGTAGAAGGACAGCATGCTTGGAAAAATGGAGGAACAAGAAGGCCCTTGTTGAGATGGATTGACACAGTGGCTGCAACAATGATCTCAGATATATGAACTATCGTGAGAGAGGCACAGGGCTGGGTAGTATTTTGTCCAATTTTACATAGGGTCCCTACAAGTTAGAACTGACTCGATGGCACCTAACAACAACAACTTACTCCATAACACACAATATCGACTTAGCAACTTAGAATAGGACCATTCTATTATTCCGTTTCTGTACATCAGCAACAATGCAGAAACCAAGATATACCTTGGCCGTGCTTTGTTCCCTTCTAGAGACTGAAGAAGTATCCTCCAAGGCTCATTCAGGTGGTTTGCAGTTGAGGAAATGTCAAAGGAACCTGAACTGACCTCTTCCTACTTTCATTAGGGAAGGGAATCCAAATCCACTTCGGACAAAAGCCAACTGCTATCTCTGACCAAAGCAGAGTTCAAACATACTTCTACCTTCTGGCCTTCTCTTACCATATTATGATATAAACTGTTCTCACAGCACTCTACTTCACTGTTTGGTTTGATCATCTACTGCAATGGTGGCATAGAATGTAGACAACATTCACAATTATAGAGGTTTATTAACAGAAGTTAACAGATAATCACAAGTCAGGTTCAGAAATCATTAAGGATACAGCCTTTTGACCATAGTAGAACCTTTCCTTGGCTAACTGCCAAGTTTCTCTCAGCCTCTGGGCTACTTGGTCTTTTGGTCCCTGCAGTATTCCCTGGCCCAGGAGACCTGCTTCTCTGCTCTGTCGTATTGCCTCAGTATGACATTGCTTCTGGTGCCTCTGCTGCCTCTGCCACTCTGCTGGTGGCTGTTTTCTTTTTGTTGTTGTTTTGCTTTTCTTGATGTTTATGGGCTTTATCCTCTGAGATGGTTCTCTTACAGCAAGAGGAATGGCAAAACTGACCTATCCTTGAGTTAGAGTCCTATATGTTTGGTTTGCATGCTGGTGATTGAGTGAGAGTTACAAAGACTATGGGTGAAAAGGCCATACTTAGTCATTTCCCGTCACCACCACAGAATTCACCTCCTTGTACGCGTTGGCCTTAGTTCCTTTTTCTTTACTTGTGCCTTGCATTGTTAGCAAGGGGGCAGGGAGTTGGGGTTCTCAGCAGCTGGCGTCCAATCCTATCCTGTCTCACTGGCCTTCCTCAGTTTTCAAACCCCGCAATAGCACATCGGGTTCTTTCACACTTCCAATCTGTCTTTTTCTTCTGCTTCTATATCTGAAAGTTTTGTGAACAAATTAGACCCATTTAGATAATATCTGCTTTGCCATATAACATAATACAATTAAGGTAATAATTTTAGGAGTGGAGAACATGGGAGCTAAAATTCTACCCATGGTATTTACCAATCAGGATAAAACAAAACAGAACACTGCTATCAATTTGATGCTAAATTATGGTGACCCTACAGGACACGGTAGAAGTGCTTCTGTGCATTGCTAAGACTGCAATACTTTATTGGAGTAGAAATTTTTCTTTCTCCTGAAGAGTTGTTCTAGGTTTTGAACTGCTGACCTTGTGGTTAGCAGCCCAATATGCAACCACTACACTACCAGGGCTCCTAGACAGTAGTCACAAATTCAATTCTGAGCAAAAGAGTTAAATATGAACAATCTTACTATCTTGTTCCTTTGCTTTTCCAAACTATTCAATTCTATGTAGTATTCTCTTTACTGTAGAAAAAAATTTGAACCCTGCTTTATATATATATAAGTTATATATATATATAACTTCTTCCATAAGAGAGTAAAGGATGCCCTCAGGGATGATAGACAAGAAAAGTATTAGTCAGGCATTACATAACAAATACTGACACACATTCCATGCTTGAAATGTTATCTATTTTTTCAGAACATATTATGGTGAAGAACATAGCCATTGAGTGAAGTTGGCCTTGAATTAAGTTCAATTTCACTTAATGATAATGCTATGACTTTTGAGGCTTAGTTCACTTAACCTGTGACATGAACATGATTAAATTATTTACCTTATAATTTTGAAAAGATTAGGTGAGTGTAAGCATGCCAAGTAACATAATAGGAAACAATAAATAATCACCATATAATGGAAGAACTTAACAGTAATAAGCATTCTATTCACCAACCTCCCCTCCCTAGCACAGCCAACCCCCTATCCCTGCTATTCCTCTCTCTCTCTCTCAAAACCTTTAACATACACAAAAGGATGCCTAAAGGTCCTCTCTGTGATTGTATGCTTCATGATTCATCAAGAAAGGTAAGAAATCCGTCCCATCCCTCAACTGCCTATAGCTTGCCTATCTAGATATAAGTTGCCTGCTTGTCTTTTCAACTACATGAAACATATCTCGATTTCTACTTTTTCCTGAATTGTTTGGAGTATTTTTAAAATTAGGATGACTGGTGGTTCGGGGGTTAAGCATTTGACTGCTAACCACAAGGTCAATCATTCAAACCTACCAGCCACTCCATGGGAGAAACATAGACCCAGCTTCTAGGAAGAATTACCGCTTGAGGAAATCTATGCAGTAGTTCTGTCCTATAGGGTTGCTATGATTCCGAGTAAACTTGATAGGAATGGGGTTCTGGTCCTTGAGTATGCTGTATTATTAATATCAGTATGTGATGGATCATCTACCAATTGGACCAAACCAGTAGCCTTAAAGTCAACGACCACTCATAGGAACTCAAAATGATGCAAAGTGGAACAGTGTCGTTGGACTTAATGACTCTACTCCTTACCGGAGCAGGTCAAGACTTTCTGCCATGGCAAGACGAGGGGTGTGAATTGCTAACCTTTAAGTTAGCGCACATCATTCAGACCACTAAAATAATTTTTCTTTTTTTAAAAAATCTTTTTATTGGGGCTCATAAGGCTCTTCTTACGGAGCAAAAGCTGAAAGCCAAAGTTGCTGCCCTGGAGTCAGTAAGACAGAGCAGTGCTGCCCCTGAAGGCTCTCCCGGCTCTAAGTATTTACTGGACTAGAACGCCGCATCATTCTCCCTCCAAGTGGCTGGTAGAGTTAAAATGCTAACCTCAACTTAACAGCTCAGTAAGTAGTTCACCACACCACCGGACTTCTTACTTTCTCATAGGGCAGCTGTCCTTGAACATGAGTTTGTAAACATGGATCTGAGATTGTAATATGCTCTTCGTGTCCCACGGCAATGGAAGGAAAATCAGCAGAACCATTTGCTTACCTTCTACTTGTTTCATCTCTGCACCTGGAGGGAAGGAAGGGGCGGTGGCATGTCAGTGACTGTTGTGCTTTACACCTTGACTCCTATGTCAAGGGGCTTATTTTGGGCACCAAGATTCCACAGGCACGTCATATGCATTCTCCTCTCTTCCTGATCACGGATCACTTTTCACTTTTACTCCCAAGAGTCCCGATCGCATTTCCTGTTGCAGCCTTGATACTGAGTCTTTTAAGCTACCAATTTAATCCGAATGTTTATTAAACTCTTTCTGGGGAAAGAAAATGAAATTATTTTAGTAAAACTAGACCTTTATTAGTACACCAGTAAGCATGTAATGTTTATTACAGCTCAGAGATTTCAGCAAATGCTTTTTAACAGAACTTGTTTTGTAGTTGTCCCCTAGCAATTTTGCTAAATTCAATAGTAATTAACAATTAGGCACCTAGATGGTCTGGGATGAGCATTAGTAAATGATAAATCCATTAGCTGTATAGAAATACTTAGAATGGGGATCAGTGTAAATTGACTGATGAAAACCATGTTTACTTGCGGTGATCTCATTCACAAATTGATTCGAATACCATTTATATCCCATAGAGGAGGCCCTGGGTGGAAGAAGTGGTGGTGAGTTCAACCACTACTCAAAGTCAGTGTTCAAGCACGCTCAAAGGCATCCTGCAAGAAAGACCTGGTTATCTGTCTGCAATGCTTAGTTCCTTATAGTAGTGGACTCTGTCCATATGAGGGAACAATCAGTTGGAATACACAAATATAGACTCTTGATTTGCATATTTATATCTCTCACCGGAACATGTTCTCTAAGCTTCAGGGTACTTGAAATATTCCCTTTAATATCTGTTAATGATCTTAGTGTTTATGTAAAAAGTAGTAGCATCAAAACATTTTGTTAAAAACATTCTCACCTTTAGTCTTTTCCATCTCGGAGAACAATGGGAAATAGTCATAAATATGATCAAGTGAAAATCCTGTAAATCTCCCTTGACTCACTTTGTCACCACTCTATATCTACACATATAGCACAACACACCCATTCCAGGACTCCCTGGGAAGAGTAGCCTAAGTGGATTCCTTCCTTTTACCCTTACCGCATGGAGCACCGATGCCCAAGTACTATTTATGAAATATTCATTAAAGCAGCATTTCACAAAATGGGTACTTACAGAGGGTAGGTTACTGGAACAATCCAAGGGGGATTTGAAAAGCAGATACCTGCACTTTCTTTTGGATTATTGACTGTAGGATACATTTTTGTCAGGGAAGTGCTAGTAATTTTGTTTTGTTTCTGAAAAGGGTGAAGTAGGCCAAGTAAGTTTGGGAGCCTATGCGTTAGAGAATACATAATGAAGTTCACATTTCTAACACCAACCCACCAAGGCATCATGAGATTTATCTTTATATTATATGACTCCTATTGTTCCTTTCATTTGCATTGGTGAAGAATATTAAATGTATCAAGGAATTCCAGATGAGCAATCACATTTTTATGCTAAGGAGCATCCTTAGAAGCAAGGATGGTGAGAATTCATTTCATGTACTTTGGGCATGTTATCAGAGAGACCACTTCCTGGAATAGACACCATGTTTCCTGGTAAAGTAAAGTAGCACTAAAAACCACTAATGCTCCCAATAAGATGACTGGACACAGTAGCTGCAACAATAGGCTCAAACACAGTAACAGTTGTGAGAATGGCTCAGGACTGGGCCGTGCTTCTGTCTGTTGTCATAAGATCACTATGAGTGAGAACTGACTTAAAGTCACCTAACAACAACAATAGCAACACAGTCCCTTTTGTGCCATGTGCAAATGCTCTGCCATAATCAAACAAGGACTGAACTCATAAACCAATATAGCTTCTATTTTAAATTAATTTCCATAATCTTAATATCTTGTGTTTTGTCTAGTAAGTAAAATTTTCCTGGAATCCTTACCATGCAATAAAGCGGACTAGACAATATTTTGCCAGCACCTTAATAAATTCTGTTTGCAACATTATAAAATAGATGATAATAATTATTAAAAAGCCTTGATAGCCCAAATTATGTTTAACTGCTAACCAAAAGGCATACTTTTCCAACCCACACAGAGAAAAACATAGCAATATGCTTTCATAATGATGATAATTAAGAAAACAGTATGGGACACTTTAACCCTGTTACACAGAGTTGTTAGGAATTAGGATCAATCCCAATTGTGTATTCTCTTATGTACAGTTGACCCTTGATCACCATGAGGATAGGGGAACTGATATTTGGAACAGTAGAATTTTCACCTAACTCTCAACTTCCCAAACTTAAACCTCACTAATAAAATAGTCAACATCTATTTTGTGGGGCTTATGTGTAACATGCTGTATTCTCACAGTACTGTAGGCTCAAGAAAAGAAAATATCATTAAGAAAATTCTAAGTCAAATTCATTTACAATATTGTACTCTGTCTCCAAGACTAATCATCTGTGAGTAAGTAGGCCAAGAGGGATCATGGGAGGGCTCTGTCTTACTGTCTCACAGATGGGATAAGCAGAAATGGTGGAGGAGATGGAAGAGGAGACACAGAAAATAGGGTCCTCTGTGTAATTTTATATAGAGAACTAATAATTTCTGACTCTGGTTTTTTTTCACCCTTCTCTATGGTACCGGCACTCCTTAGCCATTCACTTAGTTTCAGTATTTTTCACACAGAAAGGCACCTGTCAGAGAAGTCGGAAGCTCTTGTAAAATCAGAACCTAGAAGCGAGATTCAGTAATCCCAGTTTGTTTCCTTTCAGTGGTTCCCCTATGTCTCACACACCTGACGTTTCCTCCGAATCCACAACCTCTTTTATGATTTCTTTGGTTGACTTTGTTATAAATCCTGTGAAGTAAGGTACAACAACCAGACGCAACTTAATCTAGGAGGAATGTATTGTTCTGGGCTTGATGGTTTTCAGACTCTTTCTATAACATCGATATTATCCTTTTCAATGATATTGTCCTTCCAGATTTTCCTTGTGTTCTCACTATTAGGGATTTCTTCCATAGTGCTGAGAATACTTTCCATAGAGTACAATTTGTATCTTTCTGATCTAGATGCTGATTTAGAGACATGATATTTCGGGGCCAATAGACCATTTAAATGGTTTTGATGTTGAACTTATAGTGTTACGGGTGTCTAGGGCCAAGGTGCTTCCTGACAAAGCATAGATGGAACCAATCCAGAAACAGCTTCTCAGCATCTTGATACAAGGACACTCTTAACCCATAAACCCAACTCTTGATCAAACCCAACTAAATTTGCAGAAACACTGCAGTTATTCTAACTGGCCTGCCTTATATCCTTACTAATCATTGTCTTTTGTGGCATTTTTTTTTCATCCAGAAGAAAGTATTTTCATATGAATTAAAATTTTGCTAAGGCAGATGTTCTTTCTCCTCAATTATTTTCTTAATGGCATCTGAAACCCCCTCTGCTGCCTCTTGGTAGCTGAAGCTACTTCTGCTATCTTGACTTTTTATTATTTTATTTTACACGTTTATTGACATATAATTCATTTATCATATAATTCAATGGTTTGGATGTACTTAAAAGAGTTTTACAGAAGTTAAAATGATCAATTTTAGAGCAATTTCTTCTTAACTGCTATTAGCAACCCATTTCACCCCAAACACCTCTGCCATAAGCCTAAGAAAATAAAATCCTGATTTCACATTTTAAAAATCATGAAGCCCTCAGGACCAAAGGTGAGAGTGGCGATAACAGGAGGGAAATGGGAGTAGAAAGGGGGAACCAACCTCGGGGATCTACATATAACCTCCTCTCTGCGGGATGGGCAACAGGAAGGTGGGTGAAAGGAGACACCAGGCAGTGTAAGATAAGATAAAATAATAATTTATAAATTATTAAGGGTTCATGAGGGAGGGAGGAGCAGGGAGGGAGGGGGAGGGAAAAAAGGAAAATGAGGAGCTGATGCCAAGGGCTTAAGTGGAGAACAAATGTTTTGAGAATGATGAGGGCAATGAATATACAGATATGCTTTACACAATTGATGTATGTATGGATTGTGATAAGAGTTCTATGAGCATCAATAAAATGATTTTTTAAAAATCATACAAATCCCCACTCCTAATAACAATAATAACACACAGAAAACCCTACTCCAGAAGAAAGAAAATAACAAAAACTAGAACAAATTGAAAGTGGATGAAAGCAAAACAAATGATGAGATGTTAAAATGGAACCCGTGTCGGCATTCACTCTATGATGCTCTCTGTCTGAGGGCAAGGCTGTTTACATCCTGGTCAAGAGTCCTAGGGATGAAGCCTCCATTAGTTAGACTTTTTTTTCAACTAAACTTTTTTTCTAACATTATAAAACCATCCGTTGCAGTCATTAGTTTCTCCACATTTAGATGCTTCCGTTTCTTTTGGCCTCAGATTTAAGCCTTAAGTTGTCATATAACAACTTTGCTTTTCCTTCATTCACAGTAAATCTCTAAACATGCTTTGCTTCGCTGTGCATCCATGTAAAAGTTGCATGGTGACTGCGACATATAAAGGTTTCTGCAAAAAGCTCAAGACGTTTGCAACTGCGGAGACCGCTGCAGCAGTGTTCTCAGAGATTTCTCTCCCTACAGTTATCCTCACAGTAGATGCATGTACCATTAAATGATAGGCAATTGCAAGCTATGGCACATAGCAAGCACTTCAGCTTTTTCTGATAATGTCATGACTTTACTCTGCTTCTCAGGAGCAATTCTAGTATCACTTTATATATATCCCATGATGTTATTCAGGGTTTATAACATTGCAGTTAAACTAGTGAAAAATACAAGAGATATCGCTTCATAGTGTGATTCACAATTTATAAACACCTCACAAGGAATGGATAGCATCACATGCTATTTTAAGCTGATACAATCTGTGCTTGTGTGTGTAAGATTTGATAAATTTAAACTTTTCAGAATAGATTTGTGTGTTCTTCATGGATATAAATGAAATCAGACTAATAAAAATGCTTTATGCATAAATACATAAATATAAATAATTCTTTCTTAATTTTCTATATGTTAAGCTGTGTGGTTCATGGGCAAAATTTTCAAATTGTTATGAATTTCAAAGAAGACCCACTATATTAATTTTTAACTTAAATGGAATAATTAGTTCAAATCTATATTAGTCAACAATCAACTGTCTACCCTTTTAGGATTTATTTGTACAGCTGTGACCGACCACCAGCTGAAATCCTGGTGTTCAAGTTCATCCTGAGATACCATAGGATAGTGACCTGGAGATCTGCTTATGCAAGGGCAGTCTTGAAAACTCTGTGGAGTAGTTCTACTCTGCACACATGGCGTGTCCATGAGTTAGGATCAGTCAGCCACAACATATTCTTATCATTCAACTTTTGTCAGGAAGCATTGGACCTTTCAGTGATTAAAAATTAACCAGTAAATTACTGTAAGAGAAATAAATGACCTTATGTTGTCTTCACCTTACCGTTTCTTGGAGTGGGGTTTATTTGTCTTGATACATGGACCCACGAATTAAAATACAGACGAACACATGGTGGGTTACGTAATATCATGTCAACTTGAAATATAAAAGCATAGGGGTAGAGTCTAGCCTGTCAGTCAGGTCACTGCCTGGCTGTGCCTCCTTGTGGGCATGACCTTCTCATAAGTAGATCCCTGGGACCCTCCCTCCTATCTCCTTTCTCACTCTGCCTTCATCTTCTTCCTTGCAGCCCTGATCAGGGCCAGAGCCATGGAGATGGGCCCACTTCCATTGATTCCACAAGATGTTGCACGTGCCTGCCTGTGATATTCCTGCATTTTTCATCATTGCTTGTGACTACATGAGTCTGAAAAGGGACTTCTGGGTTATATCAGATTTATGGACTTGAGTTAAACTGGGGTAGGATGTCTTCCTGAGATATAAAGCTTCATGATATAAAGCTCTTTCTTACACATACATGAGTGTCACTGAATTTGTATCTGTCTTGTCAACCTGGCCTAATGTACACTGGAAGGAAATGTTGTGTTATTATTTCAATGTTATTATATTAATCATGTTGGACTATTCACCAGTGATATTCCACAAATAACTACAGATATAAAATATTTTACATTTTCCTCAAACATGTTAAATCTTTTCATTCTCTCTGAAAATTCATGGGAAGCTCGCAGTTTCCCCTTTCAGAGCTCTTCATGAAACTAGTAGGTACAAGTAGATCACATTTGATCTATGAATCAGTATCTGCTTACAAAAGGAGGGATTTCACAGAAATGAACAGATTGACTTGAAATATTTTCTAGTAATTAAAGGTGATTAGCTATAATTATGACAGACATTCTAACTTTTAAGCTGATTTCCAGCTCAAAACTTTGTTTCAAGTGGCATTTTATTACTTTTTCTTTTCATCCTCCAAGTCAAAATTAAATAGCCTATTGTATTGTATTATAACCAGTGATCTGAGAGAAGTATCACATATTTAAATGTCAATAGCCTGAGTGCATTGCTTTTCTGAACCTCCACAATCCAGAGTCATCAATTTCAGAAACAGAAAAGAATACACATTTTCTGATCAGCTTCTTTAGCGCCCTTTTGTTTATGGGAAATCACTTATAGAAGACAAGCCAATCAAAACAGAATGGAATTGAATGTATACCAGATTGAAATCTATCTGCCAAGGTGTCCTTTCTGTGGCACTAAAAAAGAAGAAAGGAATGAAACTGGCACAAATAGCACCAGAATCTGAGTATTCAAAGCCAGGAGCACCTGGAAACTCTTCTTTCACTGAGATGGTGGCCAGCATTTTTATACCTGAGACAGAACTTTTCAAATAATTAGACTTCTTGTTGTAAGTGAACTCAAAAAGTCCTCCAACAACTTTGGAATTATATTGAACTGAATTCAAATTTCTGTTTTTCAATTTTAACTCTTTCTTATGTGGGTCTTTGGGGCCCAGAATAACTTTCAAATAATAAAAGAATGTCTTCCCCCTCTTTTTGGGTTACTGAATACTTTACTTTCCAAAACATACCCAATAAAACTCTAGTATTTGTAGGTATGATGAAAATCGATAAAAGTGCTGGGAAAAAATCCATTGCCTTTTAATTGTATTTTCCATGAATGTCTTGAAGCCTCTCCATGTAAACATGGAGCCCTGGCGGGCTCCTAACCTCAGGTGAACAATTTGAAGCCACACTCATTTCAGTGGGACAAAGACGAGGCTTTCTACTCCTATCAAGAGTTACAGTCACGGAAACCCACTAGGGCAAGTCTATCCTGTCCTATTAGGTCACTAGGAGTCAGAATCGACTTGATGGCAGTCAGTTTTGAGCTCTATGTAAACATCCTTTCCTCTAAGCTCTGAATTTTGTTTTTTTCCAATTTCATTCCAATTCTGATTTCCAAGACCTACTTCCCTACTAAATTATGGGCATATTTGACCGAAGAAGAGAAGGAGTCTTGGTGGTGCAGCAGTTTAGCACTTAATTACTAATGCAAAGTTCAACAGTTGGAATTTAAGAACTAGTCCAAGAGAAAAGAGTGTGCTGGTCTACTTTCATAAAAATCATCCTTGAACATCTGATGGACCAGTTCTACTCTTCCCTTCTGAGCTTACGATTACAATAGATTGGAATCAACTCACAGCAATGGATTTTTGACAAAAGATCCCAGTCGTAGGTATGTCCTAGTCTCCACTTCAGTCATTGAAGCACCCCACATTTTCCCACTCCTTCATCCATTTCTTCTTCATTTACAAATACTTGCTGAAGACCTTCAATATAGAGAGTTCCCGTGCTATCTTAGATGATGTTATGATAAACAAAACATTTTAACATTTTAGTGGAAGAAAGTAAAATAAATAAAACGGAAAAACCCCACAAGTACCAATGCTCTTCAGGGAAATAGAACAGAATAACATAGTAAAGATTGAATATTTTCCATAAGTTCAGTTTATAAGAAAAAACCTATCTATAGAGGAGACATTTCCAATAATATGGGAATGCTATGAGAAGCTCTGCTGAGAATGTTCCTTTTACAATTAATGTAAAAGCACAAGGGAGTTCTTACTACTGTTGTTCAAGGAATTAAAGGAAGGCTAACATCCTTGGAGGGCAGACCAGCTGGGATGGTATTTAGTAATATCGATAACATTGGTTGGGAAAGTCTGTAAATGGTACAAATAAATGAAATGGTGCTTACCGTGTATATATTTGGGGAATAGAGTTAGTATTTCTTAATCAATTTACACATTGAATGAAGAATAAAGAAGCAATGAGAATAATATTGAGACTAGCTTAATTGAGAGAAAAATGGGATTTTATTGAGATGGAGAAGAGAAAGATAAAATCACATTTGTCCTTAAGGAAAGGTAGTAGTGAAAATTGATCATATTCTAATACATTCATTTTGAAAATCCTCTTGGACATTCAAGTATAAATGACAATAAGGCTATTGTACATAGTGTACTTCAAGTCAAGGGCTAAAAGTATCAATGTAAAAAGTTTCATTGTTAAAATGCTTGGTCAGTAGCTCAGTTAGTTTTTCAGAAGCCTCAAATCTACGAAAAGAAGCAAGTTTACAGGCTTCTTCATGCCACTGTTCTAGAAGCGGGTCTTGTCATTCAACTTTTAATATCCTTAAAATCAGATTCTCAAAAGAAGGCTATTATATGTAAGAATACCTGTATATATGGACATATGATATATTGGAAATCAAGTAGGGAAGATAAAAAGGGAGTTGAAGAGACAACTGAATAAATGAGAAAAATCACTTGTTATATATTCTTTTAGCTTTAAACAGATGGTAATCTTAAATTCACTCATTTTAGGAGTCAATTTTCAATCCAAGAATGCACATATTCAAGTTCACACAAAATTTAAATATGAGGGTATAATTTGATTATTTTCTAGATAAATTACCAAACACTTAGTGGAAACGTTTCCAGAGAGATCATATGATTGAAATGTCTACATTAGGCTATAACCTCTTTAACGGGAAATATATTATTAATAAATGCATCTGTGCCTAAAATATATTATTTTCCAATATATGCATATCTGTAAACTTAACATCCCAGATAATTTTCTACTATAGAACTGGTTCAATAAAATTTTAAGAAAAGTAAGTAAATGGACTAATACATAAATCAGAAAGAGAATTAAGGAGGATTGCAAGTTTCCAAGAACCTATCAAGTCAATTCTGACTTAGAGCAACTCTATATAGTGGCTTCCAGCCAATAACTCTTCAAGGGAGACAAGGGCCAATTAGCAGCCTGTCCACCGTGTGTCCAGAGTTCCATGATTACAGGGGATAAAATTTTGTTTGTATTGAAAATTGGAGATAGATATATGCAAACCATTGAGCCACTGTTTTCAATGGGATGATGCTAGAATCGCTTTTAGTGAGTGTGGTAATGTAAATAAATTTTCAATACAAATGAGAAAGATATTTTAAAATGTTTAGTTTTGGGGAAAGGAGTTTCTCTTATTTTTATGTCCAGAAATTAAGAGTTGTCTGTTTTCTAATAGTGTTACGTTAGGTATTTGTATGGGTTCTTTGAGGAGCAGGATACGACACAAAGAGATTAGAACAGATGAAAGGCAGACATATCATTTTCGGCTCCAAACAAGAGAAAACGAGCGGGTAAGGTCATAGAGCAAATGGGGCAGGATGGAAGGTAAAAAAAGGTACCAGAATACAAGCTGCGCTTGTAGGAGACCGGATGCTATAAATGTGGGGTGGGGAGGAATTTCACCTACTTTTCCGGAATTTTCTGTACAATGGCGATTTTGAATAATCCCGCGGGCTCTAGCACATAAAAATTGGATCGAGTTGCTTGGTGCCTGGGCCTGGGTTGGTACAGAGTGGTCCTGGAATTCGGGAACTAAGTAAGGAAAGTGGTTGAGGTGTGGACTTATTCAGCTGCTCAGGAAAGGGAAATGCAGAACGAGATAAATGGATTAAGAAATCACTTCAAGAAAAAACAGGGAAAAATCACTATGTTACAATGTCACAAAAGCGAAACTCCAAAGCAATGAACTTCTGCTTTTTCAATATAGCTGTTCCTTGGAAAGGGTAAGGGGGCGGGGGCAGAGGAAGCCCACAACAGACTCTGGATGGCTGGAGACTCAGGTATTAAGCAAAAAGGCAGCCGAGAGGATATGAGAAATGATCTGAGAAGGTAAAATTCATCACGGGTTAACCAGCCTCAGAAAGACTATTTTAAAATGCAGGCTTTTGCTTGACATTGGCCCTTTTTCTCTCTATAGAATGGTCTTCTGACACCCGTTGAAGTTTAAGGCATCATCTGAAGGTGAGAAGCACTTTTTCTTCCTCATTACTGCTTTCTCCTGCTCTCCTCGCCACTCACACACATGGCTTAGGAGGAGGGGGTGACACTGGGCAAGGTTGGCAGCAGCAAGGCATCCTTTATGGGGAGACCGAGGATTGCGGAAGGACAATCACTAAATTCACACAGTCTTATATACTGCAGGGGTTACAAAAGGAAATGTAATTTTCCTCCTCACTAATTTAAAATTATTTTTCGTCTCTTTTGTTTTCTTTTAGTGGCAATATTTAAGGCAAAGATGTACTCCTACAGATGTTGTTTAATTACTTTCTTGGATTCTTTGAAATCAAGCCTAATATTCATAAAAGGCTTTTATTTCACATGGAAAAAGAATGCCACAATGCAGCAAGGGTATCAACACACTAGGCCTGTTAATCATGCATAAAATATGAACTACTCTACTGAGGTATATCTAGTTGCCTAGTGTTGCTATAAGAAGAATAGCACAAAAGGCAGATTTAATTAATAGAAACATATTGTCTCATCGTAGTAGTTCTTCCATGTTGGGAGCCTTTGGTGATTACATGTCAGTCTTTGATTTATCCAAAATTAGTTCCTCTTAGGTTACTTCTACGCCTGTTTATCTCTTTGTGTGTTTATGATAGAAAATGCCTCAAAAGGAATTAGATTTAAGACCCTAAGCAGTGTTTTTCATCTTTATCATGTAAAAGGGCAGCAGTTTGAAATCAATAGCCCTTCTTTGGGAGAAGCTCAAGGTTTTCCACTCCCTTAAAGAGTTGCTGCCTCAGAACCCTATCGAAGCAATTCTACCACCATGTCTTCACAGGTCACTAGGAGACAGATTTGACTGGATGGCAGGGAGCTTGGGTTTGAGATTTTCTACTACAGTACTTGTTAAACCACTGTCAAATGCATAAAACAGCACCGTGTTTGCAGAAAACTAAAGACTCGGAGTATTTATCGATGCACACCCAAAAGCTTATCACCTTCCCTAAGAATTATAAGGGGTCACCCCAGAAAAACAGAATGTTTTTTTCAAAGCTATTGTGTTAGTTTGGGTAGACTAGAGAAACAAATTCATAGACACTCATATGTGTACAACTTTTTGTAAGAGTAACTGTATATTAAGAAAACATCCCAGCCCAGGACTGATCAAGCCCATAAGTCTGATATTAGCCCATATGTCTGATATCAACCTATAAATTCCTCTCCAGACTCTTGTAACACATGAAATGACACTGAATGCAGGAAGATCACAGGCCAGTGGGTGGAAAGTCTTGTGGATCCAGTGGTGGTGGAAGCATCCCAGTACTGGTGTGGGTCTCCACATGGCTCCTGGAGCTCCAGGGCCCTAGGTCCATCAGCGCAGCTCCATCTGGCTTGTCATCAGGAATGTCAAGTAGGGAGAGTGTGTGTCCCACTTCTAGAGAGGAAGATAGGAGTTCCTGAAATCCTGAGGAGAAGGCCATATCCACACAGAGTTCTCATTGGCTATGACCTGATTGACAGTCTAGACTCCACCCCTTCACTCAAGTAGATGAAATATTATGCAATTTAAATTGTTTTATAAAACAACATTATCACCTTGAAAATACTCTCAATTACAATGACTACATTTGTCAAATTTGCAATTCCATTCCTGGAAACAATTTTCAAACTCATCTGTTTGGATGGCTGACAGTATCTTCCTCATTTTTTTCTTCACTTCATCTATGTTGTCAAATCACTGTCCTTTCATGTCCCTCGGCATTCACAGAAACAAACAAAAAAATGGCACGGAGCCAGGTCCATACCACAAAAGCTCCATCCAGCAGAGCCTTTTCCCGTTGTTGTTGTTTTTTTTGGGGGGGTGGGAGGGGGTGGGAGGGGGTATACTTCAACTTACAACAAAAATTCTTAAAACTGGACCAATAGCAGCATCATGCAAAATAGGGGTTTGGTGATCGAGAGGTTATTAAAGAGTTAATTTTACCTGAGTCCATTACAAATGCCTAGAGAAGCAACAGTTAAGAAAGCAAAGGGCATGTTGTACCAGGAAAAACTATTGTAAAACCAAAACGACAAATATAACCACCTCTTTAAAGTGTTTCAAAGCAAAAATGTCAGTTTGAGACTAGAGTACAACTTACCAAGCTGCTATTTTGATCATCATGTAGGCATGTGAACACCGGGAAATGAATAAGAAACATGCAGGAAGAATTGATGTATTTGAAATATGAATATTGAATACACAATGACTGGAGGGGAGGGGAGGGGAAGGGAGGGAAGCTGAACTCCAGATGGGGAGAGGAGGGACTGGCAACGCTCTTGGGAACATTAGGTAGGAAGGATCTTTAGGGGTGTGCAGAATTGTCCTAGGACAGCTGGGCGTATCCCAGGAACCCAACTGGAAGGCACGGAATACTGGGACACTGAATTCTGTATCTGTGAGGCACATGTCATGCTCCAGAGACTTCTCCAAATGAGAACTTTACAGGGTGAGCACACTCTTGTAACCTGAAGACTTAAGCCAGGAAACACATGGTGTCTGAGAAAGCAGAAACCAGCCGTGCCAAGAGCAGTGTACTGTTGGTTGGTGCCCTGTATGATTTATTGAGCTGTGCATCATTCCAGCAACCTTGTGAGGGTCATTCTGCTATATTCTTCTTTTTCATGTATATTAGGGTTGATCTCAGAGCTGCATCGCCATGTGGGCTCAACCTCTTGAAGCTGTGTTGTTTCTTTGCTTTTTGGTAAATGAAACTCTAGTGTGTTGAGACTATAGGGAAAACATATAACACGTGTTTGGGGGGAAGGGGGTTACAGAGGGGTGGAGAAGATAAGAGGGAGGTGATGTCAAGAAGTTCAGGAAAGAAAAGTATGTTTGGAGAGTGATTATGGAACCAATTGTACTATTATATTCGACATGAATGAACAATGGCGTGATATGACATATGTATATATTAGCACCCAAGTTACGGCACATTAAAAAAAACAGACATAGATCCAGGAATAGGTTTTGGGATCACACTAAACTGTAGCTCCATCTTAAAAGCAATCAGTTCTTACATCATGGTCCTGCTCAATACTCACCTTCATGAAATGATCACTGAATATAAGAGTACTACAGGAAAGGGTGGTAAAGAAAGTAAATGGTGCCCAGTTATCAATCAGAATAAAGTTTGGGGTCTTAAAGGCCTATATTCAAACAAGCAGCTATCTAAACGAGGAGTCAGCTAAGTCATGAAGAAGCACTCAAGCGTTGTGATCCAAAGATGACAATTACAAAAATCAAATATGGTGACAAGAAAACTATCAGAGTTAAAATTATGAGCACTCAACTTGTGGAGGACTGTGGGGGATGGTGGGAGCTCAAAGTCCATCTACAGTGTATCTAGTCAGACTGAGCCACTTCCAGTCAGTCTGGCCACAAGCAAGAGTCCCAAACAACCTTACTATCAAGCAGAGACCATTGTAATCTTGATTAGGTTGAATCAAATTCAATGCACGGCCAGTTGAGCACCCTCTAGATGTGAACTGAATTTCCTTAGAGTGCAAGTATCTCATACTTGTTCCACGACAGAAATTTCTTCCCTGGTTTTTTGAATATTGGGATCATTTCCTTGTGCATTATTTGTATGTTTCTGTTTATACTATTATGCTTTTATCCTTACCACTTCAGTGTTATTTTGTTTTTTATTGTTTTCTGTTGAATCTCCTAGCTGTGAAGCACAGAATGAGTGGATGTCTAATGATTATAACTGATACAAGGGGATATAGGGAATACCGGGACTGGGGTGGGTGGTAAGAAGGAAAAACGGATTTGGGGAGCAAATAATGAAGGGTGGAACATGGGAATAGACTGTGATTACACAGATCATTTTAAGGGCGATTTAGGGGTGTGTGGGAGGAGGGGGGTGCTCTGAAATTGATAAGGTAATGATTGTACAAGGCGCCATATGCAAGGGGAAGCCAGCCCCTAGCACATCATTATGGGTCCTGTAGGCGCAATTGTACAGCAATAATAAGAAATGATTATAGTAAAGTCATAGAGAGTATGAGATACAAGGGAGAGTCAAATAATGGAGTCAGACACAATTCAGGGTAGCAGTGCTCACCTCAGTCCCGCTTGGTGGTCCACGTGGATAAAGGGCCTCTTTAATGCTTACCAAGGCTTTTATATTCTCTGGGGACATACAAGCCCCCTAATTACAGACGAAGATATGCATCATAAGAAAGGGTTGTGTTATAGGTAATACAGTAATAGAAGGGGGTGGTGTAGGGGTATACACGTAATGGGAAGAAGAGGGATTGGGGGTATCCATGTGACAAGGTGGATGGATTTTAGATTCAGGATGGCAGTTAACTTTGGATGTCCTGGGGAACAAGTTTGACCTGATCTGGTCAAAACAATTTCTGTATTTTTGTTGTGTTTTGTTTTTATTTATATTGGGGCTAATCTCAGATGTGTGATGCAATTGAGGGTCACCCTCTTGAATTTTTTTTATGTTTTTCTGTGTATGAAACCCAGAACTGAAGAACCTATAGGGACAGCAAGTAGAATAAGGGTTTCTGGGAGTGTACAGTAGTTGTGGTGCATGGGGGTGGGGTGGGGGTGGGATTGGTAAAAGAAAGCTGTTGTTGAGGAGTCCAGAAAGGAAAAGAATGTATGGAAACTCTTGTAGCAATTGTACCTAGTGCTTGATGTGATTCAACGATGGAATAATATATGTATTAACACCAACATTTTTAATGGCTTGGAAAGAGCCAATGGTTCTTTAAGTATTTATTTAGATTACTCATATTATCAATATTTTTAATTTACATATATTTTATATCCACTATTGTATACCTATAACAACTATCCCAAGAGGTTATTAAAATAATTATTTTGTAGATGCAGGAATAAAACTCATAATAATTCAATGTTGCCTACATTTCTGTAACTTGTAGGAATGGAACAAAATCCAGGAAGTTTATTTTTTCTGCTTTGTGGAAGACAGAGTGCCTTCATACTACTTAAAATGAAATCTATCAATGCTGTATCCTCATTAAGTTCCTCCCGTAAATCCTACCCAATGAAAGCAATCTTGCACCTAGGTCTGATATATCTCAAGCTTTTTATGATTCTGCCATGAACTAGCAATGTAGTCACATATGTGTTTTTATAAAGTTCAAGTGTCTACTCTTCTTCCCTCAGGTGTCAATAATCTAACACAGAAAGAGGAAACAGGAGGTTTCACTTTAATTCCTTTCAAGATGTCTCTTTCTGGTGATCTGCTCCTACCATCTTAAGAAGGTGTTCTTTTTGGATCCAAAGGTTTTCTCGAACTTTGGTCACAATTTCCTTATAGTCTCCAGATCTCTTCCAATAACCCCATTGAAATGGTTATTATAGAGGAAGACTCACTTTATCTTATTTTCATAGATCTTAATTTGCCATAGCATTGTTATATAAAACATACACACATATGACTTAATTAAAGCCTGGGGAAAATGAAGAGTAATTAGAGTGTAGGAGGCGAAAACTTGAAGATGTATGCCATGTAATCATTTTGTTAGAATACAAGGTGAATATACTCAAAATGATAAGCTTTAAGGATGTAGGTGGGAAATAGGTCAGTTTATAGCAAAACTCAGTTTTTATCATAATTTTATCAACATTTCTTTCAAGCATGTTTCCTCTCTCCCATGACCTTTTCCTGTATTACTAAGCCCCTCTGCCCACCAACAGCTGTATTACATTAAAATCCATCTTCTTTCCTTCTTTGAATCACATTATCCAAATGAGATAAACACGGTGTGTTGTAGTTGTTGTTAGGTGTCATTTAGTCGGCTTCAACCCATAGTGGCCCTCTGCACAACACAACAGTGCCTGGTCCTATACCACACTTATAATTGTTCCTATTTCTATGCCCAGTATTTCAGGCACAGTGTTAATCTGTCTCATTGTGGGGCTTGCTCTTCTTCGCTGCCTTTCTAGTGTCCTTAATATGATATCCTTCTCAAGGGGCTGGTCTCTCTTTGACAACATGTCCAAAGAACCTGAAATGAAGTCTAATCACCTTTGCCTTGAGGGAGTACTCTGGCCATACTTTTCCAAGACAGATCATTTACACTTTACCAGTCCTTGGTACCTTCAGTGTTCTTCACCAG
Organism: Tenrec ecaudatus; assembly: GCF_050624435.1. Taxonomy (NCBI): domain Eukaryota; kingdom Metazoa; phylum Chordata; class Mammalia; order Afrosoricida; family Tenrecidae; genus Tenrec; species Tenrec ecaudatus. The sequence goes on along the minus strand of NC_134533.1, from coordinate 31,000,353 downwards.
CAACACAATTCAAATGCATCGATTTTTCAATGATCTACTTTATTCAATGTCCAACTTTCTCATGTATATGAGGAAGTGTGGAAAAATAATGGCTGGTCAGGCACACCTTCGTCCTCAACGTAACATCCTTGTGCTTCAACACTCCAAAGAAGTCTTGTGTAGCAGAAGTAATTCATGAAATATGTCTTTTGATCTCTTAATTGCTGCTTCTGTGAGCATTAAATGTGGATCCAAGTAAGACAAAACCCTTGACATCAACCTTTTCTCCATGTCATGATGTCAGCTACTGGCCCAGCTGTGAGGATTTGGGTCTTCCGTACATTGAGTTGTCATCCATACTGAAGGCTATAATCCTTGATCATCATCAGCAAGTGTGTCAAGTCCTCCTCACTTTCATCAAGCATGGCTGTGTCATCTGCCTACCACAGGTTGTTAATAAGCCTTCCTCCAATCCTGATGCCATGTTCTTCAATCAATTCAGCTTTTCTGGTTATAGGTGCAATATACTGATGGAATAAGTATGCTGTGGGGGGTGGGGGTGGGGGGGTGGCGGGGAGATCAACCCTGTCAAACACCTGCCCTAAATGTAAACCACAATTGTCTCTTGTACAAATTCTGCATGAACACATTGGAGTTTTCTGAAATTCCTATTCCTCTCAAGGTAATCCATAGTTTATCTTCCACACAGTTGAATGCCATGATATAATTAATCAAACACATGTCAACATCTTTCTTGTATTATCTGCTTTCAGCCAAGATCCATCTGATGTCAGCAATGATATCTTTTGCTCCATATTCTCTCCTGAATCCAGCCTGGACCTCTGGCAGCTCCCTTTCAATGTTCCGTTACAACGACTGTTGGATACTCTTAAGAAAAAGTTGCTCGCATGTGATATCAGTACTATTGTTCTATAGTTTGGGTCACGTCACCTTTCTTTGGAATGGGTACAAATATGGATCCTGTCTAGTCAGTTGGTCAAGTACCTGTCTCCCAAATTTTCTGGAATAGACAAGTGAGGTCTTCCAGTCCTTCATCTGCTTGCTGAAACATTTCAATTGGTATTCCATCAATTCCTGGAGAATTGCTCTTGGTCAATGCTTTCAGTGCAGTTTGAACATCTTCCTACAGTACCATTCATTCTTGTTCATATGCTACCTCCTGAAACGATGAAATGTCGACTAGTTCTTTTTGGTACAGTGGGCTGGGTCGTCTTTCCAATATGGACAATATTTTCCCCATAGGATCTTTCGATATTACAACTCGAGGCTTGAATTTCTGAGTTCTTTCAGTTAAGATATGCTGAGTGTGTGCTTCCCTTTTGGTTTTCTAATTCTATGTCTTTTTCACATTTATTAAATTTGGTTTTGTCTTTTCTAGCTGCCCTTTAAAATTTTCTATATAGCTCTTTCATGTCATCGGTTCTTCCATTTGTTTTAGCCACTGTCTGATTAAGTGAGTTTCAGAGTGTCTTCTAACATGCACTTTGATGGTTTCTTCCTTTCTTTTTAATGATCTTTGTCTTTCTTCATGATGGTGGTGTTGACGTCTTCCCACAGCTCATCAGATCTTCTGTTGGGCGTGTTCAGTGCATCACATCTAGAATTGAGATGGTCTGAAAATTCAGACGGGATTGACTCAAGGTAATATTTTGGCTCTCAGCTTTATTTTGAACTTACACGTAAGCAATTGATCATGTATTCCACAGTTACTCCCTACCTGGATTAGCTGTGATGTTGATGTAGTAATTCCTACGGATGTAGTCATTTTGATTTCTGTTTCTTCCATCTGGGGAAATCCATGTGTATAGTCAACTTTTGTGTTGTGGAAAAAAAGGTATTTGCGATGAACAAGTCATTGATTTTGCACAATTCTATCATGCAATCCCCAGCTTCATTTCTATCACTGAGTCTTTATTTTCCAACTACTGTTTTTTTCCCCTTTGTCTCCAACTTTTTTATTCAAAATCAAACCAAATTCCCTGATATTGATTTGATGCAGACTCATGACCAGGGTATAATTGCTCCTTTGGCTTCCTGAGAATTAAAGTCTTTTCAAGAGTGGAAACTCATCTCTCTACCATTGAGTGGCTGCTGGTTTCAAACTGCTGAATTTAAGAATCATAGCCCAATTCGTAACCATTATGCAACCAGGACTCTTTTGCTTTCCAATTGCCAATAATTATCAATGTATCTTGATGGAATGTTTGAACAATTTCCCATTCAAGATGTTAGTAGATTTCATCCTTTTCTTCAGTACTAGTTCTTATGATTGATGAATAAATTTGAATAACTTGTATTGATTGGATTTTTTGGAAGATAGATAAATTCTTATCACAGATAGCTTTGTATTATTCATGTTTGGTTTTAGAATATCCTTTCTTGATAGTGAATGTCAAGCTAATTCTCTTGATTGCGTTATTCCTGACATAGGAAATCATATGATTTTCTGATTTTAAATGGCCAATACCAGTCCATTTCAGCTCACTGATACATAAGATATTGGTCTTTATACATTCCATTTCATTTTTGATGACTTTCCATCTTTCTAGAGTCATACTTGACACGCTCTAAGTTCCAGTCATTAGTGGATTTTGGCTGCTGCTTCTCCTGACCCTGAATTGTGCCCCATCCCCAAATGAAGATCCTGCAGGCTCCACTCTCCAGGGTTTACCTGACTCCCACCATCATGGTCAGCTCTATTCTGAGAAAGCTACGCCCTCTCAGTCACCTTTCATGTACCCTCTCAGCTGGAGGCCCACCCTCTGGCACAATCTCTGACAATCTCCTGCTTCCATTCATTAGGTCTTCGGTATCTGATAATGTTTCTGAGCTAGGCATAAGGTTTTCACTTGTTCCTTCCCCTGAAGTGGAGAGACCAGTTCTTCGTTATCTGTTCATAGTCTGGAATCTCCACTGAAATGTGTTCACTTTGGGTGACCCTTCTGGCATTTGAGATACCAGTGACAAAGCTTCTAGGATTCCTAGCAACAGACAAGTCACTACAGTACAACAGACAGACAGACAAACAGTGGAAGTACATCATAGGTATGGCAAATGAGCTTCAGAAAGCCAACCGGATTTACTCTTGAGAATAAAAGCAAATAATCATCTAAAGTAAACATTCCAAATCCATTGCTCCCAAGTCTGTACTGACTCACAGTGATCCTATATAATAAAGTAGAACTTCCCCCAAAAGATTTTAAGGTTCTAATCTATATAAGCCGAGAGCCACATCTTTCTTCTACAGAACAGGTGGTGGAATTAAACTGCTGATCTTTCTGTTACTTCCCAAGCTTCTATCTATACATCCCCAGGGCTCCATTTTAAAAGAAATATAGCAAATAATTATTCTGCCTTGAATAAATGACAATAAATGAGTGAAAACAATGATCTTTGCTCCTAGGAACCTTAGATTTTAGAATCTCCCTATTCTATCTCCTTAAATGCTGTCGTTAATTATTTTAATATCCTACAGTTATCGCCAGCTTATACATTTTAATAGAAGTAGGGTTTTCCCTGTTGATCTGGGAGTCCACTGGATTAATTTCTCATCTTTCAAATAGCCAGCCCCAAGTCTCTTTTTCTTCTGGTCTCCCATTAGAAACTTCCAAGGCAAAGATTTTGTCACTCACACCTGTGCTTACTGCTTTTGTCTCTTACACGCTAACACTCCAGTAGGTACTCTTGAGATTCTTCTTTACTCTTGTCCACAGGCCCTGGAGCTGCAGAAGCCCCTGTTATTCCTGATCATACCTTTCTCCTAAAGGGCATTCCCTGTACTTCTACGGATTACCTATTTAACTCTATCAAGGAGTTCAACTTGTCGAAGTGAGTCATCCCTGAATGTGGTTTAGTGCATTACTTCTGCCTGAAGCAAGTATTTGAACCTGGGGCATTACCTCCCTCTAGTTCTCTGCCATTCCCCTTTTCCAAAGTGTACAGCAGTCCTTACTGTCCTTAAAGGTGTACCCAGAACATATTGGTTTAAATCCAGATAACAATAAAGTATGTGTTAGAATTTCTCTCATGGAAAACACTGCACTACATATTCTTGATCGTTGCTATTTCAGTGAATTGACAATTAGAGTAAGCTACCAAAGCATTAAGTATCTGTTACAGTGATGGAATTCTTATCAATGGATATTGTGATGGCTGGACAACATATATAATGTAATAATGTCACTGATTTCTACATGTAAAAAATGCTGAATTGATAAATTTTTGTGATATGTAAACATACATATTAACAACAGAAAACTAAGACCCTTTCTTCATTCTCCCCCCACCATCCGCCAAAGAGTGGAGGATCTAGGCTGAACTGAGTGTGCTCAGAAATCAAATATTATCAGTGTATGGAGTTCAAATCCTTTGCTGTCTAAAAGCAAATCTACTTCACGAAAGCAGAAAACTTATTCAGGGCCTATGACTATGAAGATGAAATATCTATACCTTGAATGAAATTATGAGAACAATTTAATTGTGATCTTTTGTTTGGACCATTTTTATTATTGCTTTATTTTTCTAAGGTTTTGTAAAACGAGGAGGCTATATTTATTTAACTTTTATTTATTATTGTTATTTTAAGAGAAATGTGTCATTTTTTTATGACAAAGGTTTTCACAAACATGAAACTAGTATCTGAAAAGAGGAAACTAGACCGGTGCCCTCCAGCTGCAGGCAGTGAGAGTGGGTTGGCTCACTTGGGGCCAGGCTGCAACAGTGGGGCGGGGGTGGGGATTGTAAGTGTTAAAAGACCCCATCCCAAATCTTAAGGAGCCTTGAAGAAAAAGTACAAGGGTCCCCGAAAGGCCCAGCCACCCCTAGATTGGTCAGTAATGGGTGTCTGTCCAAAGGAGGTCCCCTCATAGCAGGATTTCATCCTGTGACAACCTAAAACTACCTTTTATACTGAAAAAGAACAGCCGAGCTGGCGTGGCAGCTGCTGGAGGTTTACCTAGCCAAGCTGCCCGGGGCCAGCTCAGGGCCCTGATTCCTGTCTAGTCCCTGGAGATAGTTATATTTAATATATTTTTATATAAATACACAGAGAAATAGAAAATATAAACTCTGAGGAGTTAGGGAAGAAATGTCTGGAATTTTGCAAGAATCTGGAGCCGGAGGTCTGCTCAGGCCAAGCTGACCTCCTCCTTGACCCCTTTGGTCTCAAGCTTCTCCTCCTTGGCTTTCTCCTCTTCTGCGACTCCTTCCTTCTCCTCTGGCTCTTTCTCTGTGTCATCCTCTCTTTTGACTCTCATCTTTTTTGAAGTCGAAAGAGTTTTTGCGGCCACCCTCTCCCTCTCCATTGGAGTTGGAGAACTCTTCTTCCCAAGCAACGCTCTTGTCAGTGGAGCAGGTTGAGATGCACTTCTCCGGGTCCTCTTCGTCCCATCACCACTTTCCTCTGGGACAGCGTCCTTGGGGATCGCTTGCCTCTGGACCCCATGGGCGAGGGGCAACATCCTCAGGTTCTTGAAGCGTCTCTGCTTGATCTTCTTCAGGTACTCATTAGTGTTCCGGTTGGTCATGTTGAAAGGGCTGATGTGAAGCTTGAAATCTGGTCCGATGTATTCATAGTCGTTGTAAGGAAGCTCTTTGGGGATCTCTGTGCTCAAGGCTACAGCTGTCTCACACATCCAGCACCTCACGATGTTGTGAATGGTGTAACCACCTCCTCCCAGCATCGGCATCGGCAGGTTGAAATTCTTCACAAATTCTACACGCTTGGCGTGCCCTTTGATGGTCAGGTTGAAACCACCTAGTTGATCCCTGACAGGGTGTCGGAGCAACACTGGAGGAAGACCACGGTAGGGTAGAACATCTCCATGACCTTGGAGATGACTGGCCTGGAAATGGCTTCGCAGGACTCGTCGTCAATCCCATCTCAGAGCAGGTAGTTGACAGCATAATACTTGCCTTTGCAGCGCCAATATCCCACAAGTCATGATCCCTGGGAAATACTCCCCATACTTGTGGAAGGACACGGTCACGAGGTACCATGGTGAATGCCGATGTCAATGGAGAGCACCCTCTGGTGATACTTAGCACCTCCAGGAAGGCCAAGACAATGTCCTTGACTTAACAGAAGCCAGTTGCCTTGGTCTTCTTGGCCTGGTGCGGGCCCCCAGCCCAGTTCACAGCAAGGTCCGTCTGCTGCTTATTCCAGTTCACAGCACTTGGTGTGGACAGCGGACAGAATTCCAACAGCCCATCAAACACCAGACAGTCCTCACCGACTTTGAATCTCTGCATCTGCTTGCTGTACCCCAACGTGTTACCCGGGCGGATGGAGCGCAAGAACTTGATGTAGTCGTGGCTCTGGTACTTGGCCATCTCCTCTGCACTGGCTTTGTGGGGCTGGTAGATTTCCATGCTTCGGCGGAGACCTTAGTTGAGCAGCAAATTGTGAGTCATGAGAATTTGATAGGGCTTCATGGGATGACCTTGTCCATAATACTAATCTCCGTCGTAGTAGTAACAGACTTTCCTCTGGGTGCCCTGAGTCTATGCCATCTTGCTGCCATCCCTGCCGTGTCAGTCAGTCTGCCTTCATTTAATTTTTAATGTAGTGGTTTATGTTCTTGATACTTTTCAAAAACTTCAGAACTCACAGAGAAACATTTTCCTAAGTCTTATATTTTATTGCAATATCATTATTTTCAATGGTTCAATGAGTTTATCTCTTCTTTGACCAAAATTCTTAACTTAACAACTCAATTTATCATTTTAGCAATTGATTCAACAGCCAGCATCATACATGGAATGCCTTATTGGAGAATATATTTTACTGAATAAGGCATGACAAATCTCCCATTAAGAAGCAGGATCATTCTAGCCAATATAGAGTAGCAGAAATAGAATCAAAGGTTTGGTCTAAAGAAAATGAACCCAAAGCAAATACTAAATATATGGGGGAAAAAACTGTTGTCCAGAAGCTGGACATGAGAAAATTTTTATGTAAATTAATATCCAGTAGAAAACTATAGATGCCAGATTCTCTTCTTCTACCAAATTATGTATTCTCTAATTACTTCTAAAACTCCCTTGCTTTAGTCTGGACCTAATTTCTAGTTCCTCAATTTAACATTTGACTGGCTTACAATTTGGTACTTTTGCTTATTGGGGTGGCAGTGGTACAAATGAGACTATATGACTCAGTAAAATATATTTGGATTGTTGAAAGTCTAGTGAATAATACAAGCAGAATAGTAATCAAGGTAAATCTAAAATTCAAGTAAATTTGTGCTTTTAGATAAATGTTAATATTTATATTGATTATGTACCAGACACCTTTCTAAGAAAAATAATCATATAGATGGAGTGATAGAGAGATAAAAGTAGCACATTAGAAAGAGAAATGCCTTTAGTTATTTTAAACTTTAGAGGGACAAACATAAACCTAGGTTTTCTTTTCATCTTAAATTATAGATGCAGAGCATTATTAACAATGGCCATTTTGAAAGTAATATTTATAAGCAGTATCATCTTTTCTATGCATGCAAATTACATCTTAAGCTAGGCACCAAATTTCCTAAAAACCAATTAAAATGACCTTTTATAGATTTCTTTTCAATTAAAGCAGCTGTTGGTGGAATTTCCCCACAAAAATCCAATGTATTACAGGCACCAAGGAGAATCTGGTACACCTAGGAATGAGAACAGTTTGGCATGGCTTAACATCTTTTTGGATGATTCTGAGTAGAAAGGGAAAGCATGAATGAGTCACAGGACAGTGATCATTTTTCATTCACAGAAATTGCTCTTTTGTATGTGTGTCCTAGATGCTGATTATAAGTCTCTTCTCAGGGATGACATGTGTGCAAGCAAGTGCTTTTGCAGATTCCCACCGTGTTTTTCTCACCTACAATATCCTACATTCTTAATAGCAACTTCGGCACTTTAATCCAGTAACATTTAATGGATGCAGCTTAGAAGTGGGTTACTCATGGGGCTGCGAACCCCCAGGGCAGCTGCTTGAAACCACAAGTTGTTCCAAGGGAGAATGAGGGGCCTTTCTACTGCCTTAGATGTTTACAGGCTCAGACATCCATGGTGGCAGTTGTATTCAGTCCCCTAGAGTTGCTATGAGTTTGCTTTGAAATGATGATGGTGGCAGGTGTGCAAAGGTACCTGACACACTGGATGAATGTATGGATTGTGATAAGAGATGTAAGAGCCTTCAATAAAAATATTTTTAAAAAAAGAAACTAAAATTACTAGTTGAAATCTGAAATGATTACTTGATCTGGGCATTATAATATAAATGATATTACAAATGAAGCAGTTTATGTAAAAATGTTTTTCAGTATATAAAACCCAAGATTGATGAACCTATAGGGATAGCAAGTTGAATAAGGACTGCGGGTGTGGGACAGGTACAATGGTAGTAGTGATGGGGTGGTGGGTAAAAGGGAGAGAATGTCAAGGACTCCGGGAAAGAAAATAATATTTACAATCTGATTGTATAATACTGCTTGATGTGATTGAACTTTGGAATGATATGATATATGTATTAAAATAAATTAAATTAAAACAAAAATGAAGCAGATATTATATAAATAAAGAAAAACTGGAATAAGAATCTGCCACCCTTAGAAAAATGTATGAAGTATTTTTTTTCTGATAACCCCAACTCTAAGGACCCATAAACTTTACACTAAATTTATCAGGAAAAAATATAGAGGGAAGAACTAGGAAGGACAAAAGTAGTATGCCATCATTCGATGGATTTTGAGAGAAAGGTAACAAAGTATTTCTTTAGCAATCACTTTTGAGGCTATCAAAATAATTGGCAGAATAAAGGAGTATAGTTTGTATCTGTGATGTGATTTTTATTTTTATTTGCCCTGATTTCTCTTGCAGAATACTAGATGCTTGGAAACAGTCTTCTCTTTATTCTTTATATTGTCTGAAAATTAGCATTATCTCTCATTAACACAAATGCTTTGTGTTCCTAGAGAAACTTGAGCTTTGTCAGTGCTAGGTTCAGATCATGCTTTATCAACTTTCTAGCCTTTACTATATCAAAGCAACATGGATGAAGTAGAATATAGCTTAGTCTTTTATGAAGCAACTTTGAGGTACATGCTGCTAGTTCAAAAACTGGTACTTCTCAATTGAATATATTATTTTATTTTAAAATGAAGCATTTATTTTTAATGAAGTATTTATTTTTAATGAAGAAGGAAATTAAACTGAATGACATAGTTCCTCAAGAACTAAATTAAAAACACTATTTATTTCATCCCTTTGTAACAGAAAGTATAGAGATAAAAAAAGATTGACATGATAACGTTATAGACATCTATTCTTAATTAGTAAATTGTCTAGTCAGAGGAGAGGAAAAATAACTTTTCTTTAGAAGCCACCAGGAAAAAGACAAAGTGACATTTATCTATCTTAATATTCATAACTGTGAAAACAGTTGTCACTGAGTCAATTCCAACCCACCTGTGTCCGAGTATAACTGTGTCCATGGGCTTTTCAATGGCTGAAATCCCCAGGGGTTCTCCAGGGCTTACATCTAATTCTAAGGGGCTTCTGGTTGTATGAGACTCTCCAGACTTTTAGTGAACATCTAAATGAATTAGCTATTGAAGTTCCCAGAGAAGCTTTAACTCGCCCAGGGGCTGGTGTCTTTGCCAGGTACCATAATTGGTTCCAAACTTATTGGGGGCTGTACAACTCTTATCACAATCCATTTATCGTGTCAAGCACATTTATACATTTGTTGCCATCATCATTCTTAAAACATTTGCTTTCTATTTGAGTCCTTGGTATTGGCTCTTCATTTTCCTCTCCCTCCCCACCCCTCTTCCTCATGAACCCTTGATAATTTATAAATTACTATTTTTTGTCATGTCTTACACTGTCTGACATCCCCCTTCACCTACTTTTTTGTTGTCCGTCCCCCAGGGAAGGGGTTATATTAGATCATTGTGATCAGTTCCCCCTTTCTATCCCACCTTCACCCTCTCAACACTGGTCCTGCAGGGGTCATCTGTCCTGTTTTCCCTGTGTTTTCAGTTCCTATCTGTACCAGTGTACATCCTCTGGTCTATCCAGACTTGCAAGGTAGAATTGGGATCATGATACTGGGAGGAGGAAGCATTTAAGAGCTAGAGGAAAATTTTATGTTTCATTGTTGTTACACTGCACCCTGACTGACTCATCTCCTCCCCGTGACACTTCTGTATGGGTCTACAGATGGGATTTGGGTCTCCACTTTGAACTCCCCTTATTTACAATGATATGATTTTTTGTTCTTTGATGCCTGATACCTGATCCCTTCAACACATTCCAACTGAACTTCTTCCAAGACAGATCTTCTTGCTTAGATCCTGTTCATATTATAGTCAACCCCCTTCAGCAATCCTCACATAGAAAATGTACCAATTCTTCTCTGGATTTCCTTATTCATTCCACGTGTATTTGAGGCGATTGGGAACACCATGGCTCAGTGCACCTTAGTCCTCAAAATTATATCTTTGATATTTCGTGATTTTCTAAAGATATTTTGCAGCAGATTTTTCCAGTGTAATATGCCATTTGATATCATGGGTGTTGATTGTGGATCAAAGGAAATAAAATCATTGACAAATACAAGCTTTTATCTACTTACCATGATGTTGCTTATGGGTCCAGGTTTTTTTTGTTTTGTTTTGCAATCCATACTGAAGGCTCCAGTAAAAACAATGTCTCCTGCATGCCACTGGTAGTTACACAGTGTTCCCCAGTCTAGGTATTGTGTTATTTTTTACACAGTCCCGTTTCTCAGATTATTGGCAGCACATAGATGGAATAAGTTTGGTAACAAAGTACAACCCTGATGCACACCTTCCCTGATTTTTAAACCACTCGGTTTCTCCTGTACTATATCCTGGGGAGTAGTGAACCACAAACTGTAAAAGCTAAATTAAGCTAAGTATTCGAATAAGATCACATAGATAATAAAAAAATCAACCAAAGATTATTTTCACATATGCATACTCATTATAAAACAGCCCGGGTGACACTCTGCTTAGACATGAACTGTTAACCACAGGCCAGGTTTCAAACCACAAATAATCAGGTTGTCTGCGCCCATGAAGATTCATAGTCTCTTCTAAAATGGATTGTGGTAATGATTGTACACTGTGATACAAATGAACTGTTGAATTGCATGGTGCTTGGATTATGTCCCACAGAAATTAGTTACAATAAATAGATAGATGGAAGCATTGATAAACTTAAGTAGATAAATTAAAAGATTCATCATCTTGGAAACTCTATAGGCTCTATAATATAGAGAGTCATTATAAGTTGGTATCAATTAGATATTATACTATTATACATAAATGCTGTTTTGGTCATAATAATAAATTTTTTAAAATGTAGTCTATTTAAATAACAAAATCAATCTAAAAAATCCCTGTGTGCTAGCACTATAAAATTTATTTCTCACTTACACTGAATGTTCACAAATGCTTATATAGCAAGTCTGGGACTCCAGGGAAAGGAGACTCCACCATTCTGTCGTTATATCGCATAGAAAATTCATCCCTTTAGCTACTATTAGATAGCAGCATTTTATGTCATCAAAGCCCAAAACAATTTTGGATTTTGAAGAAAATAGATTATTTGGTGGCATTTCCAGATTTTATAGTGAAGATTTCATGAGATCCTTAAATGTTTCCTGAATGACACCCTTTCTTTCTTTTTTCCTCCCTCCCTTCTTCCTTCCTCCTTCCTTTTTTTCTTTTCTGTGATCCAACTGGGTTTTTATAAAGGATGGAAGAAGTTTCAGGTTTTACAGTCTCAAAAGAATACACACTATTATTTCAGGGAAGTTAGCCAAACCACGTGTAAGCTGTGAACACGAGCAACTTAATAGGACTGCTTACCCACACGTGGTGAACTTTCTCATTTTTATACATGTTAAGGAGAACTCACTGAAATTGGAACAACTCAAAATCTTATCCTTGGCCTCAAAGGAAGTGAACATGTGTGTTTATATGTCTAAGTGTGTGTGTGTGTGTGTGTGTGTGTGTGTATATATGTGTAGGCAGATATAGTTTTGTTCATAATCATTACAGTTCTTTCTATAACACCTTCAATGATGACAAATTGAGCACCATGTACCATCTGAAACTTCCTCATACTAAAAAAGAGCTGTCAATATAATTTAACAGTATATATTCAACTGTTGAATGTTCACACAAGCCTCTACTTTCTGTTCTTCATTCTTAGTTTCCCTCTCTGATTAACTTAATCAGTTGAATGAAAAATACAAATCCCCATTATTTGTATCAACTATTTCTTGCTATGATAACATTTGGTTTTCAATTACTTCCCAAACCTTTTCCAAATAATTGTTCATCTACTTCAAAATATTATTTTTAAATTGTTTTATTCTCTTTTCCCTAAATCAGATATTCCCTAAGCTGGTTATATCCGTTACCAAGCCAACTGCCAAAGTCTCAAAGTATAAAAGATCCTTGCGCCAAGAGACTTAAACTCTTGCAGTTGGGACATAAAGTAAATAAATAAGTGAATGAGATAATTTATTAAAAAGCAAAACCAAAAAACTCCCTAGCTTCATCAGTCTAATTTTCAAGTATTTTTTCTAGTCAGCTTATGTCCTTGCCATTCTGTGGTAGATAAAATTATGCAACTAAGTCTCACTCTAACACATTTCATGTTGTTCTTTTTAAAACATTTGAAATGCTCTAAATCTCAAATTTCATTAAAAACATGGTTTTCTGGGATCTGGATGTATTGCTCATACACATGATTTACATTTTGTTGAGAGGAGTATTTTCCTCCTCAAAGACTCTTTATAAGGTTTCTGTTATCGTGGATAGCGAGATCTACTCTACATGAGTATGATGTTTGTATGTGTTCAGAGTAAACACTGAAAAGAAACCTGCTACTGAAATCCCCCAAGACCCCATCCTACCGGAAAGCTTGAAGCCTAGTGAGGAATGATAACCCCACTGCCATTGACTCAGCTGGGCTGTATACTGGCCCTCGAGGGCATAATAGATCTGCTCCTTGAGGTTTCTGAGCTTGTAAATCTTTACAGTAGAATACCTCATCTCTCTCCCAAGGAGCAGTTGGTGGGTTCGATCTAGGGACCTTGAAATTAGCATCCCACTGCATAACTAACTCCACTACCAGGGCTCCTGGATTTATGAGGTATAGAGATCTTTTAAAATGGAGAAACAAAGGAAGATTAAAGAACAAAACAAATACACAGAAAGGCAGGCAAGGAAGAAAACGAACCAAAAGGGCCATGCTCTTTTAGAGAAAGTATGTTGACATCTCCAAACTGGAGCAGTAGTGGTTCATAAAGAGAATATCTTTATATGTGAAAAAATAGAAATAATAATTCCTTATTGCACCTAATATTTCCCTAGATTCATATTCACACATTCCAAGTTCCTATTATTAGCAGATTTTGCAGCTGTTTCACCTTTCCTTGAGCCATTTGATCCCATGAACAAATGAAGATCCTGAAGACTCCACTGTCACAGATTTCAGCCATTCGTGTCACCCTGGAAGACTCTTTCGCAGTCACATTTTGAGTGCCCTCCGAATGGAAGGGCCCACCTCTTGGCACTCTCTCTGGCATTGTTCATTGGACCATCAGTGTCTGATGATGCTTCCACGTTATGCATAAGATTTTCCGCAGTTACTTCCTCCCACGTGGGCAGCCGACTCCTTCCTTGTCTGTTCTTAGTCTGCCCTTCCTCCTTGTTTGTTCTTAATCTGCCCTTCTTCCTTGTCTGTTCTTAGTCTGCCCTTCTTCCTTGTCTGTTCTTAGTCTGCCCTTCTTCCTTGTCTGTTCTTAGTCTGCCCTTCTTCCTTGTCTGTTCTTAGTCTGCCCTTCTTCCTTGTCTGTTCTTAGTCTGCCCTTCTTCCTTGTCTGTTCTTAATCTGCCCTTCTTCCTGTCTGTTGTTAGTCTGCCCTTCTTCCTTGTCTGTTCTTAGTCTGCCCTTCTTCCTTGTCTGTTCTTAATCTGCCCTTCTTCCTGTCTGTTGTTAGTCTGCCCTTCTTCCTTGTCTGTTCTTAGTCTGCCCTTCTTCCTTGTCTGTTGTTAGTCTGCCCTTCTTCCTGTCTGTTGTTAGTCTGCCCTTCTTCCTGTCTGTTGTTAGTCTGCCCTTCTTCTTTGTCTGTTCTTAGTCTGCTCTTCTTCCTGTCTGTTGTTAGTCTGCCCTTCTTCCTTGTCTGTTCTTAGTCTGCCCTTCTTCCTTGTCTGTTCTTAATCTGCCCTTCTTCCTGTCTGTTGTTAGTCTGCCCTTCTTCCTTGTCTGTTCTTAGTCTGCCCTTCTTCCTTGTCTGTTGTTAGTCTGCCCTTCTTCCTGTCTGTTGTTAGTCTGCCCTTCTTCCTGTCTGTTGTTAGTCTGCCCTTCTTCTTTGTCTGTTCTTAGTCTGCTCTTCTTCCTTGTCTGTTCTTAGTCTGCCCTTCTTCTTTGTTCTTAGTCTGCCCTTCTTCCTTGTCTGTTCTTAGTCTGCCCTTCTTCCTTGTCTGTTCTTAGTCTGCCCTTCCTCCTTGTCTGTTCTTAATCTGCCCTTCTTCCTGTCTGTTGTTAGTCTGCCCTTCTTCCTTGTCTGTTCTTAGTCTGCCCTTCTTCCTTGTCTGTTCTTAGTCTGCCCTTCTTCTTTGTCTGTTCTTAGTCTGCCCTTCTTCTTTGTCTGTTCTTAGTCTGTCCTTCTTCTTTGTCTGTTCTTAGTCTGCCCTTCTTCCTTGTCTGTTCTTAGTCTGCCCTTCTTCCTGTCTGTTGTTAGTCTGCCCTTCTTCCTTGTCTGTTCTTAGTCTGCCCTTCTTCCTTGTCTGTTCTTAATCTGCCCTTCTTCCTGTCTGTTGTTAGTCTGCCCTTCTTCCTTGTCTGTTCTTAGTCTGCCCTTCTTCCTTGTCTGTTCTTAATCTGCCCTTCTTCCTTGTCTGTTCTTAGTCTGCCCTTCTTCCTTGTCTGTTCTTAGTCTGCCCTTCTTCCTTGTCTGTTCTTAGTCTGCCCTTCTTCCTTGTCTGTTCTTAGTCTGCCCTTCTTCCTTGTCTGTTCTTAGTCTGCCCTTCTTCCTTATCTGTTCTTAGTCTGCCTTTCTTCCTTGTCTGTTCTTAGTCTGCCCTTCTTTCTTGTTTGTTCTTAGTCTGCAAGCTCCGCTACACCTGTTTACTTTGGGTGACCCTGCTGGCATTTGAAATAAGAGTGCCAGAGCTTCCACAGCACAGCAGCCCACAGCCACCGCAGTAGGACAAACTGACAGACAACTGGATTGTGACGCCCTTGTACTTGTAGGGTGGTGCTGGAAAGGAATGCTGGAAGTGTCATGGGCTTCAGAAAGGGCGAGCTGTCCTGTCTCAGAATAAGAGCGGCCAGAGTGTTCCTTAAATGTAAGGATGGCACAACATTGTTTTATAGATTTTGGACATTTCCCAGCAGAAACCAGTACCTGGAGAAGAATCTCATGCTTGGTAAAGCAGAGGGGCAGCCCCAAGGAGGGAAGCCCTCAAGGAGATGGAGTGACATCATGGCTGCAACAATAGCATTGGGGACAGGAACAGGGTGAGGTTGGCACAGGACCAGGCAGTGATTCTTCCTGATGTTCTCTAGTCACTATGGTCAGAACCAGCTTAATGGCACTTAACAACAAGGCTGATATAAAATTATCCATAAATGGAAAAAGAAAATATTTTCTAATGCAAAAAAAGGAGAGAATGCTTCAGTTTGTTCTGACACAGAAAAGAGGTGCACTGTTTTCCCACACAGATGTTTACATCATTTTTTTTCAACCCACTCACACCACGGACAGTAATTCTGTCATCATTGCATAATTGTTGATTTTTCTCCTGCTCTATTTTTCTTTTTTGCCCCAATAGCTTGCTCTCTCTTAATTAGTAACACCATATCAGCTTTTTCTTTAATAAACATATCTTTTTATTTTAGTTTCAAAACTGAGTACACTTGATTTTGAATTTCCAGGAACATATTTTATTTCTCCCACTCAGTCTGATTGATTGAAAGATGGATCTAGGTTTCAAATTGCTTATGGTTCAGTAATAAAGAAATGAGAGAACTCCATTGTTGTGGAGTTGATTCTGAGTCATAGTAATCCTGAAGGACAGAGTAGAATTATTCTTGTGGATTTCAAAGTTTGTAAATTATTCCTGAAGGGAAAGTCTCATCTTTCTCCAGCAGACTGCCTGGTTGGTTCACACTGTCTTAGTCGCCCAGCGGGTAACCAACTATGCCACTAGGGCTCCTTGGTTCAATAATAGAATTTTTCATTGCAGGAGGCAACAAATTTCTGTTTCCCCTTGAGAATTTTTAAGCTTCCTACAATTTGCTACGAAAAGAAAATCCCTGACCTATAAAAATGCCAATTATGTGGCAGACATCATACTACTTTTTCTGTATCCATTTTACATACTAATTCCCAATGTTACAAATATGTAGATGCTCAAAGTGGGATCATTTCCTACTCCTAAGACAAACAAACTTCAATATCGTGTAGTTTGATATACATATACTTTAAATTATCTGATATTTTTCTTTGTCAAATATCAAAATGATTGCACAATGACATCAGTGATTCCACAAAACAGTGTGCAATCATTTCTTCGGGGATGCCATTGTCAAAGTTCTACAGCCATAAGTCTATTTATTACCTATGCCTTCCGCTTCCTGACCTTTATCCCTCTTCCCCACCTGCCTGGCACTACTCACCCTGCTTCGGATCCTGGGACGGCCAATGAGAATCTCTTAGGATTCTTTGGGGTTTGGTGATTATAGTACAGTGCTTATTGTCAATTGCCAGAAATTTTATTTTGAGCACAAAGGATAATTTCCTCATTTTTGGAGAAACCAAGCACTGTTGAAAGTCATAGAACATGTTGTAAACATCCCGTGGAAGAACATTAGAGAGTCACAAGTTGGACTTGAAGTGGTGCCTAGACAAGGTCAAGACCCTCCGTGGTCAAAGGTGTTTTGTTGTTTTTATTTTACTTTTGTTGATTTACTACTTGCAGATTACACATTGATTATGGATAAAATTCATGTAAATCCCGTTCAATGACAGGGACTCCAGATGAGGGAGAGTCTTGGCATCTGTATTACTCACTCAGATCACTTGTCAGAAATAAAAAGAACCCAGACCCGCGCTTGCCCTGTGATGCGTCCGTGCATTCCAGAGGAAGCATTATTGGCTTCATTGTGCTCACTCCATAAGGACATTTCCTCTTTTTGAGTGAATGGATGCTTCGAGCATCGCAAGGAGCTTAACATTTGTTCTCTTCTTCAAAATCTCAAAATCTTCATGTCCTTTCTCTCTCCTATGTTCTACCAATGATATCCTTAAGTGAGCTTTTGTATTTCCCAACACATTCATGAGCCAGCAGGACGCTGTGTTGAAAAGGGCGAGGGGAAGGAATAGAGCGGTTCGTACTTCCCCTAAGTGTATTAACTGGAAAGCTCCTCCACTGAAGTGACGCACTGAGGCACTTCAACCGTTGCTCCTCTGACCCTGAAGCTTCAAGTGCGAGCTCAGCTCAGTTCCTATTATGAGAGACACACAAAGCTGCATTGTCACAAATCTATCCAGGAATGGAGAAAGTGGTAATTAAATTAACATGGCTGTTGGGGAGAGAGGTTGCTTCATAACAAAATCTCTCAGAACTGAATCTCATTTTTCTGCTTCCTAACTCTAACAATTAATGAGACAACTCAGGATCGAGGTATTTATATTCAGTCTTATAAGTCACCTTGCTACAAATGTCTTCCCCAATTGTTATAAAATTTGATGAAAATAAAAATTTATATATATACATATATAATATATATATATATCCCTATAAACTTTCAGAAAAAAATTAAGAGGTTTCAGAAAAATAACTGCTCCAAAAAGAAGGAATGCTTACAGTGAACTCCAAAAAGATGGACTTCAAGGTTGGACAGCCAATAGCTAAATCATGGACCAATTATCTTCAGTTTTAGTCTATAATAGAATTAGTCTTCTACCAAGAGATCTG
Organism: Tenrec ecaudatus; assembly: GCF_050624435.1. NCBI lineage: Eukaryota > Metazoa > Chordata > Mammalia > Afrosoricida > Tenrecidae > Tenrec > Tenrec ecaudatus. The sequence goes on along the minus strand of NC_134533.1, from coordinate 30,982,345 downwards.
GGCATAAATAGCCACAGGGAACCTGACATCTAGGTCTCTTGAACAATTTTCCTGTCAGCTCTGGATATGCTCAAGCCATGCGCAAGATCAGTGATATTGACTGCATATTCAAATCACTTGCGTAGCTTAAATAAAATGCTGTTGCTTGAGTCTAACCTTTTGAGATTCAAATTAACTGGTCTTGGGACTGCCTTTGAATTTGAACTTTTAAAACTCCCCAGGTGATTTCATGTTCAGTGAAGGCTGAAAACCACTGCACTTCACAATTAAGCTTCTTGAGAAGTGTGTGTGTGTGTAATAGATATTTTGTCTGTTTGTAAATGGAGTTAATGTATATAGTCTTAAGTCTGGATCAGTTAATGTATGTAAACATTAAATAGAAATAAAGAGAATTTGTATCAATGCTCATCATCTTAAAAGTTTTAGATCCTGTTCTTATATCTGCCTTCACTTTAAATCCAAGAGTTGCCTACTATACAGACTTTACAGCACTTGACTCATGTGTCCAGTACTTGTCTGTCTGTTTATCAAACGGTGATGCCGTGTGTTGCTGTGATGGTGGAAGCTATGCCACTGCCATTTCCAATACCAACAGAGACAGCTAAAGTGAACCCATTTCAGCAGAGTTGACAGATTATGAAGAAGAAAGAGGCCACCCACTTTGGAGGAATTAGTCACTGAAAAACTTTTAATTGGCAGTAGAACATAGAAAGATATGATAAACCTCATGAAGAGCAACAGAAAGTTGTCAGAGATCGTGCCAGGAAATGAACCCTGAGGTCAGAAGGTACTCAAAATCTGACTAAGAATAGACCATAGGAACATAGACAGAGTAAAGCTGGCAGGAACTCCATTAGCTTATAATTAGCTTAATAATTGGAACTCAGAATGCACAAATTATAAACATAGAAAAATTCGAGGTTCTGACAAAAATGAAATGGCACACATAAAAGTTGATACGCTAGGCATTAGTGAGTAGAACTGGACTAATGTTGGCCAAAAGTTGATACGCTAGGCATTAGTGAGTAGAACTGGACTAATGTTGGCCAAAAGTTGATATGCTAGGCATTAGCAAGTAGAACTGGACTAAGATTGGCCATTTGAATCCAAAAAGTGACAGACTCAAGAGTAATGGTGTCTCAAGAGTAATGCTCATTTAATGTAAAATGGTGTCTCATTCATCTTCAAATATACATTTCAAGCTCTACTTTGAAGTATAATACTGCCGTGAGATTGCATGATAGAATTTTCCAAGACCAATGACTTCTTATGACAAATACTATTTTAACACCACACAAAGCAACTAGACATATGGAATTCTCCAGATAAATGACGCAGAAATAAAATGGACTACATCTGTGGGGAGCGCAAATGTAGCAGCTTTTGAGAAGCCAAAGAAGCTCACACTCAGCAGCTAAAAGGAAGTCAGGGACCAACTGTGGAATAGACCACTAATTGCTCATATGTAAGCTTAAGCTGATGCTGAAGAAAATTAAAACAAATCAACAAGAACCAAAATATGCCCTTAATTACATCACACCTGAATTTGTAGAACATCTCACGATTTGATCCATTTGTGATAGAGAGGTTTATTGTGCCAACCTGGCCACCAGGAACATGTGGGATTAATCAGGTCACAGTTTGATTGGAGGGCAAAGAGATAAATGGCTTGGCAAGGCCTGTCCCTCGTACTCTTGCTCTCTGGTGATCTGACCAGCATGCAGCTACTTTAGCTAGTTCTCTGTCTCAACTTGTGAGCTACACTACATGTCAGACAGCCAACCCATGGATCCTATCGCTAGAACTTGTTCTTTCGAGACCTGTTTTACCACACTGCTGGTGTGTACATTGCTTGAGCTTGAGGGGGTGGATCCTGTTATCTTAGCTTCACTAAGCTCCTGAGCTACTGACTGTTGGTGGACCTGTATTGCTGTTTGCTGCCTGCAGGCAGACTCTGCCTGCATTTCGGGAGGAAATACTTAGCTGTCTGCTTCCTTGACCTTGGACTCAGCAGCCCTCTTGAGTTAAAAGATTTCCAATATATTAACTGTTCCACGGAAGTGAGTTGAACGGATCCCTCTGTACTGCTGTATGGACGAATTAGGTGTTGTATTACTTCATGCTATATAAAACTATCCATATATATATGGATATATATATATATATACATACATTCATAAGTGTCCTGGTCTTGTTTCTCTAAAGAACCCTGCCTAACACACCCTTCAACATAAATGTCTGAAGACCTGATGAGCTATGGAATGACATTAAGAACATTATAAATGACGAAGGCAAAGGTCATTGGAAAGACAGAAAAGAAAGTAAAGAGCAAAATGGATGCCAGAAGAAATCCCAAAGCCTGCTTTTAATCTAGAGTAGAAAATGGAAGAAATGAAAAGTATAAACACTGAACCGAGAGGGGAGGAGAGACTTGAAGATGCTCTTGGGAACAGTAGGTTGGAGGGTCTTTAGTGGCATGCTGTGGGTGGGCAGAATTGACCTAGGACATCGGGGTATTCCTGGACCCCAGGCCAGACAATGTGGGGCACTGGGACACTGAATCCTGCCTCTTCAGGGAGCACTTCATGCTCCAAAGGCTACATTGGGATACCCCACACGGGATCTCCACGGGTGAACTGAACCCTACCTCAGACCTCCTGGTACCCTAAGGACTTTAAGCCAGAAAATGCATGGTGTCTGAAGGAGCCGAAGACAGCTGTGCCAAGAACAGTATATTGTTGGTTGGTGGACAAATGAGGTCTTGGAATAGAAAGCATGTTTAGAGACTGATTATGGAACCAATTGTACAACTATGCTTGACATGATTGAACTATGGCATAATATAACATATATATTAAATCCCAAATTACAAAAAAAAAAAGCATAGCTCCTGGAATGGATTTTGGGCCTGGACTAAATCTAAATCCTGGTGCCAACTTTAGAACAATTAGCTCTTACATCATGGTCCTGATATATACTTGCCCTCAGGAAGGGAACACATGGGCACTATAGCAAAAATATGGTAAAGAATTTAGATGGTGCCCACCTATTAGATAAAATAGCATCTGGGGACTTAAAGGCTTATCACTAAACAAGCAGTCATCTAAATGAGATGTCCATTAAGTCCACATGAAAGAAGCACATCATCATCAATCACTGAAAGATTTTAAATCATATAATCCGAAGGAGGTATCAGTTTCAGAGCCTAAATTGTAAAACTATGGTGTGCATAAAGCCATGGATGACAGAGGAGTCAAAGATTCATTTTCGAACTACTTACACAATAAGCCTCCAGAGAACTCCCCATATCGCCAACTGAAGGAAGGGAGGAAAGTGATTACTAAACAGATGCTTGGGAGAGACTTGTAAATATCAAAAGCACAAATGTGAACCAAACTGTTAAAACTTTGTCAGTAGATTCTCCTAGGACGTGGGCTGGACATGTTGTGGTTTCCAATTTTTTTCTGTATTTTTGGTTTGTATTGTTTTCTTCAGTTCTTGATGGTTCATATTGGAGTGCATCTCAGAGGTGTTACGTCAATAGAGGGCACCCTCTTGAAGCTGAGTTATATGCTTACTGCTGTTCGGTATATGAAACCTAGGATCAATGAACCTTGAGCGACAAAGTAGAATAAGGGGTTTAGGGGGAAGGGAGGTACAATGGTAGGGGTGGGGTGGTAAAAGGAAGACAACATAAAGGAGTCCATGTAGAAAAATAATGTTTGTAAACTGATTGTGGTACCAATTGTACATTCTGACTGAGAAGACTGAAATTTGAGATGATATAGGTACTGCCCCAACTAATAAAAAATAATGAACATAATCATATACAGTAAGAATGGATATCATCATATAAAAAAAGCTGAACAGAAAATTTCAAAGGTTCGATTTTGGGAAAAAAAGGAAAATATTATAATGACATATGCAAAAACATAGAATTAGAAAACCAAAAAGGAAGAAAATACTCATCTCATCTTAAACTGAAATAACTGAAGAAAATATTAAAGCTAAGAGTTATAATATTGAAAGATCCCAGAGGAAAAATATTGAATGATGCAGGAAGCTTCAAAAGAATGGAAAGGAAAACAGAGAAAGTATACTAAAAGATATATTTAAAGTATATATTTTATCTGTATGCTGAGCAAATAATCAGAGAGAAACTAGATTATGTGGTAAAGAATTCAGTATCAGGATTGGAGGAAGGTTTATTAACAACCTGAAATATGTAGACGACACCATATAACTTGCTCAGAATGAGGAGGACTTGAGAAGTTTCTGATGAGGGTCAAGGATTGCAACCTTGAGTCTAGATTACCCCTCCATGTAAAGAAAACAAAAATCCTAAAAACCAGACCAATACATAACAGAATAAATGAAGAAAAGAATGAAATTGCAAAGGATTCCGTTTGTTTGGATTCACAATCAATGATCGTGAAAGCAACAGTAAAGAAATTTAAAAATGGACTCCACTGGGCAAATGTGCAGCTAGAGAACTCTTCAAGTGTCGACAGGCAGGGAGGTTACACTGAGGACTAAGGTGCTCCTGAAACAAACCATCTTATTTTCTTTTTCTTCAGAAGCATGTGAAATTTGGACATAAGTTGGAATAAGGAATACAGGAGAAGAATCAATGTGTTTTAATTAAAGTGCTGCTGAAAAATACTAAGAGTACCATAGAGAGCTAGTAGAACAAACAGATCTGTCTTGGCAGAAATAGAGCCATAATGCTCCTTAGAGCAAGACTGGTGAGGCTTCCTTCATCTAACATATTCTTAGGACACGTTATTAGGAAAGGGACGTCTGTGGAGAAGGACATTGTGCTTGGTAAAGTAGGGGGCAGAGAAAAAGAAGGCCCTCAATGATATGAATGGACACAGCGGCTGCAGCAATAGGCTCAAGCATGGGAACAATTGTGAGGATGGCTCAAGACCAGGGAGTGTTTTTTTGTTTGTTTTCTGTGGTTCAGAGGGTCACTACAGGTTGGAATAGACTCAATGGCACCTAACAACAACATACCCCCCAAAAAACTAGTTGACAGGCAACCATTTGAAGGCACAACAGAAGAGAAAGAACCAATAGTACTGAAGGAAAAAAGTCCATGTTTCACTGAGTATAGCAGCCAAAACCAAGACTCCAGAAATTTATAAAATGCCAGGTGGACTGTTTCAAAAAGCTGATGCAGCACACACTCAACTATTCCAAGAAATTTGGAAGAGTGCTACCTGGCTAAATGGCTGGAACAGATCTAGACTTATACCCAGTCCTAGGAAAGAAGACCCAACAGGAGACAAAAATTATAGAACAATCCCGTTGATGACACATGCAAGTCCAATGTTGATGGCGATCCCCCAGTAGTGGGTGCAGCCGTACAGTTACTGGGAGTTTCCCAAAATTCAGCCTAGATTCAAGAGTTCTTAGAACAAGAAATATCATTGTTGACATCAGCTAGATCTAGTCTCAAAGGAGAGAAATATAGAGGGATGTTTACTTGTGTTTCATTGACTGAAAAGATGTAGAACTATGTGGATCATAATAAACTATTCTGTGTTTTTAGAAGAATGGGAGTTGTAGAACACTTTATTGTTCTTATGTGGAACCTATGCATGGAGGAAGTTGTGTGAAGAAAACAGTTTAAAATAAAGAAAGGTGTGCATTGGGGTTGTATTCTCTAACTATATTTGTTCAATATATATACTGAGCAAACAATCAGAGAAGATAGCTTTATAAAGAACAATTCGGCATCAGGATTGGAAGGAGACATTCTCAACCTGCAATATGCAGATGGGTCCTCCTTGCTCGCTGAAAATGAGGAGGACTTGAAGCACTTGCTGAGGCCTTACAACTCAATATTAAGAAAGCAAAATTCCTCACAACTGAACCATTAGGTAGCATCATAATAAACTGAGAAAAGGTTGAAGTTGTCAAAGATTTCATCTTGCTTGGATCCAAAATCAATGCACTTGAGAGAGCAAAAGGACACTTTGCAGTATGTAAAACTGCTGCACAAGACCTCCCTGTAGTGTTGAACAGCAACGATGCTACTTTGAAGAAGATGAGCATGGCGCAAGCCGTGGTATTTTCTGTTGTTTCATATGCATGTGAAAATTGGGCATTAAATAAGTTAAACTGAAGAAGAATCTGTGGATTTGAATAATAGTACTCATAAAGAATATTGGAAGTAGCATGGACTGCCCTAGCCAGCAGGTACCTTAGAAATAAGGATGGCAAGTATTCAATTTGTCTACTTTAGACATTTTAGTAGGAGAGGACAGACCCTGAAAAATAACACTATGCTTGATAAGGTAGAAGGGCATCAAAAAAGAGGAAGGCTCTCACCAAGAGGATTGACACGATGGCTGCAACAATGGCTTCAGAAATAACAGTTTATGAGAGTGACACCGGAGCGGCAATGTTTCCTTCTATTGGACATAAGGTCACTGTGAACTGAAATCAACTTGATGGCATTTAAACATCCACAATCAGGTGGCAGTGTCATCATTTCTAGCCATCTTCCAAGATTTTCCTTCTGACAGCCTGTTCTTCAACACACTGACTTTAGAAAATTTGGCTTAGTACAAGAGGACGCCCTTTATGCAATGCATTTTCTCAATGATGAAGTTGACGTACCACTAAGAGTTGAGTCACACGTCAGTTATATCTAGAAAAATGCATAAGATGGATGCTGTTAAGGATACCTAATAAACATGCATACCTATCTGCCGCAGTTTCTTTCCAAATTGTCACAGAAGTTAGAGTAAAGTGATTTTTAAAGAAATATACTATAAAAATAAGTAACGAGGCAAAGAAAAAATGTGCATTTTAAGCAGATGGAGAGTGGTAACAGATGGAGAAGAGCAGAGAAAGCTCAAGTTTAAGCTAGCCACAGAGAGAGAGCTGGAGAAGCACCTGTTTTGCATTTCCCGACCCTAAAACTGTGCAAGAGCTGGCTCAAACACAGGCGTCTTTAAGTGAGGGGTAAGAACTAAAAGAGGATCGTTTGAATGTCTTTTTAAGAAAGTGTTTTACTCACTTATCCCAGACGAGCAATGCCCCTTTTTTCATAAACAGCAAATGCCTGAAAGGGTCTATTATTAGAAGCAAGTCAACAATAAATACAGTAAATTGACAGAATGCTAGGCACAGCCGAGGACATGAGATCCAAATGAAACAGGATCGGGGCATTGGATATTTGCTTAGGTAAAAAGCCAGGAAGGTCCCGTTTAGGAGCATGCTCTCTAACGTAGGAATCTTAGCAGTGCCAGCAAACAGCCTGTGACTTTGTTAGTTATCCTTCTTGTGCTTCGATTTTCTCATATAAAAATAGTTTTAATGATACTTATCTATTATTGCAATCAGCAAACCAGTGAAGAGATATAAAGCACATGTTCCAGTGTTGGTAGAAATGAAGCATCGTAAACAAAGGATTTCCAAAAGCTCGTGGAACCAATGGAAATAAAATATGGTGCTCTTCCACGCAAACTTTTTAAAGCCTTAAGTGGAGAGCAAATGCCTTGAGAATGATTGGGGCAGGGAATGTATGGATGTGCTTTATACAATTGATGTATGTATATGTATGGATTGTGGTAAGAGTTGTATGAGTCCCTAATAAAATGTAAAAGAAGAAAAGAGAAAAGAATGATTAGGGCAAAGACTGTACAGATGTGCTTTATACAATTGATGTATGTATATGTATGAACTGTGAAAAGAATTGTATGAGCCCCAATGAATTGTTTAAAAAAAAAAACCTTTTAAAGCCTGCTTGTGCTTGTTAACTATTATTATTATCCCAATATTCAGCTCGAAGAATATGGACAAAGAAGATTACAATCAACAACCAGATGAATATAGTTACTTCCCAAAGAGGGTCAGGACTATGCTTATATTTTGTAGACATATACATTCACACTCAAACACATATAACCTTTGATAATTGCAAGTTCTCCAATAACGCCACCAACCAGATCAATCTAGATGTAAACCCACTCTGAAACTAATCTCTCCAATAATAGGATATTCCAACAATTTGGGGGGGGGATTTTTTCTCCTTAAATATGTGCAACCTTTGAGTATCAATAGATATTTAAAGAAATTTTCTTTTGGCACATATAGAAAATAAAATTCTTTAAGAGATTTTTTAAATGAAGATAACAGAGATTTCAAATTTCAAAAAGGGGGTACAAATAATTCCTTCAGAGAAAAGAAAAAACACATTATACACATGACAAAAACTAGGATGCTATTAAAAGGAATATTTAGAGAACACAATCAAAATTTACAAATTAAAAAATAGGATAGAAGACATTAAAACTCATCACAATAGCAGGAATATAGTTGTGGACTTCTCAACGTAAATAAAATTAAAGAAAATATATTTGAAATTGAGAGTTAGTATAATAAAGTTTGAGTCACTACAGAATACTGAGTAATAGGAGTGCCAACAACAAAGAAACTGATGCACTGATCTGTAGTGATCAAAGACCACAGATGCTGTGAGATGACACCAAGTGCATCATATATGAGGACGGCAAAGGGTATAAAGGAGACAGGAAGTAAGAAAACACTAACAGGAGTGGAATGCATTGAATGTGCCAACAAGACCACCCTCAGTATTAGATCATTCCCTTGTAACCTTATGCAATAATCTTAAGCTCTCAAATATTTCATTTTACTAGGATCTCTAATTAATACCCATGGAATAGAAGCAACAGTAAAGAAAACAAATGATGTATTGCATTGGGAAAATCTGCTCCAAAAACCCTCCTTAAAGTGTGAAAAAATAAAGCTTAAACAACTAGATTGCATTAAATCTCAGCCACAGGCGATTTGTGTAAGGCATGAGAGGTAGCCAAAGGGATGTGACATTTAACACATATCCCCCTTTCCCCAGCATAGATGGTCCTGAGAAATGCCTTTCATGAGATTTCTCTAACAATTCTTACGAGGAACAACCAATTCTCCACTGTGAGAGTTACATAAATAGCATTTTCTTGTACATGTTCTGTTTCCTGCTCATTTCACCTTTACAAACTTAGATTCCTAAATAAACTATATATGCATAAACATCGGTTCCATACTTTTTTACCAGACAACCCAGATAAGGACCACCACTATCTAGGAATAAAACATATTTGAGTCCTCACTCATTAGGATCATAATTTGGTTAGCTGTCACCTAGACATTTCTGCACCATCCCAGCAATTGGCTGCTGAACAGGCCATTTTGAACTAAAAGCTTTCACTGGCTCATTTTCAGTTAGATAGCCGTCGTTCTACCTCTTTGATATCATAGCGATAGACACTTCCCCTGACTGAAGAAATCTGACCAAGCCGGATGACAGCTACATGGCCAAGTGAAAGAAAGAGATACAAAATGTTCTGGCATCAAATATTAAGGATAGTTTTATAATTTCCATATTTTGTTGGATCACTTTTCCTTGGAGTGGGCACAGATATGTACCTCTTCCTGTCCTTTGACCAGGTAGCTGCCGCCCCAAATTTTTGGCATAGGTGAGGGAGTACTTCCAGTGCTTCCTTAGCTTTGTGAAGCTTTCTGATTAGTATCCCTCAATTCCCCGAGCTTTATTGTTTTGCTAGTAACCTCGGTGAAGCTTGAACTTATTTCAATGACTGCAGCATATATATAGTTTTTCAAGGATATCAGATGTGTGGTGAGACTAGGAAGCATTTGATTATAGATGAAAGATCAAGTATGAAAAGTGATAAATAAGTACTCAATTATTCTAATGGAGAAGCTAGATTATAAATGGGTACTTTGGTAAAAGATATAACTTCTTCTGCCCTAATAAATAGTCAATGGGAGATTATGAAATAAAGAATAATATGACCTATTTTCTATTTCAAGAGGATTATATTGATTATTTGGCATAACAAGAACTGACTGGATTATAAATTAAGAAATAAGGTCTTAGACATCGCATGATAGAACCTTATAATACCAAAGATTTCTTTATTGCAATACCCTTTTCAACAATGCAAAAGGCAATTGTACACATGGGCTTTTCCAGACAGAAATCAAAGTGAGTACGTCTGTGGGAAAAAACAATGGAGACAGTCTCAGAAGCTAAAATGAGGCCAGGAGCAGATTGTGGAACAGACCATCAATTGATCACATGTAAGTTCAGATTGAATTTGAGAAAATTAAAATAATACCAGAACAGAAGAGCCAAAGTTCAAATATGATGAGTTTTCACCCAAATTTGGGAAACAACTCAAGAATAAATTTGATTTATTAAATACTAATGACATAAGATCTGTGGGATGACATCAAGAATATCATACATGAAAAAAGTAAAAGGCCAATAAAACCACAATAAAGGGGGAAAATGTTCAAAGTAGATGTTATAAGAAACTCTGAAACTGGCTCTTGAACTTAGGAATTTGCAAAGGCAACTGGAAGAAATATTGAAGTCAAAGAGCTAAACAAAAAAATTCAAATAAAAATTTGTGAGGATAAAATGAAATATTTTATTAAATGTACAAAGATCTAAAGTGGGGAAACCAAAAAAGTAGAACAGAAACAGACTTTAAAAAGCACTAAAAAAGCCTTGAGTGGACACACTGAATGATCCTATGGGCAAAATATTGAAACATCAAAAGCAGATTAAAGAATGCAGTCATTATGCCAAAGAGAGCTAGTCAACATTTAATGATTTCCAAAGGTAGCATATGAGCAAGAACAAATAGTAACAAAGAAGAATGTTCAAGCTGTACTGAAAGCCATAGCCAAAAACGAGGTTCTGGGAATTGATGGAATACCAATGGAAATGTCTCAAGAAGTTGATGAACCACCAAGAGAACTCACTCATTTATGCGAGGAAATATGAGTAACAACTATTTGGCCAGCTGACAAGAAAAGATCATATTTGTGCCCTTCCAAAGAAGAGCGACCCAACAGAATGCACAAATTACAGAACAATATCAATATCACTTGCAAGTAAAATTTTGCGGTAGATCATCCAACAACAGGGGAAACAGTACATCAACAGAGAGCTGCCAGAGGTCCAGGCTGGATTCAGAAGAGGACATTGGATAAGAGGTATTGCTGATGCCAGGTGGGTATTGGTTGAACGCAGAGAATACCAGAAATATGTTTTTATTTGTGTTTCATTGACTATGCAAATACATTCAACTTTATGGATCATAACAAATTTTGAATACTCTTGAGAAGAAAGTGTCATGGAGTTCCTGAGGACCTGGTATGTGGAACAAAAGGCATTTGTGTGAATAGAACAAGGGGACACAGCATGCTTTAAAATCAGAAGAAGTGTGCATGAGGATTGTGTCTTATCACCACATGTTTAATTTGTATGCTAAGCAAATCATCAGAGAAGCTGGATTACATACAGAACAAGGAAGCATCAGGATTTCAGGAAGGCTTATTAAGAGTCTGAAATACACAAATGGGACGACTGAACTTGTTAAAAATGAGGAGATCTAGAAGCACTTGCCGATGAAGATCAAAGATCGGAACATTCAATATGGATTACAACTCCATGTGAAGAAAAGAAAAATCCTCACAATTGGATCAATAGGTAATATTATGATAAATGAAGAAAAGATTGAAGTTGCCAGAAATTTCATCTTGCATGCATCTACAATCAATGTTCAGTGAAGCAACAGGGGAGAGATCAAACTGCACATTACATTAAGAAAATCTGTAGCACAACACTTCTTTAAAGTGTTGAAAAACAGGGAGGTTTCTTTGAGCACTGTGGCAGTTACATAATCTCCTGTGAACTTGAGTGAAAGGGCAGAATCTAGCCTGTCAATCAGATCATAACCAATGATGTCTCTGTGTGGTCATGGCCTTCTAATGATTCTGGGAACTCCTCCTGTCTTCCTTCCTGGAGCCAGGAGACACTCTTTCTGCTTTATTCCCTGTTGACTGACACGTGGAGCTTAGCTGATGGCAGCCAGAGCCCTGTAGATGCTTCCACTGCCGCAGCAATCACAAGAATGTCCATCCACAGGCTGTGTTATCCCTGCATTTGGCATTATTGCATGTGTTGCATGAGTCTGAAGAGGAATTTATAGACTGGTGTAGTACATATGGGCTAATGTTGGACTTATGGACTTGATTTGGACTGGACTGGGATGTTTTCGCAATATGCAATTAAGAAAGCGCTCTCTTATACAAAGATGAGTGTCTCTAGATTTGTTCCTCTAGTCAACCCAGACTAACAAAAGGACTAAAGCACACCTTACACAAGTCATAACATTTTCAATCACCTCATACACATATGAAAGTTGGCCACTAAATAAGGAAGATCAATGTAACATAGATGCATTGGAACCACGGTGTTGATGAAGAATATTGAAAGTACCAGGGACTGCGAAAACTTAAAACAAACAGATTGATCCTGGGAAAAGTACAGCCAGAATGCACCTTAGTGGCAATGATGGTGAGACTTTGTCTCAATTATTTTGCACATGTTATCAGGAGAACACAGTCCCTGAAGAAGGATATCATGCTCGTAAAATAGAGAGACATTGGAAAACAGGAAGACCCTCAACTAGCTGGAGTGACACAGTGGTTGCAACAAGGACCTCAAACATAAGAGCAAGCACAGAAGCAGGGAGTGTTTCATTCTATGGTTCACAGGGTCACTCCGTGTTGGAACTGACTCTACGAGGCCTAACAATAGCAACAACATAAGTAAGCAGTAAAGGGTACAAGTAGAACATTTAGAAAACTCATAAAAATCCAAGCAATGAATGATGATGTTTGAAATAAATAATTAACACAATGGGTGGCTAATAGTGGCTAAATTCTGAATATATTGTGAAGATAAATTCAAAAGAGTGTATTGAGGAATGGAATTATATTGTGAGAATGAAAAACCAAGGCCTCAGGAAAAATTTCTAAAGTATTTTATGATCAATGAAAAGGAAGTCCTTTCCATTTACATTGAAAGGGAATAGATTTTACAGCTATGAGTTTGGAAAAAAACATAAATTTGATTTTTTGTACACTGCTGACAGCAGTCTATTGCACACTGCAGCAGTACAGTGACAGGGAATTGTCAGGGTTTAAGCTGGATTCAGAAGAGGCTAAGGGACAATTGATAGATATCAGTTTAAAACAGATCATACAGAAAGATGTTTACTTGTGTTTCATTTATTTTACAAAGGTATTTGACTGTGTGGATCATAGCAAACTACATACAGTCTGGAGAAAAACAGGAATTCCAGAGCACTTCATTGTATTCATGCTGATCAAGAGGCAGCAATACAAACAGAACCAGGGGATATTGTGGAGTTTAAAATCACGAATGGTGTACCTAAAAGTTATATCCTCTCACCGTATTTAGTCAAGCTGTATGCTGAGACAGCATCAAAGAAGCTGGGTTACAAGAAGAAGAACGTGGCATCAGGATAGGAGGAAAACTTAACACTTTGTGATAGGCAAATGATTCAACCTTGTTTGTTGAAAGTGAAGAGGGTGTAAACTTGTTAATGGAGATCAAGAATTGCTGCCTTTATCCTGGATTACAACTCAATGTAAAGAAGCTCTAGCTCCTCACAACTGGACCTATATGAAATATGATAAATGGAGAAGAGGTTGAAGTTGTCGAGAATTTTGGCTTGCTTGAATCCATAATCAATACTTATGGAAGAAGCAGTCAAGAGATCAAAAAAATCATTTACATTGGGTAAATCTGTTTCACAAGACACCTTTACAGCGTTGTGCCTGACCATGGTATTTACAATACCCATACACATGTGAAAGTTGGACATTGAATAAAAAAGACCAAAGAAAAACCACTGCGATTGAATTGTGGTGCTAGGAGGAATATTATAAGTACTATGGACTCCTAAAAGGACAAACAAATATAACTTATCAGAAATACAACCATACTGTTCCTTAAAGATAAGGACAATGATACTTCGTCTCATATACTTTGGACCCGTTGTCAAGAGAGACCAGTCCCTAGAGAAGGACATTTCTAGTAAAGTAGAGGGGGGAAAGGTCTTCAATGAGATGGGTTGGCACAGTGGCTGCAACAATGGACTTAAGCAGAACAATTGTGAGTATGGTAAAGGACTCGGCAGTGCTTTGCTTTGTTGTGCAATGAGTCGCTACAGGTGCAAATGTACTGGATGGCACCCAACAACAATAATAACATACATCAGAAGGCCAACATTGCTGAAAGTATTATGGGCTGTCTAAAGAAGAGACATATTTTGGAAGACATACCACAAGAGTGTTCCTGGAAGGGAGGATGGTGAACCTTTGGCTCACTTACTTTGGACATGTTGTCAAGAGAGACTTAGTCTCTGGAAAAGGATGCTATGCTTGGTAAAGCAGAAAATCTGCGTAAAAGCAGACTTTCAGACAGATGGATTGGCACAGTTGGCTGCAATAATGGGCTCAAACTAGCAACCAATGTGAGAATGGCCCAGAACCGGGTGGTGTCTTGTTCTGTTCATAAAGTTGCTGTGATTCAGAACCAACTTGATGGTCCCTAAAAACAATTTCTTTGATGTCTCTTTTAAACACTTAAGGATACATACCAAGTTGGCAATAGAGTATATATGATGCTAATACCAACTGTAAGGAATATTTAGAAATTTTTGCTTAGTTCCTCTAGGGATTAATAAGCTCAAGACCTGTTAATCACATTAATTGTGTTAGTGCTTGGCATGTTGGAGCATGCACTCATATTATAAACTCAGTGCCATCTAGTTGATTCCAACTTATAACAACGCTTTAGAATAGGGTAGATGTGTCCCTGTGAGTTTCTGAGATTGTAACTCTTTATGGGAGTAGGAAGTCTGGTCTTTCTCCCACAGAATCGCTGGTGGTTTAGAACTACTGATCTAGCAGTCAGCAGTTTAACACGTTACCACTATGCCACCTGGGCCCCTCAGAGCATGCATGATTTCATTAAATGTCTACCACTCTTTCTGGAAAGAGCAAGAATCTAACTGAGAAAGGATATATTTATTCTGCCATGAATCCTTGGGTCAACTCAAATTCACCCTTCAATTTCACAAGTTGGGCAAGATATGTTGACGTCTATGGCTAAAGAACATTTCACCAGTGAAAATTGTAGTATGGAAAGCAGGTATGCTGTAGATAATCCTATTTGTGTTAAAGAAACCAAACAACTTCCACCAAAATCTCAGGTAGAAGACAGCTCTCGGCTCTCATTAGATTTCTCATTAGCCACACGGTATCCTCTTGTTGAAAGTCAATGTTTATATAGATTTTGGTACTCATTTGTAGTCATCCATTCACATGGACTTCTTTGGAAGGAAAGAGGGCTCTTAACTTCTGAAAGCAGGCCTGCCAAACATGCTCAGGATCTTCTTTAACTTCTTGCTTCTGGCGTCCTACACTTGGAAGTCACTATAGTATATTGTAGAAAACACCAAGAAGGAATGTCAAAAGTGTCCCAAGAAAATGGAAGAACAGAAGCTACCTTAAAAGGGGAGCTTGGCACCCATGAATACCCTGGAGACTATCAGATATTCTACCTCCAGGCAGCACTCACTGTTCATGTCTCGCTAGCTCCCTGGAGATTCTCACTGTGGTGATGGCGTCTTCTATGTAAAAGGATGGAGAAGCCACCGAAGCCCTGAGAGAATGGAAAACAGTGAATGAGCCAGGTATGGTCCCTGAAAACTTTTTGTGCACCATCTTAAAGGAAGCCCATAATACCATGGATTAAGTAAAAGAAGGCCTACTAAAATGAGCAAAAAAATATATACTAAAGGAATTGAACTTACAACAGTCACTATTATGGTGGTCCCAAATCATCCCTTTTGCATTATGAACAATCTTTAAAACACAGCCCTTCTCCCTCTGGCATTTAGTATCAAGGCAGAACACCACGGGAAGATTGGTAAGGGTATTTCAGAATTAATGTGTGGACCTACAAATAATTCTTCATCACTAACTAGGTTGAAAATTTTCCTCAAAGAACAGAGAAGGCACAAGAGTTTAGAAAGTGGCTGCTCAATAAACTAATTCCCCAATTTGGATTCCCTTCCTCCATTAGCAGTGACAAGAGACCAAAGTTTGTAACCAAAGTAAGCCACAAGCTTACATATTTCCAGAACACCCCAGTCTATTACATAGGTTGGAAGAAGGAACCAAATTTAGGAAAAGCAAATTGCAAAGCTATGCCAAGAAACTCATTTACTTAGACTTAAGTTGTACCCAGTCTTGTTAATAGTCCCTACCGGGTATCTCAATTTTAACTCATTTGGTCTAGTATATGGTAGGCCCTTCTCAAGAATCCTGACTTGACATAATATAGTCATCAGTTATCTGTTATCTGCAATGTACAAATAAAAAGATATTGCAGTCTCTCACTCTACTTTCTTGTAGACACCCCAAGGATGCTCACTCATTGGAGCAGGATCTGAAAGACAACTTCACACTTTTTGCCCAGTGATCATGTGCTACTTAAAAACTTGGGGAACCATTTGATCTTAGAAGAAACTTCTCCTCAACATTCACAGTGCAGTTAAACTTGAATGAACCAAGCTGTACAATGCTTTACTCCCAGGTAAAGGCTATCTCCCAACACCAACCGGATCCCAATGTTTCAAAATTAGAAGACAGATTGACCTGTGAGCTAGCGAAATGACTTAAAGATCTATTTGAAAGGCTAAGTTTGATCATCATGCTGGTATCAAAATATTTTGATTTGTTCATTGGTTATCATAATAGTTGCCATATCACATATTTTAATATTACTCTTTAACTTTTATTTTTCCCTTCTAAGTGATAATCCTAATTTAAAACGTAAAATTAATGAAATATAAAATATGGAAATAGTTGCTCTTTTAATTTGGGGCACCACAATTCGGCAGGCATGGTATGGCTGAAATTTTAACTCCCTACCGCAGCTGCACCGTGTTTGGGACATTGTCAGTAGGTCAACATATTTTGAATCCGCTCCCACTCATCTTCCCATGGGTGACTGCTTGTAATTCTGAATATTATTTAAAAGGTAAGCAAGCTTATTTCATTAACAGAAATAATACTTTACTTTTATTTCTAACACAGCTTTGTTTCTATACAACATCACTTGAATTAATCCAAGCACTAATGATATCTTTCACATCATGGCCTACTCTAGTAGTTTTACAGAAAAACAAGGTCTTAATGTTAGAGAGCAGAGCTTATTTAAAGAAGTCTTCTAGTTTTCCCCAGCCACTTATTCATGAAGGCATGTTAGCCTTTATTGGTTTTATGAACAATCTGGCAAAAAGCGGCCGAGCAACCACACAGGAATTTGTGCTTTCAAGATTGACGTAGTATATTCCTGTGATGTTCCTTAAAACGTTTTCCACCAGGGACTTACACCAAAGTCAAAGAGATCTAACCAAAGGTGTGAGAAAAACCCCACTGAATATTTCTTCCCACACTGGGAATTTGAAAGAACTACTATGACATTTTTATCTTATATCAGTTATTAAGAATAGAGATCAATGCCGGGTAGAACCAGTCTCTTGAGGCCATGACTAAGACCACTCAATGGCTGACCAAACATTTTCAGGTAGAAATTATGTCTATTGAAATGGTGTGTCCAAAAGAGTCACTCTTGTTGTAATGTTGGCCAGTCGGGGAGAATTATGTGCATCTATTAATTCCACTTGGTGTGCCTTAGTTAATGAGTCGGGCCAAATTATAATTGACCAAGATTTACTGAGCCAAGTACTCACCAATTTACAAAGTGATCAAGAAATATTTGAAAAACTTTTAACCCCTCAGGCCCAGAATTTAGTTGGCCAGCACTGTGGCTTGCCAACACAGATTTTTTTTTCATATTAATGACAATGATCCTCCTTAGAGAACAGAAACACTCCCGAAACTGGCTAGTCCTGTGTCATGCTATAAATTCCACAGCTTGTCCAATCAGCCTGCTTTTAGGATATAAAAATATTACCACAGGACGCTGAAATATGTATCTCACAAATTGTACATAATTAACCTTACTGCTAGCCTGTTTCTTTAAGACCTTTCCCCTCGGGAAATTATCCCATCACAGCAAGCGAATATCAGTTGTAAACATACCTGGTCCTCAGCGCACCTTCAGAAAGAATAGTTGCAGCTTACAGTTGACAGGAAAGTCAAGAACATTAGTCAAGGAACAAAGAAAACAAAATGCATCACTGGAAAGATGTCCCCTGGTCAATGTGGACAGAATCAAGCAGTATGACAAGCCATTTCCTGGCCAAGAACTGTAACCCTGACCCAATGCGATCCATGAAAAATCTGTTACATATTCATCATCCCTTCAGTAGCATGCATGTATAAAATTGCAAATCTCCCTCTTTTGGGGGGGTGAAGGGGCAGGGAAGGTCTTTCCTCATTGACTCTAGTCCGCGTTTGTTCCTTGTTTGATCAAACAAAGCAAACCTTCCCCACTTTCACTTTGATCTAGTCTTTTATTATATTTTTCTCAAGCTGTGTGACTCAACACCTGGGTTAGTAAAAATATTAAGCAATTTTTTTGTGCCTAGTTCTTTCTTTATTGTGGCCTTCAAGGGGACAATCACATGTTTTGGTTCCCCCTGAACCCAGAACTACAAAGATTACATTCCCAAGAGTAAAAATGGATGTGAAAAGCTTCCCTCAGAGGACTCAAGGCTTGACTCAAGGCTTGACGTTACACTAAGTGTAACGTGCAAAATCCTCCTCATGAAACAGGAAACATATCAGGCTAGCAGGAGTTAGTATGTGATCGGCATCGGGTAGAACCTATGAGAAGTGTTAACCTGCTTTGCCTGGTCCACACAAGCACCTTATGCAAAATGTGTGTCCTTAGCAACCTTTTGACATCACAGACTGAAAACCACAACCCTTGGGACGTGTGTTGCTACTCTCCACCACTCTGCACCTGCAGGGAGGTTAATTGGATTCTAAAAATTATAGAGTTTTCCTTCAGATCCTATGATCTATGTAACATCCTCGTTAGAAGATATGAATATTAAATGTTTGGGGATTTGCATCTGAGATTTATTCCTCTAGTTATTAGCATGCAGGCTTGCATTAAAAGCTGTCCACTGCTTTTCATTCTCTGTATCTTCTTTATCAGATGGAGAAGCAAACCACAGAGAATGCTGTGATTCACACTTCTTCAACCGTCCCTTAAGCAAAGTTCATCAATGGCAATACGACTTCCTCTGACTTAAAATTTTAAAACTAGTTACATGATTTTTGTTAGACTGAGAAGATTGCATTTCACTGTTCTTATTGTTATTAGGTACCATCAAGTCTTCTCTATGCCATAGCGATCATAGGCACGACAGCTCACCGTCCTGAACCATCTCCCCAATCGTTCCTGTGCATGAGCCCCTTGATGCAGACTAAGCCTTCACATCTAGAGAGCCTTCCCCTTTTGGCCTTCTTCCCACTTTAGCAAACATAATGTCCTTCCCCAGGAACTTGTCTCTCCCGACAAGATGCCTGAAGTACGTAAGGCAAAGAGTCTTGCTCTCCACGTCTTTAAGGAACACCCTGGCCTTATCTCTTCCAAGACAGATCGGGCTGTCCTTTTAGCAGTCCATGATACTTTCAATATTCATCTCCAGCACTACAATTCAAGTGCATTGATTATTCTATGGTCTTCCTTATTCAGTGTTCAACTTTCACATGCATATGATGCAATGGAGAATACCATGACTTGAGTCTGGTGCACCTTCATCTTCAATGCAACATCCTTGCTCTTCAGAACTCTAAAGAGATCGTGTGTTCCCAAATGCAGCTCCCTTTTGATCTCTGGACCACTACTCCAAGAGCATTGATTGTGGATCCAAGTCAGACGAAATCCTTGACAGCTTCAGACTGTCCGTCATTTATCATGATGTTAATTATTCGCCCAGTTGAGAGGATTTTTCTCTTCCTTACACTGAATTGTAATTTCTGCTGATGGCTACAAGCCTTGATCTTCATCAGCACATGATTGAAGTCCTTCTCTCTTTCAGCAAGCTAGGTGTGTCATCTCCACACTTTACGATGTGTAATAAACCATCCTTTAATCCTATTGCCACACTCTTTTTCTTATAATCCCAATTCTCTGATGATTTGCTCAACATAAAGTTTGAACAAGTATGGTGAGAGAATTCGACCCTGATCTATTTAGCTCCTTGTACTTCTCTTCTCATGATTACCCACAGTTTATTATGCCGCATACAGCTGAATTAAGTGGAACACAAGGGACTTCTTCCTGGTATTCTTTGCTTTGTGTTAAGATCGACCTTATATCAACAATGAAACCTCTCCCTTGTTCCACATCTCCTTCTGAATCCAGCCTGAAATTCTGGCAGTTTCAGTCAATATATTACTGTAAGCCTTGTTGAATGATCATAAGTAAAATTTTACTTGTGTGTAATATCAATGATCTGGTTCTATAGTTTGAACAATCTGTTGGTTCACTTTTCTTTGGAATGGGCACAAATATAGATCTCTTCTAGTCAGTTGGCCAAGTAGCTGCCTTCAAAATTTCCTGCCAGACTAGTGAGTGCTTTCAATGCTTCTTCATCTTTCTGAAACATTTTAATGGGTATCCTGTCAATTCCTGGAGCCTTGGTTTTGACTAATGGATTCAGTGCAGCTTGAACTTCTTCCTTCGTGGTTCATGCTCATATGCTACTGCCTGAAATGGTAGACTCTCAACTAGTTCTTTCTAGTACAGTGACTGTGTGTATTCTTTGCCTGTGTGTTTTCTTGATGCTTTCTGCATCATTCAATATTTTTTCTATAAACTATTTCAAAATTGCAATTCAAGGTTTGACTTTTTGCTTGAGTTATTTCAGTTACAGCTATGCCCAGCATGTTCTTCCATTTTGGTTTTCTAATTCTAGCTCCTTGCACATTTCTTCTTCTTTTTAAAATAGTTTTATTGGGGAATCGCACAACTCTTATCACAATCCATACATACATACATTGTGTCAAGCACATTTGTACACTTGTTGCCATCATCATTCTCAAAACATTTGCTTTCTACTTGAGCCCTTGGTATCAGCTCCTCATTTTCCCCTTCCCTTGACCCCCGCTCCCTCATGAACCCTTGATAATTTAGAAATTGTTATTATTTTGTCATGTCATTCACTGACTGATGTTTCCCTTCACCAACTTTTTATTGTCTGTCCCCCAGGAAAGGGGTTATATGTAGATCATTGTGATGTGTTCTTCATTTCTCTCCAACTTTCTCCTCACCCTCCTGGTATCTGTACTCTCATTATTGGTTCTGAGGTGTTTCTCTATCCTGGATTCCCAGCTCTGATCTGTACCAGTGTACATCCTCTGGTCTAGCTGGATTAACATTCTCTTTATAATATTTTCCTTTCTATTTTTGAACTGACCTTTTGAAATATTCTATTTAGCTCCTTATATTTCTATCTTCTTTTCTATTTTATTTAGCTACTCTGTGATTAATAAACATGTTTCAGAGTCTTTTCTGACATCCACTTTCATCTTTTCTTTCTTTCCTATCGTTATAAATGAACCTTTTGTTTTCTTCATGAATGATGGTCTTGCTGTCCTCCCACAGCAACTCCGGTCTTCTGTCATGTGTGTTCAGTGTGTCTCATCTGATCAGGAAATTTTCTCAAAATTCACATGTGATAGAACTCACATTGTTTTTTTTTTTGTTTTGGTTTCATTTTGTTTTGTTTTTGGCACCTGTGGACTTTTTTAATTTGGCTTGAACTTAGATATGAGCAATTGATTGTCTGTTCCACAGTCAGCCTCTGGTTTGGTTTTAGCTGCTGATATTGAACTTCTCCCTTGTGTCTTCCCACAGATATAGTTCATTTGATTTCTCTGTAATCCATCTGGGGAGGTTCATGTATATAAGTAACCCTTTGCGTAGTTTGAAATAAGTATCTTTCATGAACAAGTCATGAAAATTCTCTCCTGTGATCTCCAGCTTTGTTTCAAACATCATGTCCACATTTTACAACTACTATTCCTTTCATAAGGTTTAACATGCATTGTATTTGATTGGATTTCCATGAAGGTGAATTGATAGAATCTGATCACAAATAGCATTGTACTTCGTGATGGTTTAAGAAGATCCTTTCTGACCATGAATGCCACCCAATTCATCTGATTGTGTATTACTACCATATTAAATCATATGGTTTTCTGATTCAAAATGGCTAATACCAGTCCATTTCAGCTCAGTAATGACTAGGCTATCAATTTTCATGCGTTCCCTTTCACTTTTGGCCACTTCCAATATTCCTAGATTTATGCTTCACACATACTACCCCATATCTGTCAGTTCATCTACTGTGGTGGCTTGTGTGTTGCTGCATTCCTGGAAGCTACGTCACTGGTATTGCAGGTGCTAGCAGGTAACCTAAAGTGAACAGGTTTTCACTGGAGCTTCCAGACAAGAACAGAAAATGAAGAAGGACTTGGTTCCCCATTTCAGAGGAAGAAGCCATTGAAACCATATGCATAGCTTCACCATCTTCAAATACTGAACAATAACAGCCAAAAGAAAGAAAGAAAGAGCCTAAACAAAGGAAGGAGAACATTGTCTGAGATACTACTGGTAGATGGGCCCCTCTGAGGGCACTCGGAATGTGACTGAAGCAGAGATGATTTCTTGGAGGTGAGTTGACCATGGTGACACAAGTCCAGTAAAACCCATGTGAATGGACCCTTCAAGGTCTTTGTTTGCTGATGGGGCATGACTCAAGGTAAAGAGAATCAATAGCCAAATTCTTATCATGATTTAGAACTTGGAATGTATGATGTACGTGATATTTTTTACTAGCTTCAGTAAAATATAAGTTGCATAATTCAAACGTATGTACGGGCTATTTAAATATAATTTTGTCTTTCTTCAGGAACCTTGTGGCATAGTGGATTACACATTTAGCTGCTAACTTCAAGGTCAGCAGTTCAACACCATCAGATGCTCCACAGGAGAAAGATCTGACTTTCCACTTGAACAAAGATGTACAATCTCAGAAACCCTCTGGGGAGTTCTGCTTTGTTCAATAAGGTTGCTATGAGTCAGAATTGATTTGATGAGAGTATTTGGGATTTATCTTTCTTCAACACAAACACTTTAACAAGACTGACAATTCTTTTTTTTCTGAAATATTGGACATTCTTTTGGGGTGCACAAGAGACCTTAGAATAAAAATATAACTTAAGGAGAACATTTATTAAATCTCACACACACACACACACACACACACACACACACACACAAAGACAAAGACACATCCAGAAGAGGGAGACCATCAGCCTGAGGTCATAATAATGTACAAGGATTTATAGAGCATCAGAAACTAAAATAGAACAACTGAGAATATGGGACATATTTTAGATGATCATATGCATAGGAAAGAACACATCCTGTGTATTGTCCACAACTCTCCTGGTAACCTGTTTCTTTTGAGCCTGTTCCTCCCATAGGAGAAAAATGGAACCATTAGAAACAGATCAATTTATTACAGTTGCAGGTGGGACTATAGACATGGGCTTGGTACCATGATCGGGACAAGTGCATTGTGCTGGACAGAAGAGATTACAAGATTGATTCAGGGCTTTCTGACCAAGCCAGTCAGAGTATGACTCATAATTCTGAAACCCCACCGTGGCAATCCCCATTAAGGACACACCCTGGTCAGCCCCAGAAGGAGGATGCCCCTGCCCGACCTGGTTAAGAGTGTTTGGCACTCACTTTCCAATGCACTCTGCCCGCAGGAAAGACGGATCACATTACCAATGGTCCAAAACAAACCAGTACACAAGGGAACACTGTAAATGGCTTTGGGGCGCCTTCAGTGTTTCCAACAGCCTTCTGAAAACCTGGTGCTCAGAATTTAAGCTCTAATGGGAGATTAAAAGGAAATCATAAACATTAATGGAGTAGTTGGAATCAATTAATGTCCAACCAATTTCTTCATTCTATAAAACTCAGTTGCAAAATTCATGGAAAGTGTCTTCATGAGATAATTTGCAAAAATATATTACTAACAGAAGTCAAAGAAAGCCTTAACAATAAATTGATTGAGAGGACCAACCAATTACCAGCGAAACTGTCATTATTATATTACTTTTGTATTTATTTTAATAATATAAACAAAATATATACTTTTGCATGGTTTCACTAAGTAATATCAGCTAATACCTAGTAGTCAAGGAGTTCTCTGTTAACAGAGCAACGGGAGGGCTCATACGAACTATCTCAAGTGGGACTAGACTTAAAAATAGCTTTGATCGCTCTCTGCAAAGGCATGAAGCTGCGGTTAAAATGCCAACCTTCAGAAACTGAGAATTGAAATCTTCATGAGACTTAAGGCAACAGCCTGTAGCCACTGGAGGGAGTGGTCAAGATACCCTGTCCTAGATCTGGAGAGTTAGAATGCACATATGTGGTTTAAGCATGCCAACACAACACCTACTTGTGTCGTCTTCTTTAGTCTGAAGCAACAAAAGTAAGAAAACTTCAGCCCTCCATGATTTCTGAAGAAATTGTTAATTAAATGTGTCACTGTAAACTAGTCAATAATCATAAGGAATGAAAAGTTCCAAAGATCTTACAAAGAAGTGGCATGCAGGATCCCAAAACATGACCAATGGAAAATATACAATGACGTAAAACCCCATATGTTCTCTCGTCTTATGTGTGTGTGCAAATATGTATAGTGATATATGTGTTCGTGTATGTGTGTTTCACTTACTTTACTCTGTTTAACAATTGCGCTATTGTTTGTAGGGAACACCAACATCCAAGACACACAGTTATTTGTAATAAAAATATATTTCCTGCATTAAACTATAGTTAACATTAATAAGACACTACATGTAAAGCATAAATCTGAATTGCATATGCCTTTCTGCTGTCACTAAATAGGCATAATCAGGTAGCTAGGAAGTGAGTCAGGGGACCACCCAGCATTTGCATCTCAACAAGAAGTACTCTGATTCTCTCCTCAATGTCAAGGGTCTATTGTACTTGCACTCAGGAATAAGAATATTGTCAGCAGAGCCATCTTTGCCCAGGAACAACAAATATCTCTACAGAGCTGGAGAATTCAACACTGCCAGTATTCTCAATTAACAAACTATCACCTTGAAAAGGTCATTCCTGCAGCATTTCTCACCAGGTTTGGAGCTACTACAATTGAATCTTTGAAACCTGGTGACAACAAATGACAGATTCTGATTGCAAAGCCTGTCACATAACCCGGGGCGGAAAAAATGTATTGTGTGTGTGTAGGCAGGGGGGTTGTTTTGTGTGTATGTTTCCTCACTCTACTCTAGTTCATGCCTTGTCCGCTTTCCAATACTTTCAATTAGAAATTAAAGTGCATTGCATATAAATGCCTCCCCGCGGTATTTATTTGCATAATATTTATATGTCTTTTAATTTTTTTGTAATTGACAGCTAGTGGATTGGAGTAAATAAGTATTCTAAATAATGCTAAGTCAACATTTTGCTACCCCCATGGAAAACACTTTTGCCAATTAATAAGAGCATTCCATCAGAGGATAAAATGATGATGTTCTGATGCCAAATGTGCGCAGGGATCATCCCTAGGGGGTGAAGGATCTGGGTAACTGCTGCATGCGTCTTGCTTTATGATTCTCATAGGCTGAAATGCTTTAGCAAAAAGGACGTTGTGGGGGAGTAAAAGAAGTGAAAGTCTTCTTAGAATTGTCCTCTAACCACTGGGCCCTATGTTAGGGTAGAGGAGTGTGGCTAGGTTACCTATTGAATAAACTAAACCATTGCCATTAATATATTTAAACTCATATCAACCCGAGAGAGCAAGTTTGATTAAAAATGAAACTATCCCCCAAAATACAATGATAGCATTGCCCTTTGTTGGCTACTCAGCAGGAAAAAAATACATTATATTCCAAGGCCCTAGAATAATCCCGTATGGATATTTTATCTTGCCAGCACACACTGGCTATAACCCTATCTTCTGGACCCACCAGAGCCTGGCATTTAGCTCCCAGACAGCATATACCCTCTAGAAATAGCTTCACCCCTTAAATCCTAGGTCCAGCCAATCTTGGACAGAAGTCCTTTATGAATAGCTGGGTATACCAAGATGGCAGCCCTGCCCAATAAAACCAGTGAAGCAGCTGCTTCACACCTCAGCTATTCCCCAACCATTTGTTTTTCTTTGAAGAACAACAAGATGTACAGTTGAGAAGCTCCCTTGGCCCATTTCCTGCCTGTAGAGTCCTAGTAATTAAAAATCGTTCCATTAGCATACGCCATCACTATCCTCTTCTAAGATTGTAGCAATTCTGCCCAGATTGCTTATTGGCTTCCGAAAGCCATATGACGAACCACTTTAGCCAACCATTGTCCAAACATATCATGATACTACCTCCAGAATACTCTTTCACAATTTGAACAATACAAATAGATTGATCATTTTATTTTCCCAACATTTCTATAGAGATGGTTCTTCAATCTGTTTTTCCCAGGGCACATTTAAAAAAACAAGAATAAATTAGGTTAGACCTTCCACACTGCTCAGAAAGTACTTAGTGTAAATGTCTAACTTCATAATTTATACATTCAACTTTTCATAAACCATTAGAAAATAACTAAGCCAAGTATTTTCTATTTGAACAAGTTCTCCTTTCTTGTAGTGCCTAATAATATGCTCATTATTTCAAGTCTGCATCCAAGCAATATTTAATGTGAAAATTGCTAACAAAATTATTATGATAACATTACCAACATAAAATGGAAAGTACTTAATGGTTATTAAATGGATCAACATCATGATTTTAACAATAAAAATGTATCTCTGATTTCTGGAGGGAATTATTGTTGTCATTAAGGAACATCCAGTCACTTCTGACTCATGGCAATCCTATGTAGAATGTAGATCTATTTCTCTCTCATGGATCCACTACTATACCAAGCGAGATATCCCAAACAAGGGATTGGTGTTTTCAATATTCTTCACTAACTCTACAATTCAAATGCAGCATATTTCCCAATGAAAATGAAAATCAGTTCTTCATTCTTGCTGTTTAACTGTCCATCTTCCCTATGTAAATAAGATAATTAAAAACACAATAGCTTTGGTCAATTGTAGCACCATGGATTGAACTGAGTCCTCTCAAAGCATATGCCCACTTGGTGAGTCCATGAATCTCAGTGGTTTGGCAGTTCTGGAATGATGTAATATGACAGTTGTATAATTATGGAATCATTCTCCATGATGTGATATAATGTGATTAGCTAATTCGTTATTTGGAGATGAGTAGGAAGCAACATTTTGACTCGGGTTACAACCCTGATCTGCTCTAAAGGAAGTTTTCCTAGAGTGTGTCCTTGTGGTAGTTACACAATTTCATGTAAACTTAATAAACAAATGAAGGGGTGGAGTCTAGCCTGTCAATCAAGTCACCACCTGATGATACCTCATTGTGGGCATGGCCTTCTCATGAGGATTCTGGGAACTCTCTCTCTGCTTCTGCTTCCTGTTGGTAAGCCACATGGAGCCCACTGATGGCAGCCACAGTCCTGGAGATGTATCCACTGCCATTGGATCCACAGGACTTTCCACCCACTGGCTTGTGATCTTCCTGAATTTAGCATCATTGCATGTGCTGTGGGGATCTGAAGAGGAATTCATGGGCTAATATAGGACTTATGGGTTAATATCAAACTTATGGACTTGATCTGGACTAGGCTGGGATGTTTTATTGATGCATAATTACATCTTGATATAAAGTTCTCTCTTACACATAAATGGATGTCTCTGGATTTGTTTCTCTAGTATGCCTGATCTAACACAGGCCTGCATCACCTTTTACCTTATAAGACAAAAGGAGAGAAGCAAGCATTAAAAAGGACATACCATATACACTTGTGCATAAGCTAATACACGGGTCAGTGGTAGTATTAGTAATGTGATGGGTGGCAGTGAGGACTGCGCTTTGTATGAAAATGACAGCAGTGATGGTGATGATGGCGATCTCAGTGAGGACAGCGTCTATTATGACCTCACCCCAGCTGAAGCTCTGCATTGGGATACGGATGAAGATGAGGAATCCAGTTGTGAAGGATTTTAACTCTACATTTTAGCTTGGCTACTGATTGAGCTCAAGGAATAGTACTCTTAAGGTATCATTGTTGATACCTTATTATTTTTGTTGAACCTATTTTCCACTTACTGTGCTGGTTTAATAATGTTAAATTACTTTTCCTTTTATTTATGATTTTTATTTAAAATAAATATTTAAGTACATTACCCCACTGATGTCTCAATTTTTAATAATTTTATTTTCATTTGTTTTGATTATTGAAACTCACCAATAGCTTCTGCATTTTCCACCCTAGTCTTATACTCAAGTCTATCAGTTTTTCTGGTTTCCCAGACAATGATTAGGTATTTTGACTTATACATGGGTCAGCTTATATTTGAGTATATATGGAAGTACTATGAAGAATGAAAAAATGGGAGTAGAACATTTTTTTGTCCCTTGCACTGAGAACCTCTTAGACCAGGGGAAGAAAGGTGTTATGGTACCTGGAGATCTCTAAGGGACACAAGGTTCACAGATAATGAGTGCAGACAAGGGCCTTTCTCTAGAACTTTCAGAGTGAGCCACCACCCCCCCATCCCCAGAATTAGCACCATAAATTTGGATTTATATCCACCTTAACTGACAGAATATATTTCTGTTGGTTAAAATCGCTGAGATATGGAATATCTGTTATAGCAGCACCGCCTGAGACATGCACCTCAGTTCTCTAAATGACAACTTTTCTTAACCTATTAGAGATCCTCGGCAGCAGATTTCCCCAATGAAAATGTAATTTGTTGACTACTGCTTCCTTACTTGTTCATTATAGAGATGAGTAAAATTAATCCTTTACAATTTAAATCTTTCCTGCATTTATAATACTAGCTTTATTGGTCTACTTAGAAGGAGATATATATATATATTTTTATGGGGAGTTGTAATTTATAATGAAGGATAAAATCTGATATTCCTCAGGCAGTAATGTCAGTCCTCGGCTTTATACCCGCGATGTTGTGCTGTTTGCAAAGCATGGGTTGCTAATGATTCCTCCTCTAATTTCAGATGCAATGTACATCCTTATATAGTCCACTTTCTCAGGTCATTTGCTCAGAACAACGATTGAAGTATAGGTGATATTTGAGAAAATGGTTTAACAATACTTAGTAGTACCAAATGGAAGACTCTTTCCAGCAATGTGTTATTAATTGGGTACTTTTGACCTAATTCCTGCCCAGAACTTGGTGGGACTTTAGACTCTGTCCCTTTGAGGCACATAACATCTTTCATAGGCCACACCAGAAGGATCCAGTGTGGAAACTCCACTAATCAAACAGAGTTTTACCTCACTTGTAGCAGATTTAATAAATTTTCATTTCATGGAATTAAGGTTGAAATCCCCAGTGGGAGAAGCCGACTGCTGTCCCAAGGTTATGGAATCAGTGGCCATTGGACTTTGGTTTGGATCTCTTATTTGGAGGGCATCTAATGAATAATGGCCTGGGATTAGCATATATGTACTATTTTAATGCTCTCCTTGATTTCTTAGGGCATGTATTAGTCTGGTGGGGTCTTATGAATGGATATTATTGAATGTTTTCCTCTATCACCAAAACCCAGTGTTTATGTAATTAGGGGCCAGTCACTACAGAAGTTAATCTATACAAGTCAAAAATTCGTGTTTCTCAGTCTGGAAAGACAGCCTATACTTGCATGCTTTCCTTCCCTCAACAGACCTTTAAATTCTATAGTACTTACTCTATTAATGACACTCTCATTATTTATGTCCCGGGGGGATAATGTATAATGTTCTCTATTATAAAATGATAATGATGTTTCTAAAGTGAATCAGAGACCTATGTAAATCATAGATATATGAATGGATTTGGGGCTTATACTTAGTTCTAGTCACAATCTAAGAGCAATTCTTATGATATAACCCAGCTTGATGCTTGCCCTCAGGAAGAGATCACAGAAAAGGCAGACCCTGCAGCAAACTGTGGTCAGGAAATCATATGGTACCTGGTTATCAGAAGAATAGCATCCGTGGTCTTAACGGTTTGTCTTAAAACAGTCATCTAAGTGAAGTGGCAACTAAGTCCACATGGGAGAAACACATTAACCTGTCTAATCTAAGGGTAAATAATAAAATCCAAATCAGAAGGAGGGAATGGTATCAGAGCTTAAATTGTGAACATATGTTTTGCAAAAGGCTATGCATGACAGTGGAAGGCCAGAATCCAGTTTTGGGTCCCCACATGGCTTGTGTATCCCCTCTGACCACAGGCCATGGTTATGAATAGTTTTGATATGAGAGAGAGAGAGATTGTAAAATTTGTTATGTCAGATGTAGTTAAGTTCAAGTGTAATAACTTATCACACGATCTCCTTTAAAGTTTGTTTTTCTTATTTTATCCTTTCTTTCCTATATAGGTTTTATTCTGTTTTGTTTTGTCATTGTTGTTAGTTTATTTATTTATTTGCTTCTTGTTTTTGTATGATTATATGTTCTTGATATCAACACACAATTTCTCTGGTTTTCCTTAATTAGTGCTCAATGTGTCAAATCTGTTCTTGAGATGGTCTCTAAATCCAGACAGTATATATTCAAGGTCATGTTTTCATTCTCGTGGATTTGGTACATCCTCAAATTGCAAAAAAAAACAATTGATGTCTTTTTCAGAGTTGGCCTCTAGCCCCTTGTTTTCTAATAATATTCAGCGTCCCCGTTGTCTCTGTCCATGGATTTGATGCCTGTGTACTCCACCTGATGACTTCCATTTGTACCATTGCTACATATATTGTTCAAGAAAGTTTTTCAATAAAACTATGGCTCTTTCCTAAAGCAAAAAAACTAACATTTCAATCACAAGTGATCATTAATAAATCTTGATTTCATGTGTGATCACGGTCAGACTGAAGGAGCTGGTAGAATTCGTCAATGTTTTCATTGTTGGCTTTAGTGGCTGGTATGTAATTTTGAACAATAGTCATAATGATTGGTCTTTCTTGTAGGTATGTGGATATTGTCCTATGATAATAGCATTTTACTTCTAGAGAGTTCTTGAAATGCTCTTTTCAATGATGGTATCACTCCTGTTTAGTGTATCATTCCTAATCCAGTAAATCAGCTGATTGGCCTACTCTAAATGGCCAACACATTCCTTTTAAGTTCATTTACCTAGGATCCTTGATGGTGCCGTGGTTACATACTGAGCTGCAATCAAATGGTCAGTAGTTTGAAACCACCAACTGCTCTTAGGGAGAAAGACTGGACTTTCTACTCCAGAAAACAGTTATAGTATCAATAAGAGAGTATCAGAAAGCCACAGAGGGTTAACTATGAGGTGGCACTGAAAGAGTGCCTAGGATATCAATCCTCATTTGTTCAATTTAATTTCTGTCAGCTTTAAACTGTCCTATATTAATATTTTATACATTCCAAGTACTGCTTATTAACTGATAGTTGCCATTGGGTCTTCTCATTTTGAATCATGCCCCATCAAGCAAATCAAAGTCATGGACACTTTGCTCCGTCCCTGTCATCCCTGTGGACTCTGGTTTGAGGAGGCAGCTCTTCCTCGGTGCCTCCCACCTGGAGGGGCTCCTTTTTTTCCCCTTAACCAGAAGAGTTTCATTGCATTCAGAAGGTTTTGAGAGATTCGTCCCTCAGAAGTGGATTGCTCTTTCCTCTTCGTGCTCTGTCTTAAGGAAATACTTCTGAGGAAATACTTCTGGTATTTGAAATCCCAGTGACAGCATTTCTCGCATCAGAGAAATGCACGAGTCACTGCTCTCGGAGACAGATGAGTGTTGAAAAGGCTATAGAAGAGGGAAACGAATACATAGAGTACCCATCCTCTGAACAGTCTCCATCCTTCCCAAGCAGTACAGTACCTCAAAGGTTCATGCCTGCCCCCTTTACCTAATTTGTTGGGGGGTCGGTGGGGAGAGTGTCAAAATTATTTGTCCTACTTTCTAAAATGTTCACTCTGTGATGACTACATCAATATTTTTTCACATCAGAAATACGCACACATTGAGGAAGCTTTTGAAACACATAGTCAATTGGTCCTTTTCCTTAACACACAACTGAAGAAAATAAAAAATATGTATTTACATTTTAGAATGGAAATATATGACATAATCCATTTCTCTAAAATTGCTTTTGAATAATACCAAGCATTTTATTTATGAAGCTAGAAATCCATAGAATATTTATCATTTACTTGGCATTCTGAATGTGTCAGTATTAGTCTCTAAGGTATATGTTGAAAACGCCATCTTCATTTTAAGATTAAAATTGTTATTTTTGAGCAAAACTGCTTTTAATAATGAAATCACCCAATTTAATGAGTTTTACAAGAAAAAAGAAAAGTGTCACATTTTCACCTCACATATATACCAATTAAATATTAAGTTGAAAGTCCATTACATCAGACGTGACTAAATTTTTGAAATAATGTTTTCATATTTTTTAAAATACTCATTAAGAGGTTTTCATAAAATAATTTTTGTGCTTAAATATTCAATATAAATACTATTCAAACATCTACATTGAAACATAAAGTTCTAATGATGATTCGTGTATATGTAGGAGGGAATACATATCTGAACCCCAATTATGTTATCTTCTATTTTAGACCAGATTCAAATATATTTCTAGACAATTACCAATTGCTTCAAAGACACTCTTCTAAAAATTCTTCTCATTTGGAGCCTCTACAGTGCAAGAAATCCCATTAGTTTTAAGCCATTAAAATTTAATAAGTCATATGGCAGTGTGATAGAAAATGAAAAGGTGGCAAGTTTAAATGAGTAGAAGACATAGTGTGTAAGTTTGTTAAATGTAATTAGCAGTAATTCATTGAGAGGCCCAGAGTCCAATTGACATACCTCTCTAACTTCAGGGTTTTAGTCGAATGGCCAGAGAAGAGAATTATACATAGCACCAAGTAAAGAAATAATATCCTAAATTTCGGCATGAAACCGACACGACTTTTTAAAAAATACAAGTGTCTGTATGTTTTGCCTTTCGGTCATTATGCAATAGGGTTTAACACATGTGATGGCTTTTCAAGAAGAGGTCGCAGGGTCTTCAGGGGCATTGCCCTTCAAAACAGAGCTATATTCTGAAGGTCATTTAGAATACACTTTATTAAAAGCTCAGCCGGCTCTGTTTCATGGCATCTCTTTGACAAAGGGTTCTATATGTTTCAGCTGAATTTAAATTGTCTGTTGCTTACCATCAGATGGATTCCCACTAACAGTGACCCACGTGTGCAGAGTAACATGTCTCCCCAAGTGTTGCCAGCAGCTCACCAGCCCTTTCTGGTGGGAAATTTCTGGGTGGGTTCAACCCACCAGTCTTTGGCTAGTAGTCAAGCACTTAAACTTTTTTGCCCACGCATGACTCAAAAGTAAACTAAGCCCAGATAACTTAAGTCCACACGATGGCAGTTCTCTGATTATAAGTAGCAATATTTATAAATGATTAAAATGGGCCTTTGTGTACTTCTTAACCACAAATAAAACCCACCTTCTTATTTTTAACTATTTGTGTATGACACAAATAAATAAATTAGACATGAAAACACCTGAGAGGAGAACACCTGTATGCATGAATCTCTGACAACCCAATGCGCAGAGACACACAAAAAAACAAGTAGACAAGAACAAAAACACGTCCATTTGTTTGACAAGGGCCAGGAAATGCAGAAATCACTTTCTTTTTCTCTCAGGGTGTTGTACTTTTCAGTGGCATTGGTGAGGAAAGAGAGAAACAGACTAAGAGTACAATTATTTTGAATGGAGGTTTAGGAGCAAATTTTTTGTAATCATAAACCCAAGAGAAAAAAAAGATTAATATTTAAAATGGTGTTCATGAGATATTCAGCAATATTGATTTGTTTCTGCTTGAGTACATTTGCCAAATTATTATGCACATTGGATCGTCTATGTAGTTTTAAAGTCATCTGTGTAGTGGTTAGGAGGGAGAAATATTAAAAAGTTGAATACCTTCTCAGGAAAAGGCAAAAACAGAGTTTGTCTTCTGTAGGAAGGGTTGTGTGTTTTATTTTTTGTCTCCCACTACTCCCTCTGTGTTCAGGAAAGAGACAACAAAAGTGGGCGGCTTTTGACAATTTCCAAGCAAGGACAGCCCTTCCATTGAAAAGCAATCTTCTCACGTTTGCTCATTGACCGTCCATGCTGTCGACACAGAAGGGAGAGAGAAATGAAGAATGGCTCTCATTCCTTTCCAGAGAGCTCTGAGATGTCAGAGGCACAGGGGAAGAACCAGGTTGTCCCTCTACTCCTTGACCTTTTTGCCAGGAAAATTGATTAGTTATCCCTTGCAAATATGTACATGAATTCTGTCCAGTCATAAGAGCATTATTTTTCAAGCCTGCAATCGCTGCACTGCCAAGTAATAACTATTATCAATATTTTTCTTTCCTTTCATTGAAATTTCCCCAAATATATGTAATTTTCATTTTTCACTTTTAGTACAGTTTACTTGGTTATATTTCCTTTTTAACACATGGAATCTTCAGAAAGAAAATTAGCATCATTGATGACTTCGAAAGAAGCAATTGATGTTTTTCTTTGACTGACATGAAAAACGTCCCAAACCCGTGAACAGAAGGAAAGGTAGAAAAGCAAGGATTAAGATGCATGTCTGTTATAAAGACGACTTATGCCTCCCCAGTTTTTCCTTTCTACAACTTTTTATTATTTCTCTCCAGCATAAAGAATGAGTGGGCATTTCTTTCATCGAGAGAACATCTCCCGGGTCTTCCTGAATTTCTATATCATTCTTTCCTCAGAATAAATTCCAACTAAGTGAGTTGTGGAAGTAAGAGTAGAATGTGACAGCCGTTCTCCCAGAGGACAGTAAGATATCATTGTAGTGAACGAAAATTGAATTTTAATTCCGAAGGAGAATGAAATGAGACCAGTGCTTAAGAAAGCAGAGATGCTAGTTTGCCTCCCAGTTCCAACACTGGTGGAGTATTTGACCTACAGAAAATTGTGTCATCTCTTGCCTTGAAAAGTGAGAATTAAGCCGACTAATTCACAGGATGTCCTGGGGGAGTAAATGAAACAGTCAATGTTAAAAAGGCACCGACATTTGTCCTGCAAATGCATGCATTGTTCTCCTCATCCCTGGGCTATGATTTTTCTACATGGCTTACATTTGTAAAACTATGTGTATGTGCATGTTCTAATTTGACAGAATTGTCTATTCCAATATTTAACTAGTCCCCAGCCATATTTCAGATAAAAATTCTTTCAGATGGAAATTAGGAATCATACTGCATGTGTCCATGCACAATTTAATCTTTAGGTATCTTGTCTTCCTGATATGCTGCTGTTGTGTGAGTCTACTACTCAATTGCCTCTGAAATAATATTCTTAATCAATTGGCTTCAGTATAGTGATTTGCTTTACTCTAGGTAATTTAATTTCTGACTTGAGGTATGATACATAAGGAGAATTATAGCTGCAACCTCTGCATCTCAGAACATACATTTTCTTTGTACCCACTGACAATGCACCTAATCTCTGACCCTTAGATATCTGTCTCCATTGACCCTATTTGATTTGCACAAAAAGATGGCATGATGCCAAACAGGGCAGTGATGTTGCCTGGGAACATATGGCCTCTGGGGAGTGGACTGAGACTACCCCAGCTGAACACTGTGGACAGTCATCTGTTAGCAGTAGGTAATGAATAATGAAGTCGGTCCCATGAGTCAGGGAGCATTGATTAGATTTGGCACTAGATGAGGTGATATCCATCCCAAATGATCTTCCGATCTTAATTAATTTTCCTCAGTGGGACTGAAGTCAAGGTTTCAACAAATGAAAAACTAACATGGTGCTGTCAAAGACTTGGTCTAATATTCTGATTTGTTTTTGAAGTGAAAAATAACAGGAGCCCAACTAAATTTGCCCGAGTGTAAATATGCTCTGAATATGCATTTGAAGGCAAAACCAAAACTATACAAAAACATGGTGTTTATAATATATTACATATTATTTATTTTTATTTATTTTTCCCAAAGGAAACTAGCCCTTATAAGAATACTTTCATAGTTCTGCATAATTGGGTTAGACTGGGTAGACTACAGAAACAAACCCATGGACACACATATGTGTTTAAGAAAGAGATTTATATACAAGAGCAATTGAACATTGAGAAAACATACCATCCCAGTACAGATCAAATCCATAAGTCTGATACTATCCCATATGTCCGATACCAATCTATAAAGTCCTCTTCAGACTCACAAAACACATGCAATAATGCCGAATGTAGAAAATTACAGGCCAGTGGGTAGAAAGTCTTTGGATCCAGTGGCATTGGAAACACCTCAGCGCTGGCAGGGGTCTCTTCATGGCTTCTCCAGCAACGGGGCTGCATCATGGTGGGTCCATGTGTCTTCTCAGCTGCTATGTCTCCCAGGATGTGATCAGAGAGAGAAGTGTCTCCCGCCTCCAAGAAGGAAGTACTGGATTCCCCAGAATTCTCAGGAGAAGGCCATGCCCACACAGAAGCCTCATTGGCTATCATATGATTGACAAGCTAGACCCCACCCCTACACTCAATCCTCAGATTGACAAACAATTATATATCTACCACAATAATTAACCAAATAAAGAATTATGGCTGATTATTCAGGTATTTTTATTTCATTCAGATTTTGTCTTATGCTATGCATTACTTTTCATTTGTTGAGTGTTTAGGAATCAACAGCTTACTTAAAGTTCAAAATGTCCAAGGATCCTTCAAGTCATAGAAATGAAAGTGAAAATGACAGAAGGCAAAATGTAAGCTTTATAAAAATTTATTAAGATGATAGGAATAATAAATAATGGTGTAAATATAAGGTTATCTTAATAGATTCTACATCTGTGAGTTTACAAATTTAAAAGGTACAGTACCTCACATTTTTGGAATAATTAATATTTAATCATTCACAACATTCCTAGTTTTTAATGGAGTCTCTGGTACATAGTAAGTCATCAAACTCAGAACAATCTCATGAGGTCTGTACTAGTAATTATTTCACAGATGAGAAAACTTAAAATTTATTAAGTAAACTAAGCCAGGCCACACAAGCAATATGAGCACAAGTGTCTTACTAATGTACTATTCAAGGTAACTTGAATAAAGTAAGATAACTGCCTAAAAATCTGTTTAGAATCTGCCTAGAAAATCCTTTAGCATTTGAAGCATTTACCCTTATGACAGTTAAATGCTTTTGATTTTATATAAAATCTATTGTAATTTTCTTTCCATTGTAAGTCTTTTGGGCATCAACGGATGCAAAATTATCTGAGGATAAATATAAAATGCTTTTTAGAAAGAGGCCATCTCAATAGAATAACTAATGGTTTTCTCTATTGGCTTATTATTGCCTTCTAGCAATAAATTTACTTTCCAAAATATCTTGCATGGGGGTGTTTTCTCACAAGCAAGCATGACATAGGAAGAGAATGGTACAGCAAAGCACAAAATGGATACTTTAGGCCTAGAAGCTAATATTCTAGTGGCAGGGGTTTGAAACAAAGAAAGTCTGAGAGTAAAAATGAAATAGGTCATTGAATCATGATTATTATTAGTGGGAAGAAGAGGGCTTGGTGGTGTAAATGGGTAAGTGATCTATTTATCTGCTAAAGATTGGTAGTTTGAACCTACCAAACATCTTCCATAGAGATTGCTATAAGCCCTATGGGGCAGTTCTACACTGTTGCTGTCAAGTGGGGTCATTAAGTAGAACTAATGTTATAGGACAAAGCAACAGCAGTGG
The DNA here is from genome assembly GCF_050624435.1 of Tenrec ecaudatus. Lineage (NCBI taxonomy): Eukaryota > Metazoa > Chordata > Mammalia > Afrosoricida > Tenrecidae > Tenrec > Tenrec ecaudatus. The sequence continues at coordinate 30,944,516 of NC_134533.1, read as the reverse complement.
GTGGGGCTAAAACATGAACCAGGGAAAGGGAAATGCAGCGAAGGGGGTAGGAGTGTCAGATTGTAGTGTGAAAGGGGGGGGGAAAAGAGGGAGAAAAAGAGAGAACCAGCTAGCTAGGAGAACTCTAGGAATGACCTTCAAAACTATAGACTAAACTATGGCCTAAGACAAGTAAGAAATCCAGAGGATAGTACCATATGATTAAAGAAGAAGAAAATAATGAGAAGAGAGGTGGCAATTATTGTTTGAAAGTCTCAGAAAGTCAGAGGTTTGCTGTAGTGTGGATACTAGGAGGGGTAAAATGGTACGGGGGGGGGGGGGGGGGGTGGAGTAGGAAATTGTGATTTTCAGCCAAGATTTGTAAAGGCAAACATTACATGTTCTATTATGGTCTGTGTGTGAGCAAGAAGTGATTTTTTTTCCGGTTCAGGTAGTATGGTAGAACAGGTCACAAAAGGTTAGAAAGTTGACCTATTAGTAAGCAAGTATATCTATCTATATCTATATCTATATCTATATCTATATCTATATCTATATCTATATCTATATCTATATCTATATCTATATCTATATCTATATCTATATCTATATCTATATCTATATCTATATCTATATCTATATCTATATCTATATCTATATCTATATCTATATCTATATCTATATCTATATCTATATCTATATCTATATCTATATCTATATCTATATCTATCTATATCATCTATATCTATATCTATCTATATCTATATCTATATCTATATCTATATCATCTATATCTATATCTATCTATCTATATATATATATGTAACCGACATAAAGAATTTATAAAGAAAAGGACAGACTTAATAGTGTGCTATTTCATTAAGAATCAGGATCCAGGGGGTTAGGAAACAAGCACTGTAGCAGAAACACTCAGCAGTACTTCTAGTGACTCACTCACAATGTTTTGTTTGTTTGTTTCCTGTTGCCATGACCCTATGCTCTCTAGATCTCTTAGTTCCAAGGTAGGGATATTCCAACCCGGACACACAACACTGATTCTATTGAACAGGACATTAAGAATACCTTCAGGCCATTTAAAACTCTTTATACCTCTAAATTTACCAGCAAAAAAAAAAAGGTGTTACTATACTGAATAGTCTAATTAAACCTGATTACAAAGGAGAAATTGCATTGAGATTAAACTACGAAGGTGGAGGAGTGTCTGTCTGGAATCCAGGAGATTCCTTAGGACATCTTTCAGTACTGCTATGCTCTGTGATTAAAGTCAACCATAAACTACAACAACCCAATTCTGATTTAACTACTAATAGCTCAGACCTTTAGGTATGAAGACTGGGGACACCTTGCCAGAGAAAGAATCAAGACTAGCTTGCTGAGATCCAAGGGAATATGGACTAGGTACTTGGAGGAAGTCGTTCTACATATCGGCTGTGGCCAGGTGATTAGTTGTAGAAACATGGACTGTCGTTCTTGTATTTCCTCCGTGCATGTAAGACTCCAATATTTTTGCTCTGCTCATTTCTAGAATATACGATGTATATGGAGTAGTGCGTTTTCAACTGTACCCATTTCCTGCATCATAGTATGTGCAAGTATGACTTTATAATTGTCTTTATTTAGAAATTACGTGCGGTTTAGGAGGTGGATGGTGATATTTGAAGTTGTTAAAATGTTATTATTAATTGGGAGTTAATAAATATATCACATCAGTCCATAGTTCAATCACATCAAGCAGAATTGTTCACTTGCTACCACAATCAGTTTCCATACATTATTTTTCTTTCTGGACTCCTTGATATTGTCTCCCTTTTATCTGCCCACCCCCCACCCCCCACTATCACTGTATCCTCACTCTGAAATCCTTATTTTACTTGCTGTCCCTATAGATTCATCAATCTTGGGTTTCATATACCAAAACACATAAAAACATACAACTTCATGAGGGTGACCTCCAATGACACAACACCTTTGAGATACAACCTAATATGAACAAACTAAACCAAACCAAACCAAAAATGTATCAAAATTGAAAAAAACAGAACAGGTTCAATATGCATCGGGTGAGGGTAGTGTGGGAGAGAGGGGGATCAAGAGACAGAGTTTTAACTGTTCATGTCTGATTTATATCTTTGAACTTCTATACTCATTTCCCAATGCAATCTGTTTAATAATTACTTTCCTCCCATTCCTCAGTTTGGGTTCAAGGGAGTACACAGGAGGCTTATTTCCCAGGTAGTTCCCACAAATGGATCTTGGGCTCCCACAAACATCCATGGCCTTTTCAACTTGACTGGACCAGGATTCTCGATGGTTTGGTCATTGAGCTCTAGTAATCCCCCATGATGTGTCCTAACTCAATGCAACTAAAATGGGATCTGGAAACAAATATCTCTAATTATATGAGTAAAGTATAATGCAAATGAAATAGTTTATTGTGTCAGCCTGGTCAATAAACACTTGTGGGATTAATTGACGAGTGGAGAGATAAATGGCTCAGTGAGCCTCGCCTTTCTTGTCTCTCACTCTTTTATCATCAGACCAGTGTGCAGCTGCCTTGCTTGTTCTGTGCCTCAAGTTGCAAGCTATGCTACCTGTGGGACACCTAACCTGTGAACTGTGTCACTGTAATTTGAGGTCTCTTTAAGACTTGCCTCACCAGAGAATTTGAATGTACATCTCTAGAGCCGGGGACTGATGGTTAGTGACCTGGCTGATGGTTGGTGACCTGCCTTGCTGTTTTCTATCTGTGCTGGGATAGCCTAGTATCTTACATATGTAAGAGTCTCTTATGGTATCGGACATATGGGATAATATCAGACTTATGGATTTGATCTGTACTGCGATGGTAAGTTTTCTCAATGTTCAATTGAGTCTCTTATTTTGTTTCTGTAGAGAATGTATTCTACCTCAGCCATGTAGAGTTCTACTCTACAAATCCTAACTCACTGTCATTTAGTTCATTCTGTCTTGTAGCAACCCAATAAGGCAAAGTAGAACTATTCCTGTGGGACTCTGCGGCTGTAATTCTTAATAGGGTAGAAAGCATCCTCTCTCTAATGCTGAGTGGGTGGTGGTTCTGAACTGGTGACCTTCTACTTATCAGCCCAATGCTGAATCATTATATGACCAGGGCTCCTAAGAATTTTGCTAACCAAGGGTAAATTCTATAACAAATACATAGATGTAAGTGTGGATTTCACAGATAACAGTTCCCAAAGGCCACCACCATTTGTTTCTCCGGTTGTCATACTGTGGTGGCTTGTGTGTTGCTGTGATGCTGGAAACTTTGTCACCAGCACATCAGATGCCACCAGGGTCACCAAAAGTGAACAACTCTCCTCAGAGCTTTTAGAATAAGAACAAACATCAAAGTTCTATTCTGGAAGCTATGTCACCAGCACACCAAAGGAGTTGACTGCCCATTTCAGGGGAAGTACAAATCTTATGCTTCATTTCAAAATATTCTCAGATACCGAAGGAGGGAGGCCTAATGAATGGAAACAGAACCTTTTCAGAGATAGTGCAGGAGAAATGGGCCCTTGGGACAGAGGACACCTGAAGTGTGACTGAGGAGGAGGGGATTTCTTGGAGAAGAATAAAAAACGGTGACTTAAATAGAGTAAAGCCTGCAAGAGTGAATCCTTCAGGATTTGCATTTGCTGATGAGACACAGCTCAAGATAAGAAGAACCAGCTGAAAATCCTACCGATAATTTGAATTTGGAATGCACAAAGTATGAATCTAAAAATATTGGAAGTCATCAAAAATAAAATGGAATCCATAAAAATCAGTATCCTACACATTAGTGAGCTGAAATGGACTGGTATTGGCCATTTGGAATAAAACTAACAAACATAAAATTCACTATGCTGGGAATGACACAATCAAGAGGGTTGTTATGGAATTACTGTCAAAAAGGACATTTCAAAATCAATCATGAAGTACAATGCTGTGTGATAGGATTATATCTATCCACCTTTAAGGAAAACAAATCAATACAGCCATTATAGAAATTTATACATCAGCCACATGTAGTTTATATGAAGAAAACGTGGCATAAGCATTAGATGAAGACATTAAGAACCTGCAATATGCAGATGATATAACTGTGCTTGCTGAAAGTGAGAATCACTTCAAACACTTGTTAATGAAGATCAAGGATTGTAGCCTTCAGTATAGATTACAACTCTTAGTAAGAGGATCCAAATCATCACAACTGGACCAATAGGAGAATATGTTGGTTCACAACAAATAAGAAAGTGTTGAAATTGTCAGATATTGTTTTTCTTAGACCTATAGTTAATGGAAGCATCAGTCAAGAGATCAAAAGTGGAGCTGCATTAGTTAAATCTGTGGACAAGACCACTTTAGAGTATTGAAATCAAGAATGCTACTCTGAGGACTAAGATGCACCTGATATAAGACATGATACTGTTAAGTGCCTTATTTGCATGTGTAAGGCATTGAATAAAGAAGACCAAAGAATTAATGTAATTGAAATGTGGTGCTGGAGAATCATATTGAAAGTACCATGAGCTGCTAAAAGGACAACTAATCTATCTGGAAGGCTGAGTGCTCGTTAGAAACAAGGATGGAAAGACTTAGTGTTATGTACATTGGGCATGTTATCAGGAGAGACCAGTCCTTTCAGAAGGACATCATGTTTGGTAAATAGGAGGGGCAATGAAAAAGAGGAAAGTCTTCAAGGAGATGGATTTACACTGTGGCTGTAACAGTGGGATCAAGCATAGAAACAATTGAGTGAATGGTTCAGAGCTGGGCAGTAATTCTTTCAGTTGTACTTAAGTTCTCTGTGGGTAGGAAGAGATTTGATGGCACTTAACAAATCCCAAATGAGATAGCACTAGATGGTGTATATTTCAAATAAAATTTCTTCTTTTTTTAAATCATTTTATTGGGGGCTCATACAATTCTTATCACAATCCATACGTACATCCATTGTGTCAAGCACATATGTACATTTGTTGCCATCATCATTCTCAAAACATTTGCCATCTACTTAAGCCCTTAATTTCAGCTGCTCATTTTGACCCCTCCCTCTCCACTCCCCCCTCCTTCATGAACCCTTCATAGTTCATAAATTATTATTGTTTTGTCATATGTTACACTGTCTGACGTCTCCCCTAACCCTCTTCTCTGTTGTCCATCCCCCAGGGAGGAGGCTATATATAGATTTTTGTAGTCGGTTCCCCCTTTCTACCCCACATTCCCTCCACCCTCCAGGCATAACCACTCTCACCACTGGTCCTGAAGGAGGCATCTGTCCTGGATTCCCTATGTTTCCAGTTCCTATCTGCACCAATGTACATCCTCTGGTCTAGCCAGATTTGTAAGGTAGAATTGGGATCATGACAGTGGGGGGAGGAAGCATTTAAGAACTAGAGGAAAGTTATATGTTTCATCATTGCTACCCTACACCCTAACTAGTTCATCTACTCCCCACCACCCTTCAGTAGTAAGGGGGTGTCCAGTTGCCTACCAATGGGCTTTGAGTGTCCACTCTGTAGTCACCCACACTTACAATGATGTGATTCTTTGTTCTTTGATGCTTGATACCTGATCCCTTCGACAGCTCATGGTCACACAGGCCGGTGTGCTTCTTCCATGTGGGCTTTGTTGCTTCTGAGCAAGATGGCCACTTGTTTATCTTCCAAAATTTCTTTTAAGAAGAGGCAACTAAATATGTGTGATGCTTCAATAATGAGCTGAGTGGATAATTTAGAGGGAGGAAAGGAAAACCTATCTTTCCTTAAGATGGCTGCAAAAAATATGGTGTCTTTTGTGGGTAGTCATGTTTCAGTTAAGATTTAGAGATCAAGAAAATAAATTTTAGAAATGACAACGTTTTAATGAGCATAGGAAAGATTTAGAACTTTCATGAGAAGGTCAAAAATCAAACTAGACTGTATAGCCTGTTCAGAAATCTATGAGTTTGCAATTTTGTAAGCTATTAGATTTCCTATAAATATTGTACCACAATGAGTTATGTGTTGAATTATTTGTGACATGTTTTGTGATTCAAATCTGCTAGCCACTCGACAGGAATAAAAACAGAGGCTGTCTGCTCCTCTAAAGATGTGCAGTGTCAGAAACCCAATAGAGCATTTCTTGTATTTCTATAGAATTTCTATGAGTCAGAATCAACTAAGTATCAGTGGGTTTTCCTGTTGTGTTTGTTTCAAAACCATTTTGGGGGTTAATACAGATACCATACCATTCCATAGTTTAATAACATCAAGCAGTATTGTACAATAGCTACCACAATCACATTCAAAACATCCTTTGCCTTCTTGAACTCCTAGACATCAGCTCCATTTTACCGCACTCCACCCCCCCCATGTTCTCCCCTACACACACACACACACACACACACACACACACACACACACACACACACGCCAAACCCCAGAGAAACACTTATCCTATTTGCTGTCTGTGTATCAACTCCATAAATCTGATATTGGAAGATACGTCCAAAAATTCCTCATTATACTCATTCAGTTGCTACCAATGATGCTGAATTCAGGAAGATCATAGGCCTGTGGGTAAAAAGTCTTGTGGAAGCAGGGGCGATGGAAGCATCTCAGCGCTGGTTTGGGTCTCCGTGTGGCTCCTCCAGCTTTCTGAGTGTATTTCTTCAACAGAAGGTGAAGCAGAGAGAGTGTGGCCCACCTCCAGGGAGAAAGAGAGGAAGTTCCCAGAATCCTCAGGAGAACGCTTCCTCACCCCCAATTATCATGATCCCAATTCTACCTTGCAGACCTGGTTAGACCAGAGGATGCACAGTGGTGTAGTAGGGATCTGGAAACACAGGGATTCTAGGACAGATGAACCCCTCAGGACCACCGGCGAGAGTGGTGACACCGGGAGGGAAGAGGGTGTAGAAAGGGGGAACCAATCTCGGGGATCTACATGTAATCGCCTCTCTGGGTGATGGGCAAAAGAAAGGGGGTGAGGGGAGATGCCAGGCAGTGTAAAATAGGATAGAGTAATAATTTATAAGTTCTTAAGGGTTTGTGTGGGAGGGGGGATCAGAGATGGAGGGGGAGGAAAAAAGGAAAATGGGGGAGGAAGCGTTCAAGAACTAAAGGAAGGTTTTGAGTTTCATGGTTGCTACACTGAACCCTGAGTGACTCATCTCCTCCCCACTACCCCTCTGCAAGGGATGTCCAACTGTCTACAGATGGGCACTGGGTCCACATCATGCACTCCCCTCTTTCACAGTGATATGATTTCCCCCCTGCCTTTGTTGTTTGAAACCTGGTCCCCTTGGCTCTTCATGATCACACATGTTGGTGTTCTTCTTCCATGTGAGCTTTGTTGATTCTGGGCTAGATGACCGCTTGTTTACTTTCAAACCTTTAAGTCCCTAGATGTCATATCCCTGAATAGACGGACACCATCAGCCTTCTTCACCACACTTACTTAAGCATGCATTCGTCTTCAGTGTTTTTGTGGGGAAGGTGATCACACAATGATGGTTTTTGTTCTTTGGTGTCTGCTACCTGGTCCCTTCAACACCTCATGTTCACTTAGGCTGTGTGCTTCTTCTCTGTGGGCTTTGTTGCTTCTGAGATAGATGGCCGCTTGTTTGCTTTCAAGCCTTTAAGACCCCAGATGCTATATCTTTTTGATAGCCGGGCACCATCAGCTTTCTTTACCATGTTTGCTTATGCACACGTCTGGCTTCAGTGATCATGCCGGGAAGGTGGGAATCATGGAATGACTGTTTAGCTGAGCAAGGTTCTATTGTATTGAGAGATTGTGCGCAAGGAGGCCCAATGTCCACCTGCTACCCTACTACTGAACCTATAAATATATGCACATAGGTCTATTTCCTCCATAATCATAAATATATTTACATATGTACATGTTTGTATTTAGGCTTCTCTGTATGCCCTTTGTTTCCTACTCCTTTCCTCTATTCCCTTATGCGTTCCTCCTGTCCCACTGCCATGTTAAGCCTTCATTCTGGTTTCAGTAATAATTCCTCTCAGTTACCTTACCCTTGGTCTCTACCTACCAGTCCTCCCATCCCCTCCTTGGCATTGGTTTTGAACCACTCGTTTTACCCTTGTCCCTGGGTTGGCCAACACCTCCTTCATTCCCCTACCTCCCAAACTCTCATGTCCCTCTGGGACCGTTGGTCCCATTATTTTCTTCTCACATTGTTTGTTTAGTCTATCTATCTAGGTGGACCTACAGATATAGTAATATGTGCATAAATATGCAGGTGGCTTTAACAGCACCCAAGTGGCACATAGGAACATGGCATCAACAGCAGCGACACCGACACACTGACAAACAAAAAAGCCATGGACACACAAAATTTAAAAGATAAAAAAAACGAAAAAACAAAACAAAAAGACGGCAAAAAAAGAAAAAATTTCTGTTAGTAGTTTGAGGTCTGTTTGTTGGCCTTTAGGAGTGTTTTCTGGAGAGTCTGATGGGGTGCCACATCCTGGTCCCAAAGTCCATCCTTTATACTCCCTCGGAATCTCCTTGCTCTGCTTCCCCCACTGCTCCATTGCACATCCCCAGTGTTTGCCTCAGTGTGGTGGGGTCAGCTCAGTCACACATCCCCCACTGTGTCTCAGGTGATGTCCCATGTAGGGCCATGGGTCAGTGCAGGATGCCACAGCTCTCTGTGGGGCCAGCTGTATGGTCCTCTCTATACAACGGGCCCTTCAAACTGGGCAATTGTCCTCTGAGCTTGGTGGGCCCAGGTGTGCTCCACTCCGTTCTTCCTCCTTCCTTTGCTTCAGCTTCCTTCTGGCTGTGGTGTGGTAGGTCAGTTCCTTTCCCACACCAGACGATCTATTTTCATTTTTTATGGTACTCCCTTCGATTGTGGGGGTCGGGCTAATTCTGCTTGGGGCTGGCCTATGGTCCAGTCTCTTTGTGTAATCCTCCATACTTTACGTTGCCCTCCTAGTTTGGTGTGTCATGGTGGGGTCCGTATGCATGTTCCAGTTCTGTGGGGACACAACCAGTACTCTCCCCCGGTGGGTTAGTTCCCTGTTCCCCCCATACTATCCACTCGGTTTCTCCCCACCCCCAGAGCTCCTTTTCATACTAGTTAATTTTCAGAGCAATGTCCGGGGAACATGATGGAAATATGTTCTGTTTGAACACACTTAGTCATTTCCACCACCTTTCTATCACTTTGTCTTATTTTCATAAATAGTGTATTGTTATATAAGAAACTATGCCACTAATATTTAAAATACATTCAGGTAATCCATGGTGAGATGATTTCAGTGGGGCTTCTATGGTGATTTCTATTAGGAAGACAGACCTATTAATGTAATTCTGAATATTAGCAAGTGAACACTCTGAGGATCATGTCATCGTTAGATGACATCGAGTCGCTTCCAACTCAGGAGGAAACTCTGCCCAGTCCTGTGCTATCCTCATGCCGCTTCTCATGTTTGAATCCGTTTGTGCAGCCATCTCTTTGGGGGGTTTCCTCTTTTTGCTGCACCTCTAATTTTCCAGGTATGATGTCCTTCTTCATAATAAAATATTATACAATCTAATGCTGACAGGTTAACCCCTACATCAGAGGTACATAAAACACACCACGTAGGCAACAGGGGACTCAATCACACGAATGATCGTAAAGATGGCAATGGACTGAGTAATATTCTGTTCTTTTGCAGGTGGTATTGCCAGGGGTCAGAGCTGACTTGACAGTAAGTGATAGAAATAGCAATTATTCCATAAGGGATAATTCACAGCATTAGTTAGAGATATTATTTGGCTGTTTACAAACAGTCTGCACACATAACTGATAGAAAACCTTTAGACCTTTCATGTATCAAAGGAAAAAGGATTGCGGAGAGAAGGGAAAGAAACATTTAAAAGAAAAAAGGCAGGCAATCTGGGAAGAGTGAAGCTTGCTGTTTTATCACTTTGAAGTAAACTGATTAGCTGGAGAGTTTCCTAGAGAGAGAGATGAAAGGTATTAAGAGTGTGTCTCTAGAGCACATGGGACAGGCTTCCTCTACATGACACTTAATAACCAATAATATTGTTCTTCCATTAGAATCTGAGCAAGGCTATTAGGATAGGTCTACACCATGTTCTTGTATAAAAATGATTCCAAATCTAATTAGGAAATTACACTTCCTGACAAAAGAAGTTTAGGAGACCTGTAGCTCATATTGTAGATGAAAACTGAAAACAGAAAAGTACGTAATGTAGATGTGAAAAAGAAAAGAAAAAATAGTGTAAAACCTCTTCAATGACTATTGAAAACCAGTTGGTAACTGAAAGTCAAGGGAACAATTTTCTTTGTTCGCAAATTGTAAAAGTATGGAGATACACAGACCTGAAAACAAAAGGTAGGGTTGTTCTTGGGTTCTGTCTTTATTTTAATGTTGATGCTGTGTTAGGTGCTATGGAGTCATTTGGAGTAATAGACTATGTACAACAAAGTAAAACTGGGTTCTCTTCTGGACCCTCCTCAAAATGGTTCCTGGGTTTGAGCCCACTGGAAACCTGGTATCTTCTATGGTTTGGGGATTTATTCCATATTTTTCTCTTACTCTATCCAAGACATTATCTATCTATTTATTTGTTTGTGTGTTTGTTTAAATAATTTTATTGGGGGCTCATACAATTCTTATCACAATCCATACATACATACATTGTGTTGAGCACATTTGTACATTTGTTGCCATCATCATTCTCAAAACACTTGCTCTCTCCTTGAGCCTTTGATATCAGCTCCTCATTTTTCCCTCTTCCTCCCCGCTTTCCTCTTCCCCATGAACCATTGATAATTCATAAATTATTATTGTTTTGTCAAATCTTACACTGTCTGACATCTCCTTTCACCCACTTTTCTGCTCTCCATCGCCCAGGGAGGAGGTTATATGTAGATACTTATAATCGGTTCCCCTTTCTACCCCACCTTCCCACCAACCTCCAAGTATCACCACTCTTACAACTGGTCCTGAAGGGATCATCTGTCCTGGATTTCCTGTTTCCAGTTCCCATCTGTACCAGTGTACATCCTCTGGTCTAGCCAGATTGTAAGATAGAATTGGGATCACAATAGTGGGGGAGGGGAGGGAGGAAGCAATTAAGAACTAGATGAAAGTTGTATGTTTCATCATGCTACCCTGCTCTCTGACTCACTCATCTCCTCCCCGCAACCTCTCTGTAAGGGGGTGTCCAGTTGCCTACAGATGGGCTTTGGGTCTCCACTCTTCACTCACCCTCATTTACAATGATATGATGTTTTGTTCTTTGATGCCTGATAACTGATCCCATCGACATCCCGTGGTCACACAGGCTGGTGTACTTCTTCCATGAGGGCTTTGTTGTTTCTGAGCTAGATGGCTGCTTCTTTATATGTAAGCCTTTAAGACCCCAGATATGACATACTTTGATAACCGGCACCATCAGTTTTCTTCACCATATTTTCTTAAGCAGACATTTGTCTTCAGTGATAGTGTCGGGAAGGGATGCATCACGGAATGACGATTTACTAGAACAAAGTGTTCTTGCATTGAGTAAGCACCTGAGTGGAGGTCCAATGTCCATCTGCTGCCTCAATACTAAACTATAAATATATGCATGTAGATCTATTTCTCCACCATCCTATATAAATATATCTACACATGTACATGCCTATATTTAGACCTCTATAAATGCCCTTTGCCTCCTAGTTATTTCCCCTATTTCCTTCCACTTTACCCTCATCCCACTATCATGCTTAGCCTTCATTTGGGTTTCAGTAATTTATCTCAGTTACATTGCCCTGCCTGACTCCCTACCAGGCCTCGCATACCCTCCTTGCCACCAATTCTGGACCACTTATTGCTCCCCGTTCCCTGGATTGGTCAACACCTCCTCCTTTGCCCTGCCTCCCCCTCTCCCATGTCCCCTGAAACCATCGATCCTGTCTTTTCTCATCTAGACTGTTCATCCAGCCTATCTTAACCAGATAGATCTACAGAGACAATACTATGCAACAAAAAAGGCATAGCAATATAAAATGACAAAAGAGAACACAATAATGACAACAAAAAGAAAACCAATGACCCAGAAAAGAATAAATTAATTTAAAAAAATAAAACATTTTTAAATTTAAAAAAATAAAGAAAAATCTGTAAATAGATTGTCTGATTTTTGACCTCTAGGTATGTCCTCCAGTCAAGTCCGATGGGGTGCCACGCTCTGGCCCGAGTCTATCATTTCCACTCCCTCAGGAGCTCTCTCCTCTGCTTCTCCAGTTGCTCTCTCACACGCCCTTAGTGTTTTGTCTCAGTGTCGTGAGATCAGACCAGGCTAATCCCAATGCTGAGTCTCCAATGTTGTCCCCCATAGGGCTATGGGTTAGCGAGGGATTTCGTGTCTCATAGTGGGATCAGCCATATGGTCCACTCTGTGTATTGGCTTTTCAGAGCTGGGATATTGTCCTCCAGACCTGGTGGGCCAGGTTGTGCTCCACTCACTTTCCCTCCCAATTTATTTGCTCCCATGTGCTCTGATCAGACATGTCCATCTCCCCTAGCTGCAGCTTCAATGTCATCCTCTAAAGTAAATTCCTCTGAGGGGAAGGGCAGTTTTCCACATAGCTCGGATTGGCACCGAACCCTCAGGCCCATCCACTAGCTCCCCTCTTGATGCTGGCACACTGCATTCACATCCCAGAGCAATGGATTTAAGTTTGGTCCTTCTTTCCCAGTGGAGACACAAACAGTACCCTCCCCTTGGGTGGGTCAGTGCCCAATTCCCCCACCACACATCTCTCTTATTTTTTTCCCCTCTCCTTACCCACCCTCTTTTTAGTTGGCTACCATTTTTACCCTTGGATTTGGTCTGGCCCCTGCCATACCACCTTGACCTCACCCCTAGAGTTGTATACAGTAGCTTTTTCTCTGTGCCCCTTTTTCATTTTTCTTTTCTTTTTCTATAAAATTACCTCAGCAGACTCATGTTGTACTTGTCCTTTTGTGCTTGGCTTACTTCACATAGCATAATTTCCTTCAGTTCTTCCCATGCGGCGATATGTTTCATGTGTTCATCACTGTTTTTTAGGGATGCATAGTACTCCATTGTATGTATGTGCCACCGTTTTTAATCCATTTATCTGTTGATGGAAATTTGGGTTCTTTCCAACTCCTTGCGATTGTAAACTGTGCCGCAATGAATATAGGAGCACAGATGTCTGGCCATGGCCTCTTCTGGGTATATTCCAGGTAGGGGGATTGCTGGATTACATGGCAGCTCAATATCCATCTGTTTTAGAAATCGCCAAATTGATTTCCATAGTGACTGTCCATACTTACAGGTCCACCAACAGTGGATGAGAGTTCCTATCTCACCACAGCCCCTCCAACACTTGTTACTTTCTGATTTCTTGAATTGGACTATATTTGAGGGTATTAAGTAGAATCACATAGATGTTTTAATTTGCATTTCTCTTATCTATAATGATCGGGAACATTTTCTCATATGTTTATTGGCCATTGGGATTTCAGACTCTGAAACTTCTGTTCAGGTCCTTTGCCCATCTCCTCAGTGGGCACTTGGATTTTCTCTTATTGTAAGTTTGCAACGTTTTGTAAATTTTAGTAATAAGGCCTTTCTCTGATGTGTCATTGCTAAAGATGTTCTCCCAGTCGGTGAGCTCTCTTATTACTCTCTTGGTGAATTCTTTCGATGTACACAGGTGACTTATCTTCAGTATATCCCACTTGTCTATTTGTTACTCCTCTGTGTTTGTATACTTCCCTATTTCTGATAGTCCATGTAACCCCTGTGCCAAGGTTCTCAGGTTTGTCCCAATTCCCTCATTAATGGTCCTCATTGTTTGGGGTTTTATTTCAAGGTCTATGATCCATCTTGAGTTTATTCCTATGCATGGTGTGAGGTAAGGGTCTTGCTTCATTTTTCTGCAGGTTGATATCCATTTTTTCCAGCACCATTTATTGAAGATGGCATCTGTTTCCTATTTAATATTTTTGGGCCCTTATCAAAGATCAGTTGCCTGTATGCGGATGTTTTTATTTCCGGGTCTTCAGCTCTTTTCTATTGGTCTGAATATCTGTCCTTATACCAGTACCGCACTGTTTTGACTACTGTGGCCGTACAGTATGTGCTAAAATCCGGTAGAGCAAGCTCTCCCATTTTGTCCTTCTTCTTGAGAAGTTCTCTGCTAATTCTGGGATTCTTCCCCCTCCATATGAAGTTGGTAATCTGTTTTTCCAATTCTTTGAAGAAGGATGGTGGTATTCATATTGGGATAGCATTGAACTTATATAGTTCCTTGGGCAGAACTGGAATCTTTACTATATTGAGTCAGCGAATCCATGAGCATGGGATGTTCTTCCATTTATTGAGGTCACTCTTGGTTTCTTGTGATAGTGTTTTATAATTTTGCTCATAGAAATCTTTCATTTTTTTGGTCATGTATATCCCTAGATATTTCCATTTGTGCTTGGGGACTACCTTTTTAACTATCTCTTTTGTGATCTTGTCTCTGGTAAAGAATAATCCATTAGACTTCTGTTTGTTGATCTTGTATCTTGCCACTCGGCCATATTCCTCTATTGCTTCCAACACTCCACTTGTGGCGTGTAGGGGATTTTCATTGTATAGAATCATATCATCTGCAAATAATGATAATTTCGCCTCTTCCTCCCCCATATGGATACCTTGGATATCTTTTCTCACACATGTTGTTAGCTAGGACCTCCAGTACGAAGCTAAATAGGAGTAGGGACAAGGGGCCTTCTTCTCTGATCCCCTTTTCCAGTGGAATTGTTTTCATCTTTTCTCCATTAACTACCGAGTTGTCTGTTAGTTTTTCATATACAGCTTGTATAGTATTGAGGAATTTTCCTTCTATTCCTATCTTCTTCAGTATCTTCAACAGGAATACGTGTTGGATGTTGTCGAATGCCTTTTCTGCATCTGTCAATGTTACCATGTGGTTCTTAACATTTGTACTGCCAGTGTGGCGAATAATACTGATGGTCCTTTGTATGTTTAACCATCTTTGCACCCCTGGTATGAATTCCACTTGGTCATGGTGGATTAATTTTTTATATGCTTTTGTATTATTTTGGCAGTAGGATATTTGCATCAAATTTCATTAGGGATATTGGTCTGTAGTTCTCAATTCTTGTTGGATATTTGCCTGCTTTAGATGTCAGAGTTATACTAGCTTCATAGAAAGAGTTTGAGAGGTTTTGCTCTCTTTTTATGTACTGCAAGAGTTTGTGTAGCATCGGTGTCAGTTATTTCCTGAATGCTTGGTATAATTCTCTTGTCAAGCCATCTGTCCTAGGGGATTTTTTGGGTGGTAATCACTTAACAACCTTGTCTATTTCTTCCATTGTTATGGGTGTGTTGAGGTTCTTGACATCCATCTGGGATAATCTAGTAGGGATTGTGTTTCCAAATATTTGTCCATGTCTTCTATGTTGTTGAATTCATTAGAGTATAGGCCTTTATAGTACTGTGTAATTATCCTTTTGATTTCATTAGGGTCCGTTGTAATGTCCCCTGTTTCATCCCTGATCCTTGCAATTGTCATTTAGTAGTAGTGTTGTTCTGTTGACTCTGCTCTAATTGGTATAAGTTTCATGCCAGCGTATCATCCACAAATCTCTCTTCTTTTTTCGTGTGAGCATTTATTGCTATCAGCCTTCCTCTGATAAATGTCTTTGCTGTGTCCTGAAGGTTTTGGTAGGTCGTATTTTCATTCTGTTTGGTTTCTAGAAGCTTCCTGATTTCATCTTTGGTCTGAGTCAATACCCACTCTTTCTGCAATAGAGAAGTATTCAACCTCCAATTGTTTTCCCTTGTTTTCTTTGCCATCCTTCCATTAATTTCCAGGCTTATGGAACAGTGATCAGAGTGAGACGTCTATATAATCTCTATGTCCTTGAATTTACTCAAGTTTGACTTGTGTCCCAGCATGTGGTCTGTTTCTGAATATGTGCTATGTGGGCTATAAAAGAATGTGAAGTTTTGCATGTGGGTGGAAAGCTATGAAAATATATATCAAGTCGTCCAATTGTGCAGTTTAGATCTGCAGCTTCCTTGTTCAGTTTCTTTCCCAGTGGTCTACCTTTTTGAGAGCGTGTTGTATTAAAATCACCAACTATAATTGTTCAGCCTGTAATTTCTTTGTTCGTCTTTTGGAGTGTTTGATTTACAAATGCCGTGGGTCTCTCATTTAGTGCATATATATTTATTATGCTCAATGGTTCTTGATCCACTGTTCCTTTGAACATTATACAGTGCCCCTTGTCTCTTGTTATGGCCTGTATCTTAAGGTCAATTTTGTCAGATTAAGATCACTACCCCAGCCTTTTTGCATTGCCATTTTCTTGGTATATTTTTCTCTAGCCTTAAATTCTCAACCTATTTTTGTCTTCAAGCTTAAGATATGTCTCCTGTAGGCAGCAGATCGATGGGTTATCCTTTCTGAGCCAGTCTGTTAGCCTCTGTCTTTAATGCCTGAGTTCAGGCCATTGATATTCAATATTATTACATGCATCTGTGGACTCTGTGATGTCATCTTGTACCGCTTGTGTTGGGTATTTTCCTACCTACCTATCTTATCTGCTCGTGTTGTGTGTGTGGTTTATATTTGCGTTCTTTCCACTATTGAGTCAATGATATCTTGGGGACATTCCCTTTGTCTCCCTCTGGGTGGAGTTTTTCTATATGATGGTCTCTTTTTTCCCCTTGGTGAATGTTGATCTTCTGCCCACACTGGATCAACAAGGATCTTTTGTAGGGCTGGGTTTCTTTTTATATATTCTTGGAGGTTGTCCTTCTCTGGGAAGACTCTTACTTCTCCATCTACCTTAATAGATCATTTTGCTGGGTAAAGTATTCTTGGGTTTGCATAGTTTTCCTTCAATTTTTGGAATATGCTACTCCATTTCCTCCCATTCTTCATCGTTTCTGCTGATAGGTCTGAATGTGGTATGAATTGAGGGGAGCCATCCCCCCACCACTAATCATGGGTTCAGTAAGCACAATTGTATCATACAATTGTATCGTACAATTGTGCTTACTGAACCCATGATTAGTGGTGGGGGGGATGGCTCCCCCCAATTCATATATATATACAGCAAGAGCATGAGAGATAGAAATAATGGAGTCAGACACCTTTTATGGTAGAATGCTCACCTCAGCCCCGCTTAGTGGTCCACGTGGAGAGAGGGGGAAGGGAAGGGGACCAAAGGGAAAGGAAACAGGGGAGAGAGTGAGCCAAGGAGAGGTCAAGGAAAGAGCCGAGAGAGAGAGAAAGAGAGAGATCTCTATTGCCCACCCAGGCCTATATACCTTTGGGGACGTGCAAACCCACTAATTACAGGTAAAGGCACATGTTGCAGGAAGAGGTTGCACTATAGGTTATACAGCAATGAGAGGGGTTGTTCTAGGGACATACACACAATAGGAAGAGGAGGGATTGGGGGTATACATGTGACAAGATGAGTGTATCCTATATTTAGGATGACAGCTTAATTTTGACCTGTTCTCTAGATCTCCATAGGAACCATTACCAGAAAGGTGTAAACCCCACCTACAGGAACCAAATAGATGACTGCGGGTCTGTCCATTGTCCTTAACAGCAGGGAGCAGGGTCTACTGCATTCTGGCAACTGTTCACCCTCAGGGAAGATGCCTGCAAGCGTCTGACCTCCCCCCACAGTCTCAAAATACTCTTATTGGGGTACTTTTATACATGACTGTTTTCTTTTTCTTAGCTGCTTTTGTCATCTTCTTCTTTTCCTCATAGTTGGATAATTTGACAATTATGTGTCTTGGTGACTTCTTCTTGGGATTCTGTCTGGCTGGTGTTCTTGCAGCCTCCTGAATGGTTGCCTGATTTTCATATATTAAGCTGGGGAAGTTTCCTCTAAGAATTTCCTTGTTATTTTCACTGTTGACTTCTTGGTTGCGTCTTATTCCAGTAGTCCAATGATTCTAATATTGTTCCTCTTAATAGTATCAAACGAGGCTCTCAAGTTTTCTTTAACTTCTCTGATGGTCTTATTTGACTGCTTTGCCCATTTGCTGAGGTCTGCTTGCTTATCCTCTAGGTAACTGGTGCGATTCTCTGCCTCCTTAAATCGGTTAGCAAAGTCTGTCAATTTGCCACTGGATTTTTGTTATTTCATCACTGAAGTCTTATATTTCCCTTTGGTGCATTGCCTTTATTTCCTCTATCATTTCTTCCTTTTGCTGTATTTCTTCCCTCATATCCTGTATGATTCATAGCAGCATTCTGAAAATTTCTTTCTGAGACAGGTCAATATCTGCTTCTTCTATGCACATTGTTTGGTTCATGACTTCTTCTGTCATTGTCTTCTGATTCTCCTGCTTTTTTGTTGAGGCTGTTAGGTTGCTCTTTATGTGTTGTGTGTGTGATCTTCTGGATTCAAAGAGCACTGGGCTGTCTCTTGGGTGACACGCATGAGTGCTTCCGTGAACTACCTGCTGGTAACTTTACTGAGGGGTCAGGCTACAGCTATATCTTCCTTTGACTTCACTCTTACCCTAGCCAATCAGTATTTTGTTATTTGGAATATGAATTTTATATTCATCTCATATGATGCTGGTAGGGTTGTGGGAATATTAATTTTATATTCATCTCATGTGGGCCCACAAGGGTGTCGCTTCACTGGCTGTGCTCTAAATAGACCTCGTGGTGCTTGGAGCACCTCAGTTGGCATATGGTGTTTCCCTCTGCAACTGGAGTGCCAAGGAGGATGTGTGGGTGCACCCTCCTTGGTGTAGAGCACTGTAGTTGGAAAGGGGAATTACCATAGTCAGAGAGATCGCCTTGCAGGTTTGGTGGATGTTCCTGCCGTAGTGTAAAACCTCACCAGTTGTGGGCAGGAGTTTCCCCCAGTCACTTTTAGGGCCTCCGGGTTTAGGCTGGAGATCCACTGTTTTAAGGGGAGATTCCCCTGTTGCTTGGTGTATAGAAAATGACTGACATGATTTCTCCAGCTGCATGTACAGCCAACAAATGTGGGTGGGAGCACCCCAATTTGAGCCTTCAGAATTGCACTAGATGGAGGGAAGTGACCTGGAGGCCACTAGTAGCTTGTGAAAGGAATGAGAGGGAGAAGAGAAGAAAAAAAGAGAAAGAAGATAAAAAAGACTGGAGCAACAATGCCAAGCAAACTAACACCCCCGACCCCCTCACACACACAAAATGCACAGACTAAATGAAAATGAATATTAAAATATATATAACAACAAAAAGGATAACTGAATCTGCTGAGACTGTGGCAGAAATTAGAGAATATATAGAAGAGGATAAAAAAAGAAAAAGTGAAAGAGGAACAAAAAGAAAGAGAAGGATAAAAGAAAGTGAGGGAGAGAAAAATTTTTAAATAGATAAAAAGATAGCTGAACCCCATGCAGTGAGCTGCGTAGCACTGTCTCATGCTTTGGGGCAGGCCGTAGCTCTCTCCACTGGGTCAGCGAAGTTGCCCTAGGCAGAGGGTAGGGATCTGGAAACCAGCAGTGGCACGTGGAAGGAAAGAGAGGGAGAGGAGAGAATCATCAAAGCAGAGAGAGAGGAGATGAGAACAAGAGTGAAGAAAGAAAAAGAGAACATAGAAAAGAAGGGGGAAAACTCAACTGTGCTCACTGAGATTGGCTATGAAGGTAAAGAGGGAAGAAAGAGAGATGAAGGAAATAAAGAATAAAGAGATAGCTGATCCCTGATTGCGTGAATGTGGGGCTAGAGGGGTTTAAACCCTGCCCTCCTATTGCATGTTGGTGAGCCCTTTTAATGCAGGGACCCAGTGGTGCTGGGCAGCAAATTCCCTAGTTGGTCAGATCACTTTAGAGGTCAGATCGAACTGTAGATGGCTGTCACAGTTGCCTCGTGTAGTGTACATAACTCCCACAGAGGGCAGGCTGGAGTTCCCCCTGCTATTTGAGTTGATTTGTCCTAGGTGGAGGTAGTGGCTTGGAAGACAGTAGTGGCATATGATAGGGAAGAGAGGGAGAGAAGAAGAAAAAGAGGGGGAAAGAAAAAAGAGGGTAAAAGAAGAAAGAAAGAGAGGAAAAATTTTTAAAACCTGAGCTTATTGAGGCTGACTGTGGTGGGATAGAAGGGTGATTGAATAAAGGAAGAAGAAATAGAGTGGTATGTAAGGAGATAACAGAGTTGATCACTGAGAGTTCATTACCTGTCCATGGGGCTGGAGTAGTTTCAATACTTCCTTAAGGTAGTAGGGTGGTGTGCCCGCTTGATGTAGGGTTCAACAATGCTGGGTGGGATTACTCTTGAAGCCAAGTTAACACAGGTCCCTCTGTGTTAATTGAGCTCTGGAGTTCACTGATATACCTGCCTTGTACTGTATGAAGCACTACAGCAGGGGAAGGGGTTGGGAGTGGTGTGTTTCCACAGCCCTGTGCAGGGACCCAAGACAGGCAGGACCTCCCTACCTCCCTAGCTGTGTGTAGAATCACTGAGAAGAAGCTGGGCTTGTTGTCCTCTGTCCTAGATCAGAGGATTTAAAAAAAATTTATCCCACCCCGTCCCACCAGCTAGAATAGAATCAAATTAAATTGTCTCCTTGGCTCTGGACTCTATCTCTGTGCTCTTAGGAGCTTGGACTTTCTTCAGCGGGTCTTTGTTGTACAAAAAGGCTCCAGGCCCTGTAGCTAAATTCTGGCACTCCTTAGGGAGGGCTTCTTCTTATGCTGATTTATGTTAAGGGTCCCCTTCTAAGAGCTCCTGGAGCTGAGAGGCAAGGCTGGGGTTTGAGTTTTTCCCAATAACATATATTCTCACTCATTTTAATGTTATGATTGCGAAGTGCTTTGATTTGGGGGCTATCACACTGACCCCCAGAGGGGAGATCCAGATTATCGGGGAGTTGTTTCCTTCTCGGCCAATTGGAACTGAATTCACCCCACTGGACTCCGACTATACGCCTATTTTCTCCCACACCACGATCTGCTTCAGGTAAAATTCTGCTTTTTCTTCTACTCCAAATTATGGCTACATGCCACCCCCACTCTCCAGACTGTGAGCTCAAGGCAGCGAACCATGTGGAGCGCTCACGTGGGGTTGCCCTCAAGTCTGGGGTTATGTCCCCTGTAGGGCGTCAGTCGGGAGAAATCGCTACTACGGCAGAAAGGCTGGGCGGAGTTCTTCAGCTGGAGCCCGGAAGCAGATGAGCGAATTAGAGCATTCTTGGTTCACTTTGTGAGTGGAAATCGCAAAAAAAAAAAAAAAGGGGGGGGGCGGGGGGGGGCTGGGGGTTGTTCCAGGAGAGACCCTAGTTAAATCAGGTGTCCAGACGTCCCGCTTTCGCTTTTGGCAGGGCAGTTCCGATTTTTAACAATTTGTTCTGCATCCCATGGCATTTTTTTAAAAGTCCGGATTTTTGGAAGGTTTCGGCTGCCATGTGTCTATTTTGCCAGGATATGAGTTTTATCAATGGTGTCCCACTGATGTCCCGGTTTACCAATGTTAAAATCTGATCATCTTACCTTAGTACCCTAATTCTAATTTCAGGACTCCACCTCCCAGTTTCCTTCACCTTACCTCCCCATTTTCTGGTCTGGCAGCAGGAGCTCCGGACGGGTGAGTCGTAGTGGCCATTTTGCCCGAATCCAAGACATTATTTTTAATCTGATCCTTTTCAAATCACTTGGTAGTAGTAGCCGGGCACCATCCTGATCCCAGAGATATGGAAACTGCTATTTGCACTTCTGTTAGCATTAAACCATATGGTTGAGGGATTGAAAATACCATTGCTGAGTCAGGCACAACTTGGTCTTCAAAGTTACATCTTTGTGTTTTTCTAATACTTTGAAGAACTCTTGCAGCTGATTTTTCCAGTGTCATATGCTGTTTGATTTCCTGACTGATGCTTCTATGGGCACTGACTCGATCCAAGGAAAACAAAATCTCTGACATCTTCAGTTATCTATTGTCATGTTTCTTCCTGGCCCCCTTTGGTTATCCTTATGTTGAGCTGTGATCCATACAAAAACGCTGTAGTGTGGTCTTCATCAGTTAAGAGCTTCAAGTCCTCTTTCAGCAGGCAAGCTGAAGACAGCTGCCTATCACAGGTTGTTAATGAGTCCTTACCCAAACCTGATGCTGTTTTCTGTCTTGTATTGTCTATGTATTGGTTCCATATGAGCATAGCTAAGTGGTTTAGATCCCTAATATTAAAAAAATACTACCTGAAATAGAAATAATTTACTTTTGAAGAAAACCCAAATCTTATTTCTCCCCTTTGGTTATAAAGCATAGCAATATTACACAATGTGTACAAGTTTTAGACTTTATCATACATCACTCAAAATTAATGTTATTATTGAGTACAAAAGTGTTTATATCAAATATAAGCTTAGTATAAGTTGAAAAATAAAATGCAGATGAAAATTCCTAAATACACTGAAAAGACTGAAGAATGTTGTGTTAACAACCCTCACTTCTATTTGAGGCTTATTATGTCACATCTGTTAAACATATATGTTAGCAGTGAGGATTAATGGAAAAGTCACCTCAAAAATGCTTAATAAAGAGGATTTATTGCCTCTTATAATTGCAAAGGTGAACAGCGGGTCAAGTGGTAGGGTTCACTGGATTCAGCAATTTAGCATTCAGTCTTCCAACTCTTAGCTCCTCTGCTCTGCCATCCATGATATAATAATGTTAAAAAGGTACATCTCCTTGTAGTAAACGATTGCTCTGTCTTCTGACTTCTCCTCAAAGTGCACAGAGAGAGAGAGAGAGAGAGAGAGAGAGAGAGAGAGAGAGAGAGAGAGAGAGAGAGAGAGAGAGAGAGAGAGAGAGAGAGAGATTAAAGAATAAGAAACCATCTTTCTAAAAATACCTCCGCACATCTTTTGAAGTTCATTGACCTCCTTTGGCCACCTGTTTGTTATTGACTCAGAGATACACATGATGACCTTCCACTGATTAGTTTAGAGTTCAGTCACATGGTCAACAGTAATCCAGTAGCCCAGTCACTTCTCTTAAGATTTATACACTGCTTAAGGGGGATGGAGATGTTTGTAAGAAAACTAGAGCAATATCCACACAGGAAAATAATTGACACTAGGAAGGAAGATATAATGTTTGCTGAAAATCAGATAAAACACGATTTAACACAGAATCCCAAATACTACTCCATTTAACAAATATTGTCACTATAGGAAATAGCAGTTGTGCTTATTACATTTCTATTTTTAAAAACACGTCTATGAAACGTTATCTATGGGATTGTCATAGTGAACTGGCTGAATGTTGTCACAGTCTGATAAATCTAACTTACATTGGCTGAGTCATCCAACAGTGATGCATATTTTCAGTATTCAGTCTTTCCAGATGTTTTTATTATTTTAGTCTAGAGCCTGCAAAGATAAAAATAAAACCCATTGGCGCTCCTCCTTTTGGGTCATTACTTCCATTTACTCCATCCAAATTCAAGTTAAGTAGCTCCTATACTTTATCATAAAAGAACAGATGGTCTTGAATAATTTGTACTATTGAGCACAGGATCCTCATGCAAGTTCATACACTTTATCAGATGACTTAAGCTGCAGTGAATCCTTTCACAGTTATAATCTCCCTTAACTCTCTATTATGGTACTTGTTATGTCCCAAGGATCCACCTTATTTTCCATGGTGGTCATCTGTGCTAGGCTAGCTGTATACAATAAGTACAAAACTAGTTTGATTCTTGTTCTGAAACTTGCAGCAGGAACTCCAGGACCATTCGAAAGAGAAATGCAAATGAATACTGATAGATTTTTAAAAGGTGTGTTGATCTAAAAAAGAGAGTGGAGTATAGAAGTGATTCCACTGTTCTGTCCATATCTTGCTTGTTAGGGGCTGTTAGAGTCAGCTTTTCTTGGCTCCTTGACAAAGAGTTTTTTCACCTGTCAAATCCACTGAGTCAATAGCAGGCGGGACAGAGTAATACTATTAAAGATCTGCCCCTTAAACAATGTCCACAACCAAGTCCTTTTTGCAGGGCTTACTTTTGTGTTGATGATTGGTCTGCAGAGCCTATAAACTCGCTTTTAGACTGAAATGAAAGATAAAGTTTTGACTCCTTTTTCTTTCCATTTTGTATTGATGCTAGCAGATTCTTGTGGAGATTCGTCTATCATCCAGTTTGTGATTTTTCTAGATGTTTACTCTAGAGAAGGAACCAATAAAAACTAGAGAGGGGGTGTAGGAAGGCGAGTAAACTTTCTCGAGGCATGCTCAACATACCAAAGTAAATCTGGGTTCTTGTTAATTGGCTGCAATGAAGTGAGGTTTGTGGGTTTGCCTTACTAACTTAATAATAATTCTAAGTTACATATTACAAAACCAAAACCTTTTTAATGCATTGGTGTTTCACATTATTTATGAAAAGCTTAGAGTGAATTAATACGAAGCACAACAATTCATTGCAGAAAGACCACGTATCATGCCCAATATATTATTACTATTCCTCTTGATGGTAGGGGTAGGTGTGGAAAATTTTTCTGAAGCAAGGCATATTTTTACTGTCCATATTTTGAAGAGAGCTTATTTGAATCACAGGCCTTTTATGGCAGAAAGGCAAGCCATCAGGGACAGAGAGGAAAAAATAGGTTCAAGAATCTCTTACCATCTTGGTACACTTTTAGAAACTTCTGCTTAAGAATTCAGTTCTGTCTAGTGTAAAACCAGATTGCTGAAATGTAGTTCTTCTAAAAAATATCAAGATGAACTTCTAAATATCTTTCCAAAAGACATGGCAAAGGGGGGGAGAGAAAGAACTAAATCTGTCAGATTAGTTAATAGTTCCTACGGGGGGGGAGGTCAGGTTTCCTTCTCTATTCCTCTATTTATTTCTTTATCTTTCAAACATGAGAAGATTAGGATACATGATTTCCAGTGTCCTATATGAACTATGATTTTATGGTTTTTAAAGAAAAAATAAATCTTCTGCTTTGAAAGACATAATTTGTATTTCATAATTTGTATACATAATTTGTATACATTTCATTATATACAAGGTCTTAATCATTCTCTCATGTACAATTATTTTCCTGAAGATGAAAAATAAACATCAAATATTTCATCACACAATGTTTTATTCCTTTGAATTTTTTATTTAAATATATTTAAAAATATCTTCTTATATACAGATCAAAGTTGAGATACAGTTGACTTTGCGTTGAAGTTGCCTCAATGGAATCTAACAACAACAACAACAACAATACCAAGCACAAAAAATTTTAAAATACATTTAAGAAGACTAAGTTGATTATGATATCCTTAAACCATTTTCATATTCAGGGACATAATCTCATGTGTACTTGATAAATTGAGTGAAGAGATGGAGTCTAGCGATGTCAATTGGTTCACAACCTGATGGTATCTTCTTATGGGAGTGGTCTTCTCATAAGAAGGGTCCTGGGAACTTCCCCTGCCCCCTCTCTCTCTGCTTTACCTTCCTGTTGATGAGCCACTTGGAGTCACTCTGAGGGCAGTCAGAACCCTGGAGATGTGTCCACTGCTATTGGACCCACAGGACTTTGCACTCACCGGTCTGGCTGTGATCTTCCGACATTCTGGATCATTGCATGTGGCTCATCTTGTGTGTTCTGGGAGGCCATTGTAATGGATTATGGAACTGAGTTGAGAAGTTAAGTACTATGGAAAGAGGGGTTTATGTTAGAATAATGTAAAGGCATAGCTGAAATACAATTTGTCCCTCTTAGATTTCTGATACTTCCCCTGTCACCACCTACCCAAGAGACCCAATTGCTCACTTCCATTCACTCCCATGGCTTCATTAATGCACCTTCTCCCGCTGTCGTATGTTAGACAGTTTAAAGGTGTTGTGGTTCCCATGACAGTGAGCGCCTTGAAGGCAAGTTTCTAGCCTAATTGTAATTGGTCATTGTGTTATTTCCAACACCGAAACAATAAATAAATGCTTGCTGAACTGAATTGAATTTTTAAAATGCTTGTTCCCTAAGCAGCCACTTTCCACTACCATACATTGCTTTTCTTGTCCTTTGGCAATGGCATAGTTCATGTGTCCAAGGGCTTGAAAAGCTTACAGCATAGTGCTGAAATGGAACAGCTCTTACATTGCTGTTTGACTCATATCTTGCAACCATACTGTGCCACAAATATAATTAGAAGATATTGAACTTTCATTAGTTAGGGAATCCATTCACCCTTTAATTGTCATTATTTAAATGATTTTGCTGACTGTAATAGCCTCATGAGATAGACATCTCATTTTAGTGACAGCCTGGGGGTCACCAACGGTGTAATTTTATTTCTCTAGACTGAATGCAGCCTCAGAATATCTTTCAACATCTAACTTTCATCAGTAACTTTGGTCAAGTACAAATTACATCCAGTTTGTCATTTTTAGAATCAGAATCTCTCAATGTGGAAGAGATCATTAGGTCATCTCTGCCCCCATGATGCTTGATTCTCCCCATAGTGATCCCATCAACATGCTCCTTCCTGGGCACAAGCCAATGCAAAGCAAGCAACCCCCTCCTTCTTACGGCAGCTCATGCTATATTTCTAAATCTTTTGTTTTAAAATTTTTTGATAGCACGGGATAAATTCACTTACCTCTCCTACTTTTATCACTTGCATCATACAACATAGTTCCTGGTCAAATCCTTCTTAGAATATCAAAAACAATTTTATACTGACCCACAGACTATATTAATTATACCTGAGCTACTTGTGTCCAGTTCCTCAGCCGATTTCCATATGATGTTAATTGTGTTCATATGGAAGGGGGTAAGCTTTTAATATGCAGAACTTGTCCCTTGTTTTCCCCTCCTAATTTAGAATTGCATGGAAGGTATTAAGATTTTCTTTCATATGTAGAGTAGTCTTCAGTGGAAAACTACTCATGGTCTCTCTATAACATACCTCCATGTTGTTTGGTTCTAGACCTGCTTTTTTTCCCACATGGTTCTCACTCATTGTTTGTAGGACCAGCACTAGTTCCATGGTACCAGTCTCACCCCTTGGTAGGAAACATAAGTTTGAATCTGAACTAACACATCACATCAGCAGCCTCTACCCATCTACCAGTGGAGGCTAATGTGTTGCTGTAATGCAGAACAATTGGGAAGAAAGTCCTGATGATCTACATCTCTGTCTAATATGACTCTTCCGTTAACTTTTTAAATTGTATGCCATTAAATCTACTTTTTGAGATATTCCGGAGTCAGAGCCACAGTGGGTAAAATGCCCGGTGCTAATCTAAGAGTTGGTCCTGTGAACTCACTAGTTGCTCCAAGGGAGAAGACGCGGCACTCTGCGTCCATAAAACGGGCCCTTCAAGGCCCATTTGGGAGTTTCTACCCTGTCTTATCAGGTCATTGCAAGTTGAAATCAACTTGATAGTAGTGAATTTATATAGAAATAAATAATCTTGCCTTTGATAGCTCCAAGTCTAGGAAAGAAGGTGATAATACCATATAGAAACATAATATTATTTTAAGACTGTGGTCCATTACATATTCAGATAAAATACTTATAGCTTCTGCAAGATTGATTTTTGTTGTGGTGGTGATAAAAATATGCATCACAAAATATTTGGCAATTCAATTTTTACAGGTATAATTTGATTTTGATTGATCAAAATCATCAGAAAGTATGTCTCTTTTTCACAGTATTCAAACATGATTTACATAAACTCATTGCCTCCTAAATAATAACTCCTTTCCCCGCTTCCTCTCTTCCCTGGTAACCACAACTAAATCTTTATTTATATGTATTTACCTATTTTATATAAATATAAGTATACAGCATTTGTTGTGACAGGTTTATGTACAATGATTTCATGTTCCAACCATGTTATACTAGGTACCAGGTTTTTATTCCTCTTCAGGGTTTACTAATAACTCCAGTAAACGAATATACCGCATTTCCCATGTCTTTATTCCTCAGAGGAACTGGAGGGTTTGAACCACTGACCTTGTGGTTAGCAGTCCAATGCTCTCCAGACCAGGCTACTAGGGTTATTATAGATTTAAGGATCTTTTTAATTGATCTTAAGCAAGGATCCCAATAAGTGAGAAAAACATGTGCTTAAGCCCTCAGCAAAAGATGGACATCAGTTGTAGAATGCAGAGATATATCTAAAAATGAAGCACAATAATTGGTTTCACAATAAAAATTATATAACATATTACCTTTGTTCATTTTTTATTGAAACAAGTATCAACATTGAAGCATGAAATATTTTTTTTAATTTGCGGATTTCAATTTTTAATTTGTGAAACATCAACAGAGTTTTGTGTAGATTATGGAAACAACTAAATTCAGAAACATTTTCCTTATTGTATAATATCCTTTGGGGGAGAAATGTGCTTAAAATCTCAAGACCCTACACCACTAAACATTTTATAATCCTATTCATCTCATACTACCAAATGGCACATGCCTCTTTTGTGTTCAATCACTCATATTGTAATCACATTTGAGGAGAAGTTATGCTATTGATAGCTAAGACAAAAATCTAGACATATGTACATGCACACACATACACATCTTGTACTAATGTGTGAGGAAGCAGAAGAAGAGACACAACACGTTATCAAGGTTTAGGGCCTTCACATGTCTTAATCTGTCCCTAACCATGAACCCCTCAATTCAACTGCAAAGAAGGTAGGGAAAGGCCCCTTCGCCCTTTAGATTCTAAGGGCGACCATCATGCTTTTCCTCCTACATCATCTCTAATTGGGTTCAAAACTACTGTGGGTTTTATTCTCAATTAATTTGCACTGAAATGCAAATGAGTTCACATAGTTTAGACTCAGATCCCTCTTTTCAATCAGAAATAGCATGGTAGGAAGTACATTTAACATATACTTCACATATCATACAATTTAATCATTGAATCAAATTAAGAAGAGTTATGTAGTCATCACCACAATCAATTTGATAACATTTTCATCTCTCTCGTACTCACTGCTGTTAGCTCCCCATTTCCCTGTAACCTCCCCAGCCATGTCCCCAGGTAAATATGAATCCATTTACTGTCTCTATAGACTGAGCTATCCTAGAGTTCATATACAGGAAATCAAACAAGGAGCTAACAAACAAGAAGTCCAACAGAAATGACAAAACAAACCAGAAAACCCTCAATTGAAAATAAAGCAGAAAGCATTAAAAACAACAAAAAACCTTTAAAATGGATCAAAAGGAAATCA
This sequence comes from Tenrec ecaudatus, assembly GCF_050624435.1. NCBI lineage: Eukaryota > Metazoa > Chordata > Mammalia > Afrosoricida > Tenrecidae > Tenrec > Tenrec ecaudatus. Next base: position 30,915,287 of record NC_134533.1, on the reverse strand, counting down.
AATGATAAGATATTATATTTTAACCTAACTCTGAAACTAAAAGGCAAACTCATTGCCTTAGACTAGATGCTGATTCATCGCAACCCTACAGGAAAAGGTCAAACTGCCCTTGTGAGCTGAGAGACAAGCTCTTCACAGGAGTCACCCCTCCACCCCCTGGAGGTACGCTAGTCGTTACAAATTGCTGACCTTGTGGTTAGCATCCCAAGGAGGAACCACCACACCACTCGGCCTCCTTTTAGCATAATTGCATCTGCCATGTTCAATTTATAATATTCTTTGTCTCATACCAAGGCTATTCACATCCCCAGACCATGGTCAGAGGGTCATCATCAGAGGCTTCCTCCTTGTGGGGACCCTGCAAATGCACATTGGGCGTCTGCCATCACCCACAGCTTTCTGAAAACTGGTATTCACAATTTAAGCTCTGATTCAGATTTGGATTTTATTACTTACAATTCTTGAATCACACAGGCTGGTATGCTTCTTCCATATGGACTTGCTGATACCTCACTTAGATGATTACTTGTTTTGAGACAAGTATTCAAGATCAAAGATGTCATTTCTTGGGGAACTATCTGGATTTTTTACCACACTGTACTATAGCACCTATACCTTCAGTTATTTCTTCGTAAGAGCAAATATCAAGCAGGGTAAGGTCAGAAGAACTAATCGTTCTTAGATTGAGGTTAGAATTAAATGCAATCCTGAAATCAATTCATACATCCATGCTTTATACACTTCTCTGATTTACTGAAGAGACTTTGTTTTCATTTTATTATAAATAGCATTGTAAATTATCTTTCTGGGGTATGATGCAATTCTATTAATACTGTTAGTAATTTAGTCAATGGTATAGAATTTAAAGCACTGTTGAGCACAAGAAGTTATACCTGTCTAGGCTGGTTTTTCAGACTGAAATATCCAAATTGTTGGCTTGTATAGATTAAACCTCTAAGTAATTGGACACTTATTTTCATGAACAATGGGAGTTGGTGGTAGGGTAGAACTTTCAACAACACTCATTCATGAAGGCAGAACCATGTCTACCAATCTCAAATATGTCATAAGAGAGCAAGAAGAGCATTAAAACCGTAATTATATGGTAATTCTGGGCCACCATAAATTGGGTACTCTCACATAAGACTTCCAAACCAAAGTTCAATGACCACCAATTCCACAACCTTTAGATAGCAGTCATCTGCTTAGAAATGAATGTTTGCATTCTATTTTTTAATTGTTTACGTTCACTTTAAAAATTGTCTGCGTCCTTTCAGTTAACAGCCCAACCTGTAACCCACTGTTCTGCCAGGTGTTCCTTTAAAGCAGTGGTTCTCCACCTCCCTAATGCTGTGACGCTTTAATACAGTTCCTCATGTTGTGGTCACCCCAACCATAAAATTATTATTATTTTAATCATTTTATTGGAGGCTCATACAAATCTTATCACAATCCATACATCCATCCATTGTGTCAAGAACATATATACATTTGTTGCCATCATCATTCTCAAAACATTTGCCTTCTACTTGAGCCTTTAATATTTGTTGCTACTTCCTAACTGTAATTTTGTTACTCTTATGAATCGGGCAACCCCTGTGAAAGGGTTCTTGGATCCCCAAAGGTGTTGCGACTCACAGGTTGAGAACTCCTGCTTTAGAAGATGCAAGAAGAATCAATGCATTTGAATCATGGCGAAGAATCTTGAAAGTGCCAAGATCTGCCAAAATAACAAACTAATCTGTCTTGGAAGAAGTAGAGTCAGGATGGTCCCGGGAGACAAGATTGGTGAGCGTTCCTCTCGTTATTTCAGCCATGTTTTCATAGAGACCCTTTTATTGATCCTTATCATGAGAAAGCGATGACAAATATACAACCAGCAGCAATGGACAGAACAGAACCCAGTGATTCCAGTTCAAAAGGCAAAGTAAACGTGAAGAAATAGAAAAGAAATCACGAAATCATGATCGGTGATTAGTCAATTTTTTACTCTACAGAAGGGCCAAGCTGTCTCTAGGTTTGCCTGGGACTGGTCTAAGCATTAGGTATATTGTTGTGTTTAAAGATTCAAACTCACTGCCATGAAGTCAATTCCGACTCCGAGTGCCCTTCAGGACTGGGTAGCACTTGCCGTGTGGGTTCCCCAGACGGTAACTATTTGCAAGAAGAGACAGTCTCGTCTTTCTCCTGTGGAACAGTGAGCAGTTTAAAACGACTAACCTTTAAATTAGCAGTCCAACACATAACCTAGTTCACTACCCAGGTCCCTAGTGTTGGTTTAATGACCAGAAATTAACTCCAATGACCTCTGACCTTACATTAAGATTCAAAATGGAGTTTCAGCTACCATAGTAGATTGCAGACTCCCACAAACTAAATGCTACGGAATTTAGACTAGAAGCCAGGAACACATTTATTAAAGACTAAAGCCTACACACACCAATGCCATAGAGACCATTCTGACTCATACAACCCTTGAAGACAGAACAGTACCATCCAATAGGTTTTCCTAGCCTACTGGATAATCTTCTGAAAGCAGACTGCCACATCTTTCTCCTGCAGAGCAGTGAGTTCCAACTGCCAATCATTCCATTAACATCCAAAACTTCAGTCATTTCCTCATTGAGATTCCATAAAAGCCTATCAATGAAAAATATTCACGGTCATAGAATCGATTCTGATTCATTCTCCTCTCATAAAGAGTTATGATCTCAGATGTTTAGAGGCAGTTCCACCCTGTCCAACAAAGTCACAATGAGCAAAATCCCTCTATTTTCACTCAATACCCATAGCAACATTATAGTAACAATGACTTTATAGATGCAACAAGCAAGGCTTAGAAAGATTAAGTAACTTCTCAAAGGTGCCCAGAAAAGTAAGAATTAGAGTCAGGATTTGAACACCAGCCTCTTCCATCTCAAAATCCAGGTTCAAATGATTATGCAGGTAGATGTCTACGATGTTCCTATGAAATAGGACATGATGCTATTTCGAAGTAGTGCCAACACCGTGTTGTATGCAACCAAAACTAAAATCAAGTCGATTCTGACCGCAGAGACCCCATCAGCTGGGGTGGAACTTCCCAGTGTGTTTCCAAGACTGGGAACCTTTGTGGGAGCAGAATGCATCCTCTTTCTCCCACTGGTGGTTGAAACTGCTGAGCTTGTGCTTAGCAGCCAACATGTAACGCACTGTACCACGAGGCCTCCTATATGCATGTGGCCTTGTATACTCCATCGTGAAGTCCCCAGAAGTGGCTGTGATGGGGACCTGGTGAGGAGTAGATCAGGGATACCCAGGGCACAGTTGCCAGGGGCAGACCTGGCTGCCACCACCTGGTTGGTGGTAGTACTTCCTAATCCTCTGCAGCCGCCTGTCTTCTCTACCAGGAACCAAGAGCTGCCTTGCATGGGATGAACTGGCCTTGTTTCCAGAGTTCATGGAAATAGAGAAGTGTCATGGCAGGAACAACAATGTCCTCTGAGGGAAAGGGTACCGGACTCCTGGGCTGTGGAAAGAAGCTTTAAAACACTTGGGGTCGTGATTAACAAAATAAAACAAGCTAACAAACACTACCTTATGGGAACTTACCTTATGGGACCTGAGACATATGTGAATATGTATCCTGAGGTTAGTAAGCATGATGCCTGCATTATTTTTGAATCAGATGCAAATCTATTTTCTAATGCCTTATTTTTCACAGGGAGATCTCTGAACCTGCTGCAGCAGCCTTAACTCCTTAGAAATGCAGAGTCTCAGGCCGCACACTGTGGAGGATGAATCAGACTCTTTATGTTAGTAAAATCCCAAATGATTTCTATGCACATGAAACTTGGAGAAACACTATCCTAACAGATTCTGGTGTGTTTTTCCTTAACTTCGGTTCCACCTTTTCTCAGAATATTTTTTTAATGTGGGGTGGGGGAGGGAACGTGCTATCCTTAGTTAGGGCATAGGCCACAAGATCCACATTCATTTCATCAGCAAGTCCCCTCAGGATGAGTCACTGGTCTTTTGGCTGGGAAGAGCAACAGCAAACCTGTTCTTCTAGGACATTCTGTTGCAGGTGGCCCACAGGCTAAAGAGGTAAACAGAGGTCAGAGTATTCAGGGAACAATAAGTTATGGCACATAATATAGAATTTCTCTTCAGTGGAATTTTCAGCGTAGAGGAGGTGCAAAGAAGAGCAGTGGGTCCAATTGATATTATAAGATGTATCTTTTTACACAATTAAAAAAAAAAGATGTATCTTTTTTTTCTCTCCTAAATCCTTGGACCTCAAGATCGAAAGTTAATTAAAAGAAAGGAAATGTTCTTAGGCATCGAGGCCAATTATTAATTTTCTGTGGGACAAATAAGAGATGATCTTCACTCAGAATTGAGTGGTTGGGAGAGAGGGGAGAGAGGAGGAGGAGAAAGGAACAATCTGTAAAGATTTTTAGTAGATAGAATTCATCCCCCAAGAAGTAAGGACAGACAGAGTGAGAAACCCAATACGAAAAGCCCCCAAAACAGCAGGCCTGAGCAATTTTGTACCAAAAAACCTTGAAAGTTGTTTCAAGATAACATGTTGTTGTTGTCAGGGGCCATCAAGTCCATGCCCACTCATAGTGACCCTGTGCACAACAGAACAAAACACTGCCCAGTCCTGCCTCGTCCCCACAATTGTTCCTCTGCCGGAGGCCATTGTTAGAGCCTCTGTGTCAATCCATCTCCCTCATGAACCCTTCATAATTTATAAATTATTATTTTGTTATATCGTACACGGTCTGACACCCCCTTCACCCACTTTTCTGTTGTCTGTCCCCAGGGAGGAGGTTATATGTAGATCCTTGTAATCGGTTTCTCCCTCTCTACCCCGCCTTTCCTCCATCCTTATTATGTTATTCTTATGACGGGGAAAGTAAACATCAATCAAGCCAGTAGAGGATACCTTTGTCACCTCACCCAAAAAAGCCTTGTCAAGTGAAATTAAAGATCCCGAAGATGCTCTTTTTTTTTTTTAAATGCGAGAGAACTCCATTTGGAGTTGGTTTCGCCAGATCAGACTGTTAATCAAGCTTTCTATTTGGAAGTTCTGAAAAGATTGCCTAATGGCGTGTAATTTAAAAAAAAACCTCTGATTTGTGGCAGACAGGATGGCACCACAATGATGTGCCTGTTCATGTAGCCGTCTCAGTGTGCCGTTTTTTTGGCAAAACCCAGGATGCCTCTCTTTCCCACACACCTGACTCACTTGACTATGTCCCACGTAACTTGTTTTATTTTTTTTATATTTGCGAATCAAGAGGGCTGTGAAAGGATAATGTAGAAAGGTGAAGAAAACAATGAGGGAGGTGCCATCAGCTATCCAAATAAATAAGTTTGAAAAATGTTTCCAAGAATGGAATTACAGATTTGACAAATGTATTATGTGTAATGGAGAATACCTTGAAGCTTGTAAGGTTATTTTGTAAAAAAAAAAAAAATTAAATACATACCATTGGGGGAAAAATCCTGATTATTTTGGGTTCCCCTCATACATTTAAAATATCTTATTTACAATAATATGTGTTCTCAAAATGTTTTTCACGAGAGCATTTCAGAGAATGATTGGCTTCTTGACCCGGTGTGAGAACAAGATGTACCATCCGGTATCTGAGTGATTACAGAAAAATAAAGTTCCTTAGCAGAAACAGGTGTGGAGTCTAGTCTCAAATCCTAAATTAGCCATTTTATTTATGCCAAGCATTTTCTCTTAAATGCTCTTGATCACGCATAATGACAGTAATAACCATGAAAGCATAGTAGTGAGGGCAAAAAAGGGAGCCACACAGTAAGTTCAACTTTCGTTTACTTCAGCTCCAGCATGCAATGCTCTCGGTTCAAATTCATGTTCATTTCTCCTGGGGCTTTGTTCTTTTCTTAATCAAGATGTAATCCTCCTGAATTTGACCTTCCCACGAGGGAAACACAAAAGCAAGGAGGTTATTTTGAGGGCTAAGTTACACTTGGCCCAAGCCATGGTAATTTTAATTTGCCTAATATGTCTGTGAAAGTTAGATGTTGAATAAGGAAGATCAAGGAAAAATCGATGGATTTGAATTGTGGTGCTGGATATTGAAAGTATTATGAACTGCCAAAAGAACCAACTCTGTATTAGAAGAGTTAAGGCCAAGAATGTTCCTTGGAGGCAAGGATAGAGACACTCGATCTTACATACTTAGGACATGTTGTCAGGAGAGACCATCCCCGAAGAAATACATCTGGTTTGGTAAAGCAAAGGGAAAGAAAAACAAGGAATCTCCTGAGCAGGAAGGATTGAACAGTAGCTCCTATAATGAACTGAAGCATCGGAACAGTTGTGAGGATGGGAAATGACAGGGCAGTGGTCAATTTGCTGTGCATGGATTGTTATGGGTCAGATCTGATTCAATGGAACCTAACAGCAACAACAGAAGGGGGCGTGGACATTTCATTTTTTCTATATTCTATTTCGCTCTATAATACAATTAACTTAAAAAAGTTATTGATACATGATATGGTGAACCTGGAATTGTAGTCACTTCCTCTATATTAGACATTCTTTTATGTGGGTATATTTTCTAAAGGGAAAACATGACCTGCAGTCAGATTTCAGAGGGGAGAAAAAGGAATCTAATAAGATTGACTTCTCTCCTGCTCCATTAATTGTTAATTGTCACTAATGAGAAGGAAGTAGGCTTTGGTTTACATCTCATCAGACCATAAATCAAATCATGTAGAAGGCTGGTGGCATGACCGCTGCCGGCCAGCTCCAATGTGTAGCCTCGGTGTTATTTCAGTTCTTCCTCAAGAGCTTTCTAAATACTGAAGTGCTCATGACACAGCCTACTGAATTCTGGCCTCCAGATCCAGCACAGCCTACTGAATTCTGGGCTCCAGATCCAGAAGGATTAGAAAAGGAGGCTGTAAAATTTGAAGATGATCTTTAGGGTTTTTTGCTTTTATTTTATTTTATTTTATTTTCCTGTGACTGAATCTTCAAGAGGACTTCTGAGCATCCAAAAAATAATAATAATAATAACCTTCCCCAGAAGAATCTAATCTTACACAATGACTTCACATATGTCTAAAAGTTTCCAGAGGTCTGTGAATTTAACATTTAATATTTGGTATTCAGACACTCTTCAGGGAATGCGATAGGCTGGTTTATTTTGACTTTTCTTGTTGATTTTAAATAGTAGCAATGTTGAGGAGGCGATCAAGTGATAGAAACTGTGTTCTGACACATAATTGTCCCAAATGGCGCATTAATGTAGGTTGCTTCAGATGTTTCACTTCTAAGCAGTTGCAATTTTTTGAAGGGAGAGAAGTAATTGTTTCACTTCCATATAAACATCAGCAAACAAATAGAGCAACATTAGTTTCCATTCCTCTATGTTTCTGAAGGAATAAATATGGTTTTAAGCAGCATCAATGTGTACAGCCCTCAGGTTGTCTTTTTGCTGTCATAGCTGAAAGGCTCCTCCCAACTATATATGTCCACTTTGGATTGGCAAATAAGAATCATGTATTACTCCTCTAATGTAGTTAGGTCTTCCAAGAAGGCGGTTTTAGTTTCTATTTCCATATGTGAATGGAATACGTGGCTGGTAGACCAAGTCTGCTTATTTACTGGATGTTCTTTCTGAATTCTGATCCTTTTTGAACTGAAATGTGTATACCTTGGGTAACTGCTTTCTGAATGGGTTGACTCCAACACTCATAATTAAGAAGAAGAAAGAATTATTAATATCTGGGACACTAAACATTTACACTATAGAATGCACTTGTCTTTTAATGGAAAATGAAGATGAGAATGAAGGAATTGGGTTTGCTAGGTCACCCACTGTCATCAAGTAGGTTTTATTTTGTGAACCTGTGCAGGTTTCCAAGACTACACATCTTTGTGGAAGCAAACAGTCTCACCGCATGGATCTCCTTTGGTGGCTTCTCACGAGCAATTTTTTTTTATTATCCACTCAGCTCTTTGCCACCATTCCACCAAGATTCCATATTGTGAAATTAGAACAACTTATGCAGAAGCATGCAGGTGAGGCCTGTGAGAGCCGGTGCCTGTGAGGACCATGCCCGTGACAGGGTGCAGTCTAACCTGCACCCTGTTGGTTTGGCAGTTGAGTGGATTGTAACAAACTACGGGCAGTCCTGAGAATGGGATTCCAGAACATTTCATTGTGCTCATGAGGAATGTGTGCCTAGGTCAAGTAGCAGTTGTGTAAGTAAAGCAAGCATATATTGCATGTTGTAAAATCAAGAACAGGGTATATCAGGGTTGTATCCTCTCACCATATTTATTAAATCTGTATGCTGAGCAAATAATTAGAGAAGTGGAACTTTATTAAGAAGAATGAATCACCAGGATTGGACTGAGGTTTGTTAACAACCTGTAGTATGCGGAAGCTACAATATTGCTTGTTGAATGTGAGGAGGACCTGAAGCACTTGCTGATGAAGATCAGAGATTGCAGCCTTCAATATAGATTACAGCTTGATGTAAAGAAGACCAAACTCCTCGCAACGAGGCCTATAGTTTATTTCATGATAAACAGAAAATATTGAAATTGTCAAGTATTTCATCTTGCTTGGATCCAGCAACCACTCAATTCTCATAGAAGCAACACATGAGAAATGAAATGATGTATTGCACTGGGTAAATGTGCTGCACAAGAACTTTAAAGGTTTAAAAAGCAAAAATATTATTTTAAGGACTAAGGTGTGTCTGATCCAATGAGGTATAGCTGCATATGTATGTGAAAGTTGGACATTGAGTAAGGAAAATTCAAAATGAATCTATAACTTCAAATTCTGGTTCTGATGAAGACTATTGAAAATACCAAAGACTGCCAAGAGAGCAACCACAAGTGTCTCAGAAGAAGTACAGCCAAAAGGCTCTTTGAAACGAGGATGAGGGGACGTCATCAAATATTTTGAACACATCATCATTAGAGACCCGTCCCTGGAAAAGGACATCACACATCGAAAGTAGTGGTGCAGGGACAAAAAGGAGACCCTGGGCCGGATGGGGAGACACAGTGGCTGCAACGATGGGCTGGACTATAACAACAATTTTGAGAATGGTGCCTCTGCACGAAGCTGGAGGCTGTTCAGTTCTGTTGTATGCTGAGTCTCCATGGATTGGAAGTGAGTTGATGGCACCTAACAGCAGCAACTCGGTTAGTGCCAGCACTTGCGTTTCTTTCTCTGACACATTTCTGTCTTCCACAGGTCCCAGCTTCCACAGGTATTACAATTATGCAGAAAATAATTAAACAGCAGCTAATACATAAACTAAAAATTTAAAGTTTAAGAAAACTTGAGAAAGCATAAAATATTCCTCCTTTCGATGAAAAATTATGCATTGTTTATCATCCATGGTTCCCTTTCACTGAATTGTAGTCTTTCGCTGCCTTTGCACTATTTTACAAATCTATAAACTTATAGACAACTCAAAGCACTGCAAAATAATTCCAGCTTATAAACATGAGCATACATTTTGCCTGGTGAATGTTTAATTGACCCCCCTCCTGTCTGTTAACTCGGCAAATTTGCTCTATTTGCACATTCATTTCATTTTTCTGAGATCTATCTGAAAGTGCCCCTTCTTTGCATTATCTTTAGAGCTAATGGTGACATGGTTCATTCATTAACCATGAATTAAAGTCAGCCGTTACCATAAATTTATTTTCATCTGTGAGAGCCATTTTTTCTTTTTCTGAAAATAATCTTAAATATATTTATGTGTGTGGGTATTTTCTGCACATTAAACCAACTACCATTAAGTCACCTCTGACTCATAGTGACCCCACAGAGCAGAGAACTACTCCCCAGGGTTGCCAAAACTTCAAATTTTCACTGGAGAAAATAGCCTATCTTTCTCCCTTGAAGTGACGAGTGAGTTCGAACTGTTGACCTTGTGGTCACTGCCCCAATGTGTAACCCACCCTGCCACTGGGGCTCCTTAACCAAACAAGTTTCGCTTGATTAATGAACAATGCCTGCCTTGCGTATGGCATTTGTTGAAAGAACTAGGGATATGGACTCAAAGTAATAGCAGCTCTGAAGTTTAGATAGGAATCATAGGGTTCAATGAGCACATGTTGTGTGGAAAAACAACCAAGGAAAGGCATGTGAAAAGTATTGTAGATCTTGGTGACTCTAAATGATGTCACTCAATTACCACAGATACTCTTGTATAAGCCGAGTATTTCAGCACATTTTTAATGCAATTTTTGTGGTAAAATTAGGTGCCTCAGCTGATATTTGGGTCGGTTTACACTCTAATATATATAGTATACAGACGGAACTGGTTGAATGGATGTGTGTATGTTCTGTTGTCCCCTTACTGGTCCAGTGGCATGGGGGACATAGTGTGGAAGTCATGTCTGACCTCTTTTGGTTACACAAGGTGAAAGTGTCTAAATCCACAGCAAGCCAAGGTCTTTTGCCACAAAATAGAAATTAGACATGGGCCAACTCTCCATTCTTTACCCTATTTTGATACCAACTATCATTCCCTGAACACTGTACTTCTCTGTGAGGTTCAATAATTCACTATAATGACCATCCAGTACTCACAGACAAATACTCATGGAGGCCTAGGGTGGTCTCGTGGCTCTGCCTCCTTGGCCTGGAAATCTGTCCATCACTCTGCCTCATGGTTTTGACAGTGTTCCTCTCTTCTGGCTCACGGTCTTAGTGTTGGGGCCTCTGGGGCTGCTTCCATCACTTCAAGCAGGGATCTCAGACTCAGGCGAGCTTCTTCTTCTGGATGGTCTTGGGATTCTCTATTTCTAAGATGGCTCTCTTAAACCCAGAGGTCAGGCAAAACTGACCAGTCCTTTCTATAAATGTTTCACATTCCCTATATGCATGTTCTCACATCATCATTTTGTGAGAGTTTTAAAGACATGGGTTAAAGAGCCCTATTTAAACAATTTCACTTCACCACAGGTATCCTTCAGTATTTTAAGCAGCCACAACAAAATTAAATAAATGATAGGAAATGTGATATCAACAGTCTACTTCGATGTCAAGAAAATTGAAGGAAAAGATTTCTCTGAGTGCATCAAAGAAAGGTGGTAACTAACATCCTGATTATAGAGCTGAACTCCTAAGACTGCATTATTAAAATGACAGACAGCATCCTCTGTAAACAAAGACACAACTCACAAAAATCAGGCAGACTTCACAGGTTCAGTTAATCTCTGCATCTTTGTCAGAGCAAAGTGAACTGACACCTCGCTCTCACCAACAGATTTAAAACATATACGTATGCAGAAAAGGATTGTGAAGATGTTAACTATTAAGATATTATCCTCTCCATAGTTGTCAAATGCAATGGAACAGGAGCAGTAAATCATTCTGTCAACCTGTTAGTATTAAGAAGGTTCAGTTTCCCCGGGAGATTTCTTATTAATCCTTTCAAATTTCTCTTTGATTTGTGGAACAACATAAATATTTTCTCATCATTGGCTTCTTCCTCTGTTCTTTAGAAGTTACAAAGGTGATTTCTTTTCCTTTTCTTAGAAGCCTTTGAAGAGAGTGGACCTGGGTCTCTATAAAGTCAGTTACTAAGTGACTTGGCATCACCAGCAGGCTTTGGCGGACAAAAGAAAATGTTCTTCTTGGTATTGCTCTATTTAAGAACTGTTCCCTAAGCTCCTAATATCCTACACAAACACTGTGTTTTGGTCTTAGAGAAAATTACCAAAAAAGGAGTTCATTTTTCTCTTATAGATCTAGGTGTCTATCAAATCTTGAATTATTACTTAAGTGTGCAAGGGCATTCTTCAAACTTGGATTTCACCTCTTACTTCTGTGTGTGTGTGTATGTGTGTGATCGCCTACCCCAAGATAAATGAACAGAAAAATAAACAGTCATAGAGGGAGAGAAAAATCACATTCTATGTAAATTGGACCCTCTTGAGTTTTTGAGTGAAACATAAGAGAACAGTTAGATGACACCTGCTTTCCAAAGAATCATGCCTTTATTCCATAAACAAATAAAGACCATGTTTATAAATAAATAACTTACATTTTATAGATATACAATTGGATCAACTGATGGTCACAAACTGTTTCTTTCATTTTCCAAAATGTTCAGTATTCAAATTTGTAATGAATCATTTTATAATAACAGTAAAACTAGATATATGAATAAAGATACATATATATTCAAAGCATAATTTCTGACAGCTATTTAACTTCAGCATATTAATAATGTTTTTAATTTTATAGCCAGTAAACTATAGCTTAGTACCAGGTACCAAATATGAAGCCACACAGTGAATAAAATAGTCAAGTTATTATTCAATTTACTAATTTATTAACCTAATTAAAACTAAACCTATGGGCTAAGCATTGAGTGACTTCAATCCGCTAGCCACTTTGCAGAAGATGGATGTATTTTTCTGCTCTTGTAAAACTGTGATGTCTCAGAAACCCACAGGGACAGCTCTTCTCTATTTCAGCCTCATTATGAGTTGGAAGTTACTTGATGTCACTGGTTTATGATGTTTCTTAATATGAGAAAAAAAGGCTTAAATATCTCAGAAAAAATAAATTGGGTATTTCAAATTTTGAATCCCTAGAAGACACTTAATCCGCTAATTCTAGAACAACACTCAATTTTAACTAGTTTAGCAACCCTCATTAAACATTGTGTTTAAACCACTTATAACCAAAGAAATCCTGAAAACTTTAAAATACCAGCTTTCATGAAATTTGAAGGGAAGAGGAACTGAAAACGAGTGTAATAACCTAATCATTTGGATCATCTATTACTCCCTGGAGTTTATCTAAGCTAATGAATATTAAAAGCTCACATATGTCTAGGCCTGAAATGGAAGGATCATGGCTGTTGCTAGCTGTTGTTGAGTTGATGACTGGTTCTGGATGATTCAATGTACAAATGAGAACTTCCTGACCATTCCACCCAGTACCCATGATCAACTGGGCATGGAATCTTTGTAACTCATAAAGCTTTCACTGGCTGATTTTTGTAAGTAAATCTCCAGGCCTTTCCTCCTGGTCTGTCTGAGTCTGTAAGTTCTTCTGAAATCTTAATAGTATCATAGCAACAGGAAAGCCTCTTCTGACAGGTAATGATTGAACATAGCCTCAGATAGAGCCCCAGGGTCCTACCAAAAAAGGCAAAAACAAAATGAAAAGGCCTTGTAATAAATAATATATTTCCTTTCACTTCACCCATTCAACTGCATCCAAAATTCAGTCGATAGTTTCAGCTTTGTAAACTATTTTAATTTATCTTTTTTAACAGAAATTACTATAGGTATGACTCTCTCTGATATAGCCTTTGTAATATATATGTATTAAGTCTGCCTTTGTGTCATAGGGAACACAAAGAAAAATGCTCTTTAGCAGTAATTGAGAACTGTCTATGGGCAAGTAATTGAATTAATAAATGCCAAAAGAACTCTTGGAATGCAGAAAACACGGGTAGAATATCTCCATTCACAATGAGGACAATCACTCAGACCAGGTGGCTATCAATGACCAGCCAGAACCATCAAGGGGGCCAAGGAGAGATAATTGATATAAATTACCAGATTGCTCAGAAGAGATTCCCAATGAATTTTTTTGACTAACCACTAGTTGTTTGTGCAAAGTGTTTAGCAGTTCCACCCGTATAGTATAGCAAGTCCTGGGCACATTCTTTGCACTTTGCCGCACCCACAGGAGAGAATGAAATCTTTCACAAAAGTCTCTTTCAAGAGGTAACTACGTTGACAATTCTCCATCACAAAATTACCTGGAAGACTCAAGTGTTGCCTGAGGCTTTTCTGTCGGTGAAAGCCTCCACTAAACCTCTAATTCCATTCTCAGGTATTCTTAGGAATCCTGAAGAAAAAGTGAACGGAGGAAGTAAACGACAGTGTTCCGAGAGCTTCCATCAGGTGTACTTAACAGAAAATACAAATACACAAATGAAAACCCAGCTACCAATTAAAACCCATATCCTATTGATGAAAGAGAAACACATGCCAGATATTTAGTAGGGTGTCTGGTACCAAGTAAGCTTTAAGAACAGGTAGCTAGTATCTATCCTCTTCTCCTAATATTCTTGGAGGTATACTGAGAAAACGGTTGCATTATTTCTTCAGTGCCAGTAGAAAACAGTATTGAGAAAGCAAACACTCCATTGCACTGATTAAGGCTTGCATCCCATCGATGAAAGTGTCATTAATTTGAGTTCTTCTGTTGGCCTCTCAGGCTTATTGCATTGTAACCCCCCCAAAAGTGCATACATCTCTGCTTTGAATTTTTTGTTGAAATCACGTGTTTCCAATAATATATGATATGTTGAATGGAATTTTAAAAACTGTCTATATGATAGGAATTTTGGTACAATTCCTGGGCCATATGTATTCCAGGAGCTCTTCGGTGCTAGGATTCATGGATGAGGCATTATCTGCAGATTCACAGTCATACAGGCCTCCACCAGATGGCGAGACACACCAAAACTGGTATTGGAATTTTCCACTAAGCCCTAGAGCCAGAAATTGTAGGTGGGAATTATATGTCCCACAGGTTGCAAACGGTTAAAATGGGACAAGGCATTTGTTTGCACTAAAACAACATAAATCACCAAAAGATGGCGCCTTCTAAGCAGATCCTAAGGGAAAGCACATAACCTGACATCAACATTACTCTTTCAGTAAAATTAAATAAATTTGGCCATAGGCATTGATTCTATTTATTTATGAAAATTACTAAGAAGAATTCTTGTACTATTTGATATGACATCACAACAGCTAAATGGAAAAACATGCACACACATTTCAAACCAAATAAAAAATTTTAAATGCTTCTGTACATTGATGAGACATTTTACTTAAGCAAAATATAATGATATACATTTCATGGATAAGTAAATTGGTTTCTTATGAAAGGTATCATGAAGATATTATTTAAAAATGTTAAGAAAGAGGGTTAGAGAAGTCTGGAAAATTGCTTGTTTGTAATAAATGTTTCTTTATCCCCAGTCTTCAATCTTCCTTGTTGCTTTTCAGAATCACAAAACTTGGGCATCATACTTGCGTCAGGCATTATGTTAGACCTGATTAACTAGATAAACAAATCCAGAGACACTCGTATATGTAGAGGGCTTTATATCAAAGAACAATTGTATATTGAGAAAACAGCCCAGCCCAGTCCAGATCAAGTCCAAAAGTCCAATATTAGCCTGAAAGTTCAATACTTATTCATAAATCCCTCTTCAGACTCAGACACTCACAAGCAATGATGCAGAATGCAGGAAGATTGCAGACTGCTGGGTGAAAAATCTTGTGCATCCAATGGCGGTGGAAGCAGATAGCCCTGCCGTGGATCTCCACATGGCTCCTCATGCTCTCCAAGTGTGGCTCTTCAACAGGAAGGTGAAGCAGAGAGAGGGGTTCTCGAAGGGCTCGGCAAGTCTCCACATAGTTTATCAACAAGAAGGTAAAGGCAGAGAGAGAGAGACCAACCTCCAGAGAGCCATTTATCTTGGTCACCTTCCAATAAAGCGGCAACTGATTAACAGTCTGGAGTCCACTCCTTCACTCTCAATGCCTTCAGGTTCACAGGAGAGTATGTAACTACCACAGACACCTAGCTTGTTATTTACTGATTTTAGTCATTCTGATTCTTGGTGATTTTAAAAAATGGGATAACTTTGTCATTATGGGATCACAGAGTCATAAAAATAATTCATGTGCTGTATGTTTGGTAGTGCCCTGGTGATGTTGTGGGTTACACACTGAGCTATGAACCTGAACTTGGAGATGACCCCTCTTCCAATTACTCTCCTAACCAAATATAGAAATCTTTCCCTCAGTCTTACCTATTTAAGAAATGAAGTCACAAGTCATTAAAATCCCAATTAAAAATCACTTTATTAAAATCTAGAGAAAATAATGACAAAGATATATAAAGTGTGCAAGCCATGAATCTAATATGATCTCTTTTATTTTAAATTATTTCAGTTGTCTATTAAACATTTGGAAGAATTTGCTTCAGTTTTTAAAATCAAAAATAGTAAATTTATATTGTCATATTATCTGAAGTACTCAATGCATTAATAAAAAGTAAGAATTCTACTTAAAACCATAATTCTAAAGCACTGAAACTCTTTCAGATTTTTAATTAGAAATGACAGGATTTTGATTCCAAAATATTAAATTTTCTCAGCTGCTAAAAATGTAAGTGATCAACATGCAAATTATTTAAATAAGCATTAATTTTATGGTTTGTGTTTCACTTGCATCAGTCTATTTTTGGAAATGTCCCTAGATTTAAAAGATGCTCACTCACTATTGTGACCCAAATAATTTTCAGGATGCTAATTAGACATTATTTTAATGGGGCCTGTTGTTGTTAGGTGCCATTGAATTAGTGCTGACTCATAATGACCATATAACAACAGGGGAAGCGCCACCTAGTTCTGTGCCATCTTCACAATTGTTCTTTTGTTTGATCCCATTGCTACAGCCACTGTGACAATTCATCTTATTGAGAGCCTTCACCTTTTTCTCTGCCCCTGCAAACATTATGTATATGTTGGTTCAAGTTAAGTACTATCAAAACAATCATCTCCTCTTGAGATCCGTGTCATATATCCAGGATGCTATTGTATGTGACAACTTCCCTTTTCCTTGCTTAGATTATGGTGGTCCATTAGATTATTAGTTATGACCCTTCTAGTCATGGTCGTTGAGAATTAGTCAGTATTGCCATATCGCTAGGTATAAAATGAGTCATCACAGAAGTAAGAAAAAGGGACTCTCATGATCATCATCGAAGAAGAAGAGCCAAGAATTGTGCATCCTTTAGACCCCGGGTCCTTCACTGATCCTCCTTGATTCAGGAAACATCAGTGACACTAGAGAGGATAAGAGATGGAACCAAAATGGCGAAGATGCAGAAGAAACTCAATCACAACATACACACTCGCATCAAAAGAATAGAGCAGAGCAGTGACTCTCTGGACCTTGAAGTAAGTAAAGCTGAGTGTCTTTGAGGAGGCTGCTTACTGGCAGAGTCAGTTGTCTCTAGGCACTTCATCTGTTGGGATCGGTTTGCAGAATGACAGAATGAGAGCCTTCAGGCTGAGATACTGGTAGAATGGGGTAACCACTAAGCATTTATTGGCAAGTCTACAGAAACTTTGTAGCATTTGACACATATGAGACAACGTCAAGGGGGTGGTATGCTGAAGGCCAGAGAGAGAGTGGTGCCTGCAGGCATGGCTGAGAAGAAGCACTCCTAAACAGTGTGTGGCTATTTCTGATCTGACTTTTCACTCTTTTAAATTTCTTAACAAACGCCATGGAGCCCTGGGGGCACAGTGCTTTATGTGTTGGGCTGTTAAAGGCAAAATCATCCCTTACAAATCCCAAGCTGCTCTGTGGAAGAAAGACAAGGTTTTCTAGGCCTGTAAAGAGTTAGAGTCGTAGAAACCCACTGGGCCAGTTCTGCCGTGGAGGGTCACAAGGAGTCAATAGTGAGTGAGAATACACCTTGTAATCATGTGCTGCTCTGGAGTCCTGAGTGGCCATCACTAAAGACTGTGGAACCAAACAAAGAAGTGGGGTTTGCTGGGAAGTTTGACTAGCTGAGAAGAGGCTAAAGAAGGCTGAAGGGTGGAGCCTGTATGACTGCTTCATGGGACTTGGCCTTGGGCTGAATTTTCTTCCCCCATTACGATGTCAGAGGAGGTTAGGTGTTATTCCATGCCATATTTACAATGATATTTCATTGTCTTTAGTCCTAAAAACCCTAGACCTTTATAAAATATTTCATTTTCTTTATATTTTACCTTTAGCTAAAACATTAAATTAAATTCCAAATGACCCTCACAACTGGGCTTGCAAATGATTCACGTATTTCACACCCATCTAACTGACAACCATAAGAATAGTAATTAGTAATGTAATATCAGGAGAGACTGATCTAAGTAAGACATTACTTTTTAAAACATTTCAACGAACCTTTCTCAGTGTCATCGAGTCAATTCCAACACAGAGTGACCCTATGAGAACTGCCCCTGTGGGTATCTAAGAGAGTAACTCTATGGGAGTAGCAAGCTTCATCTATCTCCTGCAGAGTGGCTGGTGGTTTTAAACAGCTGACCTTGCATTGAGCAGCCCCAAAACATAAGCACTATGCTATCAGGGTGCCTTTCAACAAACCTAGGATTTTGGAAGTAGTATTTTTTAACTTCTAATTGCTATCAAATTGATTTCTGATTTCTGTTGATTAGGGATGCCAGAATATGGTTCCATCAGTTTTTCAAGGACTGATTTTTCAGAAGTAGGTTGGCAGCACATTAATCTGAGGTTCTTCTTGGTCGACTCAAACTACCAACTTCTCTTTACAGAATACAACATGGACCTGGAAATCAAGGTGTAAAATTGGGAGTGGTACATCATGATTGATATAAAACGATCTTCTAATAATATTCTTCTCTCTCCTCTCTGTAACTTTGGTCCTAATATTTGCCATATGTAGTAAGCAGAGTATACAAATCTTTACAATAATGATGAAAACTGTCAACGTCTCATGAAGACAAGGGAGTGGTGTTCTGTATTAGAGAGGGAAAACCTTCATTCTGTGTTAGTCTGCACATCACTACAGAGAGTAACCATGGAAACATGCAAACCCTCATTGCATAATCGTAACTTTCAAAGTTAGAGCAAAGCTAGAAATCCGACGAAAATATATTTGAAATTTGAAATGACGTAGATTAAAGGTCAATATTTTAAAAGATCAAAGTTATTAAACTTGAGTTTATGCTCCCTGGAGAATGGAAATGCTTCATGCTTCTCAAAAATTTGAGACAAGAGCGGCGGAAGTAAAGTGTCATTTGTAATTAAAATGAGGACTTTGGATGCTGTTTGAGGATAAAAATGCAGTGCTCATCTCGTCAGAATAATGCAATTACAGAGATCATATGGGGATTAACTGAGTTTTGAGAACATTCTTTCAGAAAACAAAACGACAAGAATGAAATATTGCAGATATGCAGATAGTAAAAACATCCATGGAAACAAATTATCCATAGATGATCCAATTACCTGTTGCTTGAGATCTTCAGTCTGTTAATTATCTTCATTTATTTTGAATCAGCTTTCAGCCACTAAGATTTATTATGGTCCATTCAAGTCTCTGTATGTATATATATATATATATATATATATATATATATATATATATATATATATATATAAACACCTTTTCATTTTTTTCACAAGGTTGATTCATAGTGTTTTCCAACACTGTTAACTGTTTTGGATTAGTATTATTTCCCTTTAATAGAAAAGCATGGTCAAGTGTAGCTTCAAATGAGGTAACAGTTACTATTTTAAGCCACTATTGATGTTGTTTATGGAACTTGATAACTACATATGGGACTTTATAGAATACATAAACATATAACCCATCCTTGTTCATATCACCCTGCCATTTTCTTACATAAGTGAGGTATGATAATGTACTCATGCCATGACACTAAATTAATGCAGAGAAAATGGAAATAAATGAGTTGTTTTTCCTCTGTGTATGTACTGTAATTTATTCCCACTATTTTTTCCATGATTATATGAGCTATCATATTCACTACCCTCATACAGTTAGGTTTCTGAAGTAAACCCAATAGATCTATATGGTTTGAATAAACAGCCACATGTTAATAAATAGAAATGATGTTGAAAGGAATATGCTATTGTCTGTAAACAAAAATAGAACTAGTATATAATCTTGTTCTGTGTTCCTCATGCCTTTTTTTATATCACCTCATACTAATTTTGTTATATTATCTTGTATTAATGCCCCTGATCCCTGGTTCAAATTATCAAAAGATTAAATAGCACACTCAAAACTGGTCCAGTTAACCCTGGATCTGTCAGGAGAGGGATGGCGGCTAGGGCTCACCTGGAAGAGGAAGCATGGCACCTAAGCTTTGCCCTTCAGTCTGAGCCCAAAGTGCGCCTAAAGAAGAATGTATAAACTTGTCCAATACATCCGTGACCCTCTGCCTTTCCCAGGACCTGCCTGCTGTATGTTCCCATAAGCTTTTCCATGGTCTGGCATACTGCTGTTGTCATGAACAAGTAACCATCTCCACTCGATTTTCTAGAGTGAAATCAGATATCCACTTCTCTGTGATATCATCCCTGACTCTCTCATTTCCAAATTTGTTCTACAAAGAGAGCGCAATTGCAGCAGTAACAGCACCTTTAGGTACAGTAGTTTCTAATGAGAATTCCAATTAAATCCAAGAAGATCAGAATGAATCAATGATAAAAATCAGAAAACCCAACTAACAAACTTTAAATATGAAGTGCATACAGATAGAAAATAAAGTGATAGTTAAAAGATATAGCCTGATAATAGCCTGATAATAGGAAGATGAAGAAGGGTAAGCCAGGTAATCTTCGGCAAGTTACTTTACCTCACTGTGTTCCAATTTTTGCCTCTTTAAAAGTGGGATAATAATTATAAATTATGAGTTAACTCATAGGTTTATTGTAAGCCTAAAATCCATAATATACATGTAAACTGCTTAGATCAAACACGTATTAGGCGTCATAAATTTGGATATGATTAAGCCATTTGCATAGCACAGTCACTCTGTCAATTTGTCTCATTGAGAATATTTCTTTTTCAATGACCCTTTATTTTACCAAGCATGATATTATTCCCCAGTGAATTACCCCTCTTGATGACATGTACAAAGTACATAAGAAAAAGTCTGCTACATTCACTGCTAAGGAGCCTTCTGGTTTTACTTCTCCCAAGATATTTTTGTTCAAAACAGCCCATGGTGAATTCAATATTCTTCATCAATACAATTACATAGATTTCTCTTTAATTCTTCCTCCATTCTCACATGTACACAAAGTGAATAAAATATACCATGACTTGGTATGAAATACACCTTAGTCTTCAACGGGACATCTTTGATCTTTTACTAATTTTAAGAGATCTTTTGTAGCATTTGGTCTGATTAAAGGGAATAACAAGTGATATAAAATTGATGGCGAGGAGGGCACAGGATGGCTGGTGGGACTTATCAAGGGAAATGTGGCTGAAAGGAATTATGGAAACCCGAATGAAGGCCAAACATGATTGTGGGACAAGAGAAAAGTAAAACGAAATTGAGAAAAGAACTTGGTGGTAAAAACACTTATAGAAGTCTACATACAGGCATGTACATATAAAATATATTTATATATAACAGTAGTGAAATGGATCTGGGTACATATATTTAAATGTCAAGTATTAAGGTAGCAGATGGACATTGGCCTCTATTCAGCATTCCCTCAATGCAAGAACACTTTGTTCTAATAACCCATTTTTCTGTGATGCTCACCTTCCCAACACAATAGCTGAAGATAAATGGGTGCATAAGCTGACAGTGCCCTGCTATCAAAAGGTATAACATCTGGGGTCTTAAAGACTTGAAGCAGCCATCTAGCTAAGAAGAAACAAATCCCACATGGGAGAAGCAACAAAGCCCACACTAGTCTGTGTGATCATGAGATGTGGATGGGATCAGATATCAGGCATCAAAGACCCAGAACCAAAAAAACATATCAATGTGAATGAAGGGAGGACAGAATGGAGACTCAAATCCCATCTGTAGACAATTGGACAACCCCTTACAGAAGGATCACAGGAGGAGATGATCCTGTCAGGGTGCAGTAGAGCACTGATGAAACATACAACTTTCCTCTAGTACTTTACTGTCCCCCCCATTCCCCCCACTATCATGACCCTAATTCGATTTTATAAATCCAGCTAGATCAGAGTGTGTACACTGGTACAGATAATAGCTGGAAACACAGGGAATCCAAGACCCCTCAGGACCAATAATGAGAGTGTCAATAGCAGGAGGGGAAGGAGAAGGTTGGGGGAGAAAGGGTGAACAGATCACAATGAGCTACATATAATTCCCACCCTGGGGGATGATGAACAACAGAAAAGTAGGTGAAGGGAGACAGAGGTTGTGTAAGACATGAAAAAAAATTATCAAGGGTTTATGAAAGGAGGAAACATGGGGCAGGGAGAAAATGAACTTATACCAAGAGCTCAAGTAGAAAGAAAATATTTTGAAAATGATGATGGCAACATATATTCAAATGTGCTTGACAAAATGGATACATGTATGGATTGTGATAAGAGCTGTAAGAGCTCCCAATAAAATGTTTTAAAAAATAGATCATTTGATGTATTGACTGCTGCTTCCCTGAGTGTTAATTGTTGATCCAAATTAAACAATATCCTTAACAATGATGAAGTTTTTTCTGTATATATTTCTCTTGCTTCTTAGTTAAGATCTGAGGATTTTTTTAATACGCTGAGTGATAATCAATACTAAAGACCATAGTATTTGATCTTCATCTGTAAGTGCTTCCAAGTCACTTTCAACAAGCAATGCTTTGTCATCTGTATATCTCAGATAATTAATGAGCCATATTCCAGTCCAGATGGATTCTACTCAATAAATTCTAGCTTCACTATTTATTTTCTCAGCATACAAATTGAAATTGCATATTCACTATGAATGATACAAACCTAGCCCACAACTTTCTTGATTTTAAATGACTTGGTGTTCATTTGGTCGCTTCTAAATATTCTGCCTCTTTCTCTATTACAGCTTCCACATGAACACAATTTTGTACTCTGGAATTCCCCCTCATAGCCAGTACTATGCATAGTTTCATGTTATCCATCCAGTCCAATTCTCTTGAATAATCAATAAAACACAGGCAAACACAGTTTTGTTTACAGCCCAGATTTGAGATCAGGAAATATATTTCTAGTTCTGTATGCTTTCCTGTGTCTGGCTGGGATTTATGGCAATTCCCTGCTGGTGTACTTCTGCAACCATTTTCAATGATTTTCAACAAAATTTTACTGTGTGCGATATTGTTGGATACTTGCCACATACTGTAGGATCACCTTCTTTAGAATGGGTAGAAGTAAGTATCTTATCCAGGTGTTTGTCCAGGAAGCATTCTTCAAAATTTCTTGGCCTAGACGAGTTAGTGTTTCAAGCATTGCATCCATTTGTGGAAAAACCTCAATTGATATTGCCACAATTCCAGACTTGTTTTGAAAAAGTCATGATTTTTCAAGCTACCAATCTTTTATATTTATTTCCATCTTTCACCTTCCAATTGCAATGTACCAGGTTTGAATGTTGATCAGTTTCTTACTACAAACAAACGTTTCTTTAAATCTTCAATTTTTTAATCTTTGGAACTCGTGGGACTTACATGGTCTTTCTTTTAGGGTTATGGCTTTCATCCTGTCCCTGACAGTATTATCTTTTACGACAGATCATGAAATGTTCTTTTTGTAGGGTGAATATTATGCCATTCCAATTAAAGTTGCCGTTTCTGGCATAGTAGGCTATATGATCGTCACCTTCAAAGCAGGCAATAACAGTCCATTTCAGCACAGGAATGCCATGGACACAGAGTTTACACATTTCAATTCAATTTTGATGGCTTCCAATTTTCCTAGATTCATACTTTGTACATTCCTTGTTCCAGTTATGAATGTCTATTTTGCAGCTATGTCTTATTTTGAAATGAAATTGAATATATATTATTAATTCTATTTTGTCAACCAAGAAATTAAGACCAAGGAAAATTAATACCTAGTAAATTGAAGCACCATTCTTCCTGATTTAAATGTTCATGCTCTACTTTTTCTATTTTACTCTCTTAAAATGCTTGCAACTATGACTATTCTTCACACACTATTAATGTATTTGTCATTTTGATTCTCTTTGGATATTTAACCTGAGTTCAAAATTTTAGATAAAATTAATTAATTTGTTATAGGTATTATAACTTAAGTTCTTAATCCTAACATAAATTTTCTCATCCATGATTCACCTCTGTGAATAAATAACATTTTAGAATACTAAATTCTCCAGACCCAAGAAATAATTACCCTATGAAAAATGTTTCCAGAAAGGGTTGACAAATCCTGAAAGTAAAAAAAATGCAACTCACTTAAAAATTAGTGATCCTCTAATTACATCTAAAATGTTCATCTTCAAAGCATCTATTAGAGTGAGCAAACGGCTCTTCCATTGTCTCCTACTGAGAATTGAGACTAGCTATATACGCAAAATCTCTAGTTCTTAATGTCTTGAACTAGGTAAATAGGATATTAAGGTGCCAATTTTGGCCCAACAAATAAGGATAGGCTCAATATTGCTTCAAACTATTATACAGGAATTAATTCCTCTAATTTTCTTCCATGATGGCACACCCTGATATTATATTATCTATTGTATTACTTTAACTTTCAGAAAAGCCTCTAAACTCTAGAAGCATCTAGTTGAAGGCTGGAAGTTAGTTACTCATTCTGCAAACTGCCATTACATGTAAAGATCAGCTGACGCAGGTTCACTATGAGTTTTTGACATTCAGATAGTCTTCCCCTTCCTATATTTTGTTATAAATACCCCTAGAGGTGACCTAAAAATACATTCAGAGTCTCTCCATGGGAAAAAATGGTTAGCATGCTCAGCAGCTAAACGAAAAGTTGGAGTCCCAGTCCACCCAAAAGTGTCTCTGAAGAAAATTCTTGTAATCGACATCTGAAAAATCACCCACTGAAATTTCTATGGAGCACAGTTCTATTCTGGGATGCATGAGTCACCATGAATCATGATTCAAGTGAGTGGCAATTGGTAGAGTCCACTGGGCTATTAAGAGGAAACAGAACCCTTGAATGAAAATATCCTGCATTCTCTTTTCTATGGGTCACCATAGACAAGACTATCAAACATCCCCCATATTTGCCATGAGATGTTTTACTCTAACTTTGTAATAAATTTAAAAGTGCATATGAACCATCTAGGTCTAAAATGAATCTGAATTTATCTTCTCCCAGAAAGTTTTATTGACATACAATCCACATATCATGCAATTCA
Source organism: Tenrec ecaudatus (assembly GCF_050624435.1). NCBI lineage: Eukaryota > Metazoa > Chordata > Mammalia > Afrosoricida > Tenrecidae > Tenrec > Tenrec ecaudatus. Next base: position 30,890,309 of record NC_134533.1, on the reverse strand, counting down.
ATATTTCAAGAAGAATTGTACAAGCATCCCCACAATCAACTGTAGAACATTTTCCTCATTCTTGTTCTTAACATTAATACCTCCCCATTTACCAGCAACTTCCCCTGACATACCCCCAAGGAACCATTAATCTAGTGACTGTTTCTATAGAGTTATCAATCCCAGGTTTTATATACAGAAAGACATTTTAAAACAAACAAAAACTAACAGGAATAATAAAAATTTCAATCAAAAAGGAAGAAGAAAATATTTAAAATTAGAATAAATCTAAATGGACCATAAGGAAGATCAAATGACAGGATGCTAAATTTTAACCTACCTGCCTCTGCAATAATACACTGCCCAATGCATTCAGAATATTCGCAAGGTTATGCATAACCCTGGTCCATGGTCAGAGGGGAGTCAACAGGGATTTAATCCACCTGTATTGCCCCCTCACTTTTTTTTGGACTGAAATAACTTTAAAATGGGTCAAAAGTGAGATCAAAGGATAATACATTATATTTTTTTCCTACCTACATATGTCATTATCCACTTTGGAAAGTGCTCTGTCTGATACTAGGGCTATTCACATCCCCAGAAGCTTAACCAAGGTGAGGACCATTCAAGTGGATTTTGGGCTTCCACAGTCATCCATAGTCTTCTGCCAACCACCAGTGTCCACAACTTAAACTCTGATGCCATTCCTTCTTTAAGATTTGGATTGCATTCTGTACAATCCTTGGATCACATGTGCTGGTTTGCTTCTTCCATGTGGACTCCATTGATACCTCTATTAGATGGATGTTTGTTTTAAGACAAGCCTTTAAGACCCCAGAAGCTATTCTTTCTGATAGCTCAGAAAAATCTAGATTCTTCACCACACTTTCTATAGCACCAATATCTTCAGTGATCTCCTCATGAGGGTGAGCAGGAAGCAGGGCCGTGCAATAAGAATGAATTACTCTTGTACTAGGGGCTAGAACTAAGTGCAACCCCCAAATCTATAAAATTAGTCTTTTACTATCTTTTTGAAATTTAAAGACATAGGTCATAAATTGAGCTTTATTTTTTTACCTTTGTCAAATGTATTAGAGCAATTAGTTGTATTGTATGAGTTAATAAATATAATACTTTTAAAAAACATTTTACTAGGGACTCATACAACTCTGATCACAATCCACACAGACATCAATTGTGTAAAGCACATCTGTACATTCTTTGCCCTCATCAATTTCAAAGCATTTGCTAAATATAATACTTTGTAAACTTATGTGCCTATTAACATCTATATGAATGTGATGCATCTGTCCATCTCTGTCTCTCATTATGTATTGTGGACATTGTGCTGCATGGTAATTTTCAAAGCAAATAAAATCTTTAATAATGGTTTTCAGAAGCAATTATTTTATATGGAAAAATGTTCTATTTAATATTTCCCAAACACAGGGAATTACTGAGATGCTAGTGTGAATTCTCTTTCTACAGGGTGCTCCATTCAAAGGCTGGAACACTGTACATCATTTTCTTTAGAAGATACCCTCAGATACTCTATTGTATCGGTTGTGCTTCATTACAAAGGGTCAATTATAAAATAAAATACAGTCCAACAAGGATGCTGTCACCTATAACACACAAAGTACTATTACTGATCTTCCTACAGCTGAAGTCAACCACTTTGAACAAATAGCGGAGGGAATTTATTTTCCGGTATTTGGCTAATGGATAACATTCATCGATGGAGCTAACCAAATGCATTTTCCTGATTTACCTTTCTCTAACAACTAGATTGGGCAGTTATTAAAATATTAGCTTAAATTGAAAATGAAACTGAATATCAATTTTTAATTTGATTTAAACTACAGCAGAACTATAATTTAAATCCAGGTCACGAACTGTAGACTGAGATAACATAAACTAATACATAGATAAATCATTTGTCATTAGGTAATTGAGGTAAATCAAATGCTAAGAGTGTGGCCTTTTTCTTTTCCAAGAACATAGCTATATCTCGTTCGTTTGTGCAGAATCTTTCTCTAATGTGCCACTGCACGTCACAATGCCTTTATCTCTGTAATTCACAATATAAAAGTCCTTTTATAGCACAAAAATAATGGGTACATTTTACCTCTAATTAAGATTACTCATCAGTTCACACCCACCCAGAATTCTACTGTGCTTTTAATTCATCACTGCTTACTTTAATGTACCCAGGTTAATCACAGGAATTATGCTATCATAACTGGAGCTGCGCTGAAGCAATTTAATCATTCTGAAAAAGAGAAAGTGGTGTGTTTTAAATTCTGGGGAACTTTGTATGTGTGCATGTTTTAAAATGCACATCTATAAAAATATTCTTCATCTAACATAACATCTTAATTTTTGCTATCCTACGATTAGATTGGAGTGCCTTGGAAAATGTTTGCCTTCATTCTGAAATGAAATTTGTCTCGCTTCAGGATTCTATCTGATACGGACATAATACTAAGTGTATGGGTTTGGGTGCTCCAAAGTACAGGAAAACAATTCTCCATTTAAAATATCTGCATTCTGGCACCCCCCTTCTGCAAAGTGAATACATAGTTTTTAAGTGAATAAGTCTATGTGTTTTAGTTCATGAACAAGTAGAACTGAGGACAGCTCCTCTGAGCCTCATCAGAAGGTAGTTTCTTAAGGAGACATCCTCAGATGGCACGCTGACCAAATAAAATACTTCTTGATTTTGAGTTAAATGTTATGGCCATGTATGGAAGAAATATTAGAAAACACTGCTTCATAAAGACTCTGTCTGACTTACAATCCATCTTCTTTACCACCTCCAAGTTCTCTGTTTGAGAATGGACGACCCCTCCCATGAGATGTCACCCTATGGAACGGTTCAGTGATCCTCTAAAAGCTCAATTATATTAACCAAATTTCCTATAAGTCCAATACGATTCTAGACATCAAAGGTTCTTCCTTTCATGATGATTGACATGTGGCTGTCTCTCAAGTAAAGAGGTTAAAATGGAGGGGAAAAAGAGAAAGAATTGTTCTGTCTCCTTAAAGACATACAAATCAGAAAAGGAAGATCCCATGTGTACATGTTTACAAATGTGTGTGCTTGCTGATGGGTACTTGAGTATACCCACATGCTCACACGTACATAAGAGTGTATTTAATGCCGGTATGATTTGCCTGGAGTTGAAGGATCGTAGAGACAAAGCGTTTCTTTAAGTTATGTGAGATAGTAAGCTGAAGAACATGGACTCCATCTTCCAGGGAAGCAATAGAGCATGGGAGTTTCACGAAGAAAGTGATCTATTTTCTGTCCATATATCATAGGTGCTAGAGTACAAGGGAGGACAGAACATGGAGGGCTTTGGGTGGGAGCAGAGAGGAGGCAGAAGAGGAAGACAGTAGATGAGGGAGAGGAGTCCCTCTTTCAGGACCAGACATTATGATGGGTTTGGAAATATCCTATCAATCATACACTTCAGAGGAAAATTTGGAATGTGGATCTGTGGACATTAGAAAACAAAAATGACTAATCCAACACATAGTTAGGATAAATTTAACATAATCTTGGACATATTTGTCATATATTCTCTGTGAATGGACAGAAGGTATTAGAGAGATAATACTTCAAATTTGAAAGTGAGGAAAGAGAGAAATTGTCATGAAATTAGTAGAAAAGGCCTGCTTAGAATAGTGGAGTTTTGAGCTTCAAACCATTTGGTAGATTTTGTAATCTGTGGTTAATATCTGGAGATGTGCTGAAGCAGAGACCATGGCTACCGGTTACAATTTAGAATGTGACTGTAAGAATGTGTTATTCTCTGGGAAAGATTTTGTTGATGCTTGAGATACTTGATTTGTCCAGGGAGAGGTTAAAGTGATTGATGTGATCTTCTGATATAGGGCGTATTAAGAATCACTTTCCAGGGGCTGGGGGTGGAATCTGGAATTCAAGAGAATGGTTAGGGAAGTATTTATATTGAACTTATGATAATAATTAAGCTTTAAAAATATCATGGTAGCAAAATAGTATATTTCAGGAGCCCTGAGTTGGCCTTAACGTGATGACAGTGAGTCTGGTATTTTGGTTTGGTAGCACAGCAACTAAACACATGGCTGCCAACCAAAAAGTTTGTGGTTCAAAACCACTGAGAGGCTCTTAGGGGAGAGGCTTGGTGCCCTGCAGTCTTAAGAGTACAGCCAAGAAAACCCAGTGGAGGCATCTATCTTGTCACATAGCTGGAATTGACTCAAAGGCAGCACTCAATTTCTTATGTAAAGAAAAGCCACTTTAAGAAATTCTTAATTAGAGAAATGTATTATTTGAAGTTATATGAGGACTCAATACTTTATAAACTTCTACTAAGCCAATGAAAACAGGAAGAAGAAAAAATAACTCAATGTTTTTGAATTCTCATGGGTAAAATGTTTGACATATACAGTTCTTACAAACTCCAAGGTACAATGTATTATTATTTTTTTACTGAAAGCAGAAAAAGAAGTTCAGAGAACTTAATTATTAACTTCTTAATTCTACAGAGCCAGAAACTCACAATGAACAACTGTAACTTTATTCTCTCTGATTTCCACACTGAATCTATACTCAGTTCTCTTTCTCAAGTGTTTGCTCCTTGGGAATTTATGAACTGAAATTTTAACAAGTACCAAGCACACAGTTTGGTTTCAAGAAAGAAAATATTCCCTTTGACTGACCCAAGATTTTAGAAAACACAACTATGTCTAAGAAAATATAAACTGGAAACAGTAAAATTGATTAGTATCATATGGATGACATAGTTGTCTATGTACATAACATATATTGGTAACCAACTGGAAATGTGCTCACAGGCAAAGACACACACAGGCTTTAGAGCAGCAAAGATCTAGGCTTATCCTTTAACTCAGTGGTGGGACTCAAATAATTTAGCATCTAGTTTGCTACCCTAATGACTATTTTAAGTATAAAAATTGATGTATTGAAAAGTTGTTGATTATTTCATATAGTTAATATTTAAATAAGAAAAACAAAAGAGGTATATGAAACCAGATTGTAAGAGAGTTTAAAAATATTAATGAAAAATCTTAAGTGATACTTAGCAAAACTAAAACTATTATTTAAGATAATTCCATATTGCTTCTAGATTGGCATCCTCACTTGCAAACTGCTTCCCTTTGATCTGAGCTTCAGTTGTGTGACTTGTCCTTAACCACATCTTCTTTCTTTTTCTGTTTTACTCATTTCATTGGGCGCTCTTACAGGCATTATAACAATCCATAATTCAATTCGATCAAGAATAATTGTATGACTGCTGCCACCATCATTTTCAAAACATTTTCTTTCTTCTGGAATGCTTTGATATCTGCTCCCTTTTATCCCCTCCCTCCCACCCTGATTCCAGAAACCCTTATTCTTATAACATAATTATTTAGTTATTTTTTCCATATCTTGAACTGCCCATTGTATCCATTCCCCTGCACTTCTGTCATTCGTTCCCCGCGAGTGGAGTCATACAGACATTTTTGCTAGAATTCCTCCTTCTCTCCACCCGCCCCCCCCCCTTGCCATACCCCCAGGGAATCTTTAGGAGCAAGGATTCCACAGACTTTTCAATGGCTGGTTGCCAAGCCCTTCAACTGATATCCTTGTGGGTGGACTTGAACTTATGAACTGCTCCTTCTGCCAGGGATATGATCCTGCGGAAGGTCCCGATCAACCCCTCCCACATCATCTGAATTCTCAAGTACTCGAGAATTTTTTTAGACGTTTTTATTAGGGGCTCATACAACTCTTATCCCAATCCATACATATACATACATCAATTGTGTAAAGCACATCTGTACATTCATTGCCCTCATCATTTTCAAAGCATTTGCTCTCCACTTAAGTCCTTGGCATCAGGTCCTATTTTTCCCCCTCCCTCCCCCTTGTCCCCTCCCTCATGAGCCCTTGATAATTTATAAATTACTATTTTGTCATATCTTGCCCTGTCTGACATCTCCCTTCACCTCCTTTTCTGTTGTCTGTCCCCTAGGGAGGAGGTCACATGTCGATCCTTGTAATCCGTTTCCTCTTTCCAACCCACTCTCCCGCTACCCTTCCATTATCGTCACTCACATCCCTGGTCCTGAAGATATCATCCGCCCTGGATTCCCTGTGCCTCCAGCTCCTATGTGTACCAGTGTACATCCTCTGGTCTAGCCAGACTTGCAAGGTAGAATTCGGATCATGATAGTGGGAGGTAGGGAGGAGGAAGTATGTAGGTACTAGAGGAAAGCTGTATTCTTCATCGGTGCTACATCGCACCCTGACTGACTCATCTCCTCCCCTAGAGCCCTCTGTGAGGGGATCTCCAGTGGCAGACAAATAGGCTTTGGGTCTTCACTCTGCACTTCCCCTTTCATTCACTGTGGTAAGATTTTTTTGGTCTGATGAGGCCTTCTATGTGATACAAAACCAAAAAGCATACTGCTAGTGATTTGATTCCAACTCATGGCAAGGCTACAGAACAGGGTAAAATTTCCCCTTTGTGTTTCTGAAACTATAAAACTTTTTTTCCCCCAACACACTTGGATGTCACCAAAGAATACAAATCCACTCGTGTTTCACTTTCTTCCTTTTGTAGTCACTCTGGTCAATGTTCATATCGGAGAGGTAAGAGATCTAGAAGATTTTTAATACTCTCACTTTTTCTCACTTCGTTTATTTGTTTGCATATCTATTTGTTTTTTAAGAAAAAGGTATTTTCTGTGTGATCGTAACAATCCATCACATTGCATCAGAAATAGCATCCCATTAAATTCCTCCCCAATGTGTGGGTGTATGGGGGTCTTTTCTCTTTTTTTCTTTTAAATTAAATACTTTTATTAGAGGTTCTTACATCTCTTTTCACAATCCACACAATAAGCCATTGTGTCAAGCACATTTGTACATATGCTGCCATCATCATTTTCAACGCCTCTTCTTTCTACTTGAGCCCTGGATATCAGCTCTTCTTTTTTCCTCCTCCCTCCCCCGCCCTCTCTCATGAACCCTTGATAAGTAATAGATTATTATTTTCATATCTTACATCATCCTCTGTCGTCCTTCATCCACTTTTCTGTTGTTCGTTCCCCTGAGAGGGGGTGATCCTTGTCATAGATTCCCTTTTTCTTCCCCCAACTTCCCCTTATCCTCCTGGTATTGCTACTCCCATTGTGGGCTCTCAGGGGTCTATTGATCCTGGATTCCCTCTGTTGTGGGCTCTTATCTGTAGCAGTGTTTTCATTGTAGGTGTAGGATCCTATGCTTTTAGAACAGCGATTCTCAACCTGTGAGTTACGACCCCTTTGGTGGTCCAATGACCCTTTCCCAGGGGTCACCTAAGACCATTGGAAAACACATGTTTCTGATGGTGTTAGGAACCGAAACACCGCTCCTCTATCTGTCTCCAGGCGGGTCTGCTCACATGCAGATACACCTACCTGCGAGTACCTGGTGTGAAGACTGTTACCCATGCTACACCATGCTTCAAGACATTTCATTTATTTTTAATTAGAAATAAATATTTTGCAATCTATAATTACATATTATTTTTGTGATGAATCACTATGCTTTAATTAAGTTCCATTTGTAACAATGAAAAAAAATCCTGTGTGTCAGATATTTACATGATGATTCATAATAGTAGCAAAACTACACTTATGCAAGAGCAACCAAAATAATTTTATGGTTGGGAGTCACCACAACATGAGGAACTGTATTAAAGGGTCGTGGCATGGAGACGATTGAGAACCAGTGCTTTAGAAGAAGGACAAATTAGACAATAGTCCTTGTGTTTGAAATCTGAAACAGGTAAATGACTTCTTCTCTCATAATCTATTATGCTCATTTGGAAAAACCCCTTTATACTTCTGCTGAACTTACAGAAATTGTTGTGAAAATATGTTTAGCTCTTTGAACACTTCCAGGAATTGGGCAATTCACTCATAATACCACTTGGGAATCAGAGGCTTGCAAAGCTAAAATGAATGACAGCATGTCACCCACTGGTTGTTTGGATTTTTCCTTACATTTTATGTTTGTTTATTGACATAACTAATGCAGGGAATAAAAATTTAGTATCACATCAACAGTATAATGAGTCTTGTGAAATGAATAAATAAATATTACAAGCAGAGTTCTATTTTTTATACCTGTGCATGCAATGAACATTACCACAGGTGCTTCGAATATGCTATTGCGCAGATGAATGCTAAAAAAGAAAAAAAAAGTTAAGAAATATAAATTCCCAGCCCTTCTTAGAGAGAACCCTGATTGCAAGTGCTATTTTAACAACCATTTTGTATAACTCAACAAAAATTTAGGAATGGGCTCTGCTGACCCAGAGTGAGCCAACTGAATTTCACCACTGCCTTAACTTCAGCACTTATTCTTGATGTTGATGTAATATTTAACCACTCAGAAGTTCAGATTCATAGTAAGAAACACACCTAGAAACTTTTAGAATTAAATGAGATAACTATATTCATAATGCTTATTATGAATCAGTCCTGAAGTAAATTATTTTATCTTAATCTATGATGTGATATGGAAAAAAGAGATTGATGTAATTCCAAGTTCTTTGCTAATGCTATAAGTATCTTAAAACATCTGTCTAAAACTGCTTTTATTTTACTAGATGAGCATCCAATGCTTATTGCTAAATGTATAGGACTATGCAGCCATTACCACACTCTAGGTTGAGAAAATATTCAGCGTTTCAATATGCTCCTTTGTGCCCATTTGCAGCCCGGGTCTGCTCCTACACTCAGCCTTAGGCAACTACTGATCTACTTTCTCCATGGATTTTGTTTCCTGGATATTTCACATAAATAGAATATGCAGTTTTTCCTTTTGGTTTCTTTCTCCTAGCACAGTTTCAGTGATAGCATGTATCACTGTCTCTCTGCTAGTAACTGCCAATTGTGCCCCATTGCACAGATATACAAGGTTCTATTTCTATGTTCATCAATTGATAAGCATTTCAGTAGGTTCAACTTTGGTGCTATTGTACATAATAGTTCTCTGAATATTAACATGCAAGTATTAGAAGGAGTAATTTCCCTCAAGGATATTCCTAGGAGTAGAATTGCTAGGTATTATAGAAAATAAATGCTTAAGTTTTTAGAAAGTGCTAAAATATTTTTCAAATTTATGGTACATCAGTTTACATTCCTATCAGCAACGCACATTTTCTCCAGCGTATGTACAAATACTAGCCAATATTTATTACTACCTGTCTTGTGGTATTATAGTCTTCATATTGGGTATGAAGTGTCATTTATTTGTGATTTTATTTTTTATTTATGTCATTATTAATGATATTGAGCATCTTTTCATATGATTACTAGTCATTCATATAACATTTTGGGTGAAATATCCATTTAAATCTTTGCCCTTACTTTTGAATAGGGTATTTATTTTCTTATTATTAAGTTGTAAATATTCTTTCTATTTTTGAATACATGCCATATATTAAATCTATCTGCAGATATTTTTCTTAGTCTGTAGCTTCATTATTTATATTCTTTTTTATGACTTATATTCTTAATGGTTTTGAAGTACAGAATATCGTAATTTTGATAAAGTTAATTAATTAACCATTCTTTTGGATTCTTCATCAAAACTGTTTACCTCAAAAAAGTTATAGAGATTATATCTTAAAATATTTTGGTTTTGTTTGACTTGTTCTCTCAACATCTATCTATCTATCTATATATATATATATATATATATATATATATTCCATTCTGATTTTGTGAATATGAGAATAATGTAGAGTATGCAGATATCCAAATTCTGCAACATATTTATTTAAAAAAATATTATGATTTTCCATTAGACTGCCTTGCCTCCTTTCTAAAAAAGCTACTGGCCATAATATAGCGTTTTATTTTGGCTTTCTTAATTCTGTTCCACTAATCTAATGACTCTCCTCATGCGACGATCACACTATCTTGATTATCTTCATATTATGTTTTAATTTGAAAGTATAAGTCATATCGCATAATTCTTTTTTTAATTCTGTAAATGTTTCCAGAGCAGACCATAATTGCTCATTTAGTAATTCACACTCGTTCTCATGCAACATAGTTGCAGTCCTTCAGTGTATCATTGCTTATCCCAGTTCCTCCAAGTGTTTCCTGTTTCCATTCCTCCTCTTGCCCAGTCTTACAAACTTCGTCTCTAGGCACATGCTACCCCATTAATATTAAATGGAGAATTCTCTTCCGGACTTGAAACACAACTTTTATAGTCTTCAAATTCCCAACAGTCCCCTGACCAGTTCTGTTCCACATTCCTTAGCCACTCTTTCCAGGTACTCCTGATGTCATTCTATTCAGAGAAGTTGGCAGAGTTAGCTAGGTATCATCGAGTTCTTTTGCCCTCAAGGCTGATGTGATAAGTGTTTGCATGTTACATGGCCCATTAGTGCACTGGATTAGTTGTTTCCATGTGCTTTTCCATTTTTTCACTCCCTTTTCCTTTGGATGGAGAGAGACCAGTCATTGTATCTTAGAAGATTTCTCATGGGCTTTTTAGACCTCAGTCACTAGTCATCAAGTAGGATATAGTATATTGTCTTTGTGAATTGTGTTATGCCAATGGATTTTGGTGTCTTTTGGTACCAGTGTCCTGATTCCCTAGAACAGTGGTTCTCAACCCTCCTAATGTCGACCCTTTAATATAGTTCCTCATGTGGTGGTGACCCCCCCAACCATAACATTATTTTTGTTGCTACTTCATAACTGTAATTTTGCTACTGTTATCAATTTGGCAACCCCTGTGAAAGGGTCGTTCGACCCCCAAAGGGGTCACAATCACAGGTTGAGAACCGCTGTCCTAGGTCCAATGATTTGCTCTGTCAAGGTGCTTGGTCACGTCCAAGAAGTTTGCCTAGCAATTTTATTAGTGATGAAATGTCACGGGGGCCACATCTGATATCCTCTGGCTACACAAAGGAGAGGAACCCAGTTCCACACCAGCACAAGAATGATTAACACAAAGTAAAAATCAGACATACCTCCACCTTCCAACGTTCTTTACCTTATTCTGACACCACCCATCCCTCCCATGATACTTGCTTCTATGCTGTGCTCAGCAATTGGTTGCAATGGCCACACGGACGGAACTCACAGACAATATTCATGATTATGGGCTTTATTAGGGAGGATAACAGTTTGAAAATATTAAGGATACAGGTGTTTGTCTGTAATGCATCTTCCCAGCTTTTCTGTAAGGTATGTCTTTTTCGGGTCCTCCTTTTCTCAAACACATGGCCCCTGGTTTCATGGACTGAGAAGTACCCTGTTTTGCCTCAAGGTGTCAGTGCTGCTCCCCTGCTCTGTCTCGGGATTTTTTTTGCTCCAGCCTCGGGTGCCACTGCTGCTTCCACTGCTTTAGATGGGGATTCCCATGCACTTTGCTCCAGGCTAGTGTTTCTTGATAATTGCAGCTCTTTTAGTGTCTCGCCCACCCTATTTGCATGGTTCCACCTAATCATTTAGGGCGAATTAAAAGACATGGATAGAAAAGCCATACCTAGGGATTTCGCTTCACCACAATCTCACAAAATGCTCCATTAAAATTGTTCTCAAGTCCAGGGACAAGGGAATAACAAGTGATCCAAAATCAGTCTCAAGGAGGGTGTGGAAGGTCTGGCAGGGCTGGATCAAGGGCAATGTAACCGAGAGGAATTCCTAAAACCCAAATGAAGGCAGAGCATGATAGTGGGACAAGAGAAAAGTACAAAGAAACAGAGGAAAGAGCTAGGAGGCAAAGGGTAGTCAAAGGGATTTAAATATAGACATATAAAGATGTAAATATATTTATATAAGACAAGGGGGAATAGATCTATGTACATATATTTATAGGTTTAGTATTAAGAAAACAGATGGACAGTCGGCCCCTGCTCAAATACTCCCACAACAAAAGAACACTTTGTTATAACAATTCAGTAGTCTGAGATGTTCACCTGCCTGGGACGATCGCTGATGACAATGGGTACACAGGCAAATGTGGTGAAGAAAGCTTATAGTGCCCAGCTACCAAAAGATATAGCACCTGAAGTCTTAACGACCTGAAGATAAACAAACAGTCATATAGCTGAGAGACACAAAACCCACATGGAAGAACACACCGGCCTGTCCCGACTAGATCACTGAGAACAAAGTGGGTGCATAAGCAAAAATTGTGAACAAAGTTGATGGTGCCCGGTTATCAAATGATATAGCATCAGGGGTATTAAAGGCTTGAAGACAATCAGGCAGCCATCTAGTTAAGAAACAACAAAGCACATAAAGAAGAAGCACAGCAGCCTACCCTAACGCAAACGCTGAAGACAAAGTGGGTGCATGGGCAAGTGTGGTGAAGAAAGCTGATGGTGCCCAGTTGTCAAAATATATGGAATCTGGGGTCCCATAGGCTGGAAGATAAACAAGGGACCATCTAACTGAAAAACAACAAATCCCACATGGAAAATGCACACCAGCCTGTGAGATGACAAGGCATCAAAGAGATCAGGTGTCAGACATCAAAGACCAAAAAAAAAAAAAAAGAATAAGCATAGCATTGTGAATGAGAGGGAGTGCAGAGTGGGTCCCAGGGCCCATCTGGGGGAAATTGAACATCCCTTGCAGAAGGACTGTGGGAGATGATGAACCAGTCAGAGTGTAGTGTAGCAACCTCGAGGCATACAAGTTTCCTCTAGTTCTTGAATGTTTCTTCCCCCCCACTATCATGATCCCAAATCTATCTTACATAACCGCTGGACTGGGAGATGTACACTGGCACAGACAGGAACCGGAAATCTGGTGAATCCAGGACAGATGACTTCCTTGGGAACAGTGGTGAGAGTGACCATATCATATCGAGAAGGTGGAGGGAGGGTGAGGGAGATGACAAGGTCTACATGTAACCTCCTCCCTGGATGATGGACAGCGGAGAACTGGGTGAGGGAGACGTCGGATGGTGTAAGATATGAGAAAATAATAATTATAAATTATCAAGGGTTCAGGGGGAGGTGGAGCAGAGAGGGAGGGCAAAATGAGGAGCTGATACCAAGGGCTCAAGTAGAAAGCAGAATTTTGAGAATGATGAGATGTTTTGAGAATGATGATGGTAACATATGTACAAGTGTGCTGGACACAAATGATGTATGTACAGATTGTAAAAAGAGTTGCATGAGCCCTAATAAAATGATTAAAAAATTGTTCTACCTATTATCAGGTTGGCACTTCTAGATAGATTTTAGATCCACAGTTTCTAAATTTCTAAAAAAAAAAAGTAGGAACCTATACAAGATTTTATATTTTTTTATGCATTGAGTTTATAAATTTATTAGGAGAAAATTATGATCTTTATATTATTGAATCTTCAAATACAACATTATAATCAATAAAAAATCTCAGTTTGACTTTATTTAACCTTTCATCAGTTTAAACCTGTCACTCCCACTACCTCTGGTTTCTATTATTTCATAGGACAAGTTTATTGTCTAGATGACGCCCTGCACAAGATGTGTCATTTTGCTTCAGTTGATTTCAACATTTTAAAAAATGAACTATATACAATGTTTATTATCTGTCTACATATGGAACGCCAAATGCAGTGTCCTTACTGAAAACTGGTGTGTGTTTGGATGTGCAGATTAATAATTTTTATCACATTGGGGAAATTTTTGGTTATTATTATCTTTTTAAAACATCATCTCCAGTCATGTTTTTTTTTTCTTTCTGGGACTTCCATTGCATATGTATTGGCAAGCTTAGTAATGAACCACAGGATCTGAGGTAGTCTGTATTTTATTAATGTTATTTTCCTGTTTTTAAGAATGAATCAATTTTTATTATTCTATTTTCATATTCAAAGATTCTTTCTTCGATCTGCTCAAGTCTGCTATTGACATTTATTTTTCTTCATTGTATTTTTCTTCAGTGTATTAGCTTTCTTGAGTATAAGTAACATATTCCTCTTTGAAGGTCTTGTACGTTCTTTTAAGGGCATTTTGCTGACATAATTGTAGACTCACATGCAATAAGAAATGATGCACATGTATCTCTGATATTTTTGCCTATTCCCCTGCCCCCATGTTAACATTTTATAAAACTATAGTTTGATTTTATTTATATTTTCCCCATTTAAGTTTGGATGCCTGCGTGTAGTTGTACTAAGTGATCTAAAATTTATCATTGGCATAAAGTCATGTATCCACAACGAGTCAACATTTGGACAAGCACAATACCCCTGAGCTCTTCCTTTACAATCTTACCCGTTTCCGTCTGTTTTTGTACCGTACTCTTAGAGCTTAGAATTAACAAAATGTCCTCCATTTAAAATTTTTATCCCTTCACAAATGTTCTGTAAATGAAACCATACATTTTGTAACACTTTAGATCTTTCTTTTCATTTTTAGTTAGCATACCTCCCTGGAGATTCACCTAACCCATCATAGCTCTCATTAATACATTTCTTTATGATACTAAGTAACAGTATATGACGCAGATAGATATACACGGTTTTTGCTTAACAAATCAGTTGTTGAAGTATGATCAGGAGTTATTTCAATTTGTACTTATTAAAAATAAAATTGCTATGACCATTAATGCAGAGATATTTAGCTAGGCATAAGTGTGTGTGTCTTCTGGGTTTAGTGTGCAGGCATGCAACTGTTGGATCATATGACAGCTAGATATTTCATTTATTTAAGAGAATGCCCAACAGCTCTCCAGAGTGGTTATCACGTTCCACATTCCGAATAGCAGTGTAAGCATGATGCAGTCTCTTCTCGCCCTTGCCAGCATTCAGTGTCGCCACTGTGTTTTATTTTAACATAGATGTGTACTGATGTTCTTTGTGGTTTTGTTTGAATTGGCTGATGGTTCATGATATTGAACATTATTTCCCCCCTTTTGGATAGAAACTTGATGATTTTTTGATCATGTGATGTAACATTTCTTGCTCCTTCCTCTCTCCTTGACGTTTTTTGTTGTTGTTGATGATGATGATTGTATTTGTTTGTTTGTTGGGATTTCTGTGTTGCATGTCTTTCTAGTAGTGTGCGTTATTTGATGTCTTTATTCACTTATTTTGTTATGATTATCTTAATATTTAATCAGTGAGCCTAGCTTCTTTTAAATCAGATTTTTTCCAGTATAATCCAATGTCAAAGATTAATCATATGCTGTGGGAAAACATTTCTTGCCAGTAAGATTTTCACCTTGCTCTTTTCAAAGATCTGTTCATGGGTTGGATAAAATCTGGAAAATTCAAACAGTTTACACATCTGCCCAAATCTTACTTTGGGGCCAGGTTTTCTGGTATCTTATACACATATATATGGATCATCGTGGTTTTAGAGAAATGTATTGCTACTTAGGGAAACTGCACTTATGTATGTCAAAGCTAGAAAATAAATTAAGAAGATCAGAGGAGAAGTGATGCATTTGGAGAAGAATCGTGAAATTACTGCGGACTATCAGAACAAACAAGTCTTTCATGGAGGAAGTACATTTAGAATGCTCCTTAGAAGTAAGGATAGCAAGACTTTATCTCGTATACTTTGGGCATGCTTTCTTCAGTCCCTGAAGAAGAAACTCATTCTTGGTAAGATAGAGGATTCTCAAAAAAGAAGAGGATTTAGAGACTGCATCAATGGCCTCAAAAATAACAATTGGAAAGAGGGGACAGGACCAAGCAGTGTCTCATCCTGTTGCACATAGAGTTCCTAGGAACCTATTTTAGGGAACTCTTGTTCATTCACAACTCTTCCGGATTGTGGGAACTTAGTCAAATCTTACTATGGCTCAATAGTTCCACATTTCCCGCTTAAATTTCCTGCTAGTTGCCAGTGTTTTCCTTGCTACAACCAATTCACAAAGTCAGGTTAACTGTTTAGATGGGACTTCTTCCTGCCTTCCCAAGGGGATGACTGTTTCTGACAAAGTCCAGGGTCATTTGGATTTTCTCTGTTGTGTTCCAAGTTAAATCTACCTGCTCTATTAGAAAGAATGTGCTCTTGGATTTGGAGGCAACAGGGGAAGCCCGAGGCAGACATGCAATAGATTCCCACGTTCTGATATCAGCCTCAGAAGTTTTACTTGTATAACACTTTTCAATTTGTCACTTCCCAGGTCCTGACATTGCTGCCATTGACAATTGTATCCAGGGTGAAGAAGGGTTTGGGGGAAGCAAATTTAATGAATTCACTCACCTTATTAGAAGCTCCACCTCACCAGTTATCTCTGGACTTTTATTCAGCATATAGCTGCCTGAACCACCACTTTTTGTGATGTTAGGGAAAGTTACTACGAATGCAAAGTGAATAATACACAGCTGTCTCTTTTTTTTAATAGCTCTTGACATAATCTACCTTCCCGTGATCTACCTGAGCTGTGGGGATAATATTTAACGGCTGAGGGGATATGGAAGTGATAGACTGTGGGAAGAAATAAGGAATTTTAACAATATCGATGTCACAAAATTCAGTTTGTTCATTTATCAAGCTACAGTTAAATCTCACTCATTTATCTCATTTTGATAAGTGGAATAAATGAGTTTTCCTGTGAATGCACCTTTATAATAGCATGACGTTTAAATCAAAAGAACATTTTCATGACAATGTGATATATATACAGTCACATCTTCTTTCTTGTTCTCAGTGGAAAACTCGGAGGAAAACCAGGGATCCTACCCCTCAGAAATATTATGATATGGGAGATTTCTTTCAAATATACACAGAATGTGGTAGGCCCTGGATCCAGAAGAGAGATTCTTGAGAATCCTAGAACCCCAAATTTTTGGTGACACTGGCCCTTACATCTGCTTCTTTTCTGATACCCCATGGATAATGAATGACCAAAACATGTTTTAAGACCGCTTAAACTAGCAGGCCCAGAGCTGGTAGCTATAAATATATTATGCCTTATTATGCTTAATACTATTTATATGAGACATATAAAAATGATTATAAATGTATAATTAATACAACATCACCCTTCCTGATAAACATTCACTGTGATTCTACCACAGACCTAAGAATGTTTTATTTGTTACCTCATTTAAGACTCACAATTACTTTGTATGGTATTTATCAACATTGTGACAATTGTGATCAGGCAAGAATGAGTTAGAAAAGTCTTCCTGACTGCTTCTAGGCTTCTCTATGACCTTATTCCTATTGTATCCATCCTCGATGAGTAACAAAATCCATATGCCCAATAATGACATGCCTTCCAGAACCCTGAGACGCTCTCCACTCTGAATCAGGCTATGGCTTCCTGAGATTCTAGAATGTTTGCCCTGCTTCTAAGCCAACCTTTAGAGTTCATGCATGCATATTTCTGGAGACTGTTTGCTTGAGGGTAGATTATATCTCTGTGGTTTCACCTTAGTCCAGAATAGTGATTACTTGGTTTCCCACAGACACTATCTACTTTTCAGCTGAGTTTTAGAATTCATTCCGATGGCCACCAAACTCACAGATGGTGCTCGTGGTTATGATGTTTAACAGGGAACTCAAGTGAAAGAAGCTTGGGATGGAATTGTCTAGTCAGGACCGTTTCTACTACACTGGCAGGCAAGCAACTGTGGTCCTCTGCCTCTTGGTCTGGCCTTTGCCTTGTTTTAACAATGTTACAAAGCTCTTTGGGGGCTGCTAATAAATGCTCAAAGGGCATGCCACTCCACTATGAACCGCAACCTGAAGGCACTCAGCTCCAGCATTGGGGATCAGCAAACCTAGCTCCCAAATTAAGTGTCCAGTAACATCTCACTCTAAGACAGCTTCCTGTCCCAAAACACTCATCTTTCCTTGCCGAGAGAGCTGGGAAGTCCTCTGCCGTATCCCATGCTGGTTCCTGGTTCTGCTGCTGCTGCTGCTGCTGTGCACTGTCACACCTGCCTCCTGGATCAAAGGCATTCAATGAACGGGGCACTCAGGGTCTAAACAGCATGTTGCACTATGAAGGCTGGTTGGTGTGAGTAACCAAGGCTATGGCTAGAAAAGTCATATTAAATCATTGCAGGAATTAAGAGACAGCTGTGTTTTGAAGTGGAGATAGAGTTCCTATGGGCTGGCGTTGTCACACACACTCACTGGGGAAAAGGTAAGCCAGTTATCTGAGAGGGAGAAGAAAAGAAATCATCGGCTCTGAGCTGAAAGGAAACTGTTCACTCTACTCAGATCTTTGAGGTGTTCAAAACTTTAAAATTTTAAATTGGACTTTTCAGCTCATTACAGAAGTTTACTTGTGAAGGGGTAAAAGGTAAAATAAATGAGAAATGGCAAGTGATAAAAAGAAAAATTCATTTTACTTACGTTACTTAATTCGTCTTGTAGCTTTAAAATATTTAAACACATGATATAATATATGATTATTCTGGGTAATGCAATATTTTAGGATGGGTCTGGATATTAATATCAACACTGGATAAGTGAGAAAACCTCAGGTTCACAAAAACTAAATACCTTGGATGAGGTCACAGACCAGAAATGTAAATGAGATCTGTAAGATTCTGAGGGCCATATGGAAACCGCTATAGTATCTTCTTTTTCACTATTGGGTTTGATCACAGTTAGATTTTGGTGAAACTTAAGTCAGATCCATTGATTTCCAAATCTACAGACTATTAGTGACAACACACCACGAAGATAAAATCCAAGGGATAAATAATGTTCATTTAAAGAGCACTTATAATCATTCTCTTCTCAGCACCCACAAGTAGATGTCTTTAAATCAATAGCAGGTACTTACTCAATAAGCCTGTGATGTACCTTAGTGTGCACTCCCGTACAGTGCTTGACTGTAGTCCTCCACTGATGCAGCCCTCCGGAAGAAGGATGTGTAGGAATGGGGAGAAGCTGGGAACTACTTCCGCAGGGTGTTAGCAGAGGACTGGCTTCTCTATAGTGGCCAATTTCCTGCTTCTCTACATGCAGCTTCATTTTTAAAAAAGTAGCAGGAGGAGGGAGAGGAAAAGAAGAAAGAATAAGAGAAAAAAGGTGCATACAATAGTGTTGCCTGTGACAAATAAGCTATAATCTGTGAAAGAATTTTTTAAAAGAGCATTATTGTTTTTCCCAGGACTATAGAAGAGCATTATAAAACCAAAAGGGGTAAAAAGAAAGAAAGAAAGCCCCCAAACCTAGCACCATCACCTATCAATCAAGTAATCTCCCTGAAATGCAATAGCAACTTCCTATGACAGACCTTGGGTGATTCTGCCAAAGGCAACATTTGTGACTCAGTTGATTGTGAATTATTCAGGTAAATCGGTCATACGTTGAGATTTAAGAGTTGCAGAGGAGCCAGTGCTTCAAGTGGCCAAAGGGAGGCGGGTCTGAGAGGGGAGGGGCTTCGCAGAGGCTGGCTCTCTGGGTGGAGGACAAGCACCTGGAGACAGAAGCCATGAACCGTGTCAGGAAAATAAATTTGGCTCCTGCAGAAGATCAGCATGTCTACAGGTAAAACCCTCAGTGCACACAGGGGCGAGCCCGTGTAAGGGTCAAATTGAGGGCGGGCTCTATGGCTGTTGCACCCAAAATGGCTTGTGATAAATGATGCCGAGCTTCGCTCATTCCCGTGCTGGTGGGGTTGATTTAATACAGAAAGTTACATCGGTGGTGAAATGAGACTTCCCCAGCAGCACAGCATTAATAAATCCTTTGTTTTTATGCAGGAGGATTGTATTATCTTTACTATGGCTTAAAAACCTCCTCTAGGATTTCTGTTGCTTAAGTGTCTCTTGCTAACAGAAGCTTGGTTAAATTGCTTATAAGAACAGAAGAGAGAGGTTGTAAACTGCAGACTTCCCAACTCCCAGAACTACTCAAGAATCTGGTACAGTTGAGGGACATTAATATCTCACACAACCCTAGCGCCATCACACACACAGAAATAATACTAATAAAAAGCCTGCTTTCCTCTCTGCCACATTTGCTGCTCTATTCTTTTATCTCAAATAAAAACTATTTCCACCCCTCATTTTCTTTATGACCCTTGGTGCCTTAGCTCTCCAGACAGGCTAATCTTTCATCACTGTCAGCTTTGGTTCTAACATTTGATGACTTCTGGGCCTTTTCTGGGATAGTAAATACTTCTGAGTGACTCTGAAATCCCCATTTTCCTGCTTCTCCTCTGATCAGCACTCTCAGTTCTCTGCAGGCACCCAAGTATGCTAATGAGCAAGCAAGAAAACAGGTGAGAAGATGACAGATGACACAGGGTCCCAGACTGTTCCATTGGATCTGAGGAGAGTTATTGAAAGTCTAATGAAAGACCATTGTCACAGGAATATGCAAATGCAAAGTAGTGGGGGGTCATTCTTGAGATGAGATTCCCCCCTGTCCCAGCTGGGGATACTGCCTGTGTCTAGACTGAACAATTATAGAGGACTTGAACATGGGACGTAAGCCTTAGAGAACCAGAGGCACCATATTGATGGCAGTTGCTGAAGTAATTGCTCCCTTCTGATTGTCCCGAAGGTGCTAGCAGTTGATTAAAATACATAAGCTGGCCAGTCACTGTGGCAAGAAATAAATCATTTTCAAAAACTGAAGAAAAATATACCCAAAGTTCATCAGCAGTCTATTAAATAGTTCCTAGCATTCCCTCAAGGAATGTTGGTGTTGGCATAATCTCCCATCCATTCTACATTCATCCAACTGAAAGTCAATTGATGCATTAGGCACTTGGGACTCCCAGTAGAGAGCTCTGGTCCCTGACCTCAGACAACTCATGGTCTGGAGGGGACAATAAACAGGAGAGCAGATAAAACCAGGCAGTATGTCCAGAGGTGAATAGAAATAAGGAGAGAAAACTATGCAAGCACGAAGAATGAGTGTATAACTCTCTCCAGAAACCCTCGGTCTCCGTGCATCCCGGCTCTGTCTTGAAGGAGTCAAGGCGAGAAGAGGCAACAGCATTGTAGAAAGAGAGACAAGCGTGTGCAATGGCAAAGAGTAGCACATGTGGAAAAGAAGTTCATGAGTCACAGACTAGAAGATTCCAAGTAGACATAAAAAGTCAATTGGGCCAGAATTTTTTAAGGGATGTACAGTTTCTAAAGAAGAAAGTTAGATTTCACAACTACTTCTGGTTATATTTCATTGTCCCGAACTGAACTGTTTGGCCCCAGGCTAACTATAATATGTGAAAAGAAACAGAAAATAATGGACAAACCCGTAGCATTGTCTTTGCAATACAAACTACAGGATGAGAAGTGGGGAAGAAGTGGGGAGATGATGAGGCTCACTTCAGTAGCCCTTAAAAGATATATTGAGCATCCAAATTAAGGTGGTAGAAATGGAGAGATGTGTATCGATATGTGAAATCTAGGAAGGTAAAATGATAATATTAAACAATGAATTAAAATGAAAAAGATAAGGAATAAGAAACGTAAAGGATGACTCCCAATGTTCTATTTTGGAAAAGTGGGTGAATTGTGTTCACATTGACTAATATAAGGAATAGGAAGGAAGCATTTTGAACAATATTTAAGGAAATACCCAGAAAATATGATGAATTGGGTATAGGCCATGCTAACTTGAGTGTGTCTCCTAAAATCTGTACAATATATTCAAAGATAGAAACCAGGCTAAGTAAGTATTTAAGAGAAAAGCCAAAGTATTTTAATAAAACTACCCTGAGCTCAAAAGTTTTCAGGCTATGGTGGTATTATTATTTTAAGTCAAGAAACATTTCAGGCCTACAGTTGCAACATTAAAAGATACAAGAAGCATCAAAAGATGATGGAAGGAATACACAGTTTCTGTACCAAAACACATTAGCTAACATTCAGCCATTTCAAAAGGTGATATATGACTAAGAACCAATAATACTTGAAGGAAGAATTTCAAGCAACACTGAAGGCATCAGGTGGGCCGGGAGGGGGGTGGAGTGGGGAAGACTGACCTAAGGTGACTCCAAGCCATGGTACTTTCAATCATTTCATATGTATGTGAATGTTAGGCAGTGAATAAGGAAGCCTAGAGAAGAATCAATGCATTTAAATTACGGAGAAGAATATTGAAAGGACCATGGACCTCCAGGAGAACAGACACATTTCTCTTGTAATAAGTATTGGCCCGAATGCTCCTTCAAGTGAGGATGGTGAGAATTCATCTCACGTACTTTGGCATGTTATCAGGAGAGACCGGTGCCTAAAGAAGGACATCATGCTTGGTCAAGTAGAAGGACAGTAAAAAGGGGGAAGATGTAAGCAAAGTGGATTGCACAGAGGCTACACCTATAGACAGACATCACAATAATGAAGATGGTGAAGGACCTTGTTTGTTCTGTTACTCATAGGGTCACTGTGAGTCTGGCTCAACTCTGTGTCCCCTAAAGACATCAACACGACAAGGCCTGGTGGAGCTTTTGGGTAAGAGTTGAGTTGGTAACCACAGATCAGAGGCTCAAGCCCACGGGCTGCTAAGAGGTTGAAGGATGAGACCTTCTGCTGCTTTGAAGGTTTACAGAGGATCAGAACTCCTACACAGCATGGCTGTGAGTCAGAATCCATAACTTGTCTGTCAGTGGCTTGTGTATCACTGTGATGCTGGAAGCTAGGTCACTGGAATTTCACATGTCAGAAAAATCCTCCAAATTGAAGAGCTTTTGGTGGAACTCCAAAGCTAAGAAGAGACTATGATGGAGAAAGTGGCTGTATTCTTTGGGAGGAGTAACCCATGAAAACCTTATTCATCGCTGCTAACTATTTGTCAGATCCAGAAGGCCTGAAAACTGGAAGCAGAACATTGTCTGAGATCGTGCTGGAGGATGGTCCCCGGGGGTCAGAGGACTCTTGAAAGGTGACTGAGGAGGAGCTGCCATCTCAAGGGAGAGTTGCCCATGGTGACATGAATTGAGTGAAGCCTGTGCGTGTAGAGTCTTCACTATCTTCATTAGCTGAGTGGGCACAACTCAAGGTAAGAAGAAACAGCTGAATAAAATGTACTACTGATCTGAACTTGGAATGTGTGACGTACGAATCTCGGAAAATTAGAAGTCCTCAAAAATTAAATGTAACACATAAAGTTTGATATCCTACAGGTTTGTGAACTGAAATGGATTGATATTAGCCATTTGAATCAGAAAATCATCTGACTTACTGTGTGGGAAACATAACAAAGAAGAGTGGCATTGAATTCACTGTCAAAAAGGACATTTCAAAATCAGTCTTGAAATACAATGCTGTCAGTGAGAGCATGATATCTATTAGCCTTCATGGAAATCTAATCAATGCACTGTTAGTCAAATTTACACATCAGCCATGAAGGATAGTGATGAAAAAAATTTAAGAATTCTACTAACAAGTTCAGTCAGAAAGTGATCAAATGTGCCAACAAAGTGCATTGATAATGATTGGCAATTGAAATCTAGAAGCTGGAAAAATGAAGCAGAAACTAGTTGGAAAATATGGTCTTGGTGACAGAAATAAAGCTGGAGATTGCATGAGAGAATTCTGCAAGACCACAGCTGTATTCATAGCATACCTTTTTTCATCACAAAAATATGACTAGAAACATTCTCCAGACAGAAATCATCTTGACTACATCTACAATCACATTTGACTACACACAAATCATCTTGACTAGATCTGTGGGAAGAGGCAAAGGAGAGAAGCTCACACCAGCAGCTAAAACTAGATCAGGAATTGACTGTGGAAAGGACCATCAATTGCTCATACAGAAGTGTAGTTTGGAACTGAAAAAAATGACAGCAAGTTCACAAGAGCCAAAATACAACCTTGAGTTCAATCCACCTGAATTTCAAGAACATCTCAAGAAGAGTCATGTTTACATTGAATACTGATGACAGAGGATCCGGTGAGCTGTGGGAGGACTTCTAAAGCATCATTCACGAACAAAGCCACAGGTCATTAAAGGACAGGAAAGAAAGAAAAGATGAAAGTAGATGTTAGAAGAGATGAAAACATGCTCTTACTCATAGGATAGCTAAGGCAAATGGAAGAAAGGAGCAGCTGAATAAACAATTGAAAAGAGTAGCTTGAGAAGAAAAAGTAAAATATTATCATGAAATATGCAAAGACCTAGACTTAGGAAACAAACCAGAGAGAACCAGCTCAGCATAAGTTGAACGGAGAGGACTGTAGCAAAATACTCAAGCCTGAAATTGCAGTATTGAAAGATTCTATTCAATATTGAATGGTGCAGGAAGCAGCCAAAGAAGATGGACGGAGCCCACCGAGCTATTGTACCAAGAACAGGCGGACATTCATCTATTTCAGGAGACAAATAAACGAGCAGGGGCCAATGGTGCCGAAGGAAGAAGTTTAAGCTGCACGGAAAGCGTTAGCAAAAAACAAGGGTCCGGGAATTGATGGGCTATCATTTGAAAGGCTTCACTAGGTTGATAAAACACGGGGAGCACTTAATTTTGCATGCCTGGACATTTGTTAGACAACCACTTGGACAACTCACTGGGAGAAAAATCCATATTTGTACCTATTCCAAAGAAAGATGATGTAACAGATTGCTAAAACATTATCATCGATATCCCATACATGTCAATATTTTGCTGAAAATTATCCAACCACGGTTGCAGCAGTACGTTGATAATGAGCTATGGGAGGTTCGGGCTGGATTCAAAAGAAGATGTGGACAAAGAGATATCATTGCTGATGTCAAGTGGATTGTGGGTGAAATCAGATAAAACCAGAAAGCTGTTGACTTGTGTTTTATTGACTATGCCAAGGGACTTGTCTGTGCGTCATGACCCACATGCACAGCCTTGAGAAGAATGGGGGTTCCAGCACACGCCACTGTGCTCACGCAACTTGTGCATGGATCAAGAGGGTATTGTGGGGACAGGACAAGGGAATCATGCTTGGTTTAAAATCAGGAAAGATGGGCATCAGCATTGCATCCGTTCACCATACTTCATCCATATAGATGCAGAGCAAATAATCCAAGAAGCTGGATTGAAAAAGGATACCTGACAACAACAACAAGCAATTTGACCAAGCTTGGAAAGATGTCGAGGGCTGAGTTGACCAGAACCTGATGAAACGTTTGATAATGTAAACTGGTATCACCACTGAAAACTGATGGCCACTATAGGCTGCACTTTCCTGATGGAAACAATTCCAATTGGCATTATGCACATTTAAATAAAAGAGCTGCTAGTCTCCTCAGAGTTATAGATTGAGAGAGATGGGCAATTAGAAACTAGATGTGTGAAATAGGGGAAGATAAAAGCATGAGGTTGCTGACTTACACATTTCCATAGGTGTCTAAAATGAGTGGAGCACAGGAAGAGGCTCAATAGTTTTCTCTTTCCTGATGGGCCTGCGAAAGAGAGGCTGGGGGTAGATGTTAATCAGATTATAGGATTAACGTGTGGCGGTCAACCAGGTTAATGGTGATTATAAAAATTGCTATTGTACAAGGTGTAACTGAAAGAGGGGGAAGTTAATCCCTCAGTTATCAATGGGTTAATGGCTAGAAGAGTCCAGCAGTGTCCTGTGATATAGTCCATTTGTTTGGCCTTGGCAGCATTCCTTATGTGCTGTATAACATGCTGAATGTTATGTCTGTGGCTAGAATCCCATTTTGGAAGGAGTTCTCTGCTATGCTAATGGACAAGATTAAGGTGGAAACAGTTCTCGACCTTGGGACAGATTCTGCACCAAGTCATGCCTGGCAATTTTGGGTGGGAGGGCGTGCTAAAGGACAGAAGCCACATGTCAAAGTCACCCCTCTGTGTAAAAAGTCATCTCAGAAGCAGAAACACAGAGAGAAATCCCAGGACCACTAGCCGTGGAGCTCATTGAATATCTCTGAGGTCTGAAGAGTAGGGTCTGGAAATCAGAGACACCAGAAGTCAAGGCAAGGAGACCATGAGACAGAACTGAAGAATAGCATTACGGCTATAAGCCAAGGAGTGTGTAGCTCAGAGACTAAGAACTCCAGAGGAGAGAGATGTTGCTGTGGACCTGCAGGGGCAGTGAATGTTTTAACTCACTTGTTTATGTAATTCATAATTCACAATTAATTAATTCACTGTAATTCAGTTAGGAGGCACTTAATTGGCTCTTCCAGTCAATCCCACCAAATGACTTTTTCCTGCTTGGATCTAATAAGAAATTGGATCATCCATCCTGGATTCCTTATGTTTCCAGTTCCTATCTGTACCAGTGTACATCCTCTGGTCTAGCCAGATTTGTAAATTAGAATTGGGATCATGATAGCGGGTGGGGAGGAAGCATTTAGGAACTAGAGGAAAGTTTTTTGTTTCATCACTGCTACCCTGCACCCTGACTGGCTCATCTCTTCCCTGAGACCCTTCCATTAGGGGATGTCCAGTTGCCTGTAGATGGGCTTTGGGTCCCCACTCTGCACTCCCCCTCATTCACAATCACATTATATTTTGTTCTTTGATGCCTGATCCCTTCGACACCTTGTGATCATACAAGCTGGTGCACTTCTTTCATGTGGGTCTTGTTGCTTCTAAGCTAGATGGCCGCTTGTTTACCTTCGAACCTAAGGACCAGTGGTGAGAGTGGCAATATCATGAGGTTGGAGGGATCATGGGGTAGAAAGGGGGAACCGATTACAGGGATCTACAAATAATCTCCTCCCTGAGAGACAGACAAAAGAAAAGTAGGTGAAGGGAGACATCGGACAGTGTAAGATATGACAAAATAATAATTGATAAATCATCAAGGGTTCATGATGAATGGGGGGACAGGGGAGGGAGGGGGTGAAATGAGGAGATGATGCCAGGGACTTAAGTGGAGGACAAATGTTTTGAGAATGATGAGGGCAACTAATGTATACATGGGCTTTACACAATTGGTGTGTGTATGGATTGTGAAATGTTGTATGAGCCCCTGATAAAATGATTATTAAAAAAAGAAGAAATTGGGGGAAAGATACTAATGGGATTCACCTGTGAGTAATTGCTAACAGGATTCCCTGGAGCGACATACTGCTGTGTATAAAATGAGTCCTCTTAGAAGTAGGAAGAGGGATCTCATTACTAGCAAGGGCCAAGAGTAGATCGGGTCCTTTGGCCATTAGATCCCTGCACAGTGAACCTTCTGGATCCAGATGCCAGCTGTACCATCGGAGGAGCAGCAGCAGAACCAGGAGCCCAAGCATAGTACAAAGGGATGGACTTCTGACACGTGGAGCAAGTTAACAGGAGTGTTTGTTGCAGGAGGTTGGTTTGTGGAGGGGGTGCTTCTGGGGATTTATGGGTAATTCAGGAATTAAGGGGTGCTGACCCAGGGAGCTTGAGCTGAATGCCTTTGGGTTGAGGCTTACAGTGAAGTGGCATGCCTCTTTGAGTACTTACTAGCAGACCTGAATTTTGTAACATGTACTGGTAAACAGCTTCCCTGGCTATTTCTTACTGGCATTACAACTTGTTAACATCTTCAATAAACCATAATGATGGATTTTATCTGTGAGTTTCTGTGTAGCCATCACAATGGATATTTATTATTATCCACAGAGAACAAATAGTGAACCATGAAGTAGAAAAATAGAAAATAATATTTAAGATAATTCAGGACCAATGAATATATCCTAACTGTTGATTAATCCTGGCTTGTGGTTACCTATTGATTCCCCTAATAAAAGCCTGATAAGTGTAAGTGTTGGCTTTGAGTGCTGTGTGGCCCTTGCAATGAATCCTTGGACCCGGGATGGAAGTAGAGGGCCAGGGGAGGAACAGATGGGGTCAGAGTAGTTAAAGAAAGATGGAGGTAGAGGCATGTCTGACTGTTTCCTCCTGGCCATAGAGTGGCCAAAGGAGGTCAGCTATGTTCCACCTCCCTCCCTCACCCAGGTGCTTTCCCAAGGAGCAGTGGAACCCAACTAGAACTCTGACCTCTGAAGCTGGGTTGAGCTTCCAAAATACTGATTCATGTGAGTTTAACACAATACTGGAAACAGAGAAAATCTGTGTATGAACCAGCCTACACCTCATATTATTTATCGTTTCTTCCAACAATTCCCAATTTTGTATCGTTTATAATAAACCCTGATCTTAACTATAACAAATGCCATCCTGAATTCTGTGCATCAAGCAGCCACTGGGGCGCTGCTCACCTATAAGGGAAGGATCCGAACTTGTGCTGATTAATCATAATCAGGAAAGGCAATGGTTTTCCACAGGAACAAACATTTTTTTGGATGAGACCCTGCAGGCCATATGCAACCCTGACTCCCCAAACAAAAGTGCTCTTAGGGCTTGTAAAGTTTTGTTTTGTTTGGGTGGGAAGGTCGGTTGGATTATTTATTAGATAGATAATTGGATAAATATTCTCAGGAAAATAGCTCATTTATGTGGGTCAAGCTAATGAGATTTATACACAACAGTCCCTTCAAAATGGATTCCAATGCAAGGATGTCTGATACTGCTGAGTAGAACGTATTCCGGGATGGTGTGTATGCATCGTTGGGTAGAGTTAACGGTGTATGTCCCTGAAGGTCATATGGTGGTGGTTTCTGTGCACAGGCTATTGGATCTATTTAATTGTCTTGACGTCATTCTAACAGGAAAAGTCTATCTGTCATAATTAATATTACCACTTATAGAGGCAGCTGCTCATTTCTTACAAACTCATTGGTCAGAGGCAATTTCAATAGGAAACCATGTGTGCTACAAAGTATATTACAAATGCCATCATGTAGGTAAACTGCTTTGGAATTTCTTCTTATCTGGTTGAACTGGTACAGGGCATTGAGCTAGATTTTTCTAAGAGGGAGGTTGACCAACCCTGCTAACCTGTCTCTGTGCCAACAACTATAAAACCGTTTCCTAATGTAAAAACAAAGAGTACTTGAGCTTATTTATTTCCTGAATATAGCATGCTCAAATTTTAGGATATCGGTCAATTTTTAAATAAAACTAAATAGAAAATTGAATCAAAGTCATAAGGAGGGCGCAACAACTTTTTCTCACCTTTCTCAATTTGGTAAATTATTGAAACTGTGGGTGTAGTGTAAATCCCCAAAATTGTAACAAGCAGATTATAATTGCTAGTGTCCTGAGGATTTCCCTTTGGAGCTGGGAACTTGAACAGACAGCGACAACTCCAGAATGTGTAAGAAGTATTAGGACAGAGGTTTACGTCTTCTCCAGAATTCTGGACTTAATGGCTAGTATTCTGAAGGAAGTAATGGAAACCCATGAATTTGTAGACAGTTCATCAGGTTAGGAAATGGTCTAGACACCCTTGAACTCAGAGCAGATAGCCAAAGTTTTGTACAGATTTGGCAGTCTGAAGGACTATGCCCTTTAACTCTGGGGAGGTCAGTGTAAGAGTTACGTTGTGGTCAGTGTTGAAACAAAACTGAATTGACATTTGTGAAATAGTAATATAAAGGTTGTCATAGATAATTTGTTTTAAAAATTACCCTGATGGGTATGAATGTGTAAACTCTGAGGGATTAAACAGTTTAAGACCTTGAATCATGGGAGGAGTTGGGAATAAACTTAGATCTTACGTTTTTTTAATCATTTTATTGTGAGTTTGTACAACTCTTACCACAATTCATACATACATCTATTGTGTCAAGCACATTTGTACATTTGTTGCCATCATCATTCTTAAAACATTTGTTTTTCTACTTGAGCCCTTGGTACCAGCTCTCCATTTCCCCCTCCCTTCCTGCTACTCCCTCCCTCATGAACCCTTGAAAATTTATAAATTATTATTATTTTGTCATGTCTTACACTGTCTGACATCTCCCTTCACCCACTTTTCTGTTTTCCATCCCCCAGGGAGGAGGTTATATGTAGATCCTTGTAATCAGTATAGCAACGATGAACCATACAACTTTCCTCTAGTTCCTAAATGCTTCCTCCCCCAGTCCCCCACCCCACTATCATGACCCCAATTCTACCATTCAAATCTGGCTAGACAAGAGGATGGATGTACACTGGTACAGATAGGAACTGGAAACACAGGGAATCCTGGACAGATGAAACCTTGAGAATCAGTGCTGAGAGTGGCAATACCAGGAAGGTGGAGAGAGGTGGGGGGTGGGGGGTAGAAAGGAGGAACCAATCTTACCTTCTTATACAATATTTTTTCTACTAGTTTTTCACAATTATTTAATCAGCAATGCTGTTGTTGCTGCTAAGTGCCATCACATTTGCTGATTTTGAAAGTATATGTCAGAATGTTATTTAACGGACATGTTTGCAGTGTGGGGCGGTTACATATGGGCTGCAATCTGAACAGTCAGCAGTTTGAAACCAACACCTACTCCACAGAATAATGCCTGGACTTTCTACCGCTGTAAACACTTTCAATCTCCAAAACTTCCAGGGTGACTCTACCCTGTCCTACAGCCTCCCTGTGAGTCAGTATCAACTCCATGGCAGTGAGTTTAAGAGCAACACCCAAGCATCCACTGACAAGTGGGCGGTGATTGTGCACGAGGTCCATTGCCTGGAAACTCTCTTCGGGTCACCCACAAGAGAGCACGAACTGTCCCACAGAACCCCCGCTGCCCTCATTATCGACAAATGGCAATTGGTTGTTCATCAAAAGATGTTTCTATTAGATGCAAAGTAAATGAATGGCTCTCAGATTACACATTTTTATAGACAATTTAATGTCTTGACATTGTTTGTTAGACAGGGTTTTTTTATAAAAAGAGTGTGGCACAAACAAACCCCTTGTACTTCAAGCCAATTTTCTCTTTTTTAGACTCACAGTTGTGCATTTCCTCACTTACGCTTGCAGTAAACCCATGAACCACACAGAGGGACAACAATGAGGTTATCTGACCCTGTGGAGACTTAATAGCCTCAGAAACCCTAATGAGCAGTTCTGCTTCAACCTATGAGGGTCATTATGAACCATAAATTTGGTTTCTGATGGCAATGAGTTTGGATTTTTTTGTCTTATAGCCAAGTGCTTGAGTTTGGTCAGTAGAATGTAAGGAGAAGTCTAATGCATCACTCCCATCTGGCCTTTAAACACCTTCACAGTGGGAGCTTTCAGGGCCTTTCTTCTCTCTATCGAGTTGAGAAAAAATGAACACAGTGAACCTGGAGGCTGAAGCTTGATGGCCACAAACTGGAAGGGATAGAGGGGTACTTGGATCACCGCTGGAAGGAGGACCAGTAAGCCTGCCAGAGTGATACTGCTGGGGCATTATGTAAGCAAGAGAAAAGTACCTTCTTTGTTTGAACGTATTTATAAATTGTCTTCGTTCAACAA
Source organism: Tenrec ecaudatus (assembly GCF_050624435.1). Taxonomy (NCBI): domain Eukaryota; kingdom Metazoa; phylum Chordata; class Mammalia; order Afrosoricida; family Tenrecidae; genus Tenrec; species Tenrec ecaudatus. Next base: position 30,859,108 of record NC_134533.1, on the reverse strand, counting down.
ATAGTTTTTATAAAGTTAATTAAATAGTACTGGAATGTCAAAACCCAACGTTCCCCACAAAACGCTTACAGACTAAGTTACGTATAATCAAAATGATGATGAGAATATACATTTCCTTGTCTTTAGAAAGAAATGGTCATCAGAATTTGATTTACAATAGACATCACGTTCAATATACCCAGTAAGTTCTAATATAAAACATACAAGAGGGGCTCTCAACACTATTTAGCAAGACATAAAGCTGCTGTGGCAGAACTAGAGATGGACAATGGTTTGGTATAGTACAAGTGCATCAGATATGTGAGCGACTCCATTACATAGATTAGCAAAGTAGTTACATGAGCGGATTTCAACATAGTGATGATTGTGAAGATGAATTAACACCACCTTATGTTTTCTTGCATTGTCCATAAAATCACCAGGAGTCAATATTATTCCAACCATCTAAGCAGATGAATATCCAAACATTTCACTCATTCTCTGTTTAATGTATTGATAAACTTGGGTCACATGGAAATGTTGATGAAACATTTTCAAGCTCTTTTATAGAATGAACATTTCCAGAGTTTAAATTCAACTGAAATCACATTCTAAAAGCTTTTAAATTGGAGAGATCATATATTGCTCTACCATTACTTGTTTAAGCAAGAGTCAAGATTGAATATTAACTAAAGGTATTGAGGTCATCATAAATTAGACAAACCTGAGAATATGAATAAATATTTTACCAGATTTACTATTACTAGGAATCATCGCCTATTTGAAATATTAATTTTAAGACAAAAATAGAGATAACAATATTCAGGAACCACTTGTCAGCAGTTAAATATCATTTAAAGGTCGTTGTAATTCCATTCAAAAAATTAGGTTATAAATTGGAATTAGTAATCAAATTTAGTAACCAAAGGAGTTGTACCTATCACATCTTAGTAAGATTCAATTGCAGTATGCATTTGTGGATGACTAATACTTATCAGTTGTCACCTGCACAGAGAATATAGATATGGAGAATACATCTTGAAAAGCAATCTGTAGGATGTTAATTTCAGAGATAAAACTATAACTTTTTACTGTAGGAGAAAAGCACAGGAAGGGAACTATATAATTGCCTGAGGAATTTTATTAATAACCCACTGCTGAGATGATCAGAACTACTTTGTTATTGCAATGTTCTATGCCAAGATGCATCTACCCATAGAGTTCCAATTTCATTTTGCCCAATACTTCTCTGGGTTCAATCAGTGAATTATTTCATTTTACTGTAATCTCCAAAATGTCTGCCAACATCACAAAAATACTAATTAAAGAAGTCAAGCTGAGACCATTTGAGGTCAATCAAAAAATGTTCCCCTTGATTTTTTCCTAAACTTTCAGAACATTTTGTTTAATAGTGTTCTGTTTGTGTTTGTTTAGTTCATTTATTTATTCCTCCAATCAACAAGTAACTATTCCATTTACTATTTGTGTACAGTTGTAATATGTTTGTGCTATATTGTTTCAAGCAAAGCGGACAAAGTCCTGAAGAAATACCACGTGGGCCATGTCTGACTTCCTACACACAAAGGAAGAAGAATCCAACTTCACACTTGCCCGATTCTGACGCCTACCACACCCCCAGAACTCTTTACTTCTCTGCTGCGTGGCCTGGTATTTTGCAATGGCCACACAGAATCCATTGAAAATATTCACAAATATGAGGATTTTTTAAGGAAATTAGTAACAACAAGTCAAGATCAGAAATCATTGAGGATACAATCCTATTATGCAAAATTATCTCTTTTCTCAAACATGTAGATAATCATGTTTCTCGTGTAGTCCTGAGTCTCTCATCTATGGGACTTCTTGTAATCTGCGCTGCTCAGGCAAGTGTTCAAAATTTCCAAACCAGTCTCTTGCCCAAAGGAACCCAGATTTACTCATTCTGTAGACCAATAAATTCATTTCTACATCTCACGTTCTCTGAGTGGCTCCTCTGCTCTGTCTCACGAACTTGGAGCTGAAGATTCAGGTGCCTCTGCGCTCTCTGGAGTTGCCTCTGCCATTGTGGATGTTGATAGTGGTTCTTCTCCTTGATGGTCATGCACCTACCCTTCCTGCTTCTGAAATGATTCTTTTATACCCTTGGAATGGCAAAATTAGCCAATCCTTTACTTAGGGTTCTCTACAGCTTATTTGTCTGCTCTTACCTCGTCGTTTGGTAGGAATTACAGGACTACTGATAGAAAAGCCATAACCAATCATTTCATTCCTCCTCAAATATCTACCCTAATAACTTAGAGAGTAGAAACAACAGATACTTAAGTAACAAGTACGGTAGGCGAAAACTGGGGTATAGCTTTCAACTCAGAACTGGTTTTAGATAATTTTAGTAAATGAAGTATTCCAGAATAACTGCATTAGATTTTGTATCAGACACTATGATAATGGTAAATTATGTATTGCTTGGGAATAATCAGAAATAAATGTGTTGCTAACTACAAAGTATTTCTACATTGCTCTGTCAGCCATTATTTAAAATAATAGGCATCAGAAAGTGTCAGAAACCCCAAATTTGAGCCACAGTTTTGTAAACTATATTCACTTGAGAGAAAAATTCTAGATCTCATCTCTTACTTTATTTTATTTTAAATAGGAACTGTGCTACCAGACACTCAAAACCATGACAGGAAACTAATTCTTTAGATGATAATTAAAGAAAATATTCCTCACTAAATAAGGCATTAGAAAAATTCTCATATTTTGTCACATGTCATAAATACATTAACTACTATTTATTTTAAATCCTTCTTTTTGCTCTAGAATAATAATGTTGTTTACCTAGTGCTAATAACAGGTTTCTTCTGATGACTTCTTTTGTTGTCCACTTATACAGATCAGAAAAAAAAGAGATAAACAAATCAAGGACAAAAGGAGAATTCTCTGCTTTGATGATTCAGTAACAGTGTATGATTTTCTATTTCCCAGTCACCTTGGGGTAAAGTTGTGTATGTTATATAGCCATAAATGGTATAGTTACAAAGCATATAAAAAATTTCAAAAAACATTACTTATCCGTTGTCTTCTTTCACACCTTAAAAAAGAAAATAACACTTAATTAGTTTTCTTTAATGTAAGAGTTTTTGTTTGTTTGTATATCTGTTTGTTTATAATGGGTGACTGGTTCAAGAGATTATAAGGAAATTTCATATACCACGAAGGAAAAAGTAAAAACAAAAACGCTTTTTACATAGAGGTGTTACATAAAACAATATCTGTATGCCACATGTTAATATGAAAATGAGTCCAAAATGATCTTTTAAAGAGAGATAATTGATAAACAAGTATTTGATGACACACAATAAAAATAACAAATATTAATCATTGGTATTAATCATGTGTCATGTTCATAGCTCCATAAATGACACTATAGAAAGAAAAATATTTTATTAAAATCGAGTGATTCTAAGGCACAGTGACCAAAAATTTAATATAGATTTCAACTAACCTGCATCTAAATAGCTATGACATATATGTGTTATGAAAACTGAATTTCATTATGTTTAAAATTTAAACTACTTAATCATACAGAGAATCATATTTTCTTGTTTCTTAGGACACACAAATTGTGAGTGCAGTCATCATAAATTAAAGTCATTTAACAATGTGTACATCCTCTAGTTAATTACGGGAACATTAGTGCCACTGGCGCATAAGCATTGGACTGTTCAGAACAATGCCAGTGCTTTAAACCCAGCAGTTGCTTCATGGGAGAAAGATGGCACCTTGATACATTTATTTTGGATCCACTTGATTGCTCTAGATTCTGAGGTCAACCAACTACAGTTTGTACTATGGTCTTAAAACTCATTTTCATTTTAAAATGGAGTAGATTTGGCTACAAAAGTTCAACAATAGCTCTTTTACTTCAAATAAAAATAATTTGAAAATATAGGCATTTCAGCATTGCAATATAGCTGAGAAATGAACACTCTTCATAAATAACTGTGCTAAAAAATTAGAAACATTTGCAGTTAAGCTTCTGTGCACAGAAAACACATCTACTTCCATAGATTGTTCTTGGTGCTGCCATTTAGTTGGTTCCAAACTGAAACAACACTAGGCACAACAAGTCAATGCTGCCTGCTGCTCCCCAATCATCCTCAGACTCCTCCTGTATTTTTAAACGTGGTTGTATAGTCCCTATGTCAATCAATCGCACTCTGGGTCTTCCTCTTTTTCTCTCTCATCCCCACCCCCACCCACCTTTCTTTCCCCCATTTAACCAAGCATGATGCCCTTCTCAAGAGAGTGCTCTCTTCTAATAACAGGCCCAAGGGACGTGGGAAGGATAACCATACCCCTTCTAAAGATCATTTTGCTCTATCTCGCCCAACCTACTTTGTTTGCTTTTCTGGAAGACCATGGTGTATTTAATATTCTTTGTCAACTTCATCATCCAAAAAATAGTTTTTCCAGTCTTCCTTTTTCACTGGCCGCCTATAACACACATATAAAGTGATTGAAGTTACCATGGTGTGGGTCAGAATAACGCAATTGAGTATTTTCTCTTTTTGCCATGTGAGAGGGACTTCGCTTTCTTTCCATTAAGGGCTAAACCAGCGGTTCTCAACCTGTGGGTTGCTACCCCTTTGGGGGTCAAACGACCCTTTCACAGGGGTTGCCAGATTCATAACAGCAAAATTACAGTGTAGCAATGTTTATGATTGAGGGATCACCACAACATGAGGAACTGTATGAAAGGGTCGCAGTTTTAGGAAGGTTGAGAGTCACTGGTCTAAACCATACTGAAGACTATATATAGCCTCCGATCTTCATCATTAATTCCTTTAACTTTTCTAGACTTTCCATATGCAAAATTGTGTGGTCTGAAACTCTGTCATCAGTTTCAATGCAAATATATATATTCTTGTGATGGCCTTGCAATTAAGATGGGATATACTCAAGGTTGTATTTTGTTTGGTTGTAGATTTGTTTTAACTTTCCTCAGCTTCAATGTAAAGATCAAATCCTGCCTTGGAAAACCTATGACCATGCTCTACACTGTTATATAGGTGTGTGTGTGTGTGTGTGTGTGTGTGTGCGCGCGCGCGCGCGCATGTATCAAAAACAGAATTTTACTGGGTGGAGCGGAATTTTCAGAGTATGATTTTTTTCTCGCTACATGAGCACTGAGAAATTCGCTCTGACTTAGTGCACTCAGAGACATCACCTGGGAAGGTTCTCTCTGGTCTCAGTGAATTTTTTCATAAAAGTGTTTCCACTCAAACCTCATCTTTTGTGATGTCCAATTTAAGACAATGGCATACAGCTATGAAATTTTGTTTCCTGCTCAGGTGAAAATGCTGCAGAAAATGTTGTGATATTGAAAACAGCTTACCAGGACAGAACTATGAGAAAAATGCAAGTGTACAAGTGTTTTTCTCATTTCATAAAAGGTGAAATATCATTTGATGACAATCCACATTCTGGGTGATCCATCAATTTCCCAAAAGGACAAAAATGTTGACTTGTAATGCATTTGGAGTTGTTCCACCAGGTCAGACTGTTAATCAAGCTTAATATTTAGAGAGTCTGAAAACAGTGCCTAACACTGTGCGAAAATGTTTCTGGTTTGGGGGTTTATAGATATACATATATACATATGCATTTATTATACATATAATAAATCAAAATTGACTTGACATTGCTCTTGCTTTGCTTTGGGGTTAGACAAGCAAATCGTGTATTCCAGAGAAAGATTTATTTAAATAAATTAAAATCAAATACCAAAAATATCTAGGAGTAAATCAATATATCCTCCAAAAATATTTTTTAAAGTGATACCTTATGAATCATAAGTAACAAGCAAAAATAATTAGGCATATTTTAGAGCAAAGGCATGTACATTTATTGAGAGTACCTTGAGTGCCATGGAAGTTACTAGAAAATTACTATAAAGCTTAATCGCGTATATAAAAATTTCTGAGATTAGTGCTACTCTTAGCCACACTTTATAGGTAAGATAAATACAAATTTGAAAGCTAAATAATTTGTTCCAAGTTATACAATCTGCAGATGGAAAAGCAGGCCTCTTCCAGGGCAGTGGCGCTCCCTGTACTATATCACCATTATCATCCAATATTTTCTTGCCTTAGATTTATCTCAATGTAGATATACTTTTGCCTGTATGCAGACCCAGTACCTATATAGAACACCATAAGAATTTTCCTCCATAGTTTTCCATTTTTTCATTTGTGTAATCTGCCATTTTCCTAGGTAAGTCTTTCATGAAATTGGGAGGCATTTGGGCTAACTGTAGCAGTCACTGCATGAGAAAGATAATAGATCATCCAGAGAAGTAATTAAGGATTTACATTTATCCTCAAGAAATTATAGCAATGGTCTTCATGCTGTTTCTATCACTTCATTCCTCAGAAAACCCTTTGCTCAGATATAATATTTTCTGAAAAAAAATTACAAATCAGGAGTCATGTAAAAAGCAAACACAAATTAACAGAATATATGTATCTCTCTGCCTTATGCACTCCCTCATTTAAATGGCATGATCTTTTCACGTTACAACCACGTGAGTCTCAAAATCAGTTTAGGATGTATATATAATAAAATTATTTTCAGATCTCAGATCTTTCCTTGCTTCAACTAAATAATTCTCAAAAGTGGCTTGAGATATATGTAAACAATAAAATTGTTTTCAGTATTATATAATTGTATTCAATTATATTTGATTCCAGTGAATAAACATTTCCTCCCAGGAATCCCAATGCTGTAAACTTCTCTGAGAGGAGAAAGACTCCTCTTTCTTCATGGTGTGGCTGGTGCATTTGAACTGCTGATCTTGAGGTCAGAGGTGTATTGAGTAACCAACAAAACTATCGAGTCTCAAACAGGTTCTCGAGAAGGGTAAATTTTTTTGGGGGGGTTTCAAATGATTATATAATTTCTTTAGCTAAAGATTAATTTATGACAATTGAGGGAGGGAAGGGAATTTTCCTTATCCTTATCCAATTATTATGTGATTACATTTTATCGTTTTTGATTGACACATTAATATGAAAAGCTCTGAAATATTATATTAAGAACTTGAAAACAGAATTGAGGGACATTTAATAATAAAGAAGAGATTGGGGAAATAACAATAGCAGATAATTTAGACTCATGCAACAAAGTGAGAGATTACGTTTCTTAGCTGGACGTGGGGGGAAAGCACAAGGGCTTGAGGTCCTATCAGTTGTCCCCGAAGTTACCAAACAGCATGTAATGTTTAAGTACCTGTTGCCCAGGTACCCAAGAAGAGAATGATAGGAAATGCTGCTGACCTTTTCACTTTCATTTAGATGCATTAAATATGCTAGAGTAGTAAGAGAAAATACATTGTTCGAGCAGTCATCTATTTACAAATCCCTGTTACAGATAGAGAAATGAAATTTGAAAAGAAGAATTGAAGTCACTATCCAAAGGTATATCATGGATCAATTACAGAACTAGTAGTATTTTTTATTTTATTGGGTGCTCTTACAGATATCGTAACCTGCCACAGTTCAAAACATCAAGCAATATTGTACACTTGTCACCACAATCTGTTTCCAAGCATTCTCCTCCTTCTTGACCTCCTTGATATTCACTCCACTTTATCCCCTTCCTTCCCCCCTGCAAACCCTTATTATATATATATAATATATATATGTGTGTAAATATAGCAAGAAAGCAGATGGTTTTTTGTCCCCTACTTAATTATTACTCCAGTACAAGAACTGTCTGTTCTAACAATGTGGAATGGTAGGATACTCACCCTCCTGACAAGATCCCTGAAGACAAAATGGGTGCATCAACAAATGTCATGAAGAAAGCTGATGGTGCCCTACTTTTGAAAGATATAGCATCTGGGATCTTAAAGGTTTGTAGTTAAACAAAAGGCCATGTAGCAGAGAAGCAACAAAGCCTACACAAGAGAAGCACACCAGCTTGTATGATAATGAGGTGCTGACGGGGATAGGTATCATAAGGTCAAAAATGAGCAACTGAATCACTTTGAAGGAGCATGGATATAGTGGATACCCAAATCCCACCTGTAAGATAATTAGACAGTCCCCCACAGAAGGGTCAAAAGGAAGGGATGATATATCTAGGGTCTGGTATAACACAGATGAAACAAATAACTATCCTATAGTTCTTTAAAAATTGCTCCCCTTACTGTTATGCTTTCAGTTCTACATCATTAACCTTGTTAAACTTGCATATAATCACTGGTAAAATTAAGATGGCTTCGTGCATGAAAGCCAATGTAGGTAACCTCACAGCAAAAGTGACAGGAGTGACGGTTTCCTGAGAGTACAGGAAGAGATGGGGGAAGGGGCAGCTGATAGAAATGATGACAGGATAACCCCACTCGAGGGGAGTGAACAAAAGAATTGTAGGTGAATAGATATATTAGATAATGTAAGATACAGGGGGGGGGGAAAGTAGTGCTTTAATTCCATTTTTACTTATAAAGTTGAGCCTCCAATTACCTATCTTTGTATACACACATCAAAGCTATGTGTATAATTTTTTTTTACAAAAACTTTATCTCCTTCAAAGTACTCTCCAATACACTTAACACATTTGTCAAATCTCCAATTCCATTCTTGGAAACATTTTTCAAGCTTATCTGTTTGGGTGCCTGACAGCACACTCATTCTCTTTCTTCACCTCTTCTGTATCATGAAGTTGCAGTCCTTTCATGTCCCTGTTCATTCACAGAAACAAAATGAAATCATATTAAGGGTGGTCAGCTGTGTTAGTTGCATGGGGCAAGAGAAGCATACTGTTGTTTTGTTTGTTTTTTGCCCCAAACTGGAGCACTGAGATGGCTACCCCTGCTCATTAACAGTCTGACCTGGTGGAACAAACTCAGAATGTACCTAGTGGAATTGACTTGATGGAAGTAGGCATGATCACAATCCTCCATAGACACCTAGAGGAGACTCAGATTTCTATCACACTTTTTGGGATGTATTTTGAGTCCTGTAAAATATTAAGCAAGATAGATATAGTAGGACTTAGTCTTTAGTTGATTTTTTAACTGCAGTCACATCAAACCCAGCTCCATAGGTTTTCACTAGCTGATTTTCAGAAGTAGATTGTTAGACCTTTCTTTCTAGTCTGTCTTACTTAGGAAGTTCAGCTGAAACCTGATCAGCACCATTGCAACACAAAAGTCCTCCACTGACAAAGGAGTGGTGACTACATTTAAGGTGCATTAGCCAGAATCAAACCCAGGTCTCCTACATGAGTAATTCTCGAAGTGTGGTCCTATGAACAAAAACATCAGTATCACCTGGGAAGTGGTAAGAAATGCGAATCAATGGATTCCAATCCAGACCTTCTGAATCACACTCTGGAGTTGGCACCCATTGGTTTGTGTTCTATAAAGCACTCTTGGTGATTTGGATGTACAGTAACTTTAAGGAACACTGTTTTGGGGGAACTATTATTGTAAATATAGGCGATCTGGATTGACATCTTAGTAACCATGTTACTTTATGTAGTTTACTTAACTTCTCAAAGGTTAATTTATATCATCTATTTCATGTTTTTATTTGAAATTAAAATTAGATAAAACAGAAAACTGTCAGGTTCTAAAGAAGTGATTCTCAATGGTGATCTATTGGAATTCCCTAGAAAATATAAATATAGTTGGAGACATTTTGGGGATCATAAAGAGGGTGCTGCTCTCATCTTGTACACGTTCCTCATGAGTACAATGACGTGCTCTGGAATTCCATTCTTCATAAGGCTATCTATACTTTGCTATGATCTACACAGTTAACTGCCTTGACATAATCAATAATATACATGTAAACATCTTTCTGGTTGTCTCTGTTTTCAGCCACAATACATCTGAAATAAAAATTGATATCTCTTGTTCCACATTCTCTTGTAAATCTGACCTGAACTCTGGCAGCTACCTGTTAATTTACTCCAATGTTGTTATCTAGTCATCAGGAAAAAAATTACTTGCATGAGATATCACTGATATTATCCTATAATTTGAGCTTTCTGTTAGATCAGAGGCAGGTGTTTGAACAGAACGAGGGAATACTACATGGATAAAATCAAGAAATATGTTTGCCAGAATTGTATCCTCTCACCATACTTCTTCAATTTATATGCAAAGCAAATAATTAGAGAATCTGGATTATTTGAAGAAGAATGTAACATCTAGATTGGAGGAAAGCTTATTAACAGTCCATGGTATGCAGATGACACAACCTTGCTTGCAGAAAGTGAGGCAGATTTGAAGTACTTGCTGATAAAGATCAAGAATGGCAGTCTCCATATATAGATTATAACTCAATGTAAAGAAGATCAAAGTCCTCATAATTAAACCAATATGTAACATCATGATAAATGAGAAACATTCAAATTATTAAGGATTTTTGTCTTGCTTGAATCCACAACCAATGGTCATGAAAGCCGCAGTCAAGATATCAAATTATGCAAAGCATTGGGTAAATCTGCTGTCCAACACCCCTTTAAAGTGTCGAAAAACCTAGAATGCTACTTTGAGGCAAAAGGCGAGCCTGATCCAAACCATGGTTTTTTCAATTGCCTCTTACACATGTGAAAATTGGACCTTGAATAAGGAAGACTGAAGAAGAATTGATACATTTGAATTATGGTGCTGGGTACAATACTGAAAGTACCTTGGACCACCGAAAGAAGAAATACATTTATCTTGGAAGAAGTACAGCCAGAATGCTTCTTAGAGGCAAGGATGGTGAGACTTCATCTCAGGTACTTTGGCCATGTTGTCAGGAGAGGATAGTCCCTGGAGAAGGACATATACTTGGTCAAGTGGAAAGGCAGGATTAAGGAGGAAGGTTTTTGACAAGATGAATTAACATAGTGACTCTAACAATGAGCTGGAACTTCAGAGCAATAGTGAGGGTTTCCGGGACAGGCAGTGGTCTGTGCTGTTGCACACAGGGTCGCTGTGAGTTGGACGAGACTCATTGGCACCTAACAAAAACAGTTCATATCGTGTTGAAGCTAAGTAAGCTGCTGAACTCTCTAATTCACAGGACAGTCCACCTCAATCCATAGTTATTTTGTCAAGAATGTCAGAGAGGGCTACCTTCAAGAACTCTGTATTAAGCTAATATCGTGTTCCAAAATAATCTAATATAGTGTTCCAAAATAAAGTTTCTATTATTCTGTTTCCATTATTTCCACCTCTTTTCCTTTTTCCCTTTAATTTAAAAATATGGCATGAATACTGTCAATGGTAACTTATATTTGCAATATATGTTTATAACATTATATGCTGATATGTATATATATACACTCGGTTTATAATACATCATAGGCTTGTAATGCTATATTATAACCAAATATATTATATGTTTACAATGCAATAAAAGCTAGTGTTGACAGTACATGCAAAACACTTTCTTTTATTAATCTTTGGGAGTTCTTTGTGGAAAATAGTACAACTGTTTCTTTCACCACATGTTTAAAATGTGTATTTTCCTCATGCGCAAAAGAGATTAGATTAATTTGAAGAATTTGCTTCAGTTCAGCTCAATGAACAATTTTGTTCCTTCCACTGATTTATAATAAATCTCTGGCGTAAAAAATATCCTGCGAACTGCAAGAGGTGATGGTTTCATCATACTTGTCTGTATCTTCACACCATTAGCTACTGTGCCACAACTTCAAGCATTATTCAAATTCACTGTGTCCTTGAGCCCCAAGGCAGATTGCAGTAGTAAAGAAATGGTTTATCAGATTCTTTGTGGGTTAGATAGGAAGAGTAATTTATTGCCCCTCCACTTGTTTTCTAACCCCAAATTGGGTGCAACTCCTGTGTCACAGAAATACATCTTAGGATGTCTCATCACTTGACTTACAATGCCAGTTTAAGACTAAAAAAACACACACACACAACCAATACAAGTGTACTGTATGCAATAAGAAAACCAGGTGATAAATTATTTTCAGAACATGCAGAAGAGGAGAACTGGGTTAACTTTTCATTCTGCATTTCTTACAGCGTTTTCTCCTGCAATCATAGTGCATCATAGTCCTATGAATGGATGGAAGTGACTGTATTCCACTATTTCCTGCTGCTAGATTGTATACATTTTTACATGAAGAGCAAAGCAGCCCTGGTGGCATAGTGGTTATGAAGTGGGCTGCTAACTGCAATGTCAGCAGTTCAAAACCACAGCCAGTCTGAGGGAGAAAGATGAAGCTTTCTATTCATGTAAAAAGTTACCATCTTGGACACCCACAGGTGCCATTCTACCCTGACCTATAGGGTAATTATATGGCAGTGAGAACATAAATAGCTCAGGGAATAATTAGATGTATTCATGTCATCACGTGTTCAAATTATTGGAAATGTTTGGAGTATTCCCTGTTTCAAATATCCCGCTCACTCCCATGGAAGCAATACTGGCTCAGTGCAAGCCCTGTGGATTTCCTAGACTGGCACTGTTGAGAGGAGTAGAATGCCCAGCCTTCCTCCCGCATGACTGCTGGTGGTTTCGAACTGTGAACTTTCAGACCACACCCCAGTGTGTAACTACTACTCCACCAGGGCTCCTTCATGGAAGATATCATACATTAAAAGTAATAGAAGTACAGTGTTTAACAAAAATATAACTACATTAACTCTCCATTTTCTATTAAAGAGAGTCTCACAACATAATGAACTTTCTACACCAAATATCCCTGGAAATATATAGATATAGCTAGAGATAAAAATAATAGGATAATGTGTACCAAGAGAGCTACACTGTAAGAGATTGAGGAGATCAATTAATTAAATGACTAGTCATACCTTCTGAGAGTGTGTGGAAAACTTAAGGAACAATAATGACACAGGGATGTGAGAAACTGTAAATACCTTTAATTGGAGAGGACATGCCACACAAAGAGAAAAGGCGGGAATTGCGCCTTCTGTATATGTGAATTTCGGAGTATTTGCCTGTTCCCGGATGGGCCTGAGTGTATATTCTTATCAACACAGTCATTTTTTCCTCAAAGTCCACTGTCCTTTATCTCAATGGGATTCTCAAAATACTTTTTTTCACTTCCCAAGAGTGTCTATTTCTAATTTCCAGACGCTGTGGCTAAGCAATCATATATGGCAAAAAGGGACTTTATAAACATGCTTTAATTGAGAATACAGATTATTCTGCATTATCCATTGAGTCCAATTGAATCCCACAAATCCTGAGAAATAGATGTTGGAGACTGTGATCAGAGGAATTGTCAAATAAATGTGATATTGCTCAAAGAAATGTGAAATTGTGAAAAATTATGATCCTGCACATTTTGAAGATGAAGGGAGATCATGTCACAAGGCAAGGAATGAGGGTGCCTCTCAACCTTGTAAAGAGAAGGACACAGGTTTTTCTTAGAACTCCTCAAAGGAAAGGTGACTGCACTGTGTCTTTATTTTATGCACAGTGAGACCTGTGAGACGTCTGCCCTGTAGAACTGGACTATATCAATTTTATGCTGTCTTAAACCATGGAGTTTGTCATTACTTGTTATAGTAATCATTGAAAATTAATACATAGCCCCAAACAGCAATGTCTTATTACACTGAAGCTGTATTAAGGGGGGGGGGGGTGTAGGCAAGGAAGCTGAGAGACAATTAAATTAAATACATTTGAAATCAAATTAAAACTGTTGATAATGGCTTTCTATTCATTACTCAGATTTACTACTACTTTTTTCTTTGTTGCCTTTATGTAACTTTCATATAGAGTTCTGGAGCAATTTGGGGATCTTTGTGAGATTAGATTCCAACATTTCATTCCATGCTCACAAAGGCATTGATCTTATATTGTGTACATTCAGTTCATGGTATAGTGCTACTTAACTTCACATATACTGTGTACCATAATTTTCTAATACAGAAATAAGAAAAAACAATAGATGCAGAAAAAAGTATACAACTTTCTAAGGACATAGAGTTCAAAATGTATTTTCCTATTACACATGTTCCACTAGTTGCAAGCTAAAAATCTTAGTCTCTCTGCATTACATGTAGTCCCCATGCCTTGGTTGCAATTTGACAAGTGACATAAAGAAGCCAATCCAACGCCAGCGTGCTCAGTGTGTCGTGCTACGGATGTGGAAGCCTGAGTTTAAGGGAGCCCACTCTTTTCTAGTGGCTATGCCTTCCATTTGCTCTGATGAAGTTATCTCCATCTTCCAAAGTGGTGACTATATATTCTTGTATTATAGAAAGATAATCAGGAACATGGGTAAACATGACATCACTTCAAAAATATGGAAAATAATGAGATGACCATGAAGAATTATCTTCCAACAGCCAGCAGTGGTGATTCACCCGCAAAGCATTTAGCTGCATGTTGTTAGTGTCAGGCACCATCAAGTCGGTTCCCACTCATAGTGACCATATGTAGCACACAATGAAACACCCCCTGGTCTTCCACATCCTCACGATTATTCTTACATGGGGCCCATTGTTGAAACCACTGTGTCAAGCCATTTTGTCAAGGGCCTTCTTTTCCCTGCCTTTCCATGTGACCAAATGTTTGTCTTTCTCCCGGGACTCTTCTCTCCTGACAATATGTCCAAAATACCTGAGACAAAGTCTCACCACCTTTGCCTCTAAGGAGCAATCTGGTTTTGTTTCTTCCAACCTAAATGTGTTTGTTCTTTTGGCAGTCCATGGTAGTTTTAATATACTTTGCCAACACCATAGTTGGAATGTATTGATTCTTTTTCGGTCTTCCTTATTCAATGGACAACTTTCACATGCATGTGAGGCAATGGAAACTACCATGGCTTGGGTATGGTGTACCTTAATCCTCAGAGTAATAGCCTTCTTTCCAACAACTTAAAATAATTGAAATCATTTTGCTCTATGCTTGAATGAAATTCAGACGGACAATTTTGACAAACTGGCAGAGAAGACCGGGCTTAGGAAATTTGCCTGCTGTAGTGAAGAATCTCCTGTTTCTAAAGAATAACAAAAAAGCATTTTAAGGGGAAACAAGCGGATAATTTGAACAGAGTAAGCTATCTGTCACTCTAAAGTGCTTCTGATCTAGAGCCCAGATGCTCATAAGAAAAACCTGGAGTTAAAATAGTTGTCTTCACGTCCATTCTTCTTTCAATCCCTTCTAACAAACACGGAGGAGCTTTTGCTTCGGTGGCATACCTCTCACATACACAAAAGTCTAGGCATCAATATCCTTTCCAAAAGATGTAGGAAACCTCCCCTAATTTGTGGCAAACATGAGTGGCGATACTCAGTCAAAATACACTTCTTGAGAGGTGCTACTGCCTACATCTCTAATGTTGGAATGACGCATTTGAGACACTGTGGGGAGGTTAGTTGAGGCTAGACCAATGTCTAAGAGACACCGGAGAAGATACTGATGTGGAATTTACCTAGAAGTGAGGCTGAGCATATAACCATAATAAATAAATTATTGGAGACTAGCACCGGTTAAATTCTCTAGTCTTTATAATAGAACAGAAAAATACTTAGAAAATGTTTAAGTTCAAAGCATTTAAGAGATTTTCTCTAATTTCTAAAGCAATTTAGTAATCTGTGTTACATTAGTCTCAGTTACAGAGAGGGCAGTTAGATTAGATGGTGTTATTGACCAATTGCCCCATCTTTCTGAAGAGATCTTTTGAAAATCGTCCTTATTTCAATGCTGTTTCTTATTTTTCCTTGTATTTGACTGAAACTTTTTCTTAAATACCATCCAAACAGCCGAATCATCCAGAGCCCTATTCTTTCTGCTCCAATAGTGCCTTTTCTCTATTAGCTGATAAAACAAAAAGCGCTTGCTTCTTACACCCTCCATGACATCTCCATTTCCTCTTTCTGCAGTCTCCAAGATGAGTGATTCTTGCTATTCCTCCAGCCAGCCATTGCTTGTAGGAACCCCTAGGTCCCAAGTCTAATGTCCTGTGCTGCCTATTACACACTGAGCCTTGAGTATCTCTTTTAGTTTCAAGTAGAAGTTCAAAGGTAATGCCATTTGCATCTAAATCTTTAGTTGCATCCAGAACTCTGGATCTGTATTTTCAAATTATTTTAGTATAGGTCCACATGAATGGCAGAATGGTACCTCGCCATCAACAAATAGTTTCTGAATTTCCCTATTCCTCATCCAACTAAACTGGCAAAATCTTCTCCCTTTCCCTCTCCCTTCTCAAAATCCCCCTACCCTCTTTAAATGTAATCAGGACTTGACCATTGTAACATAATTTCAAAATGTTTTTTTAGATAAAGGGTAAAACCCTTGCAAGTGAAGGTCAAATAGAAAGAAAGCAGTAAGAAAGAAAATGGAGATGGGAATGGTACCATATAATCTATTTAAATTGGAACTGGGCTAATCTGCAAGGACTCAGTGGAAGCTAAGGTCTGATTGGTGTTTTGTGACATTGAATAGCATTGAACTACAGCATTTGGACTCAGCACTATATGCAGTTTTCCCATTGTTGATTGTGTATCGATTTCCTCGTGCCCACCTTGCAGTATTTACTATATTTACAATATTTACTATATTATATTTGTTAGAATTGCAGTGTTTCTTCCCTGTTCTCAATAACCTTTTGAGGGGTAAGAAAGAAGCATCTCCTTCTTCGCATATCTTTGTCTCATCTCTATATTTTTCTTAGATGAATTAATTTATAAGCCATTTTTAGAAATCAATATAGAGAATATAAACATTAGTTTTGGAGATGAAAATCAACAGAAAAATTATTGAAGATGAGGTTGGTGAAGTTGCACTGAAAAAATGAGGTCAATTATTACTGATAACGTCCACCTATTTCAAGATTCGTTTAAGCTAATCAATACTCAATTTTTACTTTTCCTCTAATTGCACAATTCTTGGATTTGAACAAACAAAGAAAGTGTCTTAATTCTCTAAATTCATTTTATAGCTTCTTTCTTATCTATTTTATAAGAATAAGAAAAATCAACAGATAAATATATATTCATAATATTAAAGAATATAAAAACAACTGTGATTTCAAATGACTCTTGTGTCATTTATATAAGCTCTAAAATAATAAACAAGCCTTTATCCAACTTAAACAATTAAGAAAATTTCTTGATGAGTATTCACTGAAGAGACAAGTGAACATCTTGCACAGGACCACATCCAAAAGCCTCTGAAGAGCAATACTTTTTAATGTTCACAAGCAAACAAAAATTTCTATGTATTTTCTGTCATACTAAATAGGAATGTTTCTAATAGTAAACGGTGTGATATAACAATGTAGGCTATGATGCAAACCAGACTCTGAAAATTCCACAAGTGCACAGTACATGGAAAGAAAGATACATGGTCCTTGTGGGAAAGCATTAGCATCATGGCCTCATAAGAGTTAATGGATAAGAAGAATGACTTCAATGGGCTGTGTAGAAAAACCTGCTGTTTCCTCTCAACCCTAGCAAACCCCAATGAAACTTCAATGATTAATAGTGATTGGATCCAATAATGATTAGCTAAAGCATCTGCTATGGGCAGCTCCTGGGCACTCACATGACCTTATGTGTGTTAATTAAAGACATCACTGATCCAAACAGCCTTGTCTGCAATACATAACCCCACTGCATGCAGAAGACACAGACTTGCTTGGGGAGCCATAAAGAAATAAATTGAGGCAAGTTTTCTCTTCAAATCTAAATGTAAATTGAATTTAAATCTAAAAGTGGATGTTAGGTTAATTGTACCTATGCCAACTTAGCATTTATGAAGAGGCACATGTGGGTACTTAATTAGGTAAGCCACTTAACCTGTGGAAAAACTACTTTCCATATGTATATATATATATGTATGTGTGTTTATATATGTGTGTGTGTGTGTATATATATGTATAGTTGCTTACTTTAGGGCACCCATAAGGACTAGTCAACCTTCATAAACCAAATTAGGTGATCTATACAGTACAAAAAATGCAAAAGAAACAAAATTTGCAAGTCTATAAAGTATTGATGAGTTGGAATAAACTCAATGGCAGTTGGTTTGCTTGTTTGTCTATTTTTATAAAGCATTGAAATGGCATAGCCAATTATATGATTGCTATTTTTGATCTTGCGTGTGTGTATAAGAAAGAACTTTCTATAAAGAGTAATTGTACATGAAGGAAACAACCCAGCCCAGTCCAAATCAAGTCCATAAATTCGATATTAGCCCATATGTCTGATACCAATCTATAAAGTCCTCTTCAGACTCAAGAAACACATACAATGACACCAAATGGAGAAAGATCACAGGCCAGTGGGTGGAAATATTGTGGATCCAGTAATGTTGTAAGCATCTCAGGACTGGCAGGAGTCTCCATGTGGCTCCATGATTTAAATTCAAATTACATTTTTAATCTCTTCTTAATATTTAAATTATTTAATTTTTATTTAAATATCAAATCTATATGATTCCCCCTCAGTGCCTTAATACAAAAATCTCAATTGTATTTTAGTCTTGATTAAACTTGTTGACCTATAAGTCCTATTTTGTTTTCTTAGCCTATTGGACTACACAGGATGGAAGGTTGTTTTCAGATTACTATTTTGATAGGGGTACAGAAAATGGGTAAAACATATACTTGGGAATGTAAGGATGGTAAGGAAAGAACAGCAAGTATGCACTTTGTACATCTGCTGAGGAGATAGGGATCAATTAAGTAAGAGCAGGTGACCCTGAACTAAATCCAACAGGCATAAAAGCCCGGAACAAAGAGAGACGAGCCAGAAAGAAATAGACGTTGGAGAAATCGTTGACTTTAAGCGGATGGCATTTTATGATCCTTGGCACTGGATGTTTGACTTCAGTGCCCTTATTTTTCTCAAAGTATAATCTATTGTAATTCTTCATTCCCAAATTTAAATGTGGGTCCGACTCTCCTAGACGACTTGTTAAAGCACAGAAGAATGGACCCTGACCTAGCTCATCAGTAGAACGAGGATAGAGAGCCCACTACTGCTGCTGAGATGGCTGCCCCCATCAAGGAGGAAGAACGCTCACCAGGCCTCTGGATGGGCTCTGCCCTCACTCCCTGGGGGGATGGTTTTCAGTGTGGTGCAAGACTCCCAGGAGGATGCCAGATTAGGTGAAATGGAACTGTTTTAACTAGTGCCCCTACACCCTCCAATAATATTACGTATTATAATGCTATACTTATTTATTAAATAAGTAATAATTATAAAGTTGTGGGGCAAGACATGTCCCCCTAGAGAGCCTGTAATTAGAGAAAAGTCCGAAGCCAGCACTTTAAGGGTAGGTACATAAGCATAGTGAGATCTAGAGGAGACTGCAATTTGGAGTAAACGGGTGATCAGGAAAGTGTGGGGGGACATTCATTTTCACTAGAATTATTCAACATACATAGTAAAATGACACGTGAGTATGGTTTGGGTAATTTATCCTTAGGGAAATATTCAGTTTTATCATCAGCATGTCACAGAAATTCCAGAGCTTTAACAACTCTGAGTCGGTAATTGTTCTGAGTAGAATTGTCTTCATCCCTAGGACTTACCCTTTGAAGGCTAAATCCTGAGCTCATATGGAATCATTTCCATTGGAGTGGGATATGTAGTTCTAAAACGAAATCCTAAATAACACTTTCACTAAATATAACCCTGAAAATTAGTTACAAAGCATCACTGAGAGGTAACACAATGCTCCTAAGGGCAACAAAAGAGCTTCCTCTTTTGTCTAAAAGTGAACTTGCCTTCAGCAGAATTAAGACGCCAGGTGATTAGATGTCACTTTGGGCTTTTCAGAACTGCAGAATTTGCATGTCGGCAGCTGCTTGGACACCGGATCAGCTATGTAAAGTGGCCTCCTCAGTAATGAGCAGAAGCTGTAGCAATGCCTTGGGAATATTCATGCCAAATCCACCTTACAGCAACCCTATATATTGCCAGTAACCATATGTATGCTTTACAGAGTTCTCTGTGCCTGGTCTTTTGGAAGTATGAAGGGGATTTCAAAAGTTGGTGCAAAGGAAGAAAGAAAAAGAGGAATGAAGAAGAAAATAAAAAGTATATATATATAGGCATAAATATACATATATAAAATTTAATTATATAATTATATAAATACAGGTGTGTTTGTCTTAACATGTACATATATGTAAATACAATAAGGAAGCAGATGGACTTTGGACCTATACTAAAATTTTGCCTAAGAACAAGAACAATTTGTTCTAAGAATGTGGCACTATATAATATTCATCTTCCGACAGGATTGCTGAAGACAAAACAGGTGTACAAGCAAATGTAATGAAGAAAGTTGGTGGTGTCTGGCTATTAAAATATATAGTGTCTGGGGTCCTAAAGACTTGTCATTAAACAAGTGCCATCTAACAGAGAAGCAACCAATCCCAATGATATACACCACTGTATATCAAATATGATATACAATCATCATGGCTATCAGTTCCCCTCACTGTCTGCTTTCTTCCTGTAGACTCAGGAAATATATTACTCCCATTGCTGTTTCTGAAGGGTCATTCATCCTGGAATTCCTACCTTAAACAATCTTAATTATACCAATGAACCTATTGAGGTGCAAAAATATTAATGAGGTAAAAAATAAGCCTTAATTGTGAGGGGAGGAAATAATAAAGAACAAGAGGCCAGTTATGTTTCATCAATGCTTATTACACCCTGGATTTATCATCCCTTCCGTGTGGCCCTTATAAGAGGGACTTTCCAATTATCCTACAGGTGGGTTTTGGGTATTTCATGGCATGAAATAGCCAAGCCTGAACCATGCTTTCAAAAGAATAAGGACAATAATGAAAGTAAAAATAAATAGCACACGGGACTCAGTCTTTAATTGATAAAAAATAAAGCTATTCAATAATTGTATTTCTAGAAATTATTCAAACTACAGGTTCTTAGTAATATCTCTGAATTGTGACGTTGTATATTTATTAATCATCCAAAAATATGTTAGTCTTTCAAATGCTAATTCATTTCTATAAATATGAATGGAGAGCTTGTAATAAGTAGGATACGCTTATGGGGAATGAGTCACCAAAATGAATAAGACATTGGTCTTAATGTCGAACAGGCATTTGGTCTAGTCATGCACACATAGTGCTTCAGTAGACCTTATCACCTATGTTTATAAGCTAGATTATGTCTGAAAATAGTCCTAAAATTAGCATAAATACAAAGAAAAGATGAACATTCATGGTGCTTTCAAAATGTTCTTCTACATATAAGTATTGATTTTACTTGAAAATGCCTCTTAGTTATGCATAAGGTTCTGACAGGGAACTGCTAGACATTCAGACCAGATTCAGAAAAGGATGTGGAACAAGGGTATCATGGCTGATGTCAAATGAATCTTGACTAAAAGCAGAGAAAAAACAAATATATTTCTTTGTGTACCTTTAGCTGTGCTAAGATATTGGACTGTGTGCACCATAATAGACTTTGGAAAAGCTTGAAGATGGGGATTTTGTAATACTTCATTTTGCTCATTTAGAACTTGTGCATGGACAAGAGCCAGTTGTGAGAACAGAACAAGGGAGTACTGCATGTTTTTAAATCATAAAAGGTGTGCATAAAAGGTGTTCAATCTATAAGTGGAGAAATTGTTAGAGAATATGAATCATATTAAGAAGAGTGAGACATCAGGATTGGAGGAGACTTATTAACAACCTTTAATATCCAGATGACATAACTTTGCTGCTGAAAGTGAGCAGGAATTTAAGCATTGATGATAAAGATCAAGGACGGTAGCCTTCAGTATGGATTACAACTCAATGTAAGGAAGAACAAAATCCTTACATCTGGACTAATAGGAAACATTGTGATAAATGGAGAAATGTTTGCACTTCTCAAGGATTTTGTCTTACCTGAACCCACTGTCTATGCTCATGGAAACATAAGACAAGCGATCAAAACATGTATTGCATTAAATAAATCTGCTGCACAAGACATCTTTAGAGTACTGAAGAGCAAGGATGTTACTTTGAGGACTAAGGTGTGCCTTATTCATGCCATGGTATTCTCCGTTGCATCAAATGCATAGTAAAGTTGGGCAATGAATAAGGAAGACCAGAGAAGAGGAGATGCATAGAAATCATGGTGCTGAAGCAGAATACTGAAAGTGCCATGGACTGCTAAAAAGGCAAACAGATCTGTATTATGAGAAGTAAAGCCAGATTGCTCCTTAGACCTAAGGATGACTAGACTTTGTCTACTTACTTTGGAGATATTGTTAGGAGAAGCCAGTCTCTGGAGAAGGACATCATGTTTGGTAAATTTGAGGGGAGGAGAAAAATTGGAAGGCCCTAGACAAGATGAACTTACACAATGGGTGCACCAAAAGACTCAGATATAGGAAACAAATTGTGAGGATGGTCCAGGACTGTGCAGTGCTTCCTTCTGTTCATTGTATATGAGGAAAAAAAATACTTATATCTAACTGTATATAAGCACATTCAAAAGTATAAATGAAACTTGATAATGCAGCCTTAAATTATTCTAATACAATGAAATTTTGCAGTTTTGATAATAAAACATATTGAATCATCTAGTTTTCTGATACTCATTTTCCGCAGGAAGCAATATTCTGAAGAAAGACTAAAGTAATTGTGTTTTAAATGAAATAAATCTAGTCTTGGAAATATTATTACACACATGATAAAATCAAGACTTATGAAATCATTATTGACTTATTGATGAAGTGTTGACTCCATGTGCTCTGTGACCTTTTGGAAATAGAATGCTGGGCTTGTCTTTTGACTAAGAGTTGTATTCTTAACCGTGTGCACCATTTAGAGGCTATCAGTACATAGTTGCTTCAAATGTGCAAACATTATTGAACACATACTATTCTGCCATGATTTTTGCTTACTCAATTACACTTTCCATTCTTCTGGCACAGAAGCCCCCACGGCATTTCCTTCTGCCCCCTCTAAATTGGGGTAGGGATTTATATTCTCATTAATTTTCTGGGGGTAGACATATGATCCAATTTAGATTAATCATAACTCTCTTCTGTGACTTTTAAGACTAGAAATTGGTAGAAAGGAATTTTCTTCTCTTCCGGATTTGATACTTTGTAATAGCCAGAAATGGTATACGGCCATAATATTGGATTTATAGGAATGGCTGCTCTCAGAGAATGAAGTTACAATGAAAAGACATGGAAATGGAAGACAAAGGGGTAAACAGAACAGGCAAAGGAAAAAAGCCAGTACAAAAACACCAATTCTAATGAGTTTGATAATCCTGGATCTTGTCATTATTGAAGCCAGTTTTACCTATTTTAGTTGATTTTTTTGCTCAAGTTTATTTCATGTGCAGTGAATTGACTATTCCCACTTATAGGTAATTCAGTTAGGTTTCTGTCAAATAGCTCAGAATAAGTCCTAGCATATTACTAAACTCATATTCCAAAGCTACCATGAAAATAAATATACAGAATCTGCCCGCTGCTCACCTCCCTGACACAACAGCTGAAGACAAAATGGGTGCATAAGTAAATGTGGTGAAGAAAGCTGATGGTACCTGGCTACCAAAAGATATGGCATCTGGGGTCTTAAAGGCTTGAAGGTAAACAAGCGGCCATCTAGCTCAGAAGAAAAAACGTCCACATGGAAGAAGCACACCAGCCTGTGTGATCACGAGGTGCCAAAGAGATCAGTTATCAGGCATCAAAGGACAAAAAATCATATCATTGTGTGCTCACCTCCATGACACGATCACTGAAGACAAATAGGTACATAAGCAAATGTGATGAAGAAAGCTGATGGTACCCGACTATCAAAAGATATAGTGTCTGGGGTGTGAAAGGCTTGAAGGTAAACAAGTGGCCATCTAGCTCAGAAGCAACAGAGTTCTAATGGAGGAAGCACACCAGCCTGTGAGATCATGAGGTGTTGAAGGGATCAGGTATTAGGCATCATCAGAACAAAATATCTTACCATAGTGAATGAGGGAGGGGAGGGAGTGTGGAGTGGAGACCCAAAGCCCATTTCTAGGCTACTGAAGATCCCCTTGCAGAGAGGTCTCTGGGAGGAGTCAAGCCAGACAGGGTGCCATGTAGCAACGATGAAAAATACAACTATCCTCTAGTTCATAAATGCTTCCTCACCCCTCCCCCACCATCTCCCGCCCACTATCATGATCACAATTCTACCTTGCAAATTAGGCTAGACCAGAGGATGGAATCCAGGGCGGATGATCACTTCAACACCAGTGGTGAGTGGCGATACTGGGAATGTAGAGGGAAGGCGAGTTGGAAAGGGGAACCTGATTACAAGGATCTACATGTGACCTCCTCTCTGGGCAACAGACAACAGAAAAGTAGATGAAGGGAGATGTTGGACAGGGCAAGAGATGACAAAATAATAATTTATAAATTATCAAGGGTTCATGAGGGAGGAGAGAGCAGGGAGGGAGGGGATAAAATGAGGACCTAATGCCAGGGGCTTAAGTGGAGAGCAAATGTTTTGAGAATGATGATGGCAATGAATGCACAATGTGTTTTACACAATTAGTGTATGTATGGATTGTGATAAGATTTGTATTAGCCCCTAATAAGATGATTTAAAAAATATTGTTTCAGCCTAAGCCCATGATAGGATGCAGTGGCTCAAACTTTCCAACCACACATCCTCTTAGATTCAGTTGCTCAAAACAAACAAAAGCATGTATTTTCACAGAATATGAGATAAGAAAAGAATTGGTTTAAACTTGGCATACTTGGCTTGAAGTGTTATTATTAAATGGCTGGGCAAGGAAATAGTATTTTTATTTTATCTTTTAAACATCAAATGAGTGCTATTGTTAGTCATTATCAGCACATTTCTAACTCTGACTTCATAACTGACCATAATCACAATGAAAGCAATTTTTAAATCGCATGGATTCCCATGGACCAACTGCTGACAACCTTTCAGTAACAGTGTCTATTTCAAAAGGTTCTAAAATGCCATTTATTCCATTTTATCAAAATTCTGAGAAGCATACACATTGTTGTCACGTTTGACTCCTGTGGGAACAGGCCTATCACAGACACCATGAGGAACGGCTCTGCAAATTCGGAATTCTGAGTCTGGGCTTCCAAGCTGACTGCTTGCGACAGGGATCCAGAGCCATGGAGTGTACAGGAACACCCGTGGTTTTGCATGCATTTCCATGTGTGAGAGTGATTGACAAGTGTTTTTCCTCAGTAGATGCCATTGAAACAATCCTGTCTCGCTGTGCAACATAGATCAAATTGTTCAGTCCCGCATCATCTTTATGGTTTCATCGACATTGGAGTTGGCATGTCTGAGTTGATTGTTTTGGTACACTAGATGTTTCATACTTTTTCCAGCTGAAGGGACTTAATTTTTAGTGCAACATCAGACAAAGTTCTGTTCTGATCCATGAAGAGTCGGTTGTCTAGTTGTGAAAAATAACTGTGAAGGCTTCTACCTAATCAGTCTCAGTGTGGAGGCTTAACTGGCTCCTGCCAGCTAATATCTAAATACTGGTACCATCGCATCACAGCCGCATACAAGCCGCCATAATAGGAAACATCAGCAGATAGATGAGGGATCAATACATGTGTGAAAACTCTGTTGGATAATCACTTGGCTGCTAACTGCAAGGTTGGTGGTTCAACCCCACCAGCAGCTCTGTGGGGGAAAAGATTGGGTTATCTGCTTCTATGTTGCAATGAGTTGGAATTGACTTGGTGAGTGTGGGTTTTGGTTTAAGTATGTATGTAAGCGTACATATATGAGAAACTTTGAATTTTCCAGGGAAAATAGTATTAAAGGAGAATTAAAATTGTCCATGAGGTTTTGAAACCCGTCATCTATGTGTGTGTGTGTGTATACATACGGCAGAACCTTGGTACTCCACTGCATCAGTACTCTACATCGGACATTCGGGGTAGATTTCGACATGAAATGTCAAGAAGATTTTACATCAGAGCTCGAACAAAACATCGGAATCTGACCCCGATGCACGTGATTTTTGTAAACAAAAGCAGTTCATGTTTCAGTCACCCAGTATTAGTTGACGTTGTTAGAACGCGTTGTTTAAACCTTTTGTGACTGTGTTCCAAGCAGTTTGCTATAATTTTCATGGTTTCTGTTGCTTTTTTGTACTGATTCTAGATTTAAAAAATGTGGGCCCAAAGAAAGCGTGTTTTTTTCTAAAGAATCATCATGATAAGGAACTGGTTAATCTTGTTATTGATATTGCTGATCATAATTTATAAACCCTTTTAGAAAACAGGTAAGGAAATGTTAACAGCAGACCACATCAGACAATATTTTTTAAGTGAAAGCCAGCCAGGTCCTAGAGAAAAAAAGGCATAGAAGGGAAAAGCAAAAACAAAAATTTTCCTAAAAAGCAACTACCAGTTGATTTGAGGGAAGGGGTTTGCCCTTCCAAACAATGACTCCATCTCTCCTCTCCACATTTGTGCCCACAGATCCAGATCCTCATCCATCTCAATGTATGGGCCATACTTTAGCTGTTAAAAACGTTCTTAATGTTGTGTTTCTTATTTAAATAATGTTATTTAACTCTGAACTTATTTAGTTTGAAATTTCTGTGTAATGTTTTGTATAAAAAGGCAATGTTAGGGTAAAACTTTGGTGGTCAAGAATGGATTCATCCATTTTCAGTTATTTCTTATGGGAAAAATTGATTCGGAATTTGACTGCATTGCAGTATATATATGTGCATATACACATACCCGATATTATATGTTGAAACACTGAAGAAAAGACTGGGTTGTTCAGTAGATTGTGCGGACACGGTTCAGCGAAGGAAGACAGAAAGCACACACACGCCACACATCAACAACAAATACCAGGTGAATGGAGATGCAAATATAAGTGCAGGCACACTCCATTTATTTCACTCCATTCTGTTGCATTTCCCAGATCATGTTGTTGTATTTATAATGTTTTTAATCAAAGGTTTGGGGTCACCCCAAATCAAGCAAATGCATGGTCACTATTTTTCTAACAGCATGTACTCACTGCATGCCTCAATGTCATATTTTGGTAATCCCCACAATAGTTCAAACTTTTTTTTCAAAATGCTAGTGTGCACTTAAACGACTGCAATATAAAGTCAACATAGCGTTTACATGCATTGAGAAATCAAAATATGTGCGTGATTTACTTTACTACAATGTTTGTGTTTTTTCACTGGTTTAAAACAGAACCCAAAATATCTCAAAGTTTGCTTATTTTAAAACATAAGCATTCTATAAGTAAATATAAGTGAATATTTATAAGCATGAGACCAAAGACAAAAGTAAAATGAAAAATTTGAGTAAGTGATAAAGCACTTAATATTTATAACTAAAATATTACAGATAAGTAAAAGAAAAGATAAAATAGGTAGGCTTTTAATAAAAATAACTCTCCTGAATAATAAATGAACAGATATCTGATAGTTTTTCATTCCAAATTTTCTAAAAGAAATAGCACCAATGAAAAACACAACTTCCCTCTAGCTCTTTGGTGCTTCCTTCCACCCGCTATCATGACCTTAGTTCTACCTTACTAATAGGATTAGGCCAGAACATGCACACTGCTACAGACAAAAACCTGCAATACAGGGAATCTAGGATAGATAAACCCTCAGGGCCAATAATGAGAGTAGAGATTCCGGGAAGAATAGGGGAGAGTGTGGGGAGGAAAGGGGAATCAACCACAGGGATCAATTTATAAACCCCTCTCAGAGGGACGAACAATGGGAAAGTGGGTGAGGGGCAACAGAAGATGATGAAAGATATGAAAATATTTATCTAAAATGTATCAAGGTTTTGTGAGGGAGGGCTGGCAGGGGAGAGAGGGTAAAGAAATGGGGAGCTGATATCAGGGGCTCAAGTAGGAATAGAATGCTTTGAAAATGATGATGGCAGCATATGTGCAAATGTGCTTGACACACTGGATGAATGTATCGATTGTGATAAGAGATGTAAGAGGTCCCAATAAAATTATTTTAAAAAGGAGAGGGATAGAGTGTTTTTTTTAAAGAAAGATGTAAGATCCACTAACATTAAAGAAAAAGAAGCAAAATGCCTGTTTTAGCTCACAAGAACCACTATAAGGTACTCTGGTGGTGCTCACTGTCAGGCTGGGCTGCTAGGAGGAAGATTGAAACCCGCCAACCACGCTGCAGGAGAAAGGATGCGCTGTCTCCATACAGATCTAGTCTCAGAAACTGTATACACGGTTGCTATGGGTTGTAACAAATTCAATGGCAATGGGTACATGAACAGCAATGGAAGTGGATGTATCTGGCTTCCTCTGGTTTCACAATTACGAGGCAGGGACAGACCTGCCTCCACTCTCCATCCTTCTTAACCTACTACGCTATCAGCTTCCCAAGGGAGTCCATCCTGCTGGGTCTGATTGTCAATGGAAATGGCCACAGGAAACTCATAGACAATATGTACAATTAAAAGGGTTTATTAGGGGAGTTAATAGTTTACCATATGTGACGACCCGCAAACAGTAAGGATATAGTCATTTGTCCACAACAACACAGACAGCAGCCAAGTCTCTCTGGTCCTCAGCCTCTCAGCCATATGGTACCTTGGTTTTGTTCCATGGGCCAGGAAGGTAGCCACCAATCCCTCTGCCTAACAGTCCGGCAGTCTCAGGTCAGAGGAGGAAAAGGTGTTTCTCCTCAGAGTCTCCATACCCCAGTCTCTGGGGCATCTGGTCTAGGAAGGCTTCACTGCTTCAGAGCGAGAACTTTCACTTCACCACAATGGGTTCGGCTGGGGTTTTTGAGAGCCATAATAAATAAGGGTTTGGCTGTGCATTACTGAAGGCTTTAGATGGTGTCTAACATATTCCCCAGAAATTCCACCTGTAGTTACTTGTCTTAATAATGAATTACAGTCCATGCAAGAATCTGTCTACAGTAATGCTCAGCCAAGAGTCTCTTTTTTAATAGCAACATTGGGTACATTTGCAAATGCCTTATACTTCAAAGACTGCCAAATAAATATCATACACTCATAATATGAGTGCCATGAAAACTAGTGGCATCAAAACATCATGTTTTATGAATGGGGAGTGGGTTTCAAAGGCCAAGCATAAAGAAATAAGATGAGTCCAAAAGCCTTGCTACAAAACACCATAGAAACCTTTATAAAAGCAAATATAAAAAAATACGCCCATTTTTTCTCACCAGATCCTCCATGTATGTTTATACACTTCTAAAGGAGGTGTTTTCATCTCTCTAATCCCCCCCCCCAAAGTCTACACTGTCCTGTGAATGACAGATCAAAAGGGCAATGTGGGCATCCTCAAAGAATATAAATTCTGGTTCTTTTTAATATTATTTGTGTTTGGGGAGCTAAAAAGAAATCTGGAGGACAAGTTCAGGACTGTTGAGTAGACAAATTGAGGTTCAAAACAGATTTCTCGTAGGAAAGCCCTTGCTCCTCTCTAGAAATGAGCAGATGCATTGTCATGATGTGAAAAACACAAAAACTACTCAGCCTTACTTTTCTGGCCTTTTTTCTCATGAATGCAGTTTTCAAAATTCTGAAAAGCTTTCCCTAATAATTCCCTGTGGTATTCCCCTGTATCTTATGAGAAAATCTATCAAGATTATCTATATGGAATATCAAAAACAAGTGCCATAACCTTCTAAGCCGACCCCTCTGCTGTGAATTGAACAGACCAGAAGATCCTGAGATTTCACATTTTTTTAATTGGGCCTTTTTTGGTGTAACTTGAAGGCTCCCTATCATTGGACAAGTGTATGACAGAGAGACGTAGAACTTGTCTACAGTCAATTAATTGCAGAGATAAATTGAAATATATTTTGTTTGGAACAAATGTATGCTTGTACAGACTAGGTCCCTAGTAGCAATACCATGTGATTCACTGTGATATTCCCATTTGGGGAATAGAATAATCAAAGCATAGGAAAATTATCAAAAACATTTTTTAAAATTTTTCTCTTTCATTTATTTGTATTTTTCTTTAACCTTTTGATTTTTATGAAAATTAGCAATTGTTATATACAAGCTTATTTAACAGTACTTATATTTGTGTGAAGGCTCAATGCTTTGGGAGTTTATTTCCTGTGGGTAAACTAGGTGTTCAATTGTTATCTTTTGTCCTAAGAACTCTGAAGAAATGTCTGGAAATAGTAAAAATCATCCTTGAAAGCTGCTTCCAACACTTGTGTGCATATCAGTGGCCATATTATCAGGAATCATCTGGTTTATCTTTTCATCCCTGGGCAGTGTACATTATTAAGGGCTCAGTATACTGTTGGAAAGGTTGGTAGTTCGAACCCACTCTGAGGTGCCTTGGAAGATGGGACTGACAGTTTTCTGTGGATCAGTTCCACTCTGCAAGCCCGGGCTCGCCATTTGTTAGAATTTATTCAATGGCAACTATCAACAGCAACTGCATTTTGAAATGAAATATATGTGTATTCATCATTTCCAGATACTTTTCCATTAATTCCCTGGTTATGGTCTCAGAAAGCTGTTTCTTTCTCTCTCTCTCTCTCTCTCTCTCTCTCTCTCTCTCTCTCTCTCTCTCTCTCTCTTAATTAAAAAATCATTTTATTGGGACCTATTATAACTAATAATAATCCACATACATAAATTGGATCAAGCATATGTGTAAATATGTTGCCATAATTCTTTTCTAGACATTTACTTCTATTGAGCCCTTTATATCAGCTCCTCTTTTTACCCTCCCCCATGACTCTTGATAAATTATTATTATTTTTATATCTTATATTGGCCACTGTCTTCCTTCCCCCATGGTTTCTCTTGTTCACCCCCCTGGAGCAGGGAAGCTGTCCATCTCTTTAAGGGTGAAAGAGGAGACTTACAGATTACACCAGAGTTAAAAGTCAGTCGTACTTCTCGGTAAGCATGCCAGGTAGGAACAAATATGTGACAGCATTTGTAAAACCACAGGGCGCTAAGAACACTACTTTGCCTAAATACCATGAAACACAAATTGCATTAGAGCACAAAATGATTTGATGCCATGGAAAGAATTTTGGGTTTCCTATGTTCCGAAGGGACTTGGAATGGGACCATATTTTCCCCCTCAATTTTCAAGCATCGCTAAATAAATGTTTTGAAATGAACTACAGTCACCTTGTCACTTATTTAGCTTACTTTGTTTGAAAACATTTACATAGAGAAAAGCTGTTAATAGGATCCTGATAGCCCTGGAGATAGGAGGAAAGAGATAGCTGCCTTGTGCTAAATGTACATTTCCCTCTGTGATTCTCCTAGATACCTCTATTGCTAACGATCTTCTTCCTCCTGAACTTCAAATTTCCTATGCAATCTGCAAACATAGGATAGTCATGGAGGGGCAATCTCTATTAAAATTACCTGCCTATCCCAATCAGCAAATGAAGAGAATTTCAATTGGGGAAAACTTCGTTCTATTAAAGAAAATTGAACCACATGGTTTTATTGCCTGAAGGAATATTGTCTTAAGGTGATGGAAAGGGCAGTTTATTAATCAAACACTCTTCTTTCTGTCTTTTGAAAAGTTCATTAAGAGGGATTCTCTAAAGATAAAGAAAAAGAGAAAAAGTAAAGAGAGGCTAAATTTAAATGTTACCTAAAACTTGCATATGAAATTACCAAGAATACAGTCCTAGTTATAGTATGTAGCACAACGTAGCCAAATTAACTTAAAGTTGGCCGTTGTATTTCCAAGTCTTTGAACTTCAGTGTGCATGCTGTGGATAGGGATTATTTCTCAATATACAATTGCTCTATAATATAAAGCTCCCTCTTACACACACATGAGCTTCTCTGGATTTGTTTCTCTAGTCAACCCAGCCTAACAAACCAACATTATCTCAATTAACAAAATGTCTCAAAAATAATTGAAGTAATGGCTCTACATACTCAACTTTCTGCTTGAACCCTTGATCTTCTAAGGAAAATCAAAGTGAAACCCAACCCACCACCATCCAGTTGATAATAATAAATGCATAGTGATCTTCCAAAGTTTTGGAAACCTTTATGGAAACAGACAGCCTCATCTTTATCCCAGGGTGTGGCTGATGGATTTGTATCTACAATCCAGGGCTAACCTAACCACATCACCAAGCGTCTTTTTTCATCTAAGGAATATGCTCATTTAAAAAATATTTTCAAATTATTTCTGCATACTTCTTTCAAAGTAGCATGGCCTCCTATGGTTTGTAACAAATTCTTTATACATACTTTTTTCAGAACAATAAATTATTCATTGCAAATACCTATTTTAACTGACACAAAAGGTGACTATACACTCAGACTTCTCCTGATAGAATACACAAAAATCAAATTTGCTGTCTATAGAAAAAGATGATAAAGAAATTTTATATCAGCAGCTAAGAGTTGATGTAGTGTGGGATGATATCAAGAGCATCATTCATTAAAAGAAGCAAAAGGTTGTTAAAATCAGGAAAGAAAGAAAAGATCAAAATATATGTCATAAGAGACTCTGAAATTTGCTCTTAATCATAGCATAGCTAGGGAAAATAAAAGAAATTATGAGGTCAACAGGATGAACAGATAACTTCAAAGAACACCTGGAGAAGACAAAGTGTGATATTATAACAAAATGCTCATCGACATACAGCAGATTTGTACAATCACCATGGAGATCAGTATGGCACTTCCTTAAACACGTGGAAATACAATTACCTTATGATCCTGCAATCTCTCTTGGGTACATATCATAAAGAAATAAAGAATACAAAACAAACAGCATAGGTGCACCTATATATATTGCAGCAGTTCCCATGATAGTAAAACCATGCAAACTATTGAAATAGTTGTTTATTGTGCCAACATGGCCAATGAACACATGTGGGATTAATTGAAGGGCAAAGAGATAAATGGCTCAGAGAGCCTCGTCTTTCTTGTCTCTTGCTCTTTGATCATCAGACAAGTGTGCAGCCACCTTGCTTGTTGTGTGCCTCAAATTGCAGGCTATGCTACCTGTGGGGCACCTAACCCGTGGACTGTGTCACTGTAATTTGAAATTCCTTCAAGACCTGCTTCGCCACACTATTGAAATATACATCTCTTGAGCTGGGGACTGTCAGACCCTGTCATCTTGCTAACTGTTGGTGACCTTCCTTGCTGTTTGCTGCCTGTGGCCAGATAACCTGAATTGCTCTACAGAGGACTACCTGGTGGCCTTCAAGACTTGAAGGACTGCCAGTGTCCCACAGCTGTCTCATGGGAGTGAGTTGCATTGAGCCATTTGTACTGCTTTATAGATTAATTAACTTTATTTCTTATGTTATCTATCTATATATATATAATTATTAGAGTTCTGATTTTGTTTCTCTAGAGAACACTGTCTAACATACAATAAAAACCCTGGTTATAGGAGGAGTGGATAAACAAATGCTGGTCCATTCACAGAATAGATTGGAAGGAATACAGAGTCCCAGTACCAAAACCCAAACAAAAAGCTTAGTTGACATTCAAACATTTCAAGAGCCAATGGTGCTGAAGGAAGAACTTAAAGTTGTACTGAAAACATTAGGCAAAGCCAAAGTTTTGGAATGGATGGAATACCAATGGAGATGTTTCAAGAAGCTGATGAAGCACTGAAAACACTTTCTCATCTGTGGGAAATTCAGGGAATGAATGAGAAGGTAAGCGGCTAAGTTCTCCAGGTTCATAATCATGGAGGCTATAAGGTCAACCCCTGTGGATGAAGGCTCTCAAAGTTACGAGATAAAAATGACTTGTAATATACATTCTCATGACTGAAATAGTCCCTACTATACCCTTCCATAAAGAAGCTGTCATAAAAATGTGCTTGACTTTTCACCACACACCCATATTTATCTGTAGTTAAGAGCAATCAGACACTATTGGCCATCCCACCCTATAGACTAGCTAACTCCCTTCTGATGGCTCCTTCTGATAGGGATCATAGATTGTTCCCCCAGGGGAGGACTCAAGGACATAAGACTTTAGGTCATTGACTCCTTCTAGTACCTGCTCATTCTATTACCCATTCACTCTATTACACACCTTCATTCTATTATTTGTAAGCCTGTTGACAGATTTGTAAGCCAAATGCTTCTATGTACCCATTGGAAAACATCACCGCCCCCTTAAACCTGACATAGGGTCAAGGAACACTTTCTGATGATGGTATTATTTTCTGTAATCATAAAGCTGCTACCAAGGACCATTCGGTTTATGGAGTTAGAACCCATACTCATCTATGCCAGAGAATTTGGAGGATAGCTACCTAGCCAATTGACTGGAATAAAACCATATTTGTACCCATTCTCAAAAAGGTGACCCCCAAAATGTACAAACTACAGCTTAATATCACTGATATTACATGCAGGTAAACTTTTGCTGCAAATCATCCAACACCAGTTACAGCAGTAAATTGACAGGAAGCTGCTAGATTTTCAGGCTGGTTTCCGAAGAGGATGCACAAGGACATTTCAAAGGATATCACAGCTGATTTCATATGAATCTTGACTAAAAGCAGAGAATAGCAGAACGATGTTTACTTGTATTTTGTTGATTTTGCAAATGCATTCATCTTTGTGAACCATAACCAACTATGGATAGCCCTGAGAAGAATTGGAACTCCGAAACCTTTAGGTATGTTCATGCAGAACTTCTAAACAGATCAAGAACCAGTTATACAACACAGGAATACTTCATGGTTTAAAATAAAAAATGTGGATCCTGGGGTTGTATTCTCTCATCATACTTATCCATATGTAAGCTGAGAAAATATTCAGAGAACTCGAATTATCTGAGGGAGAATATAGCATCAGCAAGGGGAGACACTTCTTAACAACCTGTGAAATGCTATGACATGAAACCTTGTGAGTTAGTTGATTGTGTCAACCTGGCCGATAAACATATGTAGGGTTAATTGAAGGTCAGAGGGATAAATGGTTCGGTGAGCCTTGCCTTTTAGTTCTCAGGTCTCTTGCTTTGTGATGGTCAGAGCAGGGTGCAATTGCCTTAGCCAGATCCCTGCTTCCACTAGCAAGGCTCACTTCCTCCAAGACATCTCTGAGGAGAAGCTGCATGGACCTACCCCGATGCAGCCCTGAGTGCTGGAGTAGCCGTGTGGAGACCCCTGCCAGCACTGAGATACATGTTCACTGATTTGGCTTCCCTCCTGCAATCAGTATTATAGAGTGTGTTTTGTAAGATGGAAGAGGACTTTGTGGATTGGTATCAGATATCTGAGCAGCGCTGGGTTGGCATGTTTTCTTGATGTGCACTTAACCTTTATATAAAACTCTCTTGTACATGAGGTTCTGTGGATTTGTTTCTCTAATGTACCCAGACTAATACACCTTGCTTGCTGAAAAGGAGGTATTAAATCCTTTCTGATAAAGATCAATGAGTACAGCCTTCAGTATGTAAAGGATGCTAAAATCCTTGTAACTGGACCAGTAGGTAATAACACAATAAATGAAGAGAAGATTGAAGCTGTACAGATTTCATTATGCTTAAATACACAATCAATGCCCACTGAACCACCAATCAAGAGATCAAACTCTTGGGTTCCTGGAGTCGGTGATACCTCAGTTCTTGACTTCACAAGAGAAAGAATTCACACTAAAATCATTTTGTACCCCAAGTGGGTTGGTTTATTTTGTAATCATTTCATTGGGGGCTCATACAGCTCTTATCACAATCCATACATCCATCCCTTGCATCAAGTACATTTGTACATTTGTTGCCACCATCATTCTCAAAACATGTTATTTCTACTTGAGCCCTTGGTATCAGCTCCTCATTCCCCCCCCTACCTCTCCCACCCTCCCTCCCTACAAACCCTTGATAATTTATAAAAAAATGTTTTCATGTCTTACACTGCCTCATGTTTTTATGAAGGATGGGAGAAGTTTCAGGATTACAGTCTCAAACGGGTACACACAATTACAGGGGAACATACCCAGCCAGGCGGAAGCCATGCTGGGGTTCACATACATATACACATACATATGTATACCTGCAATTATCTCCTAATGAAATTGTCTTCCACTAGATTACCTGGAAATTGAAGGTAGAATTAAGTACAAAATCAGCAGCCCAGCTTACAAAAATTTGAGGAACTTGTGAGGAATTAATCATGCATGCTTAATATAATTTGGTGAAAATATAAGGAAGACTGTATTTTGTGTTAAGAAAGAGTCATGTGGTTCTAGAGGCATAATTGAATAAATTAGAATTTAAAGAGCCTAGATTCCCACTTCAAACCAAAAACTAAGCTCGCAGCCGTCAAGTCAACAGTAACTATAGAACTGGATAGAACTGCCTCTGTGAGTTTCTGGAATTGTAAAGGTTTACAATTGCTTTTCTCCCACAGACAACTGATGGTTTTGAACTGCTGATCTTTTGATTAGCAGCCCAATGCATAACCCACTACTATGCAGGTGCCTAGATTCTGCTGAGGTTTCTACTTTTTTTTCTACATTTGTTCCCTCCTCTTTTCCTTATTATTGTTTTGTGGTTCCTTTTGGTAGGATACATCCAGATGATTCTGACTCATAGCAAGATTTTGTACAGAATATAAAATGGAGCCCAGTCCTGTGCCGTCTTTATAGTCATTCCTATGTTTGAACTCATTGCTGTAGGCACTGTCTCAGTCTATCTTTATTACAAACTCTCTCCTTTACCACGCATGATGTCCTTCTCCAGAGACTAATAGCCAAAACAAGTGAGAAGACACCTCACCATCCTCTCAATAGCACATTCGGGCTGGACTTTCTATAAGGCAGAGTGTCTATTCTTCAGGCAGTTCATGATATATTCAATAGTCTTCATTAAGGTTATAATTCAAATGCATTAATTCTTCTTTGGTATCTCTCATTCATTTTCTAGTTTTCATTTACATCTGAGGTGTGTTCGTCTGGGTAGACTAGGGAAAGAAGTACATTGACAGATATATGTGTATGAAAGAGATTTATATTCAAGAGCAATTGAGCATTGAGAAAGCATCCCAGCCCAATCCACATCAGGTCCATAAGTCCGTTATTAGCCCGTATGTCTGATAGCAATCTATAAAGTCCTCTTCAGACTCACGAAACACATGCAATAACGCTGAATGTAGAAGATCACAGTCAGTGGGTAGAAAGTCTTGGATCCAGTGGCATTTAAGCATCTCAGCACTGCCAGGGGTCTCTGCATCAGGGTGGGTCCATGTGTCTTGTCAGCTGCTATGTCTTCCAGGGTGTGAGCAGAGTTTCCCACCTCCTAGGAAGAAATACCAGATTTCCCAGAATTCTCAGTAGAAGGCCATGCCCACACAGAAGCCTCATTGGCTATGATCCGATTGACAGACTAGACTCTACCCCTTCACTCTTAATCCTCACAAATTGACAATTACATAAGTACCACATGAGGTAACTGAAAAATGCCACCGTTTGAGTCCTCTGTGTTGTATTTTCATGCTCTTTGTTTATTTGTTTAAAGATAACTTGTATGTTATAAAAATAATTTAAGTCTGTTTCACTTTGATTTTACTTCTTTGAAAACCACTCAGACTAGTGTTCAGATCTGATGGGTAAGGAATTTGGAGGGTTTTTGAAGGCTGTGACCCTTCTCTCTCTCTCTTTTCCTTTCCTTTTCTTTCTTTCTCTGTATTTATTTATTCCTCTTTTTTTGTAGACTATGAAATATCAAAAAAAAAAAAAACACATTACATCTAGTTGTACACCTCAGCTCATCAAAACAGCGACAGGATTCTATTAACCCCCACATACCGTATATTCTCATGGATAAGCTAAGTTTATTAATTTGGTGCCTGTTTATATTCGGATCAGCGTATCCTCGAGTATATATGGTATGTGGTTGTTTTCAGTTTTATTTTTAACAATTTAAAGCAATATTTTAAAGGGCTAGTTTGCCCCGTGCAAGCGTGTCCTTTAAGCCAAGTTCTACAATTCCATGAGGACACTTTATGGCTGTGAGAGGCGTTCCAAAAGGCATGCTGAAGAAGTTCACAGCCGTTGTCTTCCATACCATGGACCCGAGCTATCAGGGGCAAAGGTAGAAAGGATAACAGGGACTATGAAGAGTACTCTCTAGTCTGGGTTCTAAAGCCCCTTGTTCATGGAATTGCAAGCATTCTCAGAATACCGCCCCCCTGCTGGCTACTTGGATAACTGATATATATCACCAACAGCCACTAGCTGCTTCATGGGACAAAGATCTGCTTCTGTAAAGATTTATAGCTTAAGAAAAAATATTCTCTGAATGTCCTAAAAGTCTTTTTATACCATGGTCAAATATCATGCTGAAATATGACATCTCTAAGATTTAAAACTTTCAGTTTACTACTTTCACCTTGGACAATCACTAAGGGCATTATACTACCACAAGGGATTTTGCATTAAAAAAAATCAACATCTTATGAGACAAATGAACTTGTAGGTAATTGGTGTTCAAAGTGTCACCAATAAGAAATTGAATTCAATTGTTATTTTGCTATTAATTTTTAGTCTTCAACCAGGGGTTCAAGAAGGACACTTTTACTTGGCATTCCATGTTTTACTGAGCCATTTATCTTTCATACAAAGAGAACAATGCCAATTGTTTAGTATTTAATCTATAGACCAGTTTCCCACTAGGGAAGATCTAAATCTTCTTTTCATTTGTAACCTCATAAAACTGATGCACCTCTTTCAAGGTAATTAAGCTAAAATTAAAAAAAAGATTTGGCCACATGGCTCAAGGGAGTTGGTAATAAGAAAGTCAGCCTTTTATCTCCATGCAGTTGGTGTGAGAGTGTCTTGAGCCAATAATGGATAAAAGCAGCAGCTGTATGCCAATGGAGCCAGGATGTCCGTGAGACCAGGTCATGACCGCTGCTCTGTTTCACTTGAATCTGATTTCTAATTTATCATAGGATAAATAACAAAAATTAAATCACTTGATAAATTCATGCTTTGCTGTGTTTAACATTTGATGTCCTTTACATTAAATCCATCCTCACTATCGAGCCCTAGAGTCATCCGATATTATGAAGCCCAATGTCTTCACAGACCAGTGGCACAGAACATGAATGATTGTGACTAAAGAGTTGTTGTTTTTAAGTACCATCCAGTTGATTTCATAGTGACTCTATACACGACAGAACCAAACACTTCCTTTGTCACCCTAACAACCATTCTACTAAGTCCTTCAATCCAACACATTGAGGGTCGTTATGTTGCTGCTGTTGTTGCTGCTCTCGTACTTTATCAAGAATGACGTCATTTTCCAGAGCCTGGTCTCACCATATAAGAACCAAAGGATGAGATGAATCCTCGTTATCCCTGTTTCTGAAGAACATTCTGGCTCTGCTTCTTGCACCCCAGACCAGCTTGTTCTTTCAGAAGTTGGTGCTTCCTTCAATATGCTTTTCCAGAACCATAATTCACATGTATCAGTTCTTCGAATGGCTTCCATGTGCCTAGTTCACATTTCACCTGCATATGAGGCAATTGAAAATATTATGGGCTGGGGGAGGCACGGCTTAGCCTTCAAAGTGACATCCTTGCTCTTCAATCCTAGTTGATATACAAGTAAAGGGGAATTCTTTCCGTTTTTCTTTTTTTAACCAGGATACAATCAATTTTTAAACAGCATATAATCAATAGTTTACTTAAGCGTCTGCAGTGGTGACTTCACCTCTACTCCTGCTTCCACAGTGATGGAAGTGACCCGCCTAATTAGCTCAGAAGGACTGCGCAAGTTAATGAGGCACTTTTGGGTCCTCATCTGGAAACGATCTCAGGTCTTCGATAACTTGTCACAAGGAGGGATTGTCATGATCCCAGTAGGCATCCGAACCAGTCCCTTCACTTTCAGGTTCTTCTCCTTCGTGTCTCTGGTCAAGCCAGTACACAGCTTCTCCTGGGATTGTATGTTAGAGCTGGTTAGAGCAGCCGTTCTCAACCTGTGGGTTGCGACCCTTTTGGTGGTAGAACAACCCTTTCACAGGGGTTGCCTAAGACCATCGGAAAACACATATTTCTGATTGTCTTAGAAACTGAGACACCGCTCCTCTATCTATCTCCAGATGGGTCCGCCCAGATACAGATACCCCCACATGAGTACCCGGCTTGAAGACAGTTACTCATGCTACACTATGCTTCAATACAAAAATATAATGTATTTGTAATTATAAATTGATATTTCACAATATAGAATTAAATGTTTTGCGATTATTCACTATGCTTTAATTATGTTCTATTTGTAACAGTGAAAATACATCCTGCATATTAGATATTTACATGATGATTAATAACAGTAGCAAAATGACAGTTATGAAGTAGCAATGAAAATAATTTTACGGTTGGGGGTCACCACCACATGAGGAACCGCATTAAAGGGTCACAGCATTAGGAAGGTGGAGAACCACTGATTAGAGTAGAGTCGTTCTTATTTCCTTCCATGTGGTGGCAGTGGGGTGGTTTGGTGGCCAACTTGTCCTTCTTGGAAAGGAAGCAGCAACAAGGCAGGTGCAGGAACAAGGGAACGGAGAGCCTGACAAAGGTCACCATGTCTTCCTCAGATAGCAAGGAAGGGTCAACTAGGTTTGAGAATTTTTTAGGCACAAAATTTCCAAAACTAAACTTTTCCCAGCTAAGAATATTGTGAAGAAAAGAAAGAGGGTGCAAGGAGAATGGGAATTTATATTCCTTTGCTCTGATCACACAAATAACAGGTATTTTATAAGATTTCCTTTCATTCTCATAACCTCTGATAGAAGAATTATTATTTTCATTTTAGAAATCAATTAATTAAAATTCAAAGTGGTGGAAATTAATCTTCTCCTTAACAACAATTGTATGCCATAGAATTTATTGGTTTGATTTAGAATTTTCTAAAACTGAAAATATGATACTTGAAAAAATAATTGAAAGTTATATTACATTAGTAGGAGATGTGTACTTTAATATCTAAAATATATAAAAAGAACCAGAGTGTTTTCTTATGCAGCAAACATGCTACTCAATCACATAGCCATTTCAATTCATATAAAAATTTTACGTGTTTACTAATTTTTTGGTTATTACTATTCAGGCTTATTGTGAAAAAGTAACCTTCAAAAATATGGAGGTTTATAAAGAAGAGATTAAAACTGCATCCATATTTACAAAAGATATAGCTGCTTTTAAGGGTCTGTGTATACCTTTTGAGATATTTTAATGTATTGCTATATTTTAGATGTGTGTTTTAAGTGTGTTTCCAATAAATTTAATAACTTATTGGTGACATCCCTCCATGTGAATATGCCTAGGTATCATTTATCATTTTTAATGGCTGTGTTTTAATACTTGGTATAGATCATCAATTTATTATCTAATATCTAATTAGAGGACCTTTGTTGTTTTTGTAGTAAATACTCACCATTACTATTCTATAACACTTCTATGATAATTTTCTTAGTGCTAAAACTTGAATTACAGGAGTGACGTATATAAACATTCATAGATTCCATACTCACTTATCTATTCATTCATTAGTTCAGCAAACTTTGCCTGTGACCTAGACAAAGATAAGGTATTTGGGGTACAGCAATGAGCGAAACAGAATAGGATATTCCTGTCTTTAAGGAATTTACATTCTAATTAGAGTCCAAAGGAGATTACCAACTATAATAAAGGAGTATATTATGTACTATGTTTAATGAATATAAATTTATTGACCAAGAAATAAGAAACCAGTTCAAAGGAAAAACAACTAGGAAATGGAGGAATGAAATTTTAAGTAGGATTATCACCGTAAGAATAAATGAGAAAATGTCATTTTGAAAGGACTCTCAATTTATTTCCCTATTCATAATGTATGGGAATGCCTATATAGTCAAGACTTTGTAAACATGGTGTATTATCATTTTTCTCAAATTTGCATGCAATAGAGACTACCAAATTTCCTTTAAGATGCAAATGTATGTAATTAAAGCAAGCCAATCATTTAAAAATACATTTGAGTCATTTTAATTTTTAAAAAATCTGTAGTCTTTGATTTTGATCCATTTTTATGTCATATGTTTTATATTTTATGTCTATGAATATTTTAGCATTCTTTATACAATTAATCTTTAAAAGGTTTGTAGAAAATTTAATTAAAAGTTAAAATAAAAGATATATAGCTTTACATTTTTAATACAAGTGCCATCTAGATCAAGAATCTTTTATAAACAATGATGCCAATTATTTAGTAGACCTCTAGGGAACAGAGGATCCTGGAATTAAGCCTGTCAATGGAGTGTTTTTTACTTTATAGCAGAAGAAAACTATGTGCCTTTTAAAGACTTTTCAATTGGGAAACAAAACAAAAAATCAGTGTAGGAGATAAATCAGGAATATAAGATGAATAGGTAATAGTTTCTCATCCAATTTCTCACAATATTTCCCTTGTTTTATGAGAAGAATGTAAAGTATCATCATAGGGCAAAAGGAGTCTGTGATGAAGCTTTGTAGAGTGTGTTTACACATGGTCTAACTTTCTTCAGATACTCTCATAATGAGGAAATGTTATTGTTCTCTGAGCCCGCATAAAGTCATTAAGCAACGTGACTGGAACCCCTAAAATGATCTTGACAATTAACTAGTCCACCGTTGTTTTGGCTAGACGATTGCCATTTCTCGGTAGTCATTGTTTTGTCTCTAGGATCACATTGTAAAGTCATGTATCATCTCCTATTATGGTTCTTCCAAGAAATTCTTCAGAATCTTGATCCCTCTTGGTTAAAACTTCTGTTGAAAGCTTTGCTTTTGTTAGCAGTAAATCAGAGTACAGCAGTTTTTGTGCACATTAAGCGGAAGGTTTACCCGACTTCAGTCTTTTAGTCAGAATTGTGTAAGTTGGACCTATTGAGATACCAGTGCTATTGCTATGGTTTCTGCTGTTACCCATTGGTCCTCTTCATTGAATGCATGACTAAGCTCAATTGTTCTTCATAAATTGATGTGGATAGTCTGCCGTTGTGGACTTCATTAGCGTCTTCTTGTCCTTTCTTAAAATCAGTCATCCATTTGCAAACCATTAATTTCTTGGGTGTACTGTCTCTATAAGCTTTTCATATAGCACCAATTATCTCATTCATTTCTCCCCCAAGTTTTACCATTAACTTTATATTTGCTCTAACTCTGATCTTAGCAGACTGCCTGGGACTTTGTTAGAGACGCTTCAGATGGATGTCTCAGACTTCTTAGCACCTCAAGTTCGATCCTCATCAGGCATGTTCTAACAAGTTACTACGAATACATTTTGGTGCAAAACAAAATACAACCTGAAACCATGCATACTTTTTTTATAGTAAAGATTTATCGTGAAGTTTGATGATCCCTCATAC
This sequence comes from Tenrec ecaudatus, assembly GCF_050624435.1. Taxonomy (NCBI): domain Eukaryota; kingdom Metazoa; phylum Chordata; class Mammalia; order Afrosoricida; family Tenrecidae; genus Tenrec; species Tenrec ecaudatus. The sequence goes on along the minus strand of NC_134533.1, from coordinate 30,815,773 downwards.
AGTTTCTCTCTCACTCTTTTCAGATATTAACACTTTCTCTGTTTGATAGTTTTATCTTTTTATCTGAGTCTTCCTGCTCCACGGTCTTCACAAATGATCTTGTTTTTCTTGCTCAAATAGATCTCACATTGTTTGGAGGAAAATAAAATATCATTGCTATCAGCAAGCCCATCTTTCTTATCGCCCCTACCTTATCTCAGCACTGCTGAAGCCCTAGATTACTTATACACAGTTTTCTAGTTGATGTATTTGTAGTTTGTCTGGAATCTTCAACCAGATGGTGAGCTCTAGCTCCCCCACATTATCTGGAGCTGATCAATCAATGAGCTCAAAAACAATGGCTATGAAGAAACAGGGTTTAGAACAAAAACGAAAGCATCCTCACATTGATGCAATTCATCCTGACCCGTGTCTAGATATTATCATCAGCCCAGTATGAAACAATGCAGCCCAGTAGTTATTACAGATCCACAACTAGAAATGTATCAAATACCCTAATATCTATATTCTAAATTTGTTAGGCTTGCTTCTTTTAAGGTTTCAGGACATCAAAGAGTCTAACCATCTTGTCAGGTGTGGGCAAACTCCTTTGACTTCTTGCCCTCTTTTGCTAAATTCAAATAGATAATGGTGAAACCAGTGAAGCCCTGGTAGTGTAGTGGTTATGTGTTAGGCTGTGGTTCACATGGTCAGAAGTTTGAAACCGCCAGCAGCTCAGCAGGCGTAAGACTGAGCTTTCCACTACAGTAAACTCAGTTTTGGAAACTCACATGAGGTTGCTATGAATCAGCATTGGCTCGATGGCAGTGAGTAGTAGTAATGGTGAAACAAGACTCATAGTCACAATTAAATCTAGGTGTATAGAGAAAGTTTAGGAAGGAAAGAAAACAAAACTGATTCAAACGTGCTCAGAGGAAGGAAGGAAGCACTGTAGGGATGCCTGGAGTCTAGTGTGTAACTAGACCACATTGTTTTGCCTGTGATGGAAGGAGGCCTCAGAAATGAATAGAAAGGTGCATTTCTAATGACTCAATATTATCTAGTTGTTGCTGCTGTCTGGTAATTCCATGTACAACCAAATGAAACTTGCCACACTATATTGATCGCAGATCAGACCCTGGTAATCCATATGGTTTTTATTGGCAGGTTTTGGGGAAGTAGATGATTCAGGTCATTCTTCCTAGAACACCTTAATCAGGAAGCTGGTCCGAACAATGTGCAGCATCATAACAAGACACCACTGAAAGGTCGGTGGTGACTTCACTTGAGATTGAGGAACCTGGAATCAAATCCAGGACTCCTGCATTGACTGAGAATTCTCCCTGCAGCCCCCCAGCTCCCAATGCCCCTCAAAGGAACTTAGTAAGCCCTATAAACAATATGACTTCATACTAAACTTCAGGAACCTAATTGGCATGTGACATTACTATCTTCAATATTGGATATCTATCCTATTCTATGCTCTATTAATTCTTTAAAATATATAGCGTTTTCTATCCTTGGTCAAGATAAAATAGCAGGAAAAATAACTTTTAGCATAAAATTAATAGTCTTTATGAGATTGCTAGTTGCATAAGAGAAAGTTATTATGTCAACGTATTACATTTTTAATATGTTATATTCACTCCAGTAAATCATGCTCAATCCATTCTGAATTCCGGACTGCTGGTACCTTGGAAGTATTTGGTTCTTTATCAGTGTTACTAACTGTGTCAGCACTGTATCTCAGAGTTTTCAGGATACCAGCGCCTTATGATTCTGTCATTCGTGGATATCTAACCTGCTCGATCTCAAATTGCAGGAAGCAGCAGGACCTCAAACTCCTATCTCTTTGCTTTATTACGGTACTCATGAGTCCAGATCCATGATGTCTGTTTATCTACCACGGTATTCATCCATTCATTCAGAGTAATTTACTGAGCAGCTTCCCATGATCCAAGGATTGCACACTGAAGTTAAAACATTGGTTAGGAGAAGATTACTACCCCTGAGATTTTACTATCTAGTGAAGGTAACAGACACATATATGTGAAATCACAGTACTCTATGGGAAGGCCAATGATAAAGCCAGGTAAAAGCTACACTAGAACACAGAAGGTCAGGGAATAAATATGGGAGGCGATTCTGGAAATGCTAAATCTTCATTTCTAAGATTCATTGTAATTAAAATCCATCTTCTTACCTAGTTAGAGAATTTTACTTTCCTTGACAGTTATTACCATTTAGAATAATATATTCTGGATGTTACCTTGCTTTACATGTTATGATTTTTCTATTCTCTTATCTAATTGCTCTTAATTCATGGCAAAGATAGAGCTTTCCAAGGCCAATATTTTTCATCAGTTTGTCAATATGCCACTTAAACCTACATTTATACAAACTTGAATTATTATTGTCTTTGCCCAACCCTCAGATGGCAGATATATTTACAACACCACCCTGGGAAAATGAGCCTGCGCTGTGCCACCTCGACCTCTCTGTTTAAAACGCAGCTGGCATCCTATTAATAAACCTAACCATTATTTTAGGTGCCTTCCTGAGCATAGAAGCTGACAAATCTCATGTTCACATTTGCTGCTAAAGCATTCTGCATTCTCATAATGAAAAGAGTTAGGATAAACCTTTTCTAATATTCTGTTTTATTTCCAGTTGTAATAAACAACTGCATTTTTTTAAACTCCAGAACTATTTGAATAACCCATTGAGGAGGTGGGGAAAAGACCTGAACAGAAGTTTCAAAATGGCAGAAATATGAATGGCCAATAAACACATGAGAAAATGTTTCTGGTCATTACCCATAAGGGAAATGCGAATTACAACAACTATGAGATACCACTTCACACCCTCAAAGGTAGCTCAATTCAAAAAATAGAGAGCAACAAGTGTTGGAGGGGGTTTGGTGAAATAGGAACTCTCATCCACTGTTGGTAGACCTGTCGGTATTTGTAGTTCTATGGAAATCAATTTGGTGATACGTACAACAAATATAAATAGAGCTACCATATGGCTAAGCAACCCCCCCTACTGGGCATATACCCAGAAGAGGTAAGAAATAGACAATGGACAAGTCTGTGCTCCAGTGTGTATCAAGGCACAAGAGACCAGACTTCAACATGGTGCACCAAGCCCTGAAAATAACACACCAGCATGAAGCATCAAACTATGAGAGAGGTCAGCAGGGCCAACCCCAATCTGAGCTACATCAACCTCCTTCTGAGAAGATTGCACTACAGAATACGGAACTGAAGATACAACCCAGAGACCACAAGAGAGCCAACAGAGAGAGAGAGAAAGAGAGAGAGAGAGAGAGAGAGAGAGAGAGAGAGAGAGAGAGAGAGAGAGAGAAAGACTACATCCTGACCCACAAAGCCCTGAGGACAACATTCCTACTCAGAAGTAGCCAATGCACACAGAGGAAAATAGGGTCAGCCCCAACATGAGACATGACGCATCCTCACTTACCCATGGTAGCACTATGGGGGACAGCACAGGAGACATGGTGCAGGTATTGTGCATCATCTGATCCCCTCACATGGTGGCAAAACACGAAGGGAGTGTAATAGAGCTGCAAAGGAAGATAAGAACTAACTCCATGAGGAATGCCAAAAGTAGACTTTGGGGAGCAGGATTTGGCACCTCATCAGATTCAATTAGAAGACATTCATAAGAGTCAGCAGACAGACCTGAAATTATTTATAGGCTTTTTTTTTCATGTCTCTCTACATAAGATCGACAAGATAAACAATCTCAAGGAGAAAATAATGGGACTGATGGTTCCAGGGGGACATGGGAGAGGGAGAGGTGGGAGAAAGGACATGAAGAGCCAATAATCCCAGGGACAAAGGAACAACAAGAGATCTAAATCTATGGAGAGGAGGGCATAGAATGTCAAGTAGGGTTTGATCAAGCACAATATATGCTAGAGAAATTACTGAAAGCTGATTGATATTGGGGCAGAAGGAAAGTAAAAGGAAATGGAGGAAAGAACTAGGAGGTAAAATACATTTATAGAGGTATAAATGCAGGCATGTACATATGTAACTATAATTATATATAATGATAGGTCTATAGGTCTATGTATACATGTTTATATGTTAAGTATTAAGGTAGCAGACAGACATTGGACTTCTGCTCAAGTACTCCTCAATGCAAGAACACTTTGTTCTAACAAGGTGGTATTTTGTGATGCTTACCTTCCCTGACACTATTACTGAAGACAAAAATGGGTGCATAAGCAAATGTGGTGAAGAAAACTGGTGGTGCCAGACTATTACAAGATATAGTGTTTGCTGCTCTGAAGGCTTGAAGATAAAAAGCAGCCATCAGGCAGGGAAGTAAAAAATCCCACATGGATGAAGCTCACCAGCATACATGATCACGATTTATGAACAGCAGCAGGTTGCAGGCATCAGAAGACCCCAAACAAACAATCATATCCATGTGAATGAGGTGGGTTGTAGTGGAGACACAAAGCCCATCTGCAGATAATTGGACTTCCCCTCACAAAAGGGTCACAAGGAAGGGATGAGTCAGTCATGGTGCAGTATAGCACTGAAAAACACACCACATTCCTCTAATTCATTAATGCTTTCTCTTCCCTGCAATCCTGACTCCAGTTCTACCTTACATTCTGACTAGACCAGAGCAGGTACACGGGTACAGATAAGACAGATAAACCCCTCAGGATCAGTAATGGGAGTAGGGATACCATGAAGTTTGGAGGAAGGTGGGAGAAGAAAAGGGAGAAAGGGGAACCAATTCTGTATAATTCCCACCCTATCCCAGGGGAACGAACAACAGAAATGTGTGTGAAGTGAGACAATGAATGATGTAAGATATGAAAATAATATTTTATAATTTGTCAAGGATTCATGAGGGTGGGAACATCAGAGAGGGAGGTAAAAAAACCGAGGATCTGATACAGAGGGCTCAAGTATAAAGAAAATGTTTTGAAAAAGATGATGGCAACATGTACAAATGTGCTTGATACAATTGATATATGGAGTGTTATAAGAGATGTAAGAGCCTCCAATAAAGTGATTTATAATAAAAGAACTATTTTCTAGTCCAAATAAATAAAAATTAAATTAAAGATACAATGGACAATAAAAGTATTAAGGTACTACCCAATCCAGAATATCATCAAAATCATATTATATTGCAATTAAGTTTTAGCTAAAAAATGTTAGCTAATACATGTCTTTTCATGCCTGTATAACCTTTTTAATTCAAATGAAATTATCATGCTAAATATAATCAAATGTTTAATGTTGGTTTATATATCTTTAATATTGATGATAGATGAAAGTTCCTTCTTGCATTCTCTATTTATTTATAAGGTGATGCCAGATATAGATCCAATATAAAAAATATTTAAACAAAATATATTAGTCTCTAGGGCTTATAATTTGTTCAAATACTCCAAACAAATAAGCATATTGGGGGTTGTGAATTATGTACATCTAACCTACTAAGGGCTTACCATTTTCGAGTGTTGAATTTGTTAGTTGCTTCTAAGTTGATTACATCTCAGGGGGACACCTTTTGTGCAGAGTTGAACTATACTTTCTGGGGTTTAAAAGCTATGACCTTGTAAAAGTAAGACCTAGGTTACTATGACTTCAGTTACATGATATCACCTATCTGAGCTAACACCACATCACCTAACATTTCTTCTACATTCTCTTGGCAATTGCAAGGCAAAGGCAAGTCTGATTTAAGACTCTTGTCCTTCATAGAGCAGGGTACAAAAATCGATTGCAAGAAGCATCCACTTTGAGAACTGACTTTACTTCTACAATTTGCCACCAGCACTCCCATTCTTGGATAAGACTAATATGAAACAAATATTCATTTTAGCAGTCTTAAAAATTGTTTTAAATTCTGAAATATAAGCATATATAGAATATAACATAAGAGAATAGTAGAATAAATAAACTATTTCATGTGGAAAATTTATTATCTCAAAATTCTTTATAATATATAAACTATCAATCAACAGGCAAAACTAGTTAAACAAATTTATTTTATCACTGTAGAAATAAAATCATGTATATTTTCAGATAATAATGTTTATAGATCAACACAGAAAACATTTTTATAATATTTACGTAAGATTCACAATTTAATATTGGGCATCATGCACAAAGCAGAGCATGGTATAACTTTCCTGTCATAATCATTACTTCAATATATTGCAGGGAAATTTTTAGGAATACAGGTAGCCCAGCTTTTTAAATTCCTTCCACAACTGTCATTCATTCAACAAATCTTTTTTCCTTTTCTTTCTAATCTCTTTTTTTTTATTCCTTATGTAGAATTTCTTTCATTTTAAAATCACTTTATTGGGGGCTTGTACAACTCTTATCACAATCCATAAATCCATCTACTGTGTCAAGCACATTTGTACATATGTTGCCATCATCATTCTCAAAACATTTGCTTTCTACTTGAGCCCTCGGTATCAGCTCCTCAGTTTTTCCCCTCCATCCCCGCTCCCCCCTTCCCCATGAAACCTCAATAATTTATAAATTATTATTATTTTGTCATATCTTATACCATGGGATGTCTCCCTTCACCCACTTCTCTGCTATCCATCCCCCTGGGAGGAGGTTATATGTAGATCCTTCTAATCTGTTCCCCATTTCTCCCTCACCTTCCCTCCACCCTCCCAATATCGCCACTCTTACCACTGGTCTAAAGATTATATATATATATATATATATATATATATATATATATATATATATATATATGACATTTCATAGCAAGTTACAAGTTATACAATTTTTATAAATTCTAATATCCCCAAATTCCTAAACCTATACACAGAAAAACTGATTATAGTTAGCTTCTCCATTAGAATTGAAATACAATTTGTAGGTAAATCTAAACAAATTCATAGCGTTCTTATTTAGTCTTACTTCACTGCAGGAGTGAACACTTTTTCATGCAAATTCCACTTAAATATTGATAATGTCACTCACAGGCCATACAAAATTATGAACTTGAAAATTTGATCATGAGGTGTTGAAGGGATCAGGTAGCTGACACCAAAGAACAAAAACCATCATTGTTTGCTCACCTTCCCATATAAATGCTGAAGACAATTGTGTGTATAAGTGTGGTGAATAAGGCTGATGGTGCCCGACTACCGAGAGATAGAGCGTCTGGGATTCTAAAGGCTTGAAGGTAAGCAGTGGCCATCTAGCCCAGAAGCAACAAAGCCCACATGGAAAAAGCACACCAGCATGTGTAATCATGAAGTTCAACGGGACCAGGTATCAAGCACCAAAGGGGAAGCAAATGAAGGGAGCATGTGATGCGACCCAATGCCCATCTGTAGACAATTGGACATCCCTTGCATAGAGGTAGTGAGAAGGAGATGAGTCACTCAAGGTGCAATGTAGCATTGATGAAACTCACAACCTTCCTCTAGTTCTTTAATGCTTCCTCCCTCCACTATCATGATCCCAATTCTACCTTGCAAACCTACTTAGACCAGAAGATGCACAGTGGTGCAGATGGAAACTGGAAACACAGGGAATCCAGGACAGATGAACCCCTCATGACCAGTGGTGAGAGTAGTGATACCGGGAGGGAGGAGGGAAGCAGGGGCAGAAAGGGGGAACAGATTACAAGGATCTACATATAACTACCTTCCTGGGGGATGGGCAACAGAAAAGTGGGTGAAGGGAGACAGTGGACAGTGTAAGATATGATAAACTAATAATTTATAAATTATCAAGGGTTCATGAGGGAGGGGGTAGTGGGGAGAGCTGGGGGGAGGGGGGGGGAGGAAAATGAGTTGCTGATTCCAGGAGCCCAAGCAGAAAGCGAGAGTTTTGAGAATGATGAGTGCAATGAATGTATGTGTGCTTTACAAAATTGATGTATGTGATAAGAGTTGTATGTGCCCAATAAAATGATTTAAAAAAGAAAATTTTCTTGCTATATTTAGTCACATTCAGCCCTAATGTGATGGCTGGAACGGCTTCTCACTGGTGAAGTGTGTGATGTTAGCTGGTATTCATGATTTCATGGATCTCATATGACCCAGGGGCGGGGATGTTCCCTACCTCTGCTTGAGTGTAAGAAAAGGCTCAAAATATTTTGAGAGACTTAAAATCTGCAGTGAAACAAGTGAAGGTGGTTGTGGTCATGTAATTGTCATGAATCGCGGTTGGTTGACTTGTTTCAACGTGGCTACAAACTTACATAAAATCCCAGGGCAAGTAGAAGTGGTGTATGGGAGGAAAACAAGTCTTTGTGCTCCTGTGAAGATCTCCAGTCTTGGAAAATCACACAGGACAGTTCTATCTGGTCCTACAGGGTCCCTCTGAGTCAGCATCAACCTGAAAGCAGTGGGTTTTTTATGAGTGGTCTCTAGTTAGACATTTGTAACCAGGGAACTCATTTAACAACTATGTAAAAATTAGAATAATAATTATATTTGAGAAAAATTTAAATTTTTCTCTGAACAAATAATCTATATTTTAAGGAAAAATATCTTTCCTTAACATATATGAAAGGCCTTAATAAGGATTATGGAACAATTTTATTATCTTTGATTCCATTTTCAACAAAGTTTTTGAAATATATCTATATCTATATGTATAATTTATTCCCCCATCATGTGGTGCCTTTACATAAACTCCTAGCATATGCATATTTCTATGATATACACACAGGAAAAAGAAATTGAGGGTACAAGTTGGAAACCATATTGCACTGTGAAAGGTTTTTGAAATTAGGAAAGTTGATGTAAGGATAGGATCCAAGAAAAGCTACTGGCATTTTATCACTGGGAATTATGGAAAAGAGGAAGTAATGATGAATTGGGGCTACTGACAGTTGTGCCAAGAAGAACAGGTGCTAAAAACCTAGACATAAAAATCCCCAGATGTTTTGATCAGGGTGGTTTACTAAACTTCTGTAACTCTTAAGATTATCAAATTCACATTCAGTCAAGCACATTCTTGATTTAAATTCAGATTACAAATGCTGTCTCCATGTTTCAAATGAAGTGGAGTATTCAAAATAAAAAGAAGTGCTTTAGATTACACAGAACACTGCTAATCACAAGGTTGGTGGTTTAAACCCACCATCAGTTCCAGGTGAGAAAGATGAGGCTATCTCCTCCCATGAAAATTTAGAGTCTTGAAAATGCTACACTGGATCTCTATGAGTCGGAATCAGCTCAATGAGCTTGGGTTTATTCAACATAAATGCTTTACTTTGGGAAGGAAATTCTGGTGAGCCATCTTTTTTTTCTGAAAACAAAAAATAGACATTGAAAAACCTATGAAAAAGTTTTACTGTGAGACACGTGAGCCAGTCATGAATCAAAATTTACTAGTTTTTTAATGGTGACATTGACATTGAGTTATAAAATTGTCTCTTATGAGATTAAATAAATGAAGGTATATTTATTAAAACTGCAGCATATGACCATTCAGGCTCTGAACTTGTAGGACTGAGAATTTGGACCATTAACAGGGTACATGTGAACACGGTTTCACTACCAACTCATCAGTACAAAGGTCAGAATCAAATGACTATCATTAGATATATACAGTGGTGTCATCTTTAAAAAAGAGATGAAGTGATATTTTTGTTCTTAAATGTGTACAGCAGGAACATAAACCAAAACTCCCTGTCTTAAACCTTAACACACTTGCCTCTTATAAATCCTTGTTTTCTCTTCCAAAACCATCTTGATGCCCACGTGTTTTAGATGGCTGAACTATAAGATGCAGAAGCACTGTCTGACTCAGATGTGACTTGAGTAAATGACAAGAGCCTTTATTACAGGGCTCAGTAACTCACTGCCACATCAAGGCCAGGCCCACTCACAGCCGCAGGGTGGAATGCCCTGTGTGGGTTTCCAAGACTGTAATTGTTTATGGGAGGAGAGCACCTTGCACTTCTCTCAGGGAGCGGATGGTGGCTTGGACCTGCTGACCTTGCCAAGTGTAACCACTCCAACACTCCAGCTCTTCTTGTTTTTTATATTGAAGCCTTTGAGACATTGGGCTTTATTTCATAGCCCAGCATTGATTTACTAATAGCTACCCTACATGAGTTAGGCTGTCTATAGCTATGTGTCACAGAAAATTCAATATCAAATTGGTTTAGATCAGGATCTCCCCAAAATGAGTCAGATACCCCTACTCTGCCCGAGGGTGCTGGAAAAATCCAAAGGGCCGTGCAAAAGCGAGCATCTATACTTCATCATGGATTATGAACTATGTTGTTCAAAAGTTTTTAATTCCCAGTGGGGTTCTGAAAAGGGGTGGTAGGCCAAATAAGTTTGGAAAGGCATGCTTTAGAAAATATGAAAAAGCATCCTAAGTGGAAGATCATAATTCAGTAGGTTTCCAAGGCTGGTTGATTGTGTGACTCATGGATATCAATGAAAACGACTTACTTTAAAAAAAAATCTCTTTATCCTCCTCTGTGTCTCAACTTTTCAATAGTGCTGCTTCCCTTCATGGTTCTACTCAGACTGCAACAGATGGAATCTCTACACCAAGATTAGCAACATGGAGCAAGAAGGCTGTCTCCTCCACGTCCTCTCATTAGGAGTGAGCATATCATTTCCCCAAAGACTTCAGAAGTCCTTGCTCTTATCTCATTGGCCAGTACTTAGTTTTATATACCCAACCTTATACCATCAAAGACAAGAGGACTGAGAACATGATGGTTATCTGAGATCAATTGGATTAAAGAGAGTATGCTGATAATATATGTAAATAAAAGGTGGCTATTTGAGCCAAATCAAAGGTTCTGCTAATTCTGTGTGCCAAATGCAGGTTCATTAGGATAGTGCATTTTAATAGTGTCCCGCAGCTATGTGTCCACTAAGAGGTTATGACATAAGTAGTCTAACCAGAAGTCTAATTTTGAACCACTATTACTGCAGAGGTGAAGCATATACCATCATTGTATTAACTAACTACTTTAGGTAACACAGACAAGATAAAATATATTTGTTCAATCACTAGCCATACTCTAACTTTTTAAAAAGTTCATTTCTTCCTTTTTGCTACTACAAATGGTCAGTGAGTTCAAGCAGTCTGTTGATTAAATTCTCTAATGGGGCATAAAAGTAATAAAGGGATCTGCCATATACCTCTCTAGGAATTAATAAAAAAGGTACCAATTTCGGTATCAAGCAGCAGTCAAATGAGTTTCTTAATACATATTGCTTGACATCTAAGAAAATGGCAAAAATGATAGGGAATGGAAACAGATGAGAAAGGGATGGGGGAAATGATTTAAAAAATCAAACCCACAGCCGCATGGCCATTGTGTTAATTGTAATTTATATAGATCCTATGGGACAGAGTAGAACTGCCATATGGTTTTTTTCCAAGGCTCTAATCTTTGGGGGAGGAAGACTATCATATCTTTCTTTCAAGAACAGTTTGTGAATTCAAACTGCCAGCCTTTCAATGACTTAGCTCCTACACCACCAGGACTCCTATGAGAAAAACAAAGGCATTCCATAATTTTTAAAATGCCATCTCACTTCATAAAATTAATTAAATATTTTATTATATGTCAACCTAGATTCGCATTATTTCTCAATTAAAAGATTAACCCAATTTTTACCAATTAACCCAAGGGAATGTCAGCTTTTTCGTCTGCTTAAAGCAAGCAATACAACAGCACACTAGACGCCACGATTAGAAAGAGTCACTATAATTTTCTTTGAACTGGCTAAACACTTAAGCAGCAGTAAAACAGACCCTATTTTCCTGTTGAATGCATTCAAAACACCACTTTGTACAGGCAGAGAGTATTTAGAGGCCATGGCATTGAGTTTACCTGCAAAGAATTTTCCAACAAGCTTGGGGCAAAGTGGAAAGTGTTGACATGTTTGGAGAGTTAGAATTTTTAGTTTTAAAAAAATCTCAATTATTAGCTTCATGACCTTGGGAAATTCCCTGAGGTATTCTTGGCTTCAACTCTTAATCTACAAAGGAAGAACAATGAATATATTTCTATAAACTTCACAGAGTTGTGTTAGTCAAGTAAAAATCACCCCCCAAGGTCAGGGAAAAAAAGTTGATGTAAATTATAACTGACATAGTATACTGATTAAAAATTTATGGTCTTGAAATTACTACTTATTCATTCAGATATTTTACACCCATATTCAGCTTTGGGCAGTTCAGAAGCCACATTTTCTTGTGACCGCTCAGGTTCACGAGTGTGAAGACCAACTCCTAGCTCAAGGTAGTAAAGATGTACTGATGTCACAGTATCTTCCATTTTCTCATGACACCTTGTGAAAGGGCCATTTCCTTTTCCTTTGTAATGAACTCCCCCTTAACATTCAAAAGGAGGAGCATAGTCCTTTGTCTCCATAAGTATTTGTAAACTTGTGCAGTTCTACCTGTTCACAATGTTCTAGGTGTTGAAGAGACAGAACGTAATGCGGGCCAGTGGGGAACATGTCTTCCACAAAGACTATGGCTCTCTCTGTCTCCTGAGACTGGCCCAACACATTTGGAAGTCTCATTTTATTAGTCCTACTCTAAACTCACAGTCATATGGCTTGTTATAGGTTGAATGGTGTCCCTCCCCTAAAGAAAATATGAGCTGAAATCTAAACCTTTGTACATTTGGATGCAACCTTATTTGGCAATTGGGCTTTTCTTGTTATCAGTTAATGAGGTTATACCCATGGAAGGTAATCCATAGATCTATTAATTTCAGAATTATAAGAAGACTGGAATAGACACAAAGACAGAGATGGAGGGAGACAGAGCTCTGTGGCTATCACCTACAAGTCACTTCATGATCAGGAACCAAGACAAGATACACTCTGGGCTGCAATGCAAGCCAGAAGCAACATGGCCGACACCCAGGATTCACTCTGGAATTGTGAGAAAACACATTTCTGCTCTTTAAAGTCACTCGCCTGTGATATTTGTGTTACAGCAGCACTGAGTAAGACACACCTTTATCCACAATACATGCATAATACCATTTTTGGCACATCAAGCCAGTAACTAGCACAAGAAAAATAAGTTAACATGTTTTCTCTGACTAGCAATACTCCCAATATTGGAAGCTACTTTAATTCTTAAAGTCATGTGTTCAAGCCAAGCATATCATATGAGAATATTCAGGGAATAAATTGAGGTATTGTGGTTTAACAAGGGTAACAAGTTAATTTATACACTGATTAAACTTTTAAAAAGCCTAGTCTCCATAAGAGACTATGGAGTAAGCAAGAATGTATTTAAAATATATCCAATGTCACTTGTAGAGAGTATTATCATTCAAATGCATGAATAAATACACGTGGGTGATCAGCATACCACATAAAATATAAACCCATTAGTAATCAGAGTATTCCCAAGTATTTTCATGTTTCACAAAATTATGTGACCACTTATGACATGTTGATGTCATAAGTAAGAGTCCACTGGGTATACAGTAACACATCAGAACCTTAGCATAGATCTGGAAGACACAGACTGTGTGTTACAATACCTTAGTCAACGCAAAAGATAAATGTGACAAAATACAGTAATTATTGTCCCTTCAAAATCAAGGGTGTGCAGAGAGAAATTATGCTGGCAGATTGGAGGACTATTGTTGATATTAAAAAAGCTGTCTAGGAGAAACCATGACCTAAACTCTCTTAGTTATGTAAATGCCTTGTATAATAAGTATTACATAGAAAAAAAATTAACTCACTGAATATAACCCAACAACTTACAAAAGTTTAAGAAAAGAGAGAAAACTACATTTGGGAAGCCATAAGGCAGAAACATTGACCAGAAGGGAACATGTAGACTGAGATCTAGAGAAAATTCAGAACAAAAAAAGAAACAGAAGTTCAGGAGCGGAAGAAGGCAAAATCAGGTGTCAAAGAGAGAGTACAAAGACCAGTAACCCACCTGGATGATGAGGAGAGGCAGTGAGCGGAGGCTGTGTCAGCTCCTGAGGAAGAAGACTGTGTGAGGGCTTCTGAATGACTTTCACACTCAAGTGGGCTGGATGTGATCACTTCCACGTGCCTTCCCTTTTTTTTTCCTCTTTTGTCGCTACAGCCAGAAGTAGGACGAAAACTGTGTTTGGAACTCTATACTAATGATATTTTTGTTCTGGTGTGTAGGAAGTGTTGGAAATAATGAAGCTGTTCTTAAGAGACCATTCCTTGACTTTCTATGGAAGAGGTGCACTCCCACTGTGAGCTGACAACATCTACTGAGGAAAAATCAAACTGAGAGAGGAGGCAGGACGGGATTTGGTATGACTTGTGGTTATACCAAATGGTTAAGCACTAGCCAGTTAACCATAAGATTAGAAGTTCAAGTCCACCTCAGAAGAAAAGCCTGATGTTTCTGCTTCTGAAAACAAACAAACAAAAACAGTCACAGGAAGCCCTGTGGAGTGCAATTCTGCTCTGACATGCACATGGTCAGTATGTGCTAAGCCAAAGGGAAGAAAAAGAAAATCATTGTTATTATAAGACTCTCCTCCCCGCCCCTGCCCACGGACCCCCCAGAATCCTGAGGGAATCCCATTTTTGAGAATTTTGACAAGCCTCATTTAAAATGCAGGTATTTGTTTTCTTTTGTAGAAAAAATATCAAACTACATGAAAGCTACATGTGGAGAAAGAAACTGTTCAGCTCTCATCCACTGCAATCTCCGTCGATTGGCATGTTTACACGGACACAGTTATGTACATGTGAGGCTCAGAAACAAGCTTGCAGTTTTTAGTGCCAATCCACCAAGTAGCTACAATCATTGCTATTTTAATAACTCTACTCATTTCAAAGAAACCAGAGTAATGCAACTCCCTGCAAAAGCCTGGAAACTGACTAAGCCCTCAGGGTATCTGCATTTCTAAAGGAAAGAGGCTCAAAATTTACCAAGCCAGTTATAAGCACATTAAAAAGGAAAGGTTAAAAACAACATTGTAAGAGTCTCCCTAAATTTCATGCCTGCTAACTCTTTACAGATAGTATAAAAATTAAAAGAAATGAGTATAAATTATATATATATATATAATTTATAAAGTACATAATACATAAAGGATAAAGCATGTACTTAGACCTCAATGGAAAATGGGTGCAGGAGTTTCCGTGTTGCTCTGGGGAACTTAAAGCCATCTGGTGGAGAGAGGTGGCCAACCTCTAAACTTGACTTTGTGTGGAATGGGTTTGCTTTGGCGCTCAGTAGTGGCTGTATTTACTCCTCTGAGTGACCATCTCCGTAAGACTTTCAGAGATCAAGCTTATGCTGTTCTGATAGCACCCAATGGGATCTTAAGGAGGAAACTCCGGTGGCATAGAGTTAAGACATCGACTACTCTACACGCATGGGGTAGCCCGAATTCAAAATCACCCTAATGACAATTGGTTTGATTTTGGGCTTGAAACCCTTAAAATATTGTTAGGTGCCATTGAGTTGATTCTGACCAGCAGGGAGCCCAGGTGACAGGACCGCACCATAGGGTCTTCTTGGCTGTAATCTTTTTTGTCTGTTTGTTTTCTTTCTTTTTTTGTTTGTTTAAATCATTTTATTGGGGGCTCATACAACTCTTATCACAATCCATACGTCCATCCATTGTGTCAAGCATATTTGTACATTTGTTGCCATCATTATTCTCAAAACATTTGCTTTCTACTTGAGCCCTTGGTATCAGCTCCTCACTTTCCCCCTCCCTCCCCACTTCCCCTTTCCCATGAACCATTGATAAATTTATAAATTATTATTATTTTGTCATATCTTACACCATCTGATGTCTTCCTTGACCCACTTCTCCACTGTCTGTCCTCCCAGGGAGGAGGTTATATGTAGATCCTTGTAATCTGTTCCCCCTTTCTCCCTCACCCTTCCTCCAACTTTCCAGTATCGCCAGTCTCACCACTGGTCCTGAGGTGTTCATCCGCCCTGGATTCCCTATTTCCAGTTCCTATCTGTACCAGTGTACATGCTCCTGTAGTCTTTAAGGGATCAGATTACCAAATCTTTGGCCTGTAGAGCTCTTAGATGAATTTGAACCCTAGAATCACCAGGTACTTCTGCACCGCCAGAGTGTCCCATCGTTTTAAGTATCATGTACAAGATTAAGTCACGAAAGTATTGCTACTGCCTACATGCATGATTTTACTCAGAACAAAATGTATTTAAATATCTATCTGTGATGGATAGATGAATGTACACCAAGGTTTTCATTAATACACTTGTCAGAGTTCGCTTAGGGCAGTGGTTCTCAACCTTCCTCATGCTGCAACCCTTTAATACAGTTCCTCATGTTGTGGTGACCCCAACCATGAAACATCTTCTTTCATACTTCATAACTGCAATTTTGCTACTGTTATGAATCATAATGTAAATATCTGATCTACAGGATGTATTTTCATTGTTACAAATTGACCATAATTAAAGAACAGTGATTACTCACAAAAACAATATGTAATTATATATTGTGAAATATTTATTTTTAATTACAAAGAAATGAAATTTTATCTTGAAGAATGGTGTAGCATGGGTAACAGTCTTAATATAACAACAGTAAACTACATTGCTACATTTTGGGACAGTATGTGTAAAAAGCCAACATCAGTGTGAAGGTTGAGATAGCTTCTTTCTCACCAGACCAGAAATTCTCAGGGCAGTCTTTGCAAGAGCATAACGAAGATCATCTTCTACGACAAATCTACTTCTGTATTTAGACTTGAAAACCAACAAGCTGGAAAACTCTGTTTCACAAAGATATGTTGTTGGAAATGGAAGAGGAAGTTACAACACTGTTTAGACAGAACAGGGTAGGACTTGATCCAGAATCTTGTAATTGGCATTATAGAGGAATCAGTTATCACTGCATCTCTGTCAATAAGTTTAATGAACTCCTCTTGTGCTGTCTGAGGAACACCTTCAACTTTGACTGTGAATGGCATTCTGGCAAGTGCAATTGGGGTGTCAGGTAGATTTGTAAAGTACGATGAAATTTTGTGTGCAAGCTTGTGCAAATGTTCTTTCACAGAAATGATCATCATAATCCTTTGTCTGGTTCAATGTCATGTTCCTCAAATAAATCAAATAAGGTAGGCAACATGTAAATTTTATTTTTATCCAATTTTTGTTCCCGAAGCTGAAGTTTCATTTGGAATGATCAGATTTTTCAGACAAATTGAGGTATGTTGGATTTGGTCCTTGCAGTGACAAATTTAACTCATTCAAGATGGCAAAGATGTCAACCAAGTAAGCTATTTTCTGAAGTTCACTTTTATTGCTGAAATGTGCTTCAAACTGCAGTCTTGCTTTGTGATTACAAAATGTTTTGAGTTCATCATGAAGGTCAAAAACATGTTTTAAAACTTTTCCTCTTGACAATCATCTCACTTCAGTGTGAAATAGCAGAGCATTATTTGGAGCATCCAACTCATTGCACAGTTGGGAAAACAGTCGACTGTTTAAAGTGCTCGCCTTTACAAAATTGACAGAATTTATGATACTTTTCATTACTTCTTGTAACTCTTATGGCAGCATCTTCATTGCTAATGTTTTTGATGAATCATACAGTGAGTTCCAATGACTTTTGGTGACTCATTCAGTAGCAAACGTTGAAATCCAGATTAACATCCTAGCATAGCTGGAGCACCATCTGCACAAACACCACAAAGAGATCTTATGCTCTTTCAGAAATAAACCAACTCTGTCAAATATATCACATGCAGTAGTTGTTGCTTCAAGAGGTTTGCAAAAAAAGGAAACTCACAATCATTAATAAACCTCATGTAAACCAGTCACTGTGAACCGTTTGCAACGTTTGTAGATTCGTCAAGCTGGATGCTAAATATTGGAAGTTGAGCAGATTTAATTTCCTTGATTACCTGATCAAGAATATCAGCAGACATGCCATTTATTATTCTGTGGACATTGTCATTAGATCTGGAAATTGCACTTAATTTTGTAACAAATTAATCTGCGATCATAGCTCGAACAATATCTTTGGCCATCGGCAACAGTAAATCCTCAGCAATGGTGTGAGGTTTCATATCTCTGGCGATTCTGAGTGCCATCAAATACGAAGCATCACGGGCTGCTACATTTTGTTCGTGGTACTTACCACTAGTGTCAAGTCTAGCTTTCTTGAGTCCATTAGCATTGCTTCTAGAATAATTGGTATCCTGGTCAGCAAAGATTGGATGCTTGCTTTCAAAATGGCATTTTAGTTTGTCCGGCTTCATAGATTAGACTGTTAGAACTTCACAACAAATAACACATTGCTGTTGCTTATTTCCTGTTGTAATTATTAAGGTAAAACCATACTGTTAAAAATCCTCACTATATTTTCTTTTCTTAACATTCTTCTCTACATGATCCATTGTCATGGAATGGTTTGCTAATGAAAATAATATATAACAATAGCTTTAATAATACAAAAGATGATATATGGCATACTTCAGCCAATACAGTTCATTAACATTTCCTATGATTTACCATTCTGTTGCTTTTTTTTATATAGCTGTTACTATCACAAGGGAGGAGTATTTATATCAACCACAGCTGAATATAAAAAGACTTATCAGCATCCAGATTAAGTTCCCATGGTACAGATATATATATATATATATGCAGTAGTTGATGACTTTATAGTACATGATTTTATATTTACCCAGTAATTAAAATTCATGAAGTGTCATTTTACCTCTAATACTGCTGCTTTCAACTCCATATCTGCTTTTAACAGAGTAAGTACTCTCTACACAGAAGCTGCTCTCTACACATGTATGACTGTTCTGCATAAGTACATGATATAGTTAGTTTATTGTGCCAACCTGGCCAATAAACACATGTGGGGTTAATTGAAGGGTGGAGAGACAAATGGCTCCTTGAGCCTCGCCTTTCTAGTTCTTGGGTCTCTTGCTTTCTGATGGTTGGACCACGGTGCAGCTGCCTTAGCAGATTCCCTGCTGCAACTGGCAAGGCTCACTTCCTGCAACATATCCTTGAGGGGAAGCCACATGGACCTACCCCAGGGAAGCTCTAGCAAGAGCAGCTGTGTGGAGACCCCTGCCAGCACTGAGATGCTTACACATCCACTGACTCAGTTTTTCTCCTGCAGTTGGCATCATTGCATGTGTTTGTGAGATGGGGGAGGAGTTTGTGGATTGGTGTCGGACATATGGGTTAATGTTGGACTTGTGGGCTTGGACAGCATTGGGTTGGGATGTTTTCTTGATGTGCACTTCACTTTTATAAAAAAACTCTCTCATATATATGAGTTTTTGTGGATTTGTTTCTCTCAATGGCCTAGACTAACACAGTACCTTATGTTGTCAACCCTGCACATACACCTGCATTTTTACGGGGTGTATGTGATGGGGTTGGCACGATGATGTTATCATGCTGGGTACTCATATATGGGCATATCTGCATGTGGTCAAAGCTGCCTGGAGATGGATAGAGGAGTGGTGTCTCGGTTCATAAAACGATTGGAAATATGTGTTTTCTGATGGATTTGGGCAAGTCCTGTGAAAGGGTCATTTGACACCAAAAGGGGGTCATGACCCACAGGTTGAGAACCGCTGCCTTAGGGTGACTTCAAAATGACAAAAGTTCTAACAAAACAAAGACTCAGGGAAATTGCTGAGTCAGATAAATTCAAGGTAGAGAGATCTGCTCAGAAGCTTTGGGGAATTATAACTGGGTAATTATGACAGAAGAGTTACATGGACATAGGGATTTATTAAGAGGTTTCAAAATTAAAATTACATTGATTTAAAAAAAAATTTTTAAGGCCAGGATAATTGTGCCAAAAAAGTTTTTCCATCCCAAAGGATCATGCTGATTCCTCAAGGGTAGTAATGGCTCTTCTAGAAGAATTTCATTGAGAAGCGTTACCTCACCTACCCCATGGCCTGGTTCTTGACTCTTCAGATTAGATTATTTTTGTTCCAAACTCTCAAAGAACAATTTGAGTTCCTAAAAGATGCCAAGTACTATTTGATGTGGAATAGAACAGAGGGTGCAGGAGTCTCCCAGGAATTGTTAGAGAGATGGAAACACTGCCTGCATCAGTGTATTTGATATGGATATCTTAGATCTATGACATGGAGAGAAACAATAGCTTCACATTTTAATACTTCTGTTTCTATAATTTTGTAGTAATGCTTTCTGACTCACCCTTGAATAATTCCTGGTATGGGAAACACACCTCCCAACTAGATTATATCCTTTTAAAGAAGTTGCCTCTGCAGCCCATCTAGGACACAATGTAGTGTTTTTGCAAGAAGGTGCCTAGATATTTTAGTTCAAGACTGAGTCATGATGCTTAATGTATTTACCAGGATTCCATATTTGTCACACAAGAACATTTGACTCAGCCAGTATTGTAACCACAGTATTTTTATAATGGCTATTCAATGTAATGAATCCTGGCCCATATTTATATTCACTATAAACCTTTTTCAAGTGAGAAAAGGCCTGTGGCGTTTGTATTCAGCATTTCCAAGAAAGATCTTCAGGTAAAACACTATTCAGGTTTGGGGGAAAACATAAGAACAGATTTGTAACACTGGCATTTCTTAACCTGAACCCCAAGTTAGTGAATTTAATTTCAATTTAGGTGAGGCCAGAGTATACTGAACTAAATTGCAAAGGTAGTCTGCTTAAGAAGGATTTTTAGTTGAGACCATTGAAAAAGTGGGGCTAGTGACCCCAGGGCTGTGAGTTATTTTTTAGTACCTCACTCATTTAGACTTAGAAAAATGTACTGTAGAGGTTTTAAATTTTCAATCCAATCAAAGAGAAATATGGGAAAAAGTAATTGTCAGTCTCCTGAAGGTAAAACCCACCTTCTACCATCAAGTTGTAATACAAGAGCTACGGATGGATAATGAAAAAATTGAGGTGAATGTCTCATTGCCTCTATTGGTTGTAATACAGAGTCTTGTTTGGAAACAAATCCCCTAATTACAAGGAAAACCCCTACCCTACAACAGTTCTCAGAAAGAGTGAAGAAGTCCTTCTGGTGGTTACACTTGAGGACACCCTTGGGTCTTCCTCCAGATTCCAAGGGGAAGTTCCATCATGGGGCGATGGCTTAAACAAGCTTCCTCTGAAACTTCTGGAACATTTCTCCCCACAAAATTATAATCATCCACCATTTTCCAGCCACTGCTTTAGCCTAAGACCAGGAGAAACTCATTAAGTTCAAATGTTCTAGTAGGAGAATGATGATTCAGTACAGCAAATTGGAAAAACATAGACTGTGTACCAATTACTTTGGTTTTGAATTCCAACCATGAGATAACCCTGGGATAAGCCTGTTTACCTCTTGCTATGAATTGCTTTGTACTTTTAAGAAAAATATGTTGAAATCTTACCCTTTTAAGGGGTATGTAACCTTGTTTGATGAAACAGTGCCTTTGAAGCTGTACGTCATCTTGGAGTGAGGTGGGTTGTAAATGTAACACTTTTCTGTGATTGTTTTGTGAAATGGGATAGCAGAAACATGCTGTGTTAGTCTGGGTAAACTAGAGAAACAAATCCACAGAAACTCATATTTATAAGAGGGCATTTTATATATAAAGGGTAAGTATACATTCAGAAAGCATCCCAACTCAATCCAATCCAAGCCCATCAGTTCTATTTAGCCCATATGTCCGACCCTGATCTACAAAGTCCTCCTCAAACTCACAAAACACACAGAAAAATGCTGAATGCTCGAGGATCACAGGCCAGTGGGTAGAAAGTCTTTGAATCCAGTGGCAGTGCAAACATCTCAGCACTGGCAGAGGTCTCCACGCAGCTCCTCCAGCTCCCAGGGCTACATCGGGGTAGGTCTATGTGGCTTCTCCTCAGGGATGTCTCGCAGGAAATGAGCCTTGCAGCAGCTGAAGCAGGGAAATGACTAAAGCAGCTGCACTCTGGTCCGACCATCAGAGAGCAATAGATCCAAGGACAGGGAAGGTGAGGCTCACTGAGCCAGTTAGCTGGCTGCCTTCAATTAAGCCCACATGTGTTTATCGGTCAGGTTGGCACAATTAACCTTAACTATCTCACATATGTAAATAGAGTTACCCAAGGAAAAAAGGAAGAAACTCTGAAAAGATACATCTACAAGCCAAGGAATATCAATACATTCTCAGGGCATAGTGTCTTATGGGTCGGAACTCCGAACACCACCACCAACAACAATCAGGAACTGGAAGAGACTGGACAGCTCTTCCTCTAAGGCTGATGAGGAAAGAGCCTCTCCCTGTTAATGCCCTGAAGTCCCATTACTCGGCTCCAGAACGGTGAGAAAAGAAATTTCTCCTTCTTCATTTTCAATGTATGCTCCCCACTCTGGGATCTTATGATGACAATCTTTTTGAAGACTGAACTAGCACAGAGGACTGAACAAGCGTGGGGGATTGAACTAGCATAGAGGATTGAACTTGAGCCTTTTGCAGATGTGTCCCACTCTTTCTTATGGAGCAGGAGGCTTTTGTAGCTGGATCTACTCTGTCTCCACTACTGCCGTTATAATGAAAGCTCGTAAGTAAATGTATGTATTCTTTCTTTTATTCATCTAGATGAAGTGTATAGAAACTGGACATTGACACATACTAATTTCATTAGGATTATTCTGGTTTGAGAATGAGACATGACTGGAACTAATTTAAGTGAAAAAAAAGGCATTTTCCAGAGAAAAAAATTAGTACTTTCTAGAAGTGTGACCTGAATAAATTAGGAACTATCTTGGATCATTCAAGGAAATATAGACTAGCAATCAAAATTAATTATTAATAAAATCATTCAAATTTTGACTGAAGTATAGCATACAAAATTAAAGACAAAAAGGTTTATACCCCATGTAATCATTTGATAAAATTTGTCTCCAGTCATCTCTCTCTCTCAATAGCTCTCACATATTTAGACTAGCTTCTGTCTCTCCACACCCCACGCTGCCCTTCTGTTCATTTCGTCACAGTCAACTCCTAATCAGCCAATGTCCTGAAATCCTCCCTTATACAGACCTTACTCCTCTGTTCACTGGTAGTGTTTTTTTTTCAATATTCCCCTAGTTCTGACTATTTTTCAATCCTAATCCCAAAGTCAAGTACAGGTTTATTCCTTCGAAAGTTTCATTTTTCTCTATTCATACCCCAGATTCAGTAGCACAAAGCCAAAGAACTACGCTGAAAAAATTCACAATCAGCTTTAGATAGTGAAGGAAAAGGAGACACATCCTCTCAAGAATATCATCAAAAGGGAAACTGAATTTTTTTTTACAACTTAACCTCTTTCCCCACCATTAACATTGGCATCCATAGGAGATTTCTGAAATTCTAGGTTAGGAATGTAGTTTGAGAAAGCCACCAATAAGGATGTCCTGTTGTCATTCTGAGTGGATCAGGGACCTTGTAAGTCTTAGATTCACCTTAAAGGTCTCAGTCTTTTAAATGACAGATGCCCTAGGTTTCCTGGGAGCAATAAATATCAACAATGATAAACAGCTTGTGGATGCTTGAGGGCAATGGGAATCAGGGCTGTGATTAGTTCAGAAAGGTTTGATACTGAACACCACAATAATTCATCATGTACTCCTTAGAATTGGTACAATGCATACTCTGGCTTATGGAGATACACTTTTCACAAATATATATTTTGAAATCTGTGGGATTTTTTAAAGACTTCTTCACTAAATACATTCTTTGGTCCTCTCTTACTGCTCTTATTTGACTCAACCCACAACGTTCTAAATTAGCCAGTAAAGGCGCTCTCATTCTGTTTCTTCAAAATGCCTTTTTAGAATTTGACTTTCTCTTGCAAGTAAAGGTGGTGTGAATGCTCTTTAACACAGATCTGCTGTAGCAGAGCTGACAAGCAGATCCTTGGTGGCTTCTCTGGTCTGTGTTGTTCAGAAGGCTCAATGGGGCCTTAGCATTTTCAATGATTCCCCGTACCCCAATGGTTTTATTGGCACATCACTCACATATCATATAATTGAACAGGGCAATTGTTCAATCACATCAAGGGGAGTTGTACAATCACCAACACATCTTTCTTAGAGCCTCCCCCAGCCCCCTGGTTATATTGCCTTGAAACTGAGCCGTGCAGTCAGTTCTAGTGCTCTCTCTCCTCTCCCACACTCACTGTTTACTCCTGAAATCCCTTTCCCTCCGTATCATCCCCCCACACACACCCCTGCATTCCCTATAAAACCTTGCAACGGTTATTATCATCCTACATCCATTCCTCCTGTGCTTCACAGCTGGGAATAGTACTCAGGTGGTAAGGATAAGATCATATTAGTTAAAGGCAAAAATACAAATGATACATAAGAGGGAGAAGACCCCCATCAATGTTCAAAAACCAAGGGAAGGAATTTCTGTCATGGGACATCTAAGAGATACTTAAGGACCACTGGCCTGGTATTGAGTTCAATCCCACATAGTCGAGATTACAATGGTCTCTGCCTGATAGTAAGGCTGTTCTGGACTCTTGCCTTTGGCTGGAGTGGATCTGCCAGTGGCTGGGTCTGACTAGATACACTGCAGATGCGTTATGGGGTCCCACTGTCCTCCCCAGCCTTCTCCAAACTGGGTGTTCATAATTTTTGCTCAAATACTTTTCTCTTCATCATATTCAAATTTTGTAATTGTCATCTTTGGATCAGAGAAGCTGCTGGTATGCTTCTTCTGGGTGGACTTGGCTCCTCACTTAGATGGCTGCTTGTTTAGATACAAGACTTTATGATCCCAGTCCCTATTTTGATTAATAGCCGGGCACCATTTGCTTTCTTCACCACAGTTTGCTGTAGCACCCTTATCTTCAGTGATTATTTCATGAAGTTGTGCATAAGAACTAAGTGTTCTTAAGTTTAAGCTAGGATTTAGTGCGGGTCTGGAACTCATATCTGGATCTATGATTTTTGTTTTGCTGTAACTTGGATATTAACACATATGTCATATCATTCCACAGTTCAATTATGTCAGACATAGTTGTACAATTTCTTTCATAATCAGTCTCCAGACATAATTTTCCTTCCTTGACTTCTTGATGTCATTTCCCTGTTACCTTTCTCGCCCCTCCCCGCAAACGCTTATTCATATTTCATATTGAACAGTCACCTCCATCTCCATTTCTTCATATTCATCTGTTAACATTAAAAAGAAATGTACAACTTAGAAGAAACCAAAATTAGCAGCAAACATATATGACTTACCAGTTACTAGTCATTGTTGCGTCTGCCGTGACCCCTGGAAATCCCCAGTGTGTCCGGGTAGAACTGTGCTCTATAGGGCTGGCAGTGGCGGGATTGTGGAAGCAGATCTCCTGCCTTTCTTCTGAAGAGCCTCTGGGTGGACTCAGCTTTAACTTTTCCATGAGAGAGTTAGCATATTTACCATTCCTACCAACCAAAGATTTGCTTTTTGTCTTGTTCTGCTTTGAAATCAAGCTTTCTGTAAGTGACAACAATAGATTTGAGAATTACATCCTAGGTATAGAAAAATGGAAAAGTTTTCAAAATTTTATCATTTAACATCTTTTATTTTACATGTTAGAAAAGAAGAAAGGGGCATCCCTAAATTACATGTTCTCCCTTTCTTTGGAACTATAGAAAATGGAATGCTGTTGTGTGTGCATTACTGTTGCGTGAATTGGCCTTGTAGTTTTCCAGCTGCATTCTTTACGGGATCAGATAGCCAGGTGTTTTCTCCTGTGATGTGACTGGTGGGCTCAAACCACCCACCTTTCAGTTAGGAGCACAGTGCTTTACCCATGGTGTCACCAGGACTCCTCAAGAAACATCATAGATACCTGTAAAATATCTAATATATATATACCTAACATGAATGAGCAAGTAACAACATTTCTAACATTACCTGTTGAATGAGGCTGGTGTTAACTTATATATATCAAAAGAGGATTTTGAAGGTAAAATTAATGTGGAAGTAATGTATAAAATATAATGGGGTCATTATCATATTTACGGATATGACATTCTCTCTGGCTTACATTGTAAATAAATGGCTTCCAACAGTTAAATGAAGTAAGAATGACCTTCATAAACTCAACTCGAATTTGAAAAGAAAAAAAAAAGAAGTCTAGGTGCCTAACTCAGGGCTACTAATTAAAAGCTTCTGAGCCTGAAAGCTTGGAATCTGTAGCTCTTTGGAAACTTAAAAGAATTCCTCAAGTAATTCTCATTGATGACCAAATTTGGACCAAGTAGAAGACCCCACTGGTTTTCAAGGCTGGTACTTCCGTAACTACTCAGTCGTTCCATTAGCAACTGAGACCACCACATTCGTTTTTTCTACTGCGCCTAGGAATGTGCTCCAAACTGCAACCTTGTCCAGAATTATGAATGTATTTCCTTGTATTTCTTTTTCTGATCAATTGTAATATCAACACACTTGTAGCTCTTGCATATATATTCTGTTGCCAATGAAAACACTTTATACATGATGGAATGTCCTCGAAGCCTTTCTATCCCCTTTTTCTTGTTTCTAAAGAGCGTCAGGTGCTTCCTTCCACTGGAATCCTGTCCACTCCCATCAAATTTCTACTCCCAAACACAACTTTTGATTGCTTCCTGCTTCATTTGTTTTGTTTCTCTTTGGTCTTGATCTCCTGTCTTCCTTTTTAATTGACTTGCTACTCTCTGGCCATAAACATTGGTCAGGAAATGACATTCATTTAGATTAGAATTGAGGAGATGGTGTTACCAAGGTGATTGATGAGACTTGCTGAGGTCAGGATACTGACCCAAACTATCTGAGAAGGCACTGCTTTGATGTATGGGACCAAAGCTGAGTTTTATTCTGCACATCTGCTGTTAAACTGGGTTAAAAGAATCAAACATCCAAGATCCTGCCATTTTGGGGGCATTGCTTTCCTCAAAATATAGCTTGCAGGTTATCTTCTCAATTACTGCTTACCCGCATCTGCAGGTGGGCCAGTGTGAAAAGAAGGGAGTGGAGAGGGGCACCTCTTCTTTTAAAAGCCTCAATGCAAACTGTGCTCAATTCTCTTCTCAGAGTCTATTAGACATGGTCTATGATTTGATTCCAGACAGTACACGATAGGGTTGGTGGGGCAACCATGGGATTAGGTTGAACTTACATTATTGTAGAGGAATGAGAACTGAGGAAATGTCTGGACTAGACACCTCTTACTTCATCCTCAAGAGCCCCGTTATTTGATGGTAAGCATTTGTTAGTGTTCAGAAGAGACTCTGATTCTATGTTGTTGGTTTTCGTTTCATGACAGTATGATTTCTTGACCTATGTTGCCTCATCGCCAGCCAGTCACAATGTAGGAACATTTTTCCCTTTCAAGGAAAAGCTTATAATAGAAATGTGCCCTGGCAAACCTTTCTTCTTTACAGAATGTACCATCATTTTAGATACTAATGAGGTCTTGATGAATAAGAGGCTTAAAACAAATAATGAGATTATTTTCCGAGAAAGACACTCTTCCCACTGATATAGTGCTACTTCAGCGCCTCCCTCCTATCAAATTAAGTGAGATCTTTTACTACTGAAAGAGAATTAAGAAAAAAAAATTAAAAGGAGTTTATACATTCAAGCAATGTTTAGGAACTCAGGTTTAGTCTCTACCTGAATGGCCTTTAGCAAAACATTTTTTCCCATAAGGTAATATATTTTTAAATTTTTATTAATTAGCTTTATTAAGCTTTAACAAGCATAAAATATAATTCAATAGTTCAATCATATTAAAAAGGACTGTACAGTCATCACCACAATCTACTTTTGAACATTTTCTTTTTTCTTGTACATTTTGGTGTTGACTCCTCATTTCCCCACTTCCCCCAACTCCGCCGCCCTTTTTTTAGTTAATCTTTTTAGTAGGGACTCATACAACTCCTATCACAATCCATACATACATCAACTGTGTAAAGCACATTTGTACATTCATTGCCCTCATCATTCTCAAAAAATTTGCTCTCCACCTAGGCTCCTGGCATCAGCTCCTCATTTTCCCCTTCTCCCCTCCCTCATGAACCCTTGCTAATTTATAAATTATTATTTTGTCATATCCTACACTGTCCGATGTCTCCCTTCACCCACTTTTCTGTTGTCCACCCCCCAGGGAGGAGGTCACATGTAGATCCTTGTAATCACTTCCCCCTTTCCACTCCGCCGTCCCTTCACCCTTCTGGTATCGCCACTCTCACCACGGGGCCATAGGGTAATATTACTTGCTACTTGATCTAAATCCTAATCCCCAGAATCTGTGAATCTGCTAGGTTACATGCCAAAGGGTTTTAAGGTGACAGATGAAATTAAGGTTACTACTCAACTGGATACGGAGCCCTGCTGGTGTAGCGGGTTCAAAGATGATCTGGTAACAGCAAGGTTAGAAACTTAAACTGTCAGCAGTTCCATGACAGAAAGATGGGGATTTCTGTTCCCTTCAAGATTATCAATTGGAAACCCACAAGTGGGCTATGAGTCAAAATTGACTCCATGGCAGTAAGGTTACATTGGTTGTTTGGGGAATCAGTGGTATTTCCCAACAAAAAGCAAAACTTAACTCACTCCGTGGGGTCAATTTCCACTCAGAGAGACCAATTAGACAGAGTTGAGCTGCCCCTGTGTGTTTCCCAGACTGGAAATCTTTACAGGATTAGAAAGCCTCCTCTTTCTCCCAGGGTGCAATTGGTGATCAGCAGCTCCATTCACGAACCACCTCTACACCGGCAGTGCTCTGCATTACCCAGTGCATCCAATATAATCACAAAAGCCTTTTAAAAGGTCAGATTCAGAGAAATCTGGAGAACACCACACTGGCTTTGATAATGGAAGAAGGGCCATGAGCCAAGAAATGCAGGTGGCTTTGAAAAACAGTCTTCAAGACCCAGCATTGACTTGGTGACAATGGTTAGGGGAGACCCAGCAAACAGAAAAAGGCAAGGAAACAGATCGCCTCCTAGAACTTCAAACAAAGCTCTGCTAACACCTTGGCAAAAGCTCAGTGGATCCATTTCTGGCTTCTATAATTGACAAGTAAATTTGTCTTGCTTAAAACCGTGACGTTAATGATCATTTCTTACAATAGAAATAGGAAACTAACGTACATAGTTATTTTCAAATTCCTGAGCTTTACTGAGCAGCACAGTGGCTCTGCTGACAATACCTTAACATATCATCTTATTTAGGCCCCACGGTTTTATAAGGTAAGTACTGAAGGTAAGCCAAGATTAAGGAAGTTAAGTTACACGCTCAAGTTCAGAGAAAATATTCAAGTGTGTTTGAAGCCTCTGACATTTTTTATTTAACAGTGGATCCGAAAGGACCTGAAAGGTAGTTCTGATTCATGAATTATCTTTTGAAAATGGAACACTTCTCAGTGTTTTTCCCTAATGGACCAGATACAGTATTAGAGGCTTTGCAGACTGTACATTCTCTTTGCTTGCACTACTCGGCCACTGTAAGATGAGAGCAGCCACAGACAATGTGTCAAGAAGGAAGTGTGCCGGTGACAGTGCTGCGCTTATGTTGGGGAGAGGGGCTTTGTTTCCCAAAACAGGAAGACAGCCAACATTATTTAGCCCATGGGCATAGTTTCTGGACAGCTGCTTTAAACGGAAAGAGCTTACCTACAGGGCATCCTAATGAATTAACTGTTCGGAAACTATTTTCAGAGTTGACGACAATTAATAAGAGGTGTACTTAATAACAAAGAGGGCGATGCCAATTCAATAGAATAAGGCTCACTTTCCACACAGTAGTAGCTGAGTTGCGTGCCTTTATGTGCAACCATCAGTGACTTGTCAGGGGAGGTAACGTGCTGCTTGATGATGAACAGGGATTCCAGACAAGGACTTACTGGAAATGAAGACTAGGCATTCTCCTTTCAAATATCAGCCAGTGAAACTTTTATGGATTCGATCCACAACTGATTATGGGATGCTGCAGGAGTAGGCAGTACTCCATAGCGATGTGCATGGGGTTGTCATGAGTCAGAAACCAAGCGGACAGCAGCGAACGGCAATGAAGAATGAACTATGGTCTTTACAGAAGCCCTTCTTCACTGACTGCTCTCTTGATGGACTGTCCTTCTCACGCCTCATATCTGCATATGATTCCCTCCTTTCCCTGCAGTCGGCCATCAGATCTCATCTTCTCCGTGAAGATTACCCGGATCAAGCCACTGAAATTTCAACTTTTCCTCACTATAGCATGATTGATTCCCTCTTATGCTGTTCTGCCTTTCTGTCCATAAGGTATTTATCACCTTTGACTGTGCTTTATGCCACTGCCATTGAGTCCATTCCGACTCACAGTGGCCCCTATAAAAGGTTTTTGAGGCTTGCATCTTAATGGAAGCAGAGAGCTTCATTTTTGTCTCAGAAAGGAGCTAGTGGTTTTGAACTTCCAGCCTGGTAGTGAGCCATCCAGAGCTTACCCAACAGTGCAACTGGGATTCCTTATTTTACCAAATGGCACAGTTATTTACTGTGTCTATAGGTTAGTGCCTGTGTTTCTCTAATAAAAATAATCCTTGTCGGATTTGTTCACCGATTCACCTTAGATGTCTAAAAAGGAACCAAATACATAGTACCTAAATCATTTGGTGACAGGGGTGTTAAGCATTCAGATGCTAACTGAAAGATCGGTGGCTTGAGCCCACTAGCTATTTCACAGAAGAAAGACACAGGCAGTGTGTTTCAGTGAAGATCGGAACCTTGGAAACCAACCCGGGCACTACTCTCTTCTACGGGCTGGAATTGCCTCCAGGGCAGACACATTTCAGATCTGGGCATGACATATGCTGATAGATATGTGTGGAGCATACACTGTCCAGAGGATCTTTTGTGTTTTCATTAGACCATGATCACGAAGCCTTCATCTTCTTACACTTAATGTGTATAAGGTGGCCTTGTGCATTCACTGAATATTACATTTCACTTTTCATCAGTAATATGCATCTCCCCTGTCTGGAACACAAGCGTGGTGTTCTTTGTTTTTGAATTTTCCTTCATTCAAATGGACATGGGGGGTTGATTCCTGTCTCAGAAGTTACCATTCTGTGCAGTTCCAAATATCTACCTCTCTCTTCCCCACAGATGCCTGCATCACTGGTCATAAAGCACTTTGAAAATATTTCAGAAACAAGTGGCTATTTAAATGCAAGCCCCAATATGATAATGAAGTAAAGGAAAGGCATTGCAAGACACAAATGAAAGATAGAGCTTGCTTGTGTTTATCCTGGAGCTGTATTGGGATTCCTATAATGATTAATGATGCAATACTATAATAAGAACTCACTGGCCATGAGGCAGTGGCATTTGCAAATAAAGAATGAGATCGGAAAGTAATCAGCAGCAACTCGAACTTAGTTAAGGTTCCGAGTTATGCACCATTTTTTATATCATGTTAGTTCATTTCCTTTCATATTACTACCCTAAATCACTTGGCTCTAAGGAACAAAGAACAGCTGAGTGGAGTATGAAGATTAACGGGCAGTAGTTCTATCCCTGTTTGCTAGGATGAACACCTAAAGTTTGGAAAGCAAATCAGAACGCCTCGGGTTTGCAAATTGGACGGGAAAATTGCCCAAGAACAGGTTTTCTGCTAAATCTACTTTGTACCCTGGTCATAATTGAAAATACACTGTTCGAGACAGGAAATAACACAATGTTGGTTCTTATCAAATCCAGTGCTAGCTGTGAGGATACCACAAGAAAGACTAACAACTAAAACTAGTGGAAAGTGAATCTCCATATCATTTAATTTGAGAGCATGCTTATTTGAATAGGAAGTAATTTATTAATTCAAAGTACACTTCTCTGGACTTTTATATGTCTCTTTTTTTCTGTCAACTCCTGTTGGGAATCTCAGCCCAACACTTCTACCTGACTTCTTGAGCTCTCTATCTAGATATCTTCCGCAAAGGCCACAGACAGCATAAACTCATCTTGCCCAAGATAGAATTAGTCACCTGTTTCTTAAAGTGCTCGTTAATAGTAGCAGCTGCTCGCATGTGATGCCCCATCCCCGTTTGCTTTATCCACCATCCCAAATCCTGAAATTCTATTTTCTCAGTGTCCTTCATATTCAGTTCATTCTCACCTACCTGATCATAATGAATGCTTTTAGTATCGCATTTCTACTTTGTCATTGTAATAGCCTTCTCACTGGTCCACTGCTTTTCTTTCTCTCCAAGGCAACATCCTGGATACCAGATTAATCTTCCTAAATTACAACTCTGACAATAACCTGCTCAAACACTTAACGGCTCTTCAATTTCTACCAAATTAAGGATGAATTCCGTGTTTTATCTTTCAAGGCTTCCAAGGTACAGTTGAACTTGCCTTTCCAACAGCGCCTATGAAATGTTATAAAATACAGAGCTGAAACATTACCTTACCAATGGTAATACTTTTGCTTACTATATACCTTCTATCTGCAATGCTCTCATTGAATTCCCCCTGCCTGTGAAATTCTAAACATTAATTTCACAGGTGGCTCTCTTGTTAGCGCAATCTATTTGACTTAAAATAAAACTCTTTGTTAGGGACTGCCACATAGGCTCACACTGCTCTCAGTTAGGATAAGAAAGATCATATCCTACAGTGACAGCATCCTAAGAAGGAAAGATGCAACTGACTCACACCAACGTATAATATCAACATTAAACAACCTTTGTCACTGTGAGCATCTGAGACATTGGAGTTGTTTTTGCAACATAAATTTGTTAAGTCTGCTAAATACAATTAATATTGTACTTGTAAAATCAGTGTTCAAAACAGTGTGGTACTGGTATAATAACAGATACTCAGACTAATGGAAAATAACTGAAAATCCAGAAATAAAATCATAAGCATACAAACAACTGACCTTTGATAAGAGCCACCAAAATATCAAATGGGAAGCAGATGCCCTCTTCAATAAGTGGAGCAGGAAAAAATGGATTTATACCTGTAGAAAAATGAAGCAAGACCCTTACCTTACTCCATGCACAAGAATAAACTCAAGGAGGATCACAGACCTTGAGGTAAAACCCCCAAATATTTGGTATATCAATGAAGGACTCAGGACAACCTGAGAAAACTTTGGCACAGAGAATATATAGGCTAAAAGAAATAGGGAAGGACACAAACACAGAAAAGGCATAATTGACAATGTGTTATACTGAAGATAAAACACCTGCATACATCAAAAGAATTCACCAAGACAGTAGCAAGAGAGCCCACAGAGAGGGGAAAACATCTTTAGCAATGACACATCAGACAAAGGCCTTGTTACTGAAATCTACAATACGTTGCTAGCTTACGATAAGAAAAAGTAAACTAACTAATATCCCATTGAGGAGGTGGGCAAAGGACCTGAACAGAAGTGTCACAAGGGCAGAAATATGAATGGCCAAGAAACATAGAAATGTTCCTCATCATTAGCCATAAGAGAAATGCAAATTAAAACAACTATGAGATACCACCTGACACCCTCAAGAGAAATGCAAATTAAACCAACTATGAGATACTACCTAACACCCTCAAAGATTGCCCAATTCAAAAAATCAAAGTCAGAAATGTTGGAGGGGTGGTGGTGAGATAGAAAATCGAATCCACTGCTGGTGGACTTTTAGGTATGTATAGCCATTATGGAAATCGATTTAGCGATATCAAAAACAGATGGAAATTGAGCTACCATAAAACCCAGCAACCGCCCTACTGGGCATATACTCAGGAGAGACAAGAAACAAACCACAGCCAGACATGTGCTCCATCACAGCATAGTTCACAATCAAGGGAGTTGGAAGCATCTATATTTCCATCAACAGCTGAATGGATTAAAAAGCTGTAGTACATACATACAATTGAGCAATACATATCTCTAAAAAGCAGTGATGAACTCATGAAGCATGTTGTCACAGGGGAAGAGTTGGATGAAATTATGCTAAGCAACTTAAGTCAAGCCAAAAGGACAATTACAACATGAGTCCACTGAGGAGCGGGACAGAGGTACCAGACCTCAACCCAGTGTGCCAAGAAGTGAATGTAACAAACCAGCATGAAACAGCAAACCAATAGAGAGGTCAAAGGAGCCAGACCCAATGCCAGCTACATTGACACCCTCCCCCACCCCATCCCACCCCCAAGAAGAATGCACTACAGAAAACACCACTGAAGCTACAACTCAGGGAGAGGGCCCATCTGATCAGCGAACACAGGAGCAAACTAAGGGAAGGAGAGAAAGAGAGAGTGGAACACAACCTGGTCCACTAAGCTCCAAGGATGATATTCCTGCTCAGAGCATCCAATGCCCAGAGAGGGCCATATGTCTAGCCCCACCAGGAGACAGGTCATCCTCACTGACCCATAGCACTACAGGGGACAACACTGGGACAGCACGTGTGCAAATTGTGCTTGATTTGAGCCCACCACACCTTGAGTGTAGAGACAGAGAGCTGTGACACCAGAGAGATGTGATAGAGACACAAGCAAACTGAAAGCACAAGAAAATACAATTGGCATGACTCAAAGAGCCAGGAAAGCTGAGTCCTTTCAAGTCCTTTTCTTTCATTTGGCTTCTGAAGTGGGGTGTCTCTTGGTACCTAATCATTAACTCATGCAACTAGAGCAGAGGGCCTTTGGGCTGAGCCTATGGCAGAGTGGAGTAATCTGGGGGCATTTCTCTGGGGATAAATGGGAGCATAATAACACTTGTATAAGCAGAGGCCAAAAGGCTGGATGACCAAGAAGCCTAGACAAGGGAGAGAGGTGTCTGTAGATATGGCTGAGGAGAGGTGCACCTGGCAGGAAGAGTTGTATCCTGATCATTTTGATCCTGATTGGTGCCCTGTTAGTGTCCCTACTCAGCACCATTGTTCTGATTATGGTCTGTGAGTTCTGGGTGGCCATTGTGATTAATTATTAAAATCAACATAGAAGTAGAGTCATTCTGTGGACAGAACAATTGTTGTCAAAATCGTTGGAGGTCTGTCTGAATTCTGCCTCACAGATTCTTCTTCCTTCTTGTGGACGTGCCACCCCCTTGCCATTCTTAGACATTATATTCCTGTGAAGTCTCTGACTGAGGATTAGCTCAATTGAAGAGAGAAAAAAAAGCTAAAACTGAAACTAAAGTCTCTTATATCAAATTAAATTTCATAAATGATAAAGCATATATTTTGATCACAACTTAACCCCAAAATCTTTTTCATCTGTTGAAAGTCTG
Source organism: Tenrec ecaudatus (assembly GCF_050624435.1). NCBI lineage: Eukaryota > Metazoa > Chordata > Mammalia > Afrosoricida > Tenrecidae > Tenrec > Tenrec ecaudatus. The sequence continues at coordinate 30,780,588 of NC_134533.1, read as the reverse complement.
AGGGTAAAGAGTCTAAAGATTAAATATGAGATTTCTCAGAAATCAAACAGTTACGGGTAGAGCATCCTTCAGTGATATTCTTGCCAAATATACATAACTTGTATTTAATCATGAGGAAACATCAGGCAGACTCGAATTGAAGATATTTTGCAAATTCACTGGCCAGTCAAAAGTCATGCCCTATCAACAAATGAATGTCTTGAAGTCTTCCCTCTATCCATGTCCTTAAGGTCAAGTTTACTTTGAGGTGAAAGTATTTTCTGTGATATTTTGAGTGTCTTTGAGTTAAAAGGCTTTGGCGGACACTAGAATCAGACAGCATTCTGTTAATATCCATGAGGTTTCCAATGCCTAATCCCGAAGAACGGGACAGTCCCTTCCCAGTCTGCTTTTGGTCTAGGCTCTCTTAAACCCTATTCCCTATTCACTACAGGCGACATAGCTTCCAGAGTCACAGTCACATCCAAGCCACTTCAAGATGGCAAACGGCCAGTGAAGGGGTATATTTAAAGTACAGACACATTTATTTATTTTTTATATAAATTATTTTATTGGGTCTCATACAGCTCTTCTCACAATCCATACATGCATCAATTGTGCAAAGCACACTTATATATTCATTACCCTCATCATTCGCAAAATTCGCCTTCCGCTTGGGTTCCTGGAATCAACTCATTTTCCTTTTTTCCGTCCCCCTCCCTCCCGTTACCCCCTTCCTCATGAACCTTTAATAATTCATAAATTATTATTTTATCGTATCTTACACTGCCCGGTATCTCCCTTCATCCACTTTCCTGTAGCCCATCCCCTAGAGAGGAGGTTATATGTAGATCCCCGGGATCGGTTCCCCCTTTCTACCCTCCCTTCCCTCCTGGTATTGCCACTCTTACTGTTGGTCCTGAGGGGTTCATCCGTCTTAGATTCCTTGTGTTTCCAGATCCCAACTGTACCACTGTGCATCCTCTGGTCTAACCAGGTTTGCAAGGTAGAATTAGGATCATGATAGTTGGGGGGAGGAAGTGTTTATGAACTAGAGGAAGATTGTGAGTTTCATTATTGTTACACTGAACCCTGAGTGGCTCATCTCCTCCCCACTACCCCTCTGCAAGGGATGTCCAGTTGTCTACAGATGGGCATTGGGTCCCCATCATACACTCACCTCATTCACGATGATATGATTTCTCCCCCGCCTTTGGTGCTTGAAACCTGGTCCCCTAGGCCCTTCATGTTCACCCATGTTGGTGTGCTGCTTTCATGTGGGCTTTTTTGTTTCTGGGCTAGATGGCCACTTGTTTACTTTCAAGCCTTTAAGTCCCCAGATGCTATATCTCCCAATAGCCGGGCTCCATCAGTCTTCTTCACCACATTTACTTATGCCCACATTCGTCTTCAGCGTCTATGTGGGGAAGGTGATCACACAATGATGGTTTTTGTTCTTTGGTGTCTGCTACCTGATCCCTTCAACAACTTGTGTTCAACTAGGCTTGTCGCTTCTTCTCTGTGGGCTTTGTTGCTTCTGGATTAGATGGCCGCTTGTTTGCCTTAAAGCTTTTAAGACCCCAGGTGCTATATCATTTTGATAGCCGGGCACCATCAGCTTTCTTCAACGTGTTTGCTTATCTACACATCTGTCTTCAGCGATCCTGTTGGGAAGGTGGGTATCATGGAATGATTGTTTAGCTAGTCAAGGTGCTGTTGTATTGAGGGAGTGTGCGCAAGGAGGCCCAATGTCCACTTGCTACCCTACTACTGAACCTATAAATATATGCACATAGGTATATTTCCCCCATAGTCATAAACATGTTTACATATGTACATGTCTATATTTAGACTTCTATGTATGCCCTTTGCCTCCTACTCCTTTCATCTATTTCCTTACGCTTTCCTCCTGCCCTACTACCATGTTCAGCCTTCATTCTGGTTTCAGTAATTCCTCTCGGTTACCTTGCCCTTGGTCACTCCCTCCCAATCCTCCCATCCCCTCCCTCCACTGATTTGAACCACTTGTTGTTCCCTTGTCCCTGGGTTGGCTAACACCTCCTCCCTTCCCCTAACTCCCACGTTCTCTTGCCCCTTCGGGACCGTTGGTCACGTTATTTTCTTCTCACATAGTCTGTCCAGCCTGTATTATCTAGGTGTACCTGCAGATAGAGTAATATGTGCATAAAAATGCAGATGGTTCAATGGCAACAACACCAACATGGTAACAAACAAAGAAGCCACTGACATACAAAATTTAAAAGAAGAGAAAAAAGAGAAAACAAAAAGAGAGCAACTACCCGCCCCCCCCAAAAAAAAACACCTGTTAGTAGTTCAAGATCTGTTTGTTGACCTTTAGGAGTATTTACTAGACGAGTCTGATGGGATGCCACATTCTGACCCCAAAGTCCATCCTTTATACTCCCTTGGGACCTCCTTGCTCTGCTTCCTCCGCTGCTCCATTGCACGCCCCCAGTGTTTTGCCTCAGTGTGGTCAGGTCAGTTCAGTTGCACATCCCCCACCATGTCTCCAGTGCTGTCCTGTGTAGGGCCATGGATTAATGCAGGATGTCACATCTCACCATGAGGGCGGCTGTATGATCCTCTCTGTACATTGGGCCCTCTGAGCTGGGCTACCATCCTCTGAGCTTGGTGGGTCCAGGTGTGCTCTGCCCCATTCTTCCTCCTTCCTTTGCTTCAGCTTCCTTCTGGGTATGGTGTGGTAGGTCAGTTCTTTTCCCACACCAGATCTATTTTCATTTTCTGTGGTACTCGCTTTGGTGGTGGGGGTCGGGCTAATTCTGGCTGGGGCTGGCGTATGGTCCAGCCTCTTTGTATATTCCTTGGCGCTTTCAGTTGCCCTCCTGGTTTGAAGTGTCATGGTTAGGTCCGTATGCATGTTCCAGTTCTGTTGGGACAAAACCAATACTTTCCCTGGGGTGGGTTAGTGCCCTGTTCCCCCCCATGCCATCCAATCGGTTTCTCCCCACCCTGCTTCTTCCTCCACCTGCCCCACTTCCCCTTCTTTATGTTGGGCTCTCATGTACCTCCCTAGGTGTGGCCTGCCCTTCCTCCAACTATCTATGCTTCCCAGACACATTTAATGACAAAGTCAGGCTGAGAAATTCTCCCAGATTATAAGAGACTACAGAGATTTGACTACTAAATGGAATGTTTGAACCTGAGTGGGATCGTGATCCATATAAAAGAATGATTGGGAAGCTGAAAAAAATGTATAATGTGTAAACATTCATTTCTTATTTTAATCACGTTTTGAAACATAAACTATGATCATCTCCAAAACTGGAGAAAGGGTATGTGGAAATTTGTTGTTTTCTTCATGACTTTTGGTATCCATTAAGTCAAAATGAACATTTTTGTAAAAAGTAAAGTAGAAAGGCAAGCAGTATTGAGACGCAAACACCTGACCTGATATATTCTCCACTTCCTTGCCAAACGCTTATCTTCTTCGAATCACTATATCCGTTTATTCAGGGGATTGTCCATTCCCACACTCCCAACTCAAAATCCTAAGCATATGTCATAGTTGCTTCCATTGGATCATACGTTCCTCTTTGTTTTCTGAGAATTTGCCTTAGGAATTGGTGCTATTTCTGAACTTTCTAGTTAAGCTAAATCTTATTATATTGTGAAATCTGGTTAAAATATATATTGGACCTAAGGAAAAGCATGCTGTTTTATGATTCGTGACTGTAATATTAGAATACAATTATAAATTGCAAGTCTGCCGATGTGAACCCAAGGGGGAAAGTACAATCACTTTTATTAATGATTACAATGTCATTTAATCACTACATCTGCAAATATTTTCTCTGAAGCTCACAACAGGCTCTCTATTGAAAAAACTCACTCTTCTGATGAAGTAGTTCATCGCAAGTCTGTGCTCCAGTGAGGTTACTCAGACACGGGGGCCATTGGGAGGCCACAGGTGGATTTGATCTTTTGAAAGAAAAGAACGCCTCACTCTTTCACTTTTTCCAGGATGTTACTCCCCCTAAGTAATTCAACTGTCATGTCTGATTATTTCTTCTCCCTTGCCCATCACCATTCAAAATAAACATACCCTCTTACATGCAGGACATTCTGCTACTAGGTTTTCTTACCTTATCAAATAGCCGCTAAACTTGGACCTTCATTGTCTCAGCCCTGAAATTTTGTTTTTTACTTGTCTTCATTGCTTGCAAAGAATGACTGTGTACAGACACATTTCCCTCAAAGGCCATATGACTACACAGACCCATAACCAGCCTATGTACAAAATAGCACGCGCACACACACACAGGATTACTGCAATTTCCAGAACAAGTAAAAGGTCCAATCTCCTTAGTGTGAATTTCAAAGCTTTGCATAACACAGATTCTCTTCAGCCTCCTCTCTTGCTGAATCCCACAAAAAAATCCAACTTTTATTTGACATTATGAAAACACTTTACAGCAACACACTTCTCCAGGAACCCCGGTGATGTCGTGATTAAGTGCTTGGCTGCGAAACAAACGTTCAGCAATTTGAACCCACTAGCTGCTGTATGGGAGATGTGACAATCTGCTCTTGTAAAGATTCCTTCAGACCCAATGTGGAGTTCTTCTAGAATTTTCATATCGTCTTCTTCCCTCAATTGAAGTTTTTATGTGGCTGTTGTTGCTGGGTCCTTGTTTGCTGTTTGCCCTTGTGTGGGATGTTTAGTCTGTATTGGGAAACCTGGAGGTGTGGAACGAGGATTAAGGATGCCTGGGAGCATGAACGGGAAGGTGCTGGAATGGGAGTCAGCATCAAGCAGTGCAAGAAGGAACAAAGGCTTCCAGAGTTGATGGTGGTAGCGATGGCAAAATCCCTCTGAGATGTTTGAACTATCAGATTGCATGATAGGTCAATTATAGCTCCACAACATAAAAAATGCATTGCAGTTTTGGATACCCTGTGAACAGATTCCTCCGTCCTGTAAGGTTGCTATGAATTAAATTCAACCTAGTTGTCATGGGTTTGATTCAGTTTGATTGGCAGACCACTCTTTAGTGCTGACTCCTTGATGGGAAATCCCAATCTTTCGTATCACATCAATTAGTAGCATTCTGTTGGAGACTCGTACATTTGTATCGCTAATTCACTCCTCCTTACTCAGCCCTAGATCCATATTTTCAAATGTTTGCTGGCTATCTTCCCTGTGATGTCTCTCTGTTGTTTAAATCCCAACAGACCCCAGATGAGCTTACCACCTTCACTATCACCCAAATCTGCATGTCTGTTCTTCTACTCATGTGAATAGAATTACCATGTGTTCATTTATCCAAGTCTGAAAACTAGGTTCCTATTCCCGTTTTACCTTGCCCACCTAAAACATGCAATCAACTGCTATGCCTTGTTGAACTGACAATCCCACTCTAGTGCCCTAAAAGGCCACCATCTGTCTTTCCTAGGATATCAATTCAGCCTCTAATCACACCTTATAACTTCTAGACTTGTTCCTGTCAGGACTTCTCAGTCTCCACACTATGACCAAAGTCACATTTTCTTTTTGTGTGTGTGCATTTTATTTTTATTTTTTTATTAATACTTTTATTGGGGGATCATACAACTCTTATTATAACCCATACATACATGCATACATCGTGTCAAGCACATTTGTTGCCATCATCATTCTCAAGGGTTCTACTTGAACCCTTGGTATCAGCTCCTCTTAAATGCATCCCCTGCTTATACTTGCTCTTACAATCAAACATTAACTTTTTAATATATCCTTAAACCCGATTGTAATCTAGTTTCTGTTTAGCTCTCAAAATCTAATCACTTTCTCACTTCTAATTTATGCTTTCAACATACAAAATTATGCATTCCTGAATATATTATGCTTTGTGTAGAAGTATCGAAAATGGTGCCTAATAATCTCTAATCCCTGCTATTTGTGCCCTTGTATAATTTTCTCTTGTTGATTGTAGGATTAACCCAGTAACACACTTCTAACAGAGGGACAATAGCAAAAATGATGGAATGTCACTTATAAAATTAGATTGCAAGAGGAATCTGGCTTCCACCTTGTTTGCCCTATCTTACTCTTGGGCTTGTTAGTTCTGGCAGAAGCCAACTACCATACTGTGAGCTGCCCTATGGAGAAACACATGAGACAAAGAACTGACTTTTCTGGTCAACGGCCAGAGAAAACAGAAAAACTGAGAATCCAGTGCCTCCTGATTCAGAGAGACTGAATCCTGCCAAAAACCATGAAATTGACTTGGAAGGGGATACCCTCACAGCTGAGCCTGGAGCTGATTGTAATGGTGGCAAAAACTTTCACTGAAAGTTTACCAGAGAACCTGAATGGAGACAGCTCAGCCACGCGCCTGAATGCTTGAGCTGCAAGAACTGACCTAATATATATTTTTATTTGTTTTTAGCCGTCAAATGTCAAAGTAATTTGCTACACACCTGCTAATATGCCTCCCATCACATTGATTCTTTACACAGGCTCTTCCTTCCATCTCAAAAAAACAAAAAACCAATGCTTCACTGTTTTTCTTATCCCCTCAGCCTATTAATTAATCATCCCCTTTTCTCTCCACTTCTTCTTTCTTCTTCCGTTCACCCTTATTTTGCCCATTATTCTTGGTGAATCATTTTCTCCAGTCTTATCTGTGTCTCTATTTGTATCTTTAAGCTGCCTCTGTAGCTTTCCAATATAGATTTATCTGCATCCCCACTAGATAATAAACTGTATGCTTTTTGCAGCTGTATCCCCATGTCTTTGCAGTGTAGTTCACAATGTATATCTTATTATTTTTGATGTTGTTATTGTCAATTACTGATTAGTGACTTGATAGGACATCATAGCACTGCGTCATATGATTTTAATACTGTACTAGCTACAGAAATGCCTTATCTTACTCCCTCAGAGCATTTGGTGTCTCGTCTTTCTTCCACACAGCAGTTGGGTGGGTTCAAACTGCTGACCTTCTGGTTAGCAACCAAGTACTTCATTCCTATATCATCACGACTTCATACAAATGTGGAAAAGACTAGCTAAAATATATTTTATTTCAGAAGTGATTAATTTATTAAAGATAATGTTAGCCTAAATTATAAGATATAAAAAATAGAATCAATTTGTAAGAAATAAATCCCAAGCCAGTAGGATATTAGTTGTTTTATGCTGATAGACTAACTTGGAAATAAAAATGGAAAGAGAATAAAACCTCGATTTAGATATGTACTTTTCAAATACTTAAAACTCATTTAGTTTTCAAGTCCACAAAGCCAAAATTGAACTTACTCGTTTGTTACTACCCTCTCTTATTCTGGGTATTTGGGACATCAAAAGACCAGAGGGTCACCTACATCAAAGAACCCTGATGATAAAAGAGATTTTCCCCTCGATAAAACCTAAAAGGCTCCCAGGGATATTTATTTATTATTGGACCCTTTTTCCAAGATCAAACAACTCAGTCAGCTATAAATCTAAACTAGGTACCAAGTGGTCAAAAAGTGAAAAGCAAGCAGATGGGGTCAGTCAAATGCCAGGACTCATACAAAGAGCCTCCACAGATGAGATTCGTGAAGAGCTTTCCATCCACGTGGTGATGAAAGCTCATGCAGCCTCCTGATGGTGAGTCAGTGGGGAAGTGCTCAGCTGCTTAACACAAAAAGGCTGGTGGTTCAAACACACCCGTGGCTCAGTGGGAGAGACTTATGGCAGCTTGCTTCTGTACAGATTACAAACCCAGTGCCATGATGTCAATTCTGTCTCACCACAACTTTATATAGGGTTTCCTAAGAGTATATCTTTTCAGAAGTGGACAGTCTCATCTTGCTCTCAAGGAGCGCGGGTGGGTTTTCACTACTGACCTGGTGGTTAGCAGACAGATGTCATTCTTGCCCAGAGTTCTCTGAAGCTTGTCCATTGTCTTGGAAACTACAACGGAGCTCTCCCCTGTCCTACGTGTTGGAATTCACTTGGTGGCAATGGGTTTCCTTTGGGAAAAGCTGTCTACTCTGAATCAGGCAGGAATGTGTGAATCAGGTTTTATAAACAATTACATGAAAAGAAATAACATATTAAATTAACAATCAGTGAATCTATTTCAAGTGATATTAAATGCTAAAATCCCACTGTAATATCTTTGTCTAAACATTTACCTTAAAAATAACTACGTTTTATGGACTGTGTATTTGTAATAGCATAAATCCCTTGATTTTATTTAAAGCATAATTATACGTCCACTAAGCATACCAGCAAAAACGATCTTTTTCATTTAAAGAAAATTCATATCGTTTTATTGTTAATAGAGGGATACTGTTCACAGAGCTCTTTATTTTAGTTTTGTGATACTCCAAACCAGGTGTTCTCTATTTCTCTTTCCTTTTAGCTTTCATTTCCCATTGCAGTGCCTAGAAAACCACGAGCAACTAATCCTTAATGAAAGCTGTTGGTGAACAGAGTCGAATCTGAGCAGTCTTTCAGATTTTCAATCCTCTTTCTCTTAAGATCTCTCTTTTTTCGCCACACAATCCAAGAGTCAAATATTAGTATCCAGGATAAATATGTTGCCGTTGCTTGGTAAAATGCTGATTCTCTGGCCCTACAGGCAGATAGTCTGATTCCTAAGGCGGGACTTAAGACCTGCAGTTTTACAGGAACCTGCATTCCAGAATGCTGTGGAGGATAGAGAAGCTCAAATCCACTTGCAAGGCTCCTGCATGGAGTGAATCGCTGCTGAATCTCCATCGACCATTGTCTAAGACTGTGTGTGAATAGCCTTCATATTGGGCCAAGAACATTATAGAGTGAATTTTAGCAGCTATAATTAGGCTGGAATATATCACCTTGACATCAATGTGTCCTTTTTGACCCATTTTACATTTATTCTAGATTTTAAAATATTCTCTTCTTTCTTTTCAATTGAGGATTTTCTCTGTTTTATTTTTATCTTTATGCCTGGGTTAGGGTTTTTTTGCTTTGTTTTCTGTCTTTCTTTTGTACATTTTTCTCCTTAGGGAAGTCAGGATGGATGGATCTATGAAGATAGAAAAGGGGTTGCTAATTACCTGGGGGCACAATTGGGGAGTTTGGGGGAAATGAGCACTCAGCAGCAATGGCTACAAGAATAAAGAAAAGGCCCTGCAGGTGATTGTGGTGATGATTGAACTATTGAACTGATAATGTCTTCCCTTTACCTGAGGTAAGGCTTGCCTACTCTCTAGTCTGTGACTTCCCCTACCTCCTTTCCCTGCACCCCTGGTAACCGTCTCAGGCTGCTTCTTGTGGTGTGAAAACCTTTAAAACAGATTTACATCAGTAGTCTCATACAATATGTGTGCTTCCATGATTGACTGATTTCACTCAGCATAATGTCCTCCAATCCATATCCCAGGGTGTTTTTCAGATTCACCATTCTTCTTCTTCCTTGTAATATCCCATTGTGTATATGTATACAGTTCATGTATTCCTTCTTCCACATATGAACATTTAGGTTGTTTCTGTCTGTTTACTTTTTGAATAGCACTATTCTGAGCATCAATGTGCATCGATCGTTTTGTGCTATGAGCAGGTCTTAGTTCTTTAGGATATGTATCCAGCAGCAGACTTGCCTGGGTCATATATTTCAATCCCCAATTCTTTGAGGATGTGCCCTGCCATTTTGCACAGTGACTGTACTGTTTTACAATTCCACTGGCAGTGTGTGAGCATTCCAAGATCTCTGAACTTTCTGCGGTATTTTAAATTGTTCAGTTTTTATGAATTTTGCTATCACTATTGAGGTGAGGTGGTATCACATCCTTCTTTTGATTTACCTTACTCAAATAACTAATGACTGAGCTCTTTTATTCATATTTGTGATTCTTATCCAGAGACCCAAGAATTTGCGGGGCACCTATAAACAGTAGTCACCTACTTCAAATAAGGCTGTGCTGTGATTTTTCTTTTAAAATAAAAGGAAACCAGACCAAATGAAAAGAGAAATTGTTCTGCCACAAAACAAAGGGGAAATTAAATATGAAATTGAAGGCTAATAGACTATAAATAGTAGTAAAGGGCATTTACAATTAAATGGACTGCTCTCTTTATACTGAGAATCTTGAAAGTGCTTAAGCTTCAGTCCCAGGGCCCTGATAGGCTAGAGAACTATACTGAGAAACAATCTTTCCACACAGTGAATACTTCATAGAGTGTAGCAGGGAAACCTCCTGTGTGGTTTCACTAGCATTATTGCAAATGAACTTCTCTTTACCGAAAAATGTTCAAGAGGAAAAGAGAGAACTAGCTGCCAGACACATCTCCCAGTGAGCCCCAAACTTGGGAAGTCTTCCCTGCTGGGGCCCTAGGACAGTGTCCACGCGTGGAAGTAAGCAAGGCTAGAATCGCAACACAAAATGGAGAAGCGCAGTCTTCCCTGAGCCAAACGACCGACCGGCATCAGCTGGAGTCTGACATAGTAATCCTCTGGGGCACAATGGAACGGTGCTTTGGATTTCTGAGAGTACACGAGGGGGTAACCCCCACCCCACCTCGAACGCCCACAAAGCAGGAAAAAGGTCCACTCAGCAGAGCTTTCCTGTACGCATGTTTCCTGCTAGGCGAGCATCAAGCAACTCACTCTGAGTTAGTGCACCCAATGGCGTCATCTGGGATGGTTCTCTCCCATGACAGTGAGTTTTTCATAAACGCAGTTTGGCTCGTGCCACCTTGGCCGTGTGGGTTCTTGCATGTGCGAAACACCTCGTGTCTTTGAGCTCGAGAGCCCCCCAACCCCACCTCCACTGAAAAAAAGAAAGAAAAAAAAGCAGTTTGGCTCAAATCTTGTTTGTTTGTTTGTTTGTTTTTTGTGGTGGGCAATTTATGAGAACAGCGTGCAGCTTTGAAATGTCGATTCCTGCTTGGGAAAATGCCGCATGTGAACACAGCTTACAAGAAACAGCGCTTTGATAAAAATTCAAGTAGATGAAGGCTTTTCTCATTTCCAAAAAGGTGAAATGTCGATTGATGACAAACCTTATTCTGGACATCTATCAATTTCCCGAATGGACGAAAATGTTGACAAAGGTGGAGGGAAACAGGGGTAGAAAGGGGGAACCGATAATAAAGATCTACATTTAACTCCTCCCTGGGGGCCGGACAACAGAAAAGTGGATGAAGGGAGGTGCCGGGCAGTGTAAGACATGACAAAATAATAACTTATAAATTATCAAGGGTTCATGAGGGAGGGGGAGCAGAGAGGGAAGGGGAAAAATGAGTTGCTGATACCAAGGGCTTAAGTAGAGAGCAATATTTTGAGAATGATGAGGGCGACGAATGTACAAATGTGCTTGACACAATTGACGTATATGGATTGTGATGAGTTGTATGAGCCCCCAATAAAAAGATTTTAAAAAATCGTGCACTTGTGCTTGAAGACAGACAACAGACTATTGAAGAGATGGGAAGTTATGTGGACTCTCTTGGAGCTGGGTTCGGCGAATTTTAATGAAAAATTTAAGAATGATAGGGTCACTACAAAATGTATGCCTTGGGATCAGCCTGACCAGGAAAAAAAAAAAACAAAAACATCAACTGGAAACACTCGGTTCTTTGAAAGAACATCTATGAACGACCCAGACTGCTTTCCAAGGTCATAACAGGTTATGAGACATGTTGCTATTCTTAGGACCCCGAAAGCAAACATCAGTAAAGCTGGCAGAAGACGCCATCATCAGTTGACCCTCCAAAAGCTCATCAAGTGAAATCAAAGATCAAGACAATGCTCATTTGTTACTTTTTGGTTTTATGTGAGGGCTAGTGCATTTGGAGTTTGTTCCATCAGGTCAGACTGTTAATCAAGCTTTCTGTTTCAAGATTCTGAAAAGATTGCATAACAGTGTGCGACAAAAAGGCTTGATTTTGGGCAGACAGGGTACTGCGTTTGCCACCACCACAATATAAATGCTCCAGCAGCCACCACAGTGCACCAGTTTTAGCCAAAACGTAGCGTGTCTCTTTTGCTCCATGTACCTATTCACCTGACCTCTCTCCATGTGACTTCTTTTTGTCTCCTCAACTGAAGGGGGACATAAAAGAACAGCGATTTGACAACATAGAAGAGATGAAGGGGGAAATGAGGGAGGTGCTGTCAGCTATCCAAACAGAAGTATTTGAAAAAATGTTTCCAAGAATGGAATTGCAGATTTGACAAATGTATGAAGTGTAACGGAGAGTACTTTGAAGGTGATAAGGTTGCTTTATAAGAAATTCAAATACATCTCTTTGAAAAAAGAATCAGTTTTGGTTTTGTTTCTCAGTATCCCGCTGGTATATTTTTACAGGAGTGGAAAGCCTCATCTTTGCCTCAAGGGGTAGCTGGTGGTTTTGACCTGCTGGTCTTTCCATTGCCATTAATTGAAATTGGTTTAGCAGAAGCTAACAACACAGACAGTGTTTCTGAAATGTTCTTAACCACTTGGCATTAAAAGCAATCAATTTGGGATTATTTTAGAATTATTTTTCATATCTTGGTAAAATATCAAGTATCTGTTTTTAAAACTCAGCTAAATAAGTATTGTCCTTATTGATGACTAATGATTCAGTAGTTAAAGTATGGAAGAAATCATACTCATACATTTAATTACTTATCCACCTACACATTTAATTACTTATCCTCCTATTAAATAGATATTTTCAGATGAAAATTTATCATGTGCCAGACAGAATGCTAGATGCAGCATAGATAATAGTGAATATTTCAGATTTGGCCCTTTACTCTCTCAAGTTTATAGTCTAGTGAGAAATTCATTTTTGTTTAAGATACCAGGTAGTAAAGGTTGTGAACTTTGTTGGTCTACATGTTAGTAAAATCATAGATTACTATTATAAAAATACTGTACAGCTAGAAAGAAAGCACAATTCTATAAATTTTGCATACAAGCCATATAAAAACAGATAAAAGAACAAGATTTGGAACACTGCCGTATTGTGTTGACCACTGGTATGAAAAGCCACTTTTGTCAAATCTTTTTTCAACTTGTTCCATTCACGCAAGCTGTCCCTTGATCCGTGCACAAGTTCCTCGTGAGAACAATGCAGTGTTCTCAAGGTCATTGACAGTTTATTGTGGTCCACACACTCAAACTCCTTCGCACAATCTAACAATGAAGTCCTGTAAATAAGCAAAAAGAAAAACGAAAAAATAACGACGGAGGGATGCCCTTGACAGTAATTTCTATCACTTTTGTTCTGATTTTTCAAATTAAAGTTTCAGGCTTTAGAGTTCAAGTTATTTCCTTTCCAGGATGTGGGAGAGGCAAGGTTCACGTTTCTTTCTCTCTTTTCCCTACCATTGAGTCCATCAGAGTAGAGCTGCTCCTGTGCGTTTCCCAGACTCTTCCCAGGACTAGAAAGTCTCATTTGGTGATTTCAGACTGTTGACCTTGTGGTTAGCAGCCCAACTCATAACCCATTATGCCATCAAAAACCCTTTTAGCTCACTGCCATCAAGTCATTGCTGACTCACAGTGATCCCCATTGGATTTCCAAGACTCTAACTGTTTCAGGGAAAAACAAATTCCAGTCTTGCTGATGGTCCAACTGCTGGTGGTTTCAAACTGCCAACCATCTGAAACGAAGCCCAATGCTTAACCACGACACCAACTACCAACATGCCACCAAGTCACCCCAAATTCAAGTGTTTTTGCTGGTTCTGACCCTATGCATAACACAACACAACATTGCTTTGTCCTGGGCCACCCTCACAGTTTTCCCCATGTTTGAGCCCACTGCTGCAGCCATTGTTTGTGTCAAAGCATTTCCTTAATGGCCTTCATCTTTCTCTCTGTCTCTCAACTTTGCCAAGCATAATGTCTTTCTCCAGATAATAGTCTCTCCTGACAATATGTCCAAATATGTAAGACGAAGGCTCAACACCCGTGCCTCCAAGGGGCACTCCGACTGTATATCTTTGAAGACAGTCCTTTTGACACTCTACGGTGCGTTCCATATTGTTCTGTAGGACCACAATTCAAATGCATCAATCCTTCTGCTGTGTTCCTAATTCAATGTCCAACTTTCACCTGCATATGAGACGATGAGAAATACCACGGCTTGGGTGAGGCACACCTTAGTCCTCAAATTAACTCCCTTGCTTTTCTTTTTTTTTTAAATAGTTTTATGGGCACTCCATCCCATAGCCAATAATTCAATAGTTCAACCACATCAAGAAAAATTTTAAGATCTTTACCATAATCCATTTTAGAATATTTTCTTTTTCCCTGTACTCATTGTTATTCATGTATTTTCTTTTTCATTTTTGGAATTCACCCCTTACTTTTCACATTCCGAAGAGATGTAATGGAGCAGATTTACCAAATGCAACCATGTGTCCTTTGATCTCTTGGCTTCTTCTTCCATGAGCACTGATTTTGTATCCCAGTAAGAGGAAATCCTTGACAGCAGCAATCTTTTCACTACCATCATGTTACTTACTGGTCCCCTTGTCAGGATTTTGGTTTTCCTGACACTGAGTTGCAATCCATTACTGATGCGTGCAATCCTTGATTATCAACAGAAAGTACTTCAAGTTCTCCTCAATTTTCAGCAAGCAAGGTGGTGTCATCTGCATATTGGAGGTTGTTAATAAGCATCTGCCAATCCTGATGCCACATTCTTCTTCATATAATCCAACTTCTTTTATTATTTTTTTGCCTACAGATTGAATAAGTTTGGTGAAGGGATAAAATCCTGACACACACACTTTTTCTGATTTCATTTTATTTATTTTTACAATTTCCTTGGCTTTAATAAACAATTTTATTTTTTAGCAGTTAAGGAAGATAGAATTCTGAATTGAAAGTGCAGGATCTAGGGAAAACTCTATCTCTGCTCTGGAGGAAGGGATTTGTTTCTTCATCTTCTGTTTTCTGGTTCCTCTAAGATGGCCGTGTGTCTTGGCACCCATCTACTCCATCTCTTGCTTCTTTTTCTTATTTGATCTCCTTTATATCTCATAAGAGATTGAATCAAGACACGCCCTGCACTAATCTTGCCTTGAAAGTAACAAAGACAATCCATTCCCAAGAAGGATTCTAGTTATAAGCATGGAGGTTAGGATTTATAACACCTTTGGAGTGGGAGTGGATGGAGACACGGTTCAATGCAGAGCATGCAGGAACTTTCAGAGAGATAGGTATTTCTTTCTCTTGATATGTGTTTGTGGTATACAGGTTTAACTCATCAAGCGGAAGTATTCCCTTGTTCTGTTCACACAACAGTCTCTTGATCCATATGCAAGTTCCTCCTGAGCCCAGTAAACTGTTCTGTAATTCCCATTCTTCTCAAAGCTATCCATATAGCTCGTTATGATCCACAAAGTCCAATGCTTTGGCATAGTCAATGAAATACAATTAAGCTCTTTTTTTTTTCATTCTTGGGATCAGAGGAGCCGATACCAAGGGCTCAGGCATAAAGAAAATGTTTTGAAAATGATGATTGCAGCATATGTACAAATGCATTTGATATAATTGATGTATGTATTGTTGTAAGAGCCCCCATTAAATGACTTATTAATAATAAAAAGATTTACCCTCTCAGAAACTCACAGGGACAGTTCTACCTTGTCTTATAGAGTCACCCTGAGTCAGCACTGACTCATGCCAGTGAGTTTGGTCTTCAAGTTGAATACCAATTAAATGTTTGCTATTTCACTTCTAAATATAAGTAAATAAATAATAACAATTAAATAATAACATACTCAACTTCATTTCTTCTGCCACAGGAGAGATATGTAATAGGAGGACATCTTTGACTGGTGACATACAAAATTTGATCCCTGTCTTCAGGGAAGTTAATACTTTTCTTCTCCCCAAGAAGGGCAAATGACGATAAATGTCAAACACGTCCACTGTAGGAATTCATTACTACCTTTATTTGGACATGCCACATCTCATCTGTATACAGAGTACAAAATATAATAGCTACTTCTGGCTTCAAGGATTTTGATTACTATGTAAGCCCATTCTTGAGATAAAAATGCATACTTTGTAACTTATTTGTATACCAGACAGGAGCATGATGTTGGGCATTTTAGGGTAACCACAGTGTTGGAAACTTGGTTTTAACTCAGTTTTTGGCTATTTCAAGTTTATGTCAGCAGCCATCTGAAATGTCATCTATTAGTTCTACACAAAGTCTATGTTATTAGCCTTCTCTAGTGTCTGTGTGAGTTACAAAGACATTTAGACCAGTGATTTTTAAATTTGGTATATCTATCATCTGAGAGAATGTCTTAAATATTTGATGATTAGATGCTACCCCCTACTACTTCACTCAGAAGAGCTGAGGTACATGTGGAGCATGAATATCACAATTTAAAAAAAAATCCCAAGGTGTATCTAATTTAAAGTCATTATGGAAAAAAAGTTAGACATTTATATGGAGCTCAGAGTCTAAAGATGAAATACTCATGGGGTAATGTTCTGAGTAAGGGCTTTTAAAAATGATCTCTTTGGATTACTAGGCAAATAATTTTTTTCTTATTGCTCATTATTCCATATGGAGATTTAGAAATAATTCAGATACTTGGATGATAGATAGAAAATTAATACATAGCTCGAGTCAAAATCTTCATAATGTTTGTTAGGTATTAGTCTTATTGAATTTTGGGTACGTTTCAACTGCCATGCCACCTTTCAAAACCTCTGCAATTATAAAAAATGCACTTGAAAGAGCTTAATTTATTCTTTTATCTTCTCTTTGATGTAACTAGAGATGGAAGTAGGACACAATATAATTGTAATATTTCAGACAATAAAACAACTCGTCTACCACAGCAAAGTAATCAAGTCATTTAAATATATCATGGTTACCAGCACACCTGTCCTTTTTTTCTTTCTTTTTTTTTTAGAGCTTGTCTATACTTCCCTTATAATTCTAGTTGGAGAAAAATGATCAACACAGCTAAATAAATATTTCTTCATGAAATAGCATTTAAGTGGTGCATCTAATCAATATTCAAGTTTAGAAGACAACTGTGTGTGATAGTTACATAATTTTGTGTCAACTTGATAAATATAGAGTGAAGATGTAGAGTTTAGCCTGTGAATCAGGTCACAGGCTGGTGATGCCTACTTTGGGGCTTGGCCTTTTCATGAGGATTCTGGAAACTTCCTCTCATTCTCCCTGGAAGAGAGCCTCTCCTCTCCTCTCCTCTCCTCTCCTCTCCTCTCCTCTCCTCTCCTCTCCTCTCCTCTCCTCTCCTCTCCTCTCCTCTCCTTTCTTCTTCTTCTTCTTCTTCTTCTTCTTCTTCTTCTTCTTCTTCTTCTTCTTCTTCTTCTTCTTCTCTCTCTCTCTCTCTCTCTCTCTCTCTCTCTCTCTCTCTCTCTCTCTCTCTCTCTCTCTCTCTCTCTCTCTCTCTCCTTCACTAGCCTACTGTTGAGATACTCAGAGAGATGCTCCCACCGCCACTGGATCCACAAGATGTTTTATCCATGAGCATGTGATTCTCTTGCATTAGGCATCATTGCACGAGCTGTATGAGTTTGATAAGGAATCTATGGGCTCATATCAGACATATGGGCTAATATCAGACTCAGAGCCTTGATCTGAACTGGGCTGGGATGTTTTCTCAATATACATTTGCTTTTTGATATAAGGCCCTTTCTTACACACATATCTCTGGATTTGTTTCACTAGTCAACCTGGACTATCACAAAATATGAATAGTTCTAGAAAGCACTTCCATACAAGAGGCACTAATTTCTTCCATTCTTTGTAACATGAGCAAAGCTCTTTGGCTTTTTTTCCACTGATAATGAGATTCTTGTTAATTTGTTTTAGTGCAAGGGAAAATGTTGATGTAGAAATAGATTCTACAACTAAAGAAGAACAGAAGGAATCCCAAAGGCAATATTTTAAGTCATGGAGTGATTTTCAAAGTGAAAATTTACTTATTCATAAATAGCACAGGATTTCAGCTAATAATATACCAATGGGTCTTGTAAATATAAGACAGTATAAGAAAGTAGTTTTGAAAAATACAGATCTGGGACTTTAAGTCCTAGCATTGAAATCGCTTCATATCATATACATGCTTGTTTGTTGTTTTTTCAATTACAGGTGGAAAATCAATGGTTCCTTCTACAATGGTGTTCTGTGAACTTTTCAACAAAGAGCAAGGTAGGAAAAATTCTAGATGCTTTAAGCCACATAAACTTTGTTACAATTACTCAGCTCTGTTGTTTAGTATGAAAACAGTCTTATTAGGCTCTCACTGACACATTTTAAAATTCTTCAGTTCTAAGGTGAACTTGCATATGAGAAATTGATATTCTGTTTCTCAGTCATTTTCTGGCTTGGTTCTAGCTAATGGTATTTGATACGTTTTTTGTAGTCTATCTGGTCAGGTCCATGTATATAGTGATTGTGAATGTCTTTGATAACCGGTATTGCCAATGAACATGAAATGGTCCAATTCAATCATCGTTTCTATCTCTAAGATCATATATTTTTCTGGCATGTCAACACACTTCTCAACTTTTTCATTCTCATTAGTACTAATTGTCAACTCATCAGACTGCAGAAGTTGGTTTAAAAATGTTCAATATCCTAATCTTTTGCCTTAATGGTTGGTGTGTAAATTTATACAATAGTTGTATTAACTGGCTTTCATTGGAGGCAAAGAGATATTACCATATCACTGACAGTGTTTCAACTCAACACAGATTTTGAAATACTCTTTATCAAGAGACTGCTGTGCTTTTAATCTACAACTTGCCATAGTAGACCAGATGAATATGTAAACCGATGTAGCCAGCACCAGTTCATTTCTATTCATTCTGCCAAGGATAATGATAAATTATGTGTTCTGTTCCTATTTGAAAACTTCCAATTTTCCTTGTTTCATAATCAGAGGCATAGGATAAAGTGAGAAGAAACCCTGACAGAAAAGTGGCACATTTTAGCCCAAGACCTTCTAGAAAAAATTGACCTCTTACAAAGGAGTTCTAGAGCAAACGAGTAAAACATGGCTGTGATGTTTCAGAAAAAATACCCACAGGCAATTCTGAGTGAGAATTTAAATGCATTTGACTGAATGAGTTAAAATTTTCAAGTTTCTCTTTAGAATTACAGCTTTGATTCTATGTTGTTTGGTTAT
Organism: Tenrec ecaudatus; assembly: GCF_050624435.1. Taxonomy (NCBI): domain Eukaryota; kingdom Metazoa; phylum Chordata; class Mammalia; order Afrosoricida; family Tenrecidae; genus Tenrec; species Tenrec ecaudatus. Next base: position 30,761,485 of record NC_134533.1, on the reverse strand, counting down.
TAGAGCATGCATTTGCTTTAAATGTTATTGAATCTTTTTGCATGACCTCTTTCCATTTTCAGTATAATGTAATCAAGTTTTCCATTTCTCAAGACCCATTCATATTAAAAGAAAATAAATCTAGCTTAAAATTCTGTAAACTGAATCCCATTGGAAGTTTTTCTTTTTCTTAGTCTCCATACTGAAAACACACTACTTTGCAGAATTATGATTGAGGCCATGAGGTGATGTCCTTAGAGGCCATATTAACTCGGCTTGGTTTAGTAGGAGTCATTAGAAATATGAAGAGCAGAGAAGGAATTGGCATCAACTTTGCTGACATTATAAACTCTGCTATATACATTTATTTTTATTTTTATCATCCCTAATGTATTTCTTCAAGGACATATTTCTAAAGTCTCTGTTCAGATCACTGGAAAAAAATTATAATTCTGAAATACGTTTTACAAGAAATAGAAATTGTTTAGGACCAGATTTTGTGTGTAATAAACCATTGTAGGATATGTTTATTTTATTGAATAAAGGCTGAATAAAATTAAATTATTGGTTTTTTGGCTGCTTTCTTCATGTCCTCCTTTGAAAATTTATTTCACAGCAAAGATTTAATAAAAGGAAATTTTTATGGAAACACAAAATGCAATAGACTTTCTAGTAATAACTGGCAGTAGAAGAAGTACTATATGATTATATAATTTTGTTTCTAATTTTTTCCTTTGGAGTGAAATCTTCAAATTTATCCCTCATTTTTATTACAGGTACTTTTTTCTTGATTGGGGAGTCAAATGTCAAAATTTGACAAATCTCAAATATCAAATAAAATTCTTAGACCTAAGGAGGTTCTGAGATAGGAATTTAATAAATATTTGCTATGCAAATTCTATAAAATTGTAATTAATAATAAATACTATGTAAAATAATAAAATAGGAATAAGCTACTTCTTAGAATAAAAAGCTAAATATATTGACAAAATAATGTTTTTTAAGTTATTATGAGTATATTTTTAATATTTTGTATCTGCCAGAAGCATGTGGAGTAATTAATAAAAAGAAAGCACACAGTCTGGCCGTTCTTGTTCTGGAGTTTCAAGTTTCTAAAACTACCCGAATATAGGAACTTTAGTATCTGACACCAGACTAATATCTCCCATGAAACTCTTGTCAGGAAGTATCTAAAGGAAAAAGGATATCAATATGAGGAGAAATGTGTGGACTCACAAATACAGGCACATAGTTAAACAAACATTATATTCATGCATTTTAGACACCGTTTCCTATGGAGGTTTTAAACCTCCAAATAAAAGCAAAAATATTGTAATAAGTGATTGGGTGAAACTCATTGAAACTGAAAACTCAAATGTTGGAAATAAAATACATAAAATAAATGCAATGTCTTAACAATAAATATCGGAGTCCCCACATATCTCTCTTCACCCTCGTGTCCTTCTTGCTTGGATTAGTTCTCACGGTAAATATCAGTGATGTGTGTGAACTCTGCTAGCGGAGTGAGTTCCATGGGTTGATAACTGCAAGTTCAGTAGGTGAAAACCATCATCTGATCCCCAGGAGAACAGTGAGGTTCACCACGCCCCTAAATACTTCCAGATTCAGAAACACACAGGCACCATCATGTCTTGGAGGAGCCACCAGGAGTCACCATCAGCTCTATGGAAGTAATTGGGTAGTTCTGAGTTGACAATAAGTATTTAATACTCTGCTTTAGATTCCAAAGTCCGAAATTTTGTGTGGCTGTAATTAAATGACAAATGGGCAAATATAATAAGTTGCAGCTTTATTCCATGAAAGTGTGGATATGGTAGTTGCTCTTCTCTTACTTATCAACTAACTTGCTATTCAACATATCACATTTACAAGCATAGTTAAAGTCTACTGCCTGACTGTTTTGCATATGAATGGCATCTTATTTGATAGTAACAAATCTAAAGTAAAGGAGGGGGTAATATTGGTTGTGAGCATTAAGTTATGTTTCAACTTGTCTGAGGCATGATTCTCAGTGCTTTGGCAGTGTCTAATTATATATTTTGATAGTTATATGTTGAAAAATGTGGCACTTAGGTAAAAATGTGGTCAACCTCCATTATTTATAACCCTGCTTTCTAGAAAATGACCTGGTTTTTGGAGCCTACTCACGTAGATAAGTGAACAATGGGTAGACAGTGTCTGTATCAAATGCTTAAATGAAGTGTACAAAATAAGATGTTAAAATATGAAGATGTCAATTTAAAGTAGAAACAATTTACTCTCCTTGATCTACACCCAATCCAAGTTAAACCCTGACACCATGACTCAGCAAAGAGTCTCTATTCTTTAACTGTTTTACTTATTAATACCAAGATAAATTTATTATTTTATTAATTTATATTTCTGGCTTTCTTATACTAGCATGATCAGATAGTATGTGAAAATGGTTTATGGAAAAACAATGCAGATGCTCTTTTCATTTACTTATCAATTTATAAACCTTTCTCTCGAGCAAAGATTAAAAAACAAACAAAAATAAGCTACAATTAGATCTTTGGCTGAAACATGTATGAAAGGTAAATAAAGCGTGACAGAGAGGTTCTAAAATCAAGGAACTGTATTGATCGCATCCATACTCTCAAAAGCAAGATGATTATTGGCAATCTGGCCCTCAGAGGTTTTATTCATACCATAATAGGGCCGCCACCACAACCTCAAAAATCTATCCTATATTCTAACCTTATGTCATGATGTTGTGTTTATTCCATGTATCACAATTCTTCCATGAGCATTAGGAGACTGCAGCTCCAATTTTTGTTCTGACCCACTGTAGCACCAATGAAAACATATCTAATAGATGATAACCTAATTTCATTCCATATTAAACTCTTTAGTATTTTGAATTTCTTTCTTCTTCCATGAAATGTATTTTTATTGTTTCATTACATAGTGAAGGGTAAAAGAATCTCCTGAAATGAAGTAACCAGCCATTTGGGAAATTAATCAAAAGCATCTACCACTCTTATGTCATATGGTGGTGTCTTGCATCATGCTGTGATACGGGAAACAAGAAGAGTAATAATTCGAATATTATTAGGATCACTCAGGTTGACAGGCTTCAGAGAAGAAGAAGAACCTGGCAATCTACTTCTAAAGAAATTGACCAGGTCAACGTTTAGGAGGCTTGGCTAGAGTCAGAAGAAGAGTTTCCCCTGATAGCGAGACATTCACAACATGATTCTTCAGAGGAGAGTCAACTATGATAACATCGATGAAATAAAAGCCTTTGGAACTGAAGGGCTGTGAAATACTTAGGTGGTTCTACTAGCTATCATTATTGTAACTTTCACCAAATGTCTGGGAAAGACTACAAAAATGAAAATGTGAGGTGACTGTGGGCCATCAAGGGAAATGAATAGTTTGGTATAATATAAATAAGAGGTATGCTACCATTGTGGGGTACGATCATGCAAAGAAGGTATATGATGTCCTGATATGAGGATTGAGCTGTTTTGTCGTCCTTAAGTTAAAAATGAGGTATCCCAGAGGTGATATCTAACCACAAAGAAAGAAAATGAAGAAATGAAATGTATGATTTGGACCCAATGTCTCTGCATTGAACTTCTTGGAACCAGAAGACAGAAAGTGATGCTTCCAGGGGCTGTGAGAAGCAGCCACAGAGACACATCAGCTGCAGAACTATCAGGAGACAACTGAGTGGGTTAAGCAGCACACTCTGAGAGGAAGCAGACTCCCTCCGGGAAGGAAGATTGCTGTGGAGTTGGGGGCCTTTGAGACCTAACTAGCAGAGTTAAAAGAGTTTCTGGACATTTGTCTGAGGAGAACAAGGATCAAGACAGAAACTGCAGAACAAAGAGAAACCAAGGTCGACAAAAATGTTACATGTGAGCATGGCTGAGAAGTTTTCCTAAATAATTGCATTTTGAGAATCCATGGTCTTGAATTGTAGCCTGTTAATTCTCTAATAAGAAATAATAAGGATTCGTAGAACATTGTCTGATATAGTCCTAGAAGAATAGACTGTCTATGCATCCTTGGTGTTCATTACAGCAGATTATTGAACCAAGAAGAGAATTAGAGAGTTTTGTGGAAGGAACAATTCTGGTATTAGACATGGTAAAACGGTTGGAAGTTGAAACTATGCTGCTTCATAGGAATCAGCTAACACTATGGTAATATTCCTCCTCCAAATTTCCTAGTCAGGGGTGGTCTGATAACACCATATTATTTTGCAGGAATCTTCATTTGGTGATGTGGCACCTCTTAAAATGAGAAGTAACAGCTTCTAAGGCCCATTACTAATTGGACTGTGGCATGTATGAAGTATGAATATAGGATGTTGGAAATTATCTAAAATGAAATGGAAACCATCAAGACTGATATCCTAGGCATCATTGTGAAGAAATAGACTGGCATTGGCTATTTTGAGGCAAACAACCATATAGTATACTCAACTGAGTATGACAAATTGAAGATGAAGGACTCCTCACTTATTGCCAAAAAGGACATTTCAAGATCTATTTTGAAATATGATGCTATCAATAATAAAGTAATATATATATTCCTCTAAGGAAAATGAATAAAACAATTATTCAAATTTACCTGCCAGGTACTAATCACAAAATTTTAAAAACTGAATATTTTTATTAGCTTTTACAGTATGCAATTTATCACACCCACCAAATATAAATAATTACTAGTGGCATGTAAAGGTTGGAAAGAAGATGTCTTGATAGTTGGAAAATATGATTTTGTTGATAGAAATAATGCTACAAATCTCAGACAGGTTGTGCAAGATTAAAAACTGATTTATTATAAATATATCTTATCACCTACAGTGTAAATTGTGACTGCACGTATGGATATGGACAAATAGAATACACAAGAATTAAATTGACTATATCTTTGGGAAAACACGATGGAGAAACTCAGTATTGTCAGTGAGATCAAGGACAAGGCTAACTGAAGATCAGACCATCAATTGATTCTATGCAAGTTTAAGTTGAAGCTGGAAACAATTGAAACAAGTCCACAAAAGCTAAAGTATTACTTTCAGTGTACTCTACCTAGATTGATTAAAAAAACAACAACTGATAATATTGAAAGAAGTCCAAGCTATATTGAAAGCATGGTGGTGGGGGGAACCCACAGAATGGATAAAATAGCAATTGAAATGTGTGAACAAAGGTATGCAACACTAGAAGTGCTTATTCAAATATTTGGATGACTGCTCCCTCCACAGGTAGGAGACATAAATCCATGTTTGTGCCCATTCCAAAAGAGGGTAAGACAATGGAATGTGGAAATTATTAATGTCAAGTGCAAGTACAATATACGGAAAATAATTAAAATATAATTGCATCAGTATAGCAACAAGGAAATGACCCAGAAGAAGTCTAGCCAGTCAGAACTGAACTTGCAATGAGAAATACCATTGCTTATGTCAGATGAATCTTAACTGAAAACAGAATACTAGAAAAACAGTTGCCTGTTATTATTGACTATGGGAAGTCATTTAGCCTTGTGGATCTTCACAAATGATGGATAATATTGTGAAGAGTGAAAATTACTGAACACTTCTTAGTGATTATGTAGAATCTGTACTAAGGAAACCTCTAAAACAGACCAAGGCAATATTGCTTGGCTTAAAATCAACAATAGTGTGCATTAGGGTTGTATCCTTTCACCAAAAGATTCCATCTGTATGATGAGCAAGTAATCCAATAAACTGGATTATATGAAGAATAATGATGCATTGGGATTGGAAGAAAACTCATGAACAACTTATGATATGCAAATGATAATCTTAATTGCTGAAAGTGAAAAAAATGATGCATTTATTTTTCAAGATCACAAACTCTAGCTTTTGATTATGCTTTAATATAAAGAGAACAAAAATTCTCGAACCTCAGCTAATAAATATTATCATGATAAGTGGGGAAAAATGAAATTGTTGAGGATTTCATTTTACTTGGATCCACCATCAAAACAAATGGAAACAACACAAGTGTTATCAAATAACATATTACATTGGTCATATCTGCTGCCAAAGATTTCTTCACAGCATCAAAAAGCAAAAATGTCCCTTTGAAGACTAAATATCACCAATTATCTCGTATGCATGTGAATCGTGGAAACATAACAAGGAAAATGAAGAAGTGAAGTCTTTCGATCAATTGGAAAATAATATTAAGTGAACCACTGACTGTGAGAAAAACAAAACAAAAAACCCTATCTTGGATGAAGTAAGCATAGCTAGAATGTTTCTTGGGATCTAGATAGGTGAGACACCAGATGTGCTTTGGACATGTTCTCAGAAAAGCCCAGTCCCTCTAGAAGGATATCACACTTGGTAATGTAGCCAAAATTTCTTGCCAACAAGTCAATTCCAAGTCATACCAATCCTATGTAGGATTTCCTTCGTAAGTTTTTAAATAGACTTTTAGGTCCCCTTTGCAGACTTTTGAAAATCGTTGTAAATCTTTAGGGGAGTAGACATGTTGTGCTTGAACTTGCAACCTTGCGCATCCCAATTCTTGTTAAAGTAGAGGGTCAATGAAAATGAGGACGATGCTTACCAATATGGGTGGACACAATAGCTTCAAATTTGGCAGTGATTATATGAGGATAGTGCAGGACCGGACTGTGTTTGATTTTGTTGTGTATAAGAACACTGGGAAACAGAACTGACTCCGTGGAGGCAATTTTATTTTATAGCCCTGTCACAGCTGCAATTAAATGATTGTTTATGCCATTTGTCCTCCTTGGCTACCCTAGGACTCATTCCTCCAATGTTTATTATAGGACTTGGCACATATAATAAGGACTCAACCAATAGTTATTGAATGATTTTTGAATAGATGATCTTTGATCCCTTTGAATACTGATGAAATGTTCTTTATTGTGGCCCTGTCCTTTAACCATGTGACGTCTTGTCCACCCACCCTCTCAGATTTCACTACAGGAACGACAACATTAATACCCCTAGCTCAGACAATCTTTCTAATGGATACACCTATCTGAAAATCTCATAGGAATTCAGTCATTATTTCTAAAATGTAGGGTAGCTATCAACTTCCTTCTCTTCACCCATCGCCTATAATGTCTCATAATTTAGAATTCTGATTGTCAACTCTAAGTATTATTTTCTAATCTCCCTTTCATAAACAGCTAAATTGACCTCGATTTGTTTTCATTGGAAGACTTTACCACATCCCACTTAAAATCTCTGTCAATCAACTCTCTGCTATAGAACCACAAATACTCTAAAATGTGTCCCATGATATAAAACATTTTCCCCTTCCATTTGGCAAGTTACTTACTTAAAGCTTAAATTTACTGATAAGAGTCAATTATTTGAAAATGTTGAGACTTCCTAGGTGATTTATGCCCTTCAATCATTGTCTTACCCTTTTATTTTTACTTTCTCCAAAATGCAAGTTTTGTTCTAGCAATACAAGATCACGTGAAATTGTTTCTGCAATAACACAGTATTTTTCCCTTGACCCTGCTTATATTGTGCCAAGAAGGCTCCCAGTGCAGGCCACTCCTACTCCCTAGCTAAGTCCGATTTATTCTTTAAGGCTCAATGCAGGCAGTAGTTTTCAAGAAACATGCAGCTTAATAAAGGGCATTTTAAATGGAAAAAATAATCCGACTTGGATACTTTAGCTACTGCATTTTTCAGAAAGATATTCATCAATGACATTTGATGAAAATATGAAAGTGAATCATAATTCTAAAAATAAAATACCTACGATTGAATAACTATGATAAACAAATGGCTTGCGTTGACAGATTGACTTTGAATGCTAGGTGATTCATAAATGTCTCCATTCAAAGTTCCTCTGCGAAATTCAATAAAAGTCAGTATCAAACCTGTTGCAAAGATTGGCCCATTAATCAACGCAGTGCTTCAAAGCTGCTGGTCTACCAATTTCATTAGTAACTTTGAAGGAATGAGCATCAGGCTAACACTGATTACCAGAAATGCGTCGTCCCCAAAGAGACGCCTATTTTCCTGGGGAACAAGATGCAAGCAAAACACAAAGAATAGAAGATCGCCAAGAGCCTGCGAACAGCCTTCTGTTCTGAATCATGAGTGCCCTGGATAAACCAGAATTGGCGGTAGCCATCTGCAAGCTCCAATTTTCTGTTCTCACCCTGGATTTTCTTCCTCAATTTTATGCAGTGTGAAGCATGTATTCTCAATTTTTTCATCCCTAAAAATGGAGATAATGATACCGATTCTCTAGGGTTTTGTCATCACAGGATGTAGGTGTGCTCCAGTGTTTCCTTGTTTCCTCGCTATTCTTCGTTTATGAATCCAACATGTGGGTAACTCTGTATGTCAATAAATACACTATTTAGGAGAAATTTAATAATTTCCTTTTTGTTACACTCACCTACAACTCATCCAAGATTCCATAAATGAGTAAATAGGTGAAGGCACCACCTAAGCTATAAAGTACACACTGTTTTGTTTGTTGTTTCTTAATTGCCTTATGAATGTTTAATGGGATTCTACTAATTTCCAAGGGCCTACCGTGGATTTATGCCATTAATTTAACTGTAACTTTTATTCCTTTACATCAGTGCTTTCTATGATTATGCAAATTGATTTTAAATAAAAATTACAGATCACTCTTAGAGTTAATGATCAATTGAGCCTTATGTGAGTTTAATGATAAAATCAATATATTGAAACCATGCTGACCAACAAATAAGACTTCTAACACATTAGCATATACTTTCTCAGGGGGGAAATTCTCTCTATATTGGTATTTATCCCTCATAAAAATTATAGCAAAAGGGTTATGCTTAGAATAGGATATAAACATTATTAAAGGAATTCATTTCTTTTAATGAATGTCACTGAAAGGGAGCTTCAAAAATTTCATGGAGAAATAGAATAAATAGATAGTGGGAATTTTCTATATATGTGCTCTTTGAAGCCACCTCATATGTCATTTATTTATCAATATCATCACATTCCTCATTCTTTTAAAAGGTAGATATTATAATAATCATAAAAAAATACAAGCACTTTTAAATGAGGTTCAAGAAATAAGGAAGAGGCTTTACTCTAAAATGCCTAGGGGATACTTCACTTGCCTATATATGCTGCCCTAATATTGTTTAGGAAAAAAATGAGTCTTTCTACTCCCATAAAAGTTACACTCCAGGAAATACACCGGGACAATCAAGCCTGTCCTCTAAGCCTGCTATGATTCCGAATCGGTTCCATGGCACAGAGAACGTAATATTGTTCTGGGTTGAACTTCCCACTGTGAGCAAACAATGAATGATTCTATTTTCAAAGTTCTGGAAAAATCTAAAAACATTTTGGCGCTTAAAAACCAAGGATAATAAAATACAATATGCTTCCACATGTATTTAGTGTACATAATGTATGCATATATTTAATGTATTGACTGCAAAAAAAGCTTGGCTTGAAATGTTTTAGAGTTATTTGTATGCAAAAGTGTTCAAAACCTTGCAGTTGGAACATAAAGCTATATGATGCCTTTCAGATTAGAATTAATGGAAGTTCATTATCAAAGAGTTAACTGATCCTGAGATGTGTCTGTCTAAGCCTGAATTCGTTTTCCTGAGGGCCCCTAGAAACACAGATTTTATTATTCTCTCCTTTTGAAAATCTTTTCAAAATATTACTAGTCATAGGACCTTGATGTCCACTTTAGCATCTCCCTTTTGAGATATTTTATAAATCTTGTTAAGGTTATGTATTTCTTTTTATACACTTGGCCAGAAAAGTTTCATTTTTCTTTTTTCACAATGATTGCCTTATTAAAGCAACCCGTGATTTCCCTAGCATTATAAACTATTTGATTTAGGATTTAATAAAAGTGTCATAAAAATATACATCATAAAATAGATCATAATTACTCTTATGTATAGTTTAAATGACAGTGGGATTGGGGCCCCACTGATATCACTAAACACTTGAGGAAACTAGAAACTGCTTGAGCAGCTGGGTTCCACTTTGTTTCTCTCTGAATGTGAAACAAGCGGCTGGAGAAATGAGGAAATTTGCTACTTGTCACTCACAAGTCTGACTGATGGTATATCCCAAAACCCTCACTGCCAGCTGATCGACTGATTCTGACGCTTAGTGCCTCTAGAGAGAGGGTAGACGGGCCCTTTCAGGTTCTCTACAATGCAGTTGCATAAAGCAGTGGAAAACCTCCATTTTTGAGGGCCTGGCTGTTTACGGTCCGATGGGTAAACACTACATACCCACAGAATACATGCGAATAATAAACCCTTGAATGAGTTTTGCCATGCTATAGGGGGATACTCTTCCAAGTTTGCCAAGATTAGGGGATTACTAATGCCAAACTGGACGAGTGCACATGAAGCAATTCTGCACTATACTTATTAATAAATATAGGATTACTCATCTGGAAAGAAAGTAAATAACTGGTCTGAATCCCATAAAGTGACACTTGATGATCTTGTTTGTTGTAGGCCCTGACTTCCTGTATAATTTTTAACAAGGATAGGTGCTAAAGTACTCTAAGAAAATGCATAAAACAGAAGGACTGGTCCAATATTACATGTTCATGATAAAATAGTGTTGTTTATTTTCTGTCTTGAAGCAGCAACCTCCCATCATAATCCTTTTTCCCCTTTTTGTCTATTTTTCCTGGTTGAGATAAAATAAATAGGCTTTGTTTCCCTTATTACTACTAGACACTTTTAATTTCTGACTATATAATTATATGTGAAGCAGCCCTGGCCCATAGTGGTTACCAGCTGGGCTGTGATCCAAAGGGTCAGCAGTTTGAACCACCAGCCACTCCACTGGACTTTAGACTCTTATAAAGGGTTAAAGTCTCAGAAACCCAGAGGTGCAGTTCTACCCAGTCCTATTGAGTCGCGATGAGTCTGCATCAAATTGATAGCAGTGATATATATACATATATATAATCACCGTGTATCACACACATATGTCTATCAATATATATCCTCAAATAATTGTAACAAAGACTGAAATCATCCTGTTTGCAGTACTGCAAGGAACAAAAGGACACGGACCAGTGTGTGTGTGTGCGTGTGTGTGTGTGTTGTGAGACTGCTTGGTGCAATATCTAAATTTGTATTTTAATTGACAGTGTGTTATCACTAATTCTAGGAGCTTTCTTTCTCCTCTCATGGAGCCAGATGTATCTTATGCTGTATCCCAATTCAGTAGGAGAAGACAACGGGGCCACAGCTGGTTCCTACACAATACAGAAATTTTAGAAATTCATAATTCTTCTTATAGAAGAGAAAGTACAAAAGGTGCCTTGATTACTAGAAGGTGACTTGTTAGATGCATTTCCATCAGAATTGTTTTGTACAGAAACCTCATTCCAGGCAACTATAGCGATGTATAGGTTGTTACGGGAAGGTGCTTTCACAAGAGATTTCCTTCTGTGCTGTAGTCTTTAAGTACCCAGAAAATAGGAATCCTAACCAGTCACTCACCTGTTTTGTGTCTGTGACAGCTAATGGAATTTTTATTTTTCAATATCCTTACTAAGCTGATCAGTTGGAGCAACAAAGAGCTGAGTACTTTGTTTTAAATTATATTGTTTTAGCGTTCATGTACGGAAGCACTCCTCTGACTTTTCCACTTACCAAAATAGCTTAAATAACATCCCCAAAGGATAAAAGAATGAAAGCTCTCGCCCCTACTTTGATCAATATTTTCCTCGGACACGCAGGATACCCGGTGTCATCCACTTGATATTTTTCTCCTGTTCCAGCACGTCAGTTATAAAAATGCCTTAATCTTTTCCCTTCTCTTATGCAAATAACCCTTTCATTACCAAGGGTTCTCCACTATATCTGTATTCGGGATTTCAGATTATTCGGGTCCCATATAATGTTTGAATGTTAACACTTTGAATATAAGGTCTAATAGCGATCATATGTCAGAAGCATTTTCATCCAAAATTACATTCATCGATGTTATATTTTGAAATACTCGTTTCAATTTGGGGGAATGGTGATATTTGACTGCAGAATATTCTGAAATGAAGGGAAATCACTGAAACTCAAGTAGAATCCATGTGTGTGGATTGGACCAAATTCTTTGTGAAATCAAGTGCATTTGGGTACATTCAGTACAAATTAGTAGAGCAAGGCCATTGTCAGGTGTGTAAGACTTCATAACAGAAAAGTATCCTTGCGAATCTTCCTTCGAAAGCACCAGAAGTCTTTCCCACAAGCAAATCACATACCTTTTATAGGAAAAGAAATCTAAGTTTTCATTTGGGTAACTTAACGCTGTTAATTATGAACAGCACCTTTTTGGTGAGCATGAGTATTTCTGATCCCTGTCACCTGATGAGCTTCGAGAAGAATAAGAAAAGCAGAGGACACAGAATTGTCTTTTACTCTACGGACTGGCAGGTATTAAAATAGTCACATGAACTTCTGATGAACCAAATATGTCCTCTGAATGTGACCATCTCTAACCCATCAGATCAACTGCAGTAAAGGAGCAGGAGCCCCCACATTATATAGGGCAAATACGAACACATTGCTTATCAGAAAATATCTAGAATTTATTTTCATTTTTTATTCATATTAAATGGGCCATTTGAAGCCCTCAACCATTTAATCCTAAATGTCTATAGGTTAATCTTAAGCTCACAGTGACCCGGGTGACCGAGTAAAATGCCTCCCTGGCTTTCCTATCAGGCCGTCTTCAGGAGAGCAGACAGCCAGCTCTTTCTTCCTCGAAGCCACTAGGTTGTTTTCAACCTTTTTTGGCAGCACCACACTTAACCATTTCCCTACCATGGCAACCTTTTTTATCTTTCTTTGTTTTGTTTTCACTTTGGACTCCTCTCATTTTGTTGCGCAGCCTAGGGGACTGTGTGCGCAGACGCACCCGATGGCATTCCTGGTTCGAAGCGAGAGAAGGGGCACAATGCGCAGAGACGATCGGAGCTCCACAACCGCAAGCCCAAGAGAAGGCAGGAGCCTCGGTTCCCTTGGTTCATGCAGTTTTCTTTCTGCTAACCCTTCTCACCACTGCAGGTGTTCCAGAGCCTGCGTGTGTGTGATTCACATCTCGGGAATCTGCTTTGGACGTTCCATATTGAACAATGTGAAAGAAAGCGGTCAGCATGCATTTACCTTTTTATCGAACCTTTTCTATCGAACACAAAAGGTGGCTTGTGTTCTTAACAAAGGAAAGTAGAAGGCGAGGGAGGAAACGGGAAAAAAAATTAGGGAATTGGTGATTAAAAAATTGACACACGGATCTTGAGTGGTCTCGTTCACTTGTTGTCCCCTCTTCCCATTTTATTTCTCTGGTCTGTTTCACTGGTAATGGTTAGTTTTTCACACTTGGGGCCACAAAACTGGGGGGTGAAGCTCACCTCTCACTGTGTGTGTGTATGTGTGTGTGTCCAACCTGGTCATGCATTGGGAGCTGAACTTTACTCCAGCTTAGTCAATCCTTGCCTGTTTTACCACTGGAGTGACAGGTTTCAAGGGCCAGGAATAAGAATTATGCATTTCTACAGAAGATTTTCTACAGAAGATTTTAATAAGTAAGTTCTAATAGAGTGAAGCATGTCAGAGCCCGAACTGCCTTATTGTCCTTGGTCTCCAAATTCTCCCCTTTGATAGGGTGCAGTCTTATCACTTCTGGGTCTCCATTAATGAAAAAGATTTTGTTTCCCTCTTTGACAGGTTTCTGCCATACATGGGTTCCAGCTTTCACAGGTTCTACTATTTATCCAAATCGCATATTAAAATATCAAGAAATACTAAGGTGATGGTAGCCCTCGAGTTCCTTATTTTTCAGGAAAGTTCCTATATTTTCTCTTACATAAATTATTTCCTTCCAAATTATTAAAAAGAAAAAAATGCTTCACTTAAATTGATACCCTACTGTCTTTTCTATCTTTATGTATGCATTCATCATTCAGAACACTTTTTTAACCCCTTAACAAAACCTGTTATCACTGAGTTGGTTAATACTCAGAGTAATCCAGAGAAGTTCTGAACCTGTCACCTTTATGGAAACAGGATGTCACATCTCTCTTCCAGGGAGGAACAGCTGGGATTGAGCAACAACTTTATGGTTAGCAGCCAAAAGTTGCTCTACAATCGGTACTTAGGGGAAGAGAGTCAGTTCCTCGAGAAAGATGTAAGAAACCAGGGGAATTCTGTTCCTAGAAAAACCCTGAAGTGATATTACGGAACTCCAAGGCCTCACTGTAGAGCATTCCCTCTGACAGTAGGATGAGAGCTGGCCCCCAGAAATAGAGCAAGTTGATTTCATACAGATGGTGAGTGATTCAAGGGCAGAAGGCAGTCTTGTCAACGGTGCACCCACAATACTGAAATCAGTGCTTAGGACATGGTCGATCTTTAATAATATGCATTGTTGAATTGAACTAAATTTGCTGACATCCAGCAGAAAGACGTCTCTTCTAATTATTGGTGATTTATAATACCTTCATGATCTGTAATGGCATTTCATCTCGCCAACGTAATTTTATTTATGAGACAGCAAATAAACTATACTGAAACTTTTTTTCAAATCGTATTGAATTTACTTTACAGTATTGTTATCTTTTAATCTTTCCATCCTACAAAGGTTACCTCTAAAGAGGAGGGGGGGAAATACTACAGCATCCTTGAATATAGATTGAAAACTCAACTAACAATAACAAAAAAGGGCCCTGAAGAAATTAATGCCATGAATGAAGAAAACTGTAGTATTTCCTTTTTTTTAAAGAAAGGAATTGGGTCACCTTCAAATTTCTCACATTTGAATTATGCTACAAATGAGTTATGTCCAAGTACAGAAAAACCAACAATATTTTATTTATAATCTTATTTTTAGCATTTGAACTACAAATTCTGGTTCTAGAGTTGTTTAAAAGATCATGGGTTTTATAGATCCTTACGTAAATTAATCTGTTTGCTTGCTTTGTTTTTCTTTATCTTTTCCATAGAATGGTCCTCCTCATAAATACAGAACAGGTTATTACATGAAAAATATAAGATCTTGCATTTTCCCTTGCTCTCTCTTAAAAATCTATGTCTAATATTGCATTCCCCATTGGACTACTTCATAAGGGCATGAGGGGGAGAAAAAAGCAAAAAGAAGAGAGACAAAATAGACTGGATCTCACCACTAGAATTCACCATAAAAATCTCAAAGTGTAACAGAATTCTTACAAAATTTCCTAGACCAGTTCTTTAGGGAATTGAGATCTCTTGTGAAAAATATGGCAATCAGGGAAGGGAGGGACGAAATGTGGGAAAATAGTAAATAAGTGCAGCAAAAACAGGTTCTGAGGAATACACATAATTTTGTCTGCTTTAGATCACAATAGAATTTTTAATAAATAAATTTCTTTTGTTTTTTGTTTTTTTGTAAAGACACTTTTTTGAAACAGTAGAGTTAGCCCAGTCATTTGTGTCATTTTTAATAAATTGTCTGTTTTTTTGATGGTTTGTTTTCTGTAACTGTAAATGTTTTAGATTTGAGTCTCTTGTACATTGTCTTTAGAGTTCATTCGAATCAATAACGGTTCATGCACTGAACTGTGTATTGAGTTGATTGTGTTAACTGTTGTTGTGTGGTTGAAGGGGGATTTGTAGGAGTTATAGTGATTGAGATGCTCATGCTCAATAGCAGGCATGGGCAGGTGGCTTTCCATGGGGGTGTCCCCGGTAATCTCATCATCCACATTAATTATTTCAACAGTCCGGGTGGGGGCGTGATGGTTTTGCCGATGATGCTGCTTCCTCATCTTGTAGAAAATGACCAGCATCACTGCAGCCATCAGCGTGATGGCCACGAAACAGCCGATGATGATTTTGGTCGTCTTCATGACCTCATCGATGCCTGGGATCCCATTGTTTAGATCAGTCACTGGGATAGTGAATGTTTTTTCCGTTGACCTTGTGCTCTGGGGCGTGAGAGAGGTGGTCACATTGGGAGTGTCCCAGTCGATCAGTGGAGTGGGGCCCACGTTGGTGTCTGTGGTCCGAGCTTCGTCCTGAGAAGGTTCCATGGTCTCTACGGTAACGGTGGAAAAGTACGAGAAGGGCGTGGTGGTGGCCGCGGTGACATTCAGGGTTGCTGAAGCGGTGGTATTTCCAACGGAATTACTCACCATGCACGTGTACATGCCCGTATCTTGCACGGTTACATTCGTGAAATTTAACGTGCCGTCGCTGAGCACCGCTATCCTCACTTTGTAAGCCCCGTGCGTCATGACGGTTCCATTTGGAGTGATCCAGGACACAGAGGTCAGGGATGTGGAGGCCCGGCATTTCAGCTCGGCCGCCATGCCTTCCGTGACATTGAGGTCTGCTGGGGGCTCCACAATCACAGGTGCGTAGCAGGTGAAATAGTTCTGATCGAGCTCCCCGATGTACCTCCCTTTGAGACTGGGAGGTGTGTTACACCTGGCACAGCAAGCTGTGTTGGAGGGGGCCATGTCTTTTATCCACCAGCTGAGCCAAAGTATATCACAGTTGCAGTTCCAAGGGTTGTGATGTAAATGGATCCGCTCTAGATGGTGCAAGGGCGTGAAGAGGTCATGAGGCAGCAATGTCAGGTTGTTGTGTGCCAGGTTGATCTCCACGAGCGACTGCAAGTTATCAAAGGCGTTCCTTTCAATCACTTGGATCTGGGATTGTATCATCCACAGTTTTTGAAGGTGCATCAGCCCCTGGAAAGAGCCAGGCCTGATGGCAGACAAGTGATTCCCGGAAAGATCCAGCTCATCCAGTTTGATAAGTGGGGTGAGGTTAGGGATTTCCCGGAGATTGCACATGGCAAGGTTCAAATACCTCAAATTGGATAGACCTTCAAAGGCACCTTCTGAGATATACGAAAGCCTTTTCAATTCCCCCAAGTCCAGCCGGCGCAAAGAAGGGACTCTGTTAAAAGCATAAGAAGGGATACTTTCAATGGGGTTGTTCCGCAGCCAGAGCTCCTTCAGTTTAGACAAATATACAAAAGCGCCATTCGGGATGGTCGTAAGACGATTGTCGAAGAGTTCCAGAGTGTTGAGGTTTGCCAGACCATTGAAGGCCCCGATTTCAATGGTTCGGATGTGATTCCTACTCAGCTGTAGGATTTCCAGGTGCCTCAAGTGCTTGAAGCTGTTCACTTTGATGATCTGGATTTGGTTCTCGTGGAGGTTCAGCAGCCGTGTGTTGGTCGAGATGCCATCTGGAACCTCGCGCAGGTTTTTCCGAACACAGATCACCTTACTGAACTGGTTGCTGCAGGAGCAGACGGAAGGGCAGGTTTGGGCCCGCACCAAACCAGCCACCACAAGAAGTTGGAGAGCCAGCAGCACCACAAGCAGGGGGTCAAATAAGGCCCTGTTAAACCTAGGACCTATCATTATCTGCTGTGGATGTAAGGTCATCTTGTTCAACATTCATAATTTATCTGGTGTTGGTCCTTCTGGAGTTCAAATTGTCTGCATAAAAATAAAATAAGAAAAACAAAGAAAAAGAGGATTAGAGGTCCTGCAAGTATCTTTTTAAGCAAAAAGCTAAGTCAATATACCAGCTAAAGATAACAGACTAAGAAACAAATGATCCTATATCCCTTATGGAGCAATGAAGTCTCTATTATATGGACATGTATAAAAATATGTTCTAATTAGCTGCTGTATACAATCTGTATCCATCAGATGAACAATCACAGAGAAGTGACAGAGGACTACAATGTAGTGTTTTCCACACAGGGTGACTCAGATGCAAAATGTTCTCTATAATTAGGATTAACATGTATATTGGATAAACATCCTGAAATAAAATGTTGGACCTGTGCCCAACTAACTCGAGATATTTTGCAAAATTAGCAATGAGATCAATTGCTGTTGAGTCAATTCAGACCCATGAGGACCCCACATGAGTGAGATTAGAACTGTATGTCATAGTTTTCAGTCACTGACTTTTGAGAAACAGATTGCTTGGCTTTTCCCCCAAGGCCCCTCTGGTGGACCCAAACTTTCAATCTCTTTGGCTGCTAGCTGAGTTCATTAATTGTTTGTACTACACAGGAACCCCAAAATTAGTAATAGCCAACATTTATTGAGAATTTCTCTATGTTCCCTGTATAAACTTTATAAACAGTTCGATGCAGGACTGGCTACCTAATTAGTGGGACTCAGTGCAAAAAGATGCAGGGTCTATTGTTTAAGAATGATGGAGAGTTTCAAGATTGTAACTACAGACCATTAATAGAAGCCTAGGCTCTTTTGAGCACCGGACCTTTGTGGCTGTGTATATCGTATAGCCCTGGTCCTATCTAATAATCACAGCACTTCAGTGAAGAAAGAATTGTTATTATCTCCATTTTTCAGATCAGACACTTTAATCCTAGGAGAAGCAATGTGCAAGATGTTTCCATTATTAGTAAGTTCAGTACAAGGGATTAGAACATGTTTGCTTCCTCCGTGGTGTGTACAAAAAAAAGTTTCTTTGAAACTGAGGGCAAATTCAAAATATCTTTCACAATTAATTTCTTTAAAATACCTTTCCTTTGGGGGTAACCTAAGGAGCGAGCATTGGCAATTTATGATTCTTATGACAGTGCACTGACTCTGTGACATGAACTCATGTACATGAACTTCTACAGATTAGTCTCATGAAGTAAAATTGAATATAGTCATTTCTACCCATAGACAGGCACATCACAGAGAAGATCATTTCCCCAAAGCATTGCTTTTTTTCTCTACAGAAAAAAATTAATATAACATGTCTAATATATGCCTTCTGTTCCTACTTTTATTGATTTTTCTCTAGATGGTAAGCGAAACAAAATAAATCCCTGCCTGCACCTCTTCCAACACAAAAAAAATATGTCCAGTAGAGCTTGTGCTACACAGCACATGCCGACGTTGGTTGGTTTATCGTGGACCGGTGGTGTACTGGTTATAAGTTGGGCTATTATCCACATGAATGGCAGTTCAAAAACACAAGTAACTGCCTGGGAGAAAGGCTGGACTTTCTACTCCGTGAAAAGTTACAGTCTCAATGTGGCACTTACATAATCTCCTGTCAAGGATGCCTCTCTATGGGCAAATCCTTCTTCTGAGGATTCGGGGAACTCCTGTCTTCCTCCCTGTATGGGGGAGACATGCTCTTTGCTTCATATACCTGTTAACAAGCCAGATGGTAGCCCACTTATGGAGCTAGAGCTCTGGAGCTAGAGGAAACTCACACCAACACTGAGATACTTCCACTGCCCCTAGATCCACAAGACTTTCAACCCACTGGCCTGTGATCTACCTGCCTTCAGCATCATTGCATGTTCTGCGTGAGTCTGAAGAGAGGCATTTATGGACTAGTATCAGACATATGGGCTAATATCCGACTTATGGACTTGATCTGAACTGACTTGGGATGTTTTCTCAATATATAATTGTTCTTTTATTTATAGTTATTGCTTATATACATATGAACGTCTATGAATTTGATTCTCTAGTCAACCCAAACTAACACACTGGGAAAATGTGCAGAGGGTCTCTATGAGTCAGCATTGACTTGATGGCAGGGAGTCAGTACGGGCACTTTGGTGAGTAATCTGTTCTAAATCTCTCATCTCAATCAACTATCGGTCTCGTCTGGATCCCTTGGAAAGTGCACTTTGTTCTTCCTGGCTCATTGTTCTTCCTTCCCTCATTTGAAAAATATGATAATATAAATTGGATAATATGAGAGAAGGAAGAATTTTAAATGAGAGGAGTGATAAGGCAGTAAGTGAGGCCCATTGGGGAAGCTCTCCTGGTTGCCCCAAATGAGCCTTGGAGATAAGCCAGAGCCCGTTGTGTCCAGTGCCACATCCCTCACTGCCATACTGACCACCCAGAGCTTAAGGATGAAGGGCTGGGCTGCTGCTTCTTCTCGACCCTGCCCTGGTGGGTGAGACTGCCCAGGGTGCACTAGCACTTCTGAATATCTGCATTTACCTAGAATATTCAAGGTGGAGAAGAGGCTCTGTCCAAATAACAGAAGATGCCCTCCTCATTAAAGACGTCGACCATCTCCAGGTACCTGGTAAAAGGAGCATCCATAGATACACACCCACATGGGCAAAACCCTTTTCAGTGGGGTTTCCTGAGACTCAGGAAGTACAGCGTAATGTCATTGATTCTTGTTCTCTGGCTTCAGAGGTTTGCTTTTAGTCTCCTTCCTTGTGGCAGCAAAGGTAGTTGAGTAATAGATTCAGAGTTACTATTTTTGGGAAGCCTTTGCTTGCGTTCCCAGGGAGACCTATTTGATTCTTTCCTGCAGGCAGTGGCAGTTCTAGCTAGACTTTTCCCACCATCCAGCCTGGTGTTCATTTGTCCCTGGATCTGTTTTCCATTGCTAACCTACAGACTGTGGTGGTCGGGGTCACACCCAATGGTGTCTGCTTAACCTACTGACACAATGCCCGGCAAGTCATGGGCATAAATAAAATGACAGTGAATACTATGCAAAACTGCAAAAGTCTAATTTTGCATGTGTGACTTTACATACAGGAATTGCTGATGTCAGGGTCTGGCTTATTATGTTAAGCTGGTTGATTAGGCTTTATTGGTCAGTCCATAGTCTAACCTCTCCTTTGACAGCAATACTATTGGCAGCCCTAACACACAGCATTAGATTAGGAGTCATCTTAGCTGCCATCAAGTTGTGACTCAATGCATGGAAGGAAACAGTAGCATTCCCTGAGATATCTCCAGGATGAGTTACAGATACGATTGTTGTGACTCATGGGGTTCCCCTGGCTGGTTTCTGGAAGTAGATTCCAGTTCTTTCTTCCTACTTCAAAATCAGTAGATCCACTGAAATATGCTCAGCATTACAAGACAAAAACCTCCACTACAGAGAGGTGGTAGTTACACTGACTGGCTCCTAACAAAAAATTTATAATAAACATCCAATCCATGTTAAAAGTAAAGTTAGAGGGCACTCACATTTTTCCTTGACTGCGAGTCAGAATTGATGATAATCTTTTAGGATTAACTGGCACAATCAGAAGCCTGCAATCACTAAGGCATAAGTAGAAATGATTTTGTGCTACTAATTATATTAACACATTAATCCTATGTGTTTCTCTCTTTCATCACTCCCCAGGTGTAGTTTAATTTCCCATTTCTTGCTTCCTTCAAGGTCTTTTTGAGATTGCAATTAATGGCATTTTCTATAAATCAAGAATAAGTAACGAGTCAGAATTTATAGCTGGTTCAAAGCTAATTTATAACCTACAGCTAAGAATGTTTGGTACACGCACTGGACAGAATAGACTACTATCAACAAAGGCATTTCTACTTAAAAAACCAAAATTATGTTATTTTTACATCGGAAGCCATATCCCCCTCACATCTTTTCATAGATGTTTGTATTGCAACAAAAGGAAATCAATTTAAAGTTATGCAATTTAAAGTTATCCATTATGATGTCATCAGACAACATTTATTTACAAAAGGGTTTGTGCGGGTTTTGAATTAAGCTATGATACTCTTAGCCTGGTCCCAGAGGATGTTTTTGTCAATAGACCTCCTTCCTTCCCTGCGCTGCTCCAGTGCAGCGATAAGGAGCGCAGTGAGAGACACCAAAGGAAGAAGAGTAAGTGATGGAGTAGGCTTCATTCAGTGCAGTGTGATTGCAACATCAGCAGAGGTTGGGTGTCGACACTGGAACCAGCGTGGAAATGAGGTGGGAGGGAGATAGATGTAGTTAATCATTAACCTTTCTCCATCCTACATGCATTCTCACTTAGATATATGGAGAATAACCCCTGCAAACACTGAAAACCAAGTAGTCTGTCGACTCCACATACATCCTAAACCTTGAACACTGAAAACTTATTTTGCTGCACATAGCAACATGAGTTTTCCATTTCACTGCTCTTACCATTTTTCTCATCAATCTTCCTGGGATTCTCCTACCAAAACATATGCTCTGCTTGTTGACCACAGGAAAGTCCCTCAACTCTTCAAGAGATAGCACCTGGTGAGAGTTTGTGCTCTAATATTCCTGCACCCCTCACTTCACCTTGTTCCCACCAGGACTTGCCGGTTCTACCACAATTCTCACTCAAACGTAAGCAAATTCCTTCAGGCAAAAGATTCTCCTCAAACTTCCCATTCCCCCAAAATTCTGACCTCATACCCCCTGCTCTGCTCTAAGACACTGCCAAAGCTAAGGGGCACGTTGTTCTCCCTTCCCATGGTGAGCCATAAACTCATGTTGGTAAGATGTGTGGTAGATGTTTGGAGAGCCAGGTTTGGACGACACTGAAGGTCAGTAATTGTTTGAATCTTCGTCTAGTTTTCACTCTCTCCTCTCATTCCTCTTCCTTCTTTCTCCTGATGTTGCTTGTTTGAGCAGCATCCTGGCCCCTTACCCTTTTAAAAGGAAATGTTCTTCAGGAAAAGTCATCCCCCTCTTAAAAACAGCCACTTCCACCATCATACCAAAGCACTATATTCTACAAAAGGAAGATGGCCTAGTTCCAGCACTGGTGAATCGAGTTTGATTCAAGCTGAAGATAAGCAAACACTTTCTTTCAAGGGGTAGTTATTAATAAATATTTGAAGATCTGAAGTCTATTTCAATGGCTCAATTCTGCAATTGTGCTCAAAACAGCCATAAGAAATAGACGCATGGTACTCAGAGACAGACTCTAATTGTATTTAGGAGCACTGGAATTTGAATTCTATATCACTGAAACATTCAAAGATACATTTTATTTTAATCATTTAGAAATTCAAAAACTATTTTAATCCCATGGGTGGCGTGAAATGACCATACGGTAACTAGCTCATGTGCGGACCCATCTAAGGAAGCAAAGTATGTCAGTACCAATCATGTTCCCAAAGACTAGGGAGGTCTAGAGATAAGACACAATTTGGATCCACTGAGTTATGAGAGGTGAGATGACAGGATTCTGAGAGGGTTCCCCCATCCCCTTCACTATAAGAAGAAAACCACTGGAGAGCATTTTTTAAAGAAATATATTTCTGGGTACAGTTGCAA
The DNA here is from genome assembly GCF_050624435.1 of Tenrec ecaudatus. Taxonomy (NCBI): domain Eukaryota; kingdom Metazoa; phylum Chordata; class Mammalia; order Afrosoricida; family Tenrecidae; genus Tenrec; species Tenrec ecaudatus. Next base: position 30,738,445 of record NC_134533.1, on the reverse strand, counting down.
TTATAAGATGTCTAGATCTGTTGCAGCCATATTGTGACCAATGGAACAAGCAGCCTGAGGACACACTGGTATGCAGGGCAAGAGATAGATAGATAGATAGATAGATAGATAGATAGATAGATAGATAGATAGATAGATAGATAGACAAATGAATGATTGAATGAATAAATAGAAAGACTGTGTCATTATGTTTGTGATAAGCAGCAGAGTTAATAAACTCTTGAAATCTCATGTTTAGGACTTTTTTAATCATATGAAATAATCAATTTCTTACAGGTTGTTTTTTCTTTTTAGGTTACTTGCAGCCAAACCCCTTGCTTCACCTTGTTTCCACCAGTAAGTACCTGACTGTTCTATCATAATTCTCAACCAATCTTTCATCTTTGTCTCTGTTTCTCTCTCTGTGTCTTCCTCTCTCCATGTTCCTTCTCCTATAAATTCCTTTCAGCAGTAGCCACAGAAGACAAGTACAATTTTGGAAACATTTTTAATGTCTTTATTATGATCAATTTGAAACCTCCCAAGGGGGATGGGAGTAAGTAGAGGCAACAAGACATGCTTATTGGAAAAAAAAAAAAAGGTGGTGAGGCTCGGTGCCAACATCATTTTTCTGGATATGTCTTTGAATTTTAAAGCATGTTATCATATATAAGATACAGGAAAGCAACAAATTAAATAACACCATTATTTAAAAGTAATTTAATGTGGATTAAAATAGCATGCTTTGGCCCTTTGACCGTGGTTTCTAAAATTACCAAAAGAAATCATACCTCTGTGCAATTGCTACACAGGCCTCACACTTAACAACCTATAGGAAGGGAGGGGGACCTGATGCAGTCAGGCATATTCATGGATTAGAAACCCACAGCCATGTGTTAACACCAAGTCATGCATATTCATGGACGTCCCAGTGACTAGGGGCCCTGGAACACTGGAGTCCTTTCTTGGAGGTCATCTGGATTGGTGACAGCACCCACACACAAAAGAGGGAATGGCATATTCTTGGGGACAATGGAAGAGGACCTTGCTTAGAACTCTCCCAGACTGTGACTGATAAGTTTCTATCATTGTATCCTTTCTAGTTCAAATAAATGGGTACAAAATATAGGTAAGTAGCCTTCATAAACACTGGTAGTTTTTATTGAAAAAATAATGAACATACAGAAAGAACAAGCAAGGGCTAGCTGAACAGAGTGGGTTTGTGTAGACCCAGCTCTGGTTGGGTGGGTGATGAAGAAAGGAATCTTTCTAAGTTGGAAGATAGTCTGAGGAGGAAGGGAAGATGAGAGGGGAAGAGAGGCAGCGAGGTAGGGAAGGAAGCTTGCTGCTCTGAACTGCAGGGGGCTGTGTAGACTCCGGAATCTAGCTGCCAAAGCCTTGGGGTGTTTTGTCCCAGATGAGGATAGCCAAGGTTACGGTCTGACATAACTCTGGGTGCTTGGAGTCAGAGCGAGAACTTGGCATGGACATAGTTGGTGACGAGGTGTAGCCATGAGGGAAATGGCCACATGGATGGATTTCTAGCTGGGGATTGAATTTATGCTGAACTTTGCCGTAGAGAAAACGTGGGTTTTGCCCACCCTGCCATTTTCTAATGCAGCTGGTACTGTACTTTTTCCGAGAAAGTACTCTCCCCGCCCCTCCTTTCTTTTGATAAAGTGCCCCAGGCTGACCCTCTTGGGCATATAATGGAAATGCTGCAATATTTTAAATGGCTTTCACCCAGCAACTCAATCCTCTCAAGTCAACAGACAGCCATTTAGCTAATCACATTGACCTTATAATGTTTCTTTTAAAACGCTGAGATTTAAAACATTTTAGATTAAAAGTAAAATGAAAAACATGGTTTTACATTTTTATTTTTCTATTCAATATTTTAGGGTGGATTGGCTACAGTCCTTTTCATTTTCTAGGAGGTGTAGCTAGCGTAGTAAAATAAGTTCCACATCCAGTGTTTAGAAGTGAATGCGTTGCAGCAGAAGGGCCCCGGCAGCACCGTGGTTCAGCCGTGAGCAGCTAAGGAAGGAGCAGTGCGGGAGAGCCACCAGGTGGAAACTGTGGAGGGTTGTCCTCTGTCCTACAGTGGCTAGCCGGCTGATAAGTCACCACAGCACAAAGCAACAGCATGCATATTGGTTATATCTCCAACAAGATTCTAAAAATTTTAGCATGTAGCCAACCAAATGAAGTACACTAGGAAACGTTCATAAACTAAACTTCATGTGAAGAGGTAAGTGTTAGGACTTCGTTGTCACCAATTGCACCATTATTTCTAGCAAGTTTCCGCATGAATATAAGCCCCAGCTGGAGATGGCTCCAGCCAGCACCTTTCTACCAAATGACACGGAAGAAAAATGTGTCAGTGTTCTTCCAAAGGTTTTGTCTTGGAACCCCTGCAGAGCTGTTCTGTTCTGCCCTACCTGCTTCCTCTGACTCAAATGGGCTTGCCAGCGATGGGTTTCCACTACAGTATCACCAGCAAAGAAGAAGCAGGGAATATAGCAAACTCTGTATCAAAAACAGGCAGCCAAAAGTGACAATGTGACAGGGTGCTCTGGGGTCTCTAGTGCTGTGTTTGTTGTTGTTAGTGAGTGAATTTTGGCTCCTGGGGACTGTGTGTGTGCCCAGTAGAACGCTCCAGAGGGGGTTCAAGACTGGGGTCTCTCGGGCACTGATTGTCAAGGCTGTTTTCGGAGATGTAGCCAACCTTTGAGCTCTGAGTGCTTAGTAAGCATAGTAAGAGACCTTGGTTGGCTCCATTCAATGAAACTTGAGAAGCTTGTTGGCGATATAGCACAGGTGTACGTTGTTCTCTTGCGCAGTGGAGGCCGGTCAGACTCATCACCACCGTATGGGATAGAGTGTAACTGTCCCATAGGGTTTCCAAAGTTCTCATCCTCTGAAGATGATTGCCAGGAATTTTTGGTTTTTATTTCCTCAGAGCTATTGCTTACTACCGATCATTCCCTTATTGCTAAGTGCTTAACAACTGCACCACCAGGATCTTTCACACACACGGACATATACATGTGTGTATATTTCATATGTATATAGGAAAATGTACCTATATACATGTAAACACAGCCCAAACCAATGCATTTGACATTTAAGTGGCTACAGAAGTATGTGAACAATGTAAACCCATAATCAGAAAGTTTTACCAAGAGGATTCAGGATTTTATGTAGGTCTTAAATACATAGACTTACATCAAAGCAGAGTAGTGGTGAAGGAGGAATGACATCACACTAAAACCAAAAGTAAAACAAAATTATTTTAAAAAGTAATTCAATGGAAGCAGAAGACGTAATTGAAAAATCAGAATGTCACGGACACCCAGTAAAAGAGTGCATTTGCTTCACAATAAAGGGACTTATGAAGAAATTCAAAATTCCTAAGCAGAAAGGGCCATGCTAACATATTTATAGGAAGACTGGAATACTATGGGTAAAAGAAATTGAAGAGAACAGACAAGTTAATTAAAAAGTTAAAGTGACTTTAATAAACGTAATATTTGAAGTGACTAGACTTGAGGACATAAAGAAAATATTCAATGTGACTCCTAAATAACGTATATGTTAAAGTCCTGTAGGCAAAGATAACAGGAAGAACAGACATCTCTTTTGAGGGAGTACAATATCCTTGAAGAATGCTCCTTAGCTGTGAGGATTGAAAACAGCTCTTCTGTACTTGGGGCATGTTATCAGGAGGTAACAGTTGGACAACTGGTTGACACAGTAGAAGATCAGCAATGAAGAGGAAGACCTTCAATGAGCTAGACTGACACAGCAGCTGCAACAACAGGCTGAAACAGGACAATTGTCAGGATGGTGCAGGGGCAGCCAGTGTTTATTCTGTTGTACTGTGAGTCAGAACCAATTAAACAGCACGACTAACAAAAAGTCCTATAGAACATGGGATTGCAATAAAGACCAGATTCGCTTCTACATCTGAATCCATTAAAACCTGCTACAACATGGAGGGATTATCACTTGGGAAACTTTATTCTCCAAGCTAGGGAATGGGCGTCTCTTACTTTGTGTGCTGTTCCCGTCCACACTGTCTGCAGTATGCATGGGTTCTCTAGTACTTTCCAATATAGTCAAGGCTGAGGTCTAAGAAAGGACTACTGTTTGAGAAAAAAACTCATCGTCATCAATTTATTCCAACTCATAGTGATCCTATAAAAGAATCCAGAGGCCTTGCAAATCTTTTTGGAGAAGTCTCATCTTTCTCCCACAGAGTTGCTGATGGCATGGAGACATCGACCTTGAACTTAGTAGTCCAGCACTTAACAAAGAGTACCCTCCAGGCTTCGTAGTGTCTGACCTGGTAGAGTGGAAATAACTTGAATGGGAAGGTTGACTTGGACGGTACTACAGATGATTGTGGCAAAGGAGTCAAATGAGTCCTGTGTTAGTCTGGGTCCTTTGGAGAATCAAAATCCACAGAAACCCATGTATAAGAGAGAGTTTTATATAAAGGGTAAGTGCACATCAAGAAAACATCCTAACTACCCAGTGCTGCCCAAGCCAACAAGTCCAACATGAACCCATTAACCCAAATGTCCAACACCAACCCACAAAGTCCTCCATCTCACAAAACAGATGCATGACACTGACTGCAGGAGGAAAGCCAAGTCAGTGAATGTGTAAACATCTCAGCACTGGCAGGGGTCTCTACATGACTGCTCCAGCACCCAGGGCTGCATTGGGGTGGGTCCATGTGACTTCTCCTTGGTGAAGTCTTACAGGAAGTCAGCTTTGCCAGCTAAAGCAGGGAACTGCTAAGGTAGCTGCACCCTGGTGCCACCATCACAAAGCAAGGTACCTGAGAACTAGAAAGGTGAGGCTCCCCGAGCCATTTATCCCTCCGACCTTCAATTAACCCCACATGCGTATATCGACCAGGTTGGCACAATAAACTAACTACCTCCAGTCCTTTATGAATCATGTTTTCATAATTGAGAGTGACTATAACAGCATTTAATAGACACTGTTAAGATTACATGAAATCAGTAGCATAACATGCTGAATCTGCATACCAAAACTGTCCCTGCATTTTCATAAGTGCTATTATAATATACTCATTTGGTCAAGACAAACAGGTGGGAATCTTCATTGGTTTCTAACATATAACTTTTCTCTGTTGATGCAATTGTCTTGCGACAATAAATTCTTCACATAAAATGTGGATTGCCTTTTTAATTTATAAATATGTTCATGCAATTCCCTGAGTTATAGTGTCCCTATTAGCTCATATCCCCTTACAACAAAATCCAAACTGACTGAACCTCCCAATACCCTATATATCTATATCTCCTATCCCTGAAACATTCACCTTTTCAGAGGTTCTATCATGTTACCATATTTAATTTGTATTATGTTGTTGTTAGGTGCGAACCCATCATACGCCTGTGCACAATGGAAGAACACCTGCATGGTCCTGCGCCATCCTGAGGACGTTCCTGTGCCTGAGCTCAGTGTCACAGTCACTGTCAGTCCATCTGGTTGAGGGCATCCCCTTTTCTACTATAGCCTCTAATTTACCAAGCGTGCATCCTTCTCCAGGGACTGGTGCATCCTGAGAGTATACCCAAAGTAGGTACGATGAAGTCCTTCCATTCTTGCCTCGAAGGAACACGCTGGCCTTACTTCTTAACAATGCAGATCAATTTGTCCTTTTAGCTGTTCATGGTACTTTCAGTATTCTTCTCTAGCACCATCATTCAAATGTAGCAACTCTTCTTTGGTCTTCCTTATTCAATGTCCAACTTTCACACACATGGGAGGCAATTGAAAACACCATGGTTTAAGTCAGGCACACCTTAGTCCTCTAAGCAGTTCCCATTGATTTTCAATTCTCTAAGACAGCGGTTCGCAACCTGTGAGTCAAAACCCCTTTAGGGGTCAAATGATCCTTTCACAGGGGTCGCCCGATTCATAGCAGTAGAAAAATTAGAGTTATGAAGGAGCAATGGAGGTTATTTTTTGGTTGAGGATCGCCACAACATGAGGAACTGTATGAAAGGGTTGTGGCCTTAGGAAGGCTGAGAACCACCGCCCTAAGAAGTCTGGTGCAGCATGTTTACCTAATGTAACACGTCTTATGAGCTTTTGACTTTTACACTCATAACCATTGATTGTGGATCCCAGAAAGACAAAATATTCAATAATTCAACCTTTTCTCAGTGATTCATCACGGTGTTCCCTCTTGGTCCAGATGTGAGGATTCTGGTCTTCTTTCCCTTGAGCCATAATCCACACTGAAGGCTGCGATCCTGGATCTTCATCAGCAAGTGCTTCAGCTCCTCCTCATTTTCAGCAAGCAAGGCTGTGCCATCTGCAGATCACACAGGTTGTTGTGCTTTCCAATCGTGGGGCCACATTCTTCATCAATATAAGCTAGCTTCTCTGGCTATTTGCTCAGAAGACAGATTGGACAAGTACGGTGAGAGGATACCCCCATGACACACACCTTTCCTGCTTGTAAACCACGCAGTATTCCTTTGTTCTGTTTGCACAACTGCCTCTCGATCCATGTACAAGTTTCTTGTGCCCACTATTCAAGTGCTTTGGGATTCACATTTTTTCTGAGTTTATTATAGTCCACACAGTCGAATGCGTTGGCACAGTCCATAAAACAAAAGTAATCATCTTTCTGGCATTCTCTGCTTTTAGGCAATACCCCTCTGATATCAGAGATGCTATGCCTCGTTTCATGCCCCTTCTGAATCCAGCCTGAGCACAGGACGGTTCCCTGTCGATGCACTCCTGTAACTGTGGTTGCGTGGTCTTCAGCCACATGTCCATGGCATGTGTTAGAGGGGACATTGTTCTATAATTTGAGCATTTTGTGGGGTCACCTTCTTTGGAATGAGCACAAATATGGATCTCTTCCAGTCAGTTGGCCTAGCTGTCTGTTCATCAGAGCACTTGTCATTTGCTGTTTTTCGTGGCTGTGCCAACTGTATATCCCAGGCTGCTAGGAAGCCTTCCTCCAGTGCTGATGCCACATGCTTCTTCATATAATCCAGTTTCTGGTTTTTTTGCTCAGCATACAGAGTAAATCAGCATCCTGAGAGAAAACCACCCCGGTGCACACCTTCCGTGGTTTTAATCCAACAGCTGCCTCTTGATCCATGTACAGTTTCTACATGTGCACGATTAAGTGTTAAAATTATTTGCCCCTCAATTAACATTATTTTAAGTAAACAATCAGAGAGGTTGGGCTGTGTGAAAAAGAATGCCATACCATTCTTTATACAGACTTGTCTCACCTACTGTGGACATGTTGTCAGGAGCTAGCAATCCCTAGAGAATAACAGCATGCTTGGTATAAAGGAGGGGTGGCCAAAAAGAGGGAGATCTCCAAGAAGTTGGGGTGACTCAGCAGCTGCAACCGTGGGCTCAAACAGAAGACCAATTGGGAGGAAGACGCAGGCCTGGGTGCTGCTTCATTCTGTTGTACGGAGGGATGCCCAGTGTTGAACAGACTTGAAGTCGCCTAAGAATACTTTCATGTCCAGTTAAGTCATTATTTTCTTACTTTCCCTCTCTTCTCAGTGCAAGGAGTAGAGACTTCAGTGCACAAACGTCGTTCCTGTTAAGCAGACAGAAGCAAATTGTACACAGATAAGTTCGCAAACTTGTTGAAGTCTCCATGGTGGGATCCCTAGGACCTAAAGAGCCACATTCCCACAGAAGGATTTTCACCAGTTCCTGCAGAATGTTTATCCCGTGTTGAGCTGTTTTCTGAGAAGTTTGTTCTAGTAAAGGAGAGCTGAGAAGAACATAGTACTGATAATTTAAAGATCATTTATCTGTCTTTGTCATGTTTGCGTATGAAAACGTGTGCATGTGTGAGTGTGCGTGTGTGTGTGTGTGTGTGTGTGTGTGTGTGTGTGTGTGTGTGTAGTGCTTCAGTCTTTCTCTTTATCTGGGATTGTAAGTAGCACCCCTGGTTGATGTTTAACCAAACAATGCCCTCTGCTGCATGTGCCTAAAATAACAGTGTTGCCTTGGAAATTCCTAGGTAAAGTGTTCATCATCTGCTTCCTCGTATGGCAGCTGCACGTGTTTCTGAATTTAGGAGGTTTGACTCTGCCTTTAGGTAAAATGAGGTCAATCTTACAACACAGAACACAATTCCTACAGGTAGCAAGTCAAATACTCTGCAAGCTGACTTGAAAATGAAGGGATTTTATCATCCCCTGCCTGCTCCCGGGACTTACTTCACAGCTTAGGAGAAAACCCATGGGTGGAAAAGATCTTCTGAGACTACTGTCACATCTTTAAGGACAGGATGGAGCAGACAAGGGATTGCGGGGGATGGTGGCAGTTCCAAACTTCTCTTGCATTGGAAAGAACTTAATGTTAAAAAAAATAACAGAGAGAGAAATCAGACCCCTAAATACAACTACAACTTGGCGAAGCTGAAATAAAAGCATTCATTTTTTTTTCCAGCTTGTTTACCCTCTCATGATGCGAAAACGATACTCACACCCAGAGTAAGGTCTGGCTGTTTGTGCATTCCTTGATCACAATTCACTTTTTTGAGGTTGGTTACTTATGAAGACATACAATACAGATGCCTGACTTGTTTCTCAATTTTAAGGGTGGAATTGGGGGTGTTCAAGGGCCTGTTTTTGTTGTTCTTACAACTGTGCTAAGTGAAATGCATATCCCAAGAGGAGGAAACAGCCTAAAACTTCCAACTCCAAACCCTGCTGGATGTTTGCCCTCTTCAAGGAAAGCGATCAGAATGCCCCAGGGATCAGAATTGGGCATGCTTGCAACCACACCATGCTCTCTGTCTGGGGCCCTAAAAATCGTCTGCAACAGAACAGCATGAAAGCCGTGTTTCTTTTTCTCTCTTTTTTCAACACCCCCGCCCACGCCACGTTCAGGAGCCATCAAATGATTAATACATGCTATTGCTTATTTCCCTAATTGGTCTTTTCTTTTTATACTTTTCCCATCGGAGACTTTCAAAGAGATGCTTTGCAGAATTCGCACAACAATCTACAGGAACCCACACAACCACAGTGTAAGAAAACATAATCCACCAATGGTTCCCCAGTGCCTAAAGAAAACAGATTCAGCCTCCTGCTGCCTCTGCCAGCAGCTCTCAGTAGTGCCCCACGTTGTGACCATCTACACTGTCCTCCATGGTGTCAAACGCCTCCTTTAAGGAGTGGGGCAAAAGCCCCTTCCCTGTGGAGAACCACTGCTTTGGTGCGGTATGTGATCCCTTCTATGATGAGACCTCCACCGGGGCTGCTTTCAAAGTTTCATTTCCTACCACTCTCCATGATGTTGGCTAGACAGCACTTTGTTCTCCTTCGCTTTTCCTCTTCCGGGAACTTATGGGTGCTATCAGGTACAGTTTCAACCCTGTCGTTACTCTATGGAGGAAAGATAAGGCAATCTATTTCCATAATGGTTTGCAAAGCCTCAGAGACCCTCTATTGGGTTTCTGAGTGCGAATCCACTTGAAGGGAGTAAATGGCTATCTATCATCTTTATGGCCTCCCCAACTCTTTCCTCAGTCTCTAATCACCTACCACGAACCTTTCTGTCAAGATTTCACCCAACTTCAGAGGCCATTTTATAATCATTCTTTCTACCAAGCCTTTCTTAGTTTTGCTGACCAGTGTCATTTTCCCTTTCTCCCGAGAGTCTATAAGACCATGACTACACATTGACCAACCCCTAGACAAGCAGAAGTCATGCTGGTGGTGTCGTGGTTGCACATTGGTCTGCAGTCTGCATGGTCAGCAGTTCCCAGGGGAAAGGATGGGGCTCACCACTCCCATGACAGGTACAGTCTGGGAACTCACAGAGCGGTTCTACCTTGTTCCATGGGTCGCTATGAGTCAGTATGGACTCGATGACAGTGCGTATGGCTTGGGTTTAGAAAAGTACCCCACACTTGGTACAGTGGAAGGGCCAGGAGAAAGAGGAAACCCCGGAAGGAGAGAGATTCACACAGCGGCTGCAACACGGGGCTCAGTCCTGCCAGCAATTTGAGGATGGCACAGGTTCCCTTCTGTCGTGAATCAGGTCCCATTGAGTCAGAACTGACTTGAACCTCAAAAACAATAACAAAAACAGATTTGCCACAATCTGAATGTTTGGGAATCTGTTTGATCTCCTTAATTATAAACATCCTGAAGAGAAAGACTATGTCTATTGTATTGAATTGAGTTACTAAAGCCTAGATTCAATTCATACTCTGAGATCATCTTGATAACTAATTTTATAACAGGTAGCAAAACAAGGGTCATTAATAAGACACATTTGCAGACCTTAAAGCTAAGTGTGATCCATGAGGTAGAACAAATGGAAAAGAGAGCATGCAAAATCAATAATTACTCCCTACATACTGGCCCCCAACACACACACACACACACACACACACACACACACACTCATCTATGACAACTTCAACAATGGGAAAGCTTCAGTTAATGAAAATCAGCATATGTATGCATGACTGAAAACTCGCCTCAAGCAATGGAAAGGACAGAACCAAATCAGTTGCTCTTGATACAGTTCCAACTTAATGAGGTCCCATGCGTGTCACATAGATATGTGTTCTTTATGGTTTTCAGTAGTTATTTTTGTTGTTGTTGTTTTCAAATCCTTATAGGTTCTAGGTGGACTCAAAAATTGGATGAAAAGCGGCTGAGATGTTTCAACAAAGAAAAATACTTCAACTTTCTTTTTATTCCTAACTTTGCTTCAGGCCTTTCTTCCATTTTATTGGAGTTTGTTCCTATGAGGAAAATAACGTGGGGAAGGGTATGGATTTTCATATTTGTGTATCAACCTGGTGGCATAGTAGGCTATGTTGCTAGCTACAAGGTAGGTGATTTAAATCCACCAATCGCTGTGTGGAAGAAAATGGAATTTATTTGCTTCTGTCAAGCTGTAAGGCATGAGAAACCCCATGGAGCAGTGTCATAGGATTACTCTGAGTTGGAATTGACTCAACTGCAGTGGAGTACTTGGGGTGACCATGACTAATACTAATGCCAAAGAAGAAAAGATCATGTTTATCAATATTAATAAATATTAACTGAACACAGGGATAAATGAGAAAAACTTATGTACCGTTAAAACAAATACAACTAAAACTCTTCACCCCCAAATCCAAATCTAAGGTTGCATGCTTAGTGGAAGTTCAAATACCGAAACCAGACATATATTTTAGTTTCTCAGATTGCAAAATAAAATCATTCTCTCCAGATTTTCCATTTGAAAAGAGGGGGGAAAGAAACTAAATGAAAAAGTTGACTGTTTCAAATAATGTTTAATCAAAATGTGGAATGTACTTTTTTCTACTTATTATTATATTCTCCTGTCAGCTCTTAGAAGGTAATCATTATTCTTTTTTACTTGAGAATTGAATACATATACACGCATACATATATACTGCCTGTTAGGCTAATGTTAGAGCAAACAACTACAATAGCTTAAAAAAAAATCTAACACGATCATCTGTGAGGCAGGCAGAGGAGGGCTTGATTTCAGAAAGTGGGTAATGCAGCTAATGACCTTGCTTTCCAGTACTTCCTTCGGATTGATGGCTGGCTGGAAGCAGTTGATGGCCATTAACCCCCAACTGCTCATTAATCATTAGGAAATGCCCTGGGCCAAGGTCATCATTGCTGTGATAGGTTGAAAACAAATAAACAATCACACCCAAAAGCCATATGGATTTTTGTAATGAGGAATCCAATTTAAATTGCAATGAAAGGAAATCTGCAGAGAGTAAGTACCATGAATATAGAACCATTCTAATTTTAAATTCGCCTTCCATTGCTTTACCAAGTCCTTACTTTCCTGTTCATTATTAAATAGTACAAAGCTCTAATTTCCTAGACAGCATACGAGAACATACACAGACATATAACCCCAGGCAAGTACTCAAGTAGGGTGCTGGGAAAGAATCTCTGTAGTTTTTTCAGCTGTTGTAATATACATAATTCTAAGTGTGCTCACCAGTACTGTGCGATCTTTCCCTACAAGAAAGCTCCTTTCACTTAGGAATTTTCTGTCATGGATCATTTAAAACACTGTGTTGAGACGAGCTTAACACAACAACCAAATCCTAAACCAATGCCCAAACACCAAACTGAATGAATGTGTGTGTGTGTGTTTAATTGTGGAGATGATTAGAAGTATTCTCAAAGAAAACCACTGAGGTTTGAAGGAACAGCTCAGAGATGGCATATGCATTGCTGTAAGTAAAAGGCGTAGCTTTCTAGGTGAGAGAAAAACATATTCATTCAGTGCTATCAGGTAAACGCTTACTGAATGCTCATACAAGGTGTCAAGTACTTGACATAGGTGTCTCCCATCAAGAATCTCTCAGGGGAGGGGTTTTCAAAGGCAAGTTAATAAAGAGTTAAGCTTCAGTGGGAAGCGCTGCAGTGTAGTGCACTGTGTGCCATGGGAGCACGCACTAACAGAAAGAAAGAGAGGAGTTTGCTGGAAGATGGACGTAGAGCGGGAGGAACGCGTCTGAGCACACAGCAGAAAGAGGTACACGCTGAGTTCTGGTCGGAGCCTGTAGCCAAAAGCGGTGTGTGGGGGGTGGGGAGGAGCGGGGGGTGGAGGTATGGGGGGTGGAAAAATAATGTAGGGCCAGATTGTGAAAATCAGACAGAAGACTTTAGATTCTATATTAAGTCGGAGGAAGGACAGTAGGGGCCAGAATTTTCGCTCTTTGCTGAAAGGGAACATGAAAAAGAGAAGACTATTTAAGGACAAGCAGGTTCGCACAAAAGATGGGTGATGGATCGGAAAGTGCGAACTGTGAAGCCTGAAGCTCTACTAAGAGATCCTGCCAGTAATTGAAGTATGAATAATGAGTGCTTAGAGTAAGCTAGGATTTTACTTCACGTGCATTGTGACACGTGACACAATGCTTTTCTTACTGTAGATGGACTTGGGTCTCCATAGTCACTCATCTGCTCTGGGATCCTCGTTCTGAAAGACCCCCTTTATACTTCACCAGCTCGGGATCCTCGACTCTGTCATTGGCTGTCCTGCTTTCTGTATATTCTGGACTTCTTCACATAGATAGTCCCAGCTCCCATGGAAGATTTCAGAGCTCCTGCCTCCCAGTTTCCAGCATGACTTATAGCTTAATAAATTCGCCAGAATGAACCACAAAAACCTGATAAGGAAACTCTCTTTAATTGAGTCTATGTTTATGAGATCTGAACAAGGGGAGGAAATAGAGTAGACTCTTGCTGTGATTTCCAGGCAACACCATTTAATCAGAGTACAGATAGCAGGGATGGCCTCCTAATTGCAACTGGAAACTGGCTTGGAGTAACCTCAACAATGTTAACATTGCATAATGAGGAAACCTTGGTGATGACAAGTCAGATAATGGAAATTACTGGAATCAGTGATTTCTTTGTTTCCCCCTAATGGCTACAAAAGAGAGAGTTATACAGCCCATGGGGACATTTGAAAATTTGATTTTTATTTATTTACTTAAGACAGTTATCGTTTTGCATGGTGCCATATTAAACGCAGCTAAAGCCTATCAAAACCAAGTCCTTTTTTTCACGCAGTTCCTTGATAACAGATTTACTGGTGGTTACCATGGAACCTTGCAAAGCAGGGACTGTGCTCCAATATGCATGAGTTTCAGTGAACCAAGTACTGTGCAAACCGAGAAAATCTATGTGTCCTTGTATTCATTTTATCTCTCAGGCATAATTTCCACAAATATACTATGACAAAAATCAGGATTATTGAAAGCAATAAGAACCTGGGTGTTCTGGGAGAACTTGAAGAAATCAGAGAGTAGGGAAACCTATGTATGCCCCACATGTAACTGCTGGAGTCCTTGACTGATGCAATTTGTTAATGTACCATATGGCTAGTCAATAGATTGTAGGTTGGAGTTCACTGGAGACATCTGGGAAGAAGCCCTGTTGATCTACTGCTGCCAAACCAGCCAGTGGAAATCCTAGGAGAACAGTTCTACTTGAACACACCTGAGGGCATCATGAGTTTCAATTGCCTGGATGGCAACTAGTCCCGGTCATTAACTTCTCTGACTTGATCACTTTTGCCTGTGTTTGGATGAGAGCAATCACTCCTTGATTACGTTCATCAACTGTCATCTCTTGTTATTCTCTAAAGCAGTGATTCTCAACCTTCCTAATGCCATGACCCTTTAATACAGTTGCTCATGTTGTGGTGACCCCCTGACCATTGGAAATATATATTTTCTGATGGTCTTAGGTGACCCCTGTGAAAGGGTCATTTCATTCCCACAGGGGTTGTGATCCACTGGTTGAGAACTGCTGCTCTAAAGGATGCATTTTTAGTAAGAACAGTCCAATTGCAAAGGCACAAGAGTGATCATCAAATTTGAATGAGGATGCTATAGTGCTGGGTGATGCTAATGCAAGCCTTTATGCTGTCATTACTCTTCTTTCAAGGGAAGCAAATATGTGTCTTACCTAAGCTAAAGGGATCTTAGAAAGAGCCGCTTGAATCCATACTATGTGTTATAAAAGGTGAAATCCATGTAGAAAGTGTGGTATGATTGTCATTCTCCTTACTCATCAATCCCATGGCAAACTCCCTCATGGTAAAATCAGGAGGGGATTAAAAGGTTTCAGCATTTGACTGCCATCTACAGCAGTTCACACTCAGTGGCTCTGCAGAAGGAAGGCCTGCCAATCTGTTTCTGTGAAGATTACAGCCTGGGAGACCCCAGGAGTCAGTTCTAACTCTGTAAAAAAAGGTCATTGTGAGTGGGAATCAACTTGTTGGCACATGACTACACGTGGCTGTTAGCTTGTTTAAAATTAAGGCTTCTTTGTTTTAAAAAGTAGATCAATCTAGAATACGGTGGGGTCTAAATCGTATCACTTCTGAGTTACAAAAACAGTAAATTAAACACAGAGGCACACTTGGATGAAGATGAAGCGCATGTGAACATTTCTAAATAATGGGACAAAGAATGAATATATGTACACAATGTTGACCTTCTTCAGACTGTGAGAAAATAATAGTCTGTTCTTCAAAGCCACCTCTACGCGGCGTTGGTGCTACAGCAGCACTAGTTAACTAAGACATTCTTTGCGGAATGCCTAACTTCTGCTTTGAGTTGTTCCATCCCTTTTTTCCAGCCAGCAACACTAGGTAAGGTTTTGCTTTGCAAAACCACTGACTTGTCAATAGCCAAACTAGAGAAATGTATTTCTGCATGTCGTACAGATGCAGTAACGTCCGAGAAACTAGAGATGAGCCTAGAATAGATTGCTGGTGCAGTTAATCTGTCCTTATTTACTTGTTCCTCCCTTTCCAAGAGTTTACTCCTCTCACTATATATTAGAAAGATCGTCTAAAATCACTGGGCTTGATCCTTAAAATTCGTGAGCTTAGGACCAAAATTAAGAAAATTGGTCTTCAGTATTATCAAAATAAAATGGACTCTCTTAATTATTACCAATAATAATAAGAATTCTTAATATGTTTAAAACACACACAGTAAAATCTTAGCTTCTTAACACACTAGAACCACTTTTTGTCATTGACAGTTCTGAATCTTCTTTTTCCTCATCTGTACAATGGGTGGGATACTATCTCCCTTTCCTTTCTCTATTTCGCCTGGATAAAGTGAGCTAGTATATGAACTGTGAGCTAATTTTAAACTACAATCATTGCATACATTTTGGAATTTAGTCCTTTGGATTTTGAATGCATCCTAAAAATGAAGCAAAGCAGAAAGTGGGAGAGAGCAAAGTAAAGAAGGAAACAGTGCTATTTCTGTGGCAGGTCATGAACACAGTGTTTTGGTGTGTTTGTGTTATCTTTTAATCCATAGCAATCACATGAAGTAGGAACAGTTTCCTTGTACACACTGATAAAGACCAGGCACTCTATCATGTATCCCAAATCGCACTGTTAGTAACTGAAGGAGGTCGGTTGGAACCAATCCTCTTTAAACACTGAACAGATAGGTGTATTTTTTAATAGTTGTATGGCATTCACAAGCCCTGGGCTGCAGTGGTTAGAGCACTACACTGCTAATCAGTAGGTCAGAGGTTTGAATCCACCAGTCACTCTGCAGAAGAATGATGAGGCAGTCTTCCATAGTGATCTACAGCAATGGAAACCACATGGGGCAGTTTTGACTCTACCACCTAGGGACACGGAGGTGGAATCAACTCAATGGCAGTGGTTTGGCCTAGTTTTAGGCAAGTAGGTTTCCCTTTCAGGAACTCATTCCCTTCATTTAGGAAGAGATGAAGCACTGTTACAGTGTGCTGACCGTGTGATCATAGCGAATCCTAACTAGCCCCATTACAAAGTCACATTAGTTTCATTTTTGTGAAACAGAAAAGGAGCTTTGAACATTATACACAAGGCTTTTCAGCCAGCCTGTGGTACAGCCTAGAACTGAACCATCAGCTCCAGCTCCATTTATTCCCAGCTCTCTCTGATGGGGCTAAGATAACTTAAAAAAGAGTCTTGCTAGCATGGCGGTTAATTATTCAGCTACCTATCAAGTGGGCCCTGTAAAAGTGCAGCCAAGGAAACATTAAGGACAGTTCACCCTGTTTTGTCATGCTGCAACGAGGCCGAATTCTCTCAGCTTCATACAACAAGATGGCTTAGGGATCATGCTGATTTAGAGGTAGACTGTACTTTCCTTGCAGGAGAACTAGGTTGGCTTCCTGGGCAATGTACTTCAAACCTAGCCACCACCCAGTTGGCAGTGACAGGACCTGTGTTTCAGGGGGTCTTTCAGCCAGTGATGGACCACAAAAACTCAGCCAATCAAAATCTGTGGATCTGAATGGTCCAATCCACAATCAATTGAGGTTTAAATAAATGTCGGGCTGGGCAGTATTTGCATGGAGCCACCAGGAGCCTGACAGCCACAACAGAGTGTGCACAACAATAATGACAAGATAAACCGTTGTGAAAGTACCTAGAAAAATCTCAAACACGCTGTGGATTCTCAGTGCTATATAGGTCACTGAATTCTCTCTCCCTGAAAAAAATAGTATTCCTTTCTTTTTGAAAATGATCAGTGCCATGATCGTATGCTCCATTTAAAAGACAAAGCACCTGGACTGACAGCAAAGTCAGGCTGGGATGGGCACAAAAGGGGAAGGCCACAGGAGAGTGTGCACGAGGACAGTGCTTTTTAGACAGCACATTTCCAACGAAAGCCGAGGCTCCTTCCTCTCCACATGTGCCGTTTTAGCAAACTTCACTCCCAATTCCTTTCTTTTTGAAGAAAAACATTTCCAGCTAATAACACAATTACACTTAAGTATCAGAGCCCATTTTAGTATTATTACATTTGTTAAATCTAACTGAGTCCAAATTACTTCCTCATTGCTAATAAGGGGAAAAGGAGGGGGAGTGGGAAGAGAGGGAGAAGACCAGGAGAGCTACAGGGAGACAGACACACACGCAGGGTGACAGCTAGCTAAACAGACAGACAGCAGTGCTGCATATTGCCTCAAGACCAATAAATGTCAGTTACACTGGCCTCTTTCGGTTTCTATGGAAACCCCTTAAGTTAAGAGTGGAACACAGACATTTTTTGGACTGCAATTCACAAGCTGTTTATTTAATTATGATTACGCATGAGGCTGTTATGGACAATAGTATTATCATACACATAGCATTTAAAATTCAGCAAATGGGTATAGAAAACAAAACAAATCTATCTATCTATCTATATATATGAGATAAGCTTCACCTGAATTGCATTCAAATAAATGAATCTTGTTTTGCAGGACTTCAGGAAATATTTCCTAGACACAAATCCCAAATTAACCAAATGATATTCATTAAAAAGTACTTCTTCAGATGCTGCCTGTCAATTACATGCGCCCTTCCCCCACCAGGCCCAGTGCACAAAACCAAGGTCAGAGCATATATTCAATTAAATCCAGGATAGCACCAGAGCGCAGCACAGCTGGGAAAGCTAGCGCATCATTACTCCATAGATCATTTGTGAGCAATGAATAGGTCTCGGGTGTTTTCTATTTCATAGACATTTGAATATAAAAATAAAGAAAATGGCTTCAGATTAGCTCTTGCCTTCCAAAATAAACAACCACTTTTAGGGCATTATTCCTGGTAGCCTGAAGAGTAATGATTGGGAGCTATCACTTTTACTTCTTTGGTTGTTTGAAATCACTTGCTTAGCTTTAATTTGGCCCTGGGGAACCATTTGGTAGATGGATTCATTCAAACCCACATTCCTTCACAAAGAAAGCACGTCCTTTTGCACCTACTATGTGTCAGGGCCTGGGCTAAGTGAAACGATTAAGTCACAGTCTCTGCTTTCTCTATGCACCCCCCCCCATGAGTGGGTGAGATGATATAAATAAGATGTGTGAAACACTCACAGAAGGGATTGGTCACTTTGGGTTGCCATTCCCGTGGCCATTCTGTATAATACCAACACACAGGCCTCCCCTGACCCACCAGCAGTGGGTATGCATGAGGTGAATTGGTCAAGACTTAAACCCAAATATCCTCCATGGAAAGCAAACCTTCTACCACTGAACCACCAGCACCTCTCAACATTGTAGACTGTTGTGTGCAAGAGGGAGGCTTCAGAAATAGTGCCATAGGACCGATTTCTAGGTCTACCCAGGAAGTTGGCATTATTCTTGGACATTAAATAAGGAAGACTGAAGATGAATGGATGTATTTGAATCATGGGGAACCATGAACTGCCAAAGAACAACAACTCTGTCTTGGAAGACAGATAGTGAGAATGCTCCTTAGAAGCGAGGATGGTGAGACTTGGTCTCATGTATTTTGGGCATGTTATCAAGAAGTATGTCATGCTTGGTAAAGTAGAGGGGCAGTGACAAAAAGAAGATGGTCTAGACAAGACATACTGACACCGTGGCTGCAGCAATGGGCTCAAACATAAGAACAACGGGGCGGATACTGCAGGACCAGGCAGTGTTGCAGTCTGTTGTCTACAGAGTCGCTATGAATCAGAGGGGACTGGGCAGCGCCTCACAACAGCACTAACAACACACAGGAACCATCAAATCTTGTTAGGAAGTCTTTTCTCCACAAACTATGACTAGAGAGGGAGCCACAAGAGACACGAATCACAAGAAAAATCATCTTTGGAGTCAAGCTGGGCACATGAAGACTGCTTCTAATCTGGCACAAAGAAACATACGAAATTTGCAAATATGACTCAGTAGCTCTGTCTTTTCAACTCCTGCAGATTATTTTTTGAAATTCCATGGTTTGCAGTAGCTGGGCTTTCCCCAGGTTGCTCATCCTAACAAAGTTGGTTGTTGTTGCTACTGAATTTGACAGTGTACAATGAGCCACTGCACCTCAGCTGCTGCTGCGGTGCTCAGCATACTGAGGGAAACGTTCTGCATGAATCACCACACACCCACCTCTCCATTATGGTCACTACACTCTAAATAGGCAACATGTTTGGAATCTTTTTTAAAAAAGGCAAAAAGCATTTATTAGAACATTCAGCACATTCTCTACCTACTGCCACGCCACAGCTACCACAGACACACGTGGTGCCAGTGGGCATTGCATTGCCACCATGTTTTAGCACTATCCTGGGGAGGAAGCCAGCACAGCTATTTTAAACCCGGATCATTTTGAGCAATGTGTATATATGTAATTTAATGGTAATAAAATATGCATTTGGGGTTAGATCTAAAGTCTACACTTGGTGTTGGTTTGTTACATGGCTTTTCACAAGTCCTACCATCTCTCTGATTCAAGGTCTTGGTCAAAACCACCTCATGATTGTTTGGGAAAGAGCCAGGGACATCGCTATTTGGAAAATGGTTAAAAACCAGAGAGTGAACCCTATAGCTCTTGAGTCAAGCCTGACTCACAGCAATGTGAGGGCCTATTAGAAGTTCCCTCATTGCTTTGCTAAGCCTGTAAGTCTTTGAGGAAGCAGGCTGCCATGTGCTGGTCCTGCAGAGGGGCTGGTGAGGTTGAATCATTGACCTTTGGATTAACAACCCTCTGCTTAACCACTGTGCCACTAGGCTCCTTTGAAGACAAATAGGAAAAACGTTAAAGAGGCAACAGTGTGCTATTAAAATCAAGTGATACGGTGAGAGTGTGGCAGGAGCATTTGCTGCAAAATCCAATTTGGATTTTCTCTTGCAGACAAAAACAAGGATGGAATCCTCTTGCTCCCTCCTCCCCTCCGCAATGTAGAATATTAAAAGCCAGACTAAGATTGAGAGTTACACAGTGCTTGGAACAAAGAGAATTTAGAACACGGACATTGTGCAAACATTAACAAACTAAACACTTTAATTTCAACACATTCCGATTTCTATACACCAAGCCTAGAAATACAGCTGATGCAAATTCGAGGAAACTTAGCAATTGCAAATGGAAAAAGAGGTCCAATGAAATTCATAAACAAGATTCAGGACCAACATGGACAATGAAATCATCAAGGATTCTATCAGGAGCGGGACTGGATAAAACATAGAAACAGGTGCTAAAATCTTCAAGCAATGAGGAGGAGTGGAGTGTGGGTCTATGGTGATTTCCACAAGGAGGAGTTAGCAGGCAGCATAGTCTTGCAGGGTCAGTTTCCAGGCTGGGTCATTTGCTGCATTAGACTCCTTTACTTGGAACAAATGACTGAAGTGAAAGTGCTTCTTAAGCTTCAAAACACGAAGCCAACAGTAAGTATTGCTATCCCTGTTTTTGTTACATGAGTAACATTAATGACATAAAACATACTAAGTAACCAATATGTATTATATAAATGATATGATAGCACATCCATCATGGAGATAACCTATGTATTTCCTGTCATTTATTTGGGGGAAAAAAAGTAACAACATTATAGGAAGCTTCCGCAAATCTCATGATTCCAAGAAGTGTGCTTTTTAAAGTAGGAATTATAAATTAGGAGATTTATAACAGAGAAGCTAGGTAGTTTATAATTATTTGGGGGAGGGGGCATAGATCAGAGAGTGATAAATAAATAGGAGGTGGAAACTTACTCTGGATTCCCCCCCCACCCCTCAGGACTACACAGCTCAAGCTCAGGGACTGTTCAGGGACTGTTTCAGCATTATCTCACGACTACTAAACCGTAGCTTCCCAAGGCTGGGTTTTTGAACTTCTTCATTTATGCCCATTCTTCAGGTGATCTCTTCAAGACTGTCAAGCATAGATCTTCAATTGGAAATTCATACATAAGTGTTTATGAAACATACATAATATATATGACACATCTCCACTTAGAAGTAACAGAAATTTATGTTACTAAGTAAAACTTTGGATTCCAATTTCTGTTCTATC
Organism: Tenrec ecaudatus; assembly: GCF_050624435.1. Taxonomy (NCBI): domain Eukaryota; kingdom Metazoa; phylum Chordata; class Mammalia; order Afrosoricida; family Tenrecidae; genus Tenrec; species Tenrec ecaudatus. Next base: position 30,717,103 of record NC_134533.1, on the reverse strand, counting down.
CCTGGAATTGCTCTAGTAAAGGATTTTTTCTAAGGATAATTCCACCATTCATTCGATCCCAAATTGTCAACTCCTATCATTGCTACAAGGAGTCCTGGTGGCCCAGTGGTGAAATGCTCAGCTACTAACGCAAAGCTCAGCTCTTCGAACCCATGAGCTGCTCTGCAGAGGAAAGACCTGGCAGTTGCCTCACTGAAAGCTCTGCAGCCTTAGAAACACCATGGGGGCGGGCCCGCCTACTCTGCCCTATTAGAATGGGTATATCATTAGGGGTAGGCATCTCCTGGATGGTTGGTTTGGGCTGAATGTGGCTAAGCACTGTTTCAAGGGCTATTCTCCTAGAAGTTTCAATCAAAAATGGAGTCACCTTGAACCATCTTGAATTGCTTTACAACCTATCGCTCTTATACCCCAACAACTCTGTACCCTGTTAATATACAGGCGTCCTCAGACTACAGCCCGCGGGCCTCATGCGGCCCACTGAGGACATTTATCCAGCCCACCAGGTATTTTTGCCCCATTTGTTTTTTTACTTCAAAATAAGATATGTGCAGTGTGCATAGGAATTTGTTCATAGTTGTTTTTTTTTTAACTGTAGTCCAGTCTTCAAACGGGTCTGAGGGACAGGGAACTGGCCTCTTGTTTAAAAAGTTTGAGGACCCCTCTGTACACTCAAAAACCTGTATATTAGGAGTCTGTATATTAGGAGTCTGATATTTTTTCCAAACCTGTACTTCTATCCTCTAGTACAATCTCAGTAAGATTGCTTGCTTCTATTTTTACGCTCAATCTTTTGCCTTTTCTCCACAAAGGGGAGAGATACTATCAAAATGGAAAAAAAAAAAAAGATTGTCGTCTTCCTTCTGCTCCGACTCAGCGGTTTCGCAGGCTATTCAGAGCAATACGGGGATCCCTTGCTTTTGGAAAATACGCTTTATGTCCCTTCACTTCTCCTGAAAGCCTACATTAGTAGGGGTTTTGCTAACCAAAAAAAAAATATATATCTGAAGAGGGTTTTCACATTCATGGGGCAGGGGACAAAAGGTGAAAGTGAAACTATTATTTGTCACTTGTTTTACAGCAAGCTGTTAAAGAGACACCACACTGGCCGAGTGGAGTCACCTGGCACCTTCCCCAGGGAACTGCTACACTCAGCAGCTCAGCAACGAGTCACCATGGTCTTTAATTGTGTCAGTGAATGCTGTGTGCTAATGCTGTTGTACTTTCTTTATGCTATTTGGTTTGATTTGGTAGGCCATTTTTGTGTGTGTGTATCTGGGGATGGTCAAAAATGTGTCCCATATAAATGCATTGTAATTGTTTTTCATTCAATGCCCAAACAAAAGTTTTCATAGGAATGCTCTAGTTTCAGATAACAGGGTAAATGTAGGTTAAAATTCTCCCAGTGTGACATTTTTATTTTGTTTTATAACCTTTTACTTATCTTATTTCATCATCCTCTTATTTGAGACCCAACTCACTACAGATTTGCTTCTGTGATTCTGCCAACAGACCAGCACCCGAACTACTCCGATATCCTCCTTCATCCTCTCCTTGCCGGGAGCACCGTCTCCTAGACAAGTCAGGGCTAAGCGTGTGCTCCAGAAGAATGGTACCATCTTGCGTCCATCTGTACACTTTGCGTCTTTACTTCTTCCTGGCTCTGTGGGAAAATCTTGTCAGAGGTCTCCTCTGGATATGCTCTGTCCCATCGCTCACTGTCTATTCATTCTCTTTGCTCCCTTTCGTGCCCCTTTTCACCACCAGAGACAATGTAGATGTATGGATTAATTTACTTTCGGCCTCCACCATCAACAAGAATGAGGTCCAAGGGCATGGGTATGGATCAGTAAACTGGGTCCCATGTTCCAAGTGGGGAAAGCAAAGATGAGAGAGGCTGAGTGAGGCTCTGGAGACCTTTTCAAGAGAGAAAGGGGGTTGCCAAGTTGTAAGGGGAGCATGCAGGTGACAATGAGAATGACCATGGGATCAGAGCTCACAATGGGGCACTCAGGTAAATTGGTAAATTGAGTCATCAGTTGCAGTGGCTCTCACCTGGGGGGCAAGCTGTATAATCCTCCCACGTTTCCATTTCCTCATCTGGAAAATGAGAATTGTATCACTAAAGGAAACCTCAGAGGGTGGTTCTGACCTCAATGAGCTGACACCCATAAACCACCAATCTGAAAGCTCTCAGAAAATGCGAATGACTATTTCTTTCAAAGAGTTACTTCTCTGAATTCTCCGACATTAAGAAGCCTGAATGCAGTTTTAGGACTAGTGTCAGTGTACCATTAATTCATTATTTTTAAGTACTATTCTTACATTTGGAGGATGCCTAAAAACCTCCATGTTTATGAAATGTTTATTTGCTGCTGAATGCAATTCTCATTCTAATATGCATGTTCCTGCTTGGATAGGTGAAAGTTTACACTCCTTGCTTTTTATGTGAAAAAATTGATAGTCTAAAGTGGATCCATTTTGATCTTTTAGTTTTTATCATGAAGACAAGATTGGTAAGAAAGATGATGAGGGTAGTGCTATTTTCTTTAATTTTTTCCTTTATGTGCATTATTATTCTTGGTTTTCAGAATTATGTGATATAGGCAGTTTTTTCCCTCCCATTTTGGCCATGAGGAAGTTGAAACATAGAAGGTTGTAAAATAATACAATCTAAACTAAAAATGAATATGTAATTTATCAGTCAGGGTAATCAGAGAAACAGAATCAATGACTAGGATATAAATTATATATATATATATGTGTGTGTATAAAATATCTCTATATACGCATAAATACATGTGTATATATATATATATATGTATAAAATATCTACATATACTAATTATATAAATACATATTACCAGTTGCTATGAAGTCACACACATATACACACACAAACTTTTTATGTATATTAAAAGATTTGTTGTAAGTAATTAGCACACGGGCTAGAGGGCCTGGCAAGTTCACAATCGTGGAGCAGGCCAGTAGCCTGGGACTCTCAGACATGCGTTGACACTGTCGTGCTTAAATAAAATCTCTTCTATCTCTTAAAAATTTCAGTCTCGCTTTTAAGAACTTCCAACTGACTGAATGAGACTCAATAGTAGTCAAGAACAATCTCCTTCACTTAATGTCAACTGATTAAAGATGTTAACCACATCTACAAATAGCTTTTACAAGGACAAGTAAATTAGTACTTTATTGAAAAACTGAGAAATTCAATGAATTCAAGCCAGATTCAAAAGAGAAAGTGGAAATAGGGACATCATTGATGATGTCTAATGGATTTGGGCTGAAAGCAGAAATAACAGCAAGATGTTTATTTGGGTTTTATTGACTATGCAAAGACATTTTACTGTGTAAATCATAACAAATTATGGATAACATTACAAATAATGCGACACATGTTTGTGCTTATGCTTGCTGAAAACAGAGAACTTGAAGTATTTACTGATGAAGATCAACGATTATAACCCTCAATATGAATTCAATGTAAACAAAATGAACCATCACAACTGTAACACTAGACAAGAGAGTGAATCTGTCAAGGAGTTCACTTCACTTGGACCCACAACCAATGACCATAAATGGGAGCACCAAACAAGACAGCAAAGGCGATGTTACCTTAAGCAACTCGGCTACACGGGACCTCTTTAAAGTGTTACAGAGCAAATATCTCACTTTGAGAATGAAGATATGCCTGACCCATGCCAAGGAATATATGATCACTTGAAATGCATGTGAAAATTGGACAGTTAATAAGGAAGATCAGAGAAGAACTGATGTGTTTGCACGATGACACTTGTGAAGATTATGGAAAGTGCCATGGACAGCCAGAAGAACAGCGCATCTGTCTTGGAGGAAGGGCAGTAAGAACACTCCTTGGAAGACAAGGAGGACAAACTTTATTCCATGTATTGTGACGTGCTACAGGAGAGCCCTGACTCAAAGGCATCAATCATGCTTTGTAGACTTTCAGTGAGATAAAGGAAAATCCTGAATGAGATGGGTTGACACTGTGCCCACAACTATGGGCTCACACAGAACAATGTGAGGATGGTGCAGAACCCAGCCGGGTTTTGTTCTGTGCAAAGGGCTGTGCTAAGCCAGACCTTACTAGACGACATTTAGCAATTATAACAGAGCCTGGCCTACTTGACACAGACAAAGGTAAGTCAAGAGTATAGCTACTAGGTTCCAGTTCCAAATTCATGGGTTTATTCCGAGAAAAACATGTTCAGACACACAAGCTCTCTCTGTAGCATGATCATGGAAGCTTATTACAAAAAAAAAAAAAAAGTTTAGCGAAACTTGAAAATGCAATCAGTGAAAGGCCAGGAACATTGCATCAAGACGCTGTTTTCATCCTTGGACTGAGCATGCTCATGCTTTGAGGGGAGGAGGGGGGAGTGTGAGAATTCTAGTGAGGAATATTAAGCTATCTACATTACAACTCTCAGTTGTACATTTTTTAAAATTTTAATCCCCAAACTCCATGAACATTTGAAAGGAACATGATTTGAGCATCCCTCAAGGATACCCGAAGCGCTATTTTGATGGGGTGCAAATCAAAGAAGACAGAATTCCTTGGAGAACTATCAAATATATGGAAACAGCACCTTCAGAAATACATAGACCAAAATGGAGGAAATATTGAAAAACAACACCTTCACTTTTGGGTATTTTTGTTTAATGAAGGGTTTTATGATTTTGTAGCAATCCTTCTTCACTTCCCCTGGTAAAACTAACAATCGCTGTAAGAGCTGATACCAGAAGTTAAATCCTTAGAGTCTGCCAATTACTTGTGGTCGTCAATTACTCGGTACTTTCATATGAACAAATCAGGGAGGCAAAATGCTTTGAACATTCTCTAAAATTGCAGGCATATACTGCTTTTTTCATTTTTAAACAAGTAGAATTACTAGTGAAAATTGTGAAAGCAATTAAAATAGCCTTTTATTGAGTAACTATCAAGCACCGTGCTAATGATGAATAAATGTATTTACCTGCTCCCGTGCCTTTCTCCCTCATTAGATGAAATGCCCCATGGGAACAGACACTCTACTCCCTTTAGGTAAGGCATTCTTATCCTATTCCAGTGCCTACCGTGCCACAGCTGCTCCACACCAACTTTCTGAATAAGTGAGCGGAGTCATTTATTTGATTGCACAAAGAAAACCCAATGGAAGTTACACCCTTAGAATAGACTTGTGGTGGGATACTTGTATTTAACTAGTGCACTCGAACTGAACAAATAATTAGTGTCTTTATTTTTAGGGGAAACCTTGTGAAATTGCTATTTTTGAATGTTTGAATATCAACAATTTCTTATGGTTCAAATGAACAGATTCCAAAAAAAAGATAATGATCTCTTAAATATGTGTAGTTTGGCAAGTTAATTTCATAGATTTATGAAAATCATTGTTTAGCCTGCTTATGTCAACTTTTATGCACCAACTAAGAAGAGGGGGGGGAGGGCTCATAATTTGATTTCAATGAATACTTTCCTACTTTCAAACACTGTGTTTAGGAAGGAACTTTGAAAAAGAAAATCAGAATAAGTATGTTCAGGCATTGAGCGCTAGCGGGGTCTGCTCTGCTGTTGACTTCCATCACAGTCCTTAAACAGAGAGCAGTACACTTGCTCTGCATTAGCATTAAAATCCACAGGTACCACCATTAGAACACAAGAGAAAGCTCACGCCAACATGTTCTTTTCTCTGATGTTTGTTGGGTTTCATCAACTTGATTCTGTCTCATAGTTTCTTGGGGTTCTTTAACTTGTTTCTGTCTCATTTGTCACCCAACCTTTTCAGAGAAATACTTGTGTATGATTATTATAGTTTTCTGTATCAAATTCTCTTCATTGTACTGCCTGTTTTATTTTATGTGCTATTGTATGATTTCCTACTTTTAAATGTTATATTAGAACCAAGACCATATTCTCTTAAGCTGTGCCTTGTCAGTGCAGGGCACTGTGATGAGAATGTATTGGAAAATAACTTAATGGAAGGGAAGTACCTGGATATAAACAGATGAAATTTATATGCTTCTTAATATTTTTTTGTCATGCTAGTGGTAACCAGATTTGCCATGAGAAATCAGAGGCTGTTAAAATAGAAGAAAATGAAGTGGTCTTGCTTTTAAAATAACAGCACCAATTGACTTCCTGCTTTAACTGATCTATATCTCAGTTTCAGTGGATACAGGATCATGGTGGTCTCGGTAAATGTGGCATTGATCTTAATGAATGTAGTGATGAGGGATGGATTCAGACTAGCAATGCCGTGAGTTATTTGTCCATGCTTTCCTGAAAGTGAAGATAAATGAAACAAAGCATTACTATATTTACACTTACAGACAGGAATAGAGAGTGGACCTTTTCTTTATATGGTTATGTATCATTTTTAAAACATATAGCTAAAAATAATCTTGAAGAACCTATGGGAAAGTTAGAGGGGTTGAAAAATGCTGAAATAATCTCTATATGCCAAGTTATAACTGGTGACAGAATATCTCAACAGACTTTATTGTTAGAACTCAAAAATGGCTGAAATTCCAAAATAGAATTTCCATGGGTCTCTTTCATGTCATGATGCTAATACTGGGAAAGTCACAAACAGTTCCCACTAGGGCCTGTATGGGAGCAAACACTAAACTCTGGAAAATCACTTATGACATTGGTTGGCTTTTAAGATATTCCTGATGGCCTGACAGCCCTCCTGGTTTCCATTATTCCCAGATAATATTCCTAATGTTCAAATTGTTTCCATTCTTTCATTTCCGATTGTGACCAGTGTATCACTCACCAAGCTTCATAAGTTGATAATGAGGTAGGTAAGGTATGCTAGCTTAAATAATGGCATCACAGCGTTGATCCCCCTGCCAATCTTAAATAGCTAGTTAATGTGGAGATCTGTATCAGCTGGCAATTGAACTGGTGTATTTTAGATAGGAAACCCAGAGTTACATTGGCAATACATAAGAGCCTTTTAAGTTATTATATTAAACTTTAAACCATGATAGTGTTGGTCCTGTGGGGGAGGATCTAGACCACTAGATAGAGCCCATTCGAAAATGGCTAGATTTAAATAATCTGAAAGCCAAGTTCTTTGACAAAGGAGGGTTTTTTTGGTTTTTGTTTTTTCATGCTAACTCTATTAGCCTTTCTGTCATTTAATGGTGAGTACTGGGCCTGAATTTGTAGGTTATTTCTAACCTCCTCCGCAAAGCCTGCCTCTCTTCACTAGTCTAACTCTGCACTCAGCTTCATGCCATCGTAGGTGTGTTGCAATAGTATACTATCTCTATCCAGTACTACATCTAGGGCTGTCACTGCTGACCCCAAGGCCAGACCACTATATTTACTTCAGGATTCCTGTCTTCTTCCTTGAGTGAAAGTCATTATAATATAATTGTCATTATGATATAACTAATATACTAAGCTCTTTGTGACAAAGACTTGGTACATTTCTCTGATTTCTAGATCTCCAAATTTACCCCCCTAATCTTAATCTTCTCCTGTACTGAAAGACTCTGTAAGAAGGTTTTAAACATTCCCTGTATGCATCCTATAATCTGGACTGGGATGGCACAATACATAATACAGAGAAAACTCACTTCTTAGAGCTTATCTTTATGAATTAGAAGATTTTCCTACCAGATACAATACAATTCAGTACCAAGATGAAAATAAAAGATTAATGAAGTAGAGACTAATCAAAAGGGCCCCTTAAATAGATCTGGTTAGATCTCTCTGAAGGAGAGACATGTGGCTTCAAGGTTGGATGATAAGGAAAAGTTCAGTAATAAAAAGATCTAGGAAAGATGTATTCCAGGGGGAAAGAATACCAAACAAAATAGATCAAACTTTGAAGGTGCATGGTTTGCTAACTGAGCAGTAAGGAAAAACATATGCGTGATAGTATTTAAAAAGCAGAAAAGTAAGAAATGTGATTGGACAGTTGTTATATCCAATGGGAAGCCTTTAGAAAAGTTGCCATTGGAAAATAAATAGTGTAGTTTTGATTTTAAAAATTTTACTCAGCTCTATCAGTCCTCCCATCCCCTCCCTGCCACTGGTTTTGAACCACTCATTGTTCCCTTGTCCCTGGCTTGGCCAACACCTCCACCCTTCCTCTGCCCTCCACACTCTCATGTCCCTCCGGGACCATTGGTCCCGTTATTTTCTTCTCACATTGTCCAGCCTATCTTATCTAGGTGGACCTGCAGATAGAGTAATATGTGCATAAAATTGGGGATGGCTTTGACAGCACCCAAGTGGCACATAAGATCATGGCATTGACAGCAGCAACACCAACACACTAACAAACAAAAAAAGCCACTGACATACAAAATTTAAAAGAAGAGAAAAAAATCAAAAGACAGCAAAAAAAAAAACCCACAAAAACCTAATAGCAGTTCAAGGTCTCTTTGTTGATTTTTAGGAGTGTTTTCCAGATGAGTCTGGCCCCAAATTCCATCCTTTATGCTCCCTCAGGACCTCCTTGCTCTGCTTCCCCCGCCACTCCATTGCACGCCCCCAGTGTTTTGCCTCAGTGTGGTGGGGTCAGCTCAGTCGCACATCCCCCACTGGGTCTCAGGTGCTGTCCCATGTAGGGTCATGGGTCAGTGCAGGATGTCACATCTTACCGTGGGGCCGGCTATATGGTCCTCTCTGTACATTGGGCCAAGGGCAAGGTAACTGAGAGAAATTACTGAAACCAGAATGAAGGCTGAACATGGCAGTGGGACAGGAGGAAAGTGTAAGGAAATAGAGGAAAGGAGTAGGAGGCAAAGGGCAAACATAGAAGCCTAAATACAGACATATACATATGTAAATATATTTATGATTATGGGGGAAGTAGACCTATGTGCATATATTTATTGGTTTAGTAGTAGGGTAGCAGATGGACATTGGGCCTCCTCAAGCGCATTCCCTCAATACAAGAGCACCTTGCACAGCTAAGCGGTCATTTCATGATACCCACCTTCCCGACATGATTGCTGAAGACAGACGTGTGCATAAACAAATGTGGTGAAGAAAGCTGATGATGCCCAGCTATGTAAAGATATAGCATCTGGGATCTTAAAGGTTTGGAGTCAAACAAGCGGCCATCTAACTCAGAAGCAGCAAAGCCCACAGAGAAGAAGCACACAAGCCTAAGTGAACACGAGGTGTTGAAGGGATCAGGTAGCAGACACCAAAGAACAAAAAACATCATTGTGTGATCACCTTCCCCACATAAATGCTGAAGATGAATGTGTGCATAAGTAAGTGTAGTGAAGAGGCTGCTGGTGGCCGGCTATCAAGAGATATAGCTTCTGGGGTCTTAAAGGCTTGAAAGTAAACAAGTGCCCATCTAGCCCAGAAGCAACAAAGCCCACACGGAAGCAGCACACCAACATGGGTGAACATGAAGGGCCTAGGGGACCGGGTTTCAAGCACCAAAGGCGGGGAGGGGGGGGGTAAATCATATCATCATGAATGAAAGAAGCATGTGATGGGGACCCAATGCCCATCTGTAGACAACTGGACATCCCTTGCAGAGGACTAGTGGGGAGGAGATGAGTCACTCAGGGTTCAGTGTAGCAATAATGAAACTCACAACCTTCCTCTAGTTCTTAAATGCTTCCTCTCCCAACTATCATGATCCCAATTCTACCTTGCAAACCTGGATAGACCAGAGGATGCACAGCGGTACAGATGGGATCTGGAAACACAGGGAATCTAGGACAGATAACCCCTCGGGACCAACGGTGTGAGTGGCAATACCAGGAGGGAAGGAGGGGTAGAAAGGAGGAACTGATCATCTCAGGGGATCTACATATAACCTCCTCTCTGGGGGATGGGCAACAGAAAAGTGGGTGAGGGGAGATGCTGGGCAGTGTAAGATAAGATAAAATAATAATTTATAAATAAGGGTTCATGAGGGAGGGGGCAGCGGGGACGGAGGGAGCGGTGAAATAGGAAAATGAGGAGCTGATTCCAGGAACCCTAGCAGAAGGTGAATTTTGAAAATGAAGGCAACGAAGGTATGTGTGCTTTACACAATTGATGTATGTATGTATTGTGATAAGAGTTGTATGAGCCGCAATAAGATGATTAAATATATTACTCGGCCCTTGTGTGAGACTTACTGAAAGCACCAAAGAGACTACGATAGTGAGCCTGGAATGGCTGAAGGGTAAGTGGTGCATAACAGTTTTGAATTGGTCTGTTGACCACATGTCAGCCGTTTAAAACCACCAGACACTGTATGAGAGGAAGAAGCGGCTTTCTACTCCTGTAAAGAGTTATAGCCTCAGGAATCTCCATGGGGCTGTTCTCTGTTGTCCGATGGGGGCTGCTATGAGTTGGAATCCACTTAATGGCAGCGAGTTTGAGTTTGACAGTAGAAATAGAAGTAGAAAATTATTTTGGAAGTAGAAACATATTTGCTTGGGGATGACATAAGGAAGAGGGAGTGGAAAAATTAGAAAATTGTCAACCGCCATGGACCAATGCTGGTTTCCAGACATCTGCTCCTGAACTTTTGGCCACCATGGATCATGCCTGGAGAAGTGCTTGTGTTCCAGGATGGCCTTAGCCGTCCTTAGATCTTTGAGAATAGTATGTCGTCTGTGAGTTGAACAGGTTGGTTTAACCTTCTACTACCCCGAGCTGAGTGTGCCTTCTCTAACTTTTCTCCAAGAGTTTGCACTATCCAGTAACTGATATTGCTTAAGAATGACATTCCTCTAATTCATTCCCATTCCAATTTTGATCAAAATAACATCAACTCCTAGATTTATATCTTTGGAAGACAGGATTATTTCCACTCCTTTCTTATTCTGAAATCTTGATAAAGGGCTGAGCACTAAGGTGTTGCATGTAGTTCACCTTAATGAAAAGGACAAGAGTGACAGCCTCGGAAACCCACAGGGGCACTGCTACCCTGTCCTGTAGGGTCACTATGGTCCCAAACTGACTCAATGGCAGTGATCCAGTGACACTGTGGTTCATCGAAGGCAGTGGCATGAGATGACTAAGTAGGGCCATGTGTAAAGTGCAGTCCTGTCAATGAAGGTGATGTTTTCATACCGAGTACTGACTTCCATACTGAGTAAGTCGTTTTACAGGGTTACGTCTGACAGCCTAGAGCATTTTCTTGGATTTGGGTAGTAGAAGCAAGGCAGCCTCTTCTCTCTGTCACGATTCCCTGACACTGGGTTGTTCCCCTTATGAGCTGTTCCCAAAAGACACTCCTGAGAATCTACAAAGGATTTCTTCAGGGAGAAAGCATGGCAAGCTCATTGTTCCATAAATTCTATTTTTTTCAGAATAAGTTCAAATCCAAAATATATTTTAATTTATCAATGATGGTGATATAATATGTTCTTTTGTATACAGAGAAGCAAATTACAGGCAACTACACTCCCAAAGCAATGATATTTAACATCATATTATGAGAGCAAGCTAAGAAAAAAGCCAAAAGAGAAAGAAAGGAAACTAACAGCTACGAATATACAAAGATATTCTCTGGCATGTGTCAGTTTGAGTTGGTGAAGAGAGGGCCGTCGCTCTCTGGCTTTGGATTAGAACATTTGTTTATCTGAAAGCCCTTTAATGCAAAATACATCAAAGTGGCAATTGTGTTATAAATGCAGGGTATCAGCCTACTATTCATCAGCAAGTGAGAACGAGTTCTAGATGTATGTCTAAGCTGATATTTGTTTATGATCATGTTTCAATATGTTCAAATAGGGGGCGTTTTCTTCACCATGAAGTTCACATTAAGTAAAACATGGGTTAAAACTGAGAAAAGAATATAAGAAAAAAAAGGAAAAGGGGGAACATCTTTTTTAATATTTAAATGTTCATTTATTAAGGCATTCATCTATGTATGAATGAGTTACTTTGTTACCTTAAAATCACCTAAACCTTACTTAGTATGAAAAGGTTAAAAAGGAATTGGGCAGGCACAGGGAGTGGGAATAGCTCTTAGTAGTGCTACGCTGTAGGAGAGCATAGTCCATCATTCTACTCAGAGAGAAAATCCCCTTGCAGATGAAAATATGGTCGATTATTTTTCATACCCAAGAATCTCTAAAATTTTCTTGCCATTGTTTTCATTGGGTGAATCCTTATCAGGATATAAGTCTCAGATGTCTTCGGGGAAAAAATTAAATCAAGGTGGAGAAGCCGTTCTCAGGTTAATGAGCACCAAGCAGCAGGCATTTTGAAGAGTTTATTTGGAGAAAGAAAACGTCTGCAGAAATCAAGTGATTAAGATGTGATACTCAAAACGAACTCGGAGCGATCTCATTAGCAGAGACTAAGAATAGTCTACAAATGTAATAAAGCCCTGATCCAAGGTCACCAACATCCCAGTGCAGGCCAGCTGTGTGGGACCCACTGCAGAGGAAGGGTGGGCATGTGACTGGCCCGGATCAGGGAAGCTTCCCTAGAACAGGCAATGGTTTCTTCATAGCTCCGAATATTTCTCCAGAGGAGCTTATGCATATTGATAAGTATCTACATTACTTACTCTACAGAGTAGGCCCTACCATTATGGATCAATTTGAATAATTCCTGTACAAACATCACTTTCTCACAGACCAGGCCCTTCCAGAAAAAGAACCCCTACCCACCTGCGCAGTCACCTTTATTCCTGAAATTGTATTATTATTAATTGTCCTTTGGTGTCCCATGATATTCCTGCCTTGAGAAAAAGGTAAGATCATGACGTGAGGACAATGCGTTGCTGGTTTGTTACTTTATTTCCGGAGACTAGAGTGTTTGGCACATGGATGCTCATTGCTTTCAGTTGATTCTAATTCACAGTCGCCGTGTAGGACAGAGCAGAATTGAGCTCAGAGTTTCCCAGGGTGAAATTGTTACAACAGCAGACTGACACATCTTTCTCCAGCAGAGGTGCTGGGGGGTTGGAATCACAGATCTTTCCATTGGTGGCGGGGCGCTTAATCACTGTGCCACCAAGGATCTCCTCAGGAAACGAGACACTCCAATACTTACTCAGTTAAAATCACTAGCTAAACTGCACCTCACATGTGCAATGTAACATGCCTTTTGTTCTAAATGACGTCCACCTATCAATTGATTTGAAAACTCTGCTCCACATTCTATGCTCAGCTTACAGTTAAAAATAAAGACCAGGTAGTATAAAGGGTGCTAACTCTTGCCTTATTGTTGACTTGCAGTTCTAGGAACTATTTATTTCTGCTGGTGAGGAAGAGAAATGGAAAACAGAGCATAAAACATATTAATTTTTCCTATCATTTATCCCTTGAGATCAGCCAAACTGTGTGAAGATTCTGTCTTAGCCAAGAACGCAGCTCTTTAAATATTCATGACTGAATCCAAGTGGGCAATGAATGGATTGTATTCACAGTTCCAAGGATTCCTCTTCTTACTTATCATTGTCACCTTTTCATTGTCTGCAAAACTGGTCCAGGAGGGAGAGAACAGGAGCAATCTTTATTAGATCCAGATGTCACTCCCAGTCGCAGTTTTGTTGTCTCCTTGCTGCAGACTTGACCTTCATTAGCTCATTAGTATCGCAGCTGTAAACTCTTCACCTTTACTTCCCTTTTCCTGTTTTACTTTGGTGGAAAGGTTAAAGCAAAATGGATTGTAATCCCTTTTATTACAGAATTAGAGACACAGTTGGGATAGACTTTTAAAAATTGCATCCTCAAAGTTCAAGGTAGGAAACAGCAAACAGACAGCTGTTTGATGATTTCTGACCTCTCTCGAGTGCTCAGACTTCTTACAAGTACACTAGCATTTAGCACATTGCTCTGAAACTGTTCTTCTTAGCTATGTAGTGACCTGTTGTTGAGCTGATTTCAACTCATGTGATTCCTTGTGTATCCAAGTAGAGCTGTCTCCAGAGAATATCTCATGGCTGATCTTGTGGGAGTAGGTCACCAGTGCTTTGGGTGTACTAGAATCTCTAACCATTTGATTAGCAGTCAAACTGACTATATGCACTAACCAGGGCTTTTGTTATTTTTGTAAGTGAAAGTTCTACTTGTTTCCTTGTGCTGTTGATGTGCTTATTAGTAATAAGTACTGTAATATACCCATTGTTAATGTGTGCCATTCAGTTGGACTTCAAAACACGGAAATAGTAAGCCTGTAAGGTTAAGTAACTCAGTCAAAATCAACATAATTGGTAAGTATCTGAGTTACATTTTCCTATCCAGGCTGTTCAACACTGAAGCCAAGGTACTTTACCCTGCATTTCCAGGCACCTACTCAAAAAGAAGGGCTTGTATGGCCTTTACTGTGGCCATTTTCATGAAATAGAATTTACCACTCAGTTAGCTCCTGGCCTTTGTGGATGAGATCTTCTCATTTGCCATCTCACCTCAGCTACAAGCTCCATTATCCCTCTGATCATGCTCACTACCTATCTCTTTGGTCTTTTGTCTTCTGTTATAGCTTTGTTAAAGGGCAGCTACCATATTGCACTTAGTCTTGATTCAGCTGTGTCCTTTGTCTGGGAGCCAAGCAAGAACAGTCCAGAGAGTGGTCCCATTAGCCACTGCTTGGCACGTCTCCCAGAAAACACGGTGCTTCTTATCCATACCAATCCACCGTACTATGTGCAAGGACATTTATACCTATTAAAAGTTTCAGGTATATTTTGGACACAAATTTTATAACACCTTCTAGAGAGTACTATAGTTTCACACTATCTTGAAGACTTGATTTTAGTATGAATTGACTGTCTTTCAGAGGGGTTAGGACACCGCGTGCTGCAGTCCAAAGTTTCACCACCTTCTTGGCTCTTTTTAGTCTTTTCTTCTTTGTATTGGAGGTGTAAGATAATCTAAAGTCCTTTCTAAAGGAAGCGTTCTATTTTAAAATAGCCACACTCTAAAGTCATTTGGTGATAAGATCTCAAATATATAGATTAAAACACAGAATATTCCAATTCTGAAGAAAGATTTATTAACAACTTGTGATAATGCAGGTGACACAACCTTGATTGCTAAAAGTGAGGAAGACTTGAATCACTTATTGATCAATATCAAGGATTGTAGCATTCAGTATAGTTTACAACACAATATAAAGAAAACCAGTATGCTCACAGCTGGACCAATAGGTAACAGCATGATACACAGAGAAAAGATTGATGTTGTCAAGGCTTTGATTTTGCTTGGATCCGCAACAATGCCCATGGAAGCAGCAGTCAAGAGATCAAGCAACTCACTGCATTGAGTAAACACGCTGTAAAGCGTTGAAAAGCAAGGATATTACTTTGAGGACTAAGGTGCACTGGACTCAAACTACGGTATTTTCAATCAACTAATAGACATGTCATAGGTGAACTTTGGATAAGGAAGACCAAAGAAGAATTGTTGCATTTCAATTGTGCTGGTGAGGAATATTGGAATTATGATAGAATGCCAAAAGGATTAAAAAATATATTGGAGTCCTTACATAATTTTGTGTCAATTTGAGGATATCAAAAGTGAAGTGGTGAGTCTAGCCTGTCAATAAAGTCTAGCTTGAGGATGTCTCTTTTTTGGCATGGCCTTTTCATGAGGGTTCTTGGACTTCCTCTCTTTCTCTAGGGAGGTGAGACACATTCTCTCTCTGCTTCAATTTCCTGTTAGTAAGGTGAAGAAAGTTGGGGGAGCCTCATGGAGGCCTGAGGCCAGTGGAGGCCTGAGGCTTCCACTAGCACTAGATCCACAAGACTTTTCACCCACCAGCCTGAGATCTTTCTGCATTGAGCATTGCTGCATGCGCTGCATGCGTTTGAAGAGGGATTTATGGGTGCGTATCGGACATATGGACTAATAGACTTATGGACTTGATCTAGACTCGGCTGGGGTATTTTCTCGATATACAATAGTCCTGTGATATAAGGCTTTCTAGTATACATTTATGAGTGTCTCTGGATTTTTTCTCTAGTCTACCTTGACTAACACATATTCCTTAGAAGTGAGGAGCAGGTGGATTTCTTAAAGGCAAGAATGGTGAGACTTATTCTTACATACTTTGGGCACATTATCAGGCAAGACCAGTCAGTCACTGGAGAAGGACATCATGTTGGTAAAGTAGGAAGTCCCTCAAGGAGATGAATTGGCACAGTGGCTCCAATCATGGGCTCAAACATAGTAAAACATGTGAGGAAGCTGCAGCACCGGGCAGGGTTTTGTTCTGTTGTGCCTTGGGTCACTGTGGGTCAGAACTGACTTGATAGCATCTAAGAACATAACATCTGTTTGTAGAAATATATTATAAAATTCAATGTGTTGTTAGGTATAAAAATTAGAACATCCTCTTGAGATATAATATCCTGTGACTAGAAATAGTATTAATATAATAGCAATTGCAGAACCTTGTTAGAAGCAACACTTAAAAGAACATTTTCAAGTCAAGCATGATCCTAATCATCACCCCCCAGTTACCCTTGCACAGATTCCAATTCATGGTGCTCCCATGGGGTCAAAGGGAAAACAAAGTGACAGAGGTTCTTCACCAGGTGACATTTTAACAAATAGATCACCAGGCCTTTCTTCCAAGGCACCTCTGGGTAGACCAGGACCTCTAACTCTGCCATTTGCAGAAGAGCATGTTAATTGTTCATACTAACTGACGACTCGAAACTTCCTTCCAACTAGTAGAAGAGGTTATTGGATTAGCCCTTCTCTTGGTTAGTTTACATCCTATATCAAAGGTGAGGCAAGGCCACTCTTGATTTTTTTCTCATTCTATGAAAATCTGACTGAGCAGTCTGGAGGCAAACCTTCTCCTGCCAGCCTTGAAGTCGATGTTGCGAGAAGGCTGGAAACTGAGCCATCTGGCAAAGAGCTTCAAGTAGCTTCTAGAAGAACAGAATAGACCTCAGAGATAGCCAGCAAAACAAACAAACACACCGAAAACATCCAGAAGCAAAAATAAACACTAGAACTTCAGTCTTAATCTTCAAGGAACTGAAGTCTGTTAATGATCATGTAAGGTCAGAAGAAGCCCCAAGCTCCAGCTCCAGCAGCTCGCCTGACATCATGATTGCTACCTTGTGGAACTCTAAGCTGATGACTCAGAGAAGGCTGCCCAGACCCTTGCCCCTAGAATCTAGGAATAATAAATAAGTGGTATTTTAAAATGCCAAATAGGTGGTGATTTTTTAACAAGCAATAAAAACAAAATTCTCCTTGAAGATTTTCTGACATTGCAAGGCCTACAGTTCAATGTTTTGGAATAAATGTCTCTTTACAATAATTCAGCAGAACCTTACTCAAAAAATGATCTGTTGGGGAAAGGAAGAACCCTAAAATATGTACAGGTTCTAGTTACTGCTTGGAGTGGCCACAGTCCTGCCACGGGATGAGGCTGGACCAAGAACTGGTGCTCACAACCTGAGACTTGAACCCTTGGTAGGTTGTCAAAGTGGGGCTTAAACATTATTTCCCTAGGACCCTTTTTTTATGTTTCTTTAAGTATTTATTTCATTCTAAAAAGTAATGGGTTATTTCCATTAAGTGAATAAATACTTACACTTCTCATCTAAATTCAATGAAAAGGGATACCTACTGTATCCAATGTAAAACTATAAAGAAGGATGAATTTCTATGTCAACCAATGCTTCTTTCTTATTTTTTAAACATTTTATTAGGGCCCTTAAGAATAAAAATATAAAATCACCCACACACTGAATTTATAGGCAGGTTGAGAAACCAGAGGTCTTAGTGGAACAGATTCCCTTGTTGAAGAGAGTATGGAAAAAAGAATATGAAGAAAACATGACATATTACCAAATGTTGCATTGTATGTGTATCTTCATGTGGGTATGTGTTTCCATGTGTCCGTGTGTGTCTGTCATTGTCAAATGATATAGGTATGTGTGTATGTCTGTACAAGTTCATTTGTATGTATTCACCGCTGTGCGTATCGCCTATGTGCATATTTGTTTCTGTATGGTGTGTGTGTGTGTGTGTGTGTGTCACGGAGACTTGTGCATTTATTTGAGTGAGAGGGAAAGTTTGTCTATGTGCCTGTGTCTCTGCATGTCTGTATATGATAGGGTGATGGAAAAAGATAGAAAGAGGACAAAGGAAACTCATAAAAGGCCTTTTTCAAACACCAGTGAGGAATAAAGTAGGACATATAAAGCAAACAAACATTCAAAAAACTCTTACTTTGGATTCCAGCCATCTAGTTTTATGTTCCAATTCTGTAATATATTAGCTTTGTGACCTTGGCGATCTGCTTCAGATCTGAATCTTTGGCTTTCTCATCTCAGAAATGAGTGAAGACCTTAAGAAGTAACATTTTTCACAGAATACTGATTGGGGTGTAAAATCTTATGACCACTTTAGAAAAGTATCTGTCTCTACAAAAACTGACTGTATGCTGGTTCTATGACTCATACATGGAATGAAGTATTAGATGTTTATAACTAATATAAATATCTACATATATTTATTGGCACACAGTAGAAATTTCATATCAATAATATGTATGCCTAATAGGTCAAATCTAGAACTTCCCAAGTGAGTATCAGCAGTGGAAAAGATAAATCATGGCTGTATTCAACCAGTAGAATAATACGCAATCATTAGAATCAGAGAATATACCTCTCTCAAACAACCGGGTGACTATCACAGATCGAATGTAAACCACAGAAGGCAAAAGTTAAAAAAATGTAAAATGTATGATTTAACAAAACTATACCAACAGGCGAACTTCACCTGTACTGGCATGTTTCATCTCTTGCTGTTGCCATCAGCTGCTCTGATTCCTAGCAACCTGCTGCACAACTCCTGCGCCAACCTCACAATTGTTGTGTTTGAACCCATAATGGAGCCACTGTGTCGATCCATCTCATCTCTTCCTTTTTTCCACTCTCTTTAGACGTTACCAAGCACAGTGTCCCTTTCCTGGGACTGGCTTCTTCAGATAACATGTCCCAAACACTTGAGATGAAGTCTTTACTGTCTTTGCCTCTGAGGAGCAATCGAGTTGTACGTCCCCCAAGACAGACCTGTGTGTCCTCTTTGCAGTCCGTGGTGCCCTCAACACTCTTCACCTGTACCGTAATTCAAATGCACCATGATTCACATGCTCGCTCCTGTCTCTTAGAAATCAGGGTCTCGAAGAAGCAGTTCAGGGAAGAGAGCACAGGAGTTCCTAATGAGCAGATAAGAGTCAGCTTCCTGTGGGGGCACTGGTTACCTAAGCATGCTCAACATGTGACCCTTTTCAAGTATAACGTTCCTTATGGAAAGATTAACCCACTGGCATTGAGTTAATTTCAACTGTTGGTGACTTTTCTTACTTTTTAAACAGGAAAGAGCTGAATTTAAAATATTTACATGTGTGACAGTCTCATTGTTCTCTCAAAGATTGGCTTGTGGGTTTAAACCACTGACTTTGCAGTTAGCATCCCTAGTGCTTAAGCTGATGGACCACCAGGGCTCCAGTCTTGGATTACTGTTAAACACTTATCTTAAGAGGGAAGCCAGTGCGAGCCAGAACTCTTGTTTTGAAGCGTCTCATCAGTTTTCTACTTTTGACTGGGTGTAGTCCTACCCGTTTACGGTTACAGGTTTTAGTGGAGAATAGTTGAGATTTCCTTCTCGGATAGGTGGCTGGCTTACGCACCTTGCGGTTTTCTTGGGTGTCACTGGAGACTCAATGTCTTGGAATAACAGTCTCTTCCCTCAGCAACGTAAATTCTCTCTCGCTTGCATCCCTGTCTCGTTTCCTTTTGTCAATCCTCTTTTCCTTAGGAGACAGCAGTATGGTTGATGGAGTCTTACCTTGAGAAACTACTGCTTTGTGTTGTTGGGTTACTTTTCCCCCAACATTAATTTTAACTTGGAAAGGGCCCCAGAATTAAGCCTCAAACTCTTTTCCTTGGCTTACACAGCTTCCCCTCAGCCTTCCCCTGAGATGTGAGTGGCATAACTTATCACCGCTATGGGGTAAAACTGTTCCCAACTGGAAAACCAGACACCCCTGGTTTTTTACTGTGGCTTTTAAATTTTTTCCTAATGCCTTGTATTCGTGACTAATTTCCACATTGACACATTTATCCAAACATAAAATCACATGTTTACAAACATCTTAGCTGGAATTAATTAAATCAAGGGGTCTAAAAATAGTTATTAATTATTATCTTCATTCCATTATTTGGGGAATATGCAAATGAGAAATATTTTCCATTCCACATCTTTGCTGACGCACAGAGCTACCACTTGCTACATCTGCTACAATCTTAATGAGGAAAATGGTTGCAACGGATTCTGATAACTTTTAAGAAACCTTCTGGTTTGTGAGACAGTGGTTTGCACTGCTTATTGTGGGAGTGATTTGTCGACGTCCCTAAGAATCAGAATCAGCTCAATAGCATGTAGCAAAATGTATATGCATTTTAATGCCATATAATTAAAAACACCAGCCAGCCACCAAAATAATAAATCAATCAAAAGGATTACCGATCCTGACTCCTAGTGACCCTGCTGTAGGTCTGAGTAGAACTATGCCATAGGGTTTCAAAGGTTGCAAAACTGCATGGGAGCAGTTTGGGTAAACAGCCTCCTTCCGCAGAATGGCTGGTGAATTAGACCTGCAGAGTCGGCGTTTGAAGTCAGGGGTTTTAGCCACTGGATCACCAGGGCTCCTTCCAAGGCCATACTGTCCGGGGTCATCGAGTCTGTTCAGACCCACTGCGAGTATATGGCAAAAGGAAACCTGGCCTCATCCTCACAATTGTTCCTCTGCTTGAGTCCACTGCTGCAGCCACAATGTCAATCCGTCTCAAGAGGCATCCTTCCATGCCTCTCTACTTCACCAGGCGTGCTGTCCTTCTGCTGGGACCGCTTCCTCCTGACAAGATGAATTTTGCAGCGTTTTCCCCCTAGCCTGAGTCATGCGCCATCCGCAAATGAAGATTCCCAAAGGTCCATGTCCACAGGCTTTACCTGACTCATGTCAACGTGGCACACACCACTCTTACAAAACCAGCTCCTTCTCCGTCATGTTTTAAGTGCCTTCTGACCTCCGGGGCCCATCCTTTGGCACCATCACCGACAATGCTCTGCTTTGTTTGGAAGTGGTGTTGCATAAGGTTTCAGTGGCTCCTTCTTCCAAAGTGTGGAGCTGAGTCCTTCTTCGTGGTCTGTTTTCAGTCCGGAAGCTCTGTTGAAACCTGTTCACTGTGGGTGACCCTGCTGGCATTTGAAATGCCAGTCCCAGAGCTTCCAGCAACAGAGCAGCACACAAGCCTATACGGAACGACAAAATGACAGACAAATCGTGGTATGGCCATCTGCTGGGTCCACATTTCTGAGGCTTCTGGTAAATTACCATTTGTGGTAAGATCAATGATTGCTAATAAAGATCTATAAACATGTTTGTTGTATATCAGAGAGTAGGTTATGGCATATTAGTGCTAGGTATGACTGAGGTCAACACTCATCCATCCACATAGCATCTCTCTGCCTCCTGTGTGATTCTCTCCTTTTATAAGACAACTTGGCTAATTAATACCCAACCTACTGGCAAATCATCTCCTTCACTGAACTGAAAACGTTTTCAAAGAAAGCCCACAAGGAAGTTTTAAAAACTTTATTATAAAAATCACACTACTTTTAACTCCATTTTTTCCCCATGAATTTTTTTGAAGCCTCCTTCCATGTCCAAATGAAGGCACACCTGTGGTAGAGATGTTGGGACATCACTGTGTCCCATTTTTAGGAGGGGGCACAGTTTAATCTATTATGGGCTTCAAAGTCTGGCTTTTGTGAAAGTAGCTCATCAAGCTTTATTTTAAGGTACCCATGGGTGGCCTCAAGCCACCAACTTCTGGGTGAACTCCTAAGGCTATAAAGGCGTGTCCCATCCACAGAGCCTTGTAGAAGGAAGCTGGAAATCTCCAGAGTGCAGGGAGTGTTCACGCAAACTCATTAAGGCTAGGCGTAGGAAGGCCAAAGGTTCCCAGGTTTTCACTCCGCCAAATGTTCTCGCTCTTTGAAGGGTCGCATGAGAAAGAGAAACCTCCTCTCTGATTAATAATCAGAGTCCTGCTCTGCTAATTAATGCCACTGACGCATGCAGTGTGAAGACTCAACTTCAAAGGCTCCAGACCAGTTGAAAAGCAATCAGGGCTGGGAGACAAAAGGAGAAGGGAGTTCTTTCTGTAAAAACGAATGGGGGCCTTTCATTTTGTGCCTATGGCACCTTTTAAATCTCTCATTTCTGATCAGGATAGGCCAAAGTGAAAGACCAAAGTCACTGCCATGGCCCCGTTCTGACCCAGTGACCTTGTAGGCTACAGTAGGACTCGGAAGGACATGGAGGCGGGATTGATTTTTGTGCCACAACACAGACTTCCATTTTCCTAAACACTCCCCACCTTCATGTTACCTCTCCTGGGGGCACCGGCAAGAGCCCGGCCCAGCCCAGTATCCCAATCTTCAGTTTTTCTCTTTTAATGATGGAATGGACAATTCTAACACTTGGTTTCTATAAAATTGTGTTTTCTTGATAATGCATTTGAATTCACGGTTGCTATAAACTGATTTGTATGCCACTCCATGCCTCTTTATGTACTCATTTCCATACATATCTGAAAATGCTGTTGGTGTGCTGTTCCCACCTATAGTGACCCTGTGAACAAGACGAAGCTCCGCCCCATCCGGTGACGTCTCACCATTGCTCTTAGGTTTGAGCCCCTTGTTAGAGCCACTGGGCAATCCATCATGGCGTGGGTCTTCCTCTTCTTTGCTGCCTCTCCACTTTACTAAGTGTGATGTCCTTCTCCAAGGACTGGTCTCTCCTGACAGTGTGTCCAAAGTACGTGAGGCAAAGTATCCTTTCCTTTAAATTCTTTCTATTCTGGCGGTACTTCTTCCAAGACAACACTGTTTTTCTTTTGGAAAGCCATGGCACTTTCACTACTCTTCACCAGGACCATATTTCAAACACATTGATTCTTCCTTACTCTTCCCTATTTAATGTCCAGCCTCCACGTACCTATGAAGCGAGTGAAAACATGATGGCTCAGGTCAGGTATACTTTCGTCCTCAACACAACATCCGTGCTCCTCAACACTCTAATGACATCTCTTGTGCAGAAGATTCACCCAATGCAATGCTTCATTAGATCTCTTGATGGAAGCTTCCAGGAGCATCGATTGTGAACATAGGACCATAAGCATATGTACAAGTGAGGGTTATCTTTCCGAAACATGATAATCTCTGTTATTCTCATCATCCTCCACTCCTGGCATCCCCAGAATCTTTTGAGGACCAGACTATTATGACCCATTGGCTTTTCATTGGCTGGTTTTCTCAGGTGGATGGCCAGGCATTTCTTCTAAGTTCACCATCGTCTGGAAATTCTGTTGAAACATGTTCAACATTATAGCAACATGTAAACCACTACTCAGATGAGTGGGAATTGAACATGAAGTGCATTGGCTGGGATTCAAACAGGATCTCCCAAAAGAAAGGTGAGAATTCAATCACTGGGCTCTAAGCAGAATCTAGATATTCAAAAATGATTTATGCACCATGTTATTTTCATTTACAATCTCAGGGTGAAGAGTTATTTCCTATGAAAATACGTAAAATCTTGTAATATAAGCCTGCAATCTGGCAAGGAAAAGATACTACTCATAATTGAGCAAATTTTGCTGTAAGAATCTGCCTAGACTCTTACTTCTTTATCCCAAGTCCATGATAGCATTTATCTTTATCTCACAGACATGATGGTCAAAATAGTGTGGTACTGGTAAAACAATTGCTAGTGTTATGAACATAATTACTTAATGTAGTCCCTCTAGTTATAGTCCTCCATTCTGTGATGTACTGTAAATCCTAGTTTCTCCACCCATAGTTGCAATCTGTTAAAATAAGAAAAACTTTCATTTTTAAGTTGTTCTTTGAAGAGGCAAACCACTAGCTGTCTGCTTGATTGGAAAAAGCAGGAGGGTGAGGTCACAGAACTCTCTGAGACTAACCTTGGCCACGCTAAGATGCATCAATGAGTGTGTCCTCCAGCAAAATCTCAGATATGGGCATGATGCATTTTTGCAGTCTCCCTATCTTGACTGAGTATATACAAGCCACTTGTACTCAGTCACTAGTGCGCGTTTAGGAATTAGTTACCACCCAGAAAGACTGCTGTCCCAGGTAGTCATCCCAATATGAGTCCCAGTGTGCTTTTCTGTCTGCGTAAGTGAGGTCTGCTTTTACTTTCAGAAATGTTATTTCTCTGTAGGTGTTCTGAGCAGCTTTGGCAAAGTTCCTTCTCTTGCTACGCATCCTGCATCTGACTTGCCTCTGCGTAATCTGCACAGTTTGGTGGACTTGGATCACCACTGTGTCCCTTACCCCAACTGACCACTTTCCACAGCTTTCTGAGTCAACAGTGGCATGGTCTGGATGAGCAGGATCCTCCGGACAGAGATCAAAACTTCATAGTTGATATTTGGCAGCTTCCACGCCCACAAGGGCCATTTCCCTAATGGTTTGTGAGTTCTCTGAGACTTTGCACAAAATTGCAGAAACCTGGGATATGAGGAAAATATGCGAAGAGGAGGAGTGGTGGTTGATATCAGGAATAATGGAGTGGCAAAGCATTTTGGAAAAGTCAGACACTTGGAAGATATTGACTAGCCATCTCATTGGGACCAGTCTTGAATTAATCTTTCTAAAACAAGTTATTAATTTTTTGCAGCCACCCTGAAGTAAATCCACCTTCCTACAGGCAGCTGATCTCTGACATAGGCTCAAAACACATTAAATGAGGGAAGAAACAGCCTCTTTAACAAATAGTGCTAGCAAAAATGGCTATCTATTTGCAGAAAAATGAAACTCATATCTCATAATATAGAAAAATGAACATAGTTGTATCAATATCTAAATGTGAAATCTAGAATTATAAATATCAGTGAAAAAACAGGAACAAACTCAGGCTTCCTAATAGTTGCCATAAATGCTATCAAAAGTCCATTGGGAAGAAGCACACTTGCCTGTGTTATCCCAGGACTATAAATATTTAAATGCAAGATGGGATGAGGAATATGTATTGGGGCTCACATCCTGAGAACCCAGCTTATAGACAGTTATGGATGATAGTAAAAGTTCAAAATAACCTCAGTATTCATAGCAAAATTCCATGAAAAAAGTACATCAAATGGTACAACAATTGTGAAAAGCTGTAAATAGAAATAACTATCATCCAACAATCCCACTACTTGATACACATCCTAGAGAAACCAGAGCCATGGCACGAATAGATGTGTGCACATCCATGTGCATTGTAATACTGTTCACAATAGTAAAACAATGAAAACAATGGAATAGTCATCAACGAAAGGAGGAATATACAAAGTTAAGGGCATACACACAATGGAATTCTGTAACCCAGCTTTAAAGAATCACGATGAAGCTGCAGAATACCTAATAATGTGGATGAAATTGGAAGATATTGTGCTGACTGAAATCAGTCAATCACAAAAGAACAAATATTGTAAATCAATGTATACATACATACATAAAAGTAAAAGACATAAAAATTCTTCCTGGGCAATCAATTCTTATATGTCTATCTCTATATACCTGCTAGCTCTGTGGAAGAAAAATGTGGCGACATGCTTCTGTAACCCTCTGAGTTATTTCTACTCTGTCCTATAGGGCAGCTGGGCATCCAAATCAACCTGATGGCAGTGGGTTTATATATACATGTATTCGAGAAATGGGAAGAGAGTCAACGCTGTTATAAAAATCCCCTTTATACTATGGGTGCATAAGCAAATGTCGCAAAGAAAGCTGGTGGTGTCCAGCTATGAAAAGGTATAGCATCTAGGGTCTTAAAGGCTTGGAGGTAAACAAGTGGTCATCTAGCTCAGAAGCAACAAAGCCCACATGGAAGAAGCACACCAGCCTGTGTGATCATGAGGTGTTGATAGGATCAGGTATCAGGCATCATCAGAATAAAAATATCATACCATGGTGAATGAGAGTGAGTGCGAAGTGGGTACCCAAAGTCCATCTGTAGGCAACTGGACATCCCCTTATGGAAGGGTCGCAGTGAGGAGACGAGTCAGTCGGTGCAGTCTAGCAATGATGAAACATACAACTTTCCTCTAGTTCCTAAATGCTCCCTCTCCTCCCCCCCCCCCCCCACCGCCGACCATCATGATCCCAATTCTACCTTTCAAATCTGGCTAGACCAGAGGATGTACACTGGTACAGATAGGAACTGGAAACACAGGGAATCCAGGACAGATGATCCCTTCAGGACCAGTGGTGAGAGTGGCGATACCAGGAGGGTGGGGTGGTAAGGGGGAACCAATTATAGGGATCTACTTATAGTCTCTTTCCTGGGGATGGACAACAGAAAAGTGGGTGAAGGGAGACATTGGACAGTGTAATATATGACAAAATAATTACTTATAAATTATCAAGGGTTCATGAGGGAGGGGGGAGCAGGGAGGGATGGGGGAAATGAGGAGCTGTTGCCAGGGGCTTAAGTGGAGAGAGAGCAAATGTTTTGAGAATGATGAGAGCAATGAATGTACAAATGTGCTTTACAAAATTGATGTATGCATGGATTGTGATAAGAGTTGTAAGAGCCCCCCAAAAATGATAAAAAGGCCTATTTTATATTTTTAAGTTACTTATCAAGTTTTTACCATGAAGGTATGCACATTTCACATTTTAATGTGTATATAAATATATCTAGTATTTGTATATATAATTGTTCCTCTCACAACTTGTGTGCTGGGGCCAATAAACTATTACAATAGTGGCCCAGAGCTCAGATAGAATATTCTTGATGAAGGGTATTTATTAGGGAAACTAACAGATTGCCACAAGGCAGGATCTATAACCAGTAAGGAGACAGTCAATGGTCCAAAGCAGCACCTCACTCCAGCCAGCAGCCAAGTCTCTCTCTCAAGTCATAAATCTCTCGGCCACATGATCTCTCTTGCCTCCATGGACCAGAAGCTAGCCTGCTCGCCTGCTAGTCTGATTCACAGTCTCATAGTCTCAGCAATGCTCCTCTGTTCTGTCTCACGGTCCCCTTGCCTCGGCCTCTGGTCTTAATTTGCCTGGCTCCTTTGGTCTGTCCTATGGTCTCTGGACCTCGGGTGCCCCCTGGCTACTTGTGCTCCACTGGTGGGTCTTCTCCCTATGATCCCGAGCACTCTCTGTGTGTTCGCAGGATAACTCTTGTACACACAGGAGTGGCTCTGTTTGTTGTCTTTCAGCACACCATATCCCCAAGAAAACAAAGGGTGGTGACTGGATTTACACCCTCCCACTGAGGCAGAGTCTTAATTGCACCTTAATCCTGGCCGTTAATTTAGCAGAGAAATCTTTCAAAAATGGGATTATAGCTACCAGTCATCAGAATTTATAATGCATCACATAGGAGACTGTGGCTAGAAGGCCAATATCAATAGACTGCATCTCAGCAATGAACATGTACATGCAGATATCGACACGGCAACAGTTTAATTTGGGGAAGTCTTTTCTATGCGCTAAGTCTATAGTTGGAAAAGACAAGGAACAGACTTGTTAGTTTCAATTTTGTTTCTCCTCCTGTTTTGAAGAGTTCTATGCTGTCACAACACATAGTGGCCCTATTAACAACCCACTGCGATCGAATCAATTAGGCTCACCGTAACCCTATACAGGGTTTCCACTCTTGCAAATCGATGCTGGGCAGATAGACTCATCTCTCTCCCAAGGAGAGGTGGGTGGGCTTGGACTGCTGACCTTGTGGTTGGTAGTGCAGCACCTACCCAGCAACACTACCATAGGACAGGATAAGACTGCCCACAAAGTGTTTCCAATTCTGTGAATCTTTACAGGAACAGACTGCCACGTCCTTCTCCAACACAGTGGGTCATGGGTTCTAACCAGGGGGCTTTCACTTATCAGGCGCAGGCTTTAGACACGCACCACGAGTGCTCCGATGGTGCTCTGGAAGCCCCACTTAAAAAAAAAAGAACCCCAAAAGACATGAAACGCAACAATGCTTGCAAAATGTATACCTCATACTACTTCTTTGTAGGCCGTAATTGTGTAATAAAGGCAGGTCATTTGGTGTCCGACAAAGTACTGACGAGTGTTGATTATTGCTGTATTACTAGAGTGTTAATTTGGGAATTTTCTAATTGTCCTTCCCTTTTGCAGACACAAGCTACTGTTACACTTTTAGTCATGAGACACATTTAATTTCATGCATGTAAAGGATAGGAGAGTGATATGCGCATGGCTTTACAGTAATGTAATTCATATAGTGATCCCAGATAAAGAATCCATTTGAGGCGCTACCAAGCGCAGAGTCCCATTTACGCTGCAGGTTACAATAATGCTAAAGTGCTTGAGAAAGGGGCTTTCTGTGAGGGAGATTCCACTTATGAATATTTGCATGTATCCCCTTGCAGCCCAATACACACATATTTGAATGGTTAAAAGGGGGGAAATGAAATAAAATAAACAGTTTACCTAATGAGTCATCACACAGTCCGTGTTTTGTTCCAATGTAGTCATAGGCTGCACATTAATTTGGATGCTAACCACATCTCAGTGGGAAACACAAAGGCGGAGAACCTGGTGCACCCAAGGAGATGCTTGAAAGGGCTCACTGGGTGAAAACATCTGCAGTGCCTATTTTAAATCAAGACCTCAGCATTGGATCTTCAGTGAAAGTTAGCTACTCACTGCACTGTGAGTTAAAGGGGCATATGCCTTCCAGAGACGCTGCATCAGGAAAGGAAGAGAAAGACAGAGTAGCAATTACAGAAAACCGAAAGGAAGACAACACAGGAGAGTGGGTGAGCTTGGGTGCAACAATCATCCATTCTAACGTCTCCCTAGAATTCCCAAGCAGAGGAAAAGAGGCATTCAGCGGTTACCAAGTGGGAGTTTGTCTGCAGTCTCCCACCTCTGGCTTTGGACATTTGGCGCTCACCTTATCGTTCTAGGGCTGCTAGCTGCAAGGTCAGCAGTTCAAAACCACCAGACGCTCTGCAGGAGAAAGATGGGGCTTTCTATTTCCCTAAAGAGTTAAAGTCTCAGAAACCCACCGGGGCCATTTTACCCAGTCCTAGAGTCACTGTGAGTCAGCATCAACTTGATGGCAGCAAGTTTTGTTTGCCTTGAAGTATCTTTCTAAGGCATGAGCAACACCTAAAGTGAGAACATTTCTCTTCATGATGCATTGGGTATAGTATAAAAAAGGTTGCCTGTGATGCCAAACTTCTGAGCGATTATAGTCTACAAAATGGAGAGCTAACTCCTCTACAGGACCACTCAGAGCCTTTGCGACCCTGCTGAAATATACCCATGGTCAAGGTAAGGGAGTTACATCATTTTCCACGAGAAAGTTCAGCGATACTTCCTTTATTAGGAACATTTTCATTGAGTAGATCAGTGTGCTCAACCTGCTTCCACTCTGGGTTGGACTTTGGGCTGATACCCTCAAGATCAGCCATTCAAATCCAAGTTCCTTGGGAGAAAGATAAAGTTGTCTACTCCCTTAAAGACTGACCAGTTAGGAAACCCTGAATAACCTCATTATGAGTCGGAACTGACTCAAGACAGTGGCTTTTGGGTTGGGGTCTAAAGCCATCTTTGGAGAAAGGCTGGATTTAGTATAGTAAAGATATATCTCAATACCTTATACTTTAAATAGGAACATAGTTTTCAAACCTGGCACTGAATCCATCCCTTGAGAATCCCTTTTCAGCCAAACAATTGCCGGGTCTAAGGTGTGAACAACAACATCTGGGAGTAGCGTGCTCCTCAGAGTGATCGAGCACAGGGGACCACAGAAGAAGGCACTGATTGCTCTAGAAGACAACGTTCAGCTGACAGGAAGGATGGGTGAACGGATGAGGAGCCCGGGGGAAACAAGGGGACTGCAACCATTGACACAACGTAAAATGTGTACACGTAATTCATTGGAATACCATTTTGCTCTGTGATTTTTCATCTAAACAATAAAATGCTACAAAAAGAGAGAACGGGTGCTTTTATAAAGCTATTTTAAATATATTTTTATATTGGTTGATAGGCTTAAGTAACCTTTGAAACAGCAGTCAAACTTGATCAGAGACTGATTTCTACAACCTGGATGTTTGTCTTTCTGCATATTGAGGTTGTGATGCATACTGATGATGTGCTAAATTCTTTATCAAAGTGGTCCGTGTGTTTTTCCAAAATGCCTAAGATACAAGCGCTCAAGTTCAACATTCAACTAGTCTCTCCAAGAGGAAGCTAGCAGGAACTACTTGTAGTTTTCTGTTCCAAAGTCAGTCCCAACTCACAGCACCCACCGACACCACAAGTGGTTGTGAGCCATCCCTGTGATCAGCTGCAGATTTGACCACTAGGATTATAAACTTTTTAGTAGTTTAACTTCAGAAGATTTCCAAAGCCATTCTTTCCAATATGTCTTAGGCTGAAATCTGTTCAGCCTCTTAGCAACCTGGAATTCTTCACTGAGAGACAAAACTGTGCATGAGGTGCACTGGCCTGGAATCAAACCCAGGTCTCTCAGAAGGCAGGCACAAATTCTACCACTGAGCCACCAATGCCTCTATGAGAAGTGAGAGAGACAAGCAAAACCACTGTCCAGCAACGGCTAGAATCAGCGTGAGATGCACGTGGAGGAGGCAGGCTTATTGGGGGTCATATTACTAAATGAGAAAACGCATTGTGCTTGCAAGGATGAGCACTCACTAACCATCATTTCTGTGTTATTGGTATTTTTATTTACTCATCTACCACATAAGAGTGACGTCCTTCTAGTGAGAGAACAATCTCCAGAAAATGAACACAGGTGAGTAGGAGCCCCACACGACGGGTAGCAGGATGACCTGAGGAAGCTTATTCCTGGTCCTGATACAATCCAGCCAAGTTTGCCAGCAAATGTTACAATCAATTTTCTATACCCCTGGATGGCCCACGATGTTGACTTGAACATCTATTTCTTCTCAGGTCTCCGAGATTCTGTTTTCTAGATCATTCTTCTACGATTAACTGGCTAACTCACTTTGAGAAAGTCTCATGTATCATTGACATTACCAATTAACATATCATACAATTCAATAGTTGAATTATATTAAGAAGGTTTATAAATTCATCACCACAAGAAACTTTGGAACATTTTCTTCCTTCTGGTACCCATTGCACTTGACTCCCACAGTCTCCCATCTCCCTTTCTGTGTCCCACTTAATTGTTAATCCATTTGCTGTCATCTTAGATCCACTTAGATCCACCCTGACTTCCCTATAGAGAGAAACATGCAAAACAAAGACAAAAGGGGATAAGGGGACGCAGAAACAATTCCCAAATAAATCAAACGAACAAGCAATCAAAAAACTCAGTAGAAAATAAAGCAGAAAATATTTTTAAAAAGAAGAAGAAAGAGAACTGATAACAAGGTATTGCATCCCGGCCTAACTACAGCTGCTAAAATCCCCGTTGAGATGCTACCAGCTTGCTTCAATGACTACTCCATTCCTATTCCTCAACTGTCCATTCCCCAGAGCAGCCAGAGTGACCTTTGAAAACTCAAACAGAGCATCATTACTCAGTTACTTAAAACCCTATTGTATTTACTACCTCATCTATCGAGTGGACTTTACTGAATAAATTCAAATTCCTGGTTCAAATACTGGATTATTATGGGATATTCTTACCTGCCACGTACATCACTCCTCAGGTCTCCGCTGTGTTTCTGCTTCATCACATTTGCTGTCACTAGTTCTCCTGCTTGAAACTCTTTTCCCTCCAACTTACACATGCCTGTCTTCTTCTCGCTCACTTATTAGCTTGCAGTTCCTTCTATATATGCTCCATCCTCTAATGGGAACTCCATAATGGGAGAGAGCTTTGCATGTCTGGCTCTCTGCTGTGTTGTGCTCTCTTCCCAGAGTGACAGACAGGGTTGACTCTGTGTGTGTGTGTGTGTGTGTGTGTGTGTGTGTAAATACACACACACGAGAGGGCTTCAAAATATCTGTGGGAAAACTTCATTATATTTTAGTCCATTTTTCCTTAAGTATTTTGAAGTTCCCTCATCTAGTTTAGTAAAAAAAGTATTGCTACTAAGGTTCCAGCTCCTATATACATAAGTTCATATATATATATATATATATACATATATATATAGATACATTATATATAAACATGTTTCTTTGAGCAATGAATGACTGTAGAGAAGTTTTACCAATCATCTATTTGTTCTAGTCTCGTTAGAGTACCTTAAAAGACAAAAGGGTTCATTTTTGTGTCCAGGTGATAGCTTTCCAGGTGCGTGAAGCTTTGTAACATATTTTGGGGAATTCTGCCCCATGTAAAATAACAGTTTTTAGATGGACATGCATTGTAAGAAAAGCTCCATGAGTGTTTAATTTCTTTTCTTCCAATGTATCATCAACCACAACAGCAGCCTAATTTTGTACACAGTTCACACAGACAGAGGAAAAGGTAAATCCACAATAACAATAACCCATTATAATTTAGAAAGTATTTTTCCCACTCACTCATTAGCTCCTTTGGTCCTCCCAGAGGCCAGATCAAGTAATTATATGTATTGTTTCCATTTCAAAAGAAAAGGAACCATGGTCAAATGCTCTTGATTAAAGTCACAGAGCTAGTGAGATGTAGTACTTGATCTATCCTGTGCAATCTCTATTCTCCTAGCTTTCCATTATACTTTACTCTAGTTATTATGTAAAAAGTAAGGTGGGTGATTTAGAATATAGTTAGAAAGACATGGTCTAGCAGTCTAGTTTCTGAAATCTGTAGGTAAGATACTTTTTTTATAAACTTTCAAAAGATTGCATCTTTCCCACCTTGCATGCTAAATCGTAAAGGTTATTGCATAAGAATTCGACCCTGTTTTGCTTTATCTGATACTATTTACCAACACAACAAGGGACTGGTTTCACCAATACAAGAACTTCTAGATATTCTAAATGTCCTCAATAGTTAGAGCAAAATCTGGGAATGGTTGTTTTGCTGCCTCCAATTGGTTTTCCAGTGAACATGGAAAGCCCAGAGATCATGTCTTGCTTTTCTCTGAGAAAGTCTCTGTTAGTCAAAGCTACACTGAATTCTTGCACCCAAAGTACTGACCAAATCCAGGCTGGCAGACAAGGAAAGGTAACTATTCAAGATCAGAGTCTCCTCTTCCCAGTGATGCAGGAGATTGCATCTGCAGAGCAGCCTCACACTGGAGACTCAGATCTTCCTTTACAGTTTTCACCGTTGGGTTATACCGTTTTGGTGTTGTACAGACAAACATCATGCAAAGACTGACTCATCCTTATCATCGTTAGGAACCCAATGAACCCCAAAGCCTCCCTTAAAGCTTCCAGGACACACCATCTCCTCCCTATAGAGAAACAATCTGCAGTGTCTCAGCCTTAATTATATACTGCTGAGTCTATTTCTCCAACACGTTCTAGATCATGTAATTCATTCAGAATTCCACAAGAACTGCACTCAGTCTCCGTCATACACCTGAAAGCAGTGCCTGGGTGCCCTACCCGGAAGCACAATTTGAGTCTGTAAAATAAAGGAGACTTGTCCTGCAAGGACTCCCAGTGTGCTAATGGACAGCTGCCCATGGGCAACTCTCATGGTAGGATATACAGATATACAAGCTATAATGGTAGTACAGTCATACTTAGCAACAAGCCATCTTATTGTCATTGGAAACCTGCATGCCCCATCAGAGAGGCCGTGTGAGCTTCTGACATGGGTTGCCAAAGAGAAATGGATGGCATATTCACTCACCTGATGAACACATTTGGATCTAGGGATTGGTTGTGTCAATTGTGCCCACTGAAGCTGGATATTTCAAGAATATAAATGAATGAGCAACTGGAAAAGGATTTGTACACGTGGTAACAAAACTTTCAGGTGGCTCAAAGGAGGGGCTTGAAAGAAACAGTGACACACATGCCAATGAAAGTGCCATAAGTGAAGCTACAGGAGGCAAAAGGGGGTGACTCTAACCATTGACTACTTATTATAAAGGTAACCTGGAAAGATTATAGAGTATATCTTGGATTAATCATTCCATCTTTAAACTGCTACATGGCTTTGTTTGTTATCATAAAGCTCCTTGTGGCTTCTGTTCCCCCCTCTGCTGTTCTATTCTCTAACCTTCTCCAACCAGGGAGAAGAAAATCTTGTTCAACAGAATCAGTGGAACCTTTGCTCTCAAGGTTTGCATTGGATGACACAATGGAGAGCACCAACAGGCAATGTGATGGTAGGAAGAACGTCAAAGCAGGTTATATGTTCCTCTGCTTACTTCCTGTGGAGTTCCCTGGGATCCATGTGCCTGTCCAATAAAATCCATCGCTACTAGGAAACCTTCTCTGTATGACTTTTTTCTTTCTTTCTGATCACCAGTAGCTTCAAACTACTCTTTTTTCATCAGGCCTATGAATAATGATGGCTCTTTTGTAAGCCACATGCTACTGCACCAACCCATGTGGTTCTCCAAACCACCCACATCTTTGAAAAGCAGTCCCTTTCTTAAAACATATTCAAATTATACTAATTTGAGGATGCTGGGTGTTGAGTTCCCTGTTGAGACCTGCCCGATAAACATAATTTCTCCACAATTTAGCTTTTCTATTGGTGGCGTAGAAATGATATTATCTACCACCCAGGGCTAGACCTACTGCTGTAAAGTTACTTATGACTCACAGCAGCTCTACACAGCGGAGTAGAACTGATCCCTAGTGCTTAGGGGGCTGCACATTTTGGTG
The DNA here is from genome assembly GCF_050624435.1 of Tenrec ecaudatus. Lineage (NCBI taxonomy): Eukaryota > Metazoa > Chordata > Mammalia > Afrosoricida > Tenrecidae > Tenrec > Tenrec ecaudatus. The sequence goes on along the minus strand of NC_134533.1, from coordinate 30,682,315 downwards.
GGAGCTCATCTTTCTCCTGAGGAGCAGCTGATGGGTTTGAACCACTGACCTTGTGGTTAGCAGCCCAATTCTTAAGCCACTTTACCACAAGGGCTCCTACCTAGGGCAATAGCCTCCATTAAATCAAGTAACACTTGTAAAGTACCGGAAGAAAGCATGTGTGAGGTTTCTGGCCCTACTTTGCTTACAATTTATCACATTTCACTGGACTCTCTGCCCACTGGGGTTGCCTTTACCTTTTAATAAGACTGGGTGCCCCTTGAGGGAAGCCTCACAGGATTAAGACTGGGGCATACACATTGAGGAGCTAGGCGGAAGTAATAATGAAATGAGTTCTCGGTGACTAGAGTACATCAGCAGTGGACAGGAGCAGGACTTCAAAATAAGGCTAAAGGAGAAAGTCTCCAATGTGGGGATGAAGATATGGTAGCTATCAATGGATGCTGTGAAGGAGAAGCCACTGATATAGAAATCAGCCTCCAAAAGTTTGAAGGCAAATCCCATTACCTTTTGGTCCCAAGTTCCACAAAAGCTTTAAAGTCCTCTCCTATTCATAAATATGTATCCCCTCACAAAAACATAGATAGCTGTTATCTGATACATTTCTCGATAAAATGACATCTTGGAAATGAACTGTAACCAATTAAAGGGATACTTACACCAATCCATCGGCAATTATGTGAAATCTGAAAAAAAATTATTAAAGGAGTAATTAGATTAAAATTAAGAAGCAACTATTTTCTGAAACTGGATTGTTAGAACCTGGTTTGTTATATTAACTACTAATATAATCACATAATCAGCTAAAAGCTTTTTTTCTTAAGGAATTAAAAAGTTAAAAATCACAATAGAAAACAAATCTGTACATGGGACAATTGAAAAAAACATTGGAAAATGAAAAGAAATGTACAAATTTAATATATTTACTAGCTTCTATATTTAGTTTATAAACAGAAATTAGTTTGAAGAATGCTCATTCTATACCCAAAATATGGGGATTATAGTAGTGTGAAGAGGTGTTGGATTGAATAGAATATTTTCTTTGAGTTATGAATAAAATTATTAGAACTAATTGACTATATTAGAAAGTACATTTCAGGTCGGGTTGTTGATTTTCTGTAAGAATGTGGGAAACCTCAATTTGAAACCATCTTTAGACTGTTTGCCTCCTGATTCCACCCTTCCTAGAAGCAGATCATATTTGCATTTTTAATTGTTTTTCCTAGTACCTGCTTGACCAATAAGTGTATGTGAAGCAGGGCCAACTTCTGTTAATGAAGTTCATTACTGTCAGGTATGTATGTGAGTATGCTATAGCACATAAGTACACACTAGTGTGTATCTCTTAATGAAAATAGCATCGTGCCATTTATACTTTGCATTTTTAATAAGGCCTACACCGTTTTTAACTTTTCAGCTGGGCAGCATTATGGAAGGTATTTTGTGCTTAAGCACAAACTTCAGCCAGATCAATCAAATCGAGATCTGCTCGGCCACCGCTCCCCGTGCAGCCCTGGGTAAATCACCCCTGGGCCTCCCTCCAGTATCCTTCCTACTGAAAGGGTCCGTAGACGACCCACATCACAGGTCTGTTTGGAGGAATCATTGAAATAATATATATTTTGGGCACCAGGGATGGTGTAAGCATGAGAGAAGGCAAAAGGGAAGACAAGGATAGAATAATGAAATATCAGAATGGCCAGAATCTGGGTAGAATCAGGATGAAAGAGGGACGCTTGAGAGAAAGAGACAGGAGAAGTGACAGAAAGGGCAGAACATTCTTGCTACTTAATAGAAATACTTTCTAATGGCACTTCCTCTTGGCCTAACAGTGATTTTACTCTGTATTCTGAATGGATCACCTAAGTATTTTAGGAATTCCTGTCTGGTCCAGACACACAAATATATAATTACATCATTTCCTCATAGTCACTGAGCACAACAAGTCAAGAGCTATATATTTCTTTTTCAGAATACCTGTAGCCCTTTTATCTGAAATTCTCCAATGAGATGTATGATTCTCTACCTTAAATTTCTCAGAATTGCGTACAAGTCTTATCTTGTCTCTTTACACCCAATGATCCTGAATGGCATGTTCATGTTTGATTTACATCTCTGCCTTCCAAGAGATTGCTGACAGGATACCCTTCCTAAAGGCAATGCATCTCGTAGTAAGCAAATGCAAGTTACGGAGTGCAGCCATAGGCTGCCAAGGCTATGGAGTGAATGATAATGGGAAACAGCAAGGACGCCTGGAATGAGATTCCTTAATTTACTGGTTCACACAACAGGGAAATAGGTTTGTTTTCAAAGAAGGGATGATAGAACAGAAAGGAAAGGAGGGAAAAATTGAAGAGGCAAAAATAGCATAGGAAAAGGTAGGAAGGAGAGTGAGGTCCTGTGAAATATAAGCCTGGCGGATTAAATAGAGGAGGGTTAGCCAGTTCCTTTGGAACTTGATTCCCCAGAGTGGTTAGCATTCTGGCACTAACATTCTCACAGAAGTTCCCTAGTACAGATGGGACACTCCGCTGCTAACAGAAGGTTTGGAGTTTCACATGTATGCAGAAGTGCCTTAGAAAAAATAATCCTAGGAATATCCTTCTGAAAGATCCCAGCTATTAAAATTCTATGGAGCACAGTTTTACTCTGGCACACATGGAGCTTCCAAGAATCATAACTGACTCAATGGGAGCTGGTGTAATATCCTCAAACAGGCATATGGCATACCACATTTACCAAGCATATTTTATTTCTACATCCGCTGGAAGAGGGTGAATTAAAACAACTGGAAGGGTACCATTTAAATACAATGTATCATGAGTCATGTTGTAGGAAACTTTGTACTAACGATGAGCCCGAGATGCTGTGCCTCAAACTAAAAGGTTCATTTTCATCTCGTCATTATCTTTTCTCTGTAGGATGGCAGAAACCTACCTTCCTTCTTCCGCACCTTCTCCCCTGCATCTTTCCTTCCTCACTTCCTTCCTTCCACTATTTGAGAGTGCCGCACATGGCACTACATAGAGAATTTATTGTGAGAAAGAAGTTTGAAGGGATAAAGAGGGAAGAATGAATGGAGCGGGGCGTTATTGTGGATATTTCCCCTTTTCAAGCAAGTTGAAGGTTAAAAATTCTACAATTTACCTGCACTTTACTGGAAGATAAGGCATACTACTACTACAAAGCATGCTCGGATATAACCTTTGCTTGGGGGTGCTTCTATGCATCAGACTTATGGAGTCATCTTGCAACATTGGGGAATAAGGTCAGTACAGGATTTGTGTTCCGTATCAGTAATGTGCTGGGCAGTGGATTTTTCATCGAGATGACAATCCTGGGTGCCAAAGTGGGCTAAGTGAAGCAGGACTTGTTATCTTGCTGCATGCAGGCTGAGAGCTAGGAGAGTTCAGGTTCGTTTGATAGCAACGGAACGGGATAATGTGGGTAATTGAATAGTTAGTAATTCCATTTCTGGTCCATTCTTAGCCAACCATGAGGAGAGAGCTTAATAGGGAGTAAGATGAGAGAGGCTGGGTAGTACTAAAATGCACAACAGGGAGGAGAAACGAAGCTTTGTCCATCAGGGCTGGTGGTACCCCTGAGCTTGTTAATCACGCATGACCCACCCCAGGAAAAGAGCCCTGCTTAGTCCTATGGACACCCTCTACAACCAGTCCCTTCCACTCTGGTAGATGCTACATAAAAGTGATTGAAATTGTCACCAAGTTGAGGAAATACAATTATTAGACATTCCTTCCCATGCTTCTCTCTCTCTCTCTCTCTCTCTCTCTCTCTCTCTCTCTCTCTCTCTCTCTAAGAGCTGAATAGAAAGGAGGTAAACCCAAATGTTTCACTGAAATTATTCTTGCTTGTTAATGTGAAGGTCCTTAAAATGCACCCACCAAACCAATGTGGAAAAATTATGAGCAATAATAATACGAATTACAATTTATTAAACACTTTCTACACATTGACTGTCATAAGTCTTATGTAATTTAATCTTCATATCACTATGAAGAGATAGTTCATGTCTATCTTCACAAACCTTCCTCGCCCTCCTCTCCCCATCATGTGCCAAGATGCAGATATAAACTTCACAAAGCACTCTGTGCCCCACCCCCCAAAAAAAACAAAAGAAAAAATATCTAAAGAAAAGTCTAGAAGTATTACTGCAAGATCATGCAAATATTTATTCAGCAAAAATAACAAAATGTGACTCAGTTGTTTCTCAAAATATCCTCCATCTAGGTCTATACACTTCCAAATGATGTGTTACCATCTCTCTAGCCTTTCCCCCAACCCCACCCCCCGCCCCATTTCCCCTGATTCACACCACTTCAAGTTAGCAGTTTGGGCATCCTTGGGGTACACAAATTGTGTTCTTTTTAATGTTCCTTGAGTTTGGGGAGCAAAAGCATGTGTGAAGGCTAAGATCAGCCTATAGTACAGAGTGTGAAGTTCCCAACAAAATTCTCATAGGGTAGCCCTTGCTACCTTTGAAGAGAGATCAGGTGCATTGCATTAAAAGAAAAAAAATGGATTCTGGGAAGATGACAGACCAGGGGACCTGCATACTCTGAGAGCACTCTCGAACAAAGTGGGTTTGGTGTCCAAGTAGCACAGTGGTAGGAGTCTGGTGAGTGAAATATCCCCCCAGGGCAGCACTCCAACCCCACCCCACACATTTGTCCTGATCAGGGGCCTGGGCGATACAGGACCCGATTCGTGGGACATCTCCAGTCACTAGGCTGCTGCCATCGCAGCTGCGACTAGCTATAGCCTCACTCCATCCCCAGACTGGGACGCCGAGCCCAGAGTCGCTTGCCAGCCCTGGCGAGACACGCGCATTGGTCTTGGGACGCCCTATAGCAGCTGTCCACTCGTGGGATGCCACTAGGAGAGAAGCTTCCCCTTCCCACAGTTCTCCTCTCCCCATGTGGCAGCGATCTGCCCTTGAGCCTGCATCCCCCCCCCCATTCATCCAAGGCCCGGGTAACTGACCTGCAGGCCATCGGGGTCTGCCTTGAGACCCCCACCAGGGACCATTCACCCACACCGCTGCCTGGGACCTCTCCACCAGCACTCTGTTTGCCTGGCCACCCACCCCTGTCAGCTTAGCGCCCACTCCTGGCCCGGGAACCTGCACTGAGCACTTCCTGCCAGCGCAAGCCACAGCATAGCCCAACCGGCTGCTACCCCAGACACTGCCTTTCCGCCAGAGCCACTTCAAGCTGGCCTGGGAGACCTGTAGCCATGCCTGGGGCACTGAGTCTGGCTGCTGAGGATGCCTCTTCCAACATTGACATCGCCAGACACAATAGTGGGTGCCCCTGCCTACTGGGAGCACGAGCGACAGGGTTCTGCACTCCTGCGGGAGCGGCATTGCCCTCCCCGGTGCACTGCGGGGATTCCAGCAGCTGGCTTCTCTGAGCTCTGAGCCAGGGTAGAGGGCAAACGCCATTGCCCGCAGTTTCCCGCGAGAGCCGCTGCTGTCTGATCCGGCTTGGACCATGTCGCTGTGGAGCCTGCTCTGCTCACAGGGCCGGCAGATTAAGCAGTAAATGTCCCTGTCTGCTAGGGCGCCTAAGACATAACATTTGAATAATCGGTCTACCATAGAACAACACAACACACAAGTCGACAGCCAAGATAGCAAAGGAATTTCAGTAAGAAAAACTTCCCATCCTAGCAAGGGAGAACCAGACCCTCACACAGGAAGTAGAAAGAACGTCAGCTAGACTAAATCCCAAGAAGAACACGCCAAGACATATAATAGTAAAAATACCTAACTTAGAGGAAAAAGAGAAAATTCTATGAACAACAAGAGAAAGGAAGATAGTCACATGCGAAGGAGCGCAGGTAAGAATATGCTCAGATATATCAGCAGATACCATGAAGAGGAGGAGAGAATGGAGCAACATCTTCCAAAAAGCTGAAAGAAAAAAATGCCTCTCCCAGAATCCTGTACCCTGCCAAGTTATCCACTATGATAAATGGTGAGATAAGGGTCTTCTAGGAAAAAGAAAGACTCAAAGAATATGCTTCAAGTCACCCGACCCTGCAGAAGATACTGGCTGACTCACTATGGCCAGAGGATCAACCTCCACCAAGATCAAACAGGAGACCACCATATGGCCCATCTCCATGTAGAAGCCAACATGCCAGCAACAATTACCAGGACAACAGGGTCTCAGATGGAAAAGTGGACAAGATAGAAACTCTGTACTCAAACACAGCACACTGATATGAAGTGAGATAGGTAACGACCCAAAATACAAAACAGGGTATGACAACTATGAATCCACAGATAGTGATAATAACTCTGATATCAAATGGACTCAATTCATACATTAAAAGAAAGAGGCTTGAGGACTGGCTCAGAAAACATAACCTATCAATCTGTTACCTGCAAGAGACACATCTTAAGCGCAGAGACAAGAATATGCTAACAATGAAGGGTTGGCAGAAAGTTTACCAATCAAATGGTAACTCCAAAAAGGCAGGGGTGGCTATCTTAATCTCTGACAAAATGGACCTCAAGATCCAAACCATAAAAAGAGACAAAGAGGAACACTACATAATTCTCAAAGATTCATTAAATTAGGAAGCACCTAGAATATTGAATATTTACACTCCTAATAATGGTATGGCGAATTTCGTCAAACTATTAAAAAGATGAAACAAGAAATCACAGAATCAAAAATCATAGTAGGTGACTTTAACACTCTACTATCAGAGAAAGACAGATCTGGTGTACTGACAGCAATAGAGGAATATGGAGGAGAAGCAGTATACAAGATCCATAAACAGAAGTTGATAGGTTTTCTATTCACATCGGACAGGGCCATGGAAGAGGGAATTCAGAAGGAAGAACCCTTCACAGTCGCTAAGAACAAATGGAAATACCTAGGAATATATTTAACAAAAAATACTAAAGACCTATATAAGGAAAACTATAAGCCCCTACTACAGGAAACCAAAAACAACCTCTACAAATGGAGGAACATCCCCTGCTCATGAATTGGAAGGATCAACATAGTAAAGATGACAGTCCCACCTAAAGCACTTTACAAGTTTACCGCTATACCAATTCAAATACCATCAACCTTCTTCAAAGAATTGGAAAAACTGACCACCAATTTTATATGGAAATCCAGAATTAGCAGAAAATGCCTCAAGAAGAAGGACACAGTTGGAGGACTTGCCTTATCCGATTTTAATGCATATTACACAGCTACAGTGGTCAAAACAGCATGGTACTGGCACGATGACAGACACTTAGACCTGTGAAAAAGAATGAAAGCCCAAGTAAAATCATCAGCATATAGACAACTGATCTTCGACAAGGGTCCTAAAACCATCAAGTGGAAAGCAGATGCCCCTTTTAACAAGTGGTGCTGGAAACAATGGATATCCACATGTAGAAAGATGAAACAAGATGTTTACCTCACCCCATGCACAAGAATAAATTCAAGGTAGATCACAAACCTAGAAGTTAAACCCCAAACCATCAGGACCATAAAGGAGGGAATTAGGAATAACCTCAGAGCATTGGCCCAAGGAACTCACAGGTACACTGCAATAGGGAAGGGTATACACACAGGTGCACTGGAAATCAACAAATGGGATTTAATAAGAATAAAGTACCTGTGCACCTCTAAAGACTTCACCAAGAGAGTGACAAGACAACCCACTGACAGGGAGAAGATTTTTAGTAATGACACATCAGACAAAGGGCTCATTACTAAAATCTACAACACCATCATGACCTGCAAAAAGAGGAAAATAGTTAACCCCCTAAAGAAGTGGGCAAAAGAGCTGAAAAGAACTTTCACTAGGGAGGAGACCCATATGGCCAATAAGCATATGAGAAAGTGTTCCAGGTCATTAGCCATAAGAGAAAGACAAATCAAAACACCTAACACCCCTGAGGCTAGCCCAAATCAGCAAATCAGAGAGCAACAAGTGTTGGAAGGGCTGTAGTGAAGTAGGAAACCTCCTCCACTGCTGGTGGTCATGTAAATCTGTACAGCCACTGTGGAAAGCAATCTGGTGATACTTAAAGAAAATGGAAATTGATCTACCTTATGACCCAGCCATCCCTCTACTGGGCATATACCCAGTGGAAGCAGCATATAAAACACGACCAGTCATATGTTCTCCAATGTTTATTGTGGCACAATTCATAATCGCAAAGACTTGGAAACAGCCTAAGTTTCCATCGATAGATGAGTGGATTAGTAAACTTTGGCACATACACACAATGGAGTACTATGTAGCACTGAAAAGCATGGATGATTACATGAAACACTTTGTTTCATGGGAAGAGCTGGAAGGAATTATGTTAACCGAGGTAAGCCAAACTCAAAAGGACAAGTATAACATGAGTTCCCTGAGGTAAGTACAATCTGCATGCCAGGAATAGAATAAACATCCATCTCACAATAAATGGGTGGAAGTCTAGATAGTTGGAGGGAGGACAGGCCATACCTAGGGGGGTACATGAGATCCCAGCATAAAGAAGGGGAGGTGGGGCAGGTGGAGGGAGAAGCAGGGTGAGGAGAAACTGAGTGGATGGCATGAGGGGAACAGGGCACTAACCCACCTGGGGGAGAGTATTGGTTGTGTCCCCACAGAACTGGAACATGCATATGGACCCCACCATGACACACCAAACCAGAAGGGCAATGTAAAGTGCAGAGGAATACACAGAGAGATGGTACCATAGGCCAGCCCCAATCAGAATTAGCCCAACCCCCCGCCATCGAAGGGAGTACCACAGAAAATGAAAATAGATCGTCTGGTGTGGGAAAGGAACTGACCTACCACACCACACCCAGAAAGAAGCTGAAGCAAAGGAAGGAGGAAGAACGGAGCAGAGCACACCTGGGCCCACCAAGCTCAGAGGATGGTAGCCCGGCTCAGAGGGCCCAATGTACAGAGAGGACCATATAGCCGGTCCCACAGTGAGATGCGACATCCTGCACTGACCCTTGACCCTACATGGGACAGCACTTGAGACACAGTGGGGGATGTGCGACGGAGCTGACCCCACCACACTGAGGCAAAACAATGGGGGCGTGCAATGGAGTGGCGGGGAAAGCAGAGTAAGGAGATTCCGAGGGAGTATAAAGGATGGACTTTGGGGCCAGGACTTGGCACCCCATCAGATTCGTCCAGAAAACACTCCTAAAGGACAACAAACAGACCTCGAACTACTAACATTTTTTTTTGCTGTCTGTCTTTTTTTTTTTCCTTTAAAATTTTGTATGTCAGTGGCTTTTTCGTTTGTTAGCATGTCAGTGTTGCTGCTGTGGACGCCATGTTCTTATGTGCCACTTTGGTGCTGTCAAAGTCATCTGCATTTTTATGCACATCCGCATTTTTATGCACTTATTTTATGAACGAAATCTGCCGATTCCCTAGCAAGAGCCCAAATGAGACGAAGACAAGTTTATTGGAGAGAAAACATGTCTGTAGCCATCTGCTGATCACAGAGACACGTTTACATGTGGAGAGTTTGGAATAAGTTATTGCATGCATAGCCTGGAACCCTAGCACCAATAATGTCTGACTAATCTTCATGCATGTGTGAGTGTGGGTGCGCACTAACCTATGGTCATGAAGCCCTCTTTGGCTCCGAGCAACCCTTGAGGGCAGAATGTGGGTGGGCAAAGTGCATCCAAGGTTTTCCATCAACTTCTAGGCAGCAGGCTGCGACATCTTTCTCCATCAGCGAACTGCCGAGCTAAACTGCTGACCTTTGAATTAACAGCAGAGCATCTAAATCACTGGACCAATAGGGTCTCCGAATGCATGTACCATGGGACTTCAAATATCTATGGAAAAGAGGATGAAAGGATTATGGGGTTCTTCCCAGGGACATTGTGAAGCCTGTTTGCACAACGCTAGGGCCTTCAGAATAAAATACAGTAAAAGAGTGGCGATTGAATTCTTGTCCCTTTTATCCTCTCAAAGGTTCCGAGTGGCGTGGTTCTTGGAAGTTGGAACCCACTGGTCAACCCCATGGGAATGATGCGGCAGTTTTGCTCCCGCAATGATTATGGCTTCGACACTCTATGGGACAGTTCTCACCTTTTACATGAGGTCGCTCTGGGGCAGAATCAATTCACTGCCACACAGTAACAACAACGTTATGATAGTAAAACAAAATTAAACTATTATTTTATTTCTAACATTGCCTTTGCCAATTTGATAGTGACCAGAGAAATACAAGTATGCACCTACCAGAGTGAGAGCAAACACTTCATCAAAGTGCTTTGTGTTGGGTTGGCCTTGTATCTTTTAAAATCATCATTTCATTGGATTGCAATAGCCAGCAGATCGACTTTGGTCCATTAAAAGGCAAATTGGACATGAATTTTTGCATTTGAGTGCACTTTTGCTTTGTAATGATCAATAATGAAATTACCAGGGAGTCACTGTTTGTGGAGGGGGCGGGGGGAGAAAGGGCACTGGAGTGTTTGCTTTTCTCCCTCCTCTTACACACTGAGAAACCTCCAAAGAGCTGAGCTTGCACATTGGCATGCTTCTCCAGTCATCGTCAGCCACAGCACACCACCTGCCGCCAAGGGGGGTGACAGAGACGAGGCCATTACTGGGAGGCCCACCACTGTTCAGGTGTGTTCTTTCGAGACCTTCAGATCCATATTGCAGTTTATGGACTGGAAAGTGGCTTCAACAACATGATCCAGCTAGGATAATGATCTCATTATAAAACCAATCAGAAACTTGATGCAGCTCTTTTTGTGCCTTGAAAGGTTGGAGCACAGCGAGAGAAAAAAAGAAACAGCTGGTTGAATAGCTCACCTTTTGACACGGTGAACCTCAGCAAAAGCCAATTTTACTCGTGAATCCCACCCCCAGCTCTCCTCCTCGACCTCCATTCTCCCCTTATTTAAAAAAATTATTATTATTATTATTTTTAATCATTTTATTGGGGACTCGAACAATTCTTATCACAATCCATACATACATTCATTATGTCAATAACTTATGTACTTTTGTTGGCATTATCATTCTCAAAACATTTGCCTTCTACTTGACCCCTTAATATCTGCTGCTCATTTCCCCCCTCCCTCTCCACTCTCCCCCTACCTCATGAACCCTTCATCATTCATAAATTATTATTATTTTGTCATATATTACACTATCCAATATCTCCCCCCCCCCACCCCCCGCCGGCCTTCTTCTCTGCTGTCCCTCCCCCAGGGAGGAGGCTATATGTAAACTTGTAATCAGTTCCCCCTTTCTACCTCACATTCTCTCCACCCTCCAGGCATCGCCACTCTCACCACTGGTCCTGGAGGAGTCATCTGTCCTGGATTCCCTGTGTTTCCCGTTGCTAACTGTGCCTATGTATATCCTCTGGTCTAGCCACATTTGTAAGGTAGAATTGGTATCATGATAATGGGGGCGAGGAAGTATTTAAGAACTAGAGGAAAGTTGTATGTTTCATCATCACTACCCTGCACCCTGCCTGTTTCATCTCCTCCCCATAATCCCTCAGCATTGGGTGTCCAGTTGGCTACCAATGGGCTTTGAGTCCCCACACTGCACGCACCCACATTTTCAATGATATGATTTTTTTGTTCCTTGATACTTGACACCTGATCCCTTCGACAGCTCATGGTCACACAGGCTGGTGTGTTTCTTTCATGTGGGCTTTGTTGCTTCTGAGCTAGATGGCCACTTATTTATCTTTGAGCCTTTAAGACCCCAGATGCTATATCTTTTGATAGCTGGGCACCATCAACTTTCTTCACATTTGCTTATGCTCACATTTGTCTTCATTGATCATATCAGGGAGGTGTGCACCCATTGATGTGACTTTTATTTCTTTGATGTCTGATAACTGGTCCCTTCTGCACCTTGTGGTCAGACAAGCTTTTTTGCTTCTTCCATGCGGGCTTTGATGCATCTCAGCTAGATGGCCGCTTGTTTATCTTCAAGCCTTTAAGACAACAGACGCAATATCTTTTGATAGTCAGGCACCATTAGCTTTCTTCACCACATTTGCTTATGCACAGGTTTGTCTTCACCAATTGTGTCAGGAAGATGTGCATCCTAGAATGCCAATGTAATAGTACAAACTTGAAGACTCTCAAAGTAAAACAGATTTGGGGTACCAGTAAACCAAAGTCTTTGGGAGGGAACCAAAGTTGAGTACTGGAGAATTCTAAAAAGGCATCACTTTTGTTCATTAGTTGACAACAGAATTTAGGCTTAAGAATAGCACAACCTATTCACAGCAAGAGCATGTCAATAATGTGACAAGAGAGTCAGAGGCACTAATCTGGGATGTTTCTACTATGTAGGGTGATTATACATTCCAGCTACCTTGGGACAGTTGTAGCTTATGTCTGTTATCCACTAAAAAGTGTCCTAAATTAGAAAGTACAAGTAGATTATGGCAACAGGTACTCATGAAAAACTGTAGGTGAATCTCCAGGTTAGGAACAAGAAGAAAGCAGAAGTCCATATTGGTAAAAGTGGAGGAAAGTTACTTATTGAAAATTGAAATACAGTCTCTTCTTACCTATAATTCTTAATAGTTGATATAACTCATGATGCGCTCTGTCTCTTCTGAGTGGGAGAAAAAGGAGGAAAAGGGGGTAATAAAAGGTTTATGGTCAATATCTGGATATCAAAAGAAAAACAAACTAGCAAACAAAAAAATGGACACAGAGACATGAGAAAAAATAAACTGACAGCTATTAGGGATCAATAGACAGGAAATTTGGAGACTGTATAGTCTTGGAAAGAGTATTGGACTTCCAAAAGCACTCAGCTGGGTGAAGTCAAGCTAATCTAATATAGATTTTAAGACTAGGGTATGGTGGGTTAGTGAATGACCTCAACTGAAATCAGAGTTTCATTCAAAAATCTTTCTCCATCACTCCGACCTAAAGAAAGGACATAAGCCTTCCTATCTCCGAGTAATAGAAGGGTAACCAAGATAACCAAAAATACTATCTCTATATGAAGGTCAAGGTTCTCCAGGTGGAAAACCTGGGATTTTCATTTTTCCTTTGAGAAAGAGTGAACGATCCCCATTAATGAGTTGTCAGGTTGTGACTAATACACAACAATCCTCCTGTCAGACAGCTTGAGCTCACAGGCTGTCTGCCTTTCCATGACAAATCTCAACTGATCCCAGGAGAGAACCTTTTACACAATAAAATCTAAATAGGGTGTGCAAAGTGGGTTTTAAACAAGTTGTGTGGCAGGTGTAAAACCTGCCTGAAGAAGCTGTTAGGCAAGACTCCTTTATCAGCTAACACCGTGGTTGCTACGGAGTAGAGGAGGAGGGGGAAGTGGGGGACTCTGGAAGTCCTCTTGGGAAGGCCAGCGGGGTCTAGCAAGACAGACACAGGGAACTGACAATGACACAAGGACCCACTAGAAGAAAAAGCTGTATCTGTAATGTGACCACGTAAATAGGAACCGCTTTGATGCTGCCTACCTAAAGACCAAGAGCTAGTGGGGCCAAAAGAATACTTCCCAGCTTCCAGGGCTAATCATAATTCATAGGCAAGTGCCAACAACGTGACTCCAAGAGCTTTAGAAAGTCGTTGGTGTCCTCCTACCCTCAAGCGCAAACTTTTCCCAAGACAGGAACAGCCACTGTGGCCTAGGACCCGTTTTAAAATCACATCATCTCCCCCAAGAATTGAGGCGTACACTTTAGTTAGGCAATTGAATGTAACGAAGCTCGCCGAGCTTCTCCAAAGTGCCAGGTATTGTGCTAGTTGTGAAATCTAAGCTCAAATAACCCTTAATCTGTAGCTCGTGTCGTTGTGGTAAGGTGCCATGGAGCTGGTGCTGACCAAACACTGCCTGGTCCTTTGTCAGCCTCACAATTGTTCCTGTGCTTGGCCCCTTGTTGCATCCACTGAATCAATCCAGCTCCGTGAGCGCCTTCCTCTTTTTCACTTACCCTCTACTTTCCTGAGCATGACCTAACTTCTAGCTTCTAGTACCTCTGCTTAAAAGCACAAATAAAGAGCAGAAGAGAGATGGAGAACTTGGCCGAGGTAACATGGTTGGAGAATGATGAGACAGAAATGAATTCATGAGGCTGTGAAAAGGAAGGGAAAGAGGAACAGAGGAAGAGTAGGATCCTGAAGCTTCTGAGAATATGCCAAGACCCACGGTTCTGGGATGTTCTTTCCTTTACTCCTCTCCTTCCAGTGGTACCTCGTGGTCACATTTCAGGCATTTACTCGCCCCGTAGAATGCTCTCCCATCCTTCCAGTGCTAAGCGGCCTCCATCCAAGATAGCCACCCGTTAGTTACCTATTTCCGCATTAGACTCTTTCTTCACTTCCTATGATCTAAATGAACTCCTTTAACTTGCTGGGCCACAGGACTCTCTAGAAAAATATGCCACTCACTGGCCTCCCATCGATGCTCACTCGTGGCAACCACTGGGCAAGGTCAAATTGCCCCTCTGCATCCCCAAGATTTAACGCTTTATGGAGGACTAGAAAAAAATCTCATCTCTCTCCTGTTCTAGCAAAATAGCAACTTGATAAGTATTTGTTCACTACTCTAGATCCATGATTTACCTTCCCCGGGGTCTCCGGCCTGTGGTAGGTGACACACAACAATTTGTTGAAAGAATTAGTGGACGTTTGAATAAATGAATGACAGAGCAAATAAATAAATAAAGGTCTAAAACAGAGCATCTAGAATGCCCGAGGACAGATTATTTTGAATTTTTTAATTACTATTATTTTGTAAGGCAATTCGTGCCTTCCTGAGGGTGTGGAAGCAGCCCCTGATTCTGATGCCTTGCAAAGGTAAGTTTTTGGTTTGGGATTTGAACCACCAGGGAGCATGCCGGGTTGAAGTGAGAGGGAGCGAGACAGACAACCTGGATGAGGGAAGAATGGGAAATGACACGGACGTTCTCCATTCCTCTTCCAGTTTCCTTCCCAGATGAAATCTCCCTGAATCGAATATTGTTTGGCCTGTGAGAAACACAGCACAAAGCGTTTTCTTCAGTCTCTAGTGCAGCTGGAGGCCTCAGGAACTGGAACGGCCCGTCCACACTGTCACACGGATGCTCTGCAGCGCCGGTCTATGTCACCACCACCTTCGTGCTTTCCTCCTCCAAGGCCCGGGCTGTGCCATCGCTGCCCTGCCAGCTCAAGTCCGCGTGAGGGCTGTACATCACCACCACAGGCAGGTCGCCTTCCTGAAAGCCCGATTCTTGCTGGCATTTCTGAAGTTACTGGCTCAAAAGAAGCTGACGGATGGATTTAGCTTCCCCCTCTTAAGCAAATTCTCTCACTCCGACATCGCCCACCACTTGATCTCTCGGCAGGGCTGGGACCCTACTGTCAGGAAGCATTTTTGTGCAGGATGCCCTCCGTGGCTCCGGAGTGGCAGGGCTGTGCCAAGGGGGATGGTGGTAACGGCTGCTAGTGACACATTTCAGTCAGGCCCTAGCAGGCGTCTGCCAAGCAGGGGGACTGACAAAGGAGCCGAAAAGATTGCCTGGGGCTCCAGTCGGATCATCTGTCCCGATCTGGGAAAAAATAAATACGTTCCAGCCACTCAGCAGTGGGGGTGGTGAGGGAAGCCTAAGGAAGCCTGAACCCCGACTTCCCTCTTGGCTCCGGTGGCTGGCTTTGTGCCAAATGCAAAATTACATCTGAACTCTTAGCGCGGCTCCCGAGTAGCAGAGGCACACTGGGCTGCAGAGGGGGACACTTCAAGGAGAAATGCCTTCCGGGGGGGAATTTTTGGGTGAACCACGTCATCCATGTTCTTAGCTTTACATGTTAGATTCCTGCCCTCCTAATGGATCTGTTATGTGTGGAAAGACTTCCAGTGACAGCCCTGGCCCCAATCAGCTTCTCATGATCAGCCAAGCCCCCGCCCCTCTGCCCCCCAAGCCATTCTATCTGCCCTCTTCTCCCTATTGAGCTGTCCCTGAGAAGTCCGGTTTCAAGACCGAACATTGTCACTATTGAAAAGGAGCCTGAAGATGAACCAGGACAGCCATTAATGTTTGGGGTCCAGTTGTGAAAAGCGAGGGGCCATTAGAAACTAGATGGCCTTCTTACTCCCCTCTTGGAGGTTCTGCGGGGCAAAGAACGTGATGGCTGTCCTACAGGTGTGTGATACAAGCCCAGTGGACACGCCAAGGGAGAAAGATGCGGCAGTCTGCTTCCATAAAGTGTACAGTTTTGGAAATGTCTGGGGTACTTTTACTCTATCTTCCAGGATTCTTATGAGTTGAAATTGGCTTAACGGCAGCGACTTTGGTTTTGTTCGTTTGTTTCTTCTTCCCTCTGCCTTCCCTGCGTCAAGCTGCCACTTTCTCCAGTATGAAATCGGTTTCTATAGTGCTTTGTTGGGTAGAGGATTCCAGATTACGTTCTTAGATGAGGGAGGGGGTTTTATAATCAACACCCTGCAGAGAGCAGATGCAATGTGTTCACTCTTGCTCTTGAAATCAGCCCTTGAGAGAGACAGAGAGAGACAGAGAGAGAGAGAGAGACAGAGAGACAGAGAGACAGAGAGACAGAGAGAGAGAGAGCACAAGGGAAGAATGGATCCAGGAAGAGAAGAAGGAAGAGAGAAAGATGGAGATTCAGGAATCTAACCTTGGGCATGAAATGGTGAAGAGAAACAAGCACCCGGAGTCAAATGGCCTGGTTTCTCCAATTGAACCTCAGACCACTTTTTAAATGCAAAGGCCTTGGTTATAAAGGTCACTGAAAGGCTGGTTTTCTTTTGGTCCCACAGACCCAAACTGTGCTTGCTGACAGGATTTTATAGGTCTCCCCACATGTCAATCACTTCCCTTATCTAGGTAACTAGTCAGGTTCCCTATGAACACAGCCCTTGGCAGCAAGCAATGGATGTCTTAAAATATTGTGATGAATGATTGTCCATCAAAGTTCTGCTACTAAAAATACAAAGAGAATACAGAACTATGTTATTTTCTTTAGTACAGGCTAAAAGGTAGTTTATGATATTAGTTCTGTGTTGTTTCTACCCCTTGTACATTTTTATTCATGTGTATTTTGTAGCTACCATTTTTATAGTTGAAAAGGGTTGGAGCACCAAAGTTTTAAATCAGAGTCGGTAGGCACTGTTATGTGCAAAAGTGGTGCAGAGAGCAAGCTTTCTTTCCAGAGCTCTGACACATGTGCGTGCATGCTGCTGTGCTTGTGGGTGCAGCGTGTCCCTCCGGACTCACCACAACCTCACATGCCCCATAGAGGCTTGTGGACTGTAAGCTTGGTGAATGTTTCCTCTCACCCAGAACTACTGGGTGGATCTAGACTGCTAACCTTGTGGTTAGCAGCCAAGTACTTAACTGGGGCACTACCTACCTTAAATCATGACCCCATGCCACAGAGGTTAAGCCAACATCTGATGCCAACTACAAATACGGCCCTGACCCTGGAAAGACACTTCAAGGTGGGTCTTGGTGACATGAAAGGAAAGGCGTGCAGAACTAGTTGACATGGAAGCTCTCCTTGTGCACACCTGTGTAAGACTTTGATGCTCCATTGATTTACAACTTCTCTAAGGAATAAATGTTGGCATTGAATTACCCTAGTCATGAAGACTTTCCTTCAATCTCTTAAATGCTCTTGTGTCAAGAAAAATGTATTATGTAATGGGGAAAAATGCCTGTGTGTTCACAAAACCTAGCTGCTCGCTGCTCTTCTATGGGATCGAAGCCAGGTCTTTATTAAAGTGCTTAGGGTCTGAGATTTAGGTCATCCACCTGGACTGTCACCTGTCCCCACTTTCTATCTTTCAATCTCTGTTGCTATCTTAATAAAGATAGAAGGACAGCGTTTCTTTACACTTCTTCATCCAGTTCTCCTTTTACTAGGTTCTGCAATGGGTTTTTAAGCCATTTTTTGGTGACTTGGGCCAGCTAACTGCAGTCAGCAGTTTGACACCACCAGACACCTTACTGGAGAAGCAAAAAGGATGCTTTCTAAGGCAGTAGAGAGTGACGGTTTCAGAAACTCACAGGGGAAATTTTACCTTGTCCTATAGAGTCGCTGGGTGTTGGCATCGACGCGATGGCAGTGAGCTTGCGTTTGCTTTTCTCCCATAATCAGGGCCGACTAGTTGTTTGATTTTTGATTCTTTATCCATGAGGGGAGGCTACTATGCTGTTGTGTTCTGCCTCGTGTAGGTTCCTTAGGGTAATATATATCATCGACTCGCATGATTTTTGTAGTTAGAAAGACCAGGCTTCAGACAGCTACTCGGTTTGACCTCATTTTACTCATCTGTAAAAAATAAGGACCTTAGTCTATCCTCCTAGGCTTCGAGCACCATAAGTAAGGTGCTGAAGACACAGAAATAGCAAAGTGTGTGGCTGTTTGAAATGATGCAAAGCTGAATAACAGCCAGAAGCACAATGGTCAAAACATAGCCTGAAAAGAGCTGAAGGGATAAAAGAGGTAAAGAATATTATATCTAATGCTATTCTGTATCCTAGTGAGGTGGGTAGCATCTGGCTTCTATAAGTTGTGAGTAGCTATCTAAAATACAACTCTTGGTCTCTACTAGCATCAGGGGCCAACGAGAAAGGAGAAAAAAAAAGTCTCAGAGAAGACACTGATCTATAGGGCCCTACACAAGCCAAGGCCTCATCCGTCCTTAGATCAGAAGACGTAGATGGCATGTGGCCACCATCACAAACCATTCTGATCAAAGTCACAACAGATCGACGCTCACAAGACATGAGGAAAATGTGAAACAGAGATCTTGTTCCTAAAATGTCCAAACTTCGAGCAACAGCTGAGAATAGAAGTCTCCCTAGGGTGGTCACCTGAGAGACCCTTTAAACCTTGAGCCCAGGGTCACCTGCTAGCCAAAGAGCAGATTATCACACAGACCAAAGGTATTACCCATGGGTATAGCACTCCAGTAAAATGTCATCTATCTGAGACCCAATGGTCCATGCAGACTCCAAAGAGTTAAGATGAGAAGAGGGCGAAAGAACCAGAGCACTGGACATGAATCAACTAGACACAGAGACCAAACTGACACACAGGGTACAGTGTAACTAACGACTCTACAAATGATGTCCCGTTCCTTTCCCTCACTGCCAGTGAGTCCGTTTGACTCATGGCAACCTTCTAGGCCAGGGTAGCACTGCCCCTGTGGGTTCTCTGAGACTCACTTTCTAAGAGATTAGAAGGCCTCATCTTTTTCCCCAAACATTATATGCTAAATGTGAATCTAATTTGCTGTGTAAATTTTCACCAAACACAGGTTATTTTCACAAAGAATCCAGTATTAAAAATTATAATTCTACAAAGCTCTTGGTGGTACAAAGAGTTTAGTGTGTGGCTACTAATCTGCTAAAGACATCTTAAAGAAAAGCCTGGTGAGTTGCTGACAAACTATAAAGAAAGAAACATCATCGGCACTCAGATCTCTGACACACATGGGGTTGCCATGAGTAGCCAACAGTCCACAGCACCTGTCAATTGTTTCTGTGTTAATTGTTTAAATGACTATTTGAACAGATCTGCTGATTTGAGGCATCCTGTTTAGAGGTGGTAAGAAATTTACATGTGAGCACATTTGTTAACATATACTCCATGACAATTAATGTAAACAATCTAGGTTCGTTTTTTGGACGAACAAGCAAAGAAAATGTGGTTTAAGCCATTCTGTATCGGTAACAGGAGCCCTGGCAACATCGGGCTTTCAAGTTAGGCTTTAACTTCAATCAAAGGTCCAAACTTTAAGCTGCTCTAACGGAAAGCGATGAGGCCATCCATACCAATAAAGAGAGTCACAGAAACCCACAGGGCCACCTCTAGTTCACCCTATCCTACAGGGACATTAAGAGTTGGCATCAACTCAGTGGTGGGGAGTATTTTGGTGTGATAAATATTATTATCATCTAAAAGAACTATTATTATTCTGCACAGAACTACATGTATTTACCCAGCAAGAAATGTTCATCATCAAAGGGTGGTCAAAAGCAACTTGTCCAAAGAGCAGGTACAACCTGCCTCACTCTGCACATACTGCACCCAATCAACATTGAACACAAACCATGGACTCACCTGCATTTTCTATTTTAGTCAAAACAGCTGCAGGCTATGCGTTTCCACAAGAACGGAAATGAGGAGCTCTGAGAACACAGGAGAGACAAAAATGGGATTTTGAAAATAGGAGATGCTAAAGGCAGGTGACTGTAAGAACACTGCCTTAATGACAGACCTTGGGTCTGCTTCATCAAACTATACTTTAGGTATAGTACAGTAGCATCCAATCCTGGCTGATCATCAGCATGTTCTTTGAAGATAAAAAAAAAAGTAAAATTTAGGGTCCCAGATTTCAGGATGGGGCAGAGAGAATGCTGACTTAAAAAAAATTTTTTTTAAGCTTATGAGTTTCTGCCAGTTGTGGGCACTACCAGGCAAGAGGACAAGTGATGGCCTTGTGCCACCACCAATCAACTCCATCACACAGCTCCCCTGGCGCACAGCTGCACTGCTGAATTCTAGATATGTTTTGATTAGACACAGATGCATTTAATTAGCAGTTTGTATCATCAATTAGAACATGAACCCAGAAAGTCACCTTCTTGCTTAGCTATGCTTTGAACATGGATTTTAATCTAAGTGACAATTCCTCAAGAAACGGAAGGGGTGGGGGTGGGGGACTCCAATGAAATCATTCAAGCATGAACTGCTTTTACCTGTGGATGCGACATGGACAGCTACAATCTGGATACACAGTAAGTACATCAGAAGATAAGAAAAAAATACACGAATGTGACGACAATGATAGAAAAGCGAAGTGCACTTTTGTATCTTTGTCTCCAAAATATTACTTAAATTTTCCCACCCCTCAGGTTTATGAGTAGAAGGCTTGCTTCAAGGGGAGTGTGCAAGATCTCACTGCTTGAATCTACAATTGTGTACTCTCTTTGATGGTCAACATTAGTTTATTTCATTGTTTGATCTCAGGTCTCAAAACAAGTGCTACTACTACTACTATCAAATATATTACTTAAAACATATTTAGCATTACGATAAGCATCTTCTTAATCAATCCAATGTTTAATTGTACAGATAAGACAATGGAAAATAGTCCAAAGTCACAACATGATGGAAGCTGGTATGTACTAAGTTGGTGTGATTCTTGGCAGAGGTGCTAGACCACACCCCATAAAAAACACCACTCAACAAATTGAGAATCAAGAGATGTTCACAGAACTCCACTTAGGAATTTGTTTCTGATTGCACTTCCCTTTCTAAATGTCAAGCTATTTTCAAAATATACTTGTCACCTTCTCTAACCCACAATCTACATACACATGAACACCACGCTGTAAACTTGGCAATTCATGCATATTCTCTTTACCTCACTTTTTTTTACTCCTTCACAAAAGAGCAGCTGTAAAATCCCTTGCAAGACTAAGGAGATTCCCACTCCTGTTAAGTCACAGGTATCCATCCTGCTACTTCCTGATGACTTCGTGGAAGACAACAAAACCTCCTCTCCATAGCACTGCAGGGAACTATATCCTATTAATCAGAGCTGACATTTGGGATGAAAGCTATTTGACATAAAAATCTTTTATTCATTTAAAACCAAATAAAATATATGTATGCATTTGTTGATATTTATGCATTTGTTGATTTCATGCTAAAATTCCACTTGAGTTATCTGATGGGACTTAAAGAGTCGGTAGAAGGTTTTCATAATCTTTCAATTCCATATGCCCACAACTTGTTTGAAGTCCTCTTGTATAAAATCAGCCATAGTTTCAAGCCACTCAAACATTCCCTTGATTGCTATGGTATAAATCAGACACCAAATTCACTGCCGTCAAACTGATTCTGACTCATAGTGATCCTGTATGACAGGGTAGACCTGGCCCTGTGAGTTTCTGAGATTCAAACTCTTTATAGGAGTAGAAAGTCCTGTTTTTCTTCCATACTATAAGGAACATTTAATTAGCATATGTATGTGTATATGTATGGAAGTATATGTGTGTGTATATATATAAAACTTCAAATATATAGCTATTTCTGTTCTTAGAAATTAAGTGATAAAGAACAAATCCAAAAGACGGAAACACCTTTTATAAGGATGGAAAATTTTATAAAATCACCATAAATGGTATTTTTGATAAATTTCTGACACCTCTATACAGTATCCTGTGGTAAGTGAATTTATATTCTGTTGCCAAAGACAATGTCACTTTACCTGAATCAACAGTATCATAAAGCTTAATGAGTCTTACGGCTTTTCAGAAAGAAGGAATTTTTGTTTTTCAGCCTCAGAATTTTGGAATTCATTGCACACTAAACTGTGTTTGGTGAGAGCTTTTCTCTTGGTGTAGATAAGGATTTAGCGGACAAGTAAACTAAGACTTTAACATGAAAAGCTTAGTCAAGATTTACACCACAAGAGGGGACAGGAGAAAAAGGATAAACCAAACAAAATGAAAATTTTGAGTCAGGAACCGAAAAAAAGTAAAACCCTTAGGGAATGGATACTAACCCAACAGAATTTTTGATCCAATTAGAGAAGTCTGCTTAAACTAAGAGGACCACGCAGATAGCTAGCCAGTGTCATTCTAGGCGAGGTAAGGAAATAAACCAGAAAATCAGAAACCATTGTCTATGCATATCAGTTCAATTTGATTCCCCAACAGTGAGCCACTTGGTTGTCATTGTACTCGACCTTGTGCCTTTCTCTAATTGTCTCTTCTCCCTGGTATACACAGCTCCTGTATACACATGCACAGACACACACACAGACACAAACACAAGTACACAGAGATGCATAGTGGTACAGAAACAACACGCACATTTGTCATGAGGGAGAGCTAAAACTTGAGTGAAATATATGCTCAATTAATTCAAGTACTGTACTTAGTCTAAGAGAGTAATTCCTGGAGTGTGTGTGTACGTGTGTGTGTGTGTGTGTGTGTGTGACCGACATCAGGCAAGCCAATTCTGGCTCTTAGATAACATATGCAACAGTAGAATTACACCAGGTGGACTTCTGAGACTAAATCATTATGGGTGCAAGAAGCTTCAACTTGCTCCTTCAGACTTCCTGTAGACTCAAATTGCTGATCTTGTGATTAGCAGCCCAAATCAAACTCACTACACCAGCACGCGTCACAACTGGCCTCTCTGCTGTACTGTGGGGACTTACCCGTGGCTAAGATGCTGGTGCTGTATGCAGTAGGGGCAAGAGAAAGGTAGGGAAAGACACAAAGGTAGGTTACAGTTACAACCAAGTGGTCCACTGATTGGGGGACTCGAGTTATACTACCAGCATTCCAAATACCACTAGGATCACTAATGGTGGACAGGTTGTAGTGGAACTTCCAGACTAAGGCACACTTGGAAGAAAGACCTGAGATTTACTTTAGAAAATGAAAAACCACATGGATCAAAATAGAACATTGGTTGATTCGCTTGCTCCGGACATGTCACTGGGAACAACTGATAGGTGTAGGAGAATGTAGTGTTAAGTCAAGAAAAGGGCCAAGAGGGGTGACAAAGAACCACAGTGAGATGGATTCTGTACAACAGATGCAATGGTAGACTGGTATGTGCCAGTAGATAAGAGGATGACATAAGAGTGGTCAGTTTTTTGTTCTGTTGTACATACGGTCATCATTAATTGGAGTCCACTCCACAGCAAGGAGGACCAACAATAGTCATCATGCTGAGGACAAGATACTCAAGATACCAATCGAATTGCAATTCTTGTAATAATCCTAAGAGTGCATTAATTGTATTAAAATGGGCTAAAATTATGACGTGCTGGAGACCACTAGTAAAGAAAGGGTTGTAATTGAAATACAGGAGTGTCTGGTTCTGTAGTGTTCTCTACTAAGTCAACTGTTGCTCTTAGGTGCCGATGAGTTAGTTCCAACTCATAGTGACCCTATGTACAACAGAAAGGTGGCGGGGGGGTCTACTAGGATATTTAAATATTAGTGGGATATTTAAAACCATGTCCTACTCCAACCCATATACACACACATAAAAGGAAACCCACAATAACCAACAACAGTAAAGTTAACCACCCAGTGGAGGATCAATTATGCTTTTCCATTCTATTAGCTTCATTCAGAACTACAGCAATACGTTTGAGGGAGAAGTTAATTTCTGCTTGAAAAATCGACATTGTATACTGTGAAACTTCCTGCACTAATAATTCTCTCAAGTGTAACACTTGAGCTTGAGTCTCCATAAATCACGCTCACCTCAAGATTAGCCCCCTCCATTTACCTGCTTATCTGACCCATGGGAGTTTATAATTAATCAGACTGTCTCTCACCTAACATATCAATTCACAAGTTCACATGAAAATGGACTCTATTTGCCAACAGAGAATCCATGTTGCACTCAGCTGCCAGATATTAATCTTATAAAAAGCCTGGCTCCATCTTTCCCATTTCTTTCTCACAAACAACCAGAAATTCCTGAAAGCTACTGGGCGGAGACTCTCAGAGCCTCCTGTATATTCAGGAATTTCCATGGACTGTGTCTTCTATGTCACCCCAATTCTCCTCTCATTAATTTAGTGCATGTACTCACCCTTCTCACACTGGTTTCTCACCACATGTTTGTTTTCTGTCTACACAAACCACAGAATAGCCCACAAGGATCTTGCTGCCCTTGGAATTTCAACAATATAGGCTATAGTATTTTTTTTTCTTAGAATATAATTATCAAGTTGTATAAGATGATGCAATAAAATTTCACTCTCCATAGGGGGACAAGAATTATCTGTGACAATAGGTAAATCTTTTAGGGAATGGTGCAGTGTTTCACCTCTATTCAGTACTGAACCAAGCCAATAATTAAGAAAATATTGCTAACTACCTATTATATGAATGTTCTGATATTTCCCCCCATCTTTCATGTGTGAGATTCAGGTTCAATTCCAAGCCAATACATCTCATTACAACCACCAACAAACTGTCAGTAAAACCGTGTATACTGCTATAATGCTGAACAAGTTTCAGCAGCTTTCAGATAAAGATGAACTAGGAAGAAAGCCCTGGTGATCAACTTCTAAAAAGTGGCTAGTGAAAAGCATTTGCATCTCAATGGTCTGATCTGCAACCAACCAGAGAGATGGCAGTGTTTTATTCAGTTGTGCATTGCATTGACATGTGTTGAGGACTCCATGGCAGCTAACAGAGACAGGTACCAAATGAAGTCCTTGGATGTTGATCAGTTGCTCATGAAAAGGTTAAAAGTTCAAATCTGCCCAGAGGTACTTCAGAAGGACAGCCAACTTCTAAACAATCGGCCACTACAGACCCTATACAGCATGGGTCTAGTTTGACATGGATGGAATTGCTGTGAGTTGGCAGCCCATACTTGGGCTTTTTCTTTTGATGCTGTTGTTCTATCTATACCAAGTACAGCATTATCACTCAAAAACAGAACCACAAGAGAGACAGACAAGGTCCCCACCCTTATCTAAGGTTTGTTTAATGAGAAGGGGGCAATTATATCATCTTCAATTTCAATAAAGTGCAATAAACTGGGAGACGAGAAAAAGCTCATTTGTTAAGTGAGGGCAGGTGGTGGAGATGGAGGGAAGGCCAGTACTACTCCTGACACCAAAAAAGCAAATCCACTGGCAGTGAGTTGATTCTGACTCTTAGGAAACCTTCTGGAAAGAGTTAACAGGTCCTTAGAGTAAGCGCCTTTTGCTTAATAAATGGATAAATGACAGAGAGTGGGAAGGAAGGAAGAGGGGGGGGCAGAATCATAAACACTAAAGATTTGCAATTATGTGTTTACAAACTCTGGCTTTACACAGATCAACAGAGAGATACATACATCTACATACTGGGTACCTACCTCTGAGCTTTGAAGAGAGCCGGACTCTAGCACATACGTCTATAACGGTCTATTATCAGCAAAGATCCACCACAACAATTCCATTATGCACTTGAGTTAGTGGAACTCTAAACCCAACAATTCAATTAGTTCCCTTATTCAATTAACAATTGTCATGAGATATACAGCAATCTCCACAGACATGCTTCCTTCTAATATCAATGCAAATCTCCCCAATCTACATGTCAAGATGCACCATAGCACACAGTTTTTATATTTATTTATTCCTTTGATAAAGTTAAAGGAAGTCCATTCTGAAGCTCAAGTAAAGTTCAGTTTTAAATTCCAATTCTAAGATTTATGCCAGCTCTTATTTAGCATATGCACCCATCCATGTCCATAGCCCTTTCTGGTTCTGAAATATGGAATAATTCTACATGTATTTACATTCTTCCAGCCTGCTTATTCAGCAAGCTATCTAAATGGATGCTGCTTTGTGCCAGGGTAATAAACGAAGTCAATCTGGACCCAAAGGGGACTTCCAAATCAGGGCACAAGGTCAGAAACGGACATTCATAAATTGATGATTATAAATGTACAAACTGTGGCTAGGACACTAATGCCCCATAGTGACCCATTCAGAAGTTGCATGGTATGATATGAGGAACATCAGATCTTATGGTGGTTCAGAAACCTACTCCATCATTGCTTTTAGCCACGCCGGTTTCAGCTCCCTTTTGATCTGGAGATGCTAACACTGTAGTTGATAGCAGTGTGTGTCTGCCCATAACTTATCGCTACCTGAGAACTGTCCCACCCACATTACCCTCAGGACAGAGAAGGTCCTATGAAGACCTATTTGAATTACATTGCACATAGTTATACTTTTACATAATTGAGAGTTGCGTGGCCCAGAACTAGACATCAGAGCAAATGAAGATCAATCAGACCATTTTCATTGAAACTGGGGCTAGAAAGCCAGAAAGTTTTAACTAGGAGCTTAAAATGAAGTTAAGAATTCCTGGGCAACTGCTACTAGCTATTTGCATATTGGAATAGAGATAGCTTTGGAAGACTGATAAAGAGAGAAGAGAAAGAGCAGAATTTCAGAGAGAGAGCGAAAGTGAGAAGAGGGAGAGAGAATAGCGGTCATATACTCTGAGGTCCAGGGACAATATGTCCCTCTCTTCCTCACAATGTCATTCTCTCTGTTTTTCTACCACTCAAGGTTCTCTACCAGCTCCCTTTCCAGTTATCCTCACTCATTCGTCCACCCAATATTTATAAGAGTGCCTACACTTCTGCTCCAAGCACGGGGAATATAAGAGTAACTATATTCTTGACTTCTCAGACCTTATATTCTAGTGGGAGAGACAGAAGATACTCAACATAAAATATGTGGTATTTTAGAAGATGGTAAGGACTATGGTGAGAACAGAGTGTGCCAAATACATAGGGAGCAACTTATAAAAAAAGAAATCAGGGAAGATGGTATTTGAGCATAATCCCAAAGGAAGGACGGGAGGAAGGAAGGAAGGGAGGAAGGAAGGAAGGAAGGAAGGAAGGATGGAAGAAAGGAAGGGGATAGACTACATGGTATAAGGATGAATCAGTATCAGAGGACTCTCAGGTGGCCAGATGAGCTTCAATCCGACCTTTGTCCTGTGCCTTTCCACCAAGGTATAGCCATGCCGGAAGCGGTCTAATTCTGTTCAACAAACCTTTGTTCCCTAAGGAACAATACGCTGCAGTCAGTCGATGTGTAATGGCCTGCACTTGAACGTGTATGTATGTGTGTCTGTGGTTTGAGAGAGAGGGAGAGATCTGAATCCCAGTTCTCGCGAAGTTTAGCTGCACCGCATACACGCTTGTACTCTGCCTTATGGCACGTGGGACAGGAAATGCGCACAGCACCCCTGGGCTGGCCCGGGGATGCTCAGTCTGCACCCTTACACCTGCCCAAGAACAGTCCCATCTTTTGCTGAGTTCAGTTTGCACCCGAGATCTTTGAAATGATCATCCTATGCAGACCCTGCCTCTCTCCCAGTCGCCTCTCAGCCATTCTTCTTTCTCGTTTGCTTGCTCTTTCATTAAGACTTTTTTTTTCCTGGAAAGAGAAAATGAAGTGCACCACTCTTGGCTATGGAAGTCCAAGTAAACACATGTGTCCCTCTCCCTCAAACAAATGAAGGCTTTGCATTTATCTTCCCAAACTGAGTGCGATAGAGAAAGGCTTTTCTGCCTCCTGAGCTGTGAGAGTCAAAGTAAATGCCTTTGCCTCAACACCACCAATGCACGGACAGCTCCCTTCTCAAAGTCTGTCAAGTGCAAAGAGCCCACAGAGGCACAACTGGGAGAAGGACCCACGAAACTGCCGCTAACACGTAGAAGTTCATTTTGAACAATAACTATAAAAAATCCATAGTGTCCATAAATAAATCAGAGGGAGCAATGGTTGTAGGCCAGGTGACTGTCCCCACAGCTACACCCAGGCAGGAGGTGAAGCAGAGGCGGGGGAGGCTCACTGACAGAATGCCTACCACATGAGAGACCCACGTGCATTTCCAGGCCAATGCACTTCAAATGGGCCACTGAGTATTTGTTAGTGGCCTGGCCGGCTGCGTGTTGCTGTGTACTGCCCAGGTTGCAGTGGTGCTTCCGAACTAAGAATGATGACCAAGAAAGACCTGCTGATAGACTTGAAAACCAGCCGCCCCAAAGCCCTATGGAGCACACTGGAACACTGATCCTTGCCCAACAAATCATCAAATGTCATCATTCCATTTAGCCTGGGGTTGCCGTGAATCCGTGCCCAACTCCGCAGCTAACACCAGGGAGGGGTGGACAGAGGGCCGAGAAGTTACAGGCAGCACATGCAACCGTGCACTGGCCCTCACTGCAAGCAGTTTCATTTACCCCTTACATGTGGTTATATCTGTTTCCAAAGCCCAAAACTCGCTGCTATTGGATTGATTCCAACTTATCCTGGCCTTATCAGGTAAGGTAGAACTGCCCACTTGGAGTTTCTGAGACTGTCACTCTTTACAGGAGTAGAAAGCCCTACCTTTTTCCCCCTCTGGAATGGCAGGGAGTTTCAAACTGCTGACCTCGTGGTGAGCAGCCCAATGGGTAACCACCACGCCACTTGGGCTATGTTATCTCAGTTTAGATCAGCGGTTCTCAGCCTGTGGGTCACAACCCCTTTGGGGGGTCAAATAACCCTTTCTCAGGGGTCACCGAATTCATAACAGTAGCAAAATGACAGTTATGAAGTAACAACAAAAATCATTTTATGGTTGGGGGGGTCACCACAACATGAGCAACTGTATTAAAGAGTCACGGCATTAGGAAGGTGGAGAACCACTGGTTTAGATGTTGAAAATAAGGGCAAATTAGCATAGAATCATGGTGAAGAACTCAAGTTTTAGAAATATGTTTGTTTGAATCCCAGTCCCTTCACTTATGGACTATATGTTGTGAGGCATGGTGCTTAATACCATCGACTCTCATTTTCCAATATTTATGAGAAGGCTTCAAAAAGTTTCCTGGAAAATGGAACAGAAAGACAATGGGAGAGTCCCGTGAGCTCGTGGAAGTCTCCTCATTTAACAGAAATACGGAAACGTCGAATAAGGAGTCTTCTCCCTGGCATCCTTGAGTAGATTCCAACTCAGAGCGTCTCTCTGGGGCAGGGCACATACAATTGCTTTTCTGGGTTTCTGAGACTGCAGCTCTCTTGGGGAGCATAAAGCCTTGTCTTCCTCCTGAGGGGTGGCTGGTGGTGGACTTCGCAGTCTAACGGGTAACCACGACAGCACCAGGCTCCTAGTGGTGGGAATATTGTAACACTTGGCTGCTTACTGAAGGAGTGTGTGTCTGAACTCACTCCTTAGCTCCACAGGAGGAAGACGTGACCATGGACTTCCATAAAGATTACAACCAAGAGACCCCCAGGGTAGTTGTACTCTGTCACTTGGGGCCACTATAAATCAAAATCAACTGGACAGCACCTAGGCATAGCAGGAATCATAGAGAAGTGGTGTCGTTTAAGACAATGGCGTCGTGGGGGAAAAGCTCCTTCCAAACAGAGGCTGGATCCCCGGGCACCAGGTGAATGACAACAAAATGGGACTGCACAGTACACTGGTCCCTCAGAAAGAGACTGTCCAAACAAGCAGGGGTTTTAGTTTTGTTTTGTTTTAAGAGATGGCTGGTTAATAGTTGTGTTTCTGCTCACAAATCAGCCCTAATTCTTTGTCTAAGCTTGGGGCAATAAGAAAGCAATGACGTCAGTGGAGGCAAAGGCAAGCAGGAAGAGGCCATCTGAGTTATAATTCTTCCTCAGTAACCAACAAATTATCCTACTACGGGCACATCTCATAACCTTCTTGGACCTCATTTCCTTTTGTGCAAAATGAATGAATGGGTTTAGCTAGATTAAGCTCAGAGGCCCCCAATTCTAAAACAGTCGGGAGTCTAATTCACACTATTGGGAAGGGACCACTTTTGACCCTGTAAGCATGATGGCATTTGACAAAGGCTCCTAGTTCCCTGAGCTGGTCAGTCATCAATCCCAATTACAGGATCACAAGAGGAACCATATGAAACCAGCCTGCAGGGATTTGTGCCTGAAAGGAGAAGGGATGTCATTAAGGGTAATGATCAAAGCCTGGCTATTTAATGGGGAAACTGTTAGGCAAATCCAATGCTTTTTCCTCAAAGCCTCTCCCTTGACTATGGAGTCTGCAGGACAAGAGGCAAAAGCACCCAGCCACCTCTCTTACCAAGACAAATGGGTCCTGCTTGATTTGCATTCACAGTATTAATTATGAAGTCATCTATCGACATTTTCTTTCTGTTTCCAAGTCATTCCAACACTAAGATCATTTAAACACTGATTCGCTTGCCGTGCCCAAGTGAGCTCCCGAGGGAAATCCCAGCTACTATCATACTTGAAAATGCCCTTCTAAATTAGCAACCTTCGCACAGACTCCTCTGGCAAATTCAATCGTCCCCTGCTGATGGGTATTGTTATTTGCAGCTTCCTTAAAGAACTAGCCTTCACTCGCCTTCCATTTCAGTCGCTCAGAAATGATAGGAATATGCTTTGAGTTTAGCGGCAGCAACTCTATTAATACACACGGTATAATAAAACAAAAAAAAATCCAAACACTACCTGAAAAGAGCTTTTAAAAACAGAATAAATGCTCCAGTGATATTTTCCTCTCCTCTTGTAATCAAAAACTTCTCTAAACAATAGCATGCGACAGGCTTTGTCTGCCTCTATACTCCCTTCTCCCATCCAAGAGTCAAAAAATGGGAGGGAGGAAAGGAGAGCTGGGCTAGGTTTAATTAGCTCCATCTCAAACAGAGCAATGACTGAGGCTGAGGACATCCTGCCATCAATGCTTCCTGCCGCTGCTCGCGCAGTCCCTAGGAGGTGACAGTACCTACAGCAATTAGCTTCGTATTTTCTATTTTCCCTAAGTGAGGGAGTGTATACTAAAGTAGAATATAGTAGGTGTTTTATTAGAGAGACCACCAAACATTTCCGCCTAGTGATGATTAATGTGACTGCAAAGACATGGAATGTTAAACCTTTGAGTCACACGAATAGAAAATGAGCAATATTCGAGCGTCTTTGAGGAATGCAGTGAAGAAGCCGTACTGCGGGCCAGAGTGCTGCAGGACAGCAGCATACCGGCAGGAGAAGCTACTCTGAGGCTCGATTTTGTCAGTTCACCTACACTATGTGGCTGCCATTTACCTAAAGGAGCGGGACTCCTGGTGACACACACCAAAGGTGATCTTTTTTGATCAAAGGAGGGCACAGGAAATCTCATATGTGGGAACATTTTTGATACTAACTTGCTCCAACCACCCATTCTATACTTACAGCTACAACCTCCCTAGGTGTACTCAATATTCCCAGACTCAGAGTTTCCCGCCGATGAGCAGGCATTCCCCACATCTTCTTAGAGCGCCATCCCATGTTTGGTTGGCCCTGACTTTTTGGAGAATTCTCCTTACTGGGGCTATAGTTCACCCGGAGTTCTACCCACCCATCCAGGTTCTGCTCTGACAGTCCATGTCAAATCCACCTCGTAGTTTACATGGGGATGCACAAAGTCCCTCCGTGGTGCCAACTTTGGAGGGCTAGACGGCTAGCCCTGAGATCGGCATTTCAACCGCATCCAGAAATAGCTCAGAAGAAAATCTTGGTGATGTGCTTCCGAAAGATCAGAGGCTTCGAATCCTGTGGGCATGCAGGTGGACGCTGACACACTGGAAGGCCCCTCCACGTGGAGCACACCTCCCACCAACTCTAGCTTTAGTGTTACTTTTTGGTCTTTGAAATAACTAATGTTTCTCCTCAAAACTCTGTATCTCCCAGAATCTCCTCAGAGGCCCCCAGACTGGGCACAGGCCTTCCTTGAGGGTCATCTAAGTATACAGCGCTCCCGGTGCTAGCACGAGCCACCAGAAGTGTTTTATTTTACCTCCAGAGAATAAAACGTATGTGACAAGGTAATTCAGGCTATGATCCTATCAGAAGGAATTACAAACGCATTGTTTTCAGTAATGCTTTCCTAATTCTCAACACTTAAAAAATGACTACATACTTCAGATGAGGTCTGAGAAATGCAAGATTAGTATTTGGTGCTTCGGCTTTTCTACAAATAAGAGAGAGTATACTTTCCATTGGAGGAGTGGGGAAGGATGAGAACAGATAAACCCTTTCCTCGGCTCCAGGCAAGATCATGTCAGCTTTGTACAGCTCGCTTTTGTGTTCTATTCCTCCCCTGAAGACTTAACAGATTTTCTCATAAATACTCATTCTATTTACTTGCCATCCTTAACTGCTCGAAGTATCCTCGCTCTGATGTATCTATGCCTGACATAGTTTGGATTGTTCTGCACACAAGGTGACTGTTGCTGGCTTCTGCAGTGCACTTGTGGGTCAAAGGAAGGTTTCACAACTGCTTTAGCTGTTCCGAACTCAAAAGGTGACCATGGAGCTACCACATGACATATCAATGTCATCCTAGGCTTATACCCAAAGGATTTGAAACCATAACACAAACACAAACAGGAGCCTGTATCCCAATTGTTCCCTGAAGATTCTTCACAATACACAGAAGGGATGAAGAACCTAACTCTCCATCCACAGATGCATTTCAGTTAGTTGGCAGATGGTCAATTTTAACTCAAGTTGCCGATGACTAGAGAAGCTACATGTGGTATATTCATACAATGGAGTATTAGTCAGCCCTAAAGAGATATGCAATCGTGATACATGACACAACATGGATAGAACATCAAAACATTGTATGGAGGGACATGAGTCAGTCACAAAAGGAGAGATACTGTATTATATTTATTAGAAATATGTAAATGTATAGAAATCAAGGCTTATTCGTGGTTACCAGGAAAGGAAAGGGGAAAAGGAGTTATTATTTAGGAGGCAACGAGTTTAGGCAAACAGTGGTGAAATACTCTGAAAAGGAGACTGATTGTGGCTGTGTAACATGAAGATTGTGATCAGTGTCACCGAATTACACCTGTAAAAAATGTTGAATTGGCAAATCGTTTGTTATGTGTATTCTTATCACCACCACAACAAAAAGCAATCTCCCAGAACCTGTAAAGTATTTTACTGCATATTTTATGGACAATGGCTTTAAAATAATATTATTTTACTGCGTGGTGGTATCACCTTCTCTCTTGGATTTAGAGCTTTTACATGCAAGGCTATTTATTTTTATATAAATTCACTGCTATCAAGTCAATGCCAACTTGTAATAATGACCTTATAAGACAGGGTAGAAGTTCCCAATAGGGATTTGAAGGGTATCATTTTTTATAGAAGCAGCTTGCCCCCTCTTTCTCCAAGGAGCAGCTGATGGAGCCAAAGGGGCAATTTTAGATAAGTACCGTTAACCACTATGACTCAGGAACCTGGAATATCTCAAAAAGTATATCGAATGGTATAAAATTATGAAAGTTCACAAAAGTGTTTCTCCCAAGAGTCCTACTAGACAGAGAAGTAGATCATCAGGACTTTCCTCCTAGTTTGCCTTAGGCTGGAAATCGGCTGGAACCTGCTCAGCATCACAGTGACATCTTAGCCTCCGCTGGCAGATGGGCAGTGGCTGCTGAGGAGGGTGTTATCTCAGATTCAAACCTGCATCTCCTGCAAGGTGGTGAGATCGGTACCACTGGACTATCACTGCTGCTGCAAACCAGGAGTGAGAACCATGAAAATAAGAAATATCAGGTCTAGGACCAAACGTATGGTATACAGAGACCATGAAGAGTTTTCTACTGAAACACACACACACACACACACACACAAACAAACACACACTTTGTAATACATACTACGACTGAAGGAAAGCTTTAATATCTTTGGAGCGATTCTAAATAAGGAAAAGAAAAGAAAAAGTTTACGTGCTGTCATGCGTGGTTTCAAATGACCACTCATTTCTTTTACTACAGAAATAGTCATCTGTGTTTTACCCCAGATGCCTCTGGAGTGACTTCATAATATACACTACAGGCACATATTGCTATTGCTATTGTTAGATGCCCAGAGAGGATCCCAATTCCTAGTGGCCCCATGTAACAGAGTAGAGCCACCACATAGAGGGAGCTTGCGAGGGGGAGGGGTGGGTGAAGGTGGGGAGAGTTGTGTGTAACCTTAATTTTTTTATTTTTAAAATATTATCAATTGGGAGCTAATACATTCAGTATATCATTCCAGAGTCCAATCACATCAAGCAGAATTGTGCAATAGCTACCATAATCAGTTTCCAAATATTCTTTTTCTTCCTGGACTCCTTGCCACCATCTCCCTTTTATCCCCCATTTCCATCACTGGAACCTTCCCCCCTGACACCCTGATTCTACTCGCTGTCCCTATGGGTTCATCAAGCCTGGGTTTCATATACTGCAAAGCAGAAACACATATAGCACAACTTCCTGAGGGTGATGCCAATAATAGAACATCTCGGAGATAGACTCCAATACAAACACACAAAAATATAGAAAATGTTAAAAACCAGGTAGTTCCAGAGGGCACTTCCCTCTCGCCCCTCAATAATGGATGGACGGAGATCACAGGAGGCTTATTTCCTATGTAGTTCCCACAAATGTATCCCGGGCTTCCACTATCATCCATGGGCTTCTGCAAACCAGATTCTTTCAATTTAGACTCTGATAACTATCCCTCCTTCAACTTCAGATTATATGCAAATTCAATAATCTGGATGACATGGGAAAATACCTAGAAAAACACACTTTCCCAAAATTCACACATATAGACATGAAGAACCTGAAGAGACTCAGAGGAAAAGAAGAATTCCATAAGGTCATCGAGAAATTCCCCACTAAACAAGCCCCATTCCAGATGGCTTCATAGGAGAATCCTACCAAGTATTCAGAAAAGAGCGGACACCAATTTTACACAAACTCTTTCAGAACATAGAAAGGGATGCAAACTCCCAGGCTCATTCTATGAAGCCAGAGTCACCCTGATACTCTGACAAGACTCCACAGGAATAGAGAACTACAGGCCAATATCCTTCATAAATGCAGATGCAAAAATCTCAACCAAACCTTGTCCAATAGAACCCAACAACATATCAATAATAATAATAATAATAATATATCAAGACCAAGTGGGATTTCATACCAGGGGAACACATGGTTCAACACTTGAAAACCAATTAACTTAGTCCACCACAATTACCAAGAAAAGGGACAAGAACCATGTGGTTATATCAATTGATGCAGAAAAAGCATTTGACAATATTCAACACCCCTTTCTAATAAAAACTCTCAAGAAGATAGGATTAGAAGGGAAATCCTCAATTTAATAAAGGCCATGTATGAGCAACCAATAGCCAACACTACACTCAACAGAGGGAAGCTGAAACATTTCTACTGAATAAGGGAACGCAGCAAGGATGTCCCTTATCCCCACTTCTATTCAACATTGTGTTGCACCTCCTCACCAGCACCATAAGACAACAGCAAGAAATCAAGGGAGTACAACTTGGCAAAGAAGTAAAACTTTTGCTATTTGTATTAACTGTAATCCTGACACCACAGACCACCTCTCTTTCTTCTACAGTGTTGCTGGGTAGATCCAAACTGCCATCCTTTTGATTGGTCATCATATGCTTAATCATTTGGGTCACCAGGGCACCTTATACATATATTAACTTAAAAAAAATGGAAACCTGAAATCTAGCATCTACTTGGCCCTCCAAGAAATATTGTGCTAGTGATAGTTTACACCTGACCCCAACTCCGTGTTTTATACATTTACATCGGCAACCTGATGTGCCTTGGCCAGGTTGGGAGTATTTATATGGAGAAACAGGGAAGAGTTACATAACCAGGCTTATTCCATTTCTTTCTGGGAGCCAGTTGTTAAATGTTTACCATCACGTCACTGCCTCCAAGGACTTCAAATAAGGGATTGTTCACCTGCATGCCAGCAGTTGGCACAGCTGGTGGGAAGATGAATAAGCTGAATTCCCTACCCTTAAGGAGTTCACAGTCTAGTGAACAGCTCATGGTCTAGTAATAAATTTATATTTTTATAAGTGTAAAATTGTCCTAAAGTTTATGCTTCCCCCACAGTGGCTGTTTCACAACAGCCTCGTGCTTCCTGGCCATAGTAAAATGGATGGAATCTGAGTCAATTTGATTCAAGAAGCTTCCAATGGTGAGCGGCCCATCTCAGGTGCTTCATAAATAGATGACCTTATCCACCAGGGAGCTGGGAGAGGAAAACACACAATTCAGTTAACAACAACTGGTGATGAAAAACTCAACATTTCCCTTCAAATAAAGACTTTTGGACAGGAAAGATAACCTAATGAAACACAAGTTGTGAATCTTCTATTGACCCCACACTATGGACATTAGCCTTTGCTTTAGTGTGTCATTTTTCCACGTAAAGAAGCATGTTTCCAAACATTGTCTATGTGCCAAGCAGGTTGCTAGGTACCAGGGCTTCCACAATGAATAAGCCTTGCTTCCTAGAATGAGCACGTGAATATGTAGTCGTATAAACATGCTATACATGATGAGCTCTTATAGAGCAGTAAACCAGAAGTACTGGGTGAGTATACCAAACAGACAAATCAACAAAAGTCTCACTGCTGTTGGCTTACTTCTGACTCAGAGCTGTCCTTCAGGAAAGAGTAGAACTAACCCTGTGGACTTCCCAGAGTGTCCATTTCACGGGAGCAGAAAGCCTCATCCCTCTCCCAAGGAGCAGCCGGTGGACTGACCCACTGCATCACCAGTGACAGGAAACGTTAACTCCATGAGCAAGAGCTGAAAACTTCCTTTCTAAGGACACTCCATTTAAGCACCGGCATGAAGCAGGAATTGTCAGAAAACAGCAGGAAGAGTATGGACAAACTCCCATCCTAGCAGCTCTTTCCTAAAGACACAGGATATGGCCACCCACATGTGGCATGAGCTCTTGTGATTTTCTCCATTTTCTCAGGAGAGAAAGCAAACAAACAAAAGACTTATACTTAGAGTGACATGTATAAAGGCTTATTATTATTATTACTGTATAGAGGATTTCCATTAAACAGTCTTATCTTTAAAAAAATGAAATAAATATGTTAGATCTATAGGTCGTAACAGTTAAGAACCATGATTGGTTGCATCGTGCTTACAAGTTCATCTGCAATCTGCCAACTCAGCAGTTTGAAACCATTCACTGCTCTGAGGAAGAGAGAACTTGCTTTCTACTCCCCTAAACCATTACCATCTCAGAAACTCCCCCTACTGTCTCAGAAACGCCACCTTGTCCTGAAAGTGTTGCTATAAGTGACCATTGACTTGAAGGCAGCGAGGCACAACATTCAGGAGTTAGAAACCTTCAGCAGATTCTAGAGCACATTCACCTTAAGGTCAGGTCATTTCTTGGACCAAATGAAGTGCCTCACATATAGTAACCAAACCAAAGCAACTGCCATCAAGTTGATTCCAATTCAGAGCAGCCCTGCAGTAGAACTCTCTTTGGATTTCCTGAGACCAGAAATCTTTACCAGAGCTGATAGCCTCGTCTTTCTCCCCAGGAATTAGTGCTGAATTTGAACTGCTGGCCAGGTACAGAACCTACCCACTAGACAAAGAGAGTTCTTTTCACAAATCGTAGGGCCTCAATAACTTACTGGTAACGTGAAGGAGAGAATAATAAACATTGAAACATAGACATTTCTATCTTCATTTTATACTTGCTTGGGCTCTTCAAAGTCCTAGGATTCCCTCTGGACTTGAATCTGATTGCTCTCTCTTTGTTCCCTCCCTCTCCTGCAACTCCCTATCCATCTAGTTTTGCTAATGTGAATCAAGAACATTCTCCTGAGGGCATTTACATTGCATTTCCTTCTGCCAGAATGCCAACCCTGCTCATCCTGTTAAAATCGGCATACCTCATGACCCCAAACTCCTGAGCCCTTCCCACCACAGGACATACTAACATCCACTTAATTGTTTTTGTGTTTTCTTAAATCTCCTGTATCATATGCATGCTGCACGCCAAATTGAATGCCTTCTTTTATTCTCAGTACTTACTCCAGTGCCTGGTATAGAGTAGGTACCTAGCAGATTTTTGTTAAAAAATACAAAAGAAAATATAAAAATACACTTTTTGATATGTATTTTTATGAAGAACTTCTTTTCTGAAAGCAATTGCTGCATATAAATTAACTAGAACAAAAACAAATATGAAAAAAATACTATGGAATGATATGACATATGTATTAATCCCCAAGTAACAACAAATTTAAACAAACAAATAAAAAAAAAACCTCAACAAACATAGATCCAGAAATTGGTTTTGAGCTTGTGCTAAATCCTAGCTCCAACTTAAGAACAATTAGTTCTTACATCATGGCCCTGCTGGATACTCATCCCCAGGAAGAAGACATGGGTGTTATGGCCAAATGTGGTGAAGAATGCAGATTGTGCCCAGCTACCAGATAACATAGCATCTGGGTTCTTTCATGCTTGTTTCCAACATGCAGCCATGTAAGTCAGATGTCAACTAAGTCCATGGAAGAAACACACCATCATCAGTCACTGCAGGATGGCAAACCCTAGAATCCGAAGTCAAAGGAGGGACTAGTTTCAGAGACTAAATGGGGAGAATCCATTGTACTGCGGATGGCAGTGAGCACCCGAGACTCATTTGTGGAACTACATAGGAAATAAAGCTCTGGAGAACTCCCTCTACCTACGGCTGACGGATGGGAGGAGCGTGGTTACAAGCAGAGAGCCCAGGAGAGATGACTCCAGAAGGTCAAAGGCAGATAGCTGACTCAACAGTTAAAACACTGTCAGTAGATTTCCCCCTACAGGCATGCTGGACCTGATCTGGTTTCCAAAATTTTCTGTATTTTTGGTTTGTATGGTTGTAGTAGTTCTGTTGTTGTTGTAATGAGTGTGTACCTCGGAGGTGCCATGTCACTGGAGGTGACCCTCTTGTAGTTGTGTCATATGAGTTTCTATTCTTCAATATATGAATTTCAGGGTGGATGAACCCATAGAGCAGGGGTTCTCAACCTTCCTAATGCCAAGCCCCTTTCATACAGTTCCTCATGTGGTGGTGACCCCCAACCATAAAATTAATTTTGTTGCCACTTCATCACTGTCATCTTGTTACTGTTATGAATCGGGCCACCCACGTGAAAGGTCATTCAACCCACAAAGGGGTCACGACCCACAGCTTGATAATGGCTGCTATAAAGACAGCAAGTAGAATAAGGGTATCAGGGGGAGAGGGGTACAGTGGTGGAGAGGTGTGTGAAGGGGAGACGATGTCAAGTGGCCCAGGAAGAAAACTGATTGTGGTGGCAATTGTACCCTTCTGTTTGATGTGATTGAACTATGGCATGGTATATATATATATATATATAAACTTTTTACCTGTAAGCGAACTTTAAGAACATTGGAAAATACTGCATAGGATGCAAGTATATTTCTTAAATGTAAGTGATAAGGAAAGTAAACAAATACTAAGTTTCCGAATAGAAATCGTTAATTTTATTTTTTGCAAGGAGCCCACCCAACTGTCATTTTCCTTATCTTCCTTAAACTCTTCCTTTTCATTAGGGGGCTAGATGTGCTCCAAATATAACTCTGTCTTTCTAAGAATCTAGCACACCTAAGTGTAGTTATTTAACTTCTTCCTAAACAAAGGGGCTCTACGAGGGTGTACCCTCCAAAACAAAAACAGAAACAAAAACAAAATAAAGATCCACTGGGCAGAGCTTTAATATTACACATTTTTCCCACTAGGTGAGCATAAAGCAATGGGTTCCGAATTAGTGCACCTACTAGTGTCCCCTGAGAAGGTTTTCTCTGGTCACAGTGAATTTTTTTTTCATAAAGCACTTTTTGATCCTCATTTTTTGTGACAGCCAATTTAAGAGAACAGTGTGCAGCTATGAAATTTTGTTTCCTGCTCTGAAAAACTGCCACAGAAACTGTTGTGATGTTGAACACAGCTTACAAGGACAGCACTATGGGAAAAACTCAAGGGTACAAGTAGGTTTCTCATTTCAAAAGAGGTGAAATGTCAATTGATAACAAACTTCATTCTGGACATCCATGAACTTCCCGAACAGATGAAAATGTTGACAAAAAATTGTGCCTTTAGGCTCAAGTGGAAGCATGCTGTTCTGTTTAAGAACAGCTCTGAAGGGACCCAGACACTTTGTCCAAGGTCATTATTGCTGATGAGACATGGTGTTATTCTTACCACGCTGAACGCAAACATTGATCAAGCCATTGGAAGATTACTACCTAGCCCCAAAATAAGCTCGTCAAGTGGACTCAAAGATCAATATGATGCTTATTTGTTTGTTTAATATGAGAGGGATAGTGCATTTGAAGTTCTTTCCACCAGATCAGACTGTTAATCAAGATTCCTATTTAGAGGTTCTGAAAAGATAGCATAACAGTGTGCAACCAAAAAAAAAAAGTGTTATTTGTGGCAGATGGGGAACTGTTTTTGCCACCACAACATTGCACCATCTCATGCAGCCATCTCAGTGTGGCAGTTTTTAGTGAAAAACAGCATGTCTTTCTTGCCCCAGGCACCTTACTCACCTGACCTTGCTCCATAT
Source organism: Tenrec ecaudatus (assembly GCF_050624435.1). Taxonomy (NCBI): domain Eukaryota; kingdom Metazoa; phylum Chordata; class Mammalia; order Afrosoricida; family Tenrecidae; genus Tenrec; species Tenrec ecaudatus. The sequence continues at coordinate 30,641,283 of NC_134533.1, read as the reverse complement.
TACTTCTTTTTGTTTCTGTCAATGAAGAGGGACATGACAAGACAGTGATTTGACAACAAAGATGAGGTGAAGAAAAAAACGAGGGAGGTGCTGGCAGCCATCCAATCAGATGAGTTTGAAAAACATTTCCAAGAATGGAATCACAGATTTGACAAACGTATTACATGAACTGGAGAGTACTTTGAAGGTAGTAAGTCATGTTTGTTTTGTAAAAATAATAATAATAAATATGTATCTTGGTGGGTGGGAGAGGAGTTCTGGTTTTGGGGAGGTTACTCCCTCGAAAGCCAAATGTCTTGTCAAGACACAAAGAATTGTGCTTTAAAGAAGTAAATTCAGAGAAGGGGGAGAAAATGGTGACCAGATAGGACTCATCCCTCCGGAGCTCCTGCTGCCAGACCAGAAAATCAGGAGGTAAGGTGAAGGAAACGGGGAGGTGGAGTCCTGAAAGTAGAACTAGAGTACCAGGGTTTCTCCTGAATCCCTTTTTGTGTGAGATTTCCACTCACAAAGCAAACCAAGAATGCTTTAAAGCGCTCTAGCTTTGATGAGCCCACAGGCACCCGCTGTGCCCTTGCCAGGAATAGTGATTTCTGCAGGCAGAGACCCTAGAGGGGACAGAATCCCAGAAACCAAGGGAACCTCACTCCGAGCTCTCCATGTGGTTGGCTGCCTTCAGCCCATGGCCAGGGGAGTGGTGGCAGGTAGCCATAATTTAGAGTAAAAGAAAAAAATATTGTATTACCTTAGGAAGATCGCGGTGTGGGAGAAAATAAGCGGAAAGTTGGGAGTCCAGGGAGCAAATGTAGTTCCAATTGGCCGAGAAGGAAATAAACCCCCATAATAAGCTGGATTTCCCCCTCTGGGGAGCAGCCCAACAGCCCCCAAATCAGAGCACATCACAAGCAAAAAAAAAAAAAAAAAGTGAAATATATATTATTGGTTTAAAACTCAAACCCAAGTCTGGTTTCTCAGCTCCAAGAAGCACATAGGCTGAGGCCCTTAACATAAATCAGCATAAGAAGCAATGTAGCTAAGGAATGCCAGAACTCAACTACCAGGCCTGGCGGTTTTTAGCATAACAAAGACCCGCTGTAGCAAGAGTCAGTTTTAAACAGCAAGGAGCTGCAGCCCAGTGACTGTTAGAAACAATTACATTTGAGTATGCTCTAGCTGGCCAGGGAGATAAAAAAAATAAAATCCTAAGGCTCAAGGGGCTTGCTTTTTAACTTTTCTTGTTTCCCCTTTGCCTCTAGGTTTCTCACATTCTACTGCTAACCTCCAGATCACTTCTCTTAGCCTAGAGCATTTACACCTGTGCCACACCCAGCCAGGTGAGCTCCACCCTCTGTAGAGAGATAGGCTGGGAAAAGCCCTGCTGTCTCCCACAAGGGGATACTCTGCTCAACTTCTTACTGGGCAATTCCTGGCTGTGTACCTGGGGGCAAGAGGCAGCTAGGCCAACACTCCTCAATGCTCCAAGCTGCTACAGGAACCTCTGCCCAACACCAAAGCAGGCAACCCTTCTGGGTCACTCTCCTGAGAGGGAAGCCAAAGGAGGATAAAGTGGTAGGTTAATTCTATAGTGAAATAAGCTATAGGCACTTCGAAGAAGCACTCCTACAAGTCTCCCAGAGAGAGCCAGTGCTCTTTGACTCCCAGGAAAAATGGCACCTGGCTCATCTAAAACAATGCAACGCAAACAGCCATCAGCCCCAAAGACCTCAAAAACAAACAAACAAACCAAAAAAATGGGAGAAACAAAAGGCAATGCCAGAAGATGTCCTGAATATAATGACATGCACAGAGGAAACAGACATTGAGCTGCCACAGAAAGAAATTTTCAGAATGCTAATTGGAGTCATAGAGGATATGAGGGAAACAATACAGAAAAAGGATGAAATGATAGAAGAGGTAAAAGCCATAAATCAAAAATAAATACAGGAGCTTAGGGAGGAGATCACAAAAACCCGAAGCACACTCATGGACCTCGAGAAGCGACTGGAGGAATCAGAGAACCGCATCAGTGACTTGGAGGACAGCCAAGCAGACTTTAACAAATGCAAACAAAAATCTAATAAGATCATCAGAGAAGCTGAAGAAAACTTAAGAGCTATGTCTGATGCTATGAAGCAGAACGACATTAGAATTATTGGCTTACTGTAGGAAGACACAACAAAAAAGTCATCTGCAACAACAGTGAGAGAATTCTTGGAGGAAAACTTCCCCAGTTTAGCGAATGAAAACCAGGCAAACATTCAGGAGGCTGAAAGAACCCCAGCAAGACTGGATCCCAAGAAGAAGTCACCAAGGCACATAATTGTCAAATTATCCAACTATGAGGAAAGGAGAAAATCATGAGAGCAGCTAGGGTAAAACAAGCAATCACATATAAAGGTTCCCAAATAAGAATATGCTTAGACCTATCAGCAGAAACTATGAAGAAGAGGAGAAAGTGGAGTAACATATTCAAAAAAATCGAAGGAAAACAATGCAAACCCAAGAATACTCTACCCAGTCAAAGTATCGATCAAGATAGATGGAGAAGTAAGAGTCTTCCCAGACAAGGAAAAACTCAAATAACATGTTAGAAGAAACCCAGCCCTACAAAAGATCCTTTCCGACCCAGTATGGGCAGAAGAACAACACTCACCAAGCATAAATAAGTGACCACCACATAGATCAACCTCACCCAGAGGGCAAAAAAAAGAGAAAACGGACCTAAAGATAGCATTGACTTACATATAGAAAGACTTCAAAGGCTGCTGGGGTAAGTTTTAAAAAGAAAAAATGCAAATGGGGCATAGGGAAAAAGCTACAGTATACAAATATTCCTGGGGTGAGGACCAGGTGGTGTGGCGGGGACCAGACCAAATAAAGGGATACACATGGTAGACAACTAAAAAAGGACGTGGGGAAAGGAAATAATAATAAAAAAGAAAAGGGTAGAGGGATCACAGGGCACTAACCCACCCAAGGGGAAGGTATTGTTTGTGTCTCCACAGGGAAAGTGGGACCAGACTTCAACCTGAAGCTCCAATATGTGAGTGCAACATGCCGGCGTGGAGTGAGGAACCAGTGGAGAGTTCTGTGGGGCCAGCCCAAACCCCAACTACTAAGGTGACATTTGCCCCTCCCTGCAGAAGAATTTATATCAAAGGACAGCACTGAATCTACAGCTCTGGAAAAGGGACATACCTGATCAGAGCACATGGGAGCAGATCAAGGTGGAGGAGGAAAGAGTGGAGCACATCATGGCCCACCAGTCCAGGAGGTCGATGTTCCCAATTAGAACAGACAGTGGACAGAGAGGACCACATGGCTGTCCCCACTATGACACATGACATCCCTCCCAGACCGACCCATAGCCCTACAGGGGACAACACTGGAGACACAGTGAGGGAACTGCACCTGATTGGATCCGCCACACCGAGGCAAAACATCAAGGGGGTGCAACAGAACAGCAAGGGAATGGAGCGGCGAGGTCCCCAGGGAATGCTGAAGGTGGGCTTTGGGGCCAGGGCATGGTACCCCAACAGACTAGACTAGAAAACACTCCTAAAGGCCAACAAACAATCCTTGAACTAACTACAAGTTTTCTTTCTTGTGTTTTGTTTTTGTCATTGGTTTGTTGTTGTTTTGTTGCATATTGTTGATTGGTTGTACTCTGTCTTGTTTCTGTGCATGTTACTATCTCCACAGGTCTGTCTAAATAAGATGAACAATCAGAGGAGAAAACAATGGGACCGATAGTTCTGTGGGGACATAGGAGATGGGGAGGTGGGGGGAAAGGTAGTGGTATTAATAAACCCAGGGACAAGGTAATAACAAGTGATCCAAATCAGTGGTGAAAAAGGTGTGGGAGGCCTGGTAGGGCATGATCAAGGGTAATGTAACTAAAAGGAATTGCTGAAACCCTGGTGGGGTCTGAGCATGATAGTGGGACAGGAGGGAAGTCTAAGGAAATAGAGGAAAGGTCTTGGAGGCAGAGGGCATTTATAGAGGTCTAGATAAAGACATGTACATATGAAAATATATTTATAAATGAGGATGGGGAAATAGATCTATGGGCGTATATTTATAAGGTTAGTATTAAGGTGGCAGAGGTACATTGGGCCTTCACTCAAGTACTCCCTCAATGGAAGAATACTTTCTTCTATTAAATTGGCATTGATGCTCACCTTTCCAACACAACCATTGAAGACCAAGTGGGTGAACAACTAAATGTGGTGAAGAAAGATGATGGTGCCCTGCTATCAAAAGATATAGTGTCTGGGGTCTTAAAGGCTTGAAGGTAAACAAGTGGCTATCTAGCCCAGAAGCAACAAAGCCCACATGGAAGAAGCACACCAACCTGTGCGATCACAAGGTGTCAAGGGATCAGGTATCAGGCATCATCAGTACAAAAATCTTACCATAGTGAATGAGTGGGGAGTGCTGAGTGGAGACCCAAAGCCCATTTGTAGGCCACTGGATATCCCCTTACAGAAGGGTCTTGTAGAGGAGACGAGACAGTCAGGGTGCGATGTAGCAACGATCATAAATACAACTTTCCTCTACTTCCTAAATGCTCCTCATCCCCTCCCACTGTCATGATCCGAATCCTACCTTGCAAGCCTGACTAGACCAGAGGAGGTACACTGGTACAGAGGGGAACTGGAAACACAGGGAATCCAAGTTGGATGATCCCCTCAGGACCAGTGGTGTGAGTGGCAATACTGGGAGGATATAGGGAGAGTGGGTTGGAAAGGGGGAACCTATTTCAAGGATCTGCATGTGGCCTCCTCCCTGGGAGACATACAACAGAAAGTGGGGGAAGGGAGACATGGGACAGAGCAAGATATGACAAAATAATAATTTATAAATTATCAGGGGTTCATGAGAGATGGGGAAGAGGGGAGGGAGGGGGAAAATGAGGACCTGATGCCATGGGCGTAGGTGAAGAGCAAATGTTTTGAGAATGATGAGGGCAATGAATGTACAAATGTGGTTTACATAATTGATGTATGTATTGATTGTGATGGGAGGTTTATGAGTCCCTAATAAAATAATTTAAAAAAAAGAAGTAAATTCAGATTAGAGTTGGGCATCTACTCCTCTCATAGTTTTCCTTTTACCTTCCTAGAATATGGACCTTGTGCCTGGAGCAGTGGTGGCCACTGTGAATCAGGCGATGACCTTGCAGCTGAAAGATCTATGGTGGAACGTTGAACAAGGGTCCAAGAAGGATCCCACATCCCCAAGGATACAGTACAGTCATTATAACAACCCCACGCTATTTCTGCACTCTTCCATAGGACAGAAGATTCCGTTGTGCTAATGCACTGTTATTTTTAGTTTTCTGTCATATGCACTGAAATAATGTTCATATTTTATGTCAGCATCTTAAAATATATCTGTGTGTACTTGCTTGGAAATGTGTTTGTAAAACTGGACACTAATACAGGAGAAATTCACTAAGCATCCTTGCCGAACACTGAAATATTAAATTAAACTCAATTATTGCTGAATTAAATTGTTATTTTACTTGTGTGTCTGCCTGTGTGTTTGCTTAGCTTCAGAATCACCTCCTCACACACTCTGAGTATCTGGCTATATTAATCATTAGAAGCCATAAAAAGTAAGAAGTAATTTCTCTCTGTAGCCAAGCTAAAAATGTGACAGAAATACATTCTAAGGAAGGGAATATTGACACAACTATCTTTTGTATAAAGTGGGGCCAAGAATTATTTTTCATGACAAGCATATAATAAAGAAAGCTGGCTAAAAGGGTTTGGGTTCAGTCTTCTTTAAAGTTTCCCTGACAACTGAACAGGTTGTTTTTCAACAAGCTGCTTGGAGGAAATGAAGTCTTGGTGTGAAGGTAGTTTTCATGAATTCCTGAAACATCTAGTTAAAATTGTCCAAACAGGCACTTACTTCTTCTCACTTACTGCAATTGAACCAATGCCCACTCCTTGGGGTCTTATAAGTAGAACTACTCCAGTGACTTTCTGAGACTAACTCTTTACTGGAGTAGAACACTTCACCTTTTTCCTGAGGAGTGACTGGTGGTTTCAAACTGCTGACCTTTCAGTTACTAGCCCAAAGGGTCACCACTGCAGCATGGGTGATGTTTTATGATCCCACCTGACAGCCATGGGATTATGCTTGAACACTTCTGGTATTAGCACCTGAAATCCAGCATTCTGAAATGATGCAGTAGCAGTTCATTCCCTTCACCTAACCCAGCCTACTTATGACCTCAACGAAAGACTAACCAAGCAAATGAATGGTATAGCTTAGCAGTTCCCGGACGACACCTCCGTTTGTTAGAAGATTTTAATTGGAATCATCAGTTCTCCCGTATATGAGCTGATGTGTTCATTTTTGCTAAAATTGAATGAATCCTCTTAATCTCATTTTAAAGACTGAGGGTTTTTTGTTTTGTTTTTGACATATGAAAATGCTTATCAGCTCCAGTAGTGAATTGGAATGAGCTGAAGCACTATAGTAGCATCATTGGTTATCCTGCAGTTGTTGATATTATTCACTGGCTGCATTAGGCAAGGGCATCTGCTGATTTTTACCATTTTACTACATAAATATCAAACATAATAACCATGAAAAACAAACTAAATTCTTGTTATTGGGGAATTAATAGCAAAGCACTCAGGGTAATTGCATGCATGGTATCTTTGTTATCTAGAGCTGCTATAATAGAAATAATACAAACAAATGTTTTTAACAAATAGAAATGTATTTCCCCCTAGTTTCAGAAGAGAACGTTGCAAATCCAGGCTGCCCACTCTCGACTCTCTCAGTGTTGGACAAAGGTCCTGTCTCTTCTGTCCTGAGCAAGCTTCCTGTGGCTTGACACCTCTCTATCCCTACTTCTTGTTACTGAAGCTTCAGATTCTTGCGCCCCCACCCCACGCCCCCCAAAGGATTTACTTTGAGAGACACAGAATGTGTTCTCTCACTCAGAAATTATATCGAGAGACTCCAGGTAGAGAGAAATCACCCCCACAAGCCTGCATGACTGACTCTCAGAAAAATCTCTCTGAAAACAGATTTTTAAATATTCTTCCAAAGGACCCTTGGGAACTTCCACTGGGGGTAGCAAGTTTCTAGTCCATGTGGTTCCAAGCTCCTTGACAGACTCTGTGCCTGCTCGGCACAGATCTGCACCTTCACCCCGGTGCCCGAGCAGTAGAGAACTGAAGCCGCAATCCTTAACGCAGCCCGCATGGTAGCTAACATTCTCTGGAAATGCAAACAAAACCGAACAGAGGCAAAAGACAGTGTTTGCTTAAGTTTACACAGTTCTGAAGTTGCATAAAGAGCAATCTTATTTCACAGATAGCAAATTAGAGACAGGGAAATTTGAAGTCAAGCCGCCTTTCCTCCAAAAGACGTTTCTTCTCCTCTTTTTACCAGCCATATCTAATTAATGATACATATTAGAAAATGCCCTGGAGAAATGACATGGAGAAAGCAGTGAAATGTTAGTAAAGCTCACAATTTATATTACAGTACCCTGTTACATACCAGGGAGCACTGGTATCCCCTGGTGTTGGTCTCTGTCCAGCCGGCATGGTCATACTTGGTTGTCCCTGCTGCCATCTGCATATTTAACTTTCATAAATAAAGTAGATGGAATTCCTGGGTGGCACAAACAGTTAAGATATTAACTGAGAGGTTGGTGGTTTGGTTCTACTCAGAAACACCTTGGAATAAAGCAAGGCCTAATATTCTGCTTCCAAAACATCACAATCACGGAAACTCATATGATACATATGAAGTCACTCTCAATCATAGTGAACTGGACCGCGACTGGTCATGAAATCAGTATGCTGTTCTGTGCTAAGTGCCTACATTCTCACTCTCCGGAACTTCTACAATTAATTCTAGTACGATTCTTTCTACTATTTATAAACCCACTTTCACCCTTCAACTTGTAATAAAAAAAATTCAGGATCCCTCTCTAATTTAAATTCTTCATACTGCTTCCATGACTTAAGTGTTATCTACACTTCAGAGATGAGAATGGTGGAGCTCAGAGAACCTCAGGTTAAGAAGTGAATCAGTGGCAAAGTCAAACACAAGGTCAGGTCTCTGGGCTCTTCACTCTCCTGTTCTCTAAATTTGTCTTCTCAACACTTTCATACTTCCTTTCCTCCCTCTCAAAAGTCTAATAAATTACAGGCATTATGTACAGTGGCTGCAATGCTGTCTCAAAACATGCCCAGCAACACCAAATCCTGCCCGTGGGGGATCAGCTGCACTGACTGTTGTCCAGATAGCTCTTTGGAGCAACAATGGTTGTTGAACAACTTCAGGAAAATTCATTAGATTGATTAGTCCAATTAACTCAGAAACTGACATACACAACCAGGCAGGAAACCCCTGCTGGGATCCAAGAACTAAATAAAAGACATGCCTTTGGCCTTGGCTGCATGAATATGAAGGGGCCCATGGAAATTTCCCTAGGGTGTGAAAACACTAAGGCAGTCTGGGAAAGAATCTAGCTCAGGACTGGCTCAAGAAAGAAACAAAAGAAAGAATTAAGAACTGCTAAGGAAGCAAAAGCCTGAAGAGAGAGCTCAAAGAACAGACACTCTTTGGCAAGCCCAAAGGCCAAAGAGCCGGGAGAGAAATTTGCAGAGCATTCAAGAGTGCTGAGAGTGAAAAGGTCTGTGAGTTGAGAAACATGGCCTTCTTTGTTCACAGCTGGTAATGAGATCAATCTATTTTCCTGACCGAATGAAGCACATAAGAAAAATAAGAGAAATCCCCACCCTGTTAATAGATGAACACTCAAACATTGTCTTGTGTTACATACCGTCTTGTGGTGCCAGTCTCATCAAACTGTGCTTTGGATGAAGAGTTTTACTAAAGTGTCCAAACAATTAGAAGTCTTTGTTTCCTGCCATGTCAATTCCTTCCTATCTTTCTTTCTTTATTTAATGGAAATGTTTAAGCACAAAAAAACCCCACACATTTGTACTATGACCACAACTCCAACTGTGCTGTGACTGTCTTACTTGTTTCTAGCCCCTTCCTAAGGAGACTAGCCTGCCTTAGAACTTGTGTGTGGTGTGGATGGGGTGGGTGGGGAGTAGTGGGGTTGGGCTGCCCCTACCCTCATTTTAAGTTCTCGCCTCTCGAGGTCTGAAAAAGTGGTGTGCATTTTCGGCTCGTCTATCCTAAAGACGGAGCCACCCAGGAAACATTGTTGCCCCCTGCTCTCTAATTGCCTCTGCTCCCTGCCCTCTCGTTACCTCATGTTCGCGAATCCAGCCTTGGCTGAGGGGGTACCAGGTGGCACCATTTAAGGCTGCTTGCGAGATTTGACTGGACGATTAGTTCCAGGAGAAAGAGCAGGTATCAGGACAGTAAATGTGTCATTTGACTAGAACAGCATAATTCTCTTCGAATATGAGAACAGCAAGTAGAAGGTGTGTGAGAAAGAAGGGAAGTCGGCTCAGAATGAGCATGGAATGGAAATTGAAAGACTGAGGCGATTCCAGGAAACTCAAGAAACACACGTATAATATTCCCGTGAATTTACACAGTTTGGGAACAGAGAGCGAGTAAAGGCAAGTGGCGAGTAAAGGCAAATGACGAGTAAAGATGAATGTGCTGTTCTACAGCACAAGGACATAACAGCCCATGGCACTATACGTTAGCACGTAATGCGGTGGGCTCGTGTTCTTTACGGCAATGGCGAATTGATTCAGTTATGGACCGACTGTACGATGCCCAAGTCAATCTTTTTTAAAAAACACTGATTACAGCCAGAGAATGGTAATCACGGAGCATCTGGAGAAATTCAGGATCATTTTCAGTTCTGGGGAAGGAAGTCATTAGGAGGTTAATCAATTTTCCCTTAAGCTCATTAATAATGATTTCTGGTTGTGTCTAATCTGTAAAATATGGAAGGAAAAAATTTAAGAGTGGTGAAGTTGAAAAGACTGAAGGAGCATATGATTTAGAAAATCCATTTTATTAAATCACACTGAATTAACACATAAAATAATTTATTCCACTTCCTATTTACATCTACAGAAGGAAACTTGGACCTAAAGGTTACAAATGGCTCACATTTAGTGCGTGCTTACTCTGTTCTAAGCACTTTGTTGTTTTACATGGACTCTTTCATTTTATATTGTGAATAATTTTTTTTTAAACACTGGTAAAATTAAAGTCTCCAAGTCACAGATGAGAAAATTAAGCTTGGCAAGGTTAACGTTAATGTTAACAATAATAGTAAACAGAGCTGGTAAGTGGCAAAGAGAGGATGTAAAAACACTATTTTAAAAACAGTAACCAATAATAAGCGGAGAAAGCGAAGGTGCTTGGCAGTGCATACATTTTATAGTTAAAAAGGCTCTACAGAATCCTGCTTCTAGCATGTACTATATATGTTCTTTTGTAAATTTCCAAGCACCCTTAATGTCCTCATAATTAAAATAAAATAATTATTAGCTACCTTACAAACCTGGTATTAAAATTCAAGGCTATAAAGCATGTGGAATGCACAGTATAATTTGAGTAAGAAGGTAAATTGGGCCAATCCAATTCTGTTCTGATTTCAACTTCAAATGTAATGCTTCTTTGAGCCTAATCTCTAGAGCTAGGTCAAATCTCACAAGTTAAAGGGGCATGTGTCTCCCTAGACCACCCCCCCCCACTTGACTTCTGACTTGCTGGCTATAAATATAAATTGCTTACCTCTGTTCCCCAGAGAACCAGGCTTAAATTCCGAGGACATGTTATCACCATCGTCACATCTAACTTTCTGCCTCTTGCTCTACTATCAAGTTTGCTAATTCATTAGAATGATTTACAGAACTTTGGGCAAAAAACACTTGATGGCAGTTAAATAATCTCCTGTCAACTTGAAAAGGGGTAGAATCTAGCCTGTCAATCAAGTTGCAGCTTGATGACCTCATTTGTAGGTACAACAGAGATAAATAACTCATTGATGGACAGATACACAGACACTCTGCTTCATCTTCCTGGTGAAAAGACACATGAAGCTCTACTAGAGCCTTGGAGTTGGAGGAGCCACATCTCCACCCTGCCAGCATTGAGATGATTGCCCTGCCACTGGATCCACCCACCCACTGGCCTGTGATCTTCCTGTGTTTGACATCATTGCATGCACTGCATGAGTCTGAAGAGAAATTTATAGATTAGTATCAGATATGTGGGTTAATTTCAGACTTTTGGACTTGATCTGGACTGGGCTGGGATGTTTTCTCAATATATAATTGCTCTTTGATATAAAGTTCTCTCTTACATATATGAGTGTCACCGGATTTGTTTCTCTAGTCTACTCAGAATAACACACATTTTATTTATAATTTCAGGCTTTTAATTGGGGGACAAAAGGATATAAGTGAAGAGATGCCTACAGAGAGGTCCAAAACTGAACCAAACAAACCTGTTTCTTTCAAGTCATTTCCAACTGATAGAGATCTCATGGGACAGAGTGTAGAACTGCACCTGTGGGTTCTAGAGGCTGTAAAATATGAGGGGGCTAGAAAGTCCCATATTTCTTCCCTGGAGAAGCTCAAGAGTTCGAATTGCTGACCTTACAACTAACACCCCACCGTGTAACTCACTATATGCCATGGGGCTACTAAGAGTGAGATCAGGAAATTCTCAAAGTAGTCTTATCATCTTCCCAAGCACTGATGTTTTTCATTATCCAAAACTTCATTGAGTTTCCCTGTGCAGAGCTTTTATGGAAGTCCTTTATCTCCGCATGGTTAAATCATTGCCTCACACTGTTGAATTCAACCTCAGCTGTCTTTCTCCCCAGTGGGTGGGTCTTTCTAAGATAGCTTGTCAATACCCAGGTCACCTAATTAGCATAATGTTTTAGGTAGGTGTTGTTTTTTCCTCAGAAGATAACAAAAACACCAATCCCTGAGGATGTTCCAAGCTTTCAGAGGTTATCCTTAAGTAAAAAGGGGAAAGACATTATTCTTTGGGTAAAATTATTTTGGGACCTCATGGGAGGCAATACCAATAACAGCTATTCAACACCATGTATCCACTCAATAGATGTATTTAAATCACTCAATATATATTACTATTTTGAATCCTTTGAAATATAATGGTAAGCAAAATATGCATATCTATCTTCATAAAGATATTATAAAAGTATTTTTCACAAATGACCTCACTCAAAAACAACACACAATGGATTACCATCTAGTCGGTTCTGATTCATGACAACCCTAGAGAGCAGATTAGAATGACTCCCTGTGGTTTTTTGAGACTGTGAACTCTTTATAGGAGTAGAAAGTCTCATCTTTTTCCCATGGAGTGGCTAGTTGATTTGAACTACTGACCTTGTGTCTTGCAACCCAACACATAACCTACTATATCAGCTGGCTAAATAATTAAATAAATAAAGCGAAGAAGTAAACCAAGATAACAGCTATCCCAAATTATCAAAGTTTAATGGAAAGCCAACACAGCACTGTGTATACATTTTGTTTCATTGAAGATAGAAAATACCATTTGAAAAATGGGACTATAACTATCCCCACCAATCACTCAGGTTTCCTCCTAAAATGAAGTTAGACGCAAAAGGAACATGTAAGATAAAACTCTGCTCCAGCAGGCTACATGTTGATCTGCACAGAGGTTTGAAACATGATGGGTATATTTCAGAGATTAAATTCAGGATGAATCTGAATGCTTGCAGTGTCCTTAATGTCCTATACAGTTTCCTGTGACAAATGCTCTGGATTCAAAAATATTTTGCATTCTGATCCCCTTTTGCACCCTGACCTACAATTCTTAGTAAATTTAGAGAATGATCTGTCTATACAAATTCTCATATCTCCTTGTGTGACATGTTTACACTGTTCTGAATTTTAAAGATGAATTGAATTCAAAGAAAATAACCATTTTGGTGGGGGTAAGAAGAGGCTTAAGAAACACCGTGCTCAGAAATGCACCTCAGCTTCCTCCATGAGGTTGGGGATGCAAGTCCAAGAGCTACTTGGAATGAAAGCTCATTCAAAAGCCTGTACTCAACCTATTGGAATTAAAATTGTGGCCTGATAAAATGTTCTAGCTAACTTCAAAGTCATAAAGGCTCTGAGAGGACATAAGAGGCTCTTACGCTATGTGTTGGTGATTATTTGGTTAGTTTTAATGTTCTACCCTGAGATTAAGAATATTTTGTTTAAATGCTGAAGACTAAAAGGGTGCTTGAATTGTAAGGCAAGTTAGACCAGGGATATGGAGCTCTGGGACTGGTCTGATAGTTTATAACCTGACCTTCTCTCTATGTAACAGAGAGTTACTTACCTACTCTATGTCAGGATGCCTATTCGTTTTGTGACTATCTATGTATTTGTTTGTTTCTTTTCTTTTTCCTTTTTGATGTTTATCTATACAAGATAGGCAGGATAGGCAATCTTACAGAGACAGCAAGTGATCCAAAAGCTTCTGGGGTCCATGGGAGGTGAGGTGTGGAGTTGAGTGGGGAGCCAACAATGATGGGTACAGGGGAATACTAAGTGTTCTAAAATTGGTGGCAAGGAGGGTGTAGCTGTTCTGCTTGGGTTGAATCAATCAAATTGTATCTGAGAGGAATTAATGACTGACTGGTAAACATAATAGTGGGGAGGAGGAAAGAAAAATATAATTATATGTGTGTGTATCTGTTTATGTATGAAACATATGCAAATATAACAAGGAAGAAGCTGGACTTTGGGCCTCCACTTAAATCTTCCCTCAGTTCAAGAACAGCTTGTTCTAATAATAAGGCATTATATGATACTCACCTTCCTGAAAATGATCGCCGAAGACAAAATGGATGCATAAGTAAATGTAGTGAAGAAAGCTGATGGTGTCTGGCTATTAAAAGATATCATGTCTGGTATCTTAAAGGCTTGTAGTTAAACTGTTGGTCAAAGAACAGAAAAGCAACAAAGTCCACATGGAAGAAGTACAGAAGCCTATGTGATGATGAGGTGTTGAAGGAGAGATGTATCAGAAGTTCAAACAAGCAACCAAATCGAGGTGAAGGGGTGTGGCTGTAGTGGGGACCAAAAACCTTCCTATAATATAATTGGACAGTTCCTCTCAGAAGGGCCACACAGAGGGATGAAAAATTCAGGTTGTGGTATAGCACTGAAGAACCACATAACTGTCCTCTAGTTCTTTAAAATTCCCTCCCCAATTATAGCTATTATTTGTTTTACCTCATTAGTCATGTTAGATTTGCATATATTCATTAGTATATATTTAAGATTGCTCGGTACATGAAAGAAAAGATAGATAACCCTTCAAAAACATTCACAGAAGTAATTGTCCCCTGGGGGTTCTGGAAAGGAGGCGGGGGAGGTGAGTGAATAGAGATCTGATACCATTGATGAAGGTGTAACCCACTCGATGGAATTGAACAATAGAATTTATGTGGCTATATTGGATTGTGCAAGACATGGCAAAAAAACTATCATAGGAGAAAAATGATAATAAGTGTTCCAGGGGAGTGGGGTGGGTAAATGGGACCTGATATCAAGGAGTTCAAGAAGAAAGAAAATGTATTGAAAATGATTGTGGGAGCAATATTACAATACTACTTGATGTGATTGAATGATGAATTGTTATGATATCTTTAAGGGCTCCTAATAAAAGGATTAAATGTTTTTTAAAAGAATATTTGTTTATGATATTAGACTTAAAACTTCATTAAAAAAAAGCTTTGTTCCTTCACCTCTTTTTCACATGTCTTCACAAAATACTTTTTTTTATCACACTAGTTATAATAGCAGCTACTTCTTTAAGCCCTGCTTGTCACCACACAAGTATTTTCATTGTTTTCAAATTTATACTTGCTTCCCCTTGCACTCTCCAACATGGTAGGCGCTGGCTCCATCTGGCTATACCTATCTAAATCTCGATTAATTAAAATGAAATCAAATTGAAATTTTCATTCCTGAATCACAGTAGACATATCTCAAGTATTTAACAGCAACCTGGGGCTGGTGTCTACCATAGTGGAGAGGGAAGAGATGGAATACTTCCATCGCTGCAGAAAATTATTTGGGGCACGGCTGCTCTGGAGTTCTGTATAGTTTATGTATTTCTTGTTTGTTATCTTTCACAGTCACCTTTACCAGCTCACTCATGCATTACCAAACTGTGAGCTAGGAAAGGGCCCGGAGAGTCTACTTCACTCACTGCTTTGTGCTTAATGCCTGCTACAGTCTTGTGCCCACGGCAGTCATGAAGTAAAGGTTTGTTTATCTCCCACTATAAAATAGACGGATTAAAATAAAGCCATTAAAACCTTTCCCTTTAAGACATCAGAAATACAGAATGGTTGCTCCTCTGTTGAGTAGATCTCAACAGACCACACTACGTACAGCTTCATCTCTCCAGAGCTAATCTACTGTACATTGTTAGTAATTGTCTATGAACCTCGGGAAAGTCAACCTCTTAAAACTATAGTTTCTTGCAATCGTTCCTCTTCTGTGACAAAGCAAGGATCACTGACGTGTCATGATTCAGGGCAGAAAAATCTGCCAACACCCAAAGCCTGCCACAAACTGCCCACCATCATAAAGTTGTAGTGGGGGACTGACTGGGTGGGGAGCATTTCATTTGCATAGGCTTTTTGTGTCCACATTGTAGTAGAGACATATAGGTTACTGGTGTATGGAGGCCATCCATCATTCCATTACTTTTTATAGCTTAGAGATGCATGCGTCTTCTAAAATTCATTTTTTTACTCCCAATTATGTCCATTAGGGTGAAGGTCTAAATGTGAGCGATCACTCCCATTCCCGAGTGACCTTGCAAAGAACACAAAGTCCTCCTGAAGTTGGAATTCGTCATTGCTAATACTGCCCAGGGTCATTTGGTATGTATTAAAGATCCATATTATTGGCTAAAGCAACAGCTTTCAAAATGCATCTAAGCTGAAAAAACTTCAGATCTAAAGACAACAAACCAAATTGTTTACCTCCTGGAAACCTAGATTTACTTTTTACCATTAAGTTTACTCAGTATAAACACAATGATGCTTAATGGAATATTAATGAGTATTCATACATATTTATCAACAGGGGGTGGAACCACATATAATCTTATAACCTAGTTACAATCTACATGAACATTTTAGCATATTTCCTAGTTCTTTTTGGTGTTTTCCCATCCCTAGTTTTTAAACACATCCTTCAGATCTTATGTATCTCTAATTTATTTCTAGCTTTGCGCCTTACATATTAAGGTTCTCTTTAGTACTACTGCATTCAGCTACTCTTGATTCCCAAAAATAGTCGCCTATAATTATCTTCAGTTTTCTAAGACATAAACTTGAATCATGCAGAAAACATGAGTGAATAAAGCTGATGCATGCATGAGTTTATTGACCTGCCCATACTTAGTCCCCCATGTGACCTTGTGGTTCAGCCTCATGGCTGCATGTATAGTAGCGCACATTAATGTTCAGGTCATGGGGAAATAGGAGAACACATGGTGAAGAACAGACCATAGATAATTTTTTCCAGGGATGGTACTAGACTCAGGATATAGGATTTTTTTTAAATAGGAAAGAAAACAAAGTGTAGAACTACCCTGAGATTTCAAGGCGATACTCTTTTCTGAAAGCAAGCTGCCACATCTTTCTTCCACAGGGCAGCTTGGGAACTTGAACTGTCAACCTTTCAGTGAGCAGCCCAGCGCTTCTGTTTAGCAGCCTAACACAGTAATCTGATTTTAGTCACTCTCCTTTTAATCACAATATTCACTTGCAATGTTTGATCTCAGAAGAAAAATTATTTAACGCCTCAGAGCCTTGGTTTGTTTTCTACTATTAAAGGAGATAAAGGGTAATTTGAGATGTTTTAGCACACGGTAAACAACCAGTAAGAATTAGTTATTTATTATGGCATCACCAAACACTCAAGAGCCTAGAGCTGTCAAGAATTTACTGTATGTCATAATAATTTGTACATGGCATTTAAACCTCTTTGCAAATGTAATTTTAATGGCTACCCAATAGTCCATGGATGGATGTGCTAATATGAGACATCCACATAATTCCTCTTCCTCTGGGTATTTAGCTTGCTTCTGACTTCTGTTTTCATTTGAATAAGGCAATGTACTTCAATGAAATAATTCCTCTACATTCAGTAAATAGGGTTCTAGCATCTCCTATGAGGAAAACCCTATAATCATCGCTACAGACAACACAATAAGTGCTCAGAGTAGAATAGGCTAAACTCCCAAAGAAGATCTGGGCCAGGTGGGATATGAGTACACAAGGAAGACAGTGTTATGGGGACTCCACGGGGTGGGGGGAAGGGGATGTTTCACATAGGAGAAATCAAGGCCTGTTTTTAGGAGGTGCAAATAGAGTTTTCCTGTAAGAAGACCTTATGCTGAAAGAAGGTAAATAATGTACATAGAGCATGAAAGAACCTGTAGTTGAAGAAATGCTGGTAACACATTTGAGCAAAAGTCCTACAGGGAAAGTCAATGAGCAAAGACATATGTAGGGAAGAAGAGAGCAAAAAGAAAGACTGTGTCCATATTACAAAACGCATTGACTGGCTGGATAAGACCATCCTTTATTATGCTCATGGAAAAATTATGGCAGATCCCATGGAGTCCAGTGAGTTAAAATAGCAAAACAAGCAGAAAAGCAGCATCAACTCAAGGTCAGAGATGTCAGTGAGGGTGGGACTGTCGGAGGACAAGAGGCAAAATGAACAGTGAGCCCTTCCCGGTAGAGAAAGCAACACCAGCATTGGAGAATTGGGGCTGGTGTGGAATTATCTGGGATCGAAAGAAAACAAACAAACAAAAAAATGTCAGGCCAATTGGATATCGTTTCAGTCTTATGGTTTTCTCTTCCATTACGGAAGAAGAAACATCCAGGCGAATGGACTAGATACAGAGATGTTATAGAGTTAGAAACTCCCACTAAATGCAAGTCTGGGTAAGCTCTCTCTGTTATTTCTTTTTAGATGCTTTGACACAGGACTGACCACAGCTGAAATCAGAGCATCCATCCAGAGTTAAATGTCTGAAAGGTGCCTTTCGAATATGCACTCCTGGACAATCACTAGAATTCACCGTGTTTCAAAATGTTGCCCCCGAGAACAGACAAGATAGCCATAAGAGGTGTATCTGCAGAGTGAAATGTGCCAACCACAATTTTATCTGCAGTGCCTTTTGGGAAATTAATTCGTCGCCGCCTTTCCAGGACATTCCATTCATGTATCCCTCTGCAAAACTAATTATTTTTAAATGACTACATGTTCCCCATCCAAGTGCAAAGGAGACTCCAGTTTCCAGAACATCCTACAATGGTTTAGTTTCTACCTGCAAATTAATTTTTTAAGTAGATTTCTCTTCTAAATGTGTTACTTACTTAGATTAGAGCAATTATTTAAATATACTGAAGCAAGTAGTTTATAAAAATTAAAAGTTCCTTTAAATGGTATGTGTGCTTGTACATACTTTTTACATAGATCATTCCAAAGATTAGAGATAGGTTTTATCCAAGTTAGCTTTACATTCCTCAAGTGATTCTGCTTTCAATATTTCCCACTGGATGTCTTTCAAAATCCAATAGCTTTTTATTCTATAAAGGCTGTCAAATACTCAATAGCCTCCGCATTCATTAAAATCCTCATTATATAACCTCGATCTGGGCTATATATAAAAATGCAGTTTCATCTAGCCTTGGTATCTTTCAACATCATCCTTAAAGGTCCTCCCTATAACTTGAACTTGACTTAATACCTTTTAATCTATTTGTACATTCCCCTAAATCAAATTATTTTGTAATTTTCCTGGCTTATTGAGCTTTTCCCAATTTTTATCTTTCAACACGTGCAGTGCTCATAATACATGCAATATGACTAATGTAATTTAACAGTGATAATGCAACATACCTCAGCAATCATGGTTCTCACACTCAGATAAACTAGATTCTTATTCTCAATTATTTCTTATTCTCTACGCTTTTTAAAAAATATGTAAAAGCTCCTATGAAATGCTTAGCTAGAATGCAGTGTTCAACGATTGACATTTATATTAATACCAAGACTCATTCCCTACAACCACTGACAGGTACTTACTGGTTTATCTTAGTTTGACACGATTCTTCTTCATTCTAATGATATTCCTTTTTTGGTCTATGCTAAACAATCTCAGAGGCTATTTAAAGGGCTATGCTCTTACCATTAAAAAAAACAAACCATGTAGTTTCCAATGGTCTACCACTACTGAGGTAACAGGGAGAGAGGGCATGGCACAGACTCAGGACTTACACCACTCTTTATTGAGGAGCTTCCTCTTCTCCTTGAAGCCTCAATTTATGCATCAGTTTTTCATGAAACAAGTCCCGATTCTGGTCAACCTCAAGTTATAAGATGTTTATGTATCTATGTGTATGCATCTTTCACACTGCACTATAGTCTGCTTTTGAGGGTCTGTGTTCTGAAAAGCTTCGTGCTGCTTCAGCTAGAGAGCATTTTTAGCCCATTTTGTAATGTCATTTAGGAACTGTGTGACACTAAACAGACAGTGAATGAGTTAACACATATTCATGAAGGGAAGTCATCTACGACAGAGCATGATTCCTAATTCATTGGCTTTAGTGGCTTTTACTCCCATCATTTCATAACATTGAAATATCCCCAATGATGTCTTCATTGATATACCACACCCCACTCTCAGCCAGAAACAAACCCAGCCCGGGTCCGATGAATGGAAGTCCAATGCACCTCTTTAAAACAAAATAGTGACTCTAAACTCCAAGGGTAATGTCTTGTACAGGTCCCTCTTATTAACTCTCCTAAGAGAAGGGTGGTCAGAGTGCACCTGCTCACCATGGTCCCTGAGAAGGACATCATGCCGAACAAGATGGATTGACAAGTTGGCTGCAAGAGTCTGCTCCCACACAGTAACTATTATGACGATGGTACAAGATCAGGCTGGGTGTTGTTTGATTCTTTGAAGGGTCACTAGGAGGTGGGACTGATGCAATGATAATGGAAACTCATACTATAAATGAGGTCACCAGGTGCCAGAGCTGAATTTAAGGCAACTAACAATAATTCGTGCCAACATAAAATAAAATCTAACACAGGATGACAAGATAAAGCTTCCCAAATGGCACATACCATTTTTCTCCCTTATCTTTCAAGAGCTGTTAGTTGGCCACTGTGAGGTAATGGATAGTGTGGCTATATTATCTGAATGAAACGACATAATTAATGAACAATATAAATGTTATAATTGGTTGTATGGATAGTTCATCTTCTATATAAGGTGGATTGCCTTCTAAATAATAATAATCCTCCAAACAACCACCAACTCCACTATTACCTTACGGATGCCTTTCTTTAGATTCAGATTCACAAGTGTATAACTCTATCTCGTTGTCTACCACAGACGACGTGCAATGCGGTTTTACATAAATTACAACTTGCAGTGCTCCCTCACACCACATAATAAAAAAAATCAGTTCAAGATTACCTAAGAATCTAATGATGTTCACATGGGGTAGATGGTTGTCCCCAAGTGAGACAGTTGCTCAAGGGAATGCTGTCTGTCTATTATTCAGTCATAAATCACCAGATTATAAGTCCAGTATTCACTCCATAGTGACTCAAATTTCTGTCCCCTTATTAGAAACGATTTTAAGCTCGATCAATACTAGACTGATAAATCTATTCCTGGGCCTTTCATTTGACCTGCTGTATAGAAAAAGTGAAGCTACGTGCTTTCTCTAGGCAGTTTTCAATGATGCTTCAACAGCACCACAACACAACATTCATCTCCTCTCAGTGGGAGAAGTGGTGGGTGCTTCGGCACATGACACGATTGTTAACAGTAATCGTTTCCTTGCATAGAACTGGCCCCTCCCCTTATCTTCTCCAACACCCAATCAGATAGAGAGGTGTTTCCATACAACAATAAAGTGACTTCTGCCCAAAGCCTGTCAAGGGCTCCTGACAAAACACGTCCACTTCATGTTCAATCAGACTCCACAAATTCCCTTCAGAACACCTGAGGTGAGACAGCCACGTATGGTGCATAGACCACTGGGTTTAAAAACCAAAACAAAACTAGATTCCAGTTTTGCATCTGGAGGAAAAAAAATGAAAACAACTCTATGATCTTGGGAAAATCTATTTCTATTTTTTTATGTTGTTATATTAGGGGTCTCTGTTCCAGAGTGAAAATGTAGCTTGTTTCATGCATGCACATGGACAGGCATATCCATGCCACACATTTCACATTTCAAGAGTTATTTAAATTCCTCTTACTTCAGCATGTGTTCATTTAGGACTCAGGAAATGGCAGTCCTCTGATTTGACAAACAATCTTTTTCACCTTATAGTTTGGGAGAATCTTAAATTATTCATTAATTAAATCCCACACCATCACCCTCCTACAAGGTGAGACCTGAAGGTTGTTATTATCTGTCATCTCTGTATGGTGTCATAATATGATATTACCTTTGGAACGCAGAACACTGAGAACCTAATCAAGCACACGAAGACTGTCCCCTCTGAAACAAACAGACTGCAGATGTATTGAATGGAGCTTTCAAATGGAGAGACATTAGAGTTTTGGTGGATTCTGTGGAAGAGGAGATTTCACTTTGGGTGCAATTTAAATAAATGGTTAATTAATTATCTCTCTCCCCTTTACCTTCTCCTAATTGATTTCCAGCACCAAGTAAATCTCATCCTGCACATGCTTCAGGGGCTTTTGGGGTACAATGTTGAAGCACTTGCAGCTAACTAAAAAGTTGGTAGTTCAAATTTCTCTCCACTCTGTGCCATTAAAATTATGTTGTTTGCTGGTGGTAGGTACTGTCCAGTTGATCCTATGTACAACAGGATGAAACATTGCCTGATTCGCTGCCATCCTCACAGTTCTTCTGATGTTTGAGCCCATTCTTGTCTCAACAGTATCAATTCATATCCTCTAGGGCCTTCCTCTTTTGCACTTTACAAAGCATGGTGTCCTTCTGTGGGGACGGTGTTTCTTGTAACATGTCCACAGCACACGAGACTAAGCCTTGCCTCTTAGGAGCATTCTGACTGTACTTCTTCAGAGACATCTGTTCTTTTGTTCGTCCATGGTATTTTCAATATTCTTCACCAATGTCATCATTCAAATGCATCGATTTTTCTTCAGTCTTCCTTATTCAATGTTCAATTTTCACATGTATCTTAGATAATTGAAAATACCCTGGCTTGGGTCAAGTGCAACTTAGTTCTCAGAGTTAACATCCTTGCTTTTCAAAAAGTAGTCTTTTGCAGCAGATGTACGTAATGCAATGTGCCCTTACATATCTTGACTGCTGTTTTCTTGAGCATTGATTGTGCACATAAACAAGATGAAATCTTTAACTGTATTCATCTTTTCTTGGTTTATCAGGAGCTAATCTCTTGGTTCAGTTGTGGGAATTTTTGTTTCCTTTACATTGAGTTATAATCCTTGAACATTATCAGCAAGTGCTTTAATTCTTCCTCACCTTCAGCAAGCAAGATTGTGTCATCTGTATGTCACAGGTTGCCATTAAACCCTGCTCCAATCCTAATGCCACCTTCTTCTTCATATCCTCTAGCTTCTCTGGGTATTTGCTCTGCAAACAGATTGAGTAAGTATGGTGAGAGGATACGACTGTGAGGCACATCTTTCCTGATTGAAAATCATGCAGCATTCCCTTGTTCTGTTTGCACAACTGCTTCTTCATTCATGTACATGAGGGAAATGAAGTATCCTGTAATGCCCAGTTTTCCTCAAGGTTATCCATAATGTATTTGATCCACACAGTAGAATGCCTTTGCACCGTCAATGAAACACAAGGAAACATCTTACTGGTGCTCTCAACTTTCAGTCATGATCCCATGTGACATCAGCAATGATACCCCTTGTTCCATGGCCTCTTGCAAATCCAGCCTGAACCTCTGACAACTAACTCTCCATCAATATACTGCTGCAACCATCGTTGGATGATCTTCGGTAACATTTAACTGACATTTAATGTCTCTTTTTTTTTTTAACAATTTATTGGGGCTCATACAATTCTTTTCACAGTTCATACATATACATACATCAATTGTATAAAGCACATCTGTACAGTCATTGCCCTAATCATTTTTTTCTCTTTATTTGAACATTCTGTTGGTCACCATTTTCTTTTTGTATAGTTACCGATATGGATCTCTTGCAGTCAGTTGGCCCAGTAGTTGTGTTCCAAATTTCCTGGTGTAGGTGAGTATTTCCAGTGCTTCATCAGCTTGTTGAAACATTTCAATTGGTAGTCCATCAATTCCTAGAGACTTGGTTTTGGCTAATGCTTTCATTGCAGCTTGGTTTCCTTGCTACAGCACCACTGGTTCTTGCTCATATCCTACCCCTTGGAAAGGTTAAATGTTCAGTAGTCCTTTTTGGTACAGCGATTCTGCATATTCTTTCCATATTTTTATGTTTTTTGCATCATTCCACATTTTCTCATAGAATTTGCCAATATAGCAATTCTAGGTTTGAATTCTTCCTTTAGTTCAGTATAACATTTTACTTCGTCTTTTCAAGCTGCCCTTTGAAATTTTCTGTTCAGATCCTTGAGTTCATTATTTCTTCCATTTTCTGTAGTTACTCCGTAGTTAAGAGCGAGTTCCAGTCTCCTCTCTTATCCGCTTTGATCATTTCTTTCTTTCCTGTCTTTTTAATGACATCTTGCTTTATTCATGGATATGTTCTTGATGTCCTCCCACAGCTCATCAGGTCTATCATTACTGTTTAATGCATCAAATCAGTTCTTGAAATTTAGATGGAATGTCCTCAAGGTCATATTTTGGCTCTTGTAGAATGGTACTCATTTTCTGAAACTTCAACGTGAACTTACATATGAGCAATTGTATTCTGCACCACAGTTGGCCTCGGGCCTGGATTTAGCTGCTGATATTAAGTTATCCCATTGTTGCTTCTCACAGATGTACTCAATTGATTTCTGTGTATTCTATCCAGAGAATTCAATGTGCATAATCACCTTTTGTATTGCTGAAATAAGTTATTTGAGATGAAAAAGTCATTAGTCTTGCAAAATTCTTTCATGAGCTCTAAGCTTCATTTCAATTACCAAGTCCATATCTTGCAAGCACTGTGCTTCCTCTTTGTGTCCAACTCTTGCACTCCAATTATGAATAATTATCAATGCATTTTGAATAAAGGTTTGATTAATTTCACACTGGAAACATTGGTATCATTCTTCAAAATCTTCATCATTAGCCTTAGTGGTTGGTGCATAAATTTGGATAATAGTCTTATTGAGTTGGTTTCCTCATAGGTGGATTTAAATTATCCTATGACAGAGAGCACTGTACTTCATGAGAGACCTTGAAATGTCCTTTTTGATGAGGAATAACACTCCATTCCTCTTTGTTCTCTCATTCCCAGCATAGAAAACTATATGCTTTTCTGATTTTAAAATGCCAAATTCCAGTCCATTGCAGCTCACTAATGCCTGGAATATAAATCTTTACGCGTTCCATTTAATTTTTAATGACTTGTAATTTTCCTAGATTCATACTTTGTATATTCCAAGTTGAAATTATTAACTGATGCTTTCAGCAGTTTCTTCTCATTTTGAGTCATGCCCCATTAGCAAATAGAGTTCTCAAAGGCTTTACCCCTACAGGCTCTATTCCATCTGAGTCAGTACAGTGGACTCTACTTTGAGAAGGCTCGTCCTCGGTCCTATTCCGAGTGCCTTCTGAATTGAGGGGCTCATCTTCTGGGACCATCTCTGACAATGATCCGCTTCTATTCATTAGGTTCCCAGTAACTGTCAAAGTCTCAATGGATACACAGTGTTTCCAGTGACTAATTCTTCTGAAGTGGACAGTCTATGTCTTTTGGTTAGTCTGTTCTTAATCTGGAAACTCTGCTGAAACCTGTTTACTGTAGGTGAGTCCGTTGGTATTTGAAATAGCTGTGGCAAAAACTTCCGCATCACTGCAACACACAAGGCACCGTGGGATGACAAATTGACATACAAGATGGCTTTAAGGACAGTCCTATAGATATAGGTATAGATAGATGTACATCTATATCTAAACTTTGAAAACCCTATAGAGCATTTTCTTGCTATGCATTAGACTTGCTGTGAGTCATAACTGACTGGAGGACAGTGAGTTTGGTGTTAGGTTAGCACTCGTTTTTCTACATCAACATAAGTAGATGATGTTTCTTTGAAAATGACGGTAGCTTTCAGCCCAATTTCCTGAAACACATATTCCTCCTGAAATGAGAATCAGGTGAACATCTTTGCCTCTGAGACCATTCCTTAAATATATGGATTCACAAAACTGGTTCAAAAAGCCTTAGAACTGGAAATTCTGAATGTTTGGCTTGTTTGTTGTCTAAGAGAGAGGTATTTAGTCTTCCACTGAGATAGGTTTGCAACATCTCATTTGAATGTAGGATCACTCCCCTACATTCTTGAATCAATTATCCCTTACTGAGAGCAGGGTTATATAAACTGTAGACACAATGAGGCTAAAAAAAGAAACAAAGGGGATTAAAAAATAAAATGGAAACAAACAAAAAAGTCTACCACTAAACAATACAAGTTTCAAAGTATGGTTATTAAAAAGGAAAAACTCAAAACAGAACATGGATTATTAATTTTTTTAATTAAGCAATGCTATAATGGGAAAAGGTGTCCTGATGGCACTGCTGAGGAAGCATTGCATTGCTAACTGCAAGATTGGAAGTTCAAAATGACTGACCACTGCTTGGAAGAAATCTGAGGCTATCTGCTTCACTAGGGTTGACAGCCTTAGAAACCCTACATAGAGTAGAGATGACTCAGAATCAACTCTAGGGCAACGAGTTTGTTTTTGTTTATTTGTTTTGTATATTTGCTATGTTTGCTTCTATTTGGGGAAAAGAATGACCACTTGGGGTAAGCCTGCCGAATGCTACATAAATGACAACGTGAGTCACATGTTACCCCAAACAAACCAGAGAGCAATCTGTACCGTAAATTCATCATTTCTGCTTTTCCTACAAGAAAAAAATGATGCAGATAGAAATGATGCCTAGTAATAAGAGGGAGGAAGATTCCAGCCCAGGTCTTGTTGACTCATGCCGAATCTCCATGCGAAATCTGAAGGTCTTTCTTTTTGTGAAATTGCATCTCATTGTTCAGTCATCTCTTAGCTCCTCGATTAACTCTTCAAAACGAAGTCCTCTGAGTCACTCTCAACTGCGTGTATCAGAAAAATAATGCCATTTGCCAAGTACCCTCCATGTGTGAAGCAATACATTGTTCCCAATGGGAAAAAAATGTCAAGATTTTGATCCCCCATATTTGTCCCTGTTTGTGTGGTTCCCAGGGAAATTGTCCAAACAGGAAGGACTGTAATCCCTTCATTTCAAGGAAACTACAATTTGCATTGGACTTGCAGCCTTTTTATGAGAATCTTACTTCAAAGTGAAACAAATCTCTCCCAGGGGAAGAAAGAGACAGGTAATAAACTTTCCCTCTATTTCCAGGCTGAAAGCTATTGTGCTATCCAAATAATCCTACATTCATCTGGTTTTGAGAAAGCAGAATAAATGCAATACAATAACCGGCAGTAATATTTTCCTAAAGCGCCTCACCATGAATTATAAGCAGCCACTAACAATGTTCCTTCGCTTCTGTGATGACGCTCGCAAATCATCCTTTCAAATGCAGGACTCTTGTTTACACTTGAGAGGGTTGTGTTTGTGAATCACAGGCTTTCCTTTGGTTTCCGTTTTCTCCTTCTCTCATTCTGAAAATATGATAACATGTTGGTAGAGGATGAAGTGAGTCTCGTTGTCTGCGATTCTCTCGGCAGCCTGGGAAAAGATCTGCTTAGCATGGCTGCGCAAAATCCATTCGCTCAGCAAACCTAATTTTAGCTGAGGACCAATAAATACGTATATAGCAACAATACGACTGTTGCCTAACAATGCTCGGCAATCCTGCCAGATCAGTATGCACACCCCAGGGAAGATTCCAATTTTGAAGCTTCATTAAAAGTTTTAATTCACAAAGAAAGGGGGGACATAAAATCACCTTGGAACTCAAAAATATATAAATCCATTTTCATAGAAAATATTAAAAGCAAATTCAACTTTCCTTCTTTCTTTTAGTCAAGGAATGATTCAATCTCACTTATTCTTGTCCCTTTATGTAGCCCTTCCCTCTGTAAGCACTAAATTCTTCCATTAAAAATCCCAATATCCAAAGATATATTTCATTTTTTTCTCTTTTAGCCTATAGTTAATATTAATCTCATTGAACTAAATTTCTCCACCATGTGTCAGTCAGATTGCTCTCTGGTACTGGTTTGTGTATTGCTGTGATACTAGAAGCTATGTGACTGGTATCGTGAAGGCCAGCAAGGTCATCCAAAGTGAACAGGTTTCAGCAGAGCATCCAGACTAAGAATGGACAATGTAGAAGTTCTTGACTCTGCACATCTAAGGAAGGAGTCTCTGAAAAATCATATGCATAGCTTTGACCTTGTCAGATAATGAATGTAAGCAGAACATTGTCCAAAATAGTGCCAGCGGGTGGGTCATTTGGGTCAAAGAGCCCTCAAAATGTGCACATGCTGACACCAGTTGGGTAAAGTTTGGGTAAAAAACAAAACAAAACAGTGGAACTTTCAGGATCTTCCTTTGCTGATGGAACATGGTTCAAGGTAAGGAGAAACTCATGGAAAAATCTGCTAATTATAAGAACTTTGAATGTGAGAAGTATGAATGTAGGAACACTGGCAATTTTTTAAGGAACTCATAAAGATAATATGACACCAATCATATTTATTAGTGGCCTGAAATGGACTGCTATTGGTCATGTTGAATCAGAAAATTATCTGATTTACTAGACCTGGAATAACATAATCAAGAGGAACCGCATGGTATTCATTGTCAAAAAGGACATTGCAAAATTAATCAAGAAGTAGAATGCTATCTTTGATAGGATTATATGTATAGACTTCAGGGAAATCCAATCAACCCAATAATTATTCAAATTTTTGCACCAACCACCAAAGCTAGTGATGAAGAAATTAAAGAATTCTACCAAGACTTAAATCAGAAATTCATCAAATGAGCACTCAAAATGCATTGAAAAGTATTGGTGATTGTAGTAGAAAGGTTGGAAACAAAGAAGAAAGAACAATAGTTGGAAAATATGGACTTGGTGAGAGAAAGCAAACTGGAGACTGCATGATGGAATTTTGCAGAATCAATGACTTGTTAATAATAAATACCTTTATTCAACAACACAAAAGGCAACCATACACACGAAGTTTCCCAGATGGAATACACAGAAATCAAATCAAGTACACCTGTGGCAAGACATACTGGAGAAGTTCAATATCAGCAGGCAAAATGAGCCAAGGGATTGACCGTGGAACAGACCATAAATTGCTCATATAGAAGTTCAAGTTAAAGCTGAAGAAACTTGCTGTTAAAAATAGAGCCGCTAAGGCATATCAAAGAAATAATGAATTCAGTGAACAGAAGAGAAAACTTAAAAGGGCAGCTTGAGAAGATAAAGCCAAATATAGCGAAATGTACAAAGACCTAGAGTTATAAAAATCAAATGGGAAGAACATGCTCCCTATATCTTAAACTGAAAGAAACTCAAGAAAAATGCTCAAGCCTCAGACTGCAGTATGGAAAGGTTCTATGGGGGAAATTGTTGGCTGATGCAGGACTCAACAAGAAAATGGAAAGAACACTCAGAACCACTGCACAAAACGAACTAGTTGACAGTCTCCTGTTTCGGGATGGAGCATGGAAACAAGAACTGATGGTACTGAAATAAGAAGTGCAAGCTGCACTGAGAGGATTAGCCAAAAACAAAGCTTGAGAATTGCTAGAATATTAAGTGAAATATTTCAACAAACTGATGAAGTACTAGAAATACATAATTGTCTATGCCAGAAATTTTCAAAGACAGCTAGGTTGTGCCCATTCCAAAGAAAGGTGATCCCCCAAAATATAAGAAATATAAAACAATATCACTTATATAACATGCCAATTAAATTTTACTGAAGATCATCCAACAATGGTTTTGCAGCACATTAACAGGGAGCTGCCAGAGGTTCAGGTCAGTTTCAGAATAGGGCAGGAGACAGGGATATATGGTTGCTAATGTCAGATAGGCCTTGGCTTAAAGCAGAAAATACCAGAAAGATACTTGTATTTTATTGACTATTGAATATGTATTTTATTCGACTAGGTGTGTCATAAAAAATATATATGGATTACCTTGAGAAGAATGGGAATTCCAGAATCCTTCATGGTGCTCATGTGGAACTTGTACATGGATCAAAAAAGCAGTTGTGCGAACAGAACAAGGAAATACTACCTGTTTTAAAATTAGGAAAAGTGTTTGTTATGGTTGTACACTCTCATCATGCTTCTGTAATCTGCATGCCGTGCACTTTGCCAGAGAAGCTGGCTTATACGAAAAGAATGTGATCTCAGGACATGCAGATGGTACAATTTTGCTTGCTGAAATTGGGGAGCATTTGAAGCACTTGCTGATGAAGATAAAAGATTTCAACCTTTAATATGGATTATAAGTCAATGTCCAGAAGACCCAAATCTCCACAACTGACCAGTCAGTAACATCATGATAAATCCTTGCAGTTGTAAAGGATTTTGTCTTGCTGGGATACACAATCAATACTCGTGGAAATAACAGTCAAGAGATCCAAAGACAAGCTGCATTGGGTAAATCTGCTTTGCAAGAGGTCTTTAGAGTACTGAAAAATCAAGTGTTGTTACTGTGAGGACTAAGGTGCACCTTATCCAAGCCTTATACATGGCATTTTCAGTTGCCATATATGCATGAGAATGTTACACATTACGTAAAGAAGACTGAATAAGAATTGATGCAAGAAATTGTGGATCTGAAGAAGAATATTGAAAATACCATATAGTCTTTGGAGAAAGACATCATGTTTGTAATGAAATGTACAGCAGCCCAGAAAGAGAGGAAGGTCCTTAAAGAGCCGGATTGACAGCATGGCTCTAAGAGTGGGGTCATGCACAGGAACAATTTTAAGGACGGTGCAGAACAGGGCCGTGTTTCGTCCTGTTGTGCACTGGGTTGCTATGGGTCAGAACAGACTCAATGGCAGCTAACAACAACCTAATTATGAGAACATAAATCTGTTAATAAATAAAAGAGAAATAAAGAAAGGGGTCATATTTCTTCTTCTAATGTATTTGTTGTAGACATTTTTAAAAATCACTTGGTTTAAGGATCTTGGTGTTCATTGACTTTTTTAATAGATGTCCTAGAAAATATTATACCACTTAATCACTTATATAAGACTGTAAGACTTATCACCTATTGTGCTTCAGATAGGTGTCACTTAGACTTATAAATTAATAAATGACTCAAGGATATGGATCAAAAGGTCATTACAGGAATATTCAGAATTCCAGCATATATTCAATTCAGGTGCCATTGTGTGGTATTTTTCATTCTTGTGATTCCAATCGTTTCTTTTCAATAATGAATATAAACAACTTATGTGCTTCTCCCTGAATATTAATGGTGGCATTAATCTCCCATCCATATCTGAGATTCATAGCTGGAACTCCCCACAGGGACATAAAATATCAATAGAGAGAGTAAGGCAGACATGCAGCAAGTATATCAATGTAAAATGTATGTATATAAGGATGTTTTCCAAGTTCAGAGATCAGTAAGATTTTAAATCATTTCATATTAAAGAGAAACATTTTTCGCACAAGCAAAAAGAGACAATACAGTGATGATATTTGAGCTCCAAGATACTGAGTTAATTTTCTGAACTTTCTCTCAATTGCTGCTGCCTAGCAACCTGAAAATTGCTTTTTTATCCTTTAATAACTTATGGCATAAAGCATGTGGTGTGTGTGTGTGTGTGTGTGTGTGTGTGTGTGTTTATAATGGAGAGACAGAGGAAGAAAGTTACAGGGTCAGGGGAACTTGATGATCAATTGCCTCTAGGGTAAAGAAGAGTGTTGGCCATTGACTGGAACTTCAAGATTTTATTAGTGTGGTTTCTCAGAAATGACACATATAGAAGCCAGAACATATTTTAGTAAAGAGCAGGGATACATTGAAATTTTTGAAGCGGGATGAATTTGCAATGTCTTTGGAATATCGGCCTATGGATTCTCAAAGGCCAGATGAAAACAGGGTAGGTGAACATGATAGCTACTATTGATAATCATTTGAAAATCTTCAGCAGGTTTGTCATAAATGAAAACAGGTTGGATGAAAAGTAAATCCTCAGAAAAAAGCTAAACATTTTTCCATTAAATTTCATCCACTTCTTTCTTTAGTTTAAATTAGATAAATGTTTGTCATAGCTAAACACACATGGTTGAGAAGCTTTGAAGCTTTCTGATTTTCTTACTTCCTTACATATTACACTTTTACTAATCACTCATTTTATTCAAGTTATGTACTTTCATGGAACCCTGGTTGTACAGTGGTGAGTGTTCGGTTACAGGGCTAGGAGCTAGAAACCGCCTGCTCCTCAGAAGAAAGATGGGGATTCCTACTCCCATAAAGAGTCACAGTCTCAGAAACTCACATGGGCTGTTCTCTCCTGTGCTCCATGATCACTATGAGTCAGCAACGACTCAATGGCAGCAAGTTGGGTGTGTTTATTTTTAAAGTATGTTCATACTGGATAGCTAACAGAATATAAATTCCTTAAGGGCAGCTAGAAAGGTCGCACTGCAGAACGGAATAAGTGATTGTCTAACAAATGAATAAATAAGAACATGAAAGAAAGAGGGATAAAGAAACCAGATCAGACTCTTGTCAGAAGATAAATCTTCAGGAAAGGAGTTAAGACATTCCACATAGCACATATACTCGAATATAAGTCAACCTGAATATCAGTCAAGGCACCTAATTTTACTACAAAAACTTCATTAAAAATGGGTTGAAAAACTCGGCTTATACACGAATATATATGGTAGTTCCTCTATAATGAAGACCTGAAATCATATCTTCATGGTTAGACTTCAGTATTTGATTACCTTTCAAATTCAAATCCAAACTAATTCCATCAAAGATTGTGATATGACTTGTTGGTCATTTTGAATTATATCATGTTATCTTTCTTATCATAATTATTATATTGTATGCATGCATATGCATGGATATTTGCATCCGGATATATAATCTTACGTCCGATTACCAAGGACCTGGGTGCACAGTGAATGAGGTTTGGGTCTGCTAAGCTCAAGGCTGGCTGTCAGTCCCAACTCATGAGCCACTCCTCAGAAGGAAGATGAGACTCCCTGCTCTAGTAAAGAGTCTCAGAAACTTTGCACAGGGTGGATATGAATTGAAATCAATTCAATGACACTGGTTTGAGGTTTTTGTTTTTATATAGCATGATACAGTCAATTTGTGAGAGTAAAAGAATATTGAAATGACACATATATTTAAAATGTATTCAATGCTTACTAGGTGTCAGAAATTAAATTAAGCTTTTTATTCTAAACTATTTCATTTAATTTTTAAATATCCATATGCATGCCTGAATACAATGTAATAACTATTAATTATTATAAAAAAGGCAAAGTGATATTACTCAAAATGACACACAGAGTGCAAGCCTTGATGGACTTAGTTTGGGTTTGAATTGGAGTGTTAAAATCCCTCTACTCAATCCCACTTTCTTGTAAGACAAGACAAATGAAATTCCTACTATGCAACACAGTTTATTGAGGGAGACACTTGACCGGACCCAGGACTAAAGGGACATCGACTTAGATCACAGTCTTGCTGAGGACTTTTGCTGGTTGGCATGACGTGGATTCCAACTTGTGGCGACCCCATATGTGCAGAACAGAACACTCATACCATTGTCCTCAATCATAACTAGTGGGAGCAGATAAGCAGACCTGTCTTCAATGTCTCTGGGTACATTTGCACAGCCACCCTTTTTGACAGTAATCAAGCACTTCACCATCACCATCTGCACTACCCAGGGTTACCTTAGTGGGCATGACAATCACTTGTTAGGACAACTTGATGATCAAACTCACTAATAAATGAGTTTATTCATAATAACTAAAAATTTATCATCAATAAAAATAATAAATAAAAACAAGTTTTACTACGTAGTATCAAAACAACCCACTGCCTTGGAGTCAGTTCTGTCTCAGCACTTCTCCGCGAAGGAACAAAGCTGTCCCGGGGGGTTCCCAAGGCTGTCCATCTTCATGGAAGCACATGGCTACTCCTTTCTCCTTCATGGCGGCTGCTGGCTGTGCACCGCCTACAATTTGGTTGGCACCTCAGTGTCTTAACCACTATGCACCCAGGACTCTGTAAGTTTTACAATTGACTCATCAGTTGTAATCCTTTGGAAGGTAGCAGAAAAACAAGGTCAAAAGTAAAAGCCAACCGAACAAAACCCTGTTCCTATGATGTCCACGCCAGTAACACATGCTGAGAGATGCACACAGAGCAAGCACCCATGGTAACCCGCTTCATTCTGCCCTCCACGGCTCATGTTGGGGAAGAAAACAGTGTTCATTCACTGAGGCCTTAGCTGCCACAACCCTTCATTCAAGGGGAAAAATAAGGTGCAGACTTGGATGTCGAACCCATTTTGAGCTCTAGTTAAGAAAAGCAGAGCAGGCAGCATGAGTGCAGGAGAAGACAAGGCAATTTTGAATCTCAAGTCAATTCTTTTAGATGAAAAAGGAAAATTCTCTAAAGAGAACAGCTGCTGGCTTAAGGAGCTATAGGCCTTGCCAAATTCTAAATACTCTCCTGTAATTATTGTTTTCCTCATAAAAGTTCCTTAAAATATTTCATCTTTATCCTCCCCAAAACTTGTGATACATCAGCAGTCCTCACCAATATCAGCTAGTTCTTTTCCTCAAGGCCGTAGAGCGGACTGCACTTCCCAGTGCGCCTCAAGACCCCATTCAAGGCCAGAAGGAGCCAGGTGACTTTCTGACAAGTGCATCAGCAGAATACAGATGTGTCACTTCTGAATTAAACTTTTAGTGTGTGATAGAAACCTGGACGTCACATGTTGAGAAGGTAAAACCATACATCAGAAGCAGACTAGCTGCCTGACACATAATTTAGGAGATAATTGCTTTGGGGACCAGCAAGACTAACCTATAGCAGATTTTACAAATAAGATAAATAAACTTTTCTTGTGTCAACATACTTAAATTTTAGCTTTTCTTTGTTATCACGAGAGTGATAGGCAATACTGAATTGTTCCTAATGCTGCTTCTGGTCATTGTTTGTGCCCTCCAATAAATTGCAATTCATAACAACCTTGTAGAGAAGGGTAGAATTGTTCCATAGGATTTCTTAGGCTGTAATCTTTATGGGGAGAGTTATTTGTTTGTTTGCTTGTTTTCTCCCTAAGAGCCACTGGTAGATTTGACCCAATAACCCTCGAGCTAGCAGCCAATCACTTATTCATTATGCTACCAGGACTCCTTTTCTGGTATATAGTAAGTGTTCAACAAGGATCTCTTTCCAGAATAAAGATGCAGAGGTGAGGATACTCATCAATAGCACCTAGGCTGATGCACGGGCTACCTAAGGACGAAACCATCATCTTAATTTTATTTAAAAACTCAATTTCTGCATATTATGCACAGACTATATACAAACCCAGTGAAACCCTCAGGGCCCATCCAGCACAATTCTATACTGCTGCCTGAGGAGCAGACAGACCCTGCTCAGATTGATAGAGTGTTGGTATCATAAAATAGCCCGTACACACTACGTTCAAATAAGTAATTTGCCTGGAAGGAGGTCCTCATCCCTTTCCTCCCATCCACATACCTGGCTACCTTGACATGCTTAAAGCGACTTTATGGAAGGAGACAACGGCACTTTGCCTTCAGCCACCTATCGACTGTGTGCAGCCGGCACACAGGGTCTCCGGGAGATGCAGTCAGGGGGTATCCGATATCCTCACCTCAGCTCAGTTGGTAAGCACCCCGATGTGCGGCTCTCTCACAAGAGCTTCTCTTGCCTTCTATTGGAAGTAAGCCAGACGACTATGGTAACACAAAGCCGTGGCAAGGTCTCCGAATCTCACAAAGGGTTTGCATCTGTTGATGTCCAATAATTGTCCCCTTTCTCTCGTTCTTATGTCCTTTCCTGCACCCACAATAAGTGTCTCTTTTGACCATTCCTTTCCTGGTCTCCACGCACACGCATGTGTGTGTCTTTGAAACCAAAACACCAAGGGACCATAGGCTACAAGATCATTAAACACTCCTGGCATTGTGAAATCCCCATATCCTTGAAGTTTGGTTATTCTCTGGCATTTGGAATGGACAGGGTGCTAGAGAAATCAAAATGAAAACAGCCCATCCTGGTAAAGATGGAGAGTGGAAATGGGAACATGATAAAGACGGCAGTTAAAAACGGGTAAACAGTGACAGAGCACTAACACAGGGCACAATGGGGCCTGTCCACAGCGATAGTCTAATATAGTTAGAAAACAAAAAAGGGAGAGAGAATATCATGGACTCACTGTTGAATTTTAACTCATTTAATTCAAAACAAGAGCAGCAGGCTCGGCTCAGTACGTTACTTTGCTCAGGAGATCTCAAACTCATCGCCATTGAGTCACTGCTAATCTGACTCATAGAGACACGAGTGGGTTTCCAAGACAGAAAGCGTTTACAGGAGCAGAAACCAAGCATTTCTCCCGGGGAGAACACCCAGATCTCAGGCCGATGAATATCCGCTGCACGACCAGGGGGAAGAGAATCTCAAAGGAGTCCAAAATCTTTAGAGCAGCGCAAGGTTTAGGTTGTTCCTCTCTTCTCAAAATAGAATATTGGTCAGGGATGAGTACAGAAGGACTTGAAAATGATATATATAGTTCATAGTGTACTATACATATCTGCTAATCACACACACACGCTCACACACAGCGGCTGTGGTGGTGTAGTGGTTATGCACTGGACTGTGATCTGCAAGGTTGGCAGTTTGAACCCACCAGCTGCTCAAGAGATAAATGGTACTTTCTACTCCCACAAATTACTGCAGTCTCCAAAGTCCATGGGGTATGGGGGGCTGTCATTGAGTC
The DNA here is from genome assembly GCF_050624435.1 of Tenrec ecaudatus. NCBI lineage: Eukaryota > Metazoa > Chordata > Mammalia > Afrosoricida > Tenrecidae > Tenrec > Tenrec ecaudatus. The sequence continues at coordinate 30,605,131 of NC_134533.1, read as the reverse complement.
AGCATTGACTTGACGGCTGTGAGTTTGCTTTTTGGTTTGTTTAGGCATACACACATGTATATACATGCAAGTGTATATGTAAAACTCACTACCATCAAGTAACTTCTGACAGAATGGAACTGCCCCTGTGGGTTTCTGAGACTGTATAGGAAATCTGATCTTTCTCCCATGTAGCAATTAGTGGTTTTGAACTGCCAACCTTGTGGTTAGCAGCCCAACTTGTAACCACCACACCAGATATATCTATATCTACATCTGTACACATAATATACATAGTTATACACATATGACATATATACACGAGTATAGAGATAGATGGTAGATAGATAGATAGATAGATGATAGATAGATAGATAGATAGATAGATAGATAGATAGATAGATAGATAGATATGATGGGGAGGATTTCTGATGGATTCTTCTTCCTCATATCTATATTAAAAAAATGAGTTGTCCAAGCCAATGTGGATTTGGGATGCAACAAAGAATAAGGAAAGTAAACCAACCAATTCAAAATTTCTAAGTCAGCATCCAAAGATTTCTACAGTTTTAACAATATTCTGGTCCCCACAAACAAACAAAACCCACATTGTGTTTAAGTAGAGTTCAGCTGACAGCGAGCCTGTAGGTTAGGGAGGATTGCTCAGTAAGCTTCCTTGGGTTTCATCTCTGCAGAAAAAGTTTTTCAGGCCTTTCAAGTTTTAGATTAATAAACACCAAACCCACTTGCTTCTGACTCAGGTTGTTGCTAGGTTTTGCAAAGTGGGTCCCCACTCACAGCGACCCTGGACAGTGAATCTGTACAGTATCTGAGACTATAGGTCTTTATGAAGCAGGCAGCTTCAACTTTCTCCTGTCAAGAAACTTGGAGATGTGAGCTGCCAACTTTGCAGTTAGCAGAGCAATGCCCAACCCACACTGCTGCCAGGGCTCACTAAACCAAGCTTACCACTATGGCTTAGAATTCAAATCCAAATGATCAACACAGAACTGCCTCATTGAGCACTGTGTGTCACCCAGGGGGCTCCATGGCCTTCTTTCTCTGTTGCTGGTGTTAAGTCCTGTCCTGTCAGGTCTAACCCACAGGACCCTACGTACCACCGACCTAAACACCATGCCAGCCTCATGGTGGTTACAATTGCTGAGCCCACTGCTGCGCCCACTGTGTGAATTCATCTCTCTGCGGGTCTTCCTCTTTCTCCTTGGCCCTCTTCTTTACCAAGCAAAATGTCTTTTCTAGTGTATATAAATTCTACCTGGCCTCTATCAATCAGCCAGAAAACCCAAGGGGCATCACTATTGATTAATGGATCACTCAAGTAGAAGCCGAGGGCTCGAGGGCTTTCTCAACACTGAATAATCAAACCAGAAAGTCTCTTTATTGTGCGGCAAGATGAGTTTGAGCAAGGTTGGCAGCTACTCCCTTGATGTCTGAAGCCCAGTGACTATTCTGACCAGACTGTTTTCTTTCCTAGCAAAATCCTTTCTTGCTTTCCCATTAAACCGGTTAAGCTGATTGTATAGGGTTTTACTCCTCAAAGTGTAGGCCACCAGCAGCATCATTTTCAACTGGGAGCTTTTTGAGATAAAAAGAGGTCACGGGCCTCATGCCAGACCAGTGGTTCTCAACCTGTGGGTCGTGACCCCTTTGGGGGGATGAAGGACCCTTTCACAGGCATCACCTAAGACCATCGGAAAACACATAAATATTTCATATTGTTTTGTGATTAATCACTATGCTTTAATTATGACTATTGTATATACTCGAGTATAAGCCGAGTTTTCTCAGTACCTTTTTTATGCTGAAAAAACCCTCCATTTTTTTTGTGGTAAAATTAGGTGCTTCAGCTTAGACTTGAGTATATATGGTATGTTCTATTTTTAACAATGAAAATACATCCTGCATATCAGATATTTACAGTATTATTCATAGCAGTAGCAGAATGACAGTTATGAAGTAGCAATGAAAATCATTTTATGGTTGGGAGTCACCACAACATGAGGAACTGTATTAAAAGGTCACAGCATTAGGAAGGTTGAGAACCACTGCCCTAGACAGACAGAACCAAAACCTGTATTTTAGCCATAGCCCCAGTGACTCACTTATGCTTGACACGTGACAGACCTGAGCATCAATATCCTACTGGGAATATTCCCTGGCCTTCCTGGTAGGTGCTTTGCTCTGAGATATATTTGATCCCTCATAGAATCAAAGATTTGCTTCCCACACCCTCCCTTTTCCTATCTCTCATTGTTCCATTTATGCCTCTATCCATTGGCTTTAATATACAGCATTTTAAACAGAAAAAATATTTCGATAATGTTTTAGTCTGTGCCTCCTTCTTTCATATACATTATCTCTCTTGACCCTTCTTATAGCCCTGTGAATATTAGCACACGTAATCTGTCACCTAGCTAATAAATGTCGGAGAGATTACATGGCCAAGAGTGGAACGATAGAGAAGGCTTCCCCAGGAAGCAGCCCACTCCAAACTCAGGGTTCTCTGCCTTAGAACTGGCCATGATCTCTGCATTATAAACAAATTAAATCCCTACCCAAAACAGGACAAGAGGGTTGTTGAATGAACTTGGCAGAGAGAATTTAAAAGGACTAGACAGACTTGCAGCTGGTGCGGTTAGGAGAAATCGACAAATAAGAGGATTTTAAATTTCCTGGCTCCTCCTCTTCTCCCCCAAACCAAGGACTTAAGACCCCTGGTTTATCTTCCTCTTGAATCTCTTGCCCTTGCCACTACCGAAACTCAGCTTATCTTACAGAAAGACACTCAACATGCACACTCTTGAGGAATGGCTGTAGAGTTGGCACTGCATAATGGATTTTCTGTCAGTTTGTCTCAAAGGTACCTCCCAGAGAAATGCTGAGTAGTAGTGAGGACAGCACGGGTCCTATCCACACGTATAAGCAATGAAGCTTACAGCTAACTAAAGCCTACTTGGGCATGTCTTCCCTGTACAGCATGACTTCAGCCTCGTTCCTCGTTCTCATGGCCTGCACTTGGCAACAGTGGGTAAAGGACTATTGCTGGGCACGCTGGAGTCAATTGCTTCTCAGAGTGACTAGCAGCTCAGAACCTTCCCCCGGGCTTCGAGGTTTTTAACGTTTGCTGAAGCATAGCGCCAGGCTTTCATTCCCTCAGTGTGGTTGCTGGGTTCAAAGCCCTGACCTCTCTGTGATCAGTCACATGTCCACTCAATTGTGGCACCAGGGCCCCTAAAAAACACGTAAGGCAGTAGTTATAAAGAACGCTTTATTATAGTTTCATTATGAAGTTCTTTAGTGTTCGTAGTATGCTTTGGACTGCTAGCCACGGGTCAGCAGTTCAAAACCACCCACTGTGCCGCAGGACACTGCATAATTATCAACTAGAACATTCAACATCTCCAAACCGAACTCATCGCTATTGAGTAGATGCGGACCCATAGCGACCCTATGGGGCAGGCTTGAATTGAATTTCCCATGTGAGTTTCTGAGACTCACTCTATAGGAGTAGAGAGCTTGTCTTTCTCCCAAGGAGCAGCTGGTGCTTCTGAACTTCAAACCTACCAGCCCAATGCGTAATCAGTACATGGCCAGGATGCATCTACCTAGAACAGCAACTTTCCTCAGATGCTCCAGAGTCCCTATGCAGCCATAAAAAGGGGGCATTTTGCAAGATTCTCTTGAGCACTACATAATGGAAATCACCCTGGCAGTCAGGATCTAAAGTTAGAAACCACAGGGGGAAAACTTTAGAAGATCTCTTAGATCGTCTACACCCCACCCCCGCTGCCATTGCACGGGTTTGAAAAGAGAATCCCTAAGACACAACATGACTTACCACACATTCCCCGGTTCTCTGCCACTGCCTAACTGAGTACCTCATGAGTACCTCATGAGTACCTCATTACTGAAGCTCCTTCATTCTCAGCCTCAGTTTTTTTATCAGAATAATGACATGATTTGACTAGTTGATGTCAAGTCCCAGGCCACCTAAAACTGACATGATTCTGTAAATCCAGGAGCTAATTCCTGGGAATTTTTTTCCCTCAGGAAAAAACATTATGGCTCCATTTAAGAGAAGGAGCATCTATTTAAATGGTCGTGAGAGTCCCTGGGCTTGATACTGCAGAAACCTCCAGGTTGCTGGTGCCCATTCCCTAGAGACAAACCAGGAAAGGAAGCTTTATCTCCTTCCCAGAAGGGCTATAAGGGAAAAGTATCCCAGAAGGATAGTAAATAGCCCCAAAGCTACCCTGCTAGGCCCTGGTGACTCCCTCTCTCTGGCTTGCCCCAGGCTTGCTCTTCAAGAGTCGCTGGAGGCCTGGGAGTGCCGGCCTTGACCTATCGCAGACCAAGATGCGTTTCCTCCTAGAAGACATTCCCCTGGCCACAGCATTCAAAATCAAACTTAAAAGGAACTCAAGGCTCTAAATGAAGTGCCTGGCCCTGTCTGCTCTGCTGCAAAACCTTTTACCTTGTTTCAGTGTGATCATTTAATAAATAAAGAATTGATAATGCTTAATAAAAAAGGCAAATGCAGCCTGGTAATAAAACTTTCGTCATATTAAGCAGTGGCCCTGCTTTAGGGCGACATGTCATTTGGTTTTTACTTCGTCATTCTTTTGGTAATATTTTTGAAATAGCTTTAATTGATTTTTTTTAAGAAAATGAGTTTCCATCTTTCTCATTTGCCTTTTCACTGTTACTATTTGTTATGAGCCATGAGAGAGCCAAGTAATGGCTTAGGATTCTAAAAGGGCATTTACATGGTACAGCTCAAGATGGCAAGCCCTGGATATTGTGCCTGCAAACGTGGGCATGGTCTATGTCCCTTTTAACACAATCAGTAAACACGGGGTACATTGAGTAGACTCACTTTAAGTATACAAATATAGGAAGCTCAAGTATTATGTCCTGTTGAGAAGTAAACATTTAAAGAAAGCTACAATCTATATCTAAATAATCATATACAAAATGCAGCCAACAAGGAGGACACGGATTCCAGAAATAAAGTCATCTCAGCAATAGCCATTATTATTTTCATCACCATTATTACAACCTAATACATTTATAGAGTATTTATGATGTTCTAGGCAGTGTCCCAGACACTTGTCATGAGTTATCTAATTTTAGTCTCACAGAAATGCTGCGATGTTAACCTTAAACAATGACTGTGCAGGTAGGAGGAAAACTAACAGTGGTTCCAGAGAGCTGAAGACTTGGATGTTGAAAATGGAGAATATTGATGTACATAATTATAAATATATCTATATAATTGGCAGAAGCATGAATTTAAAGTACAGGAAAACTGAGTTGGGTTCAATTTCCATGAACATATCCAAAGGGCCTGTATTCTCTGCTGATCAGAGAATGGGACATGGTTTTGCTAACGGTATTCCGTATTTGAGCTTTTCCGCCCACTTTTAAGAATGCTGTAAGAAAGAGATTTGGGCAATGCATGAAAATACTCTATGGATTTGCCTGTACTGGAATTCTAGGAAAATGAATACGGAGTGCATTAAATAGCTAGAAGAATAAATGAACCATCTTAGAGAATTTTCCTCTCTCTTTTTTAAAAACAACAACACATCAGGTCATTGCTATGGAGTTGAATTCTACTAATAGCAGCCTTTTATTTTTAATAAACCATTTTATTAGGGGCTCGTACAACTCTCATCACAACCCATCCATCCCTCCATTGTGTCAAGCACATTTGTACATATGTTGTCCTCATCATTTTCAAAGCATTTTCTTTCTACATGAGCCCTTGGTATCAGCTCCTCATTTTTTCCCGTCCTTTCCCCCCTCTCTCTCATGAATCCTTGATACTTATACATTATTATTTTTTCATATCTTGTACTGGAAATATCTCCCTTTACCCTCTTGTCTGTTGTCCATTCCCCTGTGAGGGGGTTATAGGTAAGTCATGGTGATCGGTTCCCCTGTTCTCCATCCACCTACCCCTTCCCCTCCTGGTATGGCTACTCTCAATATTGATCCCAAAGAGTTTATCTGTCCTGTTTCCCTGTGTTTCGAGCTCTTATCTGTACCCATGTACACGCTCTGGTTCAGCCAGATTTTTTAGGTAGAATTAGGGTCATGATAGTGGGGGAAAGAACCAGAGGAAAGCTGTATGTTTCGTCGGTGTTACACTGCACCCTGACTGGCCCATCTTCTGCCCATGGCCCTTCTATAAGGGGATGTCCAATTTCCTACAGATTGGCTTTGGGTTTCCACTCCCCACTCCCTGCCTCATTCACATTATTATTTTTCACTCTGGGTCTTTGATGCCTGATACCTGATCCCATCGACATCTCATGATCCTACAGGCTGGTGGATAGCAACTTTTAAGACAGTAACAGTACTCATGGAGTTCCCAAGGCTATAGTCATTAGGAAAGCACAAGGAATAACTCTCGGTTGTGGAGTGTACGTTGCTTGAACCACCGACAATTTGATTAGTAGTTGAGCACCTATCCAACTACGCCCCCAGAGCTGTTGTCTCTCTCACACTCACTCACGGACCACAAATCAATGCCAACTCATAGGGACCCTGGATAAGGTGTCTGAGATTAGAAATCTTTAAATAACCTTCTTCATCGTTCTCCCAAGGAGCAGCTGGTGGGTATGAACCGCTAACCTTGCAGTTGGCATCTCCGCATAGTACTCCTTGTATTCTGTCTAGTGGGACATCCATATGACAGAATGTTCCCATTCCTATAACTATTGTTCCACTGAATCCTGACTCCCCACATACCCAATATTAACCTCAGGTAAAGGGCTGATCTCCCACCCCTGTAACAATGATGCCCATCTAATGAGACTGCCATGAAGAATAAATTATGTAGTGTATTAAAAGTACATAGACCATACATGCCAGCAGACACAGTAAAGTTACACAACAAGGAAAAGCAAGCAAGCAGCACTGGAGAAGGCATGGAGATATTGTTGAAATCCACACACTGCGGGTGAGCTCTTACAATGGCACAACCACCGTGGAAATCAGTATGGCACTCTCATAAAAAATCGAAATCAGAAATACATTCTGATGCAGCTATCTCAGTCCGTCCTTAGAATATATTCTAGAGAAATGAGAGCTGTGACATGAAATATATTTTCACACCCATGTTCCACTCAGCATTATTCACTAAAGCCAAGAAGGAAGACTCTGTGTAACATAGCTAACCTAGATAAACCTGGAGGGCATTTTGCTAAGCAAAACAAGTCCATCACAAAAGAACAAATACTGTTTGAGACTGGTAGTATAAAAAAAAGTTGAGAAAAGATGTACACGCAGTAAGAAATATTCTTTGGCTACCAGAGAAGGGAGGCAAAGAGGAGCTAAATCACTAATTAGAGAATGAATGTGTATGCATTAGTTTCAAAATGTTTGCGCAAAAATGGAATTGAAAGATAACAAAAGATTTGCACCAATATTTTGAGTAAACCTCATATGGATTTGTATGTGCTACAACGATATCTAAGGGTATTTCAGACTGTATGGGGGTAAAGCTCTAAAATTTTCTTAGCCTAAACCAAACACTATGAAAAATGAGACAGTGGATTTGGGAGAGTTAAGACTCCACCCCCTGGGACATCGAGATCAATTGGCACAGCATAGACTACACAATAATATTCCACGTCTTACTTTGGTGAATAGCATCTTACGTTCTTGTGAGTAGCCATTTAACATGGAATGATAAATTTCTGCTCAACCAAGACAAATATAAATGAAGACATTTTAAAATGAGTCCAAAAGACTAATGGATCACTCAAACCACAACTCTACTACCTGGAAGCCAGAACTAGATGCTGCCCGGCTACTACTACTGAGTGCTTTGATCAGGATTACAATAGAAAGTCATGAGCAGGGAGGAGGGAAAAATGAAGCTGAAAATTCAAAGTATAAGTAAAGACCAGAAATACTCATCCGACAAAGACTACTGAAAGCCCAGGAATCGTGGCTCTTTGACATCTTCAAGCCAGCCACTGAGCTCACTCCCACGGCTCTACAGGCCTTCACCCAAAGTACAACAAAAATAAAGATAATAAGACAGTGCATAGCCCAGTATCTGAGATGGCAAGCACAAATAAAATTAAAGTTTTTTTTAATATTTATTCATGTTAGTGCTACTGCAATTCTAAACCACCAGCTGTTCCTTAGGAGAAAAATAAGACTTTCTACTCCTTTCAAGATTTACATTCTCCGAATCTCACAGGGCAATTCTGCCCTGCTCAATAGGGTCGCTATGAATCTGAAATGACCCCAGGGCAATGAGTTTGGTTGACGAAGATGATGATGATGACGACAACTACTAAGACATAAATACATTTCTGAGGCTCAGCAGCATTGATTTTTAGCTTCTAATAAACATTAATCAATAGCCACATTTACTTTCCAGTATCACAATCAAAGTAGCAAATTTTTGCTTGCCAATCTGTCAATCTTAATTGTCTGAGTGGGAACCAAGCCCAAACCACCCAAGAGTTCATCAAAAGTGCAAATCAATAGATCGTTTTCAGCAAAGCACTTGCTTTCTTAAGTAAAAGGAGAAGGTGGGATCATAGAAAGAAATACATATGTTATTCCAGAGTGTTCAAAAATAGTACTTGAAGGCTGTTGGTATTCATGACACAAAGGTGACCAACCATTTCTCTTTATCTTCAGTCATAGATAAGCTGCGTGCCTTTGCATTGCATTCGCATGGTTTCCACCATTCCGGTGAAATTAATGTCAAATCCATTTTAATGTGGCATCTGCAGTAGCAAGGTCTCTGGTTTATTTCCTGTATGGTAGCCTAATTAAGAGTAAAATGTATGTATAAATACTTATGCTTAAATTAGTTTGGAAAAAGCAAATTTTAACATTGATATTTATGTCAATATTTTTCTAGCCATTGTTGGGAATTGAATTCTTCCTCAAGAATGTACGACATCCCAAATAAGCATCCCCACTGCCATTGAGTCGAATACAAACTTCTCTATAGGACTTCTGAGACTGTCAACCTTTTCATGTTTATTTTTTTAAAAAATCAAACGATTTTATTTTAATAGTTTCACCGACATATAAATAACATACCAATAATTTAATCACAATCATCAAAGTTGTGCAGCTAACCAATACCACAATCAATTCTGGGGCATTTTTTCCTCTCTGTACTTGTTTGCTCCCCACCTGCCTGCCCTTCCATGTCCCTTTGGATCTAGTGATCGAGTTGTTGTCTCTATAGGTTTATCTAATCTGGGTTTTATATACAGAAAAACACAAAAGCAAAACAAAATACAAACGACCCAATAATAATGGCAGAACAAAACAGAGAAATACCCCAATCAAAAGTGAAGGAGAAAATATAAAAACCGAGGACAATTATATGTTGAATCAAGGGAAGGTTGATGACAACGTGTCCCGCTTTGACCTAATTACATTTGTAGTACTTCCCCTACAGTGTACTCTGGCTGATAACAATGTCTTTCCCACGGCTGGTCCACAGTCAAGAGGGCTCATCAGAGACTTCGTCTACATTTGGGACACTTCTGATGGGCTTGGGGCTTTCACTGTCATCCTCAGCCTTCTGAAAACGAGGTCTTCAGAGTTTTTAAGGCCTAGTACCATTCCATATTTTGGGTTTGAATTTTATTAGCTAATATTCTTGGATCCCACAGGTTGGTGTGCTTCTTAAGTGTGGATTTAGCTGAGATTTCTCTAAAATGGCTGCTTGTTTAAAGATAAGCTGTTAAGCTGACAGATGAGAGACAATTATAATATTAATTACACTGGATTGAACTTAAACACTTGGCCAGTTGACCATCCTGGAGATGTGCTCTGAATTTGTTCGGGGTGCAGGCATTTCTCCCTGGCTCCATGGCAGAAATTTCTTCCCTGGCTTTTTGATTATTGTTGGGAGTCTTTTCCTTCTTAGACATTATTAGAATTTTTGCCTATGTACTATTATATACTATTATGCTTCTACCCTTACCACCTTAGTGCGATTTTGATTTCTATTGTTTTCTGTTGGGTCTCCCCACTGTGAAGCACGGGGGGGGGGGGGGAGTGGCTGCTTAATGATAATAATGGATACAAGAGGCTATGGGGAAAGCAGGGGTGGGGTGGGGGAGATAGAGAGGGAAGGGGGATTTCAGGAGTAACTAATGAAGACAGGAGAGGTGAGAGAGAGCACTAGAATGTGCTGTGATTGCACACATCATCTTAAAGACAGTTTAACCATGGGGGAGGGGTAAAGCTCTAAAACTGATGTTGGGATGAATGTACAATTTTCCATATGATTGAAATATTTGAACTATATGATATTCAAATTACTTGCCTGTAAAATGGTTGAAAAGAATATCAAAAAGGACCCCAGATAATCTTTATGGGAGCCAAAAACCTCATCTTTCTGTCGTGTAGTAGCTGGTGGATTTTAAACCACTGACCTTGCGCTTAGTAGTCTGATGCTCTCCCACAGCACACCACGTTTCTTTTAAAGTGTTGATCTTTGGAAACAAGCAAGAAGCAGAGACCCAACACTGCATTCTTTCCTAGAGTCTGAGTAGATAGTGTAAGATATGAAAATAATAATAACTTATAATTTATCAGGGATCCACAGGGTAGGGGGGTGGGGAAGGGAGGGGAAAAAGAGGAGCTCAAGCAGAAAGAAAATGTTTTTAAAAAGATGATGACAATTTATGTACAAATGTGCTTGCTACAATTGATGTATGGGTGATTATAAGGGTTGTAAGAGCCCCCAGTAAAAATGTTCATATATATATATATATATATATATATATATATATATGTAATCCCAAACACCTTATGTTTTCAAAGGGACTCCTAGTGGCACTGATAGGTAAGAATTAGACGGTGAACCCCAAGTTTAGCTCTTCAAACCAACCAGTCACTGCTCCAAGGTAGAAAGATGAAACTATAAGGATTTACAACTTTGGACAGCCACCAGATTGTCCCTTAGAGTGGGAACCAAGTCTATGGTAGTGGGCTTTGGTTTTTATGTCACTTATAGACAAACCAGGCTCCCTTCCCCATTCTCACCTGAGCTAAAGGGACATGCTCTGACAACGCTCACAGCTGGTTAGTGGCAAAGCTAGAATTCACCATTGATTCACTCATGCAATTCATGTTTTTCAAGGACCGTTCTGTGCTACTTCTGTGCTAGTCTTCCATGGAAAGCATTCTTAATTTTAATATTCAGTCCATTTCAGTTGCACCGTTTGGCTCAACATGCAGAGGAGTGTAAGTATATGATGTCCTATTTGTGGCGAGAGTTTTAAAAGCTAGTTGGGAACGTACCAAGTACATAAATAGCTATTTAGTAGAATGTTGTAAGGGCTATGAGAGAGCAAGAGAATTTGACAAGCTAATTTAATCAATTCCCAGCCACATATAAAAAAATCTATTAATCTATGCCTCTGTCTTCACATAACCCTTTATTCTCTCTCTGTCTATTAAACAATCATCAAATCTGTATTCATCATGTAGCATGCACAAAGAACTAGGAATCTGATTAGAAAATTCAAGAGGACAACCATTGAGAGTCTTATAATCTGGTTAAGAAGCTGAGATGATACACGAATAAGAAACTTATTTTTGAAATGCAGGACACTATTTTAACAGTAAGTGTGATGTATTAATGCAAACATTAGAAAGACTCTTGAAAATAAAAGTTCCCTGTGAACTTACTTTAAGTACCTGGACTTTGAATAAGCTTCAAGGAAGAGGTGGAATCTGACCTTAATTTATCTGATTTCCATGTGTCTTTTTTTAAATACTTGAACAATTGAAATATCCCATTGCCTCTGAATTTCTTAATATATGTTCAAGAGGTTTATGATATAAATAGATTTTTCCAATAAACTATGAACTCCAATTGATTCATGAACCAGTGGGACAAAATTATATCATAATATCAATATGTTCCTTAAAAAACGATCATGCAGTTTGTTCTTCAGATTGCTTATTATCTTTGTTTTAACAATCCTGGGTGGAAGGATAGTGAATTGTAATTTATAATGGAAAGGACCACTTCTGTTACAGACGTACTAGTCACTGAGTAGGTGTTGCTATCTACAGTGTGTTATTTCTGAAGTTTACTCACATGACCCTCAACTTCTAGGGAAAAAAAGGATGGATCAACAACAACAACAAAAAAAGAAATGCACACCCTATAAAAGTAGGATGAGATCAAGATCCATTCCCTGGTCCCATAGTCCACTGACTCGCCTGTCATTTTGGATGAAGATGTCAGCCCATTCAGTCTTCTATTTCTCCACACGGGGTCCACTGGCTGTGACTGCAGTGCTGCTGACAATTCAATCTCTAAGATTTTAACTGTCCAAAAACACGCAAAATAGCTATTATACCCGAATTGTAATAGCATGGAAGTGGGTAGGTTAGGGAAAAGGGGCAACTTATTGATAAGTGCATTTGTTCCATATTAATTTTTTCATGTACCTCAGAAAATATTTCATTTTAAAGGGCAATGCAACTTCTGTTCATTCTTTTTAACCTTACCAGATGTGAAATTTTCTCTTCTCCTTTATTTCATTTAAATCTACCTCATTGAAAAGAAAAATTGTAGGTTTGCTGACCATTAAGGTTAGTTCTATCATCTCCTCTGAATGTGTAGATTCAATCACTTTAGTAACCTAAGGATTATTTTTCCTAATTCTAGATATAAAGAAATAAAGTATCTTCTTCATAGGGTTGATTTTATTAATATATGCCACTAGCCTTAGGTTGTTTGGAATACAAGAATATTAATTTCTTAGGTAATATTTCTACTCTTTTTATCATTCTATCAGTATTATAAATTATCCTTTGCCATTGTAGTCATTTGGTGACAATGAGTCCATTCGGATCTAGTGGCCATTGGAACATAATGACTGCTCCATAGGGATTTCTTACCTGGACTCTTTATGGAAGCAGATCTTCCACCCATGTGACTGTGGGGGTTTAAACCAGCAACCTTTGTGTTAGCTGAATACTTCAACCTTCCCATGACCATCCTATAGATGTTTGGAAATTACTAATTCATGCATAAATGCATCCTCCGATAGATCTCACAGAACTTAAAGTACACTTTTAGCTTTGTGTCAACTACTCTGGGGAAAGGTGCAATGAATGCCAGCACTCCATACTTCCATCAGGCATCAGCTACTCAATATTAATTTCTTATGGGCGAGCCCTGCAAACTTTTGATTCCGTACTCAAGCTCCACTCTGCTTAAGGATGGGAAGATGCGAACACGGCATTTCATTTCTTTGCTGAGAGGTGACATCTCTGACAGTCATTCTTCCAAGTTGGCTGTGGTGACAGTCGTCTCAGATCAGGGAGAGGATTATAAAGACAAGCATCTGCTTTCCCTCCCCCCTAAGATTTGTACCAGAGAGAAATATAGTACCATAACTAATAGAAAGTAAATTATACAATCTGCCTCTTAAAATTAGTTTTGGTTTAAATCCTCAGGTTACTATTTGTCTTTATAAACCAGTCGCCCTGGCCCTCCAGGCCACTCAATTCAGGACGCCCTCATGTGAGTCAGGGGGGCCCTGGGCACTACAGGGTTTCAATAGCCAGTGTTTCAGAAGCAGATCACCAGGCCTTCATTTCGAGACTCCTCTTGGGGGGCTAGAACCTCCAACATTTCAGTTAGCAGAGAAGTAGGTAGTATCGTAGTTGTGAGTTAGGCTGCAATCAACAAGGTCCTAAGTTTGAAACCACCAGAAGCTCCCACTGGGAAAGGAGAAAGGGCTTCCTACTGACATGAACAGGTACAGTCTCAGAAGCTCCTGAGGGAAGTTCTACTTTGTGCTACAGGGTCACCAGGAGTTGGCATTGCCTCGATGGCAGTGAGATATAGGCTGTCTTGCTTTTATATGGAGTGAGAGAAAAAGTATTGTATTTTCACTTCCATCCTTTTTGGATTATGCTGTTATGGTCGCTGTACGCTGTCCAGCGAATTCCTGCAGTGTGAACGCTCCAGGACAGCGCAGAACTGCCCTAGAGCTTTCCTACTCTGTAATCTTTATAGCAGCAAAGGGCCCGATCTTTTCTCCCATGGGTGGGTTCCAACCACCAACCTTCTGGCTAGTACAGAAATACTTTAACCACCATGCCACTAGGGTCCCGTTAGATTATAGAAGTGGTTCAAGTCTTAATGACAAAATCCACTATGAAATAGAACTTTAAACAAAAAGAGGCATGAAAAAAACTGAAAAATGTACCAACGCATGTTTTCTATCAATCTCTCAAAGGAGTTCTGGTGCCATAGCGCTTGGCAGCTAAGGGAAAGGTCAAGGGCTCACACACCAAGGGCTCCATGGGAACAGAGATGGGGCAGTATACTGCTGTAATGATGATAGCCGTGGAAGCGTCCTAAAGCACTTGTCTTTTGTCTATAGGGACGCCATGAGCCTGACCGACTCAACAGCACTGGGTTTTCTGGGAGTGTGAGGATGGCGCTGGGCCAGGCCGTGTTTTGTTCATCCTGATGTACACGGGATCGTCACGGGTCACAACCAACTCAACGGCATCTAACAAACAAAAATATCCATGTATTCATAGGCGCATCCCTTCTAGTGTCTGCGCTAGTGGGCAGTTGGCAATGATTTGTTTACAATCGCTGCCATGTCTGACCAGGAAGCTGAGCATGCTCACACAGAACGTAGAGAGGAATTGTACTGACTGCTCAGTAGGAGATAAAGTAATACTGTCCCCCAGGTGGAGGCTATAGTTGCCTTTTAATCACTCAACAGACTAAATTTTCTTCAATCAAAACTAATCTTGCTTGCTTTCAACCTCACCCCCTCTGAGCCAATAACTCCTTCCTTCTCTCCCATTTTTTTCTTTACTAATTTAAATATGGACCTTTTTTAATCACCATGTTTGCCACCGGCATCAACATTTCAAAAGACATCTTCAGAGCACCCACTGAGTGTACCACACTTGTTTCATTTTGCTAATTGAATGGTTCTTAAACAACCTCATTACCTGCCCACAGCGCCTAGCATTTCCCTGTTGTAAAGCTATCCTGGGCACTATTTCGCTGCCAAACAGGACCGCGAAAGTCAAGCTTACACCGGGGCCAGTTACACACTCGGGCTACTCTGGAGCCGGTTCCTACTGGCACAGATAGATTCCAAATGAAGCACGCTTTGATTTCTCTTCAACCAGGACACAGAGAGCTGTGATACCAGGTGGAAGAGACATGGCAGAGATGCGGCAACAGCACCAAGGACATGAGACAGAGAGGTGGGCTTCCAGGCTCAGAGGGAGAAAGCTGCATGCCTCTGGGTGGGAGGCTTGCTGGGTGGCCTAGAAGGTTGTTTTCAGGCACTTAATGGGGATGGGGAGGAGGAGGGGTAAGACTGGCACCCACTGAGCTAGAGGGCAGGGACTTCAGGCCTAGGTTTCCTGTTGGAATAGATACTTAATCTGCCCAGTGACACTTGCCCAAGCAGGACAGAGGCCAACGGCTTAAGTCAGTGTCCTGAAAAAAATAACTGAAGCTTGAACAATCCTGATCCAGATTTGTGATCCGTCATTTCACCCATGACCCCTGTAGTCATGAGAACGGTCCCTTTGTTCTACGTGGCCGTTGAAACCAATCTTGAACTCAACAGAGAAGTTGGGAGTGTTGGGTGGGTGGGAGACGGATGGTGCCAGAAAAAGTAAAGAAGGTTGGCGTGTGACCCCCGCCCCCCCGCCCATTCCTATGGCTCTTGTGCTAATTAACAATGCAGGTTGATTCCCTTCCCCCCTTGTTCAGTTAGAGGAAGTGAGACACTAACACAGTGTTTAGTTTACTGGAATAAACAGTAAGATACGTCAGGCTCAAAACTATCTTATGCTCTAGATACCATTTCAGGAAGAAAGAGAACTAAAAGGAGATTCTGTCACTTATCAAAAATCACTGTTAAGTTCCTCAGGTAGAATTTCCAGAACCCATATTGTATGCCAATATATACTACCACTAAAACAAAGAAAAAGCTTGCTCTCTGATCTTCCTGTACTCCCATCAGAAAGTCTTAATATTTCCTGTTTTCTAGGTGGTGGGCTGTTCAAACCTAGCAGCAGTCTCTTGGGGGGGAAATCGAGACCATCTGCTTCCACAAACACGAGCAGTCCTGGAAACCCACAGGGGCAAACAGTTCTCCTCTGTCCTCCATGGTCCCTTTGACTTGGAATGGGCTTGAAGACAGTGAGTTTGATTTGGGTTTTAGGTTGTTGTTATGGTTGTTAGGGATCCTCCAGTGAATCCTCACTCATAACAACTCTTTTTGAGGGAGTCAAACTGCGTGTAGTTACTTTCATAGAAATAGATCTCCGGGTCTTTCTCTCGGGGAATCCCTGGGTGGGCTTGACTATTATCCTTTCTGTGAGCGGACAAGTGCACCACTGTGGGTCCTCGTGGTCCAAGTTTGCAGATCATATTTTCTCCCCTGATGGTTCCAAGATGTGTAAAACCCGCCTTTTGGATTCTAGTTCTAGAAGTACATGGATGCTGTGGGACAAGGGAAGCTGGAAATCTTGGAAAAAGTCCTCCTGCTGAAAGAATGGGGTTTTTGCTTCTCTCGTCCCCTCCTCTCCCTTCCTTTCCCTCCTCCTCTTGTCTCCTCTCCTCTCCTCTCTCAGCAAGTTTTACACACGCAGCTTAAAATTCACTTACAGAAACATTCCCCTTGGGGTTTTGCTGGAAACCTGATTTATATGCAATATGATCTAAAGTCTTTTTGCCTTCGTCGTGGGGACGTCATAAAATGGCAAACTCGTCCCATGCTTAGTTTCCTGTCTCCTGCCTCTCCATCTTCTGTGAGCTACAGCAGACTCACTCAGCCTCCATAAAGCTGTTTCCAATGCCTCTCTGGCTCTAGTCATCCTGCCTCTGAGTCCCCCCCAGAACCTCATAGATGTCCTAGAAGAACATTCATCACACCATATCGTATGTTTCTCGGCCTCCACAGGTAGACTTATGATATATTCAGATTATGACAAACCACGCTTATAAACTTCTGTTATTTAAAAAAAAGATTTCTCAGCATTAATGGTAAGTGCTACATAAAACTCATCACATAAAAACCTCAGACAGATCACTCTTCCTAATTTTCTATCTAAGAACACCATTCCCATTTCCATAGGATGTAACTCCTTCAATAAACAGCCCAATTGCCACAAATGACAAATACCAACATCGTCCATTGTTGTTTATTTTGTTTTGTATGTTTTGTGTCTATGGATGTATTTATGCATGTATACATGCAATAAAATATATCTTCAAGTTTATATGTAACATTTCAACACTGACAGTCAAATAATATCAGTTTTATAGAGCAATCAATAATGACAGAAAATAATAATCTTAAAAATTGAATAATACAATGAAAAATAATATTTCATTTATATTACAACCAACCTTTGTCAAAGTCCTTTGAATTAAAAATCCGAAAAACCAAATTCAATTTAACGGGACCCCTGAGTTAAAGTTAGCAACTACCTCTTCAAGGGTTCTTAATCTCACTACTGTTGATTTGGGGATCAGAATATACACATTTAACAGGATCCCATTGGATGCCAGTAACAGACCCTCCCCCAAATTTGTGGCAACCAAATTTAACCCCAGATATTGTCAAATATCTCCTGAGTTGGGAAGTAAAATTGCTGCCATTTGAGAACCACTGCTCTAAATGCCACAAATCCAAAGGACTGTGGCTGTGCTATTTGTCATCCAGCACAGCCAAGGAGAAGCGGACCCAACAAACAGCCTCCTTTCTGAATAACAACACCTTGTTGTTCCAGAATGCACGGCACTCCTGCTTCAATCTAAAGTGAAAACAAACATTATGCTAAATTGCACTATTAATTCATGGAATGTGTAACTAAACCCTTTGAATATCAGAAAACATTTTCCGTAACTTCAAGCCATAAAAAGTGTATATATAGGTCACAGAATTGCATATGCATTTGTGGGGTGTCGAGAAAGGCAAGTCTATCTACTCCCCAAAAGTTGCAGTCTTGCAATCTCTGTTTACCTTGTCCTGTAGGGTCACTGTTAGTCAGACCTGACTTCAGGGCTGTGAGTGAGTGGTATGGGCTGTATGTGGATATATATGTTCATATATGTGTATGTGTTCACATTTGTATACATATTTAGTATGCACACACATACACACATTGAATTTCACTAGTAAATTGCATTCAGAAAATGGATAAAAGTAATCCATTATCTCTAAACACATCATACCTACAACATTGTGTTCAGGAAGATATACAGGGAATCTCTAGTTTTTTCATCCAAACCCATTCATGGAAAAAAAATGTCTATTTTGAAATGTCAAAATCAGAGAGTTGATTAAATAAAGAAGTACAGACAATATGATATTACTTCCACCCCACCCCCACCCCGATAAGATATTCATCTCTTCCCAATTTAGTGCAGAACAGTTTAAAGCCTGACTTGCCTCATTTCTGCAGACTAGTTTGCCATTCCTTTGCCATGAAATCTAGAATCGCTCTGACATTTAAACCAAGTTTGGATGAAAGGTGTCTGCTTCACCTCAGAACTGAATTGGTCCTGCACATCTTCATTTTATTTCCCGAGCTGAGGTTTTACTTAAAGTTCCCAACATGAGACAGATGTGTCTTTTCGTGTCTAAGCAGTTTCAAATCCATGAAAAGGGGAGCCTCCCGCTGAGATGCTACAGCCATTAGTAGTGCTTTGCCGAAGTCGAGAGATCCGTGCAAGAAAGAAACAAGGGCAGCCCCTCTGTGGTCCTTCTGTCATGGCAACCCCTTTCTGAATCATAATTGAGCTGCGCACCACGAGGTTGTCAGTGGTTGGCTTTTCAGAATTACATCACTAGGCCTTTCTTCTGAGGTACCTCAGAGTCGGCTGAGTCTCTAACTTTTGGTTTCACAGTCTGGAATGTTAGTGGTGTGCACCACTCTTTACAAATTCTGTTGACCGGTTGGGGTGCCTTGGGGTGGATTTGAACTCATGGTGGGCCATGTGACAGATTATGAGCCATGTGACAGACAGCTGCCTCCTGGGGATAGCAGCTGAAATCTTTACAAAGACACACCCTCAGGTCCTTCTCCCAGAGAGCCGGTGGGTAGATGACCACCAACAACCATTCAGCTCAGAACAGGGAGCTTATGCCTTGGGCTTCCTAGGCTCCTTTTACAAATTGGCACCCACTGCTGCTGAGCTCATATTGATTGTTAGAGACGCAGGGCAGAGGTGCTTTGAGACTGTAAATCTTCTCCCAAACACACAACCTCACCTTTCTCCTGTGGAGCAGCTGCTGGGTTCCATCCACTGACCTTATGGTTCGCAGCCCAAAGGATAACCCACTATGCCCCCAGGGCTCTATCATTGCAGTAGCTATATGGGGCATCTCATTTTTTCTGCCTGATTTTAAATATATTAGCTAACATTTTTGCTATGATACTATGAGACAGGATTTAGTCTTGCTCCTATAGAGAGGAGAGGATTGCATATCCGGATAGCAAATTCTTGTGTGATGTCAGGCACCTGGGCCGTGGGAGGGGCAGCCCTCCTCCCTTGCTGCCTCCCTCTGATACAGCGTCTCCGAGTAGCACTTTACTGTTGGATTCAAAGTGACAGCCAGGAATATTTCCAATCCTCCTCTCTCTCTGACCCTTTCCTCAGGACCATAACCCTCCTCCATCCCCTCCTTGCCAAAAAATAAGAAAAGATAGGAAGGCCAGTGAAAGTAACAGAGAATCAAAGCTGTACGCATTTGTAAGGCAGTTCGATTCAGATGCACTAAGGGCCTGCACCTTTGAGATACACCAACAAATCATAGCCTTTGGCTTCCTGATTTGTACCCATGGTCTCCTTTCCATAGCGTAAAGCAATCCCTTGACTCCAGTCCGTGTAACAGAGCTAACATCACGGGGACACACGTCTGGGTCTCTGCAAGGCACTGACAAATGAGTTGTTTTCTGCCCTTTGGGCTGTGACACAACCCAAACCGCATGCTCATCAGGGAGCCGCTTCCTCCAGGGACCTGGGAAGAACCCTTTTGGAGTTCAGCCTGCGGAGGCTTATTTAGGGTCTGGGCCCTGCAGCACAGATTCTAACGAGCTACATGAATGTAGCATCTCTGAGCTTCACTGAATCCTTCACACTTATCAGCTGACCTACTTTCAATGAAAGGAATCTTGGGGGCACAGCGGTTAAGTGCTCAGCTGATAATGGGGAAGTCAAGAAAAACAAAAACTGAACTCAACTGCCATTGGGTTCGATGCTGAGTCATCGACAGTCTATAGGACAGGGTAGAATGGCTCCGGTGGGTTTCTAAGATGATGACCCTTTATGGGAGTCGAAAGCTTCATCTTTCTTCTTCAGAATTGGCTGTGATTTCCAGCTACTGACCTGGAGGCTAGCAGTCCGATGTGCAGCCACTAAACCACCAGGGCTCCTGTAACACCTACGTAGGGGGCTCAAATATCCTCGCGGCTCCCTGGGGGCCTGACTGGCAGTCTGCTCCCATGGAGGTTACAGTCTAGGAAACCCTATGAGGCAGGTCAACTCTGTCAAATGGCGTCACGAAGAATTAGAATCAACTCGAATTTAGTCTTGATTTATTTCTCAATAAAGAGTACAGCATTGAAAACAATATGGAGCCATTCTACTCTATCATATAGGGACACTGTGATTAGAAACAGACTCGACAGCATCTAACAACAAAAACGATTCCGTTTCGTATCCATATCTCCTCCTGGCTCTTGGCACGGTCAGTTTGCTATACTGTTGTGACTTGTATTTTGTGTTGAGGCTGGAAGCTATGGCACTGGAGTTTTGAATCCCATCAGGGTCACCCAGGGTGGACACAGGGTAGTGGACCTACTAGAATAAGACAGATGAGGGAAAGGGTCTGAATAGCTATATCAGAAAATTAGTCAAGGAAGCAGGATATTGCCCAACACAGTGCAGAAAGAGGAGCACCCTCGGTTGAAAGACATACAAAGACCACAACAAGGAACCCGAACATACAATGATCAAAATAACATCATAGGACCAAGCAATCCTTCGTTCTGTTTTATGTAAGGTTGCCAGGAGTCAGAGCTGCCTTGACATTAGCTAATAATAGCACACTTGTTTGCCTATCTTGCTAGGCTTATCTATCTACTTCATAGAGTCAGAATATTCAAATGAGATGATATGGGTCAAAACTACGCAAATCATACGGCACACCTCATGTTTAGTGAAGTTGGTGTCATTGCTAAGTCCAGGCTGAAAAGCTCAGACAGTCAGGCTCACACACATGGACACTCACACAGAAACGGTGCTCCAAATAACAGAGAGCTCTCAAAAAAGGTGGATCTGACCACACACTTGATCATTCCAAGTCAGCAAAAACAGACCCCATTTAATCTGGATAAGGGTGTGACAAGGTCAAATATTGATTTACGTTTCCAAGGGAGATTTTATCTATATATACGCTCTTTCTGAAAATATGTGCTGCCTTTTGTTTCATTCAGTGTTTCTGTGTGAAGCAGAGATGGTTAGGGACCCACAGAATGGCCAAGATAACATGCCCCAGCTTATAAATGAAGCCTGTATTGACCTGAGTTGGCCCTTTGACTTTTGGCATGCAAAAATGGAAACTTCTATAGATTGTACTGGAAAATGCATGAAAAACGGAAGTGAAGCAATTTAAAGGCTTTGGGTGATTCACATATTAAAACATATACATCTTTTCTGCTTATTTACATAAAAACTATATTGTAACACCGACTTTTTGTAAAGCAGAATAATGCTGTGCACATCGGTGGTCTCTTTTTGAGAAGTAGGGCTTTACCCTCATCTTCCCCGAGTTCACTCAATGACATGCTTGCAGAGTCCTAGTTAACAGCAAAATTCACTGCCACTGAGCTGATTCCGACTCACCGTGACCCTATGGACCAAACAGAACTGAGACTTTAGTTCTTTATGGGAGTAGAAAGCCTCGTCTTTCTCTTGTGGAGGAGGGAGTGGTTTTGAACTACAGCCCAAGGGTAGATTTTAGAGATGACGATGCGACTGGAGAGAAAATATTAGATCAGGAGCAATCTCACCAAAACTTCAAAACTTCAGAATGTGCCATTTGTCCCCAAGTTGATTCCCTCTCATAATGACCACATATAGTAGCAATTCCCAGAGAACTTATTAGGCATTCAATGCTTAGTTAAAAAGTCATCATCCACCCACATTCTATACTCCCCTATATTAAAGTACCTCCAGATAATTCTGGAGGAGGAACTTTAATAGGTGGTATAAAACATTTCAATTTGTAAATATACTTGACTTTATGATGGAATTATTAAATACCAAAGAGCAGACCAAAACACGATTTAAAAAAAATCATTTGTTGATTCCTTCCTTTTTTTCACCAATGATTAGATGGGATGTAGAGCTGCTGGAGGACCAGGTGATCTGGATCCCATATAGGATGCTCTTTTCTGAGAGTGCTCAAGCTTATTATTTTGTCTCAGGAATCTCGCTTATCCATAAAAACAGAAAAAACTAGCTATGACAAATAACAGGAATCACTTCGATGGCAACTAGCAACAATAATCTCAAAAATAACTTCCTTTTAAACTGTCCCGACAGAAAAAGCAGATAGTGCCATAAGGCTTCCAGGAGGGTAACTCTTTGCTGATGTGGATTGCCACATCTCTCTCCCATTGGGTGGCTGGCAGGTTGCTACCACGGGCCTTTGGGTTAGCACCCAGTTACTTTAACCACCGTGCCACCAGGGTTCCTTCAAATTAAATAAGGTCATATATATCGAGCATAATATTGGCACATTACAAAACACTATAGAGAGATGTCTATTATGATCACTATTGTTGTTAATTCATTAGAATGTAGACAGCTCCTTCTAATAACACTTTCCCTTTTCACATTAATCCTAAAAGCAGATTAAGAGATT
This sequence comes from Tenrec ecaudatus, assembly GCF_050624435.1. Taxonomy (NCBI): domain Eukaryota; kingdom Metazoa; phylum Chordata; class Mammalia; order Afrosoricida; family Tenrecidae; genus Tenrec; species Tenrec ecaudatus. The sequence goes on along the minus strand of NC_134533.1, from coordinate 30,582,182 downwards.
GTGATGTGACTTCCATTTCCCTGGATCTTGTTACTAAGGTAGACAGTTACAAACCTATCTCTCAACCAATCCTTTATCCCAAGGAACAGTCCTTCTGCCTGTCCCCTAGGCTTCGGTGCGAACAATCATAAAAATGTAAACCAGACCAAACCCTTTGCCATCTAGTCAATTGCAATTCAAACCTAATCTCCAGCTAATGTCTGCACCCAACTTGACCCCTCTGTTTTCCATTCTATTCCCTCTGAAAACCTAACAGAACCAATGAGCGACAGCGGCATTAGTCACTTACACTTTAGTTAGAATGAGGGTTTAAAATCAAGTTTTGATGTAAAGGGAGCACAAGGGCGCCTAGGGTCTGAGGAAGCATGCGTGCCCCCATGGATTGGGTGTGCGACAAATGGAAAGGCTGGCCTGAGGATCTGAGCTATGCGTCAGTCATGTCATCATCGTCTTGCAGGTGGCCCCTATTAGGAAGTAGCAACAGTCCATTTCCCAGCATCAGGCAGGAAATGAGGATTCCCTGGTGGTGCAGTGAGCCACCTGCTGAGTCGCTAACCTCAAGGTGAGCAGTCTGAAACAACCAGTCACTCCTCAGGAGAAAGATGAGACTCTCGACTTCCAAAAAGGGTTAGAGTCTTGGAAACCCAAAGGGGCAGTTCTGCCATCCTCTGAGGTCGCTTGGAGTCAGAACTGACCCGTTGACAGTGAGTTCGTTTTTTTGGAAGGGAGAAAATAAGTCACAGATGAGTGTGCTATAATTTTATTTCTGTGCTATTCTCTTGCATCCAGTTACATTTGTGTGTTTGTGTGTGCATGCATGCATTTCATTCTCTCTTCGCCAGCCTGGACTGAATGCGGCTGTGTGCTTCTGAGGATGTAACAGTAAATGCAACCAACAAAATGGCCTGCCTCCCACAATATAACTTTCTACGGAGGAAGACATACATTAACAGACAAGTAAATCTACCGCATTTAAGATGACACTGAAGATTGTAGACAGAAGTAAGCAGGGAAGGAAGGAGGGTGGAACACATGAGCGGGAGTGTGGTTTGCACTGGTGGTCAGGCAAGTCTTCCTGAGGGGTGACATTCGAGCAGATCCCTGAGGCAGCCGGCTTTGAGTCAAAGGACTGTGTGAGGAAGGAGGAAGACGAGGCAGGCAGAAGGAACCGTCAGCCAAAGACCCTGACTAAAAAATAGGCCTGACATGATGAGAAACACAGCAATCTCCTGATGCCGTCATGATATGTCTAGCTATTGCTCGGAGGTATCAAAAGAGCGAGGATGATAGACACCCAATAGACACTAGTCTATATGTTTGCATGTTTCCCTAGTTTAGATAAATTCACCCAAACATGATGTCTGAAAAGTATGTAGAATGGTACTCAGCTACTTAGCCAATAGCTCAGTGGCTCAAGTCCATCAGCTGTGGCACAGGAGAAGGATGTGCCAGTCTGCTTCTATAAAGACTCCTATGCACCTGATGATCCTGGGGGCAGCTCAACCAAGTCCTAAAGGGTGTCTATGAGTCTGACTAGACTATGTAGCAGTGGTAGGTCGATGTCACTAACATTTATCAAAGCCCTGACATGGAATTCTCACATTGAGTTAGGTGCTTTCATGTACAAATTATAAACATTTCAAGTCAGGATTATTTTAAGAGACTCCCGGTCACTCTGGTCTACCACCTCCATCTAACAACAGTATTTTGCTCTCCTAATTCATCATGGAAGCCCTGGTGCTGTAGCGGTTATAAGTGGAATTGCTAAATGAAACATGGGGCTTTCTTCCCGTGTAAGGAGGTGTAGTCTCAGAAACTCACAGGGCCAGCTTGGGCCCCAATGGTGCAGTGGTGAAGCACTTGGCTACTCATGGAAAGGTTTGAAGTTCAAACCCCATGGGCTCTCCATGGAAGAGAGTGGTGGCGATGTGTCTCTGTGCGGAGCCCCACCTTGAAGACCCTTTGGTAGTTCTATTCCATTCTCATGAGCCGCGATGAATTGCAACTACTCATTAGCAGTGCCGTCAGAGTTTTTGGATGAGGTCTATAAGAGTTGGAATTGTGTTGATGGAAACAGATGTGGGTGCAGCGTAATTTATTCAGTTCAATAATAGTTTTTATAGCGTTCAAGCCAAATGCAGAAAGCGCAAGTCATTTTCTCTTAGGCTTGTCTGACTTTGTGCCAGTGCCGGGGCCTCTCTCAAAGGGAAGAGTGGAATCCACACAGGCATATCATAGTGGCTCTAATCTGGGGTTGGGGAAGTACTTGATTCCATACAAATGCAAGATATCTCATTTATACAAGGACTGTTTGTCTATCAAATTCATATATCTAGGAGATGGCTTTATCTTTATAAGGAAGCCAACAAATGTCTGACCGAAGATAAATTAGATATTATATCACTGCCTGCCAAACTCATATTTTACTTCTAGCAAAGCCACAAAGGCTCTCACCCAGAACCCATTTATTCATTCCTTAGGCACAATTCTAATGTTTTTGAAATCATAGTTTTGCAGCACATATGGCTGGAAGCATCAAATTACAAAGGGATGGAAAATGCCTACAGAGAAGTTCAGGGATGTAGCATGATTAGGCGCTACGACTGCAGCAGAACTTCAATGAGATGGGTTAGCATAGTGGCTACAATAGTGGACTCAAACCTATCCCTCAGTGTGAGATGGTGGAAGAGCAGGCAGGGCTTCATTCTGTTGTATACAGAGTTGCTATGAGTTGTAATCAACCAGGCAGCAATGGACTGAGTTGGAATGAAATAAGTTGGAACTAACTCTGAGGGCCCTCTCAGGAATAACAACAGTGGCTACAGAGTGACTCTAGCTCTAGTGGTGACACTCTCTGTTATCTACTCATTGTACTTTTATAACAAAAGTACCACAAGAGGATGGCTCTCACAATCAGAAATGTATTCCCTCACACTGCAGGAGGCCCCGGTTCTAGAAAAGGTTTTCCATCTGTGTCAGACCTGGAGGAAGTTTCTTGTCTATTTTTAACACCTGCAGTATCCCTTACAGATCCCCACATGTCCCAGCATATCACATCAGATCACATCATGGGAGAAGATTAGATGGTCACATAACTGACATACCACTGAGAATCATGGACTAGCCAAGTTGACACATGTTTTGTGTATGGGGAACAATTCATTATATGACAGAGACCATTGATTCTCTTGGTTATGTTTAAATGGTTTTAATCACTACCCTCTGGATCATTGACCAAACAATAACCGAGATCGGAATTGGGGTGTTTGAATCTGGACACTGAGGTCTTTAACTACAGCAGAAACAAATTACATGTGGTATAAAGGTCTAGTTTGAAGTAACATCATCCTGGATTCAAAGTCAAGGACACAACCAACAAGAGGGATGACTTTGAGTATGGTGCTTAAGCTCTGAGCCTGTATTCTCTGTCCCTGGGTCTGTGAGTGATGATAATAGTCCTGGAAAGTTGTAGGGAATATTAGAAGGAAGCATATGGATGAATAGACATAAAACTGAATGGCATTCTTCCTTTGATACTTGTCCCATGACTCAGACCTAGGACTTTGTGCTCACAAAACAAGAAACACTCGGAACATAACGGTGCCTAGAAAGGAGCAGATTCTCATTTGTCAGCGTGTGAATGAATAGAATGAATGAAGTTAAAAATGAACGCCTCAATGAAAACGGTTAACCAGAGGCCAAGGATCTTTACAAGTCATAAAGGAAGCTGCCAACGAATACCAAATGGTATTGTATCCAAGACTAGAGATGTGGAATCTTTTTTACCTTTACAGTTTTAAATCTTATTCTTCAAAATGAAAACTATGTAAATGTACTCGGAGGTAGTCTGGCCAAAGGCACGGTGCCATTTGATGTTTGCTTTTGACCAGTGCTTCCGCTGCAGCCATAGTCAATCATATATTTTTTGTTTTACAAGGAAGAATCCACTTTTTTTCTTCTGGAGACAGATGCATCAAGCCATGGAGTGCTTCTGCCAACCATGTCCCGCCAGGGTCCTGATGTTTTATTTCATTATTTCACTAGTGCCGGCACTTTCCATTAACTTGGATCCTGCTCCAGAGTGTTCCTTCCAGAGGACATTGCTTCTTGGCTCTTGTACTTTGAAGGGCTGCTTAATACGTTACTGCAAAGAGCAGACCCCTTGCCAGGAAAGAAGCAGTGGCCACCCAATTCTAATCAGTTTCTGCCAATATGATTATAAACTTGGCATAATAGTATGTTGATTGGGATCCACCTGGAACCGGCAGAAGTAAATCAGAAAAATCCTATTGGCTGAGTAGAGAAGACTCAGCAAAAGACGTTAACCCACCTCCGTGGTGGATTATAGGTTTGGGCATTATAATTGCAGATGACGAAGCAGGTCGAGCAGAGCTCCTGAAAAAGTTTTCCTTACTCATAAAAGTCACAGAAAAGAGATCGACCCTTTGTCTGGTCTAGGCCACATCTGAATACAGTATCTGCAACAGGGAAATCCACCTAAAGACAAAGCTGACACTTGGAAGAACAAAGCGATAGACGGGTATTTGTCTTTGGTGATGCTGCGAACCAGTAAAGTAAACCAGAAGCACTCTCCTCCTGAAATTCTATGGCAACACAAATTTCCGAACTTTTAAAAAGCCTGTAGAGATACCAACAGGTAGAGGCCACACTAGGCGGTGAGTAGGCTCACCACGGAGAGCATGGTTCTGTAATAGATTCAGCACCTCAACCATCTGGAACTGCAAAGCTGCTCCCTACAGTTAACAATTCCCTCTATGTGCTTATCTCCTAAGAATAACAAAATTGATCTTTTTGCTTGGTGTCCATCCTGCTTCACAGTAGCTAGATGAATCTCCCATCCCCACAAACAGGTCCAGTAGAGGAGATGATAGAAAGCAGCACCCAACTCTCTGCTCCTTACATTTGAATTTGGACTCAATCTAAATGATCAGCCACGAGTATGTCTATGACCATTTCTCAGCACTTGTTGGGATATTTGGGAAACAAAAAACCCACCTCAAAGATATTTTCTCTTTAAACTCCCCAGCTTTTCAAACTCATTGATTTTTCCATTTTCTAACTACATATTTAGAGAGTGGTAATGACTTGAAATAACAAGTACACTAATAAGTATAAGAGGTACTTTAAGTAGTTCATTAAAAATTGCATTATCTTTTAGTTTCACAAATTTTTGGAGTCCCTCCCCCACATGTATATTGCACGTGTGTGTGAGAGAGAGTGTGTGCGTGGCATTACTTTTGGGGAAAAGACACTTTATTTAAAATGTGCTGTTTAGTTTCTTACCAACTACAATTTAATACATCTAGAAGCAATTGTCATATGCTTATCAGATTTATACATGCTCATTAGGTTCCTAGGCTATAATAGTTAAGCCAGCAGACCACCAGGTATTTTTTCCCATAGAACCACTTGCCGGCTTTGCCCTAACAAATGAAGACAGTGTTGGCAGCTGTGGTAGTTACATGATTTCATGTCAACTTGATAAGGAAAAAGGGATGGAGTGTGTAGCCTGTCAATCAGATCACAGACTGATGATAGCTCTTGGTGGGGCTGGCCTTCTCTTAAGTATGATCCTGGAAATTCCCACTCCACCCCGTCTTTCTCTGCCTTTGTTTTCCTGTTGATGAGCCACACTGAGAACTTCACAAGCGCAGTGATGCGGCCACCGCCATTGGACCCACACAACTCTGCACCCATTGGCCTGTGATCTTCCTGCATTCTGCATCATTGCATGTGGCTGTGTAAGTGTGAAGAGGGACTGATGGACTAGTACTGGAATTATGGTTTAGTATCAGAATTATGGATGATTTATATTGGTCTGGGATATTTTATTGATGCACAATTAATTCTTGCTATGAAGCTCTTTCTTTTACATAAATGCATGTCTCTGAATATTTTTCTCCAGTCGATCTGGACTAATACCAGGGTGGTAAATTGCTAAACTGGATCAGTTGCTTACTAGGTGCCAGCTACTGTTATGGTCATTAGCTTCTTGAATTCTCACAATGATACACTCAGTTTCAGACACTTGTTCTCTTGATTTTCCAAGAGGAAACAAAGACATAGTAAGTAGAGCAATGTTGCAAGGCCTCACAAATTAAATGGGATAGATGCAGATTCTAGGGAACTTGGCTAGATTAGACGCTTCCTGCTGAAAGTGCCCACCCTACCATAAGAACACCCTACACAGAAGACAGAACATGAGACCCCCCACACTTGTACTAACTGTGCAAGGACATTTCAGAGCAATTATACCACTAGTATCAGAAGTAGAAGAAAGGCAGAGTAATTTAAAGGAATAAATTAACTTAAATAAGCAGAGTAATTTAAATAACTTACAAGCACAAAATCTGTATAATATTGTCAGTGTCACGCGGTGGGGCACATGGGCATAAATGTTTAACAATAGACCAAGTTGCCTATAAAAATGAAGATAAAACTATTAAATGAGCTAATAAGTCGCAAAAGAAACTGCTCCTTGTCTTTCCTTATTCACGGTTCCATTATTCCATTTAGTATCCCCTCCACAAAGTTGCACTGCTGCTCACTCGCCGGGGTTACGTTGGAGTCTAAATAAATGTACTTGCTTGGGAACACACGGCACCGAGGCCCCAGCGTTGGACTTTAGTTGAGCTCCTAGCTATCCAGCTGGAGACTAGATGTCCCTTCCTCTACTCTCCTCAACGTTGTTTATGTGACTAAGTTCGGGCTAGGACAACATGAACACAGTGCTGTGTGCTACGTTACTTGAAGGTCCATTTATCTAAATTTTCGGAAGTTATTTGTCCTAAATATTTTATATGGATATGATTTCAAAAAGTCAACACGGCACCGATGACTATCAAATTTGATGACTGGGGACAAGAGGGCAGAGAGACCAGGGGCCTGGGGGTCATTATGAGAAAGCTCAGCCTCCCTCCCAAGGACAGCCAGCTGCGCATGCCTACATGAGAGAAATTAACTGTGCTCTGCTTTGATTCTGTTTCCATTCAAAAATCCGCATTGCACGAATTTGGTTTCCATTTCCTGTGTAATGCCTATGTGTAAAGAATTTAGAATTGTAGTTGACATATACGAGTATCTCATTAAATGTTACCTGTCAATCAAATTATCGATCAAATGTTTCAAGTGTTACTGAATGCATTGACAAAAAACAAAGCCAAACAAGCAGCAGCAACAACAACATGACAACAACAACTAGGACTTCAAGAATGGACAAAACACCAACAACATGCTTCCAGAACTAACCAGAACATGAAATGAGGAATTTCATTGATGGTGTCAAATGAATTTTGGCAGAAGGCTGAGAATGCCAGAAAGATGTTTACTTGTATTTTTTGCTTCTGCAAAGAGATTTCAAAAAAATTAAAAATTAAAAAAAATTAAAAAAAGAGATTCCATTTAGATCATGAAAGATGATGGATAAAACGGCCAACAATGGGAATTTTAGAACACTAAATTGTATTCATGATGAACTGTACTAGACTAACAGGTAGTTTTCAAACAGACCCAGGGTCTAGTCTAGAGTTTAAAATCAGGAAAGATGGGCGATACACTTGTATCCTTTCTCTGTACTTATTGGAGCACACCCTAAGAAACGAATCTGAGGAACTGCCCTCGAAGAGGAAGAGTGCAGCCGCACGATTAGAGGGAGGCTCACCAATGGTCTGTGAGAAAGGACACACTCTTGCTTGCTTTAATGAAGAGGACTTGACACACTCGCTGATAGAAATCAAAGATTACAGTTCTCAGTTTGGAGGACAACTCAGTGTAATGAACACGCAAACCTCTCAAGGGGATCGGCAGACGCCATGAGGATAATTGGAAGCAAGCTTAAAGTTGTGAGGACATCATTTCACTTGGATCCACAACCGATGTTCATTGAAGTAGCAGTCGAGAAATCAAGTCACATCTTATATGGGACAAATCTTCCGCACAAAGTGCCTTTAATAAAGAATTAAGAAGTAACGGTGGCACTTCGGTACTGAGGTGGTCCTGACTCACGCCAGAGCCATGGCTTTTGCAATGGTTTCATGTAGCCCTTAAAACTGAACCATGAAGAAGGAAGCCTGACGAAGTTCTGAAGCCTCCGAAAGAGGGCGGCGGTGAAGATTATTGAATATACATGAACTACCAGAAGGAAGAACAACGCTATCTTGAAAATAAAACAAAACACAGCTAGAATGTTCCCTAGAATCAAATGGAGTTTGCACAACTGAGCAGGAGCGATTCGTTTCCAGAGAACAGCATCGCACTTGGTAATATAGAGGGTCCGTGAAAGAGAAGCCGCTTAATTAGATGGATTCATACAATAGCTACAACCAGGGACAAAGACACAGAAACAACTGTGAGGCTGGCATAAGGCCACAGAGTGTTTCGTCAGTTGTACGCAGGGGGAGCTATGAGTCACACCAACTTGAAGTCACCTAACAACGACATCAAGTCAACGAGTGAAAGAGCCAGTCTTTGAAGACAGAGAGCACTCTGTGCTTCCACATTCCGTGTTCTTTCCTTTCTGGGACAAAAAGCCGCCTCCAGTGTATAGACACAGAAAAAGCAGAATTATTTGAGAAGCTCGATGCTTGCCAACACTTTAAAATCCTTTGTACTTGGAGAGTTTTATTCACATATTTCAAGTTGTAAAGTTATTCTCGATTCAAAATTGTGATTTGAACATATATAGGAGTGTACACATGTACATGCACATAAATACATATACATACACACATACATGTATATATATATTTAGATGTTTTAAGAGTGTTTGGAGAATAGCTTTAAATGCAATAATACTTCTGACTCACTCACATTAGTCATGCTGTAAAACACTATGCAAAAAGACGAAGAAGGACCATGTGACCTCCTCCCTGGGGGACGGACAACAGAAAAGTGGGTGAAGGGAAAGATATGACAAAATAATAATTCATAAGTTATCAAGGGTTCATGAGAGAGGAGAGAGCAGGGAGGGGTGTGAAAAATGAGGAGCTGATGCCAGGGGCTTACATGGAAAGAAAATGCTTTGAGAATGATGAGGGCAATGAATGTACAGATGTGCTTTACACAATTGATGCATGTATGGATTGTGATAAGAGTTGTCTGAGCCCCCAATAAAATGATTTTAAAAAATTAAACATAAAAAGAAGAAGAAGAACCCCAAAAAAGCCTATTTGCAGGTTCTTCAAACTGGATGTCCTGACTCTGAATATTGGGCGCTTGCATCCTGTGGACCGTACTGTTTTTCCCCTTCACTGATGAATATATCTAAGCCCTCCTTGAAGAACCAAGCCTGCAAGCACTGGCTGGGGATTCCTGGACTATCATTCTGTCTCTCCTCTCAGTGCGTACTGTGGACAAAACTGCCAAGAAGAGGCATTTTGTCTTCAGGATACATTGTGCTTGTTCTCTCTCAGCCTGATCTCATTGACCATCCATCCACTCGTCAGGAAGAGGCAGGGTCCGTTTCACATCTTCTTCCAGATATCCTGCCAGTGACCAGAATATTCCCACCTCTTCAAAATTTCATATCTTCGAAACCTGCATAACTCATCTCTATCTACATAGATGGCATGACTAACAGGCTACTTTAGGGAAGTAGGAAAAGACAATGTCCACCCTGATTTTACCACACTGAACTGAATAACTAAAAATCAGAGTCCCGTGACATACACTTAAAAGTAATGCACGTGCTTTCCTGGGCGATTTGCTATTTTGAAGATAGTATGAATTTGGATAAAGTCTGCACGTCATTCTCCTCCCATTTCCACCACAATGAATGCTTCTTCCTGGCGTTTTCCTATAGCACCGAGCGGCCAATTGCTTCCACTGTTTGCATCCCATCTCTGTTTCTGATGAGGCTCTACAGGTGTTTCACGACCCTGTTTGCATCATTGAGCTCACAATCTGCCCGTTCACTTGACCTTGTGTATTTCATGTTCATGTTTTCCAGTGTCATCTTATTATTGTAGTTGTCCAAGGAATGTAAATGCATGCCATGTTGGGAAACTTAGTTTACTAAGTGAACATCACAGATTAAGCCATTAAACAGGTTCTCCACGCTTGCTCTACTTTCTAAACCCTCCATTGTCAAAATATCCCGTTAACTCCTTTTGTAATACCAAAAGTCTCGCATTAAAAAAACACACTTCCACTGAAGTCACAGCCAATGAAGAAGATTTTTTCCCTCTCTCTCTGAGAAAATAGATGTAACCAGTATCGAATATTATCCGCAAGATGTTACACCCAACAGCACGAATGGTGTCATTTGCTACATGCTTTGTCAGGAATTAAAATCTGAATGCTAGAGTTCGGAGTAAGGCAAACACAACAACAAGAAAGACGTGTCAATAAAATTCTGCTCAGGCAGACAAGTATGTGGTCTGCATTTGATGGGGGGATTATACGCACACATAAATAAATCATTAAAATCCACCCACTCAGAGCCTGCTCAATTCTAGGGTTTTGAGTCGCTGCAGGGACAACAGCAAATCTCAACATAATTTGTTTGTTTGCAAAATGAGGAGGAAGAATTTGACAGATCTTAAACATATACAGAGAATGAGTTTCTGCATTTATAGAGAGGCTAAGAGGGTAGTTCATCAAAAATGAGGAGCACGGTTTCCGATGTATCTTTGTCAAATACACACACACGTTAAACTGCTACAGTCAAGTCCAATTCCAACAGTTCCCAAAGGATGTCTAAATACTTTGGAAAGCCTATCATGCATTTTACTAAATAAAGTGCTCCTTGAAATCATAAGAAAGGGAAAAGAAGAAACACACACACACACACACACATTGATTGCATCGTATTGCACAGGTACCCTACGAGTCCTTAGAACCTGTTAAAAGTGAAACCAAATTCTGTCTTCCAGGAAGTCAATTCCACCTCAAAGAGACCTTCCAGGACAGAGCAGGACTGCCCCATAGAATTTCCAAAGTTATAATCTTTCAAGGAAGTTTCTTTCTCCCAAGGAGTAGCTGGTAGATTCAAAGGACAGGCCTTCACTACCAGCACTGTAACCACACGCCACCAGAGCTCCTTTACAACTGTTTCCTCGCTGCCACTGAGTGGACGCAGCTCCTGGCGACCCTAGAGGACAGGGTAGAACTGCCCCTGCCCTGCGGCTTTCTGAGGCTGACTACGGGAGCAGACAGCTTCCACTTTTTTTTGTGGTGCTTTTGAACTACAGACCGTGGGGACCACAGCCCATGGTGAAAAGACTGTACTGCAGGCTCATTAACTTCATCTAAGGTGAGAAAGTGGAGTAAGAAGGTTTGTGTATCTTCCTCAGTGGCATATCGTATGTAAACAGTGGAGACAGGATTCAGTCCAAGATTGTTTGGACTCGAATAGCGATCCTCTTTACATTGTTACACTGGGCAATACAAAAGGGAAATGTATTTATTGTAAGAATTTTGCCTCTTCAATCACAAATCACACCCCTTCCTTGGACACACAAACACATATATACATAAACAAACACATGCAAACGCACAAAAATTATTTGCTATCCATTCGACCCTTACTCATGGAAATCTCCTGTGTGTTAGAGTACATCTATACTTCATAGTGTTCTCAGTGGTGAATTTTCCAGAAATACAAGCAGCACAGAGAGAAACTCTCTAGCTGCACACTGGTCAAAGAAGCATGTATGCACAACACATTTTCTTGTGAATGAAGCCTCGCATGAGTCCACTGAAACATAGTAGCGTACTTGTTGACTTACTCTAGGAGATCTTCAGGCCTGTTCTTTAGGGTACCCTTGGGTGAACTTGAACCTCCATTTTTAAGTTAGCATCCAAGGGAGTTAACTCTTTCCAATGTAGTGGACTCCCATGAACATATTCTCATTTATGTCAAGGTCTACTCTAATTCTAAGTAGAAATTGATCTTTTTTTAATCTTGAATGCCACGTACCACTTCTATCATAAAATGCTGTTAAGGATATATTGTCACGGGAGAAGGAGATGTCACTAATTATTTATCCGAAAAAGCTTTATGCCTTCAAGAAGAATGAAATAATTCCTTTTTGTTTGCTTGCCACGACATTTAAAATTACTTTTGAGCTCGAAATAACATATAATACAATTCAATAGTTCAACCTTATCCAGAAAGATTGTGCAATCCTCACCACCATCAAGTTTGGAACCTTGTCTTCCTGCTGTACCCTCTGGTGTTAATCCCCCACTTCCTCCATCCTCCCTTTTGCGGGCCCCCAGATAATCATTAATCCAGGTGCTGTCTTCATAAATCTACCCATCTTAAATTACTGCTCATTTTGAAACAAGTTTTAAGATCCTAGTTGCTAATTTTCATGAGACCTGGGCACCATCTGATTTCTTCCCCACACTTTGCTATGTCACCCGTATCTTCAATGATCTCATTAGAGTGAGCACCAAGCAGGGTTATGTTACAAGAACTAATTGTTCTTATATTCGGACTATGATCAAGTGAGAGCTCAAAATTCATTCACATAACTATGGTTTCTGTATGTTCCGGGTTAACTTTTAGAGATATGATTTTCATTTTATTGTAGTACATCATAATTTATCTCCATGGGGCTTACAAGAATTCTATTAATAGTAATATTATTTTAAAGCCACTGAGTCAATTCCTACCAACAGTGACCCTGTAGACAGGCAGAATTGCTCCTGCGGGTTTCTGAGACTGTAAAATTCCTTGTCCATCAGCTGGTGGTTTCAAACTCCTGACCTTGCAGTTAGGAGCGCAACACATAACTGTTACGCCACCAGGGATCCTTCCATATTTTAGTTAATGTTCAAATACTAGTGAGTAAAGGGCATCAGAGATGTGTAAAACTTCTCATTAGACTCCAACACCAAAATATGAACTTGTACATCTTCTAAACATGGGAGACGGGGCACGAGTTGCACATGTCATGAGGGCTGGAGATATGGAAGTATTTTCAGCGACACTCATTTATGAAGGCAGAACTATACCTGATAGACTAATACATGTCCCCCACAAAAAAAGATGAGGGAGAAAACAGCCAATAGTTATTGGTCCTGGGTTGCCATAGAAGGAAAGAATTCTTAACCTAAGACATATGTCCAACTTGAACTTTCTCCTCAACAGCATGACTTATTTTGGTTCCTCATGGGTGTTAAATTAAAACATGTTCATTTAGTGAATTATCATAATGTATGGATTCATTGCAGTTGAATACAAATATGTCTTTATGAAGCTCATTGTATGTAAGTGAGGGGCTGAATGAGGCCGGATGGGAACATTTTTGTGCAAAACTAATAATTATACCTTAAGTTATAATATTTCCATCTGAATTTTCAAGTAGCAGGCATGCTTCGATCGGGGTTCAATGTGAAAACCGAGGAGAACATAAACAGATACAGAAAGGAGCTCAAGGGTCACATTGTTAGGGTTGCGCACTAGCGAGGACAAGGCAGCCTTGCTGTCTCCTGGAATACATGTGACTTTCTGTGAAGACCCTGCTGCTTTGTAAACTCCCTGCTTCAAATCTTTACTGCTTTCCCTGCCCTTCTTCCTTTGTGGATAATAAAGTGTATTAACAGGCCGTCAATGAGAAGAAGGCAAATTCCTCCTTTTAGGAGAATGGAAAGAAGCGCCCTCGTAGCAAAATCACTGTACTATGTCCTTATTGTACGACCAGCGTTTCATTCCATACGAGAATCAGTGAACTTCCCTCTCGAGGGTGGAATCTTGTGACATAACCTGTCTCCTATCAGATTGTTAATCTTTGAAGCACAAACTAAATATAGTCGAGTGGTGACTTGTCTAATATTGAGGGCATGCCTTTCTAAATGAAAATGCAGTACCATAAACGACTGTAGCAAAAGACACGTAAGTGATGTGCAAAACAGTCATAGCATCATGCTCATCAGAGACTGGCAATCTAGGGACATGTTAAAAAAAATGCTATGTTTATGATTCTGAGTTTACATTATATAAAATGTCACATAGAGTTTTATGGGGGAAAAGATCTTTGAAATTAATTACTCTTAAGGTATTTCGGATTTCAAAGAAGGAAATAGAGAGATTACAAACATAAAACACTATTTAAGAAAACCTCATGATTTTCAGAGACTGGAGTAATATGAAGGAGCCCAAGTGGAACCCTGAATTAACCATCGGGCTGCTGACAGAAACATGCAGGTTCAGATCCACCATCAACTCCTGCGGAGAAAGATGAGGCAGCCTCCAAACTCCCACAGAGCAGCCCTGCCGTCAGTGAGGTCACAGTGTGTGGGAACCCAGTTCAGAGCAAAGGGTGGGGTTCTTGGCTGGTTTGTTTCAATTAGCATTTGTAGAACTTTAGATAGTGACATGGGCAAAGACATTCACAAAAATCACAAGTTAAAAAAAATACCATTTTGAACACGTGGCATTTGGGAACCTAGCTGAAGAATCTGTTTAGACCTATGGTTGCCAGGATGAGCTGGACAGTCTTCAGATTACATCTGGAGTTCTGAAAACATGGTCCCATGCGGATCCCATCTCTGCATAATCTCGATCAGCAGGTCGGAACTTCCATGCTGGCAATGTACACCTCTTCTGAAGAGCCTCATGCACAGCCAGGTTGAGAACCACGGTTAGAGTCCCTCTAGGGAGAATCACTGAAGTATCTTACTTTACCAACCCTGCCGTTTCACTCACTTTTAAACCTCTTTTGAATTCTGGATTTTTCTGGTTTCCCTTTCTCAAGAAAGATGCTAATATTGGTACTTAAAAGCTCTGTATTTTAGACAGAAAACTGAGTGTGCAGGCCTCAAGTAGCCTCAAGTAGGATTATTTTTGAATTTATTTAGAGTCTACAGGCGCTGCTGCTTCCTTAGAGAGCTCGCAGCATCCCAACCCAGCAGTATTCCTGATGCAGAAAATATTAGTTGTGAACTGATATATCTCTTAATGAGAAGCAGCAGCAATAGTGCCCAGCAATGAGTCCAAAGAAAATATCAGCTTAGTCTTAAAAAAACCCCTCCACCCCAAAAATTATATTAAAAGAAAATATCGGGAAGAATAAGTTAATACTTACTGAGTTCTTACTAGGTTTTAAGCATTCATAGTAAATGCATGTTTTCGTTTTTTTAATAATGACAACTAACTGAAATGGGTATTATTATAATTATCCTTCTCTATAGTGACTATTATCATGCATATTTACTGTTTTGCCTATTAAAAGTGTGGAAATAAATATTTAGAAAATTGAAGTCCATAGCTTTCATGATTAGATGTAAGGTCTATTTCACTTGTTCTTCAACATGCTACTGTGCTGTACAACGGTACAGTCAAACACGATTCTGAGGATGACGTAGGATTAGGTAGCCGGTTCTGTTATATGTAACAGTTGCCATAAATTCAAACGGCTTTGACAGTAACAAACATAGACAATAAAACTGTTACCTTCAAACCAACAATCTCTATTGTTCTGCAACAACAGCACACCTCAAGCTAATGAAACCCTATCTTTCCTTTCCCTGTTATTTAACATGTTTCATTAACTATTACACAGTAAATGGTAAATGTGTACAAATCATTGAATAGCAAAACACAGTCTTTCTTTGTAGACCCTGAGGCATGTAAAGTTTTATCCTTGTTCCTCCCTGGGAACAAAATAGCCACCAACAGCAAGTTTGAAGAACTCAAATGAGGATATGAGGCATTATTTTTTATGGAGGAAAATCCTGGAATACCTGGCTAGCCAAATCCCCTTTAAAGTCGACAGATTCTAGGATAAATGCTAGCTGAGCGGTTAGTTAGACTACCGGAACATGAGATGGATCCACAGGTGATGTTTCTAGACTTAATCTACATTTCTAAAAGAGCCTCTCCTACCACCCATTCTAGTGTCCAGGCAAACTGATGATGCATGACTGCTGGAAATAATGACGGGGCACACAAACAAAGCCATTGTAGAATACTCGATCTTTTGGTTCGAACAACAGAGCTCTCAAATCCACTTAAGGAAAAGTCTGCACTCTTAAACCTTCGGTTTAAGAAAAGCAACATTCTCATCTACCTTGTTATTAGAATCTATAATTTTTCAAGCAACTTAGGGTGGAGGTGAAGAAAGGAGGCGCTGAGGCCTATTGACTTTTATTTTATATTCATAGAGTTGCTCTTTGCACAGTTGATTGGAAGTTGGAAATTCAATAAACAAAGATTTCTGCTAGCACCAGGTCTACAGCTGCAACTAACAAGAGCATTGAGTGTTTATAGGCAGAAGGAGGATGAGAGTTATCATGCATATCTGTGATTGTGATCACAGTAGTGTATACAAACAAACTAACTCCAAATGCCTCAATAGGAAGGCTAGGGGGGAAAGCTGAGAACATTAAATGAACACCTCCTACATTTCAAGTACTTGCACAATAGCGGGAAACACACAATTAGGATAGCCTTTTTAAAATCTTAAGAGATTTTCAAAGACTAAAGGGTTGGACTCACTGTAGATATGCCAGCGTGATTTCCATCAATGCTCTCAGCCCCGTGACAACCCAGATATCCTCATCTGCTATTCAAAAGAAAGTCTCCGAGGTGCTCTGCTTCCAGCACACTGCTAACCCTATAGACTATGTAAACAAGTCTGCTGCTTCACTACTTTATCGTCTATTTCCATCTTCTCGTCAGCATTGAGTTGTGAGAGAGACAACAGTGCACATACATTTTAGCATCAGGAAAATGAGCTTCCAATCAGTTGAATGACTTTCCCTCTACATCAGTGTTAGAATTCTCTTGCCTTCCATACAGGAGACCCAAGGATTCTCAGACTATGCACTCCTCTATGAGTAGTAGTTTGTACATTACTACCAAATTTCATAGAGATTTCCACACTAAGATGGAGTAGGTAGAAAGACTGGCTGACCATATATCAGCCAATGAAAACCTCAGTGACCACAACAAGCCGATCCCCAGTCCCTACCAGATCGTGTTCCATTGTACCTGTGCTGTATGCTGCACATAGTTGTCATGAGTTGGGATCCAACCAATGAAGGTAATAAGAACAAAAGAGATCATGAAGATCAAGAATAAAACTTAAATTTCTTTGCTTACTTACTTTAAGGCACTTTTGTGGGGATCACCGGTTAGAACCATGGGCTCAATCATAGCAGCAACCTTGGCGATGTCTCAAGACTGAGCAAGGGTTCCTTCTGTTCACATGAGGTCACCGTGAGTTTGAGACACTAGGTGGCATCTGACTACATCAACTACAGGAGAAAGACTCTCTTACCTAACACAAATAGGCAGGGCTAGCAAACCATCTAAAAGGCAAACTACATCTATTCATAGTGACCTATAGGATAGAGTAGAACTACTTTAAAGGATTTCCAAGGGGAATCTTAGAGTGCGAAAACATTCAACTATGTGGACAATAACAAACTAGAGGCATCCTTGAGAAGCATGGGTATCCCAGAACATGTCAGTTTGCTCATCTGAAACTTGTACCTGGATCAAGAAGCAGTTGTACAAACTGAACAAGGGGTTGCCACATGGTTCAAACTCGGGAAAGGTGTTGGTCCGGGTTGTACCCTGTCACCACACGTATTCTATCTGCCCTCTAAGCAGGTAATTGGAGAAGCTGGCCAATATGAAGAAGAATGCAGCTTCAGGATTAGAGGCAGGCATATTAAAAACCTGCAATATAACTAAGCTTGCTAAAAGTGAGGAGGACTTGAAGCACTGGCTGATGAAGATCAAGGACTGCAGCCTTCAGTGTGGATGACAACTCCATGTAAACAAAACCCTAACCCTCCCAATGGGATTACTGGATAACATCATGATAAACGCTCATGAAAGCAGCAGACAAGAGGTCAAAAGACATACTGCACTGAGTAAATGTTTTGAAAAGCAAAAGCAAAGATGCTCCTTTGAGGACTGTGGCAGCCAGAAAATGCCAAGACATGGTATTTTCAATGGTCTCATATGCATGTGAAAGTTGGACATTGAATAAGGACGAGTGACGTAAGTTTGATGCGTTTGAATTCTGGTGTTAAAAGTATCAAGGACCGCCAAAAGAGCAACCAAATCTATCTCAGAAGAAGTGCAGCCAGAATGTTTCTAAGTGGCATGTGTGGTAAAGTTTTATCTCATGTACTTTCAATATGTTGTTGGAAGAAACTAGTCCCTGGAGAAGGACACCTTGCTTGGTAAAACGGATTAGCAACAAAAAAGAGAAAGGCTCTTCACAAGATGGATTAACACCATGGCTTCGACTGGGTAATGTTTTGTTGTGTTGTCCAATGGGCTGCTTAGAAAACAGAACTGATGACAGTTCACAACAAGAACAGTCTTGATAGGAGCAGACTGCCGCGTCACTCTCCTGCAGAGCAGTTGGTAGGTGAAAACCTTTACAGTGAGTCACCAAGTGCCTTCACCATGGTGCTGTAGGGGCTTCTCCGAGCAGACACTTAATACTTGTGCTGAACAGAAGGTAGTCAGTGATGCTCAGGAATATTGTGCTTTTCTCATCAGTATTTCTGCTCAGCCCTCAACCTCTCACTGGAGTAGATGATGGAAGAGGGGAATCGCCCAGGTGAAAGACTTGCTGTGTGGCTGACAGGTACTCGGTGGTTATCAGTGGATTCATCGCATAATCACACTTCTGGTCCTGGTAATATCAACACTTTACAACACATCCGAGTTGAAGAAACTTGAGATTTAGCCACAATGACGCAGGCCACCTGCTTCATCTCCCACTCTTTCAGTTTCCATGTCAGTTCAGCTAGCGTTTAGTCATATTCAAAAGTTGCTATAGAAGCTAGAAAGTATTATTTAAAATGTTGGTAGGACACACCAATCCATGTACCCAGGAATGGATTCCAAAATCCCCCCACTATAGAGAACTCTACATGGAGTAGATGCTGTCACGGAAATGAAATGAGGAATGGGAAAATAGTTTAAGACGTTTATGAGAGATTTCATGAGAATGAGGTATTTGGTGGCCATACACAGAGAACACTTTTGCCACTGGCTTCATAGCTCTACCCTGAGACACACGGGGTCCTCGTGAGTTTGAATCGGCTAATCAGTGATTGATTTTGGTTTCAGCCTCAAAATAAACCAAACAATCATCCAAGCAAACAAAAATTCTTCACCTAGCGGAGGAAACTAAATGACTCAGGACAAAGATAAAATAAACTATGGGGCCATAAGGGACCCAAACCATCCTTGCTATACCTTGGCTGATTCAAATATTGAAATCCATGAAAGACAGATAATAAAGTAGCTCTGAGTTCTGAATTTCTAGCTCCCTCTGGAAAATCCATGACAAGAATCATCCATCCTTTAACCAAGATCCACGGAAGGGATTCAAGAGCTCTTTGAATTCTCTCAAATAGATGAAATCTGTGTGTGTAGTGGGGAGAGAAGAAAAAACCAATGTAAGTTACAAGGTACCAGGGGATTGCTCCAGGTGTTGTTCAACAATTGTATTGTTCTGAGTGCTAAGTACTCTCCAAGTGATTCCTCTCTGTAGTGACCCCATGTGACAGAGGAGAACTGGCCCAAATGTACTCCAAGTTATAACCTTTACTGGAGGAGCCTTGGTGGCGCTGTGAGCTTGCACTACCAGCCACAAGCGGTTTAAACCGGCCATTGGCCCCATAATTTTGTACCTTGGGAAACCTATTGATAGTGGCCATGAGTCGGAATCAACTCAATGGCAGTGTGCTTGCCTCTGGGTGGATGCTTTAAGAGCAGATCACCAGGCCTTGGGAGCAGCTGATGGGTTAGAATCATCAGCCTTTTACTGAGCTCTACCAGAGACATGAAATCTAAAAGCTGAACGAAATAGTTGCTAGTGAGAAACTATAATTTTAATAAAATATTTTCATTTGCTTCAAAATCTCAATCAAAATTCATCTTGGAGCAAGCAAGTCTTATAATAAAAGCATTAATTAAGGTACTCAGATTACACAAGCACTGTATAAACCTATAATTCCTCTCTTTTTCAGTCTTGCAAAGCCACCAAATGCAATACTCTGTCAAATGAACAAAAAAGATCCTGAATTTTATCTACTTATCCATCACCTATCAATCAATCTACCAATCTATCTGTTTATCTATTGAGCTAACAGTTCAAAATTCCTTGACTAGAAATTGCTATCGTTATTTTCTGTTCTCAAACATAGATTTTCCAGTGGGGGGAGGAAATGCTGCATCTTGGTTGAATCCATAATTATTCAATCATATCAGAATGGATTTAATCGATGATAATTCTCCAGATGCAGAGAAATGTAAGGGACTGACTGAAATTTAGCAGGAGATAAATTCTCAGTAAATGGTAAATAGTGACCATTCCTATAAAATTTTTTTTAATGTTTTTAGGTGGACTTGTGAAACAATGGAAGAAAGTATTTGGATTTCAATAGATTATGATTTTGAAATAATACTTTGTTGTAAAATTACTGAGTAAACAACAAGCATGCTATATTAATCCTAACTATAACTATATATCTTTATAGTGAAAATAAGTTATCCAATGCAAAATGTTCCTTTATCATATACTTCACAGCTAAATGACATGCTAGATATCATCTCCTACATTCTTATCTATGTTTCCATTGATAATATGATATGGTTATTTCTTTAAAGAGAAAAACACTAGAAGTAGAATTCAGGACTTTTAAATTAATAAGTCCTATGTAGGGTACCAATAGGTAGGAATCAACTTGATTGATTAATTAGTGATTTGTTTTTGATTGATTGCTGGATCAGTATTTAATTTAAATTTTTCTATAATCTACCTAGATATATGTATTTTTGTCCACATACATACATACACACATATACATACACATGGGCATAAATTAAAAATATCATTAAACCAGATTTCCCTCCCCCCCCCAAGTTTTTAATGAAAACTGTTGGGGGAAACTCGCATGTTCTGATAACAAGAAAGTAAAAAGACTTGGAAATCAGATTCATTTGATGTGTCAAACACAAAGCAATAGGAGTTTAGAGTTGTTTCTCCTCCTTGAAATTTTTGTAAATATAAAATGTCTGAGAAAAATATATATAAATGCATGAGTTACAAAGAATAGACCTCTTAAATAACTGAAAATAAACTATTAACTTGGCTAAGCTATATTAGCTCCTTGAGTTATACTGACCCAGTCATATTTTTAAAAGCCTGTATCAACATGTTAAAAAACTCACAGTGTCTTAAAAATGAATATGTAGAATGAATTGAATAGGATTCTAAGACCTAATGATTCAAACATGATATTAAGGTTTTCAAAAGAAAAGTTTAGACACATTTAAATTCTATTATTGCTAGAGAATTGAGCAAAGTCTGTGTACTTCAAATGTTCATGATTCACTTATTTTCCTTAAAAAATTTGAATCCTTACTTTGTATTAAAAAAGTACACAAAAAAGAAACAGTTTGGCTCCCCACCCAGAAAAAGAAAAGGCCCTGAATTCATGTGAAGACAACATATAGTAAACATACAATTCCTAAGTGAGGTGGAGAGTGCATGGGTGAAGTGTTAAAGCACGGAGCTAGAGGAAAATAACAAGGAGCTGTTAATGCATCGATGGAAAAGATAGAGTTGATTTATTCAAACAATCAGTATATAAAATATAATAAATAGAACAAAGGAAAAAAGAACCATCTTGAAGCAATGTCATTTAGCTCAATACTTTTAACAGAAACACAAGGTATAAAAGATATAGAAAATCAGAGAACATATATTCAATACAACATTTGTCTTCTAATCCAATTATGTGAGACAAGTAACTGAACTGCTTGGATGGGCTCCAAGAATAGGTCTCTTTTGCGATGGATTCTAGTCTATTACAAATGATGATCCACTCTCTTTTATCATAAAACATATTTTATCAGCTAGATACTATTTTCAGGGGTTTGAAAGAAGCCATGAATCCCTACAAAGATGGGAAAAAAGTGTCACATGCATATAAAAAGTAAACATATTCTGTGACAAATGACGACCCTACCTGTCATTCACATGTGACCTGTCATTCACATGTGACCTGTCATTCACATGTGACCTGTCATTCACATGTGGTTAGTAGGTGCAGAGACAAAGAAGAATGAAACGAGATATGATTGTGGCAACCAAAATTGAAAACAGAATTTAAGCCAATACTTTTTAAAAAATCAAATGCTCAATCTGATATAGAATGAATAACTTAATTACAGTTTCTTAAATACGTTCTTTCAGATGGAATCAAGGGGAGGATTTCTACCAGTTATGGAAGTCCATTTCCTCCGAGAGGGGGAGGGCAGGTCAGTAATGGCTTTGGCGCTGGTTTCTAAACTCTAAAGGGAAATCTCCAGGTGCATTAAAACAAACAGATGTGGGATGTGGTAGGTGGTTCAATGGTAGTATTTTCTTCCCCTTCCATGTAGGACAGCTAGATTTCGAATCCATGCACTGCACCTACCATGCAGCTACTACCTGTCTATCTATAGGGGCTTGCATCTTGCTTTGATGCTGAATTGACTTCAGCAGAGCCTTCAGACTGACGTGGACTAGGAAGAAAGGTGGTTGACCAGCTTCTCAAAGTCAGCCAATGAATCCCTATACATCACAAAAGTCCCATCAGAAATCAAGGGTGGGGATGGACAGCATCTCGTTTCTCTGTACCATAGACATGAGGAGTTGGAGTCTGACTCAAGACAGCGATCAGTAAGCACAACCAGAAGAGGAACTGAAAGTTGGGGCCAGGGAGCTAGTACAGGAGAAAAAGAACAAGAAATGACTGTCCCCTTGTCACAAAGAATGGAATTCCTGTCGGATGCAGTGTCGGTCATTTGGCTGCTCCCCAGATGCATGAATACTTCTGAGAAATACCAAGATAGACATCTAGTATGGGAAGTCAACAGAGATTTCGGGGGAGGGAAGGATTCCCATTAAGCCTCTGGCCCCATCTAGAACTTGCCTTTTTATGAGTTAATATAAACATCAACCCAAGTGCTGAACCAATAAGTTCACCTACTTAAGTCCATAGTTCACTAGTAGAAGCAAGTCAAATGAAGTGCTTATCCTGCAGAGTGGCCACATAACACACACAGGGCAACTATAATATGGAGATGGACATGGATCGACACAGATAGTTGTGGGGGAAAATGTATTTGACAAGCGTGACGAAAAATGAGTCAGAGAAGGATACCACACACACACACACACACACACACATACACAAATTACCAAAACTGAAAGAAAAGAAATAATCCTATCAGGCCATGTGAGTAGGGAATAAGAAACAATGCATTTCCAATCTCTCTGGAAAAGACACATCTGTGACATGTGAATGGCGCTATATACTACCTTACTTTCTTAGAACACTGGAAACCATCAGATGCAAATGGCTCATTCTATAAATATGAAGGCTCAGAGATGAAAGACCAAGGGTCCGAGGATCGTAGCATTAGCAGGAGGACATTATTTTTGATACTGGGTTGCCATTAGGTACACTCAAGTCAAGGCCAACCCAGAGAGCTCCCTGGTGGCACAGGTGGAAATCTATAGAGGAGTAAGTAGATTGCTGCTTCTGTTCTCCAGGGGAGTCTCAGGAGGCATTCTAGCTATCAATTTTGCTCACCCAAAGAAACCACCCCCTCAATTTGTGTACCACTGTGGCTCTTTGACAGTGGTGTTAGGCAATAGGTAACAATCTTTAAAAGGATGCTTTTGGGAAGGTGAAAGCGATATGATTTTCTATTCCTCATTTTACCCCCAACAGCCTACTCACGCTTCTCACCAAAGGCTGTAATTTCCATATCTTCTAGCATTGTCCTACACGATTGAACTAGCGAGCTTAGGCACTTGTGACATAGATGTATGTGAGTGTTATTGTTAGGTTGTATTGGTTCCTCTTCACAGCAACTCTATGTACAACAGAACAAAACTCTGGACAATCCTCAGAATTGTTCTCTGGTTGAGACCATTGTTGCTGCCATTGGGTCAATCTGTCTTACCAGGGGCCTTCCTCTGTTGTGTGTCCCTCCCCCTCATCAAGCATTTGTTTTAGGAACTGGTCTCTCCTGTAACAGGTCCAAAGTACAGGGGATGAAGTCTTTTCATCCTTGAGTCTGAGGAACATTCTGGCTTCACCAGTACTATAATTGAAATGCATTGATTCTTCCTCAGTCTTCCTTAGTCAATGTCCAATTTTTACATGCATAGGAGGCCATTGAAAATACCATGGCTTGAGTTAGGTGCGGCTTAGTCCTTAAAGTAACATCCTTCATTTTCAACACTTAAAAAAAAGTGTCGTACAGCAAATTCATCCAATGGAAAGCATCTTTTGATATCTTGACTGCTGCTTCCCTGAGCATTGGGCGTGGATCCAATAAAGATGAAATCCTTGAGCAATTCAATATTTGCATCATGGTTTTACCAAATGGTACAGTTGTGAGGCTTTTGGTCTTCCTTACATAGAATTATAAGCCATAGTGAAGGTTACAATCTTTGATCTTCACCAGTAAGTTCTTCAAGTCCACCTTACTTTCAGCAAGCAAGGTTGTATCATCTGCATATTTCAGGTTGCTAGTAAACCTTCCTCCAATCCCGATGCCACGTTCTCCATCTTATAATCCAGCATCTCTGATTATTTGCTCTGCATGGAGATTGAGTAAGTATGGTAAGAGGATGCAACCATGATACACATTTTCCATGATTTTAAGCCATGCAGTATTCCCTTGTTCTGTTTGCACAACTGCCTCTTGATCCATGTACAGGTTCTGCATGGACAAAGCAAAAGGTCCTTTGGTACCCATTATTCTCAAAACCATATATAATGGGTATTAGCCACACAGTTAGAAGCCTTGGCATAGTGAAAGAAATACAAGTAACATTTTTTTCTGCTTTCAACTAAGATCCTTCTGACATTAATTATGATATGCCTTCTTCCATTTTCTCTCTTCAATCTGGCCTGAACTTTGTTCATTGTGTTAGTCTGGGTAGACTAGCGAAACAAACATGCATATGTGTATGAGAGAGTTTTATATAAGGGTAATTGTACATTAAGAAAGCATCCCAAGCCAGTCTAGTCCAAGCCCATAAGTCAGATATTAGCCCATATGCCTGATACCAATTTATAAAGTTCTCTTCAGACTCACAAAACACACACAATAACACCGAATATAGGATAATCATAGGCCAGTGGGTAGAAAGTGTTTGGATCCAGTGGTGTTGTAACCATCTCAGGGCTGGCAAGGATCTCTACATGGCTTCTCTGGCTTCAGAATTCTAGTTGCATCAGGGTAGGTCCATTTGGCTTCTCCAGCTCAGGACACTAGCATAGTTCCTTTTGTCTTTTCAGCTGCAATGTTTCTCAGGGAGTGAGGAGAAAGAGCATTACCTGCCTCCAAGAAAAAATACTGGATTTCCCAGAATTCTCAGGAGAAGGCCATGCCCACACAGAGGCCTCATTGGCTATGATCTGATTGACTAGACTCTACCCCTTCACCCGCAATCCTCTCAAATTGACACCAGATTATGTAACTACCACATTCATGAATGATTTTCTTGATGTCATCCCACAACTCATCATGTATCCTCTTTTAGTGTTTAATGCATCATATCTGTTCTTGAGCTATTTTCAAGTTTCAGGTGAGATATATTTTGGCTCTTACCTCCTTTTTTGCATTTTCTTCTACTTCTACCTGAACTTCCATCTGCGCAATTGAAAGTCTGTTCCATTGATGCCTGGCCTGGTTTCACTTGCTGATATGGAGCTTCTCCATGGTCTCCTCCCACAGATGTGTTCAATTTTATTTCTGTGTATTCCTTACGGAGAAGTCCACATGCGTGGTCACCTTATGTGTTGTTGGAAAAGTAATTTGTGATGAAGAACACATTGGTTATAGTAATTAGGCAATTTTATGTCAACTAGATACTCCTGGAGAATGGTGGAGTCAGTCTTGTCAATCAGGTTACAGCCTGATGCTCTCTCTTTGGGAGTATGGCCTGGTCATAAGATGGACACTGGGAAGTAGAAAATGATGGTGGAAACATATATACAAATATGCTCGATAAAATTGATGTGGAATGTTATAAGAGCTGTAAAAGCCCGCAAGTAAATGATTTTAAAAAGAGTTACACGGGGAATTTCCTCCTCCCTCCCTCCCTCCCCCTTTACCTTCCTGCTTGCTGGAAGAGCTTCCAGAGCTCCCTGAGAGCTGCCAGAGTCCCGAGATGTCTCTACCCACTTTGGATCCATGTGACTCTGCACTCACCAGCCTGTGATCATCCTACATTCTGAACTTGAGTTGAACTTGGTATGTTTTCTTTATATATAATTACTTCTTGATATAAAAATCTTTCTTATACTTATATGAGTGTCACTGGGTTTGTTCCCCTAGCCAACCTGGCCTAACACATTGTTTCCGCAAAATTCTGTCATGCAATTTGCAGCTTCATTTCTATCACCAAAATCACATTTTCCAATTACTGTTCCTTCCCGTCTGTTTTCAACTTTTGCATTCTAATTGCCAATAATTATGAATACATCTTGTGCTGGCATGTTTGATCAATTTCACATCAGTAGAAGTTTTCTATTTCTGCATCACTAGCTATATTGGTTGGTCCATAAATGTGATTAACAGTTGTATTTATTGGATTTCCTCATCTATAGCTAGGCAATATCCTACCACTTATGGCATTGTGCTTCAAGAAGACAGAGCTCAAAATGCCCTTTGTGATGATAAATGCAACATTATCCTTCCTAACATATTCCTGGCATAGCAAACTATAGGATTTTCTGATCCAAAATGTCCAATACCAATCCATTTCAACTCATTAATGCCTAGAAGTCAATCTTTATTCATTTAACTTCATTTTTAACAACTTTGAATTTTCCTAGATTTGTTTTTTTTGTACTTTCAACTTCCAATTATTAATTGATCTGTTGAAGCCATTTCTTTATATTTTGAATTGTTGCATCAGTAAATGAAGGAACTGCAGGCTTTATTCACACAGGCTGTGTTTACTCCATCCCCCTTATGACAGTTGACGCTAGTTGGTGAAGGCAGCTCTTCCTCAGTCATAGTGTGAGAGCCTGCTGACCAGAAGCTCATCTGCTGCCACCATCCCTGACAATGCTCTACTTCTTGTCATCGAGTGTTTGGGAACCGACACTGTTTATATGCTATCGATAAGGTATTTAGTGGCTAATTCTTCTGACCTGGACAACCTATTCCTTCTTCACCGTCTCGTCTTAACCTGAAAGCTCTGATGAAAGCTCCTCACTTCAGGTGACCCTGCAGGTACCTGAAAGACCAGTGACATAGCATTCGGTTTCACAGTAACTCACAAGCCACCGTATAACAAACTGACATACACGTGGTGGGCACCTGTGTGTGTGTGTGTGTGTGTGTATGTATACATAAGTGTTATCTGTCTTAATAGGTAGGGACATTTTGGGAAAAAAAGATACCGTTTTTGGTCAAATTAATTTTATTGTTAAAATTCAAAACAAAAGGACATTTTGATCCTAATGAAATAGGAACAGAATAGAATACGGGTCATTTTTTTAACTCTACAAGTTTAATTTTGTGTGAAACTCATTCTTCAGATGTTTCCCCATCCACCACTGGTCACTGCCATGCTGACACCTGTCCCTTTTGTAAGTTGCCCTTTGAGAACCCTGGCTACCAAAGAGAACCTTATGCAAATAGGGTCAGGAATTCAAAACATTATGAGCTACAACTTCATCACGCTCTTGTACCATTAACAGAACAGAGAGCTGAAAAAAAATAAAGGCCCTGAAAAACACATGAGCATGTCCCTTAGGAA
This sequence comes from Tenrec ecaudatus, assembly GCF_050624435.1. NCBI lineage: Eukaryota > Metazoa > Chordata > Mammalia > Afrosoricida > Tenrecidae > Tenrec > Tenrec ecaudatus. Next base: position 30,554,400 of record NC_134533.1, on the reverse strand, counting down.
ACCACCCCGCACTCCCCATGCCCGGTGTCAGTTCCACAGAACAGCAAAAGCAGATGGGCCTCTGAAGAAGACAAGCCCTGCTGAGCCCCAGCAGCACATGGCCTTGACGGAGGAGGGGAAGCTCCACACCCCTGCTAAGCGGGGAGCTGCAGGAGACCTGGAGTTCTGTAGGCTGTTCTTCAAAGAGCAGCTCTCCAAAGAGACCCTGTAGGAAACGCAGCAAAACCGTTTCTCTGATTTCAACAATGACATACTCCTAGGTGGGTGCCTGTCATGGAGAAGGTTGTCTGTCCAAGTAGAGTCTATGAGACCATTCATTAGAAAAAAGAATGACAATCAAATAGAAAAGAAAACAATGTTTTCAATGTTACTAATCTTTGCTTTGAAAGATCAGCAGTTGAAAGCTTGTGCAGCATGTCCTGTTCAGTCATGAAGGACAGATGGAAGCCAAAGACCTAGACATGGAGCCCAGTGGGACAAACTTAGAGAACCTCCATTTTAGAGGCAAACAGAGCCACAAGGAAATCACCCAGAGGTAAATAATAGCCAATGTAAAGGAAGATCCTAGGAAACACAAGCCAAGTCAAACATACGGAGATTCAGTGGAGGGAAGAACTCAGCTGAAGGGCCTTCTTGAGGAAGGATCTCATCCGACAGAGAAGTGCTAAGAAATGGGTAAGTGGAGGGGGAGCTGTGGAGTTAGGACTCCGCTTCCCAAACTTGAATGACCTATTGCCTCCTTTCCAGAAAATAAATAACTAAAACGATTCAGTGATTCCCTGGCAATTGCAAATGCTTGTCCTCTGGCCACAATCCTGGATGAAGTGGAGGTGTCTGCTGCTGGGGTCCCCTGGGTAGTTGCAGCACCCCAGGCAGGTGGTATCACCCACTGTGAGAAACACTGAGGCAGAAAACCAGCTGAACAGCATGGCTGTTGCGAAGCAAACTCCTCAACAAGGAGTGGAGAAAGCAAGCACAGAAAAGGGAGGCAATCAGAAGCAGAGCATCATCCAGGCTAGGAGTGCCGGGATGCAAGATCTGAGGTGTCCTCTACAAAGGACAGGTGGGATAGCCAGGGAACAGAACGAAACAGTATCCCGACAAGATTAGTAACTGGTGCTAAAGATGGGCTCCGAGGAGGAGAGAAAATTAGGGCATGAGGGCAGTAATCAGGTCCTAACAACTGTGAAAGGCTAGGGCGGGAGTGAGGCACGTGCTTGAGAGCCTCACACCCAAGAAAAATGGAAAGAAAGAAAAAAAGTAGAGTGTAGTCACACTCTACCCTGCCAGCCCCAAGGAAAGGACACAGTGGTTTAGATGGCAACACTATGAACAACGCCACCAAGCCTCTTCCACTTCTGGAAAACACTTAGTTATAGGAGTCATTGGGTCAAAGGGACAGTAAGCAGTAAGGGACTAATTCTCTGATGTCAGACATACCTTGAATCTATAGTGCACAGTACATCGCCTGAGCATGAAGGGCTGGCTCCTTGTTACCTTGAATAGCAAGGGAAGTGACATGATCCCTGTCCCTTGAAGGCCCTGTGGAATGTTCATGGGAGCCATAGACACTGGGAGAACCCGGTAGGCTTCCATTGTGTGTGCATGTGTGCATGTATAACGTGTGTGTATGGGTGTTCATGTACATATGTGCACATGAGCGTGCACATGCAACCTAGAAAGTGTGTGGGTTTGTGGACAGCACAAAAACAATGGGGGGTGACTGCCTTCCCTGCAATTGCAGTGTCTGCCTCGCAGGCAAAATACAGGGTGAGACGCTGACGGCATAAAGACACTGATAGGGGACACAGCCTCCTATCTGGCTCCATGCCCAGAGAAGCAGAGAATCACAATTTTCTTTAGAAGCTTCTTGGGAAAAAGCAACAACCACAAGGAGTCCCACAGCTATTTCCCCCCCTGTCTCTCCCTGGTGGAAAAGAGGAGAGAGACTTAGGTGCAACAGAGAAAAGACCAAGGCCCCTGTTTCTGTGTGGAGGGGATATCTTTTGATCGCTCCACTGAAATAGGTGCTATTGTCTTGTAGTTGTCAGCACCACCACTTCTTCAGGAAGAAGGCCTGCCGACTATTAATTTCAGGACAGTTATTGACAGTTCAGCAGTCTGGGGATTACTGGGATATGAAATGTTTCTTTAAAACATGTCAACTTAAAACAGACAGTGGGTCCTCTGAACATACTCGCATGGCTTATTTTTATTGCTATCTAAGGTTAAATATGAGAGCCCTAGCAGTGTAGTGGTGAGGTGCTTGACTGTTCACTGGAAGATTGATGGTTCAAACCCACCAGCTGCTTCATGGGGGGAAAGACCTGGTAACTGACCCCTACAGAGCCCAGCCGAGAAACCTTTACAGAGCAGCTCGCCAATGTCACGGGACTGCTCAGACTGAGCGGTAGCTCAGCGGAACCAGCCACCACGAGGCCGGGCTCCACGTTGTTTTTGAAATGATCCAGGGAAACCTTTATTTTTAAGAGCCAAGCTTATAGTTGGAAAGAAGATGGGGAAGAAGCAAACAAAGCACAGCAAAACACATGGAGATTAAAAAAAGAAAGGTCATTGGTGCTTTGATGTCTTTCAACTTAAGAAAACCAAATTAAAGATCTGAAATTATCTATTCAGCTTCCTCTCACGTAAACTAGGATAAAAAATGCAAGTCTTCCTCAGTGTTTTAGCTTTCCAGGCAAAACCCACCAGGAATGTGTTTTCTAATAGGTTCTATATAAATCACGTATTTTGTTTAATTCTCAATTCTGAGCATGTTGCTGTTACCTAAGTATGAATGGCATGTCTCTGTTGCTGTTGTTACCAGATGCGGTCAAGTCCATTCTGTCCCATAGGGGTGCTAAGTGACAGAGCAGAGGTGCTCCCTAGGGCTTTCCAGATTGTAATCATCATGGGAATTGGACACAAAGTTTACTTCTAAGGATCCACTGAGTGGGTTTGAACAACCAACTTTTGGTTAGTCACTAAGCAGGTACCTAGAGCACCAACAGAGTGCCTTCTTATATGCCTACAGTGCCTTTTAAAGCAACCTTGGTCGTACAATGGCTAAGATCTAGGCGGTTAACTGAAAGGTAGCCAGTTCAAATCCATTAACAGCTTCACTGGAGACAAGACCAGACAAACTCCTCCCATAAAAATTATAGCCTTCCGGATAGTTTTACTGTGTCCTGTAAGGTCCATGTTAGGTAGAATGCACTTGATGGTACACAACAACAAAAATGTCCTCAATATTATGTACAAAGATTGAAGGCTCCAAAAGATGAATCCCAGTCCACAAACTTGACAAGCAGTCCTATGCTTTGAACAGAGACTCTTAACGAATCTTTGCACCCAAAGCTCAGATACTGATTGTTCCATCCACCACTGGGTTTTAAAAAAGCAATGGCCGATGACACAGTGCTTGCATAGTCATTCCTGGGTGGGGAAACGGGGTTCAAGGATGTTGACTCTGTGATGGCTGAGGGCTCTGTAATGACAAATGAGATGAAACCCAAGCTGAATGGAAGTGCACCTGTGGCAGAACAGGTGACCATGGTATGGAGGCTTAAAGCACTCCACCAGTACACTGCTATTGACTGAAGCTGAATCCTTTGTTTTCTGCTTGCATCCTCATTTCCAAAACAAAAATGAAAAAGAACTTGTAAATCCCCCCATTTAAAACAAATACTTATTCTTGGAGATGAGAGGAACAATACAAAAATATTATGAATGCAGATAAGGTAGTTCCCTTGAAAAGTGAACGGCTATAACCTGGTGATTAGGAAGGAGAAAAAATAAATTCGTATATCACTATTGAACCTCCAATACATCATTTCCAATAAGCATAAGCAAAATTAATTCCGGTAGTAAGCTCTCTTTTGAAACATTTAGACACTCTCCCACTCTCCTCCAGGAGACAAGACCTGGAGTACATATTTCAAGTTATACCCCCAGCATCCTAATCTTCTTGCCTTCAATAGCTCCTAGATTCACTTGGACATCCTTTGGACTCTCAACTCCATATTCTTTGTATCCAATGGTTGGTCCATATATGGGCATGACCTAAGCTTGTTCAACCAGCTCAGACCGCAAGATGCTATCTGGGTACAACTCTCGGACAAAAAGTCGTTCCTTCACTGGTGAGTGAGGTGAAAGAATGCAAAGGAATGATCTATGGATGAAAATGACCCGTGGAAGAGGAAAGAGTAGAGAGAATTACAGAGAATATGGAGCAGTAGTCCCTGTGATATTGTGAGCTTCTGGGGCAAACCATATATCAGGCCCTTCTACTGCAGAACTTTTCAATGGCCATATATACTCGTGCATAAGCCAAGTTGTTCAGCGCATTTTTAATGCAGTTTTTAGGGCAAAATTGGGTGCCATGGCTGACATTCGGGTCAGCTTATACTCGAGTATATGCAGTACATGGCCCAGTAAATTATCTATATTACTTAACCTCCTGGGGATTTGTTTTTTCTCTTCTTTGCAATCTATGAGAGCACAACTAAAACAAAACCCAAGCGGTCAATTCTACAAGGAAACCTGAACACAGATAGATAAAATCGCCTATCCAGAATGCATTCAATGGAAGCGTATTTCATGAGATCTGCTCAACTCTATTGTCCAAATTCTGGAGCCATGCCCAAAATTATAATAAATCATGACCTTCAGCTCAGCTTCAAATTTAGAAACTTATTTCCTAATATCATTTCTCCCCCTTTAAAAAAATCATTTTATTAGGGGCTCATACAACTCTTATCACAATCCATACATACATCAATTGTGTCAAGCACATTTGTACATGTTGCCATCATCATTCTCAAAACATTTGCTTTCTACTTGAGCCCTTGGTATCAGCTCCTCATTTCCCCCCTCCTTTCCCGCTTCCCTTTCCCCCCTCCCCCATGAACCCTTATTAATTTATAAATTATTATTATTTTGTCATAACTTACACCATCTTACGTCTCACCTCACCTACTTCTCCACTGTCCATCCCCCAAGGATTTCTCTCTAGTTCTTGAATGCTTCCAAATGCCTAATATCATGATCCCAATTCTACCTTACAAATCTGGCTGGACCGGAGGATGTATGTACACTGGTACAGATAGGAACTGGAAACACAGGGAATCCAGGACAGATGAACCCTTCAGAACCAGTGGTGAGAATGGCAATACCGGGAGGGTGGAGGGAAGGTGTGGGAGAAAGGGGGAACAGGTTACAAGATCTACATTTCCCCTTTATAATGAACCATTTACCCTTATTTTTATCTCTTTCCTGCCCAAAGTCCATGTCTAATGACGAGTCCACAATCATTTACAAAAAGCCTCTCACATTGTAGCTGCTGTCAAGTGTTCTCATTAATGTAGGTAAGATCACACGTGAGGGGACTTCACAAAGTTCCTAGGCAAATAGAATCAAAATAGAATGAAAGTTGTGAAGTCCCCTTACAATCGCTTGACTACCATCCACAAGCATTTAGGCACTCAACTGTGAGGTCTAGATGTATATCTCAATTACAGTCACTCATTCCCAGGTTGTTGAAATCAAGGCTGAAGTTCAGCGAGGAACAGTACACCGCTCAAAGTCATAGATCTAAGAAGGGGCAGCGTTCATGTTATTCCGACTACTATGTCTATGAAGATACATCAACAGCTTCAGAGACTCAGTGGCCATCTTCTGTAGGGCATGCAATGAGAAAAGACACAGGGTAGATACTTCGCATTAAGGAGCTATCATCGACAAGGCGATGCACCGGGAGCGAGTATATTTTGATTCCAATTTCTCTAGAAGGTGAATCCGATGTCAGTAAGCTCTCTGTATCTAACAACACGGAGTTTTCCAGACGATTTATTTGATTCCAGGCTACCTATCCTCTCTTTCAGGTGACTAACTGGCCTTGGTTTCAGGGCAGCCTCGAGATGGCTTGTAAACCCACCCTGAGATCAAGGCAGGAGACTTCTGGGTGTCAACAGCCACAGGCTGCCTGAAGCCCCTCTGGGATGCTGCAAACCCCATCTCCCCTCTTGCTCAGCACCCAGGAGAAGCGCTGTGCCTCAGCCATGGTCAGACTGAAAGGCCCAGCGGGTCCTTACAATGAACAGTAGACAGAGAGCCCTGGGACTGAGGTTTGAGTACAGACAGAGCCTCTGTCCCTTCTTGGCTGCCATGAGCAGCAGCAGGGTTGGACCTGAAGTGATGGCCCTGTGCCGGCAAAGCACTTTGGCACATGCCGGGATATGAAAGGCCCTAATGAGACCCGTTTCACAATTCACTGGCCACGTGCACTAAGCAGGCACAGGTTTCTTCCGAACATCCTTGCAAAATATCCCAAGGCCCAGGTCGGTAGCAAATTCCCTAGCTAGCCCTCTAAAGCAGATCTCTCACCTTCCCTTCCCTTCTCTTCCCTTGGCAGTTAAAAACAGAAAAAAAAGCTAAATGAGAGCCTAGCTTTAAAGAGACAGGAGGCATTTCTGACTATGGCTCTCGCTCGGGGACCACAGGAACCTTCCAGAGACCTGCAATGCATGCTAATCCTTCCACTGGTGAAGAGAGTGTGCTCTCTCATAGTAAAGTCATTGTTCTTTCTAATTGTCAGAGACTGCTGCTGCACACTCGCCTGGAGCGATCCAATTAACATATCACCACAACACCAACCATGAGAAGATGTTCTGTGTCCCAGCACAAGGGAAAGCCCCAACCCTGCTTCCATCCACCCTTCTGTCTAATTAGGTCTTTAATATGTAAACAGAGGGGGGGGGGCAGAAACCAGGGGAAAAGGCTGTACCTCTGACTCACTTGGTGCCTGAAAGAGACCTCTGGGAGTTGGAATATTTTTGTCCTTTATGGAACATGAGGAAGGTGAGAACAAAAGATCGTAGCAAGGGAGGACAGATGGGATGGTGCAGAATGAGGGAGGGGGTGGGTAGGGGCGGTTGAGGTGAGTGGGATGGAGGAAGAACGAGGGAAAGGTGGGAGGGCTAGAGGGAGAGTGGAAGGAATAGGGTTGCTGCTTTGGGGAACTGAAAAACATGTAACTTCTACTTGAAACTATTGCCATAGCAACAGTTAAACAATACAGGAAAACGCCCTCTGTTCCATGCTTGCCTTCCCGAATACTGTGTCGATGTAGGATGGCCCAGACGACTTTCTGCCTCTTCAGAAGTCAGAACCCCTGCAGCCTTCCCCACATGGCACTTGAGTTCATTCACCTGCAGACATGCTCTGGTCCCTGCCAAAGTGATTCTCTCCAGAGATCAGCTAACTAGGCTATCAGTGTTCTCAATGCCCAGACCAATACACTGGCTTCAGAAATACCTAGCTCTATGTAGCTCCCACTGTCTCTCATTCCTAAGGTTGTTAGACATCAGCACATTCTGAATCTGCCTCTGATTCAAGAGACACTTCTATACATGTTCAAACCTCGTGCACCTTTCTTAGGGAACGCACAGCTCACAAATAATGGTCAAGATATTGGTTCAAAACAGCAAAGCAAAACAAAACGAAAAAAGCCTGTACTAAGATCCATGGGTACAATCAATCAATCAATAAAATAGAAATGATTAGCTCAGTTGGCAATAGGATATCTAGCACAGCATCTCAAAGTAATCAATCTGCATGTAGGCAGAGCCGCATCTTCAATAATGGATGCACTTAATTACTAGGGAGCTCTATTAGGGGTCATAAGAAAAATAAGTTATCTTTTTTTTTAATCCAATAAATCTCTTTTTGCCAAATCCATCCAGGTATTTACCTGGGCAACAAGTCATATACTTAGAGGTCTAAATTCTTCCCTGACACAGTGGTATGATCCAGAGTGTGCTTTGTGGTCAAACTTGATGGGATGAAACAAATGGGTTCTTCACCGAAGAACTGTGTCTCAGCAGTTTGTAGTTTGGCAAGAAGCAGGGACCAAACTCATCACAGTCTCATCCAAATAAATCTTCCTTGCACACCATCCCAACAGCTGGTGTTAGGATGCCGTAGTCAGGGAATACTGCTCTGAAGCTTTGGAGGCCAAGACACTTTTCATATGATTAAAAGGATAATAGCTGGCTAGATATTACAATCCCTGCAATACTTCACTGTAACTTATACTAAATTCTTCACTATTTACCAATATTATTATTTTGAGGTGTCTCAATTGTGCAAGCAGCTTGTGATGGATTGCTATCCTTGAAGGTCAGGGATTTGGCCCAACAGAGTGGCCTGGTCAATCCAAAAAGGCTTGGTTGATCGCTTTCCTAAAGACTACATCAAGAGAGCCCCAGAAAACACTGCTATTCTGTCACCTGCCTGTTGGCCTCGAGTCTAGGGTTGACTTGACCGAAGCTAACAACAACAACAACAAGAGCAACCAATAGTCTCACTAGAGATTTACACTAGGAGTCTCTAAACTGGAGAGAAAAATCTAAACTGTAAAGAAAACCCCCCTGATTAGGGGGAAAAAAAGTGAAAGACTAAAAAAAGGGGGGGGGAAACACAAGGTTCAATACAGTCTAGAAATTAACATTCATGCTTATTCACTCACTGCCACCGAGTCAATTCGGACGTGCAGTGGACCTACAGGACAGAGTCGAACTGCCCCTGTGGGCCTCGTATATCTTTATGGGAGCAAAAGCCTTCACCTTTCCCCTGAGGCTCGGCTGGTGAGTTTGAACTGCCAGCTTTATGGTTAGCATCCCAACATGTCACCTATGATGCTACCAGCATGTCCATCAATGATTATAGAATTTTTAAAAAGTCAGTCGTAGCTAAATGGCATCTCAGTAGTGCTCTAGTGTCTTCCATGGCTCTTCAGGAGAGGAAGGAGAGGAGCATCCCCTGAGGATATATCCCCAGCTCCTGTAAAAGCAGGGGTGTGGCTGTTGGGAACAGGGACAGCCGTGGGCCAGCTTTGTTCATCCTGCACTGTTACCCAAAGAAGCACTTTTTCAAGTCCCTTCTCTGATCATTCAACATTTGGACATTTGCCATTGAAAAGCTATCATTTCATTGCAACGGTCACTAAGAGACCGCACTCCAAACAATCACACTGCCTGTAATTCCATGCAATTCCATGCATTGTGTGAGCAACGGTCTTTGTGAGCAAGACCATGGAGCGTGGCACATTGCAAAACCTGCAGCAGGGCTCCTGTTATTCCTAGCTGTCTTTCCATCACGGTGGACCTTATGCTTAACAGGACAAAATGTTGCTTGTTCCTGCACCATCTTCATGATTAGAAATAAAGGAAAACCTCACCCATCATCATCTTCATATGGATTCTATCTCAGACCCTATAGAAAACAGATTATAATTGCTCCTTAGGGTTTCTGAGACTGCGACTTGTTAAAAGAGCAGACAGTTTCAGCTTTCTCCCAAGGAGCTACTGCTGTGCTTGAAGTCCACCCTGGTGATTAGCAGGCCCATGTTCTGCCCAAAGTACTGTCGGAGTTCCTTAAAACCAAACCAGACAGCACTACTGTGGAGTTGATCCCAACCCATAGCAACCCTAAAGGTCAGAATAGAACTGCCCCTTAGGGTCTCCTAGGCTGTGAATGTTTATAGAAGAAGATGGCCACTTCTTTCTAGTTCACAGCTGAGGATATCACCAACTAAAATGAAAGAAACCCCAGCCACTCATCACCAAGATAATCCTGACTCATTGCTGTAGCAGGATAGAGTAGAACTGCCCCTCCGGGGTTTCCAAGGCTGCCGTCAAGGCCATTCTGACTGCGAGGGAGCCTATGTATGAGGTCTGAGCCTGTAACTATACAGCCTCTTCTTTTTCCAGCAGAACACTCACCGGTGAGTTTGAAGGGCAACATTGCAGTTAGCAGTTCAATGCCAAACCCACAGTACCCCCAGTCCCCTTATCTTCAGGATTTGTAGCTGGAATCTTCAAATGCAGCTAATGTCAATATATATATTTAAAACACCTAAAGATCATGCATATGCACATCATGCAACTATGTATGGTACTCACAAACCCTTTGCTTTGGGCTGATGGCAACTGAATACATTTGGGCTTATGTTCACCAAATACATGTCAAGAAATGACGATTGATAGCGAAGTGGTTTGGATTAGTAAAACTGGAGGAAAAAATTGCAATGTTTTTATCGGGTAAAGTATATTTGAAACATGGGTCAATCATGGAAGAAATAATTAAGAGTAACCTTAAGAGTGGCATGATTGGGAAAATAATGAATACATGAACAAATTTGGTGTACAGAGGACACGTAGATCCAGCAGGCCTAGGGGAAATAGGAAAGATTTTCTAGGAGGTGGCATCATGCTCTGAGACCTGAATCCTAATGAGCCTAGCCCAGGTAAATGGAGCCGCTCGCCCAGATGTTGAGTCAAAGGTAATCTGTCCTTTCTCCAGAGGAACAAAGCATTCAGTATGTCGGGAAATACTGAGAGACATCTTGAATTGGCTGGCCAGACAATATGGTCAAGCCAAGGACTATGGATTTTATTCTATGGAATAAACAGAGGGTGTTCCACATTTTTCCTTGAGATGATAGTTCCGAAGGAAGAATAGATAATGGACTACACTGAATAAATGGCAGCAATGGCCAAAAAAATAATTAGGAGTATATCTTGGGGACAAAAATAGGAGCCCATAGTAGGAGGCTCAAAAAAGTTGGACTGCGGATAGTGGGTTGACTGGGATTTCATAGCCATGGTTAATGGGAAGGTTAAAGAAACATTAGCATCATTTGACAGCTGAGAATTCCTAAGGTCCCCAGAGCAGTGGTTCTCAACCTTCCTAATGCCGGGACCCTTTACTACAGTTCCTCAAGGTGTGGTGACCCCCCAACCATAACATTATTTTCATTGCTATTTCATAACCATAATGTTGCTAGTGTTATGAATCAGGCAATCCCTGTAAAAGGGTTGTTTGACCCCAAAATGGGTCCTGACCCACAGATTGAAGAGCGCTGCCCTAGAGGGAAAATTCTGTCGCCTAAGTAGTGGTGCAGTGAGTTACTCATACCATGGGCTGCTAACTTCAAGGTCAGTAGTTCAAAGTCACTATCCACTCCTCTGTAGAAAGATGAGGCTTTCTACTCTTATCAAGATTTACAGCTTTAGAAACCCACAAGGGCCTTTCTATTGTGTCCCGTAGATTCACTATGAGTCAGAATTCAACTCCACGGTAATGGCAATGATGTGTTTGCTTTGCTTTGTTAAAATTTATATATTTAGAAGCAGTTGGAGAAAGTTATTTGGGGGAAATTGAGAGAAAGAACAGTAAAGATACATCAAAATCTCAATTGAAATATTCACATTTCGTGCTGGGTTGAATGACAGTAAATTATCATATTAAATCATATGCCAGCATGTATATTTACCAGAATGAAGGGAGGCAGACTGGCTCTTAATTTGGGTTGTAAAGCTAGACAGCTACAGCTTCTACAACCAGATCCACTCTTTAGTTGCTTCATTACCTTGAAATTACTTTGCTTCTTTGCATATTAGCTACTTTTTATGAGAATTGGAAAGAAAATTAAATGCTATTTTGTTTAAGGTGGTGGCTGGTCCCTGTCAAATGCTCAACAAATGAGAGCGACCACTGCTATTATAAGTAATAGTAAATTACATCCACTATCTCCTCAAGTGCTGAACGATTTCTGAAGTATAAGAAAACTACCATCAAAAAAAAAAAAAAGAAAAGAAAGCTACCATCAACTCATGCCAAAGTTAAAATAAAAAAGTAACTTTTCTTTAAGAATTCACTAGAAATTTGATGGATACTGGAAAAGATTATTCAAACCATATTACCAACTTTTCTGGCAAAGTTGGTAACAGATCATTACTCAGGAAATAAAAAATAAAACTGTTGCCATGTCCATAGAAAATGTGCATATTTCAATATAGAAACTAGCTAGTATTTATTGATTACCAATCATGTGGATCTAGATCTCTTACTTAATATCTCCATAATAACTGACCCCAAAAAGTCCACTTTTATAACCCAAGGCTTTGGAGCTTTTCAAGATGAAGTGGGTGCAGGATCTGCTGTAATAACAGCAAGCAAGGAAAGCAAGAACCCAGTGTGTATCTAGTCTCAAACTCATGTCATTTCTACTATTAACCTGGCAGGATCTACTTTCCTTCGGACGCCTCACCAATTTATACCTACCACTGTAACACCAATGCTTGCTTTCTCCTGGAATTCTACAGTGCTCCCCTCCACATAGCATTCGTGTCTTGAAATGAAGGGATACCTAGTTCTAATTCCTATGATTCTTATATGTCGTTCTAATCCTGAATTACTAGGCAGTCAATTATGTATTTAGACTCCTAAACACCATTTGAAAGAAACTTCGTTCTCCTCTTTATTTAAAAGGGGGAAAGATGAGACCTTCAGAGTTGAAGCGATTTGCACAAAATGCAACACTATGCATGAATGGCAACAGCAACAATAAGGGAAAATCTAAAATAAAATATTATATCATCTACCTGTAACATTGCTGCTGTTTCAACATAAGGAAGCCACTCCGCGGTCCTTTGTGCATATACATATATAGGTATGCATGTAAATATGTGTGTGTTGTATGTGTGTATGTGGCACTTTTAAGTATATTTTTAACATTTTTTGTAAATGTAGTTTTACAAATGCGTGCACACACACATATCAAACACTATATGTAAATATAATTTTCTTTTTCATCTGGCTTTTAGAAATTCTGGAAAGCCAGGCTTTTGTGTCTATATAGTTGCCCATTTCAATGCTTGCGTTCATTTGAGTTCTTTGCTGGGGGTGTCTTTTAAATCAGGTTCAGTTAGTCATTTCATGAATATTTATTGCATGCGTCCTCTCTCAGGCAGTCTTCTGAGATGCGGAGGACATGGTAGAGAACTAAATAAAGTCCTGGCCCTCCCACAGCATTGCAAGCACACTGCCTCAGCCATAGCTCTGTGCCCAACAAAACTCCAACTGTCAACTTCTCCTTTCTCCGGAGAAATCCTTTGGAAGAAAGGAAGATGGAATAGATTCTCGCCTCATTTAGAGCATCTTACGAGACACCGTCTACAAATTTTTATCAATCATAATTTTGCCTTTTGTCATGCCGCCCAGGGCCACCAAGTCACTTACCACTCACAGTGACCCAGGCTTACCTGCTCCAATATACATGTAGAAGAACAGTTTGCCACAATCAGGGACTCCTCGGTGTTGGTAGCAAAGTGCATTGGCTAATGTGAAATCAGAGGGACTCCCTTTATGGGCGCTTTTACTGAATACCTGCTGTGCCTAACAGCTGCAATATGATTTTGCCTTCCCGGCAGCCGCTTCCACGTGGCTGTTAGTCTTGCTATGGACAGGCTCAGAAACAGGCTCAGAAAAAAGGCACAAACTGGCTCAGAAGGGTTAACCAATCCCCATAACACAGCGACCGCGTGGCAAACTTAGCCTTTGGATTCACTTAGGACACCAATTCCCTGACGGGCCAGTTTTACCTCACTTCTTGGCCACCTTTAAGAAGCATACGCAAAGCAAATTGATAAAATCGTGAGAACGCCCAGTCACAATTTCCCTTACTTAAAAATCCGTGAAAATGGCCAACAGCAGGGAGCTTTTCCAAAATGAAGGCAGGTTTCAAATCATTTCTGTAGCAGACAGGGAACTCTATAAAACCCAAAGAGCAACCCCTCAGCCTGCCAGGAACCGCGACGATGAAGCAGAGATAGGCTCTCCAGAATGATGACAACGTCCTACATTAGGCCTCCTTTCTCCTTAAATGGAGAACAGGTCACCGGAAGCATGCTGATGAAACAAACAAGACACAGGGCAACTGCAGCAGAGAATACAATGAAGAACTAGGACCATGTTGACAAGCTCAGAAACCCACTAGTGCATCCATACAGCAAGGTCTGCGCAGGTAAACGATAAGGCTCCCGCATCTGCATTCAGTCTTCTTAGTCTCACACCCTCAGTTGGGGCTTCATATAATTCATGCATTGGGAGGAGCAGGACTGTCAGCCTGCGGTATGGACTTTGGAGCCTGAATGTTAGCCCTGACACTGATGCCATCTAATGTGAATTACACTATTGCCTGCAAATGTACCTTTACTGAGTGCATTCTGAGTCCAGACTATGTATTGTGCACTTAAAATACAAGCCCTATTTTAGGGACCCTTAGATCAAAAGCAGACACAAAACAAAGTCATAGTGTTATGCCCACCGTGCTATAGTTTCATTTAAATATTACTTACTTTCCTATACCTTCGTGGGGTTAGAGGGGGGGGTAATAATCTTGCTTTTCGTTTTCAGACTTGAAGTAGCATTGCATGTCTAAATAATTTCTTGTGGCTAATCTGCTCTGACAAGACCCCGGAAGAGGACCTGGCAGCTACTGCACTAGCAATTGCCAAATCTCAGATTCTCAATGTATCCACTAGAACTGCTGAAGTGCGTGACCATCCTCTACTCCTTCTCAGAAAGTTGGCTCTCATTGATCCAGAAATAACCAGAACCAACAGCCATCCTTCGGGAGTCTATTATGCCTAGGGCTATGCATGGTATTAATTTTAATTCAGAAAAGAGTCCAAAAAATTAGGTATTCTGCTTCCTATGACACAGTTTTTTTACAAAGGAAGAAAGAAAAAGAGAGGTCCAGAAACCAAAGGTATCCTCACCCGAAGGGTTATGACTATTGATCAAAGGAGCAAGTGACTGGAAAAACTAACTTCACGTCTTGTAAATACACATGGACTTCTGTGCCTGTGGTCCTTGCAGAAGCCTGGGGAAGTACCCCCACAAACGCTTGCCTCTCTACTATTCAGCTGCTGACTGGCTAGGCCACTGCTTTCAAAGTATTTACCAAATGCAGCCTGCATTGAACTGAGGGGGAAAATGTTCAGGCCTATCATGGGTTAAATCTTTCTTCTGCCCATGCCGACAACCCCCAAACTGAGTCAATTCTGCCTGTCAAACCAAAGGAACTGAAGCTCCATCTGGGCCACAAGTCTCTAGCTATAGTGTTGGTGATATCATACAGCATGATGACCAAGGATGATATCCTTGGAGGCCCCGTCATCTCCTGATCTGACCACATTTTAGTGGAGATGGGGGGAATGGACACATGCCAGCACATCATGTTAGACAGATTCTCTCTCTATATATAGACATAAGTTCCCATGTGTGTAAGAGTACAGGGCAAGGAACAGGTGATCCTGGGAAGTCTGTGAGGATTGTATTTTGAGGTCTATTTGTTCTAGCTATGAAGAAATCTTGGTGTCAGGAAGGAAGGAAAGAAGAAAGGAAAGAAGGAAGGAAGGAAGGAAGGAAAGAAAGGAAGAAGAGAAGAAGGAAGGAAGGAAGGAAGGAAAGAAAGGAAGAAGAGAAGAAGGAAGGAAGGAAGAAGAAGGGAAGGAAGAAGGAAGGAAGGGAAGAAGGAAGGAAGAATGGAAGGGAGGGAGGAAGGAAGGGAGGAAGAGAGGATGGAAGGGAGGGAGGGAGGGAGGTAGGGAGGGAGGGAGGGAAGATGGATGGAAGGAAGGAAGGAAACTTCTCTCTGGATTGGCAAAGCCATGCTGATTCCAAAACAGGGTTTCCCACGTGCAGTTCAGAACTGAACTAGGCAGTGAAAGCGTCCAAGCACACAGTTCCCCCTCTTTGGTCAGTTGTGGTCAGTTACAGTTGGAGAGGAGCTTAATAAAATTTGAAACGGCCTATTACTGCAAGTGGCTACCCACTGGTGCCAAGCAAACAACATGACCAGAAAGTGCAGGTCATCAGGATCACATATGCAAACGGCTACAGTGAGCAAAGGGGGCAGGGATGGAGGAGAGGGTGGGGGAGATTATCCTACAAGGTGGATTCTTTTCAAAGGTTGGTGAATGTATTTCCTGATCTGTGTCCCAACAGGAAACATATGCCCCAGAAAAATAAATTAAAGAACTGCTCAGCTGTAGGCTAGTTTAGTTAAGGAGTAATGAAGAAGATAAGCGTAGATGATGCTTTTAGCTGGTGTCTCTGGATTCTATTATCACCTCCTTCATATCAGCCCAACGCCACGGCGCCTTAACGGCTCTCCAAGGACCACCACTCAGAGAATTAAATGTGTCCCTCAGTAGGGAGGGGTCCAGGAGGGACGGATTGGGATGGCATCTAGGTGTACGTGGTACAGAGACACGTGGCATTTCAGTAAGCAGAGGCAAAAATCAGGGTTGTCTAAACTCTGCTTGTAAAAATTAAAATACCGTAATGAAAAAGGAGGAGAAGAACCCAGCTGGAGGAACAGGCCAACTCCGACAGAAAATGAATGTTTGAGCTAGGACCCTCATGATGTGCAGAATAAAGAGTTTATGCAAAGCACCAGGGACCTGGGTACCTTCTTCGGATCCTTCCAGATAGAAACAATAACCGGGGGCACACAAGTAGGTATGCCATGCGTGCAAGGTCCTGACCAGTTTGGGTCCAGAACTGGCTTTTTGGGCTGCTATTCAGAGCTGGCGTGAGTCAACCTCCTCTTTCTGTGTGGTCATTAACGGAAGAGTTAAAGTCCCTCTAGGCCTTCGTTTCCTCTTTTATTGGCATGGGATCTCTGAGGAGTCTTCTGGCTCGAAAGTCATATGAGTCTATGATTCAGATAGAAGGCCGCAGACAGGGATCAAGAGGAGAGAAGACAAGAGTTTGGTTGGTCTGGGGGTGAGGGGGTGGGGGTGGGGAGCCCAGCTTGGACTTTAGAGGGAGGGGCACAGAGCTTATTAAACATCTCTTTCACATATGGGCGTTTTCCCTCCAAGAATCCTGCCATAAGAGAAGTACTGGTGTTGTACCCACAAACCTTTGTCTTTAGTTTCTTGTTCTAACTTACCAACAGGACCTTATCGAGGTCTGTCTTTTTCTCAGCAGCCATGTCCTGGTGATGTTAGGAAGGATTCAGATAAAACCAAAGTCAACTAACTACATAAGCCTCTTCCATCTACGCACAGGCTCTCCAAAGAAGTGGTTACTTAGACAGGATTGGGGCTGCGGAGAAGTGCCCCTGCCCTACCTCCTGTTTAACAACTGTGAAAACGCAGGTAATCTGAAGTTCACATCAGCCTGTGTTTGCAAGAGAGACTGTACAAGATGGGGCCACTTCCCTCCAACAGTTACCTCCCCCCTGCCCACCTCTCCTCCCACCGCCCAGCCACTAGCCAGAAGTCATCCTTCATCAGCTTGGCTTGAGAGCATTTTTTTTTTTGCGTTAATATTCTGTTGATCTGCAATGTCAAGTTGAATAATGAAACTTAAATTGGGCCCCCTCGATCTTTGGATTTTCCATGGCTAACCAATCCTGCCTCCAACTGGGGAGGGGGGCAGGGGGCAGGCTGCAAGACAATTTAAAGCATTCTGGAGTGTCAATCACACCGCGTGGCACCGTGGCACCCCACACTGCAGCTTGGCTTTCTCAGGAAGAATTTTTTTCCCTCTTTTTTTTTTTTTTCCTGGTGAACAACATTTGCAAAGGCATTTGCCTAGGATGCAGGCAACCTGCATCATCCCAGCAAACTGGCTTACTGGCGAGCAAAGGCTGATGGAGCAAATGCATGCCTCCCCCTCCCCCTCCCATTTTACCCCTGGGTATCAGGAGACCAAGAATGCCAAATTACAGAACATTTTCAGCACCCATAAATTAAAAAAAAATAAGGATCACTCACTCTATTTTCAGACTGATCACAGCAACATCCAGATGGAAATCCAGGTGGTTAAGAACAAGAGAAAACCGCACGATCTTGACACCAAAAAGGATAATACTTGAGAGAAAAAAAAAGTAGAACAAGAAGAAAAGAAAAAAAAAAGAGGCTGATGAAGAAAAATCCAACTGCAATTATCCGTCAATTTTAGTCAACATAGGCAAAAATCCAGCCGTGCCCTGCTGGTTTCTCTCCCCCAATCAATGCCTCTTTCTGCCGCGGTCAACTTTTCTTCTCCGAAAATTCTTTGCAGATGTATTATTAATTTCCTCTCATCTTGTGGGAAATTCAAAAAGAAGAGGAAACACCAGCGTAGCAAGTCTTTACTTTCCTATGAAAAAAAACAGAGCCCCAAACTTTTCATTTAAAAAGAAGAGGAAATCTCCTTGGCTCACTTTCTCCTTTAGGGAGAAAAACGCACACACTTTCGCCTTCCGGATCCTCGGTTCTCCATTTCCAATCATCCTTTTAGGGGGGGAGGGGGCCAGCTGTTTTTATTAGTATTTATTCCTGTCAGAGCACGCCAGCCCCCGCGGGTCTGACACTGGCTTATTTATTATTTTGTTTTATTTTTCAATGCTCCCTGTGTGCACATATACACATTTGGGTTAAGATCCAAGTCTCGCCAGAAAAAGCTTCCTTCTTCCTCCTCTCTGGTACCATCAGTGGAGCCACTGCGTTCGATTCCGAGAGCAAGCTGCGTCCCGCATCCTTCATTTTTCCAAGGCACCCAACCTCCACCGCCACCAAAGAAGTCTCCTTTTACATGATCCAGTCCTCTCCCCAGCCCCCCTGCCCCCCTCCCGCTTCGAAGAATTTGGGGGTCAACTCCCCCTCCCCCTCCCGCCCCCACTCGCCACTCTTCCGGCCGGCCCCTTCTCCCGAGATCTGATTAGATTTCTAATCACAACCCAGTGCGCAATTGGATGTGTGATTTCAGCCACCGGCCGGCCACCTTCCCCGATCCCGTCCAAACTCCCGGCTACAGCCCGTCTCCTTCCCTCCAGCGCCTGGGCAATTTCATAATCTCCCGTGAAACGGAGCGCGGGGGGCGGGGGCGGAGGTAGAGGAGGAACATTTCAGGGCTCTGTCAGCTGTCAAGCAGACACCCTGCCTCCCTCCCCGCCACCACTTTTTTCTTGTTCCGTTCTTTCGGTTTTCCGGCGCGGGCTGGCTTTCTGGTCCTCTGTCCCCGCCCCCACCCCGGGCACCCGCGCCAGAGCCTCCAGGTGTGGCAGAACCCGGCGATCGGGGCCGGGATCACGGGGCAGACGCGTGACGCGGTCCCTTGCCGGTGGCCCCGGCCAGCCCCCGGGTCCCCTTTTCCTCCATCTGCGGGCAGCGGATCCAGGGGCGACGCGGCGAAAGAACTTCAGACTGGGCTTTTATTTGACAACGGGCAGGGAGGGGCACGTGAGGGGACCGGCGGGGCGTTCGGCAAATGAAAAAAAGAATGATGCGAATATTGAACGAAGAAGAAAAAAGGGGGAAGGGAGGGAGAAAAAATAACGGAGAGCGGAGGTGGGGCGGGGGGGTGTCCCTAGTCGCTGGCTCCTCTGGTCCTTCGGGAATGAAACCGCAGCTTTGATCTCATTTCCAGCTGCGTCGGGTACGTTTGGGAGCCACAAGTTGCTTCCTCTTCGGGCAGCCCTTCCGGGCACCGGCGCCCAGTCCTTGGCGAGCAGAGTTCCCTGGAGCGCAGCTGCGCCGCACCGTCCTTAGCGCCATCGCCCGGGCCCGCAGCTCCCAGCGCGGCCGAAGCCCGGGTCCCCTTCCATCCACTTGGGGTGGAACTCTCCTCTGCCCCTTCCCGCGCCTCTCTCTTTTCCCCAAAGGCGTCCTGGCGTTCCCGGTGCCAGCGGGAGGCTCCGGCGAGTCTAGCCCTGCCCGGCCAGTGCCACGTCCCGACGCGCAGTATCCTAGCGCCCCAAAGCTCCTCTCCGACTGCAGTCCCCTTCCCTGGGCCCCTCTGCCTTGCCCCTTTTCCTTGCCGTCTCTCTGCTTGTGATCAGTAAAATACAATTACCCAATTACCTCCCATCATCTTAGCACTGATTGGTCAATCGCATTAACACTTGAAGTCAGGGAAGAGCGGATTGGAGCCTCCACGGTGTAGCGCAGCTGCCACCTGGAGGGCGAATCCGGAACAGCGGATTGTACAGCACGCCCCCCCCCCCACCACCACCACTCAATCCTTCCCCCCCCACCTCCCAACCAGCACGCTAGGAGGTTAATAATAGGCAAAGAAACTCAGGGGCTGTGTGGGAGAAGTTGTCAAAAATCCATTTTTCCTAAAAGCCTCCCTGCTTTCATCCTAAAAGCCAGGAGTTTGAGGTACAAAGGGGAAGATACTGGAGACAAGTCAGTCCTTGGAACCGGTTCAAAAGGGTTCCAACAAGGCCAAAAGCGTGAAATCAGAGCAGACCAAATTGTCCTAAATGTGGGTGACGCGGAAAGCTGCATAGAATGGGAAGAGTTGCGGGTGGATGTTCTGGATTGGAAAACTCAGGCAAGAGTGGGGAGCCTTTGCAGGAGCTTGATGTGGGTGGGGTGGGGCGATGGCCAGCTCTGTGGAGATGGGGGCACACGTTCACAGTCGCACACTGGGGCACCCACCTGCTTTGAGTGGGGCACCCTAGCTTTCCTCTCTCTCAGCCCAGCGATTGGGTTGCTATGCGACACGCACACTGTCATTCTTTTAAAGGAAAATTATGTTTCTAGCAGGGTGCAGAACTCTTAAGCACTGGGCTGTTAAACTGCAGTTCAGAAACCACCATTGGCTTCGAGAGAAAACGATGAGGCTTTTCTATTCCGAAGAAGAGTGACTGTCTCTGAAAGCCACAGGGGCAGTGCAACCCTGTCCTTTAGGGTTGCTATGAGTAGGGTTGACTGGATGGCAATGACTTTGTTTTGTTTGGGTTAGCCTATCAGCGCCCTCACGTTTTACACAAGGAGGTTCACTGGGGTTTCGCTTCAGCTGCCAGGAAGGAATGAACTGGGAAGGACAGATGGAAAGCCCTGAATTTTATACAAAAACATCAGTCAGCACAGGAAGCTGCTTCTTTCTGGTTACTGGGGAAGAGCCTCTGCTTCCCTGGTCAAGCAGGCCAACCCCAAAGTAAAGATTCCAACCCACCCCAATGCCCTGGGCAATTCCAACTGATACAGGCTACAGGGGTATGGCCACCCCAAAACCTTTACACAAGCAAACGACTGTATCTCCTTCCCACAGGGATCTTTTGTTTAGCAGCCTAATACTTGGTAGCCACTTTGTCACAGGGCTTCTCTGTGATCAGAGAGGATCTAGGAGTTGGTGAAAAGCTAGTGGGGAGGGAGCCGGGGGTGGGGCAGGATAATCTCACCAGGAGGAAGAGACTGGAAAGGCAAGATAGGAGCCTTCAGACTAGGCAGTGGTGCAGTAAATTGGCCTGTTCGGTTTGTACAAGACAGTCAGGGCAGCTTGACAACTCAATTCCAACCTCCCTCGTTGCGGGATGTGGGCTTTTCCATCAACTTGTATTAGGAGAGCGGGGCCACCTTTCAACTTCTCTGGGCCTCTTTAGAAAGAAAGAAGGACCCACAAGACCCTAATATGACAAATAGTACACCTTTGTAGTTTTTCCCTCTCCCTCTCTCTCTCCGTGGTATAACCTGAAATTAAGGTGAGGCTTTTCCTGTAAGTGATGATGTTTCTTCATTTTATGTCTCTCAGGTGCATGACCCTGAACACAAAATGGATAAGATTTGGGGTAATAGTTCAAATATCTATCTATCTATCTATCTATCTATCTATCTATCTATCTATCTATATCTATATATTTGAGAGGGCTTCAAAATTTTGTGGAAAAATAGAATTAAAGGATCATGGAAGCCCTCATAGATAATAAATATGAATCTTTTATTTCAAGCTTCCTAATCAATGATCATTTGACTGTCTTTTTTGAGACCTCATAATATGTAGTTGGTTTCACAGGAGTTTTATACAAAGCACATCAGTCAGAACAAATAGCATCCGATCAAGGGAGAGCATTTGTACTCCGGAGACATCAGAAAGAGCAGTTCTGACCGCAGTGGAGTGGGTCCTGAATCATAGCAACAATACAGGCAGAATAAACAGCCCGGTAGGGTTTATGAGGCTATGGATCTTTAAGGAAGCAGGCTGCCTTGTCTTTTGTCTTTTTCAGTGGAGTAGCTGGTAGGTTCAAATAAGCCAACTTTCCCTTGAGCAGACTAATGCTTAACCCACACAGCCCCTAGGGTTCCTTTGATCATATTAAGTTCATAGTAAAAAAAAAAAAATTTTATTTCCCTGCTTCCCTGCATGTGGATCATTTCTCATTGTAATCTTAAATAATTACACCTCAGATTTCTTTGAACACTCTATAGGAATATGCATCTTAAAATCAGCCTTTCACACATGGGTTCACCGCTATTGGTTGAGGTCAACTAGATGGGAACTGGTACTGGAAAAGGAGACCGGCTTCATTTACACGTGGATTGTGATGAAGTATATATAGCCTGATATAATTTTGGAGAGCGTGGGTATGATTGTGAATTGCATGCAAATGTCAGTTTGTTGAGGGGCAATAGCATTGTCTTCTGTTTTTAAATGGATACTCATTGACTGGTTCAGAACACCACTGGAAATGTAGCTATAACTTTAATTTGCCTTTTGAAATTCTTACCCTGTCATGTCAATTCCAGTTTACCAACTAACAAACCATTAAAAAGTACATTCACTAGCTGCTCTGGGCAGCTTCAAAGGACCCGAAGGCCTGGTTCTGAAAGCCAGCTAAAAACCATTAGAAATGAAAAGTTTCTTTTTAGGGTCTTTGACAGCAAGGGAAAGACCAATGATTTGTTTTTCAAAGCTGATTATTAGCTATCTACCAGACATCTTTAAAGCCTTTCAGAATTAATTAATCTATCAAACAAAACAGCAGGGAAGTATCAGGGCTACTTAGCTAAAAGGGAAAAAGAGAGGATTCCAATTCCTGTTTGTCTCCCCGTTCAACTACAATTTCTTTTCCCACATCGGTTACTCGTTCACCATCAGTGACCTTAAAGTAATCATTTGATTTTCATTTTTCGAGTTAGACATGAGCAGTGACAATGGAACAGCAGCAGTATGACAATGTCTCTTATGGATCCTTTCCTACTTCCTGTTGACCAAGAGTTAGTTTCAACTCATGGAACCCCCGCCCTCCCCCACCCATGTGTATCAGAGGGGAATTACACTCCATGGGGTTCCTAGTGCCTGTGATCTTTTGGATTCAGGTGAATGCTTGACCTTGGTGCCACCAAGTGATTTCAGAAGACTGTTCATATACATCACCCAATCCAATATTCTACTCTCCCAAGAAAGGCATCATTCTTTCAGCCTAAAGAGGGATTGAGGGAAGCTGGGAATCCTCCCATGCCTGGTCAATGTGAAGTTTTGAACCAAGTTTTGAATTGAGAGTTACTCAAGTCCTATTCTTCTAGTCGTGCTGACCCTACTATATTTGGGTAACATAGGAATGCTTAGAAAACAGCCCAGAGAAAGCAAGCTATCCTGCTCAGCCCTGAATCGCCATATGGAATCGCAGAATTGTTACTAAACTGACTTGACTCAAAGGGAATTGAGCTAAGCAGTAAGCAAGCGAACTGACACATGCAAATTTAATGGTTGTTGATAGCACATAAAGAGAGGTATCAATGCAATAGAGGTTTCAAGGGACCATCAACAATGTCAAGGTTTATGTTCAAGTAAAATTATTTATAACAGACCTTGCAAGCTACGAACAGCTAATCCCAACATTGGTGGTCCAAATCAATCTAATGCTCCTTTAGAGAAAGATAAAACTCTCTGCTCTAATAAAGATGTATGACCTTGGAACTCTATGAGTTGGAATAGCAGCCTCATTACTATGAGTTGGCATCTCTCCTACAAGTCAGGTCAATGCAAGGGTGGGGGTTGGGAGTGGACAATCAGCCAATGATTAGGCATATCCCAGTAGTCCAGCTGAGGAACAAAAATTTGAACAAGACAACATTCTGTTGTAGGGACATGACCTGGGAGAAGAGGGACACAGTTCCACATAGCAGGCTTATTCAATGGGCAAATAGAGATCTACCTTTGTTCTCCTCTGCTGATTTGTAGACATTTTGCTGTTCAGTAAAGCAAAATGATCGTGCTTTTTCACTGTGCTGGACACTCTTGGTAGTGTAATCTTTAGCAAACAGCAGGGGACAGCATCTTGTAATCAGAAATACAAAGTAGCAAACAGAATGAACTCAGCAATTTTGCTTAGAAAAGAAAAAAATGCATGTGCCTGTAATTTGTACTTTGAAAATAATTTGACTTAATAGGATGTAGGGCTACCCTATTGAAACACAGTGCACCCGTAAGGTTCATGTCCTTATAATGCCACATTCTGGGAACAGCATTCCCTTTTCATTTCCAACACTATTAAAAAGGAATGGGAAGAACCAGTGGAATGAGGGCATCAAATTTTGTCTCTGTAGTCACATAAAATGACAACTGGTTTAAACTCACTGAAAAAAGGGACTACTTTGATGATCAAATATCATGTTTAGCAGGAACTGAATATGTGTTCTGTGCTAGATAATATTCAAAGGATGTGCTATCTCAGAGATAAAGAATAGGCGAAGAATTATCTCAATCATTTTAAATATCTCTGAGGATTCTAAAACCCAACTAGATTTGCAAATCTCTGCTTTTCTTTTAAGGTACTTCCTCCAGGAACCCTAAACCACCACTCAACCTCCATCCCACATGATCTTGCTCCGCTTTCACACTTGGTGAAATTTGCCCCGATAACTAGCCTTTCATGTGAACTTACTGTGGCCGAGAACAGTCTCAAGTCTGCTACTGATAATAACTCACGCAACCCTCCCAAAGATCTTCTGAAGAGGGGAACTCGTTGTTCCATTTTATAGACGTTGAAGCTGTACAAAAGGAACCAGCTAAGACGTGACCACGGTAAGATTTTAATTCAGATTTTTGGCTACAAATAATACCAATTGAGTTGCCTGTAGGCTACCCCCGACCCAAACAGCATTTACAGTCCCAAAGTTTTATTGATTTATTTGGGTATTTCTGACATTATACATGAGAAGAAGGAAGAACCTGGCTATCTATGCCTGTGAGGATGAAAATGTCACAAGGCCTCTGGAGTGGACAGTTGCATTCTGTCACACAGGCTCCCTCTGAGTCAGAAGTGGCTTGACGGCGCTGGACAACAGCAACGATACAAAAACTCACTGGATCATGTGTAAGATTCTAGTATCAGGAAAAGGTAAAACCTACCTTATAGGTCTGTTCATTTAATATTCGTTCACAGTGGTACAGCAAATGTTGAAGAGATGGTTTATGTACTGGAATCATCAGAATGAAACACTAACAACTAGGCTGAATACATGACCCAAAGGAGAAAACAATGGGATCCACGGCTCCCGGCATTCACGGGAGAGGAGGAGGCAGGGGAAAGGAAGGTGGGGTTGCCAACAAACCCTGGGACAAGGGAAGAAAAAATGATCTAAAATCAATGATGAAGAGAGCATGGGATACCTGGTGGGGCTTGATCAAGGGCAATGTAGCCGAGAGGAGTTACGGAAACCTGAATGAAAGCCAAACACGATATTGGGACAAGAGGAAATTAAAAGGAAATAGAGGAAAGATCTAAGAGGCAAAGGACATTTATAGAGGTCTAAACACAGGCATGTTCATATGTAAATATATTTATATGTAATGATAGGGAAATAGATCTATGTACATAAATTTATAGGTTAAGTATCAAGGTACCAGACAGACATTGGGCCTCCACTCAAGTATTCCCTCAACGCAAGAACACTTTGTTGTAATACCTGGCATTCCGCTATGCTCACCTTCCGTGACACAATCACTGAAGACACAATGGGTACATAAGCAAATGTGGTGAAGAAATCTGATGCAGTGCAGCTATCAAAAGACATAGTGTCTGGGGTCCAAAGGCTGGAAATTAACAAGCTGCCATCTAGCTGAGAAGCAACAAAGACCATATGGAAGAAGCACACCAACCTGTGTGATCATGAAGTGTTGATGGGATCAGGAATCACGCATTAAAGACCCAGAACAAAAAATCATATCAATGTGAATGAGGGGGAGGGTGGAGTGGAGACCCAAAGCCCAGGTGTAGACAATTGGACATCCACTTACAGAAGGGTCACAAGGAAGAGATGAGCCAGTCAGGGTGCAGTATAGCACTGATGAAACATACAACTTTCCTCTAGTTCTTTAATGCTTCCTTTCCCTCACTATCATGACCCCAAATCTACCTTACAAATCTGGCTATAATCGAACATGTACATTGGTACAGATAAGAACTTGCAACACACAGAATGAGAGTAGTGATACCAGGAATGTAAAGGGAAGAGGAGGGGGTGGAGCAGAAACTGATCACAATGATCTACATATAACCCCCTCCCAGGGTGGGTGAAGGGAGACAGTAGCTAGTTTAAGACATAAAGACAATAATTTATAAATTATGAAGGATTCATGAGGGAGGTGGGTGATGAGCTGATAGCAAGGGCTCAAGTAAAAAGAAAATATTTTTAAAATGATGATGGCAACATAATTACAATTGTGCTTTACACTACGTATGGATGGATGGATGGATTGTGATAAGAGCTGTAAGATCCTCCAATAATTTTTTTTAATTTTTAAAAATCTCTAAAAAATATTTTATTGTTAATTGGGTGAAAGTATACCGAGTCAATCAGTTTTGCATTAATTCAATAATCCAAACACATTTTATGTCATATCATTGATTGCCATCCCCACAATGTCGCATTACCCATCGCATAGCTATCATATCCAACGCTACTCCTTTAATAATCCATCCTGTCTTCACAATTTTGTACTTGGGGATGCTGCTATTTAGTTCTTGAATGACTGGTTGCTCTAATAAATGCATACCTCCTTAATGTTATTGTTCACCTTATACTACCGCTTATTGTTTGGCCAAAAAGTGAGTCTTAAGGGACAGTTTAGTTCCAGATTTGAAGAGAACTCATCTTAGATGTTTCACATGCCTCTATTTGACCAATAACGTAGACCTTTTTTTATTGGTTCATATTTGTCTTTCACTCTACCTAGACCTTCTAATGTAAAGCCTTCTAAGGCAATTAGAAGTGGTAGTGGGCACCATCTAGAGCCTCTGGATTTATGGTTTTGGAGGATGAAGATCACATGTTCATTATTATATTGAACGAATTTTTTTTCATTTATCGTTAATTTTCTTCACAATTCTTTTCTCCAAAGGGAGACAGACCAATTGCTGCACATTAGATGGCCATTATCAAGTTTTTAGGATCCCAATGGCTACTCAACAAGAATGCTCCTTGGAAACAAGGGTGGCGAGGCTCTATTTGGTCACATCATCATGAGAGACCAGTTCCTGGAGAAGGACATCATGCTTGGTAAAGAGGAAGACTACCAATGAGATGGCTTCACACAGTAGCCTCAACAATGGGCTCCGACGTAAGCACAGTGATGATAATGGGGTGGGCTTGGCAGGGTCTCGCTCTGTTACAGTAGCTGTGCATTGGAATGGGCATGATGGCACCCAACAACAACAAAGGTTTATAAAAATTATGTTTGGAATCCTACTTTGTTGGGGTCCAATAAAATGATTATATATATATATATATATATATATATATATATATATATATATATATATATATATATATATATATATATATATATATTTATTAAGGGAAAATACCACCATGAAGATGATTTCATCAGAGAAGCATATCATCTGTATTAGCTAGCTACCGCTGCATAATAAACCATCCAAAAATTCAGTTGCAGCAAACAGCAGTCATCAATTACTTCTCATGAGGCTGAAGGTCAGGCAGGGCTTAGCGAAGCAGTTCAGCCAATCTTGGCTGACTTCATTGACAATGTAGCCTGGCATTCATGCGGGCTTTTTGTGAAATTCCACTCTATTTATCTTTCTTCCTTCCAACGTATCACAGCAATAGTGTAAGTCCAAGAATGGCACAAGAACTTTTTCACACTTCTCTGTGAATCAAACCGACTAAGACCCTATTGAAAAAAGAAAACACCTAGCTAAGCACAAGAGATGGTCAGCTCATCCCACCCACATTGGGATGTCACAGCAAAGCGTAAAGACAAAATGCGGATATAAGAACTGGGTAAAAACCAGGGTAATCATTTACCTCGACTAAAATCTGTATGCCCAAATAGATTTGGGAATAAACGTTTTTTAATGATCATAGGAATTGCAATTCTTCACATAAGAGGCCGTTCACTCACTCACTAACTCCACCCACTCACTGTCACATATCACTTTCACAGATGTATCTTAACCTCTTGTTATGTGTCAGGTATTAGGGAAGTCATAATCGACTCCTCCTTTCCTCAACACATCCATTGATTCTAATTAAGGGATAGTGCACATGTGCCCAAGCCTCTCTACTGCATTAGCCCAATTCCTTATCTCCATCACAGAGCACGTTCTGTTTCCTCTGTGAATTCTGGAACTAGGTTTTCTTCTTACCCAATCCATCTCCTCACTCGTTGCAGTTAGCATCTTTAAAAGAAAAGCTGATGAAAAAATTTAAAGGAAGAAACTATAAAGCAAAAAATTGTCCCATATGTATAGCAAGAAACCACAACATTGGGGAAACTATTTGCAATGTATTTAACAAAGGATTCCAATCCTTAATACATAAATACTTCCTAGAAATAGTTACTAGATATAAATGAGAAAAGCACAAACATCCTTTCATGAATAGTCAGTACATGAATAAACAATGCATGAACAGTCAATTTGCAGAGCTGCAAATGCCTCCTGAGTATATGTAAAATAGCAAACATTATTTGGGGATTTATTGGTACTCAGATGCTTTTCACAATGCCTAGCCGTTTGAAATCTCCTAATACACTTTGTTGGGATGGATGCAAGAATGGTCAACGTGGTCCAGAGAGAAAAGGACGCAGATGACAGATACTCTGATTAGAGTCAGTGAAGATATAACATGGTCAGAAGTTTACCAGAATGTGAAGGATTGAGGAAAGGAGGGGTGAAAATAGCGACCCCTACAAAGGGACAGTCCCAGAGGTCTGAGAGAGACAGAGAGAGAGAGAGAGAGAGAGAGAGAGAGAGAGAGAGAGAGAGAGAGAGAGAGAGAAACTAAGTGTGTTAAAAGCTTTCTGACTGCTGCCTCACAGTTGTTGGATGCTTGTTGTTAGTTGCCCTCCAGTAAGTTCCAAATCATAATGACCATGGACTTGCAGTGCATGCCTATTACATAGGCTTTCAGGACTGTGGTTTCTCAAAGTCAAGCCTGTCTTCCAAGTGGTTTCTGGGTGAATCTCAACTGTCTATTGATCAGTTAGTTTAGTCCAACACTTTTCCTGTTCATGCACCCCAGCCACTTGACAATGCCCATTTTGTAGCCAGAGAACATGGAATGGGGTGCATTCTAGGAAAAAATGAAAGACCTGGACCTAAAACGTAACATGGCTGAAGCTTACAGCAAGGGGAAAAATGATCAGGCTGTTAGATGTCGGGTCAAGATCAAGAGAGTTCAGTACTGAAATTGTTGTTCCAAGGTTCTTTCTAGGACAAGTGGGGTGTGAGTATCAATGGCAAATTTTAACTGGTCAGAAAGGTTATTGTGGAAAGAGAGCATCTTGAGGAACAATTCTTCCCATTTCCGATCCTGCTAAACAGGATGACAATTCTTGAGTGACAAATTAATAAAAAAGGAAGTAGAGTGTAACCAGTATATTGCAATGTGGCAGGAAAATTATGAAAATAATTACATTTTAGAACTACTTTGAAAGTGTTTACCCTAGCCCCCTGTAGAGCACATTCTCCTGTCCCACTGGTTTCTAAGGTAGCTAGTCTTTGTTCAAAGGCGTTATTGTTGGTAAGGGCCAACAATATTGACTGAGAGCAACCTTATGTGACAGATTAGAACTGTCTGTCAGTGTTCTTGGCAGTAGTCATTATGGAAAAGTCCTGCTGGTCCCCTGGTTAAAGCACTTGACTACTAACAGAAAGACCATCCATTTGAATTCACTAGTCATTCTGCAAGAGAAGTTGTTCTAGGGTGCTTCCAGAAAGATCGACAATCATGGAAAGCCTATGGGGCAGTTCTACTCTGAAAGACCCCTAGAGACAGTCCTGGACTTAGTGGCACACTAGTGAAGATATTTCAACAAGTTGATGAAGCACTGGAAGGCTTCGCCCACCTTTGCCACAACATCTGGAAGACAGCTACCTGGCCAACTGACAAGTAGAGATCCATATTTGTGCCCGTTCCAAAGAAAGGTGACCCAATGCAATGCAGACATTACTGAGCACTATTATTAATATCACATGAAAGTAATGTTTTGCTGCAGCTCATTCAACAACATCACAGTGTCAGGAAGCTTGCAGAAACCTAAGTCAGATTCAGAAGAGGGCATGGGACTAGAGGTATTGTTGTTGAGGTCAGGTAGAACCTGACCACAAGCAGAGACTTATGAAAAAGATGTTTGCCTGTGTTTTATTGACTATGCAAAGACATTCAACTGTGTGTATCATAACCAATTATGGAGAACATTGAGAAAAAAAAACCAAAATTCCCTAACACTTTGTGGTGCTGTTACGGGACATGTACATGGACAGTAGGCAGTTATACAAACAGAACAAGGAAGTACTGTGTAGTTTGGAATCTGGAAAGATGTGATCATGGTTATAGACCTTCACCATACTCATTCAATCTGTATGCTGAGCAAATAATCAGAGAAATTGGATTATATGAAGAAAATTATGGCATCAGAATTAGAGGAAGACTTATTAATAAACTTTGATATTTAGATGATACAATCTTGCTTCTTGAAAGCAAGGAGAACTTGAAGTATTTGCTGATGCAGATCAAAGACTGCAACTTTCACCATGTATTACATATTAGCATAAAGAAAACCAAAACCTCACAATGGGACCAGTAGACAACATCATAATAAATGGAGAAAAGATTGAAGCTGGCTAGAAATTTATTTCACTTGGGTCCATAGTCAATGGAAGTAGCAGGCAAGACATCAATGTATTGCATTAGGTCAATCTGTTGCATAAGACCTCTTCAAAGTGTTGAGAGAAAGGATGTCATTTTGAGGTCTCAGGTGCTCCCCACCCAAGCCATGGGCATTTTCGATCGCCTCCTATACATACAAAAGTAGGACAGTGACTGAGGAAGATGGGAGAAGAAGCAATGCGTTTGAATTAGGCTGTTGACAAAGTCTATCGAATGTACCATGGACTTCCAGAAGAACAAGCAACTCCATCTTGGGAGAAGTGCGGTCCAAATACGCTTTAGAAGTGTGGATGTCGAGATTTGGTCTCACCTACTTTGAACATGTTATCAGGAGAGACGAGTCACTGACAAATGGACATTATGCTCACTACAGTAGAAGGTTGGCAGAAAAAAAAGGGAAGGGCATCCATCCAGGAGCTAGACGACACAGTGGCTGCAACAATGGGTTTGAGCATGGCCGTGATTGTGAGACTGACACAGGACGAGGCTGTGTCTCGTTATATTGTACTTGGGTTGCTTTGATTTAGAAGAGACTTGCTGGCACCTCACAGCAAGAAAACAACACCAGGTTGCTAGGAGCCGGAGTTAAGCCGAGGGCAGCGGGTTTAATCTCGAGGAAGCAGATTGCCAAGCCTTTCTTCCTGCGAGCCTCTGGGTAAACTCTCACTCTCTGCAGACCACCTGGGGAACAGCTGAGCACTTAAGCAGCCTGCCACTAGGGATCCTTCGAAACTGCATGGTGGTATTTCCTCTGCAGTCTAAATGAGGCTTCTTTGCACCAGGAAGAAAACTGCCGGTAAAGGTATCCCTAAAACCCCATCAGGAATTAGTAGATGGTGTGAATCCAGTTGTGTAATTTGGGAAGACAGCTGTATTTTATCTAGCTAAATCAGCACTTGCTACTAAACTCCTAAAGAATATCACTTTATTTCAGCATTAGCCATGCAATGCAGACTCAAGAAACAATAGCCTCGGTTCTTTCGCCACACGACTGTTGTGTTATGGGGAAATGAAGCGCATAGATTTTTAACACCCAGTTTTTTTCACATGGAAGATGCATTAGCACATCTGTGCTTGCAGCCCCTCTGCTGATTCAGTAGTGCTGGATCAAATAACAGTCCGGCAATCTGCATTTAAAAAAATGCAAGTTTCTACCATGCAAAGTTTTGGGGGAAGAATGCAAATAAACGCCTAGGTGATGATACAGATTTTTGAAAAGATCATTACTGTACGGACACAGTAATCAGTAGCACTTCCACCAAAACAGGAAAATAAGTATAGATATTCAAAATCAACTTCCAAAACAGGAGAGAATGGGGACTTTTCATAGAAACATAGATCTTTTAAATCTATAACTAACTGGGAGCTTGATAGCGACAATGAGATATACAAGAAACATCCTTATTTCATATAACAAAACTCAGAAAAACATATAGCAGAACTTCAAGTATACGAAAGCCAGGCTAGATGACCTATAGAGACAGGAGGGAGGGGGGCTCAGTGGTGGAGGGAGGCGTGAAAGGACGACAATGCCAAGGAGTCCATGTAAAAAAAGAATGTTTGGAAACGATCGTGGTGGCAATTTTACAATCCTGCTTGACGTGACTGGACTACGGAATGATATGAGCTATATATGTATATATACGTGTGTGTGTACATATATATGTATGTATATATGTGTGTGTGTGTGTATGAAAAAGAAAGAAATACCCCTGTGACAAATGAGGACAATGAGACACATGCTGGAGTTGTGGTCCCTTTAGTCCTAGGAAAGTCTTAAGTGACTGAGTGTTGGGCATTGTGTTGCAAACTACGTTTGACAACATTCCTAAAAAATAATAAAAATTAGTGACGTTTTAAGAATTTTCAGGGTTTTTCATAAAATAAAAATTGTGCCACATTGGAATTTGATATGTGTGTGTGTATATATGTATATGTATATGTATATATATATATATATATATATTTACTTTTGATCCTGTGAATGATGATTGCTCAATTTTCTGATGTTGATTTGCATGAAAAGGTTATGAGAGTGTGTCACTTTTCAATTCCTAATTTTGCTTCTTAATCTCAAAGTAAGATGCAGTCCCTTAACCTTTTGTCATAATCCTTTTGGCCATCATCCCTTAGGAGATGCATTATCAACTCTGGTTCTGATGCCCCTGGGGAGGAGACCATTTCGGAGGGAATTCTTTGCCATGCGAATGGACAGGATGAAGGTAGGAGAAGTCTCCACTTTTATAGAGAGTCTGAATGAAGTCACCACCATTTGTTTCCTTGGTGGGTACAAAAGCCACATTGCCATTACAGCCATCCCTCTGTGTACCAGAGCCATCTCCAAAGGACACAGAAATTGACATTGAAGACCACTGAAAGGAGAGCCACAGAGAAGTCTGTTTGGAAAACACTGTCTGATGTGGTAGAGGCTCAGATCAGCGGCACAGCGACCGTCCAGCAAAGACAGGTGGTTCCCAGGGATGGAAGGTGGAGGGACAGCTGACCTCTGCCTTCTGGCGATAGGGTGCGCTCTTTTTATACGAGCTTCAAAGCAAAAGTCAAACATGGTGCAGCGGAGTCCATTTGGACTCCTAACGGCTCTAGAACCGCCCCGCAGATTTTCACAGCTGAGAACCTTATGGACATAGACTGCCACGTTTCCCCCACAACATGGGTGGTGTGTTTGAACTTTTGGGTTAGCAATTAAGAACTGAGCAACTGTCACCGCGGATCCTTCCTCTTGGGTCTCAACCCCTTTGGGGGTTGAATGACCCTTTCACAGGACTTGCCCGATTCATAATAGTAGCAAAATTACAGAGATGAAGTAGCAATACTGTGATGGTTGGGGGGTCACCACAACAGGAGGAACTGTCTGAAAGGGTCGCGGAGTGAGGAAGGGTGAGAACCACTGGCTTAGAGGTGGCCAAATTATAAACGTGAGTAAAGTTTAACCTCGAAGGGTCCTTCCTCTCGATCATGGTATCTTTATCCTTTCACTCCAGTTTATAAGCACCGAAGGCCACAAGCAGAGGCTAGGTAGCATAGTGGATATGGGATGAGGCGGTTCTATTATGTCATAAAGGGAGGGTCACGGTGTATTCAAATCAACTCCATGGGAACCAGTTTGGTTTTTCCATTATCCATTAAGAGAGAGATCATAAAACATCTATATCAGGTACTAAAATTTTAGTTTGAGCTAATCCACTTTGTTTATGGAAACAAATATTCACTCGGCACTAATTTCAGTGGGGTCTGTATAGACTCGATGCCCTCGAGTCAGTTCTAACTTTGATGATTTAATGTGTGTCAGAATAGAACTTTATTCAATAGAGTTTTCCATGGCTGATTTCTAAAAGTATTCACCAACCCTTTCTTCCAAAGCCTTTGGTTGGACTCAAAAGTCCAAGATCTCTCTTAACAGGGACATGTATTAATAATCTGACTCACTCAGGAACTCCTCGGTATGAATGAAACTGGGCAAAAGTATTAACTTTTTTCATTGTCACCCAAAGATGCTTGCTTTTATTTTTTTTGCAAAAGATTAGTTATCATCAGAAAGAGGATAATAGAAAATTATGCAGCCTGGTAACAGGGCATGTTTGGAATTGTAGAGACCAGAGTTTGAAGTTGACATTCACTGACTGCATTTCTGAAGAACCATAGATATTTTAGAGTGGGTCCTTAAGGTGAAAATATATGTCATCGAAGGACAGGAAATGCCAAGAAATGAGTTTAGAGGTAGCAGTCAGTGCAGGGCGGCTTTTAGTTGTTCTCCTTTTTCTGTTGAAGGAGTTCTTGCTATGAAGTGGTATCAAGTTAAAGAGTGACATGGTACAGCTGGAATTGTGTTGAAAGGTTGTCCATGGATCAGTAGGCAGATGACTCTGAGAAGAACACCTGGACAAAGGAGCGCAATTAGGACTCTCTAGGGTTATGAGGAGTCCCAGGTTACAGTAAATGGCTATTGCTTTCAGATGAAAGATGGGTGGTTCCAGCCCATCCAGACGTGCCCTTCGTCAAAACACCTGGAGACATTCTCCCAGAAAGTCAGCCACTGAACTCACCCCCTAGGCATCAGAGTTAGTTGGCAAGTGATTTGGGGCTCAGAGGTTGGGAGAATTGGAAGCAAGGCAGTAGCTGTGGAGTTAGAGAGAGGGCCAATGTAACACATGCGAAGCGCTGTGGTCATGTTAGTTAGAAGTTTACCAGTTGCATTCGCCCATGAGATGCATGCATGGTTGCTGGTTGTGGGTGGTCTGGGTACACATGTGATATTATTTGCATAATTTCCATTTCATGATAATCAAGCACTTCCAGAAAATCGAGCCCTTTGAATAAAGAATGAGGTGCTGCCGTTTCCTAACATGAGACTTGCCCCAGCACAGGCTGTAAGTCTGGGAGGTTTGTAAAGCCTGACATCAGTTCTCACAGAGTGTTCCTCATGACATTTCCACTAGTTGGCGAGGGCCAAACCAGAGGAGTGAGGTCAAGACAATGCACTTGTCTTATTGACCGATGACATTTAAATCAAACATTCAATTTGTGTATAATTCCTCTATTTCAAAATTAAGCCGCCTCTTGTTTCCTAATAATCCTCATTTAGCTTTGTTCATGAGTGTTTATATCTGGCAACAACTAAAAGGCAGGCATCGAATCACCACATCGATAGAGACAGGCTATTTTAAGGACATAAAAACTGTAAAAGTCTGAGATCTGCTAGTCTGATGACCTCCTGGGGCCCTTGGACTCTGAGACTCTATGATTCAGTACTAGACGATTTCTGCCTGTTGATGCACTTTTAACAGGTCAATTAACAGAACAGAGTGATTGACATTATTCAATCTTTTCAGAAGACAAATCAGTTGTCTCCAATTCTAACTGCAGAGACCGCTCCCCCAATTTCCAAGTTCAGACTTTTTCAAAGCCAAATTCTAATGTGAAATCTATGACATCTTACAACCACTTGCTCACATGTTCCTATCCTGGGGAAATATAACATTGGGGAAATGTTCAGAAGCAAAGTGCCAGCATCGCTCAACAAAGGCCAGTATATCTGAGGCCCCTGTATCCAGATCTACAGACCTGTGTCAATTATTTTCCTGGGACAAGTTCAAGGTCCCCAGGAGCCTGGCAGTCATGCCTTCCCTCACCCACCCCAACCCCAAAGGTGTTGCTGACAAGCACTGCAATTAAACTCAGCTTTGAATCATAGAAGGGTGTCTCTGAGTGCCTGTGCCATGCAATACCAAAGGATTTCAAATAGAAATGACATGAGTTAATTTCCTGAGAACAAAAAGAAAAGAAAAATTGAGAAGAGAGGCAGCTTCTCGTAACACAATATGCAGATTAATGGCGTCCTCTGATTGATTGAAGTGTCAAAAACTCACCTTCCAGATATAAATTAAGCTCCTGAAAGTGTTTGGGGGCTCTCTCTGTCTCCTGCGCTTAGTCATATGAAGTATTAATGGAGGAAGTCAAAGTAAAATTAATTTGGGGGGAATTTTTTTCCTTTTTAGTATTATCTATGTCTTCGCTGGACACAAGTGTCCCCTTTAGGCAGTAGTTGTTGGTTGAAAGAGGGTATAGTTTTGTCCAAAGTCTTCTCATCACACCAGGAATAAAATTCAAATTCCTTAGGCCCTACTGCATCAACTGCCCTTGTATCTTAGCTGCTCCCACCACCTGTCCCACATCAAAGCCTTGGTACTGGCTATTCTGATTCTGTCTGCCTAAAACAAGTCTCCTCTGATCTTTGCAGCTAGTGATCTTTTTTATCTTGTAGGGGAGGCCCTTCCCCTATTAACTCAAGCAGCTACCCAGGCACTGTCAATCACATTGTTTTAATTCTCTGCCAAGCACTTAGCTGATAGACTTCATTGATTGGTGGAATTGTTTGTCTCCCCCTGCAGGAGTGTGTTGTCCATGGGATCGGGACAGGGCCTAGCTTGGTCACCACTGTCTCCTTGCCGTAGACAACAGTGCCTGCTACAGAGCAGGTGCTGAATCAATGTTAGGAAGAATAGAGCCAAGATGGTGATTGCTTTACCTGGAAGGCAACAGGGCAGGATTTCTCTTATTGGTTGAATTGTGTCTCCACTGGGTCATGTTGAATTTATAATCTTGTGAATATTTTGAGAATGATTTATGGCTTGGAAATAGTTAATATCAAGTATTACCAGTTTAGCATGGGTTCTAATAAAATCTGAACAATATTACTACAAACGAAAGAGATATTCATTCATCTATGGAGAGCCAATCTTTGACAAGGGGTACTAGTCTGCTCAAGGCCGGGACAACTCTTTAACAAAGGGTGTGGGTAAAATTGGATATGGATTTGCAGGCAAGTGAAACAGGATCCAGACCTCACACTGTACACAACAACGCACTCAAAATATCTTAAAACATAAATGTTAAAGCTAAAATATCAAGTTTCTGGGAGTTTAAATAGGGGTAAAACCAAGGGACCTGTTTTTTGTTTGTTTGTTTTCATAAATGGCATGTCAAGCACAACTACAGATTCTCAAATAATGGAATATAAATTAGTTTACTGGGCCCTGGGACCTCCTAACAATTAAGTAACATGCTCATCAAAACTTTATCAGAGGAGTAAAAAAAAACAAACCCAAAAAAGAACCCCACAGACTGAAAACAAAAAATGTTGGCAATGATAACTAAGAAGGGTCTATTCTCTAAAAGACAGACAACATCAGCAGCAAATCAACAGAAAGACAATGAAGTCAATCATAATAATAATGTTCATCAGATAATAATGGACAAATACTTCGCCAAAAAGGTCATTCGGGCAACTAACAAGCACATGAAGATATTTTCATGATCAAAACCAATTATAAATATTCAAATTAAAACAACAAAACGTCATCTTACCAATGAAAAAATGGTTCTGATCTCAAACTGGAGCGCAACAAATGCCAAAGAGGTTGTGGGGAGATGGGAATGATAGGGCACTGCTGGTGGGACTGGATTGCAATACAACCTCTGTAGAAGATGGCATGGTGCCTCCTGAAACACTAGGAAATGAAAATATCCTCTGGTCCAGCAATCCCCTGCCTAGATATCGCTATCCTAGAAATGAGCACAGTGACACAAACAGGCATATGCACAGCTATGCTCATGGCCCCATTTAAAAAGATTTCTTTAAAAGTTACGGAAATGACTTAAGCACCCATCAGTAGGTAAACAGATGATGTCGCATTCATATCACGGAGTACTGCGCAACTCTGAAAGAAAACGAAGGGTCTGTGAAGCACAACTTGGATAAATCTAGAGGACGCAATACTGAGTGAAAAACTTAATCCCCCAAAAGCAAATATTATATTGTTTCACTTTTGTAAAAAGCATAGAAAGCAACATTGCTTGATGGTTACCAGGGATGTGAAGTGGTGAAGGAGAATAATTTTCTAGACAGTAAACATTTACTAGTTGGGTGATATGGTAGGCAATTTCCAATATGGGTAAACTAGACTAACTACACTAGACCAAGGTGATGAAGACATTAAGAGGTTAACAAGAATAAGGAACAATTTTAGTCAATGCTGTAACATATGATTTTATAACAACACCACCAATAAATGTGTGGTATTTATACACGTTAGTATAAAAGTGCTTACATGTGGTGCATCCGTTAGCACAGAGGTTCTCAACCTTCCTAGTGCCACAGTCCTTTCATACAGTTCCTCATGTTATAGTGACCCCAGCGAAACATAAAATTATTTTTGTTGCATCACTGTCATTTTGATACTCTTATGAATCGGGAAACCCCTGTGAAAGGGTCGTTCGACCCCCAAAGAGATCATGACCCACAGATTGAGAACCGCTGTTTTAGCACATATATACAGATGGTTGTGTTGCTCATATACAAAATAGAGCAGATGGGAGACAGTTTTGGATACTTCTTAGATATATCCAAACACCTTACAGAATAGCTTGACTTGCAACAAGGCTAGGACCATGGTCTCATGGAACAACTCAGTCAAGTTGTATAAGATAATTATAAAGATGATGTTCTACAGCCTGTTTCTCTGAATAGTATCAGAAGTCTTCAAGCTTGTGAGTGACATCTAATATACAAACATTAGTCTCTACTCATCTGGAACAAAAGATAATGAAAGAAAATAAAGATTCAAAGAACAGATTAGTTCACAAGACTAAAAACCCACTCGAACCACAGTCTGAGACCAACAGAACTAGATGCAAGGCTACCATAACTGATCATTCTCATCAGGAATACAATGGAGAGTCTGGAAAGGCAGTTAGAAACATGTAGGACACAACTTCAGTTCCTAAAAAGGCCATGCTAACTGGTCTGAAAGAGACTACAGCACATATGTAGCCTACATTTTCAGGGGGGGGGGGGAAATTACGCAGTACACCTGGCAATTAAAATGTATGGACTCTAGTCCATAATCCAGGATAAAGGGCAGATAGCTTCTTTTGCCATGCTTCCTCCATGATCATCTGAGCCCCTCCCAGTGGACACCCACTTTGGGAAATACTGAGAACTCTAAGATTCTCTCTCTAAAACACTGTTGGAATTTGTAACTGAAACCACCCTGGCAGTCAACTTTCATCCGTACAATAGATTCAGTTAGAAAATCAACAATATACTTGTGAGTTCTATGCTTCCTTAAATAATCACCTGAAGAGACGAAGTGGTCAACATTCACCCTACAACATGGGAGAAGGTAAGGAGGGACAGGGAAGCTAGATTACTGCAAACAACAGAAAGAATGGAAATAATGAAAAATTTGACAATATTAAAATGCAAACAATGTTATTGAACAACTTTTATAAAAATCATTACGTATCTGAAACAGAAAAAAATTAAAGGGAGACAGAGACAAACAGAGGGAAGATAATTATATGAACATGGATGTATGCTGTATCTACAAGTCAAGAAACACTTTGGTAACCAGAAACTGAAAGCCACAAGAGAGGTACTTTTCATAAAGAATTCTGAACGAATATGGCTCTGGAGAAATCTTGAATTTGGCTTGTTCGCCTGCAGAACTCTAAGATATACAATTCCGATAGTTTAAAGTGGCCCTCTTAGTGATACCTTGTTAAAAGTAGCCCTCAGAAATCAGTATACTTGCTAGTGAGCATGCGTGGAGATTTGCAAAGGGAGGACTGGTATTTCCTTAGCAAATACTCTCTGGTTATCCTCAGATGGGGCTTCATTGAAGGTCATCTATGGATTCACCCTTAATCCCATTCTGCTAAAAGAACAGGAAATGAAGAGTACGTATTTCTACCTTCTAGTCCAGCGAATATAATATTAGCTCCAATGTCAACTCCATAGTGAACTTACTTAGGTTTGAATCATGGCTCTATTACTTCTGACACTTAATAAGTGTCACTTAACCTCTCTAAGCAGAAACTACCTTAACTGTAACTGATTTTATCAGTCCTGCAGGATTAAGAAGAGATAGTATGTATTGCCTACTTAGCCAGGTTACTGGTATCGAATGAGAACTCAGTAACTGTTACTGGTACTTATTATTAATAAGTAATATATTATACCAAGATTTTAGTTGGGTGGGTTTTCTTTTCTGTTGCATATGTTATTAGTTGATGTAGGGGGATAAATGGTGGACCAAAAGCTCTGAGATGACATAAAAAATATCATACATGAGGAAAGCAGGTCATTAAGCAATCAGGAAAGAAAAAAAGACCAAAGTGGTTTTGAAAAGAGACTCTTGAACTTGCTCTCGAATATGCAGTACTTAAAGCAAATGGCATACAGGATGAATCAAAAGGAACTGAATCGAAAATTCCAAAGACAGCTAATCAGTATAATAAATTGTACAGGTCTAGCATTATAAAGTCAAATGGGAAGGACTCTCTCAGTGTACATCACGCTGAAGGAGCTGAAGAAAAAGTCAAGCCTCAAGTTGAAATATCAGAGGATTATATGGACAAAATACTGAACCATGCAGGAAACATGCAAAGAGGATAGAAGGAATACACAGAGTTGCTGTACTAGAAATATTTAGTCAATATTCAACCATTTCAAGAGGTAGCACATGATTAAGAACTAATGACATTAAAGAAAGGAGCTGAAACTGCACTGAAGGTATTAAGAAAACAAACAAACATGATTTCAGGACTTGTCAGTGTGCCAAGTGAAATGCTTCCAACGCTTAGGTGGTTCTGGGCATACTCACAAGACAGACGGGAGGACACTGATGATGTGTGCCCCTTCGAAGGGTGACCCAACAAAATGTAGAGAATCTCGGACAATACCATTAACATGCCAGTGCAATATGCAAGAAAATACTTAAGAAATGGTTGCAGCAGTACATTCATACTGACTGCCTGATACCACACCAGATACAGGAGAAAAGGTAGGACGATGTGTATCATTGCTGACACCAAAGGAGGCCTGGCTGAAAGCAGGGAATATTGGAAAGATGCTTCATTCTGTTTCATTGGCTATGTAAAAGACATTCGACTGAGCACACCATAACAAACTATTTATAAGCTTGTGCAGAGTGCGAGTTCTAGAACACTTAATTTTGTTCATGCAGAACCTACACAAAGGCCAAGAGGCAATTGTTTGAATATTGCACCATTTAAAATCACGAAAGGTATGCATCAGGGTTGTATCTTTTTACTACACTTATTCAGCTGTATTCTGAGCAAATAACCCAGGGGGCTGGCCTTTCTGAAGATGTAAGGGAGGCTCGTTCACAGTCTGCAATATGAAGACGGTAAAAGTTGTTTTCGGAAAGCCAAGAGAATTTGAAGTTCTTCAAATGTGACTTTGATTATACAGTAACATATAGGACTGAGCTAAGACTCTTGAGAAGAGGACCTTTGCTGGATTATTCTGCTGCTGCGTGGTGGTCTTCCGCACTTGGATGGGCTTCGGATGCCAAGCAGCCGTCCTCCTTAGAGTAAACCATACCAGCAGGTTTGACACAGAAACATACAGAACAGGAAGAGGCAATGTGACCAAGGACGCAGCTACAGGAAGGATGAGGCCATACACCAGGGACTGTCTGGAATTACCAGAAGCTGGAAGATTCAAGTGGTAGATTTACCCCTACAACCTGTGGAGGGAGGAGAATGCTTGATTACAGATATCTTG
Organism: Tenrec ecaudatus; assembly: GCF_050624435.1. Taxonomy (NCBI): domain Eukaryota; kingdom Metazoa; phylum Chordata; class Mammalia; order Afrosoricida; family Tenrecidae; genus Tenrec; species Tenrec ecaudatus. The sequence continues at coordinate 30,512,520 of NC_134533.1, read as the reverse complement.
ATTTCAGACTCCTGGCTTGCAGAACTGAGAAAAAAAAATGTCTATTATTTTCAACCAACAGGAGCCCTTGAGTCGTGCAAACGGAGCGGCCAACCCAAAGGTTGGTGCTTCCAATTCTCCTGCAGAAGCCTCAGAAGAAACGATTAGACATTGACTTCAGCAAAAAGTACCAAAGCAAACCTGTATGGATTCTCCACTCAGGCACAGGGCATCTGCGTGAGTTGGAATCAAGTCAACAGCACTTGGTGACTGCTCTCTTGTGGCAGCCACAGAAAATGAAAACACATGAAAGCCAGGTGAAATTTTAACAGCCCCGCGATAGTGCAGCAAATGTACCAAAGAACATTCAATTCCACTCCTTACTCTGGCAAATTCTCTTCTATTTAGCCGGAATGCCTGCCTGGAGGTCAAACATTTACTTTCGGCCAGGCAAGTACAAATGTATAGCAAAATGAATGTGAACACTGTTTGGGGAAGCGCACTGAAGAAAATGTCACGTTGTCCTTATCTTTCCAGAAACATTTATTTATTTGTAAAAGGTCAGCCTTTTCCTCTCCCTAAGTGTCCGAAGACATTTCCAAATGTGGTGGCACCTAGACTAATTGTCTTATCTTCTTGAGACTCCACTTCTCTGTTTTTATATAAGTATATGAATAAATCTTGTAGTTGGAAAATATGGTTTTGAAACAACCTCATTTGTTGAAAGTGAGGAGGAGTCAAAGCACTTGCTGATGAAGATCAAGGATGTCAGTCTTCCGTATGGATTGCAAATCCATGTGAAGAAAGCAAAATTCCTTACAGCTGGACCTCGCGTTAAAGGAGTAAAGAGCGAAGTTGTCAAGGATTTCACCTTGTCTGGATGCGCAACCAGTGCCCATGGAAACTGCAGCCAAGACACATCGCGCTGGGGAACTCTGCTGCGCGAGACCTCTTTAAAGTGTTGAAAAGCAAGGATGCTACTTTGAGAATTAAGGTGCACCTAACCCAAGCCATGGTATTTTCAATGTCCTCCTATGGATGTGAAAGTTGGGCATTGAATAAGGAGGTCTGAAGAAGAAGCCAGGCACTTGATTTGTGGTGCTGGAGAAGAAGAATATTGAAAATGGCTAAAGGGCCAGACCAATCTGTTTTCGAAGAAGTATGCCGAGAGTGCTCCTCAGAGGAAACAATGGCACGGCTGCCTTCCATGCTTTGGACATGATGTCAGGAGGGACCAGTTCTTCCAGAAGGACAGCGTGCTTGCTAAAGTGGGCGGGCCTGAAAAAGAGGAAGGCTCTCGAGGAGATAGGTTTACGCAGTGGCTGCAATAAAGATGTGTTCAAACATACCAACCATTTTGAGCACGGTGTAGGATCAGTCAGTGTTTCCCTCTGTAGCACAGGGGTGCTGTGAGTCGTAAGCCATTTGATAACCCCTAACAACAACAACAATAACAACAACAACAACAATTCTTAACATAGCAACTGCTCACTTCATGTACCAAACACTCGAAACCCACTGCTATCAACTAGAACTGTCCCCAGAGTGAGCTCTAGCTGGCAATAGAACCATTCCTTAGTGCTTCAGAGGATGAAAATCTTTCTGGAAGCCCATTGCCACCTCTTTCTCACATGGTGTGGCTGGTGGCTTGGTACTTGGGGTAGTATAACATGTTATTAGGCGTCCAGTGCTAAAGCCACTGCACCAATAGGGGTCCCACTTCATGCACAGAACCAGTAAAATCTAATGCTGGCAAGTCCACTCCACCCCATGGCCACACCAAAGGTTTCAGAGCACAACTGTTCTCCCCAGGATTTTCAATGACTGTGACTTTTCAGAGGTAAGTAGCCAGGCTATTTGTGCAAGGCGTTCTGGACGAATTATAATCATCACCTTTTGATTGATAGCTAAGTGTGCTAACTGTACCACGGGGGGAGGTGAACACTAGCTTTTCATGTTAAAAATCGGAGCCACCTACAATCATCTTCTCTATGTGTGCCCAATCCAGAGGGTAGATTCTCCAGTTCCCTCGTGGGCATGTGGCCCCGCCTTTACAATCCACTTGGTTCCGTTCAACTGCAGACCCTGCACACTCTTTTCTAGTCCCAGCCAGTCTAGGGGTTCTTGGTCTCTCCCTGCTCCAACCAGCCCACTCAGCCTTGATACGTTAATTTCCCTGATGCAAAGCACCAGCTATCATTCAAAACAGCAGGGATCCTTTATTTAATGCTTACCGTGTGTCCAGCAGTGTGCTAAGCCCTTTGCATTCATGCAGATTTAATTACAGATCGGATGATTGTCAGGCCCACCTTCAGTGAAGGTCCATTAGCTGGTTGATTATATCCATATTCCTCAGCTCTCTATAATACTGCCCTAATTTTGATATTCATTTACTATTTAATAGCCTCAGGCAAGATATTTAATCTTTAAGGTCCTCAATGTCATCAACTGTAAAATAAGGAAATTAGAAGTACAACCTCGTCAGGTATTGCAGCGTTTTTCAACTGCTGCACCACTGCATTTGGGGCTTGATGATACTTTGCTTCTGGGGTGCCGACCTGTGTATTGGATGATGTTTAGCTGCATCTTTGGTTTTCTCCCCCACTTATGATAATAAAATGCCTGCAGATTGTGTTCATGCCCCCTCTCTACCCTATTCAAAACCACTAGGTTACTATGAAAAATAAATTAGGCACGGAATATCCACAATCCCTTTCTCTACCCGAGTTTTTGTGAGCAACTTATCTGTTTCCTCTTCCTGCCATTGAGGTTTCTCAGATGACTCCCCGATGTTCCAGGCTCCTTGTGACATGATAGCTCTCTCTCACCACATTTCTGTTTTGCTAATTACCCCCTGTCTTCCAGAACATTCCTTCTAGAGGAAACCAGAACAGCACAGCCACTTGTCTTTCCTAGCAACCCATATCAGAAGTGTTTTCAATTCTAATTTTTCAGAAGAACATTACCAGGCCTATCTTTTGTGGCATCTCTGGGTGGATTAGAACCTTCACCTTTTCTGGTAAGGCTCCTACTAGAGGATTATTCCTCTAAACTTTTCAAACTGTATGAACTTTCTGCCTCTAAACACGATTACTATTGTTTTGTTATTATTTTTGGTGTGAGCATCTCAACCATGACTTTTTCTTTCTACCAGACTGTGTAGTTATTTGTGTAACAGTATCAACCCTCTCCTTGAATCTAGACCTTCCATGATAATAAGATTCTTGTTTTTCTGTATTTTTAGCCACTATGGACGTCAGCATGGTTTCTAGCATATATTAGTCCCTAATTAAATGCCTTTCAGATAGAATTTAGGACCAATGAAAGAAAAAGAAGTGACTTATTATAAGACTGTGTCTACAATTGTTAAAGTAAATTAAAAGTATTGCAGAATAATAAATTAAAATTAGTAGCCAGATACTTGTTGAAATAGAAAACTTAGCCAATGCAGGTTTATGGTGTGAATTATTCATGCAGCTGACTTCGTTTGCACATGGAAGATGAACTGAGAAAGAATTATTGTTGTCATTTGAAAACTATTAAGTGATTTGCTTACTGAAGAAATCTGTTTTCTTCTGCTAGAAACAGAATTTATCAAATAAAGTAGGTACACACAAGTCTGTAGTATTGCTTTATTAATCAAGAAGGAGGGCCAAGGGAGTAATTGCCAGTATGGATGGAATGATGCAAGTGAGAGCCAACTTTTACCCCACCTCTCCCTGCAGTCTGAGCAAAAGTTTTCCCCCTGGCCCAATGTTTTTTTTTTCTATGATATGTGCAATCCCTCATTTTCCAAGATTTTGAACTCTAGAGAAGCTAATACACAACCACTCCTCTAGGATACAGGTTTGATAAAGTAGAAAACACATTGATCCTCACAGGTCAAAGCCCCCACTTTACCAGTTCACATTTTGATGGTGGACGGCTGTTGTCTATACACTAATCCTTCAAACAAAATTCATGGCCATCAAGTTGACCTTTTGACTCCTAGTGACCTTATTGAAAAGGATAGAACTTCCCCCGTGGATTTCTGAGACCATCACTGTTTAGCGGCGCAGAAAGCCACATCCTTCTCCCATCCTAGGGCCTGTGAATATGTTACCATACAGAGCAAAAGCGACCTTGGAGCTGTGGTGCAATTAAAGATCTCAAAGTGGTGATATTTCTCCTGGGTTATCCAGGTGGGCTTAATGTGATTTCAATGGTTTTGATGAGGGGGTGTACATGGATCAGAGTCAAAGACAGAAGATGCTATGTGTTACCTTTGAAACTGGAGAAATTGGTCCTAGGCTGTGGATTGTGAACAGCTTCTGGAAGCTAGAGAAGGTTAGAAAACACATTTTCTCTGAGAGGTTCCAGGAGTGTAGCCCTGATGACATCTTCATTTTAGGCCACTGGGGCTAGATTGGAACTTCGGAGCTCCAGAATTGTATGATGTGTTTATGTGGCTTTAAGAAGTAAGATTTGTGGTAGTTCATTGTAGCAGAAAAAAGAAACATATGTTTATAACTCTGTCTCCAGGTTTCTAAAGTTTGTACAATATCTGTATAACCAGATTGTGTGGGTGTTATGAAAGATGGACAGTGGGCATTCACTGGGTTGGACATATTCATCTTTATTTTATTAAATTCTCTTTAGTTTTATCTTGGGGACCTAATTCTCCAACACTGAGATAGGATTGATCAACAAGTCTGGTTATTGAAAAAAACAAACAAACAAACAACTAAATTCACTGACTTTGGCCCTTTGGGACAGGGTAGAAACTACCCCTGTGAATTTCTCAGACACTGTATATTGGAGTAGAAACCCCATTTTCTACCTCTGAGAAGTGGGTGGTTTCCAACTGCTGGCCTTGTGGATTGCAGCCCAATGTGTAACCACAATGTCACCCAGGTTTCTGAGTCTGGTTATCGGATGGTCAAACTTGACTGACAAATGAACACTCAAAGTGGTCTAATCACAGACTGTGAGAATTTTCCAGAGCCCACCACACAGGAGACGCCCTAGGGTCATAGCGGTGACAAGCTTGGGTAAAATCCTCACAGTCTGAAGTTAGAAGTCACCAGCAGCTCCAATGGAGAAAGACTGTGTTTCTACTACTGTACACATTACAGTCTCAGAAACCCACAGGGGTTGCTATGAGTCAGCATTGACTCAATGGTAGTGAGTATACAATGGAAACCTGTAATTAAGGATTCCTTTGCCACCTCATTGAGAAGATTCCCTGGAATGAAAACATATCAATCAAAGAACATGTTTGGGGGTATTCATAGCATCATTCTGTTGTTTGCAGGAAAACAAAAATTTGAAACAACAGCAATGTTCATCAGTATCTTAATCAATAAACAATAGTGCATCCATAAAATACAATACAATTCATTAATAAAAAGAAATGAAATCTGATTCCACACAATTGCATAGATAAATGAGATAGTTAATGTTTATTGTGCCAATCTGGACAATAAACACATGTGGGGTTAATTGAAGGGCAGAGAAATAAGTGGCTAAGTGAGACTCCCCTTTCTAATTCTTGGGTTTCTTGCTTTCTGGTGGTTGGACCATGGTGTAGCTGCCTTAGTGAGTTTCCTGCTTCAGCTGGCAAGGCTCACTTCTTACAAGACACCCTGAGGAGAAGCCACATGGACTTACCTCGATGCAGTCCTGGGTGCTGGAGCAGCAGTGTGGAGACTCCTGCCAGTGCTGAGATGCTTACACATTCACTGATTCGGCTTTCCTCCTGCAGTCGGCATCATTGTGTGTGTTTTGTGAGATGGAGGAGGACTTTGTGGATTGGTGTCAGACATATAGGTTAATGTTGGACTTGTGTGCTTTGGCAGCACTGGATTGGGATGTTTTCTTGATGTGCACTTAACCTTTATATAAACCTCTCTCTTATACATGAGCCTCTGTGAATTTGCTTCTCGAAAGTACCCAGACTAACACAATAAACATCAGACTAACTTGTTGTTGTTGTTAGGTGCCTTTGAATTGGCTCTGATTCACAATGATCGTATGCACAATAAACAAAGCACTGGTACGGTCCTGCAACATCCTCATAATTATTCCTAGGCCTCAAAGTCACATCCTTGCTCTTCAGTTCTCTACAGACGTCTTGAGTAGCAGATTTACCTAATGCAACACACCATTGGGTCTCTTAACTGCTGCTTCCATGAGCACTGATTGTGGATCCAATTAAGGTAAAATCCTTGAACACTTCAACCCTTTCTCCATTTATCATGGTGTTCCCTATTGGTCCAGTTGTGAGGATTTTGGTCTTCCTTCCATTGAGTTGTACTCCATACTGAAGGCTGCGATCCTTGATCTTCATCAGCAAGTGCTTCAATTCCTCCTTGCTTTCAGAAAGCAAGGCTCTGTCATCTTCACACTATAGGTTGTTAATAAACCTTCCTCCAGTCCTGATGCGGCAATCTTTTTCATGTGATCCAGCTTCTCCGATGATTTGCTCAGCATACAGATTTAACAAGAACAGTGAGTGGATACAACCCTGACACGCACCTTTCCTGATGTTAACCCATGCAGTATCCCTTATTTCGTGCACACAAGTGCCTCTTGATCGGTGTACAAGCTCCAAGTGAGCACTGGGAAGTGCTCCGGAACTCACACTTCTCAAAGTTAACCACACTTTATGACGGTCTGCACAGCCAAGTGCCTTTGCATAGACAACGAAACACAGGGGAACATCTTTCTCTTATCTCTGCTTTGAGCCAAGGACCAGCGGACAGCAGCAATGATACCCCTTGTTCCACCTACTCCTCTGAACCAGCCTGAACTTCTGGCAGGTCCCTCTCAATGCACTGCCGCAACAGAATCACTATCCTTGGGTAGTTTGAACAAAGTGGGCACATACTGTAGGACTCCTTTCCTTAAGAATCTAAAAACAGATGCAAACACCTATAATGATAGAAATCATCTAGGAGTTTCTTGGGGTCATGAAGTACAGTCAAGGTGCAGAGAATATAAGGGAACACAAAGAAATATATAGGAATGATGGACCAATGTCATATGGTATGATTTTATTGTGTGCAGTTTGCTGTTTATCAATTATTGTTCAATTAAACTGTGGATAAATGCAGGGAAAGGACTAGCACAGATGAATGGACTCTAGGCAGTGGGCATTGTAGATGTAGTAAGTACCTTCTGTGGGTAGCACCTGGAAAGTGTAGAAGCCCAAGGTGGCAGATCAGATAATTACTAGGACTGCAGGGAGTGACACATATTCAAAGTGATGTGGTCCGAGGCCACCGTCTTTGAGCACAGCAGCCCCACTGGATTGGACTCTGCTGCTCAAGAGATCTGTGACTATGCTAAACACTGCCCATGTTTTCTAAGAGGCAGATTAATTTTCCAGCAGGAAGTCAACGTGAAATTTTCCTGAATCTGGTGATTTTGCCAGGCACTCATCTTTGCACTTTTCACTCCATCAGGATTCTCTTTGTGACTCTGGGAGAAGTGGTTCCAAGTCCTGCTTTGGACATGTCATGGAGAAAGAACACCCATGTACGGACAAGGACATTATGGTTGCCAGTAAGTCGGTTACAGTGGGGAGTATTCTCAATGAGTCAGACTTGCATCATATAAACAAAATGGACTCAAACATACGCATATCGAAAGGCTGAAGGTGGTCCAGGGCTGGAAAAGTCTTCCTTCATGAGCTATAATGTCCCAGACATTGTGCTCAACCCTGGTGGTTGCTAGGTGTCATAGAGTCAGCTTAGTCATCACGAGACTCACCTGGGACATCTTTTCTGTGTTTGAATCCACGAGCCCACTCTGCCAGTCCATCTTGCTGAGGGTCTGGCTCTGTTGTGCTGATCTTCACTTTATGAAGCATGAATCCTTAATGTGTGTTAATTTACTGGCTGCTTTGGGAAGCTTCCTAAGCTAAGTACTTCGTATGTAATAGCTCACTTATTCTTCATAACAACCCCCTTTTATAAAAAATCAGAGGCTCAGAGAAATAAAAAGCTTTTCAGAATTTAAACAGTAAGTGGTCAAGCTGGGATCCTGACTCAGTTTGACTTAATGCTAAGTCTTAAATCTTAAGATCATATGATCAAAGTTTGACTTAACGCTAAGTCATGTTAAAAATCATATGACTAAAGCATAACATTGTATCTCTAAAAACATTTTAATTTACCTTTTTAGTCAGTAAGTACAATTAATCATCCTGCATCATCCTTAATTCAAAGATTTGGGGATTTTTTTTTAAAAGTCCAAGAGTATTTCAGTTTGTTTGTTTTGTTTGGGGTTGATTGTCTGTACATTCTGTTTGGAAGTATTCTGAAAGACATAGGCACCAACCATGACATTGGATTCTTCATGAAGCGGGTAACCCGGGCTCATTCTTAATTCAAATTATTGTCTCTCGAAATCTTAAAGACTCCAGATTCTTTGTGTAACTATCTCTGCCAGAACACAAAATGTCTCCATGTTCTGTGACACCATACTTTATCCTGTCATTTTCCTCCTGAAACTTTTCAAAACTCAACTCATCCATGAAATCTTCTGCAATCCTGGCGGAAGCCACCCAGACAAGCTGTTAATATCGTCAGCGTGATTGATATTTCTCTCCTGCAGTGTGGCGAGATAGCATATGCGTATATGTGGGCAAGCGTATATATCTTTATGTTAATGTACATCTGCTCCTCTCATCTCTACCATGTACTATTAAGATATTAAGCTCCCGGGGTCTGTCCTTGCTTCCTTCCAGAGAAGTGTTTGTCACCTTGAAGAGCCCGTGTCTAATGCCCCGGCGTGCTGCACACATTCAATAAACATTGGTTGAGTGAGCGGGTGGGTGCTCAGCTGGGAAAGTGACAACCCTGAAGGGAAATCCTTGCAGACACAGAAAATAAGACCACAGACAAATATAACCGCAAAGATCTTGCCTTCTTGGGTACTTTATCCTTAAGCATTCTTCGCTGAAATGTCCTGTGGAATGGTTGAATTTTCACAGGTAATTTTCTTTTCACTCGTGTTTTCTAAATAGTTACCACTCACCAAATCCAGGATACTTACAATGTGCTTGTTTCCCTCCTTCAGGTATTATACACTGTTATATTATTTTTGTATGTCTTTTTCTTTTAAAGTCATGGAGTGCTTCATGTCCTGTTAGTGTGGGGATATGCTTCTGAGTCTCAGGGGAAGGAGAAAACTAAAGATCATCAGTAGCTTTCTAATTCACCTATTCTCCTGCTTTTGTGATAAAAAAATAAAAGCAAAGACATGACATTCTGAGTTCTGTGAGGATACAGAATTCAAATACTGGAATATAACCACGAAGCCTTAAAAGGAAGTTCTATTTTATCCTGTGGAGTCTGAATCCATTATATGGGAAGGATTTAGTTTTCGTAATATGCATAGGAAATCTTTCCTCCATTACTGTTAAATGGTATTATTTTAATGGCAATTCTCCTATTAAGCAGGCTGGGATAAACTCCTTTATAGACAGGTCATCTTAAAATCTCCTAAATAAGAGATTGTAGGACACTGTAAGAATTAGGGATTATGTCATCTAGACTCTTGAGTAAGGGTAGGGACAGAGCTCAACCCATCAATTGCCTCCCAGTCTGATGAGACCACCTTGGTATTATAAGCTTTTTGATATGACAGGGAGAGATGAAGCAGAGTTGAATCCTCTTTGGCCTTTTATTTTCTGTGGGAGTTTGATCTTGCTTTTGGTTCCTTGATCTTTTTTTGCATAGTGATCCCAGGAACTGTCAGCAGACTACTGATGGTGGGTTCATTTAGCCGACTTCAGACCTCTGCATCCACTAGCCTGTGCCCCCTAGTATTGCTGCTGCTTCATCCTGCTTCCTGTTCATCAGATTCCAAGAGTCAGGAGAAGCCTGACTTGAACTGGACTGTGTAAGCCATTTCCTTTTTTCTTTTAAGATTTTATTGGGGGCTCTTACAGCTCTTATAACAATCCATACAATTGTATCAAGCATATTTGTACATATGTTGACATCATTTTTCTAAACATTTACATTCTATTTGAGCCATTTCTGGATATAAATGTCTTTCTATATAAAACACATCCAAGCACCACCGCTTTTGTTCTGTAGAGAACCCAACCTAACACAAACACCAACATAATCACATCCAAGAACACCGAGTAAAAAGCAATTCTAAGATCTAATGCATAACTACTGGGAGGAACTGGTCCAGTCTTAGATACAGAGGACTGTTTTTCCCAAGAATACTTTTTGCCCTATGAATTCTGAATGATGATCACTCAAATTTTCTAGGAGATGACATAGTGTTCACCATCTTTGTTAAAAGTGAGAAGGCACAACTTCAAGAATACTAGAATACAAAAATTTCTTTGAGTTTTCTTCCAGAGAACTGCTCAAGTCATCAGGAGATGCACATTCTCTCAGGCTCCCTTTTATTTGCATTTTCCAGGCTTCCAAAGTTGTAGAGTCTCCACAACCCATCTTTCTCCTTTGACTAAGCTCCCATTGATTTCCATTAAAGAAGTTGGATTTTATGTTGCTACTGGAAACAAGTGTACTAAGGTCTTCCCTTTTAGCCCTCTGGGACCCCTGGTGACATAATGGGTTGCACATTGGTCTGCTAATTATAAGGTCAGAGTTCGAAATGACCAGCCATTCCTTGGGGAAAAGACAAGGCTTTCTATTCCTGTGAAGAGTGAGAAGCAACAAAGCTGACATGGAAGAAGCACACTAGCCTGTGTGATCACGAGGTGCTGAAGGGATCAGTTATGAAGCATCAAAGAACAAAAATTCATATCATTGTGTGCTCACCTCCATGATACGATCGCTGAAGACAAATGGGTGTATAAGCAAATGTGTAGAAGAAAGCTGATGGTGCCAGGCTATTAAAAGATATAGTGTCTGGGGCCTTAAAGGTTTGAAGGTAAACAAACAGCCATCTAGCTCAGAAGCAACAAAGCCTACATGTAAGAAGCACACCAGCCTGTGTGATCATAAGGTATTGAAGGGATCAGGTATGAGGCAACATCAGAACAAAACAAAACAATCATATCATAATGAATGAGGGGGAGAGGGTGTGGAGTGGAGACCCAAAGCCCATTTGTAGGTCACTGGACATCCCCTTACAGAAGGGTCTAGGGGAGGAAACGAGCCAGTCAGGGTGCGATGAAGCAACGATGAAACACAGCTTTCCTCTAGTTCCTAAATGCTTCCTCCTTCCCCACTATCATGACCCCAATTCTGCCATATAAATCTGGCTAGGCCATAGGATGCACACTGGTACAGATAGGAACTGGAAACACAGGGAATCCAGGGAGGATGATCCCTTCAGGACTAGTGGTGTGAGTGGCGATACTGGGAGGGTAGAGGCAGGGTGCGTTTGAAAGGGGGAACTGATTACAAGGATCTACATGTGACCTCCTCCCTGGGGGATGGACAACAGAAAAGTGGGTGAAGGGAGAGGTCACACAGGGCAAGATATGACAAAATAATAATTTATAAATTTTTAAGGGTTCATAAGGGAGGGGGTAGTAGGAAGGGAGGGGAAAAATGAGCTGATGCCAGGGGCTTATGCGGAGAGCAAATGTTTTGAGAATGATGAGGGCAATAAATGTACAAATGTGTTTTACACACTTGATGTATGTATGGATTGTGATAAGAGTTGTATGAGTCCCTAATAAAATGATTTTTTTTTTTTAAGAGTAAGTCTTGGAAGCCCACAGGAGTTGTTCTATCCTGGTCCCTTTGACCTAGATTCAATAGCTATGAGTTTGGTTTTTGGTTTTCAGAGGTACATATTGTGGGTCAACCTAGCTTGGTTGTGGTTCTCAGTCATTAACCTGAATGCTCTTTTATAATGTAATAAAATGTAATCATCTTTCATCATGTGATGTGATGTGTTCAGCCAATCCGTTGAAAGGAAAGAAGGTTCTTTGTTATTGTGGTTGTGGCCTGCTTCCTGTACCTGAATGGGGGTTCCAGCAAAGCCTGTTCCTTCTCTTCCCAACTCTGCACTCGACTTGGCTGCAGGGAGTTTGGTTTCTGTTTGGTAGCACTCCTACTGGATGCCCCTTTGAAACCCTTCCAAATCCTATTATTCTCAACTATTTCTGTTTGCAATTGGTAGCTTGTTTCTGTTTTCATTACTTTTGATGACCTCCTTCCATCTTTTTTTTTCCTTTTCATCACCTTATTGGGGGCTCATTCAACCCTTATCATAACACATCCATCCATCCATTGTGTCAAGCACATTTGTATATTTGTTGCAATCATCATTCTTTTTTTTTTTTACCATGTTGCTACTGGCAATATATCATCAGGTCTATGGTTTATAAAAACAGGCAAGAGTTATTCTCACAGATACAGACTAATAAAATAGACTCAGCTCAGTCTCAGGAACACATAACGGGGCCACAGGTCCAACTCTTTCCAAGTCTCCCTTCTGTGGTGAAAACAATAGAATTCATTAAAGAATGGTATGAACACTTGCCTGTGTGGGTTGAACCTGACACTGCTTAATGAGGAAGTGCTGTCTCTCTCCCCTTGGATTCTCCCCATCATTTCCAATGTACTCCATCCTCTTAGTTTATATAGCTACAAACCCATTTATATATTGTTTTTTAAATAGTACATATAGATAAGCAAAAGAATAAAAAGCATCATTCATTACTTAGGTACTTTTCTATCTCTTTCAATGTATAATATGTATTTACTACATTAAAACAAACAAACAAAACCTCACTGTCATCTAGTTGATGCGGACTCATAGTGACCCTGGAAGACAGGGTAGAACTACCCCAATGGTCTCTGAGACCGAAACTCTTAGGGGAGTAGAAAGCCCCGACCTTCTCCCTCAGGTAGTTTGGAACTGAGGACTTTGTAGTTAGCATCCCAGTGTGTTACCACTAGCCATCAGGGGGTCTAAAATGTTCTTAGGAAATAAATTAAGGATACTGAAATTTTTTCCAGGAACTTTTTGAAACCCCTTGCATATCTAGTACATTAAATCACAACTTTATACCAAGGATACTATACACCATGTTTATATTTAAGGAAGGAGAGTCAGCACTAATGGCTGTATTCTCATGTGTTACATTGATAGACCATATTTTAGCAAGTTTTTTGTTATCAGGTATTTGAGCTAAATTACAACTGAATAAAGTGCTTCAGTGATCAGGTCTGGACATAGGATCATCCTCATTCATTTGTCTCCAGACTTCTTCATGATGAAGTTAGAAAGGGAATTGTAAAACAGGAGCCGGCACATTCTTGAGACTTGATATAGGTTTGGTTTCCAGAGAGTTACACCACCTTACACCTTTAACAGCAGTTTATGAAAGTGGTCTTCTCTCTGTTTGCCACTACTGGGTGTTTTAATTCACTTTTTAATTTAAAGAGCAAGGAGGAGGCATCCCACAGTGCTGGTGAGCTCCGTGATTAGGGCTACATCAGATTTATGGTACAACGATTTGTTAGCCAGAGCCTGAGTCAAGAGAATGTAGGCATGTTTGTTCTATTACCAAGCACTCTATGGATCGGGTCTAATAACTGTTTCAGTCACTACCAATACAGTCACATTTCAGAGACAACCCAAGCTGGAAAAAGTCATATTTGTTTTATCAAAAAATTTCCCATGGATGTGATAATAGCAAATATCCTTTTAGTTCTCTTTAGATTGGGGTAATAATATTGTTTCACTTGAAATTTCATACCTCATTTTAGACATGGGGAGATCTAATTTATAGATATGTTCTAGGAATAGGTGGAACTCTATTTGTTCTTAAATAAAAATGTCAATCATAAAGAAACAGCCACTGCAAGTTATCCGTGTTTGTCTATGTATTGTGTATGAATCAGGAACTTGACAAGGCTATTTGGTTTACTTGTTCCAATCTGCTGCTCTGTTCATTTAACTGCCTTTTAAAAGATGGTACCTCCCCATCCTTCTATTAGCAAGCAGAGGTGAGAAACACATTCCAATAGCGATAAAGCCAAATTCTATTAGGAAAATAGTTCTAAATGAGACAAATCTGCATGCCAGCACTTACATGTAAACAGACTGGAAGAGCTACAACAATCAGTCAACTGAGTGGATGTGTTTTCTGTTTACCTCTAAGATTCTAATATAATTTCACAAAGGGTTCTTGGAAAACTTCTCTGAATGTCCAAACATTCCTATAGACCCTGTTGTGTTTTCATTTTACTAAACGATTCTAATATGATTAGAAACTTCATAAATCTCAGGGGAAAATTGAAGTTACAATGCTTCTCCTATGATCTGATTTCATTATGCTTTGATTTATTGGTGCCCAGAAACCAGATAGCCTTGAACTTCTGAGGTAAATTATTCAGGATAGATCCCTTGGGGATGGGCTTAGCTTTCTCTTAAGTTGTCAGGTTTATACTTGTTTGTTTGCTCATTTTGGCTTCCTAATATGCTAAAATAAACAAACAAGCAAAATCCCTGTAGGACAGAATAGAATGCCCCTGCAGTTTCTGGACTGGAACACTTTATGGGAGTAGAAAACCCCATCATATTTCCGCAGAGCGGCTCCTTATTTTGATCTGCTGACCTTTTGACTAGCAGCCCACTGCATAATCACTCAATTACCAAGGCCCCTAAAATGACCAGGTTGCTAAGACTTTAGGGATATGAGAGAAAAGGAGAAAACTAGTGTTGACGCCTTCCAAAATAGATGGGTAAGCATATTTTGGAACATAGTCCCATGCATTTGAATTAACTAATTGATTTATGGAAAATTTAACATAACCATTCAGAGCAAAGCTTATTCAGCTATTGGTGTAAGTTGCTGTGATCCTTAGTTTTTTGTGCCAACCTGGCACCCTTAAGAAGATGTGGGTGGACTCTAGCCTGTCAATCAGGTCATGGCCTGAGGGTGCCTCCTGGTAGGCATGGCTTTCTCATAAGGAGGATTCTGGGAACATTCACTCTCTCTCTCTCTCTGCCTTCACCGTCCTGTCCCTGAGCCACGCTGAGAGCTGAGACCAGGGCCAGCTCTGCGATGCTTCCACTGCCCTTAGAGTCACAGGACTTTCCACCCACCTGCCTGTGATTGTCCTGCATTTTGCATCATCAATTGTGGTTGTGTGAGTCTGATGAGGGATTTATGGACTCTGGACTCATAGCAGACCTATGGATTAGTATTGGACTTATGGACTTGATCTGGACTGGGCTGGGATGTATTCCTGATATGTAATGACTTCTTCATATAAAGCTCTCTCTTAAAAATATATGACTATCATTGGATTTGGTTCTCCAATCAACCCAGACGAAAATCGTTGCTGTAAGTTGACTGATCCATGGTCACTCCACACATGTCAGAGTGGATCTGTGCTCTGTAGTGGATCTGTACTCTTTTCAAGTTGTGACCTTTATGAAGCAGACTGACACGTCTCTCTTGCCAGGCACCTCTGGGTTGATTTCAACCAACAGCCTTAGTGCTTGAGCAATTAAACGTTTGCACCACCTAGGGACTTTGCTTTTACTAAATATTAATAATGAGGACACGTTTGGTTGCGCGAACTCTAGAGGAATTCTGAGTGGTTACGCGTCGGGCTGCTAAAAGCAAGGTTCCCATCGGAAACCACCAGCCTTTCCAAGGAAGCAAGACAGGGCTTTCTCCTCCTGTCGACGGTTACAGTCCTGGAAAGTCTTGGGGGCAGTTCTGCCCTGTCCTATAAATTTGCTAGCGTTGGCATCAACTTGGTGGCAGTGAGTTTGGTTTTTGGTTTTAGTGAATGTTCTGAGTCAACTAAGCTGGTCTGTGATTCTCAATAGATTGATAGTCACTAAATTGACTAATGTAATAAAATGTGATAACTTTCCATGATGTAATGCGATGTGTCCATCCAATCACTTGGAAAATGGGGGATGTTCTTTGCTGTGTGGTTGTAGCCTGCTTCCATTACATAATGGTTGTTCTGGCAAAGGTGGAGATCTCTCTTTGCCACTCTGCACTCCTTTTGTAAGTTGACCTCTAGTTCTTGGCACACGAATCTTCAGTCTATCTCCTAACCAGCAGATTTGAATTTTCCAGGTGCCACACCCCAGTAGAGGTCACAGCCTGCCTCTTGGCTTGCAGAGTTTGAACTCAGCAGCCCTTGAAATCTTGATAGCCAGGAAAGATGGCCAGTCTACCACTGAATGCAAAGAATTAGAATTTGCCAGGCACTACCAATTTCTCTCTCTCTTGTTCTTTCTCTCTCTGGTTGCATGTTGAGCTCTGATCAGTATGGTCGGCATTTCAAAACCATCTGCAGCCCCTTGAAAGCAAGAGTGGGCTCTCTAATTCCTAAAGAGTTGCATCCTTGGAAACCCACAGGGGGTCACTATCAGTCAGTATTGACTCAATAGCAGCAAGTTTTGAATATGTATATATGGTCCTTGGTTTTGCTTTTCTAGAGAAACCACAAAGGCATTACTTGCATTAGAATTTGCTTCTTCTGAGAAAAGGGGGGAACCAATCACAATGACTGATATATAACCCCCTCCTAGGAGGAGGAACAACAGAAAGTGAGTGAATGGAGGCAGTGGTTGTGTAAGACATGAAAATAAAATTATCAAGGGTTCATGAGGGAGAGAAGTGGGGAGGGGGGAAATGAGCTGATACCTAGGACTCAAGTCGTTTTGAAAATGATGGCAACAAGTGTACGAATGTGTTTGAAACAGTGGGTGTATGGGTTGTGATAAGAGCTCTAAGAGCCCCAAATAAAATGATGAAATATATGGTGTATGTGAAAATAATAATAATTTATAATTTATCAAGGGGTCATGGGCATGGGAGCAGAGGAGGAAGGGATAAAAAGAGGAGCTGATCCCAAGGGCTCAAATAAGAAGTAAATGTTTAGAAAAATAAAGATGGTAATATGTACAAATATGCTTGATCAAGTGATGTATGGATTGGTATAAGAGCTATAAGAGGCCCCCCCCCCCAATTATCTTAAAACGAAAAAGAAAGAAGAAAATGATCTATAATGGATTCTGGTGATGATTGTAAAAGAGTTATTAATTTGACCAAATCACTGAGTTGTATGATATATGAAATTATATTTCAATACAACTTAAAAAAAAAGAATTTGCTTCTTCCTGGATCAGGGAGTATTTCTGACTTAAAACCTTTTTTTATCCTCTGCAAGACCCTTTGCTTCATGAGGAATTTTCAGATTTGGGTCCCTGAAGTCCATTCCGGTGTTTAAATTTTCTTACTATTCTCTCCAACAATTTTGTTGGTTTGTTTTAATTTATCTGGAATGATGAGATCTCCTTTTACTTACTTTTCTTTGAATTCAGGGTGACAACATTGCTAAAGATCGGTCTACTAACTACAATATGTGTGATTCGAACCCAGCAGCCAGCCCACAGGAGACAGCTGCGGCAAGCTGCGTCTGTGGAGACAATACTGAGAGGCAGGTTTATTCAGCGCCTCACAGTCGATATGAATCAGACGCTACTGGTGGCAGTTGCTTAGTTTGGGGTTAGTTCTACCTTGGTATCTAGCTGGACAACCCTGCAGAGGGAGGTCTGGGCTTCGAATAACAACAGACTTGATATTAGTCTTACCTTGTCAGTAATTCATATCCCACTAGTAATAGTCACTATACTGACAAAGGAGTTGTGATGATGTAGTAGTTACCATTTGGCTGCCATTCACATAGTCAGCAGTTCGAAACGATCAGCCACGCTGTGGGACTAATAAGATGCTGCTTTCTACTTCTGCAGTTAGTCTTGAAAACCCGTACAGGATGTTCTACCCTGTCCTGTAGGGGGTGCTATGAGGCGAATTTCACTTGATGGCAATGAGTTTGTATTTGTACTTGTAAATTTCTCAATATACGTATTGTAGTGATATTTTCCAACTTCCTAACCGCTACATCTTTGAGGTGTCCTGAGAACACTTTTCCGAGGACGATAATATCTTTTCCATCCATCATTCATGACTTCTCTGGGCGTAGCATGACTTCAGTTATTCATTAACAAAAACACAATATTATACTGTCTTTAGATTAAATGCATCTTGTAGTATTTATTTTAACCCAACGTCCTCTCAGTCCATATCTGAATAGGATTTATAGAACTAACCAGACTCCCTTTTAGATATCAGAAATCTATAGTCTCTATAAAGGAAAAGGTATAGTAACCAACAACAAACCTATCTTTTCAAAATAAACACAGGGAGGATAAAAATAAAAATAAATTACAGATTAGCTTGTAGATGTATATCATTAATGTCTTAGGTTGAAGAATATCCAAGATCATTGTTAATATTAACATTTCAAATAAAAAGATAGATGATACATTTTGTAGATTGCTTATATTAACATGTGACCCATCTGAAATAAATAAAAACAAAACAAAAAACAGATGACACTTCTTGTTCCTATAAAGATGTGACAGTGACTATGTATTACAGGGTCACTCTGAGCAATGAAACATAGTGAATAGTAAATAACATAAAATGTGGAACCCCCTTTCTTGATTGTATCCCTATGTCCCTTTTTATTACTAATTCTCCCTCATGAAATTTATTATTAGTGAAGAGGCACTATTTTGTGCCTCTTCGATTAAGTAAACGGAAATGGTCGAAGTCATCAGATTTTATTTTTTCCCTTTTGACACAGTGGGATATCCAGAAAAAATCAGAAGTTTTCTTTCCATGTCTTTAAAATTCAGATGAAGACACACAGATACGAGGGAAACAGAATATTAATTGGGTTAATCCCTTCTACAGATGTTTATTTCTTACTGCTGGTATGAAAGACATTGAATTATTGAATGTGGATCTTATAGTCATAGTCTCACTGCTACGAAATGAGCTTTTTCCTGATGGGCCTAAGAAAGATAGGGCAGGGTAACAGGAATCGCTGTCAGCCTGCTGTATATAAAAGGAGCCCTCTCAGAAGCAGGATGGATGTTTCCAATGTCAGCAAGAGGCAGGAATGGAACACATCCTCTGGACCATGAGTTTCCTGCTCAGGGAATCTCTTGGTTGAGGCTTTCAGGGGAGTTGCATACCCTTCAGGCACTTTTTGCTCACTAACTGCCATCCAATAGCTCTGTGCCATGTCATGACTGAATAACTGAATCCTGAGTGTTTTCTCCTAAATTATAACTGCTACTCTTCATAGTAAACTTCATATTCATGAGCATTGTCTGTAAGTTCTACGTGGCCCTTGCGATGAATTATAGAACCTAACTGAAAAATAGAGAGTGCTATGGGAGACAGAGTATTAGAAGTAGTAAAATGCTCTGTGAGATTCACATGGTCCAAATTTAGTTATTTATTTATTTTCATTTTTTCTTTAAGATTAGGGGTTCTTCTCTGGCCCTTCAATGAATTCCAGTTAAGGTTTCATTTCTACTACCAAAGAAATTCAAGTAAAATAGATCCTCTAATAAATGATAAATTCAATTGAGATTTACAGACTACAAAAATTAAGATCAATTAATTTCTTCCTACATAAATTGTTTCCTCCACAGCTTCCGTACAAAATAAACCAATAGTATACCTTAAAAATTAATAAGTATCATATATAATGGGGCTTGTGGATTACTTTTTAAGAGTTAAAAGCACACATATCAAGGGGCTAGCCCACAGTAACACACTTGGCCATTTTGAACCTGAAAACACATGAATTCTCACATGCAGTTGACAAAAATTCTGCATAGAATTTGGCTTGCTTTTTAGAAAAGATGAAATCTTCTGCTTAAAGATCTGCATCACCCAAGAGGAATTCCCTTCTTGTGCTATTAGACTGAGCCACATTTGATGAAACCTTTGAAGAGTGTCTCATTTCTCTGTATCAGGAGTATTAGAGAAGAAAGATTATACTTCACTTGTGATTTTTCTATCCATATAAAGGTATCTGTACGTTAATTATCTTTGGAGCCTTTTAGTTTTTCCCTTTACTTTTGCTCTTCCTGGTCAGTAGATACGATTGTTTGACTGGTGAATTGAGGAGCACAACTTAGTCATTTGTAGTTTTAAGCAATCGTTTCCTTTACCTTTACACTAAGCTGCTTAGAGGAAGAAGCAATAGGTCTCTGCCATTCCATACTCTGAACTCCCTAGAGCAGGCACGTGGGGGAAACCTGCAGTGCCCCCAGATGTCCTGGGACTAAATGTACAGCTATCTACTGCTGACGTCCAGTGCCCAGCAGCCAATTTCTGCCATATACTGAAAAAAATTCTCTCATATATTAGCTGTTCATTACTAAAGTATTTGAGTTTTCCATTTCCATGTTCTTAAAGACATAAAATCTCACTCTGTTGTAAATTTTGAGAACAAGAAGGAAAATCCCAAGAGAACAGAGTAGTACAGCTTGGTATTTACCTTTCCAAAATTTCTCCACAAGGTCCTGATCTTCCTGAGAATATCCCAATATTAAAGAAGTGCCCCGATTTCTGCAGATGTTGTTGTGGCTTCACACCTAGAAGGTGACAACACAAATATCATGTTTTCAAACCTATTTTAAAAATGAGAATAAATTCAGCGTTAGCCTTTTCCTAGATGTTACACCCTGGCAACAGGATTGAGATGAGAGATTATCTGTAGTACTAACCCTCCCCTCTCCAACACACACAAATGTATTTTTATACATATTTTCCTTTGCTTTTGTTCTGGACCTTTCATCTATATAAACATTTATGTTTTACCTTGCTGATTCAGAGATTTATGAGGCTTCTGTTTCTTTGTCCATTGCTGAAAATAGTGAAACGTGTCTAATGAATTTCATTGGGGAAGTTTTTTAATCCATTAGTACCTTTTGTGAAAACATTTAAAAGATGCTCTTGCTCTTAGATCATTCCTTTGGTCAAAGCTCAATACCTTGCAACAATGACCAGTTTACCTATAACAAAAGGCAAACATACTGAAAAAGTAGTACACCTGGTGTAATTTACAGATTTCTGCTTAGCGGAGTAAAAAACAAACAAACAAATTAAATACAGCACTGTGCAGAAAATCAGAAGAGGATTCACTTTATAACCCTGCCATAATTAGACAATTTGGGGTGAATGGTCAAACCACTCTAAAGTCTCTCACCATAAAACAAAAGGGCAAAATTCCCTTGAAAGTTTCCTCCACCTCCTGATTATGTGACCATCTCTCTTCTAAGGGTATGTTTCAGCAAGTGGAGTAGTCAGAGATGTATTCTGTGTTAGTCCAACTCTCATGATTAGAGGAAATTGGACATTTTATCATCTTATTATATGTATTCAATTATGGGTATCTTTCTATGCTGGGCAATTAGTTACTTGAAGATAAATGATAACCAAGGTAACTGTAACCAATTATTTTGAGGTTCACCTATTGATTTGGAAAAAAAATCAAAGATGGACCTCTTGATGCTAAGAAAATGTGATTTCTCACTCAAAGGATTCATAATTCCTTGGGAACTGATGCCCAAGAGATCCAACTATCTACCCTTCAGTTATCTTGATATTGAAGGGAAGAAGCTGGAGTGCTGAAGATAAAGGAACCTGCAAACAATTTGTAACACAGTTTATAATACTTGGCATGATATCAGGACTATCTCTTCCTCCAAGGAAAAAGCATATTTTTGAGTGAAATATTCATGTCTACCTGGTGTTTCATATGCTTCTCTTACAAAAGGTAAAAAAAAAAACAAATTCTTACAATTATGCCTCAACTTATTTTTCAAATTATTTCTAGAATTTCCTATGAGGCTTTCTTGAAAAATACAAAGATAATTCCTCAAAGTATTCCTGAAATTGAGTGATAGATGAGATAATTATTAACAATAATTAATTAGAACCAACACACTTATTGGTTGTTACTGCTATTAGAATAAGAAGTAATTTACCCTGTACTGTATTTATGACCTCAGATGAAGCTGTCTATATTATTTTACACATAAAGTCTCAGACCTGCCTTAGGTTGAATGAACAAAAGATTATCTCTTATGTGAACCCCAACCTAATTCACAATGAAAATCATAAAACCCAGAAAGACTCATTTATAACTGTCCTAAAAATATTTAAATTATGAGTTCCATTTTATATGTAAAGAAACTGAGGCACAAATGTAGGTTTAAGACAATTTCCCAGAAAAAGATAATTAAGCAAGAGCTAGCAGATCTGTTTGACTCCAAAGCCCATACTTCTTAAGGATTCATTTATGGTTGCCCCAAATATAGGGAACATTAGAAAGTTCATGGAAAAGTGGAGCTAAAAGAAGATTGATTTTTTTCCTATGAACTTTTGAAGCTCTGCCTTTGTGTTGAAACCAGCCTTCTTCTTTTAACCCCTTCCCACCAAACAATATTTCTCCTGATGGGTCTGAGAAAGAGATGGTGGGGAAAGGTGTTGAATGGATTATGTGATTCCGTTAACAGGGCTAATTCTGAGGATAAAATCTTGGAAATGTAGCAGAGGGATTGGTCAATTTGGCCATCCTTTTTGGTACCAAATAAATCACTTCAGAAACAAGAAGTAATCGCAGGAATATCCAGAAAGAAGAAGGAGGAACGGGTTCGACCTTGGGACCCAGAGATCACTGTGCATGCCAACCCCTTGATCCAGGGACAGAAAGCTGGGATACCGTAGAAGTGGCAGAGGAGGACAGAGGAGGAGCACCAGTAGAACCTATAGCCTGAGCCTGAGCCTGAGACAGAGTGGGGGCTCCTGTAACCAAAACCCCCAACCAAACTCACTGCCTTCGAGTCATTGGCAACCCTTAGCGACCCTATAGGTCAGGGTAGAGCTGCTCCTGTGAGTTTCTGAGACTGTAATTATTTATGGGAGTAGAAAGCCGTGTCTTTCTCCCAAGGAGCGGGCTGGTGACCACGTGCCCAAAGCAGAACCACTACACCATCAGGGCTCAAGAATCAAGTAAAACGGAGAGCCTATCAAGTGGAGTGTGCCCCAGCATTTAATTAGGAACATAGAGCTGAGTGCCTTCAGACTGAGGTTTAAGGTGGGATGGAGTACCCTTTGGCATTTAGCAAAGCTCCCAAGCTTTGTAGAATTGCCCCAGTAGGACGGAGGCCAAGCTAAATGACCAAGGCCAAAGAGAAGCCTGCTTATGAGCACGGTGAAGAAGCTATGCTGATGGAACTGTCTCTTGAACATCTCTGCTCTTGGACTGTAATGTCAACTTCCCTAAGAAAACCCGTAACTTTCAGAATGATCTGTGCATTCTCTGTAGCTACTGCCCGGGGTGACTGAGCCTGTCTGTGCAATAGAACGTCAGCATCAGGAAGGAGCTTGGGAGTTGGAGGCACGTATGAACTCTTCCTCATAGGACGTGGCCAAGGTCTGATGCTGACAGTGATCCTCCTCCTCCTCTCTGAAGATCAGACGAGACCAGAGGGCATTCCCATGGCATTTCTTACAGGGAACACATCAGAGGATTCCTAAGTGCATCCACCTCTGGATTACAAAAGACATCAGGTTAGACACAGAAGAGAGTACAAATGGGCAGAATGGGCAGGGGCTAAGGACAGATACCACATGGACATCACGCAGGAACTAAGTAACCCAGGGTTATAGAAATTGACCAAGAGCATGATTGTCTTCCTAGAAATAGTACATTGAATGCAGACTTCGACCCTTCGGAAGTGTGAAATAATCAAGTACTCTCTTTACGTGGTATTTATACTCGAGCCCCACTACGAGATGAAGACATTAGGCTATATTCCTTTGTACCGTCAATCTTGTGGACTACATCAGGGCCATCAATATTCAGTAGCAAAAGGTTGACCACTATGAGCTTATCTCAGGTTCCTTTCCCCCCACTCCCAAGCTAATCTCAGTTTCTGTATGCATCTATAATTAGTCGTTCTTTGGAATTTGAGGGCGTTGTCTTATGTCTCTCCGGAACTCTGATTTTGTGTCATTGCTCTGTTGTGGGTGGGGGTGGAACCATATTTTCCTCATCTTCTAGCTTGCAATTTTTTCCTGTTCTTTAGCTTGTTTCCATAGAACGTTGGATACCTGGATGTTTCTTTTATAGGCTTCTCAATTAGTGCAGAGAACTGAGCTAGTGGGGGCTGCAGTCGCATATTGGCATCAGATGTGAAGACACACTATAGTGGGTTCCTGGAAGGGGAAGACTTCTGCAGAGGGCTTGTTGATCAGAATAGCAATGAGTTCTATTATTATATAGCTTCAAAGTGAGCCTTGAAATTGAACTCTTATTTAATTAGTTCAGAGTCCTCATTGTCTGGGCAAAGGGATTAAGGTACAAGGTGCTCATGAACACAAAATTACATTTTTAGGTTCATGTACCGAGTTTCTCAATAGTAACTTTACTCCTCAATTGTATGATTACATGCACCCCTGAAAAATATAATTCACTATCTTGGCTTGCATGTGTAGGTCTCAGTGTATAAGTTAAGGCCCAAAGGGCATAATGGATACAGAAGAGAATTCGAAGTCAAACCAACTTGAGTTCAAGGGTCAGCAATGCCACTTCTGGTTGGTGCGAGTTTAGGACAGTGACTTACTACTCTTTGCATGGTTCCATTTCCTAACGTATGAAACATGCTGATGTGAGCAGCCTCCTCTCTGGATTATTAAGAGGACTGAATGACACGATGTTTATGATGTACTTTGATACCTCTGTAAAGAAGAGGCCCTGGCACAGAATAAGCAATCAAAAATTGCTAGGTGTTATCAATTTCAACATTAGCTGTGCCATTTATTTGTGGCAGTCTCATCTAATTGAATAGCCTTTGTGGATCATGTTTTCTTTTAAAATGTTTTTGTTGTTAGCTGCCTTTGAACTGGCTCTGCCTCAGGGCAACCCGGTGGAAAACAGAATGCAGAAGAGCATGTGTCTGCACTGTCTTCACAATCACTACCCTTTTTAGGCAGACAATATTTTGTGATCATCACAGCGTCTAATTTTCAGAAGAACAGTGCCAGGCCTTTCTTCCTCATCTGTCTTAGTCTGGAAGTGTCACTGTAAACAGCTCCACCTCCCTGGTATTTGAAATACTGCTGGCAGAGAATCGAGCACCAAAACCATTGTCGTATGAAAAAAGTGATAGAAGGGCCAAGGCTTGTTAAAATAAAAGCTGTAAACCAAATGAAAGAAGATTCTGGCAAAAAGAAACCAAACAGAGCTAGGTAAACAATGATTATAGTGATTTTTGTTTTCTCATTGGTGAAATGGGAAAGGCACTAATCTGTATACAATTTTAAAAATTAGTTGTTCTGTGCTCTGAAAGAATCAATTCAATCATTGATCGTTTTGCTCTAGATTACCCAAAACCATTACATGTAAAGGCAGAGTTTCTCTTAGCCTGACTCCTTCAGGTTTTACAGCACTCATTAGGAAGCTAATGATTTTACATGAGAAAGAAAGAACAAAGTAGAAACCTATCCCGTTTCCCCCCCTCAATGTTACCAAGAAAATATGTCCATTTGAATTCTGCTGTTAGAGAGCTTAGTTATGCAATATGCACACAAAAATAGCCCCGGATCAATACAAGTTTTAAATTTACATCAAGGTTTAAATTAATGAAAGGGTCAATATGAATGCTGGAGCTCAGATGTTTAGGATGATATTCCCTTCTTGCCAACTTGGAACAGAGTCTACTGACTCACCTTCCCAGTGTCATAAACAGCATGCAGACTCTGTGTGTTTTCCACGCCAGAGAATGTTCAAACTGATGAAGGATGCCATGTTGACATCGCCAGGGAATGGAGTTGGCCTTGTCCACAAAAGATGCCAAGCTATTCTATCAAGTGCACACACCTCCCCTAAAGGACAGCTTGCCATCAATTGTTGTCAGGCCTGGGAGTGTTTTGTGGTTACAATATGCTCTCTTTTCTCCCTTATAACGTTTTACTATGGATGGAGAGCTATGTGTGCTGAAACCACACAGATCTTACCTGCAGGAAGTCACCATTTTTTAGAACATACAGTCATATTTATAAACAATGAGACAACAATCTTGTTGTAAAAGAGGGTGCGTGCTGAGTACCATCTGCAGCACCTGAATCGGACTGGAAGAGAATGGAGCCCATTGAGGAAATGATACTTGTAAGACAAACGGACAGTCCGTCAGAACCAGTAGAGGGGCTCCTCAGCCAGAGGAGGGTCGACACAAAGAGCCTGAACATCTTCTCGTTGTGAACAGAGAGGCCAGAGTTATCAGAGCATGAGACATGGGGCACAAGAAGGTGTGTGTGCGCCCAAGCACATAGGCACAGGCATACGTGCAAACATGGGTGGGACATTAATGTGGTTCTGATGCCCTGCTAAGGCGACTGGGCACCATCCATCAAATAACACAGACTCCGACTTCCTGATAGCTTTTAAATGAGCTTGACTGAAGAAGGATCCTGGTGGCAACAGGGTGAGGAAGAGATGAAAAGTAAGCTCGTCTTTCTGCCGAACTCTCCCAACCTTAAAGCCCTCTGAACCGGTGCGAACACGTTGTTACGCAGTGACATGAGTCTGCTCTGACTTACGCCCACCTTATGGCTCCGTGCCATTTTCATCCTCGCTGGTGTGCTTGAGTCCCTGGGGGTGGCCATTATGTCAATCCTCACATTGAGGGGCTCCTGGTTGTCCTTGGTAAAGTAGAGCGTCAGAGGGTCCACGGAAAACAGCAAGATCCGCAGTAATGCTATAATACTGGGAACAGCTGCAGGGAAGGCGCAGGAGGAAGCAGGGTTTGGAACTGCAGTGAACCACAACACAGGTGGGCGGATCTGACCCCCTCTGGCTTCCCCGGTGCCACGCGGCAGGTGTTACACGTGCCTCCGTGCTCCACCCCTCTTTTCAGGTTCTGACCAACAATTCCTCCAAAAGCGCTTCATTGTTATTCTGGGTTCAATAATTTGTTGCAGTGGCCACAGCGAATGCACAGAGAGAACTCACAACTAAGGGGGGTAGCCATACAGGTTACCACACATCAGAATCAGCAGACTGGAACCAGAGAGTCCTTGGATTCCAGCAATACTTCTCTTCAGCAGGGAAGCCTTTCTTTGGCCTCCATGGGCCAGGAAGCCAGGCAGCTTGATGTTCTGTCTCTCAGTTTCTAGTCTCAGGCCAGATGAGGACAAAGTACCCCCACGGTCTTGGCACTGCCTCTCTGTCCATGCCACGGCCTCTGGTGCATCTGGTCTCGGTGGCTTTCACCCCATCAGAGACCTTGGAAGTGCTCTCCCAAATGGTCCTGCAATTTCTCTCTGCATCCCTGAAGATGCTTCAATGCTCATGAAAGGTTTTCATGAAGGCACAGTGTCTTTTAGCAGACTATGGCCCAAAGGACAATGAAGGCACATGTCTTATGTCACATCTTCTAGTGAAGGAGAATTTAGAGATTCTCCAAGGCAATAAAGATGTTCCACAAGAGCAGAAGTCAGAATGACCAATAAACATATGAGAAAATGTTCCAGAATATTACCCAAAGAGAAATGCAAATTAAAACAACTATGAAATACTGCCTAACACCCTCAAAGGTAGCCCAATTAAAAAAATCAGAAAGTAACTAGTGTTGGAGGGGCTTGGGTGAGATAGGAACGATTGTCCACTGCTGGTAGACCTGTAGGTATGTACAGCCACTATGGATATCGATTTTTTGATATCTAAAACAGATGGAAATTGATCTACCATACAACCCAACCATCCCCCTACTGGGCATATACCCAGAAGAGGAAAGAAACAAACCAAGACCAGACATCTGTGCTCCAATGTTCATTGCCAACAAGGAGTTGGAACCAACCCAAATTTCCGTGAACGACTGAATGGATTTAAAAACTGTGGTACATACATACAATGGAGTACTATGCATCTCTAAAAAGAAGGGATTAAAATATGAAGCATATTGCCAGATAGGAAGAATTGAAGGAAAATATGCTAAATGGATAAGCCAATAGGACAAGTACAACACAAGTACACTGAGGTAAGCTTAAAAATTGAAAGAGGCACAGGGGAAAAGCTACTGTATACATACACTCCTGGGGTGAGGTCCTGGTACTATGGCAGGGGCCAGACCCAAACCAGGGATACATATGGTATCCAACTAAAAAGGAGGGGAAAAGAAATAAAGAGAAAAAAGACACGGGTAGTTTGGGAACAAGGAACTAACCCACCTAAGGGGAGGGTGTTGCTTATATCTCCACAGGAGGGGAAGAGAGGGGCCAGACTTTAACCTGGTATGCCAAGATGGGAATGCACCAACCAGTATGAAGCAGGGAATCAATAGAGAGGTCTGTGGGACTGGCCCTAATGCCAGCTTTGTGGACACACCCCTCTCCCCCCAGAAGAATTCACTTCAGAGGATAGCATTGAAGCTACATCTCAGGGAGAGTGGCACATCTTATTGAAGCAAATGAAGAGGGAAGGAGAGAGAGTGGAACACGCCCTGGTCCACCAAGCCCCGAGGATAATATTCCTGCTCAGAACAGCCAATGAACAGAGAGGACTATATGGCCAGCCCCACCACTAGACATGATGTCCCTCACTGATCCATAACACTACAAGGGACAACACTGTGCAGACACAGTGCACAAATTGTGCCCTATCTGACCCCACCACACCAGTACAAAAATGCTAAGGGCATGCAACAGAGCAGCAAGGGGAGCAAAGCTATGAAGTCCTCGGAGAATACAAAAAAATAGACATAATGGCACCCCATCAGGCTCAACCAGAAAACACTCCTAAAGGTCAACAAACAGACCTGGAACTATGTATACACTTTCATTTTTTGTTCTTGGTTTTGTGTTGTTGTTTTGCTTTGTTTTGTTGCTTTGCTTCACTCTGTTTCGTTTCCGTGCTTTTTATTGTCTTTGCTTGTCTATCTAGATATGATAGGCTGGATAAACAATATGGAGGATGAAACAACGGAAATGATGGTTCCAGGGGGATAGGGGCAGGTGGGAAAAATGAAGGGGGTCTCAACAGGAACAAGGGAACAACAAGTGGTCTAAAATCGATGGCGAGGAGAGTATAGGATGAAGCCTGGTAGGGCTTGATAAAGAGCAATGTAACTGAGAGGAATTACTGAAACTTGAATGAAGGCTGAACATGACAGTAGGAAAAGAGGAAAATAAAAAGAAATATAGGGAAAAACTAGGAGAAGAAGGATATTTATAGAGGTCTAAATATAGACATGTTCATATATAAATATATTTATATGTAATTATAGGGAAATAGATCTCAATAATATACCTATATGTTGTTTTAAGCCAGCAGACTGATATTGAGCCTCTACTCAAGTACTCCCTCAATGCAAGAACACTTTGTTCTAATAATCCAGCATTCTGTGGTGCTCACCTTCCCAAAATGATTCCTGAAAATCAAATGGATGCATAAGCAAATGTGGTGAAGAAGGCTGATGGTGCCGGCTATCAAATGGTATAGCACATGGAATCTTAAAGCCTTGAAGATAAATAAGCAGCCATCTAACTGAGAAGCAACAAAGTTCACATAAGGAAGCACACCAGCCTATGTGATCATGAGACCCAGAACAAAAAATCATAACAATGTGAATGAGGGGGAATGTGGAATGGAGACCTAAATTCCATGTGTAGACAATTGGCCATCCCCTTCAGAAGGGTCACAAAGAAGAGACAAGCCGGTTAGGGTGCAGAATAGCACCAGTGAAACATACAACTTTCCTCTAGTTCTTTAATGTTTCCTCTCCACCTCCCCCCACTATCATGACTCCAATTCTAACTTACAAATCCGGCTAGCAAAAAGCAGCATGTGCACTAGTACAGATAAGAGCTAGAAACACAAGGAATCCAGGGCAGACAAACCCCTCAGGACCAATAATGAGAGTAGCGATATCAGGAGGGGAAGGGGAAGGGCGTGGGGATTGAGGGGGAAACTGATCACAACGATCTACATATAACTCCCTCCCAGGGGAACAGACAACAGAAATGTGGGTGAAGGGAGACAGGTCTGTTTATGACATAACAAAATAATAATTTATAAATGATCAAGGGGTCATGAGGGAAGGAGGGTGGGGAGGGAGGGGGGAAATGAGCTGATACCAAGGGCACAAGTAGAAAGAAAATGTTTTGAAAATGATTATGGCAACATATGTACAAATGTGCATGACACAATGGAAGGATGTATAGGTAGTGATAAGAACTGTATGAGCTCCCAATAAAATGATTTTTAAAAGAAGCAAAACAAACAAACAAGCAAGTCACTGTCAACAAGTCAATTATAGCTCTTACAACAATCCATACATCCATTGTGTTAAGCAATTCTTTTTCCTCCCTCTCCACCTTCCCACCTTCAGAAACCCTTGATAAGTTATAAATTGCAATTATTTTCATATCTTATATCATCTCCTGTCTCCCTTCACCCATGTTTCTGTTATGCATTACCCTGGGTGAGTGGGTAGGGGTTATACATTGGTCCTTGTGATCAGTTCCTCTTTACTCAACCTAACTTCCACCTACCCTCATGGTATCACTACTTCCATTATTGTTGTTGAGGGGTTTATCTGTCCTGAATTCTGTGTGTTGAGACCTCTTATCAATACCAGTGTACATGGTCTGGTACACCGGATTTGTACGGTAGAACTGGGATCATGATAATGGGGGCGGGGAGAGCATTAAAGAACTAGAGAGATTTTGTATATTTTTTTGGTCTTATACTGCATCCAGGCTGACTCATCCCTTCCTTGTGACCCTTCTGTTGGGGGGATATCCAATGATCTACAGATGACCTTTGAATCTCCACTCTGACCCCACTGGTTCATATAGATATGATTGGTTTTTTTTGGGTCTTCTGATGCCTGATACCTGATCTTGTCTACACCTCATGATCACACAGGCTGGTCTGCTTCTTCCACTGAGACGGTAACTCTTTAAAGGAGTAGACAGTTTCCTCTTTCTTCTATGGTGGTGGTTTTGAACTCTTGACCTTAGGGTTAGCAGCCCAGGGCATAACCCACTATACCACCATGGCTACTGTCCACCCAGTATAGTCAGTATGATTTTATAATCCATTTCAGTATGATATTATAATAAATTTTATTCACTCAAGTTTCAACTCCAGGAATAGGTTTGTCACTTGGCTCAATCAAGAATCCCTAATCCAGAGGTCATCTACTTGGATTGTATAAGAAAAGCCAGTCTACAGAGATAGCTAATGTGTAATCTTTTAACACTCTGGATCAATTCCAGATGCTCAACCAATCATCATAGTTCATGTTAAATACTGTTAGTTATTGCTAAATAAATGTCTTAATTATTGGCATTTAAATGGGCCATGATTGGTGAAATAAATGGTATTCAAAACAGGAATCTTATACAAGTAATTTTTGACATTCCTTTTATTTGTATTAACAAGTATTAATAATCAAGTGAGGTCAAAACCCTGCATCCTTAGGTTAGAGACAGCACCCAGGCATGATACTTAAATGATTCATTGTCCCATCATGGGTTATAAAAATACTTCATTGTTGGATCTAATTATAAGTATAAAATATTCTGCCTTTAGATCCTCTGAGCACCTAAAAGAACAAAGAACCATTAGGTTGTAAAAACTGTTTAGTATTTGTTTATTAATGCAAACAAGCTTGTCTAATAAATATCCAAGTGTTAGACTAAATTAGATCACAGATTTTGCTTTATTGTAACTTTCAACAGAAGATGTAGCAAACTTTGCCCTGCCTTAAACTTCCTTGGCTATTGTTAGTTACAAAAAAAAGGCAAAAGAAAAGAAACAAACTAAATGTCTATGTATTGAGTGGGGCCATTCTGTTTAAGACAGTTTGAAACATGTAGTATGTTCAAAGAACAAGCAGACAACTCTTGTATCTGGAGATTAATAGTAGGAAACCGTAGAAAATTGCATTGGAATAGTAGATAGAAATGAGCTCTGCTTTGTGGTTTTAAAGATTATATCAACCCATGTGTACAGAATGAACTGTATATAAAACATTCAATGAAGGAAGGCAATCAAGGAATATATTGCAGAAGTACAAGCAACAGTAAAATGGTAGCTTGAACCATAGTGGAAGAGAATGTTTTGAGAATGATGTCGGCAGCATATGTGCAAATGTGAGTGACACACTCAATGAAATGTATGGATTGTGATAAGAGATGTCAGAGACCTCGATAAAAGTATTTAATAAAAATAAATGGCCACTGAGAGATATGGACCAATTTGAGAAGTGTTTTGAAGGAAGAGCAAAAAAGATTTGCTCATGGATCAGAAATGAAAAATCTAACAAGGAATTTATCCTGGGTTTGGGACAACCATTGGGAAGCATTTCCTGATGTGTGTGGCTGCAGAAGAAAATGTGTGCTTGATAGTTGAGATTCACCCTTATTTTTAAGAAGAGTCTCTATTAAAGACTGATGAATGACCTTTGTAATCTTTTGTTCACTTTTCCACAGAACCATGAAAAAAAACAACACAGTTTCTCATTTGTGTTTTTTTTCACTTTGAGGAAAAGCCATTTTATATACATATATATTTAAACCATTGTATTGGGGAATTGTAGAACTCATCACAATCCTTACATCCATCCATTGTGTCAATCACATTTGTATATTTGTTGCCATCACCATTCTCAAAACACTTGCTTTTCTGCTTGAGCCCTTGGTATCAGCTCCTTATTTTATCCTCTTCCTCTCGCCCCTCTTCCTTCACAAACCCCTGATGATTTATAAATTATTATTATTTTGTCATGTCTTACACTGTCCAACATCTCCCTTCACCCTCTTTTCTGTTTTCCATCCCCTAGGGACAGGGTTATATGTAGATCCTTGTGATAGATTCCCACTTTGTATCCCACCTTACCCTTACCCTCTGGGTCCTGAGGGGTTTATCTGTCCTGGAATCCCTGTGTTTCCAGTTCTTTTCTGTACCAGTGTACCTCCTCTGGTCTAGCTAGATTTGTAAAATAGAATTGGGATTATGATAGTGGGGGAGAAGGAAGCATTAAAGAAGGAAAGCATTAAAGAAGGAAGCATTAAAGAGGAAAGTTGTAGGTTTCATCGTTGCTATACTGCACTTGACTGGCTCATTTTTTTGTCAGTGTGGCTGGGTCAGAATTCTCAGAGGTTGGGCAGGTAAAGCCTTAGTAATTCCCCAAGATGTGAAGAGTGTTTAGTCCCAGAGTGGGATGGCAGTGGGCAGCCAATTGTTGTAAGAAGAGCAGGATGGAATGTAAATCTTTAACATTTTATTAGGAGCTCTTACAGATATTAGTATAACCGACAGTTACAGGAGCTCAAACATAATTGTACAATTGCTGTCATCATCATTTTCAATGCCTTTTCTTTCTTTTTTAACTCTGACATCAGCTTCCACCTCTTCCCCAGCGTACCACCACATGGACTCTTATATATTATTATTATTTCCATATTTATAATATCAGATTTATCCATTCACCTGCGAATCCGTTGTTTGTTTCCTTTGAGTGGGATTATACATTCATCAATACTATCAGTGTCCCTTTTCCCAACTTTCTCCCTCTCTCTTCCTGTGCCTTCCAGTAATTGTTACTCCCATTACTGTTTCCAAGGGGTTTGTCGATCTTGGATTTCATGCATCAAAAGATCTTGATTGTACAAGTGTACATATCCAGGTCTAGCAAGATTAGTGAGGCAAAACTAAGGTCATAATAGTGGTGGGAGGAAATACTAAAGAACTAGAGATAGTTATATGTTTCATGAGTGCTGTACTGCACTTTGGAAAACCTTTTACTTATTCCACATCCCTGAAGCCACTGAAAATAAATTTCCTCGGGGGTGTGCCCACTTCCTATTTAAGTAGACACTGAAACAAAGCTTGCTTGCTACTTGCTGGATCTCAATCCTGCATCTTGTTCATCAACCTCCATTTTTTGGTTTTTGGTTTTGGGGTGTGTGTGTGTCTGTCTGTTTGTGTTTTGCATCAGGGTAGGGCAGGTGGCTTGAGCTAATGGCCTGCCATATTGGCTGCCTATCATGGAAGTCTTCAGGGGTCTGTTTTGCCCACCTTGGATTTATTTGCCTCTGTAGTCACCAACCTGTCATCGATCTTGGATTAATCAGCCCACAGAGACATGAGTAAGAAGTCTCTGGTCTAACATCTGACACATGTACTTGGGGTCTGCTCAGATTTGAACTTACATGCTTTCTACAATTGTGTGAAGCATTTTCTTGATATACATTTATTTATACATATGCATTCTATATATACATTCTTGATATACACTTGGTTATCTATTTGTAAGCATTTCCGGTTTTGCCTCTCTAAAGAACCTAGCCTAACGCATCATTCTAGGACTTTCAACCGAAAACTAACTATAAATATGCATCTTTGATGTTCCTTTGTGGAAGATAAATGATCAATAAGAGCGCATTTGTTTGATGTCGCTATATAACTTTTTAAAGAAAATAGTGTTTATCTTTTGTTTATATTCATTAAGAAAATAATATTTTAAAAAGATCTTAGTGTTGTGTCTGAGTATGTTCTTAACATCTTCAATTTAATCAGTCATTTATCAGTCTTTTAGTCAGAGTTCCATTTAAAAATATACTTTTAGTCATGCATTGAGGCCTTTTCTAGATATTGAATTCCTAGATATTGAATTTACTAAATACTATAACCAACAAAAGATATCCTCAATGCAGTTAAGAAAATTGATTCCACAAGCCTCTCTGTCAACTGAGAACTATTGCAAAAATTAAGAATTCAGCAAGAGTAAGGCAGACTGCTTTTGTGTTTAACATGTGAAAATTTTACATCCTTTAGAACATTAGATTTTTTAATAGACTCTCAATTTGTCATTGAAATGATGGTTGAATTATTTTATTAAGAATCATATTGTATAAATCATTCCATGATCAATCCATGAATTCCATCATCAATCATTACATATAAATAATTTCATGATCTCTCTCCCACAAAGCAATGGGTGGGTTTGCACCGCAGACATTGCCACAAACATTGTGGTTGGAAGTCCAATAAGTAACCCACCATGCCACCTTTTACATAAGTTACTGGGCATATAATTCAAGCATTGAGGGAGCTGCTGCCGCGGTCTGCTTCCCTTCGCCTCCCGCTCGCCCGACGTGCAGTCCGGTTCCTTCCTCTTCAAAAGAAGCGCCATGGCAACTCTGAAGGACCAGCTGATTCAGAATCTCCTGAAGGAAGAACACACCCCCCAGAATAAGATTACAGTTGTTGGGGTGGGTGCTGTGGGCATGGCCTGTGCCATCAGTATCTTAATGAAGGACTTGGCAGATGAACTCGCCCTTGTTGACGTCATGGAAGACAAATTGAAGGGTGAAATGATGGATCTCCAGCATGGCAGCCTTTTCCTTCGAACACCAAAAATCGTCTCTGGCAAAGACTATGATGTAACTGCAAATTCCAAGTTGGTCATTATCACGGCTGGAGCTCGTCAGCAGGAGGGAGAAAGTCGTCTTAATTTGGTCCAACGCAACGTGAACATCTTCAAGTTCATCATTCCGAACGTCGTAAAGTACAGTCCAAACTGCAAGTTGCTCATTGTTTCTAATCCAGTGGATATCCTTACCTATGTGGCTTGGAAGAGAAGTGGCTTCCCCAAGAACCGTGTTATTGGGAGTGGTTGCAATCTGGATTCAGCACGGTTCCGTTACCTCATGGGGGAGAGGCTGGGAGTGCACCCATTAAGCTGTCACGGATGGGTCCTTGGAGAGCATGGAGACTCTAGTGTGCCAGTTTGGAGTGGAGTGAATGTTGCTGGTGTCTCCCTGAAAAACCTGCATCCTGCTTTAGGCACTGATTCAGATAAGGAACAATGGAAAGATGTCCACAAACAGGTGGTCGAAAGTGCTTATGAGGTGATCAAACTGAAAGGCTATACTTCCTGGGCCATTGGGCTGTCTGTGGCTGACTTGGCAGAGAGTATAATGAAGAATCTCAGGCGGGTACATCCCATTTCCACCATGATTAAGGGCCTTTATGGCATAAACGAGGACGTCTTCCTCAGTGTTCCATGCATCCTGGGACAGAACGGAATCTCAGACGTGGTGAAGGTGACTCTGACTACCGAGGAAGAGGCCCGGTTGAAGAAAAGTGCAGATACGCTTTGGGGGATCCAAAAAGAGCTGCAGTTTTAAAGTCTTGTACAAACCACTTCACTGTCTGGGCTACAAATGGATCTCAGTTGGGGGATTTGTGCATGTTGCTCTTTTATTTTAATCTGCTCTGTGACTAAAGCAGTAAAATTATGATCCAGGAAAAACATTAGTTTCCTAAAGTCAGACCTGGGAATGGGCCATAAAGCCTTACAACTCTATCCTAAGGTGAATCATATTTATCATGTGTAGTTCTGTATTGGTTAGCATAAAACTGTTCACACCTCCGAGACCCCACTGCCAAGGTGTTTCCTGTGTGTGACAGAACTTCTGGTACCTTCACTCAACATGCCAAGTCCACCTTCTTAACCCACTCTCGTCTTGGACTCCAGTGTGTAAAGCAAATCCAGTATTGCTTGTCTTGTGCATAACTGCCCTGAGGACCTTATTTTGTGTACGATCTTTATCTGAAGAGTGTGTATTTGCCATATAATGTAAAAAGACCTACATAAAATCAATGCAACTATCTGTTGTACCAACTACAACACCAAATGAAAAAAAAAAAATTCAAGCATTGATTGGGTTTGTAGATAAACATCACTCAAACTGAAATCTTTCTGCACACTTTTTCCAAGAATTTGTTTTGCATAACAAGAACTGAAATGAGAACACTTCTACTCCAACTTGATATTTTATTTTACCTTGCCAGTGTACCATTTCCATAGGAAATCAGTCTATTCCGAATGCCAGAATAATTGATTGTATCTAAAGTAGTGTTCTTACTATGTATCTACTGCAAACACTTATGTAACATGAGAATCGGTAGCTTGGTGTCCAGAAACCTTCTAGGCTCCTTGATTTTTATCTCAAAACCAACAGAGCTTATCATTACTATAATCTGAATAAAGGGCCAAGAAAGCAAGGGAGGGAGAACTAGAAAGACGACATTAGCATCACTCTCTGTTCAATGATACAGTAAATAAGTCTACATACTCTGAGTATTATTTTACTTTTTCACATGTTCCTTTGACTGTTGGATACAGCTAGCAATGGTCACAAGTTGCATGTACATGCCAAACTAGGTAATGATTATCTCTCCTAGTTCCCTAACACTGGTGATGGTAGTCAACCATTGAAATAACTCTCATCTTAACATGGAACAATAGAAGAATAGGACATTTCCTGACAGTTTAGTGGTATTCTGGTTTAGTGGTATCTGTGAGACAGCACATTAGATTTGTTTAGTTTTTCTTTCCAGAAAGAAATAACAATATCGCTGAGCATTATTTATCATAAATTTTAAATAAGAGAGATTTATTAGTTCAAACTCAGACTATTTTATGTGGTATTTAGTTTCTGGAGAATTCAGTGGATTATCCTAATGTGTCATAAGGCTAGCAATAGTCACTGTGAATAGGAGGCAATTCAATGCTACCTAACAACATATCTTAAGGAATACATCACATTGAATGAAGGGTGGGAATTCCACCTCAAACTCCAACACACAAATAACAATGAATATTATCCGATAATTCTTTTTTTGTTGTTTTGTTTTCTTGTAATGAAGAGCTATGGCGTGCTGTGGGCTAGACATAGAACTGCAAACAGCAAAATCAGTTGTTCCAATCCACCAGTTGCTTTCCAGAAGGTTGAGGCTATTCTCTCCCCTCTGAATTTACAGCCTTGGGGCCCCCGTGGAAGGGCTCTATGAGTTAGAGTGAGATCCAGAGCAGCAGGCTTGAGTTTTCCTCATGAAATTAATACCCAACCAGCCAAATTCAATTGATTCTTAGGATGACAGTTTCCCGTTAGAAAGAAACTACTTATAATCTGTGCAGCCTAAACCTCAATACCAATATCATAAACTCACTGCTTCTCAAAGGTTGTCTATTTCCTCCTTTGGGAGGCTTTTTTTCTTTTTAAACTTAAAAAAAACTTTTAAATTAATATATATCATTCCATAGTTCAATCACACCAAGCAGAATTATACAATTGTCACCACAATCAGTTTCCCAACTGCATGACCCGGACCTGGCCCAAACACAAATATTCTTTGTTTCTACATGGATCCCTTGACTTCATGTCCACTTCACCATCAACCCTCCCACCCCACCCCCACCCCCCTGTTCACATTCAATTACAGGTCAACCTCTGTGGAGAGTTTTGATGGATAGAAACTGTTTACATAAAGCTGAAGTCTGTTTATATAAAGTTTAAATAAAGCTATCATTTCCCCTCTTTGGTTCATGTCCTATGTCTGAAGCTCATGCATCAGTTTATTTGTGTTTCTATAGAACAATCCAAGACCATCTGGATGCTGGTCAATAATGGGTCAGTGTCCACTGGGTCTGTTTGTCTTCTGCAGGCTCAACATCCTCATATCCTGCAAACAAAACTCATGTAACATGATTTCAATTTACGTCCTGGTTCCGATCCCTTCCCTTTCTCATTCACATTAACTATGCAAAATGGCATTTCAGTTATGTCTCTTCTTTTGTTCCTAGTCAACAAAGTGCCAGGCTCTGCTCTTCCGTGACATCGCTACATGGCTAGCTTGCCCAAGTAAAACAAGATTTAATTAAATCTTAATGCTCTTTCCATCTCTTTACAGAATTAACTGCTATTTTCACTTCTGTGCTAGTAACAGTTCCTAATCAAAGCACTTGGCGGACAGAATCAGCTCCAATTACAAAGACTAGCCTTTTGTTGCTCATTCAAGATCATTCCCTGAATTCTCTTTCTAGCTCACCGCAGTCTCATTTGTCTCTGTAGCCAAATAGGATTATCTTTGTGGCATTGTTTTGTTCTTATGAAATTTTGAATATGGCATCATTAAAAGCTAAAAATATACTAACATGCCTAAATGAAAGGATCTATATTTAATATGGATTTTTTTGGATGTGTCCATTTGGGCCTCCCTGCTGTTATTCCCTAGTGACCCCCTGTGTACTGATGAATTGCCTCAGTTGACAGGACAAAACATTGCCATCCCATGCCATCATGCCATCTTCACAATAGTAGGTTTGTTTATATTCTCAACATTTGATAAGTAGTTCTTCTAAAAAGTTTTCTTTATAGCCTGTGGCATTTGAAATTCCATACAACTGTAGTCATTGCATCTTGTAATCATCAACAGCTCAACATTTAAATGTAAACTGAGGCTTTAAATTTTTAAAGATAATTTTTTTGAGGCTTAGTACCTAACATCTTATCATTTAAAGTCTCTAGGTAAAAGTAAGACCATTACAACAAAAGCAAAAGTCCATTCATTTCCCTGAACACACCAATTTACCGATGTGTCCATTGACTTGAGGGAGAGTTCTCACAATCTCCCAGTTTTAGCTTCACCGTCACTTCTTTGTATCTGCTAGGCCAACTCGATTCTTCTTGGTTCTTTTTTCTCCTTTTATACCATGTACACACCGCTTCACCAAGGTAATTATTAAACTACATCATTAGCATTTGTTTGTATTTCTCATGCACTATCAAAATGATTTAAAAACAAGGGGTAGAAGAAAGTATCCTTGCATTGAGGGAGTACTTTAGTGGAGGCCTAATGTCCTTCTGCTACCTTAATACTAAACCTAAAAATATATGCACATAGATCTATTTCCCCATCCTCTAATAAAACGATTTTAAAAAAGGTAGAGGTGAGGCTGTGCCTCAGGAAAGAAAAATAGATAAATAAATAAAACAAGGGATGCACTTATCATACATATTTATTGAATGAAATAATGGATAATGGATAACTACATATAAATAGATGGACTAATGTCCCATAATTGTGCTTAAAATTATTGAAATGTATGAGGGGAACTGATTATTAAAAAGAAAATAGATATAGAGGGTGAAGGTCACTGAAAATAGCTTAACCTTATAACAATTTAGCTGGTGGCCTCTTTCTCTTGTAAGAACACATCAATAAAAAAGGCAAATCTTACTCTTTCAGCTAATTTGGTTTTAGTAGGTAAATAAAACTGTTTTGAATAATAACTATTTCATATGGGTACCAATTTACATGATCAAAATATATATCTAAAACCCATTGTCGCTGACTCGAGCTGCTCCTTGGTATTTTCTTGGCTGTAATCTTTACAGGATCAGACCACTGGTTCTTTCTTTCTTGGTTTTTCTAAGTTGATCAAATGACCAACCTTTATATTAGTGGTCAAGTCTTTAACCAATTATGCCACCAAGGGATCTTAATTATACATGTTTCATTGCTGTTGTTGTTAGGGTCCATTGAGTTACTTCTGCTGCAGCTACAGTGAAATAAGAAGGCAAAAGAAGAATCGATGCATCTGAATCGTGGTCTAGAGAAGACTATTCAAAGTACCATGGCAAACCAATCTGTCTTGGAAAATCTATTGCCAGAATGCTCCTTGAAGACAAGGATGGCAAGACTTCATCTTACATACTTTGGACTTATTGTCAGAAGAAACTAGCTCCTGTAGAAGGACCGCATGCTTGGCAAAGTGGATGGGCAGTGAACCAGAGTAAGGCCCTTAATGAGCCTGACTGGCACAGTGGCTGCAGTGGTGGCTCGGGTATAGGTACAAATGGCGAGCACGGCACAGGGGTGTGCCGTCATTCATTCTGTTGTGCTCAGGGTCTGAACCGACTCAATGGCACCTAAGAAGAACAAAAACAGCACCACCATCTAATGCCTTGGCATAGTCAATAAAGAATAAATATTTTCTAGTACTTTCTGCTTTCCGACAAGCTATACCTGATATTAGGAGAGACAACCCTCATTCCAAAGCCTATCTGATTCCTGCTTGAATTTCCGGCAGTTTCCTGTTGATGTACTACAGCAACCTTTTTCCTCTTTTTTTTCACCAAAACATATTGGCATGTGATACTAATGCTATTGTTTGATAATTCCTGCATTGTTTTTGGATCACCTTCATTGGGAATGGACATAAAAATGGATCTCTTCCAGTTCGTTGGCCAAGTGCTGTTTTCCAAATGTCTTCGCGAAGGCACTAAGGGCTTTCAGAACTTTCTCCATTCGTGGATTTCAGAAGATACTGACAAGAAAAGCATACTATTGGCAACCATTATCTAGGAGGATAGTGGCTGGAATTTAGCGACATAAGTCGAGGGCATAATAAGACATTTCAAGAGCAATTTATATCAGAGTTTCACAGTCACACAGCACCAAGCGTAGATGCAGTAGAAGCAATTACAGGCTGGTTTGTTATCTACATGCTATCTTTTTGGAAGTGCAAGTGCATGTGTTTAATTTTTTCTTTGGTTACTTGCAAGAGTTTAGCAACTTTAAGTCCATTCATTATCAAACAGTAAGCACAATTCTGAGACTGTCATATATAGTGTATATATATTATAAACATATATGAGGATTCTTCAAAAAGTTTGTGGAAAATGGATTGACATTTTTACCCCCACAAACTTGGAAGCTCTCTCATAATATTATATGTATATATTTAAGGGAAACAGCAAGTCAGTCAGCCTAATTGTATGACAAACTATCAACATAACAGAGGGCTCTTGTTATGTGCATTCTAGTTGGATCCAACTCATAGTAACTAAGGCCCCTGTATTACCAGAAAGGTTCTGTCCACACAGTAGTATGTCTGAACTTGTTATTGAGGGATTTCCTCTTTTTCAATGACCAAGCATCATGTCCTTCTCCAGAAATTGGTCTTCCCTCAGAAGTCTCCCAATCTGCTTTTTCAGGAGAATTCTAGCTGCATTTCTATTTATAAAACTCTTTTCTTGTTATGTTTTTTCCTACCTGCTTTCATCTTCTTTCCATTTTTCTCACTCATTCTCTCCCTTCCTCCATCTATATTTATTTCCCTTATTTATTTATTTGTTTGTTTGTTTGTTTTCAACTTCTGGTCTGCTTCAGAGCAGCCGTGGGGACTCAGGAGAACATGGTCCTTAAAATATGGCCTAAAACTTTTCTTATGCCTCAGTCTTCAGCATTATGGCCCCTTTCATAGGCAGGTAATTACATTCTGGCTACTAACGTCGTAATTACAAGTACTTTCCTCTCCATCTCTGTTTTAAACAAATTAAATCCCTTTAACCTCCAAACATTCAAAACAATTCTTCCATGCTTTAGATCTCTAACAAAGTCAATTAGAGGAAAACAACAAACAGAATCATTTTTTTAGCCATTGGAAATAAGTGAAATCACCAGTCATATATCCGGTCATTATTCATCCCCTTTGGGAAAGATCACTTAGGAAACCAGCATATTAATTTTGTTTCATTTTTAGTATACCAAGGAAAACATAGATTTCTGTGGATGGCATTTAATGGCCTATCCCCAAAAGAAATTTCAAAATTAGGATGTAGGCTTAACAGTTCTACCTCAGTCTGTAAATTTTAACCATAGCTGCTCTAGTATTGGGATGTAAAATGGAAAGTAAACTTTATTTACTAATGAGCTTTGCAAGTATCAGTGTCAGTGAAATAGTGAAAGTAATTGAAACTGTAAAATGAGATTTTTATCAAAATGGCATGGATTCTAAGAGCATGTCCTCCGCTGTACCATGAGAAATAAACATACCGTATGACTAGAGTAGAGGAACAGAAACTCCTACGCTTTGTTATCAAGTCTGAACTCACCCAAGACAGAAAACTCAGCCATTGAAGTATTGAACCCAAACTGAGAGTTAGAAAAAGTGGAAGAGGGGGAACTAGAAACACTGGCAGGAAGGGAAAAAGCAAGTGATTTAAATATATGAGTTGAATCAAAATGTATATAAATTGTTGAATGTGAAACAAATGATCTGCTCTATAAACCTTCATCGAAATCAGAGTAAAACCTATTTTTTTTAATATGTAGTTTCTTTGATACCTGCTTTAGATATCCAAATAGGGAAGAGGTTCTCTTTTATACTCTATGAGTAGTACTATGCAGGCTTTGATTTTATATTTGTGTCAAAAAAGAGGTCAATGTTTATTAGGTAACCCATTCCAAGAAGAATGGACATGGTTAACCCCTTGAAATTTCTGTATTGTCACTTGTTCAAATCATAGCTAAAGTGGCACTATTAAAAGTAGTTAAGGCGATTGGTTCAGGATTCAGAAAGTAAATTTAAATCTCTGTTCTTATCTTTATTAGCTCTGGGATCTCAGGAAACTATTTCATCATCTTTCTGGTGTATTGATCTCACCAGTAATATGCAGACAAAAGCAACACCTACCACATGAATGCATTTTCCAATTGGAGATACTATGTGTCAAATATATTTTAAGCACTACATGAGTGTGAGTTTGTAATATGTATTGATTTTGGTGGAGTCTCTGTGAAGTGTAAAGTACTCGAGACAAAGTCTCATCATTCTTACCTCCAAAGTGCATTTAACTGTATTGCCAAGACAGATTGCTTATTCTTTTGGCTGTCCCTGGTACTTTTAATATTCGTCACCACCACCATTTTTCAAATGCATTCATTTCTTGTTTAAAAGTCTTCCTTATTCAATGTCCAACTTCTTTATGCATATGTAAAATATCATTTTTGGGGTCAGACATACTTTACTGTGGACATGTTGTCAGGAGAGACCAGTCCCTGGAGAAGGACATCGTGCTTGTAAACTAGAAAGACCGTATAAAGGAAAAGGACTCTTATGAGATGGATTGACACAGTGTCTGAAACAATGAGTTCACCATTCATGAAG
This sequence comes from Tenrec ecaudatus, assembly GCF_050624435.1. NCBI lineage: Eukaryota > Metazoa > Chordata > Mammalia > Afrosoricida > Tenrecidae > Tenrec > Tenrec ecaudatus. The sequence goes on along the minus strand of NC_134533.1, from coordinate 30,468,888 downwards.
TGGTGGAAATTTTATATCATATTTCCCATTTTGAATGCATTAACATCCATTTTAAAGTGCTGGAGTTGATATTTAGAGTCAAAAGTCTTTTAAAACAGATGTAGGTCAATTTCTTTATAGCCCAGTGGTTCTCAGGCTTCCTAATGCCGAGGCCCTTTAATACAGTTCCTTGTGTGGTGGTGGCCCCAAACCAGAACATTATTTTCGTTGCTACTTCATGACTGTATGAACAGTATGCTACTGTTATGAATTATCATGTAAATATCTGAAATGCAGAATGTATTTTCATTGTTACAAATTGAACAGAATTAAAGCAGAGTGATGAATCACAAAAATAATATGTAATTATATATTATGAAATATTTATTTCTAATTACAAATACATGAAATGTTGTCTTGAAGCATGGTGTAGCATGGGTAACAGTCTTCACGTTTCGTATATGGGTATATCTGCATTTGGGTGCATGGAGATGGATAGAGGAGCGGTGTCTTTGTTCCTAAGACCATAGGAAATATGTGTTTTCCCATGGTCTTGGGAAACCATTGTGAAAGGGTTACTCGACCCCAAAAAGGGTGACCGGCCACAGGTTGAGAACCACTGCTATAGACTCTAGTGGCTGTATGGGAAGTAGTCACAGCCATTGGCTCAAGATTCAGAAAGACTAAAGTCAAAACTCTACTCTACCCTTTATTAGCTCGGTTACCACAGAGCTTTATTTCTTCATCTCTCTTACTCATTAAACTCACCAGATGTCCAAGTACCTATTTGAAGCTTTGAGTTTTTAATAATTTTTTTTAACCATAGGCTCAAACATCAGAGTAATTGTGAGGAAGACAGAGTACTTGACTTGTGAGCAATTGTGAGGAAGACGCCATGTTTCCTTTATTGTATTGAAGGTTGCTGTGCGTCGCAACTGACTTGACAGCACCAAACAACAATATCTCTGGTGCACCAGGTAAGGTCTTAGGCAATGGATATTTCACAGTAACCTCAACAACATCCCTGCCCGTAAGAGATGTATATTATAAAGTGAGCCACTGCTGCTAGGCATAGCAGGGTATTCACCACATGTCTCTTCTACTGGACATACAAGTGAACTCACACTCCAACCTTCCTCACAATAATGTATGAGAATAGCACTGACTTCTGGCCACAAGACTGTGAATGCCTGGAGGCAGAGTGGATTATGTGTTGGGCTTTTAATATCAAGGCCAGCAGTATGACTTAACATTAGGAGAGAAAAATGAGCCTTTCTGCTCCCATAAAGATACACAGATACACAGCCATAGAGAGCCAAATAAGAAAGACGGACTCTGTCTTATAAGGTGGCCATGATTGGGAATCGACAGGGTAGAACTACCCCTGTGGGCTTCCAAGTCTGAAAATAGCAGCAGGAGTACAAGTCCTCATTTGTTTCCCAAGGAACAGTGGGTTGTTTCCAACTGATGACCTTGTGGTTAGCAGCCTAATGTGTAACCATTATGCCAAAGGCCCTAACCTAAAGAGGTAGTATTTTTGGAGTTTTAAACAAAAAATCCACAAGAACAGGAACAGATGAAGAGGGAATGAGAGAAAATGGAACACATCCTGCCCCAGCAAGCCCTGAGGACAATCTTCCCATTCAGAGTAGCCAAAGTCCATAAGACCAGCCCAGTTCCTTACTGACCCATATTGGAACAACACTGGAGGCACAGTATGGGAATTGTGCCCTATCTGACCCTACCACACCAGGGTGAAACGCAATGGAACAGCAAGGAGAGCAAAGCAATAAATTCTCCAAGGAATACCAAAAATAGACCTTGGGGCCAGTGTGTGACATCCCATCAGACTTGACTGGAAAACACTCCTAAAAATCAACAAACAGAACTGGAACTGTTTATAGTTGTTGATGTTTGGGTTTGTGTTTTTTTTTTTGCCATTTTGTTGTTGTTTTTTTGGTTTTCGTTTGTTGTTTTGTTTTGCTTTCCCTTGTTTTTGTGTTCATTATTACCTCTACATGTCTATCTAGATAAGATAAGCAGGATAAACAGTCTGGAGGAAAAAAACAACAGGAAAGACAGTTTCGGGGAACACATGGGAGAGGAGAGGCGGGGAAAAGAAGTGGGTGTTACCAAACCCAGGGTAAAGGGAACAACAAGTGATCTAAAATCAATGGCAGGGAGGGTGCAGGATGCCTGGTAGGGCTTGATCAAGAGCAATGTAACCAAGACGAATTACTGAAACCTGAATGAAGGCTGAACATGATATTGAGACAGGAAAGTGAAAGGATATAGAGGAAAGAACTAGGAGGCAAAGGACATTTATAGAGGTCTAAACATAGGCATGTACATATGTAAATATATTTATATGTAATGATAGGGAAATAGATCTCAGTGAATATATTTATATGTTAAGTATCAAGGTAGCAGATGGACATTGGGCCTCTCTACTCAAGCACTCCCTCAATGCAAGAACACTTTGTTCTAACAACCTGGCATTCCATGATGTTCACCTTCCCTGACATGATGGCTGAAGACAAAATGGGTGCCTAGGAAATGTGGTGAAGAAAGCTGATGGTACCCAGCTATAAAAAGATCTAATGTACAAATGTGCTTTATACAATTGATATATGTATGGATTGTGATAAGAGTTGTATGAGCCCCTAATAAAATTATATATATATATATATATATATATATATATATATATATATATATATATATATATATATATATATATATATGGCATCTGGGGTCTGAAAGGTTTAAAGTTAAACATGTGGCCATCTAGCTGAGAAGCAGCAAAGCCCACATGGAAGAAGTACACCAGCCTATGTGTTCATGCGGTGTTGATGGCATCAAAGACCCAGGCTAAAAACATCATATCAATGTGAATGAAGGGGAGGGCAGAGTGGAAACACAAGATCCCCTAACAGAAAGATCCCAAGGAAGAGACAAACCAGTTAGGGTGCAGTATAGCACCGATTAAACATACAACTTTCCTCTAGATCAGCCATTTTCAATCTGTGGGTTATGGCCCCTTTGGGGGTCAAATGACCCATTCACAGGGGTCACCAAAGACCAAAGAAAACACAAATATTTCACAATATATAATTATATATTGTTTGTGATTAATCACTATGCTCTAATTATGTTTAATTATGTTCAATTTGTAACAATGAAAATATATCCTGCATATCAGATATTTGACATTACAATTCATAACAGTAACAAATTGCAGTTATGAAGTAGCAATGAAAATAATTTTGTGTTGGGGGTCACCACAATATGAGGAACTGTATTAAAGGGTCATGGTATTTGGAAGGTCGAGAATTTCTGCTCCAGATGGCTAATGCTCCCCCTGCCACCACTATCATGATTCTAATTCTACCTTACAAATCTAGCTAGACCAGAGCATGTACACAGGTACAGATAAAAGCTGGAAACACAGGGAATCCAGGACAGATAAACCCCGCAGGAGCAATAATGAGACTATCAAATCAGGAGGGAAAGGGGATGGTGGGGCGAGAAAGAGGAAACCAATCACAATGATCTACATATAACCCCTCCCTGGGGGGTGGACAACAAAAAAGTGGGTGAAGGGAGACATTGGTTAGTGTAAGACATGAAAAACTGATAACAATTTATAAATTATCAAAGGTTCGTGAGGGAGGAAGGTTGGGAGATGGAGGGAAAAAACGAGGAGCTGATACCAAGAGTTCAAGTAGAAAGAAAATGTTTTGAAAAAGATGATGGCAACAAATGTACAAATGTGCTTAACACAATGGATGGATGTATGGATTGTGTTAAGAGCTGTATGAGACCCAAATAAAATGATTTTTAAAAAACCAATCTGGTTTGTCTCTCTAGAGAACCCTGTCCAACACAACCCATAAGAAAGTCAGTGAGGGCAGGAGTCGAACATGAAATATGGTTTGAGGTTATCAAGGTATATAGACTGGTAGGATCTTATAGATCACAGTAAGAATTATAAATTTATTGGAAGATTTTGAATGGGGAAAATACCCAATAAAATTTTCATTTCAAAATAATTACTGTAACTCTTCTATCCAGGTTCTGTTAAGGAATAAATGAGAGCATATTCCAGTTATGAAACTCTTATGGTAGCTTTGGAAATAACAAAATGGTGATCCCAAGTGTTTTCATGTAAATATTTGTGACACTGATATTTTTTTCCATTCATCATACAGCACAACTTATATGTTGTTCACAATCCTGTTTATTCTCCTATTCAGAAGTATTTGCATTTGAATACGCATTTTAAAAATTCAGCCAGAATTAACAACTAGTCTCTAGATATGCTCCACAACTCTTACTAAGGCTGGAAATTCTACTGTTATTTAATAAATGAAGTGGTAGAAATCATATTCATATTTCCTAAACCTAAATCCATTCACATCCATTTTCCAGGTTTGTAATTGATATTTAGAGTCAAAATTCTTTTTAAACAGACATGGTACAACTCATTTATAAACTATAGCTCCCTTATGACCATGTACCTATTTCAGGCTTTGCCCAATTTAAAACTTTTAAAAAAACTATAATGATTCATTTGATGCCATTCAAAAGCATGTTTTAAATATAGTCAATAAGTTAGATGTAAAAAGGGGGGAAAGCCAAGCATGCTTTGGAATTGTTAAATGAAATAAAGCAAATTCAGTCTAATTTCTTTATAGCAATTTAAAAAAATTTAAGATGCTTATTTGCATCATGACGTTTCATGAGGTATATTTTTGGAGCATTTCTCAATCTTTGTTAACTGAATAAGTCCTATCTTTTTCACTTTCTCTGTTTTGCATTTATAGATCATTTCAAAGAACTGAAGTTCGTATTTATTCAGGCTACTGACATCTGAAAGAACCCTGGGGGCTTAGAACATCATGGGCAGCAGTTTGACTTCAGCAGCTACTCGAGCAAGTTGAGTCTTTCTACTCCTAGCCACAGGAACCCCCAAAGCACAGCTCCACACTGTTCTGTAAGGTTGCTATGCATGGGATCGATTCCGTGGCAGTAGGTTTTAGAGAGTTACTGACTTCTGCGGTCTACCTGTCTTAAATACATTAAGGAAGTGTTGGATGTCAGTTCAAACCCACCACCCACTCTGTAGAAGAAAGACCAGGCTAGCTGGCCCCGTCAAGATTGACAGCCTCCTCAACCTCATCTAGGATCACTCTGTGTCATAACAGATTCAACATCACTGGGTTTATAGACCCCAAGAACTAGATCTCCCAAGTGGAAATTCAGCCTTGGGATGGAGATGCGCTTGCATACTCAACTGACCACATTCTCAGAGAAACTTCCCTCAGGAAGAGCCTCCTGAGAGAATCACCTAGAAGGTTAGAGAGCACCTTTCTGTTGCTGTTTCACGTTCTCTTTGTTGCTTTGTTTGTCCCTGTTTTTGTTATTTTAATGGGAATGACTCTCAGGAAACAATTCATCCATATTGTCTAAACGTTCTCCAGAAAGCTTTATAAAAGGGACATGAAGCTTACCTAATCATAGTCCTTCAAAATGATATTTGGGGAGCCTAATTTTTTTTAAAAAACTGAGTGTGGTTTCTAAGCAGTAGATCATAAGGCGAGAAAAGGATGCCTTCCTTATGTTAGAGATATTAGAGATTACAGTACAGCAAAGATGGGCCTCATCCATCCACAGAGCCCTGGGCTCCCACCAAGTCAGACTGACTGCTGTTTGCTCATCCTTTCTTATTCCTGTTCTTAGAGGAGTAACCAGTTTCAAAGGACCAGAGGGTGTTTTCACACCTTTTTCATATTTTTATTAAGGTAGACTTAACAGCCCAAGTGTGACAGGGAGTGATGTGGCCCACCGGATTCTTTTCAGAAACATATTATCTAACTCTGTAGGAGTTAGAGACTTGAGATTGGTTCAGAATTGATAGATACCATTTTGCCCAAAGCAATCTTTTTGTAACCAGAAAAAGAGGCTGTACTTAGATATGTTACATTTTCTATGATAGTCATTAGTGATTGTTTCAATACATGGAATGCCTTACCTTTGCACGGTGTAATGAAAATAGCATGGGTTTAGAAATTTAAAAAAATTTTGTCCTCTGTATTACTTCATATAAATGAACACATCTTGTTTTGTTTTTCAATTGTAAAGTGAGCAAGAAAAAAAAAAAGAAAAAACACCCAATCATTCTATCTGGGATCGTTGTGTGAATACAAGTTAATTAAAATTTATAATAATCAAAAATATAAATGTGGGGCAGCAAGTCACTTGCCACAATTTTCTTCTGTCCTACTTGTCCTACTCAGTGCCTGGAGTAATGGCTTTCTTCCAGTGGGCGCACACGATATTTGCAATTATACTGAACACATTCAGTAAACGAGACATTTTTAATACAAGGTTCAATGATATGAAGGCATCAGTGATGGCGTATTGTTCTTGTAAAAACTCTCTATTTAGCACAACAGATTGCTTTTTATAGGATCTTGTAGGTGAGCAGCTGAAGAGTCGAAAAGATCTTTTTAATATATTTTGAACTTCCTCCAGAGTGCAATAGTGAAAAGTAACTCCATTTTGGGACAAGTATAAAAAGTATGGATGGTTTTCATATGTTAAATAAAAGAGAGACTGACATTTCCTTGGAAATGAAGCATATGGGTCCCACGACAGGAGCAGTCGGAAGATGGCACGGGTGTGCAGCGTTCTCCGTCGTTCCTTATGGCATTCTCAAGGGAATAATTGGAAATTTTATTTGAGAAATCATTTTCATTCAGATGAAAAAAACCCTGTTTTTCTTAAGTTTTCTAATTTTTCTAACCACTCACCTCACTTTCTGTCGTGCCCAAGCATGTGGTTATTTTTATAAAAGTAATGGCTTAAAGAAAGACTATATACAGGATTTCTTTTTTCTCCTCTTGTGCAGAAAGATGAGAATTATAGATCTAAGTGTTCGATATGATTGCTCGCATTGCATGACAATGAGAAAGGAAGAGGAGTTAAAAATATGAAAACATTGGGGCCAGGAGGCAAAGTCACCTACATACTCAGGCCCTCAGATTTGTTTCAAAGTGGCTCTCTTCTACATGCAGCGAGAAACGTTTATGTGGCCGAGGTTCTATGGCATATAGTAGAGAATGTAATACTTTCTTATTACTTATCTCCATTGGGGCATATAAATTATAATAAATAGAATAAAATTAGAAATAATAGCCATTTACTATCCACTTAAGGTGAATCATAAACTATAAGCACATTGCCACACTCATTGAATTCTTACAGGGATAGAAGCTAGAAGTGTCATCTACATTTTACAAGGAAAAGACATTGCAGCTCAGAGAAGTTTACCAGCACGTGCACTGTTAGGACATTACTGCATAGTTGAGCTGGGGGTCAAACTTCAGTGTGTTTACTACACCCGGACTTTACTACAGAAAAGTGAGCTTTTTCTTTCTTATGTTTTTGCCATAATTATTTTCTATACATTTATTTTCTTTTGTAGAAAAGAATTTTATTGGGGCTTGAACAATTCTTATCACAGTCCATCCATCCATCCATTGTGTCAAGCACATTTGTACATTTGTTGCCACCATCATTCTCAAAACATTTTTACTTGAACCCTTGGTGTCAGCTCCTCATTTTCCCCTCCCTCCCTCCCAAACCCTTGATAATTTATAAATTATCATTATTTTTTCATGTCTTACACTGTCCAATGTCTCCCTTCACCCATTTTTCTGTTGTCTGTCTCCCAGAGAGGGGGTTGTATGTGAATCGTTTTGATTGGTTCCCCCTTTTCCCCCACTTTCTGCTTCCCCTCCTTTTATTGCAGCTTTCATTATTGGTCCTAAAGGGATCATCTGTCCTGGATTCCCTGTGTTTCCAGTTCCTATCTGTACCAGTGTACATCCTCTAGTCTAGCCAGATTTGTAAGGTAGAATTGGGATCATGATTGGGGGCGGTGGTGGAGGGGGAGAGGAAGCATTTAGGAACTAGAGGAAAGTTGTATGTTTCATCGTTGCTACATTGCACCCTGACTGGCTCCTCTCATCCCCATGACCCTTTTGTAAGGGGATGTCCAGTTGCCTACAGATGGGCTTCGGGTCTCTATTCTGCAAACCCTGTCATTCACAATGATATGATTTTTTTGTTCTTTGATGCCTGCTCCTATCAACATCTCGTGATCACACAGGCTGGTGTGCTTCTTCCATGTGGGATTCCTTCTGAGCTAAATGGCCGCTTGTTTATCTTCACTCCTTTACGACCCCAGGTGCTATATCCATCAGCTTTCTTCATCACATTTGCTTACGTGATATTATCAGGAAGGTGACCATCAGGGAATGCCAGTTTAATAGAACAAAGTATTCTTGCATTGAAGGAGTACTTGAGTAGAGACCCAATGTCCATCTGCTACCTTAATACTAAACCTATAAATATATGCACGTAGATCCATTTCTCCATCATCATTTGTAAATATATTTACATATGTACATGCCTATATTTAGACCTCTATAAATTTCCTTTGCCTCCTAGTTCTTTCCTCTATTTCCTTTTTCTTTCCTCTTGTCCCACTATCATGCAAAGCTTTCATTTGGTTTACAGTAATTCCTCTCAATTACATTGCTCTTAATCAAGCCCTACCAGTCCTCCTACACCCTCCTTGCCATCGATTTTGGATCACTTGTTGTTCCCTTGTCACTGGGTTTGTTAATACCTACTTCCTTTCCCCTGCTTTCCTCTCTCCCATGGCTCCCTGGAACCATCAGTCCTGTTGTTTCCTCCTCCAGATTGTTTATCCCGCCTATCTTATCTAGATAGACCTGCAGAGATAATAATATGCACACAAAAAGAAGACCAAGCAAAACAAAGCCACAAAAGAAAAAATAACAACAACCACACACACACATACACAAAAGACACACAAAAAGAAAAGCCTGTAAGTAGTTCAAGTTCTGTTTATTGGTCAGAAAAGTGAGCTCTCTCGGTCTTCTATGAATACAGGACAAAGGAAGAAATGTACTTTAAATTATAAAATCCAGAAATGAAGTACACAGTTTTACTTATCTATGATGAGTGAAAATTTGAAGGCCAAGATTGTACTAAAGTCAATTTAATCCATTGCCATTGAGGCAATTCCTACCCATAAGATTTCTGAGACTGTAAATCTGTATGGGAGCAGATAATCACATGAATCTTCCTTCCACAGAGAGGGCAGTAGTTTTGAAGCATCGCTTTGAGATCAGTCACCCAATGTCTAACCCACATCGCCACCAAGATTCTACTAAAACAAAAAACAACTCACTTGCCCTTGAGGAGCTTTCAACTCCTAACGACCCTACAGAAGAGAGCAGAGCTGACCCTGTGGCTTATCAAGACTAAATATTCAGAGGAGGAGAAAGCTTTCTTTCGCTCCCGCAGGGCAGCGGTTGGTTTTACCCTGCAGACCTATCCATTAGGAGTCCGAGGAGCAACCAAGTGAGATCTCAGGGCTCTGAAGATTCTAATCGGGGAGGTCAGTTCCCGAATTCTGGGGGTAGATGGATTAGAAAACAAACAACAAACTAAGGCAATCTTGAACTTGCTTAGGCTCTGTTGTCAGATATCTGTTGGTGCCACTATATCTAAGAGTGCTTAGAGATTTTTTATTGTTCCCCTACTCCATCCACAACGCTACTTTTAGGTACTATAAGCCCGAATGCAAAGTGGTGGGTGATATCTAAGTTTTTTCTTCATTCAAAGAGTATAAAATGTAAAAATTTAAATTTATACTAATTTTTTACATTGCCTCTTTGCAAAGTCCAAAAAACAAAACAGGAGCAAAAGTAGTCATCACTGCTGATATGTTATTTTCACATAACACTTTGCCTTTACTAAATGGAATAAGGTCAAGTTCAGCTGTAAGAACAAATATAAATTGATCTTTGTGTTTGGAATTTATAGGGATGACATTGCATCTTTCATCCTCTAGAGCATTTTCTGATGTTTTCTTTGTGAATGCTAGTTCAGGGTTAAGCCTTCATTGAGCTAGAGATCAGGTTACTGACATTTCTTTTTTAAGCAAGACAATTAATTCTTCTAAAGAAAATGTGGCAAAGTTTACCAGCATCTGAACCATATGGGTGTGCAACTGAAGAGCAGTATGGTGAAAAACTGATCATCTGAATATGAGCCTTGGTGAATTAGTTGGTTACAAAATAGGTCACTAACTACAAGGTCAGCACTTGAAAATCACCAGCTGCTCGGTGTGAGAAAGATAGGCCTTCCCAATCCCATCCAGAGTTAAGGTCTCAGAAGCTCACAGGGCAGTTCTCTTCCCTGCTACAGGGACAGCTATGCATAAGACTTCACTCACTGACAGTGAGTGGTTAGGAATCATCTATATCTATTTCTAGCATATTAATGCATACAACTGTATCAAATGGAAGAGTTTTTAATATTCAAATCAAATACTTAGAAAACAGAGATGAACACTTTTGTTCACTGGTGAAAATACTTAGAAAAGCATAAGAAGGTGATGGAAGGAACTTTGGTAGAAAACTAAATAGGCACATCGCTCAAAAATTATAAAAGAATATGCATTTCCCTCTTTTATAGAAGTAAATGATAATGAAGCACTGGCTTCATCGCCCAGCTTTCTAATTTTCTTTTTTGAATGTGATCTTTAAAGCCTCAGTTAAATGTATACTTATGGAAAGTCCACTTATCCATCAAGTGGCTCCTTTATATCCAAGTGTAGTCAATTCTAACACCATATCTCTATACCAAGTCTCACAAATCATATTATACAGTATCCATCCATTCATCCACCCATCCACTTTCCCATTCATTCATCTTTATACTTATCTGCCAATCTAATTTCCTTCAGATCCCTGGTGGTGCAACAGATAACCCAAGGTTTGGTGTTTCAAATCCAATTTTAGCTTATCTTTCTGTCTGGAACGCCAATGCACCTTTAATTTTAATCACTTTGCTGTGTCTCTCTCTTGAATAAACACTTCAAACAATAACTATTTGGTCCATATTTTTTATTGCTCCAGACTTGATTGAAGTTACCAGTATGTTAGCTTTTTTTAGCTTTATAGTCTCTGAGAATGATTAAGTCATGAGCACCGTGAGGAACACCATGAGTCCTGAGCTCGTGGAATACCTGATTTGTAAGTACCTAGCACTTCTGATTACCATGCTTCAGCATTCTCATTTGGGGCACCAGAAGAAAACAACTATAAGAAAACAACATTTGGTTATGAAGTAAATGATAGTGAACATGAGGGAACCTTCCAGGCAATGGACACAATATTCTCAGCAGGGAACTAAAACATACTAATCAATTATCATGACAATGGCATGGGACCAGACTAGATATTATTCAAATGCTGCCCCGAGTCAGAACTGACTTGATGTAACTACCAAGAAATTCTTAATAATTGTTTGTTGATATTATTTTTGATTCTTGATATCAGCAAGGGAGTGAAGATTTCCACAGAAGTGTAGCTGGTGTGGTCTCGGGTAGCAACCGTATTGGGGTATGTTACTCACTTCCTAGTTTACCATTCTTCCACTGCATTATCTGCTTCAAGAATCACCTCAAATCATAAATGCAGGTCTTACCACAATTCACTTTTTACTGTGTAAGAGACCTGGCATGTTTAACTTCTGACACATTCCACAGCTCCCAAAAGACACAGCCCTGCTTAGTTCTCAGGCCATTTGATCTCAAATCACAGTCAATCAATGTAAATTTATGGAATGAATGATCTCAGTAGATAGTTCTAGAGCCAATGTGTGCCTGGATGCTTAACACACACAGCGATAGTTCTACAGAGGTAAGTAAGGTCACTCTGTTGGCTGTCCTTCCTCTTCATAGATTTTTCATTTATTTTCAGCAAGGAAGAGTGCTTAATCGTTCTGCAGGTCCACACCTGCTCCCAGCAGCTCAGAGAATAATTAATACACCGTCATATTGGCTTCTTCACGAAAATTCAAGTATGCCATGATACTTGAGGATCCGTAGACAGGGTTTCTCCTAACAATTTCAATGCATCATAAAAGTGACACCATACACCACAGGACACAATTCCATCCTGCACGAAGGTTCACTGAGATTATTTGAAATGCTGAGGAGAAGAGAAGAACAGAGAAGCAGAGATAGAAGCGAGTACCACTTGAACCAGATCCCTGACAAGGAAGACTGTGCCCATGTCTCTGTTGTAAGTGTTCTATCATAGCTTATAACAACCCACTAACAGTTTAACAACGAGCTCAAAGAAAATGGAATACAAACAATTTCCCTGGTGAGCCAGAGTGATAACTCCAATACACCATTGGCTGTTATAATGATTAAAAAGTGACTATCATAACACTAAGAGAAATATCATAGTTGGCATTTAATAAACACTCTTGTACATTTGTGGCTTTTAAATAAAGATAATTGCATTAGTTAATCTTTCCTTCACTGTTATTATATAAGACTGATGTGATTAATGTTTAATTTCAAAGTAGGAAGCACTGCAGTCCCTGGCTACCAAAGGAACTCGACTAGTCTGCCACATCGTATTGTCCTCTCACCTGGGTTATAGAGGATCATATCCCTTGTGCTCTGATTGCATATTGGTTATGTGTTAGGCTGTTAGCTGCCAGGTTCAAAATTTCCAGGGCTCTGTGGGAAAAAGATGGGGATTTGTACTCACCTAAAGACACAGATTCAGTCATACCTATCCTATACGCCTTTGAGTCAGAATTGACTCAGTGGCAGAGGATTTATTATTTAAAAATTTTTTTTAAATCCATTGTGGCCATACAGGGTTTTGACTATTCTTGGTCATGAGGGGAAAGGAGAGTCGTGGCTCCAGGTAAAACTCCATACAGGTAAATCCATGTATTTACTGCAGGTGTTTTCTTGTCACAAGGGGTCTTTATAATGACCTGGAGATAACGTCACTCTCTACCATGAAGAAATCACATTATTAAGATACCTTCACAAGAATGGGGACGGTTGGGCTAGAGATCACTTCTCCCGAGTACTTACTATGTTCTTCACATTTTGTGACTAACTTCACCTGGTTTATATTATGCAATTATCACCACAACCCTCTGAGGAAGTGCGGCTATCATGCCATTTTGCAAGTGAGGCAACTGAAACGCAAATATAATAGGAAATTTTCTCACGAGTGCAAAGCTGCTTCTACTAGATATATATCCACTCTGTCTAGATCGACAGTCTATGTCTAGAATAAAACCCTTATACCATATAAAACCTAAATCAATAAAATATAACGATCAAGCTGATGCCCATCTATAGTGACCCTATAGGACAGGGTAAAATTGTCCCTGTGAGTTTCTAAGACTGTCGCTCTGTGTGGGGGTAGAAAGCCTTGTCTTTCTCCCTCAGAGGAGCTTGTGGTTTCAAACTGCTGACCTTCTGGTTAGCAGCCCAATGGATAACCACTCTACCTCTAGGGCCTCTACTATACTGATGTCCTGTAATTAATAATTGATTCTCAGAAAATTGAGGATTTGCATTGAGGTTCTTTCAATGCAACAATATCAGCTAGAAATTTAAGTTTCACACTGAAGTGGTTTTTTTTTTTTGTTCTTTTAGGGGTGATATATTAATGACCAATTACCTACCAAATGTAGGGGGCTGAGAGAAAGTTTCTATGTAGTGTGGCTGCAAGTTAATAAAACCATGGTTATATTTTACTGGCAGAACTCCTTGACTTTGAGTACATCCACAGCCTTAAGATGAGAGGAGAACAGGGACATGCTTCCCGTGTCTGTTGAAGAAGTCCACAATGGTCAACTCCAGGCTAATCTGTATTCCATTGGCACCTTCATTGTATTGGAGAAAGTGAAAAAAAGAATTAATTGGTCCATTTAGCTCTTCACTTAATTCCGCCTTCTACTGTGCACTTCACTTCTCACTCAAATGAACAGAGACAGTGCAGGAAACAGAACACATTTAATGGGGCTCTCAAAAAATGTGCAGTGGTTGCTCTTGCTTCTTTAATAGACACAAATCATTTATTTCCTTCTGTAAAACTCCATTACCCACCAAAAGACAGAGTTTCTTAACAAATTTACATCTTACAAAAAATGGGAAATCTGCCTCTCCTTCATACCTATAGAGTTGACCTGTTGACAGTACTCCCACACAAAGCAAGCCAGTCCAGTGGGCTGAACTGCCCGCTGCAAATCCTTGTCTCCTGCGAACATGTTCGAAAGACATCAAAGAATTGCATCAAAGTCTAAGTAGAAGACTCAAGGAGGCAGGTCAAGTCCAGTCTCCCATTCTAAAGATGAACAGAAGCGGGGCTTGGGGAAAGGGAGATGAGTCATACAGGTAACTCGTAATGGCTTTGAATTTCAATCCAGACCCCAGGCTCTTAATTGAGCCTTCTCTCTCCTGCATTGCACTGTCTGCTTACGAGTAATCACTGATTTTGTTCCACAAGCTGATCTCCTGGCTTTTCTGTTTCTCCTATTGCTTTTCCCGACGCCTAGCAGCCCATAGGACACAGGGAAAGGTTTCTGGGGGTTTACTAGATAGTGAACTTTATGGGAACCTATTCCCAGGTGTTTTCTCCTGTGAAACTGCTGATAGGCTCGATCCACCAACCATTTAGTAAACTACTGCTTAACCATTGCATCACTAGGGCTCCTTACTCTCACTCCTCCCAAACATGCATCTGTGTCTGTGGAGCACTGTTGTCACACCTAACCGGGTCCCTTTCTCTTTGGGAGACCTTCTGTCAGCCTCCTCGTGGTTTTCTCATATTCTATGGCTAATCTCCTGACAGTGCTGGTCCTTCACAATTTAGCCTGGGGAAATCATCGAGGGAGCACAAAGAAATACATTTTTTTTTACACAATAAAGCTTCCTAATATGAGCTGGTGGTTGATTTGGTTTTCTACTGAATAGCCTGCTCATACTACTTCCCACACAACCATAAATAGTTTACTTGCTTCATGCTAATGAGTTTCATCGGCTTAAAGATACAGTGTAATTAATCTCCTTCTGTTTAACAAAAGATGAGTCAATCTGATCAAATGTTTAGGGGGGGAACAAATTAAGCTGCCGCTTCTCCCCTGGGGAATACAGTAGGTTGGTTTAAAAAAGGTTGTTGGTAAGCAATACCGAAGGAATAATTTGTGATAAAAAAATCAGCATCTGTGTGGTCGTCTCAAAAGCTCGGCACCGCTAGGTGACCTTCATTAGGATCCCAAGCCTTCATCTGATGCGAGCTGAACCTTCCATCTTCTGTGCTGGATACAAAGGATGCCTCTCCTTTGGCGAGCCGATCCAGGTGTCGGGAGTGCATGTCACAGCTTGGTTGCTTGGGAAATAAGCTGTCATTTCATTTTAAACCTCCCAGTAGTATGAGTTCAGCCTCATCAGTAGAGAGAACATTTCCTTCCTCCACCCTTAAAGCCATCTATTATTTGCTATGGGGACTCAGTGTTAATTTCACTGCTTGTCAATTAGGCTCATCTCTTCATTTAGTTGGGATGTGTGGGCAGAGCACCACAGTGCTAGGTCTGGTCCCTGCCTCATGACTAGAATAAGCTATACTTTCTGAGCATCGTTGTTTCCAATCTCCCCATTTCACTTAATAATGTGGGTAGATTAATCTCCTTAGGCAGAGTTTTGATAATTGTGCCTTCTTGCTTCAAATCTCTTGGCTTACCACTGCCTACGAACAGGTTATGACCCAAGCTCTGTAATGCAGCAGTAAGGACACAAACAAACGGAATCAATCTACCTGCCTTGCTTTCTCGCTCCTTGAACTTCTGGGCCATCTAAATTTTGGCTAGTCAAGATAAAGAGTCTAAATCAAAGCATATCTAATGAATGGCCAATGACCTTCTCCAGCATAATACCATAAAGTCTATAAGATTCAGAAAAAGTGTATTAAGGATAGAAATACACACTCTCCAAACAAGTGTGACACATTCAGAGTGTCTATTCCCTCCCCCCAATGTTTCAAGCAACTCTTTTTGAAAATTAAACTATCTAATCTCTAGATTTCAGCACAAACACAATATTAAAAGCAACGAAACCCTAAGCATTTCATGCATACATAAAAATTATAGACAATGAGGCAAAGAACAAATGAAGAAACTATATTTGATCACGGTTTTTCAGCTATCAGCTATTTTGCCACCAAGAGAGCGGGGAATCATCTCTCAAAGGGGCTAAGTCCCTATGCTGTTCCTGTCATTATTCAGCATCACTGCCCTCGCAGAGTTTCTAGGCCATGTTGCAGGGAAAAGGAACACAACCCTAATCAGTGGCCCTCACTAAGTCAGGAGACACAGAAGCATAGAAGACTAGAGGGGTGGGGCAGGTAGCATGCATAGAATTCCCAGTATTTATTCCCAGGTTTCTTTTCAAATTATCAGGTGAACACAGATTATCACAAAGGGTGGAAAAAGCATCAGCCTCAAGAAACAGGTGAATGATATCGGTTACTCACACAGAAGCAGGAAAAGTTCCTACCAGGTAGAATAAAAAAGATTTCCCACTATGTGAGGCATTTAGTAAACTCCCAGAGGATTTTTCCTCAATGGTGAAGTCAAAATAGTTCTGGACTATTGAGTTTTCTCAAACCACTAAAAAGGAAACAAAAATAAAATGGAATAAAGAGACAAACATAAATGAACACATCAAAAGGATGAAATGATTTTAAGTAACTAACTACATCCAGTACATCTCACAAAGAAGCTTAGAAATCCAGGAAAGAGCAACAACAACAAAATAAGCCAGTCATAATAAAAGCTGTAACGTCTGACATTCAATCAAAATATGAACTATGCAAAAAAGAAAATAAATTACTGTGGGAATAAAAATCAATTGACTGAAATAGACCCCCCCAAAAAGAAACCATGACAATAAACCAACTAATTGCCATCAAGTATATTTTGACTCACAGTGACCCTATACTAGGTTTCTGAGACTCTGAATCGTGACAGAAGCAGATGGCCTAATATTTGTTCCAAGGAGAACAGTTTGATCATGCCCATAGGAAGCTAATTCCTAACATTCACAGAATCACCATGGCTCTTTATGAACATATTCTTAAAAAAAAAAAACTAAATGTATTCCATCAAGTCAATTCCAACCCATAGTGACCCTATAGGACAGAATAGAATTACCCATGAGCTTCCAAGATGATACATCTTCATGGGAGCAGAAAGTCTTATTGGTCTCCCGAGGAGCAGCTGGTGAGTTTAAACTGCTGACCTGTGGTTAGCAGCCCAAGTTGTAGCCCATTCCGCCCCCAGGATTCTTTACAGATGGCTTCTCATTGACATAGAGTTAATCCCAACTCATAGTGACCTTAGAGTACAGGGTAGAACTGTCCCTGTGGGTTTCTGAGACTGTGATTCTTTATGGGTGTAGAAAGCCTAGTACTTCTCCCATGGACTGGCTGGTGGTTTTGAACTCCCTCCATTGTGATTAACATTCCAACAAGTAACTACCCCTCCACCAGGATTCTGAGATGGCTTAGACACCTAGAGTTGTAGACAAAAATGGCTAATTGTTATTATAAATCTACTCTACACACAAGAGGCTTCAAATTTGTGGGAAAATTCCATTATATATTATATATAATATATTCCATTACATATAAAAATTTCATTTTCCAACAAAGTTTTTCTAGTCTGCTTGAATTCAAGAAGGTAGACACACACACAAAAAAATAAGACATGTTGAGGAGACCTAGAAGATATGAAATGTGGCATGTGCAGATCACAGGTTACTAAGGAGTCTCCCTGTAGTTCTTTTTTATACGGTTCATCTTCTGGAACTATTTGTTCAGCATGCAAATTAAATAGATATAATGAAATTATTCACCCAGGATATATACCTTCTTCAATTTTAAACCATTCATCACCCCCTTGTTCTTTTTGAATGACTGACTCTTGGTCTATATAGAGGTTTCGCATGAACACAATGGAATGCTCTGGAATCCCCATTGTTTGCAGTGGTACCCATCATTTGTTACAGTCCAAACAATAGAATGAATTGGCATAGTCAATAGAACACAAGTAAACATCTTTTTGGTATTTTCTGCTTTTAGCCAAAATCTCTCTAACAGCAATGATAGATACCTCTTCTTCTACAACTTCTGCTGAATCTAGATTGAATTTCTGGCATCTCCTTTTTAATGGTAATTCTGCAACTAATTTTTAGCAACCTTTAGCAAAATTGTATTTGCATGTGATTTCACGAAAGGGAATATATACAAATATGTACAAGAAACTTCAAATAGTTTGTGGGGAAATTTCATTATATTTAATTTCCATTTTTTCATAAAGTTTTTGAAACCCTCTCTTTAATAACATGTATTAATGGGTGTGTGATGTAAGTATGTGTGTGTATATGTAATGCTCATTCAGAATGGAGGGAAACTATATAACACTGACTGGAATTTATCAAATTTAATTAAATCACTGTGTTAGACAGGGTTCTCTAGAGAAACAAAACCAGAACGCTAATCATTATATATATATTTATACAGATAGAACATAAGAAATGGTTAATTAAATTATTAAGCAATACAAATGGCTCAGTGTAACTCACTCCCATGAGACAGTTGTGAGACACTAGAAGTCCTTCAAGGTTATCTGGGCACAGACAGTAAACAGCAACGCCGGTCACCAACAGTCAGCCAGATGACAGGGTCTGACAGTCCCTAGTTCAAGTGATGTAAATTCCAATGCTGTGGCAAAGCAGGTCTTGAAGGAACCTCAAATTACAGCAACACATTCCATGGGTTAGGCGTCCCACAGGTAGTGTAGCTTGCAAATTGAGGCACAGAACAAGCAAGGCAGCAGCAAGAGGGTTGAATGATCAAAGAGCAAGAGACAATAAAGGTACGGCACACCAAGCCATTTATCTCTCCGCCCTTCAATTAATCCCACGTGTGTTTCTTGGCCAAGTTGGCACAATAAACTAACTACCTGGATCATAAATCCACACTTTGAAGTAGTTCTAGACATTTTAACTGAAAGTCAGAGTTGTCAGTTTGAATAGTGAAGAAAGATAAAGCTCTCAGACATATAAAAACGCTCAACTTTATACATTAATTCACAAATGGGTTAAAGTTTAAATGGTGAAAACCCAGTTTATAGATGGGTATGGAGAATCATGAGAACCCAAAATATATTTGCAGGGTCCACACAACAATTAAGCCTCTGGTGAATTCCCTTGGGCGTTCTATTATGCAGAATGTAGTGGCCCTTTTGTGTCTTGTGTGTATTTCTTTTGTATGATTTTTCTGCATATGAAATGCAGCATGGGCAAAACTATAGAGACAGTGGCTGTATTCATGGTCTCTTGGGGAGCAGAGCAGGGGAGGTTGGGGGAAATAGGCAGCTGATCACAATGAGTACAAGAAAGAAAAAAATATCTAAAATTGGTTGTGGAGATAATTGTACGATACTTTTTAGTATGATCGAACTATTGAATTATATGATACGTGAATTGTATGCCAATAAAACTTAAAAACAAACAAAATTCGCACTAAGGGTAAGCAAGTACAAAAGACATAAACTAATGTACAACCAAGTGCAAAAGAAATGGAAATGATTAACCTTATTAAAAATTAACTTGCTGGAGTTATTAAAGCCTCAACTTAAATTTAGAAGTAAGAGGAAGGAAAATGTGATATCATGTCAATACTAATGGGAAAAAGGTATGGAAGTTGAAATCAGATGAAGTAGATGAAAAGGTGTCAATAGGATGATGGATAAAGAGCAAAATTTTCAAATGGTAATAGGGTAACTCCTCAGGAAATCACGGCAATACTACACGTGTGTGCACGCAGTCACAGGAGGGCCCGTGGTGCCCCCGTGGTTAAGTTCTCAGCTGCTAGAAGACTGGTCATGGTTTCAAACTTCTCTGTGGTTCCATGGGAGAAGAGATCTGGTGACCTGCTCCCATAATGACAAAACCCAGGGGTAGTCTGACGCTCACAATGGAACACTATGCGTTGGAATTGACTGAATTGGTATCAAATGACACCAATAACAGAAGCTTCAAATATATGAAGCAAAACTTGATAGAACTGCAGCGACCCACTTTCAGTAATTGACAAGAGAACACACAGAAGATCAATGAAGCTCCAATTTGTTTCTAGTACACCCTGCCTAACACCATAGAGTCATGGTGGGATGGTGGGTTGGGATTTAGGCTGTGAACTTCAAGGTGGGAAGTTCAAACTCTCCTACAGGCTCAAGGAGCAAAGATAAGCCTATCTGCTCCCATAAAGATATTCCAATTTGGAAACCTAGTATAATTACTCTAAGAGAAAGAATCTATCCAATGGCAGTAGTTTGGACCTGGGCTCTATCTAACATTATGTTGAGTGAAAGCAGACAGACATCAAGAAGAAAAGAGGAAAAAATGTTCACCTTGTGTGTATTAGTCTTGATAAACTAGCAAAACAAACCCATAGAAACTCATATGATAGAGGTTTATATGCAAGAGCAGTTGAATGTTGGGGAAACATTCCAGCCCAATCCAGATCAAGTCCATAAGTCTGATATTAGCCCATATGTCTGCTACCAATCTATGAAGTTCTCTTCAGACTCACGAAGCACATACAGTGACTCTTAATACAGGAAGATCACAGGCCAGTGGGTACAAAGGCAGTGGTGCTGGCAATTGGTCTCTAAGTGGCTCTTCCAGTTCCAAGGGCTGCTTCAGGGTAAAGCATGCAGCACCATGTGTCTTGTCAGTAGAGCATCTCCCAGGCAGTGAACAGATAGAGAGAAGTCTTTGGCCTCCAAGGAGAAAACAATAAACTTCCCAGAATTCTCAGGAAAATTCCATACCCACACAGAGGCCTTATTGGCTATGATCAGATTCACAGAGAAGACTCCACCCCTTCACTCATAGTCCTCTCAGATTGACACCAGATGATGTAGCAACCACATTGTGTGATTCATTTACAAAATATTACAGAAAATAAAAACTAACCTACACTGACTGCAGATCAGTGGTGTCTGGGCAATATGACAGGGGAAAATTTTTTTGGAGAGATGCACTTATTTGCTGTATGGTTTTATAATTATAGACATAAATCAGAATTCATGAAAGCATATACTTCAAATATATTTTGTTTACTCTATAAATTATACTTTAGAAAGTATAATTTAAAAATATATAGCAGAAGATTTCTAATCTAATGTAATCATCCCTTTTTTTCTTGATTTCATTCAAAGGCAGGAATACATATCAAAGGCTTTAAATTGGGGAAACTGAGTTATTTCTACTCAAATCTACTATGAATTATATAACCTCAGAAAAGTTGCTCCCTCCTGCATTTCTCCGGTGTAAAAGAAGGAGTTAGATTTTATGAATCACTATGGTTCCCTTCCTCTGTAAAATACTTTCTCCCTTCATCTCCTGCTCATTGGATTCTAAGAGAAAAAAAAAAAAACAGGAGTGGGGAGTCTCAGAGAGGTTCTCTCTTTTCTTGCTTTCTTTTTTTAAAAAAATTTTAAGCAGGAGGATATATTAATCAAAGATGGAATAGAAGGTGACCTTTAAAATTTATTTAACAATAGTATCTTAAGAGAAGAAACAAATGCCATGAGTGGTGACTCAATTTGAAAACTGTCAGGTATTCATGATGCAGAACAAAAATGCCAATCTTGACATGGTAAGAACAATTAAGATCCTTATAACCTTGATTTTTAAAATTCTTATTCTATTTAAGGTACACAAGTGA
The DNA here is from genome assembly GCF_050624435.1 of Tenrec ecaudatus. NCBI lineage: Eukaryota > Metazoa > Chordata > Mammalia > Afrosoricida > Tenrecidae > Tenrec > Tenrec ecaudatus. The sequence goes on along the minus strand of NC_134533.1, from coordinate 30,447,187 downwards.
ATTAGATGAGGGATAGATCTATCTTCATTATATATATATAATTTTGCACTCTATTACACGTGATAAATAATATTTAAATGCATCTGAGGAGATGAGAATATGGCTAACATATGCCCTTAGGTCCATACTACATGGTTTAGTTCAGCACACATACAGTAACTATTAATTAAGGACTCAGCTGCTCAAACCCATCAGCTGTTCTATGGGAGAAAGAGTTTGTCCCTGTAAAGATCTATGAGACAGCATCTCTTCTGTGGCAGTGGTTTTGAGGTAGTTAATATACATCAGATATATTAATCTCAGACAAAAGCCAGCCCCATTACCTTAAAAAAATTCTTATTTGTTAAAAACTCAGTTTTATCTTCTGTAGTATTACTGTGGTTGTTGGGGGCCATCAGGTCGACTATGACTTATATGCATTCCTTGAGACAGAAAAGAATTTCCCCAGAGTACTAAGCCTTTTATCTTGATAGGAGTAGATCAGGATTTTCTCCCTCATTGTCACTGAGTAGGTTTGAAATGCCAACCTTTTGGTTCGCAGGACTCCTTTACAGGATTAGTAGACGAAATTAGATTATTCTTAAAAATATTTCAAAAAAAGTATTTCCAGTAATAAACTTATGCATGTGACTGCGTACTTACAACTATACCAGGAACTAAGGAGAAACTAGAGTAATCTAAGGTATGCTTCCTATCCTTGAGGAGATGATGATAAAATGGGAGGATCAGATATTTTTAAAAACAGCATGGATAAATCATGCCACAAAATAGGACGAAATAAAATACAGGTTAAAAGAGAATAATGCCCCTGGCATCAATTTGATTCTTGCGCATAGCAAGGCTAGCTAGGGTTTCCAAGACTTTCCCGATCTGTACAGTAACCGACAGCTTCCAGTTTTTTCCAAGGAGCAACTGGAGGGCTGGAATCCCCATCTTTGCTGTTATCAGTGCAGTACTTATGGGAATGCATCACTAGAACTCTTCATAGTAGAGGGATACTTACATTAGGAAGGTCAGAGGAACTGTCTCAGAGGAAGTATCTTTTTAATAGAGCTTTGAGAGGTGGAAGATGTTGACTTGGGATGTGTATTCATTCTCCTTTTATTTCTAGTTCATGATTTCTCCATGTTCGAATTACAGCATATCAGCTCTTCTGTGAAAGCTAGATCAAGATTCCTCATGAACCGCAGCTTTAATGAATCTGAAAAAGTGATATAATGCTGCTTCCCTCGTTTAATGTTAATTTGTTGTTGTCGAGCACCTTGGAATCGGTGTGTTGATTCACAGAACCTTATGTACAACAGAATGAAGCCACTGCTTGGTCCTGAGGCATCTTCACATTTTTTGTTATATTTGATCTCACTGTGGTAGACACCGTCACTGCATTTCAATGAGGGTCTTCTCTTTGTCATGGACCCTCTACTATACTGCCGCCCTTCTTCGGCAACTACTTGCATTTTCTTTAAAGGCATCCGTAGTTTGTTATGATACACTCCTGCCAGAAGCACATGATGAAGTCTCATCACCTTGTCTTCAAAAGAGCATTCTCACCACTTCTTCCAAGGCAGAGTTGTTTTTTTTTCCTTTCGTGGTCCTTGGTTACTTTACTTTCTTTGCCAGTACTGCCATTCTTCTGTGGTTTTCCTTGTTCACTGCCCAGGTTTCAAATGCAAATGAGGTGATCAAAAAGAAAATTGCCTGGGTCAGGTGTACCTCGGTCCTCAAATGGACACCTTTTTCACTTTAGCATTTAAAGAGATATCTTGCGGCAGATATGTCCAAGAGCATAAAGCCTTTGATTTCTTGACTTTTGATTTCTTGTGGATCCAAGTAAAATGAAATCCTTGGCAATTTCAATCGTTCCTCTCTTTATCCTGATGTTGCTCATCGGTTTAGTTGAGGGGATTTTTGTTTTCTTTTGCAATGAGGTATGATACATAATGGACACTGTCGTATCTGATCTTCAGTGGTCAGTGTGTCCTCTAAACTTTCATCAAGCGAGGTTCTGTCATCGGTATCATGTGCATTTTTAAAGAATGAGCCTTCAACCCAGATGCCATGTTTTTCATGTAGTCTGGCTTCTCAAATTATTTGCTCAGTAAACAGATAGAAAAAGTATGGCCAAAGGATTCAACCCTAATACACAGTTTTCTTGATTTTAAACTATGTAGGATACCCTTGTTCTGGTCAAATGAGTGTCTCTTATTCTATGTATAGCTTCTGTACGAGCACAATTAAATGTTTTGGAATTCCCATTCTTCTCAAGGCTATCATATTTTGTTATAATACACACCGTCAAATCGTAAAACACAGGTGAATATATTTTTGGTATTCCCTGCTTTGAGTCGACTGATCTGACATCAGCAATGATATATACTTCATGCCACATCCTATTCTTAATCCATATTTGAATTTCTGGAAGTGTTATCTGGAGATATTACTACAATCATTAAAAAATTACCTTCAGTAAACTATTTACTTGCATGTAATACTATTGATGATATTGTCCGATAATTTGTGTATGTTGTTGAGCTGACCCCAATCCCAACTACGTGGACAGCCACTCTCCCAAACTTCTCCCCACCCCCCGGAAGAATTTACTTCAGAGGATAGCACTGAAGCTACAGCTCAGGGAGAGGGACATGTCTGGTCAGAGCATATGGCAGCAAACGAAGGGGGAGAAAGAGAGTGGAGCACATCCTGGCTCACCAAACCTTGAGGATGATATATATCCTTGCTCAGAGAAGCCAATGCACAGAGACGACCATATTGCTGGTCCCACTACGAGACATGAAATCCTACACGGACCCATAGCCCTGTGGGGGCAACACTGGGGACATAGTGCAGGAATTGTACCCAATCTGACCCCATCACACCGAGGCAAAACACTAACAAAACAGCAAGGGGAGCAGAGAAAGGAATCCTGAGGGAGGTCCAAAATGACTTTGGGGCCAGGGTATGTCGCCCCATCAGACCCGACCAGAAAACACTCCTAAAGGTCAACAAACAGACCTTGAACTAAAAAATTAATAAATAAAAAACAATGTGCATGCTATTGGGTCATCTTTCTTTGGAATGGGCACAAATAGGGATCTCTTCCATTTGGTTATCCAGGTAGCTGTCTTATCCAGGTAGCTTTCTTGGCATAGAAGAATTTCTTATAAATTCTTATAAATTTCTTGGCTTCCATTTCTGCATGTTTGATGAACTGTTTCCACTGGTTTGGATTATTTTTGTTCCATTTCTGTATTATTTTTATTGGCAAGGCCTTCAGTGTAGTTTGAACATCTTCCTTCACAACTATCGATTCTTGATGAGATGCTATCTCTTGAAATGGTTGAACGTCAACCAATTCTTTTTGGTACAATAACTGTGCATGCTTCTTGTATTATTCCATATGCTGTGTACAGAATCCTTCAATATTATAACATGAGGATTAGACATTTTAGTTCATTCCTCCCGATTGAGAAACAGTGAGTGTCTTCTTACAGTTAGGTGTCTAGCAGATCTCTGCATATCTTCTTGTGGTATCTAACTTTATCCTTTCAAGATATCTTTTAGAATTTTTTATTCAAGAGCACATTTTAGAACTTCTTCTGATATGCACTTTTATCTTTTCTTTCTTTTTAATGAACTTTCTCTTTCTTAAGTATGATATTCTTGACATCATCCCACTCTTTCTTTGATTATTAGTTTTTAATATGTCAAATATATTCCTGAGATAATTTGAAAATTCAGGTGGACATACACAAATAAACATTTTGGCTCTCCTTGATTTTTCATTTGCTCTACTTCCAACCTAAACAAACATATCTGCAGTTCACCCTTGGCCTTATGTTCATTGATGATTTTGAGCTTCTCCATCATTTCTTTCCACAGATAGAGTATATTTGATTAGCGTGTATTTCTTCTAGTGAGACCCTGTGACTGATTCCAAGGTTGGCAGATAACTGATCTGGGATTGATTGGTTAGCAACATGGCAAGAGGTTGAATAATGCAGGATTCAGGACCAATAGAAGCCATAAGCTTTCCCTCAGAGTCTACTTAAATAGGAACAGGCCACACCCTAAGGGGACGCCCTTCCAATTGCACCAAGGCTGTGACCTGACCAAGGTGTCTGTACTCCAATAGAACTACCAGCTGCTCGGGATGTTGATTTTGTTATGTTAGATCCCATTGTGGGACTTATTAGATTATGTTAAATCACATCATGTGGGATTAATGCCAAGTGACTGAGAACCCTGACCTAACCAAGCTCACACAAAACTTAACTATCAAATGTTGTATAGAAGAATGTGAACATGCTCATTACAGATTAGTAACTAAGCATAACTAAGTCCATGCTTGCCTTAATTATGCAATAGTCTGTGTGGACTTACTGACAGTCCACACAGCAAAGAGATGTAAGGGGCAAAAAAAGCTGGGAAATGATTTAGTGAAATCATTTGAGTATGAGAGCAACAGAGAAAACGAACTGCTCATCAAGAATTTATTTTCCAATAGAGAAGAAAACCTGACCCAAAATAAAAGGGAAAATAGCTTTCAATTTGAAGCAGTTTTTTTTTGGATTTAAACAGGCCCACACTTTTACAATAGATCCTTTGTAAACTCACTTTAGCAAACCCTTTTCAAAGTTTTAATGTGGAATGAGTCATATATAATTGCCACTGTAAATCACTTTTTGAAAACTCTTGTCTGAATACAACCCTCATAACTAGCAGCACTCATTTATGCATAAGCTTAAGAAATGCCGCTTGCTAGATCACAAAGAGATCAATGGGGAAAAATTAACAATCAAGATTCCAGACACTTTCCCTACAAAAATGGCATCAAAAGATAATTAATTTGAATACCGATTACTTTAAGTTTAAAATTCTAAGCCAAATTACACATCTCAACTTGCCATTTTTGCTGTTGTTGTCCAAAGAAATCCTTTGGTATTTATGAACTCCATTTTGCTTTCATTCATACTTCTTCAGTTGAGGTGGTAAATGCTTTGTACTTGTCTACTCTGCAAAGTGAAGGCGGTCTGATTTTAGAAGAGGGGAGGGCTAGACATTACATGCTGTATATTTATGACAATGATGCTCACAGAACAATGTTTCATTCAAATACTGACTTTTCATATTTGGTCCATATAAGCATATTATTATTACTTGAATAATCACTTCATTTACCACCATATCAGAATAACTATTTATATAAGTCCTGATCATGGTACAAATTATTATAGACTGATGGGCTTTTTGGTCTTCTTAATGAAGGTCTCTGATTTAAATAAGCACTTGGACACATTAATATTTTTTCCGATTCAATCATGGGTTTTATAAAAAGGTATTGACCGAAAAAGTATTTGTTAAACCATATACTAAATTAATATAACCTCAAATAAAGTCCCTTCCCCAGGGGCCACAGAGACATTTGTAGGAAAATAATTATAAAAAATATAGTTAGTCATATGATAGGTGTATATGCATAGATATATGATTGAGAAACCAATAGCTTAGATCAAAGAAATGGGGAAGAGGGAAGCTCCAAATTGCATTAGATGGCTCAGGAAACTACGACTGTCCTTTAAAGCTGTTAGGCTAAGGTAATCAGATTTTCACATTGGTAAAGCAGAACACCAGCGGGACACCATTGAGAAAACTCATGTCTTGGCGAAATAGCCACATGGCAGCCAAAAACCGTATACCCTAGCTTGTCATGCATTCTTTCAAAAAATCAGGACTTTTTAAAAACACCATGGGACGCGGGAAAAATTGTTAAAAATTGGGACCATCCCGCCTAGCAGCTCAGCTCCCAGAATTCACGATTAGGTTGAGTAAAATGAAGAGTGCTACAGACAGAAGAGAAGGGAACAGACAAGGTACTAGATATAGAGTCCAGAAACAGAAATATCTCAGTCTGTCTTAGAAGCATTCTTGGAAATCTCACAAATAGGTATGGAGAAGCACCTTGGCATGTCCTCATTCCATAGAGTCAATTGGAGACTACTGACAGTCTAAGATAATGTACCTGTCAAGCACATTATTTGTCTAGATAAAAAGTATTTATAACAATTCTATGCTCCCAACCAGTATAGAAGAGGCTGAAGACATCTTCAATCCCAAAGAAAGTCCACATCTCCAATGCTCATTGAGATGGTCATTGCCTTGCTTGTGTTCCCCTAGATCCGCTATACCAAAACCCACAAGCAGATTGCCTTAACGAACAAAATCAACGATTCCCACACACCCCCTCACGCACACACATACACGCAGTTGTGGAGGTCAGAAGTCCACCTTTAGGACACGAGTAGAGCTATCTAGACACCCTCTTTGCTTTAGGCTGAGATATTTGCCTTGCCTCTTTTAGCCTCGGCTAACCTGGGCATTTCTTGGCTTGTAGACAGATTCTTCCTAATGCTTTCCCCCTACAAGTGTCTCTGTTTCCTTGTCTTCCCTTGCCTCTTATCAATATCACCTAGAAAAGAGTAGAATTAAGGCCCACCCTACTCTAGTTTGACAACTGATATCTTTAAACGAAGACTATTTTTCCAAATAATTTTACAAGGATTCAAGACACCATTGTGAGAATGGAATTTAATCCATAACAACTTTAGAAGCTTAATAGAGGCATAAGCACTTCTGGGACTGCAGAGCCCAGAACCTCATAAACTTGATTAGTAAATCACGATCGGGCAACATTATTGGGTATAAACAAAAAACATTAGGGGCCTTCTCAGTCATTGCGAATAGACTTTCGGGAACTTTGTTTACCAATGTTCCTATTACTGAATTTATATAATTTTGATGTAAAATAGTGATATTGTTATAGCTGTCATTACCCCACCCATCATTATATTTATGGGTTTTGTTATGTAACCTTGAGGTAATTCCAACTGATAGTGACCTAACAGAACAGACTAGAACTTCCCGAGAAGATTTCCTAGACTGTAACTCCTACAGGAGTCGATCACCCCTATTTACTCCATGAAGCCACCTGTGGGTTTAGACCAACAACCTTTCAGTTCAAGCGCTGTGTCACTGGGGTTCCTATTATTTTGATTATATTGCTATTAGGCACCATCGAGTCTGTTGGAATTCACATCAGCCTTGTGTGAAATAGAATGAGACATTGCCTAATTCTGTGTCGTTCTCACACTCGTTCCTCTGTTTGAGCCACTGATGCAGACGATGTGTCAGTGCATCCCATTATGGTCTTCCTTTCATGTATTTTACCCCCTTTCTTCCCTGACCCTCGATTTTACCAAACAAGGTGTGCTTCTCCAGAGATTGGTATCTCCTAGTAACACTCCGAATTACTTGAGATGAAGTTTTGCTATTTTCAATATTCTTCTCTAATCCCTATTCAAATACATCATTTTTTCTCTGGGTTTCCTTCTAAATCGTACAACTTTAACATGCATATGAAGTCATTAAAAACAGTATTGCTTAGTCAGATGCACCTTAGACCACAAAATGACATCATCATTCTTCAGCACATTAAGAATGAAGAAAGTTGCTCAATGTAAAATTTCATTTGATTTCTTGACCATTGCTTCCATGAACATTGATTGTGGACTACATTTATGAAATATGTAATCCTTGACAAATTCAATCTTTTCTCCATTTATCAGAATATTGTCTATTGGTCTAATCACAGTTTTAAACATTGATCTGCAATCCATGTTGAAGGCCCAAATCTTTCATTTTCAACAGTATGTGCTTGAAAAATCCCCTTTGTATTTAGTGAGTTATCATTGTGTTGACTAATACACCAGGGTCATGGTTGGCAAAGTCAATGTGTACTGATTGTTTGTGAGGGGAGGACTACTATGTGCACTCATAGAGAATGCTTGTTTTTTCCTCACATGTTTTCTGGATCTTCCCAATAAAAGTAACTGAAATGTGGATTTTATCTTCAAATTGGCCTAAGGGAATCAAAGAGCTAATTAAAAATGAACACATAAATTCTGGGGCAGTAAATCCTTTGAGAAGTAAACTAAGCACCAAAGTATAGAAAGTGTTTGTAGCCTCGGGGTATTTTAAATTTTCAGTTAAACATGAATTTTATTTATTTATTTATCATTGTAAATTGGGTGACCTTTTAAAGAGCACGTCAATTTTCTAATCCACATTCCACACACGTTTTACTTCATGACATTGATTGCATTCCCCACAATGGAATTTCACTTATCTTATATTTCCTTGTGCTGTTACCATTGCTCCTTGCTTCCAAACGAATCCCTCCAAAAATATCCTTCTGATATTTGTCCTCAAGTAAATGTCCTTTTGCTTTTAAAGGGTTGACTATTCATAGGAGGTTTCATGTCCCTATTTGTTGTTCACCTTATAGGTCTATGGAATGCTATGTTGACAGTTGAGTCAAAGTGGTAAGTCTGGTCCTTGGCCTGAATGGTGTCTAAGGCCTGTTGTTGTTATTGTTAGGTGCCATCCAATTGGCTCTGACCCATAGTGACCCTGGACACAACAGAAGAAAACACTACATAGTCCTCTTCCAGCTTCACAATTGTTTCTATGCCTGAACCCATTGATGCAGCCACTGTGTCAATCCATCTTTCTGGGGCCCTTCCTATTTTTAGCTGCTTCTCGCCCACACTCCCCCTCCACCACCACCACCCACACCTCACCAAACATGATGTCCTTCTCTAGGGACTGGTCTCTCCTGACAATATTACCAAAGTATGTAAGACAACATCTGGTCATCCTTGCCTCTAAGGAACACGCTGGCTTTATTTCTTTCAATACAGACTGAACTGTCCTAAGGTCTAAGGTCTATAGTTTGATGTGTGTGTGTGTGTGTTGGTTTATTTATTTTGTTTTCTAATAATTTTGAGTTTAGGTAACATTTTTCTCCCATTTATGAAGAAACTTCTAATGTGATCCCGTTCAAAGAGGTCAATAGTGGTAGCTAGATGCAAATTATTATGACCCCAGGGATTTGGAAGATGAAGTTTGCATGATCCAGAGACTCTTTGGACTAACAGTGTCTATTGTCTTTAATTTTAATCATTCTTCTTTAATCCGGATGGGAAGAGACCTATAATTACACTATAGATCAGTGGTTCTCAACCTATGGGTGGCAACCCCATTGGGGGTCAAATGACCCATTCACAGGGATTGCCTAATTCATAACAGTAGCAAAATCACAGTTATGCAGTAGCAACAAAAATAATTCTATGGCTGGGGCGGTCACCACAACATGAGGGACTGTATTAAAGGGTCGTGCATTAGGAAGGTTGAGAACCACTGCTGTAGTTAGATGTTCGCAAACTTTTAAGATCCAAGTCACTACTTAACAAAATATGATGTAGAACATTTTATTTGTAGATAATGTAGTGCCCATAGATTTTCATGACTCCAAGACTGGGTTTGAGCCCCCAGGCCTAGGGGTACATGCTCTCAAGCTAACAAATATAGACTTCAGTTTTGTTGTTGTCATTGAGAAGGGGGCTTAGAAATCAAAATTCCAGGTCCATTCAAATTATGGAGTCTAAGAGAAAACCTATTGACATTTAACTGATGCACAAAATTATTATCTTACAGTAAAAAAATGAATCAAACAAACAAAATGCATACGTGTTCTATCTAGACAACTCATTTGCTATCCTCAAATACACCCGTTTCTCAAACTAGCTTTCTCTGGATTCTCCCCCAAGCAATTCTTGTAAAGTTGCGATCACCAAAGATTAGACCTAGTGTTTATTTATTGTCAAGGCTCATTTGTCAAAGGTGTAATATACTTCAAACCATGATCTTGGTTTAAGAAGTTCTTAGATACCCAGTGGAATAACCTCTGAATTTAGTGTGAATTAAATTAACTCCATCCTAAACTTTTTAAAATAACCCATATAAGAGCTCAAATGCAATTGTTAGACAAAATATAGCAAATATAAAAAATCATACAAATGAATAAAGACTGATATGGGGGAAGAAGTAATAGAAATAATAAGAGAAATAAGCTGACTTAAGTTACTGGAAATATTAGAAACTGATCCTAAAATATTTTATTGCATTTAAAATATAAAGGGCACACTTAAAAAGAAAAGATCATCTTTAAAGAATTTTCAGGAATTGTAGAATTTAAAAATTACCTTGGAAAAGCGGAAAGAACTAAATAGAAATGTATAATCTCCCTGCCATCGAGAAGATGCTGACTCATAGCTACTCTGTAGGGTAGAACCCGCCCCCCAGCCCCCACCCGTGAGTTTATGAGACTGTAACTCTATGGAATTAGAAATCCCATCTTTCTCCCTTGGAGTGGCTGGTGATTTCCACCTACAGACCTTGCAGTTAGCATCTTAATTCATAATCACTAACCAGTAGGGCTCCTAAGCTAAGTATTGTGTAATATTAAATAGTCCATGGGCAGGTAAAATAGCAGAATAGAAATAACAAAAAGGGAAAGAAATATTAAACTGGATGATTAAAAAAGTATCAAGAATGTGGAAAAAAGGGAAAAAAGAAAAAGAACATTAAGAGATACAGAGGAAGGACTAATTCAGCTAAAATGATATAAATATTAATAAGAATACTGAGATGGATGAAAAATTGTTCCTGTCTTTAAAGTGTTTATTGTTTAATGGAGTTGATCACGCATTATGTGGGAACTTCGGTGCTCTCTGTAAAGACTCATATCATATATACAATTTTGATTCCTAGCATAAACTGGATGCTTAATATGTGTCAGAAAAACATTGGCCGTTCTAACAAAAACAAAACAAAGATTCCAGAGAAATACAAACTGAGATTTCTTGGCATGTTTTTCCAAGTCATTGCCCCTATTCCAAAATTTCAGACACCTTTTCTTCGGAGGTCATAGCAAGCATAGCAGAAAGGAGGAGGAAAGCATTAAGGGAAAAAAAATGCCAAATATCTCCAAGTATCTTCTCTACCCTATATAGAGAGCTACCATATTAATAATCAGGGTCCCATACTTACTTCCCACAGTGTTCCTCATTTATCATCAGTGAATGACTTTCAGCATCCTTTGAATTTTAATGATCGAGAGTGCAACGGCTACTTTGAAATTGCGTCTTCAGATCCCCCTCATTTTATAAATAAATTATAAAGTGGTTCAGCAAAAGGTTTAAATTTCACTTTGCTTAAACTGTATATATTCCTTTTATGTGAACTATTGGGGGACTGTAGAACATGATAGTAGGAAACTTTAGATCCTTGGGATACTTTCCCGAGAAATAGAAAAATCTGGTAGGAGAATGAAGTAAATTATTTATTTCCGAGCTATATAGTTGGGTTATTAAATGTTAAATTTAAGACTAGTTTTTCAGGTTGACATGTTTTCATTTGTATTACTGAAACACACACACACACACACACACACACACACACACACACACACACACACACACCAAACTCACCCTTGAGGGGAAAGGTAATGCTGGCAAACTGATTCTAATAATACAAGTAATTACACAGAAGTGTTTTATGATAAACATATACCGCGTGCTTCAAATCTATTTGTGAGATTTACCTTAGGTGGATTGTAGAGCTTTCCTTTATTAACCACATGGAAATAATGATAAGGTACAAATCATACAATCCCCAACACGATGATATTGCGACAAAGATAGCTTAATAATAGTGTTCTTTTCTAATAAAAATAACCAGAAATAACACCATTCGAATGCTATGGTTTCCTTTGAGTCATGGCACACCACTGGACTAGAGCCAGGTTATTAAGAAAAGCTACATTTTGAAACCTGTAGTAGATTCTAATGATGTTTAAGTAATCAAGAAGAAAAAGAAAGAAAATGATATATAAAAGGCCTGCAAAAACTTCATGGAAAAATCGCACCATTTAAAAAATCTCATTTTCTATGAACTTTAAAATACCTCTGGAAGAATGGCTACATAGTAATTATGTGAAATTTGTGGTCACTTTGAGCAGGTGACCCCCCAGACTCACTCACACAGTTTCAGCACAGTGCCTGCCCTCTTTCACCTGTCATTACCAGACAATAGGGGCCATCATGTGGAGTTCAGTGCTTACCTCTCTAGCCAGGAAACCTGGTTTCTAATCATATCCTCCACCCACTGTATGAAAGTTGTTGTTAATTCACTTACTTATGCCTTGGTTTGCTTGTCTTTAACATGGGGACAATACAAGTAATTACCTCGAATGATTACTGACACTTCAAGAATTAAATGATTTAAAGGTTTTTTAAACAGTGTTAGAAGATGGTTGCATACACATGTTCATATTAATTAATATCCTTATTCAAGAAAGAATTGTGTTAACCAAATAATTATTAGTAGCATAACCAAGTTAACTTTTTTACTGTCTATATTAATTGTCATAAATATATTTTACCTGTGTACTCATCATTTAAAATCCTTAGAAAGTCAAGCTTAAAAGAATACAATATCTATTTATGATAGTGAACAGACATCCAAGGGGACATGGAACCATCACATGAAAATACAGAAAGGATTCGGGTAGAGTTGAGGAGACGTTTGTTTGAATTTCTTTGGAATAGAAGACAATTTAAGGAACTGGAGATAAGAAACATTAAAATAAAAAACAACTATAGGAGTTTAAAGACATCTGGTTTCACCATATTTTTTATATGATTGTTAGTCATGGGTTTACACCAATAAACTCCCAGAGAGATTAAACAGCTTTACAGCCAGATGCTGTAGCTTGGTGTTTGGCATATATGGACTTGATAAAGTTACCATCTTTGAAGTGAGCAGGAGAGTCTGAAAATGTTCTTTAGCACCCAAAGACAAAAACAGGGATTGTGAGAACATCTAATTCTTGTGTACATCCAGTGCGAGGAATTAAATTGTCTTCTACTACACAGTGAAATCTGTATTCTTTCCCTTACTCTCACCTACACTTAATTACATGTAGCTAACAGACACACACACACACACACACAAACACACACACACACACTCACACAAGAGACTCCCTTGGAAGAGACCCCCTACGTGCTTCAAGAATTCCAATTCATATGAATGTTTCTTTGCTCATTATGTTTCCCCCCACCCGTATAAAACAAAGTGTCTGTAACCACTGGATGGATTTCAAAGCATATTCATTAACATTTCTATAACAAAAATAGCATTTACAAGCCCTCACCCTGTGGCTAATGTTTTACAAATAGCATAGCATGAGAGAAGTCATGAAGAATAACAGCCACAAAGAAGGCACAACAATGAAAAAGAGAAATGGTTGTTCCAATTGTGGCTCTGGGCTAGAGTTGCTGGTCATTGACGCCAATAATGCTACCTTGATTCAACAATCCCGAGTGGAATGAGTGACATGGAACTGTCCTCGGGCAGTTAATTTGCTGTTACTCTTGGCTGATGTCTGTACATGCCAGAGACTACACAGTGGGACAAAGATGTAGCTCATTATTTCATAATGGTGATGACAATGCCATGTGTTAGGCAGTGCATATCATTACAAATAGCCCAATTGTTGGAACTCTCTGAGTTGTAGATTAATTTGCACCGCCCACAGTATTTTCTCCACCTACAGTAGGGTTGCTTGCTTCTCCATGCTTTTGTGCTTTTCTCTGCAGGCCGCATATCTAGCATTCTCTTACATTATCATTTTAAATTAGCCTACACTTTCTAGAGAGTGAAGAATAAGAAGGAGTCATTTGTGTATTTTCAAATTATTAATACTGATTTAGTTATATTAATGAACCTGCCATTTGCTGGTATCCACATTGGAATAGACTACAGGCAAGAGCATTCATTTATTTTCCTCGGGAGAGGTCATTTTATTCTGGAGAATTCTCCTAGGTCCATTTTAGATATTTCTGGGTAAAGTATGGGTGGATTGGTTATTTTTTTAAAACCCAGGATATTTTGAGAGTAAAGACAGGGGCAACCCATTCTTTGATATAATGGTTACCAACCAGGGCATTTTTCCTCCACGGGAAACATTTGCCAACATCTGAAATAATTTTTAATTGACACAATCAGAAGGGAGAAACTGGCATCTAGAGGGTAGAAGCTAGGAATCTTATGGAACATGCCAGTATGCATAGGAAAGCTCCCACAATAAAGGCTTATATGGCGAAAAGTCAATAAAAATAAAATGGAGATATCCTGCCCCAGAAAATTTACATAATATTAAAGAGTAAGCTAAAGTTTTTTATGTTTTTTTTAAGCTAAAGTTTTTAGGATGTACGATAAATGCAATGATTAGCATATGATGAACTTTTTTGAAAATTTGAGTCAGTTGCTAGATACTTGACCATTTATGTAGGGTTAGAAGCATAGAAATGTAAAGCTAGACACATCCTTTATAAAGTACTCAATTCAGATTGCATACCAACCTGAGGACTAGCATAAAACAAAGGAAAAATTGATTTTTGGATTTTTGAAATGGATGTGTTTCATTTGATTAACTTGAGTGCTTTGCTTTTTTGGTTAGAATACACCATGAGAAATTTCAGGAGTAATTATTGAGATTATCATAAATATAATTGAGATATCTGCTAAAAATTCTTATTTCTATAATCAATTCAATGTTGACATTTTCCTTACAGGCATATTAGAATCCTATGAGACCATTCCAGAAGTGGCTGCTAATATTTATTGTTATTTCTCACAAGTTAAATATGTGGGAAGTAAAGGTTAACTATATTTAACTTGGAAAACTAGCATTAATTGGATAAACTTCAAAATATTGAAATAAATATATTTTTAAACTTCATTACTGATCACAGATTATATATAGCGAGCTTTGCAAAGTACTGAGAGCTTCATCGTATACATTGCTCACTGACTGCATTTTCCTCCGTTTTCTCAGGTGACAGGGTTAGCCTGCCCAGGCCAAAAGGCACTCGGGTGCTAGATTTCATTATTTGAGTCATATTCCTACTTTGTGAAAGGACACAGACAGATTGCAGTTACACAACTGTCCTTGTGCTCTAATACCTAATCACACGTATTCTGCCACATGTTCTCTAGATGAATTTGAGGAAAGTCTGATATGAACTTGAGAATCACACATATATGGAACTAGAAATTAGATATATAGATACATGTGCATATGTTTCTTTCATTCTTTCTGTCTTTGTCTGTTTCTTTTTCTATCTTTTTATCTTTCTTTTTTTTTCTTTTGACCAAAAATTGGAAAACACCGGAGCCATTAATTCCTTCAAGTATTAGAGCCTGGAGTCAAACATCAAACAGCAAAGGAAAGAACTATGATGTAAATTCACATTGAAGTGAAAAGAACTGACATCGAACTCTTTCTAAAGGTAGATTCCAGCAGGACAAAGTTAAGATTATGAAGAAATGTGGCACATAAGAGATGTATATAGGTAGCTACACAACTGTGTCTAAGTAATATCTGGCCAAGCAATCATGCCGATCATTTAAAATAAATCATGCCAATCCAATTACAATAAAATGTGAATTGATACATGAAATACTCTTCATTATTAAGTTTGACTTGATAGAGGACCAGAGAACTATTTGAAATCTATTAACATGCTGTCATTAAATCCATTTGAATTTACAGTGAGTCTTCAAGACAGAGTAGAACTACTTCCAGATGGTCTCCAAGGTTATGAATCTTTACAGAAATAGACTGTCTTATCTTCCTACCATACAGCATCTGCTGTGTTTGAACCTCTAACCTTTTGGTTAGCAGCTGAACACTTACCACTCTGCCACCAGGACTCCTAAAAACCAACTGTTGGTTCTTTTTTTTTAAGTTTAAAATGGAAGTTGAATCTATTGTGTGACATCTCCCCCAGCAAAGTAATTCAAATTAAAATAAGTTATGTTTTAATTTTCCTTTTCAAATCTGTGCATAGATACTCAAAGACTCAAAGCAGAAGACACAGAAATCTGGACTTGATATTTACAAAGCTAAGAGTCCATCTTTCTGTCTTCTCCTCTCCGTGATGAAGACATCATTGGGAAGACTGGAGGGAGAAGTTGAACCTGGAGCACATTACTGTCACCTCTTCTGATTCTTATTTGTTTGAGAATCAGTTTCAGACGTGGCGCTTACTTGGTCATCACTTGACATACTGAACATGTATTTAATTTATGGCAATTTGTTCTGAGGAATAAAGTTCAGTCTAGAGTCTTTCGTGTTACATTGGAGAAGTTCTCGAGGTTTGGTTCTGAGACCAACAGTATCAACATCTGCCAGGAACTTGGGAGCAATACGAATTCTCAAACACAGCCCAGCCAGACCCATGGAAACCAATTCTCTGGAGGCAGGGCCCAGCAATTTTTAAATAAATCTCAAAATGACTCTAATGCATGCAGGGTGGGAGAATCACTCTGCTGTATTAGGATTAATGGATGGTATCATATCCTTCTACAATGTCGATTCAGAAAACAATAGGGGAAGCATGGCAGGGAAGGCATGCGCAGCCTCGAAGGGCCATATAAGGAGAAAGAGAACCAGCTTTTCTGGGGAAATCAAGACAGACTTCCCCAAGAAGGTCGTGGCTGAATTAAAACTTCAAGGACACCGTCAGAGGGGCAGTCTACACAGAGAGGACTAGAACCGCACGTTTAAAGTCTGGTCCATAAAATCAAGCAATGTTTTGTGGTGACTGCTCCTTTCAATCTATAGCATCCCTCCGCTCTTGGCCTGGGTTCCAGAGTTTCATAAGTAATTCCTTCTCCAGACTGGAAAATGCACGTGGGCGGCCAGAAAGCATGTGCGAAACCGTAGATTCCCCAGAGAAGCCCCCGTGGCACTGTGGGTCCAGCCCTGGGCTGCTAAACACAGATCTGACGTTCAAACTCACTAGGTGAGGTTATCTGCTCTGATAATGATTGATAGCCATGGCCACCTTATCAAGCAGATGGCAGTGGAGTTGTTTTATTTTCTCAGAAGAGCATCATCATCTAGTGGTTAAAGGTTTGAATCAGGTAAATAACTGGCTACACAGGTTAACGCTTGCATCCTTGGAGCTGAGGACTGAAATTTCAGTAACCCTGTTTGTCCATGGGAAAGTTGTTTTATTTCCATGGACATAGAGATGATACTTTCTACATCACCGGGCTGTTGGCCCTAGGGAGTATTCAATGAGATAACATAGGTACCTGCTACCTTTCCCATCTGCTGTAATCCACGAGGCTCCCTGCTAAGATTGCAGCAAAAAATAGTCTCTACTGTACACCTTATAGAAATATTCATGCAATCAATTGACTCTTTGGTGAAAAATACCACGTAGGCATGAAGGATAGCAAATGATCACGGCAAATGAAATATGTGTGGGCACCAACAATTACTTACAATGCTCCCCACGCCCACACAATTAGTCATGACCTTGAGGCAAAAAAAAGATCTTTTTACCTGTCATCTATTTTACAAATTGATGGAGAGCTCTTCTATGTGTGTGTGGACATGGTGTATATGTGTGTGAATCCGCTTAGCTCAAGGTTGCAGCAAACTAGGTGTTCACATTGTTTCCCTGGCAACCACTCAAACATTCTCCAAGTATTTCATGGCTGTGGGTGATTCTGCAACGCACTTTTAATCCCACAGTTAAAAGAATAAACATCCACAGCCTTGGATCAATGTCTTAATTTGATTTGGGAGGAGAATTAGTCTCTGCTGGGAAAAGCATTAACCACTTGGTGATGTGCTGAGGTAGCTGAAGCTGATTTTCAGATTAAAAAAAAAAAAGGCTTGAAGATAAACAAAGTGGCCATCTAGCTGACAAGGAACAAAGAGCACATGCAAGAAGCATGCCAGCCTGTGTGATCATGAGTTGTTGATGGGATCAGTTATCAGGCATCAAAGACCCAGAGCAAAATATCATAATGTGAATGGGGAGGAGGGCGTGTGGTGTGGAAACCCAAAACCAATCTACCCCGATGAAACATACAGCTTTCCTCTGGTTCTTTAATGCTTCCTCCACCACCATCACCCACTATCATGACCCTAATTCTACCCTTAACAACTGGCGAGTCCAGAGCATGTACATGGGTACAGATAATAGCTGAAAACACAGGGAATACAGGATAGAGAAACTCCTCAGGATCAATATTTACAGTAGCCATACCAGGAGGGGGAGTGGAAGGTGGGGAGAGAATGGGGACCCGATTACAGTGACCTACTTATAACTCCCCTATCAGGGGGATGTACAACAACAGACAAGGGGGTAAAGGAAGACATTGCCAGTGCAAGACATGAAAAAAATAATAGTTTTTTATCATTATTAAGGGTTCATGAGGGAGGGGAGGAGGGAAAGAAAAAACGAGGAGCTGATACCAAGGGCTCAAGTTAAAGAAAATGCTTTGAAAATGATGATGGCAACATATGTACAAATATGCTTGACACAATGGATGGATGGATTGGGATAAGAGTTGTATGAGTTCCCAATAAAATGATTTCTTTTTAAAAAGCCTTCATAATAAAGGGATAGAGAGAAGGACAGGCACTCTGAGATAGATATTTTATTTGGCAAATTCAACCATAGATTATTCATTAACCAGTTGGATCTGCCTGTAAGTACTTTCATAATCTTGATCTAGAACAACATCAGCCCCAATGTCAGGCAATGCATATTTATAGTAAACACAGTACTTGAAGATTTAGCATGTTTTCAACTATTAAAGTTCTATTTTTCTTGTCACTGTCAAATAAAATGCTTTCTATGGTCTTAAAATTTGCCTTGGTGATTTCACATTCTATCTCTCTTGGGAGCATATAATGAAGGTTAGCAAATAATCTGTGAGACATATATTGATCATCTGGAGCTCATAGAAATATGCTGTACACAGGATAGATTCTTACCTCTGAGTTTGTATACAGGATAGACGGTCATCTCTCAGTTTGTGTACAGGATAGATGGTTATCTCTGAGTTTGTACACAGGCTAGCCAGTTATCTCTGAGTTTGTACACAGGCTAGCCAGTTATCTCTGAGTTTGTGTACAGACTAGATAGTTATCTCTGAGTTTGTGTACAGGATAGATGGTTATCTCTGAGTTTGGGGATGTGAAAATGTCCTATTTTGCTGATAAAACAAAGGCATTTGGATGCCATTGAGGCCTCTCTCTTGGTGCATGCATTTACCACTATTTTGTTGGCCAGGAATAATTTTGAATCTACTTGCTTTGGGGAAATTCAGGCTTTGAGCTTTTGTAACACTGGCTGGTGGAGCCATTGGCTTATATAAATACATAATTGGAACTCACTCATAATGTAAATTTGGGTCTTTCCCTCTTGCATCATGATTTTAGAGCACAAATTACTAAGTCACAAGATGAACAACCACAGTATTTGGGCAAAATGGTTTTCAACTATGGTGTGCTCTTAGAATAAAGTAACATCTCAAAGGTCATTTCCTAGAGACACCTGTGTTTTTAGTAGGGGCAAGGTGTAAGATGATGGCTTAGTAGAAATCTTTACACCAAAAACTGTGGTAAAGGAAACAGTAGAGAAACAACCTGCACAGCAATCTTTTTGCTTGTAAGACTATTATAAGTAATAATCGCTACCATTTTTCATGCATGGTATATATTGTGCCAATTGCTTTTTATTCATTGTCACAGTAGATTTTTGTCCCATGAGGTAGGTAGTATAATTACCCCTATTACATAGGTAAAGAGATCAGTTAAGACAGGTTAAATAGATGTCCAAGTATCATGTATCTAATACCAAAGCTATGATTCAAACTTGGGTATGCAGCATTCTGATTCTTCTCAAGGAGTAACACCACAATCTTAAGGAGTCCTGGTGGCGCTATATTGGGTGCTATATATTGGATCGCTAATCACAAGGTCAGTAGTTCAAAACCACTACATTTGTATTCTGTAAAGAGTCAGCCTTGGAAAGACACAGGGACAGTCCAGTCCTATCAGGTTGCTATGAGTGAGAATCACCTCAATAGCACTATCAAGAACCCAGCTGGTTAGAATACTAGGAATCTCTTAAAATAAGATATCACAGATATTGTAAAATATAGACTTCTTATATGTGACTTTTTCTTTTATGCCTCACATTTATCACTCTGGTATCAGACCACCTCAATTAGTAAACTCTCACTTTCTCTCTCTCTTGTAACAAGGGATTTAAAAAAATTAAATTAGAGCTCTTCCCTTGACATGTTTATTATCTATATACTTTTGTATAAACAGTAGGATACTTTGGACAATTCATTACCTACTAGATTCCACTGGGTATTTTTAATAAATTCCAAAATTTCCCATGCAAAAGTACACCAGGAGTGGCAAATTCCCTAAAGTTAATAGTATCTTTTTTTAAAAAAACCGCATTCATTTATGTATTAATTTTATGTATTTCCAAAACTTGGCTGCATAATATAAATAAGTAAATTATTTAATTAAATTACACCATCTGGCCCCAAATCCTCCAGTACAAACACTTTTAGCACTACACTCAAAGTTATTCTCAGAGGCAGAGGTGGGCTTCCACGGAGACAGGTTTTTAATATATGCTCACATGGGTAACAGATGTGCATTCCTGCCACATTATGGTGGCATCTGAAACTTCATCCTGCTGACTATAAGAAGGAAAATGAAGAGAACAATGATTCATTATCTGCACCGAGGGAGAAAAAAGAAGAAGAAGAAAAGTCACAAAATCTCAGGAAAAACTCCTGAAGAGTCAAGCATTGATTAAATCAGATAAAAGTTTTGTTGTCCCCCCTCTCCACCCCCACCCCCAACTTGTTAAGCAAAAAATGACACTGAATTTTAAAGTCCTATATCTACCTCAATTTACCTGGAATCTACCAAAGTAATGAAGATCCAGGATCATTTAGCAAATGAAAAATGTATAGGAGTGACTTAATGCCTTATGGAAGCAATGTTGTTGGGTACCTTCAAACTGCTCTGGCCCATAGTAACCCTATGAACAACCAAAGAAAACACCCCACTGTCCTATGCAATCCTCACAAGGGTTGTTATACTTCAGCCCATTGTTGTTGCCGCTGCGACAATCCATCCCCGGAGAGCCTTCCTCTTTGTCATTGTCTTTGACCTTCCATTTGACCAGGCATGACACCCCTTTCCAGGCACTGGCCTCTTCTGATAATATGTCCACAGCAAGTGAGAAGTTCACCATTCTCGTCTAGAAGGAACTCTCTGGCGGCTCTTCGTCCAAGATACTAATGGGAAGCCCCAAATGGTCCTGAAAACGTTCTAAGCATTTCCATCTAGTGTTTGATAAGGCATTGAGAAATCTGGCTGTTTGGGTGCAAGAAGAATACAATAAAAACTCCTTGAACTTGAAAATCAGATACAATTGGAGTCAAACTCCAGTTTTGACCTTCACCAGGCATGACTTTTGCCAAAGGCGTACATTCTTTCAGAGCCCGTTCTTCGTCTGTCATGTTTGTTCCATGCTCACTAGGCTTTCCTCGCTTATGACTACCACTCTGACACAGGACATCTGGAAGGACATTTGGGATTAGCAATCACTTGAAAGGATAATTTTCACTGTTTACTCCTTTTTTATTTTCCTTGTTCGTTTCCAGTTTTCCTTAATTTCCATTTTATGATCTTCGGTGTGCAGCACAGCACTGTAGGCTCTTTGGAGTAAAAGTGCCATATAAATAAAATGAAACACTCTGTGGAAAGAGTAGCAAATGGTCTCCTACCAGATGAGGCATACCAACTCCTTTTTAAATTGGACAGGTCCACAAACCTAAGCCAAGTGTGGGTTGCTTCCTTGTGTTACTCATTCTAGAAAGGTCTGAAGTTCCATTGAGGTTAAGCACACCCTTCTGTAGGGTAACATCATATGTATTGATGTCTGTTGTCTCACTAAACTGATTCCAAGTATAATTAACAGCAAGGGTTCTTATTCTATCATAAAAGCTGAGGGATTTGGGATCTCGTCATTTGAGCCTTGTGTGTATGCAGGTGACAAAATACCATTCCGTGTTGAAGCACGCAGTAAAATGGAGAGTGGGGAGGAGGGGAACACATCTTCAAGGCTTCTGGTTACCCCACTCTCTTTCAGTTTTCCTCGTTTTCAACCTTTATGACAAAAAATTTACCTACCTATCAGTCATTAATGGAGTTGATTCCAAATCACAATGGTCCTCCTCTCCGGGGCCAAGTATAATGGAGCTCCTCTCCGTTTACGGCGGCTGATTTGTCAGAAGTAGATTGCTGGGCCTTTTTTCCAAGGATATTGATTTACACATCTTGATATCCAATGCACATGCAACGGACCCTCTAATGGTTCTGAAAAGACAGGGATTCCTTCCTTGGGCTCAAATGGGTCAACTACCTCCTACCCTCAACATCTCTCCATTTCCTAGTAGGATTACTTATTATTTACGGTTTGAAATTTAGTTTCAGAAACTCACCATTGCTCTGGGACACGTCACTTTCCTCTGGCAATTTGCTGGTCAGCCGTAACCAAACAGAACCCTGAGTGTTGGTGTAATGCATACAGTATTTTTACTCTGCCTCCACAGGACGAGTGACTAACATTTACAGAGAAAGCAAAAGAGCATCATAATTTGGGGAGAGCTTCCATTTGTTCCTATCTTATATCACCTCAAATTCTAATTTTTATGTACTCCTTTAATAGGGATCAAGCCATGATGCCATTTGCTGACACAGGTGCAAACTGGAGGTCATTAATCTCCATGAACGTGACAGTTTCCCCAAGGCTGTGGTCATACTTGTATCAAAAGGGACTGTGTACGTGTCACTGGAAGGTATGTGAAAAGCAAATTACTAGCAATGCTTACAGGCAGCCACAGTAATTTGTGCAAGTTGAATGAATGAACGCTCCCTTCTTATCCCAGTATCTCTGTAAGTGGTTGGCATAGTATTTGTATTTGTCCTCTTCAAATCTGCCCTTCCACTGGCTTCCTGTTAGCAGTATTTTCTTTGATAGAGACTCGTTTGTGGCCAAACTAATTTCCACAGAGATTTTCTTTAGCCTCTAACACTCCATTCCAGTTTACTCCCTTTGCTTGGTGTTCATTACAGCATGATTGACTCAGACATGAAATATAGCAACTTATAAAGGTATCTGTTTATCCTCTAATGTACCTTCTACCCTTGATCTGGTTTTATCTATACAGTAATATAAACATTGAGGAAAGGAGTCGACATACGATCTGCCTCTTTGTTCATGTCGCTGACTTCGTAAACCTTCGCTGGAGAAAAGAGCCTGCTTTTCCCAATTAGACACATTCCCACTATTGAAGGGGTCAAAATGAGGTGCAGGCAAGGTGTGTTACCAGATTTCTGGTCTCTTCATCCATTGGTGATTCCATGAGGCCTTTCAAAATGTGACGGATATATATTTTTTTAAGAAGAAATGATGTCAACTTAAATTTCCCTAGCTTTATTGAGTTCCTGACACCCTTAAGTGCACTATAAACGTGTTATGGGCTGATAGGGCCAGCTGCCAAAGCATGTTCTAGGCATAGAACATGGACATTCAAGTTATACTTGTAGGGAAAAATACTCAAGACTTTCTTCTGATTTTTCCCCACCCCCACAAGCTCTCATTTAGAATCATCAGAAAAGAAATGATTTTGTGGAAGAAAGAATTCACTGGGAGCCTGAATAATGACAATTTTTATGGCTGAAGAGACAATATCATTGGGTATAAGGGAACAACCAATGAAGGTCTAAGTACCAAATGGCAATGCTTGCAGTTTGCATTGCATTAACAAACTAATCACAATCTGTTAACTGGGTCAGATGGGAGGCAACCTGAATTGATCCCCAAGAACTGTGGAAACAGAACAAACAAATTTAGTGTACATATTGAATCAACCGGGGACTGTGACTTGTGCCACAAGGTCTCCGTTGTGTGCTTTGGGTTTTGGGTCAATCCCGTCTGTACTTGGAGATTTCCTGAAGTTCAGAAGCCTGGGGAAATGCAAAGTCCAGATTGCAGCCTCTCTCTGTTTCTTGAGAGAAAAATAATTGGTCATTATGTTGACTTTGCATTTTTATACATACACCCAATTCCTTTGTCTGCATTCCACAATGGATACAACATTGCTCTTCAGCTGCCTAGGACAGTGGAAAGGAGAAGAATGGAGGTTTGTTAATCTTGTCCTTGAGCTACATTTGCAGGAACTACTGAATGTAAATCAAAGGAGAGAGATTGAACAGGCGTATGTGTCACTTAGTCAACTAAGGAAAGACAGTGGGGAATGGGGAGCTACAGTGAGGCTTTTGAAATCAGATATAAAAACAGAGAGGCCGGTGGGCACAATAAATTGGGTAGAGAGAAGTTACTTCTTGCTGTTGCTAGGTTTCATGTAAATGGTTGCCACCCATAGCGCCCTTGCACACAACAAACAAAGCACTGCACCGTCCCTCCCTATCTCCACAATTGTTCCTCTGCAGGAGCTCCTTGGTGCAGCCATTGTATCAAGTCACCACATTGAGGGCAGGGCTCTTCCCCCACCCAACCCCGCCCTCCACTTTCCCAAACACGATCCAGGGACTGATCTCTGCTGACTATATGCCCAATGTTTTTAAGACAAAGTCGGGTCATACTTTTCCCTAAGGAGAACTCCAACACAGATCCCTTTGTCATTTTAGCAGTTCTTGACACTTTCAATATTCTTCTCTGAACCACCATTCAAATGCAGAGGTTTTTCTGCAGTCTTCTTGATTCAGTAGCCAACAGAAGCATATGATACAATGGAGAAGGCCATGTCTTGGGATAGGAGCATCCTAGATCCTTGCTCTTCAGGACTTTTCAGAGGTCTTTTGCAACAGATATACCTAATGAAATACGTCTTTTAATTGTTGACTGCTGCTTCCATGAGTATTGATTACAAACCCAAGTAACATAAGATCCTTGACAACTTCAAACTTTCTCCATTTATCCTGATATGACCTATTAATTTTTTCTTCCTTACACTGAGTTGTAATCCATTCTGAAGGGCATAATCATTGATAGTATCAGCACGTGCTTCATGTCCTCACTTTCACCAACTAGGGTGTGTCATCTGCACACAGCTGCAGGTTGTTAATAAGCTTTCCTCCAATCCTGAGCTCACACTCTTTCTCAGGTAATTAGGGTTCTCTAATGATTTGCTCAGTATACAGACTGAACAATTATGGTGAGAGGATACAACTCCGATGCACACCTTTCCTGATTTTAAACCATGCAGTTTTCCCTTGTTCTGTTTGCACAACTGCCTCTTGATCCATGCACAAGTTCTGAACGAGCACCATGAAGTGTTTTGGAATTCCCGTTCTTCTCAAGGTCACCCGCAGTTTACTACGTTCCACACAGTCGAATGCCTTACATAGTCAACGAAATTTAACTGAAGTTCTTTCTGTAATTCTCTGCTTTGAGCCCAGATCCACCTGTCGTCAGTAAGGACATCTCATGATCCATGTCCTCTTCTGAATGTGGCCTAAACTCCTGGTAGTTTCCTGAGAATATACTGCTATAACTGTTATTGAATTATCTTTAGCAAAATTCTACTTGTGTGTGATATCAACGATATAATTTTATAGCTTGAACATTCTGCTGAATCACCTTTTTTTTTTTTTTTTGGAATGGACCAAACTATGGATCTCTTCCAGTCAAATGGTCATGAGGCTGTTTTTCAAAATTTCCTGACATAGACCAGTGAGTGGTTCTAGTGCTTCTTCAGCTTTCTGAAACATTTCAATGGGCATTCTGTCAATTCCTGGAGCCTTGTGTGGGAGAATGCATTCAGTGCAGCTTGAACTTTTACCTTCAGCACCATTGGTTCTTTCTTATAAGCTCCCTCCTGAGATGGTGGAGTGTCGACTGGTTCTTTTTGGTGCAGTGACTCTGTGTATTCTCTCCATCTTCTCTCGATGCGCACTGCCTATAGAATCTTTCACAATTAAAATTTGACGCTTGAATTATTTCTTGAGTTCTTTCCATTTCAGATATGCTGAATATGTTCTTCCCTGTTAGTTTCCTAATTCCAGATCCTTGCACATTTCTTTATAATATGTGGCTTTGTCTTCTGGAGCTGCCCTTTGAAATTTTTTATTAAGCTCCTTTACTTCATCCTTTCTTCCCTTAGCTTTAGCTACATGATAATTTTGGGAAGGTCTCATAGTCTCTTTTGACATCCACTTCCATTTCTTCTTTCTTTCCTGTCTTTTTCATTATCTTTTGCTGTCTTCATATATGATGGTCTTAATGTACCCCCACAACTCATCAGCTCTTCTATCATTCATGTTAAATGCATCAAATCTGTTATGAGATGGTCTTGAAATTTAGGTGGGATAAACTCGAGGTAGTATTTTGGTAGTATCTGTTTTAATTTTCTTCAGCTTTATCCCTAATTTACATAGGAACAATTTATGGTCTGTCACATAGTTGGCCTCTGGTCTGGTTTTAGCTCTTGATATTGAGCTTCTCCATTTTGTCTTCCAACAGAGGTAGTCAATGTGATTTCTCTACATTCCATCTGCTAAGTTCAACCTTTTGTGTTGGTGAAGAAAGGTATTTGCTATGAACAAGTTGTTGGCTTTTAAAACTCTATCTTGCTATCTCCAGCTTCACTTCTATCACCAAGTCCATGTTTTACAAGTACTGTTGCTTCTTCTTTATTTCATCTTTTCTTTCTTGAATTCCAATCATTGATCGCTATTAATGCATTTTTATTGCATATTTGATCAATTTCTGACTGAAATCATTGATAGAATTCTTCAATTTCTTCAAAACTAGATTTTGTGGTTGGTGCACAAAGATTAGTAATTGTTTTATTGACTGGATTTCCTTGAAGGTGGATACATATAATCTGATCACAAATAGCATTCTACATCATGATGAATTTAGCAGTATTTTTCTGACAATGAATGATATGCTATTCCTCTTAATTGCGTTATTTCAAGCCTAGTAAATCACATGATTTTCTTATTCAATGTGACTAATACCAGTCAATTTCAGCTCACTAATGCCTAGGATATTGATCTTCATGCTTTCCACTCAATTTTTGATCACTTCCAATTTTCCTAAATTCATACTTCCCACATTCCAAGTCCTAGTCATGAGAAGATTTTTGTAGCTGTTTCTCTTAACCTTGAGCCATGTCCCTTAGGTAGATGAAGATCCGCAAGGGTCCCCTCCCACAGGCTTCACCAGACTCATGTCACCTTGGTCGACTCCCCTCCAAGAAATCATCTACTCTTTAATCACATTTTGAGTGCCCTTGGAACTGAGGGCCCCATCTGCCAGCAGTGTCCCAACAATGTCCTGCTTCCCTCACGCAGGCTTTCGGTATCTGAAAATGTTTTGAAGTGATGCGTAAGGCTTTCAGCAGCCTCTTCCTCCAAAGTGGGGTTCCAAGTCCTTCTTCCTGGTCTGGAAGCTTGGCTGAAACCTGTTCACTTTGCGTGACCCTACTTGTATTTGAAATACCAGTGACATCGCTTCCAGTATCACAGAATGCGCACGCCACCACAGTACAACAGCCTTCTAGACTGGTGAAATTACTGGAGCCACTGAAAAGCAAGAGAGAGCGCGATTTCTCAGCACTTTGTTGATGTGCTTCCACAAAAAGAAAAATGGTTTTCACACCAAAAGGTAAGATTGTGAAGACTACAAGGTCATGGAGAGGCCTAAGTTTATTTGATCAGATTGGCTGTGCAAATATCCAGAATATATTTTTCTTTCAAAACCCAAATAAATAAGTAAATGCTGTTTGTTTGTCGGAAGAGTGAAGGCTCACAGCCTTCACCACACTCAAGGCTTCTTAGCCTTTGGATTTAAATATTGGTTTGTGCAACTCAAAAAGGAGGAAAAGTAAAACTGCAGTGAACTTGGATTCTTTAGTGATGGACAGCTTCATTTTAAACACATAATGGGGCAGGGGAGTACTGTGTGGTACAGAGAACAGAGTAAGGCATTCTTGATTCAGCCCAGCTCTACCTCACTACAACCTTCTTATCACACATTCCCATCTAGTTGATGCGGACTCCTACTGACCCTATAGGACAGAGTAGATCTGCCTCACAGTTTCCAAGGCAGACTGGGACTAAAAAGCCCAATGTGTTTGCTGTGGAGTGACTGGTGGTTTCAAATTGCTGACCTTGCAGATTACAGTCTATGGCATCACCACTATGCCACTAAAACCCCTAATAGGAAGTGAGTTAGTTATCAGAGCTCATAAGAAAATTTTTAAGGAAAGATTTATGTTCTCATGTATTTCATATTTATACATATTTCATGTGCACTTTCACCTTACCAAAAAATGTTATGTAATTTTGTCCCACTGTTATCTCCATCTTATAGACCTGGAGACTAAAAGGTTCATTTGGTATTTAGACTTTCATTTTGCAAGAAAAGAGATAGACTTTTAAATCCAAGTAGAATGATATATTCTACCTCTCACTTGCTAGATTGTCAGACTGTATTGACTTACATGTTCCATGATATTTCAAATACTAAGAGGGTCACCTATGATAGACAGATTTTAATGAAGCATATAGACTAAATGTAGGAAGAAAGGTCTGGTAGTCTATTTCTAAAAAAATGTAGACAATGAAAGCCATATGTGAAACAACACGATATTGTCCAACTCTCTCACTACAGATACTACATTAAGAAGGGTCAATTATTGAAAAAAACAAAACAAACATCATGTTTAGTGAAGCAAAGCATCCAGAAGGACAAAACAGAACTTTGTTGAAACAGATTGACACAATATTGCAATGACAGACTCAAATATGTTGGCAACCATGATATAGGTCCAGGCACTACTTTGATATATTTTATATAAGGTGGTTATGAGTAAGACCTGACACAGGGCAACTACTTGTCTAGTTATGCATATATCTACATTTATATCTACCTATCTAATAATATCCAATTTAATGCCTGAGAAATGGGTGACCATTTCTGCTCTATCATCTTTGACCAATGTTAAGATCCCAGAGTTAAGGAACCTGGAAGATTTTTAAGGCTGTGAGTTCTCTCCCTCTCTCTCACTTTTCTTTTAATTTTAACTTTATTTACTTAGGTTTTTAAAGAAAAACATATTCTGTGCAGTAGCTTAGCCCATCTCATCAAATAAAACAATTTTTCATGGAAGAGGTATGGCCAATACGCTCCTTGGGACATGGATGACGAGATTTAGTTTATTACGCTTTGAACATGTTGCCAGGCGAGACTGGACCCTGGAAAAGGACATCATCTTTGGTAACGTAGAGGGGAAGGAAAGGAGGGGAAGCCCTCTGTGAGACAGACTGATGCCATGGCTGCAACAATGGGCTACCGCATAGGAACAATTTTGGAGATGGCCCAGGATTGGGCAGTGTTGAGTTCTGTTGTGCAAAAGGGCTTTTTGATCTGACCTGACTCAATGGCACCTAACAACAACAAAAACATCTTCCTTGGCTATTTCTAAAGTAGACTTCTGTGGTCTAGGGTACACTTTGACTGCTAAATACAAGAACAGCAGTTCAAACTGGCCAGCTACTCTGAAGAAGAAAAGAGAGGCTGTCTGAACCCCAGGGGTATTGTTGGATTAGCATTGGACTGCTAGCTGCAAGGTTGGAAGTTAAAACTACTAGCTTCTCTGCAGACAAAAAGTGAGGCTATCTGCTCCCATAAAGATTTACAGCTTCTTGAAACCTATATAGATTAATCATAAGTTGGAATCAACATCAATGGGTTTGGTTTGATAGGGTGGGCTAGAAAGTAGAATCTACTGTTAGAAGTTTTCAAACTGATTCACAGTGCTAGGCTGCATTATTAATAATGTCTCTCTGCTGGTGCTGGCACCTAAACATAACGTTGTTAGAGGTGCTGAGGCAAATGTACAGCTAGGAAGAGAAAAATTCACAAGGGGCAGGTGATAAGGAAATATTTAATACAACCAGGAAAAAAGGATTTATAGAAGACATTCTTGGAATGAAGAATTTTAGGGTTACATTTATAGACTGGTAAGTATCAGACTCACCCTAATGAAAACACTAACTGTAATACTAGCAACCCTATAGGACCAGGAATTGCCCGGTAAGGTTTCTCAGTTATAAATCTCTTCTAAAGTAGATGTTCCCCATCTTTCTTCCTCAGGGTTGCTGGTGGATTCCAATCACCACAGGCTTTTCCAGCTACCATCAAAGGCTTTAACCATTGTGCTACCAAGACTCCTTGTTCTAAAGGACCTTCATTCAATTTTGCCAAGTTCAAAGGATTGCAAATGAGAATTTATAATTGCATCAGTGAGCACTATAGGTTATACTCTATTTATAGGAAGTTATCATAAGGTTAAAATATCCACTCTGATCGTACAGTTGATGTGTTAAAAAAATCAAAACACGTCAGCCCATGCCATGAATAATCTCTGTTTAAAGAGTAAAGAAAATAACCTTTGATTAGTATGGTTGGCATTAATTTAGACATCACCCTTCTGTCAGTGTTTAGCTGTACAAGACAGTTACAGAAGCATCAAACATGCCTCTTTAAATAAAACAAGGAATTCGGTTACATTTGGGTGTTAGACTGAATTAACTGGGAAAAAAATAAGACATCTGATCTGTTGCTATCCAGTTCACAAGTTATTCGGTATTTCTAATAGTTGGCATTATCTCTTTAAGACTGTGAATAAGGAAACCTGAGAATTCCATTTCTTCCCACAGGTTTTGCCCAAACAGTGTGACCTCAACAACAAAATCCTAATCTGCATTTCAATTAACAGATGAAAATCCACAGATTTATAATAAAAACAAGCATGTGTTCTTGGATGAACAACCCACCTCCATGGAAGCGGTGGCCAACAAATCAAACAATGTATTTCACTGTGCAAACTTGCCACCACATACTCTTCCAAAGTTTTAACAAAGCAAAGTTCTCATTTTAATGACTGAGGTAAATCTTAGATGTGAGGATGGCAGGACATCAAATTGTATACTCAGAGCCCATTACCACGGTAAGACCAACAGCTGGAAAAGGACCTAATCAGTACTAAGGCAGAGGGCCCAGTGTCGTGAATGCGATGGAATGGCACAATAGCCAAATTAATAAACTCAGACATACTGGGGATCTTGACAACGGCACAGGAGTGGGCAACGGTTTGTTTCGTGATTCATGTGGTCTCTATGAGTCTCTCTGAGGCGTCATTTACTGGATGGACAGGAACCTTTTTAAAGTACTCTGGATGGTGCATAATATTGAATGTTGGACTACTAACCAAAAGGCCAGTGAACCCAATCGCAAGTGTCTCGCAAGAAAGATTGAGTGATATGCCAGTGAAAGTTCATAGTCATCGAAACCCACGCAGTTCCAGTTCAACTCTGATATACAAGTTATCGTGAGCTAGAACTAATCCATTGGATATTTATTATTATTGATTCTGTGTGCCAGGTAACATGTTACAATCCCTTCTATTAGATAAGTCATCTAATTTTCTTTCTTTTTTTTAAAACATTTTATTAGGGGCTCATACAACTCTTATCACAATCCACACATATACATACATCAATTGTATAAAGCACATCCATACATTCTTTGCCCTAATCACTCTCAAAGCATTTACTCTCCACTTAAGCCCTCTGAATCAGGTCCTCCTTTTTTATCTCCTCCCTCCCCGCTCCCCCTTCCCTTATGAGCCCTTGATAATCCACAGATTGTTATTTTGTCATATCTTGCCCTATCCGGAGTCTCCCTTCCCCCCCTTCTCTGCCATCCATCTCCCTGGGAGGAGGTCACATGTGGATCCTTGTAATCAGTTCCCCCTTTTCAACCCACTCACCCTCCACTCTCCCAGCATCGCCCCTCACACCCCTGGTCCTGAAGGTATCGTCCACCCTGGATTCCCTGTGCCTCCAGCTCCCATATGCACCAGTGTACAACCTCTGTCCTATCCAGTCCTGCAAGGTAGAATTCGGATCACGGTAGTTGGGGGGAGGAAGTATCCAGGATCTGGGCAAAAGCTGTGTTCTTCGTCGGTACTACATCGCACCCTGACTGACACATCTCCTCTCCTAAACCCCTCTATGAGGGGATCTCCAGTGGTCAACACTTGGGCCTTGGGTCTCCACTCTGCAAGTCATCTAATTTTCACATGTATCTTAGAAGGTAAATTATATTTCCTACGTAGTATTTAAACAATGTCAGTGAGAGTTGGAAAGGATAAGTAAACTGCTAATGTTTCTACAGTGAGATAATAGTTGAGAAGGGGCAGGATTGGATCCTGCTTGATTTTGAAGTACACACTGTTGTTCCATGTGTAAAACAGAGTCCCATAAAGCCAAAGTCGGGAAGCTGTCAGTGCCTTCTGAATCAACTCGTAGCTCTCAAAACACTGGACCGTTTGCTCCATCCTGCTTAGCCCGTGCTCCTTGAGGACAAGGACTCTGCACTTTCCCTCCATAGTTCAATATCTGGTATAATTACTGCAATATATTTTAACACGTGATCAATAGCTTTTAAGGATGGATGAACAAGTGACAAAACCTTTTTTTTGTTTGTTTGTTTTCAAAGTTTCCTGAGTTGCTAATTTCTAACATTTCCACTTATAGATCTCCTGTTCATATGGGAAGAAATACATAACAATCCCTATATTACCTTGAACCACTGGTCTGAGGACATAGTGTCTCATTTCAATACCCAAGCAAGACCCCTGTATCCCACTATTCCCATTTTGAGATAAAATGAGATAATGGAAAAGATATCAAGCAACTAGTCCAGAGCTATGGAATTCTAAGGTAAAGAATCCGTGTTTGAATGGAATCCTTTCACTTTATGAGCCTATATGGACAGCTTGTGTGATAAGGCTAAAGAGCATTTTAGTTAGCAGGCCTCAACATAAATTCTAGTTCATAATTTTTCATTTAAGTGACCAGCTTTTAAAGTCATAAAAGAAAAAAGTACTACATCTGGATGTTTCATCCTACAGAAATATAACCTGAAAAAAAAACAATGAAAAGAACTGTCTAAAGTTATAGAACTTAAGCACATTGCATAGAAGTATAATTTTGGAAATAAATTTCATATGATATTTATTTATCTTTAGATATATCTCCCATGAAGTTTAATGACTTCAATGATAACTGTGACATTTTGCTGATTATCCAACTCCTAGATAGCAACCCCTTAGTTTTTAAAAAACATGTATTTTTAGGTTTACAATTTTTTTAAAAAGTACTTTGGTCCACAGGAAGGAACTATTGACATTCCTGATGTACAGTTGTTCCAAATGAACCAGTGTTGATACATTATTATTAACTAAAGTTCATGGTTGTCATCAAGATTCACCCATATTTTCTAAGAGTCCCAGTGCTGAACACTGTGAACACACGACTGCTAACCTAAAGGTAGGAGGTTCAAGTCAAGCCAGATGCAACTCAGAAGAAGGGCTTCTTGAAAATAAAGCAAGACGACCCTTTGAACAACCCAGGGAATGAGTTTACATGAGGTGACCATGAATCAGAATCAACTTGACGGCAACTGACTCCTTTCACTTGGTTTTACAATGAACTTTCATGGAAGCAGCAGTCAAGGACACACTGCCTTCGACACACTTGTTTTATAAGACTTTGTTAAAGTGTTAAAAAAAATAAAGATATTCCTTTGAAAACTAAGTTGCGTGCGGCCCAACCTTTGATATTTCAATCACTTCATATGTACATGAAAGTTAGACAACAAATAAGAGACAGAAACATTGATCTAATTGCATTATGGAGTTGGTTGAAAGAATCACAGGCTGCCAGAAGAACCAAGAGATTGGTCTTAGAGGAAGGATAGCCAGTCTGAGTCTTAGAAGAAAAGATGGCGAGACTCCACTGACATACTTTGGACAGGTGATCAGAAGAGATCATTCGCAGGGCATGTTGTCAGCACATAATACTTGATAAACTAGTAGGCCAGAAAAATGAGAAAAACTTTAAATGAGAAGGATTGACACAGTGAGTATAACATTGGGCTTAAATATAATAATTGTGAGGACGGCTCAGGATGGCAGTGTTTTATTCTATTTTGTATAAGGATTCCATTTCCAAAAAGTAGACACTGAAAATCTTATAGACAACAACAGAACATAAAGTTGGGTAATACAAACTGTAGCTATTCCAGGTTGACTTCTTTTTTACTTAACAAAGTATGTTTAAATTTTCTTATAACTTGATAGCTCATTGCTTTTATCACACTATACAATAATCCATAGTATGATATACAAAAGTTTGTTTAACCATTTACACTGGAAGAAAATCGTGGTTGTTTTGTCTTTTTGGCATATCTAAGTACAGTTGCTATATACATTTATGTGAAGGTTTTTCTGTGCACATACAGTTTTTGCTTTTCTTGGATATATATCTGAGAGTGTGATTACTGGTCGTAATCTATGTTTTTTTGTGAGAAATCACCAGACTTTCCTTTTTCCTTCTCTATTTTGTGGACGTCTATAATGGAATAATGTTGATGGAAACAATTCACAGATGTCTCAAAGGAAATTGATTTCATAGCCATCACCAGTGATATGTTCTCAAGCCTAAAATTTGTACAGTCAGGGAATCCTTCTTATATTTAACTCAAATGCTTTCAATTTTATCACAGTCCCTTAGTGCATAGATATTGTGTGATAAAGCTTTGGAATTGCTTATTTTTAAGTCACCCATCTTCACTACGACAGTAACTTTAGAGTTCCACTTTGTCACATCATATTTCCAATGTCTGATCATATACCACATTTTTCATCCATATTACTTTTTCAAACTGGATGGCATAAAGGAGAAGAATTGAGTTCAATAATGAATTGAGAAAACTAGAGTCGAGATCCAGTGTAGAATCATAGAGGGAAACATGAATTGAAAATCAAATACCAAATTTCATTACATTACTTAGGAGTGAAACCTTGAAAATATCATTAACTTTTATTAAAAATCAGAATAAAATTTATTTGTGATTTTAATTATTTAATAATTATCTAATTTGCTTATTAAAATACAGATGACTTGGGCCTCGATTGAGATTATGTGTCAACTGGTCTTAGATGGGAGGAGTCCTAGGAGGACTGTATTGAAAGACTTAGCTGTTAAATGGGAGGTCGGTGGGTCACACCCATCAGTCACTCTACAGAAGAAAGATGTGATGCTCTGCTTTTCTAAAGATTTATAGTCTTGGAAACCCTATGGAGGCAATTCTACTCTCTCCTATAATTACAGTACAGGATGTTTGGCTGGTTTTCCATGGGAAATATCTGAGCAACTCTTTCTTTATACAGAATCTTCAGAGTTTCCTTGAAACCAACCATCAAGATTAATGTAGAAGTTGCCTAACCTATCCTTATTTTTCTGGTTCTACTCTAATGGCTTTACTCACTTATCCCACGCTCATCTTCAGTAGCATTCATTTCGAAACCTCTGGATGTACTATAAACACACTACTGTCAAGTCAATTCTGACTTCTAGCAACCATGTAGGACAATGGAATTACCCCACAGCTGCAAAAGCAGATTGATATGTCTTTCTCTCAGCCAAAGGTTTGTTATTTCAAACTGGCAACCTTTTCGTTAGCAGCTGAATCACTGTGTCATTAGGCTTCTTTAGTTGACCCCGGTCCCTGGGGAAAGGTCATGGCAGCCATGACAGACATCCTTAAGCCACAGAAAAGGGAAGGACAATCTACCATCACATCTGACCTCAATCCTCTCTTATCCTATTCTGACCCAACTGCCCCGCCCATGGACTCTACTTCTCAGATGGGTTGGGTATTTCATTACAATGGCCACACGGTACTGACAGACAAAACTCATGATTATGAGGTTTATTAGAGACGCTAGTACGTTGTATGTTGGCACCATGGCTACACCCATGGGCTCAGGCATAGGAGCAATTGTAAGGTTGGCTTTGTACCATACAGTGTTTCTTTCTGCTATGCATAGGGCCGCTAGGGTTCGGAACCAACCCAATGGCATGTAACAGCACGATGCTATACAATGTGGAGGATACAATTGATGTGGATATGTCTCTCACTAGTCCTCAGTCTCTTATTCATATGGACCATTGGGCTTCAGGGTGTCAGGAAGCCCATCCACCTTGTGCCTCAGCATGGCTCCTCTATCCTGTCTTATGATCTCAGTGCTGTCCGGGGCCACAATGACACCTCTTCTCAGCTGCACCAATAAGCTTGACTTTCCCGTACTTGTTCTCTGGGTCAAGGACCCAGCCAGTTTGATTTATGATCCTGTCTCATGGTCTCAACACCATGGCAACTATCCCTTTGCTGCTTCTGCTCCTTCAAGAGGGATTTCACATATATATCTCAGGCTGCTCTTCTTGCTTGATGGCCATGAGGTTTTACTTCCTGCTTCTGACATGGCTCATCTTCTATCCAGCAGAATAGCAAACCTGACCAATCCTGGAGTTAGAGTCCTTTACATCTTATTTACATGCTCCTGCCCATCCACTGGGGGTGGAGGTGGGGGGAGTTGTAAAGAACATGGAATAAAACAGCTATATTATTCAATTTTATGTCAGCAATGTCCTTATTATAGTTTTCTTACATATTCTTTTATCATATATACGTTTTCTGCTCAAAAACTACAGTATGTCTACTCTCCTGATGCATAATGGTGCATCTTCCTTCATACTCAAAATTAAAATATGCTTATAGCTTTGTCATTACCCTTACTCTGCCTATTCATATTTATGCTTAGATAGGAGAAAGGGGTTAGAAAATTTAAAGAAAAAACATATTAGTAAAATTGGACATCTATTTTTATTTTATAGATTGTTGATATTTTCAAGGTGCATATAATTTTCTTTTAAATGGCATAAAGAAATTAGATTAAAAACCAAAACATGTGAATATAATTTTGTTAGCATATTTTTTGCTTGTCTTTGAAAACATTACTAAATTAATTTGTATGCAAACATACTACTGTGACCTCAAAGTCTTTTATGATTTGTTATTAGATGGACAAATAGAGTGGAAGATTCCTGCAGGGTTTTGTATTTGACTGATAGTGCTTCTTCGTGCTTTGTATAAAGCAGGCACTAATAACACACAGCTGTCTTTCAATATTGATGCATGTCCCATGCCTTGACTCAACACTATTATACTAGAAAAAATTAACTTGAGCCTCATATACAATAAATTTAAATTATAATAAAAAGCCCAAAGACATCTAACCTCACTAGGTTTTTCACTGAGTTTGGCATTTCAAAGAATTCATTGCTAAACACCCTAAAGTTATGATATCCTGTGATTTTATAACAGATTTAAATGATCAGAGGGTAAAATCATTCACTCAAACTCTGGAAAACCTTCAAATAAAATTTTCAAAGAGGATTTTTATCTTTTAATTTCCCCATGACAGAAAGTTTTCATAATGTTTCGATACCGAAGTGGAGAATAATTTTAAGTTAAAAAAATGAATTCAGGAAATAATGCAATTAAACAAAACATATGGGATGATATAAGATTGCTGGCAGTCACCCTAGACATCAGTTTTGAAGTTAAGTAAAAGCAAAGGAAATGAAAAAGCAGTATTATAACCAGGAGGGAAAGAGTTGTCAAGAATGTAGAGACAGACAAAGTGTACCGCTCCAGGCAGTGGGACCCCATGTGCCAATGCCTCCTCCCTTTGTGGGTACTAAACCAAATGAAGATGACATCTCTTTTGTTCCTATTGTGTCCAGAAATAACGGCTGAGGAGTTGGAAAGTCAGAGTAGTACATGAGGAAACGGTCAGGTCACGTGTCAGGCAGACATTTTATTCATGAAGAACAAGAGCCAGGATGTTGGACAATTGCGTTTGGCTGTGACAGTCCTCATTTGATACCTGGTAGATGAAGGTGGAGGGCATCGGGGTAAAGAAGCACAACATCTTGACATCTCAAAAAGTCAGAATAAAACGAATTACATCAAAACAAAACCATCAGTATATTTGTTTGAAAACAAGTACTTCTATATATAGTTTTTGTGGAAAACTAGTTTTTCTAAAAGGCAGTTTTGTGATTTGTATTGAGTTAACAAGACACACCTTGTGGACTGAATGTGTGTGAATTAACAGTGTAACATGTGAGGTTATGTACAGAGATTTAATTATAAGGATGATTATCATAAGATGTTTAGAGTATGAAAAGTCTAGAAATATCCTGAATTCCTCAATATGTTTGTATTTCTTGAGTAATTAAAGTACCATTTTGTGCATTTATAAGCCCTAGAGTAACTATAATGTTGCTATACAAGTTTATCTTTACTTGTTAAGATATTTATGATATTTTGGTATAGATAAAACGATGACTTAACAACGTTGAGATTTTAATAGAACGTTGGTTTTATTTATTCATTTAATAAGTCATTTTATTGGGGGCTCTTACAACTCTTATAAAAGTTCATATGTCAGTTGTATCAAGCACATTTGTGCATATGTTGCCATCATCATATTCAAAACATTTTTTCTACTTGAGCCCTGTTATAAGCTCCTCATAATATGTTTTTTAAGAAACAACAAAAGCCCTAACTATTCAGCATGCAATGGTATCCGGAGGGGTATAAACCAGCCTATAAATCACTCTTTCTTTGATGTCAATAGCACATATCATAAATCAAAAGATTACTTATTTACTCAGTTGTTTATCATCTATGTCACCAAGTGGAATACAAACTTCATGCGAACAGAGAAGATGATTGTCTGGGTCATAACTGTGTTCCACTGCCTTGATAATTCCACATTAAGACCTCGGTAAAGGTTCGGTTTTGTTGTTTTCTTGTAAATAATCAATAAACTTTTGTTCAACAGATCAATAAACCCAATCATCTTGAGTATACTTATGCAAATTTGTGGCTGGACCTCAGGTCATTTCTGTTTTCTTGATTCTGACTGCTTCAATCATCTGAGTTTTTGTGTACAATAATATATGATTTGGAGATAAAAGGTACGGTGATAAAGGAAAGGACCAGCTATAGACCCAGCTTAAATATGCACATCAGGATATAAAGGAAGGGGCTTGAGAAGAAACTGGATATTCAATTTTTAAGACCAAACTATTAATATCAAAGTTAATTAATGCACACATAGCATTAAAAATAAGGGGCACTTTTTAAATGGTCCATTAATCAGCCATCCAAATAAATCAGCAACAATGTAATCATTTTTATTGCTGTCAATGGCTGTTAACGTTCTATTGATGTAATGCCAATTTCTAAGCTGAGTTCCTTGTTACATTCAAGCTGCTCCCAAGAAATTTGATAGACAGCTATGCAATGCTATCCTGATGCAATGAGCTACTTTCCTCATTACTGTTTTACCCTAACAGTCTTATTAGCAAGGAGATGCTTCAGCTAAAATGGTAAATGAAGACAGAGATGAGTATGTTCTCAGGAAATAACCCTGATGGTAGGTGGAGAAACCAGACAGTAATTTCCATTAGAAATAAAAATGGTCATATCGTAGACTCACAACTTTCTCTGTCAATTCAGTTTCACTTGTGATACAAGTTTAATAAAACTAGCACAAACTTTCAGTTTATAACTAAAGGTTAGATGAATTGGGGCAATTTCATTTATGAAAACTATGACAATAGGGAAGACAGTGCCAACAAACCCAAGGACAGGGGAACAACAAGCGATCTATAATTGATGGCAAGGAGGGCATGGGAGGAGGCTTGATAATGGCAAATGTAGTCAAGAGGAATTACCATAACCCAAATGAAGGCCGAACATGATAATGGGACAAGAGAAAGTAAAAGGAAATATAGGAAAGAACTATGAGGTAAACGACATTTATAGAGGTTTAAATATAGGCATGTACATATGTAAACACATTTATATATAATGATAGGGAAATAGATCTATGTACAAATATTTATTTGTTAAGTATTAAGGTAGCAAATGGACATTAGGCCTCCACTCAAGTACTCCCTCAACACAAGTACTTCCTCAACACTTTGTTCTAATAACCTGGCACTCTCTGATGTTCACCTTCCTTGACACGATCACTGAAGACAAAGTGGGTGCATAAGTAAATGTGGTAAAGTAAGTTGATGGTGCCCGGCTATCAAAAGATACAGCATCTGGGGTCTTAAAGGCTTGAAAATAAACAAGTGCCCATCTAGCTCAGAAGCAACAAAGCCCATGTGGATGAAGCACACCAGCCTGTATGACCACAAGGTGTTGATGGGACCAAGTAGCAGGCATCAAATACCCAAAACAAAAAATCATGTCCCTGTGAATGAGGGAGAAGGTGGAGTGGAGACCCAAAGCCCATCTATAATCAATTGGACATCCCCTTACAGAAGGGTCACAAGGAAGAGATGAGCCAGTCAGCATGCAGTACAGCATCAATAAAACACACAACTTCCCTCTAGTTCTTTAATGCCCCCTGCCCCACTATCATGACCCCAATTCTACCTTACAAATCCTGCTAGACCAGAGCATGTACACTGGTACTGATAAGAGATCCCAACACAGGGAATCCAGGACAGATAAACCCCTCAGGACCAATCATGAGAGTAGTGATACCAGGAGGGTAAGGGCAAAGTGGGAGGAATAAGTGGGAACGGGTCACAATGATCTCCATGTAACCCCTTCCCAGGTGGATAGATAACAATAGAGTAGGTGAAGAGAGACAGCAGTCAGTGTAAGACATGAAAAAAGGAAGAATTTGTAAATTATCAAGTGGTCATGAGGGAGGGAGGGAAAAATGAGCAGCTGATACCAAGGGCTCAAGTAGAAAGAAAATGTTTTGAGAGTGATAATGGCAACAGATGGAAAAATATGCTTGACCCAATGGATGGATGGAAGGATGGATCATGAGAAGAGTTGTAAGAGTCCTCAATAAAATGACTTAAAGAAAATGGTGATTTCAAGGAGTCCATGTAGAAAAAGACTGCTTGGAAACATTGTAGTAGCAATTGTGTATTCTACTTGATGTGATCTAAATTTGGAATT
The DNA here is from genome assembly GCF_050624435.1 of Tenrec ecaudatus. Classification (NCBI taxonomy): domain Eukaryota; kingdom Metazoa; phylum Chordata; class Mammalia; order Afrosoricida; family Tenrecidae; genus Tenrec; species Tenrec ecaudatus. The sequence continues at coordinate 30,406,367 of NC_134533.1, read as the reverse complement.
ATATATCTATTAAATCCAAACTAATATAAAAAATGAAAGAATATGATCGTAAAACAAAAGCATGCAGAAGCATCTCATCCTCATTTCACATATAATCGATTCTCTAGAAGAGTCTTGTCCTGATCATTTAGTGCTACCATTAAAAAAAAGCCATAAGTGGGTTTATTTGATGAGCAGGATTGAAAATTCAAAATACAAATCAAAGGCATGATCTCTAGTGGGCTGTTGCTCTTCCTTGATGACTCCAGGCAATTTTTGACTCCATTCACTTATGCAGGCTTCTGTCATGCAACATTTTTGTACATGTTTCCATTGCATTTTTTAAAAAAGACGTAGTTTAGGAGGGGTTAGGTTTCCAACATCACTCCTCAATGTTGTGGTTCTTGTGGTTGTTAGGTGCCATTGAGCTGTGCTGATCCATAGCTCCCCATGTGCAACAGAACAATATGGTGTGTAGAACTGGCTCTACATGAGGCTAAGAAAAAAAGTACTTTTGGAAACTTCATATGCAGGTTTCTTACTGACAGAACATGTTTAAACATGTTTCTGAGCGCTGGATGGCTTTACATAATGTAACTTAGTAATGTGTTTGTCTTAGTGATGCTAGGATGATTAATAAAAAATTCATTCAAAACAGTGACTTCCCAGGAGATTTACTTGGCCAATTAATTCAAGACAGAAATGTCAACTCAGAAGGTTAGGGGATTCTTTTTTAAAGATATGCCAAGGTGGTAATCTTTCTTTCTCAAACCATTTTATTAGGGCATTATATGAATATCATACTATACAATAGTTCAGTCACATCAAGGAGTATTGTATAATCTCTACACAATCAGTTTCAAAATCTTTTCTTCCTTCATGGAATCCATAAAGAGCTAGAGGCTCATCAACTCACAGGACTGCTCTACGTTGTCTAACAGGTCACTCAGAATCATTGTCAACTCAGTGGTAGTGAGTTGTGTTAGGTGCTGAGTTATTAAGAATAAATTTGAAGAAAATAGAAACATGCATCAATGAGAAAAAGGTGAAGAAAATCGTGTTGACTTATATAGTTCATCACTAACTTGAACCTTTTTGCCCTCTAACAGTAGGAAGGGTTGTCTAATGATAACTTTTTTGTCCTATGAGAATTTTGTTAACAAAATTTTAACAATTGTTAACAAAATCTTAGCCTATCCACCCCCAATGTCTGATGCTGTCCCTTCAGACAACTTTTTGGTCCCCAAACTCAAAGGACATCTAAAAGTAGCATGACTTGAAGTCCTTGTGGACCTGAAAAGGTCATGCTGACACGGTCCAACTTGAGAATGCATGATGCTTCAGAAGAGAGTGTCAGTGAGGGGAAACACTGTCGTCAAGGGTGTATGGACCGAAACGAAGGACATGTAGGAAAAGAATAACTTCACACGGTGCTATGTTTAACAGAGGGCTTCAGTGATTTTGTAGTCATATTATTTGACTCACCCTGTAGTTAAAATCTGCCACCTTCTAGCTAGGAAATCATGTTTCCTAATCTCTTTGCTATTCTGTTTCTTCATCTCTGAAGGAAGGGATGTACAAGGGAGTACAAAATGTGGATAAATGCAATTAAGATATCATTAAATTTCTCCATGAATTTTCTGATATCCCTTAGTCATTTCCAATTTTAAGAAAGTTTGAGTATAATTAACATATAAAATGGAACTGATGTCTAACTCAGTTGGATCTCAAAATCATTTGTTTCTTGTAGCAGAAAGTTTGACTTTCTATAGCGGGAAAGTATGCACAACTTTGAACAATGTGAGTATGACCAGCATGTGTCGCAGAGCTGCACAAGGAACACTCGCTGTCAGCAAGTGGGCACCAAAGGGCTTGCTGCAAGCAGGCTTGCCATACTTTCCCTTTGTACAAACTGACAGCACCTGTAAGGGGCAATAAAGTGAATCACGACTTTTCAAAACGAACACCAGCGAAACATTAGCTCTGTCTTTCCTTGATTTATACACATCAGTTCTTTAGCCCCTTTGGAATGGCCTTTGAATGAAATGAACAAACATTTGTCATTTATTTTGGTTCAGTGAAAGAGGCTTTCTGTTCTTAATGTTAAAATAGAGAACGTGACTCCATATCAGATTCCCAGATAATATAATTTGATGGATAGAGTTGATAGCTACAACAAAATCAAATTCTGTTTCATTGCAAGGAAATTCTAGAGCCACACATCAGTGCTTCCTCATCTTTAAAATGGGAATTAAAAATGTATACATCTTCCTCATCAACATCACTACATTACTGTTACATTCAAAATAATCATTTTGAAAACAAATATCTATATATGCTTTACAAAACTATGAGCTTGCTGCCAAAAGATCTAGAATGAGTACAGTTCCAGCAATCAGAGAATGATGCTGCAATACCTTGGTGTTTACATTGGCAAATGGACACCATAAGGACACGGTCAAATCCAGTTGTCCATTGAAGTGCTGAAAAGTAAGCCTCTCTTACTACAGAGAAACTTGTGTTTGTTTGTATTTTAAATTCAGGGTCAGTATGAGATAAAACCCAGTTCACATAGTGGGGTTTCCACATCAAGTCCTCCTGGGTGGCTTCTAAAGGATGCTGTGCACCTGGAAAAAAACCGAGTCTAACGTCTCAATGGTCTGTAGCTCATGGCCTGGGTCACCAAGGGCTGCATAGAAACTAGGTCAAAAGTATCCCGTTAGGAACATCTTCTTCCCTTGGGGTCTATATATGTATTGTTAACCTTGATTTTCTATGGGAGGTTGCTTTGATTTGGGGTGACCGTAGCACAATTCTGTATGACAGCAACTGAAAGCTCTTCTCCCCGTCCTCCCATTTTGAAAAGTCAATCTGGTGGGGTCTCCTGTGTCAAAGTTGCTTTTAGGATACCCGTATTGAGGGTGTGGATTCTAGGCGGACTCTATGTCCTTGCTTGGGAGATCGATGGGAAGACTACATCACCAGGGAGCAGGGCCTACCTGCATCTTGGTATCAATCCTTATAGCAGTGGAGTAAGACAATAGCTGTCCTTTGGGGATTGACTACCTTCCAGAGTAAATATTTGAATATTACTTCTGTTCAGTGTATTCATTTTTCTCAAGGGTGATTTGAATCTTCAGCAGATAATTGAAGTACCACTGGCATCAGAATTCTGATGTCTATAATTTAATTAACCAAGTGTCCCTCTCCTTAACATCCCCGCTCATTTGTCTGTGAACTCTGCAAGCCCTGCTCTCTTTGTCTCAAGTCTACAGAGGTATAGCAGCTGATTAAAAAAAAAACAGACATGATTTTTAAGTATATGTGTGTGTGTGTGTGTGTGTGTGTGTAACCAAGCTTTCTCTAATATATAGGGTCACCATGGGTCAAAGCCAATTGGACAGCAACTAATAGCAACAAGATATACAGATTGATGAAGATACCAAATCTAATAAGGAAACGTATTCAACGTTGACGGCTATTCTTTACAAAGTATCAGAATAGAAATTTATTCATGGCATATGAGTGGACTAAAATATATCTCACACCCTTTTTATTTCATTAGTTTCTCTTTCCTGACCAAAACAAAAAAGGTAAAATACCCACATGGAATATTTCCCAGTCTAAAGAAATGGGCTGCCTGTCTTGGTTTAAGTTTGACAAGCTACTGATTTGTGATAGTCTCATTTTGATTTCATTACCGGGCAACCAGAATGAATTGACAGCAAAAGCAATCCACACACGATGCACTCACTGGAACCTCTAATACGAAATGTTGGCTGCTTCTGTCAACATAGCCAATTACCAAAGGTACTCAAAGGGTAAGTGATAGCCAAAATGAGCCACATGGTTCTGTGGACCACAACCTGCATACCTATTAGTGAATTCACAGTAGATGCAAGATGGCAGACTGCTGTGTCAATATAACTTTTCAGATGAGTTCCCTGCCTGTACAATGTGTGTGTGTGTGTGTGTGTGTGTGTGTGTGTGTAAAAGAGGGAGAGTGAAAGCAAGAGAAAAGGAGAGATATAGTTATACATAGAGAGAGTGGGGAGAGAGAAGTAGGGAGGGAGGGTAGGAGAGAGGGAAGGAGGGGGAGAAAAGTAAGAGAAACGTAGGGAGGGAGGAAGAGAGGGAAGGCAAATGTGTGTGTGTAGTGTGTGTGTGTAGAGCAAGAGAGAGAGAATAGCTATTAAGGAACACATCAAGAAAAGCAATACTTAAACAATAATTCCAACTAACCCTGCCCATCACATATATTATTTTCTGTGCTGGAGCATGAGGAATAAAGGAAGAACACAGGCTTAGACATTAGCCATCTGGAAGCTGATTGATTCATGAGAAAGACAGACTTGCAGACAACTAACAATCAACCATTCATTTAACAAATATTTATTGAGCATTCATAATGTGCAGGCACTCTATGCTAAGTAGCAAGCCTATAAAACTAAACAAGATTGGTGTGTTATTTATCCTCCTGGGATTTATAGTTTGGTAAGGGAGAGAGACAATTAAGACTCCTAACCTTCTCTCCTGTGATGACTGTCATAAATGGAGAAACATAGGATGCTCTCTGGGCTCGTACTCCAGATTTTGAAATCATGAAGATTTTAAAAGGAAATGTTATCCAAATAAAGACGGAAACTTTAAGTAGGCGTTAGCCAGAGGCACTGGGGGAATGCTGATTACTTCTTGCAGTTAAAACAGTAGTGTGAAAGCATGGCAGCAAGACACCAGGAAGTAGTGTAATGCGACGCAACACTAAGATGGTATGGAGCTTAATCCTTACTGGGGAGGCAGGTGAATAGCAAAACATAGATCTGGCAAGGCAGGCAAAGGACAAATCCCAGATATTAATGACATTGGCTTTATCTTTAAATCAAGAGGAAACAGTGAAAGATTCAGACTCATGAAATGATGTGACCAAATAAGATATAGTCAAGTCGAATACGTAATGTGTAGGAAGTACAGGGGGCCATGCTTGATGCGTTCTGACTTCACAAGAAGAAGGAGAATTAAACTTGATGAGCTCAAGATCAATTCCGATAAGACGATAATTAGCCATGCCTCTATTCTCCACGTCCCTTTACCCATTCTGACACTAACTCTTCCACCAAAGGAGCTGCCTGCTTCTCTGCTGGGTTTGGGATTTCATTGCAATAGCCACACCCAATGCATTGACTATAATCATTATTGTGGGATTTATTAGAAGAGTTAACAAGTTACAATCAATGAGCAGAATAGCTCAGGTTACAATTCTCCCAGTCAAATGTGCCATGCCTGCAGGGACATCTCTCTTGGCCTTTCAACCATTGGGCCTGTTGGCCTCTGCTCTATTCAGACAAGTAATACAAAGCTCCTTCCACACTGGCATTAAATATCCATCGGACATTCCTCTCTGTCATAAGCATCTTCCTTAAAAGCACTCAATTCTAGTTCTCTGGGCAGCAAATGTGATTCCACCTGGACAGAGCTTCTGGTTTGGACACACTCAATGTTTCTAACTTCAGAGGACAGGGTCTGCACATCTAATTCCAGAACCAGTGGTTGAAATCCTACAGTCTACTGTGACACTGGTGGAACCACGGCAGCTCAAAGTTGACTCAGCAGAAACGGTTTTGATTTATAGTTTCTAATTAATTATGGAGTGCAATTCACAAAGACAATGGTCTACAACTTACTAAAAGTCTTATGAGCAGCCATCTCAGGTGGAACCCCTTGGTATGTGCTCATCCTGAGGAAAGAAGAGTGGTGTAAAGGAGAATTCTGGAAATAACTAGTCCCGTGAATGAATGGACGGTGACAGCATCAGTCTCCACAACCCTGAGAAGAGAAGAACTAGATAGTGCCCAGCTACCACTCCCACATTCTCTGACAAGAACAACAGTAGGAGGTGCTGCATAGAGTGGGAAGAATTTGCGGAACAAAACTCTAAATCAGTAAAAAACAAAAATAACAGACTTACTGGTTGGATAGTGACAGGAGAAACCTCCAAGCATATGACCCTTATTCAACCTTTCATGTCTGGAACTGAATTCACCCCGGTGGTAGAATAATCAAACATTTAAGAAGAAAGGGGGGACGGGTGTCTTTTCCCAACAACAAGGTTCAGACAGTTCAAAGAGATAGAGAAATGCAAACCGGACACACGGGGAGATCATAAAATAATGATACATGGAGGCAGTGCTGAACGTGAGACTAATGTAATGTAAGACTGTAAAATTTTATGAACACACAATTAAAAATTTTACAAATAAAATCGGTATGAGAGCACAGAAGCAAAAGCAAATAACTAGAGAACTTGGTGAAATGTCGTAAGAAACAGAATAGTTACATTGGGTCTTGAAGTCTTCCCGATTTGGCCACGGAATGTTCTTACCATCTATGGTGCAGCAGCAACCAGCAAAGGGGATAACTTTGCTTATGCTGCAGAGAGATAGTGTGAGTGTACAGTGTGCCAGGTTTTCTGCTCAGTCTACCAGCTTCCTGGCACAAATAAACACACCCAGGTGCTTCCCCTCAACCTATCGAGGAACACAGAGCAGTATGATTCCATTCTCTGTGAAGATCCAGGGAAGCCTGATCTTCCCTATGGGAAGTGGGGCTATAATAAGCTTGAACTCTTAGAAAGTATCCCTGGGAATAAGCCTGAAGACCATTGGCCTTATGTTTTCTTCAGTGAGCTGTGATAGCACAGTGGGTATGCATTGGGCTGCTAACTGCCAGGTAAGCGTTTCTAAACCACTGGTCACTCTGAGGAAGAGAGAAGAAGGGTGGAGCTTTCTACGCTGTCATTTCGGGTCGCTTTTATCAGCTTCGGCTCGGTGGCAGTGAGTTGGTTGGTTGGAGCCATGTTTTTAGGAGAAGCCAAAATGGCCCAAGGAATAAGGTACTCAACGGGCTCAAGCATAAGAGCAATCACATAAAATGGTCTTTGCAGAAAGTTTCTCTGTGAACCTCTTGTCCACTAAAAGATGATTTTGTTAAAAATCAGATTGTCTCAATCCAGGATGCAAATTATTATTCTTTTTTCATGTGATTTTGAATTTGGGTGTGAGTTATAATTGTATGACTTTCCCCTCCTAGGTCTTTGGCCAATGCAACTACATTTTATGGATGTCATTTTTCTGTCCTATAAAAGGAGTCACTTAAAGAAGATTATTTACTTTGTCTCTTTTAGGTTTAAATCCATATTTTATAATTCTATAAAAATCCTTAACTCATAGTAAACAATATAAGTTGAGTATTTACGGTGGCATATGGGGATAGTAAATCAAGCAAACATGCCATCGAGTCAATTCGGACTCATAGCAACCTTTTAAGACAGAGTACAACTAACTGTCTTTGTGGGTTTCTGAGACTGTAAATTTTTACAGAAGTAGAAAGCTTCGTCTTTCTTCCGTGAACCTTCAGGTAGTTTCGAATTGCTATCTTGTGGTTAGCAGCCAAACTTGTAACCCACTACACCATCATTAAAATGTGAATTTTACACAAATTAGATAGACCAAAATTTATGGTAAACGTTACTAAATAGGCTCCAAATTACAGCTTGAAAACCAAACTCAAAGAGAGAAAAAATGCCTTGCCATTCAGCTCTAGGACAGAGTAGGGTCTGGTTTCTAGGACTATAAATCTTAAGGGAAGCAGATTGCCACATCTTTCTCTTGGAAAGTGGCTGGTGAGTTTGAACAATTGATCTTTCAGTTGGCAGCTAAGCACTTACTGCATTATCAGTGCCCCACTCAGCTTGAAAATACTTGTTTTTAATACATGTTTGAAGTTGTAATCAACACTAAAGACAGCCTATTTCTCATTTTTCATTTATCCATATTTTAAAATTGAAAACTGTTCAGAATTAGATCATTTACATATTGAATAATGCTAAGGCACTAAATTCTATAAGCAAAGAAATATTAACATAGAACACTTGTATCACAATTGGACAATTGATGACAAATCACAGAATAACAGATAAACAGATCCAGAAAGCAAACAGAATAAAGACTTTAGCCCTTAGAGTTGTTCCATTTACATGGAATATGGAATATATATAGAACACTTATGGGATATGGAATATATATGCATATATATATGAATCAAGACAATTATGTGGCTAGAACAAAAGAATACTGCATGGTTTAAAATCAGGAAAGGTGTGCCTCAAGTTTGTAGCCTCTCACCATATTTACTCAACTTGTAGGCTGAGCAAATAATCAGAGAAGCTGGATTGTTGGAAGAAGAATATGGCGTCAGGATTAGAGGAATGCTTATCAACAACCTGTGATATGCAAACAACACAACTTTACTTGCTGAAAGTGAGGAGGACTTGAAGTACTTGCTGATGAAGACCAAGGATCACAACCATCAGCATGGATTTCGAACCAAACTAAAGAAGACCAGAACCCTCACAGCTGGACCCATGGGTAACATCACGACAAATGGAGAAAATGTTGACATTTGTCCAGGGTTTTGTCTTGCTTGGAACCACAATCAATGCTTTTGGAAGCAACAGTCAAGAGTTCAAATGACACTTGCATTGGGTCAATCTGCTGCACAAGACTTTTATAAAGTGTTAAAAAGCAAAGATGACATTTTGAGGACTAAGGTGCACCCACTCCGAGTCATGGTATTTTCACGAATCTCATCAGTATGTGAAAGTTGAACATTGAATAAGGCAGGCGGAAGTGAAATTGATGCATTTGCATCATGGTGCTGGTGAAGACTAGAGAACACATGATGGAGTGGCAAAGGCCAAACAAATCCGACTTAGAAAAAGTACAGCCCGAATGTCCTTAGAGGCAAAGTAGGGAAGGTTAGACTCCATCTCATGCACATTGCATGTGCTATCAGGAGAGACAAATCCTGGGAGAAGGATATCATATTTGGTAAAGGAAAAACATCAAAGAAGTGGAAGACCTCTGACAGGATGGATAGATGCAGAGGCTGCAGTAATGGGCTCCAACATGAGCACCATTGTGAGGATGACACAGGATGGGGCAATGTTTCCTTCTGCTGTAGATAAGGACGCTATGAGTCGGAACTGACAGAACTGCACATGACAACAGTCACAACTACATTACTGGCCGCAACATACAGAGTAGTTGACATTAGACATTTTAGAAAGAAAAAGACACTGTAGATGGCCAGGCTCAGTTCTAGGGAGGCTGAAAATGAAGTCTGAGGAGGGAGAGTGATGCCCCCAAATATACCAAATTGGTTTTCAAAAGAAACTTACATACCCAATCCTGAACTGCAGGCCCACTTAGCTTGCTCTAGTATGTACACAGTCGCGGGTTCATGTGGCAGAATCCTTTCATTGCTCTACAAAGGCAAAATATACCCAGCACAAATACAAGCTTAGGCATCAGAGCATTTCTACTCTTGCTATTTTGAGTACCTGGAACCATGAGATTAACCTTGGGCTCGTTGGCTAGTTGATGGAGCACTGGAATGGAGGTGTGCTTGGCACTCCAGTTCGGAAGCCTAACTGCTCCATAGAATGCTTAATATGCACAAAGGAGTGAAGCTGAGACCAACAGAAAACAACCTAGCTGGGTCCTGCCCCATGTGTTGATCCACACAAGCATGAACTAAAAGTTATTTTAAGCCATTGTATTTCAGGCAAATAGCACCGCCTCTCCCCAAATGAAGCCAGACATCCCGACTCTTCCCTCTTCTTCTCCATCACCCTCCACATTAAACTGTGCTCTAACCTCCGCACATTGACCACATATATGACTCATTATCTCTTGTGAATTGTGTTTGTCTGGGTTGACTAGAGAAACAAATCCAGAGACACTCATTTGCGTGTGAGAAAGAATTTTATATAAAACCACAATTGTATGTCGAGAAAACATTCCCACCCAGCGCAGATCAAGTCCATATGTCTGATATTAGCCCATCTGTCCGATACCAGACTATAAATTCCTCTTCAGACTCATACAACACAAGTAATGATGTTGAATGCAGGAAGATCATAGGCCATTAGGTGAAAAATCTTGCAGTTCCAGTGGCGGTGGAAGCATCTCAGCTTTGGCATGGGTCTCCATGTGACTCTTCCAGCTCCAGGACTCTGGTTCTATCAGCTTAGCTACATGTGTCTTGTCAACAGGAAAAGGAAACAGAGTGTGTATCTGGCCCACAGTGTGCTATTTATCATCTTTGCACCTCTAAATGAGGTCATCAAGATGTGACCTGATTGGTAGGCCAGACTCCACCCCTCTGCAAGATGACAGATTGTGTAACTGCTACATAAATGAACTACTTCATTTTTCAAAATGCATCTGCTTTTATCTTTGCTCATGCTACACTGTCTCTTGTTCTAATTTCTGCAACAGACTTCTTTCTACATGGAATCCATGCCTCCATTACTGCCATCCCCAGATTTATCTTCCATTCTATATCCAAGAATCTTTTCTACAATTCATACCCAACAGTAGTATCCCCTGGTTTCAAATTTTCGTTGACTTTCCGCCACCCTTAAAATACAATTCTGACTCAGTGAAGCTAAAATAAACTGATATTCCTGTCCTAGAATAATCTACCAGAATCTCTTAGCCACCCTTTTCTCTTAGTCATTTCATTGATAGCTTCTTGCTCTTTATTCAGTTGAATAAATGCTACTCAATATTTAGAACTAAGCTTAGATAAAAATATCTTTCATAAATTCTTCCATTTATCGCTCTCAAGTTTGGGTTTTTACAATTTTTATTGATTTCATTCTAATATGACTATTATATTCTACTTCAGTGTATACAAATAAATTGAATTATTTTGCATTTATTTGTTTGTCTCTCTGATCAAATGGTAAACTCCAAAAGCAAAATAGTGTCTATGTCTTAAACCATTGCATTCATCTGAGCTGACTAGAGAAACAAATACAGAGACACTCATGTGTGTGTAAGAGGGAGTTTTATATCACAGAGATATTATATATCAAGAAAACATCCTAGTCCAGTCCAGATCAAGTCCATAAGTCTCATATTAGCCTATATGTCAGATACTAGTCCATAAATTCCACTATAAACTCAGGCAGGACATGCAATGATGCTGAATGCAGTAAGATTAAAGACTGGTGGGTGGTCAGCCACCCGCCATTGGACCTGACCATTCTCTGTTGGCTGGTGCAATCCAGTGGTGAGCTGAGAGTAAACCCCTGCATAGGAAACAAGGTTATTCTTCATGTGGATGACTGTGCCAAAAGCATGGGGACAGTAAAAAAAAAACAAAAAACTGGTGGGTGGAAAGTCTTGTGGATCCAGTGGTGGTGGAAGCATCTCAGAGCTGTCTGGGCTCTCCACGTGGCTCCTGCAGCTCCAGGACTCTGGCTGCCATCAATGTGGTTCCATGTGGTTTGTTAACAGGAATGTTGAAAACAGTGAAAAGCTTGGAAGATGGCGAACCAGGGAACCTGCCTACTCTGAGAGCTCTTTTGAACAAGGTGGGTTTGGTGTCCAGGGAGCCAAGTGGAAGGAGTCTGGTGAGTGAAATATCCCCCCGGGACAGCACCCCATCCCACCCCACGCATTTGTCCTGAGCCGAGGCCTTGGTGATCCAGAACCTGATTCGTGGGACATCTCGGATAATTAGGCTGCCATCACGGCCCCCGTGACTAGCTATTGCCCCCACTCCATCCCCAAACCAGGCCCCTGCGCCCAGAGTTGCTTGCCTGCTCTGCCGAGACACGTGCAGGGTGGGGATCCCCTACAGCAGCTGCCCACTAACGGGACCCAACTAGGAGAGAAGCTTACCCTTGCTGTGATTCCCCTCTCCCCACGTGGCAGCCATCTGCCCTTGGGCTGGAGTACCTCCTTCCATTCATCCAAGGCCTGGATTACTGACCTGGAGGCTACCGGGGCTGCCTGGGCAACCCCCACAGGGGACCATCCACGCCATTGCTGCCTGAGACCTGTCCACCAGCACCCCATTTGCACGGATGCCCACCTCCGTCAGCTTAGCTCCTGCTCCACTCCCGGCAGGGAATCTGCGCTGTGTTCTTCCAGAAGCCGCAAACCTGCAACCAGAGCCCATCCTGCTTCTACCCGCGACACTGCATTCCCACAGGTGGAGCCACTTCAGGCTGCTCTACATGACCTTGGAGCCCTGTGCCCACGGCCGGGTGCTAGACCTGCCTGGTGCAGGGCGCCCCTTCCAGCGCTGACAGCCCGGGTGCAGCAGTGGGCGCTCCTGCCAGTTGGGAGCCTGAGTGACATGACCTTGCACTATTGCAGGAGCTGCTTTGCCCTCCCTGGTGCGCTGTGCAGTTTCAAGCGGCCGGCGGCTCAGACCTCTGAGCCTGCTGAGACACATTCCTCCCAGGGCAGGCACCAGAGCTGCCAGAGCTGCCAGAACTGCTGCTGTCCGAACCGGCTTGACCAAGTAGCTGAGGAGCCTGCGCTGCTCACAGGGCCTGCGGCTCCAGAGATAAACACCCGCCTGCTGGGGAGCCTTGGACATGGCTTTGTAGTCCCGCCAGAACCGTCTGTGCGCTCTGGCCAGCTCCCACCAGTGCAGGGCCCTGCAGGGTGTCCAGCACCAGCTTCTAAGCCTGCCCAGCCCTTCCCAGCCAGCATAGGAGGCGGTGTTGCAGCCTGGGCCTCTCTCAGCACCCCTTGCGGCCCCAGCCTTTTCCGCCCCATGCAGGAGGCTCGCCCCTGTGAGGCTGCCCCAGCCTGTGTAGCCTCTGCCCATAGGCTAAACTCTACAGGCCTGCAGGGACCTGGGAGGGCTTGCTGATCTGGAGAGCATTTTCCCCCCACATAGCCCAGCTCCGGAGCCCAGATCAGCACCATGTCTGTCCTGTGGCAGCGAGGCCTCGGCCACCTCCGCCTTCTATTAGGCATGCTAGATCTTGGAGGGAAAAGAAGGAGGGTGGATTTATATATATATCTTTTATTTCATGCTGTTTTTTCTCCTTTTTTTCTTTTACTTTTTGTGTTTTCTTCTCTCTCTTCTTTCCTCCTCTTTGTTCATCATTGCTATAACTTCTCTTCTGCCCCTTTCCTATAGGTTTTCCTCATATTTTTTCTCACTTTCACTATTATCACTTCTTTTCTCTCCTCTTTTATAGCTTCTCCTTCTTTCTCTCTCTCATTTTTTTCTTTCCTCCCCAAAATATTTATTTAAAATTATGTTTTAATTTTTAACTTTGTTTATTACTAAACAAAAACAGGGCTGCTAAGGATACCCTGACAGACCAAGTCAAATTAGCCTGGGGGCACTCACTGAGGCTCCACCCCCCACTCCAGTTGCTGAAACAGCTCACCACTGCAGGTCACTGAGCCTTTGGGAACTCTGCCTACACAGCAGTCTGATCCATCCTTATAGCAGGTGATAGACAGTCACCTGAAAGAATCCTTAACAGTAACACAGATAAGATTCCCTGGCCTCGCAGAAACATGGGGCCTATGAAAGGATAGAGCAAAAATCATTACTCCCAACAAAAACAAAAACAACAACAACAAAACAGAGAGACAAAACATGGTAGCAGAGCTAATGTCTCTTACAGAAGAAACAGCTACAGCTGCCACAAAGGAAATCTTCAGAAGTCTGCTCTCAGTACTACAGGGGGGCATTAATAAGAGGATGTCCAGAAAAGCAAGAGCAACCAATTGGAGGATGATCAATGATCTCCTGTGACATGAATGGGTACAGACCCAGATTAGAGAGGTTATTAGGAAGTTTCTAGAAACCAAGGAGAATGAGAAAACAACATATAAAAAAACGTATGGTACCCTGCGAAGGCAGTTATCAGAGGTAGCTTGATATTATTAAATACACACATGAAAAAAGAAGAGAGGCGTATGACAGATACATTGACACAAAACCTCCAACAACTAAAACAGAGTCAGCAGAACAACCCCTCCAATAGCAAAAGAAAAGAAATTATAAAAATCAGGGCAGAGTTAAACCAGTGGGAAGACAAGAGAACAATGCAAAAGATAAATGCAGCTAAAAGCTGGTTCTATGAAAGAATTAACAAAATTGACAGTCCTCTGGGAAAGCTTACCAAGGTTAGAAAGGAACAAACATCAACAGCCAGGGAGAGGGATGAAACAGGGGCAATAACAACAGACCCCAATGAGTTAAAAGGATAATCACAAAGTACTATGAAGGTCTGTATTCTAATGAATTCAGAAACATGGAAGACATGGATAAATATTTGGAAAAACAGTCTCTCAATAGATTATCTCAGACAGAGATCAAGAACCTCAACAAATCCAAAGCGAAAGGAGAAATAGAGAGTGTCATCAGGAACCTACAAACAAACAAACAAAACCCAGGCCAGATGGCTTCACAGCAGAATTCTACCAAGCATTCAGGGAAGTGTTGACACTGATGCTCCACAAAGCATTCCATAGCATAGATGAGGATGGCAAACTCCCAAACTCATTTTTTGAAGCCAGCATTACTTTGATACCCAAACATGGCAAAGACCCCACAGGTATAGAGAATTACAGACCAATATCTCTAATGAACATAGATGCAAAAATCTTTAACAAAATATTGGCCAATAGAATACAAAAGTATATTTAACATATCATCCACTATGACCAGGTAGGATTCATCCCAGAGATGCAGGGATGGTTTAACATCCAAAAATCGATCAAGATTATATACCACATCAAGAAGAAAAAGATTTAAAACCATATGATAATATCCATAGATGCAGAGAAAGCATTTGACATCTAACACCCATTCCTAATCAAGACATTCATGAAGATAGGATTGAAAGGTAAGTTCCTCAAGCTGACACAAGCTATCTATGAAAGGCCAAAAGCCAACATCATATTCAATGGAGAAAAGACAAAAACAATCCCACTGAAAAAGGGCACAGACAAGGATGTCCCTGACCCCACTTTTATTCAATATCGTTTTGGAGGTTCTGGCTAACAACATAAGACAGTGGAAGGACATCAAAGGGATCCAAATGGGAGAGGAGGAGGTGAAACTATCACTATTTGCAGATGACATGATCCTGTACATTGAAAACCCAAAAGCTCCACAGTTGGAGTACTTACAGCGATAGAGGAATATGGAAGAGTGTCAGGATACAAGATCAATAAACAAAAGTCGGTAAGTTTTCTATACACATCGGACAGGAGCAGGAAAGAGGGAATTAAGAAGGAAGTACACTTCACAGGAGTTAAGAACAAACTGAAATATCTAGGAATATATTTAACAAAAAATACTATAGACCTATACAAGGAAAAGTATAAGCCTCTAGTACAGGAAACCAAAAGTGACCTCCACAAATGGAAGAACATCCCCTGCTCGTGGATTTGAAGGCTTAACATAGTAAAGATGGCAATCCTACCTAAAGCACTTTACAAGTCAATGTTATATCAATACAAATACCATCAACCTTCTTCAAAGAATTGGAAAAAACTGACCACCAACTTCATATGGAGAGGGAAGAAACCCAGAATTAGCAGAGAACTCCTCAAGAAAAAGGACACAATTGGAGAACTCACCTTACCCAATTTTAATGATTATTACACAGCTACAGTGGTCAAAACAGCATGGTACTGGAACAACGACAGACACTCAAACCAGTGGAAAAGAATAGAAAACCCAAGAGTAAAACCATCAGCATATAGACAACTGGTCTTCGTAAAGGGTCCCAAAATAATCCAGTGGGAAGCAGATGCCCTTTTTAACAAGTAGTGCTGGAAGCAATGAATATGCACATGTAGAAAAATGGAACAAGACGTTTGCCTCACCCCATGCACAAGAATAAACTCAAGGTGGATCACAGACCTAGAAGTTAAACCCCAAACCATCAGGACCATCAAGGAGGGAATTGGGACTAACCTCAGAGCACTGGCCCAAGGAACTCATAGGCTCACTGCAATAGGGAAGCATACACAAACAGGTGCACTGGAAATCGACAAATGGGATTTAATAGGAATAAAACATCTGTGCACCAGAGAGACTTCAGCAAGAGAGTGACAAGACAACCATAGACTGGGAGAGGATTTATAGTAATGACACATTGGGCAAAGGGCTCATTACTAAAATCTACAACACCATCATGACCTGCAAAAGAGGAACACAGTTAACTCCCTAAGGAAGCGGGCAAAAGAGCTGAAAAGAACTTTCACTAGGGAGGAGACCCATAAGAGAGCAACAAGTGTTGGAGGAGCTGTGGTGAAGTAGGAACCCTCCTCCACTGCTGGTGGTCGTGCAGATTTGTACAGCCACTGTGGAAAGCAATCTGGAGATACTTAAAGAAAATGGAAATTGATCTACTTTATGACCCAGTCATCCCTCTTCTGGGCATATACCCGGTGAAAGCAACAAATAAAACACTACCAGTCATCTGCGCTCCAATGTTTATTGCAGCACAATTCACAGTCACAAAGACTTGGAAACAGCCTAAGTTTCCATTGATAGATGAGTGGATTAGTAAACTCTGGCACATGCACACAATGGAGTACTATGCAGCACTATAAAGCATGTATGATCATATGAAATATGTCGTTTTGAAGAGTTGGAAGGAATCATGTTAAGTGAGGTAAATCAATCTCAAAAGGACAGGTATTACATGAGTCCCCTGAGGTAAGTATAATCAGCACGCCAGCAATAGAAGAATAAACACCTATCTCGCAATAAACGGGTGGAAGCATTGATAGTTGGAGGGAGGACAGGCCACACTTAGGGAGGTACATGAGAGTCCAACATAAAGAAGGGGAAGGGGGGCAGGTGGAGGGAGAAGCAGGGTGGGGAGAAACCAAGTTGATGGCATGGGGGGGGGGAGGACAGGGCACTAACCCACCCAGGGGGAGAGTATTGGTTGTGTCCCCACAGAACTAGAATGTGCAAACAGACCCCACCATGACACGCCAAACCAGGAGGGCAGCGTAACATGCGGAGGAATCCACAAAGAGATTGGGCCATACACTGGCCATAACCAGAATAAGCCCAACTCCCACCGTGGAAGGGAGTATCACAGAAAATGAAAATAGATCATCTGGTGTGGGAAAGGAACTGACCTACCACACCACACCCAGAAGGAAGCTGAAGCAAAGGAAGGAGGAAGAAAGGAGTGGAGCGCACCTCGGCCCACCAAGCTCAGAAGACATTTGCCCGGCTTGAAGGGCCCAATGTACACAGAGGACCATATAGCTAGCCCCACGGTAAGATACCACATCCTGCACTGACCCATGGCCCTACAGAGGACAGCACCTGAGACACAGTGGGGGATGAGCGACTGAGCTGATCCCACCACACTGAGGCAAAACACTGGGGCGTGCAAAGGAGCGGCAGGGGAAGCAGAGCAAGGAGGTCCTGAGGGAGTATAAAGGATGGACTTTGGGGCCAGGATGTGGCACCCCATCAGACTCATCTGGAAAACACTCCTAAAAGTCAACAAACATACCTTGAACTACTAACAGGTCCTTTTTCCCCTATCTTTTGGTTTGTTTTCTTCTTCTTTTTTTCTCTTCTTTAAAATTTTGTATGTCAGTGGGTTTTTTGTTTGTTAGCTTGTCTATGTTGCTGCTGTCATCACCATGTTCTTATGTGCCACTTTGGTGCTGTCAAAGCCATCCCAAATTTTATGCACATATTAATATATCTGTGGGTCCACCTACATAAGATTGGGGGACAAACAATCTGAGAAGCAAATAATGGGACCAATGGTCCCGGAGGGACATGAGAGTGTGAGAGGTAGGAGAAGGGAGGAGGTGTTGGCCAATCCAGGGACAAGGGAACAACGAGTGGTTCAAAACAAGTGGCAGGGAGGGGCTGGGAGGACTGGTAGGGAGTGACCAAGGGCAAGGTAACTGAGAGGAATTACTGAAACCAGAATGAAGTTTGAGCATCGTAGTGGGACAGGAGGAAAGCATACGGAAATAGAGGAAAGGAGTAGGAGGCAAAAGGCATACATAGAAGTCTAAACACAGACATGTACATATGTAACTATATTTATATTTATGGGGAAAATAGACCTATGTGCATATATTTATAGGTTTAGTAGTAGGGTAGCAGGGACTCCTTGCGTGCATTCCCTTAATACAAGAGCACCTTGCTCAGCTAAATGGTCATTTCATGATACCCACCTTCCCGACATGATCACTGAAGACAGATGTGTGCATAAGCAAATGTGGTGAAGAAAGCTGATGGTGTCCAGCTATCAAAATATATAACATCTGGGGTCTTAAAGGCTTGAAGGCAAACAAGCGGCCATCTAGCTCGGAAGCAACACAGCCCACAAAGAAGAAGCACACAAGTTTGTGTGAACACGAGACATTGAAGGGATCAGGTAGCAGACACCAAAGAACAAAAACAATCATTTTGTGATCACCTTCCCCACATAAAGGCTGAAGACTAATGTGTGCATAAGTAAGTGTGGTGAAGAAGACTGATGGTTCCCGGCCATCGAGAGATATAGCATCTGGGGTCTTAAAAGTAAACAAGTGGCCATCTAGCCAAGAAGCAACAAAGCCTACATGGAAGCAGCACACTAACATGTGTGATCATGAAGGGGAGAGGGGACCAGATTTCAAGCAACAAAGGTGGGGGAAAAATCATATCATCGTGAATAAGGGGAGCGCATGATAGGGAGCCAATGCCCATCTGTAGACAACTGGACATCTCTTGCAGAGGAGTAGTGGGGAGGAGATGAGTCACTCAGGGTGCAGTGTAGCAATAATGAAACTCACAACCTTCCTCTAGTTTTTAAACACTTCCTCCCCCACAACTATCATGATCCCAATTCTACCTTGTAAACCTGGTTAGACCAGAGGATGCACAATGGTACAGATGGGAACTGGAAACACAGGGAATCTAAGACATATGAACCCCTCCGCAGCAGCGATGAGAGTGATGATACCGGGTGATACTGGGTGGGAATGGGGGTAGAAATGGATCTACACAAGGATCTACATATAACCTCCTCTCTGGGGGCTAAGCAACAGATAAGTGGGTAAAGGGAGACGCCGGGCAGTGTAAGGTAAGATAAAATCATAATTTATAAATTATTAAGGGTTCATGAGGGAGGGAAGGAAAATGAGGAGCTGATTCCAGGAATCCAAGTGGAAAGTGAATTTTGAGAATGATGAGGGCAATGAATGTATAAGTGTGCTTTACACAATTGGTGTATGTATGGATTGTGATAAGAGTTGTATGAGCCCCAATAAAATGATTTTTAAAAAAACAAACAGGAATATCAAGCAGAGACAGAGAGAGAGAGACAGCAAAAGAGAGAGAGAGAAGCTCGCCTCTTCTGATGGTAGAGTCAAGAGAGAGGAACCTCCCAGAAACCTCATGAAAAGCCCACACCCAAGAGGAGGGATGACCAGGCTGTCACCTGATTGACAAACTAGACCCCCCTTCGTTCTTTTATCAAGTTGACACAAAATTGTACAACGACCTCAACCATTATACACCAGGATGATGTATACACCAGGTTCCTGAGATGTACTAGGCTATTTGAATATGTATTTAGATTAATTAATGCAAATGCTAGGATGAAATTATATATATTTTTGGCTCTCTGCTCCTCCTCGTGCGACAGATAGCCGCCTCTCCCATTCCCGTGCAGTCCGAGCTGCATCCCCAAGACATGG
The DNA here is from genome assembly GCF_050624435.1 of Tenrec ecaudatus. Classification (NCBI taxonomy): domain Eukaryota; kingdom Metazoa; phylum Chordata; class Mammalia; order Afrosoricida; family Tenrecidae; genus Tenrec; species Tenrec ecaudatus. Next base: position 30,386,817 of record NC_134533.1, on the reverse strand, counting down.
TGGTGAAGGTCAGAGAGAACAGATTCGGCCGCATTGGACGCCTGGTCACCAGGGCTGCTTTCAATTCTGGGAAAGTGGATATTGTTGCCATGAATGACGCCTTCATTGATCTGAACTACATGGTCTACATGTTCCAGTATGATTCCACCCACGGCAAGTTCAATGGCACTTTCAAGGCTGAGAATGGGAAGGTTATCGTCAATGGGAAGGCCGTCTCCATCTTCCAGGAGCGAGATCCCGAGTATGTCGTGGAGTCCACCGGTGTCTTCACCACCATGGAGAAGGCCGGGGCTCACTTGAAGGGCGGTGCCAAAAGGGTGATCATCTCTGCCCCTTCTGCCAATGCCCCGTTTGTGATGGGCATGAACCACGAGAAGTACGACAACACCCTCCAAATTGGCAGCAATGCCTCCTGCACCACCAACTGCTTAGCCCCCTGGCCAAGGTCATCCAGGACAATTTTGGCATCGTGGAAGGACTCATGACCGCAGTCCACACCATCACTGGCACCCAAAAGACCGTGGACAGCCCCTCTGGTGTGATGGCCGTGGGGCTGTCCAGAACACCATCCCTGCATCTACTGGCACTGCCAAGGCTGGGGGCAAGGTTATCCCGGAGCTGAATGGGAAGATGACTGGCATGGCCTTCCGTGTCCCCACCCCAATGTATCCATCATGGATCTCACCTGCCCTCTGGAGAAAGCTGCCAAGTACGATGGCATCAAGAAGGTGGTGAAGCAGGCATCCGTTGGTCCCTTAGAGGGCATCCTGGGCTTCACTGAGGACCAGGTTGTCTCCTGTGATGTCAACAGTGACACCCACTCTTTCACCTTTGATGCTGGGGCTGGCATTGTCAAGCTCATTTCTTGATATGACAATGAATTTGGCTACAGCAACAGGGTGGTGGACCTCATGGTCCACATGGCCTCCAAGGATGAAGAGCCCCCTGGACCAGCAGCCCAGCCACAGCACTAGAGGAAGAGAGGCTCTCAGTTGCTGGGGAGTCTTTGCCCCCAATTCAATCCTTTAACATACTGAGAATATAACATCTGAACCCCCTGAAAGAAGGGGGAGGGGCTTAGAGAGCCCAACCTTGTCATGCACCATCAATAAAGTACACTGTACCCAGAAAAAGAAAGAAAGAAACTATATTTTTATAATAAGGAGTAGCTATTCCTGGTAACTGGGATTATAAGTGATCTTTTATGTCGGTGGCTTCAATATTTTCTAAAGTGCACATATGTTACTTTTATAATCACAAAATACAACACAACAAAATATTTTTTCCAAAAATATTCTGTATTGAAAATAACAGCTTACTCCTAATCTTGATTTGCATACTACCAGGAATACACTTGTGCCTATTAGAGCAATTATTAGGTGTCTGCATTGGAAACAAGAAAATATGGAATAGTGTAACTGACCAATTTTAAATTTCTATCCTCAGATAGACAAGGAAAATCAATATGAGCTGCTTCTCTCTCTCTCCCTAGACCAATTTCACTCCAGAGTGAGAAGGGATACATTGAGGATGATGGATGGAGGCTACATAGATACCCTTGGTGTTTGTTTGCAAAGACTGATTTTCCCTGCCTGCTACTAAGTTTTCATAACAGCTTTCGTGATCATGCTTGTTTTGCAACTAAAATTTTACTTTTTTAGAAGCCTCGAGGAATCGTATGGTCTTGACTCAAAGGAAATTTGCTAGGGTTGATTTTGATGCTCTAAAAGGTAACTACTACCCTATTATCCAAGTACTCAAGAACAAAGCTGCAAATGTAGAAACCATGTGACCCTGAATGTTCATTAGAAATATTTGTTCCTTACACATAGGCCATACTGCAACTCAGATAAGTTGATTTCTCTGTCATCGCTTGGAAGATACTCTTTATGTTTTCCTGTGTGACCTTGAAATATTAAAGTGGATTTGATTTATTCAGGGTAGTGTGTTTTCAGTTATGGATTTCTTATTGCTCAACTCATTGTTCAGCAAGGTAATGTTCAAATGCAGGGGGTCAAAGTAGGTCTCTCTGAAAATCATCAGTTTAATGAGAATTGGTCATTCATTCTGATGAGTTTTCCTCATTGTCTTTTGGAACGAGGACAAATGTTATAGATACATTATACAAGGAGAAAAGGCTGGGCTAAGGCAAAGACAAAAATTAATTTAATCTCTTTCTTTAGCCTTAGCTACCTACATCACTCAAACTAACAATAGCAACACAAAATTAACAGCTTGCCATATTTTGTCTTTAATCTTGATATATGGTTAGTTAATTTAAACTAATTAAAAATGCAAATTCAATCAGTAGGAAGAATCCATTAGTGATTGAATACGATTTGTTAACCAAAGGCATATAAAGTCAGTGGCATCGTGTCACCCATGCTATTGATATAACTCAGAGGAAAAGCATAATGCGATTGCCATGGAGGGTGAGAACTTTGGGAGAAAATAATTAAAAGTATAATTGAACTATTAATTATAGATGTATTCCAGTCATTCATCTATTTTATGTAAGAGATTTCCAATCATTAGATATGTTTTTGTTGTTGTTGATAGGTACCATGGAGTCATTTCTAATCCATAGAGATCATATGCACAACAGAATTGAACCCTGCCAGGTCCTGTGTCATCCTATGTTCCAACCCGTTGTTCTTTTAGCAGTTCATGGTACTTTCAATATTCTTCCCCGGCACCACAACTCACATGCGTTGATTCTTCTTTGGTCTTCCTTATTCAATGTCCAACTTTCATGTACTTATGAGGCAAATGAAAATTCCATGGCATGGGTCAGGCTAAACAGTGCTAAACATAAAATCTTTGCTTTTCAGTACTCGAAGGAGGTCTTTTTCAGTAGATTTACCTCATGCAACCACAGTGTATATAATTCATAATTAGTATATTGATAGCTACAGGGAAATATTATAATTTACTGCCCACACTGCCACTTCCTCATGCTAAAAGTCTGACAATATTCTAACATCAAAATAAAAATGCCATGAATCAGATTTGAAATTCCTCCAAATGTTTTTCAGTTGAATATTCTCAATATAATACATTGACTAACATCAATATAATAAATGGACTATTTCTAATCTGCTTTGAGTTCAACACTTCAATGGGGGAAAAAGTTATATAACAAAAGGAAAACATGCATTTGGAAGGAAGCCATAATATATTTAGTTGAACTCACATCTAGTACTTAATGTCCCTTTATAAGATCCTCTACTAGTGTTTCTTTTGTTTGAAAACCTGCCCACTAACTCGATTGGCATTGAGTTGAGTCCAGTTAATACAGACCCTAGAGGACAGAGGAGAACTGCCCCAGAGGGTTTCCATAGCGGCAATCTTTCTGGAAACAGAGTGCAGCCTCCTCCTGTGAAGTAACTAATGAGTTTAAGCCATTGATCGGTAGTTACTGTTTCAACCAAGATGTCATTAGGCTCATTTGAACTCTAAAAAATAGGGAAACTCGCTATATTTTAGTTTTATTTTTAATCTTTGTTCAACTTTATCTTTCCTTTTTATCAAGTGGTGGTTTTTTTTACAGATAATCTTACTTAAAATTCCAAGAAAAAAGGCCAAAGATTTATAATCCTAATTTTTGATAAATATATAGGTTGAGATAATTTTCCCAGAAGCCAGAATTAATCAATGTAAAGTAAGATTTGGACCAGGGATCCACAAACTATGGCTGATAATCCACTTTTTTTCCTGTATGGTTAAGTGAGGAAGCAGTGTGGGAGCCACACCTGACTCCTTCAAATTCAAGTAAGATGGAGAAGGAGAAGGAGGAGCATCCAATTCCACACCAGCCCAATGTTAAATGCTAAACGGCAATGGTCACTTGTGCCTTCATCCTCCATCCTTCTCTTCCTGAGACTAACATCCTTTCCCTGGCATTCTTCTTCTCTGCTGGGTTCCGTAATTCTTTCCAAAAGCCGCATAACACTAAGAGATAATACTCAGAGTTATGGGGTTGATTAGGGAAGCTAACAGGATACAAAGTAGTTAGAATATAATTATTGCATCCGTATCCGCAGTGCCTCATCTCACCCTGGGTGGCAGGCTTGTCTCTCTGATCGTCCCCCTTGCTGCTATGTAGTTCTTGGTCTTTGCTTCCATAGACCAGAAGGCCCATTTGCCACTCTGTCTGGCACCGGGCACAATTCCTCTACTGTTTCTCATATGTTAGGTACAATGGGCCCTGGTGCCTGGGTTGACTCCACTCCGTTCGGCTGGTGTCTCGTAGTTCTCTGGAGAACCTTCTTCCTTGATGGTCAGGGATTTCCTCTTCCTGCTTTTGAGATGGCTCGCTCTTATATCCAGCATAATGGCAAAACTGGTCCACCCCCTAGTCAGAGTCTCATACACTGGATTTGCATGTTCTTATCTGCTATGACTCTGTGGGCATTACAAAGACTTATGGATATGAGTCTTTCCAAGGGACTTCATTTCAACACATGGAGACGCATTTTTGCAGTTTAAATTATTAAAAATAATTTCAGTGAAAAACAGTGTTTCATGAGATAAAACTTTATGGCATTCAAATTTCAGTCTCTGTAAGTAAAGTTTTACTCATTTACATATTGACCATGGCTGTTATTGCATTTTAGTGACAGATCTGAGTGGTCAGGACAGAGATGTAGCTAAAGTCATTTATATCTGGTTCTGTACAGATAAATATTATCTAACAGAAATATAGTGTCAGACACAGCTGTATTTTAAATATTTTAGGTTTCACATTAATTTTAAAATGAACAGGTAAACTTAATTTTAATAGTAGGCCTTTAACTCAGCCGTTATTTAAACATATAATCAAAAAGTTATTCATACAATATTGTACAATTTTTTTTCACAATAAGCTTTAAATTTTAGAATGTCTTTTACATTTACCCTAAAACCCCAATGCCCTGCCATCCAGTCCCTTTCAACTCTATACAGGGGTTCCAAGGCTATAAATCTTTATGGGAACAAATAAACTCTAGTTTCACCTACTGATATTCTGGTGGGCTTGAACCACTTATGCTGTGGCTAGTAGTCCAATGCTTAATGGACAAAGCCACCATGGCTCAATAACTCAGTAGCACATTTCTAGAGTTTAATAACTACTTGTGGCCAGAAGCTTCAGGTTTAGAAGATAGCTGTTCCATACACTAGAAAATAGGTTTATATTTTATTGAGTTATTATTTTTTGACCTATCCTCTTCCACTGCCCCTTCTCTGCTGGATGGTACATGTCAAGAATGATTTGTTGGTGTCTTGGATATCAGGATGTAGGAACAAGGCACTGTTTATTATGATTGTGGTTTATAGTACTAGTGACAAAATCTAAGTAGGTTATCTCATTGCCTTGGGTATGCGATTCACAGTATATAAGAACAACTTAATATAAAGAAAACCAGAGTCCTCAAAACTGGACTAATATATAATATCATGATAAATAACAAGCATTTTGTCTTGCTTGGACCCCCAGTCAATACCCATGGAAACAGTAGTCAAGAGATCAAAAGATATATTGCATTAGGTAAATATGCTGCACAAACCCTCTCAAGAGTATTCAAGAGCAAAGATGTTACTTGGAGGACTAAGGTGCTCCTGACCCAAATCATGGTGTGCTCCTTTGGTTCATAGGCATGGAGAAGTTGAACAATGAGTCAGGAAGAATGACGAGGAATCTCTGTATTTGGATTGTGATGCTGAAGAAGAATATTGAGAGTAGGATGGACTACTAAAAGGACACACCGATCTGTTTTGGAAGAAGTGGAGCCAGGGTGTACTCAGAGGCAAGGATGGGGAGACTTCATCTTTAATACTTTGCACATACGGCCAAGAGTGACCAAGCCCTGGAGAAGGACATCATGTTTGGTAAAGTGGAAGGTCAGAAAAAAGAGGAAGGCCCTCAATGAACCAGGGATGATACAGGACTGTTCAGTGTTTCCTTCAGCTCTTTTGAAGGTCATAATGTGTCAGAGCCAACTCAATGGCACCTAAGAGGAACATATAAGAATTAGAGGGAGGGGCTCAACTTCAAAGACACAGATGGCATCTGGGAGCTAGTGTAGTTAAGCAAAGTAAAACAAACCCCAAACAAACAGCAACAAATAAATCCTGTCTCAGAAAAGTGAGGCATAATCCTTTACTAATTGACTCTTAGTTCTCCACCCAACAACCATTTTGGTTATAGGTTGAGTGCTTTCAGCGCAGTAAACTCAATGGCTTCCTTGAACAAGTACAGTAATGGGGCTCTCACTAGATTCGGGGCACAGTCTATTGCATCCTTGTCCAACTTTATCTTTTCTTTGTCCCAGGGACACCCATGCACCTAGCTTTTGTTTCCTCTTAATGGAACATCTTATATACCTTTTACCCTTCCCTCTACATAGTGTGGCATCCAGCTTTCTTTTTTAACCTGTTATAGCCACTTTCTTGGAGTGTGCACTTGCTTCTTTGTACCCCACTTAACGTTCTAAATGCAGCAATGTAGGCATTCTCTTTCCCTTGAGGAGTAGGAGGAAATGCTATCTCTTTTGCTCTAGAGATAATCTTCCTGTTAATATAGCCTAAATCCAATTAGCTTTCTTGGAAGCTACTTCTCACCATTGATTCTTATTATACCCATGGGAAAATGTCACCTCTATGTCTTTTTTTAAAGTGTTGCAATTAAAATCACATAAGCTTGTCTTACACCTAACTAGGGCTTCTCCTTTCTTTTCTTACTTCTATGTGTGACTCAGACGCTATGCTCACATGAAGCACGGGGTGGTTAACAAACAGAATCATTCTCTCCAATTACAATAAAACAGTGTCAGCCGTCCAAACTTACAAGAGAAACAGAGAGAATGAAAAGGCGATAGAGAGCTTGATAATACTAAATTTATGTTTATGAGCTATCTGTCAAGTTTGCTATACTGTGGTAATTTATGTGTTGCTGATGTGGAATCTTAATGTGGCATGGTCATACCAGGGTCACTCATAGGAACCAGGCTTCAGCAGAGATTCCAGATTCATTTCTGCCAACTAGGACGAAAGACCTGATGATCCACTTCTGAAAATTAGCCAGTGAAAAGCCTATGGGTCATGCCATACTATTGTTTGATACAGTGCTAGATTAGAATCCCTCCAGGCAGAAGGTACTCAACACACAGCAACTGCCACAGTGGACAGAGGCAAACCAATGACCATGAAGACACTGTACTGGCTTATTCTGTTGCATAGGGTGGTTCCCATAAATCAGAGGCAATGCAACAGGAGTGCACCAAAAGAAATGTTACTATATTTTATGACACATTTTTCTGAGTTCCTATTATTGCTAAGTTCGTGAACATTAAAAGATACAAAATATTATAACTGGAAGAACTCAGAGGAAGCCATTCATTCTTTATTAGCTAAAGCACTTTCATTTTGTTTGTGTGTGTGTGGAATTGGGCTCACGGAACTGTGACTTAATTTGCGCTATTTAATTTTATGGCAATATTGTACTGTATTAAAACTCTGCCCAGGTTTCAAGATGGAATTAAAAATACCAAAGGGTGTATCATTGAAACAATTTCATTTGGTTGTTTTAGGGAAATAACTACAACTCCCATGTGGTACAGTACCTGATCTCATTGAAGAGCCATTTCTCTATGCTATATTTCTTCCTCACCATTTTTAACTCTACTTTTGCCCTCAATATTATTCTCTGCTTTCTATATGGATTAAGTATTGCACTACTAACCACAAAATAAATAGAATAAATCTAACTAGTCACTTCTGTAGTAAAAATAAGGATCCGTGTTCTTATAAGATGTACAGTCTCAGAATTTTAGCTCTAATACAGTTTTCTCCTCTTGTCTTGGATTTCATTATTGACAGTTATCAGATCACACAAGCTGCTCTGCTTCTTTCTTGTGGATTAGCTGTCACCTCACTTAATGGGTGCTAGTTTTCAGACCAGCCTTTAAGACCTTAAACATTCTTTCTGAAAGCTGGGCACCATCTGATTGCTTGACCCCACTTTGCACGCATATCTACAGAGATCTCTTGGTGAGCACAGGCATTGAGTAGGGTCAGGTACAAGAACTCTGTTCTAAAATTAGGGCTAAGGTTAAGTGCAAGCTCAAAATCCATTTATGTGTCTATAGTTTACATATGTCTCTGGTCTTTTTTTGAGACATCCTTATTAGTTTATTGGGGAACATTGTAAATTTTCCCCATGGGATATATGGTCATTCTATTGAAAGTATCTTTAATTTAGCCAGTGTTATAGAATTTTAAAAGTTGTTGAGGAAAAGAAAATATACATATATTAGAAAGCCTTTTAGACCAAAATATATGAATTGTTGACCTGTACAGATAAAAAATTCAAGTGAATGGGCATGACTTACACAAACAATGAGGATTGGAGATAGGGCAAGAGTTTCAGTAACACTCATTCACCAAGGCAGAACCCTGGCTGCTAGACTAAGCCATGTCTTTAAAAAGCAGAGACATTGAACATAGCAAATTTGTGGTAGACCCATGACATCATTCATTGAGCACCTTCAAAGCATCAGATCCAAACAAAAATCTAACAACTCCCAAATCTATAATCTTGGGAGAGCAGTCATCCGGTTCTTTTCACACTCGGTGTTCCAGGCTTATGTACAAGGGGGCACTTCAGTTCTGTGAATCTTCTATGGGTAAGCTTAAGGTATTGAACTGAAATTATGAGCACCCAGTTTGAAGAAGGCTTTGGATGACAGGGAAAGCTCAAAATCTATTTGCAGAGTCCCCACTTGGACTAATCCTCCAGTGACAATGGATATGAATAGACTTGCTATGAGACAGTGCGTTGGAAAATGAACTAATGGTGATGTAGTCTGGTGAAAATATATTTGTTCTCCCTTTTGACTCATGTATGTTCCAGTGTTTACTATTTTCTCTTATCCTTTCAATTGAGATTTTTCTATGTTTTATTTTGTTATCATTATTTTTCCATTTCTCTTTGTATGTTATTCTCTATATGAAATCAGGATAGGTAAATCTAGAAAGACAGTAACTGGATTAACAGTTTCCTGGGATTATAGCAGAGGAGTTGGAAGTGGGATTTAGAAGCAAATAATAATGAAGACAACCAAGAAAATGCCCAAAATTGATTGCAGTGATGGTTTCACAGCTCTTTTAAATATGTTTAAACTACTGAACTCTATAACATGTGAACTATATGTCAAGAAAACTGGATCCCTAGGAGTGTAGTGCTTATGTGTTGGGCTGCAAACTACAAGGTTAGCAGTTCACAATCACTGGATGCTCCATTCTATTGCTATACAGAGTTACAGCATTGGAAATCCACAGCAGCAGTTCTATCCTGCCTTATAGAATCACTATGTGGTAAAACTCGATGGCAGAGAGAAAACTTAAAGTTAAAGAATTAAAATTAACAAAGAAAAGAATTACAGTCTCTGAAACCCTATGTAGTGTCTCTATGACTTGGAATCAACTCAGTGGCTGTAGATTGGGTGTCAGTTCTCTTTTCTCACTGTTTCCATGTCAGATCCCTGAGTCCTGAATGAATAACGTAGGACAGAAGTTCTTGAATACAACCAGCGGTCAACCTAGTTCCTCTCTCTCCTCCTTCTAAATCATAAGATAAAGCAAAAGTGAGGCATTGCAGTTCCTATGATGGAACAATTTATGCTACTGCTGTTATAGTGATAAGGTCATAGGCTATTACTTGCCTATTCTCATGATTAAGTGATGCACATACTGCCAGGAAATTCAGTGGAAATATCAATTGACAATTGTAGTATTAAAAAAAGGCTTGAAAATATTATTGAGGGCTATAAAATGGGTCAGTCAGTGTGATGGTTTGTGTAGTGATGGTTTGTGCATTGCTGGGGTGCTGAAGGTATTTAGCATTAATTACAGGGCTACTCATGGTGGTCAGGTTTGAGGGGAGCTCCCTGAAATGAGAGCGAATAGAACCCGTGGATAAAAGTAAAACATTGTCTGACATAGTAATAGAGATGACCCTCACACATTGGAAGGCATGGTCCCTGGATAGTACAAAGAGTCTGTCCTCCACCGATCAAGTTTGACAGTTGAAGCACATTCAGTGATACTATGGAACAAAGGATTGCCGATCTGCTTCTGTATAGCTTATCAACAAGAAATCCATTTCTACACTGGAGCACATGGCTTGACGACAGCAAATTTGGTATGACTGAAGCTTGTAAGACACACAGAGATCCACAAGAATGGACTCAAACATGCGAGTGCTGAGCAGATCTAGTTCTGCTGTGGATGAGGTCACCGTGTGTCAGATGTGACTGGAGGCCACGAACAACCATTGCTCTGCAACATGCTAACTATTTTATGTGTAATATTTATTTCATCACAATCTTATGAAATTAGTCCCAATGTGGCTCCAAGTTGACAGGTACAGGAATCTTTTCTTGACTTTGAGTAAGCCTCCCAAGGGTACAAATACAGAAGGATATGACTTCTCAAGCAGGATACCATACTATGACCTTTTTGTCATTTATTGAGAAATCATTGGTAAAAAGCACTATTTTTGTTTTGACAATTTGTACAATATTTAAAGCAGAATTTTGTGAAAATTCTAGTTTCTTTTTTTCCTCTTACAAAACAAATTTTACATCTGTTTTTTATTTTCCAAAATACATGATAACTTTGTCTTAAAACTATCTATGCAATAGCGTAATACAAGTGTCCACAGTGGTACATAAAAAGCTCTATTGGGCGTAGAGCTCTCTTCCTGTGGAATGGGAATCACAAAAGGATAGCACATACTGAATTGTGTGTTCCATACCCAATGAACCGTATTATTAATTACAAAAGTATCATCTTTTCTCTTGAATTTGCTTCTCTCTTGGTTTTCCATTTTATGCTAAGCGTGGCCCCCATCCTCCTAGGTCCTTAGGCCCCAAATCTCACTGTGTTATTTCATTTGTACATTTTATCTTCTCCCCACATGGAATAACTTATTTATTATTTTAATCATTCCCATCAACAAATTCATCCCAACTTTTAATTCTAATCTTTAAAAATAACAAAGGCACTCCGTTTGCCATTACTTTTACAATTGTTCTAAGTTGGAATGCTTCTCTGATTCATCTTAGATATTTATATCAAGGTGCTTTTTCTGAAGGACACCTCCTCATAAAAAATAATAATAATAAATGCCTGATTATTTGTTTTGTTCGGGCAGTAGGATTCAAACTCAGACTCCATCACTTACTCTCCATGTGACTCTGGGTCAATTCTTAAAACTCTCACATCCTTTTCCTCTCTAATATGGGCTCACTGGCCTTGCTCATGCCATTGAGTTTTGATAACTATCTGTATAAATTAAAATGTGCATAGGACTTAAAATGGTGCAAAGCACAAAAAAGTTATTAGCCATTCTTCTTTTTTTAAGTCATTATTTTTAAATTCAGGGGAACATCAGTAATTCCATGGTTCTAAATATGGTATTCAAGGATCTTTGTATCTGGTTACAGTTCATTTGTGCAATTTCATTTTCTCATGATTTCAACTTGATTCATTTCAATACCTATCAGCCAAAGCCCATGTAGGAAATGGGAAAATTTAAGAAAAAGAGAGAATTATTTCTTTGAAAAAGTTTGAAATATCACCAGACTAACCAAATTATAAATAAAACACTATGATGTTGCTGTTTTTAGGTGCCATTAGTCAATCCAACTCATCATGAGCCTGTGTGCAGCAGAATGAAACACTGCCACGTCCTGTGTGAGCCTCACAATTGCTATGTTTGAGCCTGTTACTGCAGCCTCTGCTCCAATCCACCTTGTAGAGTGCCTTCCTTCTTTGTCGCTTCATCTCCACTTCGCAAGCATGATAGCTTTTCGAGGAACTTGTCTCTCCTATACTCTGTCTGAAGTATGTAAGACAAAGTCTTTCCAGACCCACTTCAATGGAGTTTTTTGGATGTACTTCTTTGAAGAAATAATTTTTTTGTTCTTCTGGAAATCTATGATGCTTCCCATATTCTTCAACAACACCACAATTCACATACATTAATTCTTCTATCACTTTCCTTATTCATTGTCCAACATTTGCAAAATGAGGTGATTGAAAATGTCACGGTTATGGCCAGGGATGCCTTAGTTATCAAAGTGGCAACCTTGTCCTTGTCCACTTGAGACACGTCTCGTGCAACAGTGTCTCCATACTTCAGTGTCAAATGCTGAATCAATGGAAGAGCATCATGCTGGACTCCCAACCAGGAAGTGATTAATTCTTCATAAACAGAAAAAAAAAAACAGATGAGGCAGAGATTTCTGCAATGGAAAACAATCTTTGGGCTGAACCATCCTCATAAACAAAAAGGATTTTGTTAGACTAACAGATTAAAGGAAAATAAGACAGGACAAGCAAAGCGTCCATGCCATCTATATTTGTCCAGGTGAACCAGTATTACATATATGCCTGGATTTTCTCATTTAAAATCTTCCTCTGTCCTCTTAGTCATTCTCATTTTCCCCTCATCTCATTATTAATAAACCCTTCATAGGACCCATTTCCAGTTGTTACCTCAAGAAAACCTTGATTTCGCCACTCGAAGTACCTCGCGTGTCCCAATCCTTTGGCATTATAAAGACATCTTTCTGTGGTGCTTCCTACATCTGTCATCAGAATTATTTAAGAATACTGATGCATTTGAACCATGCTTTGGTGAAGAATATTGAAAGTTCAGTGTGATGCCAAAGGGGAGAAAATCTGTCTCAGAAGAATAGCAGTCAGAATGCTCCTTAGAGGCAAGGATGGAAGACTTCATTTAACTTACTGTGGCCATGTTAGAGGAGAGACCAGTCCCTGGAGAAGGACATCGTGCTTGGTAAAATGTAGGGATAGGAAAAAGAGGAAGACTCTCAACCAGACGGATCGATGGAGCGGCTGCAGTAGAGGGCTCAAACATAAGAATATTTACCTTTCGAACTTGGGGAAATCATTCCCAATCATTATGAGTCTTATTTTAGGAAAATGAAACAATGTGTAAATATTCCCATGATGTTTGTCTTCTCTTCCTTCAGTCAAAAACAATCCTAGGGGTATGTGGAAGATTAAATTTTTTACCTGCCTGATTTATTTTAAATAATTTATTCTTATATCTTGAATAATATTTAAACTGTGTGTTGCTGTTTTTGTTTAGTTGCTTTGAAGTCAGTTCTGATTCATAGTGACTTCGTGTATAACAGAACAAAACACTGGCTGGCCGTGGCCCAGTCCCAAAATTATTGTTTTATTTGAGCCCATTGTTGAAACCACGTGTCAATCCACCTAATTAAGGATTTTTTTTTCTTGCTGACAATGCCCTCAATTTTACCAAGTAGAATGCCCTTTTCCAGGAACTGGTATCTCTTGATAACATGCTCATTTGTAGCTTAAACATACATAGGAGGCATTTTGATAATTAAAATATTTAAAGATTAAATAAATGTTATTTTTAAGTGAAATGGGATCAAGATATAAGAGAGTACAGCTCTGATTACTGATTTATGGTAGGTTTCAATGAGAATAGAAATTATTTTAGCCTTATCACAAAAGCATTTGTCCTCCCATGAAGATCCCAAAGGTGTTGAAATATTTTATTTTTTCCCAAAGGAAAATATGAATATTAGAATCTGCCAACTTTTAATTTTTACCCCTTATTCCTCTCCAACCATTTGTCAACTTTTGTCTCTACGCAAAAATCTTCTTTACCTATTTTATAAATATGGTCTCTTATAATATTTGTTATTTTGTTTCTGACATTATTTAGCATGTTGTTTTCAAGGTTAACTTACGCGGTACCATATATCAACACGTAATGTATGTTTCTGGCTGAATCATATTCCAAGACTACAGTACATATATATCATAGTTCCTTGTGTGGTGCACATGGTGAATTGCTTAATGACCAATGCAAAGACTGGTGGTTTTAACTCACCCATGGGCCCCTTGAAAGACAATCCTGGCAATCTGATTCTGAAAGGTCACTGCTTTGAAAATCCTTTGGAGAAGTTCTCCTCTCCTGACCTAGGATTGACATGAATTAGAATGGAGTCAGTGGCAATGAACAGCAGCAATCACATATACCACAATTTGCTTACCCATTCATTGTCCTTTGATTAAGTAGCATTACATTCTCTGTGCAACATGCCCAAAGTACTTTGGAATCAATGCCAAAATATACTAGTGGCATGAATAATGACAAAATCTAGTTTTACAAATTAAAGGTCATTATTCTCTCCTTTGAGCATGACTTTTTTTCACCATTATTTACATTTAATACTATTAGTATTATTTGAAACCCGGCAATTATGTACAGTTCTTGCTGATCTTTATTTATTTCTCTACTGTATGAATATTAGTTCAGAAGGTGTTCCCTCATTTGACTCTCTCTATATGACTACATGTAAGTAATAGTGTAAACCATATTTATGTTTAAATGTACCATCTCCAATTAATCTTCAAGGATCTTCCAGATCTGCATGACTGGATGGTTTCTTTCAAAATCATATTGCAAAAGTAAGAAAGCCCAGGCACTATGGATAAGAGTATTGTAATTTTTATAACTAACTTCTAAAAATAAGGTTGAGACACGAGATTACAGATTTTGCTAAACATTATATTTGAGTAAAATAACCCCAAGACTCAAAAATTTTGTTTATTTGAATCTCGATTTAAAACTTCATTGCCATCTATTCAGTGAACAGTGACCCTATGGAAAAGGAAAATGGTAGAACTGCCCATGGGTTTCTAACATTGTAAAATATCCCCCCCCAAACAAACAAACAAACAAACATTTTATTAGGCGTTAACACAGATATCATATCATTCTATAGTTCAATCACATCAAGCAGTATTATAGAACTGCTTACACAATCAGTTTCAAAACATTCTCTTTCTATTGAACTCCTTAAAATCAGCTACAATTTACACCACCTACCCCCACTGTACCTTCTAGAAACCCTTATTCTACTTGCTGTCCCTATAGATTCATAAACCCTGGATTTCATATGCTGAAAAACAGAAAAACATATAACAAAGATCCAAGACGGTCACCCCCAGTGACAAAGCACATCTGAGATAAACCCAATACAAACAAAGAAAAAAATGTTGAAAAGCAGATGAGGCCTGATGTGCGTCAGAAGGGGAGCAACTGGCAAGCGTTAGCCTTTCAGGTCAGGCTTATCATTTCGACTTTCTGTTTCTATAGCCGTTTCTGCAATGCACTCTGGCTACCTGTTTCTTTCCATCTCTCTATTATGGATAAAGGGGAATCACCGGAGGCTTATTTCCGATGTAGTTCCACAAAAGCATATTTGGCTCCCACTGTCATCCCACAAACCCAATTCTCCCAATTTAGGTTCTGATACTATTTCTTCCTCTGGCTTTGGATTATATGATTTAAAATCCTTGGGTCATTGATGTTGGTGTGCTTTTCCATGTGAACTTAGTTAACATCTAACTTAGATGGCTGCTTGACTGGAAACAGGCCTTTAACATCCCAAATGATATTTTTTCCGATAGCCCAACACTATAATTTCTTCACCACAATAGCTATAGCACTCATATCTTCTATGTTCCCTTCCTGAGGGAAAATATCAAGAAGAATTATCACATATACTTGTGTATAATTATCATAGATGTAAGAATTATCACGTATACTCATGTATAAGAATTACCATATATACTCTAAGGCAGGAGGAAAGTCAAGGGAGATGGAAGAAATAGCTAGGAGTCAAAGGGCATTTATGGAGGTCTGGACAAAGACATGTATATGCAAATATATATATGAGGATGGGGAAATAGATCTATGTGTCTATATTTATAGGTTAAGTATTAAGGGGGCGGAAGGACCTTGGGCCTCTACTCAAGCACTCCCTCAATGAATGAATACTTTCTTTTATGAAATTGGAACTCTATGATGCTCACTCTCCCGACACAACTGCTGAAGCCAAAGTGGGCGAACAAGTAAATGTGGTGAAGAAAGCTGATGGTGCCCAGTTATCAAAAGAGATAGTAACTGGGGTCTTAAAGGCTTGAAGATAAACAAGCGGCCATCTAGCTCAGAAGCAACAAAGCCCACATGGAAGAACACACCAGTCTGTGTGATGGAGTGGTCCCGAAGGGATCAGTTATCAGGCATCAAAGAACAAAAAATCATATCATTGACTGCACACCTCCATGATAGGATCGCTGAAGACAAATGGGTGCATAAGCAACTGTGGCGAAGAAAGCTGATGATGCCCAGCTATCAAAAGAGATAGTGTCTGGGGTTTTAAAAGCTTGAAGGTGAACAAGCGGCCATCTAGCTCAGAAGCAACAAAGCCCACATGGAAGAAGCACAACAGTCAGTGCGATCATGAGGTGCCAAAGGGACCAGGTATAAGGCATCATGCAAAAGAAAATAGATATAGGTGTATATGTATATATATATATATATATATATATATATATATATATATATATATGTGTGTGTGTGTGTGTGTGTGTGTGTGTGTGTATTGAATGAAGGGGGAAGTGCAGAGTGGAGACCCAAGGCCCAAGTTACAGCCACTGGAGATCCCCTCATAGAGGGGTTTAGGAGAGGAGATGGGCAGTCAGGGTGTGAGGTAGTACCGATGAAGAACACAGCTTTCCCCCAGATCCTGGATGCTTCCTCCCCCCAGCTACCATCATCTGAATTCTACCTTGCAGGGCTGGATAGGACAGAGGCTGTACACTGGTGCATATGGGGGCTGGAGGCACAGGGAATCCAGGGTGGATGATACCTTTGGGACTAAGGGTGTGAGGGGCGATGCTGGGAGTGTGGAGGGTGTGTGGGTTGGAAAGGGGGAACTGATTACAAGGATCCACATGTGACCTCCTCCCTGGGAGATGGACGGCAGAGAAGGGGGGGAAGGGAGACTCTGGATAGGGCAAGATATGACAAAATAACAATGTATAAATTACCAAGGGCACATGAGGGAGAGGGGAGTGGGGAGGGAGGGGGAAAAAAAGAGGACTGATGCAAAGGGCTTAAATGGAGAGCAAATGCTTTGAGAATGATTGGGGCAGGGAATGTATGGATGTGCTTTATACAATTGATGTATGTATAGGTATGGATTGTGGTAAGAGTTGTATGAGCCCCTAATGTAAAAAAAGAAAAGAAGAGAAAAAAACAAAACAAAAAGTATTATCATATATACGCGTGTATAAGCCGTGTTTTTCAGCACATTTTTAATTCAGTTTTTGTGGTAAAATTAGGTGATTCAGTTGATATTCAGGTTGGCTTATACTCAAGTATATATGGTAATTGTTCTTAACTTGGAGCTAGAATTTAGTGTAAGTCCAAAACCAATTCCAGGATCTGTGATTTGTTTTATTATTATTTTAATCTGCCTTTGGCTCATTTTCCAAACCTCCTTGTTAATTTATGGTAGAGAGTCTTGTAGATCATCCCCCTGGGGTATATAGATCTTCCATTATTATTGTCTTTGATTAGCCATTGGAACTACATTTTCAGAGCACTGTTGACACGGGGATATTGGGCCGCTGTCGGCTAACTTCATATTGCAGTACCTGCACTATTCTCTTGTACAGAACCAGCCCTTTCATGGCTGGACACTATTTACATAAACCATCAGAGCTGGTTGTCAGGGAAAAGTAAAAATCATATTCACCGAGACAGTCAGTCATAGGTGTGTTGGAATCATAAATATCCTAATACAGTGTGTAAGGCATTGATGTAGCAAGACCATGATCGCACACTCACTAACAGTTCAGCAATCTTGTTGCAGCTGCTTTTTGCTTCCTTAGACATCATGAATTTTCAGTCTTAAGTCCCCAAGGTTACAAGTGCGTCTGAGGTCAAATCTAGTTCACCCAGTAGATTTTCCACATCGGATCTCACTGGTGCAGCCTCTGGAGCATGCTGTGCACCCCGAAGGTCCAGGATTCAATGCCACAGCATTCCATGGCACCCAGCCTGCACCCCCACGAGGCACTCAAAGTCCTGGTCATTGGGTACATACCACCAGGGACATTTTCAGTCATTCTTCCTCCTTTCTGAAGGTCAGTCCCGCACTTTTCCTACCATCAGTAACGCATTTGTGCTCCTCCAGATGTGTTTTCTCCCTTCCCACTCTCCTTCCTTGACTTTCCCATCAGTATCCATTATCCCTTGGATATAGCTGTCTACCTGTTTGGGGACCACGTCACTTAGTATACAATATTCACCCCATTCCTTTAACAATTTGTCCCAGCTGACATGAAGCTCCCTCCAGCAAAGTGACCCTCAGGATACACACCTAGAAAATATGGGGTATGGTTCGGCGTCACCAGTCAGGCTCTCTACAGTCAGGCTGTATGGTCACCATGGCCAACAGATTGGATGACCTGCAAGCCTGAGCTTATGCCTGTCCTATTGCTCATTTCTACAGCAGTGGACTCATATAACATTTGTCCTTTTGTGATTGACTATCTGCACCCAGCATAATGCCTTCCAGATCCCTCCATGTCATAAGGTGCTTAATGGTTTCATAGCTTTTGTTCAGCGATATGTAGTATTCCCTTGCGTCAATATACCAGAATTTTTAATCCTATTTTCAACTGATGGGAATTCAGACTGTTTCCAACTTCTTGCTTTTTCGAATTATGCAGCAATGAACATGGCAAGCATAGGTCTGTTTGTGATCTGTTTCTTATTTCTCGGTGGCATACGCCCATAGTGGTATTGCTGGGTCATACGGTATTTCTCTTGCTATTTATTTAGGAGTCGCCGCATCTTTTGCAACAGTGACTGTGTGTAGTTACGAGCCCACCACTAGTGAATCAGAGTTCCAATTTCTCCATGCCCTCTCCAGCACTGGTGGTTCTCATTGTTTTTAATCGGGCCACGGTTATGGGTATTACATGGTGTTTCATGGTTGTTATGACTTGCCTTTCCCGGATGACTAGTGAATGAGAGCATTTCCGCATGTGTTTATTAGCCACTCAGGTGTCACCCTGTGTGAATCGTTTCTTCAGGGGCTTTTCTGACCTTCCCAGAGGGTTATTACCATTTTTTCTTGTTGTAGGCTTGTAGTGTCCTGTAAACGATAGTAATTAGTCTATTAGTCATTATGCCATTGCTAAATATCTTGTCCCAATTTGTGGGCTCGTGTTTTATTCTTTTAATAAAATATTTTATGTACAGTTTTTTATTTTTAATAGGTTCCACTCATTCATATCGTCTTCCACAGAGTGTGCTTTCTTTATTATATGCAGTAGCTCATGCATTCCCTGTGCTAGGGGACTTAGCTTTGTCCCAATTTTCTCTTTGATGATCCTGATAGGTTTGCATTTTACATTTAGGCCTTTGGTCCACTTTGAGTTTGTTTTAGTGCATGGGGTGAGATATGGGTCATGTTTCACTCTTCTGCAGTGGATATCCAGTTTTTCCAGCACCATTTATTGAAGAGGGCATCTCCTTCCCAGTTAATGCTTATTGGTCCTTTGTCGAAAATCAGTTGTCTGTATGCAGATGTTTTGATTTCTGGATTTTCTGTCTTGACCCATTGGCCTGTGTATCTACCATTATGCCAGTACCAAGCAGTTTTGACAACGGTGGCTCTGTAGTAGATTTTGAGGTCAGATAGTGAAAGACCAACTCCTTTTCCTTCTCTTTGAGGAGTTCTTTGCCTATCCTGGACTTCTTCCCTCGCCAATGAAGTTGGTGATGAGTTTTTCCATTTCTTTAAAGAATGATGCTGGAATTTGTATTGTTATTGCATTGAATTGATAGATCGCTTTAGGGAGCATTGACAGTTTTACAATATTGAGTCTTCCGATTCACAAACATGGGTTATTCTTCTGTTTGTGTAGGTCCCTTTGGGTTTCTTGTAATAATGTTCTGTTGTTTGCTTTGTACAGGTATTCTGTTTGGGGAGTAGAAAGCCTCACCTTTCTCCCTAGGAACAGCTGGTGGTTTTGAAGTGCTGTCTTTTGGGGAGCAGCCTAGTGTGCAATCCACCACACTTTGCCATCAGGCCTTCTTATTTATTGGAATCATGTTTCCTAATCCACCTTCATTAGCTAGAGCGGAGCATGCGCTAGCAGTTCAGTGAGGGAATCCACTTCCAGGAACTTACAGGGATAATAGGAAGCCATCTCAAAGTCCAGGTTTATTAGAAATGACTGGCATACTTTGGAGGTCGGGGCAACTGCAATAGTAGGTTTACCAATCAGTGGAGTGGAAGGAAAATTGAATTAACATTTATACTAAGGAAAGCAGACAACAGTGAGTCTCAAATGATCTCGGCACAGTAAGTGAATGGCTGTTCCTCTTTGCATGGCCAATACAAGGAGACCTGTGAAATAGGAGAAGCATTCCTTTTTGGAAATGAGCAGTGGGAAAGTCTATTACTAATGAAATGCACAACTGCTGTCCTTTTGCACATATACACAAATAAGAGAGCCTCTCTCGGAATAGGTGGTAATCCCGTTAGTTCTTTATAGTGATCAAGGCTTGAAAAAGCAGATCAAACGCAAGCAGAGAATAGAGCTTAACCAAAAGAGGAAGGGGAGGAAGTAGCTCTGGAAAGTACTCTGGATTCTAATTATATACAGAAATACTGATGCCCATACTTCAAAATTCCAAATAATTCCTTGAGGTTTTGTTGATGACGTTTTCAGATTCTATAAAGAGCTCTGGTGGTAGAGTGCATTACCTCTGTGATTGCAAACCACAAGATCAGTAGTTTGACCCTCAAGCACTCCTGGAGAGGAAGGTGAATCTTTCTGCTTTTGGAAGGTTACAGGCTTGAAAACCCAAAGGTGAAGTTCTGCTTTCTCCTATAGGATTTCCATGAGTGTGAATGAACTTTCCATGAGTGTGAATGAACTTTCCATGAGTGTGAATGTCAGTGCAAAAGTCTGCACATCCACACATTTAATCTATTCATCTACTAATATGAGGGCATGCCTGCCCCCCCCCATGGGAAAAAGGTCCTCTGTGTGGAGCTTTGTGTAGTACACAGTTTTCCCACTAATTCAGTGTCCAGCAACTCCGAGTTAGTACACCCAGTGATGTCACCTGGGTAAGTTCTATTCTTGTAAATGCATTTTCACTTGAACTTCATTTTTGGTGATGGATGATTTACGAGAATACCATGCAACTGTCAAATTTTGTTTCCTGCTAAAGAAAAATGCCACAGAAACTGTTGTGATGTGGAACTGTTTACCAGGAGAGTGCTATGGGAAAAACTCAAAGTTTGAAAGTGGTTTTCGTGTTTCCAAAAGGTGAAATACCAGTTGATGGCAAATCTCGTTCTGGACATCTATCAACTTCTCAAATGGATGAAAATGTCTACTTTGCTTTTGGAGTTTGTTCCACCAGGTCAGATTGTTAATCAAGCTTTCTATTTGGAGGTTCTGAAAAGATAGTGTAACAGTGTGTGACAAAAAAAGGGGCTGATTTGTGGGGGGGGGGACTAGTTTGACACTATGAAAATGCACCTGCTCATTCTAATTTTTGGTAAAACCCAGCATGCCTCTCTTGCCCCGCCCGTGCAACTTACTCACCTGACCTCTCTCTGTGCGACTTCTTAGTGGGCCATGAATAAAGAGGGACATGAAAGATCAGTGATTTGACAAAGTAGAAGAGTTGAAGAAAAATGAGGAAGGTGCTGAGAGCAATCACAAGAATTTGAAAAATGTTTCCAAGAATGGATTCACAGATTTGACAAATGTATTGAGTGTAATGGAGAGTCCTTGTAGGTGATACGTTTGTTTTGTAAAGGAGTGTAAATCCATAACCTTGAAAAAAATTCCACGTTTTTGGGTTACCCCTCATACATTTAAAAATTTCCTGAGTACAAGAAATTTAGAAATATATAATTACTTCCCCCTTGTAGTCAGTGGCTCAATCATGGAAGTATGTATTAAATACGTAATTTTTCAAATAAACTTGCAATCTTTATAAGGACATCAATGGAAAAATACAGGCCGCTTGCATAAGTGCATGATGCATAAGGTGTATTGGAGGCCATGCTCGCAAGTGTTGTTTGTAAAGTCCTGTTGCTATCACAGAGGTGTTAATAGTTTCTTTTTTGAATTTGTGTCATTTAGGTGAAGTCCTCTAATGGGGCAATGAAATGTGCTTAAGAAGGGGAGACAAACGGTCCATCATTCTTGCTGCTCCATTCGTGTGTATCCCAGAACACCAGTAGATCTACAATATTCTACATGGTTTCAGTTAGACTGAAACAAGTACCAGATAAGTGTTGTTGTGCACAGGGTCACTGGGGATTAGAACTGATTCAATGGCTCTAACAATAACAAGACAAGCACGTTAAATATCTAACTGAGCACATTCTAAATTCAGCTTCCTCAGTGGGCAGACAGAGGCGTGAAATAGGAGTTCTCAAGGGACCCCAGCTTGCTTTTCCTTACTCATGTTACATTCTTATATCAGGCAATTATTTATACTGAAATTAAGGAGCTGGGACCACAGGGGAAGTTAAGGTAACCCATGGACAATTTACCTTTCCAACATTCCTTACTGGTTAGTATGTTGAAGGTCAAGTCCAGAGTGTTGGTAGAATGGACACAGATTGAGAAGTGGATAAAAACTATTGGCACTTTTGGGTTTCATCTTGTTATTGTTGCTGCAATGTTCTAATAGTTTTGGTGGAAACAATGCAAAAATGCATGAATGGACTATGGTATAAAAATAGTGTGAATCCTCTTTCTGGAAATGAGTTAAATTTTTTTGTTTCGTTTGTGTTAAAGCTTGCAGTACCTAATAAAACAATGAATGATAAAAGCCATGCCGAAATTTCTATATTTTAAATTTTCTTTATTTAGAACATCATTCAGCATATTTTTTAATGCACATTATGACAAGTTGAACGTGGTGGCAGCATAACTGGAAAAAACAACAACAACATTGTATTTGTATCGCTGCAGATATTTTGTTCTGCTTTTGAACTGGACCCTGTGCGTTATGTAGTTGGCCCTGGCTGTAAGAGTGGATTAAACAACACCTACAACAAAGCTGGTGATTCCATTTGTAGCAAAATAAAGCCATACTCCCTTCACTCGATGATTTTTCAGAAGCATTTAGCCAGGAGTTTATTCCCAGATGCCTCTGCATGGGCTTGAACCTACAACCTATCAGTTGGCATCCAAGAACATTTACTGTTGCCAGCACCTATGGACTCCAAGAGTGTATAAGCAAATCACCCAAAATATGAGGCTCACTTGGATTAAGAAGTGTTTCCAATGTCCTATAACCAGTTAGTTACAGTCTTACGTAGAACGGACTGCTTGGATAGAAATTAATATGTTTCAGGAAGAAAGGAACTTCATCGGTCTCAGGTAATAGTGCGGGATGCTCACACTTTGTCAGCATGTGAGCCACCTATAAAATCATGAAGTCAAAATGATCTACCAACTGCAAAAATGCAAAACATATATTTATTTTTATTACATTTATTCATAAGAGAATTCATTGAGAATTCTTTATATGTACAATGTATGTCTATGTAACTTGCATAACCGCATGCGTGCACATTGCACAACACAACATAATTAACTACGTACATATTTTGTCATGACCTAAGTTTACTATGATGACTTGCATTGAATGGAATGAGCCAGGGATGCATAGTCCGGACAGTAGCTGCTGACAGACAGCCTGGAGCACACTTCCAAATGATCATCAGTCATGGTGGAACGGTACTTGGACTTGATGATCTTTATGTGGGAAAAGGTTGACTCACATCAATAAGTAGAGCCGAATCATGCAGTCAAGGAGGTAGCACATTTTCTCATGTTTGGGTACTTTTGCTCCGCGGAGTAAGTTCCAGAACCATCCATGCGCTTTGGACTTCAGTTGAATGTTGGCTTGTGATGTCAAAATCTCCCATTCCGTATGAGTTATACGTTTTTTTCTACTTACTTGGTCCAGCTCCCCCACTCATTTTAATATCCTTTCTTACGTGTAAGAGAAAAAAAAAACAAGGGCTAAAAATTTGTGATAACTTTGTCAGTTTTGCTCCACTTAGTGCAGTTGTTTGCGCATGCGTTTGACACCCATGGTTGCATCTCATTGGATGCGCTGTATATCAATTAAGTGGCAGGATTGATGATGGACTTAGGTCTATTTTTTAAGTTCCATGCGATCAACCCACACTACATTTGCAATGGACTAGTAGATCGCCCCCAAAGTACTGAGCACCCCTGTACTAGTGTATAGAGAAATGCCTACGAATAGCAAGTCCAAAGGGGGTTGTTTCCGAAAGGTAGGTTAAGTGGGTTCTGCGTTGGAACTGTTGGGGTCCTGGATTGTCTTTATTCATCATGAGACTGCTCTTTCTGTTTTGTGGATGCTATAGTTAACTAGTGCCCAACACAGAGCCCGGTGCATACGAGGGTTGACATTAAAACGAAATCAAACCTACTACCTTTGAGTCGATTCGGACTCATAGCAATCTTACAGAAAATAGTAGCATCATTCCATAGGGGTGCTAAGGCTGTCAATCTTCTGGAAGCACACAACCTCAGTTTTATCAAGTGGAGCAGGTGGTGTTTGGACTGTGACGTTTTCTGTTAGCAGCCGGGTGCTTCACCCACAGCCCTGCAAAGATACTTGGCTGTCATTGGAGCTGACAAATTAATGAGCTCCTGGTGTAGATATGGCTCTGAAGCTTCGTCACAAAACTGAGTACGGGGATGGAGACGCCGCATGCTGAGGACTTGGGGATGAGACCAGAACTGACTCCTGTTGAGGAACCTGTCAACCGTGAAAACATGTACTTCATATCTGGGTCAGAGCAGATAGTAAGGCCATCGTCCCTTGCCTTTAGCTAAAACCAAGGTTCTGACTCTGCTATCATTCATTCATCATTCAATAAAAAGGTTTTTGAGGTTACTGAAATCTTTAAAAAGTATTGAACTCTTATGACATAAATATTTTATCTATTACATCAAAAATAAATAAAACCAAAATAATAAGTCTTCAGTATTTCTTGAATAAAAGGAGCCATGGTAGTATAGTGGATTATGTATCAGGATGTTAAATTCAAGGTCAGGAGTTTGCTTATATTGGCTGCTCTATGGGAGAAAGCTGACGCTTTCGATTGATTTCCTTAACAATTTAGTCTCAGAAACCCACAGGGTCGGTTCTACTCTGTTCTATGAGGTTATTATGGGTCAGAATTGGCTCTATGGCAGTGAGGTTAGTGTTTCATTTGTTGATAAAATACACGAATGGTTTGAGTGTGTCTAATCTGGCAAATTTGGAGAACCTTTATGACCTCTACCGCTAACAGAGTATGGAGTATTTAGATGGGGTTATCAGATTCTTTGAGAACCAGAAAGTAAGACTTTTCAAAAGAACAATAAAAAGTAAAATAAGAAGAAATATGACTTGATTAGAAGATAATTAGACAGGAATAAAGGATAGATCCTGCCTTTATTAATTTTATTATTTTTGACCTGTTTCCTCTTTCACAGTTCTGTTTTGTCATCTCACCAGAACAAGTTATGCGTGAAGGACCTTCAGTTTGAGTCTATTATGGCCATTTGGTTATTCTGCTCATTGCAGTCAATGCACAAAGCTCCTCTTTTACAATGGGAAGGAAAGGTAAAATAGGCTGCATACATACAATTCTGAAGCACCAGTTCCTTAAGCAAGCTTTCTCCTTCATTCATTAATTCATTGACTCAGTCATTCCATTGTGTGTGTAAATATTTGTTACTAATTATATGGAAGGATTGTGTATTTAGTAGAATTTATTTATTGTCCATAGCTCTGGGTCCCTAACGGTGTCTTCCTTTGCCTTTGTGATATTATATGTAGCAATAAAACCGGCCAATTGTATGTTGCCTTTCCTGTCACCAAATTATCATGTGTCTATTATCTTCTAAGTGGTTTTCCTTCCCTTTCCATCTCAGGTAAGCATCAAAAAACATTTCTTGATGTAAAAAAAATCATTTTCTTAGGGGCTCATACAGCTCTTATCACAATCCATACATACATCAGTTGTGTAAAGCACATTTGTACATTCGTTGCCCTCATCATTCTCAAAACATTTGCTCTCCACTCAACCCCCTGGCATCAGCTCCTCATTTTCCCCCATTCCTCCCCTGTCCCCCTCCCTCATGAACCCTTGATAATTTACAAATTATTATTTTGTCATATCTTGCACTGTCCGACATCTCCCTTCACCCACTTTTCTGTTGTCCATCCCCCAGGGAGGAGGTTATATATAGATCCTTGTAATCAGTTCCCCCTTTCCAACTCACCCTCCCTCCACACTCCCAGTATCGCCACTCACACCACTGGTCCTGAAGGGAACATCCACTCTGGATCTCCCGTTTCTTAATTTTTATCACTCTTCTTTCCTCAGAACTGGGAGACACCAATACCTGTACCTTAGATACATGCTCACTAGCTTTAAAGACCCACAAGTAGTTTATCGAGCATGACCTTTGTAAGCTGTAATATGTCAATAGAACTTGATGTCCCCTGAGACTATGGCCCTGAGTGCCCAGGCCCAGCAACTCATTCCCTTAAGGGATTTGCTTATGTCTACAGCATATTCCTGATTTTGCCTCTTTCCATATTTATGAAACTATTAACAGCAAAGATAATTATATACAGATATCCTCTGTTAAATATATATATATATGAATGCTTCCACTCTCCCTTTCCCATCTGATGAATCAGCATATCTGTCAAGATAACAACTCTTAGCTCAGAACTAATGCAAGATTTTTTATCTCACAGTATTTGCCTCTATTGCCTTTAATTCTTTTTTTTTTTTTTGGTTTGGCATTTTTAATTTTATGTATTTATTTTTAAACATTTTATTAGGGGCTCATACAACTCTTACCACAATCCATACCTATACATACATCAATTGTATAAAGCACATCCGCACATTCCCTGCCCCAATCATTCTCAAAGCATTTGCTCTCCACTTAAGCCCTTTGCATCTGGTCCTCTTTTTTTTTCCCTCCCTCCCCACTCTCCCCTCCCTCATGTGCCCTTGGTAATTTATACATTGTTATTTTGTCATATCTTTCCCTATCCAGAGTCTCCCCCCCCCCCATTTCTCTGCCATCCATCTCCCAGGGAGGAGGTCACATGTGGATCCTTGTAATCAGTTCCCCCTTTCCAACCCACTCACCCTCCACTCTCCCAGCATCACCCCTCACACCCTTGGTCCTGAAGGTATCATCCACCCTGGATTCCCTGTGCCTCCAGCCCCCATATGCACCAGTGTACAACCTCTGCCCTATCCAGTCCTGCAAGGTAGAATTCGGATCATGGTAGTTTGGGGGAGGAATCATCCAGGATCTGGGGGAAAGCTGTGTTCTTCATTGGTACTACCTCGCACCCTGACTGACCCTTCTCCTCTCCTAAACCCCTCTATGAGGGGATCTCCAGTGGCCGACACTTGGGCCTTGGGTCTCCACTCTACACTTCCCCGTTCATTCAATATGGTATATATATATATATATACACACACACATACACACACATATACATATACATATATCTTTTTTCTTTTGCATGATGCCTTATACCTGGTCCCTTTGGCACCTCGTGATCGCACTGGCTGGTGTGCTTCTTCCATGTGGGCTTTTTTGCTTCTGAGCTAGATGGCCGCTTGTTCACCTTCAAGCCTTTAAGACCCCAGACACTATGTCTTTTGATAGCCGGGCACCTCTGGCCCCACTATGAGAAATGATTCCCCTCAGTGACTAAGGGGACAGCACCGGAGACACAGTGTGGGGATTGTACCTGACCTGATCCCACAACACCCAGGCAAAGCACTGGGGGAGTGCAGTGGAACAGCAAGGGAATGGAGTGGCAAGGTCCCCAGGGAATGCTGAAAGTGGACTTTGGGTCCAGGGCATGGTGCCCCAACAGACTGGACTGGCAAACACTCCTAAGGGCCAACAAACGATCCTTGAACTAACTACAAGTTTTTCTTTTGTAAAGTGTTTTGTTTTGTTCTTTGTCAGTGATTTGTTTTTGTTGCTTTGTTGTCTGATTGTATACTGTTGTTTGGTTTTCATCTGTCCTGTTTTCATGCATGTTAGTGTCTCCACAGGTCTGTCTGAATAGGACAGGCTGGATGAACTATCTGGAGGAAAAACAATGGGACCGACAGTTCCGGGGGGATTTGGGGTGGGGGGGTTAGGGGGTAAGGAAGTGGTGTTAACAAACACGGGGACAAGGGAACAACATGGGACCCAAAATGGTAGAGAGGGGGGAGTGGAAGGCCTGGTGGGGAATGATCAAGGGTAAGGTTGCGTAGAGAAGAGGTATAGCTGTAGCCCAGGTGGTGATGGAGCATGGTAGTAGGGCAGGAGGAAAGTCAAGGGAGATGGAGGAAAGAGCTAGGAGTCAAAGGGCATTTATGAAGGTCTGGACAAAGACATGTACATGCAAATATATATATGAGGATGGGGAAATAGATCTATGTGTCTATATTTATAGGTTAAGTATTAAGGGGGCGGAAGGACCTTGGGCCTCTACTCAAGCACTCCCTCAATGCATGAATACTTTCTTTTATTAAATTGGAACTCTATGATGCTCACTCTCCCGACACAACTGCTGAAGCCAAAGTGGGTGAACAAGTAAATGTGGTGAAGAAAGCTGATCAAAAGAGATAGTGACTGGGGCCCTTTAATTCTCACAAATTTCCAATGTCTTATTCTGTTTCAATAATTTTTGAACACTCTCCTTTTTATTAAATATTATTGTGCCTTTAAATCAATTCAAAGCATGCCTATCCTGTAGCCTGTGACTTCCCCTTCCCATCCTTCCCCTCCCACCTTTGGTAATCATCAAGGTCTGTTTCCATTAGTGACAAAATCTTTTTGATTCTTTTTAATATTTCTTCATACAATATTTGTTATTTTGTATTTGATTAATTTCACTCAGTACAATGTCCTTCATGTTCACCCATATTATAAGATCTTGTGCAGGTTCGTGTGGGTTTGCACCAAAGTTTATTTAACATTCTTCCACCGGTTGGTATTGAAGTTGGTTCTGTTCATGCCATGGCTCTTATAGTTTATGATATATATCAAGTAGAAAGATTGCTGGGTCATCTGGCATTTCTATCTCTAATTTTTGAGAAATGTGCATATTGCTTTCACATAGTAGTTGTACTGTACAACATTTTAAGGAGGCATTGTGCCATTTCCACAGTAGTTGTCCCATTTTTCATTTCATCGCAAGTGTCTGAGAATCTAAATGTATCCACGCTCCTGCTACAGCATTTGTTGCTTTCTGTCTTTCATTCCTTTACCACTCACTAGCATAGCATCAATTCTGACATGTAGCAACCCTATAGGATAGAGTAGAATCACCCCTGCAAACTTTTTCCCATTAAAAAGTTTCTGAGACGTTTTATGGGAATAAAAGCTCAGGTTTTCTCACCAATTGCCACTGGTTTCAAACTGCTGACCTTGCAGTTAGCAGCCTAACTCATAACCACTAAAACACATGTCAGCAAGAAGCCAACTTCTGAAATGATGACACGGTCAATGCTCTCCATCCCTGGGAGCAGGTAGACACTGAAACCATAAAATATGAGTTAGCGTTTACCTGCTACTCAAATATGATAAAGCCAACTCTATTTCCACTATGAATCAAGAAATAAGTATCACGCAGAGCCAGTGCTGCTGAATTATGGAGCAATAATGTCAGTGCCCATCAGAACAAATTCCAAAGTGTGAGTAATTTGATGAGTATCTTCACGTTGATGTCTTTGATGAAAGTTCCAAGATACACAGCTGGCTCTAACACTTCCTGCATAAAACAGATTATGGGTTTTTCTTTTCACTGGAAAAAAAGCCCCCAGAAAACACAAAAGCAGTCCCATCGACACAGAGGTGACCATGTGATGAGTAGGGATGGATGTTGGCAAGGGGCTATACCTCATATGGGACTTGGTCCTGCTTTGAGAGAGGACAGGCACAGACCTCCTACAGTAATGTTCAGATTTGCAAATTCACCATTCCAATTGGATGGCCAGGGAGGTCCTCTATCTAGATGCTTGGGAAGCTTCTAATATGTCTGGTATTTGAAAGCTTAAGTTTATGATCACAAAACAACATCTGTAGAATACAGACAAATAAAAAGATAGTCAATCACAGCCAACAGCTGGACCTGGAACTGTCTAGCAAATATATGAGTATATATATATTTTTAATTCAAGGATTGGATGAATTAAAGATAGTCAAAAATCCACAATTTTTAAAGGCAAGAAACGTGTTACAACCAAAAGAATGAGACTCAGAGGCCTCCAATTTCAGAGAGCTTGTTTGACCCAGCACTTCTTTTCTGTAGTCTGAAATGATCCACTTTGTCTGTGTAAGGTCATTCCCCTTGTACTGTGACCAGCGGACGATTAAACATGGCAAGCCTACTTCTGCAAGACAAGGACTCATATGACAGCTGACTGCATCTTGAGAACATTCTGGGAGTCTTGGTGAACCTCCCTAAGTTAGCCCGGCCATCCTGTGTGGTTGCACCTACATCCCTTCCCACTTCCCTGCACTAGAAAATGATTGAGTCTTGGATTCGTTGTGTCCCTCAGTCTTTCTCTGGGTTCCATTCCCATTTTATGTCGCAGGCATGTTTTAAACTGAGTCATGTATCTACTTCGTTAAGATACATGTGGTGGAGAAATATGCCAAGTTAGCTACCCCTTGGACTCACTCTGGTGCATAAGTCCCTGAGGAATACTAGCTCAGCATTTAATGAATTGAAAACAATGTGAACAAGTTTAATGATGCTGCACACTAAGTGTTCAGAATGATGATAAGTGTTACAAAGATTTAATCTCACTTAAGACTTACAACGTTATTTGTATATAAAGCAACTGTGGTTTGAGAGATTTGGTCCTAGTCTAGCACACACGGTTTATGAAAGGAGGAGATGGAATCTTAAATTGGCTCATTATATCATTTTATACGTTTACAATGTAAACTCCATGATTTTAACTATGCTATAGAACAGCTCAATGAAAATTGTCCTTAATATATTTATATGGTGTACATTTATAAATGTCTTATGTAATATATAATGCTTAATTCATCATCGTAAATATTGTCATTGGTATCATTATTCTTGCCATCATCAACTATATCTCCATCATCAGTCACACCTCTCAAGAGACATGCAGTTAATCAAGCATTTCCTATGCAGTCTACCATTTAGTGCCATAATCGCCTGTGTTGGAAATAGAGCTCAGAGATGTTTTCCTAACCTATGCACCGGATCATTTTCCCTCCAGGAGGCCATATCCTTTTCTGTACAACAATTTAGGCATAAATGAACAAAGGATGCTGAGCATTTAATATTTCCTGATTTATATCTTCGTTGGACTGTCATTGCTGTTGTTCTTAGGTGCAACCCCAGTATTTCCAATGCCTAGTAACCCTGTGTCCAACAGAGTGAAACACTGACAAGTCCTGCAATATTGACACAATTGCTGTTATGTTTGGACCCATTGTTACAGCCACTTATTGAGCATCTTCCTCTTTTCCTTGCCCTTCCACTTGACCAAGCATCATGTCTTTTTTCAGGGACTGATATTTTCTGATAACATACCTCAGGTATGTGAGACTATCTGTCCAATCTTACCTGTATGAAGCACTTGGTCCAGGACAAATTTGTTGTTCTTGCAGCCCAGGGCACTCACAAAAGCACACTTGAAATCTTGGTCTAACCATTAGACTCAATAGGACATTTCTGGGGCCTTTTCTCTAGAAATAGCTTTCTTTCTAGGACCAGGAGGGCTGGCCAATTTGGGTCAATATTGCTGGGCTGCAGCCCAAGTCAGTAATGATCAAATGCCCATCTGTCTGACAGCTGTCGGGTGGCCTTTGTACTAAGGTCTCCAGTCAGTCACTTACGGGTAGCCTTCCATGCTGTGTCCAGTGTCTGCTGCCATTTGTAATGACAGGCACAGCAGAAAGGTTGAAAGTTCAAATAGTCATGAAGACCATTGGAATCCATCATTCGAGACCAACACTTAAATTCTAATTTAATAACAGCCCCATAACTAGTAGCAATTTCCTTTTTAAAAGAAGGGCCCTCTTTCTGGCCCACTTGCCCTGCTCATCATCCTACACATTTTCCAATAGTGAGCCAAAATTTTACCTTTGAATTAAACACAAGGTCAGAGAAAATAAGTCACTGCGAGCAGTCATTATATTTTCTGTCACTGAACCAATTAAGATTTCCAGCTGTCAGATTCTGAGGTTGCAGCACCATAAAAAATGACACTGAGATGCATTGATCTGTGTCAAAGCTGCTTCAGAGGGAAAATTGGACCAAAAATAATGATAATTGTCATAGGATGTCACACCATTAAATGAAACATAAAAAGCAAAATGCTGTGGAGAATCTCTGCAGAGTCATCATCCTTGTCGAGGTGAGAACACGTCACACAGCAGCAAGTTCACTGTTCCCTGATTGTCCTCATCTTGCAATGCCCCCCGCCCTGGTAGCTAAGTGGATAGTCTGGCCAGTTACTGCTAATTGGATTTGAATCAGAGAGTCAAATAAAACATATATGTAAGGGTTTAGTCCATGAAGTTCCAGTTGAACAAAGAATCCCATTCACTGAAATTGACAGGGGAATCAAATAAAGAAAATTACAAGTCCACATGATAACAGCCATCAAATGAAGAAATGGAGCATCCAAGGACACGGAGGAGGAAGTGAGCTCCTTTCACACCAGAGTAATGGAAGAGACAAGAAACAGAGATGGATGAGTTCACATATACAAGCGAGATTCTATTGAACTAACTATAAGGCAAAAGACAGGGAAGTGACCTTTCTCATCTCCTGTGCTGTTTCTTGTAGGAATAGTTCATTATTGTACATTTCCATAGGCCTCGGACAAACATGCAAAATTTGAAATAACTTGAAATTGAACTCAAGACTATTTGTGCCTGTTTTTTTGTCAAGTTCAAGTTAATTTCTATGAGAAGATGTAACATAATTTTTCCTGGTATATTGTCCACCTTTCCTTTTGATTTCAGCTTGGTTATTATAAAAATGCAAACTTGGATGAGAGAATATTGTTAGAGCATAAAAATATAGGAAAAGTTAGCTATCCTTTTCTTTTACTTAAAAAGAGAAAAACATAAAGTATATTAGATTAATCTTAGACCAAAATTACTTAAAGTTGAATTGTGTCCACGGGTATGGTGTAAATCGTACACAGGCTTGAGGAATTTTTCTTCCATATCAAACACTGATATCTGATTCAATAAAAAAAATGGATCTTGCCTTTGATGATCAGGTGAAATTCCCACACATGTTTTCATTGTTTCACATCTGCCTCGTTCTTTAAAGTAAACTAAAGTGTTAGCCAACATTCGTATCCAAACTACATTGTGCTCATTTGCATTTCAATTATATAGGTTGGCTATCAACAGTAGAATTCAGCAAAAATCAATGAAGTGATTCTATGATAGTTAATTTATATTTACAATGAAGGGTTGTGTTAGGCTGAGCTGTCTACAGAAACAAATCCACCGACCGCTCTGTACGAGAAAGAATTTTCTATCAAGAAGGCACCCCAGCCCAGCCCAACTCAAGTGCGTAAGTAAGTCCGATGCAAGCCTGAGCCGTCTTCACACCCCTGCAGCTGTGGGCCGATAATGCAGGAAAGTGAAGTGGGGATCAGGGCGATGACAGGCTAGTGAATGCAGAGTAATGTAGACCCAGGGTTGGTGGAAACATGGCAGAGTGCTGATAGGTGTCAGGGTCAGGACTCCCACCTGGGGCCACCGCTGGAGGCAGACCCAGAGTGTCTGAGATCCCAGGGAGGAGGGAAGAGCGTGCCAGAAGGAGATCTTCTCTGCCTAGTGAGGGAAGGGTTAAGCACTCCACTGCCAACTGACAGGTGGAGGTCTAAGTTCATGAGCCACTCTAGAGGAGGAAGATGTAACAGCAGCTTGCTCCTGCAAAACTTACAGCCTGGAAAACCCTCGGGGGCAATTCTATTCTCTTCAATAGGTTTGCTTTGATGTCAGCAGGTCTGGTTGTTGGTTCGGGTATATAAATATATATACTTTATACACTTTTTACAAAAGAACAGTTATTAAACAGTTATCATGCCACTGGATAAAACTGATGAGTAAGGACAATCAGAATATAGAATGACTTGCAAACTAGGCAAGTAAAATGCATCATTGCCATATAGAGAAGGAAAAATCACATCAATTTGTGTTTGCCTAGATCTATGATCCTTATGTTGCCTTCACAAAAGCTGGCACATCTGCTGTAAGAACGTGGAAAATGCACCTCACGGTTTTTAAAAGATTGCTACTTGAGTGAAGCATGAACTAACGAGGATATTCTGAGGGAGGTAGACCCTTGACTGAAACTGAAAATGGAAGAGGAGTTCTATTTTCATGGTTCCTTCTGTATATTAACACACCTTACAGACTTGCAGAATACTGCAATTTGCTTTTTCCCCAAGAACAAAAAACAATAATTAAGCATGTTCCGCCTTCTCATTAGTGACTATATTTTGAGGGCCACATAAAAGTAAAGGGTGTTTTGTTGCTCCCTTTCTATAGATTCCTTCTTTCCTGTTAATATGTAACGAGGTAATATGAAGTACTCTTTAAAAAGATGTTAATTCAAAACCTGTATAGGCAGGAAGGTATTGTAAAGTTGAAAAAGGACCAACTAACTTCTGTAAAGCACATCCACTTGAAACCAATAACATTTAGCCAAAGAAAAGGAGGATGATCTTCATGCGATGAAATGGAACAATGCCGAGTGAACAAGTATAGCTAAGTCTGTATGGCTTGAGTGTGTGATCCGGAAAGTTATATGGAAAAGTATAAGTATATTGTATGTGGCTAAGCATGGGGTTATTGTTGTTTTGTTTTTGAGAAAACACTCCCAATTGTTAACATTGGTTAATGGAGAATAGAGACTGTTTGGGGTGGGGTTTTTACATTTTTCTTCATTCTGGTACATATTGTGAGTTTCTTGGTTTTGTTTTTTTTTTTTTGACAAGGAGGATATTCTAGTTGAATAATAGAGAATTCTAAAAAGTCTGCTGAAAACAAAGGAAGAGAGAAACAAATGTTCCAGATATATTTGTTCTTTGCTTCTTCTTGAAATTCTTTTCAAGATAAAGAATTGTTAAACGGTGCAAATCTCTGTCTGCTTTGAAGATCATTATAAACCTAACTTTTAGAGAAAAGTGAGGAGATCTCAAGATTTGAAGTTTGTTTTGTTCTGTTGTAACTAGCGAAGTCGTTCTAAGATTTAAGATCCCAAGTGAATTATTAATACTGCCTGTTTCCTTTCTTTTGTGGCTGTGGCATCTGGACAAGAGCTACTCCGTGGAGTTGATGGCAGATAATTAAGAACCCATACAGGGATACATATTATTGAGTCAGAAAGGGTCGGGGAGGGAGTGGTAGAGTGTTGATCACTTCTATGAGGACCTCATGAAGCAAGTGGAAAGGACCGACAGATGTTTGATGACTAGAGAAAACTACTTATCTTGTGTCCTCATTCCTAGCTTTGCCAAGGATCAGGAGTAGATGGTATCGATTCTGCTTGGCTCTCGTGATTTCAGTTCTGTCGATAACTGGGACTGCTGTCGATCTGAGACAGTCTTATCATGAAGGAAGTGTTACTGCATAGCTCCATATTGTCATTTCAATAATACCAGCCAACCTCTGGGTGAGTTAAAGAAAGATTGAAAAAGGAGAGTTGAAGGGAAGAGGGCAGTAGATGGGTAGATGGAAGAGGTAGTGGAATGGAAAATGCAACGGGCATAACACAATCCAGTACATACATGGTGCCCCTAATTACCTGGGGCTTGCTTTATAACACTGGACCAAATTAATGTCCAATTTCTCATTCAGATACAAATATTTAAAAACAAATCCAATTCCTTGTAATGATGGCACACGTACAAATCTTAATGATCTTGAACAGCTGGCATAACCCCACGCCCTTGGACCTTCCTACTGAAATGATAGGAAACACTATTAAATCCCACTCATCCTGTTACTTCTTTAACCAAGCTTTTAGTATTGTGTCGTGATATCACTGGATGAGCATTGAAGAGCGGTTCAAACCCATCAGGATCTCCTTGGAGAAATTTAGGGCTATCTTCTCCCTTAGAGATAAAAGGTCTAAGAGTATATTTTGAATAGATATATGGAAAAAACTAATTTTGGCCAAATTAAAAAAAATAATAGCTAAACGTTGGTAGAAGGAAGGAATGAGTCATAGAAGATTTGAGCCAGCATTCATTGCATTTTTGCAAGAACATTAGAATGTGTCCTGTGATTAGTGATGTGTATAGATTTTTGAAGTGTGCCAACTTTCTCCTCTTGCTTTTCTCCAATTTTAAATATAATGCATGAAATATGATCTAAGCTATTAATCTAAACACTATTCTCATTCGTTTCAAAGCATGGATATTGCTCCAAAGTATTTTCACAAATGGCTCTGTGCTTTATCTTGGTTCTGCATTCACATTCAAGACCAAACAAAGCTTGCTCCCTCCTTCTCTTCATTGCTGAGCCAAAAGAGCCAAGCTCAGTATCTCCAATTCCTGCTGTGCTTTCATTGGTTTTACATCCCTCTGGGCATCAAAAGGAGTCCAGTAGGAACCCTCTCAGTTTTCACATCAGAGAGGTGAGAACAAAAACCACAGTGTGTGTGTGGGGAGGAGGGGGGGGCTGATAAGGAATCTGGGAAGGAATAAAAGTTTAGGGCCCTCTAGACTCTGGAAGAAGGAGGCAGGTGAAGGATTATCAGTGGTCTATAAAGAAATAAAATGTTTTCTGATAGAAAAGCAGCACAGAGGAAGAGGGAAGAGTTGTTGACATGTATGTGCAACCTTGCAAGCAAACGGAGACGCTATGTATAATGAGCACGGTGGATCAGAAGATATCGGTTTACATGGTCAGACAGATTCATTTGAACTTTTCTCACACAGTGGCCACTGGGTTCCTGAAAGACTAGGATGCCTTATAGTTCTCTGGTAATGACTAACAAGAGCCTCAGACTAGAACCAGCCAGGTGGTATAGAGATACTTGTCCACTTCTTTCCTGGGAATTTTTTTTACAACAAAAACTGCCGTCTTATATACTTATTCTTATTTCTCTCTGTGTCTTATTTATCTTATTTCTCTCTAGGTCTGTCTCTGCTGTCTCTCTCACACACATTAAAAGTCAAAGGAGCCCTGGAGGCACTGTCAGGTAAGTAGTGTGTTGCTAACCACAAGCTCAGGAATTCAAATCCACTAGTTACACCGCAGGAGAAAGATGTGGCTTTCTGTACATATAATGACTTAGCCTTGGGAACTTGGTATAAAGTGAATTCTAATCGACTTGATAGCAGTGGGCTTTGGTTTGGGCTTTTGAAATTTAAAGTGTAATGTTTCTTTAAAGGGATTGTGTTGCCTTAAATAAATTAAATAATGTTCCCTTAAATAAACAGCTATGTTTTCAAAATAGATATCTAAATGAATTCAGCTATTCTCTGTCACAATGTATTTTGGAATTTCTCAGGCCTGACTTTCTAAGCAACCTTCCCTAAATATGCCTGACGTAGCCTCCTTCCTTCTATTTTCCCCCTTTGCCTCCTCTATCCCTTTTGTTTATCTTTTTCTTGTGAGTTCCCTCCTGTTTTCTAACATTTAACACCCACTAAATATTAATTACATCGATTTTAAAAAGAGCAGCTATCAAGTCTTGAATGGCCCAATATTTGGTAGCTGAGTTTTTGTTTGTTTTGTTTTTAGTACTGCATAGTGTTTCCATCTGTTTTACATAAGGATGTCTGAGTTAGAACTGACGTGACAGCACTTCACAAAAAAACAAAAACAATCAATTATTAAATACATCGGCACAAGGGATTCTTTTAAACACTTCACATGCATCAGATCCTCTTAATGGCAACATTATCATCTGATTGATTATTCCCATTTTCCAATAGGAACACCGAGTTTAGGGCACGGGACAGCTACTTTCCCAAGTGTCACAGTTGAAACGCTACAGATTGAGGTTTCCTAATTAGTACCTTCCTTCCAGGGAGACCCCAATGGCGAGTGAGTAGCAGGAAGACCCTTGGTGAGATGGCCTGAATAGCAGCTGCGGTCATACAGAACATACATAGCAATGGTCAGGGTCACTCAGGACCATGGAGCAGTTCTTTCTGTTGTACCTAAGGTGGCTGTGAGCCAGAACTGAGGTGACGGCAACTAACGACAGTGACATTAGCAGCCTAGAGACAGAGTCCATCGTCACTATGTTAGGATAAGATGAAGACCTGAAAAACAGCTGCAACCTATTCGGAAAGAATGGCTAGGATCAGCACACCAACCCAGAGACGCTGTCCCTGCACAGAGCTGCTAAGGCACCGAGAGTACTGTAGGGCCAACAACAGCTCAAGACACAATGTCCCCTCACTGGAGCACACCGTGACAGAGGACATTATGGGGGGCGGGGTGGCAGGGAGTTAGTCTGGTCTGAGCACCTCACAGTGGGGTGAACCAAGAAGGGACCATAACACATCAGCAATGGGAGCAAAAGCAATGCCACCAAGCCCCTGAAGAGCCGCCCAAATAAACTTCAGTCTTGGAGGGGCAGTTCTGGAATTCCCTCAGACCCAGTGGGGGATAGTCATAAAGGTCAGTGGACAGACCTGGAATTATGTATGCTTTCTTTTTTGCTAGTTATTATCTTTGTTTGCCTGCTTTTCATTCAATCTTTTGTTTTCTTTTTGTTTGGTCTTTGTTATTGTGGATTCACCTACCTTATATAAGACAGACATGGGAAGCAAGCTCAAGGAGAAAGCAACAGAACCCACCATTCCATTGGGACTTTGGGGAGAAGGAGGTGGGGAAAGGAGCCATGTGAGCAAAAACTGTCATCGATAGGGGAACAAGTAGGGAATTAAATTCAACAATGAGGAGACATAGAGATCCTGGGGGTGTTAGAGCAACAGCGATCAAGTTGAGAGGAAGTACTAAGATGCAGAAGAAGGGTGAGTGTGATGGTGGGGCAGGAGAAAAGTAGAAGGAAACAGGGGAAAGATCTAGGAAGCAAAGCTATGGATAGAGGTATAAATATAGGTGTGTACATATGTAAATATGCTACTTCATAAAAAGAGAGGTATGGGCCTATGTGTGTACATACACGTATAAGGCAATAGACTGAGGCAGTGCATGGACATCAGGTCGCTGTTCATGCCCTCTCTCAATGAAAGAACACTGTGTTCTAACAACCTGGCATTCTGTGATGCTCACCCTCCAGGCACCATCACTGGAGACAAAAATGGGCGCATAAGCAAATGTGGTGAAGAAAGTAGGTGGTGCCCAGCTATCAAAAGATATAGCATCTGGGGTCTTATAGGCTTGAAATTAAACAAGTGGCCATATGCCAAAGAAGCAACAAACCCACATGGAAGAAGCACACCAGCCTCTGTGATTATGAGGTGTCGACAGGATCTGGCATCAGAAGACCCCAAAGAAAACAAACAAACAAATGAGAAACAACACCACCATATTATTGAGATTGAGGGTGGTCAGAGTAGAGACCCCAAACCCATCTGTAGACAATGGCACATCCCCTCACAGAAGTGTCACGAGGAAGGGATGTGCCAACCAGGGTGCAATGTAGTACTGATGAAACACACAATATTCCTTTGGTTCTTTGAGGCTTCCTCACCCTCACTATCATGACCCCAGTCCTGCCTTTCACTGCGGACTAGACCAGAGCATGTGCACAGGTACAGATAAGAGATAAGCACTCACGATACATGGAATCCGGAAAGAGGAATGGGAGTAGTGATACCAGGAGGGTAGAGGGAAGGAAGGTGGTTAAAGGAGAGGAGGAGGAGGAGGGAACCAATCGCAATGATGGACACATAACCACACCCACCACCTTCCAGGAGGACGAACAACAGCTGGGGGAAAGCAGTCAGCTATCGGTGTAAGATATGAAAATAATAATAATAATTTGTCAAGGGGTCATGAAGGTGGGGTGAGGGGAAGGAGGGAAAAAAGAGGAGCTGATACCAGGGGCTCAATAGAAAGTAAATGTTTAGAAAATAATTATGGCAACATATGTACAAATATGCTTGATACGACTGATGTATAGATTGTAATGATAGCTGTAAGAACCCCAATAAAATGATCTTTTAATAAGTAAAGAAGAAAAGGTTTCTCTGCCCC
This sequence comes from Tenrec ecaudatus, assembly GCF_050624435.1. Classification (NCBI taxonomy): domain Eukaryota; kingdom Metazoa; phylum Chordata; class Mammalia; order Afrosoricida; family Tenrecidae; genus Tenrec; species Tenrec ecaudatus. The sequence continues at coordinate 30,346,596 of NC_134533.1, read as the reverse complement.
TTGACTCTAATCTCACCCCAACCCAACAAGACAGAGACTTGCGGGAGCACAGGGTCTACCCGCAGCTCACTATAAAGCAGCAGACCTATTTGAGCTTCCAGCTCAGCTTACACTTACACGGTTTGCTCTTCCCACACAACACTGACAGGTTGTCAGCCATATCCTCTATTAACCCATCCGCCCACAGATGCCATGTAAATTCAGTCTCCTTCGCTTGCCCCTTGCGATTCACCCTGCCTGAGACTATTCCTGGCGGGTTGTTGCCGCGGTCTAAAACATAAAGATGAATTCCAACACCTCCATGTGCTCTCGTCCGACAATTCCAGCCCACGCCAATTCTTCTGAATTCCCCGACCATTCATCATTTACACTGTCTACGCTACGTCTTTGAGAACCAGCTTTTCTAAAACCTCTTCCCAGAAAGTTACCTGCTGAAGAAAGCAGCCATGTGTACACTGTACCCTTTCCCTGAATGTCTTAACGCACTGCTAACCTATACACTGAAGAATCCAGTAGCTCCTTTCTGAAAATGTCCAGAGTTTCAGAACAATAACAGGAATTTGAAGCTTTTTACTGGTGTTGCAGCTTCAGGATGAATTGGGAATTCTCTACAAAAATTAAGATGTGGATGTCTCCACGTTTCCTATATCTGTAACTTCCTGTTGAAACATCCCACTTCTATTTCCAATCAAGGAAGCATTATTCCTTAGTTGGCTTTGTCATTCACAAGGTAAGTGTGTTCTCCACATTCATTCTTTCAAAAATCCTTGGACTAAACTCCCCAAACAATGAACAATACTAAACACAGTGTATTTCAAAGATGAACTTCTTATAGACTAAGCCAAGCGCATCCATCAGCACTGTAGACAGGATGGATGGCTACGTTCATTTCTCTTTCAGCTTAAGTGGGTCTAAATAGTTTTTCCATCTAACAAGTAATTAATACCTGTTATAGAAAATTTCAATAAGACAATAAATAAAATAGAAGTTACCATGCGGAGATAATAACTACTAATTTTATGATATATATTTCCAAACCTGTGTGTATGTGCACACACATGCACGCACACACACACCATTACATGAGACACCAAAATGGCACTATCCTGGCCACATTGTGTATGTTGTTCTTTTCCACTCACAACACAAATAGCACTTAAGTTAGAATGTTTAGTTCCATTAGTGTTGTTCAATATGAAATTGAGATTATAATTCATTTAGAGATAGCCTTGTTTTCAAATGTTTCATAATATATGATTTACATAATAGTGCATACACACATATATATGCTACATAATATAAATGAAACAGTAACATGCAATCCTGTATAGATAACATATTTCAGAAATTGGGACACACAGAAGGATTTTAAGTTATAGAACAGGAGATCACACGTGGAATTGGGAGAGACTGTTTATGAATAAAATAAAACTGCCAAAGGGACTATTTCAGCACCTACATCAATGATTCAGATAAAATATGCTTCAGGTTCATAAATCTTAACTTCTTGACTTCCCATAAAATGGGACAATGAAGAAGGTAAAGTGAGTGGGCAATGGAAGAAGGAAGGGCTCACATGGTTAGGTTTTCAAGATAAATTAATGACAACATACTTGATACGCCTCCTTACCCAAGATCTGCCTTTCAGTGGTAGATAGTTCACTGCAGAGACCTGAATTATTAAATAAATAGGAGACCACATATGTGCATGTGCTATACGTGCACACACATTAGATGTAATTGTCAATATGTAAATCTAAAAGTTTACAGAATGATCCACGGGTTATGTAGCTAAACAAGGGGAGTTTCCAAGGATGGGCTTCTTAGGCACTTCAGGGTTTGGATTCTGGGAGGATAAGGAGATGTGCAGAAGCTAGTGAGAGCATAGGGGCTGTACAAATAGTGAATGTCATAGACGTCAGAGGTTCAAGTCCAGCGTAAGGCACCACAGAAGAAAGGGCTGGTGATTTTGTCATATCTATTTCTGAAGACTTAGCCATAGTAAGCCTTATGTAGCATGGTTCAGCTGTTTCACCCATGGGGTCAGAATGAGGTAGGCGCACTATGGGTCAGGATTGACTCACTAGTAACTAATATAACTAGAGAGGTGAAATCTCTTGCAAACCAAGAGAATAAGGTATTTCAAATGGGGGAATGGTGACTGGCTTTAGCAAATGCAGCCGATTCTGAGAAAATGAGGACTGGGTGCTTTCGAAAAAATTGAATGGATTCCAAGCAAACAGGGAGGTTCTTGATGTTCAGGCTAAATGCAAATAGAGATCTAAGCAGATTCCCCCCTCCTTTCCGTGTTTATGACAATCCTCACAGCTAGGATCCTATTTGTTTAGAGTCTGTCTTGCCCAGAACTTCTATGGTCCCCCACCTATAAAGTGTTGATAATAAGACTTGCCACTTAGGATTAGTTGATAGAATGTTGGCAAAGCACCTAAGAATCTTGGGACGAAACACTCCAGGCAGACACGATACGTTATTATTATACTCAGCACCGCTCTTTGTTATTGGAAGCTTGCTTATTTCTCAGCTACTCCACAGCTTTGACAGGGGAGGGTGGGCTCTAGGTTCCTGCTACCTGGCAGAGTGTGATACCTGCTAACTTGACTGAGGAGGCCCAGAGAGCTACAGTCAGGGCATCTCTTCTTCTCCTTGGAGGGCTCCCAAAATGGCAAGTAGTGGGATCTGACACAGTCTTTCCTGAAGACTAGGAGGCAGATACAAAAACTCCAAGGGGGATTTAGAAGTAACGGTAGCCATGATTTTCAACACAAGTCTAAGGACCCAATCAGCTGGGGAAAAGAAACTTAGAACTGCACTTTTTTTTTTTCTGGCGCATCCACAGTTTTTCAGCATAAGTTGTCCTTCCAAATCACCTTTGAACATAACAACAACAACAATAACAACAACAAACCTTCTGGCTTCCACTGTGTAACTAAAGAATGGAATAAGCAAATGATCTGAGTGAGTCTGGCTAAGGAATTGCCTTTAATTAAATGGAGTTATTCAGGGGGTAGGAAAGCATGGCTTGGATCTCTAATCTTGAGAAACCCTGAAACACATCTGCTGGTTTTTAAAAATGTAACCACAGTAAAAATTTTAAAAAGAAAAAATATAATCTGCCCAAATTTAGAAATCTTCCTAATTGATTACTAACCTAATGTTTCAAGGTGCTAAAAACATATAAAAGAAGTAAGAGACTTCCCCCAAATCACAAGGGTATTCTTGATCACCTTGTCTGCCAGATAAAGCCGAGTCTAGGCAGAGCTAAACATCTGGGTGGGAGTAGTATGAAAATCGCTGAGACACCGTCACCATATGTTGCCGCAAAATGGGCAGCCCCATTCATCCAGGCTTTGCTTATGCTTTATATTAATGGACCCTGTCAGGGTAAGCAGGCAGCCAACTAGCAGCACATGCTGTTCACATGTGGCTGCTCTGATCCCCTTTTCAGAGGCAGTTCAGGGGCCAGTCTGCCTCCCTCCTCCTCCCCCCGCACCCCCCATTGCCCAACGGCCGTGTGTGTGTGGCAGCACCAAAGCACCAGGCACTTGCTCCAACTTCTGAATCGGGAGGCATTCTCTCCACCTAATTAATACCTAGGTAGTGATATTTTTTTAAGAAATGATCCTGTTTTCTTGTAAAGACTGTGTTAAAAGAAAGATGGAGTTGGTGAGGGATATTCTTTCATCTGCATTTATTGATCCATCTTTCCTTAGTTCAAGTCCAAATTCATTATTAAGGACTTTGGTGTCTGCTCTGAAGATAAGGGGGAAAAATCAGAGGTTCTGAGCAGAGGAAAGATGGGGTCTGACCTATCACTTCCATATATGTTGATTGCTCATCGGAGATAAGATTATACAGTGGTGTGGACACTGAAGTAGCAAGAATAGACAAAAGTTACTATGATGAAAATATATGAAATAATTATGTAGGTGAACACCACTGTAGTCTGGGGTCATATCATTGGGAATGGAGAACAGGGAAAATGGGACATGTGTTTGTAGGGAGAAAGTATCCAAAAATCCTTATATAATTAGACTTCCACTTACTCATATATCCTTGTTTTTCTCTACTCCCTGGCATTAGTCAAAATTAAATGAGTTTACACAATTCAGATTTATTTATATATCCAAATTTGTTCCTCTTGTTCTTATTTAATATTTGAGCTCTAAACTGAAACCTTGAGATAGCTGTTAATATAAATGATATCATACCGTATGTATCAGCCTTCAAATAAAGCTTACACATTAGCCTTCCTACCCCCAAAAGAAGGTGTTACTCAGATTAGATTTTCAAAGGGCACAAAAATAGATATTTTTATTTAGCTCACGAGGCTGATAATTTATAATAATGAACCAAAGGCAGCAATGAGGATCCCCTGGGAGGGCTTTTCAAATAGCTTGAGATATTTATTTACTTAATCATTCACTCACTTGGCTTTTAAATAGTCTTTGCAAAGACTTGGGTCTTGCAGAATTAAAGAATTCTGTTTTAAAAAGTAAAAAGTTTTATGATTTGAGGAACAAAGATGAGCTTCTTATAATAAAAGATGGTCACCCACCCCGTAATCACCAGTTCCTTGATTATAACTATTGCACAAGATTGTAAAGGCTGTATATCATTATGGGAGCAGACGGCCTCATCTCTTTCCTTGTAGCCAATGGTGAGTTTGAACCACTTACCTTATGATTTCCAATCCAAGGCATGCCTGACAGTACCACCAGGGATCCCTAATTGAATATTACTCTGTTCTAAATGAAGCCCTGAAATAAAGTCCTGATACATGCTACAATATGAATGGACAAGGAAAACATCATGCTGAGAGAAGTAAACCAATCATGAAAAGGACAAGCATTGCATAATCTCACTCCGACAATACATCTAGAAGAGGCAAAAGTGTAGAGACCTGAGTGTCATCGTTACTACCAGGGTGATATAAGGGAGAGGACAGGTCACTAGAAATGAGTCCCTTTTTATGGATATGGAACATTTGACCATGGATATCGGTGATGTTCGAAAGATAGAATTAATAAAAGTGATGTCCCTCAAGTAAACATTTGAAAAAGTTAAATTGGCAATGGTTGTGTTATTTATATACATATATGCATATATAAAACAGTAATAAATACATATATAATAATAATAATAAAGATTCTACTATACGTACTTAATGAGATGTTTCACTCAGCTAACTCATATCACCATGGGACCAGTTGCAGGTTGAACTTGCATCTAAAATGGACATTCGAAGCCTGAGTAGGAAGAGGCTGACCCACCCTGTGCCAGAGACAGCCCCAGCTGAACCCGCAGCTGAGCTGCCTAGAGAAGCAGAAGCGGCTTCAGAGTGGACCGGTCTTGACTCTCCCTGACTGCTCTGTGAGAACTTCAGCTGCAGCTGGAGTGCCCAGCTGAGCACGGACCGCTCTGACTCCCGAGGAAGTGCCTGCTGATCAAAAGTTTCACTACGAGACTCTTCGGGGATGTAAGGGAGGACAAGAGAGGCTGAGACATCACAGACCAGAGGACGTCTGAGCTCAGCCAATCCAAAGCTCAGGAGGATCTCCTCTTTGACTTCAGTAGCGAGTTGTCGTTATGACTTGGAGGCAATAGTATTCCTTTTGATGTATTTCCCTTTTCATTGTTATCTTTAGTTTTTGGAAAAAGAATGAATCCCATTTTTCCAATAAAAAATGGAATCAGATTCTGGGAGTGGGTTCTTATTTTGTCAGGGTCTTTGGAAAAATGTCCCCACAGAATAAGTGGGTTCGATGCATATAGTTGATTTGCACCCACATACATATTGCAATTAATAGCCCTGGGTCTCATGGTGTCTGCCACTATCCTATTGTAGTTTGGTGACCTTAAGTGGATTTTCCACTTGGAGTGACCTCATAAGACAGTGTCCAACTGTAACATGGGATTTTCTATGCTATCCCCTTTCCTGGAGCTGATTGCCAGCTGTTTTCAGTGACTCGGGGGTTAGAATCCCCAACCTTTGGGTGAGCAGGCAGTGAGAAACTCCTGCACCCTCCGTTACAAGTCAGAGTATAGTCACTGTACGGCTGGAGTATCGTTATGTAACACGTACGTCAGGGCTGTGTCTCCTCTGTTGGGAAACTTCCCCTTCCAATTGATGTGTGTAGGAAGAAGTAGAGCCAGAGTGCTCCTGAGGCGAGGAGACTGAGTCTGACATAATTTGGACACATTGTTGAGAGGGCCCAGTCCCTGGAGAAGGCCATCCTGCTGAGAAAAGCAGAGGGGCAGTGAAAAAGAGGAAGGCCACCACGGAGATGGACTGGCACGGTGGTTGCAATAAAGGGCTCAAGCATAGGAAGAAGCGTGCAGATGGTGCAGTGCCAGGCAGTGTGTCTTCCTGTGGTGCATAGAGCTACTATGGCTCCGACCCACCTGATGGCACCTAACAAAATATAACAAAGTTTCAGCATAATCAACTGGGCTGTGTTTGCTGACTATTAGCAAGAAAAGAAGTTTAAGCCTTAAGACAATCTCAGCATGTCTTTCTTGACTAACCATGCAGCAGAAATTAGCTTTTCTGCTACTAATTATCAAGTGAGGTGATAAAGCAAGTATTTCTCTTTTGAAAGCAATCATCTCTAATGTCTTATGATTCTTTGAGGCGAGAGTCTTTGATCTCACCTACTATGAGATTTCAGCTTCCAACTTATTTGCCTCCTAGTGAAACACAAGGTTATAAAAAAATCCAAAGAGATTGTCGTGGGAAACAGAAAAAACATGACACAGTTAGCCAACTACACTAAGGGACAACAGGAAAGAGTTGGGTGGGCTACCGTAATTAAATTAGGGTCCCCTATAATTCTGCCTGGTGTTTCACAGGTTTACAAGACATACTTTCATTTTAGGAATTTTTTAAATTAAAAAAAATTTTAGATGAAATTTATGTAACAAAAATTAATTATTTAAGGATTAATAACTCCATGGCATTTATTATATTCACAATCTGGTGCAATGACAACCTCAATCTCTTTCCAAAATAATTTCACTATCCTGAAAGAACACCCTATGCCCATTAGTCAGATAATTAGATATCCTCATAATATTTGCGCTGCTTTATTTATTTATTTTTTTGCTTTGCTGAATACAGTCTTCCCTAAGATATTCTCCATCTCTGAATGGTACAAATGGCACTCAGCTTAAAACGCAAACACTAATGGTTCAAACTCACCCAGAGGTGCTTCAAAAAGAAGGCCTGAGGACATGCTTTTGGCAGCAACTTTATTTTGCATTTTTTGTATGAGAGTGGTTCATAAATAATACGTAGAGTCAGTCAACTGGGTGATTTCATCGGTTACATCTAATCCACTGTCTGTTTTTATAATGTTTGACTGGAACATAAACATGTCATTTGTTCAACAGCTCCACTCGCATTAGCAGAATAATCTTCACACTTGGTAGAATGAGTAGGTGCAAAAGGCGCCACCGGTCTTGTGAAGCAATGTATTTACTCGGTGATCTAACACAGAAGGAGTTCGCTGTCCTCGTACGAGGCTGTGAACTCCTTGAGTGTCAGGGCTTTGTTTGGTTCACTACAGAATTTCTAGTACGGCGAAGGTTACCTGGCAGAGAGTAGAATCTGAATACTTGTTTTGAATGAGCGAATCAATGAGCCTAGCTATTTCTGACTAAGACTCATGAAATATTCCATTCTGTTCCACTTTTCCTTCTCATGTATAGATTTTCCTTATATTGACAATTGTCATTAATATTTTTAAAATAAAGATAAGGTAAAATCACAATTTACACTCTATTTAGAAAGGTTTTCCACCAAAGTACAATTAAGCGAAAGTACATGTTAAGTTGCAATTTATATTGCATGTTGGAATCCCTGATCTTCATCACCAAGCTCTGAAAGTGAGGAGGACTTGATATTTTGCCTTATAATAATGGTATTGTTAAATATTTATATTTGTAAGATTGAGTATTTGTCAAGCATAATGTTATCTAGCTTTTTCCATGTCTTGTGATATTTTACAGAGCTATCATTGCTTTTTATTGATACAAAATGTTCCATAGTATGAATGTACCAAAACTTGCTTATCCATTCCTCTTTAATTGGGTTTTTTTGGTTCTTTCTTTGTTTTACTATTATATAAATTTCTGCATTAAATATAGGTGTGAAAATGGCTGTTCAGTTGTCATCTTTATTTCTTTAGGGTATATACCGAATACAGTGATTGCTGGATCAGAAGTTGAAGCAATTACAGTAAGTACTCAATAGCCAAAGTTCAACCATAAGTGTATCCCACTTATTTGGAGATTGTCTCAAAAATGGATTTCATACATTGAAAACTATCACAGATCAGACAAGTTGTGGCATGATACCAAGATATCATTTATAGAATAGACAACAGATCACTTAAAAGGCAGAAATAAAAGACTAAAATGGTTATCCGAAGAGAATATGAAACTGCTTCTTGAATGTACGGCGGCAAAAGTGAATGGAAGACCTGATGAAGTAAAAATGTTGAACAGAAAGCTTGAAGAGTCCTTTGAAAAAATAATGATTAAAGTATTGTGATGTATATGAAGAGATGTTCATATAACCAAATGGAAAGAAAATGCTGAAATGACTGTAGGAAAAATATCTGAAATAACATGAAGAAAATAACTGAATAAAAAATTTAAGTACAAGTTGTCATATTGACTCATTCTATGGGAAATATATTGAAGTATACAAAGCACATCAAAAGAAGATGGAAAACGTACACAGTATCAGTGTACTACAAAAAACGTGGTCAATAGTCAAACATTTTGAGAAGTAGCTTATGAACAAGAACTGAAGTTACTGAAGAGAGAAATCCACACGATGTTGAAGGCATTGGTTGAAAACAGGTGCAAAGAATTGACCGAATAAGAATTGAGATTTCCAACAAGCATTCCACCAACCCTGGAAGTGCTCACATTTATTTTAAAACTGTTAATAAAAAAAAGGCTGGATAATGAATAAGGGAGACTGAAGAAAGCTGATGCCTTTGAATTATGGTGCTGGAGGAGAATATTAAATATACTATAGACTGGTAGCAGAACAAATCCGTCTTGGAAGTAGCACAGCTAAAATTCAATAATGAGTTCAAACATAGCAATCATTCTGAAGAGCATGCAGCACCAGGAATGCTTCCTTCTCTTGTACATCGCGTTCCCATGAATGAGAACGAACTCAATGGCAGCAAATACGTGCATATATGCAGATATTCCCCATTCTCCTATGGGATTCCATAGGGGAGAATCTCATCATGCTATTTCTAGACTAAGCTGAATATCTCAGTTTTCAGTATTATCCTTGTTTTTTATTCTCAGTATCTTTGTAAATCTAATCTGTATTGTCTCTGTGGATTGTCATTAGGTTGGCAACATCGGCACATTACAGGCTGCAGCATTGATTTCAGTAAATATTATTAATTAAATGATTTACGGAAACAAAAAACAAAACAGAAAGTTGTACATGCCACTCATCAGAGCTCAAACACATTATAAATCAGGGACTGCTATATATCTATATTATTCAACAACCTTAAATCTGGTAAAACAAGCAAATTAAATATATATTTAATATTTTCAATTGAATAGATTACAAGTCATAGAGATATTCTAAGACAAAGTAGAACTCTTCCATAGCATTTCCAATACTGGAATCTTTATAGAGTCATATATTTTTCTCTCAGAACTGGTGAGTTCCCAGAACCAACTATTTGGTTTCTAGCTAAGTGCTTAATAACTGAGCTACCAAGACTCCTTTAAACCTGGTCATTATCAACAAAAAACCAGGTAGTATTCCAGTCCTTCCTGATGTCCCACGCTCCCGGCAGGGTTAAAATTCTATTGTGCTTTTAAAAAGTAACTGGAAAGACACAGACGGATTTCCATATTCATTTTCTATTGATGATGTTTTAATCCACCTGCTTCACTTTTGAAGTGATCAGAGGATTTTCTATTGAGAGGCATTATTAATTCAGGAGAGTAATAAAGATATTAATAAATGGTGAGTGTTTTATAGCTCTTGCTGTGATCCAAAAATCCAGCTGTGTTCTCTCCACTTTCTCTATAACTAAAAAATGATAGATGTTCTACAATTAAGCCGACTCAATCTGCTGATGGTGCATACGGCTAAAGGGACTTCATTCTTCTTGTGTAAGATGCAACCTCTTTTTGAGTACTATTCTGGACATTGTTTAGCTTATTTTTATGTCTTAGTGGCGTCAAAACCTACCTCTCTAGAGCTGATTTGGAGTCATAATAATCCTATGAAGTAGATCTTCTCCCATTTTTTCCAAGGCTGTAATCTTCTGAAAAAAAACTCCCAAATCTTTCACCATGCAGGGTGACTGCTGGGTTTGAACCACTGACCGCTCACGTGACAGTCCAGAGCTTAACTACTTCACAAACAGATTTATTGTTTAAACAAGATACCCTTTTAACTTCCTATGCCAGTAAGGAACCCACTACTTTTAGGGTTTTTGGAATGGACTATTTGTCTAATGGGGGTACCAGTGAAGGTCAGTATGAAGGCTGCAAAGACACTTGAGTGTAATCTATTTTCATTAAATCAGCCCATCTCTCCTTTTCCTGGAAACAGAACTTTGGTTTGTTTTTTGTAATAAGAAAGGTTCCCTGAACCACTGTTAATAGGTTTATCTCTGGGGTTTGACAACATTTTAGGTACCAGGAAAGGGTTTCTTATCAGTCCTCATCAATTACAGGACTCAAATCTCTTTTTTTGTAGTGGTTAACTTGGTGACGAACTTCTGAGTCATGTTGGACCACTGGATGTTGAAGTTTTAAATTTTGCTTAATTGTCACTCACCGTGTAGCATAGTTGTGATACATTTTTTGCTGTTCACAGTGATTATGAAGAGTCGAGGACAGATACTGCTTAAGATTAAGCCTCCTCAGAGGAAAATAGTGCCAAGAGATCAACTAAATGTGACATCCAATAACCTATCTTCAGCCTCTGAGACTGTGTGCTGAAGTTCTCTCCCTAGATTATTTTTCGTGATATAAAAAAACTTCCCATTTTGCTTAAGGTATATGAGCTTGACTTCCACAATCAGCAACTGAAAGAACCTTGATTAATTTAGAAAAGGGATCCCCTTGAGGGTCTCTCTCTGGAGAGTTCAAAAAGTTAAAAGGGGAATTGTGTTAAGAGCTGAACAAGAACTATATTTGACGTCTAGAAACCTTATTTCAAATTGTGGTCCAGTTATTTTGTGAGGCAGATGACTGCAGGTGGCATCTAAACTCATAAGTGAGAAGGCTATCAGGATATCGTCTCCCACCTATCTTATAGGATTCCTGAGAAGATCAAATGAAATAATAAATGTGGAAATTTTCTGATCGTTCAAAGGGTTGTGTAAAAGTGACGATGGGTTAAGTTTGCATGTTTTATTTGTAATTCAGTGAATTTCATTCAAAAAAATTAGCTGGCCCTTCTTTTCAATGGGGTTATTTTAAATTAGTAATGGGTTATTATGAAGATAATCATATTATGAATTCATGGGTTTGTCTTGAGTCATCAAGTCTCAGGTCTCAGGTTCTTAGGGAATGTCTGAGGTAGAAATAGGGAAAAATGGGAAAAGTCAAGGATGAACTGAGGTGAAGATGGTGTTTATTCATTCATTCAGAAAGCATCTGGGAGCACTGATCAGCAAGTCAGTTACTAAAAAGTGGCCCTGAAATATAGACAGAAAAAACACCCCAACTGCAACTGAGGAAATAGACCAAAATATAAGTAATTGAAATGTGATAAGTATGATGAGAGTGATAAGAATCAAATACTATAGAAATAGAGAGAAGGAATCCACTATGGGGCTTAAAGATACTAAGAAATGTTTCAGTAAGGATTTGACCTTCAAGTGCAGTCCTGAGGAATAAAGTAGTTCTCCTGGGAGACAGAGCTGAAGGGTGTCTGCAAAGTTTAGACCTAAAGAGACACAACAGATGAGAAATTGAATTTGTTTTCAAAATATTTGGTTCCAATATTGGTTCTGCAGATAGACTGTGTGACCTTGGTAACGTTATCTAATATCTCTGGTCTTATATTTCAAGTTATAAACGAGGGTGTTATATAAGCATTAATATATGTCCCAATGCAAAGAGTACTTAAAAATAAACAGTTTCCAAGTGAAGCCCAACTCACATTGACCCCGCATATGTCAGAGTAAAACTGCCACATGAGATTTTCAAAACCTACATTTTCCAAATAGCCAGACTTTCTTCTGAAGCACCTCTGAGTACACTTCCAACTTCGATGTTCATCTAGCAGCTGACATCGTTATGTTCACGATTTGCACTAACTAGAGACATGTGTAGTAGTTACATAATCTCCATTCAACTTGGGAAGGGGTGGAGTTTGGCCATTTGGGGGCTGGAGAGCTATAAATAGCTCCTGGAGGCGGGACACAGATACTCCCTGGGAGACATTCTTGTTGACAAGATACATGGAGCTAAACTAACGGCAGCCAAAGCCTTGGAGCTGGAGGAGCCACGAGGAGACCCATGCCAGTGCCAAGATGCTTCCACTGTCGCTGCATCCACAAGAGTTTCCACCCACTGGCCTGTGATCTTCCTGCATTCAGTGTCAGTGCCTGGCTGAATGGGTATAAAGAGGAATTTATGGACTAGTCTTGACATATGGGGTAATATCGAACTTATGACCTTGATTGATGTGGACTGGTTGAGGATGCTTTATTTTTGTATTAATGCTCTCTGATATAAATTTTCCTCTTACACACATGAGTGTCAATAAGTTTGTTTTTCTAGTCAACTGGGACTAACTACTGTGCGGATACAAAATGTTGAGGGCTAGGAAAGGTAAGTAATTTGACAAAAATTAGCATACAAATGTACAAAACCCTCACTGTTCAGGAATGGATGTTGACTCATAGCTGTTCGACAGCAGAGGGTAGAACTTCCCTTGTGGATTGCTGAGACTGCCCCTGTTTATTTTCAGGAGCAAAAAAAATAACATCTTTCTCCATTGGATTGGCTTGCAAAGCGCAGTCCAATGCATAGCCACTGCAAAACCAGGGTTCCTTCATGTACAAAAGAAAAATGACTAAAATTGTTCAAAGTTATAGCTCATTGGAAATTAATCCTTTGCTACAGGTTTAATTCTTTTCCATGAGTATGTATTTGGTTGGTGCATGAGACTCAGGAGAAGGGCTGGTTAAGTGTGAGGAGTACTCAGACATCTGGCTAGACTGTGTGCTCTGTGTCTCTTATAAATGGGGAAAGGCCACTAATGGCCTCCTATACAAGGAAAGTATACCTTTGTACTCTGACACCATAGGAATTTTCCCAGCAGTTGAGGAGATCATAAAACTGTGATCATAAACAACATGTTACTCTAAATCGATCCCTAAAATTCCCTGTGGTGAAGCTGCCATTCTCTATTTGTAGCTTACACCTCAAGCGAATTACTGTTCCCGGAAAACGCATTGAACTTCTGAATTAGCACATTTCTGCACCAATTTTAATTTGTCTTGTGAAGGGCATCAGAGATGAATCTCATATTCTCACTTAAGAGACAAATAACATCACCTGGGGAAATGTTTGCAAACTTGACGTTAGGATTGTTATAGTTGACTCCCATGATATGCCAACCACTTCCCAAGTATTCATCTCCCCAAGAGATGAAATGGCCATTCTCACAAAAGTATCCAGAAGAAATATGCCAGACTTTACAAAGCAGATCCTCAGGGAATGTCACAAAATATTAGACTGAACCTTTAATGGACACTTTTGGTATTTTCAATGCTAAGCTCATCACAAGTAGAAGATAAATACAAGCTGCATCTAGCATTGTGTTTTTTCAATGGTATTTCCAGTTCTATTCACATTTTAAGACTAAATATATTCTATTCATCATTTGCATCTCTCCATCATTAAATGAAATCTTAGTATCTTTTTTTTAAAAAAAGCTTTCTTTCCTTCCCCTTCTCTCGCTGAGCTTCTGACTGTCAAGCTTGAAGAAGACTTCTGAGAGAGTGAGTTGAACCTTGACCTTCAAGCAGCACTGAGGGGTGCACATTGAGGTGGACCTTAAAAGTTTCAAGATTGGCAAGCATTTGTGTGTCATCTCATAGTACAAGTAACCCCCTCCACACTTCCCAGGTATACAGATTGGATTCCAGAGTAGCCAAATCGATTTTCCAAGGTCACCCAGATTTTACCAAAAGGTCAAAACAGCACTCAAACCTAGGACTTTGACTCAAAATTGAGCAATGGGCGTTTCCCATGCCAACAAGCATCATCAGTCTCTTGGTTCATCATTAGCATCTCAAGTTCTACTATTTAGGATTATTTTGGGGGGAACTTAATTCTTCTATAGGGTTTTGCATTTTTACACTTTTTAAAAACATTATGCTGAAGCATGAGAATCCAGCTAGTCAACCCTGAGCAGCATCCTGCAGAAAGCCCTTTTGGAGAGGGAAGGAAAAAACAGGCTAGAGCAAAGTAGGAATAGTGAATGATTTTTGCTCACACAGGGACTGTATTCATGGAGTGATAATGATACAGTATTAAGGCTTAAGAGTGAGTTCAGAGAATGAAAGTCAGAAGGCCAATGGGAGGGAAACAGGAGGAGAGCAGAAGATTCATATCCTTCTCCTTAGTGGGTCAGCCATGAGCCCTGGTGGTCTGGTGGTTACACATTGGGTTGCTCACCCCAAGGTCAGTAGTTTAAAACATCACCCTATTCACTCTAAAGGGAAACAATAAGGGTTTCTTTATCAGAAAGAGTGAGTATTGGAAGCCCACAGGGGCAGATGAACTTTGTCCTATAGGGGTACTATTACCAGGTCAACTAAATCCTATCCAGGAGCCTCGTGGCTTCTGTTTTCATATGAAGCAGAAGGAACAACTGAGTTTCTTGGAGTCACCATTCAGGGTTCACCTTTGGAACCTCTGTGTTAGAGGATCGTAGTTTAAAAAGAGTCCCGCTGAAAGCAGGCTTTGTTTCCTATAGACCTCTCATTTTAACAATCCAATATTTATAGAATGTAAGTTAGAAATTTTATATTGTCAAAGGTGACCCTCTCAAAGAAAGATTTTCAGCTGGATTCTTGCCTAGGGGAAACCACTTTGTTTTTGATGTTGGTGGCTTGAGAATCCATGCCAACTTACAACAGCCCCGTCAGCACAGGATAGTTATTTTATTGGGGTTTCAAGATTATGACCTTTCAGAAGCAGATTGTCACTTCTGTCTTCAAGGCAATTCTAGTGAGATAAGAGAATAAATAGTATCAGAGAAGTTTTATATACTTTCTCAGATATTTCTTAAAAACATTCATTTATTCCTCTGACTTTCCCATCAATGTTCTGAGATAGGCAATATTATTAACCTGTCTCTACCAGTATGAACACTGAGAGTTAGAGATATTTTTTACATTTAAATAAATAAATAAAATTATTTTTCAAAGCACATAGGTAATGTGTACTAATGTCTCTATTTGAACACATGCAAATCAGTATCAGAGCCTGTTTTTCCAAGTACTACCTGAACTATTGAAGTTCTGTTGGACAATGATTATATATTGGGCTGCTAACCACAAGGTCAGCAGTTTGATACCACCAGCCACTCCATGGAAGAGAGACGGGGTTTTTAATTCCTCTGAGGAATTAGTCTTAGGAACTCAAAGGGGGCAGTTCTACCCTCTCCTATAGGGTTGCTAAGAGTCAGCATCAATTCAATAGCAGTGAGTTGAGTGAGATTTTAGCTGTTTGTATTTTCTAAGTCATAACTATATTATAATTATGATCATCAGGATTCTGTACACAAATGTTCTTCCATAAGTATCTACAGACTAATATGTGATTAATTGAATCAAAACACCCCTACTCCATGTGAGTCACAGGGTTAATGAAGAATAAACACAACCAATGTCAGTGAAGAGAAAATCCTGACCTCTACCATATGTCAGTTGTCAAGTTCCTTGTGTGTTAACTTGTTTTAAGACAGAGTTATTTCTTGGATTAAATTTTCTAAATTCTTTGGCTCATTTCTAGTGTTCACTTAACTGTACATGGCGTGACTCTCAACAACAAACCAGGATTTTGTTTATTTGTATTTTTATCAGAATAATACCACGCAAGTTTAAGAAATGAACATTGGTTGCCACATGGTAGAAAAATAAGAACCAGGAAAATTGTGGCATCTGGATAATTGGTAGTTAAGAACTGGTGTTTGGGATAATATTTATAATACCTGAGCAAATCCTTCCTTCTCCAAGTGAACATTCAAGCTATATTTCAGTCCTAACCCCCTATTGTCTCAGCTGTCTTCTATGCTCTTGCCTGCCAGTGATGCGCACCAGCAACAAACAGATACTTGTGCCAACTTAACAAGCATCAGAATTCCATGAAGGGCAAATCAACCGATTGGAAGGCTATTAGAGAAATCCATAGGGACATTTAATATTAAATTAAAGATTTTGATCTTATCTTTTTACTTACTTACTATACACTAAGTTCTAATTTTTCCAAACACTAGGAGTTTCTATGTTTTGTTTTCATCCTACTTGTGTAAGTATAAAAACAAACATTTAACCCTTTGAATTTCTAGAAGACAAGGTTTTTTTTTTTAAGAAAATGGTATCTAAAAATAAAGCAAAACAAAGAAAAACAGTGAAAGTCTTTCTTTCCCCTTTATCTTTCTACACAGGAATAAACAAAATTTAAAAAGTGAAAAGAAATATGAGCTTTAGTAATTACTTAACCCAAGCTCCTTATTTTTTAAAGATAATTGTGTTTTGCACTCTTACAGATTTTTTAAAAATTAAATACTTTTACTGGGGGCTCTTACATCTCCCTTCACAACCTCTACATTCACATTGTGCCAAATACATTTGTACATATGCTGCCATCATCATTTTCAAAGCATTTTCCTTCTACTTGAGCCCTTGACACCAGTTCCTGATGACCAAGCCCCTTATTTTAATAGAAGGAAACCAAGGGTCAAAAATGAAGGACATTTCCCAAAGTCACTTGCTTAATTAAAAGCAGAATCATGTTCTGACAACTAATTTCCCAGTCAGTTGCTTGTGACGTACACTTTTGTCTTTGCTTCTCTCTAGGACCATGACAGTATACTCATCCACTCTCGATAGGAAGGGGCTCAGAGATAGCGACTGTGGTGACGGCTCAGGACTGAGTAACATGTTATTCCCTTGCGTTGACTCTCAACCAACGCAGCCACACTTAATAACAACAAAAACATGGCTGAGGGTGATACAATTGGATAGCATAACTTTCATGATTTTATCATTTTTATAATGGCTTTACTAGTACAAAAGACAGGTGACTTAAAACTACATGTTAGAGCAAAAGATATATAGTAGAAGCTCTTCAAGAAAGAGAGCAAGATAGCCATGGTGTTGGATGAAAATGAATTAACTAGGGACATACATTTTCAAGTAAAGGTAAACCTCTCAAATTTACCTAAAGAGTTGCCAGGAGGATGAAATTTATGTTTACTCTCCACCTTGGCAATTATCTGGTTCTTCAAAGAACTTGGGTTAATTATCTTTAAAAGTACATTATTTTTAAATTGGGTGGCATTTTTTAAAATGTCACATTAATTGTGTCATCACTAGGACAAGGCAACACCCACACTCGATGGTTATTACAACAATCTTTCATTAGTACATGTATCCAGATATGGGACAAAGGTCATGGAAAACACTCATTCATAAAATCTGCCCTTCCTTCTTACATCTATGCTAATTTGGTTCATTTATATAATTTTCATGCAGTACAGTGGTAATCTATAGATGCAAACTAACCTCCAGGTCATTTCCTGGAATATGTGCTAAATAATTTGGTTAGTGATTATGATAAAATACATTTTAAAAATCTGATCTTTCTACAAGAGGAAAAAGTAAATTTATATAACATAGATGAATACAGTTATGTGTACTAATCAATGCACATATGTACATATTAGAGGGCTTAAAAATTCATGGAAAAATTCTATTACTTTTTATTCCACTATTTTGAACCTCCCCATTGAAGTAAATTCATATAATCATATATTGTGTATGTAGCTATATAGAAAGAATGATTGTTTATGTAATTTACAGTTTTTATAATTATAGAAAACATAATTTACATAAACATTAAAACCAAGAACCAATCTCACTGCTAGGCTTCCATTTTGGTTTGTAACACCTTTATAGGACTGAATAGAAATACTGCTTTTGCATTTCCTAGGCTATAAATCCTTTGGAGGCCAGAAAGCTTTCCCTTTCTCCTGTGAGGCTGCTGGTGTGTTCAAGCTTTTGACCTGTGGCTGGAGCCAGGTATGTCACTGACTCCACTATATAAAACAGCTACAGTCACTAAAGAATCAAGGACTCAATGACTAAGTGATTAGCCCCAAATTAGTCTAAACAAGTATATAAGTATACTAGTTTTCTGTTGCATGTATAAATGAAGAACATTTACTGCATAATAAGTCTGTTAAGGATCAGAGAGGAAACATTTGGGAATGCTAAAACATTACACATTTCAAAATATTACAGTGTGCTTCCATAACACAAGTCCCAATATATTTTATGAATGGAAATCTTACAAATCATATTACCCATGATTAAATTAGAAATCAATAACAAAAGGAGATTTAGGCCACACACAAAGATGTGAAAATAAAATGACATATTCATAAAAAAACAAGCACAATGAATTAGAATACATTTTTAGATGAATGAAAACATAAAACAAAAAATTATGGGATGCAGGAATAGCAGTGCTCAGAGGAAAATGTATAGTTCTATATTGCAATATGAAAGAAAGAATGAGGCAATGAGGTTTTTAAATTCAATAGCTTAACAACACTATAAGATAATAGAGGAGGACCAACATAAATACAAACCAAGCAGCAGAAGAAAGTCATAAGGTAATAATAAGGTTCAAAAGAGAAATAGAGATGAGAAAAAAGAATAGAAGACTCATAAATCAAAAGAATAATTATTTAAAAATTTCAACAACATTCACAATCTTTAGTAGCATAGACAAAACTAAAATTCAAATATCCCAAATGAAATACAAAAGAGGAACTTTATTTCCAACCTAACAAAAATACTGAATATGATGGGTTGTGGTAATTATATAATTGTCAATTTAAGAATTAAGCATGTAGAGGTGGTGTCTAGCCTATGAATCATATCATAGCCAATGTAGCTTCTGTGTGGGCATAGCCTTCCCCTAAGGATTCTGGGATTTGCTGTATTTCCTCCTCGGAGGTGGGAGACTCTCTGCTCACACCCTGGGAGAAATAGCAGCTGACAAGACACATGGACCCACCCTGATGCAGAGACTCCTGCCAGCACTGATATGTTTCCAATGCCACAGGATCCAAAGACTTTATACCCACTGGCCTGTGATCTTTACCCTACAGTGTCATTGCATGTATTTTGTGAGTCTGAAGAGGACTTTATAGATTGTTATCAGACAGATGGGCTAATATTGGACTTATGGACTTGATCTGACTGGGTTGGGATGCTTTCTCAATGTTTATTTGCTCTTTTACATAAATCTATTTTTATATACATATGTGTTTTCATGGATGTGTTTCTCTTGTCTACCCAGACTGACACATGGGTGAATACTATAATAATTGTGTGTCAAAAATTAGATAACTTCGATGAAAGAGAAAATTCCCTAGAGAGTCACAACAATCAAATGTACACAAGAAGAAACAGAAAGTCTGCATAGATTTGTTTATGAGCTAAATATATTGAAGTGTGAGTTAAAAGTTTCCATGAAGGAAAAAAACCATCCTCAATGGTTTTAATGGTGAATTGTACCAAAAGATAAAGAAGACTGTAGGCCAGTGCTCCACAGGTGCCCCATGCCATAGAAGAGGACAGAGTTCCCAACTCATTCTATACTGCCAGGTAAAGATATTCTATGCAAAGAATAGAAATATTTTATAATCCCCCAAATGTTTCATCTCTGATGTTTAACTGACTTATCAGGCAAAGGATTTATCTCACATAATCCATATGCAGTAAGGGCATATCCGTGTACTTTCATTTATATATGCAATAATATAAAATATTCCTTATGAATAAAGTTGCATTAATTCTAAATGGCATAGTAGCAAACTGAATCCAGGGGTTTATAATAAAAATTTTAAAATATATTTATGATAGTCAAATAGAATTTAATCTCAAGAATCCCAAGTTGTACTTACAATAAAATCAGTGAAATTAATATTCTGTAATAATAACATATAAAAACGACCTTGTTGAATTCAATAAATGCAGAAAAAGCAAATGTCAAAATCCAATACTTGTTCATTAAAAATATACTCAGTAAGTTAAGAATGGAAAGGAACATCCTCTAGCTGATAAAAGAAAATGTGAAAAATCTGATTTATTCTTAACTTTAAACAAGACAATAATGATGTCTCAGCTCACTTCCACTCAGTGTTCTACTAAAGGTCCTTACAAAGACAATTCGACAATAAGGATAATTAATGTATTTCAGATTATAAAGGAAGAAGTAAAGTTTTATCTACAACCTTATGAATTTATATAGAGGAAATCTTAAGAAAGCCACTTCAAGAAAAGAAAAACAGAATGAGTAAGCCATTTAAGTAATGTGGCAGAACACAAGATCAATATACATTAATTCATTTCATTGCTATACACTAGCAATGCCTAAGCCAGAAATAAAATTAAGGGAACTCAAGTTGCAATGGCATGAAAAAATGTACTTAGAAATATATTGAAAGAAGATGTATATGATTTGTATATTAAAATGTAATCAATAAATATAATATTTTCCCACTCACTTTAGTATGCCCTATCTTTTACAAAATAAAAGTTATGAGTTGAGGTATATCAATAAATGTCGGACACTTAATTTTAACACTTCCAGCACTCTACCTTTGCATTTGGAATAAGGATATCTGCCATATTGAACGTGCTGGGAAGAAGCTTCTGCCTTAGTTTACTTCCTCCACCAACAAAATGAAGAGCAAATGGTCTAAGAAGTAACAATGGACAAAGAAATTTGCACAACCCAACTTCTAGGCTCCCTCTTTTTTCAGCACACTGGCCTTAACAGTGTTTGCCTTTTATTCTGATCCTGCTTCAAGATGTTTAATACAGCTATGTGAGGGCTTAGGTTTATTTTCTTTCTATAGATCTACAAATACATTCCTCTCCATCCCTGCTATTGCACTGCAAGGTCATTTCCTTTAATTGTCCAAATCCATATCTGAATGACAGACTCCTCCTTAGATGAGTTGGTTCCTGGTGTAGGCTTAAGGATAGGAGTTGATTAGAAAGAACTAAAAATTCGAATGCGTCATATGCAACTCTATCTTTATTGGTAAGATGGTAAAATGGACATTGGACTCATGTAAATTCTTAAATGGTTCCAGAGTTGGAAGGGTAAAGTGAAAGTTATTCACTGTCTTTTCAAAGGGAACCAGCATGTCATAAATCACACAAGGTCATGAGCGTGTTGTACATAAGCAGGTCATCGTATTGCAACAACAGCGAGGGGCAATGCTGACTTCAACCAGTTGTCTATGCTTGTGGAAAAATAAGTCATCTCCAAAATGACATCAGGCGTCAAGCTCCTACCTGATAATCATTTTCACCTGGATCATATGGAACGTAGGCTATTTCTGGAGCTCATACTTCACAATGGACTCAGACACTCATGTTGAACAGCATAGTTTCAACTTTTCTAAAAAACAAGGTGCTCACTCATGCCAGATGGAAGCAAGCTGATGGACTGCTCCTGTAGCCATACGCACTGCTAACTGTGCCCCCGTTCTCCCAGGATAAGCAGTCATCTGTCCAGGATTTTTGAACTAGAGTTCTGCTTGGAGGTACAATGCTGGGCAACATGGCCAGACTTTTGTAATACTCCCTAAGTGTATTTCCACCCTATTTATTTCAGTGGCAAGTTTGAGACACTCTAAGAGAGTAAGAGACAGTGGAATGGGGAGATGGTGGGTTCCTTTTTCTCATGTACTTAGATAGTCCAGGCTTGAGCCTCTCCTCTATCCTTATTCCCTTCCACTGGAGTCCTCATTTCACCAACACTCCTGTAACAGAGAGGCAAAGGTCCATCCTGGCCCCTTCCCCAGCTACGTGCTCTTTGTGTGGCCATGGTTGCCTCCAGGATTCATCAAAACCTTCTATGGGGCTCTCCTTTAAATGTCCCTTGAGACCCTTTGATTTGGTGGCATTGGTCCTCTTATTTCAGTCCTGTAATTGAAATAAATCATTCCGAACTATACATAGGCACTTTTTCTCTTTCGCCTTTTCTGAACTGGCCAACTCATTTTATCTGTAAATTTTACACTGCAGGGAGATGAATATTAATGGCCATATTAGTATGTAAAGGTGGCATTGAGATTGATGCTTCAACTAGAAAGTGGAATTGCCCATCTCTTTGAAAATTCCATGTTGTCAATAGCGAACTAGACATTCTTGATACCTAGAAACTTTGCTTTATTCCTTTGGAATATGATTTCCTTTCACTCAAGAACTTAACTGAGGGAGTAGGGGGAAAGTGCCTATTAAATGTTAGAAGAAATCAGATTTACCCCATATATTAATCAATCTGGACTTCTACCTTGAAAGTAACTATCATTAACTAAAGTTTATCAGAAATTTGGGAAAAATAATGAATACTGAAAAGAACACCTCTGATGAATTAAGAAAATCTTTCCAAATGTCATTAAAAATAAGTACTATGTGTAATTTAAATATATTTTAATAACAGTGCTGTTAATTTTTTTAAGTATTATGAATTAAAGTGATGGTGATCTAAAATAGATAAGCAGGAGCAGTTAGGTGAACTCAAGACACTTCTGACTCACAGTGACCTTATGCACAGCAAATTATAACACGCCTGGTCCTGTCCGTTCCTCACAATCATTGCTATTTTTCAGCCAATAGTTGCAACTACTATATCAATTCTTCAATAATTTCTTATAAAACTATCTTCTACAAAATCTTCAGTGCATGTGATCATAATGATATTGTTAGATGATTCCCGCACTCTCTCGTGTCACACTTCATTGGAAAGGTTATCAACATGAATCTCTTCCACTTGGTTACCCAGGAAGCTACCTTACAAAGTTCTTGGCAGAGATGCCAAAGTATCTTCAGTACTGCAAGATTTTAGTTGATATCTGTCAATTACTAGAATCTTGCTTTTTTTAGCTAATGCCTAAATTGCAGGGCAGGTTTGACTTAATCCTTTAATACCATTAGATTTTGCTCATATGCTACCTCCTAAAATGGTTGAATATTGACAAGTTATTTTTGGTAGAGTGATTTTGTGTATTCCTTCCACCTTGTGTTGATGCCTCGGGTATCATTAAATATTTTATCCGTAGAATCTTTCTATATTATAATTCAATACCTGGATTTTCCCCTTTAGTTATTTTGGTTTAAAAAATGCTAAACATGTGCTTGCCTTTGGGTTCTCTAGCTTCATGATTTTGCATATTTCATTATAGTAGGTTGTCTTCTAAAGGTACCCTTTGAGATCTTCAGCTCTTTTACTTACATTTCTTTTCCATTCACTGTCCTGATTCTCTGTTCAGGAACATGGAGTTTAATATTGAATAAGGAAGATGGAGGAGAAGAACAGATGCTTTTGAATTATGGGGCAAGTGAAGACTGTGCTGTGGGCAGCCAGAAGAATGAACAAATTTGTCTTGAAAGAAGTGCAGCAGAATGCTCCTTAGAAGTGACAGTTCGTCTCACCTACTTTTAACATGTTACCAGGAGAAATGAGGCTCTGTAAGAGGCCATCATGATTGGAAAAGCAGAGGGCCAGTGAAAAATGTCCCTGCTCAGTCCAGATCAAGCCCATAAATCCAATATTAGCCCATATGTCTGATAACAATCTCTAAAGTCCTCTTCAGACTCATGAACACATGCAATGACACTGAATGTAGGAAGATCACAGGCCAGTGGGTGGAACATCTTGCGAATCCAGTGGCGTGGTAAGCTTCTCAATGCTGGCAGAGGTCTCCACGTGGCTTCTCCAGTTCCCAAGACACTGAGTCTATCAGTGTAGTGTCATGTCTCTTGTCAGTAGAGCATCTCTCTAGGAGTGAGCAGAGAGAGAGAAGTGTCTCCTGCCTCTAATGAAGAAATACAGGAGTTCCCATAATTCTCAGGAGAAGGCCACGCCCACACAGAGGCCCCATTGGTTATATCTTGGTTGACAGGCCAGACTCCAACCCCTCACTCCTAGTCCTCTCAAATTGACACCAGATTATGTAACTACCACAAAGAGGAAAATCATCCATGAGTTGGATTGACACAGTGGCTGCAAAAATGGGCTCAAATCTAACAATTGTAAGTGTGACCTAGGACTGAGCAGTGTTTCATTTTGTTGTGAATAGGGTCACAATGAGTTTGAACTGTTTGTGGTACTTAACATGCTCAGCAGGTTCAAGAGCATACTAATGAGTCTTGCTAACCTTCTTTTGGACCTTGCATTTCTATCCTATCTTCTTAGAGACTTCTTTATTTCATAGATGATTTTGTGCTCTCTTTTTTTTTTACACAGAGAGATTATTATTTAAAACCTATCTTATAAGCCTGCAGTTTATAAACATTGTTTAAAAAATTGAGCTATAAACTTTTAGTACAAATTAAACATGAAGCTCTTAAAAATCTCAACTTTATCACATTGGAAACAATTCAAAAAAACATTAAAGATGTATTGAGAATATCCAAGCTATTAAAAGAAAAAAAAAGTTTGTCATTCCAAAAAAGAGATATCTTTTGTTTTAAAAGACAAACAAAACTCCCTGCAAAGATAATGTTCTAATTTTTAGGTAAAAAGGAAGCACTTAAGGTCTTCCAGTCCAATATTTTCTTCATTTATTATTGCTACAATTTCATATTCATCTTTTTGTTGTCGTTGGATGACTATACTGGATGGTGGTGAAGATGGTAAGTCTGTATTCACTCAGCGCTGCGCTGTTCGGCCTTGGGAACACATGCATCCTCAGCTGGGGATCCGCTGCTTTGGTCGCTTTGCTCACGTGTCGTTTAGGGTTATCTGGGCATCTGCGTCAGTAATTGAAGTTATGGAGATCCTGCCGTGAGGCGGCACCGGACATTGGGTCTCATCTTGATTCTTCCTCTCCTTACCCTTGCCATCCTCTCTAGCAGGGGTCCTCAAACTACGCCTGCAGGCCACATGTGGCCCACCAAGGACATTTATCTGGCCCGCCGGGTGTTTTTGCCCCGTTTTGTTTTTTTATTTCAAAATAAGATATGTGCAGTGTGCATAGGAATTTGCTCATATTTTTTTTAACTGTAATCCGGCCCTCCAACGGTCTGAGGGACAGTGAAATTGGCCCTGTTTAAAAAGTTTGAGGACCCCTGCTGGCTGTTTTTGATGGGGAAGGAGATTCATTCCTACACAATAGACAGTATTATTGCCTAATTCAAAATGACCAATATGGTCCCTATCAATTCACTAATGCCTAGTGCATATATTCCATTTTATTTTTAATAATTTACAAGTTTAAATCCATAATCAAACGTTTCATGTTTCAATTATTTATGGGTATTTGCAGCTGGTATTTCTAATTTTGATCCCTGCCGCATCGGCAGATGTATATTCTGAAAGCTGTACTCCATCCGTGTCAGTAACATGCACCCTGTTTTGAAAAGTCAGCTCTGTCCTTATATTTTGAGCACATTCCAAAGAACGGATTCATCTTCTGGCCTTGAATCAGTCAACTTTCCACTGCTAGTCATTAAATTTTCACTAGTCATTTTTTAAAGAATTACATTACCAGGTCCTTCTTAGTATGCCTTAGTCTGGAAGTTCTGCTGAATTCTGGGAACCAAGAGTGACCTATTGCCATGTGAAATACTGGTGATGGAGTTCTCAGGATCACAGTAAGTCACATACCAGAAAAAATTGAGAGATGAGTATCAATTTTAATATAATTATGAATATGGCTCTTTAAAAAATTTAACAGATTTATTGATATGTAATTCACATAACATGGAATTCAATACTTTAAATATTTTTAAATCATTTTATTGGGGGCTCTTACAGTTGTTATAACATTGCATACATCAATTATATCCAGCATATTTGTGCATATGTTGCCATCATCATTTCCAAAACATTTTTTCTACCCGAGTTCTTGGTATAAGCTCCTCACCCACTCCCTCACCCTTGTGAAGCCTTGATCAATTATATATTGTTATTATTATTTCATAGCTTACACTCTCCCTTGTCTCCCTTCACCCACATTTCTGTTATTCATCCACTTGGGGGGGTGTTATATATCCAAACTTGTGATGGGTTCCCCTTTCTCCCCCTTCCCCCTCCTTGACCAACCCCCACACCTCACGATATTCCTACTCCCACTACTATTCCTAAAGGGTTTATCTCTCCTGAATTCTATGCGTCAAGAGCTCTTACCTGTACTAATGTGTATTATCTTGTCTAGCCAGATTTGTAAGGTAGAGCTGGGACATGGTGGTGGGGGGTGGGGGAAGCATTCAGGAACTAGATGAATGATGTGTGTTTTGTTGGTGCTATACTGCACCTGGGTTGAATCACTCTTCCTTATAACCCTTCTGTGGGGGGATATCCAATTTTCTATAGATGCATTTAGGGTCTCCACTCCACACTTCTCATGCGCATCAATGTAATTGTTTGTTTTGGATATTTTGATACCTGATCCCATAGACAACTCATGATCACACAGGCTGGTGTACTTCTTCCATGTGAGCTTATTTGCTTCCCTGCTAGATGGCTGCTTGTTCAACCCTTTAAGACCCCAGATGCTATACCTTTTGATAGCTAGGCACCATCCACTCTCATCACCATATTTGCTTATGTACCCACTTTATCTTCAGCAATCATGTCAGGAAGGTGAATATCAAAGAGGTCCAGGTTATTAGAACAAAGGGAGCCCTTGAATAGAGGTCCCAAATCTGTCTGCTATCTTAATACTTAAAATATAAATACATGTATGTTGGCCTCTATCCCTTTCATTATAAATTAATTTATTTACATATATACATGCTGATAACTATAACTCTATAAATAACTTTTGTTTCTTATTTTTCCCTCTATTTCCTTTCACCTTCCTCCTATCCCACTATCATGTCTACTCTCCATTTAGTTCTCAGCAATTCCTCTCAGATACATTGCACTTGATTAAACCCCACCAGACCTTAAAACATACAATCAGTTTTAGAATATTTTCTTCTTTCTTATACTCATTATTATTAGCATCTCCATTTCTCTCAACCTTCCCTGCCATAACCCTAAGAAATTACTAGTATTGTTGCTGTCTCTACAGATTTACCTACCCTGGATTTAACCTAAAGAAAAACTTACAAAAATGAAGAGAAAAAAAAAACAAAGCAATGCAAAAACAACAACAACATAAAACAACACCAACAGTAACAAAATAAAACATGGAAATTCCTATATTTCAAAGAAAGCATAAACTAATAAAATCCAGGGTATACTTTAAAATAGGTCAAAGGGAGAACAAATGATAGGTGTAACATTTTAATGTAACTGCATGGACATTAGTCCACTTTCCACTGCACGCTGTCTGAGAGGAAGGCTAATCATATCCATGGGCAATGGACAGAAGGACTGACCAGAGGTTGAATACACAGAGACCTTCCACTGTTATCCATAGCTTTATGAAAACTGGGAACTTAGAATTTAAGCTCGCTCCCCTGCTCATGGGTTTTATTATTTATAATCCTTGGATCGCACAAGCTAGTGTGCTTCCTCCATGCTGGCTTCCCGGACACCTCACTTAGATAGTTGCTTGTTTTAAGACAAGCCTTTAGGGCCCAGAATCCATTGTGTCTGATAACGAGGCACCATCTGATTTTGTCACTACAATTTGCGACAGCACTTATATCCTTAGTGATCTCTTCATGAGAGAAAATATCAAGTAGGACCATGTCATAAGAACTAATTGTACTTGGATTAGAACTATGATTAAGTGCTATCTCAAAATCTAATACATGTCTATGGTTTATATATGCCTCTGGTTCAATTTAGAGAAATCATTATTCTTTTATCGGGGACCACTATAAATCATCTCCATGTGACATATGGTAGGTGATTTTATTAATAGTATTGTTAATTAAGCCAGTGTTATAGAATTTCAAATACTATGCGGATAAGGAAAGTATACATATATAGGACAAGTAGGTGATGTGTTGATCTAATGCTCACATACTGTATATCACTCCTGTCTTGGTACACCCTATTAATCATTTCAACAGAGGAGGCCTCAACTCAGCTGAGACCAGGCTCTTCTGTTGGGGAAGAGCGATAAGATCATGCTGTTTATTCCATACAACACTGTATTACATGCACCCCAAGTCAACATACAATGGTGCCCAGTGAACCTTAATGAGAATCCAAGTCCTGGGGGTTCATGTCTGCCTTGGAGAAGATGATTTCACTTCTGTTGCTGATAAACCAGGTGGGCCAACCCACCATTGGGGGTGGGGGGTGCTTAACATTACATTTATAGGCCCTCATGAGGAAAATATGCCAGGTATTATGTTCCTAATTAGACACTTTTGACTTAATTTCTATGCAGATGTTAGTCCCCCAGGTCGAATGTTATATACAACCAGGACTCTAGATTCTACCCTTTTCAAAGTACACAATATATGTCATAGACCACACCAGAAAATTCTGACTTGTAAACCCGATTCAATTTCCTTTGACTACAGGTTGGCATGCCTTAGTATGAGAAGTGGGTGGCTGCTTATGCAAGGACATGCTTTTGGAGGTTGTTGGACTTTAGTTTGGGGGTCTTTCTTTGAAGGTTCCCAAGGAATTCTGCTCTGGGAAACCATATATTTGCCATTTTTATGCTCTCATTGATTTCTTTATGATATATATCTTAGTCTAGTAGGCGTATTCTGCCTTTGTTAATGAGCAGTATTGATAGTTTTGCCTTAACTCCAAACCTCATTATTTCTTTAACTAGTGTCAAGTCACTTGAATTTTTAATACATATGATTGTTTTATTGGGAATCCAAATGAAAAGATTAAGAAATCTCCCAGAATAGAGAACAATCAGGAAAATTGAAAGAAAATGTGGGAGTAGTAAATTTAGAAGAAACATAAATCTTGGAGCTCCAAAAGACCCCTTTATGGAGTTTAGGAGAAAAAAATAGAAAGACATTGACTCCCATTTAAAGAAAATCCTGTCTTCAGATTGAAATATTCTACCTAGTTTTCAATAAATACAGATCAATATACAAACTTAGTTTTAAAAGCTTTTAGAGATTTTGTGGTGGGTAAGATGAAAATAGCATAAATTAAAAAAGAATTTAAAAACTGTGGGATGAGACTAGCAGGTGCTAAAGAACAGTGGTACTTCTTCTTAAGAGTAAAAAAATAATAGCAATAACTTCTATATAGAGACCTAGGGAGAACTCCGTATTGCATTTACATCATTTTCCCTACCTATATTGTGGGGGTTCTGTAAGCAAACTCCACATTCATGCTTCACATCATAAAGCAAGCAATGTACTCACAAAGTTAATAGTCAAGATGTGTGAATATTAATATAACAAAATCCGTGACTTGGCAGGCCAAGGGATATTGAGCATGAGTGAGGCATGAATGTGGTAAAATCATAAATATAAGGACACTTTCAAACGCAGTGGCTCAGAAGGTTAGGCTTTCCTGAATGCATTCTGAAAAACATGTTACTTGAGGAGTATGAGAGCAAAGTTAAAGGGAAAAGGTTGTGAAAAACAGCTTAAGAAAGTAGATCTTATGTAGTTAGAGATATAGCAGATGAAAAATGGTAAGAAGAAAAAAATTGAGAACTGTAAAAAGTATATCCTGAGAAGAAAGTATACACAAAATATGTAATTAAGAGTAGAAAAGGCTTGAACCGTATGTGGAAGACATATGTTTCTTTTAAAAAGAAAAAAAAAGGTGTTGATTAGGAAATCATGAAAAACAGAATCTGTATGATGTAATGGTATTCAAATATAAAGCAATTAAAGTATAGTTGACATTGAGGAATGGAACGAATGTTGAAATAAAACCCATATTTACCTTGCTACTTAGAACTCTCTCTCTTTAAATAACTCGTGGAGGCAAGGATTTCCTTTCTTTTGAACTCAACCCAATTTTTTTTAGTCTGCATGGGATAAGGGTTACTTTACCATTTTTGGTTAAGGTTGTTATTCATTTAGAAGTACACTATAAGCAAAGTACACAATATACAAGAGAAAATGTTTAAATCTTCTGAACTTTGAGAATACAAAAATAGTGATTTACCTGAGAGAGACCAGAAAAGCCAGAGCTACCATGAGAAAGGATTCTGGGATTGTACTAACGTGGGTTTCATACTAATTTGATAGAGAGGGAGCCCTAGTGGCATGGTCCATAGAGGGCCGCTAACTGGAAATGTAACTGGTCAAAACCCACCAGCTGCTCAGAGGGAATAAAGTAAGGTGTTCTACTACCAGAAAGATTTTAGAGTCTTGGGAACGCTATTCAGCAATTGTAGTCTGTTATGAATCAGAATTGACTACATGCAGTGGGTTTGGGTATTATCATATCATAATATATCCTGACTTTTAATTATGCCATTGCAGAGAAATTACTATATCTTTCTCTCTTTTATATATTCCACAAATATCTTTGAATCCTGAAGCAATTATCTCTTTCTATGCCTTCTCCATGCCTTTGGTGTATACATCATTCTCAGGTCTGAATTTAAAGGGTTGTGTTAAGCCAAATTAGCATTACACACACACACACTTCCCTTTTACAAGCAATGGTTTGAACAATTGGCCAAAAGATTAAGAGAATCTGGAATCCCAAATATTTGCAAAGAACCTAAAATAGCCCACGGTATATAAAGTCCTAAAATTTTTGATAAACTAACATATGGTCAAGAGCCAATGATATGAAAGGAAGAATTTCAAATCACATTGAGGAACTTACTCAAAAACATGGCTCCAAGAATTGATGGAGTGCCAAATAAAACCGATGAAGACCTGGAAGCACACATTAGACAATTCCAGGAAGTTGGGAAGATAGCTACTTTCCCAACTGACTGGAAGAGATCCATATTTGTACACAATCTAAAGAAATGTACCCAACAGAATGCTCACATCATAATACCATTCATTGTGCTGAAGATCATCCAACAAAGATTGCAGCAGTTCACTGAATGGAAGCTGCCAGAGGTTCAAGATGATTCAGAAGCGGGTATCGGACAAAGGATATACCATTGCTGGTTTCAGATGGATCTGTGCTCAAGGCAGAGAATGCCAGAAAGATGCGTACTTGTGTTTTATTGGCTGTGCCCAAGGAGTCCGCTGTGTGGATCATAACAAACCTTGAGGAGAGTGAGGATTCTAGAACAATTCATTGGGATCATGTGGGACTTGCTCATGGATGAAAAGGCAGTTGTGTGAACAGAACAGAATTTAAAATTAGGAAAAGTTTGTGTCAGGACTGTATGCTTTCACCATAATTATCTGAACAGTAGGCTGTGGACATTGCCAGGGAGGTTGGATTATATAAAGAAGAATGAAACAACAGGGGTTGGCGGAGTCTTAATAACAAACTGTAATATACAGATGACTCAACCTTGATTGAAGAAAGTGGGGAGAATTTGAAGCTGATGAATGTCAAAGATTGAGGTCTTCTGTATGGATTACAACTCAATGTAAAGAAGACAAAAATGCTCACAAGTGGACCAGTAGTCAACATCATGATGAATGCAGGGGGAAAAGTGAAGTTTTATGGATTTCATCTTACTTGGATCTACAATCAATGCTCAGGGAGACAGCAATCAATCGATCTAAAGATGAGTTGCACTGAGTACACCTGCCACACAGAGCTAGGTAGAGTGTTGTACAGCAAGAATGTTATTTTGAGGACTAAGCAACCACTCATCTGAAACAAAGGCTATCTTGACTGATATGAGATGTCTTCAATTGCCTCATATGCATGTGAAAATTGAACTTTAATAAAAGAGACGGAGGAAGAATCCATGCATTGGAATTGTGATGGCAGGAAAAATATTGGAAGGACTGGACTGTTAACAAGTGAACTGATCTGTCTTGGAAGGGATACAGCCAGTGCACTCCTTAGAGGGAAGGATGGCAAGACTTAAGCTTGTATACTGTGGACCTGTTCTCAGGAGACAACGGTCCCTAGAGAAGGACATCATGTTTGGTCAGGTGGAGGGGCAGTGCAAAAAGAGGAAGGCCCTCAAGGAGATGGATTGATTCCATGGTCGAAACAATGGGCTCAAGTATTGGAACAACTGTGAGGATGCCTTGTTTTGTTATTTTGGGCATAAGGTCTCTCTGAGTAGGAGCTGACTAGATGTAGCCTAAGAACAACAACCACCACCACAACATATCAAGCCCACTGAACAATTACCATCTTCTATTAATAATCACCATTACTTAACTGGAAAAGATTAGGAATGAGCGATGAAGTTACTCCCATTTTTGTTACTTTTAATACTTTTAATAACTCTGCCTTTGGGTAAATACAGTTTATTGATAATGTCATAGGAAATTTGAAACAGGAAGATAAAAATATCCCACATAAGCAGGCATAACATTATTAAAAATACAGGCAGTTTTGCATAATATAAACTCTTCATATTAACGTGTACTCCTTATATTAATTGTATCTAGATCGGGGAAAACCAGTCAAAGGACAGTTTGGTGACCGCTAACTTCCAAATTCATATACACAAGCATTGGCTTCCCGTGTTTAAGTATTCTCTTGTTTCAGTATAAGCTTCTTGCTATATTGGGTCCAAATTCAACATTTGACGGATGCATCCCAATTGCATCCAATTCGGAAGAATAATGCAATTTACTTTAAAGCTCTCTCACTTGCATTGGCACTCATTTGCAGCCCCACTGTACCGCTTTTAATCTGCCAGTGTGGTGATTGTCAGCACTCAGGGATCTGCCAGTCAGCTTCAGGTTGCCCATCTCAATCGGGGTTGGGGGGGGGGGGAATGACAAAAGGAAGCATTATGCCTCATTAAATGATATTACAGACACTGCTGTGCTCTAATCTGTAATTGAAAATAATTTCAAAATCACACAAAGAATGGCCTCCTGTAAATTTTCTAACACCTTCTAATCCAGACCCATTTTTAAGACATTTAATGATTGCATTATACATCCAATCTATTAAAGCCAGCAAACCTGCCCCTCTGCATCCTTATAGCAGGAGCGGAGACAAAGCACACCATAATGAGAGGAGAAAAATGGGAACTCCCAATGCTGTATTTCAGATGATGAATTTGGGATAAGTTTTCCTGCCTGAGACAGATATCCATCACACCTATGGGGGGGGGGGGGGGGGCGGATCCCTGTTTGCACACTGGCTATGTTTTCCGCTTCCTGAGGTTTCTGTGCCAGGTGAAAGTGGACTCATATGCCTAACTCAGCATGGAATTTGAATCGGTCCAGCCAAGGCTGTTGCAGAGACAGACCCGGGGTTTTCACTGTCCGGGGCTGACAGACAATCAAGTGTGTTTCAGCAACAATGCCCTCTCACAAGAGGAAAAAGCTAAGAAAAGGGAAAAAAGGCAACAAAGCAATTGCAGCAGCATTCTAACACATAGAACATTTAGGGTGATTCACGATTCCTTTAAAAAAATTCAATTTTACTCTCCTCTGGAATGTATGACCCCCTGGGGCCCATTTACAGACACCTGGATTTGAAACTCATTCAATATGATATGATTTGAGCACATACTAGACTCTAGACAGTGTGTTGCCAACTGGTAGAATATGCATTATCTATTATAGGAGTTAATATCTGGAGGGAAGTGGGGCCAAAAGCGAGGACAGGGCACAAAAGGAAAAAAGCTTATGCTTGAATGTAAAAGCAGCTCATGATACAGAAGAAGTGAAAGAGCAATGCTACTGGTAAGTACTTTATGCTGATGAATAATAAAATGTACGAAGAAAGAATGTGGATTTAGTGACATTTCTTTTTTAGTGCCAGAGAATTCACATATCATACAATTTAATAGTTCAATCATATTAAAAACAGCTGTGCAATCACCACTACAATCTATTTGAGACATTTTCTTCCTTCTCATAATTATTGTTAGCTCACCATTCCCCCCACCAATGACTTGCAATGCTCCTACTTAATAATTCACCCCTTATGTCTCTATAAATTTACTTTCCCTATTTTACATACAGAAAACCATACAAAACAATATAATGGTGGCAAGGCGGGGGGACAATAGTATCAAAAGAAAAAAGAGAAAGCTCTCGATTGAAAAGAAAGCAGAAAATAAGAAAAACTTGAACAAAATCAAAATGGTTCCAAAGGGAGATCAAATGACAAAGTGCTGCAGTTTAACCAGATGTGTATTTGACCACATCTGTCATAGTAAATTGTACAGTGCTCTGCCTGCTCGCCAGGCTAGTCACACGCAAGGACTGCAGACCAAGGTGACTCTCTGAAGGCTGAATCCATGTGGAGACCTTGCAAACGGATTTTTGACTTCCTCTGTCGCCCACAGACTTCTGCAAATTGGGTGTTCAGAAATTAAGTTCTGATACTAGTCCCTCCTCCAGATTTGGATTTATTTTTCATGTTTACAATCCTTTTATCACACATGTTGGTGTGCTTCTTCCATGTAGACCTAGTTGGTGCTTCACTTAGATGGCTGCTTAAGACAGGCCTTTAAGATGCCAGGTGCTATTCTTTCTGATAGCCAGGGACGATCTGATTTCTTTTCCACACTTTGCTAAAGCTTCCATGTTCTCAATGGTCTCTTCATGAATGTAAGTATCAAGTAGAGCTGTGGGTGACATTTATTTAGTACAAGGAAAGAATGTTCATCAATTGAAAAACATCTCTTAAATGCCGCAGAGAGGATGTGATACATTCATTATTATGTCCCATGCACCATGGTACATATTCCTCAGTCCAGTCTCACCACATTTGACTTATGGCTGCAATAACATTTTACACCTTTGGAAGATCTCCAGATGTTTCCAACTGTATAGATAGATACTAGGAAAAAAATGTACCATGGTTGTGGGGATTTGCCTTCTCTACTGACTTTTACACTGTGGTACTTCAGACGGAGCTACTATAGGACATATTTTAGAAGCTTGATATTGAGCAAGTGAGTGATTTATGCATGGATGAGGAAAGGCCAAGTACAGAAACTGTTACAGTGAGTCACCGAATGCTTTTCCTTAAAAGATGAATAAAATAGTAAAATTAATTTTTTACAGCTCTCTTATACTAACGCCCAAACTAATTTCCTAACCTCAAATATCCATGGGTGATGGAAGGAAACTCAGCTTAATCAAGTGGCATCCCGATGATTGGTTATTGATCAGATCATTGTGTCTCTTAAGTTTTCATTGGCTCATTTTCTGAAGTTGTTGGCAAGGCCTTTGCCCAAGTGCACTTCAGTGTAGAAGTCCTGCTGACCCTGCCCACCATCACAGAAACACAAAGGCTGCATCGACAGTGGCTCCTCATGATAAATACAATGTCTAGGAATTGCACCAGGCTCTTTCCTCCCTGCCTTCAGCCCCCAAGAGCATTCTGCAACTGAGGTATCATAATATACTATAGTAAGAACAGTTTCCAAAACAATATTGTTATTGTTGTTAGGTGTCATCAGTTGGTTCCTACCAGTAGTGGGATTCAGCCGGTTCACATTAGTTCAACAGAATGGATACCTAATTTTTTACTGAGTTCAGCAAACCAGATATTAAAATGGCACTTGCAATCAGGATTCTCTCTAAGGTGGACAGCTGCCCAACCTTACAGCTGTAAGTTGGAAATTTCCAGCTGTAACTTGACATCACAAATTTACATTCCTTATTATTTTTTAATGTTTGTTTACAAAATAGGAAATGTTCATTTCATCAATTATATTTAAAAAAAATAGGTTGAACTCTGCTTGTGATATTTATTCTTTTCACACAATTAGTATTCTTTTGATGAAATATTACATTATTATTCGCTTACACTTGTTACTTCAGTAACAAACATAATATACACAGAAAAAGGGCCAAACAACCAGACAGTGACATGCTATCACTCATTTCAAATTCCCATGAGATACGTGTGAATTATGTGTCAAAACAATCTCCATCAATTTAGCAGAAGTAGAACGGGGTTTTTCAGAGATAAACAAAATACATTTGGAGAAGTTGCCAGTTTCTACTCTATCAAACACAATGTATATTGTCTAATTGATCTCTAAAGGAATGTGATCTGAAGTAGTTTATTGTTCTAACCTGGCCAATAAACACTTGTGGGGTTAATTGAAGGGAGGAGGGATAAATGGCTCAGTGAGAATCACATTTCTTGTTCTTGGGTCTCTTGCTCTCTGATGGTTCAACCAAGGTGCAGCTGCGTTAGCCAGTTCTCTGCTTCAGCTGGCAAGGCTTACTTCCTACAAGACCTCCCCAAGGAGAAGCCTCATGGACCTACCCTGATGCAGCCCTGGGGGCTGGTGCAGTCATGTGGAGACCCTTCCCAGTGCTGAGATGCTTACATGGTCACTTACAGTTTTCCTCCTGCAGTCTGTGTCATATTGTGTGTTTTATGAGATGGAGGAGTCATATGAGTTAATGTTAGACTTGTGGGCTTGGACAGCACTGGGTTGGGATGTTTTCTTGATGTGCACTTAACCTTTATATAAATCTCTCTCTTATACATGAGTTTCTGTCAATTTGTTTCTCTAAAGTACCCAGACTAACACACGATCCTACTCCTACAGTGAAATGATGCTTAAGGATAAACCACATGGCCCATGATGCTCAAATAAAAGCAAAGAATATTGCAAGTGAGAATGACAATCAAGAAGCAATATGGAAATACCTTAAATAATAATTTAATTGTTTTTGTTGAGTATTATTTCATATTTTCCATTAATATTAAAATTATTAAAATCTAGTTTTTAAACCGCTTTAATTGACTTATTTAAGTATTAAATGAATGAAATAATAAATTGCCTTTATCATTTTTTATACTTAAAATGGATGTTAGGGCACTGAACTGGTTGTTAAACTATTTGAATCCCACCAGCGTTTACAAACCACAGTAACCCTGTGAACATTAGAAGGAAATACGGCCTAGTCCTGCACCATCCTCACAGTCGTTCCTAGGATTGAGTCCTTTGTTCTAGCCAGCTGGCTGAAGACTTCCACTTTTTTTTTAAATTTATATATTTTTTTATTTTAACAATTTATTGGGGCTGATACAATTCTTTTCACAGTTCATACATATACATACATCAATTGTATAAAGCACATCTGTACAGTCTTTGCCCTAATCATTTTTTCTCTTTTCTTCTTTTACATTTTATTAGGGACTCAAACAACTCTTACCACAATCCATACATATACATACATCAATTGTATAAAGCACATCCATACATTCCCTACCCCAATCATTCTCAAGGCATTTGCTCTCCACTTAAGCCCCTTGCATCAGGTCCTCTTTTTTTCCCCCCCTCCCTCCCCATTCCCCCCTCCCTCATATGCCCTTGGTAATTTATACATCGTTATTTTGTCATATCTTGCCCTATCCGGAGTCTCCCTTCCCCCCTTCTCTGCTGTCCCTCTCCCAGGGAAGAGGTCACATGTGGATCCTTGTAATCAGTTCCCCCTTTCCAACCCACTCACCCTCCACTCTCCCAGCATCGTCCCTCACACCCTTGGTCCTGAAGGTATCATCCACCCTGGATTCCCTGTACCTCCAGCCCTCATATGTACCAGTGTACAGCCTCTGTCCTATCAAGCCCTGCAAGGTAGAATTTGGATCATGGTAGTTGGGGGGAGGAAGCATCCAGGATCTGGGGGAAAGCTGTGTTCTTCATCGGTACTACCTCACACCCTAATTAACCCATCTCCTCTCCTAAACCCCTCTATGAGGGGATCTCCATTGGCCAACACTTGGGCCTTGGGTCTCCACTCTGCACTTCCCCCTTCATTTAATATGATATATATACATATATACACATACATATATACATATACACATACATACACACACTTATATCTTTTTTTTTTTGCATGAGCCTTATACCTGGTCCCTTGGGCACCTCGTGATCGCACTGGCCGGTGTGCTTCTTCCATGTGGGCTTATTTGCTTCTGAGCTAGATGGCCGCTTGTTCACCTTCAAGCCTTTAAGACCCCAGACACTATCTCTTTTGATAGCCGGGCACCATCAGCTTTCCTCACCACATTTGCTTATGCACCCATTTGTTTTCAGCGATCCTATCATGGAGGTGTGCAGTCAATGATATGATTTATTGTTCTTTGATGCCTGGTAACTGATCCCTTTGGGACCACTCGATCACACAGGCTGGTGTGTTCTTCCATGTGGACTTTGTTGCTTCAGACTTCCACTTTTTCGCTGGCCCTCTGCCTTACCAAACAGGATGTCCTTCTCCAGTAGTACTGTGGCTAAATGTCAAAGACTATACTCCTTGTTAATTTCTATAGTTTAAACTGAGGAACATAGATTTAAGATAAATAAATGAACACTTTGATGATGGGGCTTTTGTTAAGATCATTGAGGTTCATTGAAATTAACCAGTTTGTTAAAGAACATACTACCATCCATCGAGCCAACTCTGACTCTTAGAGACCATATAGGACAGAGTAAAACTCTGCCTGGGGGTTTTCAAGTAGTTAAAATCTTTCAGGAGCAAACAGCCTCATCTTTCTCTCTTTGTGAGCTGGTGATTTTGAAATGTCAAACTTTCATTTAGCAGAGCAACTCACTAGGCATCCAAGGAGCCTCCAAAAGCAAGTTGCTGTTATTAGGAGCCATTGAGTTGTTTCTGTCTCATAGCAACCCATGTTCAACAGAACCAAACAGTGCCTGGTCTTTCTGCTTCAAGGATTTATATTCATCACTTCTTTCATTTTTTTCCTCTTTATTTTTTGTTTAATCATTTTTCCTACCCTCCCAAAATAATCAATAGATATAATGCAATCCTGATTTAGATACCATCATCATTTTTTAAAGAAAGGGAAAAACTAAACTCCAAACTTTGGGACAGAAACCCTGGTCATGCAGAGTACTAATAAATAAGAAAAACAAAGTATGAGACCACCCACATCCAAATATCAATACCTACTACACAGCCACAGTTATCCAAACAGACTGGTAATCGTACAACTCCAGTCAGTTACTTCACCCATGGACAATTAATTTTTGATAATGAACTGAAAAACATTAAATGAGAAAGATTACCTCTTTAATAGATAGTGCTTATAACACTGGATAGCCATTTACAGAAGAATTAAATAGGATTCATATATCATACCACATATAAACAAACTCAAGATGGATCAAAGACCTCAATAAAAAACCAAGAACTAAAAAATCACCAATTAAACTGTAGGATCCTTAATACACAGCTTAAATACATTGTCAAACATAATGAAAAAAAATAGAAGACAAACTGATGATATCTGGGTTCTCTTAAAAATTCATTGTATATATGCATTAAAATATTTTAATAAAATAATAAAAAGAGAACCCACAGGCTAGGAAATAATACAATAATGGACTAACCTAAAATAAATCTATAGAAAACATCCACATCCACATGAAGAAGGTAATTACAGAATTAAAAAATGAGCCAAGGACATAGTCACTTCACCAAAGACATTCAGTTGACCCAAAAGTATATGAAGAAATTCTCAATATTTTTAACCATTTGGAAGGTACAAATCAAAATGGCCATGAAATATTACCTCCAATAAGCATTAGTGGCAAAGTAACAAAGCAGAAAACAACAAATGCTGGCTAGCGTGCAAAAACACTAGAATGCTCATACACTGATGGTGGGACTGTAAAATGGTGCAACGGCACAACCACTGTGGGAAATGGCATGGTGCTTCTTCAGAAAGGTTGGGAATATAATTAACATATGACACAGCAATCCATTTACCCAGTGTAGGCACTGAAGAAAGAGCTAAATGACAAAAAGAGATCCGTGCACACCTAAATTTATCAGAGCACTATTCAGAATAGGAAAAACTTAAAGCAACATAAATGCCTATCTGTAGAAAACTGGATAAACCTTAGTACACACACAGTCAATGAAATAATACAACACAGCAATAAAGACCATGATAAATCTTTGAAACACTTTATAAGATGAACCTGGAGGACATTATACTGAATGAAATTAGTAAACCACACACACAAAAAACAAATTTGAACGAGATCACATTATTAAGAGAAAATTTTAAAAAATTTCCAGCCTTATGGCACAGTGATCAGAAAGAGACATCCATGTAATCTCTATGTGCTTGAATTTACTAAAATTCTATTTGGGACCCAGACTGTGGCCTTCCCCCCTCCCCCCAAATATGTGCCATGTGGGCTTGAAAAGAATGTGAATGTTTTTGCATGTGGATGGAAAACTCTGAAAATATCTATCAAGTCAAGTTGTCCAATTGTGTTGTTTTTATCTGTAGCCTCCTTGTTGAGTTTCTTTCCCAGTGATCTGTCTTTTTCAGAATGGTATATTAAAGTCACCAACTATAATTGTTGAGCTTGTGATTTATTTTTTCATCTTTTGGAGTGTTTGATTTACAAATTTTGCAGTCTCTCATTTGGGTGCATATAAATTTATTATGCTAACTGGTTCTTGGTCACCTGTTGCCTTGAGCATTGTATAGTGCCCCTCCTTGTCTCTTGTTATGGCCTGTATCTTAAGGTCAATTTGGTCAGATATTAAGATTGCTACCCCTGCTTTTTTTGCATTGCATTTACGTGTTACATTCCCCCTGCCCCAGCCTTTAATTCTCAGCCTGTCTTTGTCTTCAAGCTTGAAATGTGTCTCCTGTAGGCAACAGTTTGATGGGTTATGTTGTCTGAGCCAGTCTGTTAGCCTCTGCCTTTTAATGCATGAGTTCAAGCCATTGATATTCAGTCTTATTACATCCATTGCTTGATTCTGTGATCTCACCTTATACCTTTGGGTTGGGTATTTTCCTTCCTATCTATCTTATCCCCGTGTGTTGTGTGTGTGGTTTCTGTTTGCCTTCTTTCCACTATTGAGCCACTGCTATCCTGTGAACTGTTTTCTCTTTGTCACCCTAGGGTGGAATTGTTCTATGTGATGGTCTCTTATTTGCCCTCGGTGAGTGTTGATCTTCTGCCCATACTGGATTGGCAAGGACCTTTTTTAGGGCTGTGTTTCTTTTTATGTATTCTTTGAGGTTGTCCTTGTCTGGGAAGACTTTTACTTCTCCATATATCTTAATAGATAATTTGGTCAGGCAAAAGTATGCTCCATTTGCGTTGTTTTCCTTCAATTTTTGGAATATGTTACTCCATTCCCTCCTCTTCTTCATCATTTCTACTGATAGGTCTGAACATACTCATATTGGCATACCTTTATACATGATTGTTTGTTTTTCCCTAGCTCCTATTATGATCCTCTCCTTTTCCTCATAGTTGGATAATTTGACAATTATGTGTCTTCGTGATTTCTTCTTGGGATTCAATCTGGCTGGTGTTCTTTCAGCCTCCTGAATGGTTGCCTGATTTTCACTTACTAAGCTGGGAAAGTTTCCTCTAAGAATTCAATTGCTATTTTCACTATTGACTTCTTTGTTGTGTCTTGTTCAGGTAGTCCAATTATTCTAATATTGTTCCTCTTCATAGGATTAGTCATGACTCTCAAGTTTTCTTCACATTCTCTCTCTAATTTGACTGCTTTTCCCATTTGCTGAGGTCTGCTTTGTTATCCTCTAGGTCACTGGTGTGATTCTCTTTCTCCTCAAGTGTGTTGGCCAAGTCTAGCAATTTGCCACTGGAATTTGTTATTTTATCTCTTAAGTCTTATATTTCTGTTTGGTGCATTGCCTTTATCTCCTCTATCATTTCATCCTTTTACTGTATTGCTTCCCTCATATCCTATATGACTCCAAGCAGCATTCTGAAAATTTCTTTCAGTGGCAGGTCAAAATCTGCTTCTATGCACATCATGAGGTTTATGACTTATTCTGGCATTGTCTTCTGTTGCTCCTGCTTTTTCGTTGAAGCTGTTAGAACTGGTTGCTGTTTACATATTGTTTTAGAGGAGCCTGGAACAATCTTACAGAGTCAAAGAGCACTGGGCTCTCTCTTCGGGGACTTGTATGAGTGCGTCTATGAACTACCTGCTGGTAGCTGTACTGAGGGGTCATGCTATTACTATATCTTCCTGTGGTTTCACTCTTACCATAGCCAACCAGTATTCCATGATTCTGAATGTGAGTTGGATAGTCCTCGAATGTGATACTGGTTGGGTGGTTGTGGGCCCATGAGGGCGTTGCTTCCCTTGCTGCTCTCTAGGTCAGCCTCACGGTGCTTGGAGAACCTCAGGTGGCCTGGTTTGCTTCCCTCTGCAACTTGAATGCTGAGGAGGGCATGTAGGTATACCCTCCTTGGTGTAGAGCACTATAGCTGGCAGGGAGAATTACCGTAGTCAGAGAGATTGCCTTGAAGGTCAAATGGATTTTCCTGCAGTAGCATGTAGCCCCATCAGTGGTGGGCAGGCATTTCCCCCAGTAACTTGTAGGGCCTTGGAATTTAGGCTGGAGTTCCCCCCACTGTTTTAAGGGGAGAAACCCCTATGGCTTGGTGAGGTCATAAAGGCTTGCAGATAAACAAGCAGCCATCCAGCTCAGAAACAACAAAGCCCACCTGGAAGAAGCACACCATCCTGTGTGACCACGAGGTGTAGAAGGGACCATGTATCAGGCATCAAAGACAAAAAATCTTATCAGTGGGTGCCCACCTTGCTGTTATGATCATTGGAGACAAATAGTGGGTATAAGCAAATGTGGTGAAGATAGCTGACGGTACCCAGCTATCAAAAGCTATAGCATCTGGAGTTTTAAAAACTTGAAGATAAACAAGTAGCCATCTAGTTCGGAAGCATCAAAGCCTACATGGAAGAAGCACACAGCCTGTGTGACCATGAGCTGTCGAAAGGATCAGTTATCAGGCAATAAAGAATGAAATATCATATCATTGTAAATGAGGGGGAGTGCAGAGTAGAGACCCAAAGCCCATCTGTAGTCAACTGGAAACCCCCTTACAGAAGGGTCATCGGGAGGAGATGACCCAGTCAGGGTTCAGGGTAGCAATAATGAAATATACAACTTTCTTTAGTTCCTAAATGCTTCCTCCTCCCACTATCATGATCCCAATTCTACTTTATAAATCCGGCTAGACCAGAGGATGTACACTGGTACAGCTAGGAACTGGAAACACAGGGAATCCAGAATGGATGATCCCTTCAGGACCAGTGCTGAGAGTGGTGATACCTGGGGGTGGAGAGAAGGTAGGATAGAAAGGGGGAACCAATTACAAGGATCTACATATAATCTCCTCTCTGGGGGATGGAAAACAGAAAAGTGGGTAAGGGGAGACGTCGGACAGTGTAAAATATGACAAAATAATAATTTATTGTTAGTTCATGAGGGAGGGGGGAGCGGGGAAGGAGGGGGAAAATTAGGAGCTGATATCAAGGGCTCAAGTAGAAAGAAAATATTTTGAGAATGAAGATGGCAGCAAGTGCAAAAATATGCTTGACACAATGGATGTATGGATTTTGATAAGAATTGTACGAACTCCCAATAAAATGATTTTTAAGAAAGAGTGAATAAAATGTCTTCTTAATGTATGGCGATGGAGAGAGCAAGAAAGGGAGGGGAAGTAAAGGACTGGAGACTCAGCAAATGTTAACAGGGGAAGGCAGTATACAGTAAGAGGGAGTTTAGGAAAAAATGATGACACAGGAGAGGACACTGGAAGGTCTGCGAGAGTTCAAAGCAACAAATGCTGTTATTTACAAACCCCTGCAACAGTAGGAATCAGTAAACTGATGTTCTTTAGATATTCAGACTAAACAGGTACAGGCGGGAGAGTAGCGGTATGCCCACACATTTATATAGGTTTGACAGAAGATATAAAGATGTACCCCCTAAAAATTTTGTCCACACACATTGTACTATAATATTTTCCCAAGGATTTCCATATAGTTTTATTCAAAACTTTTGTGGATGGGAACCGATTGTTTAAAGTAAATGATAACTGAAAACATTCACTGGGATGTAACTTCTGAGATTATATAAAAGTAACCCCTGAAAATAAGATACAGGCTTATAGAATAATCACATAATCATAGAAATGAAATTAAATAGAAGGGAATAAAGTAAAGGAGGAAGAAATAAAGGAAGGAGGAAAGGAGGGAAGGCCAATAGTTTACTTATTTGAGTGGGTTTTTTATTTCTACGTGACCAAAAACTTGTTAATATTCTTTAATAATTTGACACCTAGAACAATCTCACCATTATCTAATTTATTTTTCTGTATTATATTTGTAAATCACCCAAATTGGAGTCTGCTCAGCATTTGGCATCATTGATGTCATTATTATGAATTTTTGTTATTAATATTCACAATTGAGAGTGAAACTAAAGCCCTTTCCTATTTATAATTTGAGTAAATTTATAATCTTTTCTAGGAATATCTATCAAATATGCATAGCAAAAGAGAAGAAAGGGTAGCGGAGAACACTGTTTTCAGTTTCTGACTTTATTAACTGGGGACAATTTGAAGCAAAAATTTGCTTCTAATTACTGCCAGTATTACACATAACTTGATGTTATCTAAATTGGAAATTAAAGATTCAGCTCAACGTACTTTTAGAGAATATCCACACTTTAAATTCACATGCACTTATGATAAAGACTGACAAATTAACTTCAA
The DNA here is from genome assembly GCF_050624435.1 of Tenrec ecaudatus. Lineage (NCBI taxonomy): Eukaryota > Metazoa > Chordata > Mammalia > Afrosoricida > Tenrecidae > Tenrec > Tenrec ecaudatus. The sequence goes on along the minus strand of NC_134533.1, from coordinate 30,301,748 downwards.
CAAAGTAGTTTGAATACCAATTATGGCTTAGAAATTGGGCTTTGTCAATATGTAGAGATACAAAGAAAAATAATAGGATTTCTGTTCTCAAGGAGCTCAAAAACATAAGTGAGCAATGACACTATTTGAACAAAACAAATATGCATGTAATAACAAGCAATAGAAATCATTTCAATAAGGAGTCTTTATTTTGCTAATAGCTAAAAATCAGAATAGAAGAGACAGGGGCATAGGAGAATTACTGATCCACAGGCTCCTAACATCCACATGCACAGTCAACTTCAGGTACAACTGATTCAAGGAGCAAACACATGGCACCAAGGAGCAATTTTCTCTTTTTGTGTGCCATATTTCTTATTGTCTGTAGTTCCTTAGGCTCCCCACAAAAGCTCTTTCATTTTGAGCACAGGCAAAACACCTATCCTCCTTATTCAGAAAAAATAGTTTTGAACTCTAATAAGCAAACAACTATCTCCACCACACAATAAATTCCCTCTTACCCAGAAACATCTACTGTAGTCAGTTCCAACTCATTGCAGCCCTGTAACCCACTGGAAGACATGGGGATGGGAAGCAATTAAATTAATCTTCTGTCCAGGGAGTGTCTGGTGGACTTCCACCCCAACCCTGAGGTTAGCAGGGCAGCACTCTCCAGCCAAGACCACAGAATAAAATTACTCTACGATACTGTAAGTCCTTATGTGAGCTGAAATCTTTTCTTTGGAGGGTGGCTAACTTTTCTCACTTAAAGCAGCTGCTGGGTTTCTACAGCTATCTTTACTGTTAGCAGTCCAACACTTAATCCACTGTATCGCCAGAGCTCTTTAAATAACCATCCTAGGGCCTAAAATCTCTGTCTTCCTGTGTTTAATCAGTGCATGGAAACCATGGTGCTGGTGAAGTATATACATGTTAGTTTTAAATATCAACAAGAAAGCTTATGCTTTGAAAATATTTTGACAAGGAAATCAAGACAAACAAGTGCTAGCCATTGAGTACAGACTATGTTCCTGATTGTTCAAAGCATATGACCTGTGGTTTTGCATTCACCTCTCAAAATGTTTTGTGTATTTTTATTGCCAGCATCGTTCTTACAGTTCTGAAAGCTTTATGATTAGCTAACTTGATAAAACCCATACAAGAGCTGTTTCACATAATGACAACTTGAATTTTATCAAGTTCTTTATAACAAGTGCTTTTTTTATTTTCCATTAAATAGTATGGATTAATTATTGATAGAAGGTCAAAGAAAGGATTGCTTTCTGGTACTTGAATCCAGAGATTCTAGACCATGCTTATTATGTGTCTTCTCTGTATTTCCTTTCCTTTTCCCACAAAGCAAGTTCTTCTCCTTTCAGCTTAAATCACAATGCTTTCAAGTCATGAGGATAGAGGTGTCATGTTTAATTTAGCAAATGAATATGTGATCATTTACATTTTTATAAATGATGCTTTCATTTGATGAGGTGTAAATGTTTGACTGTATTCACGTAAGTTTCAATTTTCCTTCAATAAAAAGATGAAGTCACATGGTCATTACTGAGGAGGAAAAGTTGCCTATATTTCAGTGAGTGACTGCCATATTTCTAGGACCTTTTGATCTTTTGACCTCTGCTATCTGACCTTGGAAACTGATAGAAATTTAGTAAAAGTAAGTTGAGGTGAGAAAAGTAGACGTAGGATATTTGTATGTTACCGTGGAGAGTTTCCATGAGTCAGAATTGACTTGTCATTAGGTGCCCATCTATAGTCAGATCTAACATACAGCGACCCTAAGCACAACAGAATAAAACAGTGCACAATCCATCATCAGCCTTACATTTGTTCCTATGCCTGAGCCCAATGATGAAGCCACTGTGTCAGTCCATCTTCTGAAGGACCTTCCTCTTTCATGCTGCCCTTCCACTTTACCACACAGGATGTCCTTCTCCAGCAAAAAGACTTTCCTGGAAATATGCCCAAAGTAAATAAGACTAAGTCTTACGTCCTTGCCTCTAAGGAGCACTCTGGCCATACTTCCTCCAAGACAGATTTATTGTCGTCTCTAGCTTCCCTTTGAATTTTTCTATTCGGCTTCTTGACTTCATCCTTTCTTCTATTTGATTTAGCTGGTCGATGATTAATAGCAAGTTCCAGAGTCTCTTCTGACATCCACTTTGAAGTTTTGCAGTAACTCCGGTTATGGGTTCTTTAGTTCTCAAGCCAGTCCTTGTAGCCTGATGACCCCAGGCACTGTCCCATTCAATGCTACCCAGTCCTGTACCATCCTCCTAGTATTTGGTGGATCATTGGTGGGTCATGATTGTAATCTAATTGTTTTCCCAAAGAAGATCACTCCTAAATTCTATTTCCAGTCTGGCAGCTCCTTTGATGCCTGTCTCACGCCATGGTAACAAGAAAGCCTGTAATGACTGACGAGGGCTGCACGTGGACTGGGTTGACTTGACTTTTGTTAAGCCTGGGTCTCCAGCTTGGAAGGTGTCAATTCTACTACTGTCCCAGGATATTTGTGAATGAGCAGGGTAGATTTTGGGACAATTTTCTCGTCTCACTGAAAGCATCTCAATTGTGGGGTTTTTTTTTGTTTTGTTTTTCTTAACAAGCATTATTATTGCTCAGATCTCAACTGTTCATTAAATTATCTAGGGGACTGAGATGGGATTGGACTTATGTTATATGCATCTTTATTTCAAACACTCAGCCCTATTTGCCTAATAGGTGGATGCTCATAGAATATGTATATAAATATACATACATATGCTGGGCTAGGAGAAGGGTGAAGAATGAGCTTTAGGACACTAGAAACTAAAGCACAGTACCCTGGCTCCCGACTAGATTTCAACTTCTTTGTTTAGGATATAAACTGGATTTTGTTGTTAGGTGCCCTGGAGTTGATTCCTCCTCATAGGAGTGCTATGTACAACAGAAAGAAACACCAGTCAATCCTGTACACCATCCTCACCACTGTTCCTATGTCTGAGTCTATGATTATGGCCACTGTGTCAATGTATTTCACTGAGAGCCTTCCTCTTTTTCACTGCCCTTCCACTTCACCAAGCATGATATCCTCCTCTGGGGATTGGTCGCTCCTGATCACATATCCAAAATACATGAGAAATGTCTGGCTATCCTTGCCACTAAGGAGCATTCTGGTTGTACTTCCAAGATAGATGTGTGTTCTTTTGGCTGTCCATGGTACTTTCCATATTCTTTAGTAACACCTGATTTGTCTTCAGTCTTCTTTATTCAGCAACTGCCACACGCCTTTGACATGACTGAAATCAGCTGGCTTGGGCCAGCTGTATTACTCTTGAAGGTAACATCTTTTCTTTTCAACCCTCTAAAGAAGTCTTGTACATCAGATTTATCCAGTACCATGCATCATTCTATCGCCAGATATTTATAAACATACTTGAAAGTGGATGAGTAGATTGCTAATAAAAATACGATTAAATGGACAGCAGTCTAGCAGGGAATGTATAATTTTAACAATCATATCAGAAGTACCTCTGTCAGCAATACTATCTATTAAAAGTACATGTATGATGGAAAATTGAAACAACAGAAAATCCAGTCAAAGTTATGTTACATGCAAATGTAAATATCTTTTTCTTGCTTAGGATGTCATACCTAAAAGTACTTTCAGTATGCCTGTGAGGCTATCAAGGCATTCTTTGGAGAACATCTATGACAAAAAGGACAATTTGTTGCTAAGTAAGCGATTGAGGGCACAGTCATCCCAGAAATACCTACACCTCTGGGCAGCCTAGAGCCCAGTTTCAATGGACAGTGCAATTGGGAGGAGATACAACTCTGCTCCCACCCATTTGTGTTCTCTAAATTCTTCATATTTGGTGTAGGAACCCAGAGCTGACTCATAGGGGTGTGTGTCTTTGTATATAATTTTATGCTTGTGAGAGGAAGAATGCTCCCCCATGAAGTGAATTGAATAGCATTCCCTAAATGATATATTGAACATATGTTTGACCCTACACGCATTTGGAAATAAGAGCTTGAAGACGTTGCTAGTAGCATGGAATCAGATTCCAGTGGAGTGGTTCCTGTTTCAATATAAATGGTATCCTTATAAAAAGAGAGAAGACAGATACATAGCTGGAAAATGAACAAGTGAAGGTGTCGGTAAAGTCGGGATGAATAAATCTAGATGTCAAAGAATCTTAAAAATGACAGGGAACCACCAGGCACTTGGCACTAGGAAGAGGTAAGAAAGACTCGTCTTCAGTAGCGTTCCAAGAGAGTGTGGCTGACACTTGGGTTTACAGCAAACTGTCACACAATGCATTGCTGTTGCTTGAAGTCCAGATTGTGATGTGTTAACAGATGTGTCTGTAAGGACGTACTCATCTACGTACTCTTTTGAAATAGATTCTGCTTCAGTTACTGAATCTCAAACTGATGAATAAAACTCAGTATTGGTGTGGGGGCATGGTGGGGGAAGCATAGTTGCACAGAATACTGGTAACCTATATTAAAGCATACTATACATCAAAGGTATTATGTTTATAAAGGGCCATAATTCAGAATGGTGTATGCTAATTTGTTAAAATGGTGTAATTTAAACATAACAATAACCAGGACCAAGGGTATGCCTATCCCTCCTGTCTGCTAAATGATAATACATTGTTAGGCATGCAATCCCATAAAACACTGAAATGTGGAAGGATGTACACATTTTGTGTGTTTTTGTGGTGAAAAAAAGATGCCCAAAATAGTATAACCTTTTAAAACTCTTCTCATCTAAGACAAGCAGCTTATGAATTGTATCTATACTCAGGTCAACCCAATTATTATGCACTGGATAAGTTCAGCAGGCTTATGCCATCTTGAAAAAAATAACAGATAAAAATAATTGGATTGATGCTTGTCATCTCTTTCCTTTTCAATTCCAGTAGTAATTCAGTTTGGTTCAGGTTCAAAGGCTACAACAGTTTAATTTATCCAATTCAAATATCAACCTTCAGTCCATTCTGCTCACACATGACTTTCATTTTACCCAGCAAGTTCCAGTAATTTTCTGGCATTCATTTATAAAAGGAGGGATTGAATTTGGATGCCATCTAAGGCTCCCAATAGTGTAGATTCTAGAATCCATACCTATAATAATGCATTTTATATTCAAATTTGGAGTTTATGGGGTTTGATCATTGATCCCCCCCCAAAAAAAATTCAGATTCCTTAACTCAGAGCAGAAAATGTCCCATTTCACGGACTCGCTCTCTATAGAAAAGCAATTAGGAAGAGAATAATCGAGTTTAGGTCAAACCTGTCAGTTCTTGGCAGTGTTCGTCATGGAGCATGGGTTCCCCATGTGCCCACTGACCACCTGTCTTTGTTTTCATAATGTACCTTCAGGTCGCTGTGCTCCTTCTCAGTATGGCATCTTCACGGGAAGGCCTCCAGTGGTATATATCCTAGCTTATGTTTAAAAATGTGCTTTGTGTTTTAATTTCCTTCCAAAATTTCATTTGTTTGGTTGGCATTTGATATTTGTCTTGCTTACTCTAAATCCCACTTGAGGTATGAGGAAAGTGAAAGGAAATAGAGGAAAGAAATAGGAGCAAATCCTATTTATAGAGGCATAACTATAGGCATGTATATAGGTAAATATACTAATTTATAATGAAAGGATAGAGGCCAATGTACACATATTTATACATTAAATATTAAGATAGTAGACAGACTTTAGACCTCTACTCAAGGCCTCCCTTAACATAAGAATACTTTGTTCTAATAACCTGTCACTCTTTGATACTTACCTTCACAACATAATTGCTGAAGACAAAACAGGTGCATAAGCAAATGTGGTGAAGAGAGTGGATGGTGCACAGCTATCAAAAGATATAGAGTCTGGGGTCTTAAAGACTTGAAGTTAAATAAGAAGCCATCCAATATGGAAGCAAACAAGCCCATATGGAAGCACACCAGCCTATATGATCATGAGGTGTTTAAGGGATCAGGTATCAGGCATCAAAAGATCCAAAACAAAAAACTATATTGGTGGGAATGAGGGGGTTTGGAGTGGATACTATAGGCCATTGAATATCCCCCACAGAAGGGTTATAAGAAAGGGATGATTCAACCGAGGCACAGTACAGCACCGATGAAACACACAACATTCCTCTAGATCCAGAATGTTCCCCCCAACTCCCCTTCCCCTACTACCATGACCCAGTTCTAACTTGTAAATCTAGCTAGACCAGAGAATACACATTGCTAAAGAAAAGAGTTCTGGACACATGGAATTCATGACAGATAAACCCTCAAGAACAGTAGTGGAAGTAGTATAATCATGAGGATGGGGGTTGGTCAAGGAGGGGGAAGTGGGAGAAAGGGGGAATCCATCACAAAGTTGGCTATATAGCCCCCCCCCTCAGAAGGGGACAAATAACAGAAATGTGGGTGAAAGAAGACAATGGGAAGTGTAAGATATGAAGCAATGATAACAAAATATAATTGATCAAGGGTTCATGAGAGTGGGAGGACGAGGGAGGGAGGGGAAAAAAAGGAGCTTATACCAAGGGCTCAATTAGACAGTGTTTTGGAAATGATGATGGCAGCATATGAACAAATATGCTTGATACAATTGATGTATGGAATGTTTTAAGTGCTGTAAGAATCCCCAAAAATGGTTTTTTAAGTGAAAATTAATCTTTTTAACTTATTCTTTTCTGTGTCAACTGGACTCAGTTTTCTCTCCTTCATTATTTGGGATATGCCAAATCAGAGAGAGAAAAATATGAGGGGTTAATGATGACTTTTCATGGGCTTCTTAAAAACAATTGCAAAAGCAAACAAAAAACAAAACAAGATAAAGACTTTCAGACATTGCCCATGGAGGGAAGATAAACGAAAAGGCAAGACTGGTGACCATGAGTGTGAACTTCGGTGTAATGGAAGCTAGTGGTGGACAAGAGGAAAACGAGACATCGAGGAGCAGGGGAAAAGGAGACTAGTGTGGGGCAGGGACAAGGGGTGGTTGATTGTCATTTAAACTCTTGAATATAAATTTGAATATTTGAAATGTAACCCCCCAAGTAATTGACAGTAAACATTCTGATGAACCCCCCACTTGCTACTGAAAATCCATGAAAAGAATTGCTCCTTTTGAAGGCCTTCTCAGCCAAATCTACAACATTACATACCACGGAAAGAAGAAGAATTTTGGAAATGATTTGGGTTTTAGTTTCAGAGTGTCTGTGCCTGAGAACACGCTTGTCTCACTGGTTCTATTCAGTATTTTCTAAAATGGAGATATCAAGTTTTCCGCTCTCAAATTGCTTTATTCTGAAAGTTTATCATTGTTGACCCTAAATAAAAATGGAAATTAAGGGGAAAAGTAATCTAAAGTAAACATTAAATTAAATTAAAGGAATGGACTTCGCTGAGAATAGTCTTTAAAGTCCTCTTTTTTAATTGAGTCTGGCAAAATTTGTCTTCAGTGCTAACGGTGTACACAGCAGGATGGCTTTGTAAGTAGCAACCCATGCTCTGAATCCTCTCTTCCTCTTATGCAAGTAAGTTTGCACTTTGGAGACTCATTTTCACAGGGTCAAGACCAGGCTCCAGAGAATAGAAATAAAGAGCTCAAAAGTAAAGGAAGTTTTTAATCTCACTTTACGTAATTTAATAATTTTAACGCTTACCTTGGGGCACAGAGAAATTTCATAAGCACCCATTAAAAATATTACAGGAAAGAATCATTGTGTAAAACCAGATTTTGCTAAGGAGAGGAGTAATTGAAATTGTTTGTTAAGTTCCTTCTTCCAATTCCCAGATAAGTAAGTATGAAGGTATGGGAGGAATACTTTAAGATCTTGAAAAAAGTTGTAGAAGAATATAGTCCATCTACTTAATCTTTTTTTTCAAAGAAGTGAAATCGTGCTGTCTGATAAAGACAAATAATAAAAATAAAGGTAAAAATCCCACTTCTGCGTAGTCAATTCAGACTCATCACAACCCTACACAGGGATTCTGAGACTGGTTTGGATGAACAAGCAGGGCCACTAGAGCTTCTAAGAGAGGCAATATTCTTGTTGTTACTGTTTGGTTTGCTGTTACTGCATGGTTATTACTCTTTAATCAACACTCATTTTAATTTGTGATTGTTATATAGTTACTATGTGTCATCATGTCAATTCCATTTTTTTCATGCTTCTCACTCTTTCACTAGTTCTCTGCTTTAGCAAGCAGAATGTCCTTCTCCAGGATCTGGACATTCCTGATGACCTATAGCTTATGCTACAGGAAGGCTCATCATTCTTGCTTCTAAAGACCATTCTGCTGTATATTTTCCAGGACACATACGTCTGTCCTTCACATTAAACTCCAACCCACTGCCATAGAGTCTATTCCAATTCATAGTAATGTGACAGAAGAGGGAAGAACTGCTCCCTGTGGCTATCAAAGAAGTAACACTTTATATAAGTAACATGCCGCCTCTTTCTCGCATGAAGCCTCTATTGGTTTCAAACTGCAAATCAGTTCAACTAATATCTCACTCTGCCACTAGGGCTCCTGCCCATCACACATGCCATGGCATATTGAATAGTCTATACCAACAGCATAATTCAAAGACACCAACATGTGTTGGTTCCTTCTTAGTCATTGCCCACGTTGGGCATGCATAGGAGGAAACTTAAAACACCATGGTTTTTGTCAGGCACACCAGAATCTTAAAAATGACACCATTGCATTGCAGCAGTTTAAAGAGATCTGCTGCATCACATTTTCCAAAGCTTTATGCTGTTTCATTTCATAGTTGTAGATTTTGGATCCAAATAAATGAAATCCTTGACAACTTCAATATTCTCTCTTTTGATCATGATAGTGGTCAAATTGTGAGGGTTTTTGTGGTGAAGTAATCCATACTGGATTTGTAGTCTCTGATCTCTACTGCTAAGTGACACAAGTCTTCTCTTTCAGTAAGGAATGTTGTGTCACTTGTTTGTCACAAACTGTTAGTGAGTCTTCCTCTGATCCTGATGCCACTGTCGTCTTCATTAAGTCCAGCTTCTTGGACTCCTTGCTCAGCATACAGGTTGAGTAAATGTGGTGAATGTATACAACTCTACACACATCTTTTCTTATTTTAAACCCTTCAGTAGCTCTCGATTTTATTTTAACGACTTCACTGTATATAGATCCCTACAAGCACAAGTAAGGATTATAGAATTCTAATGCTTTGCAATGTGAGCCATTGTTTATTCTGTTCCACATATTGAAATGCCTTTATGTAGGTAACAAAATGCATTTGAACATCTTTCTGGTATGCTCCTCTTTTAGCTAAGAGCCATCAGTCATGATATCTGTAGTCCCATGGGTTCTCCGGAATCCATGTGAATTTCTGGCAGTTCTCGGTTGATGTACAACTGAAAACATATTTGATCCCCGCCCAAACATATTATTTATGTGTGATATTGATGATGTTGTTAAATTATCCACATTCTGTTGGATCTCATTTCCTTGGAAGGACAGCAGATATGGACCTCTGTCAGCTGGTTGGTCAGGTGACTGACTGTCTTGCTTTTTTTTGTCATATAAAAGCTAACGTCTCCTGTGACTCTCTTATTTCATTATTCTTTTCCTGTATCTGCTCTATGTTCAAGAACAAGCTTCAGAGTTTTTTCTAGGATCCACTTCTTTTCTTTCTTGTCTTCTTAATAAACATTTGCTTCCGTTATGAATGTGCTCTTGCTATCGTCCCACAATTTGTGGTCCTCGGTTGTTAGTGTGTACAGCATCAAGACCTTATTGAGCTAGCCTCTCAATGCATGTGGGATATATTAAAGTTCATTGCTTTAATTTTCTTCAGCTTCACCTTGAAATTGCATTTAAGCAATCACCTATTCCACAGTCAGCATCTGGCTTATCTTGACTGGTGACATAAAATCTCTTCTTGTGATAGTCTCAAATTGTACATAGCAGATGCTTGTGTTTGTCGATATACGTTGGCTGTAGAGTTGTTTTCATTTTCCTCAGCTTCCACTTCAAATAGCCTCCATACAGTTTGATGGCACGTTCCCAAAACAGCATTTCTCCTTGTTCTGATTGATGGTATTGAGCACCTACATGGCCACAGTCAATAGATGTAGTCAGTTTTATTCCTGTGTATAGCATCTGGCAAGGTCCATGTGTAGAAGCAAGGTTTATGTTGGAAAAATCTGTGCAATGAATAACTCATTTGTCTTGCAAAATTCTTCCATTTTGATCTCTGGTTTCATTTCTAATAACTAGGCCGTAGTTTCCAATTACTAATTTTTGTTTCCAGATTTTGCATTTTAATCAACAGTAATCATCAATTCATCTTAATTATATGTTTTATTAACATGAGATTTCAGAAATGGGTAAAAATCTTCCATTTCTTCCTCCTTAGTGTTGGTGATCAATGCATAAATTTGATGGGAAATGACTTGTTGTTCTTGTAAGCTGAGGCAGGCTGACAAGGATAGTTTTAGAAGTGTCTTTTTTTGATGATGATGGATGCAAAAACAGTCTGCGTTGGTTTGTCATTTCCAACGAAACAGATCATATGATGATATTTTGCAAAATGGCCAATACAACTTCATTTCACTCCCTAAGGCCCAGGGTATTGATCTCTGTGCTCTCCATTTCATGTTTGATGACTTCCAATTTTACTAGTTATTTTTTTGTAAATTCTATATGCTTATTATGAATGGATACTTGCTGCCATCTCAATCTATTTATAACAAACATTGACCAGGATGTACAAAACTCTTAACTACAAACATCAAATTAAATAATGAGTATAATGAAATGATGCAATGCTAACTGCTATAAAAGTTAGGATGTGTCTTTTTAGAAGCATTGAGTGAATTACATTGTAACTGCATTAGCTCAGCGATGCTCTGTGTCATAATTCCTTGAGTAGGATATATAAATATCTTGCATTCATTAACTGTTTTCCCACTTATTTATTCAACTTATTTTAAACGATTCTGAGTGTGCTTCTCTTTTAAAACAGCGATGTGGGTGAATAAGCAAATGTGTTGAAAAAAGCTGATGGTGTCCGGCTATCAAAAGATATAGCATCTGGGGTCTTAGAGGCTTGAAGGTAAAAAAGCAACCATCTAGCTCAGAAGCAACAAAGCCCACATGGAAGAAGCACACCAGCCTGTGTGATCACGAGGTGTCGAAGGGAACAGGCATTAAAGAACACAAATCACTTGTGAATGAGGTGGGGAATGCGGAGTGGAAACCCAAAGCCCATTTGGAGGCCACTGGACATCTTCTTACAGAAGGGTAGCAGGGAGGAAACACACACACACACACACACACACAAAGTGATGCTCATGAGCAAAGCACACCAGGTAGGTATCTTCCTGAAGGAATGTTAAAGAAAAATCAATCCAAACAAGTTGGCTATTGAGAGAACTCTGATTCAGAGTTACCCTGTGATACAGGGTAAACATTTCTTTTAAATGGTTTTAAATAGCTGTAAGCTTTTAGAAGTAGATCATTGTGTTATTCCGGGTAGACTACAGAAACAAATTCATAGAGACTAATATGTGTATAAGAAAGAGCTATATACAAGAGTAATTGAATATTGAGAAAACATCCCAGCCCAGTCCAGATCAAGTCCATAAGTCCAATATTAGCCCATATATCATATAACAATCTATAAAGTCCTCATCAGACTCATGAAACACATGACTCTGAATGTAGGAAGATCAGAGGCCTGTGGGAGGAAAGTCTTGTGGATCCATGGCAGCAGAGGCACCTCAGTGCTGGTAAGGGTCTCCACGTGGCACCTTTAGTTCCAGGGCTCTAGCATAGTTCCATGTGTCTTGTCAGCAAGCATGTCTCTCAGAGAAAAAGTGTGTGCCCTGGGTCCAGTGAGCTATTTATCTCCTCAGTGCCTCCAAATGAGGCAGTGATCTGATTGTCTGGTGAAACTCCACCCCTGCACTCTTAAGTATCAATTTAACAACAGATTATGTAACTACCACAATCATCATGGCTTTCTCTCAAGGTTTCTCTTGGTAGATTCAAAGTAGCTGAGTACTTAACTGTTTGCACTGTCCAAAGGGATATCAGGAGCACAATATACAAGCCAGTGAGTTTGGAAATTACAAAATGTAGTGTGTGTTGTGAAGAAAGATTGTATGAACAAGAGGAACAATGGTAAGCCAAATTCAGATAAGGCATATGTTTCAGGGAAGAATGAAATTAAATTTACATATAGTACAATGAACATATTCAGCTGCCAGGTGAGGCAATTCTGTGTTTTTGTTTCCAAGACAACGTCATGATCATATCAAGAGTCATCACTCATGAATCCCTTTCAGGGTATATTCCTATACAGTGATGTTGAGCTGTATTTTTAACTTTTTTATAAAGGACCCTGTTTCTTGCATATTTTAAATAGAATATACAGTAGAAATGGAAGTAACTAAATCGTTTAATGGATGATAAAGAGCACAGACTGGTGATATTATGGCTGTGGGTTCATGCTCACTTTTTCCTAATTATGATCTTCAAAACCTCATTTCTGCATATAAGTAACAGGAACATTTGAAAAGATGACCTCTATTATTTCTTGCTTCTACTGTATGTATTAGTCTGAAAATCTACAAATAGTTACTCTGTATAAATTGTTTCCTTGAAGAGAGTTAATCCATATCTAAAAAGCAATTAAGCCTAAACCAAGGGCAAAAATGAAAGCAAACTGAAATACCATGAGTAAAATTACCCTCAGTAGACCAGAGGCATTTGCTGATGAGATTCATTGTTTCTTTAAAATTTTTCATGTCTGTGGCTGTCAAATATAGGGGGGAAAACTAGGGAAGTTTTCATTTTTAACACAGTTAAGTTAAAATTTCATAATAATTGCTTTCACTTCAACACTTCCCAGGCATGCAACACTGTGTATGTATATGTGTGTGTATTTCAAATAGCAGGCTTTTTTTGGTGTGTGTGTATACACACACACACACACATATATATATGTGATACATAGATATTTCAAAAAGATCATGGAATGATGTCATTAAAATATAATGGAATTTTGAAACCCCTCTCGTGTGTGTGCACAAAAATACACGTGCACATACACACATGTATGTGTGCGCGCACAATAACGCACGCACACACACACAAACAGAGACAAAGAGCCAAACAAATAGTGGCCGGTAAAACTAACTGCAAGACTCGGAGCAAAGGCCTAATCATGTGCTTCTGAAAGGTCACAGCCTTGAAAATTCTATGGAGCAGTTTTATTCTCATATATATAGTCATCATGAGTCAGAATTGTGACATAACAATGATTCATGCATTTGTTTGTGTGTATGCACTCGTATGTTGTGGCTCAGTTTTCTCATCTATTAAATAGACACACTAGAAGTAAATTAGCCCTAAAGGTAAATTGGCTGTGTTTATGATGAGCACAGGGAGGCATCTCAGTAAATGCTTGTTGCAGGTATATAACACTTAGCTGTAGGGGAGGAGAGCAATTTATTTGTACTTATTTTGTTTTAATAGCATCCCATTCAGATCGTTGGGTGAGCTCACTTGTACAGTCTCATGCATCATACTGAACAATTCTTGTGCTGAATTGCATTGAACAGAATACTTCTTTGTTTATAAGATAGTGGTTTCATATCTGTCATCAACAACTTGTTTTGGTATTTTTTTGAAGTAGTCTTGAATATCAGCAAATATTTTGATTATTTTCCCAGGAATAAAGAAGCATAACATTATTGTGCTGTTTAACATACATATTGGATGTTTGAAAGCAATCTTACACTGTCAGAGAGTGTTGAATAGTAGATGGAAGAGGTTCTTATTCTAGGCTTAGGAACAGCCACTATAGGAAGAATCTAATAAATACTGAAAAGAAGTCAAGTGCAAAGTCCTCAGCAGGGATTGGGCGATGGCTCAATGGCATACCGCTTACTCTGGGCCTGTTGGCAGGCGGGACCCTGACAAAGGACACCCAGCTGGGCAAAATAGAGGGTCAACAAAAAAGGAAAGAACAGAAAACCCTCAGCAAGGTGAACTGGCATGTGGTTGCAGCAATGAGATCACACATTACAATGTTGAGGAAGGCACAGGGCGGGCCCTGTATCGTTCTGTTTTACATATTGTCCCTGTGAGTCTGAGCAAACGCCAGGCAGCAAACAACAAACACAGTGACTGACGATCCCAAATCACACCCTTTCCCTTGGCATCCTCATCTTCAGGAAAATATCTGTTTTGATAAATGGGAATATTATCATTAAATAATATAATAAAATGGAGATAATTAAGCTTTGCTCTTTTCTGACCCTATCATTGCATATCCATCCGGAGAGAGCACTCCCTTCAATGAATGCTCAGTAACATGCACAAGGAACATCTTAGAAAATCACTAAGTTCCCATCCCTGATGGCATGCTAGTTTCACAAAGGGACGGTTGTAAATGTCTTTGCAAATGATATATCACCTGGCGTAAAGGATTTCCCTAGCATTCACTCACCATCACCAAGTAAAAAGAGGAACTTTAATCAAGGAAGTTCTCTGACAAGCATACTGAAACTATACAATCAGATTTGGAATCAAAAGTATTGATATTACTTGACATTACGTATGACCAGATATGTTCTGAATGAACTGCCCAGCATTATTTACAGGGTGTTTTTTTGTAAGGGGGTGTCAAAAGACAAAACCTTTCAAAGAAATCCCTAACTTATAATGTAAAAAAGATGGGTGTAGGGAGTGTTTAATTAAAACATGCCTTAAGAGAAAAACAAAACTGATGTAACCAGAATAAAAGGCATTTGGTCAGACTCAGAAACATTCAGGCAACAGGAAGCTGAGTTGCTGTAGATTTTAAAAGTTAAAAAAAGAAAATCTAATGAATATGACACATGAACTTATTTTTCATTGTTACTTTAGTTTTAAAAATACTGTTTAGACATTTTCAGATAAAGGAAGAAATTTAAATATGCACATTATACTAATTAATGCTAACCCGTTATTGTTAATATTCTTAAATGTGAGAATAAAATTGAGACCATAAGAGATCATTGCTCTTTTAAAGAACCCTAACTAAGTGTTAAGCAGTAAACTACTCTGGCATATGTAACTATTTTCATACTTTGATCTGGTTAAGCAGATTAGAAGAATTTTAGGAAAATAGATGAATAACTGGGTAAAATAGACATAAAACATGCTTTATGAGAAAATAATTTCTACAATATTAAGACTTTAAAATTCTCTGAATGTTTGTGCATTTTCATAGTAAAGTAATTTATTATGATTGTTCCTGATATAAAGATATCTAGTTGAGAAAATAAACTTCCTTGGGGCCTTATCAATTAAGACAGGGATCTAGTTTGCTTGACCTAGAAGCCCTGGTGGCAGAGTGGGTTATGCAGGAGCTACTAGACACAAAGCCAGCCATTCAAATCCATCAGCAGCAGCTCTATGTTATGAAGAAGAGACTCCCTATACCCATAAAGATTTAAAGTCTCTGACACACATAAGGGCAGTTTTATGCTGTCCTATATGGTGGCTGTAAATTGGAATTGAATCAGTGGTAGTGAGTTTTTTGTTTGTTATTATTTTTTAAACTCATTTTATTAGAAGTTAATACAGATAGCATATCATTCCACAGTTCAATCGCATCAAGAATATATTGTGCAATTGCTACCACAGTTTCAAAACATTATCTTCCTTCTTGACATCCTTGACATCAACTCCCTTTTACCCCCGCCCAAGGAACCCCCTAGAAACTTTACCCCCCTAAAGTCCTTATTTTACTTGCTGTCCCTATAGGTTCATCAATCCTAGATTTCATAAAACAAAATTGAAAATCATATAACAAAAATTCAAGAGAGTGACCCCCAATGACATAACACATCTGAGACAAACCCCAATATGAACAAACAAAAAAACAAAACAAAATACAGAAAATGTTAAAGATCAGATGAGGCATGTCACTAACTATCCCCCTAACCAAGGAATCCCTACAACAGTGGTTCTCAACCTGTGGGTTGCAAAATTACAGTTGTGTAGAGCAATGAAAATAATGTTCTGGTTGAGGAGTCACCACAACATGAGGAATTGTATTAATGGATCGTGGCATTAGGAAGGTTGAGAATCACTGCTCTAAATGGTCCTAACAAGACTCAACAACTAGCTGAAAGGTTGGAGGTTAACAGTCCACCCAAAGGTCCCTTGGATGGAGAAATCAGTGATTTGTTCCTGAAAGGTCAAACCCTTGGAAACCCAATAGAAACCACACTGACCATGGTGGATTTGAGTCTGACATAGCAATTCTACAGGACACAGTACAATTGCCCCTGTGGGTTTCTGAAGCGGAAAACCTTTTCAGGAGTAGAAAGCCTCCTCTTTCACTAGCAGAGCAGCTAGTGGTTTCAAACTGCTGACCTTGCAGTTAGCAGCCCAATGCATAAAACACTAGGCCGCCAGAGAGGACTGAAAATCATATAGAGAGGTCTGTCTAAATAAGACAGGCTGGATGAACAATCTGGAGGAGAAAACAATGGAAATGACAGTTCCAGGGGGACATGGGAGATGGGGAGGTGGGGGGAAAGGAAGTGGTGTTCACAAACCCAGGGACAAGGGAACAACAAGTGACCCAAATTGGTGGTGAGGGGGGTTTAGTAGACTTGGTAGGGCGTGATCAAGGGTAATGTAACCAAGAGGAATTACTGAAACCCAAATGAAGAATGAACATGATAGTTGGACAAGAGGAAAGTCAAAGGAAATAGAGGAAAGAGCTAGGAGGCAAAGGGCGTTTATAGAGGTCTAAATAAAGGCATGCACATATGTAAATATATATATGAGGATATGGAAATTGATCTATGTGCATATATTTATAGATTTAGTGTTAAGGTAGCAGATGGACATTGGGTTTCCACTCAAGTACTCCCTTAATGCAAGAATACTTTGTTCTATTAAATTGGAAATCTATGATGCTCACCTTCCCGACAAAATCAATGAAGACTAGGTGGGTGCTTATGCAAATGTGTTGAAGAAAACTGATAGTGCCTGGCTATCAAAAGATATAGCATCTGAGGTCTTAAAGGCTTGAAGGTAAACAAGTGGCCATCTAGCTCAGAAGCAACAAAACCCACATGGAAGAAACATACCAGCCTGCTTGATCACCAGGTGCCAAAGGGATCAGGTATCAGGCATAAAAAAAACAAACATGTCAATGTTAATGAGGGGTGTTGCAGAATTGAAACCCAAAGCCCATTTGTAGGCCATTGGACATCCCTTACAGAAGGGTCTCAGGGAGGAGAGGAGCCAAGCAGGGTGCGATGTAGCAATGATGAAACATAAAACTTTCCTCTAGTTCCTAAATGCTTCGCCCTCTCCCCCTATCATGATCCCAATTCTATCTTACAAATCTGACTAGATCAGAGGATGTACACTGGTACAGATAGGAACTGGAAACACAGGGAATCCAGGGCAGATGATCCCTTCAGGACCAGTGGTGTGAGTGGTGATACTGGGAGGGTGGAGGGCGAGTGGGTTGGAAAGGGGGAACCAATTAGAAGTATCTATATATAACCTCTTCCCTGGGGGACGGACAACAGAAAAGTGGGTGATGGGAGACTTTGGACATTGCAAGATATGACCAAATAATAATGTATAAATTATCAAAGGTTCATGAGGGAGGGGGAGTAGGGAGGGAGGGGGAAATTAGGAGCTGATGCCAGGGGCTTAGGTGGAGAGCAAATGTTTTGAGAATGATGAGGGCAATGAATGTAAAAATGTGCTTTACACAACTGATGAATGGATAGATTGTGTTAAGAGTTGTATGAGCCCCTAATAAAATGATTAAAACAACAACAAAAAAGAAAATCCTATAGAGCAAAATTCTGCACACATATTTTACCCTAGTCGATGTTGATATGATGGCATCTAACAAAACACCGAAAAGTTCTTTTCCCACTATCAATTCTCTAAATTATTTTACTACCCAAAACAGGAAAGTGTGCCCTACTGTCAACTGTCTGTGCAAATAGGGGAAGTCACTTGAAGTAAATTATTTGCTAGGGTCTCCCCAAAAGCCCCTTCATGTTTTCCTCTTCTCTGTTGTGCCAGTAAGCCTGCAAACTTGATGACTGGCATGTCTGGTCCTTGGTGGGTCAGATGGTCCACTGTGGAGCATCTTTCCTCTTCCACCAAAGAAAACATTGTTGTAAAGTGGCCTCTGACTCATAGCGACACTGTATGTGCCAGAGAACGAAGTTCCATAGAATGGTCAATGACTGATTTTTCAGAAGTGAATTTCCTAGACCACCTTCTGGCTATTTTGAAGGGTCTGTTATTTTCAGTTTACCCTAATCATGAAAGAAAGAATATCTATACAGAATTTCCTTTCCAGACTATGGTTCTGTAAAGATATTTTTGTGTGTGTACATCTCTAGTGGGCTGAATAAGGGTCCCCGGAGCCTGGGTGGTAAAGTGGTTACACCTGAGGCTGCTCGCTGCAAGGTCAGCAGTGGAAGCAACCAGCCACAACTTAGGGGAAATATGAGACGTTTACTCCTGTAAATAGTCTTTGAAACCCACAAGGGCAGTTCTAATTTGTCTTGTAGAGTTGCTGTGAGTCAGAATAGACTAGCGGGCAGAAGGTTGTACGAGGCAGTAAATTCACATTATAATCCCTAAACCCTAATCATATTACTTTATATGGAAAAAAAACCATACAATTGAATGTATTTTTAGAAGTGAAAAGTAGAGAGATGAAATACACAGGCACACAGGAGAAGACATTGTAACTACAGAGCAGGCAGAATTTGAAGTGATTCAGCTCCAAGCCAAGAAATGCAAGCCAACACAGAAACTGGAAGAGGTAAGGAACTGATTCGTAGATCTCCAAATGAGAGTGGGCCAGCTCTCACTGAAACGGATTTGAGACTCCTGGGCTCAAGAAATGTGATAGAATAAACTTAAGTCCTTCTCAACCACCACATTTTTGTTAATATGTTACAGCAAATAAAGAAACCTAAGGCAACATCGATGTCTTGATAGAATAAACTTAAGTCCTTCTCAACCACCACATTTTTGTTAATATGTCACAGCAAATAAAGAAACCTAAGGCAACATCGATGTCCTTGTGTGAAAACGATTACTCTGTATTGCCCAAGGTTTTTGTTTGATGTTTATAATATTGCATCTGGATTGAGGTGTTTCGAGCTATCCAAATGGAAACATAATTGAAGGCATAGTTACTTCTAGTACACGCACCTCAGCAATAATGACCAACAAACCTGGATTGCCTGCTCTGTGTGGGTGGTTGCTTTTATAATACCTGACTAATCTCAACAGCTCTATGAGGGAGACATTTTGCCAGCTTGGTCTTCAAAGAAGGGAAACAGTGGCCACAGAAGTTGAATAATTTATGTGTAGGGCAGTGCCACAATCTAACTCAAGACCAGCACTCTCGGACTCTGTAGCCAGCTTGAACCATAATGCCTCCCTTTGTCTATAAATGAAGACCTGCCCTTGTAGTTGAACCTCTTTAGGATGTCAGTTATTTTCTTTTTCTGTTGGCAAAATGTGTCAAATAGACTTCTAATTTTAATTTGGTCCTACTCTCTAAAATATTTCTTGATAATATATTTTTACCAAGCACGACAGGATTATGAAATCCCAGCAGGTTTAAAGCCTTAGTAAACATTAATTGCAGTGCCTGCTACAATTGGAAGACAACTTCAGTACAAGGTGAACAGCAGATTTAACTAGAATCTGACACTTGAAGAGTTAGAAAGCAAAGAATTTCCAAAATTCATTGAAATTTCAATGATTATTTTCCAAGGAATTTTGGAAGGCTTATCAATTAGTAGGAGCTCTGATTGGGTTCCTAGCTTGTAAGTTGGCAGTTCCAATTCACCTGGTATTATCAAGGGAGAGAAAGTTAAGGCTTTCTTGTCTAGTAAAGATTTACCTCCTTGGAAAGCCAAAGGGGCAATTCTATTATAACATATAGAGGTGTTATGAATTGAAATTCACTTATTGGTGCTAATTTTTTTAGTCTTCTGTTTGTTTGTTTGTTTGTTTGTTTGTCTTTGAGTTTTGTCAACTAGTGGAACAATTTGTGAAATCTGACTTCTGAATCAAAAATATATATCTAGATTTTCAAAAGAAAGGGTGCTCTGGGATTCTCAATGTCATCAAATTGATTCTGTCGCACAGAGATCTTAGAAGACAGGCCAAAACTACCCAGTGGGCGTCTAAGACTGTAGTTCCTTTATGGAAATAGAAAACCCAGTCTTTCTCTTGTGCTTTGGGGTTAGAAGTCATTACAAAAGAAATGTATGGGAAAAATATACATCTAAAGGCCCAATGTACTTAAATCCTTCCTCATAATAACTAATAATAACAATAAAAACCTTAATTATTTTTATTAAGGTTTTTATAAACAAAAAAACTTCCTCATAATAGCTAATACAAAGATTTAATCCATGTTTGATTTTTTAAATTTTTGACTGAGTAAAATATATTTTACAAATTTAATAATATTAATTTATCCATATATATAGTATCATCAGGGTTATATTTGTAGTGTTCTAAGTATTCTCAAAACTTATATGAACTCATGTTCACCATATTAAAGGGCTGTATCTTATTACTAACACCCATATTATGAGTGAAAAAGGAAATCCAAGACTTTAGTTAGTTCTCTATAATTGTATAGAAAATAAATGGGGAATCTGGCTTGTCAGTTGAGGTTTATTTTATTTCAAAACTACACAGAATTTCAGCTGTAAGCGACCTCCACAAAAATTTCAGAGGTAAAAAAAACAACTAAAAAAAGCACAAACTGATTTTGTATAAGTGTAAGCAGCAGTTAGATGTAATTCCAACTCTTGTGGCTTAACTGAAATAACTTGAAATCCCCATGGGGAGAGAGGTTTGGAAGTGTAGCGTGGGAAAGGATAGACAATATCTGCCATGACCTTACAGGTGTCTTTTTACTCAGAAACATCTACAGAAGAAGTATTAAAATTCTGTACATTTAACCCTAAATCAGACCATGGGACCCCACACACTCTCATGGAGAAATACAAGAGAAGTTTCTCAGAATCTTATTTATAGAGTAGAATTGAATAAATCTTAGTACTGGGTTTTCTCAGAGGGTGGCATCACCATTCTGCAATGATTTGGTCTTTGGCATAGTTCAGCTGGTTGGCTTTGACCCTCCCAATCACATGCTCCTGTTGCTGGATCTCCCTCAGTGCCATCTGTTTGGCTTCCTAAATGACTTTGCTATGACTTGAACTTTTATTCTTTAGATTTCACTTGCAATTTTTATTTTCTTTATCTGCCTCCCACGTGCCTTGAATTTTTCACTAGCACATCTCATTAATCCCAGTGTTTCTATTACCGGTCCATGTGCCTATCCTTGCCTCACCCAGTTATCTATGTGGTCGCTAAGCGCCGTAGCAATCCTATGTTCAGTAGTAACTCTGGGTACAACAGAACAAAACATGTCCGGTCTTGGAGCATCCTCCCACTGTTGTTATAAACCAGCCCACTGTTGCAGCCACTGTGCTAATCTACCTCTTGAGAGTCTTCCTCTTAGTTTCCTGCCTCTCTTCTTTACCAGTCATGATGTCCTTTTCAAGGGGAGGGTCTCTCCTAATAACATGTCCAAAATGCATGCGACACAGTCTTGCATTCTCAAGACAGATTTGTTGGTTTTTATGTCAGTCCATGGTACTTTCAATAAGCTATGCCAGCACCATAATTCAAATGCATTGATTTTTCTTCTGTCTTCCTTATTCAATGCCACAGCTTAATTGAGAAGGTGACATACGTACTTGCTTTTCAACACTTTAAAGAGGTGTTGTGCAGAAGATTGATTCCACGAAATGCAACTTTTTATTTCCTTACTGTTGTCTCCATAAGATTGGATTGTGGACCCAAGCAAGACAAAAGTTTTGACAACCTCAATCATGTGTCAGTTAATGAGGTTGTTATCTATTGGTCCAGTGAGGTAGGTAGGTATCTATTGGTCCAGTGAGGTAGGTAGGTATCTATTGGTCCAGTGAGGTAGGTAGGTATCTATTGGTCCAGTGAGGTAGGTAGTTACCTATTGGTCCAGTGAGGTAGGTAGGTATCTATTGGTCCAGTGAGGTAGGTAGGTATCTATTGGTCCAGTGAGGTAGGTAGGTATCTATTGGTCCAGTGAGGTAGGTAGTTACCTATTGGTCCAGTGAGGTAGGTAGGTCGGTTTGTTTGGACTATTTTTGTATTCTATAATTAAGCTGTAATCCCTATTGATGGCTACCGTTCTAGATCTCCATCAGCAAGAGCTTCCAGTCCTCCTCATTTTCAGCAAACAAGGTTATATCACCTGTGTATGCGTATGACAGGAGGGTGCTAAGCCTTCTTCTGATCCTGATGCCACATTCTTCATATAACTCATCTTATCTGATTATCTGTTCAGCATACATATTGAATACCATAAGTAATGGAGTATATACACTGAAATAAATATCAGTGTAGGCACTAATTTTACCACAAAACTGCATAAGAAATGTGCTGGAAAACTCAGCTTATACACAAGTATATACGGTAAATATGGTAAGAGGATTCAAACTTGATTTCACACCTGTCTTGATTGTGAAACATGTGATATTCTCCTGTTCTCTTGGCACAACTGCCTCTTGGTCTGTGTACCAGTTCTGCATGAGCGTAATTAAGTGTTCTAGAATTCCAATTTGATCAAGGCTATCAAAAATGAATGGGACTGAAGAAAAGAGTCTAACCTGCACTGAAGGCATTAGGCAAAACCAAGTCTCAAAGAGCTGGTGGGATACCTATTTCAGTGTCTGAACCAGCAGGTGAAGCACTGGAAGTGCTCGCTCATCTAGGCCAAGAACATCTTAAGACAGATTGCTAGCCAACTGATTCAAAGAGACCTATATTTGTATCCATTCCAAAGACAGGAGACCAACAGATTGCATAAATTATAGAGTAATATTGGTATCACATGCTAGCAAAATGCTGAAGATCACACAACCGTGGCTACAGCAGTACATTGAGAAGGCACTGCCCGAAATTCAGGTTCAACTCATAAGACAACTGGGGCGAGGGCTATCAGCTGACCTGAAATCAGACAATGTTTCAATTCGCCATGGCTACTTTAAATCCAAATCTCAACAGTATCTAGTTTGATTGTTCTCATGATTGCCCCACAATCCTTAGAGGAGGCAAATGGCTTGCACTCCCCTGCTCGCAGAAAGAATGGGGCTCTGGGCCGACGAGAGACACCGCTGCCCATCTGCTGTCATTCATGCTTGCATTGCCCCGTACCATCTCATTGACTGTGATGCACAGTGGCCCTGTTCACAAGAAAACAAAAACACGGCCTACTCCTGCGGCAGCCTTACAAGTTCTAGGCATGAAACACGGCACCACCATGTGTCAGAGTTGCCTTGACAAGAGCTAATAACAAGTCTGGTCCAAGGTATTATAAAATATGATTTTTTATGTTAAAAAGTATAATGCAGTATAATGGTGTTATAGAACACCAACAGTGTGGAGGTCACATCGATTTTAGTTCCATGTCTGGACCCATCAATTATTCACAATGAAACCGAGTAAGCAACCAGGAAGTTGTCTTATTTCCTCAGTTAGAGTTAAGCACAAAATTCATAGTCTTAAGTCTTTCTCTATGAATTTTCCTTATACATGTCAAATCCTATTTTATCAGCCCCACCCTACTGCACTGTATTAGTGTAAGACCTTGTCATTTTACATCGGAATTATATAAAAACAATTCTAAAACATAGTCCTATCCCCTGATTTGTTCCATGAAGAATCTACTTACTTTACGCCACCTAGAATTTGTTCTCTCTTCTCCTGAGAGATCATTATTAATTTTTCAAAATTCATTTTAGATACACCCACTCCTTACTCTACTGCTTTTCTGTCACTTTACCATACTATAGCTGCATGTGTGTTGCTGTGATGCTGGACGTTATGTCACTGGTCTTTCAAATGGCAACAGGTCACCATAGGTGAAGAGGATTTAGTGGTACTTCCAGACTAAGACAATGAAGGAGGGATTGGCTGCCCACTTAGCAGGAAGTAACCGCTGAAAACCTTATGCGCAGCGTGGACAAATTGTCTGATACTGGAGTCTTAATGAGTGGAATGAGAACACTGTCAGAGAAACCATCAGTGTATGCGCCTCTCAGGCGGAAAGACTGGCGGAGGAGGAGCTCCTCTCTCAGAGGAGAGTAGACTGCGGTGGTGGGAATGGAATAAAGGCCGTTGGAGCGGAGCCTTTGAGATCTGCATTTGCTGCATGGGCACAACTCAAAGTAGGAAGCAACAGCTGCAAATATCATAATCAGAACCTGGAATGAACAAAATATGAATCTAGGAACACGGAAGGCCGCCAAAAGTGAAATGGACATCGACAGTTCAGTCTCCTAGTTGTTAGTGAGGTGACGTGGAGTGGCCTTGGCCATCGGGTACAGAGATGGATGTGAATGCCCTACCTTTCAGCAGTGCAGGGCAATGACACGCAGATCTTGGAAAGATTATTAGATGAAGCATTCATCAACTTTTCATCAGTCACCCAGCCAAAGTCATCAACATATTAATAAACATTAGACGTGATATCATGCCAAGCCAGTTTTCTCTAATCACTTTCTAGGTGTCTCTGGAAAATATTACTTGATCTTCTAGTGGATATATGTACGCGGTCTAGACCTCCTTCTCACAAATCCTCATCCATAACTACTTAGCTAGTCAGGCTGCAAATGGGAGGTGGTTTGAGAGGGGGGGAAAAAGGATTTCTCATGATGTCCTTTATTCTATGTGAGCTTCTGTTCCCTTGCCTCTGTTAACCCATGGATTCAGAAGTAAGCCAGGGTGAATCCCCAAATATGGCATCTGGAGACAATGCTGCTTCTTTTCCACCAGCGGAAGAGCAAGGGGAGGAATAGTAAAGGTATGAACAGCTTTCAACTCTTCATTTTCAAGCTTCTAACTCAGAAATGTGCTTTACTCTGGAAACATAATCTATAATGCCATGCCTTTTGAGGATGATAAAAAAGCCATGTTTAGATAATGAAATACCCACTAAGAAGGCATATGTTATTTTATAGGAGAAATTTAATTACTAGTATTGCTTTCTCGTTGGCATATAGATATCCCCTGAGTTACTGCATTGCTTATCTAAGCATAGGCCCTTTGAGAATG
The DNA here is from genome assembly GCF_050624435.1 of Tenrec ecaudatus. Taxonomy (NCBI): domain Eukaryota; kingdom Metazoa; phylum Chordata; class Mammalia; order Afrosoricida; family Tenrecidae; genus Tenrec; species Tenrec ecaudatus. The sequence continues at coordinate 30,276,530 of NC_134533.1, read as the reverse complement.
GAAGAATTACATACGTAAGTAGTAACTTTACTACCAAAATATAAACAAGTCATGTTACACAAACACGTGTATCAGTTTTCTATTGCTCTATAAGAAATGCCACAGATTTAGCAGCTTGAAAGCATCCTATATTGATGACCACATGATTTTCAAGAGTCAGAAATTTGGGCACAGCTTACCTTGATATTGCGCTCAATAGTCTTCTAAAGGTGCAATCTGAGTCCCAGAGAGTTCTGCAATCTTATTTGTCTCTTGGGGTCTTCTTTTAAGTTCACTGTAGACAACATTTAGATTATTGTGCGTGGGAGGTTGAAGCCGTTAGATCTTAGCACATGTCCACCATTTCCAACCACATACCCTTTCATCAGCATGAGAGTCTGCCTTTTCAGTGCTCAATAAGAGCATATACTGCGCCTTCATGTATCTTCCCTTTAAATCTCATATGAAATGAACACTTCTATAAGGTCAGGGTCACCCAGAATATCTTTTGTTCATTTTAAAATAACAATAGTTTTATTCCAAATTAGGTGGAGGCTTGCATTTCAGGTCATCAACCTTATATTCAATAGTGTAAACTATTAATGAAACCTGCAATAGTTTATCTTTCAAGTGTTTCTTAATTTCCCACCTCTCTCTTCCACTTTACGCAAGTTCACAGCTATTAACAGTCTAGCAATAGATTTACCTTCTGTATCACCTCCTCCCCACCTTGACATTCTACAAAATCTGTTCCCTGTGGGATGAAAATCTTTATCTCACTGCATGGAAAGATCCGGTGACCATTATGATTAGTGAAATTGCCCAATCACAAAGTATAAATATTGTTTGAAATCACTGTTATAAGGGAGACATATATTTTGTTGTGCATAGTTCAAAGTTGATTAGCGTAGTTTAATTAAATCTGAAAATCTCCCCACATTGGCCATAGGATGTAACCTCACCAACGGAGTGAATCCTGTCATATGCACGGTCCCAGTCATGCTGCGGTGGTCAAACAGGGAGAGCACAGGAGTGGTGGCATGGATTGAATTGTGAACTTCAATTATTAGGTTCACTTTGGCCCCCAGTTTCAGTTGCTAAACAATTACGCAATGATTTAACTCATCACCATGATTTGATCTGATGTGATAACTCAATTAGTTGTCAGAGGATTAAAGTGAGATTCAACACATTTTCTCAGGTCCTACCCTTAGGGCAGCTGTTCTCAACCCCTTTCAAAGGGGTCACCTAAGACCATTGAAAAACACATATTTCTGATGGTCTTAGGAACTGACACACCACTCCTCTATCCATCTCCAGGCAGGTCTGCCCACTTGCAGATATGCCCACATATGAGAACCCAGCGTGAAGACTGTTACCCATGCTACACCATGCTTCAAGACAACATTTCATTTATTTGTCGTCAGAAATAAATATTTCACAATATATAATCACTCTGGTTTATGTTCAATTGTAACAATGAAAATACATCCTGTGTATCAGATATTTACATGGCAATTCATAACTAGCTAAAATCACAGTTATGAAGTAGCAATGAAAATAATTTTATGGTTGGGGGTCACCACCACATGAGGAACTATATTAAAGGGACATGGCATTAGGAAGATTGAGAACCACTGCCCTAGGGCATGGCTTACAACAGATTTTATCTAACAAGAGGTAGAAGAAGAGAGAGGACAGGAGGAACCTGAGTCCCACCAGGAAAGACATGGAGTTCTACGCCTCCCTGAGACCCAGAATCCCACTGCTGTGACTTTTACCATGGAATGCTGAAAGTTCCAACTGATCTGTGTTGGAAGAAGCAGAGCCAGAGTGCTCCTTGGAGGCAAGGATGGAAATAGTTCATCTTATGTACTTTGGACATATATTCAGGGGAGACCAGTCTCTGGAGAAGAACTTCATGTTTGCTAAAGTGGAAGGGCAGGGAAAAGAGCAAGGGCCTCCCAGACATGGATGGGCACCGTGACTGTAACAATAGGCTCAGGCATAGAACAATTTTAAGGATGGCACAGAATTGTGTAGGGTTTGTTCTCTCATGCATACGGTCTCTATGGGTCATAGCTAACAAAATGGCACCTAAAAACATTAGCAACAACAATGCTGTGTTCCTCTGAGACCCAAAGTAAAAGCAGTGCCAATATACGAGACTGACATAGAGGTTAACGGTAATATAGTGAAAGGGCTTGATAAGGGAGAGGGTCTTTCCTAGAGCTGGTCCACTGCTTTTAAGCATCTCACCTCAACTGTAAGTGAATGCATTATGGTTTGTAAAAGTTATCCACTTGGGGTATTTTTGTTAAAGCACCACCAGATAAATAAGGCAGCTGGGAATCTTGGAGGCAATCTTAGAGTTCTTCTTCATGTTATTCCAAAAGCTTTAATCCTTCAAAGGACTTAATAAATTAATGCTACAAGAAGAAACTAGAGTCATTTTGGATTTCCACTTAACTCAGCTAGCTTAGCATATAATGGTGCTTTGTAGATGGAATTAGCTTTCCAGAAGTCTTTCTTAAAGAGGTGGTGCTATAAATTCAGATAAAAAAATTTTGGAGTTTAGAAAGCACCTTTTTTACAAAGATAATTATAAGTGTTTACTAAATAAGCAAGATTCAAGTTTAATTTTGTTGATGGGAAAGATGTGCTAGTTCAAATTGCATCTTCATTTATACATTCATCATTCTACTTCTTTCTCTGAGCTTTAATATTGCTTGAATCATATTTCTAGAACCTTTTATTGCTGTAATGACTGGTTAATGGTTAAGATTCATTTAAGTAGATTTTACAGATATACAAATTATGACTAGGAAAGATCATTTGTCTTTAGGCTGCCATGGTTAATGGGCTTTATTTACTTTCCATTTAATTTGGAAGATGTTCTAGAGAAAATGTTTAATCTCAGAGATGATTAGATTTTATATTTTGGATTTTCTCTGCTATCATGTTTAATTGTTCCTGGAAACTAGGACACCTTCCAAGTTATTTTCTATCTTCTAGTAAATAACTCAGCTGCCCCTAGGATATTGACCAACTTCATTTCAGGTAAGTGGCCCATTTTCTCCCAGAATGACAGTTTCTCTCATCCCAAGGAACCTTGTAAGAAGTAAATCAGGCCAGTGAAGCCTACATTTAACCTATATATCTCAGAAAAGATTTCATGAACTATCCAAAAGAAAATTTTAAAGTGGAAGGCGAATTTTGAGAATGACAAGTGCAACGAATATATAAGGGTGCTTTGCTGATGTATGTATGGATTGTGATCAGAGTTGTATGAGCCCCAATAAAAAGATTTATTAATTAAAAAAAGTAATAATTATAAAGTCTTCTCTTGCTTTAGCCTGCTTCACATCTTCTAAGAGTTCTTGGGTTATATCTGAGAGAATGACCAGTTTGGTACCCGTGGGCCATATGGCCATACAGCCATGTGGTTAATATGAGATTTAATCAACTCAAGCCTAGACCCAGAGGTAGGCAATGATGATTACTTGACCTATAAGAATGTTCTTTCTCTTTGTCTGCAGAGACTTTTTCAGTGCTAGAAATTACACAGAGAAGGCTATAAAAGGTATCAAAAAGGCGCTTAAAAATATTGAAAATGCAGGTGTCTCTTTTGGTGGGTTGCTAACAGTTTAGACAACAGTTGGTTCTCTTTTGACTGAAGAAAACATCAGTGACGAGACATAGACAGATTTATAGAGATTATAAATAAAGCAGTACACATAATTATATTGATAGATATGGAGATAAGTGATAGAGTAAATCTTTACAGACATAAAGATATTATATTGGAGAGTTATTATGATATGAGTTTTGAGTCTCCAGATCAACCTTTGTGTATAGCTTACTTCCAAATATACTCCTGTAATTTCAGAAATGTGAACTTATAAATCCTTTTGTCTAAAATAGTTTGGTTTACATTTTAGTCATTTGTAGGCAATGGTGTCCCAAAAATGCAACAAATATGCTGTCTATTTATCATCAGAATAAGTTTAACTGGAGAAAGTGTAACCCAGATGATTAAATCAATGAAGGGATGCCCTCATGGAGATGGCAGGGCACTTTTAAGGATGCAGGAAGGAAGGGGAAAGCACAATGTGACTAGTGGATTCCCATATGTGTTCGAGTTACTCAGACAAGTTTTGCAATGTTAGAATGCCAAACAAATCTTAGAAAATTGACTGCAACAAAATAAACCACCAAATAGAAATAACCATCTGACACAAGAATTATAGGAAATCTTTATGCCATAATAGGCTACAGGAAAATAGCGTAAATAAATTCTGAGCCTCACATTCACTAATGCCAATGAAAGTGATTGCATTTAGCTAAATGAAATTTTGAATTCCTAGTTAGAAAGGGAAAATTATTTGGGGGTGTTCATTATCTTCTGTTAGACTCCACAAATCTCTTCATCTTTTCCTTCCTGCTCAGTGTCCTAGAATTTCTACAAAGTAGATGCGTTGCTTTAAAGACAGAAAACAATCATTTCAGCAATATTTTTAAGAAAAGACCTGAGTATTTACTGAAACTTTTAAGTATTGATGTACCAGGCACCAGCTTAGGATTATCATTAATACAAAGTTAAGTATATGTTTCCAATTTTATATATGTCATAAATAAGACTTTGAAAGTACATGTCATCAGGATGGACAGTAGTTAAAAACATGAATGTGCTTGGAACCACAGACCTCAGTGACATAGTTCAATTGGCATAATATAATCCACCTAGATAATGCTCCATGTGTTACTTTGGTGAGAAGTGACTTGGTCTTTAAGGCTTGCAAGTTGCCATCTAAGATGCAGCTATTGGTCTCTCCTCATCCAGAGGAAAGAAGTGCAAAGAAAATCAAAGACTGAAGGAAACATTTAGTCCAATGGACCGATACACTGTGAAAACCACAGCCTCTACTCTCTGAAGACCATCTGGAGACCAGAAGGAGGAAATGGTGCCTTGCTCCCACTAGTGACTGTTCTGATTGGGATCACAACAGAAAGTCCTGGACAGAGAGGAAGAAACCAATGTAGAACAAAATTCAAATCCATGAAAAAGTCTAAAGCCATTGGTCTTGCAAAGATTGTGGAACCCTTTCCCTTAAAAACCCTAGCCCTTAGAACCTTAAAAAAATCAATCCCCCTTCAAAAAAACAAACATCAAAACAAACTGCCATTAGAGTCAAGTTCTACTCATAGATTTATAATAACCCTGCAGGACAGAGTAGAACTGCTTATGTGATATCCAAGACTGTAACTGCTCACATGAGTAGAAAGCCTCATCTCTCTCCAGAACAGCAGCTTGAGGCTTTAAATTGTTAATCTTGAAGTTAGCAGTCCAACTTGTAAGCCACTATACCATCCATAGTGTGGTCCTTAGATATCCTTTAAACCTGAAACTAAACTCACTGTTAGTGATTAACTATCAGTCAATAGGTAAGCCTATAAAGGGAATAATAACCCCAGAAAGGAATATATTTATACATTGGCTATGAATCTTGAAAATGTACAGGGACAGCTCTACCCTGTCCTATGGGATTGCTGTGAGTCAGGCTAGACCCTATGGCAGCAAGAATTGCTCTGTTCTGGTGGTGGTTGTTTACATTCTACCCTGTCCCATTGGACTGGATGGCAACGTGCTTCTGAATAAAGTCAACGAGCTGCGACCAATAGGGCATGTACCCCCCACACAAAGGTTATAATGTAGAAGTGGCAAAGAACAGAAAAACCAAATGGAAATGGGGAACACAGGGAGAATTAAGAAGAGATCTGCTACATTGAGGGGATTGCAACCAACACACACTGTATATAGACTATGAACGGAAATAGATTTACTCAGAAAGTTTCATTTAAACATCAATAATTGTTCAAAATATAAAAAAACATGCAGATAAAATAAAATCAGTTGGTAAATCATATCCACTGACAAAAAATATGAGTAATCTACAATCTATGAGACAGAAAATTCTGTTCTTCTGGGGCATACACACCCATCCTCTACTTTCAGTATAGTGTTGAGTTGCCAAAGAGAAATTAAATAAATTTTTGTTTGGCTACCACACTGTCCAACAGAGCATTGTCTGAAGCATTTTAAAAACAAGGAATTTTGTATTACACTCTATATTTATATCTCAATTCTGTCCTGTGCACATTATTTCAAAAGTTGCTAAGCCTCAAATATCTTTTGGTAAATTAGAGAAAATAATAGTAACTTGCACACAGGCTCTCTGGGAGGATTAAATAAAATATATTCATAAAGTCCTTAGCACAGTGCATAGCAGGAGTGAATTGTTATTAATATAATAAATTGCTATAGGCTATTATTATTAATAATAGTATTTTATAGCCATAAGATTCTAGTCTAGTCTATTGACTGTGTGAATCAATATTGTGCATATTATATCAAGGCTTATGGGACATATTCAAGTAGACAAGTTAAATATAATTCTTTAAGTATTTAGAAACCTAACAATGACAAGTTTTTTGTATGTTTTAATGAAATTTTGGGTGACTTGTACCACCACAAATATGTAGCCTGAAGCCCCATATCTTTAGAAAATTACAGAGAAGTCAGTATTTGAAAAACAGCAGTTGAAGAAAATAAATTTTAAGGGGAATAATATACCAGTGTCTGAGAAATGGCCCATAATCAATTAAATCAAAACTGTCAGATTTAGAAGGTGTGAAATTATTTATTTTGAGTTAAGATATTACAAGTCCCCCTTTTTTTCTCTAAGAGAATACTTAGAAAGATGCCTTCAAAATAATTGTGGGTGACAAACATATGACCATAAAACTCCCAACAGATCCTTAACAATGGAAATTTACATACCTTTTGTTGGGACGTGGTCATCTTCTGAATGCTGTTTCTAATCATTATTTTTCTTACTAGATTAATGAAAATAGTTTGTTCAAGTCCTGTGAATTTTATGTCCACTCAGGGAAAGTGGATTATACTGGATAACACAGCAACTTGGGATACAATGGGTATTTAAAAAATCTCAATTACAAGCATAGAAAGAAGAAAGGAAAATAGGTGTCCATTCATCTTGCTTACCTACATGATTTGTTTTTAATCTGTTCCTGTAGCCCTACTAATACAGGCAAGAACTTTTTCCAAAGTTCACTCTGGTTTGACCAAAAGTTCGTATAAGTTGTCCTGTGAGAAAATATGGCATAATTTCTAACATATTATGCTTATTTGCTGACCCTCTTTCACATTCTGGATTGTTCTCTCTAGACACCAAATCCATGTAATGCATTCTTTTTTTAAGACTGGGCAACAAGGACTTCTGGGAAGATGGCAACTGAGTAACACAAACCAGAGGGAGTCTTCAGACATAAGCACAAAAGAGTCACTCTGCAGGGTAAGCTGAGGCTGAAGAAAGCCCGCCCACCCTCCGCCAGGGGATATGCGGTCCAATATCTTCCCAGGGGAAATCCTACCTGTTCTCCCTCCCTGGCAGTGCTGAACACTTGGCTGGGGAAATCCTGCCTGCATGGCTGGGGGATCTCCTATCCATGCTCCGTGGTCCCACTAGACAGAGGGAACTTCTTCCTGCTTGCCAAAGTGCTTCACATGGCCTAAGGAAACTCAGCCAACACTCACCAACATTTCACACTGCAGTGGGAACCTCTGCCCAACCTCTGCAGCGATCTACTTGACCCAACCTCTGCAGTGATCTACTTGACCAGGGAATTCCATCCACCATGTGTGGTGCTCTACACCAAAGTGGGCAAGCCACCAGCCTTCTGTGGCATTCTCATTGCAGCAGGCACCCCAACATGCCTTATGCTACACCCCAAGCTACTGTGGGCCACACCATCATGGCTTCTTGTGAGATCACTCAGTATGGCATCATCCTCATGGGTCCACAACAACCCAACCAGCATACCCTGAGAGGATAATCCAATTTACCCTCCAAATAACAGAATATTGGTTGACTAGGTAAATAGTGAAGCCACAGGAGGATAAAGTGGTAGTCAAATTCCATAGTGAAATTAGCAGGAGGCAGTTCAAAGAAGCCTTCCTACGAGTCTCCCAGAGAGAGTCAGTGCCTTTTGACTCTTGGAAAATGGCTCCTCTAAAACAACGAAATGCATACAGCCATCAGCCCTAATTGCATCAACAAAAAAACTGGAGAAACAAAAGGTAATGGCCGAAGATGTCCTGAACCTAACGACATGCATAGAAGAAACAGACATTGATCTGCCACAGAAAGAAATTTTCAGAATGCTGCTTGGATTCATACAGGATATGAGGCAAACAATACAGAAAAAAGGATGAAGTGATAGGGAATATAAAGTCCATACACAAAAGGGAAATACAAGAGTTTAGGGATGAGATAACAAAAACCAGTAGCAGACTCACAGACTTGGGCAATCGACTGGAGGAGGCAGAGAATTACACCAGTGACCTAGAGGACTTTAACAAACATGAACAAAAACCTAATATGATTATCAGAGAAGCTGAAGAAAAGCTAAGAGCTATGTCTGATGCTATGAATGGGAAAAAAATTAGAATAATTGGATAACCAAAGAGAGACACAACAAATAAGTCATGAACAACAATAGTGAGAGAATTCTTGGAGGAAAACTTCCCCAGTTTAATGAATGAAAACCAGGCAACCATTCAGGAGTCTGGAAGGACACCAGCTAGATTGAATCCCAAGAGAAAGTCACCAAGACACACAATAGTTAAACTATCCAACTTTGAGGTAAAGGAGAAAATCATGAAAGCAGCTAAGGAAAAAATCTCAATCACATATAAAGGTTCCCAAATAAGATCTATCAGAGCACACTATGAAGAAGAGGAGAGAGTGGAGTAATAAATTCCAAAAATTGAAGGAAAATAAAGTAAACCCAAGAATACTGTACCCAGCCAAATTATCTATCAAGATAGATGGAGAGGTAAGATTCTTTCCAGACAAGGAAATACTCAAAGAATACGTTAGAAGAAAACATCCTACACAATACCCTTGCTGAACCAGTATGGGCAGAAGAACAACATTGACCAAGCATAAATAAGAGACCACCACATAGAACAACCCCAAATAGAGGGCAACAAAGAGAAAACAGCCCCCAAGGCAGCATTGGCTTAAGGGTGGAAAGAAAGTCAAGAATGAAACACACACTTGCACAACACACTGATAATAAAGGGAGATGGAAAAACATCCAACACAAAAGGTATAAGATGACATCACAGAGTCCACAGATAGAGATAATAAACCTGAGTAATGATAGCCTCAGGCATTAAAAGAGTGAGACTAGCAAACTGGCTTAGGAAACACAAACCATCAATCTGCTGCCTACAGGACACACAGCTCAAGATTACAGACAAAAATAGGCTAAGAATCAAAGCCTGGAGAAAGGCCTACCAAGTAAACAGCAATTAAAAAAAATCAGGGGCTGCAATCCTAATCTCAAACAAAATTTATCTGAGTGCAAACTACAAAAAGAGATAAGGAGGGGCACTATAGAATGCTTGAGGAAATGGTAGAAAAAGAACCACTAAACATTTCAAATATCTATTCCCCAAACAAGAGACCCATTGAATGCATCAGCCAAATGCTCCAAAAGAGGAAAACATAAATCACAGCCTCAACAATTACAGTTGATGACTTCAATACACCATTCTCTGAGAAAGACAGATCACGGGGAAAGAAACTTAACAAGGAGGCTAGAGATCTAAACACATTACAATTAGGGAATTGGACCTGAAATATATTTACAGAGATTTTACAAATTAATTCACATTCTTTTCAAGTCAGCATGGCACATATTCGCAGTTAGATCATATGCTGAGGCATAAGGTGAATCAGCATAAATTTAAGCACATTAATATCATATAGATCTCTCTCTCTGACCATTGTGCCATATGGCTAGAAATCAACAAAAGGAAGCTGAAGAAAACAAGTGCCAACAATTGGAGGATGAATAATGCTCTATTGCAAAAGAGTGTGTATTGGTCCAGATTAGAGATGAAATTGGGAAATTTCTACACACCAATGAGAATGAGAAAATGACATGCCAAAACTTATGGACACAGCAAAGGCAGTTATCAGAGCAAATTTCATAGCAGTACGTGCACACATGAAAATGGAAGAGAGACTTATGATTGATATGTGGGCACCAAATTTATAGCAACTAGAACAGAGTCAACGAGACAATCCTACTAATAGCAAAAGCAAAGAAATAATAAAAATCAGGGCTGGGGTTCAGGAGAGGGAAAATAAAAATGCTATGGGAAAAATTAATGCTGCTAAAAGTTGGTTCTTTGAAAGGATGAACACAATCAACAGACCCCTGGCAAACCTAACCAAAGAAAGTAAGAAACAAATTTCAATTGCAAGATTGAGGGATGAAATAGGGGACATTACAACAGACCATAATGAAATCAACAAAGATAATTATACAGTGCTACAAATGACTGTATTCCAGTGAATTCATGAACATGGAAGAAATGGAAACATTCTTGGAAAAACAATCCCTCCCTAAACTATCCCTGATGGACATCAAGAATCTCAACAGGCTCAGCAACAGAAGAGATCAGCCAATTTATCAAAGGATTACCACCAAAAAATCCCCTATTCCAGATGGCTTCACAGGATAATTCTACCAAGAATCCAGGGAAGAACTAACACCAATCCTACACAAACTTTTCCAGAACATAGAAAAAGACGGCAAACTCCCGAACTCCTTGGAGATAGTTAAGATTATTGTGCCAACCTGGCTGATAAACACATGTGGGGTTAATTGAAGGGCAGAAAATAAATGGCTTGGTGAGCCTCACCTTTATAGCTCTTGGGTCTCTTGCTTTCTGATTATTATACCAGGGTACAGCTGCCTTAGCAAGTTCCCTGCTTCAGCTGCCAAGGCTCACTTCCTTCAAGGCATTCCTTTGGAGAAGCCACATTGACCTACCTAGATCCAGCCCCGGGTGCTGGAGCAGCCTTGTGAAGACCCCTGCCAGCACTGAGATGCATACACGTCCACTGCTTTGGCTTTCCTTCTGCAGTTGGCATCATTGTGTGTGTTTTGTGGAATGGAGGAGCACTTTGTGCATTAGTATTGGACATATAGGTTAAGGTTGGACTTATGTGCTTGGGAAGCACTGGGTTGGAATGTTTTCTTGATGTGCACTTAGGATTTATATAAAACTCTCTCTTTTACATAAGGGTTTCTGTGGACTTGTTTCTTTAATGTGCCCATACTAACACATCCTTCTATGAAGCTAGTATATCTCTGATACTGACACCGGGCAGGGATCCCACAAGATTCAAGAACTACAGACTAATATCCTTAATGAACATTGATGCAAAAATCCTTAACAAAATACTGGCCAATAGAATAAAAAAGTATATAAAACAAAAAATTCACCCATGACCAAGTGGGATTCATACAAAGGATGCAGGGATGGTTCAACATAGGAAAGACCATTGTTATCATTCACCACATTGACATGAAAAATGATAAGAACCACATGATAATATGGATACATGTGGAAAAGACATTCGACAATATCCAACACCAATTCCTGTTTAAGACACTCAAGAAGATTGGAAGGGAAGACAAAATTCTCAAGTTAATACAAGCTATATAAGAAAACCACAGTCAATGTGGTAGAGAATAGATTAACACAATCCCACTGAAAAGGGGGACCAGACAAGGATGCCCCTTGTCCCCACTCTTATTTAACATTGTACTGGAGGTTTTAGCTAACAGCATAAGGCAAAGAAAAGACATCAAAGTATTCACCTGGTGAAGGAAGAGGTGAAACTATCTTTCTTTGCAGATGGTATGATTTTATATATGGAAAGTCACAAAAGCTCCACTAGGGGAGCACTGGAAGCAAGAGAGGAGTATGGCAGAGTGGGAGGATACAAGATCAAGAAACAGAAGTCTATTGGACTGCTATACACATAAGATAAGACCACAGAAGAACAGATCAAAAAGGTGGCACCCTTCACAATAGCCAAACACAAATTGAAATATCTAGGGATATACCTGACCAAAAGAACAAAAGATTTATATGAGGCAAACTACAGAACACTATTACAAGAAACCAAGAATGACCTCAATAAATAGAAGAATATCCCAGGCTTGCGATTTGGAAGACTCAATAAAATATACATGTCAGTTCTGCCCAAAGCAGAACCATATAAGTTTTATGCAATCCTGATACAATTACCCTCATCTTTCTTCAAAGAAATGGAAAAACTGATTATCAAAATCATATGGAGAGGTAAGAAGCCCAGAATTAGCAGAGAACTCCCAGAGAAGGACACAGTGGGAAGGCTTGCTTTACCCAAGTTTAGCACATCTGTACAACCACAGTGGTCAAAACTGCATGGTATTCATATAATGACAGAACCTGAGATTAGTGGAAAGAACTGAAAACCCAGCAATAAAATCACCAGCCTACAGACAATTCATCTTCAATAAGGGCCAAAAAAAATATCAAATGGGAAGCAGATGCCCTCTTCAACAATTGATGCTGGAAAATATGGATATCTACCTGCAGAAAAATGAAGCGAGAAGCCCTTATCTCACTCCATACACAAGGATAAACTCAAGGTGGATCACAGACCTCGAGGTAAACCCCCAAACTGTTAGGGCCATCAATGAAGGAATTTGGACCTACCTCAAAACTTTGCTTCAGGAAATACATAGGCTATCAGAAATCAGAAGTACACCAATACAGATGAGTCACAAATTGACAAATGAGATATACTGAAGATAAAACACCTGAGTACATCAAAAGAATTCACCAGGAGCCATAAGAGAAATGCATATTAAAATGACAATAAGATATCACCTAACACCCTCAAAGGTAGCCCAATTAAAAAAAAAATCAGAAAGCAATAAGTGTTGGAGGGGCTGCGGTGAGATAGGAATGCTCATTCACTGCTGGCGGACCAGTAGGTATGTGCAGCTGCTATGGAAATCGATTAGATGATATCTAAAACAGATGGAAATCGAGCTACCATATGCCCCAGCAATCCCCCTACTGGGCATATACCCAGAAGAGGCAAGAAACAATCCACAGCCAGACATCTGTGCTCCAATGTTCATCAAGGCACAGTTTACAATCGCAAGGAGTTAGAAACAACCCCAATTTCCATCAACAGACAAATGGATTACAAACCATGGTACATACATAAAATGGAGTATTTCGTATCCCTAAAAAGCAATGATGAACACTTGAAACACATCGCAGCATGGGAAAAGCTGGAGGAAATTATGCTAAGTGAAGTAGGCCAAGCACAAAAGGACAAGTAAAACATGAGTCCACTGAGGTAAGCCTTAAAAAAAAAAGTGCAAAAGGGGCATAGGGAAAAAGCTACTGTATGCAAACATTCCTGGAGTGAAGTCCAGGTAGGTCTGGCAAAGGCCAAACCAAATAGAGGGATACACACGGTAGACAACTAAAAAAGGAGGGGAAAAGAAAAAAAAAGAAATGAAATGAGTAGTGGGGGCACAGGGCACTAACCCAACCAAGGGGAGGGTGTTGTTTATATCTCCACAGGGAAAGAGCGATGAGACTTCAACCCGGCACTCTAAGATTTGAAGGCAATATACTGGCATGAAGCTGGCAACCAATAGAGAGGTCTAAGGGGCCAGACCCAACCCCAACTACATGGACAGCTTCCCCTCCCCCCAGACAAATTTACTTGATAGGATAGCACTAAAGCTACAGCTCAGGGAGAGGGATATGTCTGATCAGAGCACACAGGAGCAAATGAAGGGGGAGGAAGAGAGTGGAGCACATCCTGACCCACCAAGTTTTGAGGACGATATCCCTGCTCAGAGCAGTCAATGCACAGAGAGGACCATATGGCCAGCCCCACTATGAGACATGACATCCCTCGCTGACCCATAGAACTACAGGGGACAATATTGGGGATGCAGCATGGGAATTGGGCCCAATCTGACCCCACCACACTGAGGCAAAACACTAAGGGCATGCAACAGAACTGCAAGGGGAGCAGAGCAAGGAAGTCCCGAGGGAATACCAAAGATAGCTTCTGGCACCGGGGCTTGACACCCCATCAGATTCAACCAGAAAACACTCCTAAAGGTCAACAAACAGACCTTGAACTATTTATAGGCTTTTCTTTTTCTTGGTCATTTGTTGTTGTTTTGTTTTCTTTTGTTGCTTTGCTTCCCTTATTTTTGTGCATATTATTATCTCTGCAGGTCTATCCCTATGAGATATGCTGGATAAAAATCTGGAAGAGAAAACAATGGGACCAATGGTTCCAGGGGTACATGGGAGAAGGGGAGGTGGGAGAAAGGAAGTGGTGTTAACAAATTCAGGAACAAAAAAACAATAAATGATACAAAATCAGTGGCAAAGAGGGTGTAAGAGGCCTTGTAGGGCTTTATCAAGAGTAATATAACCAAGAGGAATTACTGAAATCCAAATGAAGGCTGAGAATGATAGTGAGACAAGAGGAAAGTAAAAGGAATTAGAGGAAAGAACTAGGAGGCAAAGGGCATTTATAGATGTCTAAATATAAGCACATATATATGTAAATATATGATGATGGGGAAATAGATCTATGCCTATATTTATAGGTTTAATATTAAGGGAGCAATGGACATTGGGCCTCCACTCAAGTACTCCCTCAATGCAAGAATACTTTTTTTTATTAAACTGGCATTCCATGATGCTCACCTTCTCGACACAATTGTAGAAGACAAATGGGTGCATAAGGAAATGTGGTGAAGAAAGCTGATGAAGCCCGGTTATCAAACGATGTAGTGTCTTGGGGTCATAAATGGCTTGAAGGTAAACAAGAGGCCATCTAGTTCAGAAGCAACAAAGCCCACATGGAGGAAGCCCACCAGCCTGTGTAATCACGAGGTGTTGAAGGGATCAAGTAGCAGGCATCAAAGAACAAAAAATCATATCATTGTGAATGAGGGGGAGTGCAGAGTGGGGATGCAAAGTGCATCTATAGGCAACTGGACATCCCCTTACAGAAAGGTCATGAGGAGAAGAGCCAGTCAGGGTGAAGTGTGGCAATGGTAAAATATACAAATTTCCTCTAGCTCTTTAATGCTTCTCCCCAGATCCCAATTCTACTTTACAAAACCAGCTAGATGAGAGGATGTACACTGGTATAAATTGGAACTGGAAACACGGGGAATCCAGGACAGATGAACCCTTTAGGACCTCTGGTGAGAGTGGTGATAATGAGAGGATGGAGGGTAGAAGGGGTAGAAAGGGGAAATTGATTACCAGGATCTACATGTAACCCCCTCCCTGGGGGACGGACAACAGAAAAGTGGCTGAAAGGAGACATCAAACAGTATGACATGCCAAAAATAATAATTTATAAATTATCAAGTGTTCATGGGTGAGGGTGGGGAGGGAGGGGAAAAATTGAGGATCTGATACCAAGGGCTCAAGTAGAAAGCAAATGCTTTGAGAATGATGATAGCAACAAATGTACAAATGTGCTTGACACAATGGATGGATATATGGATTGTGATAAGAGTGGTTGGAGCCCCCAATAAAATGATTAAAAAAAAGAAGAAGAAGCAACAAGTTCTCAAATTATAGTTCCTGCTTTCCTGCCCCATATATATTTAAGGTACTTGATGCACATTCATTGGTGCCAAGAAGAATAACTGGTATCCTACTGAGGAGGAAAAAGCATATGCACAATGTCATAGATCAATGGTTCTCAACCTTCCTTATGCCACAACCCTTTAATACTGTTCCTCGTGTGGTAGTGACACTCCAATCATAAATTAATTTTCACTGCTACTGTATAACTATAATTTAGCTACTGCTATGAATCACACAACTCCTGTGAAAGGGTTGTTGGAACCCTCAAAGGGGTCGTGGCCCACAGGTTGAGAACCACTGTCTTAGACACACTGTCATATGTGTTTTTGTATGTGATCAATTGCCTTCATGGTAGTCCAATCACAATCTGCCTTGAATTTTGACATTCAGATTGGCAGTTAAGGTCATATACTCCTATCTTCTATTTGTTTTGAATTTACTAGAGATCCCTAGAGCTCAGACTCCTGTCCAATTCCAATAAGCGATATGAATGTTCTGGAAATTGATGGTTCCTGTCCTGGAGGCAGAAGTGCTAAACAAATTAGGTTTATCTTGCTCTCTCCTGGCTCCTCCAGAACATCCTTCTCCTCAGCACCCATTTGTTATTCAGGTCTTTTCATGCATCATTGATGTGGAAGTAGCAGGTGGAGGTAGAGAGGAGGGAAGGCAGGGGAAGGGTTTGCCTTAAGTTGTCAAACTTGATTAAATGAATCCACTTAGTGAGAGAGTATATGTCAACAACATTTTAGCAGGTTATTTTCACTGGCGTTTTAATATCTCGGGTGCGTGTTTGATTTTTAAAAGTGATGGTGATGGGAAGTCTTTGAAGACTGTCCAACCTAAAAACAAAGAAGTTCAAATGGAAAAGGGAAAATAAAAGATGAGGCACTGTTGACTTGTGGGAGAGAAGGCCCTGTCCTGGGCTGTGAGAAATCACATCTTTCATGATCATTCAAAATTTTGGATGGTGTGAGTGGATGGAAAAGTCATGCCAGTGTGAATTCCGTTTGCACAGTAACTTGACCGTATGTGCAGTGGATTTTTTTAATGTGTCTCCTCTAGCCCAAGTCTCTAACTCCCACCAAATGAACTTTTCCTTCATCGTTCTCGGAAGAAGGTGGGGAAATATACTGGTAGGACTCCCTTGTAAATGTGAACAAGATTCTCTGAAGAGCATGAGAGGATCTCATGACCTGTAAAAGCCAGGAGCGGCACTCATCTCCGAAAGATTCCCAAGTCTCCTGAATCCAGAAGATCACTATAACGTCAGAGGAGCAGAAGCTGAATTAGGAGGAACCAGAGAAAGGAAGAGCAACCCACGGAGCAAGAAAAGCTGAGTGCTTTTGTGCAGGAGGCTGGCTTGCAGAATGAGGTGCTACTGGAAAGGTAACTGGGGAAGTTGGACTTGCTGTCCCATGGAAGTGGAACTGAGCAATGTATGGCTGGGACTCATTGGAGTGGGGTGCCTCTGGGCCCTTAATTCAGGGAGCTGGGTTTGCTGTTCCAAGGAGCTTGAGCTAAAGGCCTGTGGGTTAAG
Source organism: Tenrec ecaudatus (assembly GCF_050624435.1). Lineage (NCBI taxonomy): Eukaryota > Metazoa > Chordata > Mammalia > Afrosoricida > Tenrecidae > Tenrec > Tenrec ecaudatus. The sequence continues at coordinate 30,259,425 of NC_134533.1, read as the reverse complement.
GCTTTCAGCTGAGTGGGATGGGATGCCCATTGGGCGTTTAGAAGCATAAGTGAAAGAACTTTGTGATATGTCCTGATAAACAAATCAACCCTGAGCATTTCTCGTGGCATTGCAATTTGTTAATGAACCCTTTAATCATGATTTTTGGTAATGAGTTTTGTGTAACCACTGCAATGGATCCTATTACATGCAGGGAATATTAATTAAGACAAATTATTGTGATTTTAATTTATGTACTTGGGAATGTCGAAGTGGTAATGATCAACAGTCAGTCTCTATTGGTAGTTTGCCTCTCCTCTTAATGTAGGATTCCCTAGACCAGTGGTTCTCAACCTGTGGGTTGCGACCCCTTTGGCAGTCAAATGACCCTTTCATGGGGGTCACACAATTCACAACAGTATCAAAATTAGAGTTATGAAGTAGCAACAAAAATAATTTTATGATTTGGAATCACTACAACATGAGGAGCTGTATTAAAGGGTTGTGGCATTAGGAAGCTTGAGAACCATTGTCCTAGACTAATATATTTTGCCATTACATGAAAGCTTAGAGCTTCAAGTTCACCCTGGAAAATACTTGAAAAGGGCCTGATGATCTTCTTCCAAAAATCTAGCAACTGAAAACCACCCAAAATACAGTGCAACTCTGACTTACATAAGTTTTCATGGAGCATAATGAATATGAAGACAACTTGTTGACTGGTCCTCACAAGGCATTTAGAAAATTAAGATGAAATGCCCAGACTTTAGGTCCAACTACAAAAAGCAAATCTTTGTTTAAGCAGTGGGATGGAAAATTCAAATACTTGTGAAAACTAAATAAAACTGAAAGAAAAAAATTGTTTTATAGACACTATTTCAGGCTATTCATGTTATGGCATAAGAAAATGTATCTACAATAAAAGTATATTATCCTTTTATATTACTTTCAAAATTTCATTTTAAATCAATTGGGAAACAAAATATAAACTTTATCTATCTGATTAATCCTTTTCCCCAACAAGAAAAGGCATATGCAATAATTTGAGCAGTTATGAGAGTAGTGATTACAGTTCAAGTTCAATGTGCTTTGTACCCCGAGTCAAAAGCATTGGGGGATGGTTTTATATTGCCCCATGAAGAATACGTGGAATTAGTCCAATAAATTAACATCTCTGGGCAAAAAACTTGGAACTTATATTAAAATATAATGGATTTTAATAACTCCTAGAGCAGCTTTCAATTAAAAATATTTATTTCTTCATTCCTTCTCCCTATACTACTTTTATTTGCCAAAAAGCTACAACATTTAAAAGGGCATGTCAAGTGTATCTGTGAGTAACATTTTGTATTTGTAGATTTCATTTTACAAATACTTTAATTTTTTTTAACATTTCAGTCCTGAAAAGCGTTGTGTTGAAATGCTATCTGCTTTCAGCATTACTACACCTTGAAAAATTCCTATCCCCCCTTTTAGGTGTATGGACCTGGAGATATTTTGCTATTTGTTTTTATATAAACAAAGTAAACTGATTGCAATAGTCGCATGGCAATGTTGTGGCAAGAATTGAGACTCAGACTATATGTAAACTTCTTATCATGAAACAGGTATTGCATTAGTGACACAATGTTGAGAACAATGATGACATAACTGATTAATTAAGTCCCTTAGGATGTTTGTAATATGATTTTATTCACAAGAAATATAAATACAAGAGGGTTTTGGAAAATATTTATTGAGTAAAGTGAGATTTGCTGAAAAAATAAAAGTCTTTGAAATACTCCAGAGGATTGTAAATAAGTCCAATCACTAAACAGAGTGTTTTGAAGCAACTCAAATTTCCAGGTGATTGCAAGTTATAGTCTCCCTTCCCCCTTCCATGTGGTTAGTGAAATTTTAATTCTATACTATTAATTTGGAAACGTTTTCATTGTAGTAAGTGTTGTTATATAGAGTCAATTTCAAATGACTATAACTTCAGGTAACAAAACAAAATGGACCCATAGGATTTTCAAAACTGTCATGCTTAAGGGAGGCGTTTGCCGGGCTTTCTCTCATGGAGCTGCGTTTCTCCCGGGAAGTAGGAGCTTTGAATCACCAACCAAGGGGTTAACAACCGAGGGCACACTTTATGGGCTATCAGGGATTCTGCTTTTTGCAGTAGGTGAAGGTATTGTTACTAAGTATTTAGAAATTGTCTCCTGCCTCAAAAGAGGTATCACATACCAGTTCAATTAAATGAGCTACTTTCGGCAGGACTGATGGGGCAAACTCACTATTTTTGAGAGAAAAGAAACAAATGAAATATCAGTCTTAACAGAGACTATGGACCCTCAATACTGAAACATAAGAGTGCTTCAGTGCAAAGCATTTCCTGGGTATGCTGCCCAAATAAATAACCAGTCAAAGCCTTCGGTTTCACATGTACAACTTCTGTTTGACCACCAGGCAAGCAAGCATGTCTTTGCCTTGGCAGAATCAGAACATGCTTTAGCAGCCTATTTAGCAAATGTCATATGACGCCTGTGAATCCACACATTACCCATCTGATCTGAAGTAGGAGTTTTTATTTGAATAGCTATTATCATTCATTGCAACTGAAAATGTCCCTTACAACCTTCTATGAGATAGGAAAAGAATTGCAAAATTTGCCTGTTAATTGATTGACTGAGTTTCACATGCTTCAAGCTTATTTATATCACAGCAACAATGTCAAATAATGTGCTGAATATCTATCGACCACTCATCTGTCATTTTGTCCTACTGCGATAGCTTGCATGATGCTATGATGCGGGAAATCTGGCATCAGTCTTACAAATATTAATGAGGTGAAGCACAGGGCAGGGCAATATTTGTCTGTCTATAGTGTCACATGTCAACTTAAAGGTAACAAAATAAAAAACAACATCTAATCTATATGTACATCTTATCTCTCTATCTATATACCACTATCTCTCTATTTATCTATATCTATCTATATATCACCTATATCTATGATTGTTATGTGTAAGAATTAATTGATAAGTGCTAACCAGAACAATAACACAGATTACAAAGAAATAGAGGAACTGTCTTGATGGAAGATTTTGCACTAAAGCATCAGTGAAAGTATTCTCCCTGACTTCACCAAAAGGGATAGATAGTAGGAGAGATGAGAAGACCTCTCACTAACTTAAAATTCAGGCAGGCATTGAAGAAGTACCATAGAAATGATGTCAAATAAATGAGGTATGTTTTATTCATGATCCCTACTACTTGAGAAAAAAATTAAGAGGTTATTGAAACACCATGCTGGCCTGCTAACATGCCATCATGTCCACCATGCTGTTCCACCCTTTTCCATTTTACCCTCTGAACACTGTCTCTGCTGCTAGGTAGTTCTAACAATTATAATTCTGTCAAGATAGAATGCAGATAATACCCTCCCATGAAGCCTTTCAGCAAGCTTGCAGGAAAAAAAACACAACAAATTGCCTCTACAAATTTAAAACACCTCTTCTTAACTCTACATTAGAGAATGCAACAGTGTTAATCAGTGCATTTTAAGCTCATGGAGCAATGCTAGCATGTAGCTTTTCCTGTGGCGGTTAGGTGTCCCTCGGTCAGTTCCAGCGCTCAGCAGCCCTGTGTACAACAGAATGAAATATGCTCTGGTTCTTCCTCGCCAGCAGTGTCACATTCGAACTCATTGTTGCAGCTACAATCTAGGGCTTTCCTCTTCTTTTCCTGCCCTTCTACTTTACTAAGCATGATGTCTGGTCTCCCTTGATGACAATTACAAAGTACATGACACAAAGGCTTTCGATCCTTCCTTCTAAGGAACATTCTTACTGTACTTCTCAAACAAGATCTGCTTGTTCTTCTGGAGGTTCACAATAGTCAATGTCCAACCATTTATAATACATGGTCTATAAATGATCAATGCATAAACAACACTTAACTAATGTATGCGTAGCCTCTCTAGAGAGTTCAAAGTTACCCTGGAGACACAAGTGGTTGAACACGCCCAGTGGCTTCTGGGAGAAGCTCCATCTTTAGCTTTGGGTGACCTGCTTCCATCAAGATTACAGGCAAGAAAAATATATGATGCAGGCTTCTTCTGTCATATGGGGCATGATAGGTCAACTTGATGGCACCTAAGAGCAAAAACATCTAGACACTGAGCTTCTGTTAAAAAAAAAATGTTTTCTAACAAATTTTCTTGGTTTGAATGAACTGATGTTTTTTCCCCCACCAAGCCCATTCTCAGATTTTAAAGGGTTGAGTACAGTCCAGGGTCACACGCTTCAATTCTTCATTCAATTATAAGCTTTTCTGCTCCTCATATACGGATTCATGTTCCTGTGATGAAAGTGTGTAAACATGTTTTGAGTCTCCCAACTTCTTAGCTGCACTGTTTTGCTATGCTTTTCACTTTTTGATTTCTATGCACTCGAGGGTTCGTTGGACAGAAAGAAGTAATTGAAGGAAAGATTTTGAGAAGACTTTACTCCTTTGATGCAATTATAGTACCAAATCAGTGTTCTCCAATAAGTAGATGCCTAAATATTAGTGTTGCTTCGCATGGGAAAAGAGGTAGGAGTCGTTCAGTATCTTTCTGGAATGTTCTATGGGGTAGGTTGTGCAGCCTCTGGCTAACCACCTATAAATTCCTTGTTTCGAATTGGATGGTGAGTTAGTTTATTGTGCCAAGCTGGCTGATCAGCACATGAGGGGTTAATTGAAGGGCAGAGGGGTAAATGGCTCAGTGAGCCTCACCTTTCTAGTTCTTGGGTCTCTTGCTTTCTGATGGTCCCACCAGGGTGCAGCTGCCTTATCCAGTTCCCTGCTTCAACTTGCAAGGCTGACTTCCTGCAAGACATTCCCAAGGAGAAGCCACATGGACTTACCCATATGCAGCCCTGGGTGCTGGAGCAGCTGTGTGGAGACCCCTGCCAGCACTGAGATGCTTACATGCTCACTGACTTGGCTTTCCTCCTGCAGTTGGCATCAATTTGTCTGTTTTGGGAGATGGAGGAGGACTTTGTGGATTGGTTGTGGAGACATGGGCTAATGTTGGACTTGTGGGCTTGGGCAGCACTGGGTTGGGATGTTTTCTTGATGCGCACTTAACATTTATATAAAACCCTCTCTTATACATGAGTTTCTGTGGACCTGTTTCTCTAAAGTACCCAGATGAATACAGACAGTAAACCTTGACTTTTAGTGGACAAGAGGAGCATAGTGTGTCCTTCAAAGTCCCTATCCAAATAATTGTTATGATAAATTTTTCTTGTCATCATTTCTTTTATAAATTACATTTATATACACGTAACTGGGCTTTTGTAAATTACAGACAAATACAAAGTATGAATGAAAACATGGAATTAAAAGATAATGGAATTTTCTTACAGAATATGTGAAGTCTCCTCTCAAACCTCACTATCATTGAGTCAATTATGACTCATAGAGTCCCTCTGGGACAGAACATCATTGCCCAATAGGGATTCTAAGACAGGAATCTGTATGGAAGCCGTCCGCCACATCACATTTCTTATCCTGATATTTCATTTTTTCCCTAATATTTCATCTCTCCCTCCCCACCACCTTCTCCTGTTCTTAACTAAGCCTTTTTACAATACTTCCTATTTATTGAATTATTTGATTGTTTGATAAGGTCAAAACTGGGTAAAGGAATGCTAGGCAGAGGGAGAGAGGGAAGAAAGAATAGAAATGAAAATAGAAGCACTTCTATTTGGTTGATGATGAATGGTTATTGTACAAAACAAGTAGTTAAGATCAGTGAGCCTGAAGTACTGGCCTATTTTGTATTTTGTTTCATATTTCAAAGGAGCAGTGGCTTCCATTGGTTCCTCGGGCTGGACTTCTAGATCTCTCCCTGGTCTGAGTAGATACAAATCTCTGATCTTCCTTTGTCTAAGTCTTAAAACAGACTTCCGGTCTATTTCAGTTAACCTGTCTCTTTTGGTGCAGGCAATCATTGGACAGAATCCAAGCCACCTTCTTGCTGAGTTGGGAAGCACTGGGGACATTCTAGCGTACCTGTGGCCTATGAATTCTAGAAATGAAAATCAACATCATTGAGGGTACAAACTTTAATTTGCCCCACTGACGTAGTTAGTTTATTGTGTCAACCTAGTCAATCAATACATGTGGGGTTAGTTGAAGGGTGGAGGGATAAATGGTTCAGTGAGCCTTGCCTTTCGAGTTCTTGGATCTTTTTCTTTCTGGTCAGACCAGGTTGTAGCTGTGTTAGCCAGTTCCCTGCTTTAGCTGGCAAGGTTCACTTCCTGCAAGACATTCCTGAGAAGAAGCCTCATAGACCTACCCATATGCAGCCCTGGGTGCTGGAGCAGCCGTGTGGAGATCCCTGCCAGCACTGAGATGCTTACACGTTCACTGACTCAACTTTCCTCCTGCAATTGGCATCATTTTGTCTGTTTTGTGAGATGGAGGAGGACTTTGTGGATTGGTGTTGGACATATGGGTTACTGTTGGACTTGTGGGCTTGGGCAGCACTGGTTTGTGATGTTTTCTTGATATGCATTTAACCTTTATATGAAACTCTCTCTTATACATTAGTTTCTGTGGATTTGTTTCTCTAAAGTACCCAGACCAACATACCCACCAACTAGATTGCTTTCTCTTGCCAAACAGAATTTCTTTAAGGAGATCACGAGTCCCATCTCAGAGAATGCTTCGACTTTCCAAGATACGTACCCAGTTCAGGCTCCTCCGTGGCAGACACACTTTTCAGTATGATCTGGGGGTTCCTGTTGAAATCATTTTGATGAGGCTGGGATGGGAAAGCACACACCCTTACAGTCTGCTCAAAGACAAACTGGGTGTCTCCAATATCTACAGCAGCTCTCTTGAGAAAAAAAAGTTTCACCCCTCCCCGTTTATTCACATTCTATCCTCTCATGTTTTATGTCATGTTAAGACTCCCAGAGACAATCCTGCTTCGCCTTCAGTTCTTTGGAAAATTTACATATGATCATTTGGCCTTGGAATGTTACATCTGTTGTTTAGTACTCTTCCCAGAAGAGTACTCTTCCCCCAATAAACTTATTTTTAACAATGACTGGATACAGTTAAGATATGGGCAATAGAATACCTAGATAAGATAGCAAAATAAGCCATCTCAAAGAGATATCAACAGGACTGATGGTTCTGGGGAACATGGGAGAGGAGAAGGCAGGGGGAAGGGAGCTGTGAGTCAATAATGACAGGAACAGGGGAATAGTATGGGATCTAAAATTGAAGGTGAAGAAGGTGTAGCATTTGTGGTCATGTTGGTCAACTGAAATGTAACCAAGAGGAATTACTGAGAGGTGAACTATGGGTAAACATGATAGCGGGGCATGAAAAAGAAAAAGAGGAAAGAACAAGAAAGTGAACATTATATATAGATATAGATATAAATATAGATTTCTATATATGTTAATGTATAAATATGTACAGGTAGGTGTATTTGTCTACAAATAAATATATGTGTAAACACAACAAGAAAGAAGATGTACTCTTGATCGCTACTTAAATCTTATCTTGGTGTAAGAAGTTTGTTCTAATAATGTAACAATGTATGATACATTCCTGACACAAATGGTGAAGACAAAATGGGTGCATAAACACAGGTGGTGAAGAACGCTGATGGTACAGGGCTATTAAAAGTTATGGCGTTGGGTCTTAAAGGCTTGAAGTTAAACAAGTGGCCATCTAGCAGGTAAGCAACAAATCTCAGATGAAAGAAGCACACTAGCCTTGTGATGATGAGGTTTTAATGGAAATAGGTATCAGAAGTTTGAAAATAAGCAATCAAATTGCTGCGAAGGAATGTGGACTACCTGGAGACCCAAATCCCACCTCAAAGATAAATGGACAGTCCCTCACAGAAGGGCCACATGGAAGGGATGATAAATCCTGGGTGCAGTATAGCACTGATGAAACACATAACTATCCTCTAGTCCTTTAAATCCTATTAAATTTCTAATATATATGAGTATGGCCTTAGTGTTACCTCCTTACTCTTATTAGACTGCCGAATATTCATGTGCACCAGTAAAGTTGCACAAAGCATGATATCCAAGATAGATAAACCCTTCAGAAATAGTAAGTGGAATAATGATTCCCTGAGAATAAAGGAGGAGAGGGGAGTGAAGGGGGTAGGGCAGGGGAACTGATAGCAATAGTGACTGTACAACTCCACTTGAGAGGAAAGAATTACAGGATTGTAAGTGAACTGATACTTTGGATGGTATAAGATTGGCAACAATAATGATATATATACATATATATACACACACGCAAAGATTTAGACAATAGATTGAAAGTGAATTCTTTAGAGCCCAAGCACTTTGTGCCTGTTAGAAATGTTTTATACATACACATAACTAGCCATATATTTATTATGTTCTACAGTTTTACTGGCATTTGGTAAAAAGTCCCAGTGACTTGTTTTAAAAAAAAAAAACCCAAAAAACTGGGATTTTTAGTACCATCTAATTCAGTTAGTTCAATGTGTAATGGTGAGTGGGAGTGGAACGCACCCACTCCCCAGTTTCTCCGTACAGGTTGCTTCTTTGCTCTTTCAATTTCTGAGAATTCAAGAGCCTGTCGACCACATGCAGCTGTGCGGCTTCTCATCTGAGCAAAAACTTATCCTACTGAATGAACATTTGTCTTCTTACTTCCTGCACACGGCTTCAGTAAACTGAATTAGCCTATTTCATGACATGAAAATTCCCTCTGATGAGTGAAATCGCTAGCAATGAATAAAACTGTAAACAATTAGATAAAAGCAAGTTGCTGCAAATCTAAACACTTTATCTACTTCAGCAGCTAATGGGAACATGGCCAAAGGAAATACTAAGTGTTTTCTTTCCCTGCTGTCCCAAAGTTCAGTTGTGAAAATCTTAGTTGTTTTTTTTAAATAAAGAAAAACACATAGTATAAGATTTGTCTGGAAGAATACCATGAGAAAGTTGTTGTTAGTGGCCATCAAGGTGATTTGAACCCTTGATGACTCCATGAGTGCTGAGTGAGACTGCTTTCCCCTCTAAGTCATTGCCATTGATTCGATTCTGATGAATAGAAATCCTGTAAGGAAGAGCAGAATTGCCCCTGTGGGTGTCCAAGACCCAGATGTCACTCTGTTCTCCCGTGGAGCAGGAGTAGCTGGTGGTGAGAAGTCCGAAGGAAAATTACGATGCCAACAGGCTGCCTTTAGGGTTTTCAAGGATATGGCTTTCCGAAAACAGATTATTGCCAGGCCTGTCTTCCAAGGCCCCTATGGGTGGGTTTGCGCGAATAGTCAAGCCTTCGTCATCAAGCCAGCCTATCTAAAAAGCCAAACTAATCCCATTACCATCAAGTCAATACTTATTTATTAGTCAAGTCACCTAGAGACCAAATGCCATAAAGAAAAACAAACCCGTGAATAAAATTGGATGGAATTATCTCTACTAGATATAAAATATGCTATCAAAATATATGCACTTCTTTGTTATATGCAATGCACTGCAGCACTGTTCACAATAGCAAGATATTGGGAATAGCCCGGATTCATATGATTCATATCAGTAGAAGAATGGATTAAGAAACTTTAGTGCGTACACACAATGAGATATCAGGCTTTGATCAAAGATAATGACAAAACCACCAAACACCTCATGACATGGATAAACCTAGATAGGAAGAGACCACTACTCTCAAGACCTAAACCAAGACAAAGGCTTGCATAGTAGAGGGAACAGACTCTGGAAAGCCCAGTGGAGGGAGGGTTAGAGTGGGGGGTGAGGCAGTCCGGTAGGAGGTTGACAGACATTGGCTTTGGTGACAGGTAGCACAGTGATCCACAAGGAGAAGAGAAATCAGTGGAGGAGGGATGCCAAGGGAGGGGGTATTGATGAAGTGATTCAACTCTTGGATGCAGAATTGATGGTTTGAAATATAAAGCCTCCACCTACTTCAAAATAAAAATACATTTGCTAATATATATTTACATAGTAATTAAAAAAAGAAACTAGAACCAAAATAAACCAATGTATGAACATGAATATTAAAGAGTTGTCATTGAGTCAATGTGGACAGACAGTGACCTCATGTGTTCTCCATAAGACTCTCAGTGGTTTAATTTTGGTTACTGTATTTTCTGGTCTTTCTTCCAAAATCCCTTTACCAAATACCTTTTCAGTTGGCAGCCAGGCATGATAACTGTATCACTTAGGACTACAAATCTATATTTCAAATCAACTGCATGTTTATTTGGTAGAACTGCGCCCCCCCCCCAATTGCCAAAGCTGTAAATCCTTATAAAATATTTCTATATATTTCTCTTAGGAGTAGTTGGTGGATTCAAACTACTAACCTTTTTGTTACCAGTCATGTGCTGAAACACTCTGCCACCAAAGGCTCTTTAAATGCACTTTATCATAGGAGTATGGACAGAGGAGACCAGGTCTCCAACAACAAAGGTGGGGTGGTGGTGAGAATCACATCACCGTGAAAGAGGGGGAGTGCATGATGGGGACCCAATGCCCACCTGTAGACAGCTGGACACCCCTTCCAGAGGGGTAGTGAGGAAGAGATGGGCCACTCAGGGTTCAGTGTAGCAACAATGAAACTCAAAACCTTCCTCTAGTTCCTGAATGCTTCCTCCCCTCCCAATCATCATGACCCCAATTCTACCTTGCCTTGCGGACCTGGTTATACCAGAGGATGTACAGTGGTGCAGTGGGGATCTGGAGGCACAGGGAATCTAGGACAGACGAACCCCTCAACACCAGCGGTGGGAGTGGCGACACCAGGAGGGAAGGGCATGTAGAAAGGGAGAACCGATCTCGGAGATCTATGTGTAACCTCCTCTCTGGGAGATGGGCAATGGGGAGGCGGGTGAGGGGAGACGCCGGGGAGTGTAAGATAAGATATAATAATTATTTATAAACTATCAAGGGACCAGGGGTGGGATCGGGGAGGGAGAGGGATGGGGGGAAAAAAAGGGAAACCGAGCTGATTCCAGGAACCCAAGTGGAAGGTGAATTATGAGAGTGACAAGTGCAATGAATGTATAAGGGTGCTTTGCTCAATTGATGTATGTATAGATTGTGATAAGAGCCTTATGAGCCCCAATAAAAAGATTTTAAAAAAAGAATTTGGAATATAATCAGTGTGTCATTTTAAATCACTGAGGAAGTACTAAGTAATTTAGAATTTGATAAATACCACACCAGCACCACTTACAGCTGGGTCAAATCTAGCTGGTGATACTATTACTTTAGAAAAGTTTGTGTTTCTGTATAAGATTGTATGTGTGCATATATAGGTAGCTAAATAGATTAGTAAAACATTAGGATTGGATATACTTATCCAACTGTCCTCTATGGTTAATTTGACAGATTTTTTCTTAAAACCAAGACTTGAAGCTGAACTATGAGAAATAAATTATTGTGATAGCACAAGAAGTAAAAGAATTAATGTTAATATTCTTGAAATACGGAATGCCTTCATAGCCATAATGGGGAAAATGAAAACTTTACAAGAAACAGAAAACATGAGGCAGCATAAAACTATTAAAATTGTTTTAAAAATATATAGTTTTCAAACAATAACTAGGAAACATTTGTAACACATGATCAGAAAAAGTGTTTGTTTTTGTAAGAGCTCACAATTCAGGAGGAAAATTCTAAAAATCCAACTGAAAACCAGAAAATGACAATGAAAAGGCTGTTTGCTAAAAGTGAACTCCAAATAGCTCTAAATATATAAAAAGATAGTCAACCTCATGATAATTAAAAGCAAATGAAACCAGTGAGGTTTTTCCACCATCAGGATGAGCAAAAAATAAAAACTATTGAATATATTCAGTGTTGGAGAAGGTGTGGGCACTGACACTCTTGTGGGCTATGCTGGGTATATGTATTGAAAAGCAATATGGTAATGACAGTCAAAATTATAAATGTGAGTCAGCTTTTAGCAGTTTTAGTTGTTTAAAGACCTATTGTAGCAATGGAACCTAGACATATAAAGATCCATTAAAGAGAAATTGCTATAAAAATCATGGGTTTTTCTTGAACATAAATATCACAATTTGAAGCTATTGGTTCTTCATGGTTCTAGGTCTATAGGCTTCAGAAGGCTGTGCTTACACCTCTAACCCACCCCACCCCCACTATTACCACCCAGTGTTTATTTCACTCTTCAATTTATATCACATCCAAATGGCAGCTTGGGCATCCTTGAGGGGTTCAAATTGTGATCCTTTGAAACACCCTCCGAGCTTGGGGAACATAAAGAAGTCTGGAGGGAAAGATCAGGATTCTTGGTAGACGGGAGTAAGGGTTCCTAAAGGAATTCTACTAGGAAAATCCATACTACCTTCCAAGAATGAGCGGGTACATTTTCTTGATGGGAGGGGTGGAGTGGTAGAAATCAACAAAATATTTCTCACCTTTTTCTCACCAGTGTGGTTTCAATTTTCTTAAAATTTATTTATAATAAACCACCATAATCACCCTGTGTCCTTCAATGAAATCTCGTAGGAATACTCCTTTGGATTCCCCCAAATAAGTCTCTGACTCTACTTTAACTGGTCTAACAAATCCTTTAGTAAAGTATTGTTTTGATTAAATCACTAAAACATACACACCAACCATGTAAAATATGAACAAAATAAAAAAGAGTAAGTTGTAGATTATCAAGGGGGCATCAGGCAGGGAGGGTGAAAAATGAGGAGCTGATGCCAGGGGCTCAAGTAGAAAGAAACTGCTTTGAAAAAGATGATGACAACATATGTAAAGATGTGTTTGACAAAATGGACTTATGTATGTATGGATTGTGATAAGAGCTGTAATATCCCCCCCAAAAATAAAATTAAAATTAAAACACACACACATGACTAAGACAAGTGTACTTCTGAGAGAACTGATCTGCAGCCAGGGACATATCATGAAAATTTATTTTAAAGAATTTTGTTTAGGATAAACTCATACATGTATGATGTAGAATCTGATTATCAATATGATTATATTTATTCTCCATATTTGTGTATCAGAATGCTTGCTGTCTCTGTTGTTGTGTAACTGGTTAATAGGCTCAGGTTAATGAAAAACTGGTGTTTTGTGTTCACCCAGAGGTGTTCTAAAAGACAGGCTTGGAAATCTATTGTTGAAAAGCAAGCCATTGGAAGCCCCATCAATCAGATTTCTATAGTGTGACCTAAATTGGAGTTTATAGCAACTGATTTTATAAGAAAGCTTACTTTAACGTTGGCAACAGAGATGATGAGGAAATACAGAAAATAAGTGGTCACCAGTGATAGGCCAGGTTTAAATTCTTATATCTTTGTAATGGAATACTGTGCAATTTACTTTCTGCAATAATGTGTAACATCAACGTGTAATAAAACAAAGCAAAGGCTTGGTGAAAGCATGCCAAGATTCGCATGGACCTTACAGTGTCATTGAGTCAATCTCAACCTATAGCAACACTCTAGTCTAGAGTCGAATGAACCACTCCTGTGAGTCTCTGAGACTGAATATCTTCATGGAGCCTCTGGTGGCTTTCAACTGCTCACATAGCTGTTGACCTATGTCACCAGACCTCCTAATAGTCCAACTCATATCAGTGAATAAGTATATATGTAATATATGAGCTATGCATACACACATATATAGTATGTGTATATGTGGTTTCTGTGGTTCATATTTTTCTCTGCAGCAACTAGTAGATTTGAACCACCAAACTTTCTAGTAGCAGTCCAGCGCTTGCCTGACAGCATTATCGGGAGGTCCAAAATTTAAAAATCTCGCCTTAACAAGGTATCCAAATATATCCAAGACGATTGATATGGCATAGCACTAAATGATCTGTTGAGCACGAGGCTGCCAGGAATAAAAGTGATCTTGATGGTTCGCAACATTGAAAGTTCTATAAACTTCCAAGAGAACATACATATCTGCCAGAATGCTCCTTAGAGACAAGAATTGTGATTTTGGCTCATGCACGTTGGACCAATTATCAGGAGAGATGCTGATATGCCCATTCCTAGGAAAGGACAACGTGGTTGGTAAAATAGGTGGGTCGTGTAAAAGAGGAAGACCGTTATCCAGATGGGTTGACACATTGGTTGTAACAATGGTCTCAAACATCACTATTGTGAGGAGAGCGAAAGAGTGGGCCATGTTTCATTTGTTGCACATAGGATGTTTTGAGTTAGAACCAGCTGGATAGCACCTAACAAAGCCGAACAACACAGTGATGTGATGTTCTATCCATTGAAAGGTTATATTTCAAAATATGTTGAAAATACTTTTGCTGCCCCAAAGCCTTAGAGTGAGAAGAAATGAACTATATCGTCAGCAGTTACTTCATCAGGCCAGGATAAAATAGCACCTTTATTCAACAAAGATAAGTCCTAGAAAATAAACCTTGTCTCTCATATCATTCTGACAATAGCAGGTCTTATGGGATAAATTCCCCTTAATTTTGAAACAGGGAGATCTGTGTGAAAATACATGCGGAACTAATTGTTATGCTTTGTGACAGTTTAACAATGATTGGTTCCACTATTTATCTTCCAGGGCTCCTGGGGATGTTATGTGAAATAATAAATGTGAAAATGTTGTCAAAGGGTACATACAAGGTAATTATTATTGTTCAACTCTTGGCTTAAGGCACAAAAACATCACCGTAAGTAATAACCATGAGTTTTAAAAATTGTAGCTATTAAATTAAAATAAGGAAATATGCATACTGCTTTTGGCCTATCAAACTGACAGAGTTTAAGGAGAGAAAAAAAACCCTGATAAATGCAGTATTGTGGAGGAGTAAAAATGATTGCTTCTGTAGATGGCAACTTGGAAATAAGTGTTAACATACTTAAAACACGCAGACCTACTGAATCAGCAATTGCCTTTCTAAGAATATATCTTGAGGAATTCTTATATAACTATTTCATTCCAGCATAATTATGAGATAGAAACAAATTAGAAATGATAAAATAGCCAATAACATAAGACTTGTTAAATAACTATGGAGTTCTTTCTCCTTATTGAAAACATTTCTGTAGGAAATAAGATAATATTCAAGAAATATTATCAAATAAAAATATTAAACAAAGTTTGTATGATACAATATTTTTGAAGAAATACTTTTTTGGTACTCAGGATGAAAAGGTAATTATCTATGTAGGAATTTAACAAACTGTTATACTCAAAAACACTGGGCCATCAAGTCCATTGTAAATCTAGACACTCTATAGGACACAGTAGAACTGGCCTTGTGGATTTCTGAGTCTATCAATCTTTACAGGAGTAGAAAGCCTCACCTTTTTCCTGCAGAGCAGCTGGGGGTTTCAAACTGCTGACTTTGCAGCTAACTGTCTAATTTGCAATCCACTATACCACCAGGGCTCCTCAATAAACTACTAATGGTTTATTTAAATAGTAAGGTTGTGGCCATCTTACGTCTTCTTCAGGATTCTTTCTTTTCCAAATTAAAATTCATTCTCCAAGTGAAGAGAAGACAAACTGTTTTCTCGAGAACTGACCAGTGGGATGAAAGTCTGGTCTGAATCCCTGGAGCTGAACCCTACACAGGTCTGTTTTCGTGTGTCATGGCGCAATGCAGGGTATGAATGATACTTTCACGACTTCTTTATTCAGGGCAGTTCACAGTGCTCAGCAACAATGCGTATTGAGCTAATGCAATTTTTTGCATTCTTTTATTTGCACATAAAATTTTATGGGAAAGGGGGAATTTTAAAAAGCTTCACTAATATATAATTCAAATACAATGAAGTCTTTGAATATAATTTAAGAGTCCTGTAATCGTCACCACAATCAATTAGAGAACATTTCCATCCTTTTTGTACTCATAGTTATTAGCTCCTCTTTTCCCACCAACTTTCCCTGCCATGACCCTCAAATGAGAAAGAAGGAAAAACGAACCCCCAAGAACCAAAAACCAAACCTCACTGCTATCAAGTAGATACTGATTTTTGGCAACCCTAAGAAACTATGAATTTAGTTACTGTTTCTTCAGATGTGTCTAGCCTGCATTCTGTATAAAGAAAATCATCAATAAACCACCAATGCAAGAGTGAGAAGTCTCAATCCAAGAGAAAGCAAAAAACAGTTTTATTTTAAAAAGAGAAGAAATTAAGAAAGACTTCAAGGGAAACCAACGGAGAAGATGGTAAGTGTTGACCTAACTACATTGCATTAGTTTACTTCCTGATGCCCTCTCTCTGCGGGCAGGGCTTTCTACATCCCTGGTCTGTGGTCCGAGGGAATGCAATGGAGGCTTCGTGCCCATGGGGACTCTGCAACTGGGTTTTGGGCTTTCACGAATTCCCATAGTCTTTTTCAAGCCAGGTGCTCAGAAGTTAAGCGTTGATGTATTTCCCTCCTCTGACCAAAAAGGGAGATATGTTTGATGAAACAAGAGCCTGTCACGTTTCAAATTACCCTACAAATATGGTCAACTTATCATTTTCTTTCCCACACACGTACTCAATGATAAATTACAAAGTCTATGGGCATGAAATGCAGTTTTGTTGAACAGATAAGGATATAGGCATACAGGACTTACTGGTTAGTTGCTACTTATTTTCGTAAAGACTAGCTAAGACTTTGCTCTTGATAATGTCTAGAGAGTGTATAAGGAGTGAAAATTAGTCTTTGTTAGAGCAGTTGTTATATATCTCGGGTAAGCACTGGACTGTTAACCACAAGACCAGTGGTTCAAACCCACCAGTCATTCCTCTGGAGAACAACAAGGTTGTCCGTTCCTATAAAGCATAACAGCCTCTGACAGTGATTTGGAATTGATTTCCAAGTTGTAAGCGTGGTTTTGCTGTCTTGTGACTACGTGTCACAGCTCAGACCTGGTATTCCCAGATGCTTCCTTTGGCTTTAAGAGCAGTGTTTTTGCTTTCCAGACTTGCAGTGGAATTGCTTAAGGCATTCCTGTTTTAGAAGATTTCTGTTGCACTTCGGAAACAGAAAATCAGTGGTTGGTATATAGTACCTTCCAATTGGTGTTTTCAAAAAATGTTTCAAATAATTGCAAGATGAGCTAAATAAACAGTGCTATTCCTGCTGGTGGTAAACTTGTGTGCTCCCCCAAGATGTTTTCTGGGCTGTCCATGATCTTTTCTTATTATTATTTTTAATCATTTTATGGGGGGCTTGTACACCTCTTATCACAATCCATCCATCCATTGTGTTAAGCACATTTGTACATATGTTACTATCAAAACTTTCAAAACATTTTCTTTCTACTTGAGCCCTTGGCATCAACTCATTTGGCATCAACTCATTTCCCCCACCCCATCCCTCATGAACACTTGATGATTTATAAATTATTATTTTTTTCAAGTATTACACCAACCGCTGTCTCCCTTCACCCACTTTCTGTTCTCTGTCTCCCTGGAGGGAGGTTTCAGTTAGATCATTGTGAATGGTTCCCCCTTTCTGCCTCCACCTTCCCCTTCCCCTCCTGGTATTGCTACTTTCATTGGCCCTAAGAGGTTTATTTGCCCTGGACTCCCTGTGTTGAGAGATCTTGTCTGTACCAGTGTACTTTCCCTGATCTAGCCAGATGTGTAAGATAGAATTGGGTTCATGATAGTCGAGGAGAGGAAGCATTAAAGACCTGGAGGAAAGTTGTATGTTTCTTTGATGCTACACTGCACCCTAACTGGTTCGTCTTCTTCCTTGTGATCTTTCTGTAAGAGGATGTCCAATTGTACACAGATGGGTTTTGGGTCCCCCTCTCTACCCTCTCCCTCATTCACATTAATATGATTTTTTTCAACTCTCAATTTTTTAATTAAATGATGATTTTATTGGGGACTCTTAAAGCTCTTTTTACAATCCATACATTGATTGCATTAAGCATGTTTGTATATATGTTGCCTTCATTCATTTCTAGGCATTTACTTCCAGAGCCCTTGGTATCAGATTATCATTTTTCCCTCCCTCACTCACTCCTCTTACCCCCTTGATAGATTATAAATTATTATTATTTTCATCTCTTACACTGACTGCTGTCTCCCTTCCCCCATGTTTTCTGTTGTTCTTCCCTCTGGAGAGGGCTGTATGGTTATGTGTCAATCATTTTGATTTGTTCCCCATTTCTCCCTTCCTCTCCCCGCTTTCTCCCTCCTCCCTCCAGTACTGATTCTCAATTCAGACTAGACCACAGCATGTGCACAGCTATAGGAAAGACACAGGGATGCACAACACACTGAATCCAGGACCAGGAGTGGGAATAATATGATTTTTGTTTGGGGTATTTGATGCCTGATACCTGATCCCATCGTTACCTTGTGATCACACAGGCTGGTGTGCTTCTCCCATGTGGGCTTTTTTGCTTCTAAGCTAGATGGCCCCTTGTTTATCTTCAAGCCTTTAAGACCTCAGTTGCTATGTCTTTTGATAGCTGGGCACCATCAGCTGCCTTCACCACATTTTCCTATGCACCCATTTTGTCTCCAGTGATTGTGTCAGGGAAAGTGAGCATCACAGAATGCCGGGTTGTTATGGAAAAGTGTTCTTGCATTGAGGGAGCAGCTATAAGTTATTTTAACTGAAGCCAATCTCCAGACCTTTCCTCAGGGGCATAGCTGATGTATTCAAGCTGTCATTGTTATGTGTCCTGGAGTGTGATCCAACTCAGAGCCCCCCTCTGTAGAACAGGACAAAACACGATCAGTTCTTGCTCCAGGCTCACCCTTGTATAGTGGCACCCATGTGGCAGCTACCCTGTCAAGATGGACTGTCAACTATTAGTTGAGTTCAATTTGTTTGCAACACCCAGATACCTATAACAAGTATCAGAAATTGGAAACAGGACAAAGGGCTAAAAGGATGCTAACAACATGCTAAAGGGATGGGGTGAAAGTTTTGTGGGAGCTCTGCGCCGTCTTTCTTAGAGAGCAATGGGAAGTCAAAGAAAGGTTTTTAAAAGTAGGAGATGACAACCCGATCCTGGCCTTTTTAATGATGCTTTCAGCTGCGACATGGAGAGTGGATCAGAGGGAGGCCTGGGGGGATCACTGTGTTCTAACTGAGAAGACATTACAATCCGCCGGGTGAGAGGTGAGCTTCTTCCCCCATCTCATATCTCTTAGGAGTGTTGGATTCATGAGAGACAGGCTTGTGTAGATTTCTTTTCTAATCAGTTTCCTGGCTTCTATTTTCTCCTTCTTACTGAGATAAAAGTGATTCTGGATCCCAAACAACTGATAGGAAAAGATGACCAAAGCCTATCAAATGGAGCAATACATATCTTAAAAGACAGACAAGTAGCTCAATTTGACTCACTTTAAACTTACAGTTCATCCAGAGAATCTTCATCTATATCACAAATCTTTTTGTAGTCGCTCCTAAGGGAAACAGGGAGGCCTGAGGTTTTTCTTTTCCTCTGCTTATTTTAAGCTCAAACCCTAAATATGCTTATTTATTTACCTTTTCACCAAAACTGAAGTAACTGAACCTTGGATCAGAGAGTGACAGAGAACAAGGTTCAAACTCTGGCTCTTCTCGTTGAACTGACATCCTTTATAATGTAGTTCAATTTCAGTATTTTCATGTGGTAATAAAAAGAGGCTCATAGTACAAGTCCCGTGTCTCTCAGCAGATCAGTGAGGCAACATGTACAAAGGGCCTAGCCCAATGCAGTAAGAACACACTCGTGGTTAAGTGATACAATAGGGGAATCAATTCCTAATTGATTCTCAACTGGAATATTAAACTTGGTTCAGTGCCAACCCCTGGGCATCACTCGGATTAGTGTTGATTGAGTACCAAATGGACCTCCTCCTGTTCCAGGCAATACAGAACTCTTCACCTCCAAAGCGTCTGGTAGGTTTTCACCATGGATATCGTCATTAGCAGCCCGAAGCCTAACCAATAGCACCACTAGGGCTCCTCCATACATGGAAACCTTAATAATGTTAATTATCAACTTCAATTTCAAATTAACATGATATACATAAAAATTAATACTAATAAAAAACCTCACAGCCATTGAGTGAGTTCTACTCATAATAACCATATGACAAAGGCAGTGTTAAATGCTTACAAGTCTCAAACTTATAAGTACTAACAACAAAGTTGCTTTATAAGATCTTCTATATTGAATTATATTATTAGTAACTGAGTGGCCACTCTTTTTAATTTTGTAACCCTCTTTTCCTTAATGACTACTTCAGTCCCTCAAAGTTATGGAGGTAGGTTCACAAACATTAATTACCACAATTTTGTAGGAAACACATGAGAAAATTTGACAAAATCAGCAACTACGAAAACAGAGTGCAGATGATGTTTTGAAGCTTCCCTGTAATTTGGTAATAATGACACTCCTGGCCAGAGTGCCTTTCAAGCAAATAAATACCAACAACAAAAAATGCTACCCAGTCGATCCTGACCCTCAGCAATCTCTGTAGGGTTTCCATGACTGCAAAATCCGTCCTGTAGCGGACCGGCTGATCTTTCTTCCCCAAAGCAGTTGGTGGGTTTGAACCACAGACCTTAGGTTAGCAGTACAACGCTCACCAGAGTGGAGTGCTTCCCAGAACTCCAAATGCATTGTCACTGAATTGATTCTGACTTCTGGGGACCCCATAGGACACAGCAGAACTACCCGTGTGGGTTTCTGAGCCTGTAACACTTTAAGATGTAGTCTTTCTCCTGGGAAGATGCTGTTGATCTCCACCAGCAGTGCAATGGGTAAGCACTATGTCACCAGGGGGTGCATTAGAAAGCTCAAACGTAAATTACCACAGTGCTTTAGCTTGGGTAGGCACATGGAGACTTATCAGCTGGGCCTATGAAAATTATTTTTGTGGTTATAATTAAGGAAAGGGATGCTAGCCATTTCTGTTGAAACCTTGCACAGCAATTCCATAGACACTCATTCTGGTGTGCAGCCCCCCACACCCCGCCTTCCTGAGTGCGCCATCCCACGCAGACTGCAAATTCAAACACCCCAGGAATGTCACCGGCCCACTCTACTCGTACGGTGACCCTGAGCAAGTATCTGTACCGTCTCAGAGCACCTGTTTCAATATCTGCTTGAAAATGGCCTTTTGAGGGTCACTTGACTGAGCCACAGAAAGAACTTAATAGAGAAAATGGGACATAGCCAACATTTACGAAGCTGGTAAGTGGTATTATTATCAACATTATTAGGACTCAAATTTTATTCGCTTCTTATTTCCTCCTTCACTGGGAACTGTGTTCCACATACTGTCTTTTTTCTTGTAATTGTGAATAAACTTTCTCCTCTCCGCTCCCTGCCCTCAAAATGTAGACAAGATAAATGGTTAAATCAAAGAAATAAGCCATGCATCTAAAATATCTGAAAGATATTTACCAGAGTCAAAATAAGATTTTGAAGCATAGGGAATGAATGTGAAATCTGAGAATTTATCAAACATTTATAAGTCAGTGTCAGCCAAGAGTACTTCTTGTAGTCTCTGCTTGTCTATTCTCAGTGAGCATACTCATCAATTGTCCTAGAATATTCTTTGCAGAAGTTGTCTGCTGAATGCCTATCAACCATGAGATGGACATCATGTCCATTCTCAAGGTGTCCTTTCAATTATTAGGGAAGGACTTCTGGTGGGGCTAACAGGTTGGTGCTGGACTGCTAACCATAAGGTCAGCATTTCGAACCACCAGCTAGTCTGAGGGAGAAAGATGAGGCTCTCTATTCCCATAAGAATTTAGTCTCAGGAAGCCGCATGCGTAGTTCTCCTCCGTCGTATAGGGCTACTAGGCGTTGGCATTTACTTAAGGGAAGTGAGGTTTTAGTCCGTTTATTTGCTCTGTTTTGTTTTATTATATCTCTGAATTTACTGTCAACAAGTGCAACTATTTTATAACCTAAAATAAACAAACTACATTCATTTATAGGTGGTATTTTAATGTAGCCATAAGCCCTGTCATAACAATTATGCCTTGCAGCATTGCATTGGCATACAATAATAAACTAGAGGCCTTGCGTGACGCCAGAAGTTCACATACATACGCAATTATTAACCAAAAGGTTGGAAGTTTGTTTCCACCCAGAGGAGCCTGGTGATTGACTCCCAGAACATGAAAACATCAGTTATTCTTTGGAGGACAAATTCACGCAGATACACAGGCCAGGCGGTAGCACTAAGGTGCAACTTCGTGGCAACTGGCTTGCTTTTGGGTAAAAACTAACAATTTCTCTCTTTTTCCTTCTTTCTCTCCCTCCTTCCTCCCTCTCTCCCTCCCTCCCTCCCTCCCTCCCTCTATGCTTCCCTTCTCCCTTCCTACCTTCCTTTCACCTTTTCTCCCTTATAGTACAAGGGACACTTGACTATCCCAAGCATATTTTTTACCTAATAATATAGGGACAGCTTTATGTATTTACATAAACATGCTATAAGAAACCCAATCACAGTGTTTGGATTAAAGATTGAAAACATTTCATGAAAACTTTCCAATGATTTCAAGTGCAGTCTGGGGATAACAGTAACCCATTCGATATGCGAGCACCAATGGAAGGAGTATTGTGCAGCCTGTGTCATCCAACCTTATGGTGAACACTTATTCGCTCAGGCTTGGAAAGAGCGTTGTATTAGTGTGCTCATGTCACCCAGTTTTATCTTGTGAGCCATTCTGATGCAACTGACCATTGGGATAATATTTGATTTCATCAGGTAGGATTATTCCTTCTACTTTGAAGAATAAGGTTCTATTTCTTTTTCCTTCTGCTTTCCTTAATCCTAGAATGCAAGATTTACTAACAACAAAAAACCTTAAAATAATTGATCTATAGTGTTTTATCAGGAATGAAATATACCTATTTTATGCAGCTAATTTCCAGAGAAAGCAAAAGATGTAACCATTTTGGGGAAGTCATTGTTCCTTTTATCCCTCTTAGGAGTTGCAAGGTAGGTTGCATGAAGCACGGAGCCAACCAAAGGTGTTGCACACGTGCTGTTTCTAGCTAAGGGGAGTTCATGGGAGAGTACAATACGAGATTGTTGTAGCTCCGCCTCTCAATCATAGTCCCTGCTACTCACGACAGGGCACATGGAACAAAACCTCATTAACTCAGACCCGATTCACTCAGATCCTCTGATAAAAGAGACTGGAGATGGCCCTCATGGTTCCTTGCAAAGAAATCTTCAGCTGAGCAAAGAATCTGGGGGAAGGTCCTTCTCTTAAAGCATCATTGAGAAGACAAATTGGTTCTTTCACGATAGTGCCATCGACTGGCCTGGTGATGTTAATTAATAATCCTAGCTGCTGTCAGTGTGATGGGAAGTATTCTGTGTATTTTATTTATGTAATAGCCTTTGACTTTATAAGATACGGGTAATTAATTTCAGTTTACAAATTAAGAAACTACGGACTTGACCAAGGTCATTTTGCAACAAAGCGACGAGTCAGGAAGAAGCCTAAATCCTGCTAGTTCCCAAGAACGTCATTGTCAACTGCACCGCCCTGCCTCTCATTTGAGAACACTATTGCTAAACTAACTGAATACAGAGTTGTAAGTAGTATGATTCTGCTTGACATTGTTAGCCATTTAAAAATAGGCTATACATTGGATGAGTTTTTTTTAATTCCTTGCCTCTCTTAATAAATTCCAAAGAAGGTGATGATACCCTTTCTAATAACTAGGATGGACAGAATCTATAGCAAACTAGGCATATGGCTGGGGAATATTCCCTTTTTCCTTCATTCGGCATAATTTTGCATGAAATCAGCCAGGGCACATGCAAGATGAGAAACAGAGTTATTCAAATAAGGGCAAAAACACATCCGAATCTAACTCAATTTCCCACCTACATAATGTAACCTCTAAAGGAAGTTACAAATGACTTTCTGATCTTTTACAACCAGGGTTAGAGTGGACATTGGACCCCTTAGCCATGTTTTAATTACCCCTAAGCTCTATTTAAGGCAGATCTTATTTGTAACTCACTAGGCATTTGGTCAAAAAAAGTGCCAAACAGATGTGCTGCGCATTTTCTTGAAAGTCTGCGCTGCATAGAGCGGTGTTCAGAGCAGGGCATTGTCTCTTACAACTTGGCCAGAATGAAAGGCTGAGCAGCCCGGGACAGGGAGGCACGAGAGGCATCCTAGGCTCTATTTCCATTGGTAACATTCCGAAAGCTACTCTCTCTGAGAAGGAGCATACACGTTTTTATTTTGATGAATGAATGCGTTATGTCTGTGAAGATTTTGAAAGACTACACATTCACATGGGAGCAAATACTCTAAGGGCTAAATTATGAATTTATTGATTTCATTGTTGGCATCCTCATCAATAAGACCCAACAATTTAAAAAAACCATTGCCCTGTAGTCAATTTTGACTCAGGACCATCCCAGAGAGCAGACTAGAACTATACCATGAGGTTTCGAGGGCTGTTGATGGAAGCATAATGTCACATATTTTCCAAAGTATAATCGAGCAAAAACAATATGCTAATGTATGCATTAAATAATCGAAATACACCCTATTATCTGGTATTAGTTGTTTTCTATGTAATTCTGCCCCCTGGTGAACCCATGTGTGTGGAGTAGAATTGTCCCAAAGGGTTTCCATGACCCTGCCCTTGTGGAAGCAGTTCACAATCCTATCTTCCAAAAATTATCTGCGTGGATTCTAATGACATACCTTTCAGCTAGGGTCAAGTACATAATAATTTCCACCACTTTGGTAGTTTGATTTTATGTCAACTTGAATTGGTACCAAAATGCAAGGGCTGAGTCCAACCTATCAATCAGGTCACACCCCGTATGCCTCCGGAGAGATGTGGCCCTTTTAGAGAATACATACAGGGGACTCTCCCCCTATCATTTGCCTCTTCACTTCCTGCTTGCTGCCACTCCATCTGCCTCCATGGGCACCTTCACAGGGGCTGCCTGGCCCTGTGAACTCCTGGTTCCTCCCCATGTTTCCACAGATCTAGAATCCACAGACTCTGTGCTCACCTGCCTGTGAGCTTCCTGATTGCTGCCTTTCCTTTCTGCATCATCGGCCTGCATCTATGGGAGTCTACAAAGGACACTGGCTCGCATCAGACCAATGGGATGAGTTAAATGTCTTGCTATAAAGTTTTTTCCAATATAGAGATGATTATCACTAATTTTGTTTCTCTAGACAACCCAGCCTAACTTAATCACTGAATGTCTTCCCAGTATACTACAATCCCATTTCATTCACATACATTTTCAATGTCAAGGAGGCATCAATTCAAAGACTTCTAGTAGAGCAGTGCTGTTTGATAATGTCTACTCTGGAGGCAGCAAAAGACTGTCAACCAGGAAAGCAGATGATTTCAAATATGTAATATCTAAAGAAACATAAATTACCTAAGGGAATGTCTTTTATTGTAGTGAGTTTTCTTGTTTTTTTAAGTTAGATGAACCTTTGGGAAGACAGAAGGGGCAATGACCTCTCCCACCTTCTCTGTAGCTGGACACTTAAAGGCTAACGCCTGGTTCATTCTGACCACACTGATAGATGGGTATCTAGATCTATCCATCTTTATACATAAGGTCTAGTATAAGGGAAGGCTGAGAAAGTATAAATTCCTGGGAGTATAATAAAATCAGACTGCTCTGAGATTAAATCTCAGATAAGGCATTTACTAGCACATGACCTCTGAAAATTGAATTCAATGAAATATAATGTCCCTTACCTTTACTCTGGACATAATGTTTCCCACTGAGAGTGGCTTTATCTAGGATGCACTGCTGTGTGTGTGATGTACCTGAGGCAGAAAGTGCTCAGGACAATGTCGTTCCCTTTTCAACTCTTGTGCTCTTCTTCTACTTAATTAGATTAAAATTACTTTCTAGTGTTATTAGATAGGTTGACTTATAATTGGTTTATTTTCTAGTCATTCCATTGTATATGGACAAAAGGCACTCAGTCTAGGTACTGGGGTTATTGGACCTCTTGTATAATTTTAACTATTAGTATAAGTCATTGTTTAAAAGGAAAAAAATTGTTTACATAAAGGCCTATATGCATAAGCAGGAAAAACAATAATCCAACAAGTGCAAATAAAGCCAGGGACCATTTGTGAAGAAAATATGGTTTTATCCTCCAATTTTGAGAATAACGAAACCGTGTTTCAAAATGGGAGCTGATATGGAATCAATGTCCAAAACAATCAGGCTCACTCTGATGAAAAGCACATCAGAAAGTAAAAATTGACAAAATATCTGCATAGCTTGCACTCCAGTTAAATTTTAATTTCAGAAAACAAGGATTCAGGAGCCTCGAAGCACTGACACATAATGGTGAAACGATGAGGCATTTAATAACTCTTAATGAGAAGCAATCGATGAGGGAGATTCATTTTCTTTGTAGCATTTATAATAATCAGCTTTCTTCAGGATATCATGATTCTATAGACAATCACTATCCCATCCTATTTATTCATTAATCCATTCATTTTGTTCATTCATTTCTTTGATTCATTCATTGATTAAGTATTGAGTGTATTTTATGTGAAAAACACTAAACTAGCTACATGGACAATTAATAAAGCATCCATTATTACTGCCCTGTTCATACAATCACATACCGTCTACTTGTAAGAACTTATAACAAATAAGCAAATCAATAAATTGACAAATAAATGATACATATGTAGCCGTTACATAATTTTATATCAATTGGAAGATACATAAAAGCGTAGAGGTGATATTCAACCTGTCAATTAGGGCACATGATGGTGCCTCCTAGTGGGCATGGCCCTCTCATATGGAGAGCCCAGGGAACCTACCACATGATCTCTGCCTTGACCTTCTTGCTTGCTGGCCACCCCGAGCACTGTCATGGACCTGCCATGTCTCCATCAGCCTTGGATCCACAGGACTTTGTATGCAACAGCCTGTGCTCTTCCTGTGTTCTGCATCCTTGCATGCAGCTGTGGGAGTTTGAAGAGGGACTTAAGGACCAGTGTCAGACTTGGGGACTTGACTTGGCCTGGGCGGGGATGTTTTCTTGATATATATACATATCTGTTGCTTTAAAGCTCTTTCTTGCACATAGGTGAGCGTCGCTGGATGTGTTTCTCTAGTCAACTGGCAGAACACAACATGGGCCATTTTCTTCACATCGGGACAAACAATTGACGGAAATGCATAGAGCAAGTAGAGGGAGCACTTGGTGATTCCATGTAAATTGGAGTTGGCAGGAAAGGGAGATAAGTAATTTACATTGGTGATCTACTTCAAAAAATTAGCCAAAACAACCCCTATGGAACACAATAGAATATTGCGTAATATAGTGCTGAAAGATGAGCCCGT
This sequence comes from Tenrec ecaudatus, assembly GCF_050624435.1. NCBI lineage: Eukaryota > Metazoa > Chordata > Mammalia > Afrosoricida > Tenrecidae > Tenrec > Tenrec ecaudatus. Next base: position 30,232,127 of record NC_134533.1, on the reverse strand, counting down.
TAGCCCGAAAGGCACTTACAATACACAATCGCACAACTATGATCTTGAACATGCTAACACTTGTGAAAATGGTACAGTAGTAGAAAATATGTTGTTCTTGTTTTTTAAAAAAATAATTTTATTGAGGGTTCTTGCAGCCCTCATCTCCATCCATCCATCCACTCAGTGTGTGAAGCACATTTGTACATGTGTCGCCATCATCCTTTTCAAAACATTTTCTTTCAAGACAATGTTTTGTTATGTCATCCACGGTATCACTTTGAATCAGTGTCGAATAAACAAAAATGACAGCAATCTCGGACATTGCTTTTTGCAGTGATGGAATATAAAACCAACCACATTGGTTTTCAATATTCTTTTTGAGAAAATCATCAAATAGCTTGGGATTTTAACATATTTGTTCTCCTTGAGAAGTAGTCCATCTAATTGTCTAAAATTCCAATAAAGCTCTTTATTTGATTTAGGAAGTTTGTCAACAGAGTTACCCAGATACATACAGACAGGTGCTTGTTTACTTACCAAGAACTGAAAAACGGGTTGCAGAAAGACTAGAATTCACCATTAGTAATAGACAACATTGGATGTAGCTGTGGAATATTAGTGGATAAATCCTTTTACAGAAAATTCAAATATCTAATATTGAATCTAAGTTCTTTCATGTATAAGACCTCAATCTTCATTACCTTACCTGTAAAACAGACATACATTTGTATTCCATTGGGGTTCTTTGAGGATTAAATGAGGTCATGATGTGCAAGTACATAAATGTGATAAAGAATGGAGGCATGCCTAACATAGGCCATTGAACAATATTGGGAGTCGTATCAAATCTGTAGTCGCTATTAAATAAAGCGTATTTCTTTATTCACTTACAATGCCATTTTGCCAATGACATAATTTGTGGTTTCAAAGTAGATAATGTGACTATGTGACACAAATTGGGCTGCTATCCTCAAGGTCAGCAATTTAAAACCACCAGCCTCTCTGAGGAAGAAAGAAGGGGAATGTCAACTCCCTAAACAGTTACTGTCTTAGAAACTGACAGGGGCAGTTCTACCCTGCCCTATAGAGTTGCTATGAATTGGCACTGACTTGATGGAAGTCAGTTTTTAAATTAGGTATACATAGTGTTTTTTCCCTGAATTATAGTTTGCCAAAGTTCTGCTAAATTAAAAACTTTCCAGTAATTAGACACTTTGTGTCTTATTGAACTCTTACTGGTTCTCTGATGTATTGAAACGTTGGGGCTTCTAAGAAGAAACCTTTGAAATATTTCCACTGGAAACTGAATTTTTTCAGGAAGACTGTGGGGCACGGAAAGAACATGATCAAACATGCTGACAGGCAGCATTTCCATGTAAGGGGGAACCTTTTGCATTTTTGTAGAAACGTGTACATCATACCAGGGTAATTTGATAGTAATCATTACCATCCATAACAAAGACCAAACAACCAGCACAGGCTAACACCCAGGGTTCCTGGCCAACATACCTGGTCTTTACCACCCAAGAGCTGAATAGTCGTTATTCTCAATAATCTTATATTTAAATGATGAAAACCTCTACTATTCCAAAGATGGAGAATGTGAACGCACTTCTTCACAATGAAAACAAAGAGCCTAAAGCTTTTTTCCCCTGGCAAATTAACAAAGACAATTATCCTTTCAATTATGAAAACTCTACAAAAATATCCAGTTTTTGTCTTTTAGCAAGATATTGGCAAAGCTGAATATCAGCTGGGATCTTCTGCAGCATTGCAAACTTTGCAGGCCCACATTTTTATTTGCATGTTGGTGTAATCTTTTCCATACTGTGAGGCCCTTATTGTTGCTATCTGTATATACACAGGTGCCTACATTTCCTTTCTTATTGCTCTCTGGATGAAAGAGGTAAGGAAAAAAGCAGGGTCCATGACACTTTCTCTCCGTTTGAGAAAGAAATAAGCAATTGGAACTAGTTTCTGTGGAATTGCTTATAACATATGCTTATAAAGGTTTAAAATGTGTTTTCAGTTCTAGATCTTCTCTTGAGCTACTGGCCTAACCTAATGTTTTCCCCTTCCTAGAATTATTTTTTATTTTCTAGAGAAAAATATCTAGAGATCAGTATTTATCTTAAATATGGTAATCAACAATACTTAAGAGAGTTAGGAGGCAATTGTATGTTCTGCTATCAGAATCCCTTCACAGATGTGATGATCCGAAATAGCATTGACATGTACGGTTTTGGATAAAGTAGCAGGGATTTATCAGACCCTACATTAATTTGCTAATCTCAAGTAGAAAATACCCAAATGAGGAGAAACAACATTTACAGGAAAAGCCAGTCCCATACATGATCAAGTTGATGACGTGTTGATTCCAGTTCACGGCTGTTGCACGTATGTCAGAGCAGATCTGGGCCACATAGGGTTTCCAGAGGCTGATCTTTGAGAAGCTGACCTCCAGGTTTTCCTCCTAGGTGCATCTGAGTGCAGTAGACTCTCCACATCCTCTCTTCCTGGCCAAATGCTTTAACCATTTGCACCGCTTCTACCTGAGTGTCATCGTTGTTAGGTGTAGTTCGGTCAGTTCCCTCCCATCACCACCCTGTGAGCCTGTGCACCAGAGGGAAAAACACTGCCTGGTCCAGCACCAGCCTCACAAGGATTGCTAGATCAGAGGCAGCTCTTGTAGCCATTGTGTCGATCCATCTCATCGAGAGGCCTTCCTCTTTTCGCTGCCTCTCCACTGTACCAACCATGATTTCCTTCTCCGGGGACTGGTCTTCCTGATAATATGTCCATAGGATGTAAGAGGAAGTATTGCCATCCTTGCTCTTTCTAAGAAAAATTGGCTTGTCCATTTTAGTCCTTTCTACATTCAGTATTCTTCGTCAGTATCACAATGCAAATGCACGGGTTCGCCTCAGTCTTCCTTATTCAATGTCCAACTTTCACATGCATACGAGACAATGGAAAACACCATGCCCCGGGTCAGACACACTAAGTTACCACCAATGCATAAATGTCTGTGTTTAACACTGATGATAAGTCCTTTTATATCACTTCAATCTTATCCGTTGTCATTCTCACCTTGTTAGTAACTTTCCAGCCACATTATGCTTCAGAGTTCTGACCAGGCCATGCTCTTTCTTCATCTACGAGCTTTTTTATGGGTTTCTTCCCATATGAAGAAATTCAGATGAACTGTTCTTTTTTCTAGACAATATATTGATAATTATTTATAAGTTAGATTTTGATTTAAAATGTATTTCCATCGGGTAGCCTTCCTTGATCATCTCATTAAAGCATGGCTTCTCTTATGCACACTAGCTTAGTTTCATATGTATTGCATCTCTCTCATGATAAATAGATTGCCACTTGCCTATACTTGGGTTCATTGAGATGATGGCTGTCTACTTTGCTACCCAGAGGAAACATATTAATAGTTCACTCTCCTTTCCTCATATTTTATTCCCCTCTTAGGAAAGATGACTAGTTTATAGGATTGATAAAACAGTGAAAATCGAACATCCATTAGTTGTTTGGTTGGAATCAAGAATTTCGAAGTTATACAGATACCTTTTTATAATTCTGCCCATGTATCCATAGCCTCTCAATCTAGAGAAATAGAACATTTTTAGATTCACATTTTCTCCTCAGGTGGGTCTCGATTTAAGGGTAAGTAGTAGGAAGCTACATATCATGAACTCTGGACATGTCATCGGAAAAAATCATCAAGCTTGGTAAAGCAGAGGGGCAGTGAAAAGGAGAAAGACTTGACAAGATGGACTGACACAGTGGCTGCAACAATGGGCTCAAATATAAGAATGAAAGTGTGGATGGTGCAGGGCCAGGTGGTGTTTAGTTCTGCTGCACACTGGGTTTCTAAGTGCTGAAAACGCCCTGGAGGCATCTCACAACAATATAAAATAGGAAGTCTGATTTTCTGCTCCACGCCAAGTAAGACTCCAATCTAAACATAAGAATAATAAAGTTGGTATTTTGATTCCTACCTGATGACTCTGTCTGCTTCTTGAGTTCAGAAAGGAGAAGGATGCAATTAGTTATCATACCCATATCTCCAAAAAGTAACCCTGAAGTAAGACTTGGTTTCCTATATTTGCCTAATTATCCATGTCACTGTTACTTACACTTCTTCCTGCAAATAATTATTAGTTCATTATCAATGCCACATGCATCAGAAAAGAATAAACTAATAATCCCTGCCATTGCAAATGCTTCATTGTTTCATTTCAGGTAAGATTAGATGATGTCAGGAGTCTTTGTTCTACACAAATTTATCCAATTCAATTAATTCCCTGTTAAAAATGATAAAATGGGGTCAGATCTCTATAATTCACTGAACTTCTTTCTGAAAGAGTATACAAGAGGCTTCAAAAAGTTTGTGGGAAAATTCTATTATATTTCAAATTTATTATTCCAGACACCTTTTGAAGTTTCCCATATGCTTCTGCATGGATTGAAAACCATAATGTAATATTCCTATAGTAAAAATAAAAATAACCATGATTTAACGTCAAATAAGGGTGTTGGAGAAAAAAGAAGGTATGAGATGGTCAGAGAACCAAACAATTGGAATCATTCCTATCAGAAGAGTTGACTTTTTTGAGGAAGTAACTAACGTTTCTGGAATGGAAAGGGGCCAAGGATTTATTTCTTTGACTCATCTTGTCATCCTTCTGGGACAGAGTTAAAGCTCATTTGTTAATTCACTCAATATTTATTTGGGCTCAAATATGGACCAGGTGCTTTGCTAGCCCCTGAAGATCATACAGTGAATAGAAACAGACATCTATAGACACTAGTCACATAGTTACATACATTAATACTAAATTGTAATTATGATAAATAGTATGAGAGATGGTTATAGTCCTGTAAGAGATTAAATATGGAGACTTTGCTAGAGTTGAATTCTTTTGTAGGCTCTTCCAGGCAGAGTCTCCATAATTGCTACCAAATGACTGGGTCAGAACACGCAAAAAAGATACACATGCCCTAACATGGAGATTAGTCACATTTTCCATACTGCTGAGTATAAAATGAGCCATCTCAGCAAGAGTTTCTGAGGGAACTCAGGACTCTCAAGAAGGACAAGTGATAAACAGCGTGTGTCCTTCGACCCAAACAGTGTGTCCTTCGACCCAAAGTTTCCTTTGCAGAGAAGAGGCAGCAAAGAAGAATCAATACCTAGAGCATGAGGCAAAGTGTCAGAGTTCCCAGCCTACAGGAACAAATTAAGTGAGTACCTTCGTGTAGGTAGCTGACTTGCAAATTTGGGTATCCTTTGGGCAATTATCAGTGTTAAGAGAGTTTTAAAATAACTCCCCAAGGAGAGCAGAGGACAATGGGCTATGTGGCTGAACGACTGAGTGCCAAAGAGAGGTGCCGGGGAGCATGGTTAAGCAGAGTCTGTTCTCAACCCCTGTATCCTGAGCATGTCTTATCCTGACTTGAAATCTGTTCACTTCCCTGCCATAAAAGAAAACCCCAATGATTTCCCTGACATGAAGTTGATGCTGACTTACAGTGACAGTCGAGTACAGGGTAGAACTGCCCCTGTGAGTTTTTGAGACAATAACTGTTTACAGGAATAGAAAACCCCTTAGTTCTCCTGAGATGCAGCTGGCAATTCGAAACTGTTCACCTCACATATTACAACCAAATGAGTAACTACTAGGCCACCGGGGTTCATTTCCCTAAGAAATCCCATAATTGTGAGTAGTGTCTGAGTTCTTTGTGACCACTGGAAGAAATTAGTGAAAGCAGAAGAATAGTAGCGTGCTATGGTCAGAGTTGGTGTCAGAACAGAGTAAGGACAAGGGAACAACAAGTGATCTAACATCGATGGCAAGGAGGCCATGAGATGCCTAGTGGGCTTGCTCAAGGGCACTGTAGCCAAGAGGAATCACTGATACCTGAACGAAGGTGGAACATGATAGTGGGATAAGAGGAAAGTAAAAGAAAATAGAGGAAAGAACTGGGAAGCAAAGGACATTTAGAGATGCCTAACTACAGGCATGTACATATGTAAATACACTTATATATAAAATGATAGGGAAATAGATCTATCTATATATTTTTATTCATTAAGTATTAAGGCAGCAGATGAACATTGGGCTTCCACTTAAGTCCTCCCTCAAAGCAAGCACACTTTGTTCTAATAACCTGGCATTCTGTGATGCTCACCTTCCTTGATATGATCACTGAAGACAAAATGGGTGCATATGCAAATGTGGTAAAGAAATTTGATGGTGCCTTGCTATCAAAAGATATAGGATCTGAGGTCTTAAAGGCTTAAAGATAACAAAAGGCCACCTAGCTGAGAAGCAACAAAGCCCACATGGAAGAAACATCTCAGCCTTTGTGAACATGAGGTGTCTATGGGATCAGGTATCAGGCATAAAAGATCCAAAACAACAACAACAAAAACCATATAGAAGTGAATGAAGGCGGGCAGAGTGGAGACCCAAAGACCATCTGTAGACAATTGGACATCCCTTTACAGAAGGGTCTCAAGAAAGAGCTAGTCAGGTGCAGTATAGCACTGACAAAACACACAACTTTCCTCTAGTTCTTTAATGCTCCCTCCATCCCTATCATGACCCCAATTCTACCCTACAAATAAAGCTAGATCAGAGCATGTACACTGGTACAGGGAAGCTCTCACAACACAGGGAATCCAGGACAGATAAACCTCTCAGGACCAATAATGAGAGTAGTGATACCAGGAGGGGAAGAAGAAGGTTGGGGGGAGAAAGAGGGAGTCAATCACAATGATCTACATATAACCCCCTCCCAGGGGGGCGGACAACAGGAAAGTAGGTGAAGAGAGACAGTGGTAAGTGCAAGACATGGAAAAAATAAAAATTTATAATTCTCAAGTGATCATGAGGGAGGATCAGCAGGGTGGGGAAATGAGCTGATACCAAGGGCTCAAGTAGAAAGAAAATGTTTTGAAAATGATGATGGCAACATATGTGCAAATATGCTTGACACAAAGGATGTATGTATGGATTGTGATAAGAGCTGTAAGAGCCCCCAATAAAATGAAAAAAGAATAGGGTAAGAAAAATCGAAGGGTGGAGGCATATCTGACCTCTGCCTCATAGGAGTTAGCCCTGGGCTAGCCAATTACTTCCTTCCCTCTTGTGCAGTCAGAATAAGTCAGAAGCCAGATTCTCAGCTCCTTTACCTAAGTAGTTGAAAAAGGCATTTCTGAAGATAGGAGATTTCACAAATGAGTTGGGATTAGAATTGTGAAACTGTTCATGCAAAGAAAAAGCCTTTAGGAAAGACAGATAGTAAGAAACACACGGTCCATGGGGAAACTAAACCTTGGAGACAAAAGTAATACAAGTGTGTACAAGTATCCGTAACTAATAGAGAGGGATTCAGTTATGAAATATTCTTAGATATTAGGTCAATATCACTGTCTATGAAGGACGATGACCCTAGCCTTGGATAGTACCTAGTTAGCTCAACTGGTAAAATATGGTTTTAAAAATTTGAATATTCTAGCCAGTGCTCTAGTAAATGCGCATCTATGGTTAAAAACTTGCCAGTGGTCATCTAAGAAGCAGTATTGGCCTCTTTCTGCCTAGAGGATAGAAGAACAAAGAAAAACAAACCTTTAAGAAAGCAATTAGTGCAATGCACTAAAAAACAAACAATGTGAAGAATGTGCTTCTCAGAACAAACAGCTCACAGGACCAAAAGGGCAACTTTGGCCCAAAACCATTGATGAGAAGACAGGGAGAGACAGCCGCATCAGTCAAATGGCCAATGAACACAAGAAAGTCATCAAACTTCATTAGTCATTGGAGAACTATGAATTAAAACCTAATGTGATGTTACTGCACAGCTACTTTCCTGTCATTGCTAAAATGACAAGAATGAAAAATACTGAAAGCTGGGACATTACAACTCTGATACAGCGGTGGCAAGAGTGTAAATATGTACTCAAACAGAACCTATGTATGCCATAAATCCAGAGGTAAAACCCACAGCACAGCATGGGTATGCTTACCAAAAGACATGGACAATCATGGTTGTAACAGCACTATTTATAACAGCTAAACATTGGAAACAACCCAATTTTCCCTCAACAGTAAATTTTAAAAGTGTGGTATACATTCATACAATACAGCAACAGAAAGAAGAGTTTATTAGCTATATACAACATTGTATTATTTATGCAAGAATAAACACATCGATTAATAGACTAGGATACTCATAAAAATAAAACTATACGTGCACAGTCAGCTGATATGCCACCAGAGGAATATTAAATCTGAACAAAAGAAGCCCGACATTGTAATACTATCCAGTTTTTGTTGTTGTTGTTGTTGTTTCACTTGTATAAAATTTAAAAGCCGGGCAAATTAATCAATGAACATAGAGGTCAGGATAGTGGTCGCTCTTTTGTTGGGTAGGGGATGACCAAGGAAGATAGCAGAGGAAATTCTGAATCCAAGAGCTTTTGTTTCTTGATCTGAGAGCTCCATGAAATGGGACAGGGGGTGTTGTGATCTGACTTCTTCCATCAACAGTATCTCAGAACTGCATCCTATCCAGTATGTTTATCCACCTGCTCTTACCCAGACCTCTCAGGAAAAGTTCTGACGGTGGGAGTTACAAAGGCTCTCACTAGATGAACTCTGCGAAATAATTCACTGCATCGCATGTGGATATATTAACTTCATGAAAGCTCATCAAGCTATACACCTTTCAGTAGGATGCTATATTTTAATAAAATACTTTACTTAAAAAATAATGCAATGTATAATTTAGATATCAAAGAAGGGCTAAACAAAGTATGACCTTATAGATGATGATATGGAGACACACCCTCTATTCGACAAACAGTAGTAATAGCTGGACGGTTCGCATTGGAAGTGTTCATATGACCAAACATGTGCAAGGGTTGTTGTTAGATGCAGCTGAGTAGGTCCAACTCAAAATCCTGCCCACCCCTGAACCTTTCTCACTATTATTGCGATGCTTGACACTACCAAGCACAATGTTTTTCTCCAAGGACTGCTTTTTCCTGATAACAAGTTGATAATATAAGAAATCCTGCATCCTTGCTTCAAATGAATATTCTGGCTGTCCTTTTCCCAAGAGAGATGTGCTCATTTTTCTAGCAATCTCGGGTGGTTTCAATATTTGGGGCATTGCCATCATTGAATTACATAAATTATTTTGCAGCCTTCTGTATCAATTGTCCATCATTCACATGAATATTAGATGACTGAAAACAGGGTGTGGGTCAACTGTACCTTAATCTCCTGGTGATGTATGTGCTTTATAACATTTTAAATTGGTCTTTTGCAGCACATATATCGGAGACATTATTCCACTTGGTTAATTCACTATTGTTTCCATGGGTGTTGATGGATCCCAGTAAAATAAAATCCGTGAACACTTTCATCTGCTTTCAATTGGTCATGATGTTACTTACTGGTCTAATTGGAAGCACTTTGCATTTCCTTATGTTATCCATATTGCAGTCTTTGCACTTCATCAGTAAATGTTTCAAGTCCTCTGCACTTTCAGCAAACCAGGTGGCAGCACATACACATATCTCAGCCTTCCATCAATTCTGGGCTGAATTCTTCTTTAGGTTGTCCAGCTACCCAGATTATTTGTTCCACAGACTGAATAAAAATTGTAGAACTCAACCCTGGAGCACACTTTTTCTGACTTAAACCATTTGGTAGAGCCTTGTTCCATTCAACAGACTGACTCTAGGTTGATATCCAGGTTCCTCATGGGCAAAACAAGTATTTTAGCACCCCCACTCTTCACAGTGTAATTCATAATTCGTTATAGTTGACAAAATCAAATGTTTTAGGATTTCAACAAATGGGTAGATACCGATACCCCACTCTGGGAAATCAAAAACCAAGTACCAAAGTGAATCACATTGCCTAAAGGAAGGCAAACATACATTTTGGTGTCTCAAATGCTAGACCAGCTTATGGGTATCTTTGACCTCCTGATTCCAAATATGGCACCAGTTTCCTGCTGAAGCAGAAGTAAGGGTTACTGTACAGTAAATGAGGGGTCCTGATGCTACAGTGGGCTATGTATTTGACTGCTGCTAACCATAAGGCCAGCTATTTGATCCTCCCAAGCTTCAAGAGAAAGATAAGATTTTCTGACCTTCCCCCCACCCCCCACCGCCCCCTTAAAAACAAAAAAAGATTTACTGCCTCAGAAACCTATAGAAGAGGTTCCATTTGGTCCCATTGGTTGCTATGGGTTGTAATTGTCTGGTACTGAGTTTGGTACAATCAAAGGAGATGCAAGCGTTCTGACCCTAAAAATCGGTCTGCCAGAGTTGAAAGTCCTCTATTAAAATGAAAAATTTCCAACCTTATTATAAGATGGTACACATTCTCCACCTGTGCACAGAAACTCATTTTTTTTTACTTATAAAGGAGTATGGAATAACTCTCACCTCTGAAACATCGAATATATTATCATTGACATCTATGTATTAAAATGTATTCTGAAGTGTTTGCTGTATAATTTGAAGGACAAAAATTTAGAGATCCCAAGTATTATGAAAAATGTGATGATACCTTCTGTGTTGACACTTTAATTGCCCTCACACTTTCCATATATATGTCTATTCAGTCTTCCTTTGCGTTGCTCAGTCTCCTCAAGCTGTGTTCCGTCTTTGCAGCATCTGACTTGTAGTCTCTGCATATACTACTGCACAGCCTCCCACACCAACAAAGCAAAACCTCCTGCCATCTCAGTGATGCTAGCTCCTAGCGACCCTACATGATAGAGAAGAACTGCCCTTTTGGGTTTCCAAACCTTTAAAAGTTTTGAGGTTGTAGAATGACTGTTGAGTTCAAACCACTGACTTTGGCATTGGTAGTTTAGTGCATAACCAACTAGCCACCCACCATGGGTCCAATAGAGCTTCCCTTGCAAGTCCCCAAATAGCTAATCTTTCCCAAATATTCATTACATTTTTTATCTTATTCTGTAATTGATGGGTGTGAATTCTTCTGATATTTAAAACAAGGATTATACATTAATAAAACAGTACAATTTAAAAGCTGAAAACTAGTAGAATATCATATCTAAGAAAACGGAGCTGAGGCAGTATAGCCAATGCAATTTTATCACCAGTTCCCCAAATAGCCCTGGGAACAGGCCTAAACACCAAGACTCCAAGGGAAAAATGAGGGAGAAACTGTGTTAAGTGTTTGCTTTGGGGGAAAGAAAATGCAGTGATCCACTCAGGTAGACAATGAGTCTCGATTTCAGAGATCTGGAGTTCAAAGAGAACTCTGGGTTAGAAATGCAAAATTTCATACTATTAATCTATGGGCATGAGTAAAGCTTAAATCACATTTAAAATATAGAAGACTGCAAACTGAACCTTGAAGAATTTCAACAAGCTTATGGCTGAGCCTTGAGGAACTTTGAAGGATAGAATGGAATGAACAACACCTAAGACATAAAAGGAATGGCCACCCAGGAAGAATGAGCTGAGAAAAAGGAGAATCATCTGAGGGGAAAGGATGGAAAAGTGTTACAATGAGAGGAAATGGCAGCAGTGTCACTGCTGCTGAGATGACCAATGAGAATTGAAAGGGTCCATTCAGACTGCTGAGGATATATTCCTTGAATGATAAAGGAAAGGTTTTCTGTCCTATTAACTATCAGTGTGAATATATGTAAATTAATGGAGTGCAAATAAAATAACATATCCCAACCCACCCCTTCCCTTTCAGAATGGAGAATGAGTCCAATCAAATCTCTTTATAATTTGTCTTCCTAGTAACTCTAAGATGACCATCTTCCAATGTTTCCCTAAGGAAACAGGCTCAGGCTTGACATTGAAGAGGTTGACGTTTCAGTTGTCGGCTTACAATTCAACTGTAGTTTCCTAAAATAAAGCCAGTTAATCAAAACACAATGGAAGTTTTCCCTTAAACCAGAGACCCTTGAAGTGCATGTTTTGACAAACCGGTTTTTTGGAGAGTGATTTAAAAATAGGAAAAATTGGCTGAATATTTCAGGCCAGGCATAATAAAAAGCAATGCCAAGAATTAGCATCCTTAAAAAGACATTTTCTAAGGTGAAAGGGTACAGACTTTACAAGAATTTTAAAGATCTATTTTCAGTAAAATAGAATTAGTTTTAAATCTTATTATTAAGATGCATCATCATTCAGATGTATGCCCCTGAAATTGTACCTTGGCTAAGAAATTGTAAAATGTTAAAAAATATATATATTTTACATTGGTGAGATGGCACATATTATGGAGTAGAATTGTCTCAAAAATGGTTTACTTTGTAATCTTTACAGAAGCAGTTCCCCACACATTCCTTTGTGTCACTAATGGTGTGTGCTCAGATTTCCAACATTTAGGTTAGGGACTGAGTGAAAACAGTTCAAGTACTGTATTGGACAGGGTTCTCTAGAGAGACAAACCAGATTGCTAGTAACTATATATAAATATATTTATAAAGATAGATGTATAGTTCAAGAAATAAACCGTTAAATTATATACAGATAGATAATACAAGAAATTAACAGTTAAATTATAAAGCAGTGAGACACTAGCAGTCCTTCAAGGCTTGAGAGCTGCCAGTTGCCAATCCCCTTCTGTAGAGAGAGCTGGGCTATATATACCCAGGCAGCAAACAGCAAGGCAGGTCCCCAACTGTCATCAACTGTCAGTCCCCAGCTCCAGAGATGAACATTCCAATCATGTGGGCTTAAAGGGACCTCAACTTACAGCGACACAGTCCATAGGCTAGGCATCCCACAGGTAGTGTACCCCTTAAACTGAGGCACAGAACAACCAAGGTGAGGCTCGCCAAGCCATTTATCCTTCTGCCCTTCAGTTAATCCTACTTGTGTTTATCGGCCAGGCTGGCACAATAAACTATAGCAAGTATCTAGAGACAAAGGTAGGAAGTGGTAAATGGCAAGAATTAGGTTTAAAATAAAGGGGGGGGGGAGAAATCACAAAAAGTGAGTACCCTGACATCCGAGACCCTCAAGAAAGTTTCACTGCAAAAAGGAATTGTGGTCAAATACAAGCTGAGACGTGCACGAGGACTCGCTTTAACTCCTGTGCCACTTGACAATGGCACAAGTATGCAAAAGTTGCAGCGACTTCATCTCTTACATGGGTTTTCTCAAAATGTCTAGCAGATAAATAAGATAGCATGTTTAAAGCTTTTGTAAGCATGCCTTGCACCTCAAGTTTACCCTCAGACGTGGTTCTGACTCCCAGGAGACTCACTGGGCAGAGTAGGACTGCACCCATAGAGTTTCCGAGGCTGGTGTACAGCCTTGGTTATGCACTGGGCTGTGATCCACGTGGTTGGCAGTTTGAAACCACCAGCAGGTCCGAGGGAGAAACACTGAGCTTCCTACTCTGTAAGCAGTAACAGTTTTAGACACACAGGTCGCTGACTTTGTCAATCCATCTAGCCCAGGATCCACTTCTCTTGCTTTGCTCCCGCTCTATTTTACAAAGCATGATGACTTTTTCCAGGCACTGGTATCTCCTGAAAGCATGATCAGACTACACGAGATAAAGCCTCACCATTACAGCTTCGAAAGAGCATCCTGGCTGTACTTCTAATACAGTTTGGGTTATTATTTTGGCAGCCCAGGGAACTGTCAATATTCTTTACCAACACCATCATTCACATGCATTGATTCTTCTTTGCACTAGATTGAGGTGGCTTTTGAACTTTGTTGGGGAGAAAAGGTAATATTGAAATGAAGTAGTGGGAGATACCTATACTTTGCCAGGTGAATCTTTAGCCAGTAGAGCTATTATATCACATGTGTATCAGTTTGGCTTGAATAAAAATAATGAATATCAACATTATAATTGTAGCTATATTCTGAAGGGTCTAGAATACCATGAGTCAACCATTGCTTTGATATAGAAGAACTCTGTGTTTCAATAATGTTGTTGATCAGTATTTTTAGAGTGCATCTATTGTAAGTCATGTGTTGTCTTTCTGCGATGCAAATCATACGTCAGCCATATATTAGATAAGTGAATTAATGGAGTAATTAGGTAGATTTTCATTTTCTTTATCTCTTAGACAAGAATAATAATGTCTACCCCTCAAAATGTGAGTGGTCATAACATGGAGTAAACCTGACTAATATATATGGTGTGTTTAATGAGACTTTAATATTTGTGGCTGCTACTGATGTTGGTATTATAATTAACAACATCATTTCATTGTGCCAGGTTTTCCTAGTTTATTTAGATTATGCCTTATAGGCAATGTACTTAAAAATAATGCTGATAAAAGCGATGATGATAAAGAATATAATAGTATTATAGTAGCAGATTTCCTTTCGCTGTTGTTGGCATTTTGAGTTTATTTGAGGAAGAAAAAAGAGGTCAAGAGTGTGAACTCTGGAGTCAAATTTCAGATAGATTACTGACCACCCTGCTTCCTTGTTGTGTACTTTTGTCTAGGCAATTTTTCTTTTGAGTCCATTACATGATGGATATTATGAGGATAAAATGTCATAAAGTACAGACACATAAAGCTCAGTTTCTGGCACATAGTAATCTCTCAATAAATGTTAGCTACTATTGCTAAGCCCCTTGCTTTTGAGGTAAATTGTGAGCTTATTCAAAATTCAGAAACCTGGAGAGTATGGCATTGGCGAGTTATGAAGAAAGAAGGCATTTGACTACAATTAAATATCACCACACACACCTTTGCAGGAGTTAACACCAAGAGGAGCCAGCAGAGCAAACACTGAATCTCTAATGTCGGAGGGACCTTGTGATTTTAGTGCCTAGGCATGCACTCTAGGGAGAATGGTATTTCAGTAAAAGCATGCAGCGCTTTGGCAAAGTGATCCCGTGAACAAATGCTACATACTGAAGAAAAACAAACAAAACAGAAAACAGTATCCTAGAAAGTTAGGGGACTCGGATTGTTGTGGAGGCGACGTGCCTTGAAGTCTGCAGCAATTCAGAGACTCCCCCGTACGACAGAAGGAGCAATGCCCAGCGCTGACCCCTCACCACAGTTGCTGATACACTTGAGCTCATTCATTATAGCAACCCATCCCATGAAGGTCCCTCACTTTGACTGACTTTCTACTTTATCAATCCCCATGCCATTTCCAAGCACTAGTGTATCCTAATAACACGTCCACACTAAAATGACATGAGAGGAAGTCTTTCCATTCTAACTTCTAACCAACATTGTGTCTGTATTTATTTCAAATATATGTTTGTTTTACTGACAGTCCATGGGACGTTCACTACTCTTCTCCAACACCATAATTCAAATGCATCCAATCTTCCCTATTCATTGTCTAGCTTTCACATGCATTTGATGTGATGGAAATGACCATAGCTTAGTACAGACACAATTAGTCTTCAGTATAATATCCTTCATCTTCAACACTTTAAAGACGATAGGTGCAGCAGATTTGCTCAGTGTAATACATTGATTTCTTGACTGATGTTTCCAGGAGAACTGACTGGGTGTCACTGACAACTTCTCACTACTCTTTGTCGATCATGCAGTTGTCTATGGGTTCAGTTTTGAGTAGGTTGTGTTTCTTTACAGGAAGTTGTAGGCCATCCTGAAGGTTCGAAGTGCTCCATGTCTGCTTCCCTTTGCTCGTGAGCCTTCCTCCACCCCTGACTCCGTGGCTATCTTCATGTAGTCCATTTCTTGCATTATTTGCTCAGCATAGAGACTGAGTAAATACAGTGAAATGATATAATCCTAGTACACACTCTCCTGGTTTAAAACCATTGCATATTCTTTTGTTCCAGTCAACCATTGTTTCTTTGTCTATAGGAAAATTTCATGCAGGCTCATCGAAGTATTCTGAAATTTCCATCTTGAGATGGTATTTAAATTCAGATAGGATATATTCAAGTCCATATTTTAGCTCTTATGGATTTATTTTTCATGAAATTGATGGTCTGTTCCGCAGTTGGTTTCTGGCTTTGTTGTGGCTGATAATGTTGGGTTCTCCAGTACTTCTTTGCACAGATGTGGTCAATTTTATTCCTGTGTCTGCCATCTAAAGTGGTGATGTACATAAAGTTTATGTTGCTAGCAAAGGTCTTTACAATAAAGAAGTTGTTGGCTCTGCAACATTATATCAAGCTCACCTCCAGCATCATTCTTATCACCAAATCGATATATTCCAACTGCTGATTTTTTCTTTCTGTTTCAAACTCTGTTATTCCAATCACTAGTAATTATCAATTCATTTTGATTGCATGCTTGATCAATTTAAGGCTGGTTAGGTCATCGAGTTTACTGACTTTAGTAGTTGGTGTATAAATTTGAATCATAATTGTATTAACTGATCCTCCTTGTAGGTGTATAAATGCCCTATCACAGACAACATTGTACTTCAAGACAGATCTTGGAATAGTCTTTTGGATGCTGGATGCAATGCATTTCCTCTTGAATTTGTCATTCCCAGAACAGTAAACCATATTATTGTCAGACTGAAAATGGCCCCTGCTAGTTCACTTTTGCTCAATGATGTGAAGGGTGTAGATCTCTATGCGTTGCATTTATTTCTGACGATGTTGAACATTTCCCTTTCTGATTAGTAAAGACTTTTGCAGCTGTTTGTTATCCTCTGGGTGGTGCTCTGTTAGTCAACAAAAGCTCTAAGAGCTCTGCGGCATCGGATTCTTTAAGGCTGACTCCACTTTGAAGAGGTAGTTCTCCTCCGGTCCTAGGTGGGATCCCTTCCAATGTAAGGGACTCATCTTCTAGCACTATGTTATACCATGTTCGGCTGCTACTAAGGTTTTGAGTGGCCAATGCTAATCTTTATTCTTAGCCTTGCAGGTTTACCGAAACCTGTTCTTCCTGGACGACCCAGGGACATAGCTTCCAGTTTCATAGCAACACAGTAGGTCAAACTGATAGGCGAGGGGTGGAGGTAGGTGGGTGGGAGCGCATTATAGGTCTACATTTACCTAGGTTTTGAGTTATCATCATCTGCTTTGGGGAGTTGGGTCCCAAGTAATGTTCTTCTTCTTTTTTTTTAATCCAAAGCCAAAAAGGTAAAGAACAAATCTTAAAAAATAGGCTTTGGTAGGACAAACAAGACATTTAAAATAAAGTTTAATTGAGTGCAATGTTTATAATTATTATTTGTAGATACAATTATTAAAAAACAAATACATAATCATATAGCAAAATAAGTCAGAGATACTCAACTACAATGCCAACCTTGATGGTTCATGAAAAATACCCTGAATCTATGTTTATAATACAAAGTTTGCTTCTAACAAGGCTATATAAAATAAAGGTGTTATAAAGAGTATTGCATGAAGACATCACAACATCAAACAACCAAACGATAGTTTGATCTGACAGTGTTAATTTTCTTCTTCACCTCTTAAGGAGGTGTACCCTCCTAAATGTGCCATTGTATTAAAGATAGCAGGAAAGTTCAACGAAGTGATGATCATAGCAACATTTATCTGCATCACCGAGGGACTTAATTAACCTGGCGTGAAGTAACTTCAATAGTGATGGTGTCAGAGCTAGAACCTGGTCTACAGAATGTCAAACTATTTATGTAAAATGTGTTTTCTTTTTGCGTGGTTGCTTGATTTTAAAATAAATTATGTGTTGTTGAATGACCCAGTTTATATGTGTACTGGGTTGACTTTGGATGGGAACCAGGATAAACTAATTCACTCTTATATTTAATATTTTATATAACATCAATTCATTTTACCAGACATGAGCAGGTTAAGCATAAACCTGCAGATTATAAAAGATAAGCTGCAAGGTGGCTTTGGAAGTTCAATTTCCTGATAACTTTCACAACATGTGGAGGACCTCACTTATCATATTTTATCATTTTGAATAACTTTTGCATCGGAATCAGTAATAACTCTGATGAAAACCTGCCAGTTGCTTCACTTGTTGAGTAAAAACCAAACCCTTATAATGTCCTGTAAGATCTAGCATGAACTGGGAGCCTTTATTACCATTTGATCCGGTGATTCCCATTGGATCCCCCACTAATTGGATTCCCTCACCTGCACGCTCATTAGAATTATGTGATATTTGCCTCTTTCCAACCTCAACAATCAGTGATCTAGAACACGGGCTCAAAAGACCCAAGGTGATGCTGATGAAGCATTCAGGTCTGAGAGCTTCTGCTCCAGGTCACCTGCTATTCCTTTTCCCACGCATTTGCTCAGCTGTGGCCACATTGGTTCCTTATTTTGAGTTGACCAGACTTCCCTGACCTAAAGACCTTAGTATTTTCTAGTCCTGCTTTCTAGACTCCCTTTCCTTCAAATCCCAGAAACGTTTTCTCATCTAATTCTTCTATAGACTATCAATCACCACCTCACTGCCAAACTTTCCTACCCTCTTCTGGGTCTCTAAATCACCTTTCCTATTTTCAGTGTTCCCCAGAGCACCTATAATAATCATTTGGCAGATTATCGCACCTCCTTGTATCCCACTGTCTGACACTTCTTCCAGAATGCCCTCTATGACGGGAGGGCTTCTGGTCTCTTATATTCGCAGTTCTCCAGCAGCTAGAGCAGTATCATCGTATACTGGGTATTTAAAGAATATACGTTTAATACGTGAGAGAAGCCAGTCAAGTTCAAAGCAACCAAGAGGATTCCTGGGGGAATGAGGGTGTAAATAGATGTGAAAAAAACCTATATCATTTATTTCACAAAGAACTGTCACAATTTTAACTTACGAATTCGACTTCCCACTTTTTCGAACGCCTGGGCCATTCCAGTTTAGGTTCTTCCTCTCGAATGAAAGTCCAGGCTCAGTGTCAACCGTGTACTATGTGCCACTGTGGTGCAGTGTAAACACTATCTCGGTCGACAGTCACAGAAGCAACATGCAGTGGGGCTTGCTTTTATCCCTAAAGAAATTGAGGATGGCTCACTAGGCTTGTCCAGAAAGGAGTGAAGCACTGATTTAAAGCGATTTCCGACTTCAAGACACTGCACCTTTCCCTCTCTGTGCCAGGGCAAGGGAGTGCAGGGAGAGATTCCTTCAGCTTGTCCTAAAGGTTACTGCCTTTCCTGCTCTTCTGCTCGGATTGAAAATGTTGTTAACGTGCAATGGAGAATACAACATTGAACTGGAGTGTTTTAAAGGGGCGTTAGCCTACCGTCATTTATGTGTTGAGAAAATTGGGCAGTGAGTGCAGGCTCTTTCAACTTCTGAAACACGGTGGCCTTGCTCCTATATCCAAGAGGCTAACCCCCAGGAGGCGACATGCGGATCGGCCAGTACAGAATGGAGACCCCCCCCCCCCCCCCGAGCGTCCCTACGTGCTTCCTCAACGGGGTAAGTGAGCCTCTGGTTTGGAAATTCTTCTTCACTTCAGAACTATTTTCTGGTTCCCTCCTCTGTTTACAAACTGCTTTTATATTATTTGCCAGACAGTCCTTTTAAAATGTGTAGTATTTAACTGGTCTAACAGGGCCTGCTATGACAATGTTGTTAAAACATATATATATTTTACCACTGGGTGGTGTTTAGATGGGGTGCACATAGATGTTCTCTTTCTTTAGGAGCTCCACTTTGATTTGATAACATGTGCATGCTCATGAATCAAACGGGTTTAATCTTATAAGGAACAAATGAAATTATAGAGGCTCATGTATGTGTATATATGTGTATTTATACATGCAACTGCTATAGGATCAAGAACTATAAGTTAGTCGATGAGATTACATTGAATTAATTGTTTAATAATTTATTGCAAGTTCACATACCTTTTTTCAAAGAAAAAAGATGTCTATGTTTAAGTCTGTTAAATAGAAAGTTCATTTTCTTTTTAAAAGGTTATTATAAGAGATATGCAATAAGAAACATTGAGATATTTGAAAACTTTTATGACATAAGAACCACTTTGGTGGGTCTATTCATATGCTAGGGAAAGGCTTGGTAAAGCAGAGGGATGGACAAAAAGAGCAAGAACCTCAGCAAGATGGATTCACAGTGGCTGCAACAACGGGTTCAAACATGACAGCAATGGTGAGGATGACACAGGACTGGACATTCGGGACACACTGAATGGAAAAGACTCAACGGCACCTAACACAGCAGCAGCAGTTTCAATCTCTACTCAAGAGGAGAGGTTCTTCCACATCAGAAACCATTTCTAAAGAAAAATATATCCTGCAAACATATCATTGTCTCCATCCTCTACCTTGAATCAATCCAAAAGTCATCTGCAATGCTCTGTCGGCACACATATTTCTACCACTACGCTACAAAGGTGGGCAAGGCAGAAAGAGGCAGAAGCAAAAGTATATACATAAACATGGGCCCGGGCCCAGGAGATCTAGAAAGTGTGGCCTAAAAGTGTCCTCAGAACTAGAACACATAGTTAAAAGGAGTTATCTCTCTTGATGTATTCTTTTCAACCTGTTAGTCCAACCATCAAGTTCCAGTTATTAAAATAAAATTTACTACAATGGAATATTAGGAATCAATCAAAAGCAATGGCAATTTTCTCATAAACACATTAAGATATGGGAAAAAACATTATGTTTAGCAAACCATCAGTCTTACAAAGATAAATATTCAGTAACACCATTATTATAAGAAAAAAGGCATCTGGTTTATAAATCAAAAGACAAGACTCTGATGACCACAAGGAGGCAATGGCCAGGGGCAGGAACAGGGGAAGGGACAGGTAGGACATTGAGGCAGAAAGGAAGAACATTGGGGGGATGATGAGACAGAGAACCACACATATGATGGATTTAGCAGGATATTGGTGTTGATTTTGATTCTTGGGATGGGCTGTGTAAATATATACAGTGAGCTTTTTTAAAAACAAAAACAAATATTCCCCCCAGATTCCTTCCCTCCAACCTAAATAGTGATCTTGATAAGACAAGAAACGTACGGTGCCATCAACACTTTGCCTTACAGCTTGGAAAAGGGTGAGAAGGTTGAACCAGTGGATGTTTTCTAACTCCTAAGTAGGATCGCTCTGAGTTGGAGTTAACTTGATGGCAGTGAGGTTTTTTTGTTGGGTTTTCAGTAGACCCTTGCTATTCACCTGGGAGCTGGTAAGAAATAGGGAATGTCATCCCCATTCTAGATATACAAAGTCAGAATCTGAACTTCAGCAAGAGTCCCAGGTGATTTGTAAACAGATTACAGTGTAAGAAGCAACACACCACACACTGGTTCTCAAACTCCGCTATGACTGAAATTGTCTACATGCTAGAGCAATGGGTAGATTCCAACAGGTGGCCCGGTGGTAGGCAGTTCACTGCATCGTCTACATAGGCCATCAGCGCTTCTTAGATTTAAGTGAAACATAGATTCACTTAGGTAAACTGATAGCAGTACTTTTCAAATGTTATTCCTGAATGATATAAGATAGCAAACTTATCTGTTCTAAAAAATCATGCAATGTTCAGTGATATTGTGGTAGAGCACTGACCTCAACATATCATTTTATTTGTTTTGCAGAAGAAGAATTGTGAGGATGGAGCAGGGCTGGGTGGTGTTTCTTCTGTTGTACAAAGCATCCCACGAGTCAAAACCAACTGGGTGGAACCTATCCACAATGACAACATCATGTAGGTTTAGGGCCGATTCAGACAGTCCAGCTTAGTTTGCTGTAAAAATATACTTTCAAGCTCTTGTGGTTAGGAAAAAAGTTTTACTTCCTGACTCCCTACTTGTTGAGACTCATTGAGACTTCACAGTAGATATAATGAAAAATGCTTTTCAACCCCAACTCTACTATTCAGTGCTTTGAACACCTCGATAAATATAAAGGACAAGAATTGAAAGTCTTTCTTTTCCCTCTTAGCTTTTTCTAAGTGCTGAACTGAATAGGTGTCAACTTCTGTTGTAGCCCTGGCAGTTCGTACTTTCAAAAGAACAATCAGAAGGAAGCCCTTTCAGAAAATTGATCCCCCAAAGTTTGAAATGCTTAAAAATAAACTGTCAGTTCTGTCTGTTTCCCCCCAACACAACCTGCCAACCTCACCTCTGGCTTCTATTTTCCAAACCCTATAGCAGCCCAGCATTCTTCTCAAAAGGCTTTCTGAAGCTGCTCCTTTGTTAGGAGTGTTGTAGACCCTGACCAAATATTTTAGAAATTGCAGGGAGACCTCAATGGGGATAAAAGTCAACCAGAGCTACCTGCTGCCCTGACACCTCCACCTACCGTGTTCTGAAATTTGGGTTAAGAGTCTTCTTTATAAATCACTTTGACAATTTCAATCCTGCTTATTAAATCTATATCTGCATATACATGTGCATAAAAATTTCAAGAAAACTTGAATTAAAAGATAATTGGATATTTCCCCAAACTTGTTGAACAATCCCTGTATAGCTATCATCTATCTATATATCATCTATTTATCTCTCTGTCTATCCTTCCTACCTACCTAGCTACCTAGTTACCTAACTACCAATTCAACGGCACCTGACAACAGTTGCCAGCAAGATGAATCCAATTCATAGCAGCCCTGTAAGACAGAGAAGCAGTGTTTCAAATGATGCACAATGTGGTAAATCTTGATGAAAAAGACGGCCTTATCTTTCTCTCATGGGGCTCCCAACCTTTCAGCTAACAGCACACACACACACATGTTATATATGAGAATGAGCCAATAGGTACTTCTTAAAAATAACTTAAACATTCCTTAAAATCAAGTATAAAAATGTAGCCTATTGATTCTCCACATATCTTCTATTTAGGTCTTTAGACTTATGAAGGCCTTGTTTCCCTCTCTCTAATCTTTCCCCAAATGATTCTATGGTCTTTAATTAATACTGCAGCAAAATGGTAGTTTATAGCATCCCCATGAAACCCAAGTTTGTTTTCGTCAAATGTGGTTTTATTTGATGGTCAATGAGAAGTCAAAATGGACAATTAATAGGGTATTATTGATATTGATAGCTTTATTTCCAAATAAAATTCCTGTACGTTGTCCCTTGCAGCCACTGAAGAATGAGCAGGTGCATTATCATGAAGAAACATTACTCCTCAGCAGAAATTACCTGGCCTTCTTTTCACCAGTATAGTTTTCAATATTCTTAAAATTCCTTAATAACCCCCAGTGATCATTCCATATCCTGCAAAAAATGCATTAAAATGACATCTTAGGATTTGCAAGAGAACGTCTCTCTAAGCTTTGGAGTTGACCTCTCTCCCTTTAGCAGAGTGGCACACCAAAGCTGATCAGAAACCACCATATCAACTAGACCTTTTCTGAATGCATTATAAGAAACAACGGCATGTATTATTGAAATAATTTGTCTGATCACAAAGACATGATTAAACCTATTTAGTTTAAATAAATGCATGCATATGTACATTCATTTTTTACTTATAATCTTGTGTGTTGGAGAGGGAGTATACATGTGTACACAAAAGACCTTTAAAGAGTTCGTGGAAATATAGAATTTCAATATAATAAAAGTGTTCCACGTATTTTAAGTCCCTTAATGTATGTACACATATATACACACTATGTGTGTGTATATGTACATGTTATAGGTGTATATACACACATATGCACACCTATAACACATACATATATACACTATATGTGTGCATGTGTTCACGTGTTATACATACATATATGCACACTTATAGTATATATGTGTACATATTATAGGCATGTATGTATATATATGTAAGTGTATGTATGTATATAAATAGAGAGAGACTATTAGAATATTGGAGAAAATCTTTATGAAGAGTTTTAAAAAGATATCCTATTTTATTTATTTCCATTTTCCATGAAGCCTCTTCCTATACACATATGTGTATATGTATATGTACTTATTATAATTTTACACAAACAATGTATATATCATGCTGTTTTTATAGCAAGCAACCCTTTGTGTGTCAGTTTCCTATGTGTGCTGTGTGCCTGCCAGCATTATGGGAGTGCATGCATTATCTCCGCGTGAACATTATATATCAAAATAGATATGTCTTCTTTTCTCTATTTCCTGTTCATGTGTTTTTATTATTGTTGTCGTTAGATATTGTAACCCAGTGTGTGCAGAACAACACTGTTCCGCAGAACGTTCAAGGCTGTGACCTTTCAGAAGCAGATTGCCAAGGCCGTCTCTGGAGAGTGAGGCACTTTGGAGAGCAGTCAAGCCAGTTGTCGAGCGCTCTAACTCGGCACCACTCAGGAATGTCCTTGTTCAACCAAGGTCCTGGATGATTATGTGCTCTGCGACTAATGTAAACATTGGTGATTCAAATACACCCAAAGGGCCTGCCAGAGAAAATCCTAGTCATCTTCTTCCCTTAAGGTGGCAGCCAACAAATGATTATATGATAGCTCCACTGTCACATGGAGTCACTATGAGGCTGATTCAACTTGGGCGACATTAACAATGATAGCTTCGAGGTTCCTGGGAGAAAGACCCTTACGTAATTTCAAACAGATGCTGGCTCTAGTTATTCTTGTCTAAAACATAACTTTTCAAAGGGGGTTCTTCTCTGATAGAGTTCCTAGTCTCTTCCTGTAAATGGGATGCATATGCTCAAGTAACTCCAGCTGGAGCCATGCATCAAATCGGAAAGTTGACAGTGATTGTCCCCGAAGCCTGCCTCAGCCCGCACAGAGGGGAGCCTGTGCCGGTGCAACATTATTCCCGCTGCTCATGCCTATGGCAAAGTGCCTGCAGGTGAAACAGGGCATCAACTACTTTATTGCAAGTTTCTACTGAGAGACGTTGCTGAAAGGATTCACCATTTCTCTAACCAAAATAAAATGCAATGCTTAAAGAAGCAATAATTAGTAGTATTAGAGAATTTATAAGCAAAGCCTAGCTAATAGGTTTTCCTCATTTTTATTTATTATTTTTGTATTGGGGTCCTTTTGTAGAATGTGGTGAGAGCAGTCTTTCACGTAATTTCAGATTGAGAGGGACGGGCAAATGTAATTTAGGAAAATCAGGTTATTTATATCATTTTCAATTAAACAATGGCTTGGTTTTTGTATGGGTTAGCATGGTCTCTAATTCCAATGTCCTGTTTAGATCTAAGGCTGGTTAGCTAGCTACACTTCCAACCTGTACACAACACATTCCCTACCCTGTTGCCTTACTCCCTCAGGTATGTGTGCACACCACTAAATTTCATATTTCTCAAATGACAGTACATGACTTAATTATCTCTCTATCTTTAGCACTGATTGACTTTGATATTTTGTCTATTGTTGCTATAGTTAGTTTTCACTAAATTGGCTCCAACACTTGATGACCACATGTACAATACAATGAAACGGTGTACCTACTTCCACATCTCAACATGCTCACATCTGTTGCTGTGACCACTCTGTAGTCTGAGTCCCTTCAGCCTAGAAAGATCATCTTCCAGCATTCTTTGAGAGCACATTCTGTTTTAGTTTGGGGTTTTACTTTTCCATAGGATTTTCATTGGATGACTTTTGTAAGATTACCAGAACAATCTTCCTAGTCTACCTTAATTTGAAATCTATGAGGCAACCATGAGTGACCCTGTTGTTATTTAAATGTCCATCCATGGAAAATTGGCTAGAAAAATACTTTTAGTACTTACATGCAATGAAATACTATTAAACATTAAATAATAAGAATGAATCTGTGAAGCTTGGATGACCATGGGGACCTTATGCTGAATGTTATTAGTCAATGATGAAAAGGCAAATATTGTATGAGCCCCCCCTCCTTTTATAAAAAGAAGGGGGGGAGAGAGATTTCACAATGAAAGAAACATTCTTTGATAGTTACCATGGGTGGGAAAAGAAGGACAGGAAATCACTAGGTGGAGGAAGGATAGCTGTCAATTTGGTGAAGGGGAAAAAGCTACTTTCAATAAAAAGGAGGTCAGTAAAAAACGATTTTGGTCTTGAAAGGCTTTGAGAGTTAAAGACAACAGAGACAACCACTGTGATAAACACGATCCTGCAATGGTAGTGATTTACAAATAAATCAATGATAGGCTAAACATACCAGCCAAACAGTTATGGGATGGAAGTATACTCAAGAAAACATATAGATTTAACAGATGATATTTGTCAGTATTGCTGAAACTACATTGATGACTGTGGAAGAGCAAATGGGTGGGGGAGGGGATGCTATGAAAACCTTTTGAAATAACCGAATTCCTTCAGGGAATTATTTGTTGGATTCAGATCATAGTATCAAAGGTTAATGGGCATAACATAGGTCACAATTCTTTTATATCCTATTTGGGTGACTAGCTCCTGGGGTCTTAAAAGTTTGTGAGCAGACATCAGAGGTTGGTTTCTCTTGGTCTGGAGGAAATATAAAATAATTACAATCATAAGAATATGGAATCATTCAGTCCAGTGGAAAACATGAATCCCTACAACTCTGAGACCAGACAAGCTAGATGGTTCCTGGACACCTCTATCAAGTTACTCTGAAAAGGATCCAATTAGGAGGTCCTGAATACAGTGAAAAGAAAAAGTAGAGCAAAGTTCAAAATTTATAGAAGAGTCCAGGATTAGTGGTCAGATAGAGATCCCAAAGGCTAGCGATAGCCCTTAGTCACCTTTCAGGTTAAAACGGAATGCACTCCTGTGTTCAAATATTCAACCATTTCAAGGGAAGTAGAAACACGGACAAAGTTGACAGTGTTAGGAATGAAGGAAGCCCAGGGGAACGTGAGATCGGGGATGGTACAGTGAGGGAACAGGAATTGATGCAATGAAACAAAATGCGCGTGAACTATCTCATGGAGGTGCTATGAGCTGCCCTTGATGCCTTCACCCAATTCACAATAAAAACCTGAAAAAATAGAATAAAAATGTCACTGGCTTTCCTTCCAGCATCATAGAAATATTTGACTCACCACAATATGACAACCAGACAAGTGGGAGTTGTCCATAGTAAGTGCTAGGAAAGGTTAGTTAAATACTTAAGAGGGATTCAAAGAATTTGTGGGCAAATCTGAGTATTTTTCATGATATTTGTCCATGAAATTTTTGTAGCATCCTCATATAAAGACAAAAATGCTATGGATGGGAAAGACAACCCAATGCTATTGGTTTGCATTTCTTCCTCCTGTAGAAACAGTGTAAGTGTATGTCTTTTTTAAAATTCATATTTATTTATTTGAGGTGTAAATCTTAATATTCTAGCCAGCTCTTTTGTACATGTATTCATTGATAACTGATCTTCCTTTTTCTCTTTATCACAAAGTGCTATTAAATAATATTGGCCCCCATTTATTTCTTCTTTTGCTTTCTTGACACATCCCTTTATATAATTACTCTTCTCTAGACCTCTGTAATATTAGAACCAAAAAATAGAGGTTCTAGGATCGTTCAGGAATCAAAACAAATGCTGCATAATTTCACACAAAATATTCATTCTTCATGACCCCCCTTGCAAAAGAGAAAAGCAGTAGAATAAATGTGTTAAAGCTTCACTTATGAGCGCAAGAAGCACTAAAGGAGATGGAAAGTGTATGCAGGGTCATTGTACCCAAAAGAAGTGGTCAACATACAACCATTTCGAGAGGTTGCCTATCATCAATGATGCTGGAGAGTGAAGCCCAAGCTGCAAAGAGGCCTTAGCCAAAACCAAGGATCCAGGAAATGCCAGAAGACCAGTTCCAATGTTTGCACTCCCCGATGAAGCAATGGAAGCATTCATTCTTCTGTGCCAAGAAATCTGGAAGAGAGTTACCTGGCCAATTACCAGGAAAATATCCAAATGTCTGCCCATTCCTAATTAAGGTGACACAAAAGATGTTGGAAATCAATTAGTTATATTATTAATATCATATGCCAGTAAAATTTTGCTGAAGATGATTTTAAAAATGGTTGCCCAAGGAACTATAACAGGAAGCTGCCAGAAATTCCAGCTGGCTTCAGAAGAAGACATGGCATGAGGGCTACCACTGTGGACATCAGATGGATCTTAGCTGAAAACAGGAACTACATGAAAGAGCATTCATTGTGTTTATTGACTGTGATCAGGTGCTCAGTTGTGTGGATATAGCACATGTTCGCTATTGCTGCGAACACCGGGAGCTCCAGGAAACGTCATTGTGCAGGTGCAGAGCTTACACGTGGAGCAACAAGCAGTGCTTCGAAGGAGCAAACAGAATACTGACGGTGTGGTTTAAACTCTGGAAAGGTGTCCCTTCAGCACACTTACTCAATCGGCCCGCTGAGCAAATGCTTTGAGAGACTGGACTCCATGACGTAGCAGCCGGCATCAAGATGGGAGAAAGGCTTATTAAAGCCTTCAAGACACTGAGGTAAAACCTAGTTTTCTGAGAGGGAGGGGGACTTAAAGCAGTTGCTGAGGAAGATCAAGGACTGAAGCCTTCAGTGTGGATTAAATTCAATATAAAGGAACCAATTAAAGAAAACTCTCAATTAGAACAACAAGTAACATCAAGAAAAATGGAGAAAATATCGAGATTTGGAAGGATTTCAATTCATTTGGATCCACAGTCAATGCTCATGGACGCAGCAGCCACACAATTTAAAAAGAACTATTATTTTGTGCAAATCCATGGCACAAGACCTCTTTAAAGAGTAAAAGAGCAAGGATATCACTTAAGGATTAAAGTGGGCCTGACCCAAACCATGGTATTTTTAATTGCCTCAAACATGTGTAAGTTTAACAATGAATACCGAGGAATGGTGAATAAATGCATTTGAATAATGATACTGGCAAAGAATATTAAAAGTGCCGTGGACTGACAGAAGAACAAACAAACCTGTCTTAGGAAAAGTACTGTCAGGAAAAAGTACCATGCTCCTTAGAAGCGAGGATGAGGAGATTGGTCTCACGTACTTGGTACTTGTCAGGAGAGGTCAATGATTGGAAAAGTACATCTGGCTTTGTAAAGTAAAAGGTCATTGAAAAAGAAGTCCCTCAATAATTTATTGACACAGTTGATTGAACAAGGGACTCAAACATTACGAACGTTATGCAGACGGCCCAAGACAAGGCATTGTTTCATTCTTGTATGCATTGGGCTGCTTAGATAGCAATAGGCTTTATGGTGTCTCATAACAATAGCTTTGTGGGTGGGTACGGTTTACAGCGGAAGTCTTAAACCCGTTTTTTGAGTCCCACCATAGATTTAGTTGTTATTGCAATAGGGAAAGCTCTTTCCTTGAGTTGACCGTGTTTGAAAATAACTAACGCTTCCTTAGCCAGCCCTGGAAAGTTCAGCCTTCCCTCATGGGATGGAGTCTGAAAGTTCTACCATTGCAATTGCTTTGATCTGAGCGCCCTGAACCAACAGTGTAAGCATGTTTTTAATCTGCTATAGTGTATATATCTTATCATGGCTCCTTTCTCTCCTCTGTAGTCTTGCCTGCATTAGTAATTTAATTCATCTGCCACCACTCAGGGGATTTTGGTTAGTTTTCTCGGTTATCAATGACCTATTTAAGTCAATGTCCAATTGCTACATGCAACTCCGTGGACAACATTATGGCCTAAAGCTGAGGGTTTCATCCAGATAATGTGTCTTTACTCACTTTAGATTAGACTCTAATGTTTGAATTTACCACCAGGTTACGAGTTCAAAACTACCAGCTGTTCCAGAGGAGAAAGAGGAGGCTGTCTACTCCCATAAAAAGTTAGTCTAAGAAATCCAAAGGGGCAGTTCTACCCTTTCCTACAGGGTTGCTTTGCGTCTGAGTCAACTCCCTGCCAGTGAATTTGGTGGGATTTTGATGGTATTGTGGTGATGGGGTTGTTTTTGTTTTCTCCCTTAACACAGTGTTATCACTGTGAATTTACATGTGACTTTATGATTAGCTTCAAGAATATGCTAGTCCTCAGTTGTGTTTTTTTTTCATTTCTATCTAAAAATTCTGTTAGGTGAAATCTCAATTATCTGACCCTGCGACTTATTTGGTCTGAAGAAATTGTCTTTTACTATGATTTATAATTTTAGGCTATAAGTGTACCTTACATGGGTTTATACCTTCAATGAAACTTTAAAGATCCAGATTATAGGTTCTTTGTTTTTGACTGAGGTAATAACAACTGGGACCGCACTTCATCATAATTTCCTGACTTGTAAGTTTCCCACGCACCAAGTCTGGGTTCATTGGGGAAATGCTTCTCTCTGCCTCCTGTTTCCTTTACAATTGCACCAGAGCATGCCCGGACAGACGCATGTCGAACCAACTAACGTGTTTATTCTTATTCATCCTTTTATCGGCTTGATTTCATGTAGGTGTCTTTAAACCACCTCTGAAATATCTGAGCCCAAAGCGCAGTCTGCTGATCTTACACAATTATTCCAACGTTAAGCCTTTCCTCTCCACCATAACCTAATCAAAAGGTCAACTCATAGTTTTCAATCTCCAAATTTATTGATGATTGGTTCTCTGATATTGAGCATTGATTTACTTACATATGAGCTAAGTGATATATTTTAAATTATCATTCTATTTTGTATGGCAATATTTGCTTTGTCTTAAAATGTTCTTCCATATTTTTTTTAGCATGTGGGTTTCTATGTTGCTGGAAAATGGATTTTTCAAGGGATTATAAAGGAAAGAGCTGATAGGGCTACTGGTCTCTAGTTTTCATTCTTTACCTCAAACTTGGTCATTTCATCATTTCCTAGATAAGATGGTTTCAAAAGTCTAGATTTTCATATAAGACTGCATTGAATGAAATCCTATCTAACCTAAACTAAAGTTATCTAAGTTTGATATTCTGCTTATTTGAAGGCACATATAATTTTTTCAGATGAAATGGGATTCAGATTTGAGATAGTGTCTGAGAGAGGGTTTTCTAGAAATGCAACGTAAGTGAAGCTTATATCTGCATATGTGTTGTGATAGCTAGGTTTCCACTCATAGCAACCCGGTGCAACAGAACTAAACACCATCCAATCCTGTCTCATTCTCATAATCGTGTCACGGTTGACATTCAGAGAGAGTTATCTAAAAAAAAAACCTCACATGATTGCAAAGGACGTCAAGTACCAAGTCTATGGTTCCGATGTCAAATTGGAGGTTTCTTCTGACTCATGATGTTAACAAGAGCTTTAAGAATCCAAAATTAGCAAGTCAGATTTCAGTCTGCTGGCTTGGGAGATAAATGAATCCAAGGTTGGTAGGTACAATGACTAACTGCCGACTCACAGGCTGCTAAAGCTAATTACTTGCAGAATAGGCAGGTAATGCATTAGGCTGCTGACTCAAATACACAGACCTGAGATCAGAAGATGATGAGCAAGGTGCAGAGTCCAGATTCATCAAAAACCATGAGAGTTTTTCCAGAATGTGCGCATATCTTAATAACAGACCACAGCTCCAGGAAAACTTTCTTTCAGTGGATGGGCTACTGAAAGCATATTTCATCAAAGGATGTATTACGCTATATTGGGTGCTATCTGAGAGGATGCCTACATCATTACTGCCAAGCCACTGAGAATCACAGGCTAGCCAAGTTGTCATCCAGCTTAGCTGTGACAAGCAGTGACCCATGTGTATGGCTCTGGTCTCCCTCATTGTAACTAGCCCATCATTCCTTAAGTTCAGAACTTAGTATTTTGAATTCATACAATGTTTCTTGTAAGAGGTTGAGAATTAACACCTGACTACAAATATTAAAAAAAGAATGTACATGTCCCCCCATTATTTGAAAGTGTTTCTTGACATTTCACTAAAAAATGTATTCCTACTGAATGCCTCTCCTATGTTTCAGTGCATTTATTTTGAAACTGAAAGTAGAGGATGAACATAGAATGTCACAAATAAGTAAAGTCACTGTAAATTCAGGGGACACAGATGTGCCAGGCATGGCATACATATTTTAGTCTACTCTTTCAGGATTGCTAAAAGTTGACCCCCCATTGCTCTGGCACAACCGTTACAGACACAGAGGAACTACATAAGCACAGATTCATGAGGAAATGAATCCTCCTTAGACCTCAACTTCCAAAAGCCATTTCTCATCCCTGATTATAATAAAGTTATCCCCGACCCCAAACAGCAGCTGAGAATCTCGGTGTAGCGAATCTTCATTGAAATAATGATGCGAAAATCTTTTGGGGTTCATTCAAGGGCGTTCTGCCTAAGGCTGTGCATTGAGGACCTTGGCAGTCGTTACAAAGAGAACCAGTTTAGTTGTTACGTTCATTTGTGCAAGCACACCGCAAAAAGGCACACTTTGAACAAAAACCACGATCGCTAATAGGCCAGGCCTGTTACGCATTGAAAGCTCTGCGTTCACTGTCAATAGGTCAGAGATGTGATGGCAGATGTATGAGGGAACCACATGCATTCAGTATAGGAAAATGATAGTAATGATCATGGTGTTACAGCTCTACAAGATATTATTTTGAGTATGTTACATCTATACCACACTTTACCTGTAATATTTTAGGAAAGGTACTTAAACTTGCTGAGCCACATTATTCTTATCTGTAAAACAGAGGCACAACAGGACCAATTTCACTTGCTTGTAGCGATAGTAGATTGTCTTAGTTACAGTGGCCAATCCATACTTGGTAGCTAATACGATCATCTGGAGCCCTGGTGATGAACGGGTTAAGGTTTGGGCTTCTAAACTATTGCTCTTTGAGAGAAAGATGAAGCCGTCAGCCCTGTAAAGAGTTACAGCCTCAGAAACCCAATGAATAGTTCTACTCTCTCCTGTAGGCTCACTATGCTTTGGAATCAACTCAAGAGCAATAGTGCTTTTTGGTATTTTAATTATAATTATCATTTATCTCTTATTTTGCAGATAAGAAAACTGAATTTAACTAATGTGCTTGTGGTCACCGAGTCTGTGGTAATAGTTACAATGTGTTGAAATAGAGAAATAAGGCATAGTTATATGGGTAAGAAATGGAAGATATATAGTGCCAATGACTAGAATAGAAGAAATTAAATCAACTTGTGGTCTCCCTAAATTTATTTGATTCTTACAAGAGTGTCTGAATATAACACTACTATTTTGATTATATTAGTCTGGGTTGACTAGAGAAACGAATCCATGGAGACGCCTATGTGTATAAGAAAGAGCTTTATACAAAAGAGCAGTTGCATATTAAGAACCAGCCCAGCCCAGCCCAGATCAAGTCCATAAGTCTGATATTAGCCCATATTGCCCAATACCAAGCTATAAAGTCCTCTTCAGACTCACAAAACACGTAATGATGCTGAATGCAGGAAGACCACAGGCCAGTGGGTGGAAATCTTGTGGATCTAGTGGCAGTGGAAGCATCTCAGTGCTGGCAGGGGTTTCCACGTGGCTCCTACACCTCCAGGGCTTTAGTGTAGCTCCAGGTGTCTTCTCCGCAGGAAGACCAAGCAGAGAGTGTGTCCTACCTCCAGGGAAGAACACCAGAGTTCCCAGAATCCTCAGGACAAGGCCATACCCACATGTTTGATTGACAGGCTAGGCTCCACCCCTTCGCAAGTTGACAGGAGATTGTATAAGGGCCACATATTTTGATGGCTACATTTTATGTCAGCTTTATGTCAATTTAATGATACCTCTGTGGAAGTAGGGGAGGTATGATGGTCCTTTGAGGGTGCTGCCTCTGTATAAGAAAGACACTCGGAACTTCTCTCTTTCTTGCCCTTCTTTGTCTTCCTGCTTGCCGGGATTTCATGGCTGGTGCTGGGGCTGGAAGCCAGTCCTGACAGCCTACTGGCCCTGGAAGCTGTGATGCCTTGCCATGTTCCTGCAGACCTTGGACCCACATATACCAACCTATTCTGACCCATATTCATTTCCTCTTCCTGCTTTGCTTTGTCCACTGGCAGCTACATGGGTCTGAAGAGAACTCCGGCTCTAACTGGATCCATGGATGTCAATTGAATTCCATTGGACAACTTTTTGATATAAATTATTTTCTTCATATAAAGTCTGTGTGTGTGTGTGTGTGTGTGTGTGTGTTTGTGTGCATTACTAGCTTTTTTCCTCTGGAAAACTCAGCCTTATACAACTAATTTCATTTTAGCAATGGAAAAATACACGTTTAGACAGAAACTTGAACAATTACAAAGAGTTAGTATGTGACATGAACTTCACATTTTGAGACTTACAAACCCACGTTCGTTTCAGCATACCATGCAGCCTGCACCAGAAAATGATAATAGCTTGATTTCACACCTCACCTTGGCAGCACTTGAATCCATTATAGACAGATGACATTATAATAATAAATTCTTCATAGCCTCCCTGTAATTTCATTTCTAGCCTTAACTAAGCATTCCTAAAGTTGATTTTCCTTTCTTTTCTTTTTTTGCTAAATGTTGCTTTATGACAACAATGCTATGTGTGGATTTAGTACTTTCTGAAATGTCTTTTTCCCAAGGCATAGCAGCCAACAGTAACCGCAGCTCTGTTCACCTCAGAGCACGCAATAACAGATTCCTTTGTCACAGCACCATTATGAGCTTCATTTGCTGGGGAAAATCTTGGGGGCCCCGGGTCACCAAAATAGGAACAAACCCTCAAATTCTGTCTTTAATTTCCTTTGGCACCAAGGCTAAAATACTACAAGTGATTGTGAAGCCACATTCGACATGGAGAAATATAACTATTCTAGTGTCCTTTCTAGGCTGACACGTAGTGAGCAGACAAGCTCCCATACTGGGAACACCTGAGAGATGAGCAATGCCTTGGGGTGCTCTCATGACCACCTGGTATCTGACTCTTCGACGTTATTTCTGTGCTTTTGAAAGTAAGAGTAGGCTTTCCATCATAAAACCTTGCATTGGCATTAGAAGTAAGGATCAAATATATGTTGGCCTTAAATCTGTATTGCCTCTGGTTTTCTTTAAATTAAATATATATATATATATATATATATATATATATATATATATATATATATATATAATACCTTGCACTGTATCATGACATGAGACATCAGGGCTCTTCCACAATGGCTTTCTATTGAAACCTCTAAAGGAACGATGTGTGCTCTCGTCTACTTGTGCAACAAGTGGAAAGAGGAGGTAGACTGAAATAAGAGTTTGCACGGGCCAGTGAGACACAGAACCTATATCAAGATCCGTTCACCCACATTTTATTGAAAATCAATTAAGTTCAGTCACAACTAAATTAGGTGCTGTCACCATTATGTGTTGTCACAACTAAAGACCCAGCAATAATAATCATTCTTTTAAAGGACCATTGTTCCTTTGTTCTAGTGGAAGGAGTCAGGCAAACAACTACATCAATCCCTAGTGTGTCCATGGTGGTTTGTGCTTCTGAATAAATCAAATCAGAAAAGGAAAAGTCAACAGCACCCAGCCTACGCCCCAGCCCCATCAGGGCTCCTTTGTGTGAGGGCAGCACTGGCATCATTCACATAAGTTGACACTTCTTTTATCATGGCACTGAGTGCTGAGCAAAATACGTCCACCGCTGCATTTCATTTGAAGTTTCTGATGTGCTGACGCTGTTGTTGTTAGGGGATATTGAGTCAGCTCCAACCCATTGCAGCCCTATACACAACACAACAACACAGCACCCGGCCCGTGTCATCCAGACAATTGTTCTGTTTGAGCCCACCATTATAGCCCCTGTATCAATCTCCTTTCATTCCACTTTTCGCTTCTGTTGCTCCTCTACTGTACCAAGCATGATGCCCTTCTCCAGGGCCTGGTCTCTCCTACATGTCCAAAGGATGTGAGAGATAGTGAGTGAAATGGACTTGTTGTGAGTGTGTGTATTCCCTGTCTCCTAAAGTGACTGAATTCTAGAGAGTTAAATTCTCTCTGACAATTGACCAAAAGCTACCTTAGACCAACTGTGTCTGACTTCAAATCAAGTACACATTCCTCCAAACTGCATGTATATAAAGGGTAGTTATAATGTTTAAACTACAATTTCCTAAATGTTTCTGCCTTCCTCATCTATTAATAGGTAGGTCATGATGCTCAGGATCCAATCCGGAGGGGAGATAGCATAAGGAATAGACTATTTCTGGAACCCTCTCCATGAAACAGCATTCAGGAACCATCTTTTGTTCTCACACCACAGTAATGTGATGGTGAATTAATTTGAAACAATAAACAGTGCAAAGTGGAGAAACCACCTGCCCTCCTCACCCTGCCATGCTCAGATACAGCAAATAGACCATTAAGAAACTTTCTGCTTAAGTGTGCACAGGAACGATCATGCTATCAGAAAATATCACTACAGTGTCTCAAACAGGACGATTTGAACTGAGTTTATGGACTCATTCAGGTTCAAGTATATGTGTAAGAAAACTAGCTTCATATTCAGGAACCAGAACTTGCACGTATGGGGTATGGTTTATAAATGATCAGTTAAAATTGTGCATGGAAATAAGAACTTTGTGCCCCCTGTTCTGGGAGAACAAGAAAAATAATAGATTCCTTCACGTGATAATTTCCATACTGCAGCTAGTAACGCTGATGACGTCATTGATAGACTCAATTAGTGAGTTAAGAACCCCAGGGTCAAGTGGAAAATATATGGGGCAGGGATCTTGGAAGGAGAAGTATGTAAATATTATTGAATATATTAACCCGTGTAATTTTAGGCTGTAATTTCATTAGGCTATACCTAAACACATGGTATTGTAGCAAACTATATCAGATTATAAACTCTCTTGAAATCTCTGTGATGTGGAAACTTTAAAAGCCCAAATTAAAAAGACACGCTGTCTATCTGATAATAACAATGTGATGGCCATGTTTTAACCTAATTAACATTTTCCTCTCACGTCTCCCAAAGACACCTAGAATTTTAATTGAATATTAATGATGGCATGCCTATAAAACTAATAGGTTACACATATCAAGGGACCTGATGTGGAAATTATACAGTGAGAGGTCAACAAGCTTATTCACTCTGAATTAGTTAATATGCATTATTAAATCATATTAATTAGATAATTTAATAATGACACTGAGGCAGACTTTCAATGCTTGCCCCTTGATCCCATGTCTGCCTCTCTTCTGTCCTTTGCCGGGGAGGTTGAAACAGAACGCACAGCAACTGTATCTCCTCAGAACATCTCGTCTTTGCTGTGGACGCGGAGACCCATTCTGCTGCTACTACAGGTTGTCCCTGTTTCCTACTGTAGAGTTTGTCTCAGGTCCCATGAGGCTCTTTCCTAACAAAAGGAAACAAGTCTCTATATTCCAAACACAGTTCAACAAAAGACCCGTGAATGGTCTGCGGTCTTCTAGACTAATTGACCACCAAATTTGCATAAGTGGAGACAGGACGTACTGAGAGACAGATGGGTGAATATTAATCAAGGTTCACAAACCTGAACAATGCCGTTGAGGATCCCTCAACCCAGCTTCACGAGCAGTCAGTATAGTTTGACACAGAGGTGACTTCCAGAATGCCGTTTGGGCAGAGGTTCACTGGCCTTGTCCTTGACTTAATGACTCAGGAAGGATCAATGTAGAGCTATTGGTGGTAGAAAAGACAAAGTACTTGTTGGAATGAATAAAGTGGGGGAAATCAGCATCAATAAGATGTCATCAATAAAGAACACATCCCCTTATTGGAGAATGCTAATTGTTGGATTCTGTTGATGATGTTTCTCTCCAGAAAGCATAAAGAAATTAGCTTGTTTCTGTCCTGACTTCCTGATTGGTCAATTACCTGGCACATTGGCAGGAATGACAGAGCTCCCTGCACCTTTCTTGGCCAGGGCTTTCACTGATCCCTGCTAATAATTTATTGTAGCCTTTATATTCCTATATGCATGCCACTGAAGAGCTAGAAAATTAAGGTTACTATTAAATTAACACGTGTTAGTTGATCCTAGGTCTTGCATTAAGAAATCTATGGTAGAACATTCAAAACAAAAATCCAAGAGTCAGAAGTTATACACACACACACACAACACAGCTTTGTCATAAACCAAATTTTTAATTTCAGGTCATTCCCCTCTCTGCCCTTCACTTGTCCAACTGTAAAATGGCGAGGTTGACTAAAATAATTTCAAAGATGTCGTCCCACTCTAGTATTCCAAGTTTCCAAGCACGATGGAATTGATTTTCATCTCTCTTGGTAATAGTAAAAGAAAAAGAAATCCTATTTAATGACCACCTGCTTCATTCCATCATTCTATTCAAGGGATTTTAAATGAACTAGCTCATTTAGATTAGCCCTTACCTGGGATACTTTGTTTGCAGGTATCTAGCTAACTCTCCCCTTTCTAGTCTTTTCTCATTTATTTCGTCCTCATCCACACATCTCATTCTTGATCACCCTGACCCACAGCTATTGTCTCATAACGTGTTTCCCATTATAGAAATATCAGTTATCGTACTTCACTTATTTCTCATTTGTATTATTATTACTCATCACTGCCTGTAAAATAATCTCCCTAAATGGCAAGGCTTATTGTTTGTGTTGTTAACTGATTGACACTTAGCATCGACAAGAGTATATGACTCATCAAAGGAGCTCAAAACGCCTTTATTAAATGGTTGATGGGATCAGTCTCTTTTAGGAAAATGAAATTGTTTAAAATTATGCTACTGTCTTAATGTCTCACAAACAAGTAGTAAAAGCCCTAGAATTTCAACCCAATTATGTAAGGAAATCAGAGCATAGGCCTTGTGCTCTATACCATACCAGCTCCCACAATCGGTGACAATGGGTTCCCAGACAAGTACTGATGGACATTTGAGCTTAAGAAAAGATATAATATTTCAGAGTCCAGTCCAAATCAGGGCATATTTTTGGAGCCCCTTTCCACTGCCAGGCCCACAGGGGACCTCAATATCCAGTAGACAGGGGCATTTCACAGGAGTCTGCATGTGAGGACAGTTCAGAGATCTGGCAACAACTGCCCTACACAGAAAGAGTAATGCTGTTAATTAATATGTAACATTCTCCTTGGTAGAAGGTGAATAGTTTTTTTTTAAAGAAACAAACATACAACAAGCCAAAATGATTTGATATCTAATTATGAAGCCTCTAACCTTAAATAGAGTTGAATGTAAGAGCATTAGCACTTCTCTCACTCTGAGAAATAGTAATCTGAATTATCAGGCTTCTAATTAAAAATCCAATATTTCATCAAAGTCCTAACATATGAAACCATAATGTTCTTGAGATTTAAAATTGACTTAAGATTTGAAAAATTAAAATAGAGATGTCAGGTTTTGATAATGAAGATGTTGAATGTGTTCATACATATATTTACATATATATACATATTAAAAATCTGTCAGAAGCAGGGACATTTATACATCCCTGATTTGCTTTTTAATAGATTTACATTAAAAGACCTTTGTATTAAAAGACTATTTTATATAACCACATAGCCAAGGAGAATTTCAAATATCTCCCTAGATTCTTGCATCATATATCTTTAAAACAGAAGCATTAATGTTGAATGTACCTTCTAATCTTTTGTCTTTATTATATCCTCATATTACTAGAAAAACCTGTGAATAAATATAATTCTTTCCATTCTGGCAGAGGGAATTTTTTAAATGTCACGAGGAATGAGTCTGAAATATTCCAAATAACATTTTACCATCTCATCTGAAACCACAAAATAGAACATACGAAACCTCAAGAAATAATACATTTCAGAAAACCTTAACCCTTAAATATTCCTTTCTTGTGGCAGCAGGCATAGAAGACTCTGGAGGTGGGAGTAGGGAACATTTTTTGTAAACATTCCATCCTGCATTTTCCAATTTTCTAAAAGAAATATGAATTTCTTTCTTTATACACAAAGCAATTTTGTAAATGTTCCAGTTGTACAGAAACATTTATTGTATGATTGTACAGTTTAGGGGAATAGCCTGGGGATTCTTATGGAGAATGGAAGGACCAGTCTGGAGAGAGATGGGAAAATGATAAAAATGAAAAAGGTCTAATTAAGATAAGGGCAAAGGGGGCAATAGAGAAGGTAGAAAACCGAGGACATTCCATGGTTATTTGGGAGGAGTGTGCCTCCCAGAATTCCAGGGGTTAGTGTGTCCACCACATATTACAAACACCAAGAGACAAAACTCCCAATAAAAAAAGAACTAAAATGTAGCGCAACAGACCAGCAAAAGGATGGAATACTATATCCCACCTATGGCCATCCCACATTAATTAACGACCTGAATTGTGTGTTACATTTCTCAATCCAATCTAATGTCACTGGTGCTGGAAAGAGTTATAAACCCACTGATATCAAGTTGTCAATTCCAACTCATAACGACCCTCTATATGGTTTCTGAGACTGTAAATCTTTAGAGGAGTAGCGGTTGATGTGGTTGTTAGGTGCTATGGAGTCAGTTAGGACCCATAGCAACCCTGTGCACAACAGAACAAAACATGCCCCAGTTTTGACCTGTCCTCACAATTGTCCCTGTGTTTGAGGCCATTGTTACTGCCACGGTGTCAATCCATCTCCTTGAGAATGTCCTCTTTTTTGCTGCCCTTCTACTTTACCAAACATGACCTCGTTCTCCAGCGATCGTGACTGGTCTCTCCTGAAAACGTCTACAATATGTGAGATGAAGTCTTGGCATCCTTGCCCCTAGGGAGCACTCTGGCCATATTTCGTGCAAGGCAGATGTGTTTGTCCTTTTAGCAGTCCATGGGCCTTCCAGCATTCTTCTCCAGCCCACAATTCAAAAGCATCAACAGCAGTTAATATAGCAGTTCTCCTGTCAATTTTCAAGAAAGACTTAGGTACTATCCTATTGAAATTTGAAGGAAGCTACTGGTAACATTTATAGGGTTTAGAAATTAACTTTGTCTTCATCGAGAAGATTTCATCAATATTAAAACCTTAAAGACTTAAACCTTGATATTCATTATTTTTAAAATTATATATATGCATATATAATGTAAAAACCAAGAAAATAAAACTCTTCATTTCAGACCCATATAAAAAAATGAGTGTAATAAATCCTTCTCCTTCTCTATTTAGTTCCCCAGCCATGTTTCCCAGTTGGAATCTTGTCTATCTCACAGACTTATTATCTGCAAAAGAAGTAATTCCATTACATCTAAAGAAAACAAATGAGACAGAGAACTGATACAGAGGCAACATCTCAGACTTGTACATTTAAATCACTGCAAGAAAGAATGTTCTTCCATATAACGAAATGTGCCATGCCTTTCTGACACATATATCCTGTAGGGGTCTCTAATAGAAGCATTTAATTTCTAGAAACAGATGGCTCTTGCTTTTCTACCAACTTCTGTTTGTTATGATAAATTTGAAGCCAGAGATATTTTCCTTAGAGAGACTGAAACACTACAGAAAGGATATAAAAATAGGGGGGAAAGCTATCTAGAGGAATAAATCCTGAGACACTATCATTGACTGGACTAAAAAGTCTGCTCTATAGCCTCTGAAAGACTATCTGATGTTTGTCCCAAATGACATCAATCATGTGTGAAAGTGGGTTTTGTACATGTCTCAATAGGGTCTGAAGCTCAGCAGATCCTCACATTTCGGTGCTGACTGCTGATTGTAAATCACAGGCTTCTCCTTGGAGCAGGGCTTTTTGGATGAACTACCAGGCACGTCTAGTTCTCTCTGGGGCTGTAACACTCTGCCATAAGGACTTGGCATGATAACCAGAGCTGAAGAAAATCCGGATAAAGTAATTCACACAAAGGAGTTGATATCCACATCAACAGCTCGAGTCAATAGCTAATTACAATAGGCAAGAGATCAAAAATCCAAATTGGAATAATAACACTAGCGTTTGCAAGGCATGTTTCGGCTTAGAGAGCACTTTCTTACAATAAGATGATTAAAAGTAGGAGCTTCTGAGTTAAACAGATCAGGACTAGAAATCCATTCATGTCACACATTAGCTGTAAATATAATTTAGGGCATACTAAATTACTAATTTCCCTGATACTCCATTTTCTGATCTTTAAAAGTGAAAAAAACAAACAAAAAGAGAAGGATCATATGCTACCCTAAGAATTAACTCATATGATTTATGCAAAGCCGTTAGCACATGTTAAGAGTGTAATAAAATCCTTGCTATTTTTAGTGTCCATCATTTAACAACAATGCATGGTTTGTATCAAGGATTGATTACAATTGATTACAAGGATAAGACTTTCACTGCATCTCAGGCCAAGGAACAATCCAGAATAGCATGGAGAAAGGACACGGATTTAGGAGAAAATCTGGCTGTGAATCTAGGCTCTACCACTTAATTGTTATCAATTATGAACAAGTCCCTTGGTCTCTTCTTGTCCCTCAGGTGCAGCCTAGAAACGATAGCACCAGCCTGACTGGGTTATAGTGGAGAGTTTGAATAATGTATTCAGATTACCGTAATCATTTCTAGCATGGTTATGATTATCAAACATAAAACTTATCTTTGATGTTAAGAACATTACCCTAAAACAACAAAGACGATACCGCCTTACGTTCCTCGGACTCTGTCATTTTCAGAATCTTGTATTCCAAATGCTTTTTTTGAAGACAAAGGCATGAAGGAAGCCCAGTTTCATGAAGGAGAAAGAGCATATCTTATTGGCATTTCTATGTTCTCCAGAGTGGTGTGTGTATGCATGTGGGTGAATAATACCATTCATGCTAATGGGTTATCATGATCTAATGACGTGGGAGAACCCCCAACAATGACTAATGGTATTAGAAGTGAGGGCTGCCGGGGAGTGTAACGTGCTTTGGGTGCGATGGGCCTCCACTGGTGCTGCTCTTGCGTCCATTTATGATCGAATCACCATTGTTTGATGAGCCTTTTTATCCTAAGTGGCAACTATTGAGGAGATTAATGAGCCGGGAGACCTCGTGAGTTAAATGATCGTTTTTGAAGTTAAAATTTATCCAGATTAATAATAATTAAACCCCTAGAATATGCTAAGGCAACACCATCATGATCAATCTTAGCCTGCTGTAAAAATAATTCATTTTGTGTACTTGGATTTCTCACGAAAAGATCTCTGTCTGTGAACATCAGCTCCGGTAATTGCTTTGCACTGTAATTATTGCCCAGAAATACAAGTTTAAATATTCAAACAGAATAGAATGCTAAATGAAAAGCCCACAACTTATTAGGCACTAGAATTAAAATGACTGTAGGAAATGAACAAAAAGAATCATACATGAGACAATAACAATTTCTTAAAACACGCAAGCCTTTTAATGTCCTGCTTTGGAGGCTGGCTATTTGGAAAGATCCTCTGTGTTGATGTTAGATGCCATCAATAGGTTCCAACTCATAGTGAACCTATGTACAAAGATGAAACACCGACAGGCCATGCTCCGTCCTCACAATTGTTCTGTTTGGCCCGTCTTGGCAGCCACTGGGTCAATCCATCTCATCAAGGGCTTTCCTGTTTGTCACTGCCTCCCCACTTTACCAAGCATGGTGTCCTTCTCCAGGGACTGTTCCCTCCTGATTACATGTGCAAAGTCCATGAGATGAAGTCTTGCCATCCTTGCCTTTAGGAAGCACTCTGGCTGTACTCCTTCCAAGACAGATCTGTTTGGGGTTCCTGGGCAGCCCATGGTGTTTTCAGTAAGCTTCACCAAATCCATAGTTCAAATGCATGGCTTTTCCTTCGGTCTTCCTTATTCAATGCCCAACTTTCACAGGCCTGTACTAGCATGGCTTGAGTCAGGTGCACCTTAGTCCTCATAGTAACGCCTTTGGTTTTCAAAACTGTAAAATCAACTTGTGCAGCAAATCTAATGCAATGTCTTTGTTGTTGCTCTCTTAACAGTTCCTTCGTGAGCACTGAATGTGGACCCAAGCAATCTTTAATCCGTGACAACTTCACTCTTCTTCCTTCATCATGATGCTACCTGTGGTTCCAGTGGGGAGAATTTTGGGTCTTCTTTCTATTGAGTTTAATCCAGATTTAAGATTTATAATCCTTAGTCTTCATGATTCCGGTTCTCTTCATGTTTAGCAAGTAAGATTGGAATAAGGGATCTCATAACTCATGTCAGATGGATCTGGGCTGAAAGTAGAGAGTACCAGAAAGATGTTTGCTGGTGTTTCATTGACTATACAAAACTTCACTTGCATGTAATGTCAATTACTGTTCTATAATTTATGCATTCTTTTGGGTCACCATTTGGAATGGGTACAAATATGGATCTTTTGCATTCAGTTGGACAATAGCTATTTTCCCAATTTCATGGCACAGATGAGGGCTTCCTGTATTTCATCTGCTTATTGAAACATTCCAGTTGATATTCTGTTGATTCTTGGAGTTTGATTTTTGGCTAATGCTTTCAGTACACCTTGGCCTTCTTCCTTTAGTGCCATTGGATTGTGCGCATATGAAACATGTGAATGTTGACTAGTTCTTTTTGGTACAGTTACCATGTATTCTTTCCATCTTTGTTGAGTGCTTCCTGCTTCATTCATTATTTTGCCTATAGAATCTTTCAATATTACAACTCGATGCTCAAAATGTTTCTTATATTCTTTGAGTTCAGATATTCTGACCCTTTTGGTTTTCTAATGCTTGGATTTTGCACATTTCATTATAATATTTTACTAGGACATCTTGAGCTACCTTTTGGAGTTTTCTGTTAAGTTCTTTTACTTTATCATTTTTTCCATGTGCCTTCCATTAATCCTCTATAGCCAAAGCAAGTTTGAATCTCTTCTGACCTCCACTTTGATCTTCTCTTCCCTGTTTTTAGGGACTTGTTTGTCCAGTATCTTGTGATTTCAGAAGGTAGAGTTCCACAAACACAGTAATTTTGAAAATGTA
This sequence comes from Tenrec ecaudatus, assembly GCF_050624435.1. NCBI lineage: Eukaryota > Metazoa > Chordata > Mammalia > Afrosoricida > Tenrecidae > Tenrec > Tenrec ecaudatus. The sequence continues at coordinate 30,187,424 of NC_134533.1, read as the reverse complement.
TTTGCTTTGCCTAAACTTGATCTTGATCTATAGCTATATCAGCATTATCTACATACTTTTTAAAAATAATAACCCAATCCATCACCTTAAAATCTGTGCAACCTGCCACTGGAGTGTAGTTCTTGTTGGAGAAAAAGTTTCTTTAAGGAAAGCTTCCACTCACCTGAGTTGTTTTTCTTGTCACCACTAGATGCCTCTACCAACGTGTACTGTCTCCTATTGAGGGTCTCAAGTTGGCCTACCGTGTCCATGAACTTAGACCTTGGCATCTTTTGATCTTAGATAAATTGTTTAAGTGGATCGAGTTGGAGAAACCAGAAAGAAATAAAGATATGCAATTTATGAAGCCATCTTATGTTTTGAGTGGGATATAAAACAGTTCACACAATCTTTTCTTGGTAGCTGCAAGTCTTCTTGACTAACATACTGATCTTTAAAATTTGATTCCTTATTGTCTCCAACATTCACATAGACATCTCGATTTCATCTTAGCTGGAACACTTGTGTCACAATGTGTTCGTGATATCACTTGGGTGACCTTGTCTTTCTGTACATCGGCCATAGGTGACTTGGCCTGAGGCATGCCAGCCCTGTTACCCTTTGTCTCAGGGACATGAGCCCAACACCATTGATTTGCACACTCAAAGGTCATTGTTTGAATTTAGTCTAATATCTACCAATCTGATATTCTTTTTTATAATTAGCAGAGACATAATTTTTAAGTCACAAATAATCTGAGTTAGTGGCATAGGAATTATAAATTGGGCTGCTAACTCCAAGGTCAATAGCTGAATCCATGAGCCACTCAGTGAGAATGACAAGGCCGTCAGCTCCCTTAGCATTGTACAATTGCAGTCATCTTCTGGAGGAGAGTTTCTCCATCTTATACTATCACTATGCATCAGCATCTATGTAATTGCAGTGGTTCTTAGTTTAATTTCATGTTTGAGGGAGGGAGGGTGGTTATCTGCCCTTATTAATTATATACCCATGTACAGACCACACAACACTTTCATAACACTTGATTACTTTATCTATGCAATTGGACATATCAGTAAATGCACATTGTTGGGAGAATTCCTTAACAGAGGAAAACAAATGGTGTTACGTGCACAAAACAACCCAGAATGAGTAAGAGCTCAATACATATTAGTTGCCTTTTATTAAATGTAACGCATTAGCATATTAAGATTATTTTGTCTTTAAGATCTGCTATTTCAAAATACCAACATAAATTGAATCTGAGAAATTGATGGAAGTTCTGAGTTTCTATAATAATCCTCAGCTGGCTTAACATAATGCTCACCATATAGAAGATACATAGACATGAAGGCGTCTAATTCTAGAGGACAGGGAACCTTGGACATGTGTCCTGAACCCCATTATTATGTCCCGGAATCACCTGTGACAAATTGGTTAGCCTCTCCACATGCGTATAGAATCAGGAGGCATAGAATGCATGTTTCTAGAGTCTCTTCCAGCTCTAGCAGCTCATAATCTGTTATTTACCTTCTCACGCAGGCATTAGTATCATTATTCTAAGGCTGCAGATTGCTGTTGCTAATAAACGCATAGACCTTAAGGAAAAGGAGGTTAGAGAAATACACCGATTACATCGGTAACAAAAACAACCACACTGAAACAATTTAATAAAGTATTGATCAAAAACAGAAAATTAGTTGTTTGGTAGCATTAGTTGTGATTTTCTTCATAAAATCTTTAATGGAGCTGAAGCTGACAGATAGTTGTATTCTGTTACTCCATAATAGACTCATTATGAAGCAATGCTTCATAGGCCTAAGAAAGTACACATGTTTATAACCAACATAGTTACTGGCTATTTCATTGAAATTATTCAAGATACTGAGATAAGCTGTTGCACAATATTAGTACTTAGGAATGGAGCCATAATTGATCTGTATGCTGTCATCTTCAGTTTCCTCTCAGGAGGAGAAGCCCCTAAGAAACCAGGAGGACTGGTTGGGAAAGTGGGCTGTAACCCAAGAGATTTCAGGCAGTTGATGTCCTTCTGCCATTCAGAATGCCCTTTACAAAAAAATTTGCTGCATGTATTAAAGCACACCACTACAATCCTCACTGCAAGATTTCATGGGGAGGCCTCAATCTTCCAAGGTTGCGTGTCTTCAAAGATTGGGCTCCAAAGGTGCGAGAGGGTGGGATCAGCTCATCCTTCCCCAAGATGGCATTCCTTGATGCCCGTCTCTGCGGTGGTCTCTCCATTCACTTCCCTTCTCACAATAGCTTTGACTCCCAATGCTTTTTCTACCACACCTACATTTTCCTCTCACTTCTCTCACAGGTACACTTTGTAGCTTGGATTTGCGGGAAAGATTCCATGAAACAGTTACTTATTAGGGCTCTTCTCTCCCTAGTCTTTGTAACTTTCCTTGTCTACTGCTGCTTCTGCTCCCCTCCCACCTTTTCTCCTCAAAGGTGTTTCCTCTTGAAATATGTAATCTAATCATGACTTTAGATTCAATTCTTAGCTATCCCAAATGAATGCATTATTCAAGGATCAAAATACATCTCACATATCGTAAAAACATAGTTTCTATGAAAAACTCCCACTTTATTTATTCATTTATTGGACTGTATTTTTTTTAATTTTAGTTTAATGGAGGCTCTTATAGCTCTTATCAAAATCCATACACATATATCCATTGTGTCTAACACATCTGTATATATGTTATTATCATCTTTTTAAAAACATTTTCTTTCTACTTGAGCCCTTGGTATATCTCATTTTCCCCCTCCCTCCCCCATGTCCCCTTGATAATTTATAAATTATTCCTTTTCTTTTTTCCCCCAATATCTTACACCAACTGCCATCTCCTTTTACCCACTTTTCTGTTGTCCATCTCCCTGGGAGGGCGACCATATGTTGATTATTATGATCACTTCTCCCTTACTCCTCCCTCACCTCCCCCCTGCCCGGCCCCCGCCCTCTCTTACCCTTCTAGTATCACTGCTCCACTTATTGGTTCTGAGGGGTTTATCTGTTCTGGATTCCCTGTGTTGCGAGCTCTTATCTGTACCAGTGTACATGTCTGGTCTAGCCAGATTTGTGAGATAGAATTTGGGTCATGATAGTAGAGGGGAGGAAGCATTAAAGAACTAGAGGGAGGTTGTGTGTTTCACATATTTCACTCATTTCTTCCTTGGAACCCTTCTGACAGGGGGTGTCCAATTGGCTCATTTCTTCCTTGTGACCCTTCTGACAGAGGGTATCCAATTGACTTCTGATGGGCTTGGGTCTTCACTCTGCCCTCCCCCTCATTCCCATTGATATGGTTTTTGTTTGTTTGTTTTGTTTTGGATCTTTGGTATCTGATACCTGGTGTCATGACACCTTATGATCACACAGGCTGGTATGCTTCTTTCATGTGGGCTTTGTTGCTTCTCAGTTAGATGGCCACTTGTTTATCTTCAAGTCTTTAAGCACCAGATGCTATATCTTTTGATAGCCGGGCACCATCAGCTTTCTTCACCACATTTGGAAAACCTCCCACTTTATAGTTCAACTATTTTGTATTTGATGTAGGTAAGTTCAGTGATTTTCAAATATTTTCATGTTCCCATTACAAACTATTTGTGAAAATTCTTTTTTATTCTACTAAGTTTTACATATTCCTTAAAACAATGAGTCTCTTTCCAAATATCCCCTTTTCTAAATCCTAAATTCCCAAACTTGGCTGATCATTAGAATCACCTGGGAATCTTGTAAAATTACAGATAATGGGGGCTCCATTTGCAACTTAATAATCAGAATTTCCCAGAGTAAAACCCAGAGGTCTGTATGTATCCGATCCTTAGGTAATATCAATGATAAGCCAAGTTGAGGTGCACAGTTTCTAAATTATTGTCTATTAAAACTTCACTGACGCCTTTTATTTCACCGTGTCATACCTTTTCTTTTAGAAATTAGGGATCTACAAAGACAAATTTGAAGACTGCATGCTGAATATTCAACTAGGATCACATATTATATAAGTACAATGTCTGCACATCCTACTGACAGCTCAAGCCATAATTCCTTTTAACGCTTCAAACAAATTGCACGGATCTAATTTGCTCTCAAGAATCCCAAAATATGGTGTTCATACCTTGAATGCTGTGTCTATGTATGTATCAGAATAAGATAGAAATTTAATAAAGTCTATAATGATTAAGTAGATGATGGCACATGATCTTTAAATGTAGATAATGACAAAGGGGATATGATATATAAGACACTATCGATTCGCCACTGGAAATTGGATTGACTCAGGATCACATAAGATTTCCTAAATTAACATTCAAGCTCTCCTTGGCTAACCTCATTCCTCTGAAAAAATGATATCCTCTTTCAAGGTGATGTCACTAGGCCATGTGTGACCTCCTCTAGATACACAATGTGGACAGAGAATCCAACTCCACAGGAGCCAAGGATCATTTCTGAGACAGAGGTCAAACCCTCTTTTACTGTCCAGTTCTCAGACACCACCTGTACCTTCCTCGGCCATTGAGAGATGTTCTTTCATTGCTAAAGAATTCACCAGCAATTTAAATGTGTGTGTGTGTGTTTGTGTGTGAGAGAGAGAGAGAGACAGAGAGAGAGAGAGAGAGAGAGAGAGAGAGAGAGAGAGAGAGAGAGAGAGAGAGAGAGATTCTTCTTCCTAAGGCAAGGAAGTTTTAAGGCAGCATCATTGATGAGATATTTTTGAAATATTAGAATGGAGCTTAGTGAGAGTTTTTCACAACAATCTCAGATACATAGTATGGCTCCTGCAAAGGAACCACATTTTGTTAAATAAAGAAGAAATAAGAACAGAACCATAAATTGCAATGTGTCAGGCAGTGCTGTATCTATAATTAGTCCAGGTATTAAATGTCTCTCTTAAAATAAAGACACGGATTTTTAAGTCACTTAAAGTAACCAGCTGTTAGTTTAGCATTCATTATCATTCCTTGGCTTTGTGGAACCCGTGGTGCCACTTGTACCCTCAGACATGTTGCATTGCTTTTGAAAGCACGGTAAAATAACACTTGATTAGTAAGTATCTTTTGAGTGTGTGTCGTGTGCAGTACATTTAGTAAATAAGTAAACTAAAATCAAAAGATACCTTTATCTTAATTTTACAAACCTTAAACTTTCTGCATCTAAACAATGAATTCTACATATTGGAATGATAAAAATGACTAACTTTCCTTGTCCAGTTTTTTAAGTTGGTGTCTTAGCAGAAGTATTACACGTGGATGGTCATAACAAACCAACAATTATTTTCTCCCAGCTTAGGAGGCTAGCAGTCTGAATGTGGGAGCAAGCTTTCAGAAAGCTTCCTTTCTCTTGGCTCTGGAGGAAGGTTCTGGTCTCTGAGCTTCTGCACTAGGAGATATTCCTGTGGCTGGGAAAGTATCATGCACCGCCCTCCCCATCTATGTTACTCTTGCTTATTTGTTTAATCTCCTTTATACCTCAAAAGTGATCGATTTAAACACTTATTCTGCCTCATGACCGAGCACAGAGACAAAATTGCATCCACAAATGGGATTGCAACTACAGGCAAAGAGGTTAGGAATTACAACACATTTTAAGAGATACAATGAAATCCATGCTATCCATAATAGTTGGTTTTCATCCTGTTTTGGCTTTTGTTTACTTTTGCTATTTAGTATTTTTTTTTATTTTGTTTATGGTGATAATATCAGAGAAAGCCTGAGTAGAGGCAGAGGAGGGGGAAAGTGGGCGGAGACGGACAAGGAGAGCCAAGCAAAGGCTTAGTGAGTGTCTATTATATACTAAGCATTGAACGACATGCTTCCACAAATGTTATCTCTTTTAATCCTTCCAGCGTCAGTAGAAGGTAATTGTAATTGTAATTGCTCCATTTTATAGCTATGGATGCTTGAATTTAGTAATGTTAAAGGACTTGAGGATAAAGCTGATAAATGGATGAAATTGGATTCAGATGTTTCAGCTATTCAACCTCGCTCTTTCTTCATAAACCAAGATAAGCTGTATGATTCTTTAGTCCTATGCTTCTATCATAAAGTTTGACTAATAGTGACTGGTCTAGAAAAATAATGTGGCGTCATTTAAAAGCAATGGTCCTTCTTCCCAAAGTCAATAGACTTGATATTTGCCCTCCAACCTGGCCCTATCAGATTATTTACTTCAGCATATGATCAACTACCCATTTCATTCAAATGCATGGGCCTCAGAACTTTCATTCTTCTGCGTCTTTACTTTTTGAGGGTAACCTCCTCTCATGTTTTTGTCTTGGGAAACCCCTCTTTCCCTTGAAAGTGATATTCTTCAATTATGATTCAAGTGATGTCTCTGCAACAATGCATCTAGAAGCCTATAGGGGACACATTCCATTTCTTTCCTTTATTTTGTCTCGTCTGTCGGCAACTTTTAAAGTGACCCTCAGTGAGCTCCATGTTCTTGCATTCTGTCTCTCGAATCTGATCTACACCTCCTGACACACATAGAATACAATCCATGAATGGAAATTGAATATGGCTCAAGTGATTGCACATTGATTCTGGGTTTGGGTTCCCCAAACAAAAAGATTCTCTCTCAGTCTCTCTCCCTCTCTTTTTCTTGGAGGATAGTAAGCTTCCATGTCGTAGTCTCGATAAAAAAATACCCCCAACTACCATGATCCGAATTCTACCTTGCAGGACTGGATAGGGCAGAGGTTGTACACTGGTGCATATGGGAGCTGGAGGCACAGGGAATCCAGGGTGAACGATACCTTCAGGACCAGGAGTGTGAGGGGCGATGCTGGGAGAGTAGAGGGTGAGTGGGTCGGAAAGGGAACTGATTACAAGGATCCACATGTGACCTCCTCCCTGGGAGATGGACGGCAGAGAAGGGGGGAAGGGAGACTCCGGATAGGGCAAGATATAACAAAATAACAATCTGTGGATTATCAAGGGCTCATGAGGGAGGGGGGAGCAGGGAGGGAGGGGAAAAAAAAGAGGAACTGATGCAGAGGGCTTAAGTGGAGAGCAAATGCTTTGAGAGTGATTAGGGCAAAGAATGTATGGATGTGCTTTATACAATTGATGTATGTATATGTATGGATTATAGTAAGAGTTATATGAGTCCCTAATAAAATGTTTAAAAAATAGTACATTAGGATAAAATGACAATTTTTGAACTGAAAATGGTTTAAAGTTTATTGCCACTTGCTTAATTTGTAGCAAGATAATCTGAGCCTAAATTTTCACTTAACTAATACTCTATTAGGAGCCCTGGTGGCATAGTGGATGATACACTGGACGACTAAATGCAAGGTCAGCAGTTTGAAAACACTTGCTCCGAGGGAGAAAGATTCGTTTCTCTACTCTGTATAGATTTACAGTACTCAGTGATGCTGATGTGAAGATTAAATTTAATAATGCTTATCACTCATCCCTTCCCTGTGACCCCTCTGTGGGGAGATTGTTCCATTGTCTACAGATGGGCTTTGGATCTCTGTTCCACCCCCCATTGTTCTCAAAAATATGTTTTTGTTTGTTTGTTATGTTTGTGGCTTGTTATGCTGATGCCTATTACCTGATCCCTAGGACTCCTCATGATCCCACTGGCAGTGTGCTTCTTCCATGTGGACTTGTTGCTTCTATGCTGAATGGTGGCTTGTGTAACTTCATGCCTTTACGACCCCAGATGCTATATATTTTAATAGCTGGGCACCATTCACCTTTTTCACCACGTTTGCTTGTGAACCCATTGTGTCTTCAGCGATTGTGTCAGAAGGGTGAACATCTCAGCGTACTGAATTGTTAGAACAAAGTGTTCTTGTATTGAGGAAGGATATGAGAAGAGACCGGAAGTCCAACCCCTTCCTCAGTGTATTGCTGTATAAATAGATGTACAGAGGCCAATACCTCTATATTTATGGATTAATGTATTTCCATTTGTACACCATTGTGTTTATACCTCTATCCATTGCTTTTCTTCCTAGCTCCTTCCTCTGTTTCCTTTTACCTTCCTCCTGCTCCACCATCACTTTCCCCTTATTTCTGCCATTGCAGTAAAGCATCAATGAAACACATAATATTCCTCTGGTTCCTTGGGGCTTCCTTACCTCCCACCCACAACCATGACCCCAGTTCTGCTTCTCAATTCAGGCTAGACCGGAACATGTACACAGGTATAGATAAGAGATGGGAATAGTGATAGCAGAAGGGTAGGGGGAGTGGGGAAGAGGAAGGGGGAAAGGGGGAACCGATCACAATGATTGATTGATAACCACACACCCCTCTGCTGGGAGAAGAACAACAGAAAACATGAGGGAAGGGAGACAGAGGTCGGTGTGAGATAAGAAAATAATAACAATGTACAATCTATCAAGGGGTCATGAGAGAGGGTTAAGCGGAGCTGATACCAAGGGCTCAATAGAAAGCAAATGTCTAGAAAAGAATGAAGACAGCATATGTACAAATTGGCTTGAGTCGTAAGAGTCCCCAATAAAATTTTTTAAAAATGCAAAACCAACGACAAAACACAACAACAAAACAATGCTTATGAAAATGCCAAGCATAGATGTGTGCTCATATCTACCTATTTAAAAACACAAGTGTAGGTATCTTAATCCACAGAAGTTGAGAATATGGATCACATTGTTTCTTATTTGTTAGGAGCTTAAATTATACTGTTTTTTAATCATTTGCATAGGTTTTATTAATAATCATTCTATGAGAAGACAAAAATAAATTGACAGAAGCAGAGAGAAGGGGAAACTAAGTAGAGATTGAGTGCAAACCCAATCCCAAAGGCCATAACTTTCAAATCCCTGCTTGAAACACCAAATAGAACTGACTGGATACTGTTCTAGACAACAGAGATACTTTCTTTATTACATCTGCTCAAAAGACACACCCCAGTCTTCTAAGACTTCTGAAATTGAAATTAATTTTTCTCCAAATTATGAGGGACAATGAATATTAAATATTTCAGAGAGGGGAAGCATGCAATCAAGTATAACATTTGTTAAATAAAAAAGAAAATAATCAGAAAATTTAAAAGATTAAAATTTATAAATTAAGAAACAATATAAAACATAGAATGACAAGAAAGATCTTTGAATGTACCAATAAATAATTTCCTTAGAATTTTCTTTTATTTGATACATTTTTTCCTTGATGCTAAACCACACAGGTAGGAACATCCTATAAATATAAAATTCTGTTGTTACCCTTTTTTGTATCTGAAAGTGTCTCATAAAGTTATAACTGAATTAGAATGCAGTTGTGTTGATAGTGAAATGGGATACTCGGTTATATTTAATTGAAGTTTCTATAAAGAGTATTCACATGGTTTATTCTGTGTTATTAGAGGCTGAATTCCTTTCATTGACATATCCATTCATTTAATGACTATTCTGGAAATGCCAACATGCAAGGCACTAGTCTGACCACTGGAGAAACCTCAGTGAACAAGATAAAAGAGCTGCCAACATGGGGTTCATATTGTGTTGAGAACAGTCAGATAACAATTCAGCCCAGACTGTCACATGAGATATAGATAGATACCTTACAAAATGACAAGAGAATCAGAATGTAGAGGATTAAACACTAAAGGTTACTCTAGTTGGGCGTGAAAATGAGATGGAGGGAAGAGCCAGATCTGACCTCCTCTGGTTTCCCTACTGCCATGAAGCCGAGATCAGATATACATCCACCTTCCATCTCTCTTTATCTGTTCTGATGCTAAACACACTGTTTCTATGTCAAGTTCATTGCAATGGCTACACGTAATTCACAGAGAAAACACACAATTATGGGGTTTGACTGGGGGAGTTAAGAGGATGCCACAAGTTAACCAGAGTAAACAGTAAGAACACACAGCAAACCCTCTCCTCAGGCAGCAGCCAAGTCTCTCTCCAGCCCTCAGTCTCTCGGTGTGTGGTTCCTGGCCTCTACCTCCATGGGTCAAGAAGCCTACCTGTCCCTCTGCCTAACAGTCTCATAGCCATGGCACTGCTCCTCTGGTCTGTCTCATGGCTTCCTTGCCTCAGCCTCGGGTCTCTTTCTAGATCCTTTGTTCTGCTACTTAGTCTCCTTGCCACAGTCTCTTGTGTCTCTGGTCAGACAGAGCTCTCCAAAGCACTCCTCTTCTGAAAGCCTGGGACTTCTCTCTACTTTTCCAGATGGCTCTTATACACAGAACGGCTTTGCTAGAGGTGTGATCCCTGCCTTTTAGCTAACCATGACCCCAAGGACACAAAGAAAATCTCTTGGGTCACACCATTTACTAATGGAGAAGAGCTAATGATGCTAAGATATTACCGAAAATAAAGCAGATAGAAAAAAACACACAACAACCCTAAAAAGGAAATAATACAGATATATAACGATTGAAAAAGGCTCTTATAACTGAACATAATGGAGAATATGAGTTCTAAACAAGGTCAAAAAGGATGGCAGAAGTCAATTGATTTTTATAATAAAAGAGATGAGGCTTTAGTCAGGTTTCTCTTCAGAAATAGAGTCAATTGGGTATCTAGGTTTTACTAAGCTTCATCTTCCAGGGAGGTGGGCCACTTTGAAAGAACAGACCAGAGCAAAGAGAAGAGAAAACCACCCAGAGGTATATATTTACATATGTAAATATATTTACATATGCAACGTCATCCAGTTGATTCTATTCACAGTGATCACTAATTGGCTTTCTGTGGTTCTAAATCTTTACAGAAGCAGAGAGCCACAGCTTTGTCCTGTTGAAGTGATAATGGGTTTGGACTACCAACTTTGCTGTTCACAATCCTACATGTAAATGATAGTGCCACCAGGGTTCCTTCTCTGTTTATACACATACTAAAATAAATGAAACCAAAGCCACTGTGACAGACGGATTTTGAATATGTATGGAGGCTCTAAGACTGAATCTGCATAGATGCAGAGAACCTCAACTTTCTCCCAAGAAGTGGCTGGTAGGTTTGAACCTATGACTTTACGGTTAGCAGCCCAATACTTCGTCTCACAGCACCATCATGGCTCTCTGTACACATTGACATATTTATATACATAAATAGATAAATGATAATCAGCTAACGGGAATGAAAAAAGAATGGTACACCAATAGATAATTAAGAATTGACATATGACCATGGGGATCAGTAAGACCTGAGCAAGACTTTTTAATCTCCATTTTACTAAAGTTGTACATACCATTGGCCTGCCCTGTGGAAAGTCAGAATGTATTGGAAAGTGAATTACTACCACTCCAGTCGCCAGTTCATGGAGGTGCAGTCTCCCTCGGGATTTGTCTGTGTGTGCTCTTGATTGAAATGGAGCTAATGGAGTTACATAATCATGAGCTTTGCCCAGACTAACTTGATAAGCTGGTCCTGAAGGACTCGTGTAAGTTTTTCTAATCAATAGTGCTCTTATCTCAATCATGGTGTCTGTCCCTCTTCTGTAGTCTTGCCTGGTGAATTGATCTATAGTCCATACTGATTTTATAATAGTTTTCTTTGTTCTCCCTATCTTATTTATGCGGTCTCCTCAGTCTAAATTCTTGGACATCATTGTGGCCTCTTGTTGATAGTCCGTTCATCTCCATGAAGTATTCTCTTTGCCTTGGCTTTGTCCCATGTTTGACTTCACAAATGGGTCTCTATCTAACCCACTCTATCTAACCCTTTATACAAGTATTCAAATGAATGACCAATTGAAATGATTCAGCACTCTGATGAAGCAATGGAAGCACTTACATGTCCACATCAAGAGCTTTGTAAAACTGCTACGAGGACACTGACAGGAAGACATCCATATTTTTACCCATTTCAAAAAATGCGACCTAGTAGAATGTAGGGATTATAGAAATATATCATTGTTATCATATGATATCATATGTAAAATGTTACTAAAGATAAGTCAATCACTGCTGTAGCGGTACAAAAACATAGAGTTCCCAGAGGTTCAGACTTGATTCAGAAAAGGACATGGGACAAGGGATATTGTTGCTGAAGTCAGATGAATATTGGCTCAAAGCAGAGAATACCAGAAATAGGTTTACTTGTGTTGTATTGATTATTCCAGGGCATTCAACTGTGTGGATGAATGAACATGGGATTACTTTGGGAAGAATGGAAATTCAGAATTCAAAAAGCGCCTGTGGAGTTTGTGCATGGATTAATGGACAGCTGTATGAACAGAGAAAAGGAACGATTCATGGTTTAGAAATGAGACAGGTACGCATCAGGGTTGTATCCTCTCACCATACTTATTCGGTCTTTCTTCAGAGCAAATCATCAGAGAACCTCGCTTGTATGAAGGAGATGTGACACCAGGACTGCAGGAAGGTTTATGAACAACCTGCAATCTGCAGATGACACGACCTGGCGTGCTGAGAGAGAGGCGGGCCGGATGCACTTAATGATGGAGATCAAGGATTGCAGCCCTCAGTATGGACTACAACCCAAATGTACAGAAGATCAAAATGATCACAACTGGATAAATTGGTAACACCATGATAAAGGAAGAAAATACTGACATCATTCATTTTGTCTTGCTTGGATTCACAATTAATATTCATGGTAACAGTATGCAAAAGATGAAAAAAATATAATTCATTAGGTAAATCTACTGCACAGGACCTCTTTAGAGTATTGAAAGGCAAGGATGTTACTTTGAAGACTAATGTGCTCATGATCAAAGCCGTGGTATGCTCAGATGACTCATATGCATGTGAAAGTTGGAAATTGAATAAGGAAGACTGAAGAAGAATCATTGCATTTGAATTGCAGTGCTGGAGAAGAATATTGAAAGTCCATGGACTGCTAAAAGGACAAACCAATCTTCCTTGGAAGAAAAATATCTAGTGTGCATCTTAGAGGCAAGGGTAATGAAACTGCATCTTGCATACTTTGAACGTTTTCAGTTGCGACCAGTCCCCGGAGAAGGACATCATGGATGGTAAAGCAGAGGGACAGTGAAACAGGGGAAGGTCCCTGATGAGATAAACCGACTCAGTGGCTGCAAGGATGGGCTCAAGCATTGGGACAATTGTGAGCACAATGGGACGTGATGACACCTAACGAGAACAACAACCACGCAACATATAACAAATTTGAACTTGGGGTTTCCTTTTCCCTTAAAATAACAAATTAAATAATTTCCAGAGTGAACAGAACTACATAAAAATAAATTAAACTAAAATTTGTGTTCCATTAATATAAAATTACACAAACTGAGGTCCAGCACACAGATGATTTAGTCAAGGGTACCTTCTTGGTCCCCTTATAGAGAAAACAAAAGTCTTACTGGAGCACAGGGCTTCTGACCTCCAGCCCATGATCACTGTGTAGACTGTCCTCCCTTGTCTATAATTAGAAAGAGCTCAGAGGCTCTTTCTAAATAAAACAATATCTGATTCCAACCTTTCCAGTATATTGTGTTCCCATCTGTTCTTCCTGACAATTATAGATCTTTACATATTCCCTGTGGCTTTGAGTATTTTCCCAAAGTGAGCCTTCAGGGTTTGGTGTGTTTATTTTTTTTTGGGGGGGGAGGCAACTTCTTCTTGTGATCAAGGAGACCCAGGGAAACTCAGAAAGTCAGTTATAAGACCAAATAAAAACAGTTGGGGGGAGCGTAGTAGGTTTTCTAAATCATTTGGCACACAACCACTTGCTCTGCAGTGTTGGCACACATGTACCTTTTGGATAGATGAACAGTCTTAGTACCACAGACAGAAAGTGAGTTTTCTTAACCCCTTCTGCCTGGGTGCCTAGTTCCCTCCTGAACAAAGGTCTCAAGGCATTCTCTCTGTTCCTCCCTAAACCCCACTGTGGCACATTACCCTTGTTTACAAAGTGCTATCCTGTTTACCTCCTGAGAAAGATGCTACCTTTTATAAATTGACCGGTCTAAGGAACACACCTGTATGTTACTATGGAGTACATTAATATTGTTTAAAATACTTTAAAAAAATAAAATGGATTGACTACATTTGAGAATAGGCAGGATAGGTTGGGTAATAGTACTTTGTCACTAGTCACTAGTCTGGAATAAACTAATGGTTTACACCCACACTTGGGCTTCAGAATTAATCCTATCATCAAGCTGAACACTGTCCAACAGAGAGAGTGACAGCTGACACCGGGGAGATGTAATACAGGGTACTGTGCTCTAGCATGCAGAAAGGGCTAATCTATAAGGAATGTGGTTCCTGGATGATGGCTAGATGAAGAATATCAGTAGGGGTGGTGGAAAAGTGTAGAAAGAAAGTGGAGTTGAATTACAGGGAGAGGTTTAGATAGCAGTAAAACATCTTTGAAGAAGAGGGGTGAGGAAAGAGGGGCAGGCCTAGGTATTAACATGGGCATCTATTTATGAGAAGTAGAACGCAAACAGGGGACTTGGTATTTTGGATGCAACAAAGGCTGGTGTCCTTAAATTGGGAAGTCACTAAAGAGTGTTGACACCCATTCCCTTCCTCATAAAGTTAGGACTGGCCTTAGAATTGGGACCAAAATGGTTGAGATTGGATGATCACAGATGGCTTAACTCTACTATAAGAACTCAATCACATTTCAGAATACACATGCACTTTTATACTCAGAACTGAAAGCAATATTTTCCATTAAAATAGTAATTTTCATCAAGTGGAATGATGACCAAAAGTTAAAATGGTTATAAATCTTCTTAGATAGACATTCTCATCCCACATTCATTTCATATATTAAAGAACAATTCAGTAAATTCCAGTTTTCAATTAAAGAATGTTCACTCATTTTGGATTTGAATTTATTTATTAAACCAGTTAAGATAAGATAAAACAATATTATCAATCCTGACTACCATAGATTTGGGATTCAGTATTCAGGACAATGGCATAAGTCTTTCAACTCAAAGATCAGGTCTTCTGATCTCATTTCACTTAAAGATATAAAAGTGAACAATAAACTTCCTGCCATTCTTCAGGCAGTAATGTTTTGTATACATTTGAACCTCTAAAGGCAGATTTATAACTGGTTCTTTTCATATCATAAATGTTGTCTTTATTATTTTCAAATGTCTTTTAAAAACAAGTTTCACCTGTTCCTTCTTTATGGTTCCCTGACTAGAGCAAAGTGATTAGTATTCCCTAAGTGTTGAAGAGGAGCCCTAGTGGCTTAGTGGGTTTCCTACTGGGCTGCCAATCACAAGGTCTACAGTTGGAATCCACCAGCCACTCTTTGGGGAGAAAAATGAGGCTATCTTCTCCCACTTAAGACACTTAGAGCCACAGAAATCTAATAGAAGGTTGCTGTGAGTGTTTGGTTTTAATTACCTCTGCACACAACTCCTGTATGTACTTGAATATTAGCCAACCCCAATATCATCTGAAGCACCTAATTTTACCACAGAAACTACATGAAAGACGTGTTGGAAAACTTGGCTTATATACGAGTATATATGGTATGTCCCCACCTCATCAACTTTAGATAGCACCTGTTTCTTCTTCTCAGACTCAGATCAAGTTGTGGCCCTTCAGAAAACCTTCTCTGTTATGCTAGGATGACAAGAGAAACAAATCCATTGACACTCATATATGTATAAGACATAACTTTATATCAAGAAGTAATTATACATCAAGAAACGGTCAAGTCCATAAGTCTGACACTAGTCCCCCTGTCCCTCTTCACCCTCACAGAGCCACATGCACTAATTCAGAATGCAGGAAGATCACAGGTCAGGGGGTGCTGGCTCGCATGGATCCAAGGTAAGCCCAGCAGGGCTCTGGCAGCTCTCAATGTCAGTGCCCCAATTATTTCAAAGTTGTTCAGTAATTTACTGACACGGCAATATGTGTGGCTGAAGAGAGTGGGTATAGATATGAGAAAACAATTCATATGTTATAAAGCGTGAAATATCCTGCTGATACAAGAAGTATCAGGGAAAAATAATAACTATCCCCAGAGAAATGAATTCTAATCAATTCATTCATAGCTGTCTGATGAATTCTGCTACATCAGTCTTAATATGTCAACTTCATCCATCTTTATCTGTTGGGTGACAATAAAATTTTTATTTACTTTCTATAAAAAGTAGAGTCCCAGTGTCAAAATGGATAATGCATTGGGCTGTTGATATCAAGATCAGCAGATTAAAGCCACTCACCACTCCTTGGGAGAAAGAGGAGGCTTTCTATTCCCATAAAGATCTACAGTCTTGGAAATCCACAGAGCTCTTCTACTCTGTTGCAAAGGTCACTCTGAGTTAGAATCTGCACAATGACATGAGTTTTATTGGTTTGGTTTTTCAATAAGAAGACCACCAGACAAACACCCAAGCCTCTTTTCTATATCAGCTCTGTGGAACTTTTGGCACAGCCGAGTAATTAATCCAAGATGAAAGAAGGAGAGAAAGTAAAACAGGCAGGAAGGCGGGAAGAGAGAAAGAAAGAAAGAAAGAAAGAAAGAAAGAAAGAAAGAAAGAAAGAAAGAAAGAAAGAAAGAAAGAAAGAAAGAAAGGAAGGAAGGAAGGAAGGAAGGAAGAAAGAAAGAAAGAAAGAAAGAAAGAAAGAAAGAAAGAAAGAAAGAAAGAAAGAAAGAAAGAAAAGGAGGAGAGAGAGAAAGAAAGAAAAAGCCTGCAATCCAGGGGCCTGTGTGCTGCCCTGTTTATCTGGCTACGGTGTTACTCAGAAAGTTAACATTTGAAAATACACCCAGAGGTGATATCAGAAGGAAATTTGACTTGCGAGAAAACAATAAAAAGATCCTCTCCTTAGGGTTACACAGACTAGGACAATTGATCAAATGCATACCCAGACACCATATGTGTAAATATTTAAAGATTATACATCAAACTAACCGACTGTGAAATAAAATGCTCAAGTCTCCTCCCTTGACAGATGCCCCCTTCATACTACTCTGGAAGGCTTAAGCGTAAATTGAGATTGTTCGGGTGCAGGGTCTGGTTTGATGCCATAACTCCCTTTTCTGGCTGCCCCTGGCTCCTGCCCTTACCACCAGGACACTGGTACCCAGGAATGCAGTCACCGCCTGCGTACTCATTCAAACTCCTTCTCTCCCTTCGACCCAGAATACTGCAGACAACAGTTACAGAGCCCTGCAAACATGCCCCCTCAGCCACATTGAACCTGGGCAGGTCCACACCAGGGGTGCAAAGTTCTGTGCATGGCCCAGAAGGGACTCTGAGAAATTGAATCAGGGATCTTCAGGATGCCCAGTAGCTCGGGAGTTGCCTAAAAGGATTGGGCATATAATCTCTGGGTTGGAATATCCTCTTGATATTCAAACTGCTCATTCTTGGCCATAGACAGCCAGGAAATGTCCAAAGCACAGTTATCCAAAGCATAAATCCAACATAATGGGCTCCTCTTGAGCATGTTTAACAGCAATAGAGTGAACAGTTTCAGAATAAGGTATGAATAAAAGAAAACAGATTAAAATTAAAGAAAATCTCAGATTTCGAGTCCATAGTTTTGCATGGGGGAGAGAAAGCCTCGTCTTTCTCCCATGGAGCCACTGGTGGTGTTGGACTGCTGACTTTGGGGTTAACGGTCCAACATGTAAGCCACTGTACCACCAGGGTACCGTGTTGAAAGGTCAGGATGTTACGTTGAGGACTAAGGTGTTTCTGACCCAAACTGTGGCATTTTCACTCGCCTCATATGCATGTGAAACATGTATGTTGAATAAGGAAGGTTGAAAAAATTCAATACATTTGAATTATTATGGAGCTAGTGACGCTTACTGAAAGTACTAGGGACTATTCAAAGAACAAACCAACCTGGCTTGGAGTAAGTACAACCAGAATGCTCCTTAGAAGCAATGACCGTGAGACTTCATCTCATGCGCTTTGGAACGGGCTGTTAGGAAAGTCGAGTCCCTGGAAAAGGGCAGCATGCTTGGAGAGGTAGAAGGGAAGCAAGAGAGAGGAAGCCCCTTGAGGAGTTTGCTTGACACAGTGGCTCCCACAACGAGCTTCAACACAAGGACAATTGTGAGGACAGCACAGGACCTACTGGCGTTTCCCTCTGTTGTACATAGAGTTGAAACCAACTTGCCTGCCACTAACAACAGCAGGTGATAAGTATCAGAAAAGGCACAGACTCAGATATAGAAATTCTTGATTTCTAAACTGAGATTCATGGCTCATGGACGGTGTGATTTTAAACCTCTTTAGTTGGAGTCAATCTTTGAATTTGAGCATTTTTGTTTCCTCCAAGGTATAAGATATTAAGAACCCACAAAAACACGAAGGGGCCTTAGTTAGATGATAAAAATGTCTCACTGCCATCAATTTAATTCTTACTTATAGCAACCCTAGAGGAATGGGTAGAATTTCCCCTACAAGTGTCTGAGATTGTCAATCGGGACTGGAGGAGAAAGCCCTGTCTCTCTCCCGCAGAGAGGGCTGGTGGTTTGCGACTGCTGACCTTGAGGATTTATCAGTCCATGTAACCACTACACCACCAGCTCATCAATGGGAAGCAATAAGAGGTACAATAGGGTTTTACTTTCCTCCGGATAATATTTATACGCTATAGCATTTTTCTTCGAAAGATGGGGTTGCTTACTCCCGTAAAGGTTCATTCTCAGAAATCCTACTTAGTATCACCATTGATTGGAGTAGACTAGGTAGAAGTAGGTTTTAGTGGATGGGATAACACTCAGGCAGGAGATAGAAAAACTTGTCAAAGAGGTGGGTTTAGGGCATATGGCTGGGAGGATTATGAGATGTGGTGGCATCGTTAGCTGAATCTAATTTAATGGGTGCACTGATGACATTACGTCCCAGTGGAGGGTGTAATATATCCAACATTGAAGACAATTCCCAGCTCTCCTTCCCACGTTCTCATTTTCATTTATTTTCCTCCAATTCATCTTTATTCTCCTCCAATTTATCTTTATTCCCTTGCCTCCTGAGCAATAAAGCAAATGACCCTGAAATGGGACTCTAGAAATATTTCTGTTATTTTAATTTTATGAAGAAAAATAAGTAAATCAAAACAAAGGTCCCTGACATAGAAATGAGGAATATATGAAAAATGTGTGTGGATTAGTAACTGCTCCCCCAGACTGAGGGGACTTGTAAACTCTGAGGGCGATGGGTTTCAACATCCAGCGTTTTAAAGCCAAATGGCGGGACCATTCAGCATTTAGAATCAGGTCCCTCAGTCACAGTCTTATTCTTGTGGCTGAACTATGTACTCTGAGAACAGTTCGTTTTCTACGTTTTGCCCTAGATCCCTTGCCCATGACATGACACTTTCTTCAATGCGAAGTCTGCATCCCTCAGTGACTATACTATTATTGGAGGGTGCTTAGGGGTATTAACTAATTGATCCCTGAGAAAAGATTAATGCAATTGTCCCACATCCTCTGAGTCTTCCATAGAGTGAATTTACGACAGGTCAACTTTCCAAAATAGAACAGACCAGAAGCTTTAGAGTACATCTGTCTGTGTATTTCAAACCACGCTCCACTCAGTCCTTATGTTGATGAGTCCTTTCTGTACTTGGGTGAAATTCTTGTTCCCTTCTATGTCTCCATATTGAACTTGTGATATAACTTTATTAGAAATAAAGTCATCATATGGTAGTATGAGTGAGAACTTTCCCCCTATGATTGTCTTGTGTTACAAGGAGACATCACTCTCATGAGTGGAGACCATGCTTTTTCATTTTTGAGAATTAAATCAGAATAAGGTTTAGCATATAGTTCGCTGTCTAATATATAGTAGCTGCTCATTAAATGTTTGGGAATTGATGAATGAGTGGATAATTGAATTATGAAAATCTGTCATCTTAAAATCTGTCATTGTGGCAAATAAGATTCATTTTATGCATTTTATTCAAGGGATCAGGTATCAGGCATCATCACAACAAAAAATCTTACCATAGTGAATGAAGCGGGGACTGCAGAGTGGAGACCCAAAGCCCATTTGTCAGCCACTGGAGATCCCCTTGCAGAGGGGTCTAGGGGAGTTGACAAGCCAGTCAAGGTGTGATGTAGCACTGATGAAAAATACAACTTTCCTCTAATTCCTAAATGCTTGCTCCCCCACCCCCATCCCCCACCATCATGATCCAAATTCTACCTTACAAGTCTGGCTAGACCAGAGGATGTACACTGGTACCGATACGAACTGGAAGCACAGGGAATCCAGGGCGGATGATCCCTTCAAGACCAATGGTGTGAGTGGCGACACTGGGAGGGTAGAGGGAGAGTGGGTTGGAAAGAGGGAACCGATTACAAGGATCTAAATGTGACCTCCTCCCTGGGGGACGGACAACAGAAAAGTGGATAAAGGGAGATGTTGGACAGGGCAAGATATGACAAAATAATAATTTATAAATTATCAAGGGTTCATGAGGGAGGGGGGAGCAGGGAGAGAGGGGAAAAATTAGGACCAAATTCCAGGGGCTTAAGTGGAGAGCAAATATTTTGAGAATGATGAGGGCAATGAATGTACAGATGTGCTTTACACAGTTGCTGAATGTATGGATTGTGATAAGAGTTGTATGAGGACCTAATAAAACAATTCAAAAAAACAAATATTTGTCATAGTAGTGTTAGATAACTAACACGAGAAAAGTAAGAAAAATAAAATAATATTTCAAATTATGAAAAAGTAAATAAAAGGTAAAAAGAAGGGTCATAGAGAAAATGGAATCAGCATTGAGAGCGCATGGGAGATGCGATGATGCTTAAAGAGCTACGGGGAAATAGTCTGGACTTTATAACTAGTAAACTTGAAACTTTTCAATTCCACCTTTTAACTATGAGGGTCATTAAAAGAAATATTGCAGCTAAGGTTGTAGTTCAACATGAACAGATTTATTCTAAACAAGGAGTGTTTAAATGCACCTCTCAGAGCAATGGATGTTGTGGACAATTTCTTTCAATCACACAATTTTCTTAGTCTCTTTAGGGTACCTTCAGGTCAAGGGTAGCCTAAACAGTGATTTCTGAAGGGAGCTGCTGGACCAGTTAAACTCAAGGCAGAGCGGTCATCGTAGAAGAGAATTGCAGCTGTCCAAGGGAAGAGTCAACTCAGCCCATAAGGAAGAAGCACACCAGCTTGTGTGATCCAAAAGTGACCATAGCATAATTCAAATATGACAAAGGGAAATGTATCAGATCCTAAACCCATCTGCAGAGGATCTAGTCAGTTTAACTGCTGGCAGATTCCCCACCAGCCTTAGGCAAAGGTCTCACACAGCTTTAAGATCAGACAGGGATCACTGTCACTATGATCATGCTGGATCAAAACTGATACTCGGTCAGTTGACCTCCCTCTTGAACTATCCTGAAATTCTGCTAAGTACAAGGACTTCTTGCTAGCTGCATGGCAAAAATGTCCCCCGGCCCTTTTAAAGATTCACGGTGGCCTCATCCTTCTCACTTAAACGAGTTGTATTTTTATCTTTGTATTATAATTTTATCCTCACCGCTTAATCTTGTTTCTTTTTTTATATTGTTTCTGTTGAGTTTTCCAGTTTGTGAAGCAGGGAAGGAGTGGATCATAGGGATAAGTCCGGTGGCAGGGGTTTATAAGGGAGGTAGGTGTGGGGGCTGGGAATCAGGAGGGCAGGGTGGGGGTGGGGAGCAAACAATGCATGTGGGAGGGGGAAGGGAACACTAGACCGAATAGTGATTACACCACTCACCTTTAAGTGATTTATCCATGGGGAAAAACAGAGAACGTGTTCTAAAAGTGATTGTGGTAATATTTTTACAACTCTTCTTGATAGGTTTGAACTATTGATTGTATGATACGTGAATTAAATGCCAATACAACTGCTTTTGTTTTTGTTTTTTAAAGATAACAGAGCCTGCTACTTGGGATTCCAAAAGAGTAACATTGGTTTATTTTCTTGAAGGATGCAGGATAATATTGGAGGCTTATTAGGAAGATTTTTTTTTAATTGAAAACTGCAGTGGTGAAGAGAGCAGGCATGTTGTTTAGGGGAATTATTTTTCCATCATCACAAAACATCTCCTTGATCTTTGTGGGCAGGTAGGGCTTTCCTATGAGAATGTCGTTAGAGAAGCGTACCCATTCACCCTCTAGTCTCGATCATGCCACATCGGACGTAGTTTGCTTCCCATACCCTGAAGACTACAAGGAACTCAATCGAATCCCATGCAGTCGGCAAAACTGCCATTTAACATGTTGTAAATCAAAGAACACAGTATTCTTCACGGAAAAGTTAGCGAGATAGAAAGACTTTGTTTAGAAGTATATGATACACCTAGGTGGAGGATATGTTGAGAAATCAACCATATATATATATAATGTTTCCATGACTCAGTAGCAGTACTTTTTGACTCACTCTCATGTCCCTTCAGCTTACTGATGTTTCTCCATTTGCACGGCTTCTATTTTAATGCAGCCACCAGGAACTTTTTACAGGTGTGTGAAGGTATAAAACTCACAGAGTTAAAATATGCAATTAAATAGTTCGTAGTTAATTTATTGAGCTGTGCAATCACCCTCACAATCCAGTGTTAGAGACAGAAGCTTACCTTATTTTATCAACTACTCAGAGCCCCGGCTGAAGCTGAAGGAATCAACAGCAGTCCTGCTCTCTAGGGAAACAAACTGAAAGATTTCCTCTACAATTTCCTATAATAACGAACATCATAAAACCATAAAGTGTGCCTCCTACTTTTTCAAAGTGCAAGGAGAGGTTGATCCACTTTCTTGCCATCTTTAGTCTCTTGAATGGAGGGATCATCCTCATGGTTACGCTCCACTGTGCAGCCATACCGAACTCCAAATTCTTAGTGACTTTCTAAACTCCCTCAAAGAGGCTTTTGGAGAAAAATGCCAATTTCAGAAAGAATGTTATTACCTGATGAAATTATCAGGACATTTTCTAAAAGTGAATTGCTGTGAAGTAGTTGTAAGCTGTGCTCTTTGTGACCTTGTTGTTATTCTCAGGAGCCATTCAGCTGGTTCTCACCCATAGGAAACCTACTGGAAACACAAAAACACCACCTTCATCCTCCAGATTGTTCCTGTGCCTGAGCCCATTGTCGCAGCCACTGTGCACACCTTGTCCTTGGGGGCTTTCTCTTCTTTGCTGCCCCTCTGCCTTTCCAGGCAAGCGCCCCTAATCCAGGGGTTAGCTTCTCCTGGCCATAGGCCCAAAGCGCATAAAATGATGCTTCACCTGAGTTTCCTCTAAGGAGCATGTGGACTACAGTTCTTCTGAGACAGACTTTGAAAACCGCACGACTGGTGTCAGAACAACCTAGGCCTCCAAGTGTCATCCTTGCTTTTCAAGATCCTAAAGAGGTCTTGTGTGGTAGGAAGTGAATAGAAATTGGAGTTCCCAAATATTGATTTCTCTGGGCTTGCATCATTTACAATGTAAGCGTTCCAAAATGATGCTGGTTTGATTCACATTTCTGTATTTGGAATCAGATAGTCTCGTTGGGCCAGTGAATGGTGTTAGAAAGCTTGTACCCCTTCTTATCACGTCATAGAAATGTGCGGGTGTGTTTGAGAAAAAGTAAGAACATTAATATGTATGTGTGTGTGTCTGTTATCTGGATTCTCCTTTGCATAAGAACTCTTGTCTTCTCAAGCCTTGAACCATATCATTGATATATTCTTTCTATATTTTGTGCAGCAGTAGCAAAGTTGTCTCCCATTCACCAATTGATATGAAGACTGTCTCACGACATTGGTTTCACACCCCATGTGTCAACATTCTTGTTTCCAAGTGGGGTTCCCAATTTTCCTTGACCCAGTTTTCCAGCCCCTTTGTGACTTCTTAACCTTGTTGTTGTTGTGAGGTGCCATCGAATTGGCAATGACCGGTAGCCACCCAAAGCACAACAGAACAAAGCCTGCATGGCCCTGAACCATGCTAACTGTTGTTCCTATGCCTGAGACCAGAGATGGAGCCACTGTGTCCATCCATCTCATTGAGGGCCTGCCTCTTTTACTCCGCCCTTCCACTTAACCAAACAAGACATCCTTCTCCAGGGACTGACTGCTGAGAATATATCCAAACTATGCAAGGTGAAGTCTGTTCATCCTTTCCTCTAAGGAGCACTCTGGCCATATACCTTCCAATACAGATCAGTTTGTCCTTTTAGGAATCTATGGGACTTTCAATATACTTCTCCAGCACCACACATCAAATGCATCAATTTTTCTTCAGTCTTCCTTAATGAATGTCAAACTTAACCATGCATATAAGGCAATAGAGAATACTATGGGTTGGATTAGTGCATCTTAGTCCTCAGAGTAACATCTTTGCTCTTCAATACTCTAAAGAAGTCTTATTTAGCAGATTTACCTAATGCAATACAGTTTTTGATCTGTTCATGGCTGCTTTTTGAAGCATTGATTGTGGATCCAAGTAAGACAAAAACCTTGACAACTTCAACCTTTTCTCCATTTTTCATGGTGTTATCTATTGGTCAAATTGTGAGAGCTTTGGTCTTCCTTGCATCGAGTTGCAATGCACGCTGCAGGCTATGATCCTTAATCTTCATCAGCAAGAGCTTCAGGTCCTCTTCACTTTCAGTAAGCAAGGGTGTGTCATTTGAATACCACAGGTTGTAAATAAGTCTTCGTTCAATCCAGATGCCATATTCTTCTTGCTATAAGCCAGCTTCTCTGATGCATCCAGATAGAATAAATATAGATACAACACTGATGCACACCTATTCTGATTTTCAATCAAGCACTAATTATTCCCTTGTTCTGTTCACACGTCTGCCTCTTGATGCTTGTGCAAGCTTTGAATGAGCACAACAAAGTGTTCCTCAACTCCCTTTCTTCTCAAGGTCATCCACAATTTATTATGGTCCACGCCATTCTTCTCAAGGTCATCCACAGTTTATTATGGTCCACACCATTCAATGCCTTTGCATAGTCAACAAAACTCAAGCAAACACCTTTCTGGTAGTCTCTGCTTTGAGTCAAGATACATCTGACATCAGCAATGATAATAGCCCTTTTTCCATCTGCTTCTGAATCAAGCCTTGTGGTAATCTGGGTACTTTAGAGAAACATATCCACAGAAACTCATATGTGTAAGAGGGAGTATTATATAAAGGTTAAGTGTATATCAAGCAAACATCCCAACCCAGTGCTGCCAAAACCTAAAAGTCCAACATTAACCCATTTGTCTAACACCAGTTCACAAAGTCCTCCTCCATCTCACAAAACACATGAATGATGCCAACTGCAGGAGGAAAGCCGAGACAGTGAATGTGTAAGCATCTCAGGGCTAGCAGGGGTCTCCACACAGCTGCTCCAGCACCCAGGGCTGCATCAGGGTAGGTCCATGCGGCTTCTCCTTGGGGATGTCTTATAGGAAATGAACCTTGCCAGCTTGAAGCAGGGAGGCAGCTCAGGCAGCTGCACCCTGGTCTGAGAGACCAAGCCATTTATCTCTCCACCCTTCAATTAACCCCACATGTTTTATCGGCCAGGTTGGCACAATAAACTTTAACTATATCAAGCCTAAACTTCTGGAAGTTTCTACTAGACGTTCTGCTGCAATCATTGATGGATGATCTTAATCAAATCTTACTTGTGTGTGATATCATTATCATTCTATAGTTTGGGCATTATGTTCAGTAATCTTTCTTTGGAATAGGCAAAAATAAGGATCTCTTCCAGTCAGTTGGTCATATAGCTGCCTTCCAAATTTCCAGGGATAGAAATTGAGTGCTTCCAGTACTTCTTCAGCTTGCCAAAACATTTCAATGGGCATCTCATCGATTCCTGGAGTCTTGGTTTTGGCTAATGACTTCAGTGCAGTTTTAACTTCTTCCTTCAGCACCACTCGTTCTTGCTTATATGCTACCTCCTGAAATGGTGAAATGTTCTCTTTGGTACAGCGACTCTGTATATTCTTTCCATCTTCTCTTGATACGTCTTGTGTTATTCAATTGTTTGCCTATAGAATCTTTCATAACCTTGCTTTCATGAAGATGCTGCCCTTTGCTTCTTCTGAGAAGCATGTTACTTCAGGATACTGAAGTTCACTGTAGAGGGCCATCTTTTATGTGGCTGAAAAGTTTTCTCTGGGATTGTCTTTTGCAATTACATAGAAGGGTAACTACAGGACACGAGATCTACATCCACAAGCTCTTCAAAGCAGTCGTCCAACCTGTGAGGTTTCTAGGAGCCAAGTAGCTAGCTCTTTCCACAGAGAATGAGTCATGTCTCCCAGATTCCGTCATTTTGTTTTAGATTAAGTTGCTGTTTCCTCTTACACCCCAATGCTTTAAGAGAATGAGGTAGTTCCTGTTGATAACCTCTCTCTCATATCTCACAGCTATCTTCTACATTCCCCAGCAAAAGCGAAATCTTTTATTTCCTGATATCTAAGTTATACTTGTATTTCCTGAGTGGGGTACCTGGTTAACATGCTCGACTTTCTTCCAACTGAAATATGGTTGGAAGTTCAACCTAGAAGCATCTAGATGAAAGAAAATGGCTTGGTGATCTACCTGCAATAAATCAGCAAATGCAATTCTAATGGAACAATTCTCATCTGCATACATGGGCTTTCTTGAGTTGGAATTGACTTCATACTAAGTAACAGTAATACAAGATTGTCAAACCCTTTTTTCACAACTAAACCTGTCTGTTTTTCAAAATCTGGTCCAATTACTAATTCCTTAAAGAGGTCTTTCCTGAAGTGTGGGATATCTATCCTCCCCATCCTATTTAATTTTATATATTAAGCCTTCCCTGAAATGACCCATCACCTTACAATAAATATATGAGGAAGCTCAGTTGAGAATCACATAGCTAATCTGAGCTCAATTTGCTGACACCACATCATGAGCTAAATAAATGTTTAATATTTTAAGCCAAGATATTCAGTAATGGCTTTTTAGGCAATAGGAGCCAGGTAATAGAAGCTAATTCTTTCAGCGTGTAGATGAGACATGCTAGATTTCTTTCAGCACAAGCAGGGAACCAGTAGAGAGGTCTGTGGAGCTGGCCCCAATCCCAAAAACATGGACTCCCCATCCCCAGAAGAATGCACTTCAGATGACATGAATCTACAGCTCAGAGAGAGAGGCACATCTGATCAGAGCACACGGGACCAAACTAAGAGAAAGGAGAGTGGAACACACCCTGGCCCATCAAGCGCTGAGGATGAAATTCCTGCTCAGAGCGAGCACCCAGTGCACAGAGAGGATCATAGGGTTTGCCCCACCACAACACACGACATCCCTCACTGACCCATAATGCTACTGGAGACAATACTGGAGACACAGTGCGGGAATTGTGCCTGATATGAGCCCACCACACTATGGTAACACACTCCTAAAGGTCAACAAACTATTTATAGGTTTTTCTTTTTATGTCCTTGTTGTTTCGGTTTGTTTTCCTTCGTTGTTTTATTTTGCTTTGTCTTGTTTTTGTGCTTATTACTATTCCTGCATGTCTATCTAGATAAGATAGGGAGGACAAACAATGTGGAGAAGAAAACAACAGGACCAATGGTTCCAGGGGAACATGGGAGTGGGGGAGGTGGGGGAAGGGTAAGGGGGTGTCAACAAACCCAGGGACAAGGGAACAACAAGTGATCTGAAATTGATGGCGAGGAGGCATAGGATGCCTGGTGTGGTTCAATCAAGGGCAATGTAACCCAGAGGAATTACTGAAACCAGAATGAAGGCCAAACATGAGAGTGGGACAAGAAGGAAGTAAAAGAAAATAGAGGAAAGAACTAGGAGGCAAAGACATTTATGGAGGTCTAAATATGAACATGTAAATATGTAAATATATTTATATATAATGATTGGGGAGTAGATTTATATACATATATTTATATGTTAAGTATTAAGGTAGCAGACGAACATTGGCCTCTATTCAAGTGCTCCCTCAATGCAAGAACACTTTGTTCTAATAACACAGCATTCTGTGATGTGCACCTTCCCCACACAATCACAGAAGAAAAAAATGGGTGTATATGCAAATGTGGTGAAGAAAGCTGGCTGAAGTCTTAAAGGCTTGAAGGTAAACAATGGCCATATACCTGAGAAGCAACAAAGTCCACATGGAAAAGCACACCTGTGTGATCATGAGGTGTTGATGGGATCAGGTATCAGGCATCAAAAAAACAGAACAAAAAATCATATCATTGTGAATGAGGAGGAGCGCAGAGTGGAGACCCAAAGCCCATCTGTAGGCAACTGGATATCCCTTACAGAAGGGTCACAGGAAGAGATGAGTCAGTCAAGGTGCAACCTAGCACTGATGAAACACACAACTTCCCTCTAGTTCTTTAGTGCTTCCCACCCCCACCCTCACTATCATGACCACAATTCTACCTTACAAATCAGGTTAGACCAGAGCATGTACATGGGTACAGATAAGAGCTTGCAACACAGGGAATCAAGGACAGATAAACCCCTCAGGACCAATAATGAGAGTAGAGATACCCGGAGGGGAAGGGGAAGGTGGGGGGTGGGGGGAAAGTGGGAATGGATCACAATGATCTACATATAATCCCCTCCCATCTGGGATGGACAACAGAAAAGTGGGTAAAGGGAAACATCGGTCAGTATAAGACAAGAAAAAAAATAATTTATAAATTATCAATGGTTCTTGAGGGAGAGAAGGTGAGAAGGTGAGAGAGGAGGGGAAACAAGCTGATTCCAAGGGCTCAAGTAGAAAGACAATGTTTTTAAAATGATAATGGCAACATAGGTACAAATGTGTTTGACATAATGAGTGGATATATGGATTGTGATGAGTTGTGTGAGCCCCAATATAATGATAAAAAAAAAAACCAAACTACTAAAGCGTCTATATGAGTTACACTAGCCTCTCTAGAAAAGTTCAATAGCTTGGTAGAGTTGCCAGATAAGCTTTGGACTGCTAAACGTAATGTTGGCAGTTCAAATTCATCGGGTGCTCTTCAGGAGAAAGATGAGGCACCCCTGCTTCTGTAACTATTTATCAAACACCGTTGGCAGCAAGGCTGGTGTTCATATCAATGCTTCATTTTGTGGAAATATTTCAGATGTCCGAGGGGTACCACCCCAAAAACAAATAAGGAAAATAGCTCTGCTGGGCAGAGCTTTTGTAGTACACATTTTTCCCACTAGCTGAGCATCTGGTCACAGTGAATTTTTTTCCCCTCAAATCTCATTTTTTGTGATGAGGCGATTGAAGAAAACAGTGTGCGGCTGTGAAATTTTGTTTCCTGCTCAGGAAAATTGTCACAGAAACTGTTGTGGTGTGGAGCACAGCTTACAAGAACAGCGCTAGAGGAAAACTCAAGTGTACGCATGGTTTTCTCATTTCAAAATAGATGAAATGTTGATTGATGACAAATCTCCTTCTAGACGTCCATCAACTTTCCTAATGGATGAAAATGTGTGCCCTTGTGCTCGAAGGTCAACAATGGACCATTGAAGAAATGGGGACTTTATCTGGACTATCGGCAAATGTTCATGGAAGGTTTGGCGATGAGAAGGGTGTCTGCGAAATGTGTCCTCTGGTTCTCACTGACCAGGAAAAAGAGCGCCGAGTGGAAACATGCCTTGTTTTGAAAGAATAGGCCCAAAGCGACCCAGGCTTGTTTTCCAAGGTCATTACTGGTGAAGAGTCATGGTGTTATTCTTCTGACCTGGAAAGTAACCATCAATCCAGCCAGTGGAAGAAGACATTGCTACCTCACCCAAAGAAAAGCTCATCAAGTGAAATCAAAGATCATGATAATGCTCACTTGTTTGATGTGAGGTGGGTAGTGTATTTGGTCTTTGTTCCACCAGGTCAGACTTTTAATTAAACTTTCTATTTATAGGTTCTGAAAAGATTACACAATAGTGTGTGACAAAAAAGGCCTGATCTGTGGCAGACAGGGGACTGGTTTTGCCACCACGACATTGGACCTCCTGATGCAGCCATCTCAGTGTGCCAGTTTTAGAACAACAAAAAAAAAAACCCCACAAAATCCAGCATGCCCCTCTTGCTCCACATACCTTACTCACCAGACCTCACTCTGTGAAACTTTTTTGTTTCCATGGATAAAGAGTGACACAAAAGGACAGTGAATTGATGACGACACAGACAAGATGACAACACAGAAAAAAATGAGGGAGGCGCTGTCAGCTATCCAAACAGTTGAGTTTGAAAAATATTTCCAAGAATGGAATCAAAGATTTGACAAATGTATTAAGTATGATGGAGAATATTTTGAAGGTGATAGGTTGCTTAGTAAAAAGATTTAAATACATAGCTATGAAAAAATACTGGTTTTTTTGGGGGGGTACCCCTTCCGTATTATTACCATCTAAATAAAACTTATAGAGGAATCACTATGCATCACAATTCAATACTTGACAGAGGATTTTGTTTGGTAAAGAAACATTATAGTACAAACTACTTAAAAATATTTGCAGCGTTTTGCAGTCAATGTCAACCCCTAGAGAAACATAACTGAACTATCATAGAAATTTAACAACATACTTGGACTTGCAGCAATCTGTTCTTGATTTATAAGAAAACATTCTAAAATGTTCTGGGACTTTTTTAATAAACAAGAAAGCTCTCAGTGTTGCCTATGTAATATCACCATTGCTGTATACTGTTACATTAGCTCATGAAGGACAAGGGAGAGGATGGGGCAAACACAATCATAGAGAATGCTTGGCACCTTCAGATTTCACCAGGTGTTTCTGAGTGCTAAGTACACCCGTGCTGCTCCTGAGTGTATAAATAAATATCTGAAATTTCTCATTCCCAAAATAAGTTCGCAATAATCTTTAGCTTTTCTACTTTGTAAGTATCCCTAACCATAAATAAATAAATATATAAGCTAATCCCTTTCATCGAGTAACTCTGTGGCATGTTTTATCTTTGCAATGAAATGCAGATGTAGGTTTCCCATTAAAAGGCAAATCCTCAATTTTCGAATCTCGAATAGCTCAGTACTTCAACAAGA
This sequence comes from Tenrec ecaudatus, assembly GCF_050624435.1. NCBI lineage: Eukaryota > Metazoa > Chordata > Mammalia > Afrosoricida > Tenrecidae > Tenrec > Tenrec ecaudatus. The sequence goes on along the minus strand of NC_134533.1, from coordinate 30,156,505 downwards.
ATTGCTGCTGATGAAATTTATGGCATTGATGAGAGTCCAATTCAAACATCTTAACTTGGATAAACAGGACTTTCATTTGATGAAGAATTTGATACATGGGCATTCACTTTAAATCCTTGCCTCTCAATATTTTGTTCTGAAGTAGTTAAACAAGTTTTGATAGCTACCTTGGATATGGTAACACTGCTTCTTCTAGTGAAATGAACTCTTTCAGATGTATTATTGCCACTTAAATATGACCTTGCCCTCGCAGAGACTGTTCCAGTGAATTATTGTGCAAGCAGCAATATTGATAGTTTTGTAAACTGCTTACCTCCTTCATGTATCAAGCCTGAACCCTTTTATTTTTATTTCTTTGAATCTTCCCCCACCCCTTCCTCTTCTCTGAAATCATTATCTTTGGGGTTTGAAAAATGTGCTTTGGTAAATCTGAAGTGGCTAATTACCCGGACAGAAAACCGCAGCCTCCAGTGGCAATGTGCTAATCTCCAGAAACACCAGTGAAAACTATAACTCCCTGAGCGCAAATTCTTTGCTAATTTATTTTCTATAAACCTGAAGGTCTCGTTTGCAAACCTGATGATTAGAACACCTTCAGGACATTGAGCCCTACTGCTTTAGTAGGAACGTTTCTAAACATGTTGGTGATTTGGCACCACTGTCTTCAGGGACTAGCCTTCAGTTGCGTTAACACACTCTCTACTTTAAATGTATGTGATTTTAGGTAGGCTTCCCACTTGCTGATTTTCGTTGTGTGTTGTCTGTCTGTCTGTTTGCTCATGTATCTGTTTTGTTCTCTTTTGTTTTGCTTTGGATATTGGCATCAGGAGTCCTTCTCGTTGGCTTTTATTTTTTAAGAAATATGTGCTCCCTTGGGAAATCCCAACAAAACTACTCACAAAAGAGTGACCACATATCAAAAAGAAGAATTAAGTTACCTGGGTGAATAATTAATGCTTCCTGAAGTTCTGTATGTAGTCTGAGATGTCAAGAAAGGAAATCTAATTACCTGACAATGGGGGAGTGGCTTCGTCACACTAGAACATGTGTGTTAGATAGAGAACCACATGGAAGCACAGACGGTGGACATTAAAACTGGGTACCGAGGCAGGAGATCCAAGGGGGTCTTCAAATAGTTGGTGGAAAATGGTTTTAAGAGTGAGATTTCCCCCATGAACTTTATTAGCTCGTTCGTAGTCGATGGAAAGCTTAAATGAAAAAAAAATCCCTCATATATCTTGTTTTAAATATTGTAAAACTATCACTGTTGTACATAGACAAAGGAAACAAATTCTATTTTTAGATGAGGTTTTAAGATTTTGATGTACTTTCCAAACTGTTTGGATACAATTAATTTTAAAAGCAATAATAATGATATTAATGTCAAATTTATACATACATTGTTATAAAACACTGTTAGAAATGTATTTCAAGAGACAGGTACTATTAAACAATGATTTCCTACATAGTAAAAATTGTTAAATTTTAGAAGAAAATAAATGGGCTGTTTACTTCAGCCTAGCAACCTATACATAGACCAGTGTTTCCCAAATTGATCGATACCGCCCCCTAGGGGATGCTGGAACAATTCAGAAAGGCTGCAAAACGGATTGTGGGCTACATATAGTACAAACGTTTTTAATTGCCAATAGCAGCTGCACCATTTTATTCTCTGAAAAGGCAGAGGTAGGCCCAAAACGGCTGGGAACCTATGCTATGTATCAATGCATAGCATTTTGTTTATTTGTTTGAAGAATCAGACATTCATCTCAAGCTCAGTTAAATACCATTACTCATTTTCTTTTTCAATTATCAATCCCTCTCAGGTTATGTCTGGCCTGAAAACATGTTACATTTACTTAAGAATTTTCCGAAGATCCTACCTGTTTCCTTGTCCTGGCTCTTAGGTTCTTCCCTCTCTATCTAACTAGGGCCACAGCCAAGAATACAAACAAACACTACCCCAGCACTGACTTCATGTATCAGTGCAGGGCAGATCTTAACTTTGAGGTTAATGGTCTGCTGTGACTGTCCTGGAATTGGTCGCAGGTCTATCTTTGAAAGCGTTTTGTAGGCGGAAGCAGATAGGACAATGGAACTTTGGGATTGGAGTCTCCATTCAGGGTAGCACCGTAGACAAGAGCTCTTCCTGTCATTGCAGCTCCACTATTTCCTCACTGGTACTCAGACTGGCCCTGTTCTCACTCATGCCTTGACATCTTGGGCTGCCCGGTCACCTAGCTCCCCTGTGATTACTGCTTCTCTTTTCCAAGAGAGACAATCAGGACCAAGGTAGCTGGAGGAGTCTTAACTTCCCTTGTCTCCAGGTGGGCACAGCAGCAGGTAGGCCCTAAATTGAGAGTGTGCATACTTAAGCATCTTGGGGTGGGTGGGGCTAGGCATTAACTGTCCCCACCCTAAGCCACTAGTTTTAGGTTACAGGTAGCTGATATTCAGTGGGGCATTCTCAAACACCTTCTATGTTTATATTGAGTGTGTCGTGTGTCCGTGCAATAAGATCGCAGTCTCTTAAGAAGATGGTGCTGCTGTGAACAGGGAAGCCAGGCCCTTTGGAAGGAAGATTAACTTCCCCAACACCCCTGGCTGGGGCATGGAGTGCTGATGTAAGGAGGTGGTGGAAAGAGGCACCCTGCAGTCAGAGGGCAAGGCTTTTGAGTGCCTGTGAACATAGGTACTTATTCTGTGAGTAGCCTCATGCTACCTATGTACCAATACATAGCAAATTAGAACAAAGTAAACCAGACAGAGTGAGCAATTGCAGAAAGGGAGACTGCTGAAACTGTATTAGACCTTTCAATGCTACATCTTTCCCACTCCTTGAGCATAAAGCCCTAGATTTTTCTTTTACACGAAGTCCCACTAATTTTATGGCCAGCCTGTCTCTTATTAGCTTATTAGCTTTCATGGGGATTCCTAACAAAAGGCCACTCTATGTCCACCAGAGAAGGAGGTGGCTCTACCTCTGACATGAAAGTGAGAGTTTCATTATTGAACCACCAAAGGCTTACAAATGTGTTCAGTTTTGTTTTTAAGTGTATTAAGTTGATATCAATTCATAATCACCTTTCTTATCTCGCTTGGGGTAGTTCCATAATCTTGTGTCCATTTGGGACTTGAGAGGATTAAGAGTGAAGAGGTGTAGTCTAGTATGTCAATTGAGTCATAACCAGTGAGGCCTCTGTGTGAGGATGGTCCTCTCCTGATAATTCTGACAACTCCTGTATTTCATCCTTGGAGGCGGGAGATACATCCTCTCTTAGCTCACTCCCTGTGAGACATCACTGTGGAGAAGACACATGGAGCGAGGCTGATGGAGCCAGACCTCTGGAGCCGGAGAAGCCACACGGAAAGCCCTGCCAGCACTGAGATGCTTACAATGCCACTGGATCTGTAAGACTTCCAAGTCAATGGCCTGTGATCTTCATTGCATATGTTTTGTGAGTCTGAAGAGGACTTTATAGATTGGTACAGACATATGGGCTATTATTGGACTTATAGACTTGGCCTGGACTGGGATGGGATGTTTTTTCAATATTGAACTGCTCTTGAATATAAAGCTGTTTCTTAAAAACATGATTTTCTGTGGATTTGTTTCTCTAGCTTACCTGGACTAACACATCACTGTCTTGGACACATCATATGCTGGCCCCATATTCACTGCTTCTCATCTCCACAGTAAGAATTCCCTACCTATGTTTACCAACTCAGTATTGTAATTTCTTTCAATCCCACTGAAGATGCCCCTCATCCACATGTGCTCCTTGCACATTTCCAATGGTGTTGATCGGTTCTCTCCACTCTGATTCACTAACACTGCATTTGCCTCGCATATTAATCTACGTCATGCAAAATTCCTTGGCAGGATCTCGGTTTCTCTTTGTGGATACGTGAAATTCCTGTTCTTTGGGCCCACACTTTCTCCAGCAAGTACTCCATCCGGCCAGAGTGCAATGTAGAGCTTTGAAGGAAGTAAGAACAACCGAGGGACCTGGTGTGCTCTCTGGGAATGTGGCAGAAACCTAGGGCCTCGTGCCTCGCACTACACTTAGTACCAGATCAGAAGTAGCTGCGGTATTTCCAATGTGTAGGGAAGAAACCTAGTTTCGAGGCCAATAACCATCTATTATACACCAGCGTGGTGCCACACACTCTTCAGAGTGGTTGTTACATTCACATAGCTTCACATGTAGTGGGATCTCTCAGTCTTTGTCTGGCACGATTAGAATTGTGGGTTTGCTCACTCCTTGAGAGGACAGGGGACACCATGTGTGCTGTCAGATGCTTTAGCATGCCCAACTTCTTCTATTACCTAGATGCCAGGGACATGTCCTGCCTCTTAGAGTGGCAGTTCAACATGTCCTCTAGATATTGCCAGTGTCTCACAGTGGCACAAATGGCTCCAATTCAGAAGTGCTTGGGTGGTGAGCTGTTGTTTTGATCATAATATGTACATATACGCCATATCTAAAGTCTTAGGCACTAAGATTAGTACATGATTCCATTCTCGAAGGGAAAAAAATGAGTCAGGGTAAAAAAAAAAAAACAACTTAAAATACCTGATAAGTTTCCTGGTTCTGGTTTTCCATCCCCTGAAATCCCAGATCAGAGACTTACCTATTGTAGTAGAGGAGAGGCAATGGCAAACTAACGGCAAGGGAGAGATACTCAAAGGGTATGTTTATGTAGTAGCCAGACACGTGAAGAGAGGAAAATTGGCCCATTGATAAAGCGATCTCCATGAGCAGAATGGATGTGAGATGGGGTGGGAGCACAGAGGTGTCTGCTTTCTACAGAAGAAACCCTATGCCCTGGCCAAAGCCCTGCAGAGAAGGCAAGATCGCAGTACAGAGTGGGCTGGAATAGGTACAGCCATGAACTGCTTTTCAGACAGATATATAAGAACTGTGCAAGGCAGAGGGCAGCAGAGATTTGGGCAGGTGATTTTAAGGGCCCGTCGTATAGGCGGAGAATATGGGTATTTTAGTAACTCCCACTGTAGCTTAAACCAAAAATACCATACAGACTCGAGTCTAAGCCGACCCGAATAACAGCCGAGGCACCTAATTCTACCACAAACGCTGCAGTAAAAAATGTGCCAAAAAAAACAAAACCTCGGCATATACATGAGTATATACGGTACTTGATATTTTCCTAATCCTACCGTAGAGCACCTTGGCGTGTTATAAAACACAAGAGCAATGTGGGGAAACACAGGCATGCACAGACATAGAAGACGAAGAATGTGCCAGAGATCGAGTTTCTGGCTGCACAGTAAGGAGCAGAATACACAGGCTATCAAGACGGCAGCCGTGGAAACCAAAGGGGTCACTTCTCCTCTTTCCTTGATGGTCCCTGAGTCTATACCTGCACAGTAGGATTTTACTCACGCATGCTTCCTCTCACAAAGTATATTTGATTACACGCATTTTAAGGAAAATTCAAATGAGCCTTCCCAAATTTAAATAAATTACTCAAGATCACGTTCATCGAAATAACAAATGGTTACTGTGTTTTCACCATGGGAGTGCAATGATGGGTCCCCACAGACAATAAGCCGGGCCCTGATGGAGCAATCACCTCATCAGAAAATTCATGTACACGATATGGTAAGGAAGGTTAAAAGGGGCATCAAAATAGCCCCTTCTGAGAGAATGATATCTGAGCAGAGAGGGTTTTCCTGAGGATGGCAGTGGAGCTAAAATATAGGAGAAAGTGCAGTTAAGTAGGACATTGGTCCTCAAATGATTGTCAACCCTCCTTTTCCACAGACTCTGCATCCACAGATTCAACCAACACGTAAATAGAAAATAAAATTGCTCCTAAGATGCGATTAAATGGTCAAAGCAATCCTTCAAATCTAAGAGGGGCCAGAAAGTACAATGTACATAGCATTTACATGGTGTTTGGTGTTATAAGCCACCTAGAGACACACCATGCCACTTTACATAAGGAACTAAGGCATATTTTGGTGTCCACCGAGGGGAGGGGCTGGGGCAGGGATGGACTTGTGTGGAAGGAGGGCCAATCCCCTGCCTTTACTTAGGGATGACTGTACTTTTGTCATTGAGTGACTCTCTGGACCAGAGCAACACAGTAAGCCAGAAGTGCTGGAGCAGGGCTTCCAATGGTGACTCTACATTGTCACGAAGCCCACGTTCTAGGCAGGAGGTGTCCCTGACCTATTATGCCACCAGGGCCCTGTAGAAGCTCTGTAGAAGCTAAAACACAAAGGGCAGATTCTCCCGTTCATATTCTCCATGGGATAAACCGGGATGGGCTCTGAGAGTTCACACTGCTAACACCCTCTTACACAATCCGGTGCTGTTGGTGTTACTGGCCAGGGAACCACATCTGGGGTCCCAGGGAACATTTGAAGTAAATTCCAAACTCCCTGCCATCAAGTCAACTCTGAGTCATGGCAACCTGATAGGGCAGGGTAGATGTTTCCGAGACTGGAACTGTTTAATGGAATAGAAAGCCTCATCTTTCTCCCATGGTGTGGTTGGTGGTTTCGGACCTCTAACTTTTCAGTTAGCAGCCCAATGCATAACCCACTAGGCCCCCGGGGATCCTAAGTAAACAGTTCCAAGAGAAGAAGCTTCCACAACATTCTGAGCTTTTCTCACAGCCTTCTGAACAGCACTGTGCTTATACAAATGAAGTGCAGGAGGCTGAGGTTCAGGGGCTTGCCCTTTCACTCTGAAGCAATAGCAGCCTGAAGGCCACCTCTCTGCTCTGCTAACTTGCAGCCAGGAAATCTGTTCTCCCAGTGTGCCAGAGCACTGTGCAGCCCCGCCTGCCCTCACTCTGGGACTACACATTGTCTGCGTGGTTCTGATTCAATAAAAGGCGAACAGCAGCCCTGTTACCTAAAAGGAGTGAGCCCGTTTGCCTGGTGTATCTTGTCTTTGCATGAGAGCATGCTGACTATTTTAAGCAACACTTCAGGACATTCTTCCTTTTCTTTCAGATGGAGTACTTAATCTCACTAAAAACATATTCCTGCTCCCAGGAGTGCCCTTGAACTAATAATGCAGAAACTCCGACTCCGGTGGGTCTTTCTGATATGGCTTTTGAAGAGAGTAAATTTACTAATCAATACAAATTACAATTTTTCAACTGGCAATGGGGCAAGCCAGGCCCAGCCTCGGCTGCTTTGCTATTCACAGCCTGCACTCTCAGGGCTGGTGGAGAGGAGCGAAGCCACAGAGACACTCCACAAACAGAGATCAAACAGAGAAAGAGAGTGTTTGAGAAGAGCTCAGCATGGGACTACGCTCATGACCAGGGCTACATAGACAATCCGAAGAGCTACCTGGGGTTAAAGAGTTTTAAGGAACGCTATCAAACATTATGCTTCAGGAGTACGGAATGATAACTTCTCTTGGCAGTTTCCCCTGTTTCGTGCTTACACAACATCTACACGTGCGTGCGCGCACACGCGCGCCCACACACACACATATACAAACACACAAATCTGAAAAACCAAACTCACTGCTATCCAGTTAATCTTGACTCAGAGTGACCCCATAGGACAGAGTAAAACTATCTCTTTATGTTTCCCAAGACTTTAAACCTTCATGAGAGCAAACAGACTTATCTGTCCCCTGACAGCAGTTGGTGAATTTGAACCAGTGACCATGCAGTTAGCATCTCAATGCATCACTGGGAATATATATAAACACACACATATACATATTTAGACTTATATATACACACATACATACATGAGCACATGTACACGTATGTTTATATGCCATACGTATCAGCTATAACATTATCAGACTTGATGACAGTGTCTCTGGAGATAGACCTGGCAATCAGCTTCTGAATGACCCAGGCTTAGACAAAGTTTTGAAGAGTATCTGTTTACACACCTGGCGTTGCTATGAATCTGAATAAACTCAAAGGCAACTAACTAAAATGTGCATATGCATATCTACGTTAGCACGTGTGCACACACACGTGTGTGTGTTTGAATGGTGACAAAGGAGCAAACACACAAACATAGAGAAGGCAGTGAGAGAATGGAGACGGGTGCGAGGCCTGGCATTGGTTTGTAGGACCCATATTCTGATACTGCGTAATTCTGGGCAAAATAGTAACCTATTCTACAGCTAAATTTCCCCATCTTCAAAATGAAGGCAGTGGATGTGATATTTTCCCCAATAGTTTTATGAATATAAAAAGTACATATCATACACTTCCAGAGTTAAGTTATATTTTTTAAGATTGTAAATATATCATCACAATCTGTTCTAGTGCCTCCTCTACACTCCTGTATTCAGGAGTTATTTGCTCCCCAATTCCCCTCAACCTCCCTCCTACAGCCTCAATAAAATATTCCATCAGTTATTGTTACTGTGCAGCCACTGTTTCTGTTTTTCATAAACTGAGAATCATAACAGAAACAATAGCAAAAAACATAAAAAAATAAAGAAAGAAAAGAACACCAGGGATATTAAAACACTCCAGAGAGAACATTTCTGTTGTGGACCAAGCAAAAAATATTTAAACCCAGAGCAAATTCAGGATGTGTCAAGAGGGAGGTCTGCTGACCTGGTCTGCAATTGTACCATAGTTCCAGCAACCATAAACAGTTACAGTAATCTCTGATAACAAGGCTCTTCACGTGCTTAAACTGTAGCCTGGATATGATATTTAAAGACTTTTCTGGACTGTTTCCTGTATATAAACCCAACCCACTGCCATTGAATGGATTCCAACTCATCATCACTTATCGGGCAGACTAACAGTGCACGCTGGGGTTTCTGAAAGTGTACAATTTTATGAAAGCAAGCCATATTATCCTTTTCCCACAGACCAGCTGGTGAGTTTGAACCTGTGACCTTGTGTTTAGCAGCTCAGTATTTAATCCACTGTACTGCCAGGACTCCTGCGTCCAGAGTAGTAAAACCTGTTTCGAGGTGTGTGTTTCATTTTCAGTAGTTTCTTCCCCTGCGTAAGGACATTGAGAATTCTCCTTCTCATTTTAATTAAAATGAGACATTCTCACCAAATCCTTTATAGCTACTCAAAACTTCAACACCATGCAGATTTGGCTAAATTAAAACAAGGTGAAGATAATTTTAGAAGAAAGATCTATTTTGAAATGAACAGATCATCTTCTTTCCCATTACACAACATCCCTAACAACGGGGACCATGCTTACTTGCTAAAGCGTTGGAAGCTCAAATACTATCCAGGTCACGTTCAACATCATAGCTTTTGGCCTGATTTGTTTCCAAGGGATACCTCTCTAGCTCATGGACCACTAACCTGCCCAACCAATTCCTTTATTCTAGGGAATCTCTCTAGTACGGCGGTTCTCAGCCTGTGGGTCGAGAACCCTTTGGGGGGTCAAATGACTGTTTCACAGCGATCGCCTGATTCATAACAGTAGCAAAATGACAGTGATGAAGTAGCAATGAAAATAATGTTATGGTTGGGGGTGGTCACCACCACATGAGGAACTGTATGAAAGGGTCTCGGCATTAGGAAGCTTGAGAACCACTGCTCTAGTAGAAAGTAAGCTATTTCATTTAGATGTTAATTGTTTAAGTGATAAAAACAAAAAGATAAGCGCGAATATATTTTTTGCCTTTGTCCCTTTGCTAAAGACCCTGTCGGTTCAGTGGTTAAGTATTCAGCTGCTAACTGACAGGTTAGAAGTTCAAGTTCACCATTCACTGGGTGGTGGGGGTGGGGGTCTGCTTTCCCAAGATTTACAACCTATGAGTCAGAATCTAATTGGTGGCAGTGAGCTCTCCTTCAGTTTATGTATGAGGGGTCTCCACAAAGTTTGTGCAGCAATGGAATGAACATATAATGGGATTTTCTACAAATTTTTGAAGCCGACTTACATATTCCATATGCACATTTATGTCCTTTATCATATGTAACCCTTTATCACAGCTTTCCTGTGAGGAAGGCACAATCATTACCCTCATATTTTACATGAAGAAACTGGGACAAATCTAATGTTTTCAAAGTTTTGCTTTGATTTCAGGTTTTTCTTAATTAGGAACTCTGCCCATTCTACCTCTCTTGGCTACCTCGCTACTTAAGACTCAGGAGCAAAACTAGAAAGGGGGGAAAAAGTTTACTGCTGACCTACTGTGGTGGTGGATAAAATGCCCAACAGAGTCTAGAAGGAGCTGGGGAAGGGGAATCCAGCCATGGAGTAATGACTCGACTAGCTTCCACTGAAAAGATTCTGACTCATTGGTTAGACTCTGACTCATGGTGTGACAGAGTTCAACTGTCAGGCTTTTGATTGCTGATTTTTGGGAAATGGATCATATAAGATGTTGTGGAGTTAAAAGGTCAAGCACCAGAGAGAGGTGTACCTGTGGGTGCCATTGGGAAGAAGCACTAAACCAAAAATTGAACCTTTCACATATCTAATCTTGAAATGCAAGCTGATAACTTCCCTAATACCCCATAATCCCAAGCATTCTCTGTGAGTTCTGGGTGGCCCATAGAATGAATTTTCTAACCCAGCAGAGCACGAGAAAGGGTCTGGGGAGGGCCAGTTAGTGTCCTACTTGATAAACAAGGGTGAAGGGTAGAGGCAGGGCTCCTAGAAAGTGGCCTTGGACAGATGTTGAGTTTGACTCTTTTTCTTCCTTGTGAAGTCAGAGGACGTAGGTAGCGACACATACTCTGTCCTTTCATAAACTCCTAGACATGTGATGCCCATTGCTATGGGTTGAATCCTGTTCCCTCAGTGATATGGTTCAAGTCCTGAGCCCTGGTTTCTGTGCATGTGACCTTCCTTATGAAATAGGAGAGACTTTATAGAGGTAGTCAACTGTTGACAAGGTCACATTAGATTGGGATGGCTCCTAAATCCAAGGAATGGTGTCTTAATAAAAGAAAAAACATTTCAACAAAGATGCAACTAGAAAGAAGGTGGCTGGTCATCTAACGATGAAGTAAAATTTTGGAGGGAACCATCACAAACCCAGGCAGATCAAGGACTTTCAGCCCCCAGCAGAGCCTGGGGTGAGTCAAGGAAAGATTCTTCCCAAGAACTTTCAGAGAAACGCAACCCTACCGAGACCTGGCTTTTATATTCAGGATCTCTTGGGGAATTCAACACTCCATTGTATGGCCCTGAGTTTGTGCTAGGAATCGAATACATCTATCCTCACCAAAAATGTGTGTTCCCAGTGAAACACAGAAGCAGCACAAAACCATCAGCTCTGGAAGAAATATCAGCACAGGGCAAGGCAAGACTCCCACTGTGCGTGAACAAAGTCAGCATGGAGAGTAAAGTGATAGAGCAGGGGGTTAACAAAGGTTCATGGGAAAATTCTATGATTTTTAAAATTCCATCAGTTCCACAAACTTTTTGAAGTCTCCTGTTTGTGTCACTGAAAGCCTAGAAACCACGGAAAAAATCAGGAGTTGTGATCATAAGAAGTTGCCACCTTTTCTTTGAGAAAAAGGCAAGATTCAAAGTTAGGTTGTTTGTGAAAAATAACTGAAAGGTGAACGTTCTCATTCCTGAGACATAATTAATATTAAAAGAACAAAAATGCAAAGTTACTTCCAAACTTTGTAGCATGAGACTACTATGTCAGAACTACCGTAAGAACCATGGTAATGAGAACTTGTTAAGCATGTTTTTCCTTTTGTTCCATTGTATGTACTTGGAATCAGTGAATAGCTGTAACTATTTGCACTGCATTAATGAAGCTAGGCTTCAGAGAGGTTAATTGACTTGTCTAAGACCACAGGATGGGTTGTGCGTGGGGTCGCGCTGAGTGGAAACCCATGTGATGACGTCTAACAACAATTCACAACACAAGGTCACAATCAGGGACAATGTCTGCAGTCCCAGCTCTTAGGCAGCGGTTCTCAACCTGTGGGTCGTGACCCCTCAGAGGACAGAATGCCCCTTACACAGCGGTCGCCTAAGACCATCAAAAAACACGTATTTTCAATGGTCTTAGGAATTGAGACACTGCTCCCCTATCCGTCTCCAGGCGGGTCCGCCCACATGCATCTGCCCACAAAGACTGTTACTCAGGCTACACCATGCTTCAAGACAAACTTTCATTTATTGGTCATTAGAAATAAATATTTCACAATATATAATTGCATATTGTTTTGTGATGAATCACTCTATGTTCCATGCTTAATAACGGAAATACATCCTGCATATCGGATATTTACATGATGATTCAAAACAGTAGCAAAACTACAGGTATGAAGTAACAATGAAAATAATTCTATGGTTGGGGGTCACATGACATGAGGAACTGTATGAAAGGGTCGTGACCTGAGGAAGGTGGAGAACCACTGCTCTGAGGACTCTGAGTCCCCTTTGTGATCTTTCCACTCTGACCACAAAGTCCCTCAGAACCATATTTTGAAAATTCACTCAAACATCACTTCATAGTGACAGAATCCCTAGTTTCCATTTCCAAAAAATATGATTACCCAAAGTCGATCCTGCCTCATGACAACCCCACGTGGCAGAGGAGAACTGTTTTCCATAAAGGTTTCAATGGTCAGCGTTTCAGAAGCAAGTCAACACACCTTTCTTCAGGGCCGCTGGGTGGATTCAAACCACAAACCTTTGGGCTCTAACCAAGGACATTAACCATTTCTGCCACCCAGTGTCTTCTACCACAAAGACGCACAGATTTATTCCAGCATCTTCCTGGTTTTGTTTATTGGTTGGTTCGTTGGTTGTTATTGTTGTTTTCCTTAATGCCATGAATAGTTAATTTTGGCAAATCCCATCACGTGTCCCACAGTCTTGTTCAGAGTAGAAATGAATCTATTGCCGCAGATGCCGTTATCCAATCCTCTTTATGCAAGGAGCAAAGTGGGGACTCTTGATACAAGATCACTCCCCTCATTGTCTATCCTTGTACACATTGACTTAGCTGTCAGACTACAGTAACACAACAAAGAGAGGGGGGTGTAGGCAAGGGGGCCCAAGAATGTGGGCACGATGAGCTTATGATCTGCATAATATGTTAAACCTTGAAATCGTTTAACAACCAAGCCTATAAGCAAGTCTGTGGGCCAGCTGTTCATTGTGAAGTTTGATCACTTAAAGTTTAGAAGCTGTTTTGATTTGTTTGGATGCATGGTTCAGAATGCGCTCCCTTATAACTTGTCAGTCGTGGGTGCTTTTGCTGCATTTCCCTCTGAAATAAGAGGGGAAGTCATCCTAAGAGAAAAGAGGCCACACAAGGTATTTGAAAAACCCAACTATTTTTAGTGTTAGAACTAAGAAAAGCATCACTTTTACTATCTTCCCAGGAGCCTGGGACCAGAAGAGAGAAAAGAGATTCTGAAGTTTCTCTACTTACCCTTTCTTATACTCAATAACATTCAGCTACAAGCCAAACAAGACAAAACCAGAAAGATGTTGCTGTTCCCTTTAACATAAATATGTTTTTAAGATAAGCACTTGATTAGCTCAGCTTCTGCTTTAACAATTAAAAAAGAATCACCCGGTGTTGTTTCAGACCAAAAGCCCTCTGCTGTAACTCCATGCCCACTCGATATATTATCTCGCTACTGAGAAAGCACCTACCTCACAGACTGGTACATAAGAAGCACTAAAATAATTAGCTGCTAAATATCAGGTGAGAAAGTAAAGGGCACCATAAACTGTCTTTTTCACTGTAAAGAGAAATATGGAATGCCCTCTGCCATCTTCACCGTAAACCCAAATCCTTTACGCTTTCAAGACATAGCTCATGAACTTACCCACTTTATCTTCTATGAAGATTTTTATGTTCTTTAATTTATTATAGATTGGAACTTTTGTTATCTATCTATCTATCTATCATCTATCTATCTAAGTTTATTGTTTATTGGGGTTTTGTTTGTTTTTAATTGCATGTAAAGATTCCTTCAATTAGATGCAAATCTTCTCAGCAACCACAATTTGGGACTGACCCATAGGAGCCAGGAAGGTGGTGGTTTTGACATGAAGGAAAGATGGCTACAGGATAATTTCGCTGCAGTTCATTTGCTGCCTAAATTCCTGACTCTTCCTACATGTTGCCCCTTCTTGTTGTTTAATGGCTCTACTAGCATTTTGTAGTTGTTCTTTGGCTCAATGGAGTGAGGCTCTGTACCTGGTACAGCAGGCATCTCCTACACCTTCATAGTGATAGCACTCTATAGTAGGCATTCATTAAGTGGCTGTTGGAAGATTGAATGAAGAAACAGAGGTAAAAGAGGAATGTAAGTTTTCCACTAGACCAAACTGAGTTTATCAGAATTGAACAATAGATAGGAATTTTGGCCAGAAATATGAATCAAAAAACAGGTTTTTTGCCTATTGTGGCCCATGCCAAATAGCATTTCAGTACAATGTTAACATTAGTCCATGTTTGAATTGATTTTGGGTCCAGCAAAGAAGAAAACAGAGAATTTCCTCTCCCAGAATGTCTTGGCAAAATATAGTCTGGATGAAAAAAAGGCATGGCCAGTGTATTCCTATTCAGTACAAGGACAAATCCTGATAAACACTCAATAATCCACCCATTTAAGTCTCCATCCCTCCTTCTGGCATTAAAATAGATTCAGCCTAGAAGTCTGAGGGTTTTAGTTTTCTTGATAATCTGTTAGTTTCAGGACTTTATAATCACTCACTTCCCATTCTAATCGAGAATTTTTTTTTACTAGTACTATACTTGTTGGATCCTTACAAAACCACTATATTTAGGAATTATTTTATGCTCTTATGACAGAAGAATTACCTGAGGCTTAGAGAGATTATTCCAGTTACCAAAAATCACACAGAAAATTGTGATGCACCTAGAGCCCAACATGAAGTGTTCTTACCTACAAGTCTACCTTCAAACGCACTTCTGTATTCAGTGTTTCTCAGTAGGACACTGCTGACATCATGGCAAGGCACTTATTTGATTAGCAGAAATATCTGTCACATCCCTGGTGAAGTATCCTGAAGTGTTATGACACTGCAGTCCCACTGCCCTACATGTTCTGAGAATCATGGCAGTAAATTTAGAAGACCCTATAGAGAGATGTCTCTACCCTAATCTGCTAGGTAATTCAAACTTTTCAAATTGGTGATAACTGTATTCCCCAAGGCCACATTGGAACCTGGAATATTGCTAACATAAATCTCCCATGAATAAATAAGACATTTGGGTAGAACAAATAAGACATTTCCTTTGGTACATTTAGCACATGGCACTTTTATATCCATTTGATTTGATTACATTCTCGGGAGCGTATCACTTTTATCATAGACGTATCATTATCAGGCGGGAGTCATATACACAAATGTCATAGTGGTGTCAAAGGCGGAAATACTCAAGGTATTGTTGTCAAAATACAACTTGGATTTTTCAACACCAACCCGGATAGGGTAAGTTAGTACACTGATCCCCTGATCAGATTATCTGCACCCTAGCCTCGGCACTGTCACTAGATATATCTTCCTAATAGTCACTTTCACAATGGTATGTCCTACCATACAACATGACTACATTGTTTGGGCTTTCTCATTCCCGATTTTCAAGATCCTCCGCTGTCTTGATTTCAGCTGAATGTCCATCTCGACCTTCTGTTCCTTGTCAAGGATCATTGACTCCCAATTCTCACTACTACAGGCTCTTTACTATTTGCTTGAGCTGTTTATTCTTATACCTTCATACATTTGGGTTTTTTTATTGTTCTTTCTAAGACTTTCTTTCGGACTGCTTATCCATGAGAGATCGATCCTTAATAGTCTAATATGTCCTCCTCCCCTGGCTATGCGAACCGTAAATTCATTTATGCTTCTTCTAAAGGCCTCACAATTCCCCTAATCTGATTGGTAATAATTATTTGTTACTTTTGAAAGGACATATTCCTATGTCTGCAAATCCAGGTATTATGCTTCCATAGGCCTGAAGTCAGGTGATAAATCTGGATCCAAATGATCCAGGTAATCACTGATCAACCAAATTCAGGGTTCACTCAGCTAGCACATCTAACTATTTTGTACCAATTGATAGCTGAATTTTAATGTTATCAACATTATCACAATAAACCTAATTATAATTTAGTCATTTAATATATCATTATTTTTTTGGATGGGTAGATCCATGCCTTATTCATCAAGGTCTAAATTTATATAAAGCACTTGAATAGTTTCTAATGAATATGTCATGAATCACTAGCAAGATTCTATTCAATAATACACTTGATGATATTTCTTACACCCAAAGAATACATATATTAGAATGCATATTCTAATAGCAAATAAAATGTTCTATTTTGTATTCCACAAATTTTTTAATGGACACTTGTTAGAGCTCCCTTTTGTCTAAAAAAAAAAGTAAGATGACTTCTAAGGGTACTAAGTTTCAGAAACTTTGAACAGAGCTGTATTATTGTACTCTGCTGGTCTCACAAAATAATTTAGCAGGTACAAATATTGTGGGATCCATCCTGATAATCTCATTTGAAATCTCAGTTGGAGACACATTCTGTATAGCTTTGATAAAGGTGAAAATCCATGTGTGTAAATTGTGTTCATGTGAAAAGAATCAAAGTGAAAATGAATGCTAGTCTACTGAAGGAAGGATATTTTTAATCTAAATAATAAATACGAGGGGGCGTCAAAATAAAATGGAATTTTTTCAAAGCTATGTATTAAATTTTTATTTAAACCACCTTATCACCTTCAAAGTACTCTCTGTTAAACTTTATACATTTGTCAAATCTGTGATTCCATTCTTGGAAACATTTTCAAACTCATGTTTAGATGGCTGACAGTACCTCTCTCATTTTTTTTCCCTTCATCTCTTTTATGTCACCAAATTGCTGTCCTTTCATGTCCCTCAACATTTGTGGAAACAAAAAGAGGTGGCACTGAGTGAGTTCAGGTGCATAAGGTATGTGGCACAAGAGAGGCATGCTTTTTTTTTTGCCCAAAACGGGCATACTGTGATGCTTGTGTGAGCAGGTATGCTGTCGTGGTAGCAAAACCAGTGACCCATCTGCCACAAATCAGACGTTTTTGTCACACACTGTTATGCTATCTTTCAGAACCTCCAAATAGAAAGCTTGATTAAGAGTCTGGCCTGGTGGAACAAACTCCAAATGCACTACAAGTAGACATTTTCATCCACTCAGGAAGTTGACAGAGGTTCAGACTGAGGCTTTTCATCAGTTGACATTTCACATTTTTTGAAACAAGAAAACCACTCATACACTTGACTTTTTCCCAGAGTGCTGTCCTTGTAAGCTGTGTTCAAAATTACAACAGTTTCTGCAGCATTTTCCCCGAGCAAGAAAGAAAATCTCACAACTGCATGCTGTCCTGTTAAATCAGCCATCACAACACACTAGGTTAGAGCAAGATTGCTTTTATGATAAAATTCACTGTTACTAGAGAGAACTTTCTCAGGTAATGCCACTGGGTGCACTAACTCAGAGCCAGTTGCTTGATGGTTGCCTAGCGAGAAAAATGCATACTATGAAAGCTCCTCTCTACCCTGCACAATTCCAGGTTTTTGGGAGGTACCCTCTATACACTTTTGGTAACTATGAAAGAAAAAATTTGCACAAAGTTATTGTAAGACAGAAAGGAAAAAAAAACAAATACTAAAGAAGATAGCTACCAAAAGCAGAGTGCATAAAATTAAGGATAATGGGAGTTGAAAGCAAAGTGAGAAAGGAAAGAGAAAAAAGTCAAGAATCTTTATGGAATTTGCACCTAGTGATTATAAAGGCTAGACTCTATAACAGATACAGTTTATTCTAATTAGAGTCTTCTTTAAGTAAAATAATTCACAGTAATACATTAAGTATTGATATTGAAAGGCATCCTGTAAGTAAGAAGTTAAACATTTCATTTGTATTATTATTACAATATAACCACTTTTGTTCATGGCTATTCATGTTATTCTGTTTAGGAGCCCCAGAAATGCTTGAATGTGCCTTGCACTTGGGTCCCCTACTGGTTGTGACTTCCCAGAGAAGGGTATTCACAACACAGACCAAAAGAAAGGAGGATCTTTAAAAGACCAAGGCAAAATACAATCTAACTCTCTGTTTATTATTGTGAGACCTTATACCTGAGACACCAAAGGCACTCTGACTAACGGGAATGGAACTCTGGCAAAAGACAATGACTTGGTAGAGAAAGGAAGTATGCTTGAGGGCAATTATTAACAATGCTGTTAATTGGCTAGTTGACTCATTTGAACCCTATGGGACACAGTAAAACTTCCTAGATGGTTTCCTAGATGGAAAGATTGTTATGATCCAATCCCTAGATCTTTTCTACTGTGGAAGATCAAATCTCCAGCCTTTCAATGAACAGCCGGACATTTAGCCATTACGCCTTCAGGGCTTCTTCACTAATGACACAGATAGGAGTGTATCTGCATTTGAACACTAAACATACAATGTAAGCCACTGGGGCATAATTCTCCCTCCAAAAAATACACCAGGAACAACTCTTGATATTTACCAAATGAATTATCATTTAGAGATTGATGTCTGAGTTGAAGTGGGTAGCTGGGCACCTGCCCAAGCAGGCAAGGAAAAGAACTGCTTACTGCCAAGCCTCGCTTCCTGGGCTTCAGTCACATCTTGTGACTGTGTTGGCTCCGGTCCTAATAGTCAAGTGAGTTTAATTCCCAGCAACACGACATGGGAGGTGTGCAGACACAAACTTGGAATGCTAATGTAGAAAATCCAATACCCATCTTAACAGCCTTGATGGAAAAAGCAAAGCTCATGTACCTAGCAGACGGTAGCTAAATGTCAGCACAGGCTAATGAGCAGATATGGATAATGTATAGAGAATCAGGCAACACCGATTCTCTAGAATGTGGCTAAAAACCTAGAATACAGTAGTCTGTGCCTCTACGTGACAGAAAAGGACTTTGCCAAGCGCGCTAACTTTATAACACAGAAGAGCTGCTCAGGCCTGAGAGCCCATTTTCTTGTAATTTAGACCCACATGTCACTTAAGTGATTATCTGATACCCGGGTCACGACAGCTTAGAATAAACGGGAAGTGGAGAAGTGGAGAACTGTTATAGGACAGCACACATTTCAGAAAAAAGTGAAGTCTCATACAGAGACTTAAAGAAGGTACAATAATTCATAATGCGAGCAGTCTGGGTCTATTTATATAGGTGTTAATAATTCTATATTGTTCTATATAGTTGGTGGGAAAGTCTCTCTCTCTTTACTCCATCTTTCTATGGATTCTTAGAAGCCCCCGTGTGCATGCTTTCATGAGAAATATGGTCATTTTTATTGTGACCACAGGCTGCTGCCCTTATTGGGTGAGATGTTATGGTAAGAATGTGAAGTGTGACTTTTCCCCTCTTTCAGGATGGTCTGCGTGCTTCAGAAATGTGGATGTACCTCTGAGAGCACACACGGAGGCATTTCAGGCCATTTCCTCCCTGCTGCTCCTTTTTGGCCATGTTTCAGTCTATCATCTTAAAATGTGCTATAAACCTAATGGCCGAAAAGATGTGCTCAAAGAAGAAGGCTTTGATTTTAGATACAGTATTTCTGTTAACAATATATAAACCTATTGGTAGAGAAGATATGCTCAAAGAAGAAAACTTTGATTCTACACACTGTATTTCTATTAACAATGTCTAATAGATTAAGAGGGATGAGATATATAGATATAATTTATAAACAAGACCATAAATATAGTGTGTGTGTGTTTACACATACTCTTTATCAGTAGAAGAATCAGTGTGTGTTTTTATTAATTGCACTTCTGAGGTCTAAGATAGATTTCAATCCCTTTCCTGTAGTTTCTGGACATAAGATTACACCAACCTGAACTCCGTATCTACTTCCTTTACAAAAATAAATCTGGAATATATTGCCTATGATCACTAGCTTTATAAATATCAGATCAAAATTTTGCTGCCATTTCTCCATCACAAGCTATTCGGGACATCATGGTCTTATCCACATCAATATTTACTGGGTGACCCTAATCTCCATTTGATTAAGCCAAACAAACCCCAACAGACATTAGTCTCCCTTTCTCCGCTGAGCAAAGTGTTTTCATAGCATTAAATAAACCTAAGCTAGAAAGGTGAGGGCATTTTAATTTCAGTGACTGACAGAACCTGTTAAAAATTGGTTTTAATTGGCAGTTTTCAAAAATTACATGAAAAATTGTCAGTAAGCACCTGCTATCTAGGTAGAACTACATTCTCTCTATAGCTAGAAACTTGAAGTAATCTATTCTGAGGGGTCCTGGGAGCATTTAGATGATTGTAGCGGTAACTTTGGTTGTCATAATAATTGTTGAAAACCAAGATGTCCCATCAGACATACAAACAGGTGAAGAAGAAAAAAATAAACTTTTTATTAAATATCTAAAGCTAAAGTCACTTTAAAATACAAATTAAAAGACTTTTGAAAACTTTAAATACACAATGATTTCCCCCCAACAATTCAAAGTCATGTAAATAAAAAGAAGACAGCACTATGTTACATTCAGCATTTACTAGGAGTAATTCATCATTTCAGAAAATTATATCCGAAATGATCATGCCACTCTTGGTTTTGAAGTCACCAACTCAATGGACTGATAGATCCAGTTATCATTCATGACCTGGTTCAAATTTAAATTAAGACATCTGCCTGTTTTGTTATTTCCTGGGGTCTCTATTCCCGCAAAGAGTTACAGTCTTAGAAACCTACCTGAGCAGGGCAGTTCTACTCTGCTCTATAGGGTAGTTAGAATTCGGCAGTCATTCTCTGGCAGAGAGTTGTTTTGTTTCTGAGATAAATGAGTCTGGCTATTTCCTATCAGCACAAAAAATTTAAAGGTTATATTTTAATATTGATGTATTATTTAATTATATGGAATATGTCTTGTTAACCATGCATTTTAGTTCTGGAAAGCAAAGGACAATTACAAATATTTGTTATGTAAGGGGCCTGTCTTACTTATTTGGACATTTCATAAGAAAAGACTAATAAAGTAAAAAGATCGTGTTTACTAAAGCAGGGGAGAGATGGGGGGAAACAGAGAAAGGGGAGAAATGGGGAACTGATCACAATGATAGATGTATTACCTCCCCCTCCAGGGACAAGCACAAAAACATGAGTGAAAGGATACAACAGCGGCTATAAGATATGAAAGTAATAATTAATAATGTCTCAAGGATTCACGAGGAAGGGAGAGTGGGAAATGGGGGAGTGGGTGGAAAGGAGCTGATACCAAGGGATCAAGTAGAAAGAAAATGTTTTGAAAATGATGGCCCAGCCAGGGCCAACCTGACCCCACCGTGGAAGTGTGTGCCACAGAGAACGACACTAGACCTTCTGGTGGGGGAAAGAACCGACCTACCACACCAAGGCGGAAGCAAACCAAGAAGGAATAAGAGGAAGAGACAGTTGGCCTAGACTCCACATGGGCACACCAAGCCCAGTGGATGAGGTCCCTGCATGGACCTGCTGGGACACAGAGAGGACTGTGGGACTACCAACAGCTCAAGACATGTTGTCCCCTAACTGGAGCATACGGAGACAAGGGACAATAATGGGGACACATGGCAAGGAGACAGTGGGGGAATGGGGCATAACAGATCAGCAATTGGAGTAAAGCTGAACACAGAGCCCCTGAGGAGCCCCAAGAATGGACTTCAGGCAAGGAGGGGCAGCCCCCGGGTCTCCTTCAGGACCAGGGGAAGGGTCTCATGGTGACCAGCAAACAGACCTAGATCTATGTAAGGTTTCTTTTCTTTCTTTCGTTCGTTCTTTCTTTCTTTCTTTCTTCCTTTCTTTTTTTCTTTTCTCTCATTTTTTTCTCTTTCCTTTTCTTTCGTCAACTGCAGGTTTTCTTATTGTTTGGACTAGGAAATAGATGGTTTTCCTTAATTATATGGATTGGACCATAGGAGGGAAGCCTGGGGAGAAGACAATGGGGCCAGTGGTCCCTGAAGGTAGGGGGGGAAGAAGGAGGTGGGGAGAAGGGTGTGGTGAGTGGATGGCGTCATGGACAGGGGAACAACTAGGGAAGAGGAACCGGCATCTAGGAGAGGGTAGAGATCCTGTGAGTATTAGAGCAACACCAAGCTAGTGGAGAGGAAGCACTAAGAGGTGGAAGAAGGGGGAAAGTGATGGCTGGGCAGGAGGAGGCAAAAGGAAACAGAGGCAAGCTCTAGGAAACAAAGGCATAGATGGGGAGATTAACAGAGGTGTGCACTTATGCAAATACATTAATCCTTAACACTAGTGGTATTGGCCTATGTAAATATATTTATAAGGCAATACACTGAAGCTGAAGATGGGCCTTGGGCCTCAGTTCATACCTTCCCTCAATACAAGAACACTTTGTTCTAACTAATTGACATATGTGATGCTCCACCTACCTCCACCACCCCTCCCTGCCACACACGATTGCTGAAGACAAAATAGGTGCATAAGCAGATGTGATGAAAACAGAAGATGGGGCCCAGTTATTAAAAGACATAGTGTCTGGAGTCTTAAAGGCTTGTTTAAACAAGCGGCCATCCAACCATGAAGAAACAAGTTCACATGGAAGAAGCACATCAGTCAGTGTGATCGTGAGGTGTCATCGAAACTGAGCAATGGGCATCAGAAGATTCACAACAAACAGTAAACAAACAAAAATGCATTTGTGAGAAGGGAGGGGGTTGAAGCGCAGACCCAAAGCCCATCTATGGACAATGGAACATCCCCCCACAGAGGGGTCGCAGGAGGGGATGAGTCAATCAGGGTGCAGTAAAGCACTAATGGGTCACTCAATATACCTCTGTTCGCTGGAGGCCTCCTCACCCCCGCCATCACAACCTCAGTGATAAGAAAAAAAATCAAGCCTCAAGTTGCAATCTTGTAAGATTCTATGAGCAAAATATTGACTGATGCAGAAAGCAACAAGAGATGATGGATAGAATAAACAGAGTCACTGTACCAAAAATAACCAGTCAATATTCCGCCATTTCAGGAAGTAGCATATGAGCAAGAATCATTGGTGCCGAAAGAAGAATTTCAAGCTGCATGTAATCATTAGCCAGAAACAAGACTTCAGGAACTGATGGAATATGAATCGAAATGTTTTCACAAGCTGATGAAGTAACAGAAGCACTCATATTCCAAGGGAATATGGAAGATAGCTACTTGACCAATTGACTGGAGGAGATGCATATTTGTGCTCATTCCAAAGAAAGGTGACCCCACAGAATGCTCAGACTATAGGACAATATCTCTGATATCAGGTCCCAGTAAAATTGTGCTGAAGACCATCCAATAGTTGTTGCAGCAGTACATTGACAGTGAGTTCCAGAGATTCAGGGCAAATTTTAGAAGAGGACAAGGAACAAGGAATATCATTGCTGAAGTCACATGGTTATTGGCTGAAAGTATTCTGTGTTTGTGTTTTATTGACTATGCAAAGGCATTCAGCTTTGTGGATCATAAAGGACTACGGATAGCTTTAAAAACAAGGGGGATTCCAGGACACTTCATTGTGCTCATGGAGAATCTGTACATGGGTCAAGACGCAGTTGGGGGAACAGAACAAGGGACAACTGCCTGGTTTAAAATCAGGAAAGGGGTGTGACAGGGTTGCATACTCTCATCATACGTATTCAATCTATATGCTGATCAAATCATTATAGAAGCTATTTTATATGACACAGATTGTGGCATCAGGGCAGGTGGCAGGCTTATTAACAACCTTCAATATGTAGATGATACAGCCTTGCTTGCTGAAAGCTAGGAGGACTTGTAGCTTGGATCTTGTTAATTCTTAGGCTCCCTTCCCTATTTATATGATGACCAGTACTATGGAAAATCAACTACTTAATTGATGTATCTCTCTCCCTGCAAAATATCTTTGAATATACTCTCATGTATCATTGGGTAAAGTAGTGTTATGGTCATGTCGATAACCAAATGCTACACAGTTTTTAAAGATAGAACCCTTCTCTCACCATCCTAAGGTTCTAAAATTGAAAGGAAAATTCCAGGCTTATCCTTCTTACAGAGAAATCTAGTTAACTAAGTAAAAAATAAACTAAGTGAAAGCATAAGAGCTGTTGTAATAAAAACCTGACCTCCTTATTTTCCATGTTTGCTGGCAAATGCTTTCAAGTCACCAGCTGCATCTGTTCCTGTTGTCCTGCATCTAGGCAAGCCAGTAAGAGAATCCACTATTGACGGGAAGCTCTACCCACAAAACTCTGGTTCCTGCCTGAAAACCTGAGCTGTAACTCCAACATTTGCCCATAATAAAAGAATAAGCTAGTGGTTCTTCCTTTCTCTCTGAAGCTACCTTTGCGTCTGCTTTTGAGCTTGCCAGACTAAGCTAAGAATGGCTCATTTGGAGTAACAAATCATTTCAAACTCTCCTAGTGCATGCGTGGCATTAGCAGTCTTAGTATCTTAACCACTTTCCTGGGGCCAGTAAAACACCTTCTAGAGTAGGCTCTTCCATTGGGTGACTTACTTAAATTCAGGAACATTGGGAGAATCTCTGCACTTCATATATGAGCTTTATTAATGGAAGCTTGGAGCAGATTTAGGGTCATGAATGAACGCCTGGGTGTCTCCAGTATCCATTCTCAGTTACACGATCAATACCTCTATTACATCGGTTCAATTCTTTCACTAAGCCGAAAGGGAGCCTCAATTTTCTTCACAACCTATTGTTTCAGGGAACTACCCCAACAGGTCATCTATTAATAAAATTTAGTGAAAATATAAACTGTATGCATTTGTCCCTATAACTAGAAGTTTAGTCTTCTACCCGTGGATAGCATTTTGTCTTTTGGTTTAGTACATTTTCCCACAAAATTCTGAGCTGGATCTCATCTTCTGCTACTGCTCTCCCCTTAGTACAATGATCTGGTCTACAGCCTAGTTCTCAGTCTGTTTCTTTGCTTCCAAGAGGAGCCAGGGGAGAAAAGAGCGTGAAACAATGCTGCTTAGGATAGAAAAATGCAATACAAAGGGGCACCTCTCCCCAACAGCAAAACGCTTTAGGAGTAAGCATTTTCCCCCTAGACAAGCATCAAGCAACTCACTCTGAGTGCATCCAGTGACATCACCTGAGAAGGTTTCTTTCTGATCACGGTGAATTTTTTCATAGAAGCAGTTTCACTCAAACCTTGCCTCTTTGTGGTGGCTGATTTAAGAGAAGAGCTGTGGCTGTGAAAATCTGTTTCTCATGTGAGAATAATGCCACAGAAACTGTTGTGATGTTGAACGTAGGCTATGAGGACAGCACAATGGAAAAATCTCAAGTGTATGAGTGATTTTCTCGTTTCTGAAAAAGGTGGAATGCCAACTGATGACAAACCTCAATTTGGACGCCTGTCAACTTCCCAAACAGATGAAAATGTTGACTAGTAGTACATTTGGAGTTCATTCTGGGGGTTCTGAAAAGATTGTATAATGGTGTGCAGCAATAAAAATAAGACCTGATTTGTGGCAGATGGGGGACTGGTTTTGATACATGACAATGCACCTGCTCAAGCAGCCATCTCCTATGGAAGTTTGGGGCAAAAACACAGCATGCCTCTTCTTGCCCCATGCACCTTACTCACCTGACCTCACTCTGTCGGACATTTTCGTTTCTGTGAATGAAGAAGGACATGAAGGGCAGCAATGTAACAAAGCAGAAGAGGTGAAGAAAAAAACGAGGGAGGTGCTGTCAGCCATTCAAACAGATGAGTTTGCAAATGTTTCCAGGAATGGAATTGCAGACTTGACAAACGTATTAAGTAAAGGACAAATGTACCACCTTTGAAGGTGATAAGGTTGTTTTGTAAGAAACAAAATACATGGCTTTGAAAAAATTCTGGGATTTATTGTTTTGGGTGGTATACCGTCTTATTCTATAATATGCCAATGGCTCTCTCGTTTCCTTGGACACTTGCAACTCATATTCTCAGTGTTCTTGGAGAAGTTACTCCTAGATATGCAGGAAATGTCAAGCAATGTTTATTCAATTCTTTGGACACTGCATATGGTTGTGGTTATTATTCATTGCAGGTGGTTTATGCAAAACTGCTCTGTTATGAGTGCATTAGCCAGCAAATGAAAAAGTCCATTACATATGTAGCATCTTCAGATGTGAAAAATAGAAGTTTATGAGAAAACATACGTGAAAGGAAAGGGAAGTTCCAGATGAGAGTGAATTTTGTTCAGTAAAGCTGAGCTGTAATTCTGACCTTGAACTCCTGCCATCTGCTTCTGAATTCAGAGATAAGAAAAGAAGTCCATCTCTGCAGCCTTCCCTGTGCCTTGCCTCCCACTGTATTTGTGTGAGGCGTCACTGGAGATTAGCTTGTGCCATGGATTGCTTGATATGACTACTCTAGTAATTGTTTCTTAAATTCCTAACAGAGGACTCTGCAGGATTATGCAAATGTGAGATGTTTGTGACCCATCAAGGAGAATGGGCAGGGAGTTGATAATATCAATTAGGTACAGGACTCGGTGTAGGGGATGAAACCATTGAAATAAGCTGTAAGGGAGTACAACTAGGGGAAATTTCCTATCCTGTCAAGTAGAAAATGAGCCACCTAATAAGTAGGAATGGATATTTTACCAAAATTGAGAAGTAAGAGCCAGAAGTGGATCATGTTTGGGGCTTTAAGTGTCCTACCCTGAACCTTCCTCACCCAGGAGAAAAAGAAATGACAAATGATATCAGGAGACTGACAGAGAAGCAGCTGTAGCAGAACCAAGAACAGGAGACAGAGAAGCAGAGGGTTGAAGTGTTTAGGCAGGTGGCTTGTTTGAAGGGTGATGTGCAGAACTGATTGTGATCACACAACTGATTTTAAAGGTGATTTAACCCTGGAAGGGAGGGGATGTTCAAAAATCGATTGTGGTAATGATCCTACAATTCTTCTTGATATGATTGAATGATTGAACTATTAAATTAAATGATAGGTGGATTAGGTGCCAATAAAAATGTTAATAAAATTTAAATGAAAAATGTTTTAAAAAGGTTACTTCTGACTTTTCCTTTTAAAAAAAGTGATTTTCTTTCAGGCATTTTTTCTGGGAAACTGAGTTTGCAGACCCAAGAAGCTGAGGATTAGCACTTTGGAGCTGAGGATTCCTTTAGGGCAGAGTGGAGTGTTTTGGGGGTGTTCACAAGCACCAGTACGAGAGCTTTGCATGGCCAGGCCATATACCAAAGGTCAATAGGGCTGAGAAGCCAAAGGTCAGAGAGAGAGAAAGGGGTGTCCTATGGGCATGATGAGAAGAGGTACTTCTGATAAAAGTGCTATATCCTGAGCATTTCTGATCCAGAATTGTAACTTGTAAGCTTCCTTAATCAATCTCATAATTCTGCATGTGGTCTATCAGCTCTGGGTGACCATTGTGTGGATTATCAAACCCAGCAGAAAGGCAGAGCATGCCCTGAGAAGAGGAATAGTTGGTAATGAACAGTGGAGGGTGGGACTATGTGTGAACTCTGTGTAATAGGAATCAGCCTTAGGCAAATGTTGAGCTTGATTTTACTTCCCCACCATGAGTCAGAGTTGGTCAAACTCCATCCCCACATCCTTCTTTATAAGGAACTACACTAAAAAATAAGAAGTAGGTGAAGTAGTTAAAAATCAGAATAGTGGGCTTGAGTTGTACCCCCACCCCCTTTAAAGGCCTTAGGTCAACTACTTTTCTGACACAAACACTGCCCCCCTGACAGGAAGGAGGCAGATGGAAAAGTATTTTGAAATCATTTCCTCTCCCTAAATTTCATTGATTTAATTGATGTTTTATTGCAATCATAAGAATAATACGCAAGGAAAATAAACCTTCTGCTCAAAATTGGTCTTCATTGTGGGACATGAAATAGTACATTAGAGATACAAATAAAAAGTCAAAGAAGCATGAATAAATTTTCATTATTTTAGACAAAAAGGGGTTCAACCTGAAAGCAGTCTCATTCAGGTAACTACTTATTATGTATTTTGTTAACAAAGTGTATTTAAGAGACAGTGATATTGTTATTCTCTGTTTTATATTGGTTATTTAGTAAATGCCTCCCAGTAAAAAAAGATTGCATAGGAGTCTCACACTGCCACAGCTTTCTCCTTTTATTGGTGGGGAATGCACAATAATAACTAAGATGTTGCACAATGAAGCATGGGATGATATTCCTGGGGTGAGGTCCAGGTACTATGGCAGGTGTCAGACCCAATCTAGAGACACATATGGCAGTTAACTAAAAAAGGAGGGGAAAAGAAAGAAAAACAAACAAATATAAATGGGTAGCAGAGGACCAGGGCACTAACCCACCCAAGGGGAGGGTATTGTTTATATCTCCACAGGAGAGAGCGCATGGGACCAGATTTCAACCCAGTGTGCCCAAACATGAATGCTACATACCAGCACGAAACAGTGAACCAATAGAGAGATCTGCTGGGCTGGCCCAAATCCCAACTAAGTGGGCATCCCCACGCTCAGAAGAATCCCACAACCAGAAGGATGCACATCAAAGGACAGCACTGAAGCTACAGCCCAGGGAGAAAGACACATCTGATCAGAGCACACAGAGCAAGCAAAGAAGGAGGGAGGGAGAGAGAGTGGAACACATCCTGGCCTACCAAGTCCTGAGGACAATATTCCTGTTCAGAGCAGCCAGTGCACAGAGAGGACCATAGGGCCAGCCCCATCACAAGACATGGTGTCCCTTGTTGACCCACAGTGCTACAGGGAACAACACTAGAGAGACAGTGGGAGAAATGTGCCTGATCTGACCCCACCACAGCAGGGAGAAACACTAAGGGCATACAACAGGAGCAGCAAGGGATGCAAAGCAATGAATTCCCCAAGGAAAACCAAAAATAGACTTTGGGCCTAGGGCATGTCACCCCATCAGACTAGACTGGAAAACATTCATAAAAGTCAACAAACAAACCTAGAACTATTTATAGGCTTTTCTTTCTGATGTTGGGGGGGGGTGAGGGGGAGGGTTCTTTTGTTGTTTTGTTTTGCTTTGTCTTGTTTTTGTGTTCTTTATTGTCTCTGCATGTCTGTCTATCTAGATAAGATAGGTGAGATAAACAATCTGGAGAAGACAATAACAGGAACGATGGTTCCTGGGGGACACAGGTGAGGGGAGGTGGGGGAAAGAAAGGGAGTACCAACAAATCCAGGGACAAGGGAACAACAAGTGATCTAACATTTCTGGTGAGGAGGGCGCAGGACACCTGGTGAGACTTGATCAAGGGTAATGTAGTCCAGAGGAATTACTGAAACCCAAAGGAAGGCCAAACATGAGAGTGGAAAGTAGAAGAAAATAGAGGAAAGAACTAGGGGGCAAAGGACATTTACAGCAGTCTAAATGCAGTCATGTACATATGTAAATATATTTATATATAACAATAGGGAAATAGGTCCATGAACAGTTGTTTAGTACTAAGGCAGCAGACAAACATTGGACCTCCCAGTACTCCCTCAATGCAAGAACACCTTGTTCTAATAACTCAGCATTCTGTGATGCTCACCTTTCTGACAGGATCACTGAAGACATAATGAGTGCATAATCAAATGTAGTGAAGAAAACTGAAGGTGCCTGATTATCAAAAGATATAGCCTCTGGGATCTTAAAGGCTTAAATAAAACAAGCGGCTGTCTAGCTGAGAAGCAACCACCCCACATGGAAGAAGCACACCAGTGTGTGTGATCATGAGATATTGATGGGATCAGGTATCAGGCATCAAAGACCCAGAACAAAAAATCATATTAATGTGAATAAGGGGTTGGGTGGAGTAGAGTCCCAAAACCCATCTGTAGACAATTGGACATCCCTTATAGAAGGGCCACAAGGAAGAGACTAGCCGGTCAGCATGCAGTATAGCACGGATGAAACATACAAGGTTCCTCTAGTTCTTAGTGCGTCCACCCCCACACTCATGACCCCCCCATTCTTCCTTACAAATCCAGCAAGACCAGAGCTTGTATACTGGTACAGATAAGAGCTGGAAACACAGGGAATCCAGGACAGATAATCTCCTCAGGACTAATAATGAGAGTATTGATATCAGGAGGGGAAGGAGAAGGTGGGGGAGAAAGAGGAAAGTGATCACAATGATTGACTTAGAACCCCCTCCCAGCGGGACGGACAACAGAAAGTGGGTGAAGGGAGACAGTGGTCGGTGTAAGATGTGAAATAAAATGATCATTTACAAATTATCAAGGGTTCATAAGGACTTGAGAAAATGAGCTGATACCAAGGGCTCAAGTAGAAAGAAAATGTTTAGAAAATGATGATGGCAACATATATAGAAATGTGCTTGACAAGATGGATGGGTGGATTGTGATAAGAGCTGTAGGTACCCCAATAAAATGATTAAAAAAACAACTATGGGATGGTAGAAGGAACACTGCCTCTCTCACTGCCATCGAGTCAATACAAAATCATACTGACCTCTGGGTGGAACTACCCACTGCGAGTTTCTGACACTGTAACTGTTTATTGGCTTATAGAGCCCTGTCTTTCTCCCAAAGAGT
Organism: Tenrec ecaudatus; assembly: GCF_050624435.1. Taxonomy (NCBI): domain Eukaryota; kingdom Metazoa; phylum Chordata; class Mammalia; order Afrosoricida; family Tenrecidae; genus Tenrec; species Tenrec ecaudatus. Next base: position 30,125,992 of record NC_134533.1, on the reverse strand, counting down.
GGTCATTGGCTTCCAACTGTTGACTTAACAGTTAGTCACAGAAAGAATAACCAGCATGCCACCAGAGCTCCTCAGAAGTAACACTATTCACCCTCAATTGACCCCTTTCAGAGTAACCAGAAAAATAAGAAGGCAACTGATTTTTCTTGTACTCTATCATTTGTTTTCTAAGAAAGTGATGAAGTCTGGAAATTGCCTTCTTGACTGAAGTTAATCAAATAAATGGAGGGCAGTAACCTCACATCTTCTCTCTTCTCTCAGCTTTCCTTTTGATTTCCCTTTGTAATAAGAAAAACTGTCTCTTTGCTGTTCTTCTCATTCTTCCCTCCATCCAATTAAGATTGCAGCACTCCCAGGGCGAGCTTCCTAAAACCCAGACCTGATATGCATTCTATTTAAATCCCCGTGTTGCTTCCTCCGTGAGTCCTGGTGGCTCAATGGTGAAGAACTCACCTGCTAACTCGACACTTGGAAGTTTGAACTCCCCAATGGCTTGTGGAAGAAAGACTTAGCAATTTGCTAAGTAGGGTGTAACTAAAGCAGGCGAACCCTTTTGCCATCAAGTAAATTCCAATTTATTGAAACTTTCTTGGACAAGGCAGCACTGCCACAGACACCGTGAAAGCTGTAATGTTTATGTGAGCAGACTGCCACCACGTTCTCCAGTGGAGAGGTCAAGAGATTAGATGACAATGTGGGAAATCCTATGGAGCAGTTCTCCTCAGTCTCATGACATGGCTATGAGTTGGATACTGACGCAACAGCACTGAGCAACTATAATGGTCCTTCTTACCTATGAAATAATAGGTTTGCTTTTTAATATATACTTACTCTCTATTTGACCCTTGCCTAAAGCTCTAGGCTTAGTTTTACCATTTACTACTCCCCCTCGACCACAGTACCAAGTACTTTAAATTGCTTTTGTGCACCAAGAAGGCCTGTACTTTGTATATTACACAGGACTCTTTATTCACTGCTCAATATTCACCCAAAGCCTTTCTTCTCAGTGTCCACTTTCATTATTCAGATTCTTGTTATAAAAATCTGTTATAAAGTTTTAAGAATAAAATACTATCTAGTTCAAACTACTCATCTACTCAAGCATAATAGTCATTGTATATTGGATCATTAAATGGTCATGTTTGTTGCCATTTTACATACTAACTACTTTGACCTCCAGCTCTTTTCTGTGTCTAGCATAGAATATATATTTAATTGTTTTGTTAATCTAAAATAAATAATTATCAGCATGTTCTGGACTCTAAATATTGTCAAGTATTGCTGTGTATTTTTTATAATTTTATTGGGGGGGCGTGTTCAACTCTTATCACAATTCATACATATATCTATTGTGACAAGCACATTTGTACATTTGTTGCCACCATCATTCTCAAAACATTTGCCTTCTGCTTGAGCCCTTGGTATCAGCTCCGCATTTCCCCCCTCTTTTCTTGCTCCCCCCCTTATGAACCTTTGATAATTTGCAAATAATTATTATTTTGTCATATCTCACACTGTCTGACGTCTCACTTCACCCACTTTTCTGATTGCTGCCTATTTTAAGAGCATTTAATCTTGTAAAATTCTATGAGGCTGGCATCTGTGATAGGTAGGTTTGTTGTGCCATCATGGCCAATGAACACATGTGAGATTAGTTGAAGGGCAGAGAGATAAATGGCTCGGTGAGCCTCACCTCTTTCTCTCTTGCTCATTGATCATTGGACCAGTGTGTGGCTGTCTTGCTTGTTCTGGGCCTCTATTTGCAAGTTACACTACCTGTGGGATGCCTAACTCATGAACTGTTTCACTGTAACTTAAGATTCCTTCAAGACCTGCTTCACCATGCTAAGGAAGGTACCTCTCTTGAGCTGGGGACTATCAGACCCTGTTATCTGGCTGACTGTTGGTGACCTGCTTGCTGTTTGCTGCCTGTGGCCAGATAGCCTGAACTGCTCCTCCGAGGACTACCTCGTGGCCCTCAAGACGAGAAGGACAGCCAGTGTACCAGCTGTTTCATGGAAGTGTGTTGCACTAAGCCATTTGTAGTGCTTATACATTAATTAATTGTTTATTTCTAATGTTATCTATCGATATAAATATATATAAATAATTATTAGTGTCCTGGTTTTGTTTCTCTAGAGAACCCTGTCTAACACAGCATCCTTATTTTTATGGAATAACTGAGATGCATACAAATTTAAAGGTAGCTGGGATGCGGAGCTAGAATTTGAACCTAGGCATTATAATTCAAGAGCTTATACTTTAACAGACCATGGGGCTAAGGATGATACAAATTCCATGCTAAGAAAGTCAACAAAACTAATGCTCAGGATTGCTGAATATTTCTTATGATTAAAAAAATACACACTTTGGATTATATTTATATCTTTTTCCATTATAAATGTTATGCTATAAAATTTACTTTCCCAATTATCAAGAAATTGGTTTGATTATGGTTCCATATGAGCAACTAAACCAGAACCAATGACCCATGATAACACTGATGTGGTGGTAGAAATGGTCTATTTTCTCAAATGATTCTCTAAAGAATCAAAGAACAAGCATAAAATGATTTCCATGATAATAATCTTCTGTCTTCTGGCCCACAGAGAATTCCCAGTCTAGAACAACGAGATTCGTCTCTTGACCAGGAAAAACACAGTTATGAAAGATGACTGGAAGAACGGAACCATAGTGTCCCTTTCTGCTTCATGACAGTTTCTGAGCCCAATGTGAACGGTTCTTCTACCCATCTTAATGCATTTGGACTCCCCAGAGTGATAGTTTGAGAACAAGCTGAATGAATGAGTTTAGCTCCGTGCTTCTAAAACGGTTTGTTAAATGGGGCAATGCACACAGAGAAGAAGAACATTGCCTTTGAGCCCAGTTCCAAATTTCTAATGAGAATATTGAGACAAAATACTTAGCTTCTCCATTATTTTCTCACTTATAAAAATATTTGCGAGCAGCCATCGAAGAGAGAAACCAAAACTCAAAGAGGGTCTGAAAGGCAAAAAACTAATACACCCTGAAGCCTTGTATGCCCTGAGAACACAAAAAATAGATTGTGCTACCACTCATATTAGGGTGCAATAAAGTTGAATAGTGATAGAATGGGGGTGTGTCGAAACTTCACATTCCTAAAAAGCAAAACAAATATGCATGTATACATTATATACACATTTGAAAATAAGAACAGAGCTAGTAGACTGGCTGAGACTGAGGGACTAACCAAAATCATTGCCCTGAGATAGTCTAAAATCCTTTAATCAAGCTGATTAACTGTAGTCTCATTCTATCTAAATAGAAAATTGGCCCGCAAAAAAAGTGGTATTAAGCTCCTTCACAAAAATCTCTTATATGAGCTTAAAATTTCAAAGATTATTTTCAAACAAAAATGACAATATAAGGAGAGCCGAAAAACTAGATTAATGTGAACAGAACAACCAAAACAGAAATAATGAGTATGCTCTCCCGTGGTTAAAACATTCAACCAGTGTACAACCTGTGTAGAACTGCTTGAGTGGGAACCTACAGCCCTGCACAAGCCTGACTTGAGACACAATAACATAGTTTCAACACAGTATCTGTATCACAGGACATGCATAATGTACTTAGAATATGATATAGCTACTAAAATCCTTGAAATCATCATTTTAGTTAGTATTTTAATATATTGTTTTTAGCACAGCCATTGAGTCAATTCTGAGTTATGGCAACCCTAACGGACAGATAACCCCACCCCTTTGGTTCTCTGAGGTGTAAATATTCACAGAAGCAGAAAGACTCATTTTTCTCCTTCAGAGAGCCTGGCGATTTTGAACTGTTGACCTTATGGTTAGCAGCCAAGGCATGACTCTCCTTCACCAGAGCCCCTCTCAATAATCAGGTAACAAAAATAACATATTCTGGGAAAGATCTTCCTGGTAAGCCACACACACACATTTGCAATATATTCATGTGTATATAATTAATTATGATGTCTTTCTTGTTGCTTACTGTCTACTCAAGTTGCTTTTGGATGCATGTGACAGCCTGTGACAGATAAGAACTCCCCATAAAGTTTTTCTAGGCTGTGATCTTTATGCAGAATCATCTAGGTATTTTTTCTCTTGCAGAGTCACTTGGTAGAACAACTTAACGTAAATATGTAATGCATTTATTTTATTATCTATACCCATATACCATTCATTATTTAGTCATTTTTTAAATGATAGGATGATTGTAAAATGTATGGCAGGCTATTGTATGGTATTCGTTGGCACATCTATGCATGGCTCCAGGGTGTGGCTTCCTCTACCTAATCTGCTAGCCTGTGCTTGATTTCAGGGTCTGTCAAAATGCCACAGTCTTGTTAACTTGTCTCATTGCCTCATTTGTAAAGTGAAGTGGAGAAGAGAAGATGATCATTAAATTGTTTCAGATGAAAACAGTGCCTTGATAGGCTCACATCCTTCCCTGGTGTGAATATCGGGAAAGCCACGGGAATGAATGTTCCTTCTGCTTTTCCATTTATAGAATGGGAATCATAGTTTGCTGCCCTCAATGTGTTGTTATAGAACATAACTGAGCTCGTGTCCTTGAAATTTTTATCATGGGAGGAATCAAACTTACAGGAAATTTAAACAAAAATAAACAGTATCACTTGAGCAGCATGGACAGAAAACACTTCTTAAAATGTTTAACCTTAAATGTGTTCCCTTTGAGGAAATATAGGACACATTTCGGCAATGTCTACACTTCTGCCACTTAAATACATTTACTCAAACCATATTGTTTAATACAAATATTTTTTATTGAATTCCTAAATCGATACTTTGCTTTGGAATCATAGATACTATTTTTCCCAAACTGTATTCTAAAAAGCATGAATTATGTCCAATAAGAAGAGAAAATATAATTCAAAAATCAATAGACAAAATGCCAAAGAGTTCCACTGTTAATTAAATAGATGTTTTCATACTGTGTGCCCTACTAAAAATACAGAGAGATTTCAGGAAGTAAAAAAATGTAGATATTGTTTCACCAAACCATTACAACATTGATCAAACCTCAAAAACTACTTTATGAGTATCTTTTAATGGAGTTACATGGGAAGACAGTACAGAAAAATTCTGAGGTATAGGAATCTTTTTGATTGATATAATTTCAACTGATTGTCAAAATGCAGTTCAGGCAATAGGAATTCTCTTGGACTTAACTTTCTTTGTATAATTATCTTGCTAAGAAAATGAAGTTTCTGGTTTACACTTTTCCTCTTGCCAGTTATGTACAATGGAACTGGCGTTTGAGATGCCCAGAGTGACTCCTTTGATCCATAAAGTAATATTATTTGAGAATAGATCCCTTTTTTTAAAATGGTGCCAAGCATTTAAAGATCTGATTTCTGGTTTTAAAAATTCACTTTTAGTGAATGAAGGGGGAAGTGCCGAGTGGAGACCCAAAGCCCATTTGTCAGCCACTGGAGATCCCCTTGCAGAGGGGTCTAGGGGAGGAGATGAGTCAGTCAGGGTGCGAGGTAGCGCCGATGAAGAATACAGCTTTCCTCCAGTTCCTAAATGCTTCCTGCCCCCCAACTACCATGATCCAAATTCTACCTTGCAAGTCTGGATAGACCAGAGGATGTACACTGGTGCAGATAGGAGCTGGAGGCACAGGGAATCCAGGGCGGATGATACCTTCAGGACCAGGGGTGTGAGGGGCGATACTGGGAGGGTAGAGGGTGAGTGAGTTGAAAAGAGGGAACCGATTACAAGGATCTACATGTGACCTCCTCCCTGGGCGACGGACAACAGAAAAGGGGGTGAAGGGAGATGCCAGATAGAGCAAGATATGACAAAATAATAATTTATAAATTATCAAGGGCACATGAGGGAGGGGAGAGCAGGGAGGAAGGGGAAAAAAGAGGACTTGATGCAAAGGGCTTAAGTGGAGAGCAAATGCTTTAAAAATGATGAGGGCAAAGAATGTACAGATGTGCTTTACACAATTGATGTGTGTATGGATTGTGATAAGAGTTGTATGAGTCCCTAATAACATGTGTTTTTTTTTAAATCACTTTTTCTTCTGCAAATGTGTCTGCGTGAGTACTCTCCACACTTAAGAACACCTACTGAGGGTGCCAGCCGATGCTCGCAAAGCCATGGGTTTGGGTAATAAGGGGAACCTGACGAGCACACAGGTGTCTCCAGATGTAGATCATTTCCTCTCTGGAAATCTGCCTACGGATCACATGGAATTCATTTCCTAGTGAGACATTGTCTTTTCTAGCAAGAGCCCTTAACTGCTATCCTAACATACAAGAATGAAAACATAATCTATTACTATAGCACTCTACATTAACATCCCCCCCATGCCCCACCTTGGGGTTTGAGACTCTCCTCACTCCTAACAACCCAAAGAACCGAGCAGAAATTCTACAGAAGGCCCCCAAGACTGTACATTTTGATGGAAGCAAGCAGCCTCTTTTTTCTCTCCTGGAGCCACTGGTAGGTTTGAACCAGCAGTCTGAAATTAAGAGCACGATGCTTAACCCACTTTACCACTACGATGGCTCATTCTACCTTAAGTAAGCCATCAAATTAAATCCAAATGTGTTCACATGGTAACTCAAGGAATGCTAAACTTATTGGCACTGAGTCTCTTAAGGCTCCTGATTCATAGTGACCCTATAAGATGGAGTAGAAGGGTCCCTTTGGGTTGCTGAGGTTGTATGTCTTTACTGGAGCAGAAAACCACATTTTCCAACTGTTGACCTGTTGACCTTGGGGTCAGCAGCCCAACACATAAGCACCACACCACCAGGACGCCTTTCCAACAGAAATAGAATATTGTTTTGTTTTATTTTCATGAATTTCAGAATATTAAGCCCCACTTCAATATTAAAATAGTCAATCCTTCAAAAAAAAAAAAAGAGAAATTGGGAAAGCAGCATATTTTTGCCCTTACTGTATGAGTTTCAGTCTTGAACAAATCATCAGAAACACGTTCTATGGTCACGCTGACTCCCACATCAGAATCCACAAATCACTGTTGTGTTAGAGGTGTGGTGTTAGAGGTGGGGGAAGAGTTACAGAACGTGGTATCAAAGAAAGTGCCCTAATGAAGAGGCGTGAATCGTCTTCAATTATAGGTCCCATGCCACTCATTACAATTGGACTAAAAGTCAAATAAAGGGAAAACTGTGCAATTGTTTGATAGGGTACAATAGCCACTAGACAAAGCAAAATTGCAAGAGTTTATAAAAAATTGTATTTCCAGAAAACTACCCCTATAACTATGGGAACGGCAGCCTCAGTTCAGAGATACAGTCAGTCTTGATTTATCCCAAATGGTTTTTCATTTGATCGTTTCTGTGCTTCCAGCTTGGGTCTGTTAGGATGAGGCAACTTGATTCACACACACCAACTCTGTGCCCAAAAGTTTGTCAGATCAAAAGATTCCTGTCTACAGTAATTCTGCCTAACTTTGCCTGGTTATTTTACTAAAGATTGCCTGGTTAGGCAGATCTTTGGGCAACTTGAGTCCTGCTCACTGCCAGCTTTTCTCCTTTGCTTTATTTTCCAGCTTAGCCCTTATTCATATCGGCACCTGCAGCTCTGGGGATACAGACAGTTGAGAGTTGGTCTGCTGAGCAGAAAGGCAGTGCTTCAACTATACACGCTGCTCGGTGGCAGACAGGGAAGGCCGTAGCCTCCGCAGCCATACGGGACAGTTCTATTCTGTTTTATAGAGTTCCATGAGTTGGACTCAACTTGACGACAGTGTGGTAGTTATTAGAATACTAGGAACGTCATTGCTTTCTCTGACTGTCCACAGGGAAGCTCTAAGAGAACTTGAGGTAGCTACTGAATTCCCAGTGTTTATGTATGTGCTAGACTATACATTGCTGGCATCCAATCCATACTCCATGGATGAAAGAATCCTTCCTCTAATGCCCAGTCCTGTTTAGTGCCATTGTACCGCTTCCCAGTAAACAAGAGCAATGAATAGAAATAAGAAAAATCCCCGAGATATTTACATCTTTAATGTTGAGGTTCTCAAATATTTGCTCAATCCCATTGAATTTAGTCCTGATATCACACATGCAGATTCCACGCATATCATTTCCTTCCAGGTTTTAAGTCTGGCTGTGCCAGAAACAGTTCAACCCCGACTCCTGCTGACTGATGTGAATCAGAACAAAACATGGCTGGGTCTGGCTTCAGCCTCACAAGCCTGGTCTTTGAGCACATTGTTGCAACCACTGTATCAATCCATTGCGTCCAAGATCTTCTTTTCGGTTAGCCCTCTATTTATCAACCAGGAATTTTCAAGGACTGGTCCCTCTAGATAACAAGTCCAAAGTCTATCCGAGGAAGTCTTCCCATACCTACTTTTAAGGACCACTTTGTTTATAGTTCCTCCGAGACAGATCAGTTCCTCCTTTCAACTCCACAATTCAAATGCTGCAGTCTTCTCTGCTCTTGCTTACTGGCCCTTTCGCGTTAATATGAAGCAATTGAAAACACCCTGGCTGCAGTAAGATGCCCCTGAGCCCTCACAGTGTTATCTTCATTCTTTGACATTTCAAAGAGGGCTTATGCAACAGACTTGCCCAATGCAGATTTGATGACTCTTTCTATGAGCCTTACTGGTGGATTAAACAAAATGTAATCCTAATAAATTCATTTTTTTCCTCCATGTATCATGATGCTGCCTATTGATCTCCTTGAGAGGATATCGGTTTTCTTTGCATCGAGTTGCAATGCATACTGGAAACATTAATCTTCGTCAGCAAATGCGTCCATTCTTCACAAGTCTAACCCACTGGCCCCGTGGCCACCAGCCTGGAGGGAGCAGAACAACCCTTTCCTGCTTCTGGGACTACCTGAGCTTTTTTCCTGACATGACTGTAGTTCTCTCTCACTGGCTTGCTTCTCTGGAGGATCAGCCTAACACACCTCCCACAATTTGCCAAGATATACATTAACCAGAGTCTTTTTCAACCTTATTCATCATATAAAATAATGCACTTTAAAAAAAACACAATTGAACGTCCACGTTACAATACAAGATTGTTTTTTTTTAAGCGACTGCTCTTCTGTGTTTTTTCTAGAAAGGTCTGAAAATTGCTGAACAAATTTAGACATTTCCCTCTAGGGTTACATTTATCCTACGGGGGAGTACTACAATAACAGAATGACAATCAGCAAATATTTCCTTTATTAACAAGCTGTGTTTCCCTGAGAAAGAGAGAGAGCACAAGAGGGAGAAAATAAGAGGGTGTCATCATTAATTAAATGAGGCAAAGGAAGTAGTCTGATTTTATAATACAGATTAAAATGTTCAAACCTGGAAACTATGGAAATCCAAAATTGAAATGCTTTTAAACAATCGCTATCTAGAACCTTAAAATGAGAGTCTGACTTGGGAATGAAGGGATACTTAAGCAGGCCCATTCTTGTAAAGTATAAAATTTAAAGGACTTGGTAGTTATAGAGTACAATTCGGGTTAAGTTCCTGGGAGGAGGGAGGCGAGGAGAGAGGATACACCCTGATGTGTGTTTGCCAGAGAAGGAGATTACAGAGTCAGACTTTGCAGTGATTTTCAGAGCACAAGAATTCCTTCTAGATGGTACAAGAAAAAGGATCTGACCCTTTGTTTATATGATTGATTAGAGCTGGTCTGTGATTACTTTATTGGTGAAAACACAGAGGAGGAGAATACTAGTACGGCCCCTTCTCTACCTTCACTCTCACTTTCGACTGCTTCAATACTTAAAAGCACAAAACGCAAAATAAACATCTTCCTGACTCCCAATGCGGTTTTGGAATTATAGCTCTACTCTCCATGGATAAGTCAAAACTCTCTGACTAGGATTGGGGCTCACACACGCATGCGTGAATCCCACACAACAGGTGTTTAAACATGTCTACATTCTGCTGTTGGCCGCAGACATGTTCTCTCGGTCATATATCCTCTTACTCCCGTAGGATGTGCTCTAAAAATAAAAGATCAAATAGAAAGTGTGGCTTCCAGGGGGGTCTCCTTGGCCAGTTAAATTCAAGGCCAAAAGGCCAGTTTAAAAGGCATGGAAGCTGATTTTAGAAGACTCCAATAGGAATCTGTAATAGATTTTCTCAAATGACTGTACTGACTCGATGGTACCTAACAAAAACAACAACAGGACAGTGAACTTGCTCATTTTTTTAGGTCAACAAGGGCTATTCTATGAGAATTTCATTGGGAAACCTTAACTCATCCAACTCACAGCCCTCCTCTTGTCCCTTAAGACTTAATTTTTCCCCCAAATTCAAAGAACGTATCAAAAGAACAATATTTGGGTTCCTTGAAGATGCCCAAACTGTTCTTTTGATGTGGTTTGAGGATTACCTCAATGATTATGATATTCTTATAGGATAGTGGAAAAATAATCCTTTCTGTTGGTGGCAGTTGCATCATCTACTGTCAACGTCAGGAAGAGGAAGAGTCTAGCCTGTCAATCAGGTCACAGCTTGATGACCTCCTTTGGAGGTGCAAAGGAGATCAATAGCTCACTGGAAGCCAGACACACTCTCTCTGCTTGTCTATCTGTGAAACATTCCTGTTGACAAGCCACATGGAGCTACACTGGTGGAGCCAGAGCTCTGGAGCTGGAGGAGTCACTTGGAGACCTACATCAGTACTGAAATGCTTATAATAAATATCACTGGATCCACAAGACTTTCCATTCACTGGCCTGTGGTCTCCTTGCATTTGGTGGCATTGCTTGTATTGTGTGAGTCGGAAAAGGAATTGATAGACAGGTAGAGGGCATGTGGGCTAATAACAGACTTATGGACTTGATCTGGTCTAGGCTAGAATGTTTTCTCAATATAAAATTACTCTATTATATAAAAGCTCTTTCTTATACATATACAAGCGTCTATGAATTTGTTTCTCTAGTCAGCCCAGACTAACCCAGTGCTTTAGAGTCTGCATATCTTATGGGATCAGCGAGCCTCTTTATTCTCCCACAGAGTGACTATTGGGTACAAACAGCCAACCTTGAAATTAGCAGCCCCATGCATAGTCCAGGGCTTCTTACGGAAAGGTTCTGACTGTCAAAAAGTCAAGGCTGTCTCAAAGCCCAGTCTTTCTCCTGTGGAGTTGCTGGTGGTTTTGAACTGCTGACCATGCAGATCATTGCGCAGTGAATAACTCATACACCATCAGGGCTCTTTAGGGAAAGATTAGTCAGATAAAAACACCACCTTCAGAAGTATATAGATCTAGGTGGAAATATGTCGAGAGACAATAACTTCAATTTTTATATTTTGTTTAGTAAATTTTTCTGAGAATAAGCATTATTACTTAGCTCATATCACCTCTCCTCTAGAAAGCTTTCAGTTCTATTTCATGTCACAGATTGAGCACAATATAGAGATGTGACCACTTTATAATGGTGTCCTTGTTTGGTTACTAGGAATTGTTTAATTCCTTAATGCATCCCACTATTTTTTTTTACATGTAAACAGGAGTCCTGCATCTAACCAGGTGGATTTTGAGTATCCAATCTGCTGATGGACATAAAAACACTTTGAAAAGCACACAGTACTCTGGCAACTGTGAGATTTTATAATACCAATAGTGGTGTTACTATAACCAGGAAATACAGTATGCATTATTAGAAAGTGTCATAGGACATGGTATCCAAATGACTGAGGTCAAAGCCTAATGGCTTTTCCTTACAGTGTAAGGCCCTAGGGAAAGCACGTAACCCACATAGTTTGACTCACTATTAAGTTAGGGACAATGGCTGTGCCACACTCACAATACGATTGCTGGTCAATGTGTGTAAATGCGCTCCATGAATTGTCAAGTACTGAATTCACAGAATTCATTTTCAGCATCACAGTGTAGATCTAACTGGCAAACAGTTGGAAATTTAGGCTTGGCAATTCTGCAAGTCTTTGAAGGATGATGTATTGCTAATGTTCTTTGCTAAGCCATGAAATGAATGAATGAATGAATAATGAAACAGACTAATCTCTACTCAGTTAGGAAATACTTGGGAAACTTGTGTGATGTATCAATTAAGTCTGATAGATTTTGAAAATCGGAATCATTTTCAATGATTTGCAGTGCTTCCATATATGTATATATGAAGTAGATAGCATGTATTATCTTAATTATAAATATACAATGCTGACTTTATTTTGCTTTTTACTTAAATACATTTTGGTTTGTGGTAACAAAATAGCATCTGCCTTTTCGCTTTGAAGAAACCCAAAAAGCACTGCCAACGAGTTCCAACTGATAGCAACCCTACAGGACAGGGTGGGCATGGCCCTGCGGGTTTCAGAGACTGTCACCCTTTTGAGGTGTGGTCTCTCTCCCTCACACGCGGGGAGTCTAGGACTGCAGCCCAAACACACCCACTGGGCCACCGGGGTGCCTTCGTGCATCATAAATTCCAGAGCAATTTACAAGTAAATCAACATTGCTCTTTGCTTTTAATTTGAGAAAATAATATTAATAAAGATGACTTTATGAGATGGCATGAAGTTCCTAGTCGTGTGAATTTTTTGGATATTAGCAATCTGTCATTCAAATATTATTACATGCAGTTAGCTAGTAAATTGCATTACAAATTGCTATCCGTGGCAATTTTGCTTCTCATCTCCTTGTTAAAGAGCAGAGATATCACTCCTCCTTTCATTTTAAAAGGTCTGTTGGGCTAATGTACTTTTTGAATATTCCAATTAAATATTTTAACAGATATTGATGCCTTTCACTAAGTATCCTATACTGCTCAGAATGGAATGTTCATACTAGGGGATTGCAATCTAGCTATCTTCCCTACGTGGACTTCCTAATTCTATGCACAGTCAAACTAAGGTATCATTCTGTCTGTTGAAGTGGAAGTTGTTTGGTGGTTGTTGCCTTCAAATTGGTTCTGACCCAGAGCTACATTAAGCACAACAAACAAAACACTGCCCATCCGGAGCTACCATCACTATTGTGCCTAAGTTTGAGCCATTGTTACAGATACAATGTCAATCCATTTCCATGCGCGTCATCCTTTTGAAACTGTCCCTTCCTGAAAACATGCCCAAAGTGTGTAAGGCAACGTCCCACCATCATTGCCTCTAAAGAATACTTAGGCTGCAATTCTCCCAAGACAGATTGGTTTGTCCTTCTAGCAGGCAATGGGACTTTCAATATTCTTCTCCAGCACCACAATTCAAACGCCTTGATTCTTCCATCTTCTTTATTCAATATTCAAGCTCCGCATACATATGAGGTGATTGAAAGTATCTTGGCTTGTGGCACGTGGATCGTAGTCCTCGAAATAATACCCTTGCTTTTCAATACTCTAAGAGGTATTATGCAGCTGATATTACTAGTGAAGCCCATCTCTTGATCTCTGGACTGCTGCTGCCGTGAGGATTGATTGTGGAGCCAAGTGCCATGAACTCCTGGACAGTTTCGACCTTTTCTCGATTTATCGTGATGTTCCATAGCGGTTTGGTTGTGAGGATTTGGGTCTTCTTTACACTGAATTACAATACATACTGAAGGCTGAAATCCTTAATCTTCATTAGCAGGGGCTTCGGTTCCTCCTCACTTTCAGCAAGCAAGGTGGTGTCATTTGTGTATAACAAGTTGTCAATAAACCTTCCTCCATCCTGATGCCACACTCACCTTCATACAAACTAGCTTCTTGAGCATTTGCTCAGCACACAGATGGAATAAGTACAGTGAGAGAATGAGTCCTTGTCACATCCCTTTCCTGATTTTAAATCATACTGCATTCCCTTGTGTTGTTCTCACAACTGCTCTTGATCCATGTGCAAGGTCTGCGTGAGCACGATGTGGTCTTCCAGAATTCCAACTGTTCTTAAGGCTATACATAATTTTTTATGAACCACTATATTGACATAGTTGATAAAACACAAGAAAACATTTTTCTGATATTCTGTTTTCTGCCAATATCCACCTGGCATCAGCGATGATATCCCTTGTTTTATGTCCTTTTCTGAATTAGACCTGAACCTGTGGCAGCTCCCTGTCAAGGTGCTACTACCACTGTGGTTGGATGATCTTCAGCAAAATGTTACTTGTAGGTGATATCAATTCTATAGTTCTATAAGGTTGAACATTCTGTTGGGTCACCTTTCTTTGGAATGGGTACAAATGTGGATCTCTTCCTGTCAGGTGGTCAAATAGCTGTCTTCCACAGCTGTCTTTTGGCACACATGAGTGCTTCATCAGCTTGTTGAAACATTTCAGTTTGTATTCTATCAATTCCCGATGCCTTGTTTTTGGCCAGTATTTTCTCAGTTGAAGTAATTACCCATAAATTAAGAAAATGCTCGCTTCTAAGGAAATGCATTTCTACCAACAGAAATGGATTTATTTTAAGTCATGTTCCCTTACTTGTCTTGCCCTCACCTATGTCACTACAGTTCTGAGTGAGGATGTTGAGAACAAGTGCTTGACAGAGCACAGATTTGTGATCCACACACAAATAGCATGGTATTGACCTCCTTGATCATTTTTCTGACAGCTCGGATCATCCATAGTTCACACCTGTATAGGTGACATGTGATACTATAGTTTCTAAATTTAACTTCATCCAAATTTCTGTATCTATGTGTGTCTCTCTAGATACACGGTCTATATTCTATATTCATATAAAAAACAATTAATATTCTATCAAGTCCAATGCCAATTGCTTATCCGCAAAGTAGATTGTCAGGTCTTTCTTCCCAGGTACCATTTTGGAGATTCAAACCTTCAATCTTCTAATTAGCAATCACCCAAACTGACTTCCATTGAGTCAATGCCAACGCATAGCCACCCTATAGGACAGGGTAGAACTGCCCTTGTGATATTCTGAGATATTCTGAGAAAGCCCCATCTTTCTCCCTCAAGGTGGCTGGCTGGTAGCTTCAAATTACTGGCCTTGCAGATTGCTATTCAACACTAATAACTGCTAAGCCATCAGGGCTCCCTCCGCAGCTACCCGGGGATTCCATAAAACACATAGTCAGGGATTACTGTATATACTCGAATATAAGCCGACCCAAGTATGAGCTGAGGTACCTAATTATTACCTGGGAAACCAGAAAAACTGATTGACTCGAGTATAAGCCTAGGGTGGAAAATGCAGAAGCTATTGGTGAGTTTCAATAATCCAAACAAATGAAAATAAAATTACTAAAAAAATTGAGACATCAGTGGGGTAATGTATTTAAATGTTTATTTTAAATAAAAAACATAAATAAAAGGACAACAAGTCATTTAACATTAGTAAACCAGCACAGTATATGGAAAATAGGTTCACCAAAAACAATAAGGTATCAAAAATGATACCTTAAGAGTACTATTCCCTGAGCTCAATCAGCAACCAAGCTAAAATGTAAAGAGTTAAAATCCTTCAAAACTGGATTCCTCATCATCATCGATATCCCAATGCAGAGCGTCAGCTGGTGTGAGGTCATCATAGACGCTGTCCTCACTGAGATCGCCATCATCACCATCACTGCTGTCATTTTCATACAAAGTGCAGTCTCCACTGCCATCCATAGCATTACTAATACTACATTTCTGGAAGGCACGTCGCACCATGTCTTTTGGAATGTCTTCCCATGCATCTCGAACCCACTTTGCTATTAACTCGATGTCAGGCTTCATGAAATTTCCTCCTTTTTTTAGTCGGGCTTAACTAGATGACATCCATTCATGCCACAACCTTCACACACAGTTCACACACGGTCTTTAAAAGGCTTATTGAAAGATACACGTCATAGGACGGCCCTGATTGGTTAGATGTGAGTAAACAAACATTCAAAGCCCTGCAGTGTCAGCAGGGCTTTGAATGAAGAGCGGAGAAACAGCAATCACCCGCGAGATAATGGGTGCTACTCCTGGTACAGAGGGAGAGAGGGCAGCAAGATGTTTCACCTCGCTGGGGTATCACTGACCTGTGTATAAACCGGACCACAGTTTTCCAGCACATTTTTGTGCTGAAAAACTCGGTTTATACACGAGTATATATGGTATATTTATAAATTTAGTTAACATATTTGATAGAAAAATATCAGATAATAAGATATCAAATTACCTCTTCTCTAATTTCCCTTCAATATTGAAATCCCGATATTTATTATGCAAGGTTTAATAACAAGCAAAGTTGAATAGTACTTTTTATTTAATTTTTACTTAAACTGTGAATAGTTCATGGATTCTTATTATGAAAATGCTTATATAAGAATAAAGTAAAAGTCATCTTTGAAAACAATTTCATGAGCATTCTTTTTCTCATAAAGGACAAGTTCAAGAATCACAAAGGGAAAATAAACTAAATTGAAACCACATATATATTATAAAGATACAGGATTTTAAGACATTTCTTCACTTTCACTGCTTCTTTTATTTGTTTGCGTATTGTAGTCAGGTTAACACTAGTACCACTTTTATTATTGGCTGTTGTACACTGAGACGTTTCCACGCATCAAGCATTAATCTGAACATTTAACATAGTGTTTCACTTGATAAGAACAACGTGCATGCGGGAAGAATGAGTACATGAGTCTTAGAAGCAATATAATCAGACAGCGAGACTTTGGCTTCCTGACTTATCCTGCCGAAACAAAGACAAACCACTAGATGTCAACAGCATATTCGGTGAAACAGAAGGTCAGCAGAAAGCAAGGAAATACTTAATGAGTAAGACTGACATACCACCACAACAGTGGACTCAAACCTACAGATGATGAATGTGGTGCACCACTGGCCAAAGCTTTGTTCTATTATGTAGTCTCCATGAGCTGCCACTAATTTAACAGCCACTAACAATACAAGCCATCTGAAGTAGGCTCTCCATTGACATATCTTGGTAGTACATATTATGCTCTCTCAGAAGAGTTAACTGTGTGAAGTCAAATAGCTCAAAACCTGGAATTCTGACTTCCGAGCTCCTACTATACAACATTATCTCCATTGGATTCAAATGCAGGCAGATCCCCAATTATTACTCTAACCAAACTGCACCATGCCCACTACTTTGACTGTGTGCCTTTCAGAATCTGGCTAAAATGACCAAAGCATCAGTGATTTTAACACTCCCCACAGCTTGCCACAATTTCAAGCAATTTCACTTTGTAACGGGCATAGAATTTTTTATGATATGAAATGTGCCTTATACCTCCATAACCCACTCATGAGTACACTCATTTTCCCTGGGGGCCTTATTTTATGTGCATCTTGAAACAGAGAAAATTAAAAGAAATTCCATTTCAATGAGTAACTTTTCAATGTGAAATAATAATGATATAAAAATTATATATAAGCCTTTGAAAGGAGCGATAGGAACTCACTGTGCTTCCCCTAGAGAATAATAGGCCAGTTTCTTGAGTTTTCTAACCCCTTTCCTGGATGTCTTATGTGCACTTCCATGACCAGGAGAAAGTGCCCGTGGCTTTCACTCTCTGAAATGAGCTGGGTTCTCGGCTGCTTATCTGATGCTCTTTTCTGGACTCTTAACATGAGTAAAAGTAAGGATGAAGCTGATTGGGCTTTCTTTGTGTGTCAAGTGCTGGCAGATACCCAGAAAAGTTAAATCACTCTGGGGAAGTGTCCAGCAAT
This sequence comes from Tenrec ecaudatus, assembly GCF_050624435.1. Classification (NCBI taxonomy): domain Eukaryota; kingdom Metazoa; phylum Chordata; class Mammalia; order Afrosoricida; family Tenrecidae; genus Tenrec; species Tenrec ecaudatus. The sequence continues at coordinate 30,108,375 of NC_134533.1, read as the reverse complement.
GAGAGCCCAGATCCTCTTGAGCTGCCAGGGGACAGGGCGAGGGTGGTGCCCCAGTAATTGGCTGAGTTGCATTGGCTAGAGTCAGTTTCAAATTGATGAAGCTGTCACCCTGGCGATCTCAGTATGTGACAGCTCAATATTGTGGCAAACATATGGCTGCAAAATAGGAAAGGCAATAGCGTTACTATGGGAATTCTGACTGCTGTTCCCTCCCCCAAAACCGAATCTAGTTACTCGCATTTTGCAAAATTCAGAAAATATTTGGACTCTCTTCCTTTGGACATCTCTCCTTCTCCTTCATATAGATATTTTCATGACATGGCTATGTTGGTGTTTACATAGGTATTGAGATTATGTCAATGTTGAATATTTTTTAAATAGTGCCAGAATATGAGTAATTCATGTTGAAAGAAACTCAAAAGATAAGCAGGGAAGAGCTGTCATCTCAGAGTAGAGTTGACTTTAATGACTTGGATAAGATCACCATTTGATAATGTGGCATGTCTGTAATAAGAAGTAACTGCAAACACCCATTCAAAAATGAAACTATGGAAGTACAAATCATGAATTTAGGCAACTTTGAAGTAGTATATATATGAAGTGGAAAACCTAAAAGGCATTTCATAAGCACGAATGAGCTAAACATGAGAGAAAGATGAGACTTTCTATTCCCCTAAAGAGTTAGAGTCTCTGAAACCCACAGGGGCAGGTAGATCCTGTACACTGTAAGGTGCAATTGGCTTAATGGCAATGAGTGAGTGAGATAAAATGGCCATTTTGAATTGGATAGTTACATGGTCAACTATGATACCAATGACAAGTGGAAGAGGCAATACATTCATCATCAAACAGAACATTTCCAGATCAAGATCTATCGTGAAATACACTGTCAATGATGGGACACAGAAGTGGAGAACAATTGAGAGTCCATGTTAATTTCATACATAGCTTTCATTCTGAAGGAAGTGGTAATATGTCCTATGAACACTGAGGAAGCTAACGGAAACCCAAGAGAAAATGCCACCGAGTGCCAAGGAAGGCTTCCTCTTATTGAACTTGGATGTTTAAAAGGCAAGAATTCCTCTCTAAAACGATGTCCAGAATAGTGAAATCCCTTGATTTGATAGCACAGTGGCTGCAGCAATAGGCTCAACTACAACAACTGTAATGGAAGCTAACTCACTTCTGCTGAATCTGGATCCTCCATCCGGTTCATTGACTTCCGGTTATACAGCTTGCCAACCCCAGGAGCCATCATGAACTGCTGACCTTGGATCCATTCTGCCCATCTCAGATTCATCAGCTATGGATCCACCCACCTGTGAACTTCTTCCCTCGACTTCCTGCTCCCTGTTGGCCAGGCCTACAGCTACAGGAGTTAAGAGAAGCCTGATATCAGACCCCACAGACTTGAACTGGATTGGATTTACCTACTTTAGTAACTTTGTGAGGCATTCTTGATATAAATCTTTCTATGTACATACATGTGGTCATTATATAATCTGGTGTCAATTTGAGGATTGTGTGAAGGGGTGGAGTCGAACACTGTCAGTCAGGTCACAGCCAATGAGGCCTCCTTGGGGGCATGACCTTCTCCTGAGGATTCTGAGAACTCCTGTATTCTTCCTGGAGACTCTCTCTCTCTTTCTCATCATGCTCTGTGAGACAACCCTGTGGAGAAGACCCATGGAGAGAGGCTAATGGTGCCAGACCACTGAAGCTGGAGGAGCCACGTAGAGACCCCTACCAGCGCTGAGATGCTTTCAATGCCACAGGATCCACAAGACTTCCCATCTACTGGCCTGTGATCTCCCTGCATTTGGCATCATTGCATGTGTTTCATGAGTCTGAAGAGGACTTTATAGATTGGTATTGGCCACATTGTCTAATATCAGACTTAAGGACCTGATCTGGACTGGGCTGTGATGTTTTCTCAATATTCAACTGCTCTCATATATCAAGCTCTTTCTTATACACATGTTAGTCTACCGAGACTAATACAATGCATAAACAAGCATCACAGGTTTTGCTTCTCTTAAGAGCCCAGCCTAACAAAGCAGCATTAGCATGATGTGAAAGTATAATGAAGGAGAACTAAATAATGAAGGACGGATAGATGGCAGAAAACAGTGCACATTGCATGACCATTTCCCTGAGGATTCCTGATTCTTAGTGATTACAACCCAAAGGCTTTTGGACTGGTATCTGTGCCATGTGTTGACAAAACCTTAGCTTCTTCCATCTGAACTATGTGAAGGTAATTGCAATTTCTGAAATATTAAAGAATCTTTCAGTACATTACATATGAAATGGAATTGGGCTTCAGGGTTTAGGTTGAATACAAGTCAGTTCCAATTCATAGTGACTTTAGGCACAACAGGATGAAACAATGTCTGGGTGTGCTCCTTCCTCACATTTTCCCCCTTTGTTTGAGTCCACTGTGGTAGACCCTGCATCAATCCATCTCGAGAAGAGCCTTCCTCTCTCTGTGCCCTTCTATTTCACCAAGCCTGATGTTCTTCACGGGGATCAGTCTCTCCTGACAACATGTCCAAAATACAAAGCCTTACCATCCTTGCCTCTAAGAAGCACTCTGGCTGTACTCCTTCCAAGACAGATTAGTGTATCCCTAGAATTTACTAAACACGTTCATGTTTTCCACAAATGTTTTGCAAAAGTATTTAAGCATTCTTAGTGTCATATATAGGGTACTCTGGTAGTACAATAGCTACCTACTGAGTACTAATTGAAATGTTGGCATAATATATTCCACAAAGATAGTGATCTATATCCCACTTCCCTGAATAGTGACTGGGGTCTTAAAAGATCATGAGCAGCTTTCTAAAGTACAACTATTTCTAAGGTATTTTCCCTATCCAGAGGGAAAAAAGTGATGAAAATCAAAGAAGAATGGAAATGATGTGTCTCATAGGTTAATGAGTCACACAAACATCAGCCTTCACGACCTAAAGGCCAGAGGAACTACATAGTACCTGGAGCCCACAACCAACTGATCTAAAAGGGGTCACATTAGGCAGTCCTGGGTAAGGTGCGAGAAAATTGAGAAGCAAAATTCAAAAGCAAGTAAAAGGCCATACTTATTGATAGGTTAGAGGGCAGGGGAATGCCAAGACTATGGACCTAAGTGATCTTTCAGGTCCCTCAAGTTTAGGCTTAACCCTAAAATACATATCTATCTCTACAAGGGGAACAAATGAAATAGGAAACACAGAGAGGAAGTGGAAAAAGAGAGGTTTCCTTATAGGAAATGTAGCCAATGACATGAAACAAAAAGTGTATGGATTGTTGAATGGAAAACCGATCTGCTCAATAAATCTTCACTCAATTTTCAATTAAAAAAAAAAGTTTGACAGTTTGAATCCATCCAGTGGATCTGTGGAGAAAGCTCTGGATTATCTCCATCTATGAAAAGTATAGTCAAAATACCCTGGCAGGCAGTTCTACTCTGTTGAATGGGGCTAGGGAGAGTTGAAAATAGATTCTACAGAGCCTCTACAGAGCAAGTAGTCTCTTGTATGTGTATTAGAATGCAACTTTATGATAAATTTGAAAATTAATGTATTTATCAGTGTTTAAACCATTTTATTTAAAAATAAATGCTTTTCTTTCTTTCTGTCTGTCTTTCTGTCTTTCTTTCTTTCTTTTTTGATAGAAACAACCTGAATTTGATTTCTAGATTTATTTCATCACAACCAAACCAAGTGGTAAGGAGGCTAATTTTAAAATAACAACAACAAACGGTTTATGGCTAATTACAAGGCATGTTATCAAATGCCTACAAATTGGAAGGCTTTCCTCTGGCTCACACAGACCTCTACTCTAAGCCCATGGTAAATTTGCAAAAGAGAGCCTCAACATCCCTACCCCCTTCAAACAAACTAATAAAAAAGATAAATCACATTTTTAGAGGTTTGCGTGCTCTGCTCCTATCTGCCAGCTTGTCTTTCACTTTCCTATTTCACCCTGGAAATTCATGATAAAACTCACAGCCCTGAGCTCTAGAACCCAAGTGGGTATATGGTAGTGAATTGTACTTAATTCTCAATTATAATTAAAGCTAGTTGTCTACAAGAAGATTTTTTCTTAAGCCTTTCCTAATACAGCCCAGCCTCCTGGCCTATGGGTCTCATTAAATTCCTCAGCTTCCCTCAGGATTTGCAGGCTTTGAAGGGCTAAGTGATCCTTGTTGTTCAAGCCTTACGGAAGGGACTCACCTTCCTGAAGCAGATAAAGGGCAAGCGCACAGATACATATAGAGTAGTTATGTTAGAGATACTGGAAGACCAAATGCAGAGACAATCTAAGGTGAATGTATTTGGTAGGAACAATCAGGTGAAACTTCATGCATATGATATGTGTCCAGAACTTTGAGTAAAGGGCTGAATTTTTCAGTTACTAATTCAGGGAAGGAAGCAATTTTGCAAAGGAAAAATATGAGTAAACGTTTTTTTTGAGGAAAACAAAAATAATGAAACTCATTATATATGCATTATCATACACATTACATATATACCCATCACTGAAATATTTAAAATAATAGGTGTGCATAGGTTCTGCTCACAGTTTGGCCAATTGAAGACCTGTATTGGCTATTTCATTTATGGGCGTTTTGGTTGCAAATAAAGTAGTCTACATACTTTTTGATAGTCCTTCTATGCACTAAATTTCTTGACTTCAAAAGTAGTTCAGCATCATGGAGGATTTGAAGGATTTTATAAATTCTAAGACTTAATAGGTTTTGTTGCTAAAAGAGTGCTTAGCCTGAGGCTCCATATTCAGTTTTGAGCTTGCAATGCCACAGAGGAAGGATTCTTCAAGGCATTCTTAAGCTCCTATGCCCTAAAGTAGGTGGCTCTTGTTAAAAAGATCTTTTTTCAACTTCAGGGAAATCCTTAAGACTTTCCTCAATTATTATTTGCTATCAAAAGCAGAGGAATTCCTGGAGAGACTTGTACCTTTTTTCCTCCAGGTCACCTAACTGAAAACAAAACTAACAGATCAAATAAACAAAAACACTGTGTTATCATTGATAGAAGACCCATTGTTAGTTTCCCTCAAACAAGTTTACTTGTTAAACAAGAAACATTGTGTAATGATTTTCTTTTGCAAAATCACATGCAGGAAAATCAAAGGATTTTTACAGAGAGCCTCTGAGCCAGCTTGGGCAAATGTGTGAGAGATAATTCTACATATTTCTTCTCAAGGCTGTGGTCAGTGCCATTCCTATAGGGGTTGACATGAACCTTAATGGGAATATTTACAGGAAAGAAATTGGCGAGCATTATAAATCACAGTTATTCATTTTTTCTCTCAAGGAATTGGCTTTCCTGCACACTAATGGTGCAGCCTCATAATTTATAGTGCATGAAATAAACAACCATCCATTCAGCTCTTTGTTATTGCCATGTTCCCTCTGTGCATGGAGTCTATCTTTAGGAGTTGTTCTCTGAAAGAGATGCCTACTGTTGAGCTAAATAGAATGCTTGTCTCAAATTATTTTACGGCCTTGGATTTCTGGTTGATGGTTTGATTTCTTGAAAACCAAATGTGCACTTTGAGATATTTTGCGTTATTGCAGTGATATTTCATCATAGTTGCAACATGAATACGAAGCTTAAAGAGGCAAAATGTGAGAAACCAAGCATAAGGATTTCTCATGACATTCAGCTATTTATCACTAGAGGGGAAAAATTGCATAAAATTGAGGAGCTGCCATCACCACCTGGTGGGAAGGATGGGATCAGGGGAGAAATGGGCTGCCCCAGCTCTCTCAGAGTCAGGCTATCCTCTGCCACAGGTGCTTCAGACAGACGGGGAAACTTTGGAAATGATGTTTAATAAGCTAAACTATAGCAAGGAGATGCACTCACACTGATTGGTTTTTTTCTGAGTTCTTTACCATCACCTCTCAGACTTCAACTAGGTCATATAAATATACCTCCAAAAAATGGACTAAATATTGTGTTACCTAGTCAGAAAAGCTGCAAAATCACATTCAGGACCGTGGCACTAAAAAAGTGTCTGCTACTTCCTTACCGATAGCTTTGTGATACTTTTAAATCCTTCATTAGTTTTTATAATTTGTGTTAACTTTGGGAATAAAATGAATACTTGACTAAGCTATTTCGTATCAGTTTTCAACTTTCCAGCCACTTCATAGACGTCAATGTTCTTTGACACTTGTCCTCTCTTTTTGTAATTTACTGAGGGGAACAGATTCTGGAATAGGAGGTTTTGATTTGTCTTACCATGCATCCTTTAAAAAAAAGAATTAAAGGTTCTAAAACATCAAGAAAACAATAGATGAACCTCAGTGTTTCAATACCTGATTTCTAAAGAGAAAAGAAAAACTGACAATTTTTTTACTCAGAAAGTGGTTTCAAAGAAGTTATACTGTGTGGATATCTCTCTTCTTTAGCAAAGTTGTTTTCATATTTGTTAATTTATTTCTAAATGCACAATAGTAACTTACTTTTTTCTAATTTCATGCAAACACAGGCATTTAAAAAAGATATTCTTGTTAAGAATATAAAAAAATATAATTTCACAAGATTAATTCAATAACAAGCAACATCTTAAAATCTGCTAGTCTTTGTAATCCTTAAATCTCCCAGAGTAGGACAGTGTTCTGCAGACACAGACTGCTTTCTTTGGGAAATAATGCTTGACATCCTCACTACCTGAATTTGTGGAAAATTCATAGCTTGAATGGTGCTCAGAATGCTGCCATATGGTTCCAAATTCTTGGAAGTTTTGAAGGCATGGATTATCAATTTAATTTCATTCACAGGGAATGCTATTAAAGTAAACATCTATAAAGCAAGGTTCACCAAGCGTAAATATCACCTGCTTATTTCAATGTGTTACTCTGATTCTGATTATTCACTGAAAAGCATGTGTAAATATGAATTTATTCTCACTATCAAGTGGAACTTATTCTGCTATAAATCATACTCTTCGTATTTAATTTAGAGCATTAGACACCTATGGAATTCCCCCTCCCAAATAGGGCTAGCTTTTAAAAAAACTAAGCCACCCCTCCCCCACAATAAAAGCCTGTGAACTTTTTTAATTGCTCCTGGGAATGATCAATATTTAGAAAGGCCCCTCAGTGTATCCCTACCTTATCAAATCTACAAAGTCAAATTCAATATTCACTAAGAGTCTGTAATGTAGATCAGAAAGGTTTCTCTTTGTGTCTGTTTGCGCTGAGCAGAGTTCTCGTGTCTCTGTATCCTTGCCATTCATCAGACGGGACTGGCTTTGGTTGCATGCAGCTTTTAAGGGTGCTTGCCTTTTATCCATCAGAGTTCTTGCTTGTCTCCCAAAGCTTCAGGCGTCCCTGCTTCAGGGAGAAGGAGCTGAGGAATTCTGTAGTTACAAGTCTTGCTTTCTGTCAACCAACTGCTACCTTTATAGGTAAAGTCCCTCCCTCACTTGAGTATATGGAAAATAATTGATTATGTGAACCTCACTGATAGCCTGACGGACAACATAATAATTATATAAAATTCAGAGTTCCCTCATGTGCTTTTGTAAAGAAAAACATTAATGCCTGCTTCAAAGGACACCTTGTTTCTTCTGCCACGACTTTAACTAACTGGTTCTTACTATTTATTTGGGCGTGAGAATGTGTGATGGGTTAGATAGGATTGGCATTTGACCAGAGACCATCAATCAATATATATGACCTAATATGAGGCTATTGCAGGTGACCATAAGTATGACAACACAGAAAGAATACCTGATCTATATAAACACATGTGTTAATTGATATTTATGCATCTTCTATTTCTTTCAAGGTCATTAAAGTATGTGCATAGAAAAAAAAGATTTTGTATAAATAGTCCTATGAGTTGGTAAAGAAGTGTACCATGTGAGAATGTATTACCTATACTTGGGTCAGAAAATAACACAACTCATTTTTTATGATTTTTGAAAAATGTGAGACAGATTACTTCCAGCATCTGAAAGTTCTCTCTTTTTCTACTGTAAAGTCCCACAGCATACCATGTATGATGATCACAGCTTACCATATATGATGAAGACAGCGTACCATGCATGATGATGACAGCGTACCATGTATGATGATCAGAGCATACCATAAATGATCAGAGCATACCATGTATGATGATCACAACGTACCATGTATGATGATCAGAGCATACCATGTATGATGATCACAGTGTACCATGTATGATGATCACAGCATGCCATGTATGACGATCACAGCGTACCATGTATGATGACTGATGTGCTGCATTAGGCACTAACAGAAGACAAAGGTGAACCAAACACAGTCATTCTCTGAACAAGGAGAAGACAATTTATATAATACAGCTATATTGGTCTTTCTAGTTTAGCTCTGTTACTAGTGCTTATGTGATTTAGGCCTTTGATGTGTGTGTGTGTGTGAAAAATATTGCTGCAATATTTTAGAAATATTTATTAAACAAAAGTATCCAGAAGTAAATCTACTGTGGTTTTTTTTTACATATCCTCTACCTATACATTACAGAAGGTAGTGTTTCTGTCACTCAAATGCACTTTTTCATTTATGCAACATAAATACAAGACAGTTTGAGTTCTCTCGGGGGACTTAAATGTACTTCATACTATTTTCTAGTTTTTTCCTCACCAATGAAGAGTTTCATCTTTAAAAAAAGAACACAAAACTATTTCACAGTAAGATCACATGAACAACCCATGTCCTTTGGAAAAATCTCCCAAGATTACCCCATTGGAATCCCCCAAAGCAGTCACCATACCCTTCTAAGTTGACCTCCCTCCCCTGCAGAAGTCTCCTTAGAAGCCCTACCCTACCCCCTCCCTTTTTACAAAAATTAGATAATTAAGGCAATATTATTACTTATAGAATTTGTAGCCATTCACAGATTGCATAGATATGTTTAAAGATGTTTTGTTTGGAAAAAACATATGCATGTATGAATTGGAACCCTGATAATGTTTGTGGAAAAGAAATAATTTAAAGATAATGGAATTTTTCCAGAAACATATGTGTGCAATATATATGTATATACATGTATATATGATTTTACTTAACATAGAATACTCTTTCATGTAATTTGTTAAATACATTCATGCAACAATTACATTTCATTTAATAATTATTATTTACTCATACTGTGTGTAATCTCTCTCTGAGATAGTTTTAATGTTTCCAAACACAAGGACATAGTGTTTTTTATACTTTTGTGATTATACCTTGATTGCTAATTTAGAAATTTAGAAAGAAAATAGACCTAAGATCACCCTAATACAACCAAAACATCACAGAAAATAAATCAGTAGTCACTCCCTCCCAGACTAATGAAGGCCATGTGTTGACCATAGACTTCTACCCTGGTTTTGATACGAAGAGACATCTGAAACCTTAAACACCATGGTGTCAGGGCAGACCACACAAGGAAGCAGGACTGGCATGCTTGTCAGGCCAGAATGAAGCAACCTTCTGCCTGATGGTGCAGGATCAGAGAAGTGACATAGCTTCCATTGCTTCCCACCAGAAATAAGGTTTCCTTGTCCACTCCATGCCAGACTGTCACGGAAGGCCTAGGGAAGAGTTATATTTATACTGCTGCCCATCATCCACCCAATGTCAGCTTTCCTTGTGGATAACAGTAACAACTAAGAAGACACTACATATCCTCTCATCCAGGAATATCAGTAGGTTCCTACTGGAAAATAGAACCCCTACTCTCACCCAGCAATAAAAATGAGTATCATCACTGAGGTGTCAATAAAGGCCAAGTGGTCATCTATTACAATCAGAGGTTAATAACGGACTGGTCTAATCCCGCTACTGTTCTAATCCCGCTACTTCAGCTAAAACTGAAGATTTAACTAAAGTCAGAGTCACATAAAATGTCTGATTTCAATGACAAATATTCCATCAGACCAAAAATCAGGAAGAACTTAAACAAAATAATCAATAAGCACCAAAATAGATAGAAATGTTAGAATTATCTAACAAATATTTTAAATTTTAACCATAAAATAACTCAATGATGAAATATAGACATGCTTGAGGAAAAAGAGAAGTAACTTCAGCAAATAAATAGGAAGAAATAAAAATATAATAGCTAACTGGATATTTTATAAGTAAAGAATTCATGATAAACAAAATAATAATGAATAAAATAAAGGAATCTGTAAGTTAGAAGATAGGATAAGAATAAATTATGCAGTCTGGTAATAAACAGAAACTAGACTGAGGAAAAAAAAGAGCAATGTCTCACAAGCAGAGGAGAACGAGGGCGAAACTGAAAAGGGTTTTAAAAATTATGTAGGAAAATGTTCATATAGGTGCACTATGAAATCGATCACTACAGGTTAAAGATGCTGGCCAAATTTCAAACAGGACTAAATGAAAGGAATTAATTAAGTGTGATTTTTATTTAAATGTCTGCAATCTAAAGATGACCCAACCCCAATCTTGAAAACAGCAAAATAAATAACATTTCTCGTGTAAAAAATGCACACACATGTAAAACTACATATATAAATACTTATGTGTATGTATATGTGTGTATACAAACACAAATGACAGTTCATTTTTCATCAGAAACCGTGAAAGCCAAAGCGCTAAAAGAAAAATACTGCCAACACAGAATTTTATATATAATGAAAAAATTCAGAAGAAATCAAGACTTCCTCAGATGAAGGAAAACTAAGGGAACTTGTTACCAGTAGAACTACTAAAAGGTTGAACAAAAGGAAGTGCTCTTCTTTAAAAGGTGAATCACAAATGAAAGATTCTTGAAATAACAGAACATTTTTAAAGAGCTAAGCAAAATATAAATACATACTTAGAAAATGGACCTCCCTTCTCCTCTTGAGTTTAATAAACTATGTATGAAACAAATAATACATTCTCCTGTAAATCTAGATACACACACACCCAATGAAACAAATAATATATTCTAGATACATACACCCATTGTCCCCAGGTTAAAACATTTGGTTTATGGACAGCTCCTACTCACTGTTTAAGCAGCTTTTGAACTGGTTTTATCAGTACAATAAAGCAACCCAGGAGCAAAGCAGAATTTTCCCAATGTGAATGATTTGTTGTGAGGCTTTTCAGGAGCCCAATGTTTGAAATCAGGTTACTGGCAGCACCAAGGAAAGCCACAGGTACTTTAGGAGATGCAGTCAGCTGACAGGGTTGAGGGAGTGCTATCATCATTAAAGCCCACATTTAGGGTTATGTTAATTCACCCTCACATTGAAAAGAGTGAAGCAACCACCATTCACCACACATCCTTCCTTGCAATTACCTTCCCTTGATGAACATATAGCTTATAAATCATTGAAAAAGATTTCTAGCCTTTACTTGCACTAAAGTAAAGGTATATAAGAAATTGTATTTCCTCTTCCGACTGACCAACAAATGCTTAAAGACATATTTAATTGAGCTAATATAAGCCAGCCCGAGTATGAGGCGAGATACCTAATTATTACCTGGGAAACCAGAAAAACTGATTGACCTGAGTACAAGCCTAGGGTGGGAAATGCGAGATGTGAATTAATACAGAGACCAGAGGAGAGAGACGGAGTGCAGCCACAGACACATCCTTACCAGTTCAGCTGCCGGTGTAAGTGAATCACTACGGGTGCTTCTGTGAATTGGAGCCGTCCACATCATAGGACGGCTCTGATTGGTTAGATGTGAGTAAACAAACATTCAAACCCCTGCAGTGTCAGCTGGGCTTTGAATGAACAGCGGATGAATGGCAATCGTCCCCAAGATGTTACACCTCGCTAGGGTACCACTGACCCGTGTATAAGCCGAAAGCCAGTTTTTCAGTACATTTTTTGTGCTGAAATATTCAGCTTATACACAAGTATATATGGTATTTCATTTTCCCTAATCCAGGGACAAGATATGTTCTGGCATAGGGGTTACACATTGGGCTGCTAACTGCAAGGTCAGAAGTGTGAAACCACCAGTTGTTCCAAGAGTGGAAGATGAGGCTTTCTGTTCATGTGAAGATTTACAGTCTCAGAAACCCATGGGGGGTATTTCTAGTCTGTCCCATTGGGCGGAAATGAGTTAGAAATGACTTGATGGCATTAAGTTTGGTTTGGTTTTGGAACATGGGGATTACTATAGAATAAATGTATTATAAACAGAGGTATACAAAGGACACACAGAGGTAAGGTTCCCACATTACTTCAAACCGTCAAAAACAACACCACCAATGGACTGCAATTAATTGTGTGTGTATAATGAGATATCTAGAGCAAAACATTAAAAAGCTATGCAAATAGATGCAATAAAAATTATAGGTGAAAATATGCAGAATTCGGTAAAACCTTCAAATAACCCAGAAGATAGAGACAGAAAAAATAGAGAAAACAAAACAAAAAGGCCAGATAGAGAAATAAAATCTCAGGATGAAGCTCTATTGTAGTAATAATCAATGTAAATGGTCAAAATGCACCAAGTACAATACAAAGATTAATAGAATAGAAAGAAAACACATTCCTACTATTGTTTGTTTACAAAAATAACTTGCTTTAAAATAGTCTTGTTGGATGAAGGAGAATGCAAATGATATATATGTATATTGAAAATATTATAAAAAAGAAAACTGGAGCAGATACATTAATATTAGATGGAATAGAGTTCTGAGCAAAGAAAATAAGCTGAAACAGAGTATTATTTAATATAGTGATAAAGGTCAAATTTCCAAGAAGATATACTAAGCTAAAATGTGTCTTCACCAAAACACATACACACAAAGTGTTCAAAACCCAATCCAAACCATAAAAGCTCGTTGTTTTTTAGTACATTTGGACCCAGAGTAACCCTACAGGACAGAGAAGAACTTCCCAATAGGGTTTACCAGGTTGCAATTGTTTCAGACACAAACTGTTACATCTTTCTCCCCTAGATCTGCTCGTGAACTTCAACCACTGTCCTTTTAGTTTCTACCCTTGTACTTTAGCACTGTGCCAATGGGCTCCTTCCAAATATTTTGGAATAAATAAATAAATAAAATCTGGTTGGACTGAAAGAAGTAGATTAATCCACAGCTATAATTCGCAAGGTCCATACCCCCTTTTCAGCAAATAATAGAAAATCTGGAGAGAAAATCAGCAAAATTTCTTTTAACTCAATAAGCGCATTAGCCACTAGAATCTAATCAATATGTATAGCATGCTCTATCCAACAGCAACAAATGTATTCCTTTCATATTTCCACAGAATATACACAAAGTCGATTATATTCTGAACCATAACACACTGACAAGTTTTTAAAGATGAAATCAAATGATATTTCCTAACCACAATGGAATAAGAGCTGAAATCAAGGCCAAAACTACATATATATAATATTTTTATATATAAAATATATAAAAAGGAAACACTCTAAACAGGCAACATACTCATTTTAGAAACGGGAGTCTCTGTCCTGTAGGAAGACTCTCAGAAGATGCGCTGTCACAGTAGCTAAACCACGGGCTCAAACAGTACCAGCATTTGTGAGGATGGTGCACAACCCTGAAATGTTTTATTCTGTCATTCATAGGGGTGCTATGAGTCAGAACTAACCCAACTGCATCTAACAACTGGGTCACTTTCCCAATTTACCACAAATTCTATTAATATCCAACCCTTACCTTTTGTCTCCTTCCAACCCAAATAAGTTACTATTTCTGTGATATTTCAGTAACCCATTTTGCCTATATAATTCTCTAATACCTAACTTAAAAAGTTTGAGAACATATTCTGTTTAAATATTTCTGGGTTTGTTCTCTGATGGAACCCTGGCTGGTTCCGGCATGAGAGACCATGTAAACTACAGAATGACAAAGTCAAATGTAAAACAACTTTAAAAAGTAATTGGGGACCCCTTACCTCTCCATACTTTCCTAAGAAAATCCAAAACATTACCAATAAGGTAAGGTCTCATTTATTAATGAGAATGAGACAAATATATTAAAAAGTTCTAAAACTGACACCCAGATCTCATCTAACATTTTTCCATACTCTGGTAGCTTATATGTGGATGTGATGCTAAATGATATACCACCACCATTTTGAATATGAGCAGGGTCTCACTTCTGGTGACTAGGTTTCAGCAGAGTTTCCAGAGTAGGAAGAAGAAATGTGCTATTTCCAAGGGATTAGTCACTGAAAATTTTCAGAATTAAACAGACTATTCTTGATGTACTGTTGGTAACTGAGCCCCTTAGAATAAAAGGTACACAAAGTTGTTGTTGTTGTTGTTGTTGTTAGGTACTGTCAGTCAGTTTAGACTAATGGTGAGCCTGTGAATAACAGATTGTAACACTGTGCCATCCTCATCATTGTTCGTAGGCCTGAGCCCATCATTGCAGCGATTGTGTCAAACCATCTCATTAAGGCTTTCCTCTATTTTGCTGCCCCTCCATTTTACCAAGCATGATGGTCTTCTCCAGGAGCCAGTCTCTCTTGAAAATACATCCAAAGTATGTGAGATGGAGTCTTACCATCCTTGTTTGTAAAGAGCATTCCCGGCTATACTTCTTCCAAGTTCAGTAGTTTTAAGGAAGTCCATGATACGTTCAATATTTTTCACTAACACCATAATTCAATTGCATAAATTCTCCTTCAGTTTATCATATTCAATATCCAAGTTCCACATGCATATGAGGCTACTGAAAATACCATGAGTTGGGCCAGATGCTATTTAGTCATCAAAGTAACCTCCGTAACTTGTCAAATTAGGGAATCGTAATGAAGTAGATGGAGTAAAGGCTCCAGAGCTTTCATTTGTCAGTGAGGCATGGCTCCAAATGAGGTGAAACAGCTGTGGGTATACATTGATACCTAGACCATGGGATGTAAGTACAATTCTCAAAAAAATGGAAATCATTAAAAATGAGATGGAAGGCTTAAAGATCAATATCCTATGAATTAGTCCACCAAAATGTACTGATAGTGGCTATTATTATACTAGTGATGAAAAATTCAAAAAGAATGGGGTAAACTATATTGTCAATAAGAACATTTCAGGGTCTATGTTTAAGTACAATGCTGTTGGTGACAAGACAGTATCTAAACACCTACACGGAAATTGAGTTAATACTACTACAATTCCCATGTATGCACCACCCACTAAAGCTAATGATGAAGAAAATGTAAAATCTACCACTTGTTCAGTCTAAAATTGATCAAATCTGCAATTAAGATGCATTGACGATCATTTGTAATTGTAATGAAAAATGTGGAAACAAAGGATGTAGTTGGAAAATGACCTTAGCGATAGACTAAGCTAGAGACTAAATGATACAATTTTGCCACATCAACAACTTCATGGAAAAAAACTTTTTTCCCATGAAATCAATAGTGAACATGCACAGATTTTGCCAGATTGAATAAAAGGGAGTCAAATTGACCATATTTGTAGCAAGAGATGATGAAGAATGAAAATGCCATCATTAAAAATAAGATCAGGTACCAACTGTTGGACAGATTATGAATGCTCATATACAAGTTGAAATAGAATAAAATTAAAAGAAATCAATGTAAGAAAAGATAAAACCTTACGTATATTCCACCTAAGTTTAGAGAACATCTCAAGAACAGATTACACATTGAAACATTGAACATTAATGAAAAGAGACTTGAGGGGTTGTGGAATGATATAAAGCCCATCATATATGAAGAAAGCAGAAGGTCATTTAAAAGACAAGGAAAAAGAAAAGATCAAACTGGATGTCCAAAAAGACTCTGAAACATGCTCTTGAACATTGAGGGGTGAAAGCCCATGGAACACGTGATGAAGTACAAGAGCTGAATAGAAAATTTCAAGGGACAGCTCAAGAAGCAAAGCACAGTAGTGGAATGCAAAAAGTTCAGGAGTTTAATAGGCATAAAGGAAGAACAATCTCAGCATATCTTAAGCTGTAAGAGAGAAGAAAAAAGTTAAGCCTTGGGTTTCAATACAGAATAATTCTATATGGGAAAATAATGAGAGATGCAGAAAGGAGCCGAAGACAACTGAATGTATGTGTCATTGCATCAAATATAATTGTTCTCCTTCAAGAGGTAACAAATGATCAAGAACTGAAGATATTAAAGGAAGAAATTCAAGGTGCTGGGAAGGCATTAGCCAAAAAGAAGACAGAATTCTACCAGGGATGTTTCAACAAATAATAGAATCCGGGAAACATGATTAGGCTCTGCCAAGAAATTTGGAATGCATCTCCCTGGCCATTGGATTGGGAAAGACCCATACTTATACTGATTATATGTGAGGGAACTAACAGATATTCAAACTGGATCCAGAAGACAAGCTTATCATTGCTTGTGTTGGGTGGATTTTGGCTAAAAGCCGAGAATACCTGAATGTGTGTACTTGTGTTTTATTGACTGCAAGTATATCACCTGTGTGGATCATAACAAACTGTGCCTAGCATTGTAAACAAGGTAAATTCCAGAACACTTAATTGTACTCATGTGGAGCCTGTACTTAGACCAAGTAGTAGTTGTGAAAACAGACCAAGGGAATACTGCACAGTTTAAAGTCAAAGAATGTATGTGTCATGGTAGTATTTTTCACTACATTTTCTCAATCCTTATACTTAGCAAACAACTTAAGTAACTGGACTCTATTACAAATCAGGATTGGATGAAGGCTTATTAACAACTTTTGATAGGCAGATGACACAAACTTCCAAAAGGCAAGGGCCCTTGCCGATGAAAATCAAGGAATGCCACCTTCAATAAGGATTGCAACACAATGTAAAGAGGGAAAAAATCCTCTCAATTGGACCAATAGACAGCATCATAATAAATGGAGAAGAGATCAAAGTTTTGAAAAATTTCATTTTCCTTAGATCAGTGCTCTTGGAAACATCAGTAAATATATCAAACAAGGTACTGTATTGAATAAGTCTGAGACACAAGACTTCTTTAAAGTCTTAAAACCAAATGTGTCATTTCGAAAAATAAGGTGCATTTGACCTAAGCTGTGATATTGTTAATAGCCTCATGTGTATTTGAAAGTTATATAATGAATAAGGAAGAACTAAAGAGAATCATACATTTGAATTAGGATATCCGCAAAGAATATTGAAAGTATAATGGATGGCCAGAAAACACACAGATCTGTTTCAGAAGAAATACAGCCAGAAGGCTTCTTAGAAGCAAGAATGAAAGGCTGGATGAACATTCTGGAAGAGAACACAATGGGACTGACAGTTCCGGGGGGATGTGGGAGAGGGGGAGGTAGGAGGAAAGGAAGTGGTTTTAACAAACCCAAGGACAAGGGAACAACAAGTGAAGCAAATTGTGGTGAGGAGGGTATAGGAGGCCTGGTAGGGCATGATCAAGGGTAATGTAACCAAGAGGAATTATTGTAACCCAAATGAAGGCTGAGCATGATAGTGGGACAAGAGGAAAGTAAAAGAAATTAGAGGAAAGAGCTAGAAGGCAAAGGGCATTTATAGATATTTAAATAAAGGCATGTACATATGTAAATATATTTTTATATGAGGATGGGGAAATAGATTTATGTGCATATATTTATAGGATATGATTAAGGTAGCAGATGGACATTGGGCCTCCGCTCATGTACTCCTTCAGTGCAAGAATACTTTGTTCTATTACACTGACATTCCATGATGCTCACCTTCCTGACACGATCGCTGAAGACAAAGTGGGTACATAAGTAAATGTGGTGAAGAAAGTCGATGGTGCCCGGCTATCAAAAGATATAGCGTTTGGGGTCTTAAAGGCTTGACGGTAAACAAGCGGCCATCTAGGTGAAAAGCAACAAAGCCCACATGGAAGAAGCACACCAGCCTGTGGGATCATGAGGTGTCAGAGGGATGACGTATCAGGCATCAAAGAACAAAAAAATCATATCATTGTGAATGAGGGGGAATGTCGAGTGGGGACCCAACGCCCATCTGTAGGCAACTGGACATCCGGTTACAGAATGGTCACAAGAAGGAGACGAGCCAATCAGGGTGCAGTGTAGCAATGATGAAACATACAACTTTCCTCTATTTCTTAAATGCTTCCTCCCCACCCACTATCATGACCCCAATAGTACATTACAAATCTGGCTAGAGCAGAGGATGTGCACTGGTATAGATAGACACTGGAAACACTGGAAATACAGGGAGGATGATCCCTTCAGGACCAGTGTTGAGAGTGGTGATACTGGGAGAGTGGGGTAGAGAGGGAGAACCAATTATAAGCATCTACATATGACCCCCTCCCTAGGGTATGGACAACAGAAAAGTAGGTGAAGGGAGATGTTGGACAGTGTAACATATGACAAAATAATGATTTAAAAATTACCATGGGTTCATGAGGGAGTGGGTAGTGAAGAGGGAGGGGAGAAAAATGTGAGAAGCTGATGCCAGGGGCTTAGGTGGAGAGCAAATGTTTTGAGATTGATGAGCATAGCGAATGTCCAAATGTGCTATATACAACTGATGTATATATGGATTGTGATAAGCTGTATGAGCCCCCAATAAAATGATTAAAAAAGAAAGCAAAAAGAAGAAGCAAGAATGATGAGACTTTGTTTCACATGCCATATATACTCATGTAGAAGCCAAGTTTTTCAGCACATTTTTAATGCAGTTTTTGTGGTAAAATGAGAGGTTTTGACTAATATTCGGGTTGGCTTATACTCAAGTATATATGGTACCTTGGTCTTATTATTAAGAGAGCCTGACTCTATAAAAAAGCATGATGCTTGGTAATGTAGAGGTTCAGAGAAAAAAAGGAAGACTGTCAACCAGATGGAATGATATAGGCTACAACAATAGGTTCAAAAATAACAATAATTGTGAAAATGGCATGGGACTGGACAAAGTTTGGATTCTGTTGTCCAGAGGTCGACTGTAAAATTAGAACTGACTTTGAGGCACCTAACAAGAATGACAAGAAAACTGACAACTCACCCAGTATATCCGCCAGTTCTATTTCTCTTTCAGCTTAAGTATTCTACTAAAATGATTCCCATTTCACTTGAACAAATATTTCTCCCCTCTGAAAAAATGAAGCTATCTAAACTAATACCTCTCAGTAAGCATAGACGGATCAAGATTGAGGCAATGTTATCAGCGGGAAGGGGACAATCATTATGTGTTTTACAAAGAAGAGCATCAACTGTTTTCTCTTTTGCTGTTTCCGGAGTCATTGGCACTTTGTCTTATAGAGAAGTTTACATTTGGCAAAACATGTCTACAACTATGTGCTTATATGACTCTCAAAATGGGCTTCTAGCAGAAGACAGCATATGTATGAAGCACAACCTGCACAATGCGATGGATTATTAACAGAAAGAGAAGAGTTGTATGCTGGGAAGCTCGTTAGTTATGGATCCACTGCAGACAGAAGCTACATGTACATGCTGTCCAAGGAAACCAGACAGTTCCCTGCCATTAAGTTGATTCCCATTCATGGAGACAGGTAGAACAAAGCTCTGGAGTTTCTGGGGTTATAGATCTGTATAGGACCAGAAAGCCTCATGTTTCTTCCCTTGGACAGTCTGTCTGGTATGTTTGAACTGCTGCTCTTGTGGTTAGCAGTCCACGATGTAACCCACTGTATCACAAGAGATCCCTTACCTGAAGCAAACCCAGAGAAATCAAAACACTAAAGGAATATGCATGAGTTATTTATGTCAGCATGGTTTTGAGTTCGCCTATTGCACTTCTGTTGCTATACATGTCATCTCTCAGTTGCAGCTCATAAGAGCTTTATATACAACAGAATGACACCATGTGGTCCCATGCCGTTCTGAGAAAGCATACTGTGCTGGAGCCCAGTGTTTGAAAGCACTGTATCAATCCCTCTCACCGAGGATCTTATGTTTGCTGACCCACTGCATTACCAAGCCTGACATCTTTCTCTAGGAACTGGTTTGAAGTGCCTGAAACAAAGTCTTGCCATTCTCACTGCTAAGAAACAATTTAACTATATTTTTTCCAAAATAGATTCATTCTTGCTGCTCACAGTTCCCAGTATCTTTCTAGTTCTTTGTCAGTTCCGTAATTCAAGGGCACCAACTCTTTTTCCACCTTCTTTATGCATTATCATTATACACTGCACAATCTAGCTTTTCACATGCACACGAGGTGAGTGAAATTAGCATGGTTTACTTCAGGTCACCCTCATCATCACAATGATATTTTTGTCTTTAACCCTTTAAAGGGGTCTTGTGCAGCAGCTTTGCCAAGGCAATATGTCCTTTGATTTCTTGACTGCGTTGTCCATGGGTATTGATTATAGATTCAAGTAATACAGAACGTGAATAAAATAAAACCCTAAGAACTCCATTTGTTATGGCATAACATTTCTACCAGACCTTAAAGCCACAGGAACGAATCAAGGAATCAAGTAAGGATTTGACAACAGAAACGGCAAAGACAAATGCTTCCTTTCCCATGATGTCAATACACTCTGATCTTTAAAAAAAAAAACACACACACAGTGAAACCACACAATAAATGAATATAGTGTTGCCTTTGACAGAGTTGGTTGATTCCTTTGTAAAAGCTTGGGTGATGCTGGCTCTGATGATACAGCATTTAGCAGCAGAGAATGCTACAACCGTGGCCCAGCCCACAAACCGCAGCTGGTTAAGAGGCTCTGGGATTCTCACTCTCCCCCTCAGCTCATTCAGACAAGCACAGATTCCCCAATAGACCAAGAGAAACTGGTTTCATGTTGTCACTACACCAAGCTTTCCATTCTCACTGGGTTTTCAAAGGAAGAATAAAAAGCAGTTATATAATTATGCATACACTGTTTTTATCATAATTGTTATTATTATTATATTAATGACCTAACTGTGGCCCGAGCTTCAAAAGAGGAAGGGGACAAAATCACTTTTTTCTCTTTGTTTCTTTTTGAGTCCTGGGCAGCTCAATCTGCCACAGTTAGAACTCCCGGAGCAGCGCACCAAAACATCTGCCTGTGGAACAGTTTCCCTCCTGCCTCGCTGCATAAATCATTGCTAGTAAAACTTTTATGAGTTGGGGATCTTTTCCTCTTGCTTCCTCCCTTTGCAATGACTAAAATCCAAACGAACAAGTTGAAATGGCCAGACATTTAGCCATGTGTGCCCAGGGGAGGGAAGAGAGCCATCAGCGGTACCAAAGGACCATTGTAATTATATGAAATGTAATTAACAACCCTGCCGTCAATGAATCTTTGAAGGCTTCTAATGGAGGAAATTATACTTCGCACTTACCTGTAGCAAATTGTCTATGGACTAGTTTTCTTGTTTGTGAAACTTGAATCCAGTTAATTCACTGAGACTCCAAAAGTAGCTTCAGGATGTTTCCATAGTGTTAATCTGCACAGGCTGTCCCCGATGTTCTTGTAACTCCTACATAAAAAAATAATAATAATAAAATTAAACATTTCGGATTATTATGGTCAATGAACGTTATCTTCTTAATTTGATTTTAGCATCCACAGCTCACACCAGAAAATAGTAGATCATTGTGATATGTATGGAGTTATATGATTTAGATGGGTGGTTGATATATTCAACTGCTAACCAAAAGGTTGGTAGTTTGAGTTTAGTCAGAATCCCCTCAGAAGAAAGGGCTGGTCATCCACTTTAGAAAATAAACCATTGAAAATCCTAAGATGTACAATTCTATTCTGACACACCTAGATCGGGTAACAACAAATTGGAGTTAGCTCATTAACAACTGGTGTGGGTATCATTTCTATAATTGAAAGTGATAATAAGACATATTTTTTAAAAAACTATACTGCATCATATGGTGATTTTATATCTATAAGTACAATTCATGGAAGTGCATATGAATGATAAAGGCTCAATAAATATGCATTGATTAGAAACTCAATCAAATAGATTTGACTGAATTTACCTGCAATTAATGGACATGCCCTTGAAGGCAAAGAGGACTTTAACATTTGAGAAAGCACAAGTATTAGCTTCAGTTTTTTTTTTTTGTAATAAAGGAGAGTTTTAAATATTTCATAAGTAGAGATCAGATTTTAAAACATGCAAAACTTGGATTCAAGGAGCTTCAGTGGTACAATGGTTAGATGCTTAACTGTTAATCATAAGAAATCTGTTTTGAGAAGGGTCGTGGGGAGGAGACGAGCCAATCAGGATATGGTATAGCACAGATGAAACATACAACTTTCCTCTAGTTCTTTAACACTTCCTCCTCCCCACTACTATCATGACCCCAATTCTACTTTACAAATCTGGCTAGATGAGAGCATGCACACCGGTACAGATAAGAGCTGGAAACACAGGGAATCCAGGACAGATAAGCCCTTCAGCACCAATATTGAGAGTAGCCATACCAGGAGGGGAAGGGGAAAGTGGGGTAGAAAGGGGAAACCAATCACAATGATCTACATATAACCCCCACCCATGGGGATGGCCAACTGAAAAGTGGGTAAAGGGAAACATTAGTCAGTATAAGACATGACAGTATAACAATAATTTATAAATTATCAAGGGGTCATGAGGAAGGGAGGGTGCTAGAGGGAGGGGGAAATGAAGCTGGGTTTAAGGGCTCAAGTAGAAAGAAAATGTTTTGAGAATGATGATGGCAACAAATGTCAACTGTGCTAGACACAATGGATAGATGTATGAATTGTGAAAAGATGGTACGTGCCCCAATAAAATGATTTTTTTTAAAAAAACATCCATCAGCTAACATCCTCCAGTTGGGAACTGCCAACATTTTATTCTGCTAAGCTGTGCTAGGGAAACTTTTCAAAATCTTTGCCACTTTACATCAGGATCTTGACAACTATAATCTGATTTAGAGGAAAAACTATACCCTTTATAGTCAAAACTATTTATACATGCTTATTTTAAAACCTTTTCTGCATCAGTGTTGAGATGATGGAATGAGAAAGTAAACCTCATTTATGGTTATGAAAAAAATCTGTTTTGAAAAATTACAACCAAGGAAACCCTATTAGGCAGTTCTGTGTCACGTAGGGCCATTATGAGTTGGATCAACTTCAAGGTACTTTAGAGGATCTAAGTTTGAATCCTTTGTTTTCTCCTTACTTTGGTGTGAGATAGTTTTCTTTTCTTTAAATCTTTATTATAAAAACGTTTTATAACCTGAATCTGGCATAAGACAAATCCGCAATTTGGGTATTGGATTCTAGTTAATTCTAAGAATTAAAAAAAAAACAACCCTCTAAATATATTTCATGTCATGTTATATCGTGATTTTTTTTCCTATTGGCTTAAAATTGCACATATTTATAGGTCTTTTTTATATAAGTCCAAATAAATCATTTTGTGGGCATCTGTCTTAGCTATCTAATGCTATGATAACGAAAATGCCACCAAGGGTGACTTTAACACTGGCATGCTATTTCCTCGTAGTTGCAGAGGCTAAAGTCAAAATCAGTGTGTGCTGCCTCACAGGGGAGGCTTGGTCCATGTGTCTACTCTGGAGGAAGATCCTGGTCTCCTCAACTCTGGATCCCCTCTCCTTTGAGTTCTCCATGTGTCTTGGCATCTATCGTGCCTCGTCTCTGCATTGCCTACTTGTTTATTTCGATGCTCTAGAGTCCATGGCCCCACTCTGTGAGATTTGGGTAGTTCTGTTACCCGTGCTTCTTCCAGAAGTTCTGCTGATCTACAAGCTGCTCCAGCAATGATTCTTTTCTTGAGGACAATAGCTACAAGTAGATTCTGTAGCCTGTGTCCTGTCTGCAGAATCCCAAGAGACTGACAGTTCTCTCTTTTCATTCTTTCTCTGTCCTGTTTAGTCTAAACTGTGGTAGTTGATAAGATTTATTGGTCATAGTGATTATATAGCCATGTCTTTGATGTGTTCTTAAGTAGTACAACACAATTTTCCAAATCTTTAAATCTTGCTTTCATTTTGCAGTGCATTTTCAAGTCCATTGCTTTCCTCGCACATTTTATTATGAAGCAAACAAAAACTCATATAAATGGAGTTGATTGCTGCTCATGGCTTCTGTGTAGCACAGAATCAGGCTTCCCCTGTGGGTTTCCAAGACTGTAAATCTTTACAGGTGTGCAAAGCCTCATCGTTCACCCTTAGAGCACCTGGTAGTTTCAAACTGATGACCTTGTAGTTAGCAGACCCACATGGAACCCACTATCACACCAGGGGGGCTTGTTTACCATAAGAGGCAAGGAGAAATATTTTCCCCTTTTTAAAACCTTGTACATATCATCAACCATACATTTAAATTCATCACTTAAAAATTCTACTTTCCACTAAACATCAGAACGTAATTCAGATAAATTATTTACAACTGCAAAAAAAAAATGGCCCTTGCTTCACTTTTCCACCACATGTATTATTTTCTATTAAAGCCTCCTCAGAAACACATCTCACTTCCAATTTCTGGGAACATTCTGTGGCTGGTGCCATAGGTATTCTCTAAGACGGTAGAGATTTTCTTTATAACTCTTCTCAGTTCCTGGAGCCCTTACTAGAATTGCCTTTGTGGCCTATCATTCTCTACCAAGTTACCCAATAAAGTGATTAGAAATAATAATAATACATTTTTAAGTAAACCAAATCCTCACAAATGGAACGATAGATAACAACAACAACCCAAAAAAAGCCTTCGAGGCTCCATTCTTTACTCAATTTTGAACTCACTTATGCATTCTAGGTTTCTTTTACACCAACGCAACACCAACACCTTTTTGGTACCAAATTATGTACTAGTGGCTAAATGTTACTCTAATAAAAATACCAAAAGTGAGTGGTTTTAACCAAACAGAAATTCATGTTCCCACAGGTTAGAAGGCCAGAAACCCAAACTCAGAGTGCTGGACTTAGGGGAAGCCTTTCTCTGCTGGCTCGAGTAGCAGTTTCAACCCATCCCTTTGGGGGTCAAACGACCCTTTCACAGGGGTCGCCTGATTCATAACAGTAGCAAAATAACAGTTCTGAAATAGCAATGAAAATAAGTCTATGGTTGGGGAGTCACCACCACATGAGGAACCCTATGAAAGGGCCACAGCATTAGGAAGGCTGAGAACCACAGCAGAGGGAAGTACATGGTGCTTCTTCCTTTTTTATTGGCTATCTTCGGGTGGCTTGGTTTCTATTTAACCATATATCTTCTTTGCTAGTTTTCTTGAAATCCTTTTTATAGCTCGTATTTTGATTTCAACAATATTCATCCAACATGAATGCTGATTTATAAGTACAACAAAAACATCTCATTCCCAAATGGGATTGTCAGCACAACGTGCTGCTGCAATGAGGTGCCCTGGAGATGGTTCTGACTCTTAGCTACCCTGTGCACAATGGCATCAACCACTGTCCAGTCCTGAGCCATCCTCCCATTATACGTGAGCCAATTGTTGCAGCCACCGTGTCAGTCCATCTGGTAGAGAGCCTCCCTTTCCACCTGCCTTCTACTGTACTAAGTGTGAAGTCCTTTTCCAGGGTTGGGTCTCTCTTGTCAACCAGCCCAAAATACATGGAACGAAGTCTTGTCATTCTTGCTGTAAAGGAGCATTCTGGTAGTGCTTCTTCTAAGGCAGGTTTGTTTATTCTTCAGAAGGCCATAGGGAATCCCTGGTAGCATAGTGGTTACCAGTTGGGCTGTGAACTTCAAGGTCAGCAGTTAGAAACCACTAGCTGCTCCTCCGGAAAAAAAATATAAGGGATCTCTCCCCCTAAAGATTTACAGTGTTGGAACACCAGCAGGGCAGTTTTACCCTGTCCTGTACGGTTGCTATGAGCCTGAGCTGACTCAATGACACTGAGGTTCGTTTGGGGTTTTGATAGCCCATCATATTCTCACCATTTTTTGCCAGTTCTATAATTCAGATGCATCGATTCTACATAGGTCTTCCTTAATCAGTGTCCACCTTCCATAGTCATATGAAGGGGTCAAACATATAATGACTTGGGTCCGGTTCACCTTAGTCCTCAAAGTAACATCCTTGCTTTTCAACACTTTAACTTCTGTGCAGCAGAGTTACCTGGTGCATCTTTGATCGCTTGACTGCTGTGTCCAGGAGCATTGATTATGGAAACAAGTAAAACTTGTGGGGGATTTTGCTTGAAATCCCTGACAATGTCAACCTTTTCTCCACTTATCATGATGTTATCTATTGGTACAGCTGTGAGGATTTGGGTTTTCTTTACATTGAGTAGTAATCCACACTGAAGGCTGCAATCCTTGATCTTCATCAACAAGTGCTTCAAGTCCTCCTCACTTTCAGCAAGACAGATTGTGTCATCTGCATATCTCAATGCTTAATAAGCCTTCTTCCAACTCTGGTGACATTCTTCTTCATCTAACTCTGCTTCTCTGTTAGTTGCTCAGCATACAGATTCAATGAATTTTGG
The DNA here is from genome assembly GCF_050624435.1 of Tenrec ecaudatus. Taxonomy (NCBI): domain Eukaryota; kingdom Metazoa; phylum Chordata; class Mammalia; order Afrosoricida; family Tenrecidae; genus Tenrec; species Tenrec ecaudatus. The sequence continues at coordinate 30,082,006 of NC_134533.1, read as the reverse complement.
GAGAGGATCCAACACTAACACAACCTGCCTTGATTTTAAAGCATGTCGTATTCCCCTGTCCCGTTGAGACAACATCCTCTTGATCCGGGTATAGTTTCCACATCCACAACCAGAGAAGTTATGATTTATAGCACAATTTTGGGGGAATACAATTCAATAAATAATCATATGTGAACCATATGATTTATTTAACACTCTGTAGTTCACTGGTTTGTAGTGAGAAATTTTCTGCAAGGGCATGCCCTGCCCTCTGTTGTGTACCATTATGGCGGCAAAATTATCTTGTTCCCGGAAAAGAACAACCACATGCACCTGTCCACAACTCACGGGGAACATTTTTGTATCTCTTGCAATTTCTACAAACTGGTGTTTTAGAGTTTACATTTGAAAGCACTTGCTTTGGGGAAAGGATGCAGTCTACAGAGAGAGCCCTACCTCCTTTTCAAGTGTTGAAGGTGGTTTAGATGCCTGGTGCGTACTTCGTTAAGTCTTCAATGGTCACTGAGCATTGAACCAGCAAACTGGCTATGATCAGACAAATCTGGGAGGGGCAATTTGTCCTTAGGTTAACAAAAAAAAACTAGAAACCTTGCCTGCTTTTATCCTTAATAATTGATAAAAAATGGCTGCATTTTATCTAATTTAAGACAACTTGAAGCCAACCAAGGTGCACTACAGTAATTTAAAAGCTTCCTTGACTTCTAAGAATTCTACCTTAACAAAAACTCTTGCTTATTGCGTCCACCCTCTGTATTTCTTCTTCCAACCCCAAAGCTCACTCTTCTTCCAAACACATTTGAACATGTGCTGAAATGAAAGTGAAGGCAGATGAGCTTCCTGCCACAAGTTTATGAACAAATAGCCCTTCCAAATAATGTTTGAAACTTAATTTTATTGATTGTCTTTGTGTGTGTGTGTGTGTGTGTGTGTGTGTGTGTGTGTGTGTGTAGGAATTTCCCTTAAGAAGAATAAGCAAACCTTCAAGGAAATGTGTAAATGTGTTCAACATTGTACAAAACCCTTCTGCTTTGTGGTAAACAAATGAAATGGATGATGAGAAAAGAAAACTATAATTGAGTGGAAAATAAGTGCTAAATTTGGAAGTAGACTCGGTGAGTCTCAGAACAAATCTATTCAATTTATTAAATATCTACAAGTCACTCAAATCTCTTTTGCAGCTACAAGTCATTGTAATAACAAAAATACATAAACAAGTGAACGTTCATGGACGTGTGCAATGTGCTAGGAGCCAGGTGAGTGGCTTTCATGCATGGATGCTTCATTTAGTCCCGAAGCCTGTGTTTCAGTGGAAAACTAGGACATTGTCTGTGGCACTCTTTTGCTTATCTGATGTGCATTCTATTGCCATTCTGTAAATTATAAATTTTTGATAGCATTACAAAATAGTTCTCTGAATATATATAACACTTGACCTGTCTAGCAGAGGGCAATGCACTTCACTCCCCATCGTGGGAGAAACTAGATTTGTCGCCATTTGCTAATTTATTTCAATGTTCCTGATCCATAAAAGTGTCATAATTTTAGATTTGTTAATGATAGAGTCTTCTAGTTCTCACATGAATTAATGGATCATATAAAATTTTAAGACCTGCTCATTTTATATTTGTATGAAAGTCTTAATTTTATCTTTTTTTTTAACTATCTGCAGCATTTCCATGGGAACAGATATTGTTGAATACATTTTAGAGATGATGACCCTGAGGCTCATCGGGGTTCTACGACATGCTTTAGAGCCATGAGCATCCACTAGTCACCTCCGTACTGTTGTCACGATGGTAGAAACTCGAGGCTAAAAAAAAATCGAAAAGAGAACAAAGCAATTTTTATCCTCAAGGTCAAGGATACCAGAATAAATTCTTATTGGGGGTTACCAATATGTGAAATGTCTCCATACATAGTTGGGACCTGAAAAGATTTGATAAATCCTCACTATTCAAAACTCACCACTTGCTAGATGAGATACTGAACTCAAATAGATTTGACCTGTATGCTTGCCCTCACTCTCTGAACTCGCTGTTGAAACTCTGGCCAAGTACATTCAGGAATCGAATATGTTTGGATAGGGAGCGATACTTGCTTGCTGTTTTTTAATCCTCAGTATCACCTTCTAAGGTAGATATTATTCCCATTTCCACAAATAAAAATGAGCTTGAGACCGAGTGATGACAAAAATAATCACAGTACTGTAGGATAGAAGGAGTTCAGGTTGTTACACATTAGGTTGCTAACTGCCAAGGTCAGCGATTTGAAACCATCGCTGCCCCTCAGCAGAATGGCTGTGCTTGCTACTCCATAAAGAGTTACAGTCTCTGGAACTTAAAGGACCTTTTCCACTCTGCCCTATAGGGTTCCTATGAGTCAGAATTGACTTGAGGGCATGGAGTTGTTTATAGCACAGAGAGAACAGATGCATAGAGTTTTCCTTGATCACTTTCCAGATAGAAAAACAGAGTTCAAGGAGGCATTCCATGAGTCCTCATGCAAAGATTCTTCCATCTCACATTTACATGAGCAGTGCTTGATTCACCACTACCTCCTTCAACTTCATGTTGCATCTGGAAAAGAAGGTAATGGGCCACATAATGGTCAGAGTCCATGAGAAGGGACTGCATGCCACCAAAGGGGTCCAGAGTGTCTGTCCAATCTCACAAAAAAGGTTATTAGTCACCAGTTGGTCTGAAGCGCTTATCTGAATCCATTCTTGGTTATACTTTGATATCACAGTTTCATACTTAAGCAATACCCTACACTATCTTCAGTTCTTCCAATAGTCAATGCCTACGACTCTCCACTGCAATCTAAAGTATTTTCTAAAGCAGCAGGTGTCTTTATAGCTAAAATTTTCATCAGCTTAGAGATGTATCTATGCTCTCCATTACTAATCTGGAATGTCAAGAGAGAGAGAGAGAGAGAGAGAGAGAGAGAGAGAGAGAGAGATAAAGGAGTATCAAATGATTAGTGAGGAAAAAAATCATTATCTTTTCATTCCTTTATTCACAAGTGTTTTGAAGCCCCTTCCTATCTATCAGATTAATTAAAAATATTGGAAATAAAACAAGTATAATTAACTCCAGGAAGTTCACTTTGTAAGCAGACAGGCTGCAAATTAGAGACTTCTGATGATAGAAAGAAACCAATGAAATACTTTCAGTACGAAAATTTTAGGAATCAAGTTCCTATGTTCTATGCTGTACATGAAGTTAGAAGCTTTCTGCAAGGACTTGCAGTCTTAGACAGCTTTGCATTGATTTGATTTTTCCTCAGGTACGCATTTTCCCAGTTACCACTGAAAGAAACAGTCCCTTGTGAGTTACCTCCATTTGGGCAGTTCTGCTAAAAATTTCTGTAGGTCTGGAAACCTTTTTAATCTCATATTTCCATCCCTAGAGATGGTGGGAAGCAGCCTCATGACAATACAATCAAATTGAACCTTAAAAGTCAACCAGATCCTGTGATGTCCATTGTTTCCTACCCGTGCCCCCACCCCTGTATGAATGCCCTTTCTGTCTCACCTTCTTTCCTTTCCACTCTTCTCTCTTGCTCATTTTGCCTTGGCTTTCCTTGGTTTTTCACTTCTCCCTTCCCACAGGGTTTCCTATGAAGAATTCATGGCTGTATGTACATATGTTTAGGTTTAGTCCACATTCCTCTCAAGAAGCCCAATGGAGTGAGCTTACTCATTCCACAGCATCTCTTAAAATATAAAAATGCGTATGTAGAAACAGCAATGTGTTACTTTTTGGTTAGAAAAAAGCAATATATTCCTTGATGGACACACTTTTCTCTTTCTTTCATTCTTCCTTCCTCTCATCCTCTCTCTCTCTCTCTCTCTCTCTCTCTCTCTCTCTTTCTTCTTTCTCCTTTCAACTAGTCACAACATGCCTCTCACATTGGGTCTGCTTCTGTTTCAGACTGCTCCCCCTCCAGAGACTTCTCCTTGGGAAATTTATAACCTTCTGTTGCTTCACAAGGCATCAACATTCAGATGGAGTTGTGTACTATGTAAACTTATGCTAATTTGAGTCATTATGCAGATGTCCAAGTGTCTTGCAGGTTTCACCTAAAACTGTTATTTCCCTACAGAATCAAAGGTACTCGCATGAGCTGTTGATCCGTTGTTAAAATAGTATCCATCTATCAAGAGGCCACCAAAGGTGCCAGCTTTCTGCAAGGCTAACTGGATACCCTAGAGAGTTTGTGAATGGAGCTCTGGTGAACTGCAGCTTGTATTTAAACTTCAGTGATGGAAACACACTCTGAACGAAAGTTAACTTTTAAATGAAGATAATTGAAGATGTTTGAGCCTTTCAAACATCTGTGCTCTTGTTTTCATTTAGTACATTCTGCTTAGTCCCTCTGAACTGGCAGGCAAGGGATGTAAAAAGGTGTTTGCATATGTGTGGTCCCATGTAATATTCAAGACCAGTTAAAGAGGACATCATTGGAGTGCTTCTTTTTTAAATATAAAGGAACTAATGCTTAGTGACACTGCATGATACCACCAAGGCTACAAGTATGTTGAATAGTTAATAAATGCTAAAACCCAACCTTGGCATTAGCTTTGTGAATCCCTGGGTAGCCCAAATGAGTAAATGCTTGACAACCAGAGACACCTAAGAAAAGAGACCTGATGATTTACTTCTGAAAGGTCAGCTCTTTGAAACACTGTGGAGCACAGGGCTCCTCTCACACACGTGGATTGTCATGAGTCAGAGTTGACGTGATGGCAACTAATCACAAAACAATATTTTTTCAGTTAAACGACAAACCTATTTACTGAAAAGTATTTAGTCTAATGAGAGTTCTACATCGTACTTTTCTTCTGTAAGTACACGTTATATACTGTGTGTTACACATTGGATGATGCTTCATAATGGTTTCGACCTAAAGGGAATGAAGAAACTCCCATTTAGTCTCACAGACAATTATATTTATAAAATGTATACAAGTAGACTGAGGACAGAAAACAAGGGCGAGGCTTCATAAATGATAAAGCCAAGGTTCTCACATGGAAATAGAATGCATTTTGACAATTCTTTACATGCACTTGACCGGTGTGGTCTTTCAGTATGCCTGAGTCAAAAACTAATATTTCCAGAAAAGCTATATCATTAACATAAGTGGAGATTTTTTAAAAAAAAATTTACAAACACATGCATTCTTCATATAAACAAAAGAGATGTGTGGGGTTCACACGGCGATCAAACATGCCTTCATCCCACTCATATTTTGGTTCAAACATCTATTCTCCCCTCCTGTCCACCAGGCAGTGTTCACATGGAGATGGACAGTCTAGCTTTCCTACAACAGCACAAGGCTTAGAGACGATCCTGACTCAAGGAGAGTCAAGACTCCTCTCATCTTCCCATGTGCTAGCAGGTCTGCATTAATTCTATTCTAACAACGGATAAAAGTCAGTCTCCAATTGTGCATTTTGCCACATGATTCTACTTCTCCTTCTGAACAGACAAATCATTAGGCCATGAGCATACAGTGATGATCTTCTGAGTCTTAGAGAAGAGACAACTTTGACCCTTCTGCAAAGCCCAGGACGATCTTTGCATGAGCTGCTGTCAGCTCCTTTTCAAGTTGACAGCTGCTGTGGTCCATTTGCCATGGTTGTTTCTATAAAGGGTGCTTCTTCCCTCATTTCACTGTGAGCACTTATAATTTATAGTGGAAGCCCAAGTAGAGACATGAATGCTAAGACAGAATCTTTGCAAATTATATCCCAACAAATAATAAATTTAATGCAGAATCATGAGACCTAAATTGCCAAGCATAAGGAAGAGGGAATATATCATTTTCTAATATTATTTCACTGAGTATAAATGAATAAAGAATTTTTTCTTATTGCATTTGTGTCATCAGCATTCCAAATCTCAATGGGACTTCTTACATAAACATACAATCAAGAACTGAATTATTGCATTAATAATGACAATATCATAAGTGGCACCTTCAATCAGGAGCCCGATAAATAATCATGACTCCATAACTCAATACCAAATATGAAAATATATTGACTTTCAAAATGAAACTAATGTCCTGCTTTTGTTTCATCACCACAGCCTCTTTCCTAATATGTTTTGAAACAAAATATAAGTTCCATATTATGATACTAAAGTTAGATGTTCAAATCACACTTGCCTAGCAAAACATCAAAATGTGTGACTCATATAAATGTTTCAAAGACAACCATTTCAGCTAGGTTTCCAAGATAGGGTTGGCTTCAAGGAAACTCTTGGCCATTTTTTAAAAAATTAACTCATCTGTTTGGAGATGAAATAACAGTAGAAGCTTTCCTGTGCCTTATAGAATCTTACTCTTTGCTCAAGGCAAGCTCTGTCAATCACTGACTGTGTCACTGTAAACTAATTACTTCTGCGCCTATTTCCTCATCTGCAAAGGAAGATAATAATGGCATTTTAACTAAAAAGATTATTCAAAGAGATAGATGATTGCAGGTGCAGTTAGGTTAAAAATTCAGCACCTTACATGCGATATCCCTTTTGACCTATCTTAAGTTTATTCTCGTTTTTCTCTTTTACTTTGTTATTGTTAGTTTGTGTTTGTTTGTTTGTTTGTTTTTGTATGTTTTCTGTATATGAAATCAAAGATAGGTAAATCTATAGAAAATAAGTAGATTAATGGTTTCCTATGGGTATGCCTGGCAGGGGAGGTTGGTGGAAATGGGAGCTAATAACAATGAATACAAGGAAGAAGAAAATGTTCTAAAATTGATTCAGGTATACTGTATAGTCTTCTTAATATGATGGAACTATTGAATTGTACTATGTGGATTATGTGCCAATAACACTGAGAGAGAGAGAGAGAGAGAGACAAAGAGAGAGAGAGAGCTTATGAAAAACAAAAGATATTACTGTTTTAGAGATGGTTCAATTAATGGTAGCTATTCATTTTCTATTATCCTATACCTTCAAAGCTCTCTGTGTGGCAATATGCAAATGAAAAACAGCAACAACAATCTTTGGGACTTTATTGCTAATAGTTTATGTGACGACCCAACAATTCTCATGTCATTCACAACTCTGAAATCCAAATACTGCAAAGAAGCCATAGCTTTCTTAGAGAAAAGTAAATAAAATAAATCATTTTCCAGAGAAACCTACTCAAATTTCCTTTATCAAATATTCTAGCCAAATATACAGATAGGTCGAGTGAGTGCTGCAATGAATCAACTCATATATTAAAAAATGAACTCTGAAAAGACAAAATCAAACAAACAAATCATTGAATAAATCATTCTAACATTCTGTCTGGACAAATACATCTTCATAATGGCCGACAAAGTAAGATTCCAAATTTAAACTCCTTAGAGTTTTTTACTAGAAGGGACACAGGAAGTCGAAAACATACAACCTCACCCCTCTGCCTGTCGTCTTTTGTACACCTGGTACCTTAATTTCGCAGTGCTGTTCTAACAGAAATACTATAAGAGGGTGAATTTAACAAAAACAAAAAAATGCTCCTTCTCCTCATAGATTAGAAAACCAGGTATCCAAACTCGGGGGCCCTGGTTTTATGGGAAAGACTCTTTTTGCGGGCTTTGGAGGACAATTGTTTGTCTCTCTGAGCTTCTGTTTCTGAGAAAGCTTCACGTAGTATAGCTTCTCTTGCTCCCTAACTCTGCTTTTTGCATTTTGTTTAATAGCTTTGATATCTCAAGAGATTGACTCAAAATACACCCTAAATCTGTGTGATTGATATATCATTCCCTAATGGGATTACAACCCAAACATAGAGGTTAAGAAGGACAGTATATATTTTGAGAGATCATGGTTCAATCCATAATGCCTGCATTCAGTTTTGTTTGCATGAAGAATCTGATACATATTGATGTGGATACCCCAACCTCGTTTCAAGTTCGAAACTTTGGTTCTAGATGTACATCCAACTGTAGTGGCGTCTGCTTCCAGGACCACACACAGAGGAGGGAAAGCAACTGGAAACAGAGAATTTGAGATACTTTAGCAGCAAATAAAGCAGAGTGCTAATGGCAAAAGGTTTAAGAGCCTAGTTGCTAAACAGAAGGTAATCAACTTGAACTTCCTAGGAGCTCTCTGGCAGAAAAGTGAGGCTCTCTGCTCTCTTAAAGTTTTACAGCCTCAGAAACCCAGAAGGGCAGCTCAACTCTGTCCTACAGAGTGGTGATGATGTGGGATCAATTCCATGGTAGTGAGTTAGTTGGTTTTAAATCAAAGCTGTACATGGAGCAAGCGAAGGTGACTTTGATGAAGAATTTGTTTTGAGATGGGGTGGGTTCAATTTTCTCACAGTGAGGGCAAATTTAAATACACATAAAACAGATTTAGAAATAAAAAAGTGTTGCTACCATACAAAGGGAATGTTTGCTACACTGCTTTGAATGTGCAAGGCTCTCCACAGCCCCAGTGATAATCTAGTATCAGACATCAAGCCATGACATGACTCACGATGCCCTTCCCACGTCTCCTCCTCCAGGACTTCAACCTGTCATGTTTTTATCTTGCAGGTCACCATGTGAACCACCAAAACTGCAAAACGTCGAATCTCTTCCTTTCACCTAGTCTTCCATGACCAAGCCAATTCAAATCTTTTAGAAGCCTTGCTTCAAGATCACATAGGATTTATCCGTAAGTCAGACATTCATAACTCAGTGTATGCCTCAGTCTCTTTCTGAAGCTATAAGTTCCAAAAGAACTCCTTTAAAGAAACACGCTCAAATATTATAGACAGAAAATGAAGCGATTTTCTTAATATTAGTGAGAAATGATAAGTAATTGAATGACCTTTCATTAGAAAATGAGTGCATGAACAGTTCATGATGTAGTTCAATCAGCTCAATCAAAAATTTTAACATGATAAAATAAAGAGTAGATCCTTAGCATGCATGTGAATAAAAAGTGCTTATGATAATAAGTCCACTTTTACTAGTACATTTATATAAAATAAAGTCATAAAAATATGCTTGGTAAAAATACTTGCAAACTTCAGGATAGTGGTTTTCTCTTTTCTGGGACAGAAGGGGAAGTGAGGCTATGAGAGTTCAGTTTTATCTACAAAATTATAGGTTTGTTGTTTGTTTTTTTTTTTTCAAAAAAGAGGATATATAAAATCTTTAAATGTCTATATATTTCCAATGTCACAAAAATATTTCTTAACCAATTTGGTTGAATTAACTTTAGGAACAATTATTTGAGAAGAAGAAAGCATTTTTACTACTATAAACTGAATTTCAATATCCTAAACTGCAGTAGGAAAACTGTGGTTTCTCCAAATACAGTCAGCATAGACACATGGCTGCTATTTGTTTGTAGGATTGCTGGTGGTATGCAGGTTATGCTTTGGGTGGCTAATCTCAAGGTCAGCAGTTCAAAACAACCAGCTAGCTCCTCAGGAGAGAGATGGGGTTTTCTACTTTCATAAAGAGTTATAGCCGATCACAATGACCTACCTATAACCCCCTCCCAGGGGGATAGACAACAGAAAAGGTGATAAAGTGAAACATTAGACAGCACAAGACATGAAAAAAATTATAAATTATCAAGAGTTCATAAAGGAGAAAGGGAGAGGGAGGAGGAAAATGAGGAGCTGATACCAAGGGCTCAGGTAGAAAGAACATGTTTTGAAAATGATGATGGCAACATATGTGCAAATGTGCTTGACAATGGATGGGTACATGAATTATGATAAGAGTTGTATGAGACCCCAATAAAATGATTAAATTTTAAAAAGATAGTTTAGAAAACTCACAGAGGCAGTCCCTATCCAATAGGGTCACTGTGCATCAGAACCAACTAGATGGCAGTAAGTTTGGTTTGCGTTTTGGATATTGGTGTGTTGGCATAGAATAACCCTAAAATAAATAGAAAAAATACAGATAACTTCCCAATTGCAAAATTAGGAACCTCCAGAGATGTACAACGAGATTGTGATGGCCTACTAAGGCTGCTGCCCTGAGGTACCCTTTAAGCTTTCAACTGAAACAACTCCCAGAGGTCTCCTCTCTGCTACATAACAGATTGACTTATAAAATAAATATCATCATCTGCAAATACTATACTCCCTTCTTAAAAAATCATCTATGTGAAGCTTGTCCATAGTTACCTCACATCAATCAAGACAAGGTAAGAAGGCAGAGAGAAGCTAGGTTAATAGACATGGAATAAACAGGATGGTAATAATTAGAATGTTGACATATTATAAAAGGTACAACCAAGGTCACTAAAAATATATGCAGAAATGTATAAAAGGGCACTACTTATTTGGTAAAATTTCACCAATATCACAATAAAATGTTATTAAAAACAAACAAAAAGAGGTAATTATTTGCTAAATTTTAAAGTTGTGCTCATTTGTAGTCCTAGCTATGGGTCAGTCAAAATAATCAACTTCCTCTGAAAGTACACCTAAATATTTGGTAAAAGATAATTCAAAAACATCTATATAAGTAGCAAAATGCTATTAATTGAAAACTTTCTTTATATCAAATGCCTATCCATGTTTTCTGCTCAATACTTAAATTTCCTTTAGGTCAAAATGTTTACCACATGAGTGATTCAAATGCATACTATTTACAATATGGCTTAACTCACCAGGAAAAATTTGAATGTTAGCAGAAATTATAATTTTCCAAATTATTGCCATATGGCAGGGCTAACATCTCTTTGTAAATTAATTATCTAGCATTTTTACAAATATTTTATCTATATACATGATAAGAAACTGAACAAATCATTAGTTTTTTTTTTCCCCATGTTCTAGTAAAACCACACTTAAAAGTCAAAAACATGTTCACTGTAGTGGATTGAATAGTGTCTCTCAAAATTCATCTCCACTGAAGACCTTAGAATGGGACATTAGAATGTGAACTCTAAGATATTATTAGTAAAAGATCCGGATAAAATCACACTGTACTCGAGTGGGCCCGAAGTTCCCTGGTTTATGTAAGAAGAGGAGACATGCACACAAAGAGGCACACAGACAGGCCACATGGAAATGGACGCAGAAAGTGCAGTAATTCTGGCACAAGCAAAGCAGCACGAGACACAAGATTTTCTCTTAGAGCTGTAGAGAAAACATGGTCTTACTGACCTCTTGATTTCAGGCTTCCCAATGTGAAACTCACGGCCATGCATTCCGTGCTGACGCATAGCAGCTTCCCGTGGGTTTCAGAGACTTTGTTCATGAGAGTAGACCAGTCTTTCTCCAGAAAAGTTGCTGTTGATTTCTCACTGCTGACCATGCAGATTGAAGTCCAACATACAGACACCCCCCCACCAGGGCTCATAATGGTGTGTGTATCAGTCTACTTGTGACTATTTTTATTTTCAAATGCTATCATTAGTATATTAGGTTCCTATGTCTTCATAAGAAATACCACAAATGGGATGCCTTCAGTAAAATAATGTATTCCCACAGATTTCTGGTTAGTCTGATTTCAGGGATTGAAAAATAGGATAGAAAAATTACTTTCTGAAGCATGAACAGATCTGTCTTGCAGGAAGTGCAGCAAGATGGCCCCCTTAAAAGTGAGGACAGCAAGACCTTGTGTAGGTGTTTTGCATATATTATGAGGGAGGAGAGACCAATCCCTGGAGGACGCCATTCTTGGAAAATTAAAGTGACAGTCAAAAGGAAGAGTTGCTAGGAGATTAACAAGGTGGTTGCAATAATGGTCTTACACATGCAAATAATTGTGAAAATGACACAAGACCAGATGGTGGTGTTTTTAGGCTCAATGAGTCAGAATCAACTCAATAGCCCCTAACAACAAGCACACAAGAATTTAAATGCTGTACAATAAAGAAGAAAATAAAAGATTTTATCTTGACTTTCTATGACTAATTTGAAAGACCTCATGGTCCATTGTATGCTCTAGTCTTTATTCCACAGCCAATTAGCTATACAACTGACTAATCAGTTAGCCTCCTTGAACTTCAGGTTCTCATGGCAGACAAAATACATGTTAATGAGTGAAATACAGTGAATTATATAATGTGACTCTTCTAGTTATTATCTTTTTTACTTTCACAAAAAAAAAATCCTTCATTTCCTGGATGGGTCTGGGTAAGAAGAAACTAAAAGATTTTGCTTGGATTATATGATTCAGTGGGGAGTGATTGTTAGCAGTGTTAATTGTGCCTGCCATGCTGCTGGCTGTGGAATGAGCCATCTCAGAAGCAGGAAAGGGAAATCTCAGTACCAGCAAGACTGAAAAGCCAGGAGTGAAATTCATCATTTGGACCTTGAGCACTCCACACACATCGAACCTCTGTGATTCAGGAGACAAATCTGATGTCAGAGGAATGACCAAGGAGCCGTAGCAGTTGAAGCAGGACCATGAACCAGAGAATGACATGAAGTGTGGGCATTCTAGCCCACAGAACAAGTAAAATTGAGTACTTTTGAGCAGCCCAATGGAATGGGCTGCCTTTGGGGACTTAATTGGGGGAAATGAAGCTTGCTGAATCACTGAGCTGGTGCTGAGCGCTTTCAGGTTGAGGCTTAAGGCTGAGTGGAATCCCTATTGGGCATTCACTAGAAGCCTCAGTGGTATCTATTAGCAACCTCCATGACATTGCCTGAACAGGGCAGAGAACAGGCCAAGAGACTGAAAGCCAGAGAGATATGGCTGTGTTCATAGTAGAAAAAAAAAGTCTCAACTAGACAATGGTATCCTGAGTATTTCTCACTTGAAATGTGATCTGCAAACTTAATTAATAAATCCATAAATGTGAGCTTTATTTATGAGTGCTATGTGGCCATTGAAATGATTATTAAATCCAGCTAAATATTGTAGTATTGTGGGAAATGGAGCAATGAGTAACACTTTTTTCAATCACCCCATCATACCTTGCTCAAGAGGAATGAGTCTATGGAAGAGGACTTGATGCTTGACTAGAGCAGAGGGTCATTAAAATAAAAAAGAAAGAAAATCTCTGGAACAGATGGATTCACACAGTGGTTGCCACATTTGTGACAAGAGTGTAGGACAAAGCAGTAGTATAAGTCAGACAAACTTGAAAGCACCTAACAATGACAACAACAGGAAAAGGCTTCTTTATCAGGAGCTCTGGTGACCTCTAGGCTGTGAGTAAACAGAAGCAAGGCCACTTTAGGAAATCAAACTCTGTGAAGCACCTACAAATCTACGAAGAGGATCCATGCTCTAGAGGGAATGCAGTCCAATTGAAGCCTTGATCAAAACTTTGTTAGACCCTGTGCAGAGATCCAACCAGGCCTAGGAGATTATGAATGTATGGTGTTTTAAGCAGTAATGTGTGGGTACTGTGTAATGCAGTAAAATAGAAATAAAGCAGTCCTTCATCTGTAGAAATGTTGGATTATCAGTGATTCTCAGCTGTAAGTTTGAATCACAATTACCCAAGTGTGGTAGTTACATATTAAAGGTGTCAATATTGAGACTATTAAGAGTGAAGAGGTGGATTTTAGCCTGTCAACCAGGTCACAGCTTGATGACATCATTTAGAGGTGATACAGAGATAAATATCTCACTGGAGACCAGGCCAATATCCTCTCTGCTTCATCTTAATTCTGACAAGACAAATTGAGCTATGCTGATGGAACCAGAGCCATGGACAGGAGGGGCCACATGAAAACCCATGCCAGCACAGAGATGCCTCCACCGCCACTGGGCCCACAAGACTTTCCACCCACTGGTCTGTGATCTTCCTACATTCAGCATTATTGCATGGCTGCGTGAGTCTGAAGAGGAATTTATAGACTTGTAACAGACACATGAGCTAATATTGGTCTTATGAACTTGATCTGGACTGAGTTGGGATATTTTTAGAATGTACAATTACTCTTTATATAAAGCTCGTGTACACATATGAGTGTCTCTGGGATTTATTTCTCTAGTCAACCAAGACTAACAAACCAAATGTTTGTAGTAGTCTGCTTGTGTATGTTTGCTTTTGTTATTATTTTAATACATAGAACTAGACCCCACTGCAAGTGAATAGATTCAAATTTGGAGAGCTGAGGCTGACATCCACTCATTTTTCAAGGATTCCTAGACTATTTTGATGACACTGATTTGATCACTAAAGCCTGTTCTAGTTATAAATGTTTATAAATGATATCTGGCATCTATAGGTTGATGAACTTAATTCTTCTCATTCCCTTATAAATTAAATCACATAAGGTATTTGCTGTGGATTCAGAAGCCAATTTTTTTTTAAATATGGAAACAAAATTATTCATGATAAATGTGCCTATTTTTGGCAATGTTTCAAACGAATATTTCCCCAATCAGTAAGTGGTCATTTCTTCTTTTAAAAAGGAAAAAAAAAGGAAGTGGAAAAAATATATATCAAAAAGTTTTGAAACCTAGATGAAATGGAAAAAATTCTAGAAACACAATATCTACCTAAATTAGCATAGATTAATATATAAAACCTCAATAGAGCCATAACAACAAAAAGAAATAGAGCAAGTCATTAAAAATCTTCCAAACAAGAAAAGTCAAGGACCAGATGGCTTCAGAGGGGAATTTTACCAAATATTCAGAGAAGAAATGTCACTAATTCAATATAGACTATTCTAAAATACAAAAAAAATTTAGCAAATACCCAAACTAATTTTATAAATTTAGCATAACTTTGATACTAAAATAAGGTGAAGACATTTCAAAGATAGAAAACTATAGACAAATATTCCTCATGATCATTGATGTAAATATTCTCAACAAAGTCATGGCCAACAATATAGAAGAAGGAGGAGGAGAAGGAGGGGAAGAAGAGGGGGAAGTGGGGGTAGAGGCAGAGGAGGAAGAAGAAGAAATAGCAGCAGAGGCAGAATGAGAATGAAGAAAAATACAACATGATATAGCGGAATTCATGGCAGGTACACAAGGATAGTTCAACATTAAAATATAATCAGTGAAATTCACCACATAAACCAACTGACAAACAGCAATTAAACAACCACATAATCATAACAAACCACAAAGAAAAATGATTTGATGATGGAGGAGTCAAGTTGACGTCTACGTAGAAACACCTGCCTGGCACTCCTGCTGGAAAATCAGAAAATTAAGGGGTGAGGACGTCAATACAGGAAGGTTGGGGGCAAAAATTAGATTCAGTGTACTAGGGTCTGGTTCAGACCTCCCCTTTTATTTTCATCCATGAAGTGATTCAAGAACATATTGAAGCGCTCTAAGTTCACTGTGCCTGCCTATGGACTCTCCTAACCCCTCTCCAGATACAGACGGACAGCATCTGCCACCCTTTCCTGTGCCCCAGTCCCGCAAGGATCAGTCATTTCCCCAGAAAGCAGTCTAAAGGCAGTCATCATCTCAGGCTAACAGAGCCTCCAAGAGCTGGCAAGAAGCCTCACACTGGAGGTGCGCATGTTGCTAGCCACCCCACGCCTACAGTCTATGCATGACTTATCAACTCCCCTCCACAGCAAGGAACAGTGACTACATTGACCATCCTCTTCCTGCCTCTCCCCAGCTCCACGCCTGCCAGCGTGGGAAACCATAGATAATTAGACCATAATTTGCAGCAATTGAAGAGAACCTGGGATACTTACCTCTGATCTAAAGCAGTTCCACAGAGCACAACCATATAGAGAGGAAGGACACAGAATGGCAGTCGACTACGAATTCAGATCTAGGCATCCCAAATCCTCTCTGCTAAGCTTTCCCCCCTTCCCCTGGAAGACACTGCAGCAGAGCCCTGATACCAGGGCACCCACAAACCAATTATAAAAAGGGGAACTTTCTTTTCTTTGTAAAAATGCTTTTGATTTTTGGTTGTGGTCCTTTGGGCAACTTTGAATGTAAGCCTGTAGAACTCTGTCCATCACCATCCATTCAAATAACAAGGTAGTCAGAGCTAAACTCCAGAGCACAGCCTTGGGTTTTTCACATAACAAAATGGGAACGGCCAACAGGCTTTACCACTCTTTGAAAGACTTCAGTCCATACAAGACCTGCAGCCAAGACCTGCAGACCTACCTCAACTCTTCCCTGAGGCATAAATACAGTCACAGCCTCACCCCAGTCTCTGAGCACACCCCTCAAACTCCCGCCATCAGCCACTGAATTGCCAAGGCACCCTGCCTACATATTAGTCTGACCCACTTCTATAGTGTGCCATAGGCAGCCCTCAAAAGCACTCTTAGCAGTCACAAAAATAAAGAGCTCAGACCCCCTTGGTCTCCCAGAAGAAACATCATGTCAAGTTCTTCCAAAATGACACACAAGCAGCAACATACTACAACATCCTCAAAAAGAAAACAAAATACAACAGTGGAGCTAATGATGCTCAGAAGAACCAGACCTGGACCTGCCACAAAATGAAATCTTCAGAAGGCTGTTTGCAGTACTACAGGAGATGAGGGAAGTAATGCAGAATAAAGGACACATGGCAGAGGAGATGAAGTCCATGATAGAGGGGATAACATCCACACATCAAAGGGAAATACAACAGCTGACGGATGAGGTAACAGATGCAAAACACAAGATCACTGATATCACAGACAGACTAGAAAAGGCAGAATCATACAAGTGATCTCCAGTCACATATAATGGTGTTCTGGTAAGAATATGCTCAGATATATCAAGAAAGAGTGGAATAACACCTTCCAAAAACTGAAAGAAAAAAACACCTGCCCAACAATCCTCTATGCTGCCAAACTCTTATCAAGATAGACAGCAAGGTAAGTCATTCAGAACAAGGGAAAATGGAAAGAATACGCCATAAGAAACCCAACACTGGAAAATTCTTGCCGACTCACAATGGTCAGAAGACCAACATCCATCAAACAAAAGCAGGAGACCACCAGATTACCAACCCTCACCCAGAAACCAATGTGCCCATCACAATGATCAAGATAACATGGCCTCAGAGGGAAAAGAAGGCAAGAAGGGAACCAACCACACAAACACAGGACAGTGATCTGAAGGGAGATCGAAAAACACCCAAAACAAAGGGTACTAGATGACAGCAATCAATCCACAGATTGTGCTAAGAACTCTGAATGTCAATGGCTTCAATTCATCCATTAAAAGACAAAGGCTAGCAGACTGCCTCAGAATAACCCATCAATCTGT
Organism: Tenrec ecaudatus; assembly: GCF_050624435.1. NCBI lineage: Eukaryota > Metazoa > Chordata > Mammalia > Afrosoricida > Tenrecidae > Tenrec > Tenrec ecaudatus. The sequence continues at coordinate 30,064,893 of NC_134533.1, read as the reverse complement.
TGCTTTCAAGAGACACATCTGAAGCTCACAGACAAAAATTGATAGAGAATAAAAGGCTGGCAGAAAATATACCAGGAAAGTGGCAATTTAAAATAAGCAGAGGCTGCAATCCTAATCTCCAACAAAATTCATCTCAAGGTGCAAACCATAACCAGAGAGAAGGAAGAGCACTATATAATACTAAAAGGCTCAGTAAACCAAGAACCAGTGAGCACAATCAATGTATACACACCTAACGAAAGACCACATTATGGAACACAAGTTGAGCCTGAGTAAATTCAAACACATAGAGATTACTCAGATGACCTTCTCAAATCACCATGCCATAAAGCTGGTGATCAATAAAAGAATGACAAGAAAAACAAGGGAAAACAATTATAGGATAAATAATGATCTTCTGTGACACAAATGTATACTGGCCCAGATTAGAGAGTTTAGGAAGTTTCTAAAAACTAATGAGAGTGAGAATGCAATGTATAAAACCTATGAGACGCGGCCAGAAAGGCGGCCGCCCCCTCGCCCATCACGCACCACACGTTCGTGGGGAGCCTGGTGCTAAACCATTCATAGACAAACTGCTTCTGGGTCAGGGTTTCATACGTTGCAGAGCAGCTCCCTCACTGCAATCTATTGAAAGTCAGCCCTCGACACAAGGGTTTGTAAATAAATAAATAAAAGAGAAGATAAAAAATGAAAAGAGTAAAACCTATGGAAGATAGGAAAAGCAGTTATCAGAGGCAACTTGACAGTAAAGAGTGCCTACATGAAAATGGAAGAGAGACTTATGACCGATAGGCTAGCACAAAACCTCCAGTAACTGGAACAAAGTCAACAGAACAACCCCTCCAATAGCAAACGACAAGAAATAATAAAAATCAGGTCACAATTAAGCAAGTGGGAAGACAAGTGAACAATACAAAAATGTATACTGCAAAAAGTTTGTTCTTTGAAAGGATCAAAAAAATGGACAGACCACTAGCAAGCCTAACCAAGGAAAGGAAGGAGCAAACATCAATGGCCATGATGAGGGATGAAACAGGGAAATCACAATGGACCCCAATGGGATTAGAATGATAATCACAAAATACTATGAAAGTCTGTTATCTAATGAATTCAATAACAGGGAAGACATGAAAAATACTTGGAAAAACAATACAACCCTAAATTATCCCAGATATAGTTCAAGAACCTCAACAAACCCATAGCAAAGGAAGAACTAGATGCAGCTATCAAGAAACAACCAACAAATAAAGCTCCTAGACCAGATGGCTTCACAGGAGAATTCTACCACGCATTCAGGGAAGAGCCAGCACCAATCCTCCACAAATTATTCCAGAGCATAGAAAAGTATGGCAAATGCCTAAACTCATTCTACGAAGCCAGTTTAACTTTGATACCCAAACAGGGAAAGAATCTCACAGGAATAGAGAACTGCTGACCAATATCTCTAATGAACATAGATGCAAAAATCCTTAACAAAATATTGACCAATAGAATACAAAAGTATATAAAACATATTATATACCATGATCACACTAGATTTATCCCAGGGATGCAGGGATGGTTTAACATCCAAAAATCTATCAATATTACATACCACATTGATAAGAAACATATAAATCATATGATAATATCGATAAGTGCAGAAAAAGTATTTGAAAGCATCTAACACACATTCCCAATTAAGACAGTCAAGAAGATAGAAATGGAAGGAAAATTCCTCAAGTTAGTCAATGCAAGTTATCTAAGAAAAGCCAACAGTCAACACCATAGTCAATGGGGGAAAAGACTAAATCAATATCTCTAAAAAAGGGTATAAAACAAGGATGCACGTTGTCCCCACTTATATTCAACATCATACTGGAGGTTCTAGCTAATAACATAATACAGTAGACGGACATTAAAGGTATATAACTTAGAGAGGAGAAGGTGAAAGTAATGCTATTTTCAGACAACATGATTCTATACATTGAAAATCCCAAAAGCTCCCCAATGGGAGTACTGACAGTGATAGAGAAATATGAAAGAGTTTGAGGATACAAGATCAACAAACAGGGTCTATTGGTTTTCTGTGTACATCTGACAAAACCGTTGAGGAGGAGATCAATAAGGCAGTACACTTCACAATATCCAAGAAGAAATAGAAATATCTATGGATACATTTAACCAAAAAATCCAAAAGACTTATACAAGGAAAACTACAGGACCCTACTACAGGAAACCAAAAGCGCTCTCCACAAATGGAAGAATTCATGATGGTGGATCAGAAGACTCAATATAGTAAAGATGTCAACCTTACCCAAGGAGCTATATAAGTTTAATACTATTCTAAATCAAATACCAACAACCTTTTTCAAAGAATTAGAACAACTGACCATCAATTTCACAGGGTATAGGAAGAAGACCCAGAATTATCAGAGAACTCCTCAAGAAGGATAAAGTTGGAGGGCTTGCTTTACCTGACTTTTATACCTGCTACACAGCCACAGTGATCAAAACAGTGTGGTACGAGTAAAATGACAGATACTCAGACCAATGGAAAAGAACAGAAAACCCAAAAATATAACCATCAGCATATACACAACTGATTTTCGATAAGGGCCTCAAAAGCTTCAAGTGGGAGGCAGATGCCCTCTAAAATAAGGGGTGACAGAAACAATGGATATCTGTAGAAAAATTAAACAAGGTGTTTACTTCACTGTTTTAGTCTGGGTAGACAAGAAAAACAAATTCCCACACATTTATATATGTATAAGAACGAGTTTTATATAGAGAAATTGAATATTGAGAAAATATCCCAGCAAAATTCAGATCAAGTCCTTAAGTCCAATATTAACCCATATGTGAGATACCAATCTTCATAGGCTTCTTCAGCCTCATGAAACACATGTACTGATAACAAATGCAGCACAATCACAGGCCAGTGGGTGCAAAGTCTTGTGGATTCAGTGGTGGTAGAAATTTCATTTAAGCACTGGCATTGGTCCCCATGTAACTCCTCCAGCTCCAGGATTCTGGCTGCATCAGCATAGCTCCATCAGGTGCATCTTCAGTAATGTCTTGCAGGGTGTAAGGGTGTGACCCACCTCCAAATGAGGTCACCAAGCAGTTACTTGATTGACAGGCTAGATGCCACTCTTTCACATGTTGATAACAGATTATGTAACTACCACAGACCACTCCTTGTCAACTTGACACTTTTACACAATTCTTTAGCCACACATAATGTTTAATGAAACAATAACAAAAACATATCTGTACCAAACAGAATAAAACTAAAAAGCATAAAACTAAATATGTCATATTTTTAAAGTTTAATATTCCATAGGTGACAAAAGAAAAATATTCTATGCCCATGTGAACACCTACACCATAATCCTATGAACATATTTCAATAAATATACTCCCCCACCTATGAAACATTGTAAGCCAGCCACTTCAAGCCTTTATCTGCCCCATTTTGGGTATCCAGTTCTATCTGGCCTACTTACATCAATCTAGTGCTCTCAGGGAAAAAATCACATATATTTTTTTTAATGTGAAGAATCTTCATTCCAGTTGGAATCTTGTGAAGTCCGCATCCATAAGAAAAGTCAAACCAGGACAGACCACCCATAAAGTCAGCAGCAATATGGACCAATGCAGAGGCTCAAGTCTTCTCTTCATCTGGTCTGGTTCTGGTCAACTCACTGTGGGCTGCCCCACTTAGCCTCACCAGGGCGCCCATTAGCTGCCTTGCCTTCCTACATTCACCCCAGGCACAAGAACAAACTCAAGGTGGATCACAGACCTCGAAGTAAAACCCCGAGCTATCAGGACTATCAAAGAAAGAATCAGGACAAACCTAAGACCCTTGGCTCAGGGAATACACAGACTAACTACAATTTGAAAGGGCACGCACACAAGTGAACTAGAAATCGACAAATGGGTTGTACTAAGGACAAAACACGTGTGTGTGTGTGTGTGTGTGTGTGTGTATTGAAAGACTTCACCAAGAAGGTATCAAGAGAACCCACAGCAGACTGGGAGAAGATTTTTAGCAATGACACAACAGACAAAGGGCTTAATACTAAAATCTATAATACCCTCCTAGCCTGTAAAAAGAGGAAAACAGTTAACCCCTGAGGAAGTGGGCAGAAAGTTCTGAAAATAAATTTCACTAGGGAGGAGACCCGAATGGCTAATAAGCATATGAGAAAATACTCCTGATCACTAGCCAATGGAGAAATGCAAATTAAAACAAATATATTTTACCATCTAAAACGCTTGAGGATAGCCCAAATCAGAGAACCAGAGAACAAATGTTGAAGGGGAAATGGTGAGATGGAAACTCTCCTCCACTGCTGGTGGTTGTATACATATGTAAAGCCTCTGTGGAAGCGATCTGGTGATATTTAAAGCAAATGGAAATTGAGCTACTTTATGACCTAGCTATCTCTCTACTGGGCATATAACCAGAAAAGGTAAGAAATAAACCACGAGCTGTCCTTTGAGCTCCAATGTTTATTGTGACACAATTCACAATCACACAGAATTGGAAACAAACTAAATTTCCATGGATAGACAAGTGTATTAGTAAACACTGGCACATACACACAATGGAATACTATGCATCACTAAAAAAGCACTGATGATCACATGATGCACATCTTTTTTAAAAAAACATTTTTTTAGGGACTCATACAACTCTTATCACAATCCATACATATACATACATCAATTGTATAAAGCACATCTGTACATTCTTTTCCCTAATCATTTTCAAAGCATTTGCTTGCCACTTAAGCCCTTTGCATCAGGTCCTCTTTTTTCCCCTCCCTCCCCACTGCCCCCTCCCTCATGAGCCTTTGATAATTTATAAATTATTATTTTGTCATATCTTGCCCTCTCCGGCCTCTCCCTTCACCCACTTTTCTGTTGTCCGTCTAATGTACATCTTTTCGTGGGAAGAGTTGGAGGAAATTATGCTAAGCAAAGCCAGCCAATCACAAAAGGGAAAGTACAACATGAGTCCCCTGAGGTAAATATAACCAGCAAGGTAGGTATACGGGTTGGTATACAGGCAGTCCATGGGAAGTAAAACCAAACCTAAGGAGGCAGATGTTATTCCAACACAAAGAAGGGAACAGGGGGAAGGGAGAGGGAGAGAAGAGGCATAGGAGGAGGGAAATGATGGCATAGGGAGAGCAGGACATTAACCCAGCCAGCTGTAAGATTATTGGTTATGTCTCAACGGACTTGGGAGTGTGCATACAGACTCCAATGTGGCACACCAAACCTTGAGGGCAATGTAACCACATGGAAAAATGAATGAAGAGATTTGGCTACATTACCAGCCCCAACCAGACCCAACTGACCCCATCTTAGAAGTATGTGCTACCGAGGACAACACTAAACCTATAGGTTGCGAGAGGAGCTGGCATACCACCCCCACATGGAAGCAAACCAAGAAGGAAAACGAGTAAGGGACAGTCTAGACCCCATATCAGCCCACCAATCCTGGAGGACATCATCCCTGTATGGAGCTACTAATGCACAGAGAGGGCTATAGGGCAGACAACAGCTCAAGACACATTGCTCCCTTACTGGAGCACACCATGACAGAGGACAATACTGGGGACACACAGCGGGGAGTTAGTCCATTCTGAACCCCCAGCAGCGGGACAAACCAAGAAGGGAACACAACAGATCAGCAACAGGAGCAAAGCAAAGCCACAAAGCCCCTAAAGAGTCCCCAACCCTAACATAGATTTCAAACTAGGATGGGCGGCTCCCAGAAAAACTCCAGGCGCAGTGGGGCGATAGTCATAAAGATCAGTGGGCAAACCTGCAATTATGTATATATTTTTTCTTTTAATCTTTTGTTTTCTTTATTAGTTGATAAATTATTCAAGTGTTATAATTTTATTTACTTAATATTTTTATTTTTGGTCTATTTTGGTTTGCCTCCTTATATAAGGTAGACATGCTGGAACATTATGCTAGAAATCTTAGCTAGAATCATTCACTCTCATTCACATCTAAGAATGTAAGACTGATAAGCAAAAACTCAATCAGGTCCCTGTATACTAATGAACAGACTTCTGATAAAGGTATCAGGAAAACAATACCATTTACAATAGCCAAAGAAAATATGAATTGCTTAGGATAAAATAAATCAGAGAAACAAGCACCCTCCGAAAGAAAACTACAGAACATTATTATAAGAAACCAAGAGACCTACATAATGGAGAACTAGCTCATGTTCCTGGATAATATGACGTAATATTGTGAAAATGTCAACACTGCCCAAAATAATCTATAAATACAATTCCAACCCCAACTTCATTCTTTAAAGAAATGGAAACACTAATTAGTAACTTCATATGAGAACAAAGAGACCCAGGATAAACAGAGAATTCCTTAGAAAATAAGAACAATGTAGGAAGCCTAATAATGGCCTGACCTCAAAACCTACTACACAGCCACAGTACTGGGTCTGTGAGTGGTACCTAGACCAAGGAATAGAAAAGAAAACCCAGAAACAAATGTACCCACCTCCAGGCAACTGATTTTTTTCACAAAGGGTCATGAAATATTAAACAAAAGAGAAACAGTCTCTTCAATAAATAGTGCTGACAAAATTGGGTTTCCATCTGCAGAAGAATGCAACAAGCCTCATTCCATGCATGAAAGTGAACTCTATATAGATCAAAGATGTGCATGTAAATCCCAGTGCATTAAAGATCTTCAATGAAAAGCTAGGGGCAACTTACAGGCTCTACTTAAGGGCAGATAAATATCAACAAATATAATGAAAGAATTACACAAGATAAAATAGATGACTGAGATTATAAAAAATGAGATATTTATGTGCATCAAAACATCACAAGTAGTAGAAAAAGAGAGCTCACAGACTGGGGAAAATCTATAACCATAATACAATGGACAAGAGACTAATTTATAAAATCTTTAGAAAACGAAAGACCTCAATAAGAAAAAAACCCAAATATCGGACTTCCGGGAAGATGGCGACTGAGTAACACATACCAGAGGGACTCCGCAGAATCCAGCCCAGGAGAGTTGCTCAGAGGGAAATTCAATGCCACTGGATCGCAGGAGGCACATCATAAAGATAAGTAGGCTCAGATCCACGGTGTTTTGAGGGGCTGGGGGCTTTTGGCTTACCTCAGTGGAAGCCGGCTGGGGCTCGACCCTAGCCTAGCCGCTGTGTCTGCCCAAGCCGGGACCATTTGGAGCCTGTAGCAGGGCTTGGCCTCAGCACAGCCAGTTTTTCCCTGCCTGCCTCAGGGCAGGGACAGGGCCCTTGAAGCTCCACCTGCAAAGGATTGGTGTTCAGCTGCATTGTTGCTTCTGTTTGCGTCTCTGCTCTGTATTCCCACGCAGCCTTGGAGGGCTGCACAGGGGCTTTTTCGGGGCACAGCCACAGCTTGCCGCGCCACGTGGACTGAGCAGGGACTGAACCCAAACCCCCACAGCTCCATAGGTAGGGATCAAGCTTCAGCTACACTGCTGTGCCGGTTAACATCTCTGCTCTTTGCACCCCCACTTCTCTGGGGGCTGCTTGGCAGCTTTCTTGTGACTCTTCTTGGGGCTCAGCTGCGGATTGCTGCTGGGGCTTGGGGCAGGGAGTGGGCCCTTGCAGGTCCACAGGCAGGGAGTGGGACTCAGCTGCATAGTTGCTTTTCCTTCCCTCGCTTTCCTGTACCCCGGCACAGTCTGGTCTCACTGTTTAATTTTGCTCCCCCTCTTGTTCCTGAACTGCTCTCTCACACTCCATTGCAGATTTACCGGACACTCCCATTGCCCTAGGGCATTTGCGCCTGGGCCACACCCAGCTAGGTGAGCTCCACCCTGCATAGATAGCCCAAGGCTAGGGAAAGGCCTGCTTGCTCTCCAGGGGAATACTCCTCTGACTCCTCACCAGGGAGTTCCTGCCTGTGTACCTGGGGACATAAGGCAGCTCAGCCAACACTTATCAATATTCAAACCAATAGCAGGAACTTCAGCCCAGCCCCTGAAAACACAGGAGCAGGCAGCTGACCTGCCATCTGGGGCACTCCCCTGATAGGGAAGCCACAAAAAGATAAAGTGGTAGGTTAATAAACTAGCAAAATCAGCTGTAGGCAGTTGGAAGAAGCATTCCTATAAGTCTTCCAGAGAGAGACTAGAAAATGGCACCTGGTCCCTCAAAAACAATTCAACTCAAACAGCCATCAGCCCCAACGACCTCAATGAAAAAACAGGAGAAACAAAAGACAAAGGCAGAAGATGTGCTGAACATAGCAACATACATAGAAGAAGCAGACATTGAGAAGCCATACAAAGAAACTCTCAGAATGCTGCTTGGAGTCATGCAGGATATGAAGGAAACAATACAGAAAAAGGATGAAACGATAGAGGAGATAAAAGCCATACACCAAACGGAAATACAGGAGCTTAGGGCGGAAATAAAGAAAAACAACAGCAAAATCATGTTCCTTGAGAATCGACTGGAGGAATCAGAGAACCGCATCAGTGTCTTGGAGGACAACCAAGCAGACTTTAATAAACGTGAATAAAAATCTAATAAGAGCATCAGAGAAGCCGAAGAAAACCTAAGAGCTATGTCTGATGCTATGAAGAGGAACAACATTAGAATTATTGGCCTACCGGAGGAAGACACAACAAAGAAGTCATCTGCAACAGTAGCGAGAGAATTCTTGGAGGAAAACTTCCCCAGCCTAATGAATGAAAACCAAGCAACCATCCAGGAGGCTGAAAGAACACCAGCATGACGGGACCCCAAGAAGAAATCACCAAGGCACATAATAGTTAAACTATCCAACTTTGAGGAAAAGGAGAAAATCATGAGAGCAGCTAGGGAGAAAAAAAGCAATCACATATAAAGGTCACCACATAAGGATATGTTCAGACCTATCAGCAGAAACTATGAAAAAAAGGAGAGAGTGGAGTAACATATTCCAAAAGTTGAAGGAAAACAACGCAAATCCAAGAATACTCTACCCAGCCAAATTATCGATCAAGATCGATGGAGAAGTAAAAGTCTTCCCAGACAAGGAAAAACTCAAAAAATACATTACAACAAACCCAGCCTTACAAAAGATCCTCGCCGACTCAGTATGGGCAGAAGAACAACACTCACCAAGCACAAATAAGAGACCAACACATAGAACAACTTCACCCAGACCACAACAAAGAGAAAACAGGCCCCAAGATAGCAATGGCTTAAGGATGGAAAGAAGTCAAGAATGAAACACACACAAAACACATACTAATGATAAAAGAAAGTAGGAAAACTCCCAACTCAAAAGGTATAAAATGGCATCACAGAGTCCGCACATGGAGATAATAACCCTGAATATCAATGGCCTGAACTCAGGCATTAAAAGACTGAGAATAGCAGAATGGCTTAGAAAACACAACCCATCAATTTGCTGCCTACAGGAGACACATCTCAAGGCTACAGACAAAAATAGGCTGAGAATCAAAGGCTGGAGAAGGACCTACCAAGCAAACAGCAATATAAAAAAAGCAGGGGTTGCAATCCTTATCTCGGATAAAATTGACCTCAAAGTGCAAACCATAAAAAGAGATAAGGAGGGACACTATATAATGCTCAAGGGAATCATAGACAATGAACCACTAAGAATTGTAAACATATTCCCCGAATGAGAGACCAGCTCAATACGTCAACCAAACACTCCAAAAGATTAAGAAAGAAATCACAGATTCGACAATTATAGTGGGCGACTTCAACACACCACTCACTGAGAAAGATAGATCACAGGGAAAGAAACTCAACAAGGAGACTAGGGAGCTAATCTCCACAATTAGACAATTTGACCTAATAGATATTTACAGAGCTTTTCATCCAAATAAAAAAAAATTCACATTCTTTTCAAGTCCCCATGGCACATATTCGAAGATAGACCACATGCTGGGGCATAAGGCAAATCTACATAAATTTAAGCACATTGAAATAATACAGACTTCTCTCTCTGACCACTGTGCCATAAGACTGGAAATCAACAAAAAGAAGACAAAGAAAATAAGAGCAAATAATTGGAGAATGAATAACTCTCTACTGCAAAAGGAGTGCATACTGGTGCAAATCAGAGATGAAATCAGGAAATCTCTAGAAATCAACGAAAATGAGCACACGACGTACCAAAACTTATGGGGCACAGCAAAGGCAGTCATCAGAGGAAGGTTCATAGCAATACAAGCACACCTAAGAAAGGAAGAGAGAATCATGATGGATACGCCGACACAAAATTTACAAAAACTAGAGCAGAGTCAGCAGGACAACCCTACTAATAGCAAAAGAAAAGAAATTATAAAAATCAGAGCTGAGATTCAGGAGAGGGAAAATAAAAAAACTATGGAAAAATTAATATCGCTAAAAGTTGGTTCTTTGAAAGGATAAACAGGATCGATAGACCATTGGCAAACCTAACCAAAGAAAGGAGGGAACAAATCTCAATAGCAAGAATAAGGGATGAAAGAGGGGTCATTACAACAAACCCTAATGAAATCAAAAGGATGGTTACACAGTACTATGAAGGATTGTACTCCAATGAATTCAACAATTTGGAAGACATGGACAAATTCCTGGAAAAACAATCCCTCCCTAGACTATCCTCGGCGGACATCAAGAATCTCAACAGACCCATAGCAATAGAAGAAATAGAAAAGGTTATCAAGGGATTACCAACAAAAAAATCCCCTGGACCAGATGGCTACACTGGAGAATTCTACCAAGCATTCAGGGAAGAACTAATACCAATCCTACACAAACTTTTCCAGAACATAGAAAAAGATGGCAAACTCCCAAACTCCTTCTATGAAGCTAGTATAACTCTGATACCCAAACCGGGCAACGATCCCACAAGAATCGAGAATTACAGACCAATATCCCTAATGAACACTGATGCAAAAATCCTTAACAAAATACTAACCAACAGATTACAAAAGTATATAAAACAAATAATTCACCATGACCAAGTGGGATTCATACCAGAGATGCAGGGATGGTTCAACATACGAAAGACCATTAGTATTATTCGTCACATTGACATCAAAAAGTATAAGAATCACATGATTATATCAATAGACGCAGAAAAAGCATTCGACAACATCCAACACCAATTGGTGTTTAAGACACTAGCGAAGATAGGAATGGAAGGAAAGTTCCTCAAGACAATACAAGCTATATATGAAAAACCAACAGCCAAAGTGGTAGTCAATGGAGAAATGACTAACACAATCCCACTGAAAAAGGGGACCAGACAAGGATGCCCCTTGTCCCCACTCCTATTTAATATCATGCTGGAGGTTTTAGCTAACAGCATAAGGCAAAGAAGTGACATCAAAGGTATACGTCTGGGGAAGGAAGAGGTGAAACTATCGTTATTTGCAGATGATATGATTCTATATATGGAAAATCCCAAAAGTTCCACAAGGGGAGTACTGGAAGCAATAGAGGAGTTTGGCAGAGTGGCAGGATACAAGATCAACAAACAGAAGTCCATCGGACTGTTATACACATCAGATAAGACCACAGAAGAAGAGATCAAAAAGGTGGTACCCTTAACAATAGCCAAACACAAATTGAAATATCTAGGGATACACCTGACTAAAAAAACAAAAGATCTATATAGGGAAAACTATAGAACACTATTACAAGAAACCAAGAGGGACCTCAACAAATGGAAGAATATTCCATGCTCTTGGATTGAGAGACTTAATATAGTTAAGATGTCAGTTCTGCCAAAAGCACTATATAAGTTTAATGCCATCCCGATACAATTACCATCATCTTTCTTCAAAGAAATGGAAAAACTGATTACCAACTTCATATGGAGAGGGAAGAAACCCAGAATTAGCAGAGAACTCCTCAAGAAGAAGGACACCGTGGCAGGGCTTGCTTTACCTGACTTTGGCACATACTATGCAGCCACAGTTCTCAAAACTGCATGGTATTGGTACAATGACAGATACTCAGACCAATGGAAGAGAACTGAAAACCCAGAAATAAAAGCATCAGCATACACACAGCTGATCTTTGATAAGGGCCCCAAATATATCAAATGGGAAGCCAATGCCCTCTTTAACAAAAATGGATATCCAATGCAGAAAAATGAAGCAAGACCCTTATCTCACTCCATGCACAAGAATAAACTCAAGGTGGATCACAGACCTTGAAGTTAAACCCCAAACTATTAGGGCCATCAATGAGGGAATTGGGACCAACTTGAGAACTTTGGCGCAGGGAATACACAGGCTATCAGAAATAGGGAAGGACACAAACACAGAGGAGGCACAAATCGACAAATGGGATATACTGAAGATAAAACACATGTGTACATCTAAAGAATTCACCAAGAGAGTAATAAGAGATTCCACAGACTGGGAAAACATCTTTAGCAACGCCACATCAGACAAAGGTCTTATTACTAAAATCTACAATACTCTGATAGCTTCCAAAAAGAAAAAAACCAATAGCCCACTTGAAAGGTGGGCAAAGGACTTGAACAGAAATTTTACAGGGACAGAAATCCAAATGGCCAACAAACATATGAGAAAATGTTCCCGATCTTTAGCCATAAGAGAAATGCAAATTAAAACAACAATGAGGTACCACCTGACACCCTCAAAGGTAGCCCAATTCAAAAAATCAGAAAGCAACAAGTGTTGGAGGGGCTGTGGGGAGACAGGAACTCTCATGTAAGTATGTACAGTCACTATGGAAATCAATCTGGTGATACCTAAAACAGATGGAAATAGAGTTACCATATGACCCAGCAATTTCCCTACTGGGCATATACCCAGAAGAGGCAAGGAACAAACCAAGACCAGACATCTGTGCTCCAATGTTCATTGCGGCACAGTTCACAATTGCAAGGAGTTGGAAGCAACCCAAATTTCCATCAACTGACGATTGGATTAAAAACCTGTGGTATATACATACAATGGAGTACTACGCATCACTAAAAAGCAGTGATGAACGTATGAGGCACATAGCGACATGGGAAGAACTGGAGGAAATCATGCTAAGTGAAGTAAGTCAAGCACAAAAGAACAAGTACAACATGAGCCCGCTGAGGTAAGTCTTAAAAAATTATTTTTAATTAAAAATTTTTAAAAAAATTTTTTTAATGCAAAAGTGGCATAGGGGAAAAAGCTACTGTATACAAACATTTCTGGGGTGACGACTGTGTAGTATGGCAGAGACCAGATCAAAACCAGGGATGCACATGGTAGACAACAGTGGAGGAGGTGGGGAAAGGAAAATAAAAGGATGAATATAAGGAAGAAAAGGGAAGTGGGGGCATGGGGCACTAATCCACTCAAGGGGAGGGTATTGTTTATATCTCCACAGGGAAAGTGGGACCAGACTTCAACACAGTGCCGCAAGGTGTGAATGCAATATCCCGGCGTGGAGTAGGGCCCAGCACCAAAAATTAAGTGGATTCCTGCCCCTCCCCCGAAAAGAATTCGTTTCAAAGGATGACATTGATTCTGCAGCTCCGGGAGATGGATATATCTGATCAGAGCACACGGGAGCAGATGAAGGGGCAGGAGGAGACAGTGGAACACAACCTGGTCCACGAGGCCGTGAGGATGATGTTCCTGAGTAGAGCAGCCAGTCCACAGAGAGAACAACATGGCTGGCCCTACTATGAGACATGATGCCCCTCAGTGACTAAGGGCGATACAGGGGACAGCACCGGAGACACAGTGTGGGAATTGCACCTGACCTGATCCCACCACACCGAGGCAAAGTACTGGGGGAGTGCAGTGGAACAGCAAGGGAATGGAGTGGCAAGGTCTCCAGGGAATGCTGAAAGTGGACTTTGGGGCCAGGGCATGGTGCCCCAACAGACTGGACTGGAAAACGCTCCTAAGGGCCAGCAAACGATCCTTGAATGAACTACAAGCCTTTCTTTTGTGAAGTGTTTTGTTTTGTTCTTTGTCAGTGGTTTGTTTTTGTTGTTTTATTGTCTGGTTGTATACTGTTGCTTTGTTTTCTTCTGTCTTGTTTTCGTGCATGTTAGAGTCTCCACAGGTCTGTCTGAATAGGACAGGCTGGATGAACTATCTGGAGGAAAAACAATAGGACAGACAGTTCCGGGGGGACAGAAAGATCCGGGTGGGGGGGGAGGGAAGAGGGTAAGGAAGTGGTGTTAATAAACACAGGGACAAGGGAACAACATGGGACCCAAAATGGTAGTGAGGGGGGAGTGACAGACCTGATGGGGAACGATCAAGGGTAAGGTTGCGTAGAGAAGAGGTATAGCTGTAGCCCAGGTGGGGATGGAGCATGGTGGTGGGGCAGGAGGAAAGTCAAGGGAGAGGGAGGAAGGAGCTGGGAATCAAGGGGCATTTATGGATGTCTAGACAAAGACGTGTACATGCAAACATATATATGAGGATGGGGAAATAGATCTAATTGTCTACATTTATAGGTTTAATATTAAGGTGGCGGAAGGACCTTGGGCCTCTACTCAAGCACTCCCTCAATGCATGAATACTTTCGTTTATTAAATTGGTACTCTATGATGCTCACTCTCCTGACACAACTACTGAAGCCAAAGTGGGTGAACAAGTAAATGTGGTGAAGAAAGCTGATGGTGCCCGGCTATCAAAAGAGATAGTGACTGGGGTCTTAAAGGCTTGAAGATAAACAAGCGGCCATCTAGCTCAGAAGCAACATAGCCCACATGGAAGAACACACCAGCCTGAGTGAGCAAGTGATCCCAAAGGGACCAGGTATAAGGCATCATGCAAAAAAAAAAAAAGAATATGTGTGTATATGTGTGTGTGTGTGTGTGTGTGTGTGTATACCACATTGAATGAAGGGGGAAGTGCAGAGTGGAGACACAAGGCCCAAGTGTCGGCCACTGGAGATCCCCTCATAGAGGGGTTTAGGAGAGGAGATGGGTCAGTCAGGGTGCAAGGTAGTACCGACGAAGAGCACAGCTTTCCCCCAGATCCTGGATGCTTCCCCCCCCCCCAACTACCATGATCCGAATTCTACCTTGTAGGGCTGGATAGGGCAGAGGTTGTACACTGGTACATATGAGGGCTGGAGGCACAGGGAATCCAGGGTGGATGATACCTTCAGGACCAAGGGTGTGAGGGGCAATGCTGGGAGAGTATAGGGTGAGTGGGTTGGAAAGGGGGAACTGATTACAGGGATCCACATGTGACCTCCTCCCTGGGAGAGGGACGGCAGAGAAGGGGGGGAAGGGAGACTCCGGATAGAGCAAGATATGACAAAATAACGATGTATAAATTACAAAGGGCACATGAGGGAGGGGGGAGCGGGGAGGGAGGGGAAAAAAAAGAGGACCTGATGCAAAGGGCTTAAGTGGAGAGCAAATGCTTTGAGAATGATTGGGGCGGGGAATGTATGGATGTGCTTTATACAATTGATGTATGTATATGTATGGATTGTGATAAGAGTTGTATGAGTCCCTAATAAAATGTAAAAAAAGAAAAGGGGAAAAAAGAGAGAAAAGAAAATGATTAGGGCATAGAATGTACAGATGTGCTTTATACAATTGATGTATGTATATGTATGGACTGTGATAAGCATTGTATGAGCCCCTAATAAAATGTCTAAAAAAAACACCCAAATATCCATTTAAAAATGAGCAAAAGACACAAACAGTATGTACACCAAAAATGACATTCAAATGCCTAACAACCACAGGGAAAAATGGTCATGGTCATTAGAACATCAAGGAGATGCACATGAATAGTCCAATTTAAAATAAAATTAAAAAGCAGCAAATGCTGCAGAAGGTAAGAGAGACTGGGACTCTCCTACAGTGCTGGTGGGTCTGTAAACATGTACAAAAATTGTGGGAAGATATGGAGACCTACCTAAAACAACTGGGAATACAAACACCGTATGACTCAGCAATGCCTCTGTTGCGCATATACTCCAAAGAAGTAAGAGCCAAAACATGAACAGATGTATGCACTGACATGTTCATGGCAGCACTGAGCACATAGAAAGAAGTTAGAAACAGCCCAATGCCCATCAGCAGAATCACTAAGGAAACCTGGGTAAGTACACACAGTGGAATAATACACATCTTAGAAACAAAATGCTATAGGCTGCCTGGGGTGAACTTTATTTTTTTCCTTTCTGTGGTTTACTGTATTCTTGAAAGAACATACCAGAATGATTTCATTTGAAAGCCCCACTAAGGGAAACAGAATTTACCATAAACATATCTGTTGCAGATTAAATGAATGAAAATACTCCTTTGGACTTAAAGCTGAAATATCCTACTGTGAGAAGAAGCAGAAGAATGCTATTTTAATCTCATGGATTTGGCAATCAGTGGATTTTGGCTCAAAACTCTTGCCTTTATCTACATGTGACCTCCTCCCTGGGGGACAGACAACAGAAAAGGGGGTGAAGGGAGACATCAGACAGGGCAAGATATGATAAAACAATAATTTATAAATTATCAAGGGCTCATGAGGGAGGGGGCGTGGAGGGAGGGGGAAAAACAGGACCTGATGCAAAGGGCTTAAGTGCAGAGCAAATGCTTTGAAAATGATGAGGGCAAAGAATGTACATATGTGCTTTACACAATTGATGTATGTATGGATTGCGATGAGTTGTATGAGCCCCTAATAAAATGTTTTAAAAAAAGAGTTCCCAATAAAATGATTCAAATAACTAAATAAAATTAATCCAAAAAAAAAGCAAACTCTTGCCTTTGAGATATCCCATCAATTAGAAATTTAAGACTACCATATGTATGCAATTTTCATACTCCTTTTGGTTTTGTGACATGTCTTACTTCTGCAGAAATGGTTTTGCCTTAGTGAATGGGCATTATTAAAATTGGTGCCTTGTATCCAACTTTTATTCATTTCTTAATAAGTGTTCAATTAATTAAGTTTTTAGCCTGTATAATGAACATTCCAAGTGTTTTCACCTAAAATGCATTCCCATGTATGTATATTTTCCTTTGCTCAATACCGGAAAAAACACACTGCCTTTGCTGATGCTGACTCACCCTACAGGACAGGGTAGAACTGCCCCTGTGAGTGTCTATTATTGTTGGCTTTCTTTTGGATTGAGGCTCTGTTGTTGCATTTTGTTGTCACTGCTGGGGTTCTTTGTATGATTTTTCTTTATATGATATCCAGGATAGATAATCCATAGAGACAGTAACCAGATTAATAGTTCCTTAAGGTTATGGCAGGGGAGATAGAGCAGAAATAGGGAGTTCTTAAAAATAAGTACAAGAATGGAGAAAATATTCTGAAATTGATGATGTGATGTGTGATGATCGCACAACTATTTTTATTACATTCAAGTCATTGGATTATATATGTGAACTATATGCCAATAAAACTTAAAAAAATAAAATGCACATGATTTTACACATCTGTTCATGTACATATGTACATGGGTAGAAATAAAGTTTGTGCAATGGAAACATAGCGCACCTCAATGCCTTTTTCCTTTTTTTTGACTTCAAAATCATAACTTCCTCTTCTAGTTCAACTGCTGTTGGGAACAATTCTCATATTCCACTGATCATTTTGTATACCAATACCACAGGCAAGCTCTGCTTCTCACCATCATCACTCTATAACTTGACAGGAAACCATAAGAAAGAAAAGGAACAACTAAACCATGAGGAATTTTCCACTACAAATTTAAGTCCTATAAATGACCCAATTGAATAAATATTGAAGAAGTCTTCCTCCATTCACTTATAATTAATATATGCCCCGAAGCCAAGGTATTGTGAAGGGAGGTTATAAAAGCTAAAGGTGCAGATGAATTAATGTTTTGTTATAATCTTCAAGGTAAGACATAAAGGAACAGCCATAAAGCCACATGGTGATTTGTTGAAAAAGACACTAGTAAATGAGCAAACTCCTCCTCTCTCTTTTGATCATTGGACATAAAGCAGAGCCCTCAAAATCTCACACAACCAGGGCTGTCGAGTTGATCCGCACTCACAGTGGTGGGGAGCACAGCGCAGAACAGGGTTTCAAGGTTTCACAGAAGCAGCCTGCCACATCCTTCTCCAGGCAAGCTCCTTAAAGTTTAGGACCATCTCCCCTGGCAGCTGAGGGCATTAATAACGGGGCCACCAAGGTACCTCAGTCAGGCGAGCGATACAAGATCATAACATCCATCAATCATCTGTTAAGCATGAATGGATTTTCAGGGGTTCAGAGGCAAGCTGCTAGAAACTCAAGGGAACACTTTTCCTTTTTATTTAAAGCAGAAAGAAGTTAAAAAATGGGAACAAGGGAAGCAATGTTTTGCTGTCTCATCATCAAAGTCAAAGAATTCTTGGAGACAACTCTTCCACAGTGGATGTTTCAAAAAGGGCGGTGACCGCCCTTCTTGTTACAAATCCTACTGTGGGTGCTTTTCTACTTTGTCAGCCTTTGGAACAAAAAGTTTTCCTTTGCTCAGCATGACTTCTGGTAAACAACATGCCCTGTTGCATTTCAATCAGGCCTTGATGGCACCCAGAAAGGGCCTCGCATTTCAAGTTCTGATTAGGCTGCTTTACTTCATATTTTGACAACAGGAGGTTATCTGTACTTCTTTTGTTTTATAAATGTTTACAGTGCATTTAAACATGATGTAGTCTACCTTCCTACTTATCTGTTATAGAGAAGCTGGGTAGTCCAGATAAATTACTCACACTGAACTAATTACTGAAAAATATTTATTCTATACTCATAACAAGGTCCGGTGGCAAGGGTGGGTAAGTAGACTTGAAGACTACTGGTTCACACCTTCAAACGGATTTGTGCTTAGGTCAATTTTATGGCCCTTCTAGCAGCAATTTCTTATGTGCTTTATTATAATTCTGGACTCTATGGATGAGCTAATCCCATTTTGAAGAGTTCTGTGCTATATTAATGGACAGAATTAAGGAGTAATTAAACCTGACTTTAGTAGAGGTTGTGAAACAAAACTTTTTGTTTCCTTGAAGAGCATTGTCTGTTAAAAAACACAAACAAAACAAAACAAAAAACCCCACTATCATCAAAGCCATGCCTATGTCCATAAGACTCATCTGGGACAGAGAGAAATGCCAGGTTCACTGGAAGAGGAGAATGCTTGAAATCTCTGTCTGAAATGTTGGGGGTCAAGACCACAGGCACCTGTAACTGTGACATGAAGAGAAGGGGATATTCTTGGTCTGCATCCTTTAGAAAAGAGCTACTTAGACATTTGTATAGAAGAGCTATATTAAGAAAGCTCACTCTGTCCCACCTGCGACCTTTACCAACTTCCAATACCATATTCTCGTTGCCATTGGAGACTTAAATCCCGTGGTAAGAGGAGACCTTGTGACACAGGGGTTAAGCACTTAGGTGTTAACTGGAAGGTATGAGGTTTGAGTCCAATGACCACTGAGAGAAAGATGTAGTCATCCACTCTCATAATGATTACAGCATTGGACACATTATGAAGAAGTTCTCTGTATCAGAGGGCTGGAATTGCCTCCACAGCAAAGAGAGTTTGCTTGTTGTTTGTTTGCTTGTGTTTTGATACTGGCTTTACTTTCTCCTCAGAATATGTTCCTAAGCTCTGCATGGCCACCATCCTACGAGGGAACATTGTCTTCAAGGAATGGACACAAGGAAAGTTTACTTCCTATTGTTTCTAAACTTTTGAAGCTCTTCTTTCAAAGAAAATCTTCAGAAGATACTGTTGAATCTTGACATATCAGTTTACATATATTAACCTTTCAATGCAAAGATTAAAAACTACCCTAGTGTAAATAATTTTCAGCAGTATGCAAATTATATCAGAATTCAGCCATACAAAAAGAGGTTTATAAATTAATATCAGGTATTGGAAGCAGGTGAGCAAAATTGTTTCTACCATTTAATCATGACTTTTGCCAACATTGGCCTTTTTTGATTTCTATATCATGACAAATTCATTTTCTACTTAGTGTATTTGCATTTCACTATGTCTGCAACTTTCTCCAATAGCTCTGAATGACTAACAATTCCTTTATTTTGCCCATTGTTTCATTATTCAGGACATGGATCACTATAAACGGGAATATGCTCATCTTTCTAATATACTTGTCTCCCATTCATCCCTCTTTATAGCAGAAGCCTGTTGCATTTTCTCAAGACACCTATAACTTATAAATAACATTTAAGCATATTCAACGTGGTCTTTGTTCTAGAGTTTTCTGCCATATTCATGTTCTCAGCATATAGTGCATGCTCTAAAGATATTGGTTGATTGAAGGGAAACGTTTTGTTTTTCTTGTTCTACATATTATATTTTGGGCCAAGTCTCAAATAGGCAAGTTGATATTTGCTCATCAATGTGGTGGGTGGTCTTTAAAAGGATAAGAAACAATATTAATTACCACTCACATTTATATTGCATGGACTCTCTTGAAGCTCTTGAATTATGTGAACAATTAACATGGGTGGCTTGTCAGTGAAAAGTTGGAAGTCCAAGTACACACACAGCTGCATTGAGAGAAAAGCCTAAGAAGAAACTTCCAACCATCTGCCTTTGAAAACCCTCTGAGCTCAGGCCGCCTCTGATGTGAATCAGAGTGAGTGGGAATCAGCTCACTGGCAACTAGCGTTGTCGTTCGACCTCATTGAGCTTACTATCGGAAGTGGTATTCCTACACGATTTCCCACTGGATTTCGCCCCACCTTGAGGGTAAGTGTCCTTGTTTGAAGAGAAGCTGTAGTCTCTGACCACAAAACGATGATCAACAACGAAACTGAAATACGTTCCAACTGCAAAGCGTTTTCAGGTAAACTTAATTTCTCCAATGCGCCTCAGCAGTGAACGCCTAATCATATTCCTAGAACGTGTGGAGCTACGGCCTGTTAACACCCCACACTGCCAAAGCAAATGCACCTTGCTTCTTTGCAGTGAAATTAAATCTCAGACAAATCATGTTCTCAAGAAAACATCGCCTGCTTTTAATGTAGTCGCCAAGATTAGTAACGCTTAAGAGGATACCCAGGGCGCTGGACTTTTTCACTTCCAGGCTCTGCGGAGTTCTTCGGCCGTTCACTTCAACTACGGAGCTCAGAAATAATCCTGGCTCAGTGACGGGGAATGTAGAAAGAACCCCTACAGACTGCACCAAGAGGCCCATAGAAAAGCAGTCAGAATAGCCCCCCAGTCTTCTCTTAAAGAAAACAGATGTATGTGGCGACACCAGAAAAGAAGATTCTGATGACTCTTTGGGGTTAAATTCGGTCAGAGGGAATGAAGCAACTGGGAAGTCAGTGAAGTCCAGTTTGCTCCCTCTTCTTTGTCTCCACTCCTACTTCGGTTGTAAAATGACACTGCTTTCTGAGTCACTGTGTGTCTGGACTCGGTGAGCTCATGGCGTGGCTGTCATTCTGATGATTGGCCTCCTGTTGACTTACCTGTGCTTACACACTCAGGTGGCCAACGGCCACCCAGAAACGAAGACGCATCACATCAAGCATCAGCATGGGGTTGTTCGGGACGGGCAATTTAAAATGAGGGATGATAACGACAGGAAGTGGCTGGCTTACACACTTGCACAAAAATGTTGGAAGGGAGTAAATTAATTCAATATGAAAGAGACAATGGGGTTGTCTAGGGGACAAGTAAGGTATTTAATATGCTCTTCTACGCAGTCTTTAATGCCAGCAAAGCAGCCTTTCCCTGCATGGCTCTGCAGCGGTTCTCAGTCTGTTGGGTACAACCCCTTTGGGGGTCGAACAACCCTTTCACAGGGGTCACCTGATTCATAACAGTAGCAAAATGACAGTTGTGAAGTAGCAAAAAAAAATAATGCTATGGTTAGGTGTCACCACAACATGAGGAACTGTATTAAAGGGTCACGGCATTGGGAAGGTGGATAACCACTGGGGAAGGGTCTGGGGAAGGTATTGATAGGATTCACCTATGAGCAATCGCAAATATGATTCCCAAAGAGCAATCCTGCTGTGCTGAAAATGAGCCCACTGGAAGACAGGACCTTATTGCCAGCGAGATCCAAGAGTTGAGCATATCCTCTGGACCGGAGATACCAGCTCAGCGAACCTCCTGGATGCAGAAGACAGCTGTGCCATGAGAGGAGCAGCCGCAGAGCCAGGGCACAGCACAGAGGGACTTGCCCCCCATGAAGCAAGTAAAGCTGAGTGTGTGTGTGTGTGTGTGTGTGTGTGTAGTACTTCTGGGCACTAAATTCAGGGAGCTGAGCTTGCTAACCATGGAACTGAAACTGTATCCTTTGGGGATGGGGCTCATAGCCGAGTGGTCTGTCCTTTGGGGATTTATTAGCAGATTTGACAGAACTGTGTAACATCTCCTGATAAAAACCACTCAACCCTGAGCATGTCTCACTGTCACCACAGCTGTTAGCTTCCTTAATAAACCCTTTTATCCTGTATTCTGTATCCTGTCTAAGTTCTGTGCCACCATTGAAATGGATATTAGAACCTAGAACTCAAGTAGAGAATCTTAAAACAAAAAAAATACCCCTTTCTACCATCAGCATCTTTTCCTACCACATATTTTTAAATAAAAAAATTTATAATTCATATTCTTTCCCATTGGCTGGACCATGGTAGCTCAAAGAAGGGCTGTTTGAGTTATTCACCATTTTATTTCCAATGCCAAGTTCAGCACATGGCAAATTTAAGTGTAGAAGAGGGCCTCGAGGACACGGATTGACCCAGTGGAAATAACAATGGGCTCAGGCACAGGAACAATTGTGAGGAAGGATCCGGACCAGGGCTGGGCAGTGCCTTGTTCTGAGTCTCTCTGAGTCGAAACCGATTGCATGGGACCTGACAACAGCAGCAACGACCTCAAGAGGTCAATAAATATTTTCTGAATGAGAAAATGTTCTAATTTCCTCTTAGATGTGTTCACACAGTTTTTAATGCTCCACATATCTTGCAGGAAAGGTTTTTTCTTCTCCCCCTACCCCCTAAAATTTGTTGTAGCATGGTATCCTCAGTAAAGAATTTAATCAACATTTCTGGGTTTGAAGGCATGTGTATATATGAAACTGACAAGTATTTAATGTAAGCAATACAACACGATAGGGAAATGTATACTTTTAAATATAGATGTTATATGTTCTCAAATATAATTATCTCTCCATACCACCCACTGAAAGAAACCCCAAGAATTCTAGTGGCATTTAAAAAAACATGCATCCATGCACACACACATTTCCTATAACAAGGCAGATATTCTATAAAAGAAAATGCAACTTACAGAGACTTACAGGAAACATCTTGACAATTTTCAAAACCTTGTGCCAGAAAGTCTAAGAAATCAACTGGCCAACAAGAGGGTGAGGATTTAGCCACCTAAACTTTTTTGGCTGCTCTTAAGGGGGTAGCATTAATCTTGCGTGGCAGCTTGCAAGACAGTTTGATGTGTGTCTGTAGTTACTTGGTGCCTCTCTGGATTCTTCTGAGTCACTATTTGTCCAATCCTGGTCTTTGATGTCATAGAGTCATAGAAATAGAAGACACTGAGCCAATGGGACCCTCGGAATTACCTAATTTAGCCTCTGATGTGGTAGAAATCGCATCCATAGTAGCCTGAAAGCCAATGAGGAGCCATTATACACAGTCTTCCTGATTTGGGAGCCCTCCCGTTATGCACAAGGTTGTTTGTCTTGCTTTGCTTTGTTTCTCTCACATCTCATCAACACCTGTCTCTGTAATTTATTCCTATTAGATAGCATTTTAGCCTTCCAAAGAATAGAAAGAGACACTTCCCCCTCTACTACATGGAGAGCTATCATTATTGCAGGAGGGTTATCAGACTCCTCTCAAGCCTTTCTTTAGGCCACATTCATCGAGTTCAGCACCAATTTCACATCGTTTCCAAATTTTGTTTATCCAGAATAATTTTGCTTTGTGCACAGTAGACATGCTCACTGGATACATATACTTTAAAAGTTTGCAGGGCATTGTGTTGTCAACGTAATAATGAGCCTGTAACTATCAATTCTGAAAATTTCTAGCTTCTCAAATGCGCCTGCTAATTCTTCTAAGGTAGCAAGAATTGTACTATGAGAATGTAATTTTAAGAAACATTAAGTCATCCAATGCATAGCCGTGATATTGCCCTTTAAGACTTCTTTTGTTCACAAAGTTCAAAGAACATTTAAAAGGAATATAAATTTAGTGACTCCATGATACCCAAACTATTTTTGATGTGGTGTAAATTGAAGAGCACAGAATTCTAAAGGGAATGATCAGAGAGGAAACACCACTTGCAGAATTGTACAGCAAAAACAAAAAGGAGTCTATGTTGAGAAGTAATAGCTTCACATCTTCCATTTTTTGTCTAATTGAGTCTTCTATGATTTATTTTTAGTAATACTTTTTTATTTACCCTCATATTTCCCAATGCCCATCTCAAATGTGACTCTGAAAATTAATGGGAAGTGAAAACTTCCTGGGGAAAAGAGGGACCAGGGGTCTTCACTATTCCTGCACGGCAGCCTTTGTTCACTGTGATTCACTCACAAGCACCTCTGATTTATGTGCTCCCCTTTATTGAAAAGGGAGTTTTAATTATCTTCTTTATTCACTTTTTATGAGTAAGCAACACCTAAATGGCCTTTCCAATATACAGGTCTTTAAAGAACATAAAATCATATCTGGATGTGTAGTAGAGGATTTCTCAGCCCCTATATTTCCTTTCATATACATGGATGCAATTGAACATGCAGGATAAATGGTGTTCATAAGGCATTTGGGAAGAAATTATATAGACTGTGACACAATCTGCTGGTTGCTGATCCCAGAGTCTAGGCTCTTATAGTCCTCAATCACAAAATCTTCAATCTTTCAGTGTTCTTTCTGCTTGGCTAAAAATACACACATTGTTACTGCATTCATAAAGGAAAATGTGGCCAGTTGATTGAGTTCTGGCCAATAAATAGAACTCTCTGTTGGCCCTGTGGGTAAGGCATTGGGCTATTAGCCTTGGATTGCTGGTTCGAAATCACTAACTGCTCCATGGGAAATGATGACGCTGTCTACGCGCATAATGCATTAAGGTCTCGGAAACTCTATCCTGGGTTTCTATGAGTTGGAATCAACTTGAGGACAGTGAATTTGGGGTTTTATTGAATATTTGAAGAGTATCTTCTTAAAGGGAGGGCTGTTAAATTTCCTTATACTTTCTCCATTCTTCCTTATGAAATATGGCCTTGATAACTGGAGGTTATCATCAGGATAAAATGTTCACTGGAGGACTGGTAGGACAGACAAGGGAAAGAACCCTGCTTCTATGATGGCTTCACCAAAGTGCCGTAGCGACCACAGAGTGCCAATCGCCCTCTCTGTGCTGCGCCAGGAAGCAGTCTCAGGGTGTGATGAACCATCTCTGAGGAGGGGAGGGTCTTCTAGTCTCAGAATGAGCACACTTATTCACTAAGGAAGTTTCAATTCTTTCTAATAACCGTCCATGGCATTCGAAATGATTAGCTCCTTTGTGTCTCTGAGACCAACATTCGTTTTAGATGTTTCACAATTTATGCATCCAATCTTATTTCATTTTAGCAAGTGTGTTATAAAAAGGACACTCATTTTTATCATTTATATATAATGTTTTATTATTTTCCTTAAATTATAAAAGAGCCCTGAGCATGATGACAGCGCATAGACTTCATGTTGAATGCATATGGGGCTATAATATGTGATTCTGTTTAACTTATAAATATGCAATAAGAGATAATAAAGGAAATTCCCTCACCATTACACTTCCACCATTTACATAAAATAGCCCACATTCATAACTGGGTTGGGGCTTACCTGGGTTGTATATTACGTGACTTCCTGTTCTTTTCTGTTTGCACAGCTTAAGACCTAGGCAATTACCAGGTATTTGAAATGTATATTTTCAGAGAGAATAAAAATGATTTATATTGATTACTTCTGCTTCCTGAAACTAGTCATAAGAGAAAATTGGTAAGAAACAGTTCAACATGTATGAATGTATTTTTCTTATCTCTTTTACTTGAGTGATATGTTTATTGTTTTACTGTTAATTAGACACATCTGAACCGAATTATTCACTATACTCGATATTCTTTAAAGTAAAACCTACTATGGTCTTAGTCATCACACAGAACAAGTAGAACAATTAAAACTACATAATGCCTTAAAATATTTCCACAGGGAAAATTATTTCAATGTTCATTCATTTACAAATAAGACTATATACCATACTTTTTTTCTATCATTGGTTTATTTGAATAGGATTCACTTTGATAAAAGCAACATTGCGTATGTGTGTGTGTGTGCGCGTGCGTGCGCACATGTGCACGTGCTCAAGAGATATAACTTCCTATCTCCAAAGTGTTCTGGAACTAACTGCTGCCCTTGGATGGCTATAAAGACCAATGCTAAAAGCAGAAGTGAATACGGGGAAGGAACTTAGGGAACAACATTTTTCAATTCAAGACTTTATATTTTCAAAGGCACACAATTACTGTAATAGGACTTGATAAAATCACTAACATATTTTAAATTTCTTTTTCATATGAAATCTTTAAAATATGATGTCACATTTCAATTGGAACTAGCCACATTTCAAGTCAAATAGTCAAATATGGGTAGCAGCTACTCCACTGTATCTGAGATGTCACCCAGAGTTTTGCCTGGCATGGGTTGGTACAGCAGCAGAGACAGTAGTTGTGAAACTCATATACCACCATAAGCTCACAGAGCACACCAGTCGAGCGAATAATAAAAATATTTTGGTTCCTGTAGAACCTGGATATTGACAGACTGTTTTCAGAAGGAAATCAACTGGCATGGAGTTAGTTTGAATTCACAGCGACTGTATACAAGGTTTCTGCTGAAGCTAGAAATCTCTACGGGACCAGATTGCCTCATCTTTCTCCTGCACGGACTGGTGGGCTTGATTCCCCAGTGCTTACCTGCCATGGCCACCAGGGGTCCTTCTTCGCGGACCAACTCCACTCACTGCCCTCAAGACCTGTCCAACTCCTAGGGCGCCTACAGAAAAGGGCAGAACTGTCCCTGTCGGCTTCTGGGACTAACTCTTTACCAGAGTACACAGCCGCATCCATCTCATGGTGCAGCTGGTGGTTTCAAACTGCTGACCTGGTGCTTCAAAGCTCAATGCATAACCCAGGATAGATATCATTTTCTAAAAAGCTATAAAGGAGTGCACCATTACAGGCTGTATATATGCCATATATAAAACAAGAGTCACAACTTTTTTTTTTTAATGATTGCCCTCTCCAGTCAACAACTTGAGAGAAATGCTGTATGTTTTAATGTAAAGTGATCCAATACATTGTCCAAAGAGTGGTAAAAACGTGGTAGTACTTTAGAATGACTATTCATAAAAGGCTTTATGCTGGCAATCTAGGATGAAAGATCCAAAGGAGTGAGAAAAATTGTCGTCAAAAATAGAATGATACCAGTTAACATGGATGAAGGAAATTCAAGAACATGTTTGACCTCTGTTCTTGATCTGGCCCACATTGTCTGTGTCTCTGCATCGTGCTATTGCCATTAAAAACCAATCAGCAATAGTCTGATGCAGTGTAATAACTAAGGGATGTTTTGTCCTACTGGAGAATCTTCGGTCACAGCAGGTAAAGGTTGGTTAGGGATCACTTTAGCGCCTTGCTTTCCCATCAAAACCATGTATTTTGCCAACAACATAATCAAAGACCAGAAAATGCCTAACACTTATAAACAATTCTAAAATTTAGAAAGCAGAGAATGTTACCTAAGATATTTGAAGATGTTGCTATCCCCTTGGTGCCTAATGTTAATAAACATGCCTTTGTGTTTGGCACAATGCTTCCTGGGTGATAATTGGAAAATCCTACAACAAATATTTGAGAATGCTGGAGAAAGTACTGTCCTTTCTAATGAATCCTTTGGATTATATACACAAAAGAAATCACCACATTTAGGCTTTACCACACAAAGCTGCCCCCACAGCATGTAGATGAGCAGGGAATTGAATGTCTGACTCGTACCTTTGCAAGTTTTTAAAATGGTTTTCTGTGAACATTCTGTGTGAATGTAGTGAAGGGTAGAATAAACAAACCAGACCATGTCTGAATGCTTTATAATGTGTTATCTGGCATACTGATGTGACAATTTTATTCATTTAACCACTCATTAATTCTAAAACACTTATTAAATTGAGAATCTAGAAATTTCACATTAAATATTGGGAGATCTGGGCCCTTATGTGTCAAGGAAAGGGGGAAAAATAACAAGCAAAAAATAGGCCAGCAGTTACTAGTAATAGAGAGTACTGAGCCTTCTTTGGTGCTCACAGGGCAAAGGTCACTTGAATCGAGAGCCACTTCTCTCATCCTAGTGCAGACGGGGAGCTGTGTCTAAATGTTGTGTAGCAGGCCAGTCAGAGCAGGACCAATACCTAGAAGATATGTTTGCTTGGAGGAAGCCCAATTTACAGTTTCACTAATAATGAACCACAATGACTTTCAAGTGCTTCTAGAAGGAACCAAATAAGCAGAAGCAACTTAAACTTGCAACCCGGGTGGTGAAAGACGGTCAGAGCTTAAGAGCCACAATGTGGTACAGGTGGCAGCACCTTTGTCTCCGAAGTATAAACAAGAAAAAGAACCAGAAGGCCGATCTTGCATCTGGAACTTGTCTCCGGAGGCTACTCCTCCCTGACATTACATATGAGGGTACCTCTTCAAAATCTAAGGTGCCCTGGGTTAGATGCGAATACACCTGCATGCGAGGTTCAGTTCTCTCACTATTTCTGTTAGCGGATGCTAACTTTCAGGCTTATATTTGCCTCATGGGTGAAATGCAGAGATTGGCCGAAATCAGTATTTCTCAACTGGGGGAAATTCAAAAGTGTCTGAAGCCATTTTTGATTCGGTGTTTTTAGAAGACCCTACTGGTGTCTACTGAAAAGAGTCCAGTGAGGTTGCTAACCATTCTTCTCAGGACGCACTCCCTGTGCCCCCGACTGGCTGTGCTCAAGAGTGAGCGAGCTGTATTTCTACAGAGTGCATGCTGAGATGAAGTGTAAGACTAAACTCTCTGCAAGATCAAAGGCGAGAGCAGGATGGGGAAGTGAGGTCTTCCGACTGGAATGTAGACCTGAAAACATCTCTGTTCCTCCAGGGAGGTCCAGAAGACAGATTTCCCATAAGAAGTCTTTCATTTTTACTGAAAACCCCTACCTCCTATAACATCTTGTGACACCATCTTACGCAGGGCAACTCTAAGAAGAAAATAAGAAATTCCCATCAGCTGCCATTGACTTTCCTGGCCAGGTTTCATCTCTAGCAGCGTACAACCTTAACTGAGGCATATGCTGGAGGAATTAACAACGAGGGTTTTTTTGGTTAAACAAATCCTTTATGGAGAAGTGTGTCTTGCTTGTAGAGTCACCTCTGAATCTGCCACAAGAACTAAAAGAAAACAAATCGCTCCTTTCTATCTTTAAGAATAACCATAGTGACTAAGGATCATAGAGAATTTACTCCTTCATAGCTCTGCAGTAGAAATTACAATGGAAAGATGTAAGCAATGATGTTGACATTAGGAATGTCTTCATTTAATAGAAGGAGGCTTAGAGAGAGACGAACATATCCAAAACCAGCCTGTGGGCAAATGTATGGGATTTGAACTCAAGTCTGTCCAATCGGTCTTCTTTGCTTGGGGAAATCAAGCAATGACATATGCATCTTATTCAAGTATCTCAGAGTTGTGCAGTGATCCCCACAATCAATTTTAGAACATTTCGTTCATTCTTGCATCCATTATTATTAGCTCTCCATCCCCCACATACAACCTGTTCTGTCATAATCCTGAGAAACTATTCATGTTTCCTATATCTGCATATTTGCCTATCCTATATTTCATATAAAGGAAATAACTAAAAACAAAAACAGAATAAGATGCAGAAAAACCTCAATCCAGAAGAAAGCAGAAAGTAGGAAAAACTAGAGCAAGTTAAAAACAGGTCAAATGGAAAACAAATGGTATGGTGTTAAATTTTAACCTAGCCTATAACGGCTGTCACAATCCCCTTTCCATTGGACTCTGTATTGGGATAAGACTCCGTATGGCCTTGGTCAATGACCTGAGGGAACGCAATAGAGTCTTGGTCTGTCTGTGGACTCAGAATGGATTTTAGACTTTCACTGACACCCATAGCTTTATGTAAACCAGGTGCCAGAAATGTAAGCTCTAATATTGTCTCCTCCTTCTCATCTTGGGTTTTATTATTAATCATCCTTTGATCAAATTGGCTAGAGTACTTCCTCTGTGTGGATTTAGAAGGTTGCTTGTTTTAAGACACACCTTTGGAATCCCTGATGCTATTATTTCTGCTAGCTGGGCACCGTCTCATTTTTTCACTATACTTTGCTATAGCACCCATGGTACTTCTATTTTAAAATGCGAAACACTGTGAAACTTACAACGCACAGGCACATCAAATGCCCCATAACTAGTAAATTGTAGTGTTAGGCTTCAAAGCAAGGAATTTTCACTTCAAAGCTCACTATCTAAAACTCACTGCACCTTTTATAAATAATGTGCTGTTATGTAATTGATATAGCCCTAAATATGATATTATTAAGTTAGTATCAATACCTAGAATTCTCTACCAAATGTTCGTTGTTATTAGAGGAGACTAAGTCAGTTGCGACTGATGGCAACCCCCAAGGGCAACCGAACAGACATTGGGTGGTCCTACGCCGCCGTGTTCATAAATATTATGTACAAACCCACTGCAACCGTCACTGTGTCAAGCGATTGGGGAAAGATATGCAAAACTCAGTTTAGAGGTGTCTGTGTAACTTGGGACTGTGGACACGCAAAGCTTGTAAGATGCAGTTTAAAGGAAAAGAAGAGAAATGTACATTTGGAGCTCGTTCAAAGTGTGCTGATAATGTAACTATAAAATCTTCGAAGCAGTGAGAACCCTGGAAGGGAGTCACACACCCAAAGGCCTCCCGTGACCAAGCAATGAAAAGAGGAAGCAGGGGGTAAAGCATTAGGGGATGGCAAAGGGCAGAAAACACACTCGTTTAAAAGTTGTAGCCTCATGCAGCTGCAATCATGCAGTACTAGAAGCCTACGGTAGCAGCAGACTAAGATTTGTACACAAAAACATTTCATTGTGAAATGCCTGCAACTGAATTGATTTAATAAATAACACAAGGATTAAAACAAAGAAACCAACTGAATAAACCAGGTCTGTGAATCTCCTATGGCCCACTGGTCACCAGCGTGCAATATAAGTAGTGTGTGGCCCTGGTGGTGAAATGGTTAAACACTAGACTGCTCATCAAGAAGTTAGTGGTTAGGATCCAGCAGCCATTCCCAAGGGGAAAAAAAGCCCTGGAGCTCTGTTCCTGTAAAGATTGCAGAAGAGGGAACCCCGTAGAGTAGCTCTACTCAATCACTTAGGATGGAGTCTGAATCAAATTCAAAATGAGTCAGAATCCACTTGAAGACAAGCAACAAAGACACCAACAAAGAGACACACTGGGATGGCCTTTGTGAAGCACCAATAAATTGTGTTGGCCTACCAACCAAAAGTTGGCAGTTCAAATCCACCCAGAGGCAGAAAGGAAGAAAGTCCTCACACTGTGTATCAAATAGAAGACGAAAGCATGCACATTATGTGGAGTTCTATGCTGTAACATATAAAAGAAAA
Organism: Tenrec ecaudatus; assembly: GCF_050624435.1. Classification (NCBI taxonomy): domain Eukaryota; kingdom Metazoa; phylum Chordata; class Mammalia; order Afrosoricida; family Tenrecidae; genus Tenrec; species Tenrec ecaudatus. The sequence continues at coordinate 30,033,170 of NC_134533.1, read as the reverse complement.
AGAAAAACCCACTGGCCTGGAATAAATCCTGACTCATAGTGACTCCATAGGACAGAAGGGAACCACCCTGTGTCATTCCAATGTGATATAGCTTGGTGGCAGCAGACTGCCTCCTTTCACTCCCAAGGAGCAACCAGGAGAGTTAAATTGCTAAATTTGAGATTAGCAGCCCTACAGGTAACCCCCTATACAATTTACTACATGACCAGGATTTCTTACTGAAACGCATAAAAACCAAACTCAACTCACTCCCATGGAGTTTATAAGAACTCATAGTGACCTTTGGGGACAGGTAGAACTGTGCTTGTGGGTTTCCCAGACTGTAACCCTTTACCTCTTTCTCCCCTAGAGCCACTGGTAGTTTCCAAGTGTTGACTTAGTGTTTAGTAACCCCTGGAGCCCGGGATAGCAGCAGGGCTCCTCACTGTGACACTAGGGCCCTCATAAATTGGCACTGACTCCACAGCAAGAGGTTTCTTTCAGACAAACGCTACATTTCCCATGGAATACTCCCCCTGTACTAATGCTGGATTAACAAGGTGAGCCAGCCTTTTCTCTGCCCCAATAGCCAATTTCCGCTGCATCGCCAGAACTGTTAACAGGAGCAGGAGGTAGAAATCAACATATGTTCTTTTACATAAACCGCACAGCAAACCCTGGGAGTTAGGCATTATTATGCCTTCAGGCATTCATGAAACTAGAGACAAAATGCAAAACAACAGTGCAAGAGGATACAAAAATAACTGTGTTCTGGTGTGCAGAGAAAACGCGCAGGAAAGAAAGCACCAGGGTTTAATGAAGCTAATCACTTCTCCACCAAGGTGGCGAGTTTTGAAGATTTTCAAAGAAGGGGGCTAAGGGTTAATAAATTTATGGTTTGCCTTAAGTTCCAGGTCTGAAAGTATGAAGCATTTTAAAAACTGTAATAAATTTAGAATATTAAGAGCATGCAAGTTTAATCTAAACAAAATATGTTCATTGAAGTGATTTTTAGCTATGACACCCCCCACCAAAAACAATTGGGCCTTGGTAGAATTATTCTCTTCAATAAGGGAGATTCTGCTTAATTCTTAGTCAACTCACATCATATACAGAAACTGCCAATCTTATCAAAAGCTATGGTTCGAACAAATTTCAGCAGACCTTAAAGATTAAGATAGATCAGGAAGAAAGCGCCCTATAATATACTTCTGAAAAACAACCTATAAGAAAGAAAGAAAGAAAGAAAGAAAGAAAGAAAGAAAGAAAGAAAGAAAGAAAGAAAGAAAGAAACAGCAATCCGTGTCTCACTGGGATCAGATCCACAAGCTATCCTAGATGGCACAGGACTCAAAGGCATTTTGGTTTGTTGTGCGTGGGGCTTCCAAGGGCTGACTCAAGGGCAGCTCACAACGTAACTGAGAAACAAAGCTCACTGCTGTACAATGAATCCAGACTCATAGGCTAGGGAGTGGGGAGATGTGTTGAGTTGCAAGTTAGACTTCAAGGTCTGCAAATAAAACCATCATCCACTCACTTGGAGAAAGATGAAGCTCTCTGTTCATGTCAAGATTGACAACCTCCAAGCCCAGCGTGGAGGTTCTCCTCTGTCCGATAGGGTTGATAATAGCAGCAATCCTCACCTGCTCATGTGTCCCAAATAAACCCATCCTGTATTCCAGAGGCTGAGATTGGCTTTCTGAGAGAACTGGGCATCTTCAAAGGAGGACAAGTTTCTAGTTTGGAGGTGTGTGCATCTGACTGACGCCTTTGAGCACGGATTCCCTTCCATGATGACAAACAAGGAATGTGCTTTGGGTTGGAGATTGCTGTGTCCCGCCCCTTTCTTTTAGAACACGGGTACCTATCGTTTCCCTCTTTGTCCTTTTGTCCCTGCAATACCAAGCATGTGCATCATGGGAGTCCCCTTCCCCCAGCACCTCCATCAGAGATGCACAAAGTACAGATTTCCCATTACGGTCCCTGAGAACCTGAACGTGAGAGATCATCAGCATACAATGCATCAATTCTCCAGGCATTCAGCAGAAAATGGACCTGTATTGACCAATGGGTGGAATAATAGCTTTGTTGACAATGTCAGTGGAGGTGTTCAATCGCCAAGCAGAGTGGGCGGAGAAACAAAGTCAGGCAGAGAAAGATCAGCCTCTCTCTGCTCTCTTCACTTCTTTGTTGGCACATCCAACACATGGACGGGCAATTTCTAACAGATTGTCAAACAATTGTGAGCGTTAGACCTTTACAGTCCCCTTTCTGTGGAGATGACAGAGTACTCGATTCAAAGAACATAAAATATGAAACTTGTCACAGGGCAGGCTCAGAAGCTGGCAAAGAAAGTTACACTGAAAGTGCACATCTCAAGATCAAAGGGTATAAGGACAAGCCCTTTGTAAACAGTAGGCCCAGCAGAGTCCCCCTCTGTTCATGGGATGATGCCATTATTGCTTTAGGAAATTAAGGAAATCCTCTGCAAGTAAATCTGTCCAGACAATGATCGGCTTTAACACTATAGCTCATGCTTTTCCTTTCTTTGAGAATTGTTGATATTTATATGACTTAACATGAAAAAACAGGCTCCTGTTTGGACTCTAGGAGCCTTAATGACATACTGGGCTCATCAGTGGGTCAGCAACTGGGAAACCCAAGCTGCTCCACGGGAGGCAGATAGGATGATCCGTGCTGCTGCAGCTGTTTGGACTGTATGTCCAGGAATATCATTTCAGATGTCCTGTGGATTTTGGCTGAAGGCAGACGATAACAGAAAGTTGTTTACTTGTATTTTATTGACTATTCACAAGCAATCAACTTTGTGAATCGTGAAAAACTATGAAAAAAAACTTGTGATGAAGGGGAATTCCAGAATGCTACATTGTGTTCATGCAGAGCTGGTACATGGATCAAGAGGCAATGGTATGAATGAAACAAGGGAATATTACATTGTTTAAAATCAGGACAGGGTTGTTTTCCTTCACCGTACGTATTAGATATACATGCTGAAAAAAATAATCTTAGATGCTGACTTGTATATAGAAGAATGGGGCATCAGATTCTGAGGAAGGCTCAGAATTAATAACATACAATATGAAGATAATATAACCTTGATGTTTTAGGTGGGGTTAACTAGAGAAACAAATCAAGGGACATTCAATATAGAGAGCTTTATATCAAAGAGTGATTGTATATTTAGAAAAAATCCCAGTCTGGTCCAGATTAAGCCCATAAATCGGATATTAGCCCATATGCCGGATACTTGTCCATAAATACCTTCTCAGACTCCCTTTGCCACTAACAATGATGCTGAACACAGGAAGATTGCAGGCCAGTGGGTAGAAAGTCTTATTGAAACCCATGGCAGTGGAAGCATCAGAGGGCTGTGCCCCTAGGTCTCTACCACATGGCTTATCAACAGGAGGGTGAAAGAGAAAGAGAAAGAGAGTGACTGGTCTTGTCTGATGGCAGAATCAAGAGAGAGGAAGTTTCCAGAATCCTCAGGAGAAGAGTATGCCCACAGGAGAGATGATCAAGCTGTGACCTGATTGACAGGCTAGACTCCACCTTTCACTCTTAATATTCTCAAATTGACACGAGATTATCTAACTACTATATTTGCTTGCTGAAAGTGAGGAGGAATTGAAGTACTTGCTGATAAAGTTTAAGCATTGCAATATTCATTATGGGTTACAACTCAAAGTAAAGACCCAAACCCTCATAACTGGACTAATAAGTAATATCATGAAAAATGGATTAAAGATTGATCAAAGCTGCATTGCATTAAGTAAACCTGCTGCATAAGGAAGGATGCCTTTCTGTGAAAGCAAAGATATTACTTTGAGGACAAAGGTGAACTTGATCCAAGCCATGGTATTTTCAATTGCCTTTTATGAATGGCTAAGGTAGACATTGAATAAGGAAGACTGAGGAATAATTGGTGCATTTGAATTGTGGTGCTCCAGAAGAATACTGAAAGTACCATAGATTGCTAACAGGAAAGACTGAGCTGTCTTGGTGAAGTGTGTACGGAGTGCTCCTTAGAAGCAAGACTTCATCTTACATCCTTTGGACATGTTGTCAGGAGAGACCAGTCCTTGGAGAAGCACATAATGCTTGGTAAAGTGGAGGGGCAGAGAAAACGAGGAAGGTCCTTAAGGAGACGGATTGACAGATGGGTTCAAGCATAGGAACACTTGTGAAGTTGGTGTAGTTCCAAGCAGCGTGTCATTGTTTTGTGCATACGGCTGCTAAGGGCTGGAACCCATTCAATGGCACCTAATAATATATACCCTGTTAGAAGCCCTTGTTGGTGTAGTAGTTATGCATTGGACTGCTACCATAAGGTCAGCAGTTCAAAACCACCAGCTGCTCCTCAGTAGAACGATGGGCTTTCTACTCCCATAAAGAGTCTTGGGAATTACAGGGGGATTTCTACCTTGTCCTACAGGGTCATTATGCATCGCCATAGAATGAAAGTCAGTGCATGATGCAGCATCCTATGTAGAATTAGATTAGAAAAAAATAACATTTTTTTCATACCACTAGGGGATTAATCCAGAAAGTGAAATTGAGAATTTCCCATAATATCAAAGCCAACAGAAGAGAGAAAATGTGTCTCCTAAACTGTCTTATAGCATTTTTACATGGATCATATCATGGCTATCATTGTTTTCTAACAGACACACATGGAATTTCAGTCAATCAATAACTTGGTTGGGTGGCATTGGAGGAAAAACCTGTTCAGATACTCACCAAAGTTGAGTGAAACCAGTATTTCCAAATTCTAATTAGTGAGCAAGCATTCCACATGGCAAAAAATGGTAATTGGGAAGAAAGAATGCTAAAAAATGTTAAGTGCAGCCACTGCTTAACATTGTCTTGTATAATTTTGTCAGTACGTTTGCAAAAGGTAACATTCTTTGAATAAAACAGAGTGAGTGAAAAAAGGGAGCTTCCAATAACCTGGTGTTCTGTGATACATTCCTGACAGGATGCTTACCTTCAGCTTCCTGAAGACAAAATGGGTGCATAAGCAAAAGTGAAGAAAGCTGATGGTGCCTGGCTATTAAAAGATACAACATCTGGGCCCTTAAAGGTTTGAAGCAAATCTAGTGGCCATCTAGCAGGGGAACAACAAAGCCCACATGGAGGAAGCACATCAGACTGTGTGACTATGAGGTGTCAGGTATCAGGTATCAGACATCAGAAAACCGCTAAAAACCAATCATATAGATGCTAACAAAATGTGTGTGTGTGTGTTGGGGGTGAGGGGTGGTGAAGACCCAAAGCCCATCTGTAGACAGTTGGACTTCCCCTCACAGAAGGGTTACAAGGAAGGGACAACCCATCCAGGGTGCAGTAGAACACTGATGAAACATACTACTTTCCTCTAGCTCTTTAATGCCTCCTCACCCCCTCACTATCATGATCCCAGTTCTACCTTACTAATCCAGCTAGACCAGAGCATGTACACTGGTGCAGATAAGAGCTCTCAACACGCAGAATCCAGGACAGATAAACCCCTCAGGAACAGTAATGGAAGTAGTGAGGTTAGGGGGCAGGGGAGGGAAGAAAGGGGGAACTGAGTGCAATGAGAGTATATAGCCACAACCCCCCAACACCACCACCCAGGGAGACAAACAACAGAAACATGGGTGAAGGGAGATAACAGATGGTATAAGATATGAGATTAATAATAATTTATAATTTATCAAGGGTTCATGACGGTGGGGGGTGGGGGATGAAGGAAAAAAATGAAGAGCTGACATCAAGGGCTCAGTTATAAAGAAATGTTTTGAAAAGGATGATGCAAACATATATACAAACGTGCTTGACAAAATGAACGTATGGATTGTTATAAGACCTGTAAGAGCCCCCCAATAAAATGATTTAAAAATATATTCCTCACAAAAAAAAGAAGAAAAGAAAAGGGAAACTTACTTGTGGAATAGCTAATGTAAACATATAGATGTGGTGCATTAGGGGGAAGCGTGGGAGAGTAGATAGTCTAGTGTTTCTCTAGTCACCCCCCCCCCCACGTTATACTCCCACCTTTAAGGACATACAGTCAACAACTTTGTTAGTTGCTAAATCCATACTTACCAGGAGTTAACAGGATGGCTTCTTAAATAAGGGAGTCAAAGAAGCAAGAGAGCCTGCTAGGTGCATAGCTTATCGGCGAGAGTTATCTCTGAGCTACACAGCAACAGAGACAGCGGTGGAGCCAGCTATTGAATCACAGTGTGTCCGTGGCAGAAAGGAAGAGTTTATTCATCCTGAACAAATATTCTCCAGGTCAAGGAAGAGGAGGGAAAATGAAAGGTGAGTTGGAATGACACAATGACACAGTCTATTCTCCACCAGCAAGTGAGCGGTTGACATTGCCAGAAGCCCTATTGTGTGCAGACACACTCTGTTATTACTGTTTTGCTATCAGTGTCAACATAGCAATTCTGAACACTTTCTGCTGCATCCTGATTTGCCCTGCGGGGTGTGTGCTGCGGATATCTAGTCATTTTGAGATCGCAGAAAACAAAACAATCGCGTTTGCTACCTGGGAGATAGAAGGCGATGTACACCACCTCGGGTTCCTTCTGAAGCTCCCTTCTGGGGTGTCCCCGTGTAGCCAGAAGTAATTGGACCAGAATTTCAATATAAAATAAGCCCCCTGCAATCTTTAATACCAATAGGTCTTTAGCAAAGGAAATAAAGCAAGACTGAAGTACATAGAGCCTCAGGGAAATTTGTTTCACCCATGAGGTCTGGAATGGCCGAAGAGAAAGCAACAGGCTTCCATCCAGGCCTGGACAGCACTTGAGAAAACCAGGAGCAAATATGAATTAAGGCTGTTTTCGCTCCTAGCCATTTTTCCTTTAGCCTCTACGAGATCATGTGGCACATGCTTATCACTTTCTGTTATTGATATTTGACTCAAGTGCTGCAATCAATACAGTCCATCCATGGATGTTATTCACACAAATCCTTCCTTTGTTTGAGAGGTAATAGCAGCTAACTGCCCCCCTTGTATTTCCACATGCATACTCTATTACCCTTGACGTAACAGAGTGTTATGTTGTTGCTTGTTTTGCTTGGAATGAACTCCCACGCCTGGGGAGGACTATTACCCAAGTCACATCCAGGTGCCAACAGGCAATACGATGTCTGAGGGAAGCAGGAATAGTGTGTTTTAAGGAGACAGCCATGCGAATAACACATTCGCCATGCTGCACGTATGCATCACAACTCTGGAGGGGGTTTCCTCTGAGAATCAGGCTCTATCAGTTGGTGTTAGTTGGCTTGTTAGTGGAAATGAGACAGATTGAGCTCATCTAAACACTCTCCATATCTTCAGTCTATCATCGATACAGCCTTCCTATTTATATTTGCTCTCTCCACCTGGCACAAATATTCGCTAAGTACTGGGTTGCTAGCAGAAAGGTTAGTTTCTTTCAAAGAAGAAACAAGTCCGCAGGACTAATAGCCCACAGAAGCCACTGCCACCTGGCCAGAGCTCATGCAGGTGTACCACATTAATCCTCCCACAGTACACGTAAGCATGCACTTCCAGCATATCCAGGTAACAACACAGGTATGCACAACTTATATTCTCTACATTAGCAAACATGTACACAATGATAGCGTGAGACACACATTACGTAATCACACACAACCTAGAAACACATTACAACACACGGAACAGCCCCCACCTTTGCAAAACCACACACATTCAATACACACACGTTTCCAAATTCTCACACACAAATGCAGTCGAGAGTTAGCATATGCATGGTATAGACAGATTCCTAAATGTGCACGGTTACAACTGTTCACAAACAGATAAAATTACCTCTTAGTCCTGCTATGCTTAGAGTCAGAAAGGGCCTTTTTTCTTTCTGTTCGTGACCCCTCTTGAAGATGGGCACAGATCAATAAATGCATGTGCCATAAATGGTACAATACACTTTTTGACTTCCTACGACAAACTCCACCTCTAGATAAAGGTGAGATTCAATGCTTCTGAGGTTGGAGACTAGTAAGGAGCGTGGGTTGGCAATCCTACACAAACAATTACAAATATGCCAAAGTACAAACCAGAATATTGTGGACCTAAAAGAGTATGAAACCACCTTTCAAGTGAGCCCTCTCTTTAAATTTCCGTTGGTAGAAATTCAGGAGATGTAAAGACTACTATCTCTCTTCTTTCATAAGAAGCATTGCTTTAGTTTGTTTTTATTCCTTCCATGAAAAGTGCTAACGGTATTGTCAACCAGTCTACCAGCTCAGGGAAGGTGACAGAAATCGAGCTGTAGCTACAGAGGTGCCAGCTGTGAAGAGATGGTCCTCTTTCTGGAGCCTCAGTTTCCTGGTCAATGAAATGAATTGAACACACCATAGACGTGTCTGGGCTCCATTCCTTGTCTAAGGATCTACATGAATCAGTTTCATTTCACAAGACATGCCAGACAAACCAGGATTCGAGTTCTGACTAAACTGTTAAATATAAATAATTTAAAATGTGCTACATTTCAGATTTCTCATCTGTGAAATGGAGTCACGTAACATCGACTTTACAGGATTGTTGCAGGATTCGATGAAATGATAAGGAGGAAGATGTTGCGTAAGTTGTAATGAAGCTGTGTTAATCATTGCTTGTCGTGGTGGTCTATCTGTCACACATGGCTCACGTTTGTAAAAATAGGAACATGGGGGATACATGTACACGAAGGACCAAAAAAAGTCCCATTGTGTGCACATAGTTTATCACATTCTGCTGAAACAGCATGAGGACCACATCTGGCCACCTCTGGCTCCCAAGGCTGACTGTCCCAGACATGCTTCCAATGCGATTCTCAAGGCGCTCTCCTTTCTCCACACTCAGTTCACGCTGGGCTCCATAACTCACTGCAAGCATCACACAGAACTCGGATGATACTCGGGATTCTGAGATGTATTAGGTAAGTTAACAGGTGAGGAATGCTAAGGACAATTGCTTCTTTGCCGTGCCAACAGGCAGGCTTTCCTCTGGCCCTCGGCCTTTTGGCCTGGGCTCTGCTTGCTGTGACAGCATTGCCAAACTTTTCTAAGGTTTCCAAGAAATGCACAGAGGGGACACCACTGTACTCTGTAGCTTCAACGCGAAGGCTCTCTGCTCTAGCTCTGTAGGTGAGCAAACCCAGCGCTCTAGTTAAGTGCCCAGAGGCACTGCGTTTTCTAGATGCCAGTCTCCTGCCCCAAGGCACTCAGCATTACTTGCTCTGTTGCCTGGGAAGTTTATGGTTCTCTCTTGCTCCGAGTCCTCCTTATACTGCTCCGCTCCTCTGCCACTTCTATGTCACAGCTGTCCCCTGGATCAAGGAGATTTACTGCCCAACCGTTGCAGGGTCCAAAGGATGTGCTCCACTCCTAGATCTTGTCTTTGACTAGCTGTAAAATACCCACACGCACTTCTGAGTTGGCTCATTTTAAACCGAGCAGGTTGGCCATTGTTCCCATTAGCCGTGTTCACATTAGCCTCTTGCAGCTGAATTACATCATCTCATCATGATCTTTCCCACTCTCTTGCCCAGATTCATCATGACAATGACAGTCATTTCTTGAAGTAACACAGGTGATGGCTACAAGAGCCACATTCAAAATTCTCTGCATTGCAGATACGCATTGTATAAATAAAAGCATGCTCTCTGCATCTGAATTGTATACAATCTAGCCTAGTTAACACATGGGTGATCCCTTTTTGTTTATTTGACTAGTGTTTTTAATCACTGTATTTGTGTCATACGAGTTGGTAGAAGGTAGATAAGTAGAACATAATTGGTCTGATCTACTTGCTGATTCATCGCACAGCAATGATTATCTTAAAAACTGGCGAGGAATCATCTAAGGCACAACAACTGTTCCCTACTATCCTGGAGCAATAGGGAAGGAAGAGGCAGGAATAGGAGAAGGATGTGAAATGTGATGAATTGTCTCCTAATGGTGGTTTCCTTTGCCACTGGACTACAAATGGATGGTGGCTGTCTACCATTAGCGACCGTTTTTATCAAAGATAAAATATAGAGAAGCATAAAATTATAGAAGAATGCTCACCTACAGTGGGGAATGCCAACCATAATTTCAAATTCTGATGACCATTAGCCTCTGTGAGGCCACAGAGGATGAAAATATTACCATGGGATTATCTTTAAAGCTGAAACCAAAAATACTCCCTGAAGTGTTCTTGAATCCAGACGGTAGTTCAGCTTAACTAGTAGAGAATGTCTGTAGTGAGTATTTTCTGTTTTCTAGATCTATTGACATGAATGAAACTGACAACAGCAACCCAAAAGATTTGATAGGAACCTGAGAAGGCAGTGAGTTTGTGTTAATGGGACAGAAATGGCTCAGAACTTAAGGAAAATACCTTCCCAACTTGAAAATCACAATCGGCATCCACAAATCATACATGCAGAAATTGTTGAATTGGTATATATTTTGCTATGCATATTCTCAACAACACATCTCTTTAAATCTACAAGCCAATTACTGGCAGCTTGGACAAGATCATATGGAAGTGTGACCTTGAACTCTGTATTAAGCCTATGAATGAGAGTCGCAGAGCAGAGAAGCCTGGAGATCTGAGTGGTTATTTTGAGAATCAAATATAATCTATAGATGAAAATGTTTTTCAAACTGAAAAGCACTATTTGGATATAAATTATTGTACTCATAAATAAAGAATGTGCCATTCTAAAATACCATCTTATTTTTAGAAAAGAAATAATGATCTTTTTATAGAAATTGTTGGCAATAAAAAGAGATACAAGGGAAACAACAAAAATTGTGGGCAATGTCGTGAATTCAGAAGGACGTAATGATACTACTTATTTCCTCTGATTCTCTGATCTCTAAATATGTTTCCAACCTATGGATCACAATTATGTCTCAATATTTTAAAGCGAATTCTCCAAAACCATCTCAGTGCCTTTGAGTCGATCCTGACTCTTACTTGCCTGTGGAGTAGAATAGAACTGTCCCTTGGGTTTCTGAGACCACACTTTTTTATGGGAGTAGAAATTTCCATCTTTCTCCCTCTAACTGGCTTGTGGTTTTCAACTGCTGCCCTGCAGATAGCATCCTCACACATAAGCACTATGCCTCCTGGGCCCCTTGTAACACATTGTTTTGAAATGCTGCTTGGGAATTGCATTTTAATGATGGTACAATATATTGTCATGTGAATGCACACTTTTACTCAGCCAGTCCACTTTAGACCTTTGCTCTTTCCACCTTTCTTGCTATTATGAAAAGTTAGTGCCATAAATACTCCTTCCCCCTTTCAGTGATGTTTTGAAACCAATCCTGGTGGCATTGTGGATTAGCTGTTAGGGGGCCCACAGCAACGTTAGAAATTCAACCCCCAGCCACTCCTAGGGAGAAAGACAAAATTCCCTTTTCTCTCTCATAAAGAGTCTTGAAAACCCTATATGGGACTGCGATGAGCAGAAATCCACGCTTGTTTGTCAGTTTGTAATAGAGTAGTGACGAGCACATTAAAAGCAATGTCACCAGTATTTCAAATACCAGCAGAGTCACTCATTAGCCACGGAAGACCTTATAAATAGCAGCAGAATAGCGTAACATACAGTCTTAGAAAATGAGCCCTAACACTGGAAGTTGCTCCAAGGACACCTGGAGAAGAGCTGCCTCCTCAGTAAAGTAGGTTTTAATGAAGTAGACAGAGCAAAACTTTCAAGACCGCAATTGATGGCTGGGGTATAACATCTAATGAGAAGAGACTTCTGCCCACATGAATAATCAGAATGAGGAATTAGGCATTTGAATCTAAGAAAATAGTGAATTGTTACCAAGGAAATGTAATGCAGAAAAATATATATTACGGAATTAGTCAGAAATGGACTGATCACTTTTAGTCAGAAAGTCCTATGGTTTACATCCAGAATGACAAAACAAGAAATATGACATCCATGCATTGTCATAATTAAAAAAATATCTTGACATACAGTTTTGCCTATGATAGGATATTATTTATAGCCTCCAAGGAAAACCAGTTAATGCAAATATTATTCAAATGTATGCACCAAACAGTAAGGCCAGTGATGAAGAAATTTGAGAATTCTCTCAATTCTTTTTCAATCTGAAATTGATCAGGCATACAATCAAATGCTTTGATAAGTACTGGTGATTGGAATCCAAAAGTTGGAAACAAAGAAGAAGATGCAATAGTTGGCGATTTTGGTCGTGGTGATAGAGCCGAAGCTGGAGATCACACGGTAGAATTTTATAAAGACAAACATTTTCCATCATAAACACGATTTTAAACAACATAATTAGCCCCGATGCAAGTAGACCTGGTCAGATAAATACATGGGAGTCTAATTCATTGTGTCTGTGAAAAAAGACAATGGAGAAGCTTAATATCATCAGCCAAAACAAGTCTGACTGTGGAAAAGACCTGCAATTGCTCATATGTTAGTGTGATAGGCAGGTTTATTGTGCCATATTGGACATTAGGAACATGTGGGATTAATAAAGTTGCAGTTTTATTGGAGGATAAAGAGACAAATGGCTTAGCACGGCCTGCCCCTCTTGCTCTTGGTCTCTGGTGATCAGACCTGCAGGCAGTTCCTTTAGCTAGTTCTCTGCTTCAGATTGTGAGCTGCACTACCTGTGCGACAGCCAACACTCAGATTGTGTCACTAGAGCTTGAGGTTCCTATGATACCTGGTTCAACCATGCTGTTGATATATACATGACTTGATCTTGAGGGTTTTGGGTCATATAGTCTTGCTGCCATGCTTCACTAAGCTCCTGAGCTGCTTACTGTTGGTGAACCCGCCCTGCTGTTTGCTGCCTGAGACTGGACTTCCTGCATTGCCTAAGAGAAGGCTCAGCTGTCTGCTTCCTTGACTTTGGACCCAGCAACCCTCGTGAGTTGAAGGACTTCCAATATATCAACTGTTCAAGGAAGTAAGTTGAACTAAGCCCTCTGCACTGCTGTATGGACTAATTAGCTGTTATATTGCTTCATGTTGTGTATATATATATATATATATATATATATTCATAATTGTCCTAGTTTTGTTACTCTAGAGAACCCTGTCTAACACACTTAGCTTAAAGTCAGAGAAAACTAAAGTAAGCCATAGAGCTGTGCTAGGCTGTGATGTCTAGAGAAAGAAAACCTGTGGAACTCATATATATTTAAGAAAAAATTAGCATATATACTCAAACATAAGCCAACCTGAATATCATTTGAGGAACATAATTTTACCACATAAACTGCACAGAAAATGTGCTAAAATCTTGGCTTATACATGTGCATACATGGTATATAAAAAAATTTTACATCAAGAAGACATGGAGTCCCATCTAACTCAAGGCCATGAATCCAATGTTGGCCAGAAGCTTCTTCAGACTCACAGGGTAGCTGCAGGATGATGAAGGAGACAGGTGAAGCAGGGTGCAGGGAAGTCACAGGATGCACTGGCAAGGATCCAAGGTCAAGGGAAAAATGGCAAGGGACTGGAAGCTCCCAAGTTGGCTCCTTGGCTCAGTGACCCAATGTGTAGTCCTGCACCAGGAGGCAGACTAAATCTCAGCAAGAATGAAGGGAAAGGGTGAGAGAAAGCTCAGCGTTTGGAAACCATGAACTGCTCCACAAGAGCAATATAGTTACAGTTCTGGAAACTCACAGGGGCTGTTCTGCCCTGCCCAATTGGGTTGCTATAAGTCAGTCAGCATTAACTCCATGGTATAAAGAGGGAGAGGGAGAGAGAGAAGTATTCAATATTCTTCACCAGTACCATAATTATAAAGTGTCAGTTTTCCTTTGGTCTTTTTCTTTCTTTCTTTTTCACTATTGAGCCGTGGTCACCTGGTGGGTAATATTTTAGGCTGCTAACCACCAGGTCAGCAATTCAAACCCATGAGCTTCTCCCTGTTCCCAGAAAGTTTTGCAGACTTCAAAACCCATAGAAGCAGTTCCACTTTATCTTACATGGTCGCCATGAGTCAGAATTGACTCAATGATAATGATTTAAATATTTTATTCACTGTTGATTTTCAGAATGCTTTTGATAAGACTGATAATACCATGGTTTGGGTCAGGTGCACCTTTGTTTTCAAAGTGAAAATTTTGCTTTTCAACATTCTGATGAGTTCTTTTTAATTAGAATTGGCCATTGGCTTCTTAACTGCTGCTTCCACGGACCTTGATTGTGAATCCAAGTTAAATGTAAGTCTTGATAACTTTAATCTGCTCTTCTCTGTCACAATATTGCTTATTGATCCACTTGTGAAGATTTTCATTTTGTTTTGATTTTATGTTGAGGTAGGATCCAAACTTCAGACTGTATATTTGTTCTTTATCAGTAAATGCTTCAAGTCATCTTCATTTCTAGCCAGCAATGTTCTGTGATCTGCACACTGCAGGTTGTTCAGAAGTCTTTCTCCAATCTTGATGTTGCATTCTCCACATAGTTCAACTTCTCAAGTTATGCCAGATTAATATAAGTATGATTGAACCTATTTCTACATATATATCCATTTAATATCTTAGAATCAATATTCCAAATTAATTTGTTGATTCAATGAATAGCACCATCAATGCGTTAGATGATAGGGAAATAGTAAGGACACACCCCACATTGCACACCATCCCTCTCTATAAAAGGACTAAGGATATTCATGGAGTTAATATCAGTGACTCTTCCCAGTAAGCAAATTAAATGTTTTCAGCTGCAGAGTATTTATAACACATCTAAATTAATTGTTAAAAGGATTTATTGTACAGTTGTCTAGAGTTAAAATAAAGAATCACAGTTTATATAAACAGAGAGAAGTATACTATTGACTTTGGAAATATTTTTTAAAAGCATTATATAGTTTCATAGCATTTTCCTTATTAAAACATGAGGGGGTACCTCCCAAAATGGAATTATGCTGGGAAGAGTGGAGCTTTTATAGTACGAATTTTTCCTGCTAGGCCAGCATCTAACAACTCACTGTGAGTTAGTGCACCCAGTGGCATCACCTGGAAAGGTTCTCTCTGGGAACAATTGATTTTTTTCAGAAAAGCATTTCGTTCAAACCTTACTTTTTGTGATGGTTGATTTAAACGGTGTGAGGCTGTGTAATTTTGTTTCCTTCTTGATAAAAATGCTGCAGAAACTGCTGTGATGTCGAACACAGCTTACAAGGACAGCACTATGGGACAAACTCAAGTGTATGAGTGGTTTTCTTGTTTCAAAAAGGTGAAATGTCAATTGATAACAAACCTCATTCTGGACATCCATCAACTTCCTGAAGAGACAAAACTATTGCCTCATAGTGCATTTGGAGCTTGTTCCACCAGGTCCATCTGCTAATCAAGCTTTTTATTTAGAATTTCTGAAAAGATTGCATAACAGTATGTGTCAAAAAAGGCCTGATTTGTGGCAGAGAGAGGACTGGTTTTGCTACTATGACAATGAACTTGCTCATGCAGCCATCTCAGTGCACCAGTATTTGACAAACAGAATGTCTATCTTGTCCCACACCCCTGACTCACCTGACCTCACTCCAAGTGGCTTTTTTTTTGTTTCTATGAATGAAGAGGGACATGAAAGGACAGCAAATTGATGATGTAGAAGAGGTGAAGAAAAAGACAAGGGAGGTGCTGTCAGCAATCCAAACAGATGAGCTTGAAAAATGTTTCCAAGAATGGAATTGCAGATTTGGCAAATGTATTAAGTGTACTGGAGAGTACTTTGAAGGTGATAAGGTTGTTTTGTAAAAAAAATTTTAAATACATAGGTTTGAAAAAAGATTCCCTTTTGTGGGGGTACCCCATCGTAGCTTTAAAATTCATGCTATCTATTCTTTCCTACAGGCACTTCCATGTCGACTTTTTCAACAATCATTTCCATGTGAATTTAAGGGGAAGGGTACTTCCTGCAAGTTTCAATTTCTGAGAAATGATTCAATATGCTAGATGACTGAAGATAACTTATCAAGAATTGCAGCTTGTGTTTAAAGCCAAACAGATTAATCCTCGAGAAATCCCTTGAGCCATCCACTTTCCTGACATGTCATTCTGCTTAAAGATGAGAGTCTTTGGATATTTCATGGTTGGGAAAACATTAATTAGAGAAACACGCCTTGGATTTTATTGTTCATTTCTTCTTATTGTAATATCCACTACATTCATATGGTGTGAGAAAAAAATAACATTTAAAAATCTTATTACTGTCTCGCATACAGTACAGAACCACAACAATGTATTTGCTTTAATATTAATAACATATTTATATATCTATTTAAAGTTAATGCACTTTCGCTGTGTGTGTGTGTGTGTGTGTGTGTGTGTGTGTGTGAGAGAGAGAGAGAGAGAGAGAGAGAGAGAGAGAGAGAGAGAGAGAGAGAGAATCAAAATAACTCAAAGTGAGAATTAGTAACTGGTGAGGCAGTGGCTTATTTGTTGGGCTGCTCACTGTAAGTTCAACACTTTGAAGCAACCAACTGCTTCTATATATTTCTATATAGAAAGGGGAGACTTTCTACTCCCATAAAGAATTACAACCTCAGAAAGCCACAGAGGCAATTCTACGCTGTCCTACAGAGTTGTGATGAGTTGGCATGAACTCATAGTGAGTTAAGAATGAAGTTTGCTGACCCCACAGAACTCACACCCAACCCATTGCCATTTAACCATTTCTGACACATAGGGGCCCTACTTCAGGGTAATTAAAACACATTTATTTAAAAAATAAGAAGTGGCAAAATTTGCAATGGAATGGCTTGGAACTCTAATTCTAGCATGTCTTCAGTTTGAACGAGGATCTCCATACTGGATCCAATTTAATAAGTAGTTCTGCCATTTATTTTTATTTATCCTTTTTACAAAATACAGTCATGTTACTTTAGAAAAATTCGGAGGAATATGTTTTCATATATTCACACATTTCTGTGTGCTAACTCATTGTCTTGAAAATAACCTTAGGATTACCTATTATTTTTATTTCCCACCATATTGTTTTATAACCTTTACATTATGAAGCATACACTACGTGATCAAGAAAATATAAATCATGTGGCTTCACCTCT
This sequence comes from Tenrec ecaudatus, assembly GCF_050624435.1. Classification (NCBI taxonomy): domain Eukaryota; kingdom Metazoa; phylum Chordata; class Mammalia; order Afrosoricida; family Tenrecidae; genus Tenrec; species Tenrec ecaudatus. Next base: position 30,016,100 of record NC_134533.1, on the reverse strand, counting down.
TCGTAAAAGTGTCTAATTAAGATTAAACTTGTCCCTGTGGTAAGTGTAAAATGATTTAATTATAATCAAATGATCTCAATTGAATAGCTTCTGTTTCAAAGAGTCACTCTCCCAGCGCTAAGAAGCTCATTAAATTCAATTTGCAGTAATGCACTGCTGTCATGTCTCCTTTCTAAACACAGTATTATATTAAAGTTCTTTGATTATTTCCCTGTAGGGCAGCATTAATGTGACACACCATGTAGAAGAAAAGCTCAAAAGAGACTGAAAGATGCACTATTTTTTTTATCCCTCTCAATAGAATCTAATGTTGAGCCGCATGAAAATGTGTAGTAGGGAGCTTGTATAAAAGGGTTATTTTTATTTTTTGTTAAATTTGTCTGATAAAAACCTCGGCCATAGTGAGGACAACAGCTTTTATTACTGTCTACACTGGTTTTATTACTGTCTACACTGGAGGCAAAGGCACTTGAATATGACGGCAAGCAGGCTGGTGTTTCTATGTCACCCTAATGATGCACTTTGGCATGTATTTCCTCTTCGTCCTGGGCTTCATTTCCTCATGTATATCGCTATATTAAGGTTTCATTATTTTTCTCAAGACAGTTAGCTCTTCTGGTAATACGTAATTAATTTTTATCAAAAAGAAAATCCTCTCAATCTAAAGTTATTCGGTTGTGCAATATCTGCATAAAGAGTCATCTCATTGATCAGTCTGTTACTTAGAGGTGCCAACTACTGATTTTTAAAAGTTATTTTTATTTTTAAGTACTTTTTTCCCTGGCTCCTGTCCTCAGAAAAATGCCTTCCACGTTAAGAGAACTTTCGAAGTAATTAATCTTCAATTAGAAATAGAGAATTTCTCAATAAAGTTGTCATAACATACAGAAAAAGAAAACAAAAACAAAAAACAAACCCACACTGCTGTTAAGTCAATAGTGACTCACAGCTACTTGATAGGCCAGGATAGAACTACCCCTCTGGATTTCTGAGACTGTAGCTCTTTAAGGGAGTAGAGAGTCTCATCTTCAAAGCAACTAACGTCTGACCTTGCAGTTCACAGTCCAACTGGTAAGAACTGCAACCGCCAGGGCCCCCAGTCACGCCATAGGCATGACTACAATAGCGGACAAATAGCATGCACCCACATACGTGTAAGTGAATGCTCTATCAATGGTCTCACCTGCAGTTAGAAAGATACGCCACATCTACAATTCTGGGACTATGAAAAACGTGTACTCTATCTCAAAGTCCGAGGCAGCTGGACATATGGAAATATGAATACTGAGGATGCCCTTTTCCTGTTTTAGTTGCCCTACTAAACAAATGCATCAATACAAAAATAAAATATAAAGTAAAATTAATTGTAACTTACTCAGAACCAAAATAACAGTTGTTGATGGTTAGCTTTCAATGAATTGCTTAAGTTAAAATAAACTCATCCGGATGCTGCAGGGTGGGGGGTGGGGGGAATCTTATCAAGCTTTTGGAACTTTGTTTAACCTTGGGTGACAGTTTGTCTACCGACATTCTCTCCTCCCTCACTCCTGCCTTTTTGTCTTTCTCTTTCTTTCCTTCCTTCAAATTTTTCTTTCCTTCTTTTGTCTGTCCCTTATTTCATCCTTCCCATATTTATTTCTCCCTCCTCCTTTACTTCCTTTTGAATTTGGACCGCTTGTTTTTAATCATCGAAGTTCCGTAAAACGTATTCTTTGTAAAAATATGGAACCAATCCATCCTATCCTCCACAGCACACTGATCCCCCTTTTCCCACATCCTCTGAAACACCATATAGGCATGACCAAAGTGATAGGGGGAGAATTAAAGTCTTTTTCCAATGTAATTTTCAGATATTGGTTTGTTAATGAGATTTAAAATATCTGTGTGTGTTTCATGTAATTATTTTGTGTTTCATCTTTGTTAGTTGACTACTGACATACTAAGTGGGAACATTTCCTTTTCTAGCTGAGAATGAAGGTCTCTCTTTCTGAAGAACATTTCTTTCTATCATATTTATAAGAAGTCCTGGTGGCACAATGCTTCCCTGTCAAGTGAAAGGTCAGGGGTTCCTTTGAACTCCTCAGGACTCTGCGGGAGAAGATGAGGCCCAATGCTCCCAGAGGGCTCAGCCTCCAGGACCCCGTGGGCCAGTCCGACTCTGACATAGGGCTGCTTTCAGTCAGGACGGACCCCACCACAACAGGGTGATGGAGTGTTTGTTTGATGAACATGCTTTCCCTCTTTCTGAAAACTGTCATCAGCGCGTATTAATTCAATGATCACTTATCCATTTTCTACTTCTTGAGGAAAGAATCCTGCCTTGTTCACTTTTAGAATCCCGATCTATTCTAGCAGACTGTCTTATAAGGTACCTGGCTAGAGCAAGTGGTTTGGGATCAGCTGTTCACCCCCCAGGAGGACCGCCGGAGAAAGGCCCGGAGATGTGCTACCGTTGAAAGTCCAGCCAGGAGAACTCCGGAGCATGTGGACTCCCCAGGAGCTGGGTTTCTCTCAGGAGTTCAGTGTCTTCTTAGGTGGCTAAATACATTGAAATTGTGCTATTTAAAAAATATCAGTCCCTACTCTTTCATCTTGATTTCTGAGGATCGTGTTTGCATCTATATCTCTTTACACAGCAGCACGAATTGTAGCCAAATCAGTAACAACATTCAAATATTGACTGAACAGATTTGCTTGTATCTTAATTCTATATAATGGAGACTGTTTACTAAGGCCAGCCATCGTACTAGTCCTTGAGATCCATCAGATCACCAGATCATGTTCATTGTTTTACTTGTACAGTCATTTTTTATAAACCATTTTATTGGGGGCTCATACAACTCTTATCACAATCTATACATCCATCCATTGTGTCAAACACATTTGTACATTTGTTTCCCATATCATTCTCACAACATTTGCTTTCTACTCAAGTCCTTGGTATCAGCTCCTCATTTTCCCCTCTCTCCCTACCCCCACCTCCCACATGAACCCTTGATAGTTTATACATTATTATTATTTTGTCATACCTTACACTGTCTGACATCTCCCTTCACCCACTTTTCTGTTTTCTGTCCCCCAGGGAGGAGGTTATATGTAGATCCTTGTAATCGGTTCACCTTTCTACCCCACCTTCCTTCCACCCTCCCTGTATCGCCACTGTTTGCACTGGTCCTGAAGGGATCATCTGTCCTGAATTCCCTGTGTTTTCAGTTTCTATTTGTACCAGTATATATCCTCTGATCTACCCAGATTTGTAAGGTAGAATTGGGATCATGATAGTGGGGGAGGAAGTATTTAGGAACTAGAGGAAAGTTTTGTCTCATTGTTGCTACACTGCACCCCGACTGGCTCATCTCCTCCCTGTAACCTTTCTGTAAGGGGGTGTCCAGTTGCCTCCATATGGGTTTTGGATCCTCAGTCTGCACTCCCCCTAATTCACAGTGACATGATTTTTTGTTCTTTGATGCCTGATAGTTGGTCCCTTCGACACCTCTTGATAACACAGGCTGGTGTGCTTCTTCCATGTGGGCTCATTTTATTCAGACATTTGTATTCCCACAATTTGGTAGTTTTCTGTACTGGGATGTAGCAAGTTTTTGAGAGTACAAGCAATGACAAAGCATGGGGGCACTACAGGATTATCACTCGACTGATAAATATAAGGTCCATGGTTCATAACCAACAACTGCTCCTTGGGAGGAAGATGAGGCTTTCTGTTCCATTAAAGCTTCACAGCATCTGGTCAATAGAGACCTTAATGCACAAAACAGTTCCTCACTACAAAGGACTACCCAGTCCATAACATAGCAATGCCTAGTGAGAAACCCTGGTCCAATTTTAATGGTAATCCCAAATTTAGAGAAGTAATCAATTAGCTGCATGACTTCCATTTATTTAAACAAAATAGATAAACAGACTCTTACCTGCTTTCTGTTTTCCTCTTTTTTTTTTAACAATTTATTGGGGCTGATACAATTCTTTTCACAGTTCATTCATATACATACATCAATTGTATAAAGCACATCTGTACAGTCTTTGCCCTAATCATTTTTTTCTCCTCTTTTCTTCTTTTACATTTTATTAGGGACTCCAACAACTCTTACCACAATCCATACATATACATACATCAATTTTATAAAGCACACCCATACATTCCCTGTCCCAATCATTCTCAAGGCATTTGCTCTTCACTTAAGCCCCTTGCATCAGGTCCTCTTTTCCCCCCCCCCCTCCCTCCCTTTTCCCCCCTCTCATATGCCCTTGGTAGTTTATACCTCGTTATTTTGTCATATCTTGCCCTATTCAGGGTCTCCCTTCCCCCCTTCTCTGCTGTCCCTCTCCCAGGGAAGAGGTCACATGTGGCTCCTTGTAATCAGTTCCCCCTTTCCAACCCACTCACCCTCCACTCTCCCAGCATCGTCCCTCACGCCCTTGGTCCTGGAGGTATCATCCACCCTGGATTCCCTGTATCTCCAACCCTCATATGTACCAGTGCACAGCCTCTGTCCTATCCAGCCCTGTAAGGTAGAATTCGGATCATGGTAGTTGGGGGGAGGAAGCATCCAGGATCTGGGGGAAAGCTGTGTTCTTCATCGATACTACCTCACACCCTAATTAACCCATCTCCTCTCCTAGGCCCCTCTATGAGGGGATCTCCATTGGCCGACACTTGGGCCTTGGGTCTCCACTCTGCACTTCCCCCTTCATTTAATATAATATATATATACACATACATATATACATATACACATAAATACACATACATACACACACTTATATCTTTTTTTTTTTTTTTGCATGATGCCTTATATCTGGTCCCTTGGGCACCTCGTGATCGCACTGGCCGGTGTGCTTCTTCCATGTGGGCTTATTTGTTTCTGAGCGAGATGGCCGCTTGTTCACCTTCAAGCCTTTAAGACCCCAGACACTATCTCTTTTGATAGCCGGGCACCATCAGCTTTCTTCACCACATTTGCTTGTGCACCCATTTGTCTTCAGCGATCCTATCATGGAGGTGTGCAGTCAATGATATGATCTTTTGTTCTTTGATGCCTGGTAACTGATCCCTTTGGGACCACTCGATCACACAGGCTGGTGTGTTCTTCCATGTGGACTTTGTTGCTTCTGAGCTAGATGGCCGCTTGTTTATCTTGTTTTCCTCTTTTTTAATGTTGAATATAATGTATAATATAATCACATGCAATAAGGTGATTGAAATTATTTTTAAGTGCTGGCTCATGAGTTGTGCCGTATTATATATATGTAGAACTTTAGTCAAGGAAGAGAGAGCACAATGAGGAAGTGAAGGTATGCTTATGTGCCACGAGAAGCTTCCAACTTATAAGAATCCTATATACACAAGGAAGAGAAGGGATACACCCAAACTCACACCACTGTCATGGAGGCCATTTTAGATCATGCTGACCCTTCCTGGCAGACAGAGCAGAGCCGTCCCCTGTGACTTTCCAAGGCTGTAAATCTTCCCACAAGCAGAAAGGCCCATTTTTTGTCCCTAGGATCAGCTAGGGGCTGTGGACAGCCGACGTTAGACTTCCAGCTCACTCATAAGCCACTTTGTCCCCAGTGAAAATATACGAGGAGGAAGGGAAAAGTGCTAGTTGTTTCTGTTTTGTACAAAAATGAGTGTGTTTCCAGCCTTTATTATTTTAAGAGTGATTGAGATAATCATAGCATTTAAGTAATTAGGAGACAGAACCTGTTCTTTAAGAGAAAATTCTAATTAAGCATCAAATAGGATAACACAAACTCTACCTTGTTTATGATGACTTAGAGAGATTTCAATCAAGCCTGGAGACAAGCTGCATCGAAATCGAGCAATGATTAAGAAGAGCTATAAATCAGAGCGAATGGTCCCTAAGCATCCTCAGGTTGTTGACATTGTCTTTTTCTCCAATTTTACTTTTTTAAAAATAAATCTTTTCATTGGGGCTCATACAACTCTTATCACAATCCATACATACATCAATTGTGCAAAGCACCCTTATACATTCGCTGCACTCGTCATTTTCAAAATTCGCTTTCCACTTGGACAAGCTAGGCTTTTGCAACTAATCTTTCCAGTATAATACGTAATTCAAATATTTAAAAGAATAATTATTTAAGAAATGGATCAGGTATAGAAATGCTCAGCTCTTGCTAGTTACGGAAAACAATGTTCAGACAGTTCAGTGAGGGACTTGCAAAGCTAAAATCCACAAAACAATAGAAAATAAGCATACCTTCTTACCCAAGCTCATACCTAGACTCATTATTAGAATTCTGAATTTCCATTTCCCCCCTAGTTGTAGTAGCTCACCATTTTACTGATATGAACAGTAAGGTAAAATAACTTTCCCAGGTTCTCACAATATGCAGTAGACCTCGTGTGGACCCCAGATTCAGTTAACAGCAACATTTTTGGTCTTAATTTTTATTTATACATATCTGTACCAAGAGCTATGGTGTCTTTCATAATTACTAATCTAATTTTGACATAACAAATAATTTTGACAATGATGCATCAGTTATTGGGACACTAATAAAGCTTAAGGTAAAGAAATTTTTTTATAAAAGCAACAATCATAGCATGTTTACATAACATGTAGAATTTTAGTAAGTAGATTGGATTATTGCTATGATGTGCTCTCTTATGGGGAAAATGAAAAATTATTATTTTTGCAGAACTTTTCACTTTTCTGTGAGGTAGATATACACTGTATAGACTCAATCTGAATAAATAACCAACGTAATCAGTGAGTGAGAAGAAACATAATTTGTGCATGTAGAGCTAAAATCAAACAAATTCTGAGAATGTTTTCACTGACATCAATTAAGGATGTTTCTCTTGCTTTAGTGAAGTCAGGAGAGAGGGAACCAGGCTTACTGACTTTTAGTATATAAATTGAAAACCAAAATGTATGTCCCAATGAGAAGCCAAAGACACAATAACAAATTAATCACATTAGAAGAATCTTCCCCTTTGGATTTCCTTGCTCCTGGGAAGTTAGACGCTGAATTTTAATGCGGCATTAACATTTGCAGTAAAAGTTAAAACCCTAAAACTGAAAATGCAAACATCCTTGCAGAGTAATGTGATAATTGTTGAAATAAAACCACACATAATAATTCGGGAAGGCTAATGGTGAAGATGGGGCTTTTCAAATTACGATGGATTTTCAAGGAAGTGTGGTGAAGTTGCTGACTGCACTAAAGTTCCCTGTAGTGGCGTCAAAGAGCAAATCCATCTGGGAAGACGTGCTTCCAGAATGCCCCTGAGAAGTGAGAAGGATGAGGCTTCGTCTCGTAGGTGTTGGACACGCTATCAGGAGAGACCAGGCCCTGGACAAAGATGTCATGCTTGACAGAGGAGGGGGTCAGCGGAAAGAAGAAGGCCCTCAACAAGCTGTATTGACAGCCTGGCGGCAAACATCACAGCAGGCGTGAGGGAAGCATAGAGTCAGGCAGGGGTTCATTCCATTGCATGTAGTGTTGTCATCGGTCTGAACAGAGTCAATGGCTCCTAGTAACACCAAAATCAATGGTAAAGGCTGTACAGTTGTCTTACTTTACTTAATAAACTCAAAATCCAAACTCCCTGCCACCAAGTTAACTTTGACTCTGAGAGCCCCTATAGGACAGGATAGAACTTTCCCTGTGGGTTCCCAAGGCGATAAGCCTTTATGGGACTAGAAAGTCAAGTCTTCCTCCTACTGAGCTTTTGGTGCTTTCCAACTGCTGACTTCAGGATTAGCAGCCCCAGGCTAAACCAGGACGCTGCCAGGCTCCTCCTCCTGGAGTTCACACGCATCATTTAAAAGGCATCGCTCTCACACCACTGAAAATCAGTTCAATCGAAAACTTATTGTATATTCTATAGTCTAATTTTGGTCTAATCAGCAACATTTAGCATAATCCAATTATCACTTACTGAATTTCCCAGTACTCCCCCAAAATGTTTGTGTAATCTATGTGTAAGAGGCTTTAAAGATCAAAAGTCAAGCTAGGTGCTACAGAACATTTTCAAACTGAGGAAGTTTTAAGTACTAACATGAATCTCCAAAGGCACTTGTTAGGCAAAAATTAGAAACAGTCAAAAAAGGAGGAACTTTTAAGTAAAGGCTATGCTTTGTTAGGTAGCCCTGAGCCCAAAGATATTTCCTTTCTGCCATTTGCAGGCATGGCTCCCTCCAAACTCCTTCCATAGTGGTAGAAACATAGTTTTCCTAAGAAGTTCTTTCCCAAACAATACACAGTCGTAAAAGAAATGTTTTGTTTTATGTCAACCATTAATTAATTAATTAGCCGTCTGAATCAACATAGACAATAAAGCCAACATGATAAAGAAAGAGAAAATAAGCAAAACGAGACAAAGGTATTCTCTCATGACTCCCTGAGGGGACAGGGGGAACAGGCACTAACCCACCTGGGGGGCGGGGGGAGCAGGATTGGTGTTTCCCCACAGAACCGGAATGTGCATACGGACCCCACCATGACGTGCCAGACCAGGAGAGCAATGTAACACGTGGAGGAATCCATAAAAAGACTGGATTCAAGGCCCAGCCCCAACCAGAACCAGGCTGACTCCCAACATGGAGGGGTGTGCCACAGAGAATGACAAAGAAATTTCTGGTCAGGGAAAGGAACCCACCTACCATACCCAGATGGAAGTGGAAGCAAATGAAGGGGGAGGAGGTGAGCACAGGCTGGCCCACCAAGCCCAGAGGACAATAGTCCAGCTCACAGCAGCCAATGCTCAGAGAGGACCCTATGGCCAGCCCCACTACTAGATGCGACATCCCATACTGGCCCATAGTCCTTCTTGGGATAACACTGGAGACACAGTATGGGATGTAAGACTTAGCTGACCCCACCACATCAAAGCAAAACACTAAGGGCGTTCAATTGAACAGCAAGGGGTGCAGAACAAGGAAGTCCTGAGGGAGTATCAAAAATAGACTTTGGATCAGGTCATGGCACCCCATCAGATGGGACCAGAAAACACCCCTAAAGGTCAACAAACAGTCCTTGAACTATTTACAAGGTTTTCTTTTTCTCTTTTTGATTTTGTATCTCATTGGCTTTTGCTGTTGTTGTTGCTACCCTGGCTTTGTTTTTCTGTGTCACTTTGTTTGATGCTGTTGTGATTGCATGTGCATATTATCTGCAGGTCTATCTACATAAGATAGGCTGGATAAACAATGTGGAGAAGAAAACAATGGGAACTCTGGTTCTGGGGGAAATGGGAGAGAGGAAGGTGGGGGAAAGGCAGTCCTATTAACCAACCCAGGGACAAGGGAACAATGAGTGACTCAAAACCAGTGGCAAGGTGGGTGTGTGAGGCATGGTAGGGAGTGATCAAGGGCAATGTAACCCCAAGGAATTACTGAAACACAAATGAAGGCTGAGCATGGTAGTAGGACAAGAGGAAAGTAAAAGGAAATAGAGGAAAGGACTAGGAGGCAAAGGGCATACATTCAGGCATGAACATATGTAACTATATGTAACTATATTTATATATGATGATGGAGAAATAGATCTATGTACATATATTTACAATTTTAGTATTAAGGTAGCAGATAGACATTGGGCCTCCACTCAAGTACTCCCTCAATGCAAGAATACTTTGTTCTATTAAACTGGAAATCTATGATGCTCACCTTCCCGACACAATCGCTGAAGACAAAGTGGGTGCATAAGCAAATGTGGTGAAGAAAGCTGATGGTGCTCAGCTATCAAAAGAGATAGTGCCTGGGTCTTACAAGCTTGAAGGTAAACAAATGGCCATCTAGCTGAGAAGCAACAAGGCCCACATGGATAATCTCACCAGCCTGTGTGATCATGAGGTGTTGAAGGAATCAGGTAGCACACACCAAAGAGCAAAAATTCATCATTGTGTGTTCACCATCCCCATACAAACACTGAAGACAAATATGTGCATAAGCAAGTGTGGTGAAGAAAGCTGATAGTGCCTGGCTATTGAGAGATATAGCATCTAGAGTCTTAAAGGCTTGAAGATAAACAAGTGGCCACCAAACCCAGATGCAACAAAGCCCACATGGAAGAAGCATACCAGCCTGTGTGATCACAAGGTGTCAAAGGGATCAGGTATCAAGCACCAAAGAACAAAATATCATATCATCATGAATGAAGGGGAGGGAGTGTGAGGGCGGTGACCCAAGGCCCACCTGTAGGCAACTGGACATCCCTTTGCAGAGGGGTAGTGGGGAGAAGACGAGTCACTCAGGGTGCAAATGTAGCATCGATAAAACACCCAACTTTCCTCTAGTTCTTGAATGCTTCCTCCCCCCAACTATCATGACCCAAATTCTACCTTACAAACCTGGCTGGACCAGAGGATGTACACTGTTGCATATAGGAACTGGAAACACAGGGAATCCAGGACAGATGATCCCTCAGGACCAGTGGTGAGAGTGGCGATACCAGGAGGGTGAAGGGAAGGTGGGGTAGAAAGGTGAAAGCGATTACAAGGATCTACATATAACCTCCTCCCTGAGGGGTGGACAACAGTAAAGTGGGTGATGGAGATGTGGGGTAGTATAAGATATGATAAAATAATAACAATTTATAAATTATCAAGGGTTCATGAGGAAGGGCGGAGCTGGAAGGGAGGGGAAAATGAGGAGCTGATTTCAAGGGCTCAAGTGGAAAGCAAATGTTGTGAGAATGAGGGCAACAAATGTACATATGTGCTTGACACAATGTATGTATGTATGGATTGTGATAAGAGTTGTACAACCCTCAATAAAATTATTTGAAAAAAAATTAAGATTTCCTTTAGCACCACGAACTCACTATATTAAAATCACATGTATTGTGGAAATGTCCTATATTCGAAAATGATGTTAGTAAAGTGGATATTTCATTATAGTTTGTATATTTCTCACCAAAAGTAGTTGCTCCTGGTATAGGTTAGTAGCAAATTCTTAACCAGATGACTCTTGCTGGGATTTGTTTGAAATTTTGACAGAACGGGTGAGCTCTGCTTTGGAAAATTTATGCTATCTAGAAATGTCAAGAGGTTCCTTGTATTTAGTTATCCAGCAGTTTGCTCCCTGGAATGATCGTGAAACATCAAGACTCATAAAGCAGAGTTAGAATCCCACTTTTGTCTACCTCTTTGTAGCATAGATATTTGAGTAAGTTACAAGAGCACTCTGAATTTCGTTATTCAGCATTGAAGTAGCAGTAATAATAAGCACTTAAAAGTGAGGACGGATTCATGTGAGGACTTAAAACGTATAAAATATGTCAAGAATTATTTGTGAAGAAGTCACTACAAAATAGAGACTATTTTCAAATCCAATGAAGACAGTTAAAAATATGAACCTATTTTTCTGTTTCTCTAGTTCTCTACCTTTAAATATATCTGTCTCTTAAAATTCAAAGGTTTGGGGTTTTTATCAATGTATAATGTACGATAATTAAGTGTAGAGCAAAACCAAAAGACTTTAGTTAATTTTCTCCAAGATTGCTCCCAGTGTTCTTTACCTGCCAGTATCCATGGCTCTCCTCATTCCCCTCATAAAACTCATGATTATGCAATAGGATACAGTGGAAACGGTCAGATGAAATGTCCATGAAAAGCTCATAGGTAAGTCATATCTTTTCCTTTGCTCTCTCTTAGACTAATTGCTCTTTGGGGTTAGTAGTTCTGTTATGCGGACACTCTTGTGTGCCTGTGGAGAAAGAGCTCCATGTCATAAGGAACATAGGTGACCAAGTGTCAGCTTCACCTTGACATGCAGGTGAGTAAATCATACTGGTCATAGATCTTTGAGTTCCACTCAGGATTTCAGATGACTGTATCCTGGTGACACCATAACTGCTATTTCATTGAGAGTCTGAGTCAAAATTTCCTACCCAACCCACTCCTAAAGGGACTCCTGATGAAGCGGAAAGTCAATGAGGCTTTAGAAGATCCCCAGTCAAGTGGATTGGTACAGTATCTGCAATGATGGTCTTTGGAATGCTGGCAATTCTGTTGTACACAGTATCTCCAGGAGGCGGATGCAAAGAACATAATCACTACAGATTTGACCTGTATCTAGTAGCAATATCTCTACTATTAGCTTAAGTTATCTAAGAGAAACCAATCAAGTCCAGGGTAGAGGGATCTTTCAAATGATTATCTTGGAAATCAAAGAATTCTGAACGAAATAAATGGTTTATCTCAGTCAACACTCGAGGTGTTTTGGGAAAGAGCAAAGATGGAAGCATCATCTTTGTGGTTTTTGCTTGTGTGTTTCAGTTTGGTTTGCTCTTTGGTCTTCTGGTAATTGCCATTCTCATTCTCAATGTTTTGTGGAAGGACAAGGACCACCCGGCAGTTCTTCATACAAACAAAAAAACACATTGGAGATAGGCTGCTGATATTGAATGCTGTAAGAAAGTATAGAACTAGAAGAGGAAAATAAAACTGACCCATGGAAGAGATTAGAGAGAATCAAAGTGATTCATGTATGTAAGGAAACCTAATTTGCAGTAGGTGGCAGTTCTCAAGTGTAACATTTTTTTAAAAGAATTTTTAGTAGAGGGTACTGGGAAAATTAACTATTGATTTTTAAATGATTAAACTCTTTTCTTAGTTTATACTACAGACAAAATTAGTATCACCTGGATTAAATATTAAAATAAGAAAGGCAAAACATTAAAATTTTAAAAGATATTCTAAGGAAATAACTTGATGACCTTGATTAAAAAGTATCATGTATGTTTGATTTAAGAAAAATACAACTGACAAACATAAAGGATTTTAAAAAGAGAATTCAAAAAATGAACCACAAACTGCAACAAGGAGCATATATTATCCAGAGTTATAGAGAAATCTACAAGTGATCATGAAACAAACTTCACCTAAAAGTAATAAGCAGGTATTTTTGAGAACAGAGAAAAAAAGAGCTTTAACTCATTAGTAATCGCTGAATTAAAATTCACAATGTAAATTAATATGCTACTTCTATTCAGCATTTTGGAAAATTATAAAAAGGCCAGATGCTATCAAACATTGGCAAGAAGATAGAAGAGCCTCAATGGTTGTCACGGCTGCTTAGAATTGCTACTTGGCCTTCTCTACAGCTATTGTTTGGCACCTAGAAACCTATATGATCCAGTCAGTGGTTTCTAAGCTCATCTCTTGGGAAAGGTGAGCATCAGCAGCTGGCATCCTGGAAAAGACTGTTCATAAGTGTAATTTTACTCCCATGAACTGATGTGTCATTTGTCCTTTAGAAACAGAACAAAATAATATACAACAGGGAAGATGAATGAATTGAAAAGATCAATTTATTTGGGTAACATTACATCAAATTAAAAAAAAAAGCAAGTCCTAGGGAAAATCATATAGGGTGAGTCTATTTTTATATGTTTCAAAACACAAAAGTTAACAGATATTATTGAGAATTTAAATATATTTCAAAAACATTGTTCAGTACAAAAATAAAAAGGCAACAAACAAAAAGTAAACACTGTTTAGAGGGGAAGGTGGGGGAAAGGAAGTTGGTATTAACAAACCCAGGGACAAGTGATCTAAAGTGATCTAAAATCGATGGCGAGGGGTGTGTAGGAGGCCTGGTAGGTCTTGATCAAAGGCAATGTAACTGAGAGAAATTACTGAAACCCAAATGAAGACTGAACATGATAGTGGGACAAGAGGAAAGTAAAAGAAATTAGAGGAAAGAACTAGGAGGCAAAGGACATTTATAGAGGTTTAAATAAAGGCATTTACATATGTAAATATATTTATACATATTTATGGGTAAATAGGTCTATGTACATATATTTATAGGTTTAATATTAAGGTAGCAGATGGCCATTAGGCCTCTATTCAAGTACTCCCTCAGAGCAAGAACACTTTGTTTTAATAATCCGGCATTCTGTGATGCTCACCTTCCCGACATGATCGCTGAAGACAAAGCAGGTGCATAAGCAAATGTGGTGAAGAAAGGCGATGGTGCCCAACTATCAAAAGATATAGTGCCTGGGTTCTCAAAGGCTCGAAGATAAACAAGCAGCCATCTAACTGAGAAGCAACAAAGCCCACATGGAAGAAGCACACCAGCCTGTGTGATCATAAGTTGTCAATAGTATCAGGTATCAGGCATCAATTACCCAGACCAAAGAAATCATATTGTGAATGTGGGGGAGTTCAGAGTGGAGACTCAAAGTCCATCTATAGGCAACTGGACATCCACTTACAGAAGGGTCGCAGAAAGGAGAAGAGCCAGTCAGGGTTCAGAATAGCAACAATGAAACATACTTTTCTCTAGTTCTTTAATGCTACCACCCCGCCCTCAACTGTCATGACCCCAATTCTACCTTACAAATCTGGCTAGACCAGAGCATGTACATGGGTCCATGTAAGAGCTGGAAACACAGGGAATTCAGGACAGATAAATCCTTCAGCACCAATATTAAAAGTAGCGATACCAGAAGGGTAAAGAGAAAGTAGGGGGAGGAAGGGGGAAGTGATCACAATGATCTATCTACCTATGGCCCCATCCCAAGGGGGTGGACAATAACAAGGTGGTTGGAGGGAGACATCAATCAGTGCGGGACATGAGGGAAGAGTAATAATTTATAAGTAATCAAGGGTTCATGGGGGAGGAATGGTGGGGGAGGCAGGAGGAAAATGAAGAGTAGATGTCAAGGGCTCAAGTAGAGGGAAAATATTTTGAAAGTGATGATGGCAACTGATGTGCGGATGTTCTTCACACCGTGGATGGATGTGTGGATTGTGATGAGAATTGTGTGAGCCCCCAATAAAATGGTTTATTAAAAATAATAATAAAATAAATTAAAGATAAAAAGAATGAACAAAAAACCAACGCCTATCAGTGGAAGAAGAAGGAATCCTATGGCTTCATGGCCAACTTACTCGGCTGCTACAGTAGTGTCTGCAGTTCACACCCACCAGCTGCTCCATGGAAGTCTGTTCTATAAAGATGTACAGCCTTGGCGACTCTCCGAATCCGTTCTACTCTGCCCTACAAGGTAACTGAGTTAGAATCAATGATGACTATTCTCTGTCTATTGAAAAGGATGGGGATTGCCCTAGGCAAGCCCACAATGCGGCCAGGTTCAAGAGACATATGTTTTAATAAATAGTTCTTTAATCTTACACATTTTATAAGTATTTCTAAATCTCCTTGATAATTTTACAAAATATTTATCTAAAAATAGAAAATACAAAAAGGCTGATGTCATTAGTTTCATATTGGGACTTATCACCAAGGAAGCAATTTTCCATGCCAGTAATTCTTGCTGCAGGTCCTATAAAAACACTCCACTTCACATTCGGGCCTCTGGGCAGGGGGTCAGAGCAGATGTTTGCTGCGAGCTGAAAGGAAGTTGGATGGATTCCGAGTGCAGCGCTGTGACATTGCTCCCACTCTGGCAGAGATATTAAAGTCAGCATAGAAAGAAAAGCAGCAAAGTGCTATATCCAAGAGGTCATGGATCCTTGAAAGTATCAACAGCACATTTCACTACAGCCTTAACACCATATTGAAAAAGCATCTCTCCTCTGTGCAGATCCTCCTGATAATTTGCCAGAACCATTAACCTTTCCATTCTAACGGGATTGGTCCTGCGATAAGTCCAGGGAGTCAGTAAGGACAGAGTGGCTGGTATTGTGTACTCAGTTCTAGGGAGAAGGAGAATGAGGACTCAAATGCTAGACTGTGCTTATTGACAGGAAAGCAGGGGCCTGCTTGTGTGGCTCACACTTACAGGTTGCTGCCAATCACACTGAGAAATGAACCATTATCTTGCCATTTCTCTGTTGGGCTGACCCCCCTAGCAGCTTTCTTTTGATCCTACTAGACTCCGGCTCCTTCACAGGCCCTATGCTGTGATTCAGGCATCATCAGGTGATCTGTAGTCCCCCTCGGATTTATAAACTTTTAAATTACTGGTTATTTGTAACCATGGCATATCCAGTGGAACACATCCTTCTGTTTCTTTGCTTTTCTGTCCTTTTGGGTCAGAATGTACTCACTGGTAGTGAGCTGTTTCTTTGTTCATTTGGGGGCTAGTGAATGTTTCAATTGTTGAATGGTCATGTGAGATGTAATAATTAATATGACCCTTCTAACCATAATCCTTTGCATGTGATGTATTATACATTCTGCCCTTCTAGCCTGTGGTTATTGTTCATGTTGGAGGGCATTCTCTGATATGCTAATGAACAAAATTCAGATAAATAAGAGTCTGCCTTCGTTGAGGATGTGAACTAAGCCAAAATCTGCTTCCTTTGGGGAATGGCCTGCTGAAAGACCAAAAACTCACTGCCATCAGAGCCATGTCTCCATGTAAGAGAGCAACCTTAGAAGGAGAGACACATTGGAAGAAGAGCCACCAGTGGAGAAAATTTGAAATCTCTGTCTGAAGTGGCAAAGTTTGATACTAGAGGGACTAGAGTCTGGGGCACCAGGCCCAGGGGACAAAGACAAGTGGCTAGGCTGAGACCAGAGAGGGAGGCAAAGAGACTGTCTAATAGCACAGAGAAGCAGCCCCAAGACTATGGTCTGTGAGACATAGTCACAGGTGGGCCTCCTGCCATGGGGCCATGGGGCCATGGGGCTGAGAGATGGAGGACCAAAGAGAGTTGGCTGATGGCGGAGGAGAGGCACATCTGCACAGTAATGGCTGTTTCCTTCCTATTTACTGATCCTGGCTTGTAGTAACCTGTTCATTTCTATAATAAACCCTCCTTAATTGTGAATATTGTCCATAGACTCTGCGTGGTCATTGCAATGAATTGTCAAATGCAGCATGGAATGAGAGTTCCATGAGGGCAACCGTTTTTTTCAGAAGAGGGTAACAACAGATCAAGGGTGGAGGTGCTTATGACACCTGCCTGAAGCCAGAAGTGGTCTTATATGGCCCCTTCTGCCCATTTAAAAATTTTTTTGTAATATATAATTAGGACTCTCCGGTGAATTACTGGGGACATGTAGAGGACACACACTGCCACGGTGACATCAGAGAGGATGAGATCACACATTTTTTGTTTCATATTTCAGAAAAACTGTATCCTTTAAGAGAAAAGTCTGTTTAGTTACAATAACAAAAACATTTTTGTAGGTTCAGCTGATGTTCTGAAGATACCTAGAAGGAGAACGCTCCGCTTATTTAACTTCTTAACCTTCTTGTGTGGTCTGTTCCGGGCTATAATGATTACCCAGCCCGAATGACATCTTACATCATGGGGTTTCTTTTGTCCAACCTGCTGTTTGTGTCACTACCTATGTTTTAATAGTCAGTGATTTTTGTCATCCACGTTTTTTGCTTTTTCAGCTACAGTTTTGCAGTACTTAGTTTTTGTGATTCTATATCAATAGTTTTTGTGAGAATGAAGTAGTAAAGGAAAAGGAGAATTATATGGTAATTATGATTTGTGAGTCATAGTCATATAAAAAAACATGTTAAGCCAGATTTCTGTGTGTTGGGGCAGGCACTGTAAGTTACTGCTCTGGGTGACACCAAGTTGCTGCACGGGATACTACAGATCGAGAGAGTGTATTTTTAAATTCTAGGAAGATTCTTTTGACCAACATTTCTTGGCCTGATTCTCTTGGGAAGGTGGAGATTTGGGGTACACCATAGTACTAATGGATGTGAAAGACTCAGTGGAATTAATTGTGTCTTAAATTCCTAAAGTTGGAAAATGATCTCTGAAGACAATGATCTTGTTATGTAAACAAACCCTATTAGGATAGGGTGTATTTTAAGCCAATCACCTTTGGTATGTAAATGAATGGATTAAGCACAGAAGAAGAAGAAGCAAAGACACACAGGGAATCTCAAAGAGACAAGGACCTTTAACCCTGAGTCAACAGAGATACAACATAGTGTACACCCTGTTGTTGTTGTTAGGTGTTCTCCAGTCTGTTCCAACCCATATTGACCCTATAAACAACAGAACAAAACACTGTCTCCTCCTGCACATTCCTCACAATATTCTTATCTTTGAGCCCATTTAGTCAGCAGTGTCAATCCATCTCTTCAAGGGTCTTGCTCTTTTCCACTGACCCCCTCGATTTACCACACATGGTTTTCTCCAGGGATTGGCAAGTAAGATGGAGTCTCACCATCCTTGCCTTTAAGGAGCGTCCTGGTTGCACTTCTTCCAAGACAGACCTGTTTGCTCTTTTGGTAGCCCATGGTACTTTCAGAAAGTTTCACCACATTCAAACACATCAGTTCTTTTACACTCTTCTTTATTCAATGTCAAGTTTCATAGTCATATGAAGAAGCTGAAAATACCATGACTTGTGTCAGGCATACTCCAATCCTCAAAGCAAAGTCTTGCTTTTTGACACTTTGAAGGAGTCTCGTGCAGCAGATTGACTGGACATTTGACTGCAGCTTCCATGAGCACTGGCTGTAGATACAGGCAAGATGGAAGCTTTGCCAACGTCAAGCTTTCCTCCACTGATCCCGATGTAGCCTATTGGTCACGTTTTGAGGATTTTGATTTTCTTTACATTGATTTGTAATCCATATTGGAGGCTGTCATTTTTTATTTTCATCAGCAATTTCTTCAGGCCCTCCTCACTTTCAGCAAGCAGGTTTGTGGCATCTACATATCTCTGATTATTTCTTGAGCACACATTGAATAAATATGTTTAGAGGATAGAACCTTGAAACACACTTTCCTTGATTTTAAACCATTCACCATTCCCTTGTCTGTTCACACCACTACCACATGATCCACATACAAATTCTGCATGACCACAATGAAGTGCTCTGGAATTCCTGTTTTTCTCAAGGATAGCTATAGTTTATTATTACCAACATAGTCAAGTGCCTGGGCATAGTCAATAAAACACAAGTAAACTCATCTCTGGTGTGTGACCTTGGCACAAGAAGCTCCATTTTGAATCAGGCGCTTCCATGTTAATTCTTGAAACTTACCCCTCACCGACTTCCCCTGCCCTTCGGTACACCACAAATGTCCAAAAGTGCGTGTTCTTACTAACAGGATGCTTGCTCAGCTAGTTTGCCCAACTCCCACCCAATTCCCAGAAAATTTAAAGACTGCTTCCCTTTTTCATAATCCCTTGTGTAGGCACATTTCTCCCCCCTCCCCCTGTGCCTGCCAGCCAGGGGGGTATAAGAACACAGCTCACACTTCCCTCTGCGCAGCTTCAATAACTCAATGCCCTGAGTTGCTGATCCCGCCCGCAAGCTTCTCAATAAAGCCTGCTCCTGAAACTTTGCTAATTGGATCTCTGGTTCTGTTTTGCACCCAAATAAACCTTACATCTGGCATTGTCATCTTTCAGCTAAGATCCATCTTACATCAGCAATGACGGCCCGTGTTCCACATCCTCTTCTGAGCTTTGTCAATGTACTGCTGCAACCATTGTTAGACGATCTTCAACAACACTGTGGAATGTGATATTAATGTTACCTTGCTATACTTTGAGAATACTGTCGGGTCACTTTTTTTGTTGGAATGTACACAAATATGAATCTCTTCCCATCAGTTGGCCAATAGCTGTCTTCAAAATTTCCTAACATCGATAAATAAGTGCTTGTAGTGCTTCACCAGATTGTTGGAACATTTCCATTGGCATTGCACCGAGTCCTAGATAACTGTCTTTGACAATGCTTGCAGTGCTGCTTGAACTTCTTCCTTCAACAGCATCTGCTTTTGCTCTGATGCTTCCTCCTGAAATGGTGGAATGTGGACTAGTTCATTTTGCTACACTTTTTCTGTGTTTTCTTTCCATCCTATTTTCATGATTCCCGCATCATTCAATACGTTGCCTATGCAATCTCTCAAGATTGAAACTCTAGGCTTGAGATTTTTTTCTTGAATTCCTTCAGTGTGTAGAAGCCAGAAATGATTCTAAAAGTCCTTCAGCTTAGGGTAGCTCCTCAGGAAAAAGAGTGTTCTTTCCAAAATGTCAACAGTGCTAGCATTGATAAATCTTAAGGTGCTAGAAAAATTTAGAAGAGGTAAGAGAAGCCAATTGCTAGCATTTGACCATCAGAAAAATTCTACTGAAATCAATTAATCATTACTGACAACTAGCTTTGACCCAAGGCACTAGGTACATGCAAAAACATAGCTGTTCATGAGGGTAGAGGACAGTTAAGTCAACTGACACTAATATTGTAATGGTAACAGATGAAATCATCTAGACAGACTACCAGTAAAATAGTACACAACGTAAAATGTTGTTGCAGAACCTTTTAATAGATAGTTTTGCTGTTGTTCTGAATTTAGCTTAAGATGAAAGGACAGGTCCCCAAACTTCTGGAGGAAGGCATTCTAGAGAAGGCATGCTGCTATTTTTAAAGAGGGAGGAGTTTGTGACAGGTGGCAGGTGCTCGCCATCATGGTTGTAGCCAGCCCGCACTTTCACTTTTCTGTACGATCATAAGGAAACTGGGCACTGCACAGCCATTGGCTGGAGAAAGAAAATACCCTTTTCCTACCCTCTCATTTAAGTTCTTTCCTTCCCTTGAAGCTTTGCGTTAATAAAGCATAGAAGGGAGAAAAAAATCAGGACTAAAGATATTTGAATGCATCCTCCTTTCCATATAAAACCTATAATTTTCTAAAATTTTCTGAAATGGGTTCCTCCTTTTTCCCTTTTGACTGCGCGTGTTGAAAATCACAGAATCCAACAAAAGACATCATGAAGTCTCCAGCATGAATCATTTATTTGAACAAAATAGGGAGGCTATTTAAAAAAGGGCAGTAATTCCTTCTTGCTGTCAAAAGATAAAGGCTTACAATTTCCTGCTGAAATGTGTACAATACCTTGTAAATTGTGAACATGTAATCATCTTTTGAAAAAGAGCAGAAAAACACTAATTGGCAACCTTTTGCCATCGAAGTGGATGCATTACTGCAAACCATAAATATTTTTAATTCTAGTCTTCGAAGGGAAGAAAATGAAGGTCAATTGCTCGGAACCAGACAATAGCTAAAGCCAACTACAAAGGGTGGTTGACGACATGAAAGTGACCATAATAAAACAAATCTCTTCTCAGGTAACCTTCTGCTGCCATTGGGTCTTGGAGTCATAGCTAACTACTTTAATGCGAGCTTTGAAATACTCTAAAACAGCACAAAATGAGGCAGCCGGTCCCATCTGTCCTGAATATTACTGAAAAGAAACAAAGATTCCACTCAATGGTGGGCATTCCCATACCGAGGTTTATCCCATGACTGGGTACAGCAGTTACCATGAATACAGGTGTGTCTTCCATGCAAGCTGCCATGTTTTCATGCGGTCCTCATCCCCCTCACAGAGAATGATGAGGGAGCATTTTGGAATCAGCAGTGGAATAAATCGGCACACAGTCATTTGGAAACTGTTATCCTTATTATGGTCACTAAAGTCAGTGGCTGAGTTTTGTGGACACCCTGTGACTTCTTAAACTCTTTCCATGAAACTTTAAAGAACGAATCCTGTTCCCAATGGCTAAGAGAGAATATCTGCGTTGAAATGAAAACAACATTTGCTGCACCTACTACATGATCCAGTAATTCCACTAAGTATTTACACAAGAGAAAAGCACATGACTTTTATGTTATGTTCATAGCTGCTTTATTTGTAATAACCAAAATCTGGAAATGGATGGAAAATTCATGATATATTGTTATAATGGACTATTTCACAGCATTGAAAGGAAACAATTTATCAACACATTCCACAATTAAATAAATAAACAAACAAATAAATAATAAATAAATAACAATAAAAATACTATCAACCTCTCTTCCATCAAGAAAAATTAAATGAACGTTAGCCTGCTCCTTTTCTGAAGTGATTTCCCACCTGCCCTTTCTGCTCCCTGTCCTGTTTCGGGACCATTCTTACATGGGCTCACTTTTCTTGATCTGCTCTTCCTGTCCTCTGCTCTCATCCCCTCTCCAACCATTGCATCAGCATTTTTATCTTCTATTTGAATAGATCTGGGATGTAAATGATAACACTCAGGCTCTCCTCATTGTGTTGCAGTTTGTCAAAGATAACCTCTGTGTGGTTATTCACACACACCTTTTCCTATCATTTATTTTCAGGTTTATAAACCAAGATTAAAGTGTCCGAGGAACTGTGGGTGCCTATAGCTGCTTTTAAAGCCCTGAGGGAGAGCAACATTCAACTAACTGGAAACAGTGCTGTTCGCTTATTGCATGGTCATGATTGTCTACATTTATCTGAATACTTCATAGACTTTGTGTCCTCAAGGTCCTAACGAGACACAAGCTTATGAAAACCCAGTTAACAATGCCAGAGAATGTCTGGAAGGGGAAGCCAATGATAGAGGGTGCTATACATCAGGTGTTTCAGCCAAGGGGAAAAAAACAGACTACTTCATCTCTACCTTTGTGGTAATTGATAATTGACTTTGGACTCTTGCTTGGGGCAAAGGAAGTGGAGATGTTTTGTCAGTTAACAGAGATCTCAGATGCAGGACTGGAATCTTCCCCTTTTTTTGCTCCAAAGAAATAGCTCAATCACGAAGGAAAAGCTTCATGTTTAATTCATGAAATATAATCTTTATGATTTATAGTATGATGTATAGGTGCTATTCATGAGCAAAAGAAGCCTAATCACATTTCCATGGATGAGTTATCCAGTAATACAAAGGGGATTCATTCCAGTTTAAATGAAAGGATTTAAGCCTGCCGTTCTTTATGCTCGAACGGGACACTTGGACACAGGAGATGAGACTATTAATTGCAGGAGGAAAGGGATTTGGTTTTTCAGAAAGGGATTCCATTTCTCTCTGTGGTTCCAATTAATGGAAAAGTCACTGAATGCGCTCTTTCCTAGTGAGCTCTAGAGTGAGATCCAGAAATATATGAGAAAATCACTCACTTGCTCAAGGATTCAAATGTGGCTGGTGTTACATGACTCTTGCTGATTTACTCCAAGAGCTTCATTTCTCCTCTTTTCTTCACTCACACTACTGTGGGCGTACAGAGAGCAAATATCAGGAAGATGCTCAGTAATAATAGAGCAGGCCCCCGTGGTCACCCATAAAACAGCCACACAGGCAGTAAGGGAGTTTCCAACTGAGCTCTCAGGACCAACAGTGGAAGAGATGAGAGAGCCCTGGGTAGAGGTCAGGGTGCGTTTCTACATCCATAAAAAGTTAATGGAAGGCTATATTTTAAAATTGCTAAAGAAACTCTTTTGTAGGGATTCTATCCATGTATGCAATTGTGGACATGGGAACATTGAGAGTCAAAAGCATTTATTCTTCATTCAGTGTGTTCTGTACCAGTCGAATGGCCCTGCATATGTGTTGTGTTGTATGTTTTAAAATAATGTGTTCTATTGATTCAATGTTATCACTTTGGCACAAATTTTGCTCTAAGCTAGTATATTGTAATGCAAACTAGTGCAGGTTTCATTATCTGACACTTTTGTGATTATTTCATTTATTCTTCATGTGAAAATAAGAGTGGTAGACGCTGTGGAAGACACAGAGGAAAGCTACATAGCTGACTGTCCAGTTATAAGACAGTATTAATACATATATACATATATGATGTGTTTCATGTCTAATCTTTTTATGCTGTTACAAAATAAAGTAAAAAACACAACAAAAACACCACTCAATCCATACCCTTCTGATACTTTTCTAACAAGTCATCACCGCCTCAGCTTCAGATTTGCTATGTCCAAAAAACCAAACCAAACTCACTGCCATGGAGTCAAAGCTGACTCCCAGTGACCCCCTGTGTGAGTTTCTGAGACTGTAACTGCTTACAAGAGTCGAAAGCCCAGTCTCTCTCCCACAGAGGATCTCAGCCCAACGCGTAACCACTGCACCGCCATGTAGATGATGCAGAAACAGACTGAGCATCCCCCAACCCTGCACTCAAAATCTCCTCCTCATGCCCTGCCTCCCTGGTATCAAGTCTATGGCTAAATCTTAGCATTGAAAATTCACTTTCTCTGCTGGTGTTCCTGAACTTCTTGTCTTTCAAAGGTCAGACCTTTACTTAAGATCATTTTTCAATACACCAAAAAGCAAAACGTTGGTGACTACGGGGAGGCCAGGACCGGGGGTGGGGCCAGGGAGAGAGGAGGGATAGAATAGCCCTTGCTCCAAGCTGAGGCAGTCTGCTTCCTCAAAAATTTACGGTCTTTGAAACCCCGATAGATCAGTTCTACTCTATCCTATAGGGTCACTATGAGTGTGAATTTACTTGATGTCCGTGGTTATATTTATCTGGATTAGATAATTTCTCTGCTATATGTCCTCCAACTGCTTCCCATTGTGCTTTGAAAGCAAACACACAAAGTATTAAAATATGTGCAAGTTCTCTAAAATTTTGCCGATCTCATTTTTCTGTTTTTCCCACTTGGTCTATGTCCAATTAGCAATGGATTTTACGTTCTTCTATCTTGTGTATCCAGCAATATTGTCCCCTTTCATCTTCCCATGGAGCATTCCATTTCAGTCTTGAAAACTCCATTGAAGTAGTACATATCTTACTGGTCTATCTAAATAGTTTATCCCCATCATTTTAGAAAATTGGCTATTTTGTTTCCTTCTAGGAAATCCAAATTCATAGCTATGCCCCGACTTTATATTTTCCTATTTACTCTCTATAAGCAATCATGAGTTATTTTGACTTTTCAGTTATTGTATACCTAGCATCTACCACACTGTCTATGTTACGGCAAATGCTTATCAAAAATTTAGTGACGGAATCAATGAATAATGGAAATATCTTAGAAATCAAGGAATAATAAGAATATTTTATAAAGGCCTAAAGTTTGATGTGAAATTCAAACACTGTGGATAAGGCAAAACAATGAGATTATGTGAAGCCTACTCTATGGATAATTTAACAATGATCCTTGAGATTTCTGCAGGCTTGTTTGTCAAATAACGATTAAAAAAATGAAAAGCACAGAGAGGATGAAAGTCATTTTATGTCTTACAGACTTTGCCAACTCTAAATTCTGCGACCTGATAATAAGAAGTATCTCTTCCACTACTTACTTATCTTTTCTATTAATTAGCTCCCACAGAGCCCTAAAGAACAGCATGTACACAATGATATTTCAGTATGTCCTTGACGGAGAAGTAGATGACAAATACCGTACATACTCGAATATAAACCGACCTGAGTATAAGCCGAGGTACCGAATTATTACCTGGGAAACTAGAAAAACTGATTGACTCGAGTATAAGCCTAGGGTGGGAAATGCAGGATGTGAATTAACACAGAGACCAGAGGGGAGAGACGGAGCGCAGCCACAGACACATCCTTACCAGTTCAGCTGCTGGCATAAGTGAATCACTATGGGTGCTTCTGCGAATTGGAGCCATCCATGTCATAGATGGCTCTGATTGGTTAGATGTGAGTAAACAAACATTCAAAGCCCTGCAGTGTCAGCGGGGCTTTGAATGAACAGTGGAGAAACGGCAATCATGCACAAGATGTTACACCTAGCTAGGGTACCACTGACCCGTGTATAAGCCGAACCCCAGTTTTTCAGCACATTTTTTGTGCTGAAAAACTCGGCTTATACACGAGTATATACAGTAGTTCATGGAGATATGGGGTGAGTTGAATGTTGAAATAAAAGACTAGAAAGCATTTGAATCAGCTATTGCTTCATAGATTAAAAAATGATAAGTGTAGAGAGGATGAACATAATTTTATAGATAAGTAAATGGTGATCTTGAGAAAATACATGACTGGAATAAATTCAACCTTTCCCTCATAAAAGGGGGTTGGTGCTAAAAACAAACTGGTGCAAGAGCCCATGTTCCTCTTGGGCAATGTTTCACTTTTATATCTCACTGATCCTATGCAGATTTTGTTTTGGACTATGCTGTACCATTTTGACAATGAAGTTAATCCTCTTAGGCGGTGGATTATCACAAGGATTTGTATTGCCTGCGGACGTTAAAAAAATGACTTCACTCTAAGTGCCAGTGTGGAGATTTTATTGAAGCCTCTAAATAAACTGAATCCAAATTTTATGCTTAATATAATATTTATATTTCCTTACCATATGACGCTTCTTTGTCTCGTTGCTTTCCAAGTATTTCTCTTTCATCTACTTGACCAGTGGAAAATGTGTCGGACAAAAGTGAAAACAAACAATAACAACAGAATGCCTCTCACCATAATGTGCTGAGGACAAAATAGCCTTGGTGAGAAAGAGAAAATCAATTTGTGTTATGAGGAGCTGCAGGGATGGAGACGAAAATGATGTTTTGTTAATGGATCACAGTTAACCAAAGTAAACAGCTGATTATTATTATTGTTATTGAATAAAAAGACCTTTATTGCCCGGCTGAATGGAGCTTTCTTCTGACAACTTCAAACACCGCACTAAATATAGTTAGTTGTTTGTATGGATTTTTTATGGAGTTTTTTTTTTCACATATCAACCAATCGATCTTCTACTTTAGGCGCAACTCGTTTCTATGGAAAGCAACATAATAAAATACAATATGAAAAGTTTAATACCTAACCTCAACAAAAGTCTCCATCGTTGGATCTTTTTGTGATTTTTAAAAAAGTTCTTATAGTATTTAAATACTGAGCAACAGTCACCAATGCTTAAAAACACTGAAGAATGGATACAAACATGTTCAAAGAGAACAGCGAGGCCCACATTTTGCTGACAGAAAAGAAGAGATTTTTCAGCTAGTTCAGATTGTAGCTTACTCAAGGAGGTAAAATTATTGGACATAACCCATCCACAAGAGTAAATGCTGGCCTCTGAAATGCAAACGTCTGCCAAAATTCTCAATAACTTAAGCACTGGTTTTCTTTCTGAAGATGATTTTTCCAGTTCATTTTCTGCCATTTGCCTTTCTGATTCAGTTCTGTCTCTGATAAGTTGGCGTTGACACTTGTAGTTGAGCTTGCTCCTTCAGCCTACAGAGATAGACTAGGAGAAAGCAGGTGAGGAGAAAGAGCTGAAGCGCTCGTATTGTGTTAAGGAAATGTGCTAGGATAATATGCTTATGCAGTTTGTTATTGTTTCAGTTTTGACCAGTGTATTTTCCACAGGTAAAGAAGTTGAAAGAGCAAAGCTTAAAAGACAGACAAAATGACAATGAAAGGAAACTGTATTACGAGAGA
This sequence comes from Tenrec ecaudatus, assembly GCF_050624435.1. Lineage (NCBI taxonomy): Eukaryota > Metazoa > Chordata > Mammalia > Afrosoricida > Tenrecidae > Tenrec > Tenrec ecaudatus. The sequence continues at coordinate 29,988,982 of NC_134533.1, read as the reverse complement.
GAAAAAGTCTGATTTGGCCCAATTCCTATCCTCCCTCCACTGACCCCATCCCTCTCACCGTTACCATCATTCTCACCTTTAGGACCTTTGACGCTGCAATTACGAGCATATTCCTTACTTGCTTCAATATTAACAGAACAAAAGGTTTTAAAAAGGAATGACAGACACGCCACTTGCTATGTAAAGTACCTACAACTCTGTGGAGTTCTATTGCCATTGTTCATTAATTAATTCAACCACTTACTGAGTTTTTCTCCGAGTAGAACTCAATGGCATTCTTACCCCATGTAACTTTTCCACTAATCACTACGTGCTGGGGACTTGTGTTCCCATTATCCAAATTGTTCAGCAATAACTGCAGGCACAAAGATTTAAATCCAGGTCTGTCTGACTCTGAAACCAGTTACGGGTATAGATTATGTTATTATGTGAAGTGGTAATATATAACTGTATATCAGTAGACCACACATTCAGAACTACAAAATTATACTTATTAAACTTTGCCAATTTCCTAGCCTTAACTTGACTTTGGCCCACTTATCCTACAAGTTGCCTGTAAGAAATAGTTGGGGTTGATTGATGATTGATCATGAATTTCCCGAATCCTAGACAAACTATTCTTATTCATAAGGAAAATAGTTAAAGCAAGAGTCCTAAATATTTGTGCCAGCCACAGACACCAAAACCCGAATCCTTATGAAAGATGATAAAATATCATCTATAACATTGGGCTCTGACCTCACCTACCACCAGTGACAACTATTTTAAAAACAAACTGACTCCTTTATTTTAGATTTCTAGCCTTCTGAACCGTGAAAGTATCCGCTGTATTAAGTCACTTAATTTGTGGACCTCTGTTCCAGAAGTCTTGGACAACTAATACAAGCGAGTTTTTTGTCAATGGAAAAATTCCATTATTCCAATTTTCCACATATTGGAAGCCCTTCATACAACATGCAAGGAATAGGTGCTTGCTTCCCTAGTTCATGAATGAATGCCAGACAACTTCCTTTTTTTTCCCTTTCTTAAGTTTTTCACCATCATTAACTGCTAGTGTGAATCTTCTGACACTTATTCAACAAACATTCAAATGAGTTTTCCTGATAACTGTTCTGGCTGATAAAATAAGGTCAACGCTAGACAATCTGATAGGTTAGCCATACAATCTTAAAAGAAATAAAGCAACCCAACTTATTGATCCTAAGTAATTAGGTGGGGAGAGAGGTTTCAAAAGGGTATAGGTATAAATCTGATGAACTCAATCACAGTACATTGAATTGATTCCAGGAAAACCTCTACAACTTCAGTCAGATGAATATCTAGGGGCCATGCATCCAGATCATCCTCCTTGACCTCAGACTTTCCTGTAACGAACCAAGACTTAAGGACTTCTGACTGTCATTTAGTCAATTCTGACTCATATCTAATAGGAATATTCTACTAGTGTCAACTCCACAGGATACGGGATCTGGACCGAAGATTAATGGCAATGCTCTCTGCACACAATCTATTTAAGGTGGGGCATTGGACAAGTGTCCCCCTGACTCTTCTATTTCAGCCCAGAGTCTATTTCTATTTAAGCCAACAGTCACCTTGTTATATTTCACTGCCATCTAGCCAATGCTGCCTCATAGTGACTCTGGTCAATTTCTGAGCCTGTAACTGTGGACGGAAATAGAAAGCCCAGTATTTCTCCCATTGAGCTGCTGTTGGTTTTGAGCAACTGTCCAATCAGATCACAACCCAACACGTAACCATTACTCCATACTAGATTATGATATCCACTGTGATTTTAAGGTTTATGTCACATTGGTTGGTCAAGGATTGGTAATTAAGACCTAGCAATCCCTCCAACACAATGTAATTTCAAAAAAGGGATTTTCTATGAACTACTATATATTACGACACCCTTACTAAGATCATAGCCCTGATGCAGTCATTTGAAGTATGTCTCCTCAGAGGTATGGTCTGTTTTCAATATAAGTGGATGCTGTTGAAAACCTTGCGATTTTTTGGATGGGTCTGAATCCTGCAAATAGATCCCATGGCTGGTTCATCAACTGGTTCTTTGTAGTTGACCTAACATCTGCCATATTGCCTGCCAGTCCTTGGAGTAGTCAGCTGCTTGCTATCTGACCTGCTGCTGACATGAATTCATTTTCCTCTTCAGTCACAAGCCTGACCTGTTAATGTTAGATGCAGTCACCTTTGTAGTCACCAGTCTGTCATCTTCCTGACCATCTTGAGCTTATCAGCATCCCAGAATAGAACCTAAGCTAAGGCATCCACAAAGTCTAAGTGTTCAGTATTCACCTGATAATAACTTTTTAAAGGGCGTATGCTGATCAAATAATATGATTTATGTTATCATAACATACTTTTAAATGATCTACTTTCAGCTTTAAAAACTCAATTTTTCATCACATCAGGTGCCCATTAAACTAAAACAAAAACAAAACCCTCCTCTCGTCATGACAAACGTTGGCTGTGACACTTTGTCTATCGCCATCACAGTTTCAAATGAGAGTGGGAACTATTCCAGGGATATTGAATCCTGTAGTTTAAGATTTCATTTGCCCTTGTTCCTTGAGCAACATGTGTTCCTGCATTTTGGTAAAGCAGAAAAACTCAAAAAGAGGCATTTTCACTTCACCAGGAGATGGGCAGTAGGAACAGATGAAATCCTGTTTTCATTGTAATGTATCTCTCCAACTTTGAAAATCACATCAGCATCACTTTTATGAGGCGTGGTTTTCAAAGTTGACTTTGAGGCATCACTGGTATTTTTTAAATGGATAGAATGGATCAGAATTAGATTCTACAGTCGTACCACCCTGAACGCGTCTGATCTCGTCTTATCTCAGAAGAATTAGACTTCTAAAAAAGAACTTCTAAATTAGTCTTTCAGAAAGGAGATGTCTGCATCTGAGAACAAGATTCGTTCTTCTTATTTCCAGAAAGACGTCAATACTGTCAGTTAAAGATATTAGTTAATTTGTGTTGCTGTTCTTTCTTTCTTTGTTTTTAAGTCTCAAGTCCATTGTGGTTTCTGAACTAAAGATAGGTTTTATAAGTTATTGATCTAGTTCCTTTGCTAAAAGTCACCAATTGCTCTCCATCCTATCAGTTTTAGCTAGGCTCGACCATCAGATGAGATGGAAGAGCACCTTGACAGCACAGCACACGGCAACGGACCAGGTGGATTTCAGAAGAGAGAGAATGAAAGGCAGAGGAACTCACTGAGTATTTGGGAAACAATGTTTGTGAAGGATGGGCACAAGTATGCCACGAATAGCTTTGGAAAGATATTCTGCCTTAAAATAAATCTTAAATCTATGGCTGTTCGAAACATAGTAACAAGGCCCGAATTAGCACAAAACAACTTCTGCATGGAACAAAAGCAAAATGCTTATTTAGTTAATGCAGAAGGAAACCAATCCAACATACAAAAGACTGTTTTCAGAGTCTATTTTGTTAAGGGTTTTGGCAATTCTTTCATAAGAATAAAATTTATGGTTACGTGAAAATTACAATGAGTAGCATTTATTGTTTTATTGTATATAACTTTGCTTACTTTAACCCTTTTGAAATGATCAATTGTTCCCATTTAATTGTGTGGGTTGAATCATTCTCAATTAATTCTACTGCTGTTCCTGAAAGAAAACGTTAAATCAAGACATTATAAACACCAGCATTATTAATTAAAAATACATGATGGTATAAGTATACTTTAGCTTTGAAATTTTAAAAGGGAATAAGTGCAGGTTGCATAAAACTCAAAATTGCTGTGTGGTATAAAATTAAATGTCAGTCCTCTTCCAATACGCCAAGCTATTCCTTTTATATCTCCAGTGGCAGCTTTTTATAATTTCCTCTAAAAATATTCCTGAAGAATCTTCTAAAAACATTCATGATACTATACTGTATTTTATTTTTTTTTAAAAACAACTCTATCTGCTAATAAAAAAATCAGCCACATTAATTGAATTTTTATTCTTTTATTTAGCTATACATGCATCTTATACACATATACACAGACACCCATGAGTAAGTAAAAAATATTACAACTAGAGTTCCAATTAATACATGCACAAATTTTCCCCAAACAAAACATTTTTACATATCTCCGAGATTAGTGGTTGGGTGCAGAGGTGTTTCCACGGTAACACAGTTGTCTTCTTCTCTATTTAGGGCGTCTTCAAGGAGCGAAAACTGACTTCTGCAGTGATCTGCTGTGTCACCATCAAGGCAATCCACACTCAGAAGGTATGGCAATTGTTCGGGGAATTCCAAAGGGATACTTTCAACTGATTTTCTTCAAAAGCACAAGACAACCTCAGACTTATTATTAAGAAGTTGTGAGAAAATTGAAAAAATTATATGATGAAGAATGGATCAGAAAAGTGACCATGAGAATCCCCCACCCCGACCCTTTAAAAAGTCATTATCAGGGCTGTTCTGTGAAGTCTGGGAGGTGGGGGCCTCACTCTACCTACCCTGTAGCTCTCCTCTTACCCCTTCAGACTCATTTCTGTTATCAAAATTCAAAGAACATTGAAAGGCATCACAATTGGTACCCACTGAGGAGGCAAATTTGCTTTTTCAAATGTGGGAACCCCAAATGTGCAGAATTTGTTGGGGGAAGATTACAGAGAAGAAATCACTGCCTTCATAGATGTATAGACCCAGATAAAAACCATGTTGAAAAAGAATAGCTTACCCATTTGCTATTTTATGTATTAAAGTTGTTTATGATGTTTCAGCAATGGTTTCTTATTTACTATTGGTAGTTTTTAAATGTACGCACATGCTTTTAGTATTTGCGAGTCTTTCAGATAATTTTCTTCTGGCTTCAGCAAAAACAAGCTTAACATTCACAAATGTGGTCATTTGCATATGCTATTTTCAAAGTTTTACAACTCACATGGCTCTCTAATTTTCCTGGTTATTTTCTAAAAAAGTATGATGAATACAATCTATGATAAAGGGAATACTAAGCTCATCATAACTCTGATCTTATGCTAAATACATTCTCCATGAAGTCTCCTAAGCATTCGATCACTTTACATGATAGGGTAGCATCCATTGTGTCTGTAAAAACAATTATTGATTAATAATGGATATATATGATGATTTATAGGTAGATAGATGGATTGATCGATAGAGCTAGATATATAAACTATGACTAAGATACCATGTCCCCAGACTAAATGTCCATAGAAATGACAGGCTTTGTATGTGCGTCTTCGTACCAGTGCTTGGAGCATCCCAGGTAGAGGTGAGGAGTGCTTTGCCATTTGCTAAGGGGGTGCAGGCTGTCTCCTAGGCTAGACATCTGTTCAGGTTCCCCACAATACATCATTAGAGGACCAAGATTTAGAGAGAGGCAAGAGGGGCAAAGCTCTAAGTGTCACACGCGAAGAGATTAATATTTACATATTAATATTAATATTTACATATATATATATGCTCCTTGGTGGCATTGTATGTATCAGATAGTTAACCTCAAGGCCAACCATTCAAAACCATCAGGCACTCCTCAAGAGAAAAAAACAGGTTTTCTACTTCTAAAAAGAGTTACAGTCCTGGACACTCACAGGAGCAGTTCTACCTTGTCCGATAGGGGTCGCTGTGACACGCGCACAGATATATCATTGTTTATTTGTTATTAGCTGAGTGGTTAACAAACTTGTCTTTGGGGAGTTTTGTTTTATTTATTTATATTTCTCCTCTGCATCTATATTATTTTCCTTATTGTTTTTTTCCTGAATGTTTTTGTTTTATTTTTCACCATGACTGTGTTAGCTCACGAGAGTGATAGTTCCTCTAGGTGGGGGCGGAGCAGAGGGGACCGATTCATCCAACTGAAAATAATAATAAAAGCCCTATTCTCAAGTATTATCAAAGGATGATTCTGTTAAATTTGCAAAGTAATGGTCAGCTCATCCCGTTAGTCACCACACATTTAAATGAGGGCAACTCGATTAATATGGATATTTTAAGATGCTGCTATTATTGTTACTACACCTCTACTAGTCTTACTACGTGTCAGACACGGTTACAAGCTTTTTACAGGTGTGATTATCAAAAGCTCTAAGAGGTAGATCATACTACAATCGCCCTTTTAGAGAGGGTAAGATGAAGTCACAGAGAGGTCTAAGGAATTACCCAAAAGCCCTATGTCATTTTAGAAGTGGAAGGGTCAATGTCATTCAGCATCTCTATAGGAGAAAACCTGGCAATCTGCTTCTGGAAATAGTACATCCTAAGAGACCCTATCAGGAGCCCCGCTGGCGCAGTGGGTTAAACATTCAGCTGCTAATCACACAGAGGCAGTTCAAAGCCACCAGCTGCTCACTGGGAGAAAGGAGAGACTGCTTCCGTAAAGAAGTAGTCTCTGAAGGCCCACAGAACAATTCTACTCGAGGCCTTATAAGGTAGCTGAGCGTTGCAATGGACTCATTCACAGCGGGTTTTTAGAAACCCTATGGGGTAGTTCTATCAGATGGGGATCACTGTCAGTGGAAAGTGACCCAGCAGCACCTATCAACAACAACAACTGCACAAAACCCTGGAGTCAGGATGCAAAGCCTGTGTAGTGTAGCACCAAAGCTGTTGGGTATTTATTAGCAGAAAATACACGAAAGGCTTCATTCTTAGGATTCTCATTTACTGCTACCCCATCTTTAAAATTTTTTAATTTCTTTTCTCCTTGCTCAATTTAGGGCATTGGTTCTCAATCAAGAGCACTTTTAAGCCCCCAGGAATCATTTGGCAATATCTGATGTCAATTTAAATATTCATAATCGGGAGGAAGGTAGGTCTTGCCATTGACATCTGATGGATGGAGGACAGAATGCTCCTCAACCTTCTATATGCACAAAGCATTCCCCACAACAGTGAGGAAATTTCCAGCTCCAATGCCAATCGTGCCGTGGACAATTCCTGCTTTAGGGAAACCTGCCAAACTGATTTCAAAACACTGTATTTAACTACAGTCAGCTAAAGTAAGAACAGGATTCTAGAAAGTACCTTTAAATTAAGTACGGCTACAAAAATCTTTAGTTCTTCTATTGTGTTCTTTAGCACAGTCTATAGATAAGGTAATAAAAAATATTCACCTCTTCAGTAAACTTGCTACATATCTGCTTCTACTATGCAGCAATTTGTTAGCGTAATATCCATTTTGGTACACTTTTGGCTTCTATTTCAGACTGCAGGGGACAGAATTTCTTCACAGTCTAGGTTCCGTTGCCCTAAACCAGGGCAACCTGCTCTGTGGACTGGGGAAGTCTAGGCTGGAAATTCTTGGCATGTGCAAGATTCATGAGTATTTGGGTCATTTACCAAATAATTGACCTAGAGGTGAAACTCATCAAATGGATCTTCCCCAAAATGCAAATATTTGATTTTGCGAATTCAAAATGCAATGAGGCATTCTAAGTCATGTCTATTTATTTTCACATTTTTCACCCACATCGTTTAGATGCTGATTTTAGGAACCACATGGCCCATCCTAACAAATTGAAAAGCAATGAATACCAGCTTTCAGGTCAAAGGAAGACGCGGTTTAGCTTTGTGATCATTTCCCTCTTGCAGCCTCTTTTTCATGCTTTCTCACAGGTGTTTTTCATGGTTGGGCAACAAAAGTGGACAATCCAATAAAGCACATCCGCATCAATCTCATTTTCGACACAGCAATATCCTTTGCAAAGCTTGAAACGATTGCAATTAAAACACTTTCTAGTTTCTATGCTAACCTGACAATACTGTCGGTTGCCTTTTAATTCTATGCACTCTTTGTTGAGATCCATCTTTTCAGATTGAATATAAATATGGTTCCTTTATCCCAGTCAGGAGAGTAGTAATAAGTAAATAAATAAACAAACATATAAATAAAGTTATATGTATCTCACCACTCGAAAAGTTCTCTTCTGGATTGACTCCTGCTTCCAGGGCATATAATCATCTAATCTGATCTCCCAAGCAATGAGATGAGGAGGCTGCCTTGCATCCATGGTCCTGACATTACTCCCCCTTATGGACATCTTAGAAACCCACCTCACCTCAGCTGAGGTCATCTTTTCAGGATGCAGGAGGAGAAAGAAGACCATTGAGTTGCTGCTGTATAACAGTATGCTAAGGTCACTTCTAATCCACAGACACCCCCATGAGAGGGATCATCAAACATTATCGGAATTTTAAGTCAAGGTGGGGCAAGGAGTCATGTATGTCTCAGGGAAGGCAATTAAATTTCTGTTAGTAGGAAAATGGGAGGAGCCAACTCCCAATGGGGAAAAAATGACTAACAATACTTGTATAGAACCCAAGGGAAGAATATGTCCAGTGCTCTGAATTGAACACTTTTGACCTAGCTTTTATCCAGCCTTTGGTGAGCCAGGCTGCGTACTATAGACTACTGGGGCTTTTAGACTTGGTTCTTTTGAGGTGCATAGCATCCCTCAGAGGTCACGCCAGAAGAACTCAATATAGAAACTTCATTCTGTGACCTGGGCCTTACCTCCGACTTGCTGGAGCCCGTGGACTTAAAGTGAAACCTCTCCATGTGATGTGTGACGTGAATAACCGCTAGCCCAAGATTATGGGACTGCTGGTTCAGATATCTTGCCTTGAGAATGTTCAATGAACGGTGGCCTGGGTTATCCTATATTTACAATTCTTGTGCCAATCGTGCTTTATTATAACATGTATTATTTTGGTAGAGATTTTTCTGCCATTGCAAATGAACAGAATTAAATGTCCTGCCTATCATGAACACCCATTGTGTAAATCCAGGCACCTTAAACTTGAATCTACACAGGGCAACCATTCATGTACTGTGACTCATAGCTGGTCTCTATTTGTATCATTTCCTTTTCTCAAGCATTTTTTAAATTGGATATCATTGCATAATTACATAATTGATAGAACTATCATATACTTTCAGGGGTCTTGTTGATAATACTTTCTTGGCATAAAAAGATAATGATGCTTCTAAAGTGAACAACACAGATTTATAAACCGTAGACATATGAATAGATTTTGGGTTTGCACTTACTTCTGAAAGCTTCTAACTGAGAATAAGTAATTCTTATGACATGTCCCTGCTTGATAGGAATTCTACAGTAATCTGTGGTGAAGAAATCAAACGATGCTCAGCTATCAGAAATAATAGTGTTTGAGGTTTGAAAGGCTTGTCTTCAAACAAGCAGCCATTGAAGTGAGGAGTCAACAAAGCCCATGTGGAAGAAGTACACTAACTTGGGTGATCGGCTTCCTCAAAGCCTCAAGCATAAAGCATTTCTTGTCAAGATACCGTTGTTATTCTTTGCCTCTGAACTTTAAATGCTTTACATCTGAGTCCTCTGAGAATAACGATACATTAAGTGCTGATGATGACATCTGGAGAATGACATTGAATGTTGCCTCAACACAATGCTACTATCCAGAGTTTATGTTGGCGAATACATCTCCTGCAAAGTGCAAGTCTGAGCTGAGAGAGCAAACATCGTTCACCATTTCTCCAGCAAACAGTTCCTTGGCAGTTTTTCCTATTCTGTCTTATGCTCAGGTGCTCTGGAGTTGGAGATAAATTATATAGGGCCCTTGCCGCCAAGAAGCTATGTTCTATTGAATAATTGGTGTAAAAAACAGTAAGGGAGACGTCAGACAGTGTAAGATATGACAAAATAATAATTTATAAATTATCAAGGGTTCATGAGGGAGGGGGAAGCAGGGAGAGAGGGGGGAAATGAGGAGCTGATTCGAGGGGCTTACATGGAGAGCAAATGTTTTGAGAATGATGAGAGTAACAAATATACAAATGTGCTTTATAAAATTGATGGATATACGAATTGTGATGAGCTGTATGAACCCCCAATAAAATGATTTTAAAAATGCAGTATGCTTGCTACTAATGGTTAACTTTATCAATGACTCCAAATGTCCAGAAATCCTTTGAATTTATGCAGTAACTGCACACACACACAATGACTTGAGGTGTTGTAAAGAATCTGAGTGGCATTAAGGAATTTGGGGAATAAGGTTTCTGGGTTGGGGGAGGCCATCAGACACTGGTTTAGGTTAAAAATATCACTGTCTTCTTTGATTGTACAATCAATGAAATGACTTCAGATATAAGAATTAAGAGCCAACGTAGCTCAGAAGGAGTGTTTGTTTCTGCCTAGATTGCTACATTAATACTATGGTTCTAAAGCAACATATTTAGTTGAATTGACCTCTTAAAAAATGAAGAGACTAATTTATAGCTCTCTAAGAAGACCTGGTGGTGTACTGGGCTGCTAACCACAAGGTCAACAGTTCAAAACCATCAGCAATTCCAAAGGAGAAAGACGAGGCTTTCTACTCCTGTAAAGCGTTACAGTCTTGGAAACCCAAGGGGCGGTACCATTCTGTCTTATAGGGTCAATATGAGTCAGCAGGGACTCGATGGCAGTGTTTAATTTTTCTGTTTTTTAATTTAAGGGTGTACTGGGAAACCATGATAGGGCTCTGGGTTTGGTTGTGTACTACTCACTGAAAGACTGGTGATTCAAATAACTGAACTGTTCAACAGGAGAGAGATGAGACTTTCATAGAAATTTAGAGCCAGGGATCCCTAGGGAACTATCCTATAGGTCACTATTGTGCGTTGGAATCAGCTCCACGGCAGTGGGTTTGATTGGGGCGTTAAGGCTCAAAAACAAAAAAAAGGAAGAGGCAAAGCTTGTAAACACTGTGACAGAGTTGGACCTGGAGAATACATAGGACATTCAATAACATAATATAAGCTAAAATCAAACAGCATCTTTTAAAAATTGCTTGGGCTGACTTGAATTTTCATCTCCCAAATTTGGCTATCAAAATTTGAGTCTGCCCTACAGGGAACAATACTGGAAACACAGTGTAGGAATTGCGCCCAATCTGACCCCACCACACTGAGGCAAACCCCTAAGGGCGAGCAACAGAACAGTAACAGGAAGCGAGCAATGAAGTTCTCATGGAACACCAAAAATAGACTTTGGGGCCAGGATGTGGCACCCCATCAGACTAACCCAGAAAACACTCCTATGGACCAACAAACGCTTTTCTTTTTTGTTGTTGTTGTCATTGGTTTGTTGTTGTTTTGTTTTGCTGCTTTGTTTTGCTCTGTCTTGTTTTAGTGAATGTTATTATTTCCCCAGGTCTGTCTAAATATAATAGAGTGGATGAACAATCTGGAGGAGAAAACAATGGGACCGGTAGTTGGGGGGTGGAATGGGAGAGAAGGATGTGGGAGGAAAGGAAGTGGGTGTTAACAAGTCCAGGGACAAGGGAACAAGTGATCCAAATAGGTGGTGAGAAGGGTACAGGCCCCATGGTAGGGCTTGATCAAGGGTAATCTAACCGAAAGGAATTACTGAAACCCGAATGAAGGCTGAGCATGATAGTGAGACAAGAGAAAGTAAAAGGAAACAGCCACCTATTCCAGTGACCGTGTTATGAAGTATAGGATCATACTAATCAGCATCATTCTTTCACTGTACATCCAAGCTCTACCTTTAATTGGAACTTGATGTCATAATTGAGTTAGGTTCTATTGAGTTTGTTCTAGAACGTGGCAACTCTAGAGCACATGTACAATGGAATGAAACATTGCTGGTCCTTCTCCATCCTCGCAATCTTCAAGCATACTTTAGTTCTCAAGTGCTGTCTTTGGTCTATAATGCTTTAAATAACTCTCTTTTACTGCATATGTGCCCCATGTTGTTTTCTTAACTGCTGCTTCCTTGATTGCTCACTGTGGATCCAAGTAAAAGGATAACTTTGACAACTTGTCTTTTCTCCATTTATCATGAGCATGTTTTCAGTTATGCTGTTCTCACTCCAGGCCTTTGACTTTTCGTTAGAATAATTGACTTTGTTTTCTCACCTGGTGTTTTGAAATTTTGAGTAGACAATTAAGATCTGCTAAGATGTAACACAAACATAAAACCCATGCATTAATGGATCGGGGTAGAGTTCAATCTGTCAGTCAGGTCACCTTATGGGGAGGGGCCCTTTTAAAGAGAGAAAGAATTTCGCTTTCTCTCTCTGCCCTTTTGTCTTCCTGCTTTCTCTCTCTGCCTGGCTCTGTGTCAATCAATCCTTCTCCTTGAGGGCCTTCCTAATTTTTGCTGCCCCTCAAATTTAACAAAGTATGGTATCCTTCTCCAGAGACTGGGTTCTCCCAATTAAATGTCTGCAAAATGTTAGCTAAAGTCTTGCCATCCCTGCTTCTCAGGGACACTCTGGCTATCCTTCCAAGACAGATGTGTTTGTCCTTTTGACTACTCATGGGACTTTCAATATTCTTTTTCAGCATCATAATGCCAATGCATCCATCCTCCTTCAGTCTTCTTTATCCAATGTCTAACTTTCACATGCATATGAAGCAATTGAAAACATCAGTGATATTGTTTGATCAGTTCTATTATCTTTGGGGACAACTATATATCTCGTCTAGTGGATCGACCCAGGTTAGGATGTGATGTTTAAATGTATTTGTTTCATTTATTTAATAATCCTTAATAAAAATGTGTCTCTTGATTCATCTGCTTATTTCTCACTTCCTTTTCATATTTAAACTTAAGAATGGTATAGAGTATATTTTATTATGTTCTACCCTTTTCAAAATTTCTTAAATTTAGATTTGTGCCCATGGCTTATTCAGAATAATTTTTACTAAGTTTCCCAATAAGCTACCAAATTAATCCCGTGGTTCATTTTGAGTTCTTATCTTACTTGACTTCAAAAGCACCAACATTCTGCTGGCTACTGTGCCTTCTTAAACTATGTGCTTCACTTGGATTCTTTTTTCCTCTGACTTTTTAGTTAATATGTTTTTCCAGCCACAAGTCCTATTTAGTCAATAAACTTCAAAGCTCCTTGAGGTTCAACCTCATATTTTTTCTGCTATTTTCTCCATAGGTGATATCAGTATATGATATCTACTAACAATATTTTTGTCAATGATCTTGAATATTTGATTAAAACCCATATGTGTTTAAATGACTACACAGATAATATTTTGAAACAGAGAGAGTCATTTTTATATCTCAATATCAATCTATTCCAAATTATCATATTTTCTGAGTGTGGGAATTCCAGTTCATACTTGTGTTCAAGAAGTCCATGAATAGAACACCGTCTAAACACTTCACAACTACAAAGCCAGGAATAATTCACAATGCTGGCCTCTTCTTTTGCTAACTGTCCATACCATTTAATCCATTATCTACTTCTGTCTAGCTTTTAATTTCTATTTACTTATTGAAAAATTCACTGTCATTTAAATCACTGGATATGCCCCGTGTTCCAGTAAATGCCATATCTCTCCAGACTTCAATAACAACCTACTAGTTGTTTATTTCATAAACATTCTCCCATGTTTATTTCATACCCCACCTTAAAGACAAATAACAGTGAATAGGGCTAATTTTCCCATCAACTACATGAGTCTTACTTGAGTCTTTAAGAATTTTAAAGAACTGGTTCTTAACTATGTCTTTCTCTTCACCTAGTGCTGCTTTTCACCCTGGTCCCTACTCTGAACCCTGACATTGTGGTACATCCAACATGCCAGGCACAAACTTACTGTTTTCTTGTCCCTTAATCTGCCAGTTCAACTAATGATCTTTCAGATCCCATATTTGTGACGCTTCCACACGCCAGCTTTCCATGAATACTTCCATTAGTGCATGGGTTTTATGTTTATGTTACATCTTACCAGATCTTAATTGTCTACTCAATGTTTCAAAACACCAAGTGAGAACACAAAGTTAATGATTCTAACGACAAGTCAAAGGCCTGGAGTTAGAACAGCATAACTGAAAACATACACAGTATACCTCAAGTTGCACGTATTAAAAAATAACATCCAAGCTGTGAGGCAATATATTGCAGGATTCTATGGGCAAATTAATGAATGATGCAGGAAACATCAATGCTGAATCATTTCAAAGGTCGCATGTTTCAAGGACAGATGGTATTTAAGGGAGAAGCATGAGCAGCCCCGGGAGCATGAACCGAAACGAGAGTCTCCAGAAAACCCAGGGATTCCAATGGAACCATACTTACACCTAACAGTGGACTAGAAGCAGCCTCCATTCTGTGCCAAAATATTTGGAGTGCAGTTACCTGATTAAGGCAAGCCATATTTTTATCATTCCAAAGAAAAATAACACACAAAAAGTTGTACAATATAGAGCAATATCATAAATATCACACATAAGTAAAATTTGACTTAGGAGAAATCAAAATTGATCGCAGAAATATGTCAACAGGGAGGTGCCAAATTTCCATCCTGGATTCAGAAGAAGGATTCAGAAATTGATTTTGCTGGATCTTGCTTAAAGGCAGACAACAGCAGAATGGTGTTGATATGTGTTTTATTGACTGCACAAAGACTGGGCATGTCATGACAACCTAAGGGCCACATTGTGAAGAATGGAAATTCTAGAAAAGTTAACTGTAATCAGGTGGAACCTGCACATAGACCCAGAGCTAGTTATTCAAATAGAACTGAGCACTAATGCACGGATTAAATCAGGGAATGTGCCCATCGGGGTTGTATTCGCTCATCCTCTTTAATCAATACGTATGCTGAGCATATGCTTGACCCTCACTTGCCCCACACACATGGGCAATGAATACAGAAGAACATAGGAAAACTATGTATTTAAGAACCACGAACTGCTAGAAGAACAAATAAATCTGTCTCAGGGGACGTATGGAGAGAATGCTCTCTAGAAGCAAGGACCGTGAGCCCTACGTGGACGTGCAGTCTCAGGGGATTTGGATAGGTGATCAGGAAGGACCAGTCCCTAGAAAAATGTGGTGTGTTTGGTAAAGTAGAAGGTCCGCAAAAGGAAAGCTTGAACTAGAGAGGTTGACACAGTGGCTGCGACAACGGGCTCAAATATGACAGCAATTGTTAAGATAGCACAGTGTTTCATATGGTTGCACATAGTGTGGCTAGCCAACTAGATAATACCGAAAATAACAGACTTTTTGCTTTAGTGCTTATTCATGGGGCTGTTTAATTAAACATTGCTAGTGCATAAGGCCATGAGCTCTGTGGGTCTGAATGCAAGCTCCAGTTTTGCTCTACACAGTACCGCTAGGAGCTGTAAATTTCTTGATAACGATTGGAATTCAATATATATTTTAATGAATTAACGATGCCCAGGGTGTACTTATAGTTGAGCAGATCAGTAATAAATTTAAAGTTGGAGGACTGGGGTAGTATTTTCTTGTCCAATTACCATTTATTCTGTTTACCAACTTTTGTTGATGTCATTGAAACTTTACCAATTCCCTTTATTGCTTCACAAGTTTTTCTAGTCCCTTTTTATGGTACAAAAGTAGAATGAAGGAATTAAGACAGAGATTGTATGATCCATGGGTGTAAAATATTTACTATCTGATCCTTTCTTGACAATGTTTGCTAATCTCTGCAAAAACTTAAGCTCCTTATATCTGTCAGAGTCAATTCATTGCAGAAACATTTGGTTTGAAGGTTGGGAGCAAAATGTGCACTACTCCTCAAGTTGAAGTGTAAAAAGTGCATTTCAAAGCTAAGCTATTTTGGGATCACCCATCATTTGGGATTATCCATCTCATGCACTTCTGCCTGAGGTAGTACAGATAATCAAGACAGGATGAAATATTTCATGACATGAAACTCATACAATTCCACAGGCTACTTGGATACTATTATGTTTCAATCACATTTGGTTCAAGATCGGGCTCTGCCCTTAACTAACATGAGCTAGACTAGAGCCCATGCTATAGATACAGCATTAATATAAAATTTTTTAAAGAGTTAAGTCAGTTTTATGAAAGCATTGAGTCCTTTGAAAGGAAACACAAGGAGATGGGTTCCGCTCATGGGTTGAGAAGGGTGGTCTTAAGCATAGATGAGATATGCTTCCCTCCAGGAGTGAAGTGCGGTCCCCGCTCAGGAGCTGAGAGGAGGATGCTGTCTGGGGGAGCATTTCTAGCTCTCGCACATTGCTTTCAGACAGGAGGGTCGCCCTCTGCAGAGGGTCAAGCAACTTTCTCCTGACGCAGTCCACCCTTGGATGTCAGACACCTTTCTCTCCATTTTATCTGGGAAGCTTCTCTGGGTCAGCATGTCTCAGGATGCTCTCTGAGAACTGTCCTGCTTCAGCAGGTTCACCAGGGCATGGCTTCAAGGTTAAGGTGTCTGCTAAGCCAGTTCTCACGGAGTTCTTTGTCCATCATTTGTTTCAACAGGCCCTTTGTTCATTCCTTTGCCAGGCAGGGCAGAAGCTCCTGTCCTGTCCTTGTCAATTACCACAAACTCTCGGGGTTCCGAGGAGTCGGCCTCAGCTTCTTCTACAAGTTGGAGAGTTTGTTGTTTGCTTAGGTCTTTAAGAAGCCCCAGAAAAGGTTGGTTGCTTTGAAGCCACCTGCCAACCGCGGGACCACCTGCTTCCGTGAGGATGGACGGCCTTGTGGTCGCTTCCACTCCGTCTGACAGAGTCACCGTGAGTGAGACTCAGAGCTGCAGCCACGGGGGTGGTTCTTTGGGTCTTCAGACCCATCTGCACAGCTGGAGGTTGGGTGGACCCCAAAGGTGATGACCACGTGTGCTGCTCATCCGGGTGAAGCAGGCTCTGCGGCCAGAGCGGGGTTTGCTTGAGTCCCTCAATCCCGCTTGGTGGTCCTCATGGGGAGAGTCCAGGAGCGAGAGCAGGAGCCCCCCATTAATATAAAGCTTGCTGGAACATTTGGCCTTGTCAGTTACGAATTACATGACTGTGTCACACCATACCTAGAACAGACTGCTTCATCCACAAAAGCAAACTAGTAATAGTAATAGCATGATATGTTTGGAATGGTTCATTGGAAAATGCATGGGAGTCATTTAGAACATCACACAGAACATGATTAAAAATGTGTGATGAGCTTTTTAACTTTGAGCAAGTCATTTAATCACATTCCTCCTATAGCAAGCAGGCAGGTTGGAGAGGACAGAGCGTCATTTGCAGCATGGCTTTCCTTGCTACAGCCCCTGGATGCAAAACGTACTATTGTCAATGGTGACAGTGTAGGTTTTCTGAAATAGAGTGTGACCTTTTGTCACAATAATTAACTGATCAATTTTACAGACCCCGCTGAAAATATGCAGGATTATGCCAGGCACCCCATAAAACAAACATGTTAGTTTTCATATGAAAAACATAGTTGCCTTTTCAGACAGCATCAGACTTTCAAGAACCATGAATACAGTGTCTCAACGAACAATGAAAAGCCAGTCTTGAGTCAGCTGCTCTGCTTCCAGATGTGAAACCTTAGGAGACGCGCTTTGGACTCTTGCTTTTCCCATGGATGTTGTTAAACATTGACAACAAATCCTCTAGGAATAAAAATTGGGAGAATTTGTTAAAAAACAAAAACAAAAAAGCCTTTCTTTCTAGGTTTTAAATTGATGCATGCTGCCATCTTAGGTATTTATGTTACAATTTCATCGACTGTTGTTCCAATGTCTAAGAAAAAGGAATGCCTTGCTGTCATTGTAGTATTTCCCTAGAAGGAGAAGGCACATTTTCCAAGGGATATTATTCCTGGTATTTCCTGTACTTTCTCTAGTTTTCAAGAAGATAGGAGCTGAGAACAAAAGAAAAGCCATCTGGAATTCTTGCTGCTATTGGCCTATCATTTGATTAGCGAATCAATGCAACCATCATACTGCATATGTTGAACTGTCATACTTTGCAGCATGCGTACAACATTCCAAAGCAGGGAAGTGATAAACCTGTGTAATAACTAAGCAGTAGCTTAATCACTTAGAAAGTGTGAGACAATCTTTTCTTCTTGTTCAGGTTTCCAGCCCCTGTGCATGATGAACAAAATCACAGTGATTTAGAACACTTCATGTGTCTTCTATAATTGCAAACTTCTGAAAGGGCCTGATGTGGTAAAGTGTTTCTGCTTGACCACAGTTTTGTCCTTGTTGTCCTTTTGCTCTTTGTGCTTGCCTTTATATCCAAGAAGAGCTTCACTGAGGAGCTGGGCCAGAAACAGCATAAACACGAACTTTGCACAGTTCCTGCTGGCATTCTTCATACTAAAATCATATTCAGAGAATTATAAGCCTAATAGCACCAAACTATCTGCAGAACAAAATCTTAAGAATCAATAATAAAAGATCCTTAGTCACTGGTGATATTTTGAGAGGGACCCTTTTCCATAATTTGGGTTAAAGATGAATGAAAATATAGAAATTATCAAATATAAATAGCTTCTTCTTTATAGCTTATAAAATTATTTCACTTGGAAATTCAATAGAACTTATTGTCTTATTTTTTATGACAAACTTTAAATGGTTTTTAAAATCACTTTGATTGGATACTGTGTTAGTCTGCGTAGACTAGAGAAACAAATTCATAGACACTCATGTGTATAAGAAAGAGGGTTATATACAAGAGCAACTATACATTAAGAAAACATCCCAGCCTTGTCCAGATCAAGTCATAAACCCAATATAAGCCCATATGTCTGATACCAATCTAGAAAGTCCTCTTCAGACTCAAGAAACACATAAAATGACACCAGATGGAGAAAGATCATAGGTCAGTGGGTGGGAAGTCTTGTGGATCCGGTGGTGTTGTAAGCATCTCAGTGCTGGCAGGGGCCTCGACATGGCTCCTTCAGCTCCAAAACTCTGACTGCCTCAGGGTAGCTTCATGTGGTTTCTCCTCAGAAATGTCTCGTAGGGAGTGAGGCAAGAGAGAGAGTATCTCCTACCTCAAAGGGGAAATACAGGAGTTCCCATAATCCTCATGATAAAGCTATGCTCACACAGAGGCCTCATTGGCTATGACCTGATTGACAGCCTAGACTCCACCCCTTCACTCTTAATCCTCTCAAGTCCCAAATTGACACCAGATTATATAACTACCACAGGTACATAATAAATACATTAAAACATATGCCTTTTAAAATGTTCAGATTCAAACATTATATTAAATGGATGCATCAATGGAACAACCATCTCAATATATAGATGGTTATCTTTGGTAAAACTGCCTTTCCATGCACTTTTGCAGATCATTCTCTCTACAATTCCTGGCCCCACCAAGTGCTGATTTTCTGGTTCCCATCACTATGAATTAGATTTACTAGATCTCTATGTAAATAAATCACATACTATGCATCTTTTTGTATCAGGATTCTTTTGTTAAGAATAATAACTCTAAGACTGATTCATATTGCTGTCTGTGCAACTAGCTTGTTCCTTGTACTGATGAATAGTATTCTGTTGTAAGAATAAAACACAAAGTGTTTACCCATTTACCTGATGATGGATATGTGAATTGTTTCCAGTTTAAGGTTTTTATAAATAAAGGTATAAACATTTGTTTGCAAGTCTCTGTAAGGACATATGTTCTCATTTCTATTGTGTAAATAGAGAGGTATGGTACTACTGCTTCCTATAATGAATATATTTTTAATCTTCCCCCCAAAAAAGCCCTGCCAAATAGTTTTCCACATTTGTACCATTTTACATTATCTTCAACACTTGGTATTATCAGCATTTTGTTTTCAAGTATTATTTTTTTATATTCTGATTGTACAGCAGTATCTCATTTTGGTTTTAATGTGTATTTACCAGAGACTAATGATACTGAACACTGTTTCATGTTTCCTGACCATCTTCTTAAACTGCTCACTATATTTTCCAGTTTTCCTTCATTGCATTACTGAGTTCTAAGTGTTTTTCATAGTATATATAGATGCAAGTCCTATCAAATTTTATTAAGTAGTATAAGGGACATTTTTAATAACCTTTACTCTTTGTTTATCCAGCACTATTATTAAAGCATGACTGATATCTACACAGAATATATTGGGTGTTCAATAAAGACATTTGTTTCTGATTGATCAGAACTGAAATATTTTCTCATTCTTTGGTACTAATGAAATTGTTCAGCCAGAAATCCCCCCACCATTCTTTATCTGGCTTCAGGAAGTTTCTGTCTGTTCATGCTTTCGTAATAGTCTAAGACAAATAAAAGAGGAGTTAACAGCAAATTTCCGATATTCTCCACATAGTATCCTCCTCTCTAGTTCTCAATCATCTCAAATTCCAGTCACCTTAACCAACCCAAATACTATTCTGTCTCTTCAACAAAACCTAACACACTTCCACCAAAAAGTGAGTTAAATTTGAGCACAGGTATCACCTACTGTGTTAGTCTGGGTGCATTAGAAAAACAAATCCACAGAAATTCATATATATATAAGAGGGAGTTTCATATAAAAGGTAAGTGCAAATCAAGAAAACATCCTAATGCATTGCTGCCCAAGCCCACAAATCCAACGTTAGCCCATATGTCTCACACCAATCCACAAAGTCCTCCTCCATCTCATAAGCACATGCAATGATACCGACTGCAGGAAAAAAGCCAAGTCAGTGAATGTGTAAGCATCTCAGCGCTTGCAGGGATCTCCACACGACTGCTCCAGCACCCAGGGCTGCATCGGGGTAGGTCCATGCGGCTTCTCCTTGGGGATGTCTCGCAGGAAGTGAGCCTTGCCAGCTGAAGCAGGAAACTGGTTAAGGGAGCTGCACCCAGGTCCGACCATCAATAAGAAAGAGACCCGAGAACTTGAAAGGCGAGGCTTACTGAGCCATTTATCTCTCCATCCTTCAATTAACCCCACATATGTTTATTGGCCAGGTTGGCACAATAAACTAACTATTTCACCTTCATTTTTGTTTCCTCTCATGAATCAAAGATCTGTTTCATATTTTCTTGTGTCTTCAAAGAGTTGTTTTATAATTTTGACTAATATTCTAGATATCTATGGCAGGAAGTTGGGTCATTTTCCATTTAACTCATCATAACCAGAATGAAATATCGTAAAATTCTACTTAGTCCATTAATGCATGGTGAGCGTGTATGCCAAATTTTCCTTTTTACTTGGAAATTTATGTTATTTTTGTTTCAAAATTTGAATTCACTGTCATTGAGTCAATTCTGTTTACATGTTGGGCAGCTAACTGCAAGGTCAGCAGTTTAACACCACAGGCTTTTGAAGATGAGTATTTCCACTCCTTTAAAGAGTTATTGTCACAAAAACCTACAGGGGTAGGTCTACCCTGCCTATAGGGTCACTGTGATGATATTTCCCATTAGAATAACAAAAATAAGTAATGAAGATAAGAGATAAATGTATTGGTATGTGTAGTTGTGTTCTTATATATTTTGTCATGTTTTCAGCCCAACAAACACTAAGCACAAAAATATATGAGACTAAGAATATTTGTTAAATATTCGTTATTTCAGACCTATGATTTCCTGTGATGGGGAAGAAAGAACCTCCACAGAAATGCGGTTTATGGGCATCTCTTTGTCAGTGCTACAAACTCAGATGGAGACATATTCCACTCTGTTGTCACAGCATATACCAAAATGTGTAAACAACTGTAATGTTGTACACTGAAAAGAAAAGGAACAGTTGTTTGAATCGGGTACATAATGAATGCATCTTCAATCTTTCTCAAAGAGTGAGCATTGAAACAGACATTTACTAAGATTACCTTACTAGTGGTTGCCTAATTTTAGCCTAAATTCAGAATCAAATTATTGGTCTAGTAATAGCTTCCTTAGATTATTTTACATTGTTTTTAATGTCTGGTCTCATATTATTACTGAACCTTCTAAATTAATCTGATTTGAGGTCATTCTTGATGTCCTAGTAAACCTTACATTTATAAGAAGATAAGATGAGCTAGTTTCCATGGAGACTTATATCTTAAATATACTGAATCTCATTTTTTTGGGTATATTTACAAGGCAAAAAGGCTTTGGTGCAAAAACAAAGAAATATATTTGTGTGTAAAATTATGACACTCCCTGACTATTTGCATTTCTTATAATTAGTTACAGTAAAGCCAACTCTAATCCATGGTAACTTCATACATGCAGAATGGAATTGCTCCATAGGGCTTCCCTGGCTGGCGGGACTGTATCTTTGGTACTTATGGGTAGATTTGAACTTCCAGCTTTAGACTACTAGTAGTGTATGTACCTGTTTGCACCTACCACTCAGTCTGTCTGTCTGTCTGTCTCTCTCTCTTTCTCTTTTTTTCTGTCTCTATACATGTATACATATAATTTCTGTTTATACATATTTATATATACATAGTCACACAAGTCATATTGTATATATTATGTCGGTTTAAATATCGATTTGTGTTGGGTTTCTTCTAAGTGCCTCTACAAGTGATAAGATACCCAGAAATGTTTATTTTTAAGCATTTTATTCAATCTCTTTTCCAACAACATAAACCAAATTCACTCATAAAGTCAATTCAGGCTCATTGCAAGCTTATAAGATAGAGGAGAATTACCTTTGTGGTTTTCTGAGACTATAAATCTTTCAGGGAATAGAAAGCCTCATCTTTTCCCATGGAAATGCTGGTGGTTTTGAACTGCTGACCTTGTGGTTAGCAGAATATGTGTACTCTACTATACCAAGCACAACTATGCATGTGAACCTCACCAAATAGAATTCACAGGGATTGAATAGACTACATCTCTGAGAAGAAATTATAGAAAAGCTTAATATCATTAGCTAAGTCTGGATGAGATGATAAATTGCCTAAAGGGGATTTCCGGTTGAAGCTAAGGTAAATTAAAATAATTTAAATAAAGCCAAAATATAAATTTCAGTATAAATTACCTGAAATTAGAGACCATCTCAAGAACACAATTAACATTAATAACTGAAGATAAGAAAGTTGTGGGAGTATATTTTTTAAAAATTATACACAAAGAAAACAAAGGCATCTAAAAAACAGAAATGATGGAAAAGACCAAAATAGGTGTCAGAAGAAACTGTGAAACTTACTCTTGAACATGAGTATTTAAAGTGACTTCAGAGAATGATTAAGTAAAAGTTGAACAGTTGAAACTTTTACAGGGTAACTTTAAAAGACAAAGTGTGGTATTAAATGGTGCAAAGACCTTAGATTATAAAGCTAAAAAGAAAGGACACGTGGAGCATATATAAATCAGAAAAAAAATAAATTCAAGTCTCTAGTTGTAATACTAAGGGATTTGTTGGGTCAAATATTGCATGAGCCAGGAAGAAGTAAAAGTAGATGGAGGGAATACGCAGAGTCACTCTAGCAAATCTAAGCAGTACACTTTCAATAACTTAAAGAGACAGCAATGGTATTGAAGAAATTTAAGCTGCACTGAAGGCATTGGTGAGGAACAAATCTCTAGGAATTGACTGATTATGAATGGATGTGCTATCACAAACACATAAATGCTGGAGACACTCACTCATCTACACCACAACATTTGGGAAACAATTATCTGGAAAACCAATGGAAAGATATCCATATTTATGTCCATTCCAATGAAAGGGGACCCAACGTAATATGGAAATAATTAACCATATCATTATTAGCAATCACGTCCTAGTAGAATCTTGATGGAGATAAAAGGAGGGAGAGAGAAATCGTGTGGCCTCCATTGGAAACTGCGAGAATGTCACGCTGCCTTTAGAAGAGGCCCTGCCACCAAGGACGTCAGTCCAGATATCATTTAGGTGTTGGCTGAAAGCAGAAAATACTAGGTAAGTGCTCACCTTCTTTCTTCTATTCAAGGCATTTGACTGTGTGGATAATAGCAAATTACAGATAACACTATGACAGATACTAATTCCAACATACTTCATTGTGATCATGCAGCTTCTCCTGGCCCCTCTAAATAAGATACAAGGCAGTCACTTGAACAGAACAAAGGGACAGTGGACCGTCTAACATCAGGAAAGTGGTGTGTCAGGATTGTATCCTTGTCCCATACTTATTCAATCTGTAAATGGATTAAACAATTTGAAAACCGGAGAAATGTGCATCACACTGGAAAGAAGACTCATGAGCAATCTACTCTATATGGATGCCATAAGCTTCCTCGGAGCTTAGAGGGCTCAGAACACTGAGGAAGCTCAAACAATACCACTTTCAGTATGGGTTACGACTCAAGATAAACAGAACTGAAACCACACCTGTAGCAATCAATATCATCATCCTAAATGAAGAAGCAATTTAGGTTGTCAAATTACTTGAATCCACAATCATAGAAGAAGCAGTCAAAAATTCTAAAGACTGTAACACTTTTTTAATATGATTGACCTATTCAATTTTATGGTGTGTGAATTATATGTCAATAGATTTATTTAAAAAAATCAAAAGACACATTGTATCAGCAAGCCTACCACAAAATATCTCTTCTGAACAAAGATGTCAAGTTGAGGACTAAGATGAACCTCGTCAAACTCTTTATGTTTTAATAGCATCATAAACACATGAAAGCTGACATTCACAGAGAAGCCCAAGGAAGAATTGACAACTTTAAATTATGCTGTTGGCTAAGAATATTAAATGTGAAGAGGACTTCCAGGAACACAAATAAGTTTGTTTTGGAGGAAAGATATTATGAATGTTCTGTGTAACTTAGGACAGCAAGACTTGATCTCGTGTACTTTAGACATATTATCATGAGGGAAGGGTCTTTGGTGGAGCATATAATGACTGTTAAAGTAGCGTGTCAGTGACTATGAGATGGATTGACACAGTGGCCACAAAAATAGGCTCAAACAAAGAAAAAGGTGTGAGGATGGCTTAGGAATGTATAGTGCTTTATTCTATTGTATATAAGGTTGCAATGCATCTAAAGAAACATAGTGGCACCTAAGAATAACACGAATACTTCTTGCAAGTGCAGAAGGCTTGGTGTCTGTTGTTAGCAATGTACCTCAGACACAATTACCAGTTGTCTTTCAGGAAGACTTGCATGTTACTATGATGCTAAACAGATTTCTGTGAAACTATCATATGACCATGGAATCATAAAACATGACTAGCATTATATTTGTGAAAATCAGCCGGGGAAAATCCCATAGATGACAAGGGTACTGTCCTAAATTGATTACAGGGATGGTGTGGGATCCTGCAATGTTTTGTTCCATGAGTCATTGTGTGGCCAGGCTAATTGAAGGACAGCTAATTTGCTAGTGGCATAATTCTGTTGTTATGAGCTGCCTGTTATTGTCCTTAGGGTGCCTTCAAAAATAGGCCACATCAAAACAGTGACATTTGTTTTGCCAGTGACATTCAAGGCAGAGAGTTCAGCTCAGAAGGTTGTAGTGAGTCTTCCTTAGGATTACTAAAGGCTCATCTTAAAAACATTTTTCTCAGAGGATACAGACTGGCCAAGGGGGCTTAGTATGAAATGGTTTTTTTTAGGAAACTAGACTGCACTGGTTAAAAAGAAAAAAAACAGGATATGGTCCCTGATGGATTTTTGCCCCATCACAACAGTGCACCTGATCACCCTTTGAGGATAGTAAGGGATGGCCGATGAGAATTTTATTGAGAAATCTTCCCCCATCCACCCTCATGCTCTTCATTGCCCCTTCTGATTTCCTCTTGTTCCTAAAACTCAAATAACACTGAAAAGGAACACAACTTGAATCCTGTGAAGATGCTAAAACTATTATTTTGATGTAGTGTAAATCAAAAGGGGCAAATTTTGTGGGGAAAAGGTTAAACAGATATAAACACTGCCTTTTAAGTGGATGGATGTATCTGGAAAAGTGTCAAGAAACAATAGTTTTACATTTTGATATTGTTGTTGAATACAGGTGTCTTTGATTTTCCAGCATAACTTCTAACTTCTCTTTGTGTATTTGTGCACGATTTTAGTTTCATAATCCAAGCCAGTCTACATTTGGGCAAATTATTGCTTTATTTTCCATCTTTACAAAATAACTCAATCATTTTAGCAATATATTTTCATTAATTGCTGGGAAATGATAACAATTAAGATCCAAAAATATTTAATTTATTATTTTAAATTATTAACATCTTTTCTTACGTCCTTCAGAAAGACATAAGAAACTATGCATTCACATGCATTAGCTATACGTTTATGATTTAGGTATTATCTTTGGTATGAAAGTTTTCATTGTAAGAGTTTATATTTTTGATACGAGCATTTCATTTAATAAGTTATTTGCATACAGCTCAAATGTAGTTCATTAGATTAGCATTGTGAGTACCATTGTCATACAACTATTTCTATGAAGCGTAGAACAAATGGGATAGATTAAATATAAGTCATCGTTGTTAGGTGCCACTGAGTTGTTTCTGACTCAGTGATCGTAGGTACAACAGAATGAAACACTGCTCAAGGAGCATTCTGGCTGCCCTTCTTCCAAAGCAGACTTGTTTGTTCGTTTGGCAATACTTTCAATCTTCTTGCAGCACCATAATTTAAGCACATCGTACTTCTCCATTTTCATTACTCAATGCCTAACTTTCGCATGCATATAAGGAAACTGAAAATAACGGCTTTGGTCAGGTCGACTTTGTAACATCCTGGCTTTTCCACACTTTAAAGAGTCATTGCTCAGTCTTGTAGAATTCTGTATTTGTGAGCTGTTTGGATATTATCCTCTCCCCCAGGATACTGGATTTAAGACAGACCTTGAAATGCCCTTTTGATCATGAATGCAAACCCCTTCCCTCTTCAATGTATCACTCCCAGGACACGGGGCCAGTGATCGTACCAGTCAAAATGCTCTCTATCAGCCATCAGCCCTTGTAAACTCGTCCAGGCCTACTTTATCAATCCGTAGTAAGTGCTTACTCTCTTTAGAGGAATATGTAAATACATAGTTTTATCATCTGGGACTGGTCAAACGTTAATAAGTATGATTTTGTTCCTGTTGGGTAGCACTGAGTTACCACTAATTCACGGAGATCTATGTGAAACAGAAAGAAATGCCACGTGGGCTCTTGCCTTCCTCACACTAGTGGCTCTGTTTTAATGCATTGAGGCAGCTACTGTGTCAATCTTTCTTACTGACAGCCTTCCTCACCCCCAGCCCCCCCACCCCCCACTTATCCTGCGCTTTACCGAGTGATATCCCCTTTGGAGAATGATCCATTCTGAAAACTTCTCCAAAGTATGGGAGACAAGGTCTCACGACCCTCTCTTCTAGGGAATATTTTGGGTGTACTTTTTCCAAGAGAAATCTGTTCATCCTTCTGCTAGTCCTATTGTATTCAATATGCTTCCCAACATTATAATTCAAATTTATCAATTTTTTGGTCTTCCTTATTTTATTATCCATCTTTCACATGGATTAGAAGTAATTTAAAAAGAACCGTAGAGTGAGGGGTATTCAAGTCTCCGCAGTAACATGTTGGGGTTTTTTGTTGTTTGTTTGTTTTAGGAGGAAGGCTCATCACAAAACTTTTGATTTTTATTTAATCATTTTATTGGGCGCTCACACAACTCTTATCACAATCCATGCATCCGTCCATTGCGTCAAGCACACTTGTAAATTTGTTGCCCTCATAATTCTCAAAACATTTGCTTTCTGACATGTTGGGTTTTCAATCCTTCAAAGTGGTTATTCACAGATTTGCCCAAAGTAATTTGCCATTTGATTTTTTCACTGCTCTTTCTATAGACTTTTGATGGAGATCCAAGCAAAATGAACTATTTGACAACTTCAATATTATATTTATATCATGATATTGCTATTGCTTAATTTGTTGAGGTTTTTATTTTGTTATATTGAGGCATAACGAATTTGAATTTGTTATATTGAGGTTGTTGTCTTTAAAATTGATCAGTAAGTATTTCATATCCTCTTCAATTTTACTAAGCAAGACTTCATCTGCATATCATGGGTTGTTTATGAATCTTACTCCAATCTTGATGACTCATTCTTCTTCAAATAAGCTAGTTTCCTTGGGTATTTGCCAATGTATAGATTTCTCTTGTTCTTATGAATGAATGACTACCTCTAGGGTAGGTACAGTTTCTTCATTAGCCCAATTAACCATTCTAGCATTCACATTATTCTCAATGCCATCCATAATTTGTGCTGATCGCGACAGTTCGATGCCTTTGTATAGTCACTAACTCACATGTAAACATCTTTTGTATTCTCTGGTTTTATCCGAGATACATGTGACATAAGTAATGATATCTCTTGTTCTAAGACTTCTTAATTTGGCTTAAAATTCGGTCATTTCCATGTTGGTGCACTGCTTAAAAATTTTATCTTCCACAAACTTTTATTTACAGTTAACATTAATGATAATATTAAATTATTTCCATATTTGGTTTTTCACCATTTCATGGAAATGAGCACATTTATTAATACTTACAAAATAAACAGCAACATGTATGCAGGCATCACAGATGTAATACACACAGGAGTAGATGAAATGTTGGAAGGTCTCACTCATCTGTACCAAGGACGATGAAAATCATCTATCAAATGTTAACTGAGTGTCTCTTCCTACACAAGAATAATAGTACTTATCTTCTGATTCATATGAACTACAGTGTTGGCAAAGTATTAATAGAGTACCATAGGTGGCCAAAAGAGCAAATATACCTGACTTGGGAGAAGCACCCACAGAATGTTCCTTAAAGGCAAAGATTGCAAGACTTTGTCTCACATACTTTTGAGACCAGCTCCTGGAGAAGGACATCCAGCTTGCTAAGTGGATGGAGAGCAATAGTGGAAAGCGATGGCCCTCGATGAGATGGGTTGACATAGTGGCTGCAACAATGGGCTCAAGCATAAGATTTGTCAGGATGGCGCAAAACTGAGTGGTGTTTGTTCTATTGTGCAGAGTCCCTGTGAGTCAGAACTGACTTGAAAGCAACCAACAACAACCACTGCTGCTGCTATGACTACTACTACTACTACTACTACTACTACTACTACTACTACTACTACAGCACATTTCTAGCAATTCTAGCTTTCATTTGCATTACTTGTACAGCCATCTGATTAAAATATTTTGAAATAAAATTTATAAAGCATAAAAATTTAAGAAGTGTTATTTTATTTATTCAACTCAGTCCAACCGCTCAGTGTTCAAAATAATTTCAAATTTTTGAAACTTTAAATGGCTTATAGTTAAATACAAAAGTTGTCTAAGATTTCCATTGTTCTTGTCAACACTGAAATCAAATTATTATATAATCAGAGTTATGAACTTAAAGATAGAAAGTGTGGTTAAAAATAAGGAAATGATACCCTCAAATTGCCTTAGAAAATGCACACACATCTACTAACTGAGAAGTCCAAGATAAATGTCTATTCAGAGGTACTTTGAAAGAAAGACCTGGCGATCATCTTCTTAAGAAATCAGCCATTAAA
Organism: Tenrec ecaudatus; assembly: GCF_050624435.1. Lineage (NCBI taxonomy): Eukaryota > Metazoa > Chordata > Mammalia > Afrosoricida > Tenrecidae > Tenrec > Tenrec ecaudatus. Next base: position 29,959,720 of record NC_134533.1, on the reverse strand, counting down.
AACCCTCCGGATTACACTTGGACTCTGATTCCCATAATCAGAACCATAAGTCCGAACCAACTCATTAGAAACTGTTTTGACAGCTCCAAATATTTAAAAATTCTATCAGAAACATAATTAAAAAATGTTGATGTGAGAAACTGAGAAGCAGAAAGAGAGTGTATGAGACAAATTCTCGACGCTCATATTTAAGGAGTCGGGAAGCAGATTTGGGAGGAGGAAGACTTTGTGTTCATGAGTTAGAGATGCATCCCAGTCACATTCTCCTAAGTAAAAGTTATTCCCCACGATGTACCCCCATAAAATGCCATTTTTAAGATTCTGCTTGCAAGCACTTGGTTGTTACAATACTCTTGAAGGTTAACTGCTTGAGGCTATCTGTCTGAAAGTTATCTGCCATCAAAAGCAATCAGACCATCTAACCCTAAGTAGGGCCCACTCTCTTCTGATAAGGATCATAGATTATTCCTCAGGAGAATTGCTGAGGAACACTTAAGCCAGGTTAGACATGACCAACTTTAGGCCCCTATCTTTGTGTGAGAACCCGACCATCTTGTTATGTATGTACCTTCCTGTCACATGTATGCCTCCAATGCCTCCCCTTCCTATTGCATGTGTACCCCTAGCTCATCGCCCTTTTGTTATATAGATGTCTCTTATACACCCCTTCCTGTTAATGTCTGAGGGGTACCCAAAAAAACAGAATTGCACTGGGAAGAGTGAAACATTCATAGTATGCATGTTTCCTGCTAGGCCAGCATCAAGCAATATACTCTGAGTTAGTGCACCCAGTGGCATCACCTGGGAAGGTTCTTTCTGGTCACAGTGAGTTCTTTTATAAAAGCAGTTTCACTCAAACCTTGTTTTGTTTTGTTGTTTTTTTTTCGGATGGTTGATTTAAGAAAACAGCATATGTCGTGAAATTTTGTTTCTTGCTTGAGAAAAATGCCATTGAAAGTTTTGTGATGTTGAACACAGCTTACAAGGACAGCACTATGGTAAAAAACTCAAGTGTACAAGTGATTTTCTTGTTTTAAAAACAATGAAATATCAATGGATGTCAAACCTCATTCTGGAAGCCCATCAACTTCCTTAATGGGCAAAAATGCTGACTGGTAGTGTATTTGGAGTTTGTTCCACCAGGTCAGACTCTTAATCAAGCTTTCTGAGGTTCTGAAAATATTGCAAAACAGTATGAAAAAAGAAAGGCCTGTTTTCTGGCAGACAGGGAACTGGTTTTGCCACCACTACAATGTACCCGATTACGCAGCCATCTCAGTGTACCAGTTTTGGGTAAAAAAGCAGCATGCCTCTCTTGTCCCACGCACCTTACTCACCTGATCTCATTCCATGAGACTTCTTTTTGCTTTTGCTTTTAAAAATAAAGATGGACATGAAAGGACAGCAATTTGATGATGTAGAAGAGGTGGAGAAAAAACCACGGGAATTAGTCAGCTATCCAAACAGATGAGTGTGAAAAATGTTTCCATGAATGGAATCACAGATGTGAGAAATGTATTAAGTGCACTGGAGAGTACTTTGAAGGTGATAAGGTTGTTTTGTAAATAAAATAAAATACTTCTCTTAGAAAAAAAAAGTCCAACTTTTTTTGGTTCCCCCTTGTATGTGTGAGACATGACTTGCCTGACCAATATTATATAAACTTGTGAGAGATGCATTCACCCACGCTCTAGTTCCAGTCTCTCTGGGAAGGGTGAGCACTTGCAAGCCCTGTGTGATGTTCATTTAATTTGCCCTTCAATTATACAATCATCCCCCTAGGACCCATTTGGTTGTGGAGGCTGCTCCCCTATGTGTTGGTTCTTGCCAAAGAAAGGCAGTGTGTAAAAATATCACCTATATTTACATAGAGATAATGATATAGGTTCTGCTGATTTTACTTACAAATGGATCATGGCTGAGGTGAGTAGTTTCTGAATTGGTAGTCACACGAGAATCATTCCAAGCATGAAGTATATCTCTTTAAATAAAAATGTTTCTTTATGTAATACGTACTTCAAGGATACATCAAAAAAGCTCGAAAGGGAAATAAATGGTGCAGCAGGTAAACTACCTTAAAGAAGCTGAGGTTTGTGGGTTCTAGATATATATCAGCTAAAAATTAACACTGACATGTTTAATAGGTCACTAACCCATTCTTAAATGTGCTTTTTCTAAAAAAAAATATCAAAAACCAGCTACTATATATACTCAAGTATAAGCTGAGGCACCTAATTTTACCACAGAAAACTGGAGGGCTTTTTCAACATAAAAAAATGTGCTGAAAAAAAAAAGGGAAAGCAAAATGTGCTGAAAAAACTCTGCATATACTCAAGTATATACGGTAATTTTGGTCATAATGGCTGTTCCCTCTTACTTAGGTTAAGGGGTTCAGAAGTTGCATAATTGAAGTGTTATAATATCATTATAATTCATATTATTTAATGGAATTTAAAGGCTAACAAAGGTTCTCAAGATATACCAAACAAGTAAGACTGCTGTAATTGAATGGAAAATGTTATTGGGACGTGAGGAAAAGTGATAGAGTGATAAAACAGTTGGCGTGTAATTGGGAAGCCAGCACATGAAGGATGAATTGCATGAGGAACACAGTATCATGGAAATGCACATGTGAAGTTTGTCGAAATGGCAAATGATTTAATGCATGTATGTGTATCATAAAAAATAATAATAACTACCTATAAGGCTTTATTTCAAATTTCTCCTCTGAGCTACAACCTTAGAGCTAAAATAGTCTCTGCTGCTTATGATATGCATAACTGGTTAAAAAAAATTCTAAATTACAAATGCTTATCCCAATTTATCCTAACAACACATCAGGTGCCAATATAACTCCGTGGTAATAGGAGAGACCTAAGAACTGAGGGGTTAGGGGATTTGGGGGTAAGTAAGGTGCTGGGAAGAGATGATTTCAACCCCTATTTTTCTTAGTAGAGAGGCCCACTTGTTTGTCTTTAAAATAAGGCCCAGACAGAATGCTGTCTCTGGGACTTCTTCCAGATTTTATATGCTGACTCTGAAAAACCCAAAGATACACATCCATCAAACAAAAGTCGCTTCATTGTCCTTTGGCAAGAGGTGGAGTAGCGACTAACATAAACATCATTTTCTCCCTCACGGTTACTTCTTAGGCCATGCCTTTTAATTATTATTCTAGAAACGTCAATGTTTTGAATGTAATTTATGGCACGTCAGACTTCTTTGTGGATCCATATCCCCAGGAAAGAAAAAATCTGAAACATATCATGGTGAATGGTTGCTCTGATTTTACACATCCCATTTGTCCTGTGAAATTTCCACAAAGACAAAACAGGAACAGAAGAGGTCTTGAGCAGGGTATGAGAAGTGATGACTGAAAGGCCATTTCCTCTCAGGGGAGTTTCAGAGGATGCAGGCAATTTAATATGAAAAGGAGTAGTTACAAAGAAGGAAGATAATAGAGCTACATTAATGATGACTGACATCCAGGATGGTTTTCTATTTGATCTAATTTGAATACATAAAATTGATACGAAGGGTCATTGTCAAAGCTCTGTTCCTAAACACCATTATAACAAAAAGCATTTAGAGATTGTTCTTTGAAATGGGTCCTCATATATAGAGGCTTAAAGACATGTATATATGCAAATATATTTATATATGACAATAGGGAATTAGATCTATGTGCATGTATTTATAAGTTTAGTATTAAAGTAGCAAAAGGACATTGGGTCTCTACTCAAGTACTCCCTCAATGCAAGAACACTTTCTTCTATTAAAGTGGCATTCTATGATGCTCACCTTCTTGACACAACCGCTGAAGACAAACGGGTGCATAAGCAAATGTGGCAAAGAAAGCTGATGGTGCCCAGCTATCAAAAGATATGGTGTCTGGGGTCTTAAAGACTTGAAGGTAAACAAGGGGCCATCTAGCTCAGAAGCAACAAAGCCCACATGAATGAAGCACACCAGCCTTTGTGATCATGAGGTGTTGAAGTGATCAGGTATCGGGCAATATTAGAACAAAAAATCCTACCATAGTGAATGTGGGGTGGGGGAGTGCGGAGTGGAGATCCAAAGCCCATTTGTTGGCCACTGTAGATCCCCTTGCAGAGGGGTCTCTGGGAGGAGATGAGCCAGACAGGGTGCAATGTAGCAACGATGAAAAATACAACTTTCCCATAGTTCCTTAATGCTACTTCCACCCCACCCCCACCCCACTATCATGATCCCAATTTTACCTTGCAAGTGTGGCTAGACCAGAGGATGTACACTGGTACAGATAGAAACTGGAAACACAGGGAATCCAGGGTAGATGATCCCTTCGGGGCCAGTAATGTGAGTGGTGATACTGGGAGGGTAGAGGAGGGTGGGTTGGAAAGGGGGAACTGATGACAAGGATCTATATGTGACCTCCTCCATGGGGGATGGACAACAGAAAAGTGGGTGAAGGGAGATGTCAGACAGGGCAAGATATGAGAAAATCATAATTTATAAAGTATCAAGGGTTCATGAGGGAGGGGGGAACTGGGAGGGAAGGGGGAAAATGAAGACCTGATGCCAGGGGCTTAAGTGGAGAGCAAATATTTTGAGAATGATGAGGGCAATGAATGTACAAATGTGCTTCACACAACTGATATATGTATGGATTGTGATAAGAATTCTATGAGCCCCTATAAAATTATTAAAATTAAAAAATTTTAAGTTCTTATAATGTATATGACAATAAAAGAACACTTGATAAAATCAAAGAACTAGCCAAGTGAAAACTTAAAATCAGCTTTTTAGGGGGTGGGTTTAGGCAGGGAGATGGGTGGGTAGAAGGTTGCTTTGTTTTTACGTAGACGGAAATCTAATGAACGTGCTTTATCTCCCTCTGATATATCAGACACTGAAAACTCTGGAGCACAGTTCTACTCTGACAGGCACAGGGTTCCCATATAATGGAATCTACACCATGGGAAATAGCTTAAGTGAATGTACTGATTGTAAGTTATGTTTCATAGGGTAAAGTGGTATCAGAAGTGGAAATGGAGAAAAGAAAAAGAGACACTGAATAATGAATGAATATGTCCCCCAAATTCATACAATAATGAAACACAAAAGTACCTACACAAAATAAGATTAACACATTAAACAGCAATTCATTATGTTGAAGGTCGTATATGTGTTACGACTTCAGGTAAGGACATCCATGGAGCATGGCATTCAACACTATCACATTCACTCTCCTCAAATTTTAGGCTTTTAGTGGAAGTTGAAGAAGCTCTAGTAATAATAGGCCCTCACTTTTAACATAGGGATGTGTCTTCAGAGTTGCCATGGCATTTCCTATTTGCAAAAACACAAAGGGCAATGTGCAAATAATTAGGCTTTTCATCATAGCAAAATCCCTAAAATCTTTTGTTTTTTTTAAAATTTTCTCTTTCATTTAGTATTTGTTTATCCCAAGCCTTCTCCTCCTTATCGACAGGCTCTCAATCTCAAAGGTGAACAATCTTGCCTTGGAAAATGGGATGTCTGTTTGTTGGAAGAGCTGCAGTGCTGAGTTTCTCCCCGATGGACACCTGGCCACAGAGGAAGATGCTGGCTTAGGGAAGTCCAGCTAGTGGCTTAGGGAAGTCCAGCTAGAGGAAAGTGAAATGGCAGGCTGTCCACGTGGGAACTAAAAGAGCATTCACTTAAAGCAGACAGTGGAATAGAAAATTGGCACTTACCATTTGAAAGCATGGAACCATTAGCTTCTGCACCTTTCAATGCATTATTGATTTACAATCCTTACTTTCATTTATTTTCCAGCCCAAAGCCTGTTTCTTATCTTTTTGTTTTTTGGTTTTGTTTTTCCCTTCCTTAAAATTGGCATTCCCCTCTTTTTTTTCCTCCCCTAAACAGACATCTCACAATCTTATCTTTCCCTTTCAGCTTTTAAAAAAATCATTTTATTGGGGCTCATACAATTCGTATCACAATCCATACATACATCAATTAAGTAAGGCATCCTTATACATTCATTGCCCTCATCATTCTCAAAATTTGCCTTCCTGGAATCAGCTCATTTTCATTTTTTCTCTCCCTCTCCCTTCCTGGTCCCCCTCCCTCATGAACCTTTAGTAATTTATAAATTATTATTTTATCTTATCTTACACTGCCCAGTGTCTCTCTTCACCCACATTCCATTGCCCATCCCCCAGAAAGGAGGTCATATGTAGATCCCTGAGATCAGTTCCCCCTTTCTAGCCCCTCTTCCCTCTAGGTATTGCCACTCTCACCATTGGTCTTGAGGGGTTCATCTGTCCTAGATTTCCCGTGTTTCCAGATCCCAACTGTACATCCTCTGGTCTAACCAGGTTTGTAAGGTAGAATTGGGATCATGATAGTTGGAGGGGAGGAAGCGTTTAAGAACTAGAGGATGGTTGTGAGTTTCATTATTGCTACACTGAACCCTGAGTGACTCATATCCTCCCCACTATCCATCTGCAAGGGATGTCCAGTTGTCTACAGATGGGCATTGGATCCCCATCATATACTCCCCTCATTCACGATGATATGATTTTTATTCTTTGATGCCTGATACCTGATCCCATGAACACCTCGTGATCTCACAGGCTGGTGTGCTTCTTCCATGTGGGCTTTGTTGATTCTCAATTAGATGGCCACTTGTTTATCTTCAAGCCTTTAAGACATCAGATGTTATATCTTTTGATAGCCAGGCACCATCAGCTTTCTTCATCACATTTGCCTACGCAGTCACTTTGTCTGCTCAGAGCAGTCAATACACAGAGAAGACAATATGGCCAGACCCACTATGAGACATAACATCCCTCACTAACCCATAGCCCTACAGGGACAACACTGGAGCTACAGTGTGGGAAATGTGCCCGATCTGACCCCACCACACTGAGGTGAAACACTAAGCTTGTGCAACAGAACAGCAAGAGGAGCAGAGCAATGGAGTTACTAGGGAGTACCAAAAGTAGAATTTGGGGCTAGGGCATGGCACTCCATCAGACTTAACCAGAAAACACTTCTAAATGCCAACAAATAGACCTTGAACTATTTACAGGATTTTCTTTTATTTTTTGTCACTGTTGTTTTGGTTTCTTTTGTTGTTTTGTTTTGCTCTGTCTTGTTTTTGTGCATATTATTATATCTGGATAAGATAAGATTAGATAAGATAGATGGCATAAACAATCTGGAGGATGAAACAACATGATGGACAGTTCCAGGGGGTATGGGAGAAGGGGAGGCGGGTAAAAGATGTGGGTGGTAACAAACTCAGGGACAAGGGAACAGCAAGTGATCCAAAATCAGTGGTGAGGAGGGTGTAGGAGGCTTGGTAGAATGTGATCAAGGACTATGTAACTGAGAGGAATTATTGAAACCCAAAATGAAGGTTGAGCATGATACTGGGACAAAAGAAAAGTTAAAGGAAATAGAGGAAAGAACTAGGAGGCAAAGGGCATTTAAAGAGGTCTAAATAAAGGCTTGTGCATATGTAAATATATATATGATGATGGGGAAGTAGAGCTATGTGCATATATTTATAGGTTTAATATTAAGGTAGCAGATGAACAGTGGGTCTCCAGTCAAGTACTCTCTCAGTGCAAGAACACTTTGTTCTATTAAACTGGCATTCCATGATGCTCACCTTCCTGACACGATCGCTGAAGACAACGTTTTTAATATGTGCCAGCACATTCATTCTGACTTCTGCTTCATGCTTTGTCATGGCTGTTATCACCTCTGGATAGACTAGAAGTAAATACAACTTCTCTGGCCCACATCTCATCCATCCAGTTATAGTTAATCCTTTTTAGTAGAGGCAAAAGGACTTGAAAAAACTGAAACCTCCAGGGCAATCTGAACTTCCCAACATAAGCCTCATATGGTTTGTCCTCAACTATAGAGTCCTGCAGAAACTAATAATTGGTAACGGAGTCAGTCTAAGAAGAGGGGGTTTGAGCAAATGATTAAATTGACTCTGCCATTTTCTTTAAAGCCATTGCTACTTGTGGTCCCTGTGACAAAGACTATTAATAGAATCTGTGCGTGTTTCATAAATCTGGGAGATAGCATTCATGTTCATTACTCATAATTCAAAATAACAGGATTTCAGAGTTGTAAGTGATGGTAACTACTTCACACATGTTCATCTGGTAAATGCTTCACCATTAGGGGGCATTTTTTAGGTTAGGAAATCATCTGAAGCCTAATGAATAAACAAACCAAACCCATGTCCATCAAGTGGATTCTGACTTCAGCAACCCTATCAATCTTTATGGAAGCAAATAACTTCTTTCTATCTCAGAGCATTTGGCAAGTTTGAAGAGCTAACCTGGCAGTTAGCAGTTTAAAGCATAAACACTTAACACCAGAGTGTTAGTAGATATGAAAGATAAAGTGGAATAAATTCATTTGGTTTAATAAACTATTATCATTTTAGTGTTATAAAATATGTTTTCATGTATCTTATAATTCAACTCTAAAGGTATTTCTGAAAAGCAAGTCTAGAATATTTTTTGAAAATGAGATGAAACCACATTAATGAGAATAGCAAATTAAAACAAAACAACACTTTAAATTGCAATCCTCACTGAGCAGACTCTGCTATGCAAAATAATACTTTGCATACTTGATGAGGGTATTAACTTAATCTTCTATGTTAGTCAATGTAGCAATGTTTACAAAGATACATATGATAAATATACATATACTTATGCTCATTGAAGAATAATTTGCATTGTAGGCATTTAATGCTTCATTATCTTGGATTTCTACCTTATAGGTGGTCTACAATGCCTATTTTCTTATCTGGATGAGAAGTTAGAGACAGGGTAGCCTCCCCTTTGAATATCATCTGTGTCCTCTGAGCAGCAGGCAGGCAATCACTAATCAACTGCCCCGGTGTACCGGAGAGAAAGTCGAAGAGTTAACCTTGTTATAAAATGAGTCAAGAGACCACAGAACTATGATGAGTGATTTGAGAAAGAACTTGAAAAAAGCAAAAATATAATAATCATCACAATGTATTGAGCAAATTACTTAGATCTCATTTTTCCTACTCTAATTATTAAATTTTAACTTCATTTAAAATATACTCATGCAACAACTCATTGATGTCTCACAATCAGTCCAGTTTTGTATGCCCTTATTTTTGTTCTGATTGCTCATAAATTATTCTTGTTACAGAAATATCCAATGGTTTTAAATAATATGAACTAATGTGAAAGACCCTTTATATCATAGAACATGTCATGGTTTACTACAGATGACAGGTACAGTGAATGGTCCATAATTAAATTCCCCTTGGGCAAAATGAAAGTAGCAAACAATAGAGTTTTTAAAAGTTCAGTGTTTCCAGGATTCAGTAGATTAGAAAGGAGTTAGCAAGCAATGAAAGGAAGAAGACAGGAACAAAATATGCAGCATAAGAAGAAAAAGAGGCCTACCATCAATTTGTAGGAAACTAACATTTTAAAAATACCTGACAAGGTTCCAAATCATGAGGGCCTGCCCATTAAATGCAATGATAGTATATTCGCAGAGTTGGCACTTAGTGAACTCAGCTACACGTTTATAATTATCACACAGCTATATAATCTATGTTGTTATGCTAATTAGTACACTTCTGTCTGGATAAGATAAGAGATGGTCCCCAGGAGTGAATGCAGGCTCATGATTCACAGGCTGCATTCTGCTAAAGTCAGGTGGGATTTATGCATTATGACAAAAATTGGGTGTGAGTTTCAGTCTCGTCTTCTTCCTGTAGGTACAGCATGCCCTTCAAGTTTTATACATCTATTCTTACAGTTTGGAAGAACTTTGATGTGAGTCCAACAATTATACATTGTTTAGCAGTTCATTCAACACTGTGAAATGATATTAATGAATATGTTATTAGAGATTGTATTGATGTATGTGAAATGGCATCTCTTTGTTACATAGTTTACTAGAGAAAACATCCATGGCCACCCATTCCTTCTATTGTTCAATCTTTACTTTTAAAATAGTGAAGTAGGGGTAGTGATAGAATTCTCATCGTGGGGGAGATGCAAGTTCAGTCCCTAGCCAATGCCCCTGTGCTCAGCCACCACTTGTCTGTCAGTCATGGCTTCTGTGTTGCTATGATGCTGAACATGTTTCACCAGAGATTGCAGACTATGAAGCACTACAAGAAAGGTCTGGTAATCCACTTCCAGAAACGAGCCCATTCAAACTCTATGGATTCCAACAGTCCAGTCTATAGTGGTTCATAAAATGGTATAGGTTGGACAGTGTTTTGTTCTATTGAGTATGAGTCTCCATGAGACTGATGTTGAACACCCAGCAACTAAGATTAACACCCATTTCAAAATATATTATCTTGTCACTGTAGAAGTTAAAGAATAAATTAATAAATTGGACAGGGCACTAGCAAACAATCTTCACTAGAGAGGGAAAGACTGTCTTCACTTTTTCTTTGATTGCACTCAGTCTTTAATTCTCATGTCCCATGAGCTCAGGCAGCCCACGTCTTCAGTTTGCATCCGTTGCCTAAGCCAAAGGAAAGGCAACTGCATCTTCCCTAATGATCATGTCAATGAGGAGCAGTGGGAAAAACGCCCCATCATAAAAACATATGGTACTGTTCTAATTCTTTGTTAAAACACATGTTTCAGGGACACAATCCTATCCATTCAAGTCCCTCAGCAATAAAGCTTTTTATTTAATTAGTCCCTGTTGGGAAAATGCATTAATGTCGGGGATCTCTTAGTTACAAATAGGCAGGCTATTATTGCCTCCTGTAAGCTTTCCAAGACATCTCGTGCAAATTAATCACAAAAGAATTAAAGAAAATATGTTTCGTCCAAAGGTTCATTATCACTCCAGTGAGCCTACAAAGGAAGTGCCACAATGCGCCACTTCTACTGATAAAATCACAGGAAGTCAGGTGCCCAAGTTATTTAAACAGAGGTCTTCCTGTACTTAGAAAAGGCCACAATATGCGCTATTGATTCACTCAAGTCCATTTGATGAAATGCTGTGTGCCTCTATCTGCTACTCCTTCCAGATGAAGGTTTCTTAGACCCCCCTGCCCAGGCAGCCCCAGGATTTCTAGCCGCATGAATACCTTTGTATGTGGGTATAGAGAGCACATGCCTACTTTTGAAAAACAAAGCAAACCTGCCCTCGAGTGGCTCTGCTTGGGCTACCCACAAGGATGCGCTGGCTTGGGGATGATGCAGTGTGGGCTCAGTCTGGTCCACGAGTCATGACCTCGGGCTCTCAGCTGATGGGCAGAGTCTCCACAGGCCTCTCTGCTCTGACCAGCCTTCCCTCTGACAGTGCCGGGCCCAGGCAGTGGCTGCTCTGTGGACTGCTTGGGACTGGCAAGCCAGAGGGCAGGGGTGCCCTCTCAATTACTTCCTGGACCGTTTTCAAAATGAAAGCAGCTTTGACAGAAATAAAAAAAGAAAAACAAAGCAAAATAACTTGCTCTGTGTGATTATGTACAAAGATGATAAAATTGTGTAATATTGTAATAACCCCTTTCTATGAAAAGTCCTTTTTTCATATATTTTATATTTCAAATTTTCAGTAATTTTCAAATAAATGAACTGTTGCAATGTTTATATGCCTAAGAAGACCAATACATGTGGCTTTTGACGAATATGGGGAAAGTGACAAGCGAGGATTAAGACTGGAGAAAAAAAAAGGAAAATTCTCTACAGATAGATCTTCATCCACTCTACATGGAAATTTATTATGGTTTCTGAAAATTCCTTAAGTACTCTCAGAAGATCTAAAGAGAGAAAAAGTGCTAATGCAGGATTGGAGGAACCAGGAAGTGAATAATCTGGCATTTTTTCCTTTGTCTATAAAATACACCTGCATTTCACAAAGTTCACCTGCTAATACATTGAAGTCCAGAGTGATGTAGACTAGAGGACGCAAAGCATCCAGATGGAGTGCAATGACCGCCTCGTGCTGAATACACTTCTGTTCTTGTGGATTCCACAGTGATCATGGATGTTCCTTAGATGTTTCCTTACTGGAACCTGTGATGGGAAAATACAGCCAGGATGCTCTGGACTGGAATAGGGCAAAGCTTTGACTCGTGCATTTTGATGTGTTATCAAAAGGGACCAATCCCTAGAGGAAGACATTATGTTTGGTAACGTAGAGGGTCAGTAAAAAACGGAAAGACCTTCAATAAAATGAATTGACACCATGGTTGGAACAATAGGGTCAAACATGGGAGTTGTGGTGAAAATGATGCAGGACCAGGCAATGTTTTTTCTTTTGTACAGAGGATCACAATAAGTTCATTTGAATCAATGGCACCTAATAACACTAGTTCTTTATTTATAGTTATATATTCAAATTAATGTAAAGGGTCAACCTAGGAGAATACAGTTATCAGCCTTGGGCTCCACGCCCCCCCACACACTGCCCTCCTCTTTCACGTGGTTAATTGCTCATTTTACATTTGCAATTGGGTTAAAGAAAAAAAGTTTGTACAGGAAGCAGACAGGACACCAATTACACTAACTCCCATGAAGAACTCACCAAGGCACATAATAGTTAAATTATCCAACTTTGAGGAAAAATAAAATTTTAAGAGCAGCAAGAGTAACAAAGATGGTTACATACAATGGTGCTCATGTAAGAATATGCTCATACCATGAAGAGGAGGAGAAAGTGGAGTAACATCTTCTGAAAGCTGAAAGAAACAAAATGCCACCCCGAGAACCCTCTACCTTGACAAACTATCTATTATGGCAGACAGCGAGCTAAGAGACTTTCAGGACAATGAAAACTCCAAGAATGGTCCATAACACACCCGACCCTGTGGAAAGTGCTTGCTAACTCACTATGGTCAAAAGATAAATATCCACCAAACACTATCAGGACACCACCATACAACACAACGTCAATGTACTAAAGACGATATACTAAAAATAATTACCAAGATAGCATGGTCTCAGAGGGGAACGAAGGAAAGAATTAAGCCCCCCACACAAACACAGCAATTGATATGAAGGCAGATAGGAGAACAGCCAACATAAAACATATGAGATGACAGCAAAGAACCCACAGCTGGTGATAATAACTCGACTCCTCCATTAAAAGACAAAGGCTAGAAGACTGGCTCATAAAACATAACCCATCACTCTGTTGCCTGAAAGGGACACATCTTAATCTTGCAGACAAAAATAAACTAAGTATAAAAGGTTGGCATAAAATATACCAGACAAACGTCAACTTATAAAAAGCAAACCTAATCTCCAACAAAATTGATTTCAAGGTGCATTCATAACAAGAGACAAAGAGGAGCACTATATAATACTAAACGGATTAGCAGATGAAGAACCGGTGAACACAATAAATATATACATGCCTAATAAGAGACCTATGAAATTCATCTAACTATTCAAAAGATAATAAAAAGAAATCACAGATTCAACAATCATAGTAGGTGACTTTAATACACCACTATCAGAGAAAGATAGATCATTGGGAAAGAAGCTCAGCAAGGAGGCTAGAGAGCTAAACACTACAATTAGGCAAATGTACACGATAGACATTTAGAGTGCTTTTAATTCAAATGAAAAAATAAATCACATTCTTTTCAAGTGGACAAATCATTTTTAAAAACAGACCACATGGTGGGGCAGAAGCTGAGATTGAGTAAATTCAAGCACATAGAAATTACCTGGATGGCCTTCTGGGATCACCATGTCATAAAGCTGGAAATCAATAAAAGGATGACCAGAAAAACAAGCGTAGATAATAAGAAGATGAATAACAATCTTCTGTGACATCAATGGGTACTGACCCAGATTAAAGAGGAAATTAGGAAGTTTTTAAAAACTAATAAAATGAGAACACAATGTACCAAAAACTATGGGTACAGCAAAAGTAGTTATTAGAGGAAGCTTGATAGCAATAAATACATACATGAAAAAGGAAGGTTGACTAATGACTGGCACACTATTATAAAACCTCCAGCGACTAGAACAGAGTTAACAACACAACCCCACTAATGACAAAAGGAAAGAAATAATAAAAATCAGGGCAGAGTTTATTTAAAAAATGGGAAGACAGAGAACAATGCAAAAAATCAATGCTGAAAAAGATATCAATCTTACCCAAAGTACTATATAAGTTTAATGTTATCCTGATTCAAATGCCAACAACCTTCTTCAAAGTTGATCACCAATTTCATAGGGAGGGGAGAGGGAAGAAGCCCAGAATTATCAGAAAACTCCTCAGGAAGAAAGACAATACCGGAGAGCTTGCTTCGCTTGACTTTAAAACCTCCTACATAGCCACCGTGGTAGCTGGAATAATGACAGATACCCAGACCAATGGAAAAGAACAGAAACCCCAGAAATAAAACATTGAGCATATAAACAAATGGTCTTCAACAAGGGCTCCAAAAGCATCAAGTGGAAGGTGGATGACCTCCTTATCTAGTGGTGCTAGAAACGATGGATATCTACTTGTAGAAAAATGAAACAAGATGTTTACTTCACCCCGTACACAAGAACAAACTCAAGGTGGATCACTGACTTAGAAATAAAACCCCAAACTATCACGATCATCAAGGAAGCAAGTAGGACAAACCTAAGAACCTTGCTTTGGGGAATACATAAGCTAACTGCCGTAGGGAGGGACACACACACACACACACACACAGTCGACAAATGGGATATACTAAGGATAAAACATGTGCCTGTGTTGAAAACTTCACCAAGAGAGTAACAAGAGAACCCACAGGCTGAGAGACTTTTAGCAATGACACAACAAAGGGCTTATTACTACAATCTAGATTACCCTCTTAGTCTTCAAAAAGAGGAAAACAGTTAACCCCCTGAGGAAGTAGGCAAAGACCTGGAAAGAAGTTTCACTAGGGAGGAGACCTGAATGGCCACCAACATGTGAGAAAATGCTCTTGATCATTAGCCATCAGAGAAATATAAATTAAAAAAAAATATGAGATACCACCTAACACCCTCGAGGATAGCCGAAATCAGAAAATCAGACAGCAACAAATGTTGGAGGGGTTGTGGCAAGATAGGATCTCTTCTACACTTCTTGTGGTGCTGTAGATCATACAGCCTCTGTGGAAAGCAATCTGGCGATATTTAAAGCAAATGAAAATTGAGCTACCTTATGACCCAGCTATCCCTCTACTGGGCATATACCCAGAAAAGGTAAGAAATAGACCAAGACCAGTCATCTGTACACCAGTGTTTATTGCAGTGCAATTTCACAATTGCAAATAATTGGAAACAACCTAAATTTCCATTGATAGATGAGTGGATTAGAAAACTGGTACATACACACAACGGAGTACTATGCATAACGAAAAAGCACTGATGATCACCTGAAGCACATCATCTCATGGGAAGAATTGGAGGAAATTATACTAAGCGAAGTTAGCCAATCACAAAAGGACAAGTACAACAATAGCTCTTGGAAGTAAGTGTGATCAGCACAGTGGGTATAGAACTAAAGCCTCCATCTCACTCTCTATAGGTTGAGGTACAGGCAGTTGGGTGGGAGACAGACCAAACCCAAGGATGTACAGTTATCCCAACACAAAGAAGAGAAAGGTGGTAAGATGAAGGAAGAAAAGGAGGGGGGGTGGAGGCAGATGATGGCACTGGGGGAGAAGGGCACGAACCAACCCATGAGGAGAGTATTGGTTATGTCTCCATAGAATTGGGGTGTATATGCAGACTCCACCATGGTGCACCAAACCTTGAGGGCAACATAACTACAGGGAGTAACTCACGAAAAGAGTGGGCCACAGTGCTGGCTGCCATCAAACCCAAATAACTTCCTCCCTAGAAGTCTGTGCTACAGAGGACAACACTAACCCAGCAGGTTTAGAGAGGGGCTGACCTGCACTGCCCACACAGAAGCAAACCAAGAAGGATAAATGAGAGAGTATGGGTCTAGACCCCTGCTCAGCACACCAAACCCAGAGGACAACTTCTCTGCCTGGTGTTGGAGCTGCTAGTGTAGAGAGGACTGTAGGGCTGGCAATAGCAGGAGCCATGATGTGCTCTCACTGGAGCATCCTGCAACAGAGGACCACTCTGGGGACACAGCAGGGAGTGTGTCCGGTCTGAACCACCCACAATGGAGTGAACTAAGAAAGGAACACAACAGATCAGCAACAGGAACAAATCAAAGCCACAAATCCCCTAGGAGGGGCAATGCCTGGAATTCTCCCAGGATGAGTTGAGAGACAGTTATAAAGGTCAGTGGACAGACCTGGAATTATGTGTGCTTCCCCCCTCCCTCCCCTCCCCCGACCCTATCTATTATCTTCTTTCCCTTCCTCTCTTTATTCAGTCTTTCATTATTCTTTTTGCTTTGTCACCATTATTATTTATTTGCCTACTTAGGGAAGCAAGCTCAGGTAGAAAGCAACTGGACCAAAGGTTCCAGAGGAACTTTGTGGGAATAAGATATTGGGGAAGGGAGGGGTGAGAAAACAATACCATAGACAGGGGAAAAACTAGGGAATAAAAATCAACAATGAGGAGGACATAGAGATTCTGGGAGTGTTGGAGCAATAGCAATCTAGCTGAGTGGGATTACTAAAAGGCAGAAGGGTGAGCGTGATGGTGGGCCAGTAGGAAGGAAAAAGGAAACAGAGGAAAGATCTCAGAAGCAAAGCTATGGATAGAGCTATAAACATGTGTGTAAATACATTAATTCACAAAAATAGAGGTATTCATATGACAATACATTGGGGTAGTGGATGGACTTTGGGCTTCTGCTCAAGCCTTGCCTCAACTTGAGAACATTTTGTTCTAACACCTTGACAGTCTGTGATGCTCACCCTCCCGGCAAGATCGCTGAAGACAAAATGGGTGCATAAGCAAATGTGATGAAGAAAGCAGATGGTGCCTGGATACCAAAAGAGAGCCCATCTGGGTTTTTAAAGGCTTGTAGTTAAACAAGTGTTCATCGAAGAGAGAAGCAACAAACCCACATGGAAGAAGCAGACCAGTCTGTGCTATTATGGGTTGTCAGTGATGGAATCAGGTAACAGGCATCAGAAGACCCAAAACAAATAAACAACAACAACAAAAAAAAACATTTTGTTGAGAATGAGAGGTTTCAGAGCAGAGACCCCAAACTCATCTGTAGTCAATGGGACGTCCCCTCACAGAAGGGTCACAACGAAGGGATAAGTTAACCAGAGCACAGTATAGTACCGATGAAACACAATATTCCTCTGGTTCATTTAGGCTTCCTCACTCTCCATTATCATGACCCCAGTCCTGTCTTTTACTGCAGGCTAGACTGGAGCATGGACACAGGTACAGATAAGAGACACGCAGAATCTAGGAACAGGAATGAGAGTAGTGATACCACGATAGGGGGAAGGTGAGGAGAGGAGGGAAGGAAGGGAGGACCCAATCACAAAGATAGACACATTACCAACCAACCTCCCTCCCTTCCCCCTGCTTCCCTGGTGCTGGGGGATGAACAATAGGAACTGTGGGAGAGGGGGAAGGAAGACAATGTAAGATATTCAAATAATATTAATTTATAATTTATCAAGGGGTTCTGAGGGTGTAAGGGGAGGGAGGGATGGAAAAAGAGAAACTGCTTCCAAGGGCTCAAATAGAAAGTAAATGTTTAGAAAATAATGATGGCAACATATGTACAAATGTGTTTGATACAATTGTTACATGAATTGTTATAAGAGTTTTAGGAGCCCCCAATAAAGTGCTATTTTAATAAGAAAATGAAAAAAGAAAGAAAAAAGTAAGTTATTTTCTTATTTCATCAAGAAGCTCTAATCCTCTAAACATTCTTAGAGTATGCCCTAATAAAAAAGGCCTTCAACAAATTCATGGGAAAGTTCCATGTCCTTTAATTTCATTTTCCCAAAACTTCTCTGAAGCCCTCCAATACAATTAAGAATGGTGTATGGTCTTTCCAACATGTAGTCAAATATAGTCCACATTTTACTCCTATTTTTAAAATTTTATTATTGAAAACCAAATGTTATGTATCATTCATTATTGTATTATTTTAAATAATTATGAAACCAATAGTAATATTTCCAGGAAAAAGTAGAAGATGAATAAAATAAAATTGTTCTTTATTACTGCGGGTTATTTGTCTAAAATAGGTTCGTAAGGTGGCAGCCATGTGGCCTGGTGAGACACAATAGAAAGGTTAAATGGCAAAATATAATGGATTTATCTTTTTTCATTTTTAAGTTGAAGAGATTAAAAATATTTCAATTATTAGAAATCTCATCTCATTCAGCTTTGAAAGAAAGTACTAAAATATTGGACAGTAAAAGCCTTCTCAGAAACACTATGAAAATAATGTATTTCTTAGTGGCATTAGTGAGTTTCAGGGGCCCTTGACAGTAAGCTAAGTGTGTTTCTTTCAATAAGGTTCCCTAAGGTCAAAATGAAACCATCAGGTATACCATGTTTTATTTAGACAAATGGAAGAAAAACAGCACAGAACTTTCAAATCAAATAATCTAGTATATAGACAACTCATAATCATCCTATCAACAAAAAATGAAGAATTTATTTAGCCAGAAATTTCATGGTAAACTTTGCATGTATTAAACTCATTTAATGCTCACGACAAACCTATGAGGTGAGCACTATTATGAGGTCACCTCATTTTACAAAGAAGGAAAGGGAGGCAGAAAGAGGTTCATGAAACCACCCAGGGCTATGCTCATCATAAATGACAGAGCTGCAATTTGAACCCAGAAAACTGGGGAAGAGAACATGAGCTTCATAAGAATGTGTAGGGAATATTTAAAAGCATCTTGTATTAGGTAGGGTTTTCTAGAGAAGCAAGACCAAGATACTTATAATTATTTTTGTAAAATGATACATTTTTTATAGCAAAAAGGAATATAACAGCCAACTAATGCACACAGGAGTACCTAGATTTCAGTACAACTCACTTTTGTGGCCCATTTAATATTCTGAAGAGCCTTCCAACTCAAAGGGCCTAAGACTAAGGAAGCAGGCCGTAGAAAGATGAAGTGGTGAGATATAGCAGAGGCCAGTAGCGCCTGGGACAGAAAGCAAAAATGCTGCAAGTAGATCACTAGGAGTAATAGTGAGCAGGGCCACTCCAGCTTCCACCCGATGGTTCCTGGACCCATGAATCAAATCCTGGTTATTGGAGATACATCATCCCTGGTCTTCAGTGAATAAACAGGAAGTGGGACAAAGCAATATGTTCAAGCCACCTAAGAACAAAGACGCTTCAAAGGAAGAAACTGAAGAGGTTCTAAGGGCAGCCAGCATGGAAAGTGACCATTAGGTTCCAGGAAATCAAGGAGAGGTCAGGCATATGTTTTCTGTCAGAGAAACTCCCTAGCCATCTGTGTTAGGTTGGGTTCTCTAGAGATGCATAGCCAGTGACACTTGTGTATGTTTGTACATAGAAAGGGATTTGCATAATTCAAGAAATAAGGAAGTCCGGTCTGGTTCAAGTCAGACTGCTCCTGACTTCCAGAAGCTGATGAACAGGAAGCAGGATGAAGAATCAGAGAAAGGGGATGGGAGGGACAGGTTGGTGGATGCAGATGAATCTGAATCAGCCAAATGAATCCACTGTGGATCACCCATTGATGGCTCCTGGGATTGGCAGGCTAAGCAAAATATAATTCAGAAACCAGTCACAAGATCCAATTCTGGAAGAAGGTGAAGGGTTAAAAGAGATTTTGACTATCTTGTGTGGTTCTCTCTTGTACAAAAAACATGCCCCCAAAGAGGGGTCATCAATTTGAAGCCCCTTGATTGGTTGGGCTCCATCACCAACCTTACCCAAGAGGGCCTAGTTGACATACTTCCTGACATTATTCCACCTCACAAACGAGGTTCAATCAAAACAGTGGCTTCTAGGGGAACTTGCTAAGCCAGTTAAATCAAGGCAGAAAGGTCAGATCAGAAGGTTATGGTGACTATTTTTTGGTATCTGAAGAGGTAATCTTAATAGATTTTTGCCAAAGCACACAGGATGATGATGAAGGCTTATTATGAGGAAATGTTAAGATATTTGAAAATGACCTTACTGAGAACGAGGCGAGAGAAGTTTGTTTCTATTTTCCCCATCATGATAATGTAGCTGCTAATTCTTTGAGGTAGGAAGAGGCAAGAATGGCGGTCCAATGAGAATTTCATGAGGAACCCCAGTGAAATGCCATCCATGATACTGCTCTGATCTTACCTCTTCCTAGTCCCCAAATGTAAAGCACATTTCAAAGGAGTGACAGGTTAGTCCCTTTGATGCCATGTGTATGGGGTGTAAATTGAAGGGCCCAGATATGGGGTAGGGTTAGGGAAGTTCCTTCCTGAACTATGTTGACCCTGCCTTCAGAGGAAAATAGACTTCGAAGGAGGATATGTTAAGAAACAATACCTTTGCATTTTGCTTTTGTTGTTGGTGAGTGATTTTGTAGAAATACTCATTTTTAATTTATTCTGGAATATTCTTAATTTCAGAAGAAATAATAGAATTGTCGAAATGTTTCAAAAGAGAACTAATTATATGCTTGGGTTTCTGGAAATTTTTTTCAAAGTGGAACATCTAAATTAAAGGGCACAAAAACTTAAATCAGCTAAGCAGGCTTATAGCAATAAGGTAAGACCACAACCTTTATTTGACCATGCAAAAAGTATGGTTTTAGATTTTACGTGTATAAATAAAAATATGGCAAACTCTCTATAACCTTGACCTTTGAAATGATGATAAGATAGGAATAATTTTCTGCCCAGAATGATAGTTTTCTTTCTCTATTTTTGGAACTAGAGAATTAGGCTGCTTTGTTACTGTACCCGGACATAGGGGATCTAGTTTGTGGAAATGTGTTCATTGTATTAGTGCATTTTTCTAGTCACGTTATATGGCCAAAGGAGCCCTGGTGACAAAATGACCAACCAAAATACGAAAGGTTCTGACCCACTTGAGTCTCACAGAAGAAAAGATCTGTGATGTGCTTCCATTGATATTGCAGCCTGGGAAACCTTCCGTGGCGATTCTAGTTTGTCCCCTATAACGTCTGTGCATAAGAATTGACCTTGCGGCACACAACGCCACCAAGCAGAGCCTGGGCAAGGATGTGGTGAGTGTGTGAGGGAGGCAAAGTTCCTAGAATGGAAGCAAGGGATGAGTTATAGTAATGCAAGGTCTTCCCTGGATGACACCAGAGTGTAGAAGAGAACTGCCCAGATGTGCAAAGCAGCATGGACACGCATGTCTTAAGGCAAATGCCAATGCATGTAGTACACTTTGAGCTAATAAATTCATATATGCACCTAAGGACATGCTGATAGTTAAAATAATGAATGGACATGAGGTAAGAAAGTAAAGCAATCCAATTAGGTAAAAGAGACCACTCTAGCCAGGTTCTGAAAGAGATAAATAAATTGATCAATGCAACCAATTAACTTAGCTACTTGCATAGTGAGACTCACTAGGGCAAAACACAGATCCATTAGAAAATGTATAATAAATCGATCGTCTAAAATACTGACGTTCGTGAGTACAGAAGGAAGCCATCAGAATGAGAGTTAATGAGTTGACCTGGGAAAAGTGGAACACGAATGAGGCAGATTTGGATGGGCCTCCAAAGATATTAGTCACTGTTAACTACGGAGTCGGGCAATAGCTTTGCATAACATGTATTCATGAACTAGGCACAGGAGAGTTATTTGGGCAAGGTGGGGTTTCCTTCAGAAGGGATCATTTAAACAATGGTAGCAATCATCAAAGGATAAATAATTTAAAAGAAGGGTAATTAGCCAAACAAGGAGTAGAATTTTTTTTAGAAACAGAAGAGCTGGAGAGGTTCTGGAGAGAAAATAAATGACACTGGATTTCTGCGCTTAGTGCTTCTGATTGGGATGCAGAAATGGAATGGAGAGTGCCAGCAAGAGGACGAAAGAGAGTAAATGAGCTTGGTCCTTGTAGATCATGGTATATTTTAGATTTAGTGGAGATATCAGAGAAAAATATCACATGGAAAATTATGTCCTGAAGTGTTGGTGGGAAATAAGAGTTGGAGATGTAGATTTGGAAATCCTATGTATTTTGGACATTACTGAAACCATGAAAGCAAAGACACATACTGTAGATCTGTGGTAGAGGCTTAAAGATCATCCAGTTATTTCGGAGAAGGAGGAGAAACTGCTGGAAATTTAAGAATGAATATCCTATTTTATGGGCTAAGATGACAACTTTGATGTGAGCCAAAATATATTTCCAGCTTACAAGGACTCAATACATATAAAAGTGAGTAAAAAGGAAAGGGGTGGATGAAAAATTGCTGTATGTCCTCTAAGAAACTCGTGTGTACTTTTTGCTTCAGGACATTTAGTCTTTCTCTTGATCTTTTAGCTAATATTAGCCTTACCTGTAAATAAATTTCCGAAGCTAGCTTGCCATTTACCTTGACCAACAAGAAAAATGTGTTTAAATGATGATAAGCTTCCTGGAGACAGAGGCCCATTATATGGTGGATACAGACAAAGTGTTTTACCACACTATACTCCATCTAAATGACAAATAACAAATTAGAACATTACCATTGTTATTTAGCTAAATTCCCATAACTGTGTAGGAGTGTAGCTCAGATGTAGGGTTACTATTATTAATTACAATCTCTCTCTCTTTTTTTTTAAAGGAAAAATTGCAACTTGAGGCTGATTTCCATTGGGTCGATAAGCTGTATCCTCAGCTCTTTTCCCCAACACGTGCAGTTTTCAAGTTTCCTCACTTGAGAGAATCTTTGTCGGCTAAACAAAGGGAAGGAGCAGAGGTCTGCATGGACAAGATGCTGACTTGCAGGACACAACTAGTCCACATCAGCCACAAAAGCTTAATGAATCGCTTTCTTGCCTGCTTTTGACCTTGTCAGGGATGCTATGTGTGCGGCAATCAAGAAACCTGTGAGGCCATATGCTGTGGGCCAGCCTCTGACCAATTTTCCCTGTCCAGCTGTCACTCAGAAAGTAACACAGCACACTCAGAAACGTTTACAGTGCACGCAGGGCTCCTGGACTTGGGCCACAGGGGAAACTTACTGAAAAGCGGTGCTACAATCGTTCGAGTTAGTTCTTGATTTATATCTTGGAATTTAGGATCTGTGCAGAGTTTTAGATATTTTATTTCTCCATTTATTTTGTCCACAAATTCTCCTTCACTATATAAAGGGTAGTGGAACGATCCTGCAGCATGATAAAATGGTAGATACATGACACTATTCATTTGTCAAAACTCATGGACAACATTGATAACAATAAATCCTAATATAAACTATGGACTTCAAGTAATAGTAATGTAATAATATCGGTTCACTTGTAACAAGTGTTACATATTAATGCAGAACCTTAATAATAGCAGAGAGTGTGCCAGGGATGGGAGGAGTGATATTTCTCTATAGTTCCTTTTCCATGTTTCTGAAAACCTAGAATTGCTCTAAAAAATAACTGTCTGTGCATTAAAATATAAGGAAGAAAAGCATATCATGAAATAAATTACTACACAACAGAAAAACAATAGCAAGTGTATGTTTCTCTGCCTACACCTCCTAGAATTAACCAGTATTAGCAAGTTCATTTGTACCCCTACAGAAAAGCTATATATTTATAGATAAACACCATATAATATCATTTATAGTAAAATCAAACCATATTGCTTTCATAACTCTGGCTTTGGTTATAGTCAATGAAGGCACCCACTGAGGCCATAGATGGTGCATTCTTCATCAGCATAAATACTTGGTGACTGCCTCTTCATGACTGTGAGGGATTTGCCCCAATGACATCACTCTTGGCTTAAATCTACTCCTTTGAAATGCCACCTCCAAGTCAAGCTTCCCGTCTAAGAAGGAATATCATTGTTATCTTTTGTATCTTCCTGGCAATGGCTTGATGAACCAGGCACATTAATACCCTCCTCCTCCTCCTTCTCTTCCTTTCTCCTTCCCACTGCTCCTTCTTATTTGAGGTGTGAGGAAATGAAACATTCGGGGCACTAGTCCATTTAGTTGTAATTTATGATCCCAGGCTAACTTCCTGCTCCATGATGTCAAACTGCATCCCATGCAGATTAAAGCAAGAAAAGAGTAATCTGCCCACTTTACAGTTGCTTTCTCCTGTGTAGTTCTCTTAGCCATTTCAGGAAAAAAAGTAAACTGGTTTACAAAATTTTTCAAAGACACCTCACTGAATACAATACAGCTGTCTCTACAGCTACCAATCAGCTGTGTTATTTGCATTTGTTTATTCTAATTAGCTGCATCCGACCATGATCTTGTTTCTGAAGTAGGACATTCTTTACTGCCCTGCCTTTCTTAAGGTCTTTTCTCCAAGCAGGGACCTTTTCCTTCACTATCACTGACATAAACCATACTCTTCTTTCCAAGTAGCTGACCGTAGTTGGAATCATGACTGAGAAGTCCTTCCATATTTCCACAATTACAGTGAATTAAACTTTCAGCAAAGGAAAATCAAGCATTTAGATAAAGTAAAACTAAACAAAAAAAAAGTTGTCAAGTCAATTCTGGCTCAGGGCAAACCCAAAGTGTATTAGAGTTGAACATCGCTTCATAAAGTATTCCTTGGCTTAATTTTCAGAAGTGGCTTCGCAGATCTTTCTGATGAGCCAACCCTGCTAGATGCGAACTTCCAACTTCCAGTTATCAACTGAGTGTATTGACCATTGCAGTTCACAGGGACATCAATGAATTCCTTTTCTTGCACATGGAAATCAAATATGTATATTAAAATAACAACAAAACTAATCATCTTGCAGAATTCCCATTCTGTCACATTAATTCTCTTGCAGGATGCCCCCCACACCCACACATATTCACAAACCCACACATATATAGCACACATATAGAGCCAAATTTCCCATTCTATTCCTGTGTATTAAGGTTATTCACTCATATCTTGTCTCCCTAGTTCATTGTAAACTATTATTATGCAAACCACATGATATTGTGCCCAGTGGTGGGACTTAGCCATTGATTCATTGCCCTAATGACCATTTTAAGGATAAATATGTATACCAAAAGGATGTCGACTTTTTCAGATAGTTAATACCTCATAAGAACTATAAGCTATTTGCACAAAACTAGATTTTAAGAGTTTTAGAATATTAATGAAAAATTCAGTCATAACTTACTAAAACAATAAAAGTTATTTAAGGTATTTCCATGTTGCTCCTTGATTGGTGTCTTTATTTGCAATATTCTTCACTTTTATCCAAGCATCATTGATTGCGCGATTTGTCCTTCATCATGTTTTCACTATAGGAGGAGGATCTCCTTCCCTTAGAAGTAAGTCAATTAGACAACAGTCATTGTGTTTGATATATCAGAAAAACTTAGGCGACTTCTCTTCTCTGAACACATCATGTTCATCTTGGAAAAACCCCTTTCTGTGTCTGCTGAACTTGCAGCAATGGTCTGGCAATATTTTTAGCTCTTTGCACACTTTTAGGAATTGCATGATTCACTAATAATATCCCCTGGGAATCTGGGCATAACACAAAGCTGACATAAACGACAGTGTGTCATTCTCTAGTTGCCTGGCTCTTTTTCTCATTATATTACATTTTTGCTTACTGAAATTAGGAACACAAGGGAAAATCTAGTCTTTCATCATACATATAATGAGTTTTATGAAATGAATAAATAAATATTATCAGCATATTTGCATTTACCTTTTTAATTTAACCTATGGAAGGCATGAACATTACTATGGTTGCTTGGAGGGTGATTTTGTGCAGCTGAACTTTCAGAAAGAGTAAGGCATTTAATTTGTGATTTCTCCATTTCTCACCTTAGAGAGAATCCTGATTCCATGTAAACAATCAATTCACTGAAATCTAGAAAACATTCAGTATCTGTTCTGCAGGACCAGTGCGAACTAGTTGAATTCCATCACTGATTTAGCCCAACATTAATTGGAAATCCATACTTCTAATTCTCACTCAATCCAATCCATTGTTTAAAATGAACCTAAACATCACCTTCTCTGTGAAACTTTTGAAAAAAAATTACATTATTCTCTTTTGTACTGTATATATTAAAGGATTACCATTACAAAAGAGGCCTGACTGCTGCTGCCATCAGTTACTGGGAGGTGACCCTCGGCTGCTGGACAGACCTGCCTGATGGGAATAGTTTGACTCGGAGTTTCAATCACTGGGAAGCCTACCAATGTGGTTTTGATGGGGGCTTGGGGCCACGGTGGGGGTTTTAGGGTATATTTTTTCTTATCTCTGGAGAGAATAGAATCTAAAGGCATTTTTCTGACATGCAAAAGTGGTGTAAATTAGTCATGTGGATAATAATGGCCAAATCATGAAAACTTGAGAGCAACATTCGACACTGGCATCTACTGTGACTTGGAGGACATCCAGTCATTCATGAGTCCATGAGTAAAGGTCACTGGAAACCCCTAAGACAGCGGTTCTCAACCTGTGGGTCGTGACCCCTTTGGGGGTTGAGCGACCCTTTCACAGGGATCACTCAATTCATAACAGTAGCAAAATCACAGTTATGAAGCAGCAACAAAAACAATTTTATAATTGTGGGGGGTCACCACAACATGAGGAACTATATTAAAGGGTCGCAGCCTTAGGAAGGTTAGTTACCATTGCCCTAATATAAATGAAGTAAGATTGCACTTCTAGCCTTAACTCCCTATGGTAGATATTCTAATTCTGGACTATGCCTGCGATTATGATTCCATTTTGGAGAGGGTTCTCTGTTATAGGATTAAGAAACGGTAAAGTCCTGACATCAGCAGAAAGAGGGAACCAAGTCACACGCTATGTCTTACATGGGGGTATCATTCAGTCTACTTTACTAGACGGTGTGACAAGACACTATCAGGGTTTATCGGAAGTATATGGTCAGCTCAAAGGCAAAATCCCCATCTCCTTCAGCACCACTCCTTGATGTCTAAGAGCCATCTGAGACACAGAGGGAAATCTCAGGATGATTGGTAGAGCACACCCATG
Organism: Tenrec ecaudatus; assembly: GCF_050624435.1. Classification (NCBI taxonomy): domain Eukaryota; kingdom Metazoa; phylum Chordata; class Mammalia; order Afrosoricida; family Tenrecidae; genus Tenrec; species Tenrec ecaudatus. The sequence goes on along the minus strand of NC_134533.1, from coordinate 29,932,684 downwards.
ACTTCCTTCTGAAGTGGCCGAGGATGCTAAGACCAGATGTACCAGAGAGTGTGACACAGAAGCTCAGAGGACCAGTGCCAAGAACATGGAGAACCTTCTTTTCCTCAGTCCTAAGTCTGTATGACTGTGAGACAGAGGGACAGGTGGACTGGCATCCTGGTGCACAGAGACAGAAGGTAAGGGATCACATGACAGAGACTGAGGACCAGAGAGGGACTTGGTTCTTGGCTAAGTAGAGCTGTCGCTATGGGCCATGACTGCATCTTTACTGCTTACTTATTCTGACTTGTGATCGCTTAATAACATCCTTAACAACCTCCCTTAATTGTCTGTGAGTTCTGTATGGCCATTGAAATGGATTATTGAGTACACCCTACCTATGGACTGGCACGGGAAGAACACTGATTTCAAAACAAGTTAAGAAGGATGGAAACTGAAGGCATGACTGAGCTATGCCTCATGGCAATAGGGAAGGCAGAGGGAGGCCAGATATAGTCATCCTCTGCTATTTTTAGCACTTCCAATTTGGACTCTTGCCAAAAATCTATTCTAGATGTTTCTTCTCTTGGTTAATTTAATTGGCATATTTTCTGAAATAAAACTGTAATAAGCATAATTCTTTTCTGAGTTCTATGAGTCATTTTAATAAATTATTAAACCCAAGCATAATTATAGAATCCCCCCAAATTATAATCAGCTGGCTGATATAAGGCTGGCTCGGGGGACCCCTGAACTTGCCGATGCAGAACTGTGCCCACTGCCCAGGTTTTGAACTCTGGAAACTTCGGTGTCTTTTTTCGTGGCAATGGCCTTTTTGTCACAGATGTTGATTCTCCCACAAAAATTAAGTCTTCCTGTGGGCACAGATCGAGCCTCTTTGTTTAACAGCACATCCTCAGACTCGCTGCGGAGTAGGGGCTCCACACACATTGTCTATATATGTTATAGAAATACATAATTTTCTCGCTAATGCCATTTATGTCTACTTTTAATAAAATGTTTGCTCTCTCACAGTGAATTTACAGTATTTAGCAAGTATAATTTTGAACCATGTGAAATTACCATTCATTCATTAGGTTACAAACAGTTCAGCTAGTTCAGTGTGAAGTGAATGGAATGACGGAAAAACAACAAGAAGAAAATGAATGAAAACTCCCCACGGCTAGAAATCATAGCATGCCTGCATTAATCCTATACATAAATATTATCTCATATGATAGAAAGTCATTGGAAGGTCAAGAAGAAAGAATTTGCATTACAATATATCACTTCCCCACATGGAAGTAAACACACTTTAAATACATCATTTACAGCAGGGAGCGCTGGTAGAGATGATACACCTACTGGGTCTTTTCTACCACCACAGTCATTTACCTCTGTGCTCACCGAAATAAAAAACTCCTGAACCTGAAAATAACAAAACACAACAAGCTTACATCTTCCTCTTTCCTCCCTCCAGTGAGAATTCCAGCTATGAGACGTCAACTTGCTACATTCCATTGTCAGCACTGCGCTGGCACTGCCTGGGAAGGGAAGTCAGGGGCATTCAGAAGGCATGCCCAGCACACACATCAGGGGATCCCCTTTGCTGTGGGAGCATTCACAGCAGTTACACAAGGGGAGCGCATTGCCCGCCTCCCCCATTCAGCTGGCAGTAGGCTAGCATAGCTCAGTTGTCTAAAAACGGTTAGGTGTGTTCCTGAGGTACAATCAGCCCTCCTTAGAACCTCGGTTGACTTTGTCACAGAGCTACTGTGTATAAATTAAGAGCATGAGGTAGGCAGAAAGGTCACACAGCATTTGTAACCATTATTAAATGATACAGCACTGTTACCCTCGCATCCTCACCTGTGACACAATTTAACGCCAATGCTACTTTATAGAATTAGGGTGGCTCTTTGTTCCAAGGTATTTGTCTGTTGCCAATGAGTAAAGTTGGGATCCTGGCAGCCCTGGTGTGCCAGAGTAGAAGTGTCCTCCACAGGGCTTTCAATGGTGGATCGTTCTGAAGAAGATTGCCAGACCTTTCTTCCAAGACATCTCTGGAGTGTTCTTTCACGCCACCACCTTGGTTAGCAGTCAGGTGTCTACAGCATTAGGCATATTTTAAGTGCTTTGGGAATAATCAATTCAAGAGTGTCTTTTTCATACAATAGGTTCTTAATTAGCAATAAATTGTTTGGTATTTACTTCTAGAGAGTATAACACTTTGGTGGACGAGGACACAAGTCCACATAAATTAAATGTTTGAAGGAGTACTGAACTCAGAATAATTATACCCTAAATAATAACACAAGCCCTAAGCACTTAGCATTGGCTTGGGTAAACCAGACTATAAAACAAAAGAAACCCATTGTTTTTAAGCTAAGGCCAACTCAAACGGACCCTATAGGACAGAGTAGAACAGCTCTCTATGTGTCTTGGCTGTACATATTGATAGGAGAAGATGGTCTCGTTTTTCTGTCTCCGACTGGCCGTAGACTTGCCCCACTCAGCTGGAGACTAGCAGTGTGTGGTGGGCAGTAATAATTGAGAAAGGAAAGGAAGAAAAAGAGAACACTTTCTTTAACACTTATCCTGTCTCAGAAAAATATCCAAATTTGTTGTGAATTCTTTCATAAAATTTGAATATTTCTGTTTAAAAAGGAAATAGAAAAGACAAAATTAGAAAAAACCAACATTTAAGATATGTTTCTAAAATGGACAGAAGTTGCACAAAGCATGAATGATGAACATAGAGGGGAAAATGGTTAAAACAAATTAAGGCAATTTCTCAGAACCTAGGAAAATTGGGTTGAGATTTAAAGGATACCATTTGCTGAAAGTGAGGAGGACTTGAGATTCTTACTGATGAAAATCAATGATTGTAACCTTCAGTATGGATTATGACTCCATGTAAAAAAGACCAGAATCCTCACAAAAGGAGCAAAAGTTCAAGTGGTCAAGTCTTTTGTCTTGCTTGATTCACAATCAGTGCTCATAGAAACAGCCATCAAGAGATCACAAGCCATGTTTCATCAGGTAAGTCTGCTGCAGAAGAACTCTTTAGAGTAAGGAAAAGCAAGGATGTTACTTTGAAAGCAGAATCGAATGGACACCCTGGTGTTTCCAAGAATGTAACTCTTTGTCGAAATAGAATGCCTCCTGTTTCCCATGGAGCAGTGGTGGTTTTGAACGAATGACCTTGTAGTTAACAGACAAATGTGTAGCCTACTATGTGTCATTATCTCCATTTTATAAATAATGAAATAGAGGCACAGAGAGGTTAAGTCCCAAAGTCATATCACTGATATTTGGAAGGATCAGGGTGTATGGCCTCCCAAGTCATGGCCTAGACAGACAGCATGTATCTTTAACAATAACTATATATAATAACTATAAGTATAACTATATATATATATATCCTATTCATTCTCACATAGCCACATGCTAGTGACACAAAATGGTGAACCAGGAACCAGCAAGATCACAGGCCTGTGGGTCTGTGGGTGTAGAGGCATGTGGATCGAAGTGCCATGCGAATATGGCAGAGTGCAGGCAGCTCCCATGGACAGGTGACCCACATACAGACACTCCTCAAAGCAGGCAGAGTTCCAGCAGGCAGGAAGGGGAAAGAGAAAGAGAGAGAGAGAGAGAGAGAGAGAGAGAGAGAGAGAGAGAGAGAGAGAGAGAGAGAGAGAGTGTCCCAGTATCCCTCGCACTTATACAAAGGGCCACATCTCCAAGGAGGTGTTGTCAAGCTACCATTTCATTGACAGAGTCAACTCCACCCCTAGCCATGAGTGTCTCCCTGACAAAATCATACAAATACCACCATGAGTTTGATATGCCAATTTTTAGGTTAGCAGCTGAGGGAAAGCCCATGAACCCCATACACATTACATATCCAATCTGCTTGCCAGTCACGTCGCTAACATTGAAGCTAAAATATTATTATCATAACAACTCTACCCATAGTTTGGGGGAAGGTTGAGCTTCAGGTCATAGATCCACACAGGCACCTAGAGTTCCATGAGATTATGGGAAAAGAGCCTGGTCCTAGAATGCTGCAGATTTCCTGATGTTGTGCCCCTTGTTCCTTGACATGAGCATGATATTTAAACTGATGGGGAACTCAGTGTCCTACAGAGAAAGCTAATTACCTCGAGCCATGTCCCTCATACTGCTGATAATCTATAGTTATACTGCACATAATTTCCAGGTGCATAAAAGTGAGTTCTTCTTTACCTAGTCTAATAAAAGAGGAAAATGTTCTGCTAGTATTTTGGTGACTTAATTCTGTGCAGCAAACCAGCTCAAAAGTTAGTTGCTTTAAAATATATATTTTTCTCATGAAGAAGCCATTTGAGATGGGCTTTGTTTGCTTTACGTGACATCACCCGGGATGCTGTAAAGATTGCAGTGGAATCATTTGCAAACGCATTCACTCATGTGCCTGAAACCTGAGCTCGGAATATTTAAGTAGATGGAAATTTAATAGTTAGGGTGCATCTCTCTGAATTGAGAGATATATGGTGGTGATGATGATGATAGATGATGGATAGATAGATAGACAAATAGATGATGGATAGGAACTCTAGCTATCACTCTACCTCTATCACCAACTCTATCATCTAGAGCCATGCTTTTCCTGCATGGCACTTTCATGGGAACAGGACTGGCTGCATGTCTGCTGAGAGTTCTCATGGCACAGAGCCATGAGAGGCAAGCAGAATTAACTGCATTTAATTACTTCACTCCAAAGTCCTACAGCATCAAATCCACTGGATTTTTCCCATCAAAACCTCAACACAAGGGCAAAAATTTTACCACTTGATTGATTAGTTTCAAGGTTATGGTAAAGCATTTAGGTTCACAAATATATTGGTGGGGATATTTTGTGAAAATCTGCCACAATTACAAATATGATGTGTGTAGACACGATACATAGACACGTGTGAGTGTGTATACTCCACACATGCTCACATGCCAGTTTGCATATATCCTCTCATTCTTTTGAATTTTGCTTTAGAATATTTTGTTCTGTTTCAGTATCAGAATTCATATTAGAATCAATAATTGTCAAAATTGTACCACCATGCAACTAGGGAGAAAGATATTATCTTAGATTGGTATTCAGAGACAGAGCGAAGCCAGCTATGGATTAAAATGCTTTGAGTCATCTACAATTCTAGTTTTTATCTAGGGGATTTCACCGCGTGCTGGCCCCATACGTGTCAGAGCAGAACTGTGCTTCGCCGGGTTTTCAATGGTGATTTTTCAGAAGTAGGTCACCAGGCCTGTCATTATAGAAAATTAAGAAAAGGAATTTTGTGCTTTTGTTCCAACCGGATAGGGCAAGAAAACGATTTTATTTTACTTTTCAAAGAACCTCCTGGCTTTATTTTTAGGCTGTCCCCACCTCTTTATGAAAGCAGAATGAAATTGTTTGGGAAATATCCAACTAACTACAAGGGTAGCTCCCTTGACCTTGTTTGGCTCCGATTCCCACCTGCACCCCCTGTGAATTTCCCAGTCCATCAGAGATACATTTTGACAGCTCCTGAACACAAGAGGACATTTCATTGTTACATTGTTCCATACTGGTGCCACTTGTATAAGGACAGGTCACACAGAATGGCTCTTACCTCTCAGTCTGTATCATCACCCCGAACCCCGTGAGCAGGATCTATCCGTTAAGACAGAGAGACACAAAGTGTAAGCACACTGTTTCTTTCTTTAGCCCATCTTCTCTGATGCCGATCTCTTAGTTTTGATGGGCTTTCCTCGGGGATATAACTTCAACAATGACCTTATTGTCAAAATTAAAAACAACAACTGTATATTCCCAAGATCAATCTTGACCAGAAAGAGCCTTGAAGATTGTGTCTTGACAATATTAAAATCTCTGTCAATAAGAATACTCAGCGTTGCCTTCTGTGTTTCCAAGTAGGAAATGCTATCAAACAACTAAGCAACACACATTTCTGCTTCTGAAGATGCATGCTAACCTTTCAACATGGTAGAACCAGAACATCACAAGAAACATAAACTAATTTTCTAACCCTACACGTGTTAAATAAAAAGTTGTAATTGCAATATTATCATGTTTCTGGAAACCATAATGCAAAGTTCAAATAGCTCAGCTTTGATTATAAAACTCTGCCGCTAGATAGAGTACACAGAGACTCCACCACCATGTCTTGAAGCATGACATTATTTTTTGTTTTGTTTTGTTGTAAGCAAATTCTCTCACTCTATATCTATATCAATATATAGATAGAGATATATTCCTGAGTGACATTGATTAAATGGATGACATTCCTCAAGTCATGGAACTATTTTTGCCATCCCTTTACAAAATGATCTACTACCACTGATTTTAACTCATTTTCCCTTAAGGTTCCCCTTTGACCTTTCAAGTTGCTCTTGTCCATTTGACTTCATATACATGATTCTTTAAAAGAGCATAATCATCAAGGTAAAAATATTTATTAAAATAAACTATTTTTTGTTTTGTTTTGGGTTATGCTTTTTTTAAGTGCAAGTAAAATGTCATTTACAAGAAACACCATATTAAAATGTATTTTGCCTTTCCCTTTATGCAAATTACAATGGATCTGCTCTTTAGTAATTTGCTCTTCCTCCTCCTCCCATCGATGGTTAACATCAAATCATGTTTCTTCTCATATGAAAATCTTTTTTTTCACTTTTTGGAATAGTGGACTCCTACAATAGTAGTCTCTTTGTGCTTGGTTTATGTCACTCAGTAGAATATTCTTTACGTTCATCTATTTCATGAGGTGTTTCTCAAATGCATCGGTGGAAATGTAGATAAACAACTGAGTGGATAAAGTAGATACATACAACAGAGTACTATGCATCAGTGGGCATTTAGGTTGTTTTTATCTCTTTGTTATTACGAACAGTGTTGCAATAAACGTGGTGAGTGTGTGTGTGTGTGTGCGTATCTATGCCATGGCTCATATTCCTCGGGGAATATATTCCAAGACTTGGATGACTGCATGATATGGTATTTCTGCTTCCAACTTTTTAAGGAATTAGACTGTTTTCCAGTGTTTGCACCATTTACAGTCCCACTGGAAATGGATTATTTTTGGTTAAAGAAGATGCCAGGACATTGGTTTCAAGTCTAATGTTACAAATTATTTCAGGGCAATAGTTGCGGGAGTTAATTCATCCAGTGACAATGAATCCAGGACATCTGGGCTCAATTGAGAGTTAAACCTGAATTGCCCTTCTGCCTCTTTTGGATCAGGATGATTTTGATTAAATTAATCAGTAGCGGAGCCATGTACTCTATAGTGGTTCTGGTCTTGGCCAAGGAGGCGACTGTTCATGCAGTTTAAATTTTAGGTTTGTTTTTTTGAAGAAACGCAATTTGATAATTTGTGAATTACATAGTTTGTTATGACTGCTTTTGATTCCCAATAGCTGATTTTCAGAATTAGATTGTCAAGACTTCCGTCCTAGTTCATCTTCGTCTGGAAGCTTCCCTGAAACCTGCTCAAGACCATGGAGACCCATCCGCTTCCGCTGACAGCTGAGCAGGGGCTGCGCATGAGGCGCACTTCGCTGAAAACAAACCTGGGTTAGCCACAAGGGTAATTTTAGTAGTGGTGTCCCGCTCCTCTCATAATAATACTATTATTATCACATTATAATGCCATGTATAAATATATATATATAATTCTTATTTTTAGCATATCAAGTGTCCTATTTTTAAATTTGATTCAAATAAAAATGATATAAAAATTCGAACAGTCGTGAACTTATTCTCTCTCCCAGAACTATATTACTTATTTTTCAAGCATGTATTCCTATGTATAACATTTCCTTCTCCATTGCCCAAGCTAGCCGCTTTATTACATTGTTTCCTACTCTGTACTCCCAATGCCTCTGAAAGAACTTGATTGTAGCGCATAGAAAACATTCTACAATTTTTGTTTTATTGTCTAGGTTTTGATTTCCTCCCTCCCCCGTTATTGTGAACAAAGCGGCAGTCTCTGTCTCTCCGTTTCTTTCCTGTGCAGAGATGAGCACAAATGATTAACATTACGAAACCATCCTGGCGCATCCCACGTAAAATACATGACCAGGAATTTTAAGGGGGACCTTTTGCTGTCTGGCAATTCTATTTTTCCAGCCCATTCACTTTTTCTGACAGCTGTCTCATACCGTCCTTGCCTTATAACAGTTTCAAATACCAGTTCCCTAGCCTCTCAAGTGATAACTTGTTCCCTCTTCAACTTAAAAAAAAAACAAAACAAAAACAGTCTTCGGTATTGCCCCACCACCATAGACCCGCCAAGATCCTCAGACACGCTATGTGTCTACCTGGCTCTGAATGACATCAAACCTCCCAAAGCCCTCTGACCTCTTCAAGGGCATTCTTCCTACTCCACCCCCTTGCTCCTCAGTTCTCTCTGAGATGGAAGTTTCCTGAGGCTAAACAGCACACCATGAGATCTGTATCAGCAACAAACCCTCTCTGTACCCAATCAGCCTTCTGTTCTCTCTTCCCTTCACATCAAAAATCCTCAAAACCATTTTCCATCTTCTCTGTGTCTTATATTGAGTCCGATTTGGTTTTCTTTTTCACCATTCTGTTCAATTGTTTTCATGAAAATCACAAATCACCTCCACAGAGCTAAGGTCCAGAGCAGATGGCTCAGTCCCTCAGTCTCTCATCCCTGAAAACCATCCTCCCATGGGTCACCACGCCAGTACTTTCACACAAATCTGCGCCTTCCTCATCCTGGGTCTCTGCTCCACCCAGAGACCTCTGCTGCTTAGTATTGATCCTCTTTTATAGTTTTATTTACATTTTCTAAAATATCATTGCCTGACTATGGCACTATCCTCCTTTTGCCCCTTCACAATTTCTACATACTCCCCTCTCCGAGAACCACCTATATACCTCCCCTGCTACGCACTATTCCTATACTGCATTCTTTGCAACCTGAAAAATGCATACCTTACTCACAGATTTACTATGTGTCTCCTCCCACTAGAACGATTGCTTCATGTGAAAAGGGATATGTTTCTGTTTTTTTTTTTGTTTTGGTTTGGTTCTTAGTTTACTGCTCACACTATTAAAACTTAATTACCTAGAAGAATGCTTGCTATATAAAAGATGCTCATTCAACATTATTATTCAGAGTAAATGAATTTGTCTCCATAGTCCCAGACATGAACATCACAGTGTTGGAAATATGGATCCTCAGTAAATGGTGACAGTAAATGGTGGTATTACCAAATTTATTCAGACTTGTTCATGCTATTTTCCTGGAAGAGGAAGATTTTATTCATCTCATTTTCTATCACTTAGTTCCATTATTTTTCCAACTTAAATAATCTTTAGCATTGTGAAAGTTACAATGTAGAAAACACATGTTGGTCTGCAGTTATACAACAGCTTGTATTGCTCAACATAACTCTTTATATATTTGACATCTCTGCAAGTTAGCACTTCAAGAAGCCTTGTTGGTGCAGTGGATTAAGCAGAAAAGCCAGACGTTAGACACCACCAGCTGCTTTTTGGGGGACAGACTGGGGAGTCAACTTCAACCAAGATGCACAGACTGACCAACCTTGTGGGCCATGTCCACTCCATCCAATGGAGTCGCTGTGAGTTAGACTTGACTCAAGGGAAGTGGTTTTAAGTTTTGGATTTTTCTTTGCACAAATCTCAATGCAAAAATGGATCTCGAAAAGAGGCTTTTTGCAACTCCACTAACAAAGCATCTTCCCTTCATATACCTCTACTGTCGTAGTTCCATGGCCTTCATACAATTCCTTCATAGCACCAAGACTTTGTGGAATAATTAAGGCTTCGTAAGGCCTAGGGGTTATGCAATGGGCATGGAAACACAGAGTCTGCAGTTGGAACCCCCAGCTGGTGAGAAGGAGGACAAAAACATTACAGCTGAGAAAATCCACAGGGTAGTTCACCCTGGACTCCAGGGCCACTACCCATCGGCATCAACTCTATGGCAGTGAGTTTGGTTTTTCAGTGCTTTTATACTGAGCAATTGTTAAAATTACTTTCATAGAAGAATTTAAATTCCTGGAAGACAGACAAACTGATAAATTTTGCTCACTATTGCTTCCTTAGAGCACAGGTAAAAGGACCTGTCACATGGGATCTGGTCAATACATACTTTTTAACTAATAGTTGAGTGATCAGCTGCTTTGGCCAGGCTGTTCATCACTCTTAGATTTCATAGTGTTTGCTTATAAGATAACAAAATCCCCATTTTGCTGGGTTGCCAAGACTATCAAACACACAGAAGCTAATGTACATGCTGTCCTCTTCAAATGCAGCGATCATTAATTAATTGAAAGATGAGTAGTTAATTCCTCACCTTCATGCAACCTCTCACGATTGTCTTGTTTAGTTTCTGTTGTCTACTTGCTGCTGTATTCTAAATACTGTTCAATTTAACAGGTAGTCATTGTGTTTTCATTAGTTTACATGATAATCTCCCAAATAGGATTAAATTCAATAAATGTCATATGTAGTGGAAAGGCAATGTAAGTGAAGTGATATAATGTAGTGGGGAGGGCATGGGTTTTTAAAACACGTAAAACCAAGTTCCTATCGTGGCTTCGCAGCACTTACTAGTTATGTGAGAACTCTGGCTGAATCTTTCCAACATTCAGCGTAGCATGCATATAGTTCTTTATATACTGTAAGCGAAAACCGTCATGGTGACTATTCAGTAAGCAGTAGCAGTGCCCATAATAGTGAATTGGAAAACTGGCAAGTTTGGGCTTCAGCAAAGATATCTCTCCTTCAATGTAACGATTGTATTGGGATCTCCCTGTTTGAAGATTCTTATTGCTTCAAAATGCTGATCGTAAAATGCCCAAGAGAAATCATGGAATTGATCCTCTCAAAGAAAAATGATGAAAGAAGAGAAGGAATTCTGCCTTATAAGAAAGCCACAAACATCTTACTGAAAATAAACTATATATGAAGGACAATACTCCAATGACAAACATCCCATTTCACAATTTAATTTTCACTCATCAGAAAAGTAGATTCGGTGAATGATGGCAAACTATCATGGTCAACATTCAAGTAATCAAAGATTAAGGCACCAAAGGGCAAGAGAAGATTTTAATTACCTATTTGTGTGGAGCCTGTACTCTGCAAAATGTTTGAGTTGGAAGAGAGAAGCAAATTAACTAGCAAATGGAAAAAATGATGGGAGAAATCCCTAAATTCTGTAGTAACAAGCATGTGTGTAGGTAGGAATGAGGGGGGCATAGTGGGTGCCAGGTTAGGCTGCTAACTACAGAGTCAAAAGTTTGAGCCCACTAACTGTTCCACGGGGGAAAGATGAGGCCTCCTGCTTTGGTAAAGATTTACAGCCTGGGCAACCCTCAGAGGTGGTTCGACCCTGCCTGACGGGGTCACTATGATTTGGAATGGACTCTACAGAGAGGTTCTATTGGAGGCACACAGCGGAGCATTCCATTAGGAATGAGAGGTTATTGGTTTGAACAAACCCAGTGGTCCTGAGGGATAGAATCTAGAGCCCTATTCCTGTAAACGCTAAAATCTAGACAGCACTCTTTCGTGATATGGGTTCATCAGCAGTCAAAATCAACTTCACAGCTCCTAGTCAGAACATATATATTGACTTATCTTACAGCAAATTTCCTGAGAGAAAAAAAATTAAATTCTGTAAATATTCCCAAATCACTTGTTGAAGAGTTAAGAGTCCCCTATGTTATATGGGATGACTTAGTAGACCTGCTGATTCTGTTGGGTAAGCATTGAACTGGCAACCTCAAGTCGGTGGTTTAAAGCGATGGGAGAAAGATGGAGCTACCCCTGTAATAATCTACAGTCTGGAAGCCTGATAGGAGGTCCTTACAAGTCAGAATCAACTCAAGGGCAGTGGATTCTTTGGTTTGGTCCACTTCAGAAAAGTATGGGACAAAAAACACAACACCTTAGTCCTTGTATTTTACTATGTAGTTTCTGTCAAACCCTACTTGCTAAACAAAACAGGAGTATACTTGATCTGAATCTCTCGGTGGTCAATAAGTCATGTCCTCCCCATTTTCACATGCTTTTCTGCTAAAGTCTTGATTGTTCCCCATAAGAGGCCACTCTATTCTGTTTCCCATATTTCCTTATTTTCCTTTGTGGATCCCCTTTCCCTCCTCTCATTGATCAATTACGGCCCACGTTCTTCCCGAGGAGCATCAGTCTAGTTCAAACTCCCTCCCATGACGATCATTCTGTCAGCTCCCGTTGGAAGGCCCAGCTCAATGCACGACTTGACCTGCACCTTCCTCTTCAACCCGAGTCCAACTGAACGTCAGGTAAACATCCAGAGAAGGAGCTCGTAATAAAAGCAGCGTTTTTATCAGTGCTATTTGCTTATGATTAATCTAATAGAAAAATGACCTACATTTTTACTTCCCAGAAATGAATCTAATAATTGCATTTCTTGTTTAATAGAATATAAGTTGGTTTTCACACAAGGAATTAAAAATGCTTCATGCAATTTCACAAAGTGAGTAACAGTGAAAGTAAAACATAACAGGACTCCCTATTGACATCTCTCTACGAAGCGCAAGAGTCAGCCAAGTTGGGCTAAATGAAAAACCTAGAGGATCCATCTGGCAAAGTGCTAAGTAAAGCTCAAAGAGATCAGAGTTGAGGCCTCCTGTCACCTTAAAAGTTCTCCCCATATTGACTCTCATCTGCTTCCTTTGGAGATGCAAATCAAAGGTCCTTGTCTCTAGGCCTCTGGAGGCAAACAGGCTGAACTGGAATGGGAAAGCAAGAAGACCGCAATCATCCTGCAGCGGCGGGTAACAGATTGCCTGGATTTTACTCTGGGCTCTCCATGGCGAACAGACAGCAACAAACGCAGGAGCAGAGACCCAGGGGCAATGTGAAGACCTCAGCAAGCTGTGTACTCTTGTCATAACTTCGCAACAGATATCAGGAAATTCTTTATAAACCTATCTACCCAGCTTCTTTTTCATTTCTATTTTTTTAGAAGAATGTTAGGTTGCATTGCAGTGCAAATGTTCAAACTTATAGGCATTGGATCTGCATTTTGATTCAGTGAATGTGGAGCTATTTAAGTGGATTCTGAAATGTCCTCCCACATTCATATAGACAAAATGCAAGCATTATCATTTGCATCACATTCATGGGCAGATATATCTGTCGATAACAGAGTCCCATTACTAGCCAATTTCTTGAAGGCCATGCCATTGCAAATATCTGGAAGAGTTTTCTAGAATTAGAAAACACCTTTGAGATGACACTAAAGTTGAAAATCTATTAGAATGAACTTCTTGAAGGCATTAAGCTGCCCATCCCCCATCATGAATTGTGGTGCCAAATCTCTCTTATTTGGGTTGCGTGGGAAGGACTTTTAATGACACTTCACATGCAGTAGTGTTGCGATCCTTGGATGATAGAGATCTATTAGGAAAAAGCCGGCAACTCTGCTCACCAGACAAAAACTAGCAGATCAGAGTATCATTTCCCTTCTAAGCTGCGCCTCTCGACCAGAGTACTCAGCTCGCAGCAAGAGCACAGCTGTTCCTATTCTGGGACACATGTTGGTGGTGCAGCAAATATGGATCCGGAGCTGGAACAGCCACCTGGGTCAAGACGTACTCTCACTCAGAAACCACGTCTGCCAGTGTGTCTGCAGTAGGCAGCAATCTGACACAATGTTGATCTTTCTGAAGGAAAATCCAGGTGCCTGCTCTCTGAAATAACCCTCTATGATTTCCTCCTTTTCACAGCAAGGAAAAGGGAAAAAGTATGAAACCACAATTCTCCAATAATTATTTTGGAATTGACCAAGTAAATGGTAAGAAGCTCTTTTGGGGGTATAAAGAAATTTAGGGGTATTTTTCTTTTCTTTTCTTTTTAACATTCTCCTGAATCATGAGTTTACCTGGATTTCATGGACCTGGATAAATATGAGTCATGTATTACTTCATTAGAGTTATTATAGAAAGACTACTTAGCCTGTCTTAGTAGAATAACCGCTTGATAGAAACATTGTCTCATTTAGTGGAAAGTCTTCCACAGCATAGCGAGTAGATTTTTCAGGTCCTTGATCTTCCTGGAATCAATTCCCTTTCTGGATAGTTTTACTCAGAAGAAGATAACTATTACCCATGACTTTGTCCTCTTGAGAAACTTTTATTTTACCCTGCAAGTCCAACTTACCTTATCAACTTTTACTAATGCTAATTCATAATTTTTTGCATTATTATTATTTCTTTCCTAATACCAGAGTCTTCAGTCAGGTCTTCAGCATTTCTAAACATTATTATTACAATATTTACATGTTCTTATAATTAAATATATTTATAACGATTTGTAGACCTATAGTTAAAATGGTGTCTGTATTTCTCTGATATATTTCTGCTCTAAATTGTTGCCTGAAATTCTTTGTTCTTAGAGCTAATATTGTCAGAAACTCAATCATGTTAATGGCAAGCTTAGGACTGCTTCTCATCTGCTTGCTTATTTCTTAAAATAAACTATTAAAAATATCTACCTGATTGAAAAACCCCATGAATGAAATAAGATGAATTAGGCAAAGTGCCTCAATCAATCCCTAAAACATATTACTGTGGTTAGTGACCATCTAGTTGGTTCTACCTCCTGCAACCTCACACAAACAAAGTAAAACGGCTCTATTTGCTGTGTGTGGTCCTTTGGAAAGACCTTTTGGCAGGAGGTAGCCATACTTTGTTCCTAAAGGTGCATCAATGGGACTGTGATCCATCTACCTGTCAGTTGGTAGTCCAATGTTTAGTTATGTACACCACACAGAGACTCCACTTAATAAATAGGAACTACAAAATAAACCTTATGTTAATGCTTTCCACTCATCTTCAGCTGCGTGGGTTATATTCAGGCATTCCTGTGCTTGGCACTGGAGCTAACATGCTTCTCCTTGGCTAAACCAATCTTACAGAGAAACGCTTCTCTGTGGAACTCAACACAATTGTCTCAGTGTTCGAGTCTCCACAAAGACAGAATGTTAGTGGATGATCAGGGCAATCCTTTTCAACTTGTATATAGAATATTTGGCTCACCAGGAGGTTTTCAATAATTTAAAAATATATACTATATTTTATACAACACTGAATTATTGGCCCTATCAAATCAATTCATTTATTTCAAAGTTAGTGTTTTGCTTTTTTGTAAACAGGTGTCTAATAAACTCAACTCACTGACATTGAGTCTATTCCAACTCATGGTAACCCTGTAGGACAAGGTAGAAATGCCCCTGTTGGTTTCTGAAACTGTAATTCTTTACAGTGAAAGAAAGTCTAATTTTTTTTCCCTGCAGAGTACCTGGTGGTTTTGAACTGCTGATTTCTCACTTAACAGAGCAAAGTGTAACACACTATGCCACCTGGACTCCTCTAGGTTTCTAATAGTAGTGACAATTGTGAAGGTGTCTAATAGTAGGTACAATGATCATTATTGTCACTAGTCCCCATTTAATTAAGTGTACAAGAATGGGAAAAATATTTCCTAAAAATATTTGAAAACATTTTTCAAAGTAACTTTCTTTAAGGTCAGTACTATAAACTTTTCATGCTACCTTTTCTTCTTTGGGATGATGACTCATAAATCTGTAGTAATTGTCAGTCAGCAAAAATAGATCAAAAGTTACCAAAAAGAGTTGACTTGTTTTTCATTGATCCACCATTGCTTATCTGGAAAAGAAATACAACTTCACACACATCTGCCAGTTCAAGCACCAAAGGGAAAAGGCAGACATAATGCACCTGAACAATGATATAGAAGTTGAGCTCTCAATAACTCAAAAGATAAGTAAGTAGAAAACTAGCAAATATATAGAAAACTTGAATACCATCAACTAAATTAATTGAACGAATATATATTTACATATAACACACTTTCAACGACCAAAGATTACCCATTCTTTTCACAGGCTTAGGATAAGTCGTTTTCTAAGTCATTTTTGAGCAACTTTCTAAAAATCAAATCTTAATGACTTACAAATAATTGAAATAGCACATAATGCTTTCTGACCACAAAATAAAAAATATCAATAATAGGTAGAAATGAATTAATTACTCAAATATTTACAGAGGAAATGTGAAAAATCCTAAATAAAATAAATGGAACATGAAAAAAGCACAAGAAAATTAGAAATTATTTTAATTGGATTGAAATGAAAATAGTGTATCAATAAGTATGTGGTTATTTAGAGGTATATAAATAGCCTTTAACAATTAAATTAGCAGGACAAAAAGGAAAACACATACGAGGAGGAGAAGAAGCGGAAGGAGAAGGTAGAGGACGGGAAAGCGGAAGAGGAGGAAGAAGGCAGCAAGGAAGGGGCAGAGTGATGAGGGAGATAAAAAGCCTGAATTCATTATTCTGTGCGCTTTCTGTAAAAGACTAGAAAGTGAATGTAAACTCAGTCGAGAGTAATTAAAATAAATAAGATAATTATGGTTGAAGTAGAAACTATGAAATAGAACAGAGAGGAATGAAAAATAAAAATCAATGAAACTCAAATGTTGTTTAATATGAAAGATCAACTTAATCGACATACTTCTAATGTAGCTGATTTTTTTCAAAAAAGGAAGACAGAGTCTTGAAAAGTAAGAATAAAAGCAGAGATGCTGCTACTGAGCTTATCGGTTGTTAAATAATTAGAAGCGAACACGACGAACAGATTCATGCCAACAAATTAGATATTTGCAAGAAATGGGCATAGTCCACATATTTGTTTCCTTTTATTTTGTAGAATCTTAAAAGTGCTCCTAAAATTAGTATGAAAAATGAGAAGAACCTAGACTAATCTCACTTCAAAAAAAAAAATGGATTTGGCTGGTAGTCCAAATCCACCAGCCTTCGCATGAAAAATATGTGGCAGCCCGCTATTTTAAAGACTGAAGCCTCAGAAACAATATTGGGCAATTCTATTCAGTCAGGAAGATGGAAAACTGCAGAATAAGCGATCATTTATTTTATGGTGAGGGTGAAGCATTCCAAAAGAACAAACAAATGTCATGAACGAACAACCAAAAAGCTTCATTAGAAGCTCTCATGAACTTTGGGCATGAAGAGATTGATGCCTGACAAAGGTTACCAAACTTGGTGACGTAGGGGTTCAGCTAAAAATCAGACCCTCAACAAGAGGGATTGACACCATCAAGACAATACTGGGATGAAACATCAGACCAGATTCAGGATGGACAGGACCAGCCAGTGTACAACGGTTTGCTCTGAGTTCAAACCTGACTCAACAGCACAGAGCAACAACAACGGCTCTGTACAGAAGGGGTTCTATGAATCAGAATTGACTCAAAAGCAGTAGAGAAAAGAAATCTTAGCAAAGTATCTTAATTACCTTGAGTTAGACTAGTTTTCTTAGGTATAATCTCCAAAATCCAATCCATAATAGGAAAAAATAGATTAATTGTATTTCATCTAAAAACAGAAAGCAAAAGCATTTCAAAAGATAACCAATAAGCAAAGGAAATGTTGAACCAAAGATGAGAGAATATATTTTCAAATCATGTAACTGAAAAATAGCATTTATGAATACACTCACAACCTAATAATAGCATGAGAAACAACCCAATTTAAAATGTGGTCAAGGATTTGAACAGACATTTCACTAGAGAAGCTAAGATATCGATAATACATTTTTCAAACAAAATGCTTAAAACTGAGATATTATAGCATACTTTCTAGCAACAAATAAAAGAGTGGGATCATACCAAGTGTTAGCAGAATTAGCAAAAACTGTCTAATGGACTACAGGTGACCATGTAAGGCACAGTATAACTGCCCTATAGGGTTTCCATGACTGAACCTCTTTATGGAGCAATGGCCTCATCTTTCTTCTACCGAGCAGCTGGTGGATTTAACCTGCAGCCCAATGCCTAAAACCTAGTGGGCCACCAGGGCTAAGTTACATTAGCAAACAGTTCTAACAATGCCAAAGTTCAACAGCCTATGACCTTGCAATCACATTAAAAATATTTCATCCAAAAGAAATGAAACATGTCCATAAAGACATTTATATATTGTTCCGGGAAGTATTTTCATAATAGTCCAAACATGAAACCATCCAGAGCTCCTCTCGGAATGAATTGATAAACAAAATGTGGTTTAACTATAAAATAAAATAGACTGTAATAAAAAAGAATGGGTCAGTGGTACCTATTACAACATGATTGGACTTAAAAATATTCTCCATTGTTAAAAAGCCAGATGTAAAAGATTATAGACAGCATTATTCCATTCAGAGAAAAATGTCCCCAAGGAAAATGTATAGATACATAAAATAGCAATTTTTGCCTGTTTCTGGGATGCTGGCTGGATAAGCATGAGGAAAACTTGGGAAGTAAATGAAATCTCCCAAAGTTGCACAACTTGATAAATATGCTACAAAATAACATATCATCACATTTCCAATTTGTAAATTTTATACTACTCTACAGCAATAAAGCTTCTTAAAATGGGTATTTGTTTAAAATTATTTAACAGAAAACCTAAAACAAAAAAGATACATTGTGTTTGTCTCCTATGTAAAGTATCAGAAGAGTTTAGAAATAGTCACTATCCTAAATCTCTGGATTCACAATTTCACAGCCCCATACCTCCAACTTTAGTTATTCACCTCAACCAATGCCATCAATTATTATTACTTATCAGTATTTAGGAAATGCTGACAGTAGCCATCATCATGATAATGGTTTCAATCAAAGCATCCAAAGGAGTATTCTAAGCAGGTCTGCGTGTCAGAGACACTCTTAGCCAAATCAACATGTGGCTATTGTATTTGGAGACTCATACTTCAAAGGATCACCAGTCAGAATAGTATTCTCGAGATGTGATGCTCGTGCCATCAGCTAGTCAGCTGCCTGTAGCATCCTGCTCTCTGCCACACAGAGGACTAGTAAAGATGCGTCACTCCTCTCAGAACCTATGTACTCCCCTAAAGCGCCTGGACCGTGTTATCATTTCCACAGCACGGCTTTGACAAATCACTCTTCTTTCCTGATGTGTTGGTCTGTCCTTTTATGTGGCCGTGACAAAGACAATGACAGCATTTCAGGTTGAAGAAGGAACATGTAATTAATTGGGGAACTGGTCAAGACTAGATATTATGTAGGCACTTCCACATGTATGAGCTCTCTTATTTAGATATTTTTAATATGTCCTTGTGTTTTCAATGAAGGCTTACCTGGTAAATTAGGTCCTTGACTGACAAACTCTACAAAATTGCTCTGTGACATTAGCTACGGTTCTCTCAATGTGTCAACTGTCTCTTTAATGTGTTCTGGTTGTTCTGCTTCTCAGACTCCAGTTTCCTTACCCTTTATCATCTTTTCTTTGATTTAGAGTAATTGTTGATATAGAGATGTTTTTGCTTTTTATTATTTATGTTGCTGCTGTTGTTGAGGACATACGTGGCAAAACAGAAAACAACTCACTGTTTCCACATGGATTACGTTCCTCCAACTGCTCCACCATCCTCACGCTCTTCCTCGGCTAACACTCACTGCCTGCCAAGGGTCCTATTCCATCTTTCAATCACTATAGCTATTTTGATAACATATAGATAGCTCTTATAATAGCATAATGCTCAAGGAAGCCAGTTTATTTTGAACTAGTATGTTTGCTAAATTACTGCGTGGTTTCAGGAAGACTTCAGGGTATAGTTCGGTTTATGTTTAAAAGTTTCTCTCATGGCCATAGTTTCATATGTTCCTCTATCTACCATGACTCCAGAAATCCTGGAGTCTATGAAATTGGAGAGATTCTGCTCCGTATCTCCTTCCTTTTGATCTGGGTTACTCTGTATCTCCTGATTTCCATGTTCAATAATGGCATCCAGGCACGATCTAACTCGTCAATCTCATGGCAAAGAGATAGCTGTTCACAAAGGCACTGAACTACATCGTCCATACCTTTCGTTGATTCCTAATCTCCCACTTCCTCTCTTGTCACTAAGGAAGAGAGATTAATGTCCATGCTTTAGATGGACAGCTGAAACCTTGTAAAACCCCAAACATTACAAAATGGACTAGAAAGCAGAATATAGACATTAGACATATCATTAGGCCAATGGATTAACACACTGTCTTATGAAACCATGACCCTAAACCTCTAAACCAAAGAACTAAACCCTGAGAAGCTTATGTTGTACATTCCCTACTAATATACTTTGGTCTCTGTATATTTGCATCTTCGTTTAGTGCTTCTTTTTAAAAGATAAGTGAGGTGATGCAGTATGTGTCCCTTGTGATTGACTTAGTTTACTCAGTATAATGTATTCAGGCTCAAACCATATTGTAGCATATATCAATACACCACTTATTCTAGTAGTGGAATAGCATTCAGCAGTATGTATGTACCTGATTTTGCATATTTACTCCCATAATAGTGGGCATTTGTGTGTCTTTCCACTTTGTGGCTCTTGTGGCTAGTGCTGTACTGAACACTTGTGTACCAGTCTCTGGGTATCTGCTTTCAAAGATATTGAGTATGTACACTGAGGAGATACTCTAGGGGCCATCTGATTGTTCTATTTTTAGGTCTTTCAGGAACTGTCACAATGTTTCGTATTACTGCTACATTGTTTTACATTAATTACCACAAGCAATGAATAAGACTTTCTTTTTCTTTATATCATTATGAACTTTTGTTATTTTATGTTACTTTGTTTTATTTTTATTATTTTTAGCCACCCTACCAACTGCCATGGAGTTGCATCTGGCTCATGTCAAAAGCAAAACAAAACACATCAAAAGCAAATCAACTGCCTTCAAGTGGATGCCAACTTATAGTAACCCAATTTGAACCAATGACCTTGAGGTTAACAGCTCAATGTGTTATCACTATGCCAACAAAAAAAGCCAAAATCAAATTCATGGTAATTGCGTCAATGCAGACTCATGGTGACCCTACTGAACAGGATAGAACTGCCCCCAATGGGTTTGTGAGATTGGAAATCTTTGCCAGAGAGAAGTCAAGGCTTTCTCCGGAGGAACAGCTGGTTGCTTTGAACCGGTGACTTTGAGGATCACAGCCCAACTCTAATCAGTCTGCCACCGAGGGCTCACTAGGTTACCTGCCAGAGAGTGGATTCTTATTCACATTTTCACATTTTTATTACTCTGACACTTTAGGACAGAGTAAAACAACTCCTGTTTCACACACACACCCCGCCCTGCCCCTGACACTATAAATCTCTTGCTGGCAGAGCAATTGGGGAATGACTGATGGTTCTGACCTGCTGGTTTTGTGGGTAGCAGCCTAACTCATCATCCACAGCATACCTGGGGCTCCTCAATTAAAGCATGCGGCTTCACCTTTCATCCATGGACCTTGTGCTTAGCTTAGCCCACACCACCACCAGGATGCCTAATGGGAGTGAAATGATATCCCACGGTGGTTTGCACTTGTCTCTCTTATGAGTAAAGAGCTTGAGCATCTTTTCATGTGTGTGTGTGTGTGTGTGTGTGTGCGTGTGTGTGACAATTTTAATGTCCTCTTCGATCAAATGTCTATCCAAGCCCTTGCTCACTTTGATGGAGTTATCTTACTGTTGCCAACTTGTTGAATTTTAACATTTATTTTGGTTGCTATGTTAGTGTCACACACATGTTCACTGATGATATTCTCCCAGATATTAACTTGTCTATTTAGTCGGTATAAAAATCTTTGAATGATCACTGCTTTTTAATCTTAATGAGATGCTGTGTTAGTCTGAGTACATTAGAGAAACAAATTCATATAAACTCACATATAAAAGAGTTTTATATATGGGTTAAATACACATCAAAAAACATCCCAACCCAGTGCTGGGCAAGCCCGCAAGTCCAACATTAACCCATATGTTTGATACCAATCCACAAAGTCCTCCTCCATCTCACAAAATACACACAATGATGCCAATGGCAAGAGGAAAGCCAAGTTGGTGAATGCATAAGCATCTCAGCACTGGCAGGGGTCTCCACATGGCTGCTCCAGCACCCAGGGCTGCATTGGCCTAGGTCCATGTGGCTTCTCCGTAGGGATGTCTTGCAGGAAGTGAGCCTTGCCAGCTAAAGCAGGGAACTGGCAAAGGCAGCTGAATCCTGGAGTCCGACCATCACAAAGCAAGAGATCCCAGAACTCAAAAGGTGGGGCTTACCAACCCATTTATCTCTCTGCCCTTCAATTAACTCCACATGTGTTTATCAGCCAGTTTGGCACAATAAACTAACTCAGATGCCATTTCTTGATTTTTCTTTTGATTATTGCGCTTTTGTTTTCAGGTAATCCATTGTTAAAAGCTATAACAAAAGCATTGAAACCCATTTTAAAATTGTTTTTGTGTATACTATAAGGCATAGATTCGGTTTTATTTCTCTGACCTGGAATTTTCATTTTCCCAAACACTACTGATTGAAGAGTATCTTTATTTCCCTATCAAATGGATTTGGCATCCTTTTAAAAACTCAGCTTTCCTCCAGTTCCTAAATGCTTCCTCGCTCCCCCCCCCCCCCCCCCACTACCATGATCCAAATTCTACCTTGCAAGTCTGGATAGAACAGAGGTTATACACTGGTGCAGATAGGAGCTGGAGGCACAGGGAATCCAGGGTGGATGATACCTTCAGGACCAGGGGTGTGAGGGGCGATGCTGGGAGAGTGGAGGGTGAGTGGGTTGGAAAGGGGGAACCAATTACAAGGATCTACATGTGACCTCCTCCCTGGGGGACGGACAACAGAAAAGGGTATGAAGGGAGATGCTGGATAGGGCAAGATATAACAAAATAATAATTTATAAATTATCAAGGGATCATGAGGGAGGGGGGAGCGGGGAGGGAGGGGGAAAAAAGAGGACTTGATGCCAAGGGCTTAAGTGGAGAGCAAATGCTTTGAAAATGATTAGGGCAAAGAATGTACAGATGTACTTTATACAATTTATGTATGGATTGTGATAAGAGTTGTATGAGTCCCTAATAAAATGTTAAAAAAATTTAAGTTAAAAGAAAAGAATGATGAGGACAACAAATGTACACATGTGCTTGACACAATTGATGTATGTATGGATTGTGATAAGAGTTGTGTGAGCCCCCAATAAAATGATTTAAAAAAAACCAAAAAACATTGACACACAGACTAATAGAATAGAACTGAGAGTTCAGAAATGAGCCTGCAAGTCTCTCAGGGGACCAGCCCCTAACAAATAACCACAGGTCTGATAGGTGCAACTGTACAGCTATATTATATAAAGATTACCATAAAGTCATAGAGAATAAAATGAAGGAGTCAAACGCAAAAAACACTCATTTGGTCGTAGTGCTCATAAACTTAATAATATTTCTTTTAAATATTAAATCCTGCTTTATTTATAGTAAATTTGAGACTCAGAGAAGCTCCTTAAATTACGCAAGTTCACCAGGTTGGTTCCTTGGCCTGCTCATAATGAAACCATAGTCTTCAGATTATAGATTCTATCTTAAAACTGAGGAGCCCTAGGAGCAAAATGGTTATGTGTGAGGCTCCAATTCTCTAGGTCCCCAATTAGAAACCACTAGCCACTTCTCAGGA
The DNA here is from genome assembly GCF_050624435.1 of Tenrec ecaudatus. Classification (NCBI taxonomy): domain Eukaryota; kingdom Metazoa; phylum Chordata; class Mammalia; order Afrosoricida; family Tenrecidae; genus Tenrec; species Tenrec ecaudatus. The sequence goes on along the minus strand of NC_134533.1, from coordinate 29,909,077 downwards.
AAAAGGCAGGGTTTTCTAATTCCGTAAAAATTTATAGTCTCTGAAAATCACAGGGGCAGTTTTGTATTTTGTCCTCCAGGGTCCTTATGAGTCAGCCAGCTCCATTTGCTGGCAATTATTTTATGAATGTCTTTTTTGTTTGTTGTTTTATCTTAAATCTATATAAAAAATCGTTCTCAGTTTACTAAACTGATAACATATGAATTATCCAGACTACTGTCATTACATCATCTCTCATTCTAAAGGTGATTGCCCCTACTCAGTTTTTGCTTTTTTAAAGAATTTCGTACTGAGGCTGTGATTGGCCAAACTGGAAGAGTGCCTAGGTCCCCTTTCCTAGTCAATTTATAATCTGACATCTCAATTGGCATCTAAACTTGATCCTTCCTCTTGGAAACCGAAGACCTTGGCATTCACAGCAAGAACTCAATCATATATTGGCTGCAACAATCAGGTAAAAGTCACTTTAAATAATTGCTATCCAGTGGAATGTGTAATCATCATAAAGTGCACAAAAGCAGAAACATATGTCACAATACACAGATGGCCTTGACCTGGCCTTCATTCTCCCCACTGCCATCTCCCTTGGAGAAGAGGAGAGTAACACAGGGGGGTGTTTCCTTCCCTCTGCTGACAAAAGACCTGTCATGTCCCCATTACAGCGTTTGCCAGGGAGTACTTAGTGTTGGACACTTGTTGAGTGGATTCCACAGAGCCAGGAAAGGCTACAGGATTCCTGGAATGAGACAAGTAGTCTGTGTGTGTATGTGTGTGTGTGTGTACACACACATACATGATTTTTTTCTCAAAAAAGTTCAATGCAGCAGCTTACATTTTTCCCACTTTTCCTTCAGCCTGATTTTCTATTTTGAAGTATGTTCCGTGGGTATTGAAAGATCCAAAGACAATTTCTGGTTTTGTGAGGATTGCTTGTTGTGGAACACACCTTTGCACCGTCCAAAGGCCCCAAAATAAGGAACAGCTTTATAAAGAGCCCAGAGACAGTTATTTTTCCTCCCAGGTAGAACTAACTGCTTGTTAAAGAGCAAATCATTCCTTTCTATTTAGCCAGATTGCTGTCTCTCAATTGCTCCCTAAATCATGGAAATTGAACTTTCTTCTTGCAGATACAATTCTTCTTTGCAGTCAATATAGAGTCAATGCATGCTAATACAGTCAAGTGATTCCCCCTCCTCCGTCTCTACCCACAGTTCCATTAATAACCGCCACAGCAGCAACATTTGACATGTATACAGCCTGAAGGATTCCAAAAAGGTTCCACCAATTACTGTGAATAGAGTTCTGATGAGCTGCAGCCACTTTAGAGGCAGGAGGAGGATGAGCAGTCCCACAAAGCTGCCTTGAGAGGGATTCTGCTCAGGAATATGTGCCAGGCACCTCCTCTCTAAAAATTCCAAACTATTACTCATAATCAAAAGGAAGAAAACCAGGCCTTTTCAGTTTAAAAGCGTCTAACTTCCACATTAGAACACAAATGACATTCAGATGGCTAACCTAAATGACACATCGAGAAGGCTATACAGACTACATCAAGCCTGTTTCCCATGGGCTCCTTTAGTGAGATAATCATTAACCACCGAACCTGCCTTTATACCAATTGCAAGGAAGGAGACACAAGAGACAATTCAGTTTGTTCTCATATTTTAAAGGTTCCCATATATTACCAGATTTGCTAAAGGGCTCACTAGGAATTCAGGGAACCATTCTCCCTGGGGTATTCAATTCAATAATGAGCTTATCTGTGTGTACAAGGAACACATTGTAAGATTTACATATAGTCATAGGAAACCAAACAAATCACGTAAACTTGCACTTGTAGCCCACTTTCATTGAATCAATAGAAACTCCTAGCAACCCTACAGGACAGGGGAGTATCCCCCTGGGAGTTGCTGAAACTCTAATGATACCGGAGGAGAAAGACTCATCTTTTGTTTGGGGAGCTGGTGGTTTTGAACTTCTACACTTTTGATTCACAGCCCCATGTGTAACCACTAAGCCACCAGCGCTCTATGACGCTAGGGCCCCATAAACATAAAAAGGACTCTCAGAAAGTTCATGGAGTTTTTTACTATCTTTTGGTTCCATTTTTTTAACTCAGCCAAATTTACTTTTTTTAGACTGAGGGATCAAAAAATGTTCTTTTTGATCACTAAATTAAAAGTAAATTGACTTAATTTGTATTCAGAAATATTCTAATATTAGTATCTGTATTAATAATTGTACTTAGGTTGCCTTATATTTCAGCTGAGGGCCTTTTATTTGGGGCAAGTGGACCTCCTGCCAGGTTATAAATGTTTTATTCTTTCACAGAAAGGAAGCAAGGTGGTGGTGGGGGTGGGGTGGGGTGGTTACGCGGTCATGTGATGTTTTCAGACTGAGAGGGCTTTAGGTTCTCTGTCTTACTCACTGTAAACATATACCTACAGGTGTACGTAAAATCTATATCAAAATTAAGCTTAGTCACGAAAAGACGATTCACTGTCTGAACTTGCTTCTGCGTGTTTTTCGCCTTCACCACCAGGCACTGGAGCATCTGGTCACTCAAGGAGGTGTGGGTCTAGCCCTCTGATGTCATCTTGTGTTTTATTGCCCTCACCGTAACACCCAAAGGAACCATTCTGAGATGTCTGGATCTTGGATGCTTGGCTAGAGTGAAGCTCTTTCCTGCTGCTATTTCACCTCCCTGTGGTGTGGAGCCTTGTATATGTTCTGCTGTGATTGTTCTCTAGTGCCTCCCCATGGTGGTCCGTTTGTGACACTTTTGACACTTGAGGGAGACACTTCAACCATGCAATCACCTAGTCCTGGAATAGATGATAACTTTGCATCTAAAATATTGAGAGTTGTTTCAATTTGCTGGAAAGAGGAGAAAGGGTTGAGTTTCCCCTCAAAAACCGTCAAAAAGTGGTTGAGGAACCATAGTGTGTGCAGCACAAATTGGTTTGGAAAGCCGCTTTTCTGTGGGATAGCTGGCACCGTGGTCAGCTCCATGCCCGAGCCCAGGAAAGGAAACCCTTCCTCATCCATGTCCTCTTTTGATTCCATTTTTACCCAAGTCTTTTGAAGTTTATATCTCTTTGATAAAATACTGGTTTTTAGTATAAATATGAAACAAAACAAAAGTAATAAACCTTGATCCTCAACATTATAAAACCATGGTTTTGCCAAAGCATCATGCCAACTCAGTTCTTTCAGAACATAGTGATTTAAAAGATGCTGCAATTTGAATAAACAATCCAAATTATAAGGGTAACTCGTTGTTTCCTGCTTTTGGTTGACTCTATTTGTACATACTAATGAGCCTTACCGCACTTTTTCTCTTCCTTATGGAATATAAAACTGTGGACTTGACGGACTTACATTACCCAATGGAAGTCAAAGGCAGGCCCTGCCAAAGTCATATCATATTCTGAATTCCAAAATACAACCTTCCACTAATATACACACTTGCGAGACTCATAATGGTACAAGTGGTAAATAGGCAGATAAATGGAAGGGAGAAAACATTCTTGAACCCAAACCTGTAAATTAAAACAATCCTATCTGTAATCATCTCTGTGGAGACAGATACATTGTCTCTTTGAGTTAACTGAAACCTAATCATATTGAAATCTCGGTGCTATGCTTATAAATTAGAATTAAACAAGTGTATTCCAGTTAAGGGCTCCCCTGAGTAAATGATTTTTAAAAATCCCACAGTGAAGGTTGCTCACATGTAATCAGATACTGTTTATAAACTGGAAAATAAATTACCTATGTTTTTCTTCATTTTACTTTTGTACCACAATGTGGTGATATGTTTCTGTCATGAATTCAATTGGTGGCCACCCCCAAAACATGTCGGTTTGGTGGGGCCATTATAATCAGGGGTTGGGCCGTTATGTAATGTGGTAATTATATAATCATCCCCCTAGAAGAGATCCGCTGCAAGCAGTCAAGTCAGGGGCAAGTCCCAGTGCTGAGTCCATGCAATGGTATTTCCACGAGGTTGTGGCCTGTTTCATCCTTGATTTATTTCAAAGAAATAACAAAAGAATTCAACAGAGAACGAGAGACCTGATTATCATCAAGAAAGAAGATTTTTCAAAGTAAGTATAAAGAAAGAAGGGTTTTGAGCAGTCCGTGTGTTTGGACCCAGACTGCCTGAACTGAGAACCACCTAGACCCAGGGCCAGATGCCAGGACACACGGATTTCTCCAAGGAAGGCTGGATCCACAGCCGTGTTGAAAAATAACAAGGCTCTTCCTCCGGAACGGACTCAGAGAGAAAACCTTCCAGCTGAGCTGGCAACCTACATTCTTTGGACGTCTAAGCCCCTAAACTATAAGAGAATAATACTTTGTTTATTTCGTTCATTCTAAAATCATTTTATTGGGGGCTCTTATAACATTCCATACATCTATTGTATCAAGCCTATTTGTAGATATGTTGCCATCATCATTTTCTAAACATTTATTTTTTTCTACTTGAGCCCTTCTTATCAGCTCTTCTTCCCCTCCCCCATCCCACCATTGTGACCCCTTGATAAATGATAAATTATTGTTTTCATATCTTACACTGACCGCTGTCTCCCTTCACCTACAGTGCTTTTGTTCAATCCCCTGGAAGGCGGGGGGGAATTGTGTGTCCATCATTGTGATGAGCTCCCTTCGTCCCCTCCTTCTCCCACCTTCCCACTATCCTCATGGTATCACTGCTCCCATTTCTCTTCCTGAGAAGTTTATCTGTCCTGGATTCTGCGTGTCTTGAACTCTTATCTGTACCAATGTACATGCCCAGTCTATCCAGAAATAAAAGGCAGAACTGAGGTCATGATTTTGGGGGGTGAGGAGGTCTCAAAGAACCAGAGTAATAATGCATGTTTCATCGGTACTATACTGTGGCCTGGTTAACTCATCCTTTCCTTGTGACCCTTCTGTGAGGGGATATACTATTTATTGTCTAGATGGGTTTTGGGTCTCTGCCCTGACCCCCCTCATTCTCAACAATGTGGTTGTGTTTTGTTTTGGGTCTTCTGGTTCCTGTTGCCTGATTCCGTTGATACCTCGTGATCACACAGGCTGGTGTGCTTCTTCCACGTGGGCTTGTTGCTTCTCTGCTAGATGACTGCTGTTTAATTTAACTACAAGCCTTTAAGTTCCCAGATGGAATAATCTTTTGATAGCCGGGCACCATCTGCTTTCTTCACCACCTTTGCATATGTACTTTTTGTCTTTAGCTATCTTGTTGGGAGGGCAAGCATCACAGAATGCCAGGTTGTTAGAACAACGTGTTTTTGCATTGAGGGAGGGCTTGAGAAAACGCCCAAAGTCTGTCCACCTGTTCTTTAAAGCCACCTGCTTGTGGCTTTTTTGTGGTAGCACGAGCTATAACGAAGGCAGAAATATAACGGCCTTCAGATGGATCTCATGAGCAAAATATGTTCTTACTATGTTCCTGAAAGATTTGACTTTCTTAGGCCCTAGGGGTAAAGAGAAAAGTTTGAAATACTTGTTATGTGAACGAATCCTCCATAGATTTCCTCTGGAGGAAATTAGATGCGGTTTTGAAAGGGGGCACCTAAAGGTCCGCACACTGATATACCGGGCACCCCTACTCGATAGGTCCTATTGGTCCAAGCTAAACTTTGTACTTGAAATCAAGAGTTTAATCATAATTTAGATTTCCAATTTAAGGTGATTATTATCTTGATTTAAAAATCTAAATACAAATTTAAAATCATAATGAAAAATAACCAACAGGTTAATTATTTGGAATTATTGTAGAAGACCCATGTGAGCTTTATAATTAAATAGTTTTAAAAGCCCATTTTAGTGTCAGATTCTGTTCAAGGAATTGAAGACATAACACAAGTTAAATGTAATATTACCACATAGCACAGCAATTTTACTCCTAAATATATACTCATAAGATTTGAAAACAAGTGTTCAAACACAAACATGTTTGTAAGTGTCCAGACCATCATTATCCAAAATATCCCAAAGGGGGGAAAATGCAAAAACTAAAGAATAAATCATCTTTCCTACTATAAAAAAGCATTTGAGTGCTAAACTAACTAAAAGGTTGGAAAACGAAGGCTGAAATCTGATTTTCTGTCTCTTTATTAAGTAGTTTCCATTGCTTGCCCAACACACTTAAAAATATAAGTTATTTTTATTGGATATATTTATTATTTTTGAAATTCTCATACAATTTAATAAAAATATTGAAAGTGTTGAAACAGAAACTTGGATTAGACTTAAATATAATTACCAGACGATCTAGAGGAGGCAGCAGCTGAGAAAGTAAAATGATTTCTCATGCTATAAAAAGTTAATAATGACTATAATTATCAATATTAATATAATCTCTGTGAATTCATTCTAAGCATTTAAAAATGGTGTTTTGGTTATAGATGTGACACTTCAGCATTAGAGTGAAAATATTTCACAGGAACATAGAACTTTAAAAAATTCTTGCAAAATGTTAAAATGTAGCATAAACCTTTGGAGTTCTTTAAGCCTTTATCTTTCAATTAAAGTTGTTTGAAACTCACTACATAGGGTTTATAATAGTTAGAATGATAGAAAGATATACTATATTTGGACTTGACCCCTAAAATTTCCTGCGAAGGAAATGTCCTATATAGGTCTCAGATTTTTCTCTCTAACAGCCTGTCTTCTCAGCCTGTAAACAGGAGTCATTTACAGATAAGGAGAAGAGAAAACGAGCTCTGCTTGTGGAGTAGGTTAGTCAGTGGATTGCTAAGGTCTGACACAAGGTCTGTGTTTCTAATCCACCAGCTGCTCCATGGACCATAGTTGGGACTTTCTGCCTCCAAAAAGATGTCCATACTCTGAAGCCCACAGGGGTAGCTCTACTTTGTCCTATGGGGCTTCCAGATTCAGAGTCGACAATGAGTTTTGAGTTTGATAAGGAGCGAGTGTGGTTGTAAGCCAGCCATATGAATGAACATACAATCCAAACTACACATGCAGTGTACATTTTCCTAAGAGTCCCACTTAATGAAATAACATTCATCATCTGGGGAGTCCATAGTGGTTTTCAGATTTTACAAGACCAAAATTCAAAGGCGTCATCAGTTCTTCTTCAGTCTTACTTATTCACTCCTCAGCTCTGACATGCAAAGGTGCTATTTGAGAATATCATGAGAACATCATGGGTTGGGTCAGGTACACTTTCATGTTGGAAGTGCCATCTTTCCTTTTCACAATTTCAAGAGATCTGTAATAACATAGTTGTCCATTGTTGATTGATTGTTGATTGTAGAGCCAAGTAAAATGAAATCCTTGATAGTGTATGTTCTCTATCATGATTTTACTTATTGTCCTGCTTATGAAGAATTTTGTTCTCAACATATTAAAGTGTAATCCATAGTAAAGGATGTTTTATCTGATGTTTGTCAGCTAATGTTTCTAGACTCCTTTGCTTTCAACCAGCAAGGGTATGTCATATGCATATTATAGGTTGTCAAAGATGCTCCCTTCAATCCTGATACCACATTCTTCTTCATATAATTAAGTTTCTCATATAATTTTCACAGCATTCAGACTGAATAACTATTGTGAAAGGATACAACCCCGACACGTACCTTTACAAGTTTTAAATGTGCACTGTCCTCTTATAGTCACACTATGGTCTCATGGACAATGTACGGTTTCTGAGTGAGCACAATGAAGAAACAGTGCTATTCATAATTTGTCCTGATCCACACTATCAGATGGTTTTGCATAGTCGAAAAAATTAAAATAAAACCCAGTTCAATGTCTTTCTGGAATTTCCTGTTTTCACCAAAAGTCTATTGAGCATTAGCCATAGCAGGTTCTCTTTGCAATCTGACCATTTCTTGTGTATGTATTATTGCAACCATTTTAAAATGATCTCCAGCAAAGTTTATTGTATCTAATAATAATTATATTCCTCAATATTACATCATTGTACTGGATCACTTTACTCTGAGATGACCATAGATATTTATCTCTCTATCAGTCAGTTGTCAAGACAGTTACAAATATTTTGGTTGAGATGACCAAGTGATCCCAATATTGCATTCATTTGTGGAAACATCTCAATCTGTATTCCCACAACATTTGGGGTCATTTATGGTTGATGCATTCAGTGCAGCTTGGAATTATTCAGTCAGTACCTTCAGTTCTTGTTTTTAACTTCTCTTCTGAATTGGTTGAGCATCTGCAATTTTTTTCAGTAAAGTGTGATTCTTCTTATTTTTTGATATGTCTTCTATCAATCAATATTTTTCCCATGGAAACATTTAATATGTCACCTAAAGGCTTGATTCTTTTTTGAGTTCACCTAGCTTCAGAAATTCCAAATCTTTTCTTCCATTTTCTTTTCTAATTGAAGGTATTTGCACATTATACTCTATTTTTCATATTCCAACTTCCCCTTGAAATATTATGTTCAGTTTTTAAAATTTCATTATTTCATTCACTTTAACGACTAGTACTTCCAATAATCTTTGTGAAAACTTTAATTCAAAAGGATCATCAGAGAAAGTTGTGGTCTTTTCTAACGTACATTTTGGCCTTTCATTTCTTTATTTTCTTCATAACGACATTTTTCTTTGTTCATGTTTGATGTTTTGGTAGTTATTCCACAATCCTTGGTCTTCTGTAAAACCTATTATGTCAGATATTTACTTCAGATGGTCTTTAACTTCAGCTGGAATATACTCAAGGTTTGTTCTGTAGTTATGTCCTGGCCTTGTCATAATGATACTGAGCTGCCCAGCATTGTCTAATGATATGGTTTATTTAGGAAAATGCATGCAAAAGACTTATGCCAATGTGAAATCAATATGAAAAGTGTTAATGAGATATTTCACATCCATTCGCTATCTTAAGATTGTTCTCTGGAGTGTAGTTCACCCTTAACACATACCATTCAGACAACCACATATGGTTAGCAGCTGTATTGCTGTCCTGCACAACTCTAAACAGTTATACTTTTTATAGTTTCTTAAGATAGAGCCAATTTTTAATGAGTCTTATTCCTCTGAAGATTAAAGATATTTAGAATTAAATTTAAAATTAGAAGGATTCTGATCTTCATCTCCATGGCAGTTACATGATCTGGTGTCAATTTGAGAGGATTATGAGTAAAGGGGTGGAGGGCCCTGTGGGGCATGACCTTCTCCTAAGAATTCTGGGAACTCCTGTGTTTCCTCCTTGGAGGCAGGAAAAATTTCTCTCTCTTTGTTTACTCCCTCGGAGATACTCTACTGACAAGACACATGGAACTACACCAGTGCTGAGCTGGAGAAGGCACGTGGAGACCCCTGCTCGTGCTAAGACGCTTACACAGCTGCCGGATCCACAAGACTTCCTACCAACTGGCCTGTGGTTTTCTAGCATTCAGCATCATTGTATGTGTTTCATGAGTCTGAAGAGGACTTTATAGATTGGTATTGGGCATATGGGCTAATATCAGACTTATGGACTTGATCTGGACTGAGCTGGGATGTTTTCTCAATATTCCATTGCTCTTGTATATAAAACTCTTTCTTTGTACACATGAGTGTCTAGGAATTTGTTTTTCTAGTCTATCCAGACTAACACAATCTCTAAAACCTGAGTTGAAAAATAGATCTGGATATTTTGATTTTCTAGAAATAAATGTTAAAACGTTGATTAGGTGTGTGTGTGTGTGTGTGTGTGTGTGTGTGTGTGTGTGTGTGTGTGTGTGTACTGGTATTCAAGGAAGCTGAGACTGACATGAACTGGTTCACTGTTAGATTACAGATAACTGGCTGTATGCAAATTATTAAATATCTCTTGGTAAGATTTTGATTTCTTCCTGTGTTTCATAGGGAGGAGATCTATTAAGCCTCTAAAATTACTCTCTCTGTTCTATGGTCTTTTATTAAAGATCTGCTTGTTATATGTGTGTACACCAAGCCTATGAGTCTCCATGTTTCTGTGTGTGCTCTATATTTAACCAAATATCCACAACTGCACGGTTGCAGTACACTGGTCTATCACCTACTTTGTGAGAAGAAATGTAATCAATGACAATATTTTAGAATAACAAAGGGCAACATTTTAAATGGTTTACAGCTAGAAAACAGATTACTTAAAAATAATCTAGGATATTTGGTATTCTCTTAGAACCCAGTATACTTTCTATTATGGGAGAGAAGTAAGGAGCAAAAATTAAATATCGTATAAGAGATACCCATAAGTATTGATGGGCAAATGTCCCAGGTGAGAATGCAATCCATCACATGTCATACACTAAATTGATAAGAAGTGATTATTTAAATGGTTCTTTGCTTCTAAAGTGGTGTAATAATGGGTAAGGCTAAATACATCATGAACTGTCATTCTTGCGGTGACCTTCGTATACCCTGGAAATATTGTCGATGAACAAGATTTCTGTTAATAAGAATTAAATGAATATAGGGAATTAATAAGTGACAGCATCATAAATTTAGCATTCAATATGTCTAGAAATCCATTTTGGATATTGTGGGCTCTGGAATTGAAGGGAATAAGCGGGTACTCTAAGCTTTGGCAAAGACATCTCAAGTCAGCTAAGCACCACAGCCCAGGATGGGACTGGGAATATGAATCCTTCTTTTCAGCTTTTACTTTCATGCATTGATTGCAATGGTGAAATGAAATTGTACATTGTGCTTCTATCCCAAATGTAACACTTAGCACATTACTGGCTGGGAGCATGTAAATAACTTGTAGAGGACCCTGTCAGATACTGCTCAGTTTGCCATTCTGTGGGATAATGAGTGAGCCGTCACAGAAGCAACGGGAAAGAAGAGCCACCAGACACGTACATGAGAGGTCCCTGTGTGAAGTGATAGTGGCCACGTGGGAAATGGAGCAGCAGCAGAGCTGCAGCCCTGACACCAACAGATTGAGCAGTAGGCTTCCCAGTCCACGGGAGGAAACTGAACGCTGTCTTGAACCGTGGGTTGCCCTGTGGGTATTATCATTCCTAAAGAAGCTTTCTGCTGCTATTCAGGAACACCACACAAGAATGAACGTATTTGATTCATGGTGTCAGTGAAAACCATTGCAAGTCCCACGGGCCCCCCGAAGCACGTAGAAATCTGTGTTAGAATCATAGGGTCTTATGCTTCTTAGAAGTGTGGATGGTGAGACCTCATCTCACATACTTTAGACACATTATCAGGGGGAACCAGCCTGTAAAGATGGATGAGTTCAGATGTGGATTTCATGTCATTTCCCCCACAATGCAACACAGGCGTCTTCAGCTTGTAGATTTACACTTTCTGGTAAAATATTAACATATAGAAAACACCGCCTCCTAAAAGAAGCGTAGAGTCCATCTAGTTCAACTGCAATCCTTTCATCTCTGTGCCTTACAACAAAATGTTTCTCAAACCAATAAAGCCCAGTTCTTTTTCTCCCAATTATTTCAGAGTGACATGTAAAATACAAAACAAATTTACTAGAAATATGATACAACAAAGGCTGGTAAAATGAGTATCATATATTTTCTTAATATGTTAAAAAGATATACAATACTCAATCAAATGTCAGAATTACTTCTAAATATCTGCTCTCAAGCTCTGTCATTATGTTGCTATGGATTGATGTTAAATTCACAGACCCGCAGTGGTCTACAAAACACACATCTTTGATAAAGTCTCTCTCTAAATATATGCTATTTCCCCACTGCTTTATTTCCTTGTATCTTTCTCTTCTTCCTTCTTTCCTTCCTTTTATTCCTCTCTCTTCTTCCTCTTCATGTCAAACATGACACCAACAGAAAATAGCACTCACTAAGGATAGTAATAACTTGTTTCTGAAATGTACTGGTTAGAGAAGCGAGACAGATTCCCAGTGTTTCCATCCTGCATTACTGAGCTGGAGTTCCAGATAATACAAGCTAGAATAGGAAACTCAAATGGATATTTAAAATATTACAAAGTGAGGGATAAATATGTTAATATTTGATTCTTATATGGCTTAATGTTTAGAAAATTCACAAATACAAACTATAAACTTCACAATGAAGGGGAATATTAGTATGATAGGATTAAATCATTAAAGTTTCAATAGCTTTCCCTTTTATCAGAAAGAGGAAACATTAAGATGAAGGTTACCTTAGTCATTGTGAATTTATATTTCCTTGTTAGGTTCAGTCCATTGTTCACTTTGGTGGAGATAAGTATGAATCTCACAATTATCATGTAATATATTTCTTTTTTTGAAAGTTGATGCATTTTATTTTTAGATACAGTTAGACTCAACAATCTACTCCCAGCTTTTTTTTTAGTATTTTATTTTATTTGTTGTTTGAGATGAACTTGTTTGTCACTAAAGACTCCAAATCTTTTTCAGTTTTCCTTTCGCTTCTCCTTTTTAATTTCTTCCTTTCTTTTAAACATTTTATTCGGGGCTCATACAACTCTTATCACAATCCGTGCATATACATACATCAATTGTAATATATTTCTTACTCACAAGCAAAAGCGTTTGCAAATTTGGTAACCCTGTCTTTGTAACTCCTTCCTAGTCATTATTTATTCAGAAAGAGTGATAGGGCAATCTAAAATTGCAACAATTACCACAAACAATACACTTCCTGTCTGAGTCACCTGACTAATGTCTGTGTCAGCTATGCAGAGTTCTAGTTTCAGGGGTAGGCAGGTGCTGTCTCAAGCTGGTCAATCCTTAAAAAAAACCCAGCCTTTTGTTATGTGAAGGTACATGAATTGAGGTTATTGCTGCTTCACTTTGAAAAATAAAGCAATCTGATTTCCCCTGAAGAACAACATGTTACACATGAAAACTGGGCATTCAATTTTTTTTTTAGTTGTGATTCTCTTTGCATTTAGACCTAACTCTGTGTTAGGTTAGGTTTAGATCAAAAGGTGCAAAATACTTTACATATTCTCTGGAATTATTTTATATATCAACATAAAATATGTTTGGAAAGTTGTAGAAATGATTGTGTACCTTCTTTGGAAAACATCAAATAGGCTTTTAAAATCCTGTTTCATTTTTGCCTGTAGTTAACTCCTAATAAGGTAGAAATTCATCCCTTATTTCCAGTAAACTTTATTTGAAAATATGAACTAGTGACAGGATAAAATTGTTTTATTTATCATTAAAAATGGGGAGGAAGTTGAAGATGATAAACTCCAAGAAAACCAAACTCAATCCAATGAGTCAATTCTGACTCATCGCAATCTTATAGTACAGATTTTAACTGTGGGTTTCCAAGAGGCAGCTTTACACAGAAATAGAGAGCCTCATCTTTTCTCTGAAGAGCTGCTCATGGTTTGGAACTGCCAACTTTGTGATTTTCAGCCAAATGTGCAATCCACTACACACAAGGACTCCACAGATAATGGACTAGGTAGATTTAATATATAGACACTCTACAATGAAGAATTGAGAAACAAAGTAGAGGTGTATGATAATCCTGGAACACAGGATTGAAAATGACATTGTAAAATAGTAGGTGAAATACCAATTAGAGGAAATATTACCGGAAGCATACGGAAAGATGGATCACCAATGGCTCCAGTAGAGCATGGCTATATTTAATACCAGGAAGCAGTGTTCCAATCAGGGCAGGAACCAAATAACTGCTCTACTCATTCAGGACTCCACTGGTCTGCACACTGATGATTGGTGAGTAGAGATGTGTGTTCCAGGCCTCCTATAACCTTCGCCCCTAACATTGCACATAATAGCTCATTGACCAGAAGCCTGGCACAACCCCCAGCTGTTTACTTGGCTCTTTAGACCATAAAGGCCCTTGTTCTGTCTCATACTTTGGCTCCTGATTCTGGTGAGCTTGTTCCTCAGCCACTACTCTGCTGTCACAGCTGTCTTCAGGGTCTGAAAGACACTCTCCCCTCCCGAATCGTCTCTCATATTGGCAGTAGGATCAAGCTTCCTTCTTCTGAGATGTCTGATTGTGTACTAAGAAGGGTGGCAATCACAACACTCACAACCACTAAAAAATGAACCATATAGTCCAAGAAGCATCTTTTCCTATCTCCTACCTCAGATTCATTAAGAAAAAAAAGAATGGACAAAGCTGGCTATGGTTAATAAAGCCGTATTGAAGAGTTCATTGCATGACAAGTCACCCCCGGTTCTTCAAGACACGGTCACTTTTCATACCTGCAGGACTGACTCCCCGCCCCCACATTTATCATTGTACTGTGTTGTTGTGTTCATTTGGTGCCATCTAGTGCGTTCTGACCCATATCAACCTTGTACACAACAGAATGAAACACTGCTCTTTCCTGTGCGATCCTAACTATGGTTCCCCTGCTTAAGCCCATTGCTGCAGCCACTGGGTCAGTCCATCTCACTGTGGGCCTTCCTCTTTTTCTCTGCCCCTCCACTTTACCAAGCATGACATCCTTCTGCAGGGGCTTGTCTCCTGACAGCATGTCAAATTATGTAAGACAAATATGTAGGGTATTCGTACTTCTAAGGAGTGCTCTAGCTATACTTCTTCCAAGAAAGATCTGTTTGTCCTTTCCACAGTCCACGGGACATTTAATATTCTCCAGCACCACAATTCAGCTGCATCCATTTTCTTCAGCTCTCCTAATTCAAGTTTAGACTTATCGTGATGTTACCTAATGGCTGAGTTGTGGGGATTTTGGTCTTTCCCACAATGAGTCATAATCCATACTGAATGCTGCAGCCTTTGATCTTCAACAGCAAGTGCGCCAAGGACTCCTCTCTTTCAGCAGGCAAGGTTGTGTCCTCAGCCCTCAGGTTGTTCATAAAACTTTCTCTAGTCCTGATGCCACATTCTTCTTCCTGGACTCCAGCTTCCCCGATGATTTTCTAATCATGCAGATGGACTAACTTTAGTGAGAGAATGCAGGCTTAATACACTTCTTTCCTGATTTTCAGCCACAGAGTATTCCTTGGTTCTGGTCACACAACTGCCTCTTGATCATGTAAAACAGTGCATACGCACCACAAGTTGTTCCCATTCTCCTCAAGGTTACCAATAGTTTATTATGGTCCACATGTCGAATGCATGTGCATACTCGATAAAATACAAGTCAACATATGTCTGGTATTTCCTGCTTTCAGCCAAGTTCCATCTGACATCAGCAATGATATCCCTTCCTCCACACCCTCTTCTGAACACACACCGAGCACTGAACCCCCGGCAGCTCCCTGTCAAGGTATTGCTGCAACTGTGATCTTCAACAACATTTACTTGGGATATTAATAACATTTCTCTCTAGTATGAGCCTTCTGCTGGGTCACTTTTATTTGGAATGGGTACATAAATGGATCCCTTCCATTCTGTCGGCCAATGAGCTGTCTTCCAATGTCCCTGCCTTAGGCGGGGAGTGCATCCAGTGCTGCGTCAGCTGCTTTCAACATTGCAATTAATATTCCGTCACTCCCTGAAGCTTTGTTGTTGGCCAATGCTCCAGCTCAGCATGAACCTCTTTCTTTAGCATGGCTCATTCCTGTTCAGACACAACCCCCTGGAATGGTGGAAGGTTGACTCATTCTTTCTGGTACTGTGACTCGGTGGAGTCTTTCAATCTTCATTTGATGATTCCGGCATCATTCAATATTTTGTCTATAGAGTCTTTCAGTATTGAAACCCAGGGCTCCAGTGTTTTCTTTAGTTCTTTTAGTTTCAGATATGATGAGTGTGTTCTTCCCTGTGGGTTTCCTAATTTGAGGTCTTTGCACATGTCATTATAATATTTGATTTTGTTTTCTCCAGCTGCCCTTTGAAATTTTCTATTGAGATCTTTAAATTAATAGTTTCTTCTATTTGTTTTAGCTGTTGTACAATTAAAACAAGTTTCAATGTCTCTTCTGATACCCACATGGGTTTTTTTCCTCTCTTTCCTGTATTTTTAATGACTTTTGGCTTTCTTTATGCATGATGGACTTAACCTCCCATAGTTCATCAGGTCTTCTTTAATTAGTTTTCAATGCATCAAATCTGTTTTTCTGATGTTCTTAAAATTCAGATGGGATAGACTCTGGTTGTATTTTAGCTCTAGTGAACTTATTTTTAATTTTTTCAGCTCTATTCTGAATTTACATATGAGAAATTTTACCATGAAAACACCTGTAAAGCCTGTATGTCACTCACTTTATGCCTTTATTTCTATTGATTTTAAATGTCCAATTTCTGAATTACTGATCTGTAACAACCCAGTGTTCCGAGGAGACAGGATGGTCTCTTGATGTAAAGAATCTTCATTTTGAGTTGTAAGTTTGGACACTGCATCTGGCTTGCTTCTCTATGCCTGATTGAGTGATAGTCTGTCAGAAGAGCTGATTTTACCAGGTGGTGTATGCAGTCTTTCAGAGGTGGAGGAGCCTTGAGAGGGATGCCTGAACTTTGAACTTGGGTGTTACAAGCACTCAAAACTACCTGAATTGTATGTGAGTGTAATTTGGCTGCAACCTTTGTCACCCAATTGATTTCCAGGGTTAATTCGGTTCATCTGGCTAGTTAGGTTGTGTCCCCTTCTCTTACCACCCCGTTTGTCCCTCCCAATGCTGTGCCTTTGGTTGAAGAAGAGGACCTCTCCTGATAGAAGGAGGACTGTCTTTCAGTCAAAGATACAAGAGTACCTACGCTCCCTGCTAGAACCTTTGCTCTTAGTGCTTCCGTACTTTGGTGAGATGTTGTAGTGACTTGCAGAACCCTGGGACCTGTTTTGTGTGGATGTACAGTAGATCACTCTGAATCAATGGCAGCTAACTCACATCGACAATATCCCAATATCTGTGTTACCTGAAATGATTGTTTTTTCATGATTGTGAGATTTATTGTGGAAGCGAACAGTTGTTTTCTTTTTCAATTACCATTTCCTATATAACATGTCAGAGGAAGGAATAGAATTAGATTTCTGTTTTATTAAAACATTTACAGGTAAAAATTAGACAACCTATTAAAAAGTAACTATATATATAGCAGCTGTTAATTGACATAATTTCCTCTGCGCTTATTAGTTCAAACGCTTTTCTTTGGGGGTCTGCTTGTAAGACAAGGGATGTGAACTAAAGTTTAATAACCACCTTACTAGTTGATTTCAAAGAATCCATGTAAATTAAAAATATTGACTTCATACTTAACAAAAATTAATATGTACTCTGATAAACAAACAAAAATATTCAAAGTGTTCAGAAAATCTCCTGGTGTTTATGTAGATTTACTCTTATATTTTGTCCAATTAAAGCAAAAATATCTTCAGTGAAACGAATGGACAAAATAGACTTCACAGTGGGCTGAAACATGTCAGCGGTCATGAAGATGAAGCCGGGCTGAGAAGTCCTTCTGTTCCCAGGTGGCTGTCAGCTGTCAGGGCTTTATCAACGACAACAGCTGACAACCACAGTGAGCGCTATGGCAGTCAACAGGAACACTGATTCTCTCTTATATCTCACTGAAGTCATTTCCCCATAAAAGTCATAACTCCATGTATTAATTTTAGAAAGATAATATACAAAGCTATGATGTTTTCATTTGTTATATCCTCACATATTCTAACTCACTGTGGAGATGGTGAAGACTGTAAATCTATAACACTCAACAGGGGAAAAGGATCAGTGATTGGTAAACAAACATACATATTCACATGCACACACCTGTTCATTTTGGCCACTTATAAACAGAAAGCAAGACCATTAAATGATATATATCATTAGATAGATCTACTATAGACCAAACAACCTCTAATCATTGGTGGATTTATGGTTTCATTGTGAAAAGACTTCACGAGTAGTAGATCGCCTGCTGGTATGTATTCTTTTCCTGCAGACTCTGGATGAACAGAGAGACAACTCCACCCTGCACTGCAGTGTTTCTCAACCTTCCTAATGCTGCGACCCGTTAATATAATTCCTCGGGTGGTGGTGACCCCCAACCATAAAATTATTTTATAACTACTTTATAACTCTAATTTTGCTAATGTTATGGATGGGTGACCCCTGTGAAAGGGTCGTTCATCCCCCAAAGGGGTCGCAACCCACAAGTTGAGAACCTCTATTTGCTATGAACACATTTCTCCATGGCTACTTTGAGAAACATAAAATGGAATTGAGGGAGAGGAACCATTCCATATGTTTTGTTTTATGTTTGTAAGGAAGTTTTTCAGATGTTTTTGCTTAATAGACAAAAACTGATGAAAATTCACTTGGCCTTTTAGTCATTTTTCAATATTTTCAACACCAATGAAAATGTTTTGTTTTTCAGAAATTCTCCTTTTGGGAACAGGCCATTCAACTCCTAAAAAAAGTGAATATTCAAAAGTTTGCCTGATCTATCCATCCAAATAGTTGCCACCTGGATTTCTGCTTATGAAAACATTCCCAGTGTTCGGTATTTTTCCTCCTTATATAAATATTTACCCAGAGCTGCCATGTGCATACAGAGTACCCTGCTTAGTTCTTTAAATAAGATGGAAATACAACTGGACATCACATTAACAGTAGCAAACACAACCACCTTCAAAATTCTTCTCATTGAAAATTCTAAACATTGGTAATATAGTAAGAATATAATGCCATTGAAAACTTTAGAATATTAATACTGGTTATAAGCCATGTATTATAGGGATTACAGATAAACAGGCGTCTTCTCTTTCTTAATCTAATCAATCATCTCTCCATGGTAGGTGAAATTCTCCATTTCTAAACAAACAGGAAAAGGATAGAACCAAAGGCAGAAAAATCTCCAATCAACAAATACTGTCTGATGATTGCTAGAAAATGAATACAGTCTGAAAGGCACATGAGCAATGTTCATCTCTCTACACATTACAGTATAATTCACTCTCAAAACATGTGTGAGAAAAGTTAGGCTATTGTTCTGAGAATAAATTTATTATTTTATTTTACTGATAAATGTAAAAGCAGAAAAATACACGTAACTGGGCTAATATTTGTTGTTGGAATAATATTCATCAGGTATAGCAAGTTGATTAATTATTCCAAAATATAATCTTGGCATTAGAAAAAGAAAGTGTAACAATTTGTAAATTAGTTATACGTGTATGTAATGTCTTCTGGTATCTCTCTATTTTGCCTGCATACAAGTGCCTAATTTGCCTCTAGTTTTTCCCATGCTTTCCACATATTTTCTTCTAAAATTCCTCTATTGCATGCTACATCTCCCTGAGATATAATATGTTGCTTGCTCTAATCATTCAACTACTTCAAAGCTGTCTTAACCTGTCGTTTAGATATGACATCATTTAAGATGAAGTAACTGGCCAAGAGGCAGAAAGCAATTGAATTTCCCCAAAAGTGAACTCATTATTCTTGACTTTCTTTTGGCTATTAGTTGTCTGGAGGTAGAAATGGTCCTTGGTAAGTTATCTCCCAAACTTTCAAAGGCTAAAGCAATGCGGTACTTACTGGTTTACTGTCTTAACAAAGAAAAAACTAAGCACACACACACATACACTATTAATAAATAAGGAATTCTGTTTATGATACTCCATCCTAAATTGTCTTAAAAATAATTTTACCCAAGGAACAGAAAATTCAGAGTATATCTGGAACACCTGATGATGACAAGTAGGGCAATGTCCTATTGTGCTACATACCATACAATCCAAGAGTCCAAACATGTAAACATAGTAAGGAAAACTGCAATCATCACCACGTCGATTTTAAAGCTTCCTCCTCCATCCCTATTGTCAAACGGCTTTCAAATGAGTAGTGTTATCACAGTCCATTTTTTTGCTCCCTCCCAACTCCTGCCCTCGTTATTTTCTCCCCAAATCCCCGCTCCCTTCCTATCTCTCCCCCGCTTGTATCCCCTATATAACCTGTACCCGTTTTTATCGTGATGCATCCACTCCACCTGCGCTTCACGGCTGCGCGATCCAACCAAAAACAATAAAAACCAAAGTCACGCTAAGGTGGTAAGTATAAAATCATTGATAGTACAAAGACAAAAATACACCTAATGAGTAAGAAGGAAAAGACCCGGATCAACATTCAAAACCCAGGGAAGAGTTTTCTGGCATGAAGCAAGGAAATACCTGCACCCAGAAACAATTCAGGTAGTGTCTATAGGGTGGACAACTGTCCAAGTATCAAACAAACTAATATTTTTTTTTTTCAAACTAATATTTTATGATTCATTTTTTTCTTTCCTATACTGCTAACTCCATCACAGAAAACAGCAATTATGTCCTTTGCAAATGTATAGGTAAAAATAAAGTCATCATATAACATGTCTCTGTGTATTTTGCACTCTGTATCAAATCCATAAGCAATTATCATCATCTCTATATTAAAAACACACTTAGAAACGTATGAATTCAATGTTGATCCATAAATATATTAAATAAGTAAATGCTGTGCTATCAATAGTTAAAGTGAAGAAAAAATAGTTAAAACTTGTTATCATAAAGCAGTGGAGCACACAAAATTTCTTTTAGAATTTGTTTTGATAATAGACATAAAATAAGAATTAAAAGAAACTAAATACAGGGAAAAGGAAGATGATAGAAATAGCTTCAAGAACCTAAATATCAAAAAAACTTCAAGAGAAAAAGGCTGAATTTTCAAAGAATGCCAGAAACATATTATGTATGTATATATGTGATGCAAATATATATTTGTATCATATCTATCAATTTATGCAATGTAAAGAAAGGATTCACAATACCTCATGATAAAACGCTAGAGACAATACTACAATGACAGCAATCAAAACAATAGTATTAAGATAGAAAATCCTCCTGTAAAAGAAAAATACATTTAAGCAAACATCAAAAGACAGATGCACAGTTGAATTGTGTTCCATTTATTATTCAGTGTATTTCCCAAATGGCAACCGTCATGCCACCGGGTCATTTTTATTTCTTCATTTTCCTACCAGGCACTTGATTGTATAATGTACTCAAACACCCCCTCCTTTAGCAACAAAACTGAATTTCCAGGGCACTCATAAATCTGCATTGAAAGGACTAGACTCTAAAAAGCAGACTTTACAGTTATGCCTAATGAATTTTTGCAATAAATATAATAGTTGGAAAGCCAAATAACATAAAAACTGCAAATAATATTGACTTGCAAATAGCAAACATCATTAGAGGTACCACTAATCCATTTACCATCTGGCGATATACCACTCCTTCGGATTTCCTTGAACTGGTAAATACATTTTGATCAATTACTATTTCTCTTTCTAGTCAAATCAAATTTCTCCATTTCAACCTATCAAGTTGGACTTAAAAAAAAGTTTGGATATGATGAACTGTGTGTACATGCATGGACAGACATGTAAGCTGAATAGGTGTCAGAGGGAGAATGGGAGATTACTCATACATGTATGTATAAATGTGAAAGACAATATTTCTACCTCTGTTGCAAATATATCCCTAAATTGTGTGAAGTATATAAGAGGCAAAGCTATGAGCACTTCTTAGACATAAATAAACACTCTGAAGAAATGAGTTGCTGGGCCTAGGGGCTCAGGGTCATAGTCTCCATTGACAACAAGGTCCATTGGATAACATATTCCACAAAAACAATGTTTCACAATTTACCTTGAAGCATAGCAACTGGGGTCTTAAAAGATCATGAGCAGCCATCTGCAGTGCAACTAATGATTGCACCTTCTCTAGAGGAAGAGTAGTGAAGACTACTGAAGTCATAGGCAAACAATTAGTCCATCAGACGGATGGACCACATGGACATCAGTCTTCCTGATGCGGAGATGGGAGGAACTAGATGGTTCTTGGGTGCCACTTTCAACTGATCAGAAAGAGAACGCAAGAAAAGTCCTTGATCGGACAGAGGGGAATGAGGAATGAACCTCCATATCAAAAATTAAAAACAAAAACCAAGGGTACTTGTCTGAGCCTTGTAGAACTCTGAAGATTGTAACCATTAGTCACTCTTCTGGTCTGGAGATGAACCCACTCCCAATGTCCCATTTGTAGCTGTATACTGTGCACATCCACAAAGGAAACAGTACCAATAGTGAGATGCACACACCTTACAGTATTAAATAATCCAAGAACAAAGTTCATAAAGGTTTTAAATTTGCCTCCTAATGCTGATGTCATCATGTGCCAAGAACTCCCTTAATATTCTACAAATGTCCTTAAAGAGAGCAGAACACTACTAAAAATCCATAGCTCTTCTATGACTAATTATTTGCATCATTTTTTTATTTTGATAAGCTACCAGCTTACACTGAATGGTAAAATTCTGGTTCCTGAAGGACTTTCCAGGTCCAAAAGTGAACTACCTGGGAATCTGTTAGTACAATATATGTTGGGGCTACACTCTGATTTAAGAAATCAAAAACACTATACAAAAAGCCTCTTAAGCTCCTCTTTCTATTGAATCAATGTCTTGACACCTTAGGACAGGGTGGAATTGCTCTGTGAGTTTCTGATACTATCATTTTAAAAATATAATTCCACATATATTGGGATATATTTAGCATATCATACAACTTAATCATTCAGTTTTATTAATAATATTTATGCAATCATCACCACAATAAATCTCAGAACATTTTCCTTTTTGTATGCAACGCCATGGACTCCCCATCCCCTCCACCCCATGCTCCCATGCCCTACACCTTGGGGATTATCATTCCAGTTTCTGTGTCTATACTATAGCTCTTTTTAAAAAGATTTTTATTTTTTTTAAACATTTTATTAGGGGCTCATACAACTCTTATCACAATCCATACATATACATACATCAATTATATAAAGCACATCTGTACATTTTTTGCCCTAATCATTTTCAAAGCATTTGCTCACCACTTAAGCACTTTGCATCAGGTCCTCTTTATTTCCCCCTCCTTTCCCGCTCCCCCCTCCCTCATGAGCCCTTGATAATATATAGATTATTATTTTGTCATATCTTGCCCTATCCAGCATCTCCCTTCACCCCCTTCTCTGTTGTCCATCCCCCAGGGAAGAGGTCACATGTAGATTCTTGTAATCGGTTCCCCCTTTCCAACCCACTCACCCTTTACTCTCACAGTATCGCCCCTCACACCCCTAGTCCTGAAGGTATCATCCACCCTGAATTCCCTGTGCCTCCACCTCCTATATACACCAGTGTACAACCTCTGCTCTATCCAGTCTTGCAAGGTAGAATTCGGATTATGGTAGTTGGTGGGGAGGAAGCATTTAGGAACTGGAGGAAAGCTGTATTCTTCATCAGTGCTACATAGTACCCTGACTGACTCATCTCCTCCCCTAGACCCCTCTGTGAGGGGATCTCCAGTGGCCGACAAATGGGCTTTGGGTCTCCACTCTGCACTTCCCCTTTCATTCACTATGGTATTGTTTTGTGTTTTTTTTGTGGATGATGCCTTATCCCTGATCCTTTGGCACCTCGTGATCGCACAGGCTGGTGTGCTTCTTCCATGTGGGCTTTGTTGCTTCTGAGCTAAATGGCCGCTTGTTCACCTTCAAGCCTTTAAGACCCCAGACACTATCTCTTTTGATAGCCGGGCACCATCAGCTTTCTTCACCACATTTGCTTATGCACCCGTTTGTCCTCAGCAATCATATCATGGAGGTGTGCAGCCAATGATATGATTTTTTGTTCTTTGATGTCTGATAACTGATCCCTTCAGGACCATGTGATCACACAGGCTGGTGTTTTCTTCCATGTGGGCTTTGTTGCTTCTGAGCTAGATGGCCGCTTGTTTATCTTCAAGCCTTTAAGACCCCAACTATAACTCTTTATGGGAATAGAAAACTCCATCTTTCTCCCAAGAAGTGGTTGACAGTTTTGAACTATGAACCTTACATTCAGCAGCCTAATATGTAACTACTAATAGCAATCCTCTTTAGAAGTTTTCTAGATGACTATGAATGATCTACTCTGAAGTTTGTGAACAAGGTGCCTAGAAGAAAAACAGACTTTTGGATAGTCCGTAACCACATTGAATGACTATTTTCTATATTGACTTCCATTAAAGAGACCAAATGAAGCTCCCTTTTGTTAGCTGAAATATCTGCAGATATTTTTGGGATGGTTCCCTAGGAGTTACTTGGATTATAATTAAGGTTGGGCCTTTGCAGATGTAGTGGCTGATTCTCCAACACTAAGCCTACTACAAAATATCCCTGGTAGTGCAAAAGGTGACATATTTGATAATTGCAAGTTCAGCAGTAAAAACCCAGCAGTCCTACTATGGGAGTGATCTGAGGACGCTTGCTTCAGCAAAGCCAGTCTTGAAAATCTTAGGGGGGCAGCTCTGCTCTTTCCCACAGAGTTACTTTTAGGAGGAATCCACTTGAAGATCATGGACTTATCTTTAGTTTACTTGCTTAAGATAAAATTTAATAATATATTTTCTAATGTCAATGGTTGGCTGAGGAATTAGCATGTGACTATTTTGTAGTTGTTGCTCGGTGCCATGGAATCGGTTCCAACCCACAGTGACCTCAGGCAAGATAGAACTAAACACTGCACCATCCTTACAATAAACATTCCTATGTTTGAGCCCATTGTCGCAGCCAAAGTGTCAGTCCATCTCCTTGAGACCTTTCTCTTCTTCGGTGCCCCTCGACTTTACCCAGCATGCTGTCTCCTCAAGGGAGCGGCCTCTCCAGACACCATATCCAAAGCATGGAAGATGAAGTCTCTCCATCCCTTCCTCTAGAGTGCACTCTGGCTATATTTCTTTCCAGACAGGTTGGTTTGTGAAAACAACGTGGTTGGGTCATGTACAATTTAGTCCTTAAAGTACCTTCCTTGCTTTGCAATACTCTAAAGAGAGCTTGCGCAACCGATTTGCCGAATGCAATTCATCTTTTGATGGCTTCACTGTTGCTTCCATAACTATTGATAGTGGATCCAAGCAAGACAAAATTCTTGACAATTTCTCAATTTATCACAATGTTACCTATTGGTCCAGTTAGGAGGATTTGGGTCTTCATTAGATTGAATTGTAATCCATATTGAAGATTGCAATCCTTGATTTTCATCAGCATGTGCTTCAAGTCCTCCTCACGTTTACCAAGCTACGTTGTATAATCTACATATAGTTGGTTGTTAATAAACCTTCCTCAATTCTGATGCCACATGATTCTTCATATAAACCATCTTCTATGATTATTTGCCCAGAATACAGATGGAGTAAGCATGGTGAGAGGATACAATCCTGCTGCAAACCTTTTCTAATTTTGACCTAATGTTAATGAGCTATATGAGATTCCTCTTAAGGATATTTACAAATTACTAAGAATTAGCAACAATAAAATTCTATCCAAAGAAATTATCTAGATTAGAAAAAGAGTTATGATTCCCTAGTATAACACTGGACATTGATAGATATGGAACTGCTTTAGATGTTTTGCTATAGATCTGATTATAAAAAGTAGCCCTAGGGAGAACAGATTAAATAGAGGGCCAAATCCTGGATCTTGATATGATTATGTCATTGGAGCAAGCATTTTTGAGGATAAACCAACGTCTTAACTTTCCCTTTATCCATTGCTTCTGAAAGATTATTGTTGTTAGGTGTCATTAAGTCAACTCGGTCTCACAGCAACCCCATGTACACACTAGAATGAAAAATCCATAGTCCTGTACCATCCTCACAATGATGGCCAAGTTTGAGCCCCTTGTTGTAATCACAGTGTCAATCCATCTTTTCATGGGTCTTCCTCTCTTCTTTGTTGACCCTATACCCTACCAAGGAATCCTGGTGGTATAAAGGTTACCCTTGGGGCTGTTCAAAACAACCAGCATCTCTGAGGAAGAAAGACTGGACTGTCCACTCGGTAAACAATTATAGAAACCCACATGGGGATTGCTACAAGGCAGCAGTGACTAGAGAGCAACGAGCTCTACTTTCCTGAGCTTGATTTCTTTCTTCAGGGACTTATCCCTCCTGATGACATGTCCAAAGTCCTGTGACAAAGTCTTGCCACCGTTGCTTTTAGGAAGCATTTTGTCTGTGCTTCCCTAAGGCAGACTTACTTGTTCGTCTATGGTACTTTCAATACTCTTTGCAGATGGTTACTTTCCATAGTCTCTCCCATGGTACCATCATTCAAATACATGAATTATTATTTTATCTTCTTTATTCATTGTTCAGGTTTCACATGCATGTGAGGCCACTGAAGATATCATACCTGGGATCAGGCGCACCTTGGTCCTCAAAGTGATATCTTTCTTCTTTAACACATTAAAGGCATCTTAAGCTGAAGATTTGCCCAGTACAATGTGTTGTTTAGTTTTTTGATCACTGCATCCATGAACATCAGATGTGGATTCAAGTACACGAAGGAAATCCTTGACAACTTCAGTTTCCATTTGACATGCTGTTGTCTATTGGTCCATTTTTTAGGGTTTTTATATTCTTTGCATTTAGTTGTAATCCCCACTGAAGACTGTTGTCTTCACTAGTTAGTGCTTCAAGTCCTTTTTGACTGTTAGCAAGCAAAGTTATCTTACTCTGTATGTCATGTTATGCAGACTGAAATCCATCCTGATGCCTGTTCTTCTTTATGCAGCTCAGTGTGTTCGTTTATTTACTCAGCAGGCAGTACGACGCCTGAACATCCTTCCTGTCTCCTTCTGCTGGAATAAGCGTCTCCTGGTCTATGTACAGATTCCTCATTAGCACAATGAACTGTTTTGCAATTCCCATTCTTTGCAATTTTAACTAGTTTGTTTTTGATCCACAGAGCTGAATGCCCATGCATAGTCAAGAGAACATGAGTAAACTCCCTTCTGATTGTCTTTGCTTTCAGCCAAGATCCACATGTGGACAATAATATGCCTTATTCCACACCCTCTTCTTAATCTTCATGAGTTGTCAACCATCAAGGACATCAAAATGATGACATTAAATAGCTGCTGGAATTATCGAATACTCTCAAACATCATCTTACTTGACTTCTTTAGTAGAAAATAGTGAAGTCAGAGTGGAAATGTTCTGGCACCAAGTAGAAACTTAGGCCATGATTGATTATAAATAATTAAGAATATATGATAAATATACTTTTATTTTGGCCTGCTCAGAAACTCCAAGTGAGTATTTATGGTGATTTTAGAGATTTGAAATTAGCAATTCAATCAATATGTTATACACAATGTTCCTTTATAGTGATGAAAGTAGATGATGATGTAAAGAAGTCACTCATTCATAATATTTTTGCTGCACCACCAATATATCAGTACACCATTCTATTCTATCCATTCATGAATAGAAAATTGCAAAAGTATAATTAGTCTTAAAATTGTATCCAGTATAGAATTAACACAGCAGTTGTAATGTTTAGTTTTATTTAGAGGAAAAGTGGATTAGATATTTAAGATATATGTATTTCTTTCAAGTACTCAACTATGCACACATACACATGCACACACATTACAATAAGTAAGGGTAAGCATTTCTGATTATTCATTTGTGATGTATGCATGAAAGGTTAAGTTGAGGGAAAATTTTAGTGTCATATTTGGGCTCAGAGTGAATGAATACAGAGAAGGATTGATTTTATCTGCCACGAGGCTTGTGAAAAGTGATTTTTCTTCTCCACTTTAGATAGATTGAACAATTATCATACTCTGAATTAATTGCTAAAACAAACCTTAGTTCATCTCCCCAAAAAGTTTTCCCTTAAAGATTTCCTATTATATTTATAAAGCTCCAAATTAAAAAAAAAACCAAAAAACCCAAAAAGCGTAAACACAGAAATCCATGGTATTGTGTGCTCTCCTGTTTTAAATTATTAATATCTTGAGGATCATTAAGGAATTAGTCAGTAGCCATTGTTCATAATTTGTTTAGTAGAATTCATTTATTAATTCTGTTACATATTCTTTGCAAAGATCATAGGGCTGAGCAAAATTGATCATTTAGAGGGAATTACAAATAACATTGGAGCACAGGGCAGAGCTGTCATTTGTTGATATAAAAATGTCAGGGCATCACATCTACCCAGTTAGGCCATGTAAAATTCACAGTCTCGCCAGTCAAGACTGATTCAAAATGACCCTAGATGCCAGAGTAGAACTTTCCCAATGGGTTTCTGAGACTAATTCTTTATGGGAATATAAACCATCACTTCTCTTCCAAGGAGCAGCTGGCGGTTTCAAACAACAGACCTTGTGGTTAGCAGCCCTATGTATAACCACGATGCCACTAGGTAGCCAGGGAGAAATGAGATAGAGGGTAGGAGGTTCTAGAAGACACATTCCTTTGATTTGACTGTTCTATCCACAGCTGGTCTTTACAGGTCCTGCCTACACTTTGGTTTCACTGTTTCAACGTTAAGTCGGTGAGAAGAAAAATTCTAAATATCATAAATCAGCCACACTAGTCGAGATAATTTTGTGCAGCAAAATTGCCCCGTTTCTTGTCAATTATTCTTGGCTCATCACTCTAATTTCTTCTTTTTTCTTGCTCCCCAGCTCCTACTTCATACTCCTCTGCTTCTCAGACGATTGCTTGAAGGAACTAAATCCATTTTAAAAGAAAGAAATGTCCCAGGTTCTCAGATAAAGAACGCCTTTCTCCTTCTCTACTGTCCATCAAGATTTGAAGAGGTGCTTATAAGGGTATCTGGTTAATAGACTTTGTTTGGTTCATGTTTTGTTTTCCTTTGTCTGGAGCCAAAGAGCCATCCTATTTTGAATTCACTCCAACACTGCTAATCTTCAGTGTCCTCGTGAATAAGGCCTGGAGGAACACGTTCTATGGAAAGTGGGCATTTTCCATTGCCCTAGGTTCTTAAGCTGTTTTCTAAACCAGAGATACTCTATGGGAGGCAAAGCTGTTCCTTGATTGGAAGGGGGATCAGATTAGTAGACCAGACCTCCATCTTCTTGCTCTCAAGTGACAAGGAGTATTGATCTTCCTGCCTAATGATCAAGTCCCTCTGGAGAAGGGAGTTTGGCTCACATCTTGAGTGAGTCTTTTTTATATTTTCTTATGCCAGAGGTTATGCCTTCTCATAGAGCTCCTACATGACATGGTCGAACTACTTCTTATCTTTCCCTAGGATTTAATATTTATCGGAGATAATCAGATTTCTCCCACTAAGAAGTTGGTGGGTTCAAACTGCTGACCTTTAGTGCTTAAGCATTGTATAAATAGGTAGGACTGTGTCAGGGAATCTTAACCTATATTACTTACAGTAATAAAAATGTATATTAAATTTGCTATTGTTATCTTTCAAATCCCATTAGGTACGTGTTTTCTTAGCAAGAACTAAATACAATACCCTTTTTCAAGAGTGTCTCCAATCCAGCATGGTTTTACTGTTATTTTTGTCAACAGTATAAAACTGTATATACTTTACATTCATATAACCCAATATAGATGTAATTAATGAAAAGTATGATCATCTAGGGAATCAGTTTTCATATTTTTTTATTTCAAAGTTGAATGCTCAGTCATATGATGTTACTGCTCCTGATATTAGGAACCATAAATCTCTTTTCACATTTGTTGTTAAAAGCAGAATTGAGTGAATGGAAAAGAGATACATTTCTAAGACAAAAGTTTAGAAAATATTTTTCCCCATGGATACACTAATTAAAGTTAGTCTTATAATTGAAATTTTGGAGTTAATTTATTTTTAATAGCTGATAGTTCAATTATCTTCCTCAAGATGATTGTCAGAATTACACTCATAATCCTAAATGTCTGAAAATAAAGATGATTTTCTGTGTCTTCCAACTCCATTATGAAATATCTATATTTATATCTATAGCTATGTCTGTTTGTCTATGTCTATGTCTATCTCTATCTCTATTCCTTGTGCTTAGATTTTTAAAAAGAGATAAGTGCAAAATAAATTATAAGGTACGCAAACTCTTCCAACAATCACATCTCCATTCTGGCAAGTTTATTAAATGCATTTTCTCATGCCACAGAGATATATGCACTACAATAAAAGCAGCAAGAGTGAAATATTTTCTTCTTAGGTTTATTATCCATGTATTCTGTAAAGTAGTAAGTGAAAGGGTAGAATAAACATCTGATCATTTTAACATCATGTTAATCAACTCCCCTCCAATGTCAGGTTTGGGACATGTATTAGGCTTGGTGTTGCTTTGGACCATCCTGGGATATATGTTTTAGAATCATTTTCCAGCATTAAATTAACCAATGAGAAAGAAACAATAAACATTTCTATGGTAACTGAACTAACCAAACACATTGCTTCAATAAAGTTTTGTACAGCACATGGTGTCAGCCTGGACGTTTTACAAAGCGTGTGTTACACTTAATTTTCTATTTAGGGGCCAGAGGCCACACATAGGATGCTGTCACCATGTCTACACATTTTTGCTCTTAGTTGGAAAAATCCTTGTAATACTTTTAAAAATGTATATAAAATTGTAGAATTTATATTGATGGCAAAATCTACATCTACATGTCTCAGATTTCTTCAATGTAAATATTCAAGATCAAGTTATTCTATCATTTATTTTGATTTCTGATATTGTTTTGTTACAGTATATTTGTATCATGCTATTGTTATATCATTATTTATTTAGCTGTGATATTTTCCCCTTAGACAGACAAATGTATAGGCACAAAGAGAGCTTTAAAGCTACATTCTTCCAGTTGAAAAATATAACTCTTCTCTTGTAAATACTCCAGGCGTATAAATGTGGGTTGCACATCTGCTCTTTACACTGAACACTTGATTTTAAAGTACCTGGGAGCCATCCATTCCTATATGTTAACACTTTGCTTTAAATGAAAGTTCATAAAATCTGTAGAGTGTGAATTCTTAAAATTCTGTAAAAATGAAGGCAGCCTAAAAACCAATCTGTTTCTGAAAGGGTCTGGATGCATGACTACATGAAAGAAAGCTACTATGTAGAAACTGTTTTTGTTATCTGGATACAGATTTATAGTCCATATCAAAGCCCTGCTTGTGGTTTATACTGAAAATAAAATGTTGTACAAGTATGTTACCACATGCATTCATGAAAAAGATGAAGGCTGGCCAACATTCCATTACCCTGGAAAAACACATTTTACCCATTATATACTACACTTAAATTGGCATCTACGCCTTAAATGCATGTATATATGTTAATATTTAATTTTATTTATTAAATATTTTTCACTTAGAGCATTGGTTAATATGTGCCTACTCAGAGAATTGAAATGCATAAAATGGAATATTTCTGATATTGACATTTCAGAAAAGGCCTTTTTATTGCTTTCTTTTCCTTGCAGGAGTAAACAAATCAAAGAACAAATAATCCTTCCTAATTGATTTGGATCCTATGATGTTCATGAGAAACGTATTTCCTTGACTCAGCATAAAACCTGAGTGCAGATTCGATTGCATTTTTCTTATTAGCCAAAGCTGAGGGACACCTTCTACTGTGCCCTCGCCCCAACTCCCACTCAAAGAAAAGATAGATTTAAGGATTGGAAGTATCAATATTAAATATATCCTTTATATGATGAATACGAGAAGAGAATACAAAGAAAAAATGCCCATATTGAACAGGGCACAACTAAAAGTTAGGAAGAACACAACTCTTCATCAGTTAATGAATGGATAAACAAATTATGCTATAAACAGACAATAGAATATCATTCAGCTATCAGGGGAAAAATGACCTTACACATCTTACCTTGAGGATGAAACTCAAACATAGTCTGCTAAATAGAAGTCAGTTCAACATGATCACTATTGTAAAATACCATTTATATGAAATTTCCAATAAGTCAATCTATAGAGGCAGAAAGTAAATCAGTGTGACTTAGAGCAGAGCAAAGAGGCTAAGGGATGCCCACTCATTGGGACACAGTTTCCTTTTGAAGTGAAAAGCAATCTAGAATGATGTTGCGTTGATGACTGTACAACTCTGTCAATACACTAAATGCCAATGGGTTGCTCACTTTTAAAATGATCGTCTATTATGTTAATTTCCCCTTATTTAAAAAAAATGCTTTCTGGCTTCTCACTGTAACTATATGCAAACATAATTTGTAGGCGACAAACTAGATGTTTCTTGAATGAGATAGAGGCATTCTCTGGGGAAAGTAAGGCATTTGCATATTCTTCTACTTTCATGGTCTAATCTAATTTATAAAGACATCATCGAGCTGCGTGAAGACAGTAAAGGGAAAAGCTACACAATGTGACATGATGCTGACTAATTGACGCTGAAATGTTAGGATGTGCAGGAGAAGGGGAGAGGCTGTGGGCCGTCCTCAAAAGAGAAGTGTTAGAATCACGATGGGCAACCTGGAGCCAGAGGAGAATCATCAGTAGGCAAGGAAAGCTCTTGGCAAAGAAGGTATCTTGCTTTTGAGAAGAGACGTGGTACGTTTACTCCTTACGTCTCGATTACACAAAAGCAGAACTCCATGTGTTGTGGATGAGGTATAGAAACAATTGAAGAGAAATGACCAGGAAATGACAAGTGAGGACCTCAGAAAGCAAAGACCAGGAGTGTGACTGTCAGTTCAATGTGAATATGGAAATGTAACAAGAGAAGTTACAATGTTACTCTTGTCCAAGAGATAGGGCAATTGTGGAAAAGGTTGTACAGGTACAAGATGTGTGGCAGTTCTATTTACTTATATGAGCTCAAGATTTCAAGTAACATCCACATTACATAAGATTACCATCAAATATTAACAGAAGACTATTATAAAATTATTAGAGTACTCTGTTATATAAGTAATTTTTCTATAAAATCTCTATTTATACTACATTAGGAGGGATCTTCAAAAATCTGTGGAGAAATTTCATGCGCTTTTCAGTCCATTTTTCATAAAATTTTAAAGCCAGTCATACATATGTAAGTGCATCTATTCATTCATATATGTTAATAATAGACAAGGCAGGATGCCATTTTGTTTTGCCAAACCTAAAAATTCATGACTTTGAATCCCACCCATAATGACCCTGTAGGACAAAGTAGACTGTCTTTTTCATTTCATAGACCTTTCATTTGGGGGCGGGGGGGGGGGCGTTGGGGAGCAGACAGCCTAATCTTTTTCCCATAGAGTTACAGGTGGATCCAAATATCTGACCGTGCTGTTGGCAGCCCTCTGAGCCACCGCCCTTGCCACCAGGCCTCATTTTGTTCTAAATAAGGGTTCTGTAAGTGGCAGCTGCCTGACATCACTGCAGCTAACTGCAACAAGCCGTACTCTGTTTTTTCTAAAAGAACAAAGTGATGCTAACTTTGGTTTGCTTATTTTTAAACAAAGTCAGGTTGGCAAAGGAAGGGTTGTACCTTTTTTTACTTAAGTCTCCCTCATACATGGAACTTGAATTAACCATACCTCTATGATTTTTATGAGGCAAGGAGTAAGTAGTGTTTTCAGGAATTTTTTCCTTGAAAAATAGAAATGCCTTATTAAATTAACATTTTAAAAACCAATTTCAAAACCTACTTTCTTGATTTCCTACTCTCATTACTTTGAATATTAATTGTTAACCACTGTATCAAATATCAAATTATGAATGTTAAATATAAATGCAAAAGATAGAGATTTCCAGCTACTTCAGCTATGTCTCCTTGAACATAGTTTCTCAGCTATATTTCCCCTCTGATTGATCATTCCTCTCACAGAAAAAATGAGTGGCTTTGTAAGAACAACATTGTAGAAGGAAAAAAGTACCTGCATTCTGGTACCTAGACATGATTGGCGACACTAGACTCCCAGAAAATAAAGATCTCTCTTAGAAAAAGTGCAGCTCGAATGCTCCCAAGAGGCAAGGTGTTGTCCTACATACTTTTGACATGTTCACAAGGGATCGGAACCAAACAAGCAAAAGACCTCACTGCCATCAAGTCAATTCTGACACATGGTAGAACTGCCCCAGTGGATTTTGGAAACTATACAGCTTTACAGGAACAGAAACCTGGCCTTTCTACCTGGAGAGACTGGTGTTTTGACCTGCTGGCTGACCGTGGGGTGAGCGACCCATGTTTAACCACCACGCTACCCAGGCTATAGCAGAAGAGATTAACGTTTGCACAAAGAGGACATGATGTTTGGTACAGTGGTAGTTGTCCTTAAGTGCCTTCCAGTTGTTTCCAACCCAAAGCAGACCCTCGTTCAAAAGAAGGAAATAGTGCATAGTCCTGTGGCATCCACACACCGTCATTGGTCCACGGTGACAGCCACTCTCTCAACCAGGTCCTCATCAGCCTTCCTCTTTCCATCAACACAATGTTTGCTGTGTTTGACTCTAACGTTGACCACTCCAGGTCAATCCAGCGAGCTGACGGTCTCTCCCCTTGTGCTGACCGACTACTTCACCCAGCATGCTATCTTTTCCAGGGACTCGTCCCTCCTGACAACATGGACAAAGTAAATGAGATGAAGTACTGCTATTCTGATATATCAGGTGCACACAGATGTATTTGTTGTTCTGGCAGTCCCTGGATATCAATATTCTTTACCAAGACACGAATTCAAATGTATCAATGCCACAGTGGTCTTCCCAACATATTGTTCAAATTTCACAAGCACACGAGGCAAGATATCATAGTGCAGGCCAGGCAGGTAAAGTAGTCAGTCAGTGTAAAAGAGAAAAATGCTCAACTGCGTGAGTGGACACAGTGTCTTTAATAATGGAATTAAATGTAGCAACAATTGTGGGAAAGATGAAAGAGCAAGCAGTGTTTTGTTTTGTTTTGCATAGGTTCGCTATGACTCGGTTCTAACCCAGGCGAATCCCTAGATCTTGCCGCCTAAATGACACTGTGTGTCTCTGTAGTTCAAGGTCTGCTTCAGAAAGTGTATGATGATTTAAAAACCTACGGCACACAAAATTCTTTAGCACTTCTCTTCTGAGCCAATATTCTTTGCCCAAAATGGTCTACACAGCTGAGAGGCTGGTATTAAGTAGCTGTCCACTCACACTCAGAGGAAACGTTAAAGAAGTGATTTCTTCTGAGATTAGCACACTTGTGGTTTGAAGCTCTTCTGCAAGGACCACATTGTTTTGGATCATCATTTACTACTTTCAATTGAATTTGAGTAGCAGACACTGAAGGTTATCATCAATCACAGAGCAGGGAGCAAGACGGCATCACCATACAATTTAAACATAAAGTAGAGCACAGCTAATCAGTCCCTTCAAATTCAATTCCATTGCCCTTACCTGAGTAACATTTCAAGCTAAGGCTCATTGACCCAACAACAAAGCACAGGGTAATTCATTTTCATTCATGGTCAGCTTACCAAGAATGATAGTACCGGATGTTTTCAAACTTCTCTGAATAATTGCCCTATTGTGAAAATTTCCAAGAAAACGCAGAGACTAGTTCACTTGTCAGATAGAAATTTAAACAACAGGCTATTTTCTCATTCAGGTAGTAAATCAAACATTTGTCTCTTAAACATTTTCCTCTGTATAAAATTAATTTCCTGGTACCTGTTCTCACAGCTACGTGGTTGGTCCAGGAGCAGCCATTTTCTTACAGTTTTGAGCCTGGCCTGTCTCTGGCACATTCTCCAAACTGTGCCATAAGCATCCTTTCTTCAGACGCAGACCTCTCAGTTGATCAGTCCAGGGACAAGGATTAGACCAAAGTATAATTCCACAGAAATTAAAGAAGAGAAACGGAAGGGACTATTTTTAACCAAGGATGAAAGTGTGATTTCAGGAACTTTTGGCAACCTTATTTCCTTCCATATGAATTAGAGCTAATGAGGGTATTAGTCTGGTAAATAAAGTAGACCAAAGTAAATACAGATATATAAACCGAAATTAGGTATGAAAATGAGCTTTGTTGCAATCTAGTAAGTTTCTGGTAGAAATTAGTTCTTGTCAATGCCATATTTGTCTCTCCTTTTTTTCTTTGCTTCACTTCCTGGAGTGTATTTATGTCACCTGTTAGTAAATGATTATTCACTAATCTGGTCTTCTGTTCTAGCAACCACTGCTCACCCCTCGTTCCCACCAAGCGTTGAACCTCTCAGAGGCTTAGAAAACAGAAATACAAAGTTTTGGAATTTAATGAAAGATAAATATAAAAATGAGAAAGAACAATGAAAAGAAAATACAGTGGCAGAAACTAGTTCATACTATGGCATGTACTCTGCCTACCACTTGTCTGCTATTTTCCAGCCCTGGCGGGCCTTTTCTATTCATATGATGCTGGAAGCTTTGCCAACAGTATTTTAAATACCAACAAGGTCACTCCTGGTGGACATGCTTAAATGGAGATTTCAAATTTAGAAAATGGGAATTCCAGAACATTTAATTGTGCATACTTTGTACATGGATCAAGAGGCAGTCATTTGAACAGAACAAGGACATTCTGCATGATTTCAAATCAAGAAAGGTGTGCTTGTGGATAGTATCTTTCACCAGACTTATTCAATCTGTATGCTAAACAAATAGTGCTTATTAACATTCAATACACAGCTAGAACATCCTGGTTTGCTGAAAGAGAGGAAGATTTAAAGCACTTGTTGATGAAGATCATGGATTGTAGGCTTCAATATGGATTGCAACTCAATACAAATAAAACAAGGATCCTCACAACTAGACTGGATTGCATAAATTAATGTTCTCCATTTTACCTGTCTGTAACGGCTACAGAAAACCCACAAAGTTGATGAGTGAAAGGATCATTAAGGAAATTAACCATTTGTAATGCCAGGGAGACATCCTCAGGATACTGTTTATGAAGACACATTAAAAAATTATTTCTGATCTGCTAATAGATGCCCAACGGGTCACGGCATTCCACTGTAAGACTCAACCTAAAGCCTTCCATTCAAGCTTTATGGGTCAGCATTGTTTTCCAAGAAATTCTCAACTCCCTCGTTTGTATATCTAATCAAATATAGCATGAAATGAAAGTTACAAGCACTTGCCATTATGATCAATTTGTTGAACTCATGACTGGTTTCCTATCTTAAAATACCATTCAGAGAAATATGGAGTATTAATAATGCAGCCTAGTAAAGATTTAAACTTGATCTTTTCAATAAGATTCAAATGCAATCATCTCTTTCTCACCCCTAGAGTGTATCAGTTTCTGTGCATTAGACCTGAGACCTGTCGTACTTGGGTTCCAGTAAGCATTGGCTTACGATTAATCTTAATCAGTCAGGCTTTCCCCATAAATCACTTCAGAAACAGCTTTAAATAATTTTTTTATTTGGGACCTGGTCTACATATCATATAATTCAATAATTCAATGATACCAAGAAGAGTTGTACAATCATTATCACAATCAATTTTTGTAATATTTTTTTCTTTCTGTGTAACTCTTTTTACTAGTTCCCCATTGGCTTGAAACCTCTCTTGCCATTCCTGCAGAAAGATATTAATCCAATGTACTATTTCTATATTTCCCCATTGTGATTCTACATACTGATGAACAAACAAACAAAAAAGCTAACAATAATAACAAAATGAAATAATGAAAAATTCAATCTCCCCCTCCCCAGGGGCAGAAAATATTAGAAACTAGGAGAATTTTTGAATGGATCAAAAGGGAGAACAAACAGGTTGTTCATAATTTAAGCTATGGTACTATTCCTTCATTTGGATTTGGATTATATTATTGACAAGAGTTCTACGTACACAGAATGCACAATCACACAAGCTGGTGTGGACTTCTTCCTGTGGACTTAGCTGATGCTTCACTTGGATAGCTGCTTGCAGGAGCAACTTTTTTAACACACACAATAGGTGGCATTATGATAAATGGAGAAAAGATTAAAGTCGTCGAGGATTCCACCTTGCTTGGATGCACAATCAATGCTCAGGAAAGTGGCAGCCAAGATATCAAATGATGCACTGCCTTGGGGTAAATTTCCTGCACAGACTTCTTTAAAGTGTTGAAGAACAAGGATGTTCCTAGGAGGACTAAGGTATGCCAATGAAATGGCATTTTCAATCACCTTGTATGCATATGAGTTGGAAATTGTATAAGGAAGATCAAAGAAGATTTAATGCGTTTGAATTATGGTGCTGGCAAAGAATACTGAAAGCATGGACGGGCAATAGGACACATGATCTGCCTTGGATGAAGTAAAGCCAGATTATTTCTTAGCAGCCAGCATTGTTCCACTTTGTCTCATGTACTTTGGGCACATTAACAGCAGAGACCAGACCCTGGAAAAGGAAAGCTTCTTTGGTAAAGTAGAAGGGTAGTGAAAACAAGGAAGAGCCTAGACTACGTGGATTGACACAGGTGCTGCAACCATCAGGCACAGGGGAGGCAATGATTTGTTCTTTTGGAGTCACTGAGTTGAACCTCCTTGAAGGCGCCTGAGAACAATAACAGCAATGGCATCTTAGAGAAGTCTGATGATCTATTCTGAAAACCAGGCAATGAAAATCTGATGGATCACAAGAGACTATGGCCATCTCCATTTTCATCATTCAGAGAGATCAATCGCTGTGGACAGACAGCAGATTGGTAAAGCAGAGGGCCAGACGAGGCAGGCAGATACTTGGTGAAAGGGTTTGCAGCAATAGTTACGATGCTATATTTGAATATGCAGGTAGTTAAAAGGATGACTTAGGGATCTGACAATGTTCAGTCCTACTATGCACTAGGTGCCCTGAATTGGAGTTAATAGAAGTTATATATGTAATTTCAACAGATAGTGAGTTGAAACAAATTCATTTGATTCCAAACAAAAACTCACGTGGCTTTAAGTCTATTCCAACTCATAGTGAATTTATAAGTAAGGGTAGAACTGTCCCTATGGGTTTCCAAGACCATGACTGACTTTTTAGGAGAATAGAAAATCATTTCAATTTATTTCATTTATTTCATATTAATAAAGACAATTTTGTTATTGGTATTTTTTCCTCACATATTGAGAGAAAATTGTTATATCAAATCTACTTTACCATGTAATATTAAATGGTAAGCATTTTTCTTTCTGGTGATCATGTGAGGTCTTATTTGCATTCAAGTGTCCCATATGAACATTCCTGGGAATCATTGGCCACACATTGAGGTGCTTGGTGTTAGATATACTTCTGAAAATAAGTGAATAAAAATTCTATAAATCACACAATATTGAATATTCAGTCAGATCTTGGCAAATTATGAACCATAGGAAAAATCTGGCTTGCCCCTGCTTGAAGATAAAGTTTATTGGGATGCAGATGCTCAGTTTGCTTATCTATTGTCTATGGATAATTTTGCATTGTGATGGCAAATGAGTACTTGATAAAGAGGGTATTTGACCTTCACAGCCTATAGTATATCATGTCAGACACTTAATTCAGATCAACCCTATGGAGGTGAGAGAAGACTGAATTACTGTTTTAAAGTAGGCACAGCAAGAAAAAGACTTCTGATGTAGTATTTTAAGGAGCCAATAATAATTTCTTTTTAGCCTGAGACAATCATATATGACATCTTGGTTTCCGTATGTTATGGTACTATAGGTCATAAGTCTAGAATTTTTGGTTTTCTCTCTACATTCAGTTCTCACCGCATTTTAATTAAAAAAACCCCTTATTACATAGAATTGAAAAAAGGGGGCAGGCAGAAAAAGATGGCTGTTTAAACTATTGTCTTGTTCAAGTAATTTTCCAGTCTAAAAAAAACAAAGAAAAAATATCAAAACGATATTTTTTAAATCCTAAGAAGTGAACTATGGAAGTAGAAAAGAAAGACTTTGCTTATAACTAAAGAAAGAAATCTTGATGAAAACTAACAGAAAATAGAGCAAAATTACCTGTGAGAAAATGTCTTTTTCCCAATAAAAATGCAAATTACAAATTAGAGATTCAATTACATTATAGAATAAAGAAAATTAAGAGAGAAATTCCAAGTCACTTAAAATATACAACTAAAATTATTTGGGTAAGACAAAAACTACTGCTATAAATCTTTCTTTAAACAATCAAAATATGAATAGATGGTTTCCTGAGATATACTTTAACCATGTCTATAAAATTCTGAATATTATGTTTCCATCTTTAAAACCTTTCACCAAAGAACTCTCTGCCCAGTTTACACCAAGTTAACACAGCAGTTGGGCATCTCATTGTTGCCGGTGTTGGTCTCAGGGAGTTGTTTCTGACTCATAATGACCCTTGATAAAGAACTGCCAGAGTTCAGATCTGATTCAGAAGATGACATGGAACAAAGGATATCATTACTGATGTCAGATATTATGACACAAAGCAGAAATATGTTCCTTTGTGTTTCACTGACTATGCAAAGTCATTGGACAGTATGGACCTTAATAAACTGTGGATGACCTTGAGTAGAATTGGAATTCCAGAACACTTCATTGTCCTCATTTGGAACTTGAACATGGATCAAGAGGCAGTTGTGTGAACAGAACAAGGAATTACTGCATGCTTTAAAATTTGGAAAGGTGTGCATGAGGGATATATCCTCTTACCATCCTTGTTCAATCTATATGCTGAGCAAATCATCAGAGAAGCTGGGTTCTATGAAGAAGAATAGGACATCCAGTTGGAAGAAGGGTCAATAACAACATGAGGTATGTAGATGACACAACTTTGCTTGCTGAATGTGTGGAGGACTTCAAGCACGTGATGATGAAAATCAAATATTGCAGCCTTCAATATGGATTACAACTCAATGTAAGGACGAGAAAATCCTCACAATTGGATCAATAGACAATATAATAATAAATGGATAAAAGGTTGACGTTAGCAAGGATTTCATCCTACTTGGATTCACAATTAATACTCATGTAAGCAGCCGTCGAGAGATCAAAAGATGTTTTGCACTAGGTATATCTGCTGCACAAGACTTGCTTAGAATACTGAGGAGCAAGGATGTTACTTTGAGGACTAATAGTGTCTGACCCACGTCGTGGTATTCTCTATTGCATCATAGGCATGGGAAAGTTGGACATAGAGCAAGGAGGACTAGAAGATTCAATGCATTTGAATTTTGGTGCTGAAGAAACATATTGAGCGTATCATGGACTGCTATAGAGACAAATAAAACTGTCTTGGAAGAAGTAAGGCCAGAGTGCTCCTCAGAGGCAAGGGTTGGCAAGACTTTGTTTTATATACTTTGGACATATTTTTGGAAGAGATCCATCTCTGGAGTAAGATATCACATTTGGCAATATGAGAGGCCCATGAAAAAGGTAGCCCTTCATAAGGTGGTTGACACAATGTCTGCATCAATGGGCTCAAGCATAGGTAGGCGTATGAGGATGGCCCAGGTCTGTGCAGGGTTTTGTTCTGTTGTGCACAGGGTCTCTATGGATTGATGCTGACATGACGCCATCTAATAACAACATAATGAACACGTGTATGAGAGAATAAAACACAGGCAAAACAATTGCCATAAGACTCTGAGCTGCATAATGAGAGGGGAATAGAACTATGTACTCATATCTATATGTTAAGAATTAAGGTTGCAGATGGACATTGGGCCTCAACTCAAGCACTCCCTCAACACAAGAACACATTGTTCTAACAGTCTGGCATTCTGTGATGCTCACTTTCCCAACACAATCCCTGAAGACAAAATGGGTGCATAAGAAAATGTGGTAAAGAAACATAGCGCCTGGGGTCTTAAAGGCTTAAAGATAAACAAGCAGTCATCCAGCTCAGAAGCAACAAATCCCATGTGGAAGAGGCACACCAGCTTGTGTGATCATGAGGTG
Organism: Tenrec ecaudatus; assembly: GCF_050624435.1. Classification (NCBI taxonomy): domain Eukaryota; kingdom Metazoa; phylum Chordata; class Mammalia; order Afrosoricida; family Tenrecidae; genus Tenrec; species Tenrec ecaudatus. Next base: position 29,867,493 of record NC_134533.1, on the reverse strand, counting down.
TTGATGGGATCAGGTGTCAGGCATCTGACCCAGAATAAAGCCATACCCAAGGTGCATGGGGAGCAGGGGGTGGCGACCATGGAGGGGAGATCCAATGTCCATCTGTAGACAATTGGACATCCCCTCACAAAGGGGTCACAGATTAGAGATGAGCCAGTCAGGGCGCAGTATAGCACTGATGGAACACAAAACTTTCCTCTAGCTCTTTGGTGCTTCCTACACTATCATGACCTCAATTTTACCTTACAAATCAGATTAGAACAGAGCATGCACACTGCTACAGATAAAAGCACACAGCACAGGGAATCCAAGATAAAGAAACCCCTCAGGACCAACAAGGAGAGGAGAGGTACCAGAAGGATTTGGGGAGGGTGGGAGGAGAAAGAAGGAATCAATCAGAAGGGTCAACTATAACCCCTTCCCAGGGGGACAAATAATGAAAAAAATGGGTGAGGGATGACGGAAGACGATGTAAGATATGGGAAAAATTATCTATAACTTATCAAGTGTTCATGTGAGAGGGCGGGTGGAGAGGGAAGGGGAAGAAATGGGGAGCTGATATCAGGGGCTCAAGTGGGAGGAGAATGCTTTGAAAATGATGATGGCGGCATATGTGCAAATGTGTTTGAAACATTGGAGGAATGTATGGATTGTCATAAGAGATGTAAGAGCCCCCAATAAAAGTATTTAAAAAACAAAAACTTTCTGAACTGAATTGAGTTTTACTGGCCCAGCAGGTTCCCTCAAATGTCACTGTGTTGATGCCTCCTTTGGCTTGCATGAAGACCAAAGACCAGTGCATGACTGAAAGAACTATCTGCCATCATCCACAGGATCACAGAGACATTTTAAAAAGTATTTCATTTGGAACAAACCTGTGAGTGTATGAACTAGGTTCCTAGTAGCAATTCTTTTAAAATTACTCTCGTTTAATCAGTCCTGGAAAGGGGAAAACTATGTAATATGTGTACAATTTTGAAATGTGATGGAATTGGAAGATTTTATCCTTTTATATTAACTGTGGGAGACTGTCACAGTAAGAAATGAGGGTAAAGAATATAAGTGAATCCTTATCAGTTTAACAGATGCTGATGGTCTGAGCTAAAGACAGAACAGACAGATCAATGACCGAGTATCCCAATGTCTCTGGTGACAAAACCCAGGGTACTTACGCTTAAAAACAAAACAAGAACTCCCTCAAAAAGTTGGAAAATCATCAAAAATAAATACTAATACTTCTATAAATACTAATATAATTTTCTTCTAACAGGGGGGAAGTAGAAAAGAGAAATACTTTTAAGAACCCAAAAAGGTCAGCTATGTATGAAATGTCAACTCTACAAAATTGGGTAAATGTGGAATAAATATTAAATGTGAATGGTGTCCTTGGTTACAAAGTTTCACAAAATCATGCGTGTTTTCAATTACTGTGCAATGAAGACAGCGTAATCTGACTTGCCACCACAAGAAGCACTTACTAGATATGCCGAGGGGCAGCATTAACATTTGCCATGAAGACCAGTGAACATGTAGCAGTGTGGCTACCTGGAAAGGTGTTCCCGCCATGTCAGATACTGTTACACTCTAGACCAACGAATCTGATTTCAGTCACCTTAGTTCTGTGAGATTCCACTTCTCTGTGGGTCAAAATTAAATGATGGTATTTTACTTGTAGGCTTGTCATGAGAGCTAAAATAATCAATACATGAGCACAGTATTTAACATACTAATTATGCTGCACGGAAAGTTACAATCCAGTCACCACTTCCCCCCAAAGCTTTCTATCCCATCAATGCGCCTTCACTCCTGCATCCTCGCGGTACTTTATATTTTTTCTTTAATAATTTGTGTTTTGTAAACTCTGTTCTCTCTCATTCCTTTTGTTCAGATTGCCTCCCTGTCTTCTCTCATGACCCCACCTCCGCATTGACCACATTCTTCTTCTTAGAGTACTGACCACTTATACTTTAGCTGAAATATGTTCGATCCCTCATTTACATAATGCAAGGACACCTCATTCTTTCCCTTTCATCACTTAGAGTGCACTTCAATCACTAATGCTTCATGTTTTAATTAGACTTTAGGGTAGTTGAAGCTGGGGACTACGTTGTTCTTGTTCACCAACATTTTTGCTTTGTTTAAATATTGAATGACTTATAGATATTTTAATTATTGGATATATGTCCTTCGATGCTGTAAAACAGATGTATGTAACCTTTTGAATTAGAGGAATCATGAAATTTTATCCTTTGAGTAGTTGGTTGGTTAATTATTTAAGTTCTAAGCCAGTTGGTGTCCACTTAATTGCAACTCTGGACACTCTATGTGTGTCAGGAAAGAATTACAATCCATACAGTTTTCAATGACAGAGTTTTTCAAAAGAGAGACCACCAGGCCTTTCTTCTGGGGCACATCAAGTTGGACTCACAACTCTACTCTTTGGCAGTGGAGTATGTTAACTGTTTGCAAGAGCAAGGGACTCTAAGTCAAGCTTTAATATGCATTATGTCCTAGACCACAAATTCACAATAATATTGTCTTTTGGTGTAATTAAAAGAAGCAAATGCAAAAAATAACATAAAGATTGTGGTCTTTAACAATTACAATCACTATGATTATTTCATGAAATTTAAAGGACAACTCAGTTTTCCAAATCATAGTATAGAGTGCACAAAGTTCCAAAGAAATAAATATAGAGGGGGAAAAAGAAGCAATTTCTATTATTAAGCCATGCATGTGGTATACACATAGTTCATTTTATCCCACCCAAGTGGCTTTTTAGATTATGTTAACAGAGAGGATTTTCTGGGACTGAAATGTTACTCAAGGCCTTCCATCAGAATGCATATGATGCTAAGGAGGAAATGACAACAGCTGAATTTAAATTGGAGACTAATCTATAGTGACGGGCATGTCCAATTTGCAAGTCAGACTTGAAAGGCCTTCTTTCAGAGGTCTGTATCCGTGACGAGTGCACCTGATGTGCACTTCCTCTCGTCTCGCCCCATCCGGCATGCTCATTAGATAATGTCGCTCAGGCAATGCACCAGGGAAATGATTGGGGGAAATCACGTGACCTCAGCGTGTTGTATGATCCAGTGGGAAAAGTTCTTTCTAGCTCCTGAATTGTGTATTACTTGCCTACTTATCAACCTCTAGAGAAACAGCTGCATCGGTGGTTCTATTTGGAATAGGATGTGTGGGAGAATTGCTATCTGGTTTAAAGGAAGCCCAGTGAGATTGGTCTTGAGAGCATTTGCATTGAAAGCACATTGTTTTTACTTATATTGTGTTTCCATTTAGGGTGGCTGAGGCTTGCTTATGAAAACTATGGGAGGTCTGTGGGGGATAACGCTCTGACAAAATACCCCTGCAAATGGCTAACATGCTCTGCCGGAGCATTATAACTTTTAGGTGTGAATGGGTCCATTAGTAGATTTTTTTATTATTTAAATTTTATTTTATTTGGCGGGGGGGGGGTCTTTCAGCTCTTAATCACAATCCGTACATATATCCATTTTAAACACATATGTACATATGTTGTCATCTTTTTCAGAGCATTCAGCTCCTCATTTGTCTCCTTCTCTCCCTTCTCCCTCCCTTCCTCATGACTCCTTGATAATTTATAATTTTTTTTCATGTCTTCCACTGACTGCTGTCTCATTTCACCCATTTTTCTGCTGTCCATCCTCCTGGGGTGGGGGCCATATGTCTATCATTGTGATTGGTTCCCGACTACCCACCCACTCCCTACCCTTACCCTCCTAGTATGACTTATTGGTCCTAAGGGGTTTATCTGTTTTGGATTCCCTGTGCTGTGAGCTCATATCCGTACAAGTATGCATGTTCTGGTCTAGCCTGATTTGTAACATAGAATTGGGGTCATGGAAGTCTGACACACATGAAGTTGTCATGAATCAGAATTGACACAATAACAGTTGTGAATTGCCTCTCAGAACAACGACAATAGAAAAGGAATGGAAAAACCAGTTTTAACTGGAATGGTCACTGGGACTCAGGGTTCTACCATCACAGGCCTCTTTTTAAAGTTTCACCAAGACCTAGTTGGCAGGAGAGGCAAATCAGAGAATCAACCATTACCTGTGCAGGAAGCAGCAGGGCAGCCTTTTGTGCCGTGTTCTGACAGCATCAACTACTCCTACAACCATGATGCTCACACACTGTTTTGAGGTGTGTCTCCATGGAGATTAACTTAGATGGGGACTTTGATTATAAACGTAGAAGATTTCCCTCTGACATCTTGATTCCAAATAAGCCCTCTAGTGTTCATTCCAGCTTTATCCTATGTACATGTTCAACTTCTGAGAACAAACCCTAAGCACCAGCTTCCCATGCCAAGTCAGTATTTGAAGTAGTTAGTTTGTGATTACTATCTCTTGGGATATTGTCAGTATTCACATTATGTTATAAAAGCTGCAATTAAATGTGCTAGAAATGACTTACTCATTTGGTACTCTTTGAAGAACAAAATGAAAAACCAGATTCCTCACCTCACCGTAATATCAATAATGATATTTAAGAAACTGTGCTTTTATGGCCCTTTTATCTGTACTGAAGCATATTAGTCATATAGAAGAAAGACAGACTTTGATGAAAGTATTTTAGGCACGGGAACCTGAAATATCTTTTGTCCCTTTAATTTATGTTGAGCTCCAGAAGTCATTTAGGCAGCTCGTAAGAGTTTAAGAACCCTTTCAAATACATTTTCTCACTTGTCTCTAATGACAACCCTAAGGAAGGCAGATTATTCCCATTTTGAAATAAAGAAAATTGTAGTGAAAAGGTGTAATGAATAGATTAGTCAACTTCCCTGTGATTATAAAATAAGCACATAAAGGGACCACCAGAAACAAACACAACTCAATGTTTTTTCCAGGAAATTAAAAGATAGGACAGACATTAATCACAGACTTACAGGGTAGTAGTTACATCATTGTGTAACTATATAAAAGTGTAGGGAAGGAGTCTAGCTTGTCAATCAGGTTGCAGCCTGACAGTGCTTCCATGTCAGTGTCCCCTTTCTCCTAAGGAGGGCCCTGGCAACCTCTCCTCCCATTGTGCCTTCACCTTCCTACTGGCTGCGGCTGATTGCAGACTCAGCCACCATTAATAGATCCATATGACTTTGTGTCCACTGGCCTGTGATCTTCCTCTTACTGTATCATTGCATGTGGCTGTGTGGGTCTGAAGAGGGACTGATGGACTAATATCAGACTTAGGCACTTGAGTTGGACTGACCTGGGATGTTTATAATTCTTGATATAAATCTCTTTCCTACAGACATAGGATGTGTTTCTCTAGTCAAGCTGGCCTAACACACACAGATTGTATACAAAAATTCCTACCGATATTAACCACAGAAAAATGACCCAACCAGTATTATTGATGATATGTCATGCAAAAGGTGATGCACAATGGGACCGACAGTTCTGGGGGGATTTGGGGTGGGGGGTAGGGGGAGTAAGGAAGTGGTGTTAACAAACACAGAGACAAGGGAATAAATGGGACCCAAAATGGTAGAGAGGGGGGAGTGGCAGGCCTGGTGGGGAATGATCAAGGGTAAGGTTGCGTAGAGAAGAGGTATAGCTGTAGCCCAGGTGGTGACGGAGCACGGTAGTAGGGCAGGAGGAAAGTCAAGGGAGATGGAGGAAAGAGCTAGGGGTCAAAGGGAAGTTATGGAGGTCTAGACAAAGACATGTACATGCAAATATATATAGGAGCATGGGGAAATAGATCTGTGTGTCTATATTTATAGGTTAAGTATTAAGGTGGCGGAAGGACCTTGGGCCTCTACTCAAACACTCCCTCAATGCATGAATACCTTCTTTTATTAAATTGGAACTCTATGATGCTCACTCTCCCGACACAACTGCTGAAGCCAAAGTGGGTGAACAAGTAAATGTGGTGAAGAAAGCTGATGGTGCTCGGCTATCAAAAGAGATAGTGACTGGGGTCTTAAAGGCTTGAAGATAAACAAACGGCCATCTAGCTCAGAAGCAACAAAGTCCACATGAAAGAACACACAAGCCTGTGTGATCAAGTGGTCCCGAAGGGATCAGTTACCAGGCATCAAAGAACAAAAAGTCATATCATTGGCTGCACACCTCCATGATAGGATCACTGAAGACAAATGGGTGCATAAGCAAATGTGGCGAAGAAAGCTGATGGTGCCCGGCTATCAAAAGAGATAGTGTCTGGGGTCTTAAAGGCTTGAAGGTGAACAAACGGCCATCTAGCTCAGAAGCAACAAAGCCCACATGGAAGAAGCACATTAGCCTGTGCGATCACGAGGTGCCAAAGGGACCAGGAATAAGGCATCATGCAAAAAAAAAAAGATGTTTGTATATATATGTGTGTATGTATGTGTATATATATGTGTGTATATATATATATATATATATATACCATATTGAAGAAGGGGGAAGTGCAGAGTAGAGACCCAAGGCCCAAGTATCGACCACTGGAGATCCCCTCATAGAGGGGTTTAGGAGAGGAGATAGGTTAGTTAGGGTGCGAGGTAGTACTGATGAAGAACACAGCTTTCCCCCAGATCCTAGATGCTTCCTCCCCCCAACTACCATGATCCGAATTCTACCTTGCAGGGCTGGATAGGGCAGAGGTTGTACACTGGTACATATGGGGGCAAAGGGAATCCAGGCACAGGGAATCCAGGGTGGATGATACCTTCAGGACCAAGGGTGTGAGGGGCAATGCTGGGAGAGTGGAGGGTGAGTGAGTTGGAAAGGGGGAACTGATTACAAGGATCCACATGTGACCTCCTCCCTGGGAGATGGACGGCAGAGAAGGGGGGGAAGGGAGACTCCGGATAGGGCAAGATATGACAAAATAACAATGTATAAATTACCAAGGGCACATGAGGGAGGGGGGAGCGGGGAGGGAGGGGAAAAAAAGACAACCTGATGCAAAGGGCTTAACTAGAGAGCAAATGCTTTGAGAATGATTGAGGCAGGGAATGTATGGATGTGCTTTATAAAATTGATGTATGTGTATGTATGGATTGTGATAAGAGTTGTATGAGCCCCTAATAAAATGTTTAAAAGAAAAAACAAATAAGGTCTGCATCTCCAGGAGCTCACAATCTGAAATTTTCATGAGACTTAATAAAAAGGCAACACTGATGTACTTAGAGAAGGATAAATTTATTTAATAATATTAATAATAATAACAGAATCTTACATCTGCAGAGTCTATTGTAGTTCTCCAAATAATTCCAGACCTAATCTATAATTTGATTCTTATTACAAACATTGTGCTGCTGTATGAGGGAGGTGTGCGCTGTGTGGGTTGGTGGCATCTGGAGAGCATTGTGTGAAGTCTGGTTTGCATCTGCTCTCAAGGCAGTTGACGTCAAGCTACAAATGCACGGTTGCCATTTTCTCCTGCTTGTTTAAGAAGTGGAACATAACTTCTAGAACAGATAGTTTAATACCGTAGCTAGCAACCATTTTGCAAACTCATTATAACTTTATTTGTAAGGTGAAAAGAAATGTGTTCATGATTGCAATGATTTCCTCTTATTACCATTATTATTGAGAATGTATAATAGTCCAGGCATTTTTTATATACTCTATTTTAATGAGGGAACTAATTTTAGACTCCATGCTATGAAAATGGTCTGTCTTATAAACTACCAGGCTAAATTTTTTCTGCACACATGTATTTATTCCATAGCTAGTTAATACTTTGCATCGTTTACATCCCAAGTAAATATACAACCATGCAAAATTTCACATTTTCTCTCAAGTCGGAGGATGCAGTAGACATCAAGCAACTGACAGTATAGTGTGCTATGAAACTGACAGTATAGTTGTCCATCTGGACCAGCCCAAAGGCAAAGGCATTTCCTATATGCTCAGGGGAAAGAATCTTCCTTTGGACTTAAACACCCATTTGAATTCACTGAGAATCTCATGTTGAGGATCATATTGTTTTTTACAAGAACTGAAATAACCAAGTTTAAAATGAAAATTAACAATGATCTGATGATTATTTTCTCTAAATGGAATATTTAAATTGTGTTATGGACGATGAGGACAATATCTCAGTATGATTTCTGGAAAAAACTTAGTTAAACCCTTGTATCCAAAATTAGAATTACTTTGATTAAATTATATCTCCTAAAGGCATGCATCCTTGGGAAAATGACTCACCTTCACTAAACCTCTGTTTTTATATCTACTACTGAGAGCAATGATAATACCATGACCTGGTATTTTGTTAATTACATGAACCAATGTATGCAATTTGCTTTGGAAGTGCCTCAGTGATGGTTAACACTCCCTTTATAAGTTTGTTGCAATTAATATGAAGTCTCAATGTTCAATATTTCTAGACCCTAAATGTGCCACCACCAACTGGAATCTCCAGGGTGCAACCTAAGAATTTTACGGATGATTCTGTGTTACAAACCAGAATAGTTTTATCCACAATATGCAAGCAAATTCACTTTCTCATTTTCTTTTGAATGCAAGACAGAAAAGTAACGCGTCAAACACTTTATAGACTTACACACCCAGTATACTTTGGGGAAGCGAAGTCAATCAAGCATAGTTGCATTATTTATTTATTTTGTTTATTACCCAAAAAAAATGTTTCAAAAACTTCTCAGTTTTACACCCATTATTATGGTTACCTTATTTTCCAGAATTTTGGTTTAATAATTGTTCCATACAAAGAAGCAATGAAGAGCAAGGAGAGGAATGGAAAATCCAGAATACTTTATTTTGCTCCTGAAGAACTTGTTTATGAGTCAAGAGGTTGTCCTTCCAATAGAACAAGAACTATTACGTATTTTAAAGATTAAGGATGATGTGCTCACGGTGATATCCACTCACCATATGTATTCAATCTGCATATGGAGCAAATCACCAGAGAGACTGGACCAGAGTAAGAAGAACGTGGCATCAGAATTGGAGAAAGGCTTATTAACAACCTTCGATAATACAGATAAAACAACCTTGACTGTTGAAAGTAAGGAGAATTTGAAGCATCTATGGATGAAGATCAAGAATTTCAGCCTCTGTGTGGATTAAATGTAAAGACACAAATCCTCACAAGTGGACTGATGACAGCCTGTACTCATCAGGATGCGAGGAGAAAGGGTCGAAGTGGTCAAGGCTTTGCTCTTGCTTGGATCCTCAGCCATGCTTATGGAAGCAGCAGTCCAGATATTTAAAAGACTCATCCTATTGGGTAAACCTCCTGCAGAAGACCTTTGTCAAGTCTCTGACAGTGAGCGTATGATGCTGAGGCCTGCTGTGCACTTGTTCCAAGCCCTAGCATTTCAATAGCCTCAGATCCATGTGCAAGTGGGATGCTGCAAAGGAAAGACTGAAGAGGAATCTATGCATTTGAATTTCGGGGCCGTTAAAGAAGATAGCAAGTGCCATGGACAGAGCCAAAAGAACACGCTACTCTGTCTCAGTAGAAGGAAAGCCAGAATCCTTCATAGATGCAAAAATGATAAGCCTTGTTCAGTTGGATTTTGGACATATTCTCAGGAGAGAACCGTGCCTGGAAAGGGGCCATCGCTCTTGGTAAAACAGATTGATAGACGAAAAGAGGAAGAACATCGACAAGATGGATGAACACAGTGGCTGCAGCAATGGATTCAAACCTAAGCACAATTGTGAGGCTGTCCCAGGACAGGGCAGCGCTTCCATCTGTTTTCCATAGGATTGTTATGAGCCATCCGCCATGTGGGCACACCTAACAACAACAACAACAACAAAAGAGCCTACAGCATAGGGTTGGGCAATTACTACAAGGGTATTGATAAACTTACTAGTTGGCTATGTTCATCTCCTTCTGCCTAGTGTTCATTATTAGTACACTGGAGGGAGGAACTACATTTAAACCATTTGGGCTTTTTTCACGTTTATTCTTGTTTCATTTAGAGTTATGAATTTTTTATAAACATATTCCATGTTTCTTTAATTAAAAAAAACCACAGTAGTAATTTCCCCATAAGCCTATGGAATATACATGTGAAAAACATATGTTAATAATTACTTTTTGTACTACTCAGTGACAGGACAGAATAGATAGTGCTATGTCTATTTGTCCTACGTAAACATACTCCAGAAGGATCAGTGTCAGATATGGGAATAGGTCAATTGACTAATTTTGATCATGACATTTGCAAGTATCAACAAAATGTACATTATGAAAATACGATTCTGTCTCAGGGACTTAACAACTCTCTCACAATATCTATATACCCTATATACCCGTGTATAAGACCAGTTTTCAGCACATTTTAATGCAGTTTTTGTCGTAAAATGAGGTGCCTTGGGTGATATTCGGGTTGGCTTTTACACAAGTTTGTATGGTACATTCCAAAGACTTATTTATATATTGCTTTGAGTTCCTTTCTCCTGTCTCCATGTTAAAGAAAACCACCAGCACAACAGAATTGATAGATAGAGTTTCCTCTGGGCATAATTGGGCCACATTTCATCTTCATTTCAACAAGCATTGAGCTGGGTTTTGGTCATTTTCCCAACCAGACTTGGCCCCTCTTCATGATCTAAGGTGAAGGAAGAGTCCTCTCTGCCCAGCCCTCCTTGGAGCGACCCTGGGAGCTTCCCTGTGTGAACAAATCCTACATGGATTCACCTTTCCGATGCTGGAAGAAGGAAATGCAATGTGTTCTCATGGCTCCCATTCTTTATAAAGTAGTATCCATACATACCCTTCTCCTGCCCCCCTGCCAGAAAATAATTAACCCCAAATGTTGCAACCATGGAAAAAGTGCTATAATTAGGAAATAAGAGCTCTGTGCCTGATTTCCAGAGTTCTCTGGCTTTGGTGCACATTATACGTCCTCAGGAAGCTCCCAAAAATATAAGTTCATGGATTTCCATTTGAGAGATCCTGGTTCACCTTTCTCAATGGGGCTCTGCTTCAATGTAGAAATATTCACATAATTTATTAAACATTCAGATATCTTTAATATCGATGATAAGCAAATTTTATTACTTTATTAGGAGCTATAATATGCATTATCTTAAAAATATACTATAAAGCTAAGGTATAAACAGATGGCTCAGTTTATTCTTTGAGTGAGCTCCTTTATTAAATAAAACATTTTTCACTTAAATCATATTTCTGTAAAACATTGTCAGTTTAGAACTCATTTTCTGTCTATCCTAATGAATAAGTTAATATATTTAAGTTATTACTATAAAATGGAAAATGCATAGGTTATTTTCATTCACATAAATAATTGAATGACAAAATACCTAATTTCACAGAATCAAAAGTATTATTTTACAGAATAAACATGCTCAAGCTCACAAATAGTAATAAACAGAAATGCTACAAATATACCCGTCTAGTTCTCTAGAGGATAAAGCCACTGCATTTCTTACTAGAGCTTGCAGATGATGTTTTTGTTATTAAGAATTTGTATTTTTAATCTTTTGGGAGCCTTGAATCAAGATTCAAACATCCCCAAGTAATGAAGTAAAATGCATGTTATATTCATCTATCAAAAAATGTGAGCACTGCTTTTAAAAATCCCTCATTTGTTTCATTAAATCAGGGAGTCGCATGCATGGTCATTGCTGCTAGAATAAAAGTGCAGTGGCTTCCAGTGTCCCAAACAATCCGCTGTCACTCTTTGTTGTGTGAGGTGCTGTGGAGTCAGTTCTGATTCCTAATGATCCCATGCCGAACAGAACAAAATACTGCGTTGTCCTGCGCCATCATCCCAATTGTTGGCATGTTGTAGCCTATCGTTAAAAACGCTGTAACCATCAATCTCCTTGAGGATTTTCTTTCCCTGATGCTCGACCCTACCAAGGATGGAGGAGGATGTGTCTCAAGTGCATGAGAGAAAGCTCCATCATCCTTGATGCTAAGAAGCACATAGCCTGGACGTCTTGCATCACAGTCATTTGTTTCTTCTGACGATCTCTATTATATAAGTATGGGCATTATATAAGTATTCATTGGTAGTGGTTTCTAATCAATATTTTCCCTCCACACTGAACTTGTCTGCTGTTTTGTGAGAACATCTTTCTCACTTGGGAAGGGTATCCTGGTTTCTATCTCATAAAAGATGTCTATTTCTATCTCATAATTTATAGAATTGAGAACACTGCTTAATCTAATCTGAATCTCCTCTTTATGGGAGTCTTCCCATTCATCCTTACTACGAAGAAAAGTAAATATTATGAATCTTTTGGTCTGTTTTCTCTATGACTCATTTAACTTTTTATCTCAATTAAAAAAAACCTTATTTAATGACCAGAGTTATATATTATTCTTAAATGATGAGCCAATGTCCTTCCTTTTAACATTAAACAACTTAATTTTTACCAAATTACTTATTGCTGTTTTACTGAGGTTTGAAATTAATTTCTCAAGAATGTCTTAAATTTATTTTAATGTCTTAAATTCACTTCATATTATATCAAAAACTCACACAATTTGTATACTTATATTTTCAAACTTGGATCGCTTAGCCCATATTTTATGTTTTATAAGCTTTATCCAAGCACCTTGTAGTGCTTTGGGAGGAAATTTGCTTTTAGGCTTTCAGCAATTTTGTGTTGAATCTCCGCCTTACATTTTGATTTAACATGAACCAGGTCTGACTTATAGTGGCCTTCATGGATAAAGGAGATCTGCCCCATAGCATTTCCAAGGCAGGCAGGGATGATGTCATGTAAATAAAATCTCTAGGGAGAATCGATGGTATATGGTTCTCTTGAGCTATGATATTTTCCTTGAACTAATTTTTCCAACTGGGGAAATAAGAAAACAGCACCAAATCAGCCAACATCTAGATGCAACTGCATGTGAAATCGCGTGTACATGTTGACAGTCCCAGGAGAGCACAGTCTGACACCCTTTTTGGTATTTTTAGGTGCCAATAATTTGGATAGGGCTCACAGAGACCACAAACAATGAAATGAAACACTTCATTTCCCTGTATGATACTCAAGATTTATGCAAGGTTTAAGCCCATTTTAGTGCCCATTGTATCGATTTGTCTTGTGAAGGGTCTGCCTAATTTTTTTTTATCTGACTCTTTATTTAACCAAGCATGTCTCCCTCCTCATCTCATGTTCTAAGGCTTGCCACTGCACCCAGGCCTCAGCCCTCAGGAGCACTCTGGTTGTGACACCTTCAAAACAGGTCAGCTCATCCTTTCAGAAGTCCATGGTGCAATCACTGTTCTTTACCACCCACAAGCAAACCCATCAATTCCTCAGATTTCCTTGTTCATTACTCAGCATCGACATGCACAAGAAGTGACTGAAAATACCATATTGAAGCACAGGAGTCTCTTGCAGCAGATTTGCCAAATGAAATATTTGATGGATTTTTTTGACTGCTGTTTTCATGGGTGTTGACTGTGAATCCAAGTTGAATGAAATTGTGTTAGTCTGGGTTGACTAGAGAAACAAATTCATAGACACTCTTATGTGTATAAGAAAGAGCTTTAAAGAAAGAGTAATTATATATTAAGAAAACATCTCAGCACAGTACAGATCAAGTCCATAAGTCTGATACTAGCCCATATGTTTCATACCAGTCTATGAATTCCTCTTCAGACTCATGCAATACATGCAATGAGACCAAATACTGCAAGATCACAGGCCAGTGGGTAGAAAGTCTTGTGGATCCAGTGGCAGTGGAAGTATCTCAGTGCTGGAGTGAGTCTCCATGTGGCTCCTCCAGCTCCTGAGCTCTGGTTCCACCAGTGTGTCTCCATGTGGCTTGTCAACAGGAATTTCAAGCAGAGCATGTGGGTCTGTCCTCTGGTGAGCTATTTATCTTCATAATGACTCCCAATGGGGTCATCAAGCTGTGACCTGAATAACAGGCTAAACTCAACCCCTTCACACTTGATAGTCTCAAATTGACACTAGATGATATAACTGCCACAGAAATCCTAGACAATTTAAGTCTTTTTCTGTTTATCATGATGTTGCTTATTGGTCCAGTTCCAAAGCTTTTTGTTTTCTTTATAAGTAGGTGTAATTCATACTGAAGCCTGAACCCTTTGAGATTAATCAATAATTACTCCAAGATTTCTTTAGTTTCAAAAAAAAGCAACAACTCTCCTTCCTTTTCTGCCTTAGTCTGGTAGCTCTACTAACGCCCTCCGTGTATTGGAAATGCCAGTGGCATAGTTTCCAGGATCAAAACTGAACACACATCATCATAGTATAGCAAGCTGACAGATTCACAATAGAGTCCAACCCTCTAAGCACAAAAGCAGAATAAAAGAACTATTGTTGTTCTATGTGGCTAAATTCTGGAGTGATTTATTATATGGTGGTAACTAAACAGACTGATATTTGCATTCTGGAGGAAGTAAAACTGCTTTAGCACAGAGTCAAATTAGAAATCTGATGACACCTGTGAATTCTTTCTCAAAGCAGTATTTTGTAAAAGTACTGAGCATGACAGTGAATAGAAACTACATTGCTTTATGCTTATCAAGATATTAAAAACATATTGTGAAAATCTACTTTATCTATAATCATGTCCAGCAGCGATTCTAATAATTATGTTAATTTGAAAGTTGTGTAACTATGAATGATTTGCAATATTTAACACAACTTCAATAAGATTTTTATAGACCCCTGATCTTTATTTATGAAGAAAAAAAGCAAAAAACTTCACTGCCATTGAGTCAATGCTAACTAATATTTATATATTTTTTAACATTCAAAATTAAGATCCCTTCTGTATTCTACCACATGTTGTGATGTGCATAGTGAGGTATAAGTCCTTGCAACAGTTTAGAGATAAGCAAAATTCTTGCATCGGGAAAACCTGAGTTCACAAGTTTTATTCTAGTTAAATGACCTTAAAAAAATCATAGCATTCTTTGACACTCCGTCTATGTGTCCCAAGCATAATAACATGATCACCTCTTTCAAACAATATGACATAGGGTTTGTTTGGACTTCAATAAAATATTACATCAACACGTCATATTCTTAATAGGGCTCTTTAGTTTTTCAACAAAGGTGAGGAGAGAAGGCTTTTGCTTCTCTGGTTATGTGTTATGTATGTTAGACTAGACTGGTTATGTACATTAGACTGGTTATGTACGTTAGACTGGTTATGTACGTTAGACTGGTTATATATGTCAGACTGGTTATGTATGTTAGACTAGACTGGTTATGTATGTTAGACTGGATATATATGTTAGACTGGTTATGTATGTTAGACTAGACTGGTTATGCACATTAGACTGGGTATGTACGTTAGACTGGTTATGTATGTTAGACTACAAAATTCGGTATAACAGAATATGTTCCTTTATGTTTATGGTGCATCCTCTATAATTAAAATGTAGAACTTAAGTCTGACTAATTTAGGTGGCCACTAGTAAATTATACACTTTCCATTTATAAGTTTTTAAGGACAATCTATAATGGGTTTTGGTGTTTGGGAATAGAGTGATACAAACAGATCAGAAGTGTGTTTTCCTTTCTCTCAGCAGAGTGGAGTGGGGTAGCAGTGGTTATTTTCGGTGTCCATGACTTGGGAATGAGGCCATTTTTAGCACAGTTTGTTTGTATTTTGTCTGACCTTCTGGGTAATTACTTTCACATTTGAGGTAAGTTTGGACATTTGTAATATTTTAAATAAATGAGAACCTTTGGAAAAATGAGATTCCAAAATAAATTTTCTCCTCTACATTTAATATTTTAACCTCTTTTATGAGGATTACTAAAGTTCAAAGCAAAACATCCCTGTCTATCTGAAGAAGAACTTCACAAAAACCAAACACAACCGACCAGAGAGTTGGCCGGTCCAACCCATGTGATGGAACTGTAGAAGGAAGGCTTGCTGACCTGTTTCTTCTAGATCAGAGCCATTGAACCCTGATTGGTTTTCTACTCCATGTGCTTGCTGTGACGGAACGGACCCTGTAGAAACAGGTTACGTTTTTGGTTTTTATATAAATGTTTCTGCCCGGGAAGGCAGGCAGAGCATGAAGAACTTTGTCCATGGTCATTGTGCCTCTTCAAACCTGCAGACTTGTCTCAGCAAGCATGGTCCGCATCCCAATTTGAGAGATACGTCTAAATGAAAACATGCAGGTGACACAGTTCAGAGAGTTCAATGGCCCCCAAAGGTTTAATTATGAGTGTTTATTAGCTGGCTCTGGCGGCTACAGGGGATCAGACATCTCTCACACCCAGCAGCCCCTCCCCGTGGCAAGGGATCAGTTTATAAAGGTAAAACCCACAGCCTGGCTGACTACGTATCAGTGTGGGAGTTTTTCCTATCCAGCTGTGTAAGGAGTTACAGAACCGAAACAAGCGTGAGTTCACAGAGAGTGAGGGGGGCACATTTGAGAAGAGGCGAGATTGTGGCGGGTACTTTGATCATACAGTGCATCATGAAGGCAATTCTCACCACAGGTACATTCTCAGAACTTTGGGAGGGGGAGGGCCAGGAGGGGTTGTTGTTGTTTATCTCACGTCAGGTCAGCTTCCACAATACTGGTAAAGCCCTTTCCCTCCTTCATAAGAGCATTCACTGTCTCTTTATGGGCTATAGTTTAGAGGTTAAAATTATAGATATCGTGACTGTGCATGAGAACTAGAAAACAGATCTTTGGGTATATAAAGATTCACTA
This sequence comes from Tenrec ecaudatus, assembly GCF_050624435.1. Lineage (NCBI taxonomy): Eukaryota > Metazoa > Chordata > Mammalia > Afrosoricida > Tenrecidae > Tenrec > Tenrec ecaudatus. Next base: position 29,850,833 of record NC_134533.1, on the reverse strand, counting down.
AGAGGTCATTTATCTTTATGAATTAATTTGTACACAAATATCTCAATAATAGATATGTGCTCTGTGAACAGTGACATGTTTGTTATTTCTAATTCTGAGAGAGCCATAAATATGATTTTAAAAATACATGTAGGACCTTAAGGGAATCAAATGTAAAAATATGGATATTTTTACATGCTATATGTCATCATAAATTACTATCCAAACACTTTAAAATAACCTCCAGAATCTATATAGTGTCTGCGGAGAGTATACTCAAAACGATTATCAGCTTCCAGATCTGTGGTGCATTTCGGTTCATAGAAGGGAGGGTTTGGGGTAAAGATACATTTTTAATGTTATTTTGCTTTGATAGTAATTACTACTTTAGAAATAGTATTCATTCTGCAGTGTATTGTTTGCCTGTGTTTCTCTTTAATAACACACCCTTCAAGTCATTAGGCTAGCTTACGCTCACCTGCTGACTTTCAGAAAATGTATTCAGATTTACCAGTAGCTCTCCAAATAGGTCTTATTTAAATTTATGTTAATAGAAGTATCTCTTCAAACACTCACCCAAACTTCTTAAAGTTAGAAAGAAATCACTTTTGTGAGAGTGCCTACCACTGTGCCTGAAAAGAACATCTGAGAATCGACCTCGTCTTCTTGCATACATTTTCCCTGATAACCTTCTTCATCTACGCTCTGGGCCTCCCCTTCAAATGACATATGTGTAAACAAACTAGATAGATGGCTAGATAGTTAGATAGATAGACTTCTATTATAGGAAACCAGAATGCTAGATTTTACTCTCAGAATTGCCAATCGGAAGGAAACAAGCAACTTTATACAAACAGCATTGACAGTTAAGATTCCAAATTGAAGAAGATGAGTCTCTTATGCAACAGATTTCCAGCAAGTCACCATAGAAGAGTAGAATAGAAAGTCACTATTTTGCAAACCTCAGTCTGCTAATTAATTCGGACAATAATCACCAGTGAATTTCAAAACCATTTCCTAAAAAAAGTAAAAGGGTGAGGCTCTCCCTGCTGAATCCACTGATCAAATTCAGAATGACTGCTAGCGGGATAACCAGACATGCCACCTTCTATGTTGAAATATGGACCACATTTTAGAAAGTATTGTTTTCTGAACTATAGATCCTGAATATAACCATATCTTCACCACAACTTGCAACTTGAGAGAAATACTGAGCAAGGTATAGAGCAGAGCACTTGCCGACCTACTTTACACTCGGAGGGAAAGATGAGTCTGGTTCTGTTACAGGCTGTGAGGGGCTGGAGTTTGTTGTCACTTGGGGTATACGCAGGCTGGGTTGAGAAACACGCTGCTGTGGTCCTAGAGCTGGCACTTAGTGGAGCAAGAGTTATAAGGCAGTCTATTGCGTCCTGAAGGTTTGCCATAATAAAACATCCATTTCCTATATACAAAGCCCTATCAGAAAGCGTGCAAAGTTTAGATTAACAATGCCCCTTTGCCATTTCTCTAGAAATATTCATGATCCTCTGCCCTGTTCTGCAATTTGGTTCACATTCAATTTACTTGCTGGTCTTCAAGTAGGCATCATCTAGAGAAATTATTCTCATCACTATCAAATGTGCTATTATACTTAGTCTCCTATGTCTCTTTTTCAAGAAATGTTCTCAACATGAAGCATAGAAAATGTGATGCTACCTATAGAGAGATATCCATCCATACAAATAATTATTTCTTGTTATTAGTAATCAGAACTCACCATACTGTGTCCCCATTTGACTTTAGAACCCAAATAAATGTAATTTCATTTCTAAGTTTTATTAGGTGACTTACTTAAAGTAGTGATATCTATAAAAGTTCTGTAAAACTTCATGGCTCCGACCATGACAAATGCATGTTTGTGTTCTGCTGTTAAAATGGATGTGATAACAACAGTTTGTTTTAGCATGCCTGTACACACAGGTATGCATAAATGATGGTTATATCTATACCTGTGTGTATACAAATTCTCGTAATGATACACGATACTTTATTTTTTGTTGGATAGTATGGTCTTTATTTTTTGCTGTGTTTATTCATATCTAGTAGTGGAAATTCTTTAAACGTATCTAAATAGTGCATCTTAATCAGAGTATTCAATCTATTGCTTGTGTGTTTCCAAACAGTACCCAGTAAAAAATATTTTCACCACCTGTGTTTAGCATAAAATATCAAGCCAGTTTTAACCAACTTGGTAGTCATTTATTTGTTGAAAAAGGATTCTCATTTCCCTAAAAATGTTGTTTCTTCAAGAAAACAAAGTGTCACACCCAAGATATCAACTTACTCAGAAACAATTGGATGGAATTGTTTTAATTCATGGTGCTATAAAGCAGAAGCTAATTTCTTCACTCACATAAGGAAATTTTCTTTATTCATCCAAGCTCCAACTTTCAGAGCAGGGTATATTGAATGTTTGAAATGAAACTGCCTCTTTAAATATTTGGCAGATGTTTATGAATGGCAATAGTTCTGAAGTTCAATTGGAACTTTCATTCCAAAATGCTTATCTGTCATTATTTCTTATACTCAAGATTTTGGATTAAACTAATATATCAGACATCTTGATTTAAGGGAAAATATCATTATGAATAAAATCACCACAAATTCTCTTCTAGAGAGGACTGTTTTCCTGGAGGACAGTATAGTAATGCCTATCAAAAGTCAGAGAAGTTAGAATATCACAATGCAGCCATTCCGCTAATAAGAACTTCTGATAATACAATAATTAAAATTCGACCCAAGATTTCATTACAAGGATGTTAACTATGGCATGAAGACAACATGCTCAGGCAGAGGGTAAGATCTTTTCTGGAACAGCCTACATGGGCATATATTCTGGAGGTGTTAAAAGCAAAGATTTTAAAAGCAAATTTCTTGTCAAGAAAGGATGCCCAAGATATATTGCTTAATGAGACCAAAAGGTTTCAAACAGCGTTAGGGTATGCTTCTACTTTTATGAACAAAATTTGTTGTATAGTAATGTTTGTTTGCTTATCTACGTGAACATATATATCTGTAAATATATTTATAAAAAATGTTAACAGTTGTTTGGTGGTGAATTTATCCTTTGGGATCCTGGTATTATATTTTAATACTGTTAACAACCATTTATTATGTAAATCAATTAGAAATAAAAAAAATCCCCAGAACATTTTAAGATCCAAATAACATAAAGTCAAACCCAATAATATTGCTTCAAATCTTACTTCTTAAAAAACTAAAACAAAAAACTGCTAAAGAAAGCATACTGTTATACAATTGATGTATGTATATGTGTGGATTGTGATAAGAGTTGTATGAACCCCTAATAAAATGTTTAAAAGAAAAAAAGAAAGCATACTGATTGTTTATGGTCCAGGCTAACATGTAATATTAGTAATATTTAAGAATCTGATAAGAACAAAGAAATATACACGAAGTAAACTGGGTTCCCTTCAACAGTGGGCTCAAGAAAAACGATATCTGTGGGGAGGGTGCAGGGCCTGGCGGATCTTCCTTCTGTTCTCTCCAGGGTCACGATGCTTTGGAACTGACCCAGGGCATGGATCAAACTCTTTGAAGGAGCAAATCACTAGATTATTCTCTCTCTGAGAATAGATGGTGGGTTTTAACTTCAGGCCAAATGATTTGCCACCAAGAGCTAAGCCGTTGCTCCTCAGAGACTGCTGCATCCTTTTCTTGTTGTCAGAAAATGCAGACATTTTTTCCACTCTTGCTCTAAAGATAAGTCACCAAGTGGTCCTTGGGCTGTCAAAAACTCTCAAACACAAAGCGCTCCAAAAGATCCTGAAAGCCTTCACTGACTCAGATTTGAGGAAAGCCCCATGTAGGGCTGAAGAGGGAAGACTGGGTTTGTAAAGACAATAACTGAAACCATAATGACCTAGGACCATGAATGGGTAGGGTGGGAAAGTCAATTCCCGTGAGATCAAGAAGAAAAAAAAATGCTCCAAAGTCATTGGTGGTGGTGGTTGCACAACCCTTCTTAATATCATTGAACTATTGAATTGCATGATGATGTAATTATAGCTCAATACCATTAACTTTAAGTAAATAAAATGATATGGTGTGAATCTAGCTTGGGGTAAATGTAGCAACATGGAATGAATGGTGCTCAGTAACTATTAAAATTATTGCAGCCTACCTAATCCTGAAATTCCAGTGAAAATTTGGTGTTTGCTTCCAATGCTCCAATTAAGACACCAAGAACCAGAACATTTCATAAATATGTCAAAGATGCAAAAGTCAAAGGCAATAGAAGGACCACTATTTGAACTAGAGACTATTGAAATCAATAATCTCTTTTCTCAATAACTCTTTTTCTTTTTTTTTTTTTTAAATCGTGACAAAAATAATTTTTTTTTGATAATGAACATTTTCATTGGGTTACATTAAAACAAGAACTTAATTGGAATGATGTGCAAAAATCATTCGATCATATTACTGAAAATTTCCCATATAGTATTATTTCCAAAAATGATCTTTTTTTTTTTAATAACTCAAATTGCCACACAAACACAGAGCAAAGGGGGTGGAAAGTTGAGGAATATTTATATATTATTGAAGTGTTATTTTTATACAAATATACATTTCTAATGTATTAGTTATTCTGAGGAGCACCGAAACTCAACCTCACTACCATCAATTCAATTCTGACCCATTTTGACCTTATAGGACAGGGTAGACCTGCTCCTGTGAGTTTCCAAGACTATACTTCTTTATAGGAATAGTAAACCTCATTTTTCTCTCTTGGAGTTTCTGGTGGTTATGAACTGCTGACCTTGAGACAGCAACCTAATGTGAAACCACCTAAGCACCAGCGTTCCCCAAGGAGCACTCTTAAGGGCTGGGGGAAAAAATCCCTCATTTTAAACAATCTCTCCAGTTGGATTCATTAAAATTTGATCGACTTGTCACGAAGGGAGAATTTTATGTATGTTCAATTTCAGATTTGAAGATGCTGCAGCTAATTTGGAAACAATGACCACAATATTTTTAAAACCTGCATTTTAATTATATATTGTTATAATACAATAAAAGTATATGTGTATTGTACTATTTTCTTGGACAACAAAGTTTGAAAAGTAGTGTAAACTTACAGCTTGATAGCAACATTGACCCATTCTTAGTGGATTTTTAGTGAAATATACATGTAGGTACTGGTTAATTCTAAGACCAAAACAATACATTTTTCTGATCCATTTGCAAACATTGTCTAATTTACTAATTATAGTTAGTTCAGTACATGAATAGAATTCCAAAATACTTGCCAAATCCATCTTTTTCTTGCCTATCTTCCAGAAAACTAATATATTGGTTATTTTCCTAGTCAAGATATGCTAATTTTATTTCAAAGTCAGCATATGGTCTTTTAGCTCGAAGACCCAAAACATTTCATTGGATATTTTGCAATAAATTCTAAGATAATTACTTCACTTAATTAAAATATAATCTGTATCCATTGCTGTTTATTGTATTCTGATTCATATTGATCCCGTAAATCAGAATAGAACTTTCTCATAGGGTTTCTGAGGAAGCAGACGAACTAATCTTAGTGGAGAGGCTTGTAGGTAAAAACTGTGCATGATCTTTTTGATTAGCTGATAAGCTTATAACCACTGCATCACCAGGGCTCCTTATGACAAGATAAATATTTCCCCAAGCATGTCTTTACATTATTATACATTCATTAACTAGAAATTCACTGTGGAACTACTTTCATTTCTCACTGTTTCTGAGGGATGCTCTCATGTAGATCATTCAGGTGTCTCATTAGCACTGTGAACCATTTGTATTTCATATGATCAATTTATAGAGAGATTAATTACCATGTGCTATTTACTTTTCTTACATGCCATAAAGATGAAATAGACTTCCAAAATATTGGGAAGCAGTTTGTTCATTAAATTTTATTACAACCTTTCTAATGCTTATTTCTCATTCAATCCTTGTCTGCATTCCAGCATCTTCATTGTGACACACACAATTGTAATGGAAAGCAAGTTCCAAGTCCGTTGCTCAGACATCAGGATGGAGGATTCTCGTGACTGGCATAGCTTCAGGGGCTGATGAATAAAAGATCTGCAGGTATGATGGCAGGTAATATGGCAAGCCACTAGTTCAAGTCTAAAGAGATAAAGGGCAGAAGACATGCCAGATGCAGGATCCAGGCCAAGGAAAATACAAGCAAGCTTCGAAGCAGGTTATGGCTCCCAAGGAATGCTGTTCATAGAACATTTCATCGTGGAAGTGATTGTACTCCGTTGGATCTCATCTTGTTGTTGTTGTTGTTAGGTGCTATTGAGTGGGCTCTGATTCATAATGACCTCACGAGCAACAAAATGAAACACTGCATGTTCCTGAAACATCCTCACAATCAGTCCTATGCCTGAACCCAATGATACAGTCAGTGCCCATCCATCCCTTTGAGGAGCTTCCTCTTTTTCTCTGCCCTTCGACTTTACCAAACATGGTGTCCTTCCCCTGGGATTGCTCTCTCCTGACTCTATGTCCAAAACACGTGCGGTGAAGCCTTGCCATCCTGGTTTCATAGGAGTACACTGACCTTATTTCTTGCAATACATCGGTTTGTCCTTGTAGTCCTCATGATACTTTCAGCATTCTTCTCCTGCACTGTAGTTCAAATGCATCGGTTCTTCTTTAGGCCTTCCTTCCTTCCTTATTCGGTGTCCAACTTGCACATGCATATGAGGCAATGGGGAATACCATGGCTTGGGTCAGGCACTTCTTAGTCCTCAAAGTAACATTCCTGCTCTTCAATACTCTAAAGAGGTGTTGGGTAGCAGACTGACCTAATATAATACGTCTTTTGATTCCTTAACTGCTATGGATCTCATCACAGAGAAATGCTATTTCTCATCTGCCAAACCACTGACAATTCTGGTGTAGCCAAGTTGGCAGAAGGCCTTTTTTATTAATCTTCTAAGATGCAAAATTTAAACAGAAGGAACATCTCATTTGGTTAATGATCACAAAAAGCTCATGAGAAAAATGGATAGAAAGATCCTGCCTCCTTTGCAGATATAGAAATGCCCTCCCAGATAATCCTGGAACTAAGCACTGAAGGCAGTACCCATGATTTGTGATTGCCATGGGTGATGCCTGAGTCTCCTATTTTAAAAGATATTTAGAAATATAGGTACACAAAAATACAGAGGTTTTTTTCTGAATACAAACCACTAAAAAATCTGTTTAAAATATCTTTCATCATTTTTCTCTATTTTGTGAAATCACAACTCAACTGGCCACTGGGTACACTCTTCCTGTAGGCATCTGTATTTGAATTACACATAGCTAGTTGTATAGTTTGCAGTATGATTGTTATTCACTGCTATCTGCTAATCATTTGGTTCAATGCATCCTAAGGACACTGAACTCTCACAGCTGAACCCCGCTCTCACATCCTGAGGGCTACATCTCCAATTTGAGTAAAAGTAACTTAGTGTTTTGAACAAGCAAGCTGTTCTCTTGAGTCAACCGACTTGACTATAATGGAAAAAGGTATACACTACCCCAAGGAGGCATATCTTAGCAAGATTGCAGACCCGGTTCCAGTCGCAGTTCATGCTTTAGATTCTTTCATCTGACTCCAACCTTGGAACCTTTTGTGATGTCTTCACCTCTATTCACTTCATAGGATTGGGCCCATCACTAATCATAATATAGGATTTTGCTTAGAAGTGCGATCAGCTTTCAAGTTTGCTCCCGCACAGCACTGAGCGTACCCTTCGCTCTCCATAGGATACCAGAATAAAGGGATACTTTGCTCTGCACACTGGAAGAATTAATTGAAGCAACTATAAATAGTCATTCCAAGCAGAAAGGCGACATTCGAGGCAATACCTTGAAAAATACTATTTCAAGATTTCTTTAAGCTCTTTATGAGCGGGAGAAAAATCATTTCTCACCGATCAATCCAAGTTTCAATTGGTATAATGGTTCTTTAAAGCTATTGGTTTACATATTGATATTTTAAGGCTTTCATGAAGTTTAGATAACTGCAGGGTATAAATAAGTAATTGAAACAAAAACATTTAGAAAACCTGTATTTTAAAATACACTCTCTACTATATAAATATATTTTAAAGTACAATTAAAATCGTATTTTAAACTAAATTGGAGTTTCCAAACGAGCACGCTGGGGATGCTAAATTATGACACAGAGAAATAAGAAATGTTTTATAAATATGCACACATCATGCAACTCTGGCGCTATACTAGTTAGGTGCTCAGCTGCTAGCTGAAAGCTCTGCAGCTCAAACCCACAGCCACTCTGCAGAGAAAGATGTGGCAGCTTTCACACTTGGAAAGATAGGGTCGTAGGCATTGCATGGGGCAAGTCTACCCTGTACTATGTGACTGCTATGAGCTGAATTTGGCTCAATGGCAAGGTTTCTTTCTTTCTTTCTTTAATAGGAAGGAGCTTAACAAATGAATGGAAAACTAGAATTTAGAAATAATGGATTTTTCCCTTGAACTTTATAAAGACCCTTCAGATATATACCACACATACACACATATACATATGCATTTTAATCAGGATTTGCTAATTCATTTATTAATATGACAACCCAAATCCTTATGACTTAAGAAAATTCCATTTCAATTAATGGATGTCTGGCCATTTTGTCTAAATCCATTTTTGTTTGGATGGTTTGTGATGAAGGAATGAGTAATTGTTAAGGAAAGCTACTGAATTTTTTCAAGTTTTATTATTAAAATAAACCAAAAAACATAGATTGAAGCTCCAATTTAAGAACAGTTCATACACCTTGGCACTGCGTAGTACTTGCCTCCAGAAAGGGAACACAAAGGAGATGGGTATGATAGAAAAACATGGTGAAAGAATTAGATGGTGCCCAACTGTCAAATAAAGTAGCATCTGGGATCTTAAAGGCTTGTCTCCAAACCTGCAGCCATCTAAGTGAGATGTCAGCTCAGTCCACAAGGCAGAAGTACACACTCAACAGTCACAGAAGGATTGCGAAGCACGTAATTCAAAGCCAAAGAGGAGGGACTGATATCATAGACCAACATCTGAGAATGCGGCTGGCAGAAGGCTATTGACAACAGTGGGAGCCCGAGATTCATTGGTGGAACAATACAGGACATAAACTCCAGTGAACTCCCTGAGGGGTGGAAGAAGAGGTCCGTAATGGAGTGCATTGGCGAGTTGAATATAGAAGGTCAAAGGCATAAATCTGACTTGAACAGTTTAAACTAACAGCAGATTCCCCCTAGGATGCAGGCTAGACCTGATCTGGTATCCAAAACCTTATGCATTTTTGGACTGTATTGTCTTGTTTGATTTTTGAATGCATTTATTAGGGTATATCTCAGGAATATTATGTCATTGGCGGTCACCCTCTTAAAGTCATGGTAATTTTTTTTTCAGTTTTTGATGTATGGAAACCAGGACTGATGAACCTATAGAGTTAGCAAGTGGAATAAGGGATTTGTGGGGAGGGGAGCATGCACAGAGGTGGTGGCAGGGGGAAGGGGAGATGACATCAAGGAGTCCAAATAGAAAAAGAAGTTTTAGAAACTGATTAGGGTAGTAAATTTACAATTCTGCTAGACATGATTGAACTATGGAGTGATTTGATATATGTATTAATCCAAATTACTTAAAAGGGCTTGATTATTAATTAGGTAAATGTTTATAGAGCAGATTATTAGTTTATAGTCAATAATTCAGACATTTTTTTCAACACACCCTTTGCAATCCTCTCAATGTGCGCTCACTGATCCCATTCCTCCTGTGTTTCTTGTTTCCATTCCTTCTTGTTCCTAACCCTTTGAACAATGTCCTTAAGGTAATGTCCTTTTGATCATAAATAGTTGATTATTCTAACACAAGGGTGAATTCCTTTACAGACCTGAACAGGGACTTAAGGACCATGCCCAGGATTTCAAACTACTCTCTGTCACGACCAATAAGCATAATTTTGAGTTCAATAACATGACCAACAATACATGAAGAAACGCTAGCAACCATTAGCATTTGAGAGATGTCAATCAAAGCAAGATATCATGCCAACATTTACATCAAAATCAGGAAACAAACAAAACAGAAACAGAATGTGTTTGCATGAGTTTGCAGAGCCTAGACCCAGCATACATGGTTGATGGAACTTTAAACTGGTGTAAACACTGTGAAAAGCATTCTGGCACGCCCTCAAACAACTTGCAACTAGAAACACCATGTGCCCTAGCATCCTTCTCCCTAAAAGAGAAATAAAAAGTAAAGCTCGCTGTCATTGAGTCGATGGCAACTCAGAGTGTCCCTATAGGGCAGAGTAGAACTGCTCCTGAGGACATCGGAGCCTATAACTCTTTATGGGTCTAGGGAACCTCATCTTTCTCAGGAGGAGAGGCTGGTCACAAAGCATTTCTGACCTTGTACATCCCAGTCCAATGTGTACCCACTACACCATCAGAGCTTCCCTACTTAAAATATATCTTAACGATATAAGAGCTGTGATATATTATATTTGCACATCCATGTTCATTGCAGCAACATTGATGAGAACAAAAAGTGGAAACAACCTAGATGGAACATAATGGAAGAATAAATAAATAAGCTTTGTATCACGTAAAATGGAATACGATGCAGCACTGAAAAATAATAATGACTCTGTAAGCACCTCATAGCATGGATGAACCTGGACGGTATTATATTGAGTGAAAGCCAATCACAAAGGACAAATATTGCATTTACCATTATTATAAGCGGTCAAGAGGCGGTTTCACACTAAAAGAAAGATTCTTTGATAGTTACCTGGCAAGAGAGAAGAGCAAGAAGGAAAAAATGATGATAGGGTAGATAAGTGTGAACCTGGGTGAAAGAAAAGGCAATATGCAATAAGAAGAAGATGAGTGGGTTGGGGAGGCAGAGGAGGCATTGGGGATTATGCACAAGTTCAAGGTAGGATAGGCAAATGTAATTATAAACACAACCTGCAATAAAAGTGGCCTATGTATAGCTAATCAGATAGGTACATGTAAGCTGAAAAGGCGTGGGAAAGAAAATACTCAGAGGAGGAGCATGTTGGCAGTGGTTCTCAGCCTGTGGGTCACGACCCCTCTGGGGGTCAAAAGACCCTTTCACAGAGATTGCCCGATTCCTAACAGTAGCAAAATTACAATGATGAAGCAGCAACAAAAATAATGTTATGGCGGGGGCGGTCAGCACAACATGAGGAACTGTATTAAAGGGTCGCGGCACTCGGAAGGTGAGAACCACAGTGTTAGAGGGTCCTGACTAAAAGGCTATTGATTGTAAAAGTTCATTTTAAACCTGCCTTGAATTATTATGCTCCACGGATTATTTTTGTCCATGATTCTCTAGAAATTTCTAGTTCTATTTCAATATTACCTATAAATAACATTGCTCATGTTTTATTTGATCATATGCCTCTAAATATCTGATTTACTTCCAGTGGCTATTACTTCGAGCATTAGGTTAACTAGTGTGAGATAGCAGTCACCTCTGTCTTGTGTCTGAATTTAGGGGAAACAATTCCTGGTTTTGTTCCATTAAGGAAAATGAGATGTTCACGTTTCTTGGGTTAATAGAGTACCCATCCACCAATATATTTTTAATGTGTTTGTGGAGAATAGGATTAATTTGTTGTTTTTCTAGTATATTTGGAAATAGTTATGTGTTTTCTTTTTCTTAGATGCATTAGTATATTAAATTATATTTAAAGAAATTCTAATATTGAATACCTCATATTCCTAGATTAATCCCATTGGATCATTTTGTATAATTATCTTAATATGGCATTGTAGTATGTTAGTACTCTTTTATTTTGAATTTTTACATTCATATTTATAAGTGAGGCTAATTTGCTATTTTCTTTTTTATCTTTGTGGGTTTTAGTATCAATGTTATGTATCATTAAAAGAGTTAGGAAATTTTCTGTCATTTTTCCTAGTCTAAGAATTGGTGTGGCCTTGGAATGATATGGTATTTGAAGGTTTTTGGTTTTTTACAAATCATTTTATTAGGGGCTTGTACAACTCTTATCACAATCCATAAATACACCCATTGTGTCAAGCACATTTGTACATTTGTTGCCATCATCATTCTCAAAACATTTGCTTTTTGCTTGAGCCCTTGGTATCAGCTCCTCATTCCCGCCCCCCTTCCCACTGCCCATTTCCTCATGAACCTTTGTCATTTATAAATTATTATTATTTTGTCATATCTTACACTGTCTGGCATCTCCCTTCACCCACTTCTCTGTTGTCGTCCCCAAGGAGGAGGTTATATGTAGATCCTTGTAATCAGTTCCCCCTTTCTACTCCAACTAGCCTCCACCCTCCAAATATTGCCTCTCGCAGCACTGGTCCTGAAGGGATCATCGGTCCTGAGTTCTCTATGTTTCCAGTTCCTATGTATATCAGTGTACACTATCAGATCTAGCTGTATTTGTACGGTAGAATTGGGATCATGATAGTGTGTGTGTGTGTGTGTGTGTGTGTGTGTGTGTGAGCATTTAAGAAGCAGAGGAAAGTTGTATGTTGAACGTTTTGTTGAATTTCTCAGTGAAACCATCTGGGACTGTAGCTTTGTCTGGGGACACATTTTGATAAATTTCTCTATTCTTTGCAAAACAGTTTCTTTGAGCTAAACAGTTTCTCAAAATCATTGAAATGTACAAATTTCAAAAACTGCTTAAATATTTCTTTATATCTGGATGTCTATATACATGTCTCTCATTCACTGAACCAATGCTGACTCATAATGAACCCCTTGTGGTTTCCAAGACCTTAATTATTTAAGATAGTAGAAAGCCCAGTCTTTCTCCCATGGAGCTGTTTGTAGTTTTGAACTGCTGACCAAATGGATCACAGTCCAATGCATAACCACTGCACCACCATGGCTCCTTCTCCTTCTCTCTCTCTCTCTCTCTCTCTCTCTCTCTCTCTCTCTCTCTCTCTCTCTCTCTCTCTCTCTCTCTCTCTCTCTCTCTCTCTCTGTCTCTCTCTCTCTCCACACACACATGGATATGTATATATGTACATATTTACATATACATATGTTTTTCATAACCTCTGTTTATACAGAAAGAAAATGAGATAGGGAAAACTCACAACTGACAATGAAGTATAAACATGGCTAACGATACTGCCGAGTTGTTGACATTTGAATCTGAACTACGCAGTAGAGCACCCACAAAGGGAGAGAATTCACAGAATAAGGATACCTCTTATGTCTAACAATGAAATAGCAAGGCCATGTAGTCTGTATGTTGAAAAACACAAATTGGCACTCTACAAAGCACGAATATTCAAACATATTTTATCTAAACATTCGTGAAGGCTATACAGAAACATTTTGAGGTATTGACACAAATTGCACAAGTTATTGAGGGGCATACAAATATTTCTAAAGAAGCACTTGCCAAGCACCTCCCCCCATTTTTCCAAACTGAAAATGACTGCCTCGTGCACACCCTGAGTAAATTCTCTATGTGAATCCTCAAAGTGAGAAGGTGAGTGGAATTGAGAGCCTTCACCATGGTCAGAGCATAGGGAAGCTTGTGACGAAAGAAAAATAGACAGGATCCAACAAAACACTGACTTCTCTACAGAATTATACTCTTATTGAAATAAAAGAGATGTCTTTTTCATAGGTTGTTATGCAAAAAAGTACCTTTGTGTATAACTTTGATTATAGACTTTAAAAAGTTGTTCAGTGGCATTTTCCAGGCTCGATGAGAGTGGATTCCAACTCTCATAGGACCTAGAAAATGTCACGTGAGTTTGACATGTGATATGGCAGTGAGTTGGGAGAGTTTAAAATAGACACTATGTCCAAAGAACTCACGACCATAGAGTCTATGCCATATCATAGTGACCTTATAGGACAGGATAGAACTGCTCTATCAGTTTCTGAGACTGTATGTGTTTAGAGGAATGGAAAGCCTTGTCTTTCTGCTTTGGAGAGGCTGGTGGTTTTGAACTGCGGACCTATCGGATCACAGCCCAATGGGTAACTACTACACTAATATGGCTCCAGAAGAGCAAAGCACTGTCCAGTCCGGCACCATTCCCAAAGGAGCTGTTACATTTGAACTTACCCTTGACGCTGTTGTGTCAGTCAATTCTTAGTCCCTGTTCTCCTTGGTACCATGTGGGGAGTTCCTGAGGTGAAGTCTCTCTAGCCTTGACTTTGTGCAGCATTCTGAATGCGCTGCTGCCTAAACAGAGCTGTCATTTCCTCGCACAGTACGAGGTACCTTCACTAGGCTTTTCCAGCCCCATAATTTAATTCTGTTGTGGTCTTCCTTCATTTGGGCAATGTTTGCAGGCATATGAGATGATTGACCATTCTCTGTCTTGAACCAGGTCCACTTCAGTCTTCAAAGTGGCACATGTTTTCTTTATTTTTAACACATCAAAGAGTTCCTTTGTAGCAGCTTTGCCTAACGCAATCCTTTTATTGATTTCTTAAGTGCTGTTTGTATAGGTATTGATTATGGATCCAAATAAAATAAAGCCCCTGATAAACTCAATTTTTTCAATGATTATCATGGTGCTGTTCAGTAGTCCAAGTATAAGGAATTTTGTTTTCTTCACTTTGAGGAATAATTCATACCAAAGATTATATACATTGATCTTCATCAGTAAGTGCTTCAAGTGCTCCTTACTTTCCACAGCCAGGTTCTGGCATGTTCTTCTTCATATACTTCAACTTCAATTTCTAGGATTATTTTCTCAGCATAAAAATTAATAAGCATGGTAAAACGGTAGAATTCAGACATACACCTTTCCTGATTTTAAAGCCTTTTTCTGTTTGGAAGACTATCTTGATTTGATACAGTTTCTTAATGAGCATGAATAAGTGTTTTGGAATTTTTGTTCTTTAAGTATTATCTATATTTTATTATGATACACACAGTTAATGCCCTTATATAACCAATAGAACTTCTGTAGAAGCCTCTGCTTTTGGTCACATCTTTCTGATATCAACAATATACTCAATTCCACATCCTCTTCTAAATAAAATTTTCATTTGTGGTCATTCCCTGCTTTGCATAACTGAAATCAATTTTTGGATTTTCATTCTCAAAACTTGCTTATGTGCAATCTCGTTCCATAGTCAAAGATGTGTTATATGCTGTTTCTTTGGAATGGGCACAGTGACTTTTCCAAAAATCTACTCCTAGATAAGTGAGTGCTATCAGCATAACATCCATTTATTGAAGCATCTCCATTGATCAGTTATTATAATCATGTAAACACCAGAGAGATTCAAATTTTACAAAAATTTGTAAAAACTATCTCGACATAGTTGATATCAATATGTATATTTACATATACCTATGGACCTGCCACCATGTGTCAGTTGGTTGTCTTGCAGTAGCTGTGAGCAGCTGTGGTCCTGGAAGTTGTGCCAGCCCTAATTCAAATTACAGCAAGGTTATGATTGGTGGGCAGGCTTCAGTAGCCCCAGACTAAGGTACACTCGGAAGAAGCGCATGGCAATCACCTTCTAAAATGGCTGGGGAGTGAAAAGTCTGTGGATGCCAGCAGTGCTGCATTCCTTTTTGCAGTTCTAGGTGAGCCCCTTAGTTGTAAAGGCTTCCAAATCATGTCTCTCCTCCAAGTGGTTCAATATTAGTGTTGGTTAGAGTAAAGCTTTAGGGACCCCAATGTGCTGATGTGGCATGGCTCAAAATGAGAATTAACCTTTGCAAATGTCCAGTAGCTGTTAGAACATGTACTGTACAATGTATAAATCTAGGAAACATGGCGGTCACCAGAAGTGGGATGAAACACATAAACCGCCATATGCTTGGCATTTAGAGAGCTAAAACAGACTGGTATTGACCATCATGAGTCAGAAAATTATATGGCCTATTATATAGGAAGTGAGAATTTGCCAGCATGGCATTCATTGTCATAAAGGGCATTTAAAGATCTTTCCTGACATGCCACTCTGCCAGTGCTCTATCCACGTGCCTAGAAGGAAGACCTATTAATATAACTAGTAATCTAATTTAAATCGATCAAACAGTCGATCAAGATAGACTGTTAATTCCTGGTGAATGGAAAGTAAAAGTTGGAAATAAACAAGGACCTAATAGAAACAGGGCTTGTGGGGAAACAAAATGCCAGAGACCACGTGATATAATGTTGCACGAGCAACATACTGAACGTTAGCAACGCCTTTTGTTTTCTACAGCGTAAACGGCAACTGCGCATGTGTACCTCGCAGGATGGAAATATAAGAGAATCAAACGGACCCTATTGGTAGAAAGAGACCATGGAAAAATGGAATATTTCAGAACAGGTTCAAAGACTTCAGAGCAGATGATCAAGTGCTCAAAAGCAAGTTCAAGGTAAAGGTAAAGAAAATTAAAACAAGTCCATGACTTAAGCCACAGCCTTGAGTATATTCTACCTGAATAAAGAAGCCCTCTCAAAGCCACAAGTAACCAATTGAACACTAATAACCAAAGACTAGACGAGCTGTGGGAAAACGTCTGGAATGAGGAGCAGCCACGGCAAGTAAGTGCAAGAAACGAGGAAGGCACTTAACAAAAACCACCTCGTACACTTAACGTCTTTAGCTTGCAGCCAGGCTATGATAGACATGGCATATTCCAGAACGTCTCTCTTTCGGGGGGAGAAGCCAGCGCCTGGAAGCCTGAGTCAGTGCTCACTCGTCCGGCCGCACA
This sequence comes from Tenrec ecaudatus, assembly GCF_050624435.1. Taxonomy (NCBI): domain Eukaryota; kingdom Metazoa; phylum Chordata; class Mammalia; order Afrosoricida; family Tenrecidae; genus Tenrec; species Tenrec ecaudatus. Next base: position 29,834,100 of record NC_134533.1, on the reverse strand, counting down.
GGAGCCGATCAGATCATCTTCAGAAGGCATATCTGCTTCCACTCAAGTTCAACGAGGGAGCTCATGAAGGGCTACTATTAGCATTTTTTCCTTGAGGAACACTCCATAAGAACTGAATAAGACGGCAAAATCTTTATTCAAGAGTGTCAAAATCACTCCGAAATCAAACAGCCTATTGGAGTTCACAGGTTCTTTGATATGCACAGCGACTACCTTCCCTTCAGTTTAATGAGGGGGTGCGTATCCATACAATTAAAGATAATTGCAGAGTGTAAAAACTGTACTGTGATTACAGAAACAGGGAACGAAGCTTGATGACAAGACAAAAATTTCATCAACTGAGCACCTTGGAATTTTATAGCCTTTAAAATACAATGTTTCCTCTCCACAACTCTTCTTTTTTTTTTTTTATCTTGAACTCTCAGCTTTCCTTTCACACCACAGACATACACTATGCAACCTTTTAACTGATTGGTTTTTTCCTTATCATTTTTTTTAGCCATTCTAAGAATCAATGTTGCTTCTCTGTATTTTAAAAGTAGAATATAGTTTAAAAGCATCAACCATCACTTTATTTTGCTGTTGTTCTTGTTTCTTGGGAAACCCTGCCAAACATACCTTGCTACATTTCATCTTATCAAAAAATGCCAACATTTCTTCACTTGAACTTGTGAGTTGGTAGTGAATGTGATATTTTGATATGATAATATATGAAGCATGTTGCTATTATTATTGTTAGTGTTGTGGTGTCAGCTCGGACTATAGTGGCTCTAAGCGCGCGTACACACACACACACACACACACACACACACATACACATACACCACTGCCCAGTCCTGTGCCATCTTCAAAATTATTCCTATGCTTGAGCCCTTTGCAGCTGCCATGCTGTCAATGCATCTCCTGGAGATGTTCCTCATTTGTTCATTTCCCTCTTACTTGACTAAGCATGATGTCCTTCTCCAAGAACTAGTTTCTCCTGGCTATATACTCAACGCATGCAAGACAAAACCTGGAAACCTGGCCATCTCTCCTCTAAGGTGCACCCCAGCCTTGCTGCTTCAACACTGGTCGATTGGTTTATTCTTTTAAGCAGTCCATGGTATTTTCAGCATTCTTCTCCAGCACCAAATAGAAATGCATTGTTCTTTCTAGGTCTTCTTTTTTCAATGTCCAGCGTTCACATGCATATGAGGCGAGGAAAAATATCATGGCTTTTGATCTCTTCTTGACTGTTGCTTGCATGAGCATTGATTGTGGGTCTAAGCAAGGCCAGGTATTGTTTTTACATGATCAGGCACTCAACTTATAAACAGCGAGGAATTTTGTTTCTGTTTTGTTTGCTTTTTGCCCCCTCAAACTGCAGCAGGTCACCTAAAGTTTACATCAATCCCGGTAGAATTTACTTCAACAAGTCAAACCCACTGAGATCTAGTTGAGATGACTTGTTGATCCTGTAGGACAGAGCAGAACTTCTCCCCACGATTCCCCAGGCTGTCGATATGTTATGAATGCAGTCTGTATCTTTCTCCTCTAGAACCTGTGGGGGGTTAGAGACTCTGACTTTTGCTTAGCAACCCATGGGTTTACCCAGGAGGTCCCAGTGCCTAGGATTTATTTAATTAAGATTAAAGCAAAAAGAAGAATAAGAATAAGAGGAAGAATATGAAGATATAGGACATTCTAAATAAATCAGTTTATTTTCTCTTTAAACAAACAAACAAACAAAAATACAGGAGAAGTGAATTGCACAATTCCTCTCAAAAATTTTAGTGAGCTTCTCAAAAAACAAACAAAAACTCTATGTAACAAGTCAAGTGCATGTATCCTCTCTTGAATGAAAAATGACTATTTAATAAAGCAAGAATTTGGCAAAAAGATAAATTCTTGAACAACTTCTATCACTTGCCATCATTGATTCAGTCAAGGTCGATCTGTCTGACTCGTGAAATAAGCATCCTGGATGTATCTGTCAATCTAAATACATTAGAAGCACCCACATTAAAGTTCTGAAAATGGGTGAAGGAGCATCCACAATCCAAATTACTGAAGAAACTGAAGGATGTATTCATTGGTAAATAAATAAACTTTGGGCACTTCTTCTAAATAACTAGCAGTCCCCAAATAAACTGGATCATTTGGGGTTCTATTCAAGTTTTTGGCCAGTGGTTAACACTTGACACTTCTACAATGGGATGTTAGTGGAAACCCATATAAATTAGACACTGATTTGGGCTTAATTTATTCATTTTCTAAAAAATATGCAAATTTGTGTAAACCTAGATTTTAAAATAAGATTTACAGGCTGTAAACTCTGCAATCTGACAATTTACATGTTAGTGTGGTAATTCAATTCAACAAACATTTATTGAACTCTTAGCAGAGCACCATGCAGGGTATTTCGGACATGACTCATGCCAGTCAGGGGGCATAAGAGTGAGGGGTGAAACAGGCAGAAGAAAGTGTAATTTGCTCCTGAACTTATCATAAACCTGACAGGTAACGCAAAAGGAAACAGCAGATGAATAACTGATTTCCTTCTCCTAGAGATGTCCTGTCCGTATGCATCTCTCTCTGGAGTTGTCATGAGTTGTGATCAACTCCATGGCAGGGGGCTTGGTTGGGTTTGATTATAGACATTTGAGGCCTTGGGGCCAGACTTGGAAATAAGTCATCTTGCAGCTTAAATAAACCCAAGCAGTGCCATCAAGTCGATTACAACTCATACTGACTGTGTATAGGGCTTCTGAGGCAGCAGATCCATGAGAACAGAAAGTCTCAGATTTTTCCCCTGAGTGGGTGGTAAGTTTGAATTGCTGACTTCGTGGTTGGCAATCCAAGGCTTACTGGGCAGCATCACCAGAGCTGCTGACATAAGAAAAAAATTATTTAGTTGTGATATAAAATAGTTTCCTGGGGGTGGGTGGGGGTTGAGGGGAGCCGCGCGATGCGCTGACCTCAAAAAAAAAAAAAGCTTCCTTTGAATTATGCTAAGTGAAGTTAGTCAAGTACAATTACAACATGAGCACCCTGAGGTAAGCTCAAAACGTACAATGGGCACAGAGGATCAACATCTCAATACATAAATGCCAGGTCAAGGTCCAGGCACTTTGGCAGGGTCTGATCCATCTCAGGAAGGCATATAGCAGCCAACTAAAATTGAGGGGAAAAGAGAGGGCAAGAAAATAAAAAGGAAAAACAAACAAAAAATGGAGAGTAATGGAGAACAGGGCACTAAATTACTCACGGGGAAGGTACTGTTTTTATAACCACAGGAAAGGGAAAGAGGGACCAAACCTCATCCCAGAGTGCTAAGCCTTGAGGGAAATGCACTGGCATGGAACAGCGAACTAACATAGAGGATGACGGAACCGACGCAAGGCAAGCTATGTTGTCTCCCACCCCAGAAGAAGGCAATACAGAAGACAGCACTAAATATATAGCCCTGGGAGAGGACGGTCTGTCTAGACCACACGGGAGTGAACTAAGCGGAAGAGAGAGAGAGAGAGAGAGAGAGAGAGAGAGAGAGAGAGAGAGAGAGAGAACCTCCCCATGACCCACCAAGTCCTGGGGACGACATCCCTGCTCAGAGCAGCCAGTGCACGGAGAGGACAGCAAGGAGGGCTCCATCACTAGACAGGACATTTCCTCATGGATCCATAGCGCTACAGGGACAGCATTGGAGACATTGTGCAAACAGTGTGCCCAGTCTGTCCCACGCATAGTAAGTGAAACACAAAGGGAATGCAACAAGGCTGTAAAGGGAGCAAGCAAATAAGTCCTTAAGGATTCCTGAAAAGAGACTTCTGACTTTGGGCGACAGGGCTTGGCACCTCATCAGATTTTATCAGAAAACATTCATAAGGGTCAGCAGACAGACCTGGAAAATATTTTTTGTTTTGTTTGTTTTTGTTTTTCTTTAGCACAATGTCTATCTATATAAGATAGGCAAATTAACAATCCTGAGGGGGGAAAGAACAACTGGTATTTCAAGGGGGAAAATGGGAGAAAGGGTACAGGGAGGGGGAATGGGGAGCCAACAACTCAGGGATAAGGGAATAACAAGAGATCTAAAATTGATGGTGATGATAGCATACAATGCCTGGTGGGGATTAATCAAGTGCAATGTATCTGAAAGGAATTACTGAGAACCAAAAGAAGGGCGAGCAGGATAGTGGGAAAGAAAGAAGGTGAAAGGAGATAGAGGAAAGAAATAGGAGGCAAGACCTATTTCTACAGGCCGTTAAAGCCATGGGCATATGTAAATATACTAATTTGTAATGAAAAGCATAGAGACCTATGTACATATATTTATATGTAAAGTATTAAGATATCAGACAGACCTTTGACTTCTACTCAAAAGTGTCCTTAACACAAGAACACTTTGTTCTAATAACCTGGCACTCTTTGATACTCAGCTTCCCAACAATATCGCTGTATACAAAATTTGGTTAAGAGAGTGGATGGTTCCCAGCTATCAAAAAATATATCTTCTAGGGTCTTAAAGGCTTGAAGCTAAACAAGAGTCATCCATCAGAGAAGCAAAGAAGCCCACATGGGAAAAGCACACCAGCCTGTGTGATACTGAGGTCTCAATAGGATCAGGCATCATGTATCAAAAGATAAAAAAAACAAACAACTATATCTATGCAAAACAAGGGGGCTGGAGTGGAGACCCAAAGCCCATCTGTAGATAATTGGATATCTCCCAACAGGATTATAAGGAATGGATGATTCAACCAAGGTTCAGTCTAGCACTGAAGAAACACACATCATTCCTCTAGTTCCTCGATGCTTCCTCCCATCCACTACCATGACTTAGTTCTACCTTACAAATCTGGCTAGACCAGAGATCACACAGTGATACAGATAAGAGCTCTTGACACACGGAATGCAGGACAGATAAACCCTCAGGAACAGTAGTGGGAGTAGCGATCCATTGGGTCAAGCACATTTGTACCTATGTTGCCATCATCATTTCCCAAACATTTTCTTTCTACTTGAGCTCTTGCAATCCATTCTTCCCTCACTCGCCTATCCTGCTACCATCGTGAACTCTTGATAATTTAGAAATTATTTTTGTTCATATTTTAAGGTAATTATTAAAACAAAAATAAATCAACCAAATAGGTAACACAAAGAATAAAAATTTAATGCATTAAACCATATTTCTATGATTGGGAATGCAAAGAAATTTCAGACACGATATAATATTTCTTCCTGTTGGTGCTGTGTATATATAGATCATTCCCAGGTACCACATTTCAATAAGTTACAATCTTGCTTGATCAATTATATTACACAAGTACAGTTGAGTTACAAGAAACTTTTGAAGCCTCACTTTTGAACTCTTGCCTTTCTAAAACATCCTTTTACATTTAGTAGTTGATTTAATTCTCAGAACTTTATTGAGAATTTGAGATAAGATATTTTTATTGAGATGGATGAAATTCAGAAAAGTTAATCATTTATCCAAGTTGACAATAGTTTTGAAATCAAGGTTTGAATGACAAGTTAAAATTTAGGATCCTAGGAACTATATATATTTTTACTATACTTGTTTGTATCTATAAAGATCATATAATGTGATATCTGCCTAAGGATGACACTTTTAATTTATGTAAACATAGGCATTTTTCTTTTATCTTTCCTTTCTTTCTCAATTTCTTCATTCTGTAATTCAATTTTAATTTTAATAATATTCAGTCACATATCAAAGAGCAATCGAGGTTACTATTATTTTGTCTAGCAATTTGATAGAAATGCCCACATATCTATATTGAAGATAAGATTGTAGGTTTGAAGTAAGGTTTAGGACACACTCCGTAGTATTCAATAGCACAAAAATTGAGCTAACATATATTGAGCATCTACCTCATTCAATATACTACCTAAGATAAAAATTGAGATATTTTAGATTCCGAAAGAATTAAAATAAAATTTAGTAGCTGTAAAGGACCCAGAGCTATTCTTTAAGAAATGTATAACTTTGTAGTGGAATAATAAGTATTATACATTTTAAATGTCTCATTAAAATTACATTGGGTATTTCCAAAGGTATAAATTAGGAGCAACTTAGGAATGAATGTTCATATAACATGACCAGTATTGTATATTCTAACACCTATTTTAAAACAAAAGACTTTTAAACCCTCATAGAGAAATTATTTTCTTATTTAATCTTTTCATGTGTTTTAGCTCTTTTTGACTTCCATTCATCTGCCTTACTCATGTTTGTCTTATTTAAATATGTATTTCCATGAATGATAGCCAATTTGAAATATTGTTTGTCATGTGCTGGGCTGAAAAAAATCACAATGAGATTTGATGAGTATAAGAATTCTGGAGAAAAACATAACTTCATATAGTTCTTAAGAAAATTCAAGATAAGGTAAAATTTTATTTTTGAGTTATAAATCTGGTGGTGGTCACTCTGGTCTTTTCGTCTCCTCCTCCCCTTTCCTACTGAAGTGCTCATTTCAAGGTCAGGAGTTCAAAACCACCAGCTTCTCTGAGGAAGGAAGATAAGGCTTTCCACTCCATCAATCTTTACAGCCTCAGAAACCAAGAGGGATGCTTTGTCCCAGGGGTGGCTGTGTGTTGAAAAGAACTAGACGACAGACAATTAAGTTGAGCTGATCTCCAGAATCGTATTGCAGAACAAAAGACAAGTGCACTAATACCTGAGGTATGACAATCTGGAGAGAGTTCTAAGTGGCTCACTATGCGGACATGAAGACTCCAGTTTGTAGAGTTCTTCAGTTTGTGCATGTTCATCTTAGAATCTCCTGTCTGCTCCTGCACCCCGAGTGGAGACCATTGGCAAGGGACTCTTTTTCTTTTAAGAAAAATGTTATAAGTGGCCTCAAATGTGTAATTTCTGCTTATGACAAATTGGGGGGCACTGGATTATGAATGCTGAGCCTTTTTATAAGATTAGAGCAAAGAGCTTTATGGAGTATTAAAATGATAGTCTTTTGATTCAAAAAAGAACTCTGCTCTTTATTAGTTGTATGATGTTAGTCAGACATACAGTGTCTTTGAGGCTCCCTTTTACCCCTTTGGAGAAATGATTTTCAAAACCCACCTCATATGATCTTCGAAATCATCAAGCAAGGTAAATCAAGACCACTGAATTTGGCAATCCCAAAGCTGACCACTTCGATAATATCTAAACGGTACCCCTTGACACTGGGAAATACAAGATCCTTGTATTTCCTTTAATAACATCAGAGCTTCCCATGGAACAGATACTCAACGTTTGCATTGGTAGTCAATATAATTGCAACAGCAAAACCATCGTGGGCTTCACTCCTTTGAAAATCAATGTCAAGGAACAATAACAAAGTTTTCGGACTGCTTGGAATTAAATATGGTTAGGGCAGTATCAGTGTCATGCTGCTGCTGTTATTGCGTGTCCTCAAGCCAGTTTTGACCCATAGTTACCCCATGCACAACAGAACAAAACCCTGCCTGGTCCTGGCCCTGCGACCCAATTGTGTCTGTGCTTGGGCCCACTGTGACAGCCACTGTGTCCATCCATCTCAGCGAGGCCTTCCTTTTTATTTTCCCGCTTCTTTACCTTATTGAAAACACTTAATTACAATATGTTGAATATGAAGACCTCATTAAACTTGTACGATTGGAAGACATTCAGGAACCCTTTGAAAAGTTTTATTCTTCCGTTGGAGTACCCAATGGCTTTATGTCATAAGAAGTAAGATCTGGGACCTACCTCTTTAATTCCCTAAATCAAAGTGAGATTTGGTGAGTTTTCATTGTGAGGATTTACGGTATGATAGTATATGCTTGCTGCTTCTAAACTTGTACTGGCCTGCTGTTGTGTATGTATGAGTGCTTGTGTGTGCGGGTGTATATGTTCTGCACTCAGAGAGTGAGTTGGATGCTTGCCAAATAAAATTTGATGCTGAAATAAAGGAATAAACAGATTTAGAGAATTGTCAACTAACATCTAGAGAAGCAATAAAATAGAATTTGTGAAGTTAATTTGGCCTCTTTTCTATTTTCACAGAAACTTACACCAAGGATAGTTTACAGAGCTGTCTAAATCATCCTTGCTTATTTCTTTACTTGTTGAGAATCCATCTACAGAGCACATTAAGCGACTTTTATACAAATCTCTCTGAGGATGGCACTTTTCCCTGGAATCCCTTTTCCCAAGAATCCAGACTCCGGACCCACATCTGCATTTTCAATTAGGTTTTTAAATATGGAAAATGGATTTGCTTTAACAGATTTGTCAGCCACACTGTCAACACATCTGAGAGTGTGATGAGGAAACATATTTTCCAAGATATGAAATGCATTCTTCAAACACGGCATAGGCGGCAGAGCTACTGGAAATCACAGCATGGGTATCTGTTCTGCAAGCACAGCTTCCTTTTGGTGTCACTCCACTTTTAATAGTGAGTCAGGCCCAATTGCATGCTAAGGCTTTCCCTTTCCGTTTAAATGAATGATAGCGCATCTTCAGCCGATATACATTTCCAAGATAGTTATCATTTTTACAAAAGCACTGTACTTAGAGGGTGCACTAGACTTAGCACGCCCACAAAAACAATGGGCCAAATGATTGCTTTTTGCTAAGTCTCTGAGTGCAGCACAGCCAAGTCTAAAGTCACGGCACAGCCAGCTCCATGACTTTTACGGTATATTTTTAGGTTGCAATTTTATTACTTTTTAACCAAAATTTAGTCTTCTTAGTATACTCACTTAACTTAGGAGCCTGCAGAATGAAGAACGACTGGTAACATGGGCACCCCTGATAGAAGTCCTACTAGTCAATTTCAGTCAAAGAAATTCAGAGTCAGAAAAGACATAAAGTAAAGGTCATGGATTCTGTCTTCATCAGTTCCTAAAGCCTAAAGGTTCATGTCCTGATCCAATCCTTACCACTCTCTGCCTTTCAAACAGTTTCACATAAGTCTTTATGCTTCAGTTTCTTCTATGAAATAATGATAACAATACTTTTTTAGCTCATAGGGTTATTGAAAGGATTAATAATTTATGGGGTTATATAAAGACCTAATTCTTATCATTTAGGTCTCAAATACCAGTCCCTCTGAAAGTTCTCCTGATTACCATATTTAGATTTATCTCTTTGCCAGTTTCTGTCCAATTACCCTATTTATATTCATGGTAGCATAATCTGTGATTATTGGTTTTGCTAATTTTCGCATTTGTGTAATGTCCGCCACAAATCGTAAGCTCTTGAGGTCTAGTTCAGTTTGTATCCCCCAAACCAAGCACAAAACCAGGACAACTGTTTCACAAAAAAATACTCCAATAAATACTATAGTAAATAACCAGTAAATGCCAATACTAATATTTGCTGTGACATTATTACACTATCATATTGTATAAGAATACTTATATTGTTAATGACAATAGAAAGAGTGAGAGATGGAAAGTCATTGGTTAGAGGGTAGCCCAGTACTAAATTGGGGAAAGGGAGCAGCAATATACAATGAAAGGAAAACTGATGGAGGCGGATTAGATACTGGGAGACTTACAAGAACTAGAGGTAACGGAGGTAAAAACTTTTACATACATGATCTTCTTATAGACTGCAAGGGTTATTGTGTTCATCTGGATTGACTAAAGAAACAAATTCATGGACACTCATCTGTGTATAAAAAAGAGTTTTACATCAAAGAATGTGGCATCACCGCATGTGCTGTGTGAGTCTGAGGAGGAATTTATAGACTGTTATCAGACTCGTGAGCTAATATTGGATTTATAGATTTAATCTGGACTGGGTTGGGATATTTTCTTCTGATATAAAGCTCTTTCTTATGCACATATGAGTGTCTATGGGTTTGTCTCTCTAGTGAATCCAGATGAACATATTATGGTACCTTCAGTGTAGGCTATTAAAGAAAAATAATCAATAAGATGGAGAGTGGATGCTAGTTTGACTTCTATCTCATGGTAGTTTTTCTTCATTGATGAGTCAGAGGTCAGATAAAGCCACACTGTTTACTTGATTGCTTTCTGGAAAGTATATGGGAAGTTAAAGTTATGATTATTTTGTTCGGTTGTTGTCTGTGGTTATTCCTGATTGAAATGGTGAAAATAAATGTCATTAAGGTATATTTTAAACTTAAGGGGCAAAATTGTCTCTTGAATTTTCTCTCAGAGACACTACTGCTTAGTGAAAACAGCTGACAGAAGTCAAAATGGCTGACAGAAAGGCCTGGCTTAATTCAGCCACAGGCCCAGAGCCATGTTTTATATCAATGGAATAGTATAGATAACGGTTAAGATAAAATAGATAAGGATTGAACTTGACTGTTGTAAGAATTGTGTTTAGGATCTAGCTGTACGAGGTTGATGTTGTTTTCTTCTGCTTGTTATTATTGATATAATTATTAATAGAAATTATCATTGAAGAGTATGAAAATAGAGAGCTTGTAAATCCACTTGCCTCCAGCCATTAATTTGAATCTTTAAATGGGTTAGCACACACCTGCAAAGAAGGCTCTGAAAAGCTAAGCCCCACCCCATGTCTTGAGGCCACAGGACATTAAAAGGTGAAGAAACTTGCCTAAAGGGTTGTTGAAGGGTAAAAGAAAAAGAAAATGAAGGAACCCTTTGGGTGTTTTTTTTAATTTTAAATTAGTGGTTTGTCAGAAGCTGGGAAAAAAATTGGAAGCATAAAGAAACTCTCCTCTCTAGAACTGAACGTTAAAGGGAGACTGTGGGCAACCTGGAATGCTTCCTAGGTGACAACTTGATCCACTTGTTGAGTAGAAGTGAGAGAAACGGTGCAATAAATAGATGGCTTGAGTCTGGTTACTGACACCTGTGGACCTGGTTCACAGGGCCTAAAGGAGAAGGGAGAGCTGGCTGACTGGTCTGAAGTTCATGACCTAGCACAAGGGAGGTGGGTTTCTTGAATATTTGTGATGGGGCACATGGTCGAAAGGTGAGGCGGTCAATGGGCACTCTGGTGAAGCTAAATGAGGCAGCCCACATGGAGTTGACCAAAACCCAAGCAGCTAAAGAGATTCTTGAGCCTGTGACCTGCTTCATATTGCTGCTGACTTCATGGTTATCCTGTCTGATTTGACTTTGCTTATGCATGCAGACTCGAAAAGTTCCTACTGGAATGAAGATTCTTCACATCAAAGAATATGATTGTCTCCCCAGAGCACTGAGTTGATGTAAGTGGGCCGTATAGCAATTGAAAACCCCAAATGTGGAAGATAAAGGTATGAACAGGTTTGCTTATAAATGTTCATAGGTAGGAGAATATGCTCATAAGATGATAGGTTTAGGGTGTAGGTGTTCACTTAATTGTAATGTTAGGCATAGAATATTGTTGTTTTATTGACTTATAGAATAGTATGTTTCAATGACCCTGGCACATATTGAATTATATGCATTTTAGTTACATCCTGTTAGGTACAGTTATGATATTATTATTGTTTTGTTTAAAAATTATACATGACTAAAGAATTGTGTAAAAGTGTCAAGTTGACAAGGAGTGGTCTGTGGCAGTTACATAATCTCCTGTCAACTTCAGTGAAAGGGTGGAGACTAGCCTGCCAATCAGGTCATAGCCAATGAGGCCTCCATGTGGGCAAGGCCTTCTCCTGAGGATTCTGGGAAATCATGTCTTCCTCCCTGGAGACAGTACACACACTCTCTCTGTAAGACATTCCTGTTGACAAGCCAGATGGAGCTATGCTCATAGAGCCAGAGCCCAGGGGCTGAAGGAGCCCTGTTGAGACTCACACCAGTGCTGAGATGCTTCCACCACCACTGGATCTATAAGACTTTCCAACCACTGGCCTGTGATCTTCCTGAATTTGGCATTATTGCATGTGTTGCGTGAGTCTGAAGAGGCATTTATAGACTGGTATCAGAAATATGGGCTAACATCGGACTTATGGACTTGATCTGTATTGGGCTTAGATGCTTTCTTAATATACAATTACTTTTTGATATAAAGCTCTTTCTTATACACATATGAGTGACTATGAATTTGTTTCTCTAGTCAACCCAGACTAATACAGCGATGTTGTTCAGTAGATGCTCCTTAGACAGACACTTAAGTGTGGGGATATACCTACAGATATGTATAGGTTTGCCAGAGGATATTTTTACATGTATATGTAGCTTTACAAATATGTCTGTGAATGAGGTATAACACAATTCATACGGATAAAATCATGAAAACTTATTAGATGCAGCCAAACACCAGTGCTGGACCTGGGAGCTGAAGATCATACTTTTAGGGGATACTAAAGTTAATTGGCATAATGCACTCTACAAAGGCAATGTGATAGTGTATATACTCGAGTATAAGCTGAGTTTTTTCCAGCACATTTTACATGCTGAAAACGCCTCCCGTTTTTTGTAGTAAAATTAGGTGCCTTGGGTTATACTCGAGTATATACGGCATATTCTACTTTGGTGAGTAGTGTTTGGGGACTTAAATTTAAAGGCTGTGACCAGTGATTTAATGTGTATATGTTAGTTTCTCCATGTTCAGAAAATATAAGAATAAGGAAAATAGAAAGATGTGGTAAAAAATAGTCGAATGCACTTGAGGACAATGCAAAAACATCAGTCTCCACAACACTGAGTCCAGAAAACTAGATGATAGCCAGATGCCCTCTGAAAGAGATCTGTTCTATAAGAGATCTTATGAGTTCCTTGGTAGAGTAAGAGAAAATTGAAGAACAAACCTCAAAAACATGAAAGAGACTAGCTTACATTTTATAAAGAGAGCAGTAGAATCCCCAAAACTATGGCCCTTCATAGACCTTCATGTAGGCAACTAAGCCTCTATGTTAGAAAACCAATCCTTTAATATCCAAAGGGCAACATTTACCCAAGGATAACATTCAGAGGGATAGGGAAAAAAAGAAGGCATGAAAAGGGCAAGATATGACAAAAAAATTTATAAATTATCAAGGGCTCATGAAGAAGGGGGTAGTGGGGAGGGAGGGGGGAAAATGAGGACCTGATGCCAGGGGCTTAAGAGGAAAGCAAATGCTTTGGGAATGATGGGGGCAATGAATGTACAAGATGCGCTTTACACAACTGATGTATGTATGGATTGTGATACGAGTTGTATGAGCTCCTAATAAAACGATTTTTAAAAAAAGAAAATGAGAAACATAGGAAGAAAATGAGATACATGATGGTACCTTGAGGGAACTGTAATGGATGAAATTAAACAAAATATTGCTAATGCATTTTTATCATATATTACCAAGAACTCTTTAGGTATTGACATGTAGTTCATGTCTATTATCCCAAATAAATCCATTTAGCGTAATGCTCTCCACAATTAGTGATTGCGACTTTTGCAAAGTTGTAGTGACTATGATCCTAAGACTCAAGATTAAAGCAAGTTCATGAATAAGGTGAGGTATGCGGATGACACAAGCACAACCATTTTCTGTTACCAACGAAGACTGAAGATTTTTGTATGGTTTGACACAGAAGGCATCTGAGCCTGAAGTTTGGACATCTGAGCCTGAAGTTTTTTGTATGGTTTGACACAGAAGGCAAACAAAAACCCTCATAACTGGACAATAGACAACATTATGTCAAAGTGGAAAAAAATTGAAGTTGTCAAGGATTTAATTTTATTGGATCCACAATCAATGACCAAAGAAACAGTAGTCAAGAAGTCAAGCAGCACATTCCATTGAGCAAAAGGCTACTCAAGATGAATTAAAGCTGTTATACAGTGAAGAGGTCAGTAGGAGGAATAGGCTGTGCCTAACCTAATAGGTTTTTCCAGCAGCCTCATCTGCATATGCAAGTGGGACAGTGAACATGAGAGACTGCAGAAGAAGGGATGCATGTGAAACATGGTATCGGAAGAGAATGCCTAAAATTCAATGGACTGCCAAAATAACAAAGCTGCCTTGGGGGAAATACCAACACAAAGCTCTTTAGAAGCAAGCATGGCAAGAGATCTTTTCATCTATTTTGGACATAGTATCAGGAGAGATCTGTCTCTCAAAAAGGACATCCCGCTTTGTCAAGTAAAGAATTATCAAAAAAGAGGAAGACACTCAAAGAGATGAACGGATGCAGCGACTACAACAATGAGCTCAAACGAACCGACAATCTTTGGGCTGGTTGCTCAGGCCAGAGCAATGTTTCTCTGTTGTAGGAAGGGGCAAAATTAGTTGGAACTAACTCTTGGCAGCTTCTAACATAAAATCAAGGAATCTAAATAAAAGATGACTGTAACCATAAGAGACCCTTAAAGAAAATAGTGGCTATAGTACTCCAAACAAGACTATTCGAAGAAAGTTTTGTTTCACAAAGGCACTATTTACAAAGATGTAGTCAAGATGGAGGGGAATGGCAAAGGAAAATTCAGGATGTTGGACGTTAACCATCTCTCGTTGGGAACGGTCTGGAACCCTGGTTGCACAGTGCGAGACGGTGGCCAAGGTCGGCACTTCTATGGGAGAAAGATCAGGCAGTTTTAGAAATGCCCACGGCAGTTGTACCCTATCCTGTAGGATTATTATGAGTCAGAAATGACTCGTAGGCAGTGAGTTTGTCTTTTGAAGCGAGAAGGGAGGGAAAAATGAAAATGTTCATGTAAAGATTATCTACAGCTTCCTGCTTACAGGGTAGTTTTGAACGAAATAGAGCTTTGGCTGAGAGTGCCTAGGATATAAGTACCTGAACTGCCCCTATTTGGAAAAATCTACTGAGCTTCCCAGTGATCAAAGCACTTGGTAGCAGGCAGGACTGGAACTCACAGCTCATAGTTCTTAAAAGCAGCCTCCAGGACAGAGGATACTCAGGTCCACAATCCAATAGAGCTCAGTTAATGAATAAAATCGAATTCAGAGGCTTTCTAGATGTTAGTGTCTAGAATGATTCCTGTAGAGATAACCTTTACAGGAATTTGTTAAATGTGTATGTTCAATAAAAATAGATGATGCAGACATCATAGACACGTAAATGACTGAATTAGAAACTGAAAGCCCCTTCAACGTAATGATTATCAATGCACATTTATAGGAAACTCAATCAATCCCTAAATTGACACTGGTTCTATATATTAAAATATTATTCCTTTGAAACTATTTAAATATCTCAAATGTCACCATAATAAATAATATCCTATATAAGTCAGTTTAACACAAGCAATAGAATTTAAATTGTATGACTATATACAGGCCAAGATCAAGAGTTTTTACAGGGAATAAATTAATTCATCACACTTGAATAATATGTTTTGGGTTTATTTGAAATCACAATTATTTATAAAACAGAGGAAAATAAGTTAATTAAACAATAAATTATTTGACCCACAAGCCACCAAGCAATCAGTCTAGGTTTGCTTGCTCCTGTTCCACTGATTGCAAGTTCTCCCCAAGGCCCGAGAAACATAAGGAAACTCAAATCCTTGGATTTTTGTGAAGAAAATCTTTCAGAAATTACTGAAAATAGTGTTCCAAAGGTGTTTAAGAATATCAAACCAGGGCAACTATACTCAACCAAGGCTGCTGGTCCGTTGGGTTTCAGGATAAAGTGAATCACATGGAGCAACGTTGAGAACCTATTTCTATGAATGGGCAAACTGGGGAAAGAAGGAACAGGAGTGTGGAATGATTCCAAAGTGTTTGTTCAGGTCCTTTAAACAGTTCAGAATTCTACCTTCTTAGATGTTGTTCATACTTAAAAGATCTGAGAGGGATTTTGTATTTTTGGAAATAATATAATCAGTGATCATTCATTTCTCAAAATGCTCAGTCAGATTTGTACGTTGTTTTTCATGAGAATTCTAAGTTTCATGAAGTTATAATCTATTGGATTTATTTCTGTGGTATTTGTCTAAAGTAACACACATTGATATAATATTTTTATTTAAGAGACACAAAAGAATAACACTTCAGGGATGTATCACATTGAATTCTGATCAGAATGCATTAAATAGCCTAGATAAAAGGAGTATGTGTTCATATGTGTACACCCAGTGGGATAAGTCAATAATAAAAACTGGAGAAATATTTAATAAACAGATCCTCCAACTAGGCCTATTCATTTCTGAAGGTGGTATTTCCATTCTCCAATTCTTCCTCAAAATATCCCATATTATTCCATTTATAAAGTCAAAATGGAAGGTTGGGAATTCTTGAGAGACTCAGATAATATTCTTAACTCGTATAATGTTCTTAGAGTTTGTGGAAGACAAAGGGGTCTGAGGGAAAGCCCGGGACTGTAGAGTGGATGAAGTAAAGTTCCCCATCAAATTGTCTAGGATAGCTACATGCAGAGAGAGAGTTGGTACATTGTCATGATGGGGGTGTAGGGAGTTGGGGGGAAGGACAGAATACACTGGTGCAAATTTCCTGGGTTTTTCTCAACATTGCAGTTACCATTTTTGTTCATAATTTTGAATAATAAAACCTTGTGAACTTCTTGTGTCCTTTGAAAAGAATCTACTGGGATTACCCTAGGAACTGCTAAGACAGTAGTCAACCATAACCTTCTGAGCTGACTTGTCCACCTTGAATTTAACTGGCCAAGCCCAGTTCCCTCAGAAAGACTATGATGATGACAACTTTAATTTTAGAAGAACAAACACAAATGTACTCCTGAGAGAATCTGCCATGAAGAAGATCCTGGCTCATAGCCACCCTATGAATTTCTCAACTCAAAGCACTGCAAACGAGTTGATCCCAACACATAGTGACCAGTAGGACAGGGTAGACTTGCCCTAGTGGGCTTCTAAGACTTTAAGTCTCTTCTTTCTTTTTTTTTAACAGTTTATTGGCATATAATCCACACCTCATACAATTAAATATATTAAGCATACAGAGAATAGATGCACAACCCTTTTCACAATCATTTTTGGAATATTTTCTTCTTTCTTGTACTCATTTCATTTCTAATATACTCCCAACCTCCCCTTTTTACAGGAAGAGAAAGATGTGGCTTTCTTTTACAGCATTAAAGATGATTATGGGCTACAGACCTCACAGTTAACTGTCCAACCTGTAATTATTAAGGCACGAGGGATCCCATATTTTGGAGGGTATGTACTTAAATTGTTTTACAAAGCAACCTTATCACCTTAAAAGTACTCTCCATTATACTTAAAACATTTGTCGAATCTGCGATTCCACTCTTGGAAAATTTTTTCAAACTCATCTGTTTGGATGGCTGACAACACCTCCCTTGTTTGTTTGTTTGTTTTTCTTCACTTCTTCTATGTCCTGAAATTGCTGTCCTGTCATGTCCCTCTGCATTTGTGGAAATAAAAATAAGTTGCATGGAGAGAGGTCAGGTGTGTGAGGCAAGAGAGGCATGCTGTTTTTACTAATATGTTAGTCCGGCACGGCTAGAGAAACAAATTCATGGACACTGATATGTGTATAAGAAAGAGCTCTATATTCAAGAGCAGCTGAATATTGAGAAAACACCCCCACCCAATCCAGATAAAGTCCATAAATCCAATATTAGCCCATATGTTCAATACTAGTCGATAAATTCCTCTTTAGACTCACACAGCCATACAATAATGCTGAATGCAGGAAGATCCTAGGCCAGTGGTTGGAAAATCTTGTGGAACCAGTGATGGTAGAAGTATCTCAGCACTGGCAGGCGTCTCCACGTAGTTCCTCCAGCTGCCAGGGCTCTGGCTTCATCAGTGTAGCTCCATCAGGCTCGTTGTTAGTAATATCTCACAGGGAGTGAGCATGTGTCCTGCCTCCAGTGAGCTATTTATCTCCTAGTACCTCCAAATGAGGTCACCAAGATATGATCTGATGGATAGGCTAAACTCTACCCCTTTGCTCTTAAGTTTCAAATTGACAACAGATTCTGTAATTACCACAGTCCAAATCTGGCCAACTGAGATGGCTGAGTGAGCAGGTGTGTTATCGTGCTGACAAAACCAGTCCCTCGTCTGCCACAAATCAGCCTTGTCTTCTCTCTCACTGTTAAGATAATCTTTTCAAAACATCTAAATAGAAAGCTTGATTAACAGTCTTACCAGTTTGGGCTTACTTCAAATACACTACCAGTCAACATTTTCATCCATTCAGGAAGTTGACAGATGTCCAGAATGAGGGACTTGTCATCAATCAACATCTCACCTTTACTGAAAGGAGAAAATCGCTCGTACACTTAATTTTTTCCCTGAGTTCTGTCCTTGTAAGCTGTGTTCAAGATCACAACAGTTTCTACCACGTTTCCCAGGCAGGAAACAACATGTCATAGCCACATGCAGTTCTCTTAAATTGGCCATCACAAAAAATTAAGTTTGAGCGAAACTGCTTTCACAAAAACTTGACTGTGACCAGAGAGAACCTTCCCAGGTGAAGTCACTAGATGCACTATCTCAGAGTGAGTTGCTGAATGGCCACCTAGCAGGAAAAATGAAAACTATGAAAGTTCACCAGGAGGAGTTCTTTTGGGGGGTGCCCCACAGAAGAAAATTATATCTCAAACCCACAAATCATTCACTACTCATTTATGAATTTGAAATGATTTATTAAAGAGTACATCCCATTATATTTCCAGAATTTTATTTTAGGGGTACCTGCTTTATCAAAGATAATACTACTAATAATATGGCTAAATAAATGCCAAAGGATACATCAGTGTCTAAAGCACTTAAGTCAATCCATTGCTGATTATTAAATTGTAAGATCATTGCCAAGAGTTATGATGACCAAAGATTGACAAGTTTATTATCTCACATTCAAGGGACCTTGATTGTGACGGGGTAATTAATCACTTGCACAGTCAACTGTAATTAGGGTCCATTACAGTATAGAATATAAGATGTATTTAAAAAGTTACTCTGCATTGCGTCACTGAAGAGAAAGCTGTTATGGTAGCTAACTTCTAAGGAGTAATTTCAGGAATGCTTAAAGCAAAATTTTGACATACAGGTAGAGAGTGGGACACAGAAGGTAGTTGCATTTAACTCATTTTATTACTGAACCTCTAATACCTTTAGATAATCTGCTGGTTACCGAAAATATGTTGTATGAGAAAATGAAAAACAGCCCTTCTCTTATGGAACATCCTTCTTGTAAACAGAGTGTAGGCAGTTCTTTGGAGAAGTATGCACAGATAACGGAAAGCTAGATTTGGAAGTGGACTGAGGGCAAGGGAAAGAGAAATATGATATGATAGAAACATTGTTTTGTTTTAATTTTCATGAGTGATTTTTCCCAGCACACAGAAAAAAAATAAGCATGGGTGTTATTTGCCAGACTAAAAGAAAATTGGGAACAGAGAGTCATGAAATCAAGCAAGAGCTCATTGATGTAATAAAATTATTGAAGAACTGTAAAAGCATGTGATTATAACCCAAGGGATTACTTTAGGAAACTAAAAACAGAATATAGATATCTGATACAATGAGCTAAGTTCAGTGATGCTCACAGCACAAGACTCAGGGGTTCACTGCAAAGCAAGAAGCTGGATGATATTCTGAAAAGATGAAGGCTCTGGGAAGGATTGGGGTCCAAGTAGAAGATCGATTATGAGTCACTCTAAACTATTTAAACATTTTGAGATGCACTGGTCCACTGACAGCATCTTGGTGTCTTGGTAATTTAAGTTTTGGGTTGATAACGGAAAGGTTGGTGGTTGAATCCACCTGTCACTCCATGAGTAAATCAGAGAGTTGCTTCCTTAGAGATTTACTGCCTCAAAAACTGTCTGGAACAGTTCTATGGTGACCTATAAGACTGTCAGAATTACTTGATGGCAGTTGGATTTTTGTTTGTCTGGTCCCCTGTAGACCAGTTTGTGTGGGAAGCATGATCAAGCTGCGTGCCTCCTAGGTGTACTGGGGAAAACAAAGCAGGCAAGGTTGATAAAAGACTTAATTATGAAAAAAGAAACAGAAAGGAAAGAAGAAATCAAACAATAACCCAAATAACAATTCCCTGGGCAATATAAGTATAGGATAGAGGATAGGAAAGTGCAGGGATAGTGAGACAGCAGTGGAATTGATAGACTTCAGATTCAGGGATGCAAATAAAGCCAAAGATGACATCTGGTAGACCAGGCTTTATAGAAGGAAGGTAATTAATGGGTTTAGTAGGTGTTAA
Source organism: Tenrec ecaudatus (assembly GCF_050624435.1). NCBI lineage: Eukaryota > Metazoa > Chordata > Mammalia > Afrosoricida > Tenrecidae > Tenrec > Tenrec ecaudatus. The sequence continues at coordinate 29,814,013 of NC_134533.1, read as the reverse complement.
GGAGTGGAGTAAATTGAAATGGATATTCCTGTATCCATAATATGGATTTCAGTGGTTTTCTGAATGTAGAGCAGATATGAGAGACCACGGAGTTCCAGGCAAAAGTGTAACTAGTGAGCTAAAAAGGGAGATCACAGGTCCAGTACACGTCAACCCCACTCCCACCAGTAAGAGGTTGGCGCATGCCAAGTATCCAACCACTAAGCCCATTGCTTTGCAAGTCATCTGCCTTCTCACACACTGTTAAGTCACACAGGACGCATCTGACTATTGTCTGTGCGGATGTACTCACACACTTCAGCGGATCAGACACTGCTCCGGCTTCCTGGGCTCCACTCTCACCGCGGTATCTTGCAGTTTCACAATGCAGAGAATCATTTCTAAGAGAGAAGCAACATTAAAACAGGGTGTTACATTTAAGGAAGTTTTTTTAAAAAACAGCTCAATCAAAATTATTTGAGATGAAAATATTCCTAAGACTGTTAACCTCAAGGTCAGCAGTTCAAAAGCGTTCTGCCTTCTGCTCCCTTAAAGAGTCACATGCTCAGAAGCCCCCAGGGGCGGTTCGACCTTGTCCCATCCCAGTCTGACTCAAATCACTGGCAGTGAGAATGGAGTCACGAGTGTTCTGGTGGCGCCGTAGCTTTAAATCTAGACTGCTGACCACACTGTTGATTGGCACCCACCTGGCACTCTACAGAAAGCAAGAGTGATGCTCTGCTTCTGTAACCCTTCCCAGCAGGGGTTCTCAACCTTCCTCCTGCAGACTGTTCCTCATGTGATGGTGACCTCCCCCAACCATAGCATTATTTTCCTTGCTACTGCGTCACTATCATTTGCTACTGTTATGAATCCAGCGACCCCCCACAGGTTGAGAACAGCTGATTTACAGCCTTGGAAACTCTATGAGGTAGTTATTTTCTGTCCTAGAGGGTAACTTACTTGACAGGATGTGTGGGTAATGGATTAACAGACAAGGAATTCATTTACAAATCTGTAATACTATCTAAGTGTATATTCATGTTACAATTAGTCAGGTTGGACTTTGGTCCAAGATATTAAAGGCAAAAAAAGATGATCATGTTTCTTTGTTCTGGAAAAGGTTTCTAATTTATTCATTTTTTCTATTATGCTTTATACTCTAACAGTTTTATTTGCATATGATTAAAAAACTATATAATTAAAGAGTTATTGAACTCTTTAATTATATAGTTTAATATATATTAACATCAAGAGTTGCACAATCATCAGTACAATCAGCTTTAGAACATTTTCTTCATTCTTGTAATCCTTGTTAATAGCTCCCCATTTCTCCCAGTCTCACCTGCAATATCACCTGAAGAACCATTAATTTAGTCAGACGCTATAGATTTACCTATCCAAAATTCATATGCAGAAAAACATTAAAAAGCAAACAGCAACTTAGCAAGAATAATAAAGTAAAACAAATAAAAATCTCAATCAGAAAAAAGCAGCAAATATTAAAAAACAAGAACAAATTTTGAGTAAGATGCTCTACAATGCAAAAACAAATGTACAATGTGGCAGGTACACCATCTCCTGTCAACTTGAGTGAAGGGGTGGAGTCTAGCTGTCAATCAGGTCATGGTTAATGAAGCCTCTGTGTGTGGGGGGGGCGGGGGTGTAACTAGAGAGAGAAGGAAAAGTATTTTGTGAACATGTTGTTTTCTCTGATAGTCATCATCTACTCAAAATACATAATACACACTCAGATATTATGCTTAATTGCTATTTACTGTATCGTGAACTAAATCAAGCAACACTCCTACAATCAAGGTTTGGGACTATACCAACTGAATAATTATTTTCAATAAAACCACATTCTTTTCTTGGCTTCTGGAACAAGTAATTTTTTGGAAATCTTTTCTCAATTTTTTTTCCTACTTCAATAGGTCATACAGTCTTCATCTCATCCATGCTTGCTTCCAATTTCAAAACTAACACCTTAATCGTCTATTATTTTTTTTCATTACACTGCCTCCATTTAAATACTATCTATATTCTTAAGGCGCCTAATTTATATTTTAGCCAAGACATCTGCTTTGAATCAAATTTCCACTTAATACAACAATTTAAAATGCAATTAGCGAAAGTTATTCAAAAGTAATATATATCAAACTCCTTACCCACCAATTTATCTTATCCTATCTATAATTCCCTCCTCTTCCTCTGGTAAGGTCAACTTTCTTTTACCATATTTCCAATCCATAAACAAAGTTTTCTTGACTTCCCCATGTCCCATACTCTTAGTACTTTAGCACATCCTGTTGGCTCAACTGCAAAGTATAGCCGAGATAAGTCAATTTTAAAAATCTCATCTGTAATTCTAAAAGGCTGGGAAAAGCCAAAATCACTTCTCCCAAATTTTATTTCCAAGGAGTCACAATTGGCTCTATCCATGCTTTTTGTTTATTTTCACACACTCGAAAGAGTATTCCTAATAAAGTGTAAATCATATTATATCACTTTCCTGTTCAAGTCTTCCATTAATTTCCAATTTCATTCTAATAAAATCCCAAATGATCCACAAAATTATGTATGATCTGGCCCCATGCTAAAATTCTGGCTGTTGCTAAAACATGACATGCTTCGTTTCAGACTTTTGCTACTGCTGTTTTTATATCCCAAACATGTTACCACCCCTATCACCAAGAAAGGCCCTTGCCCTAACTAACACTTTCCATTGGGTGTCTATGAACTATTTTATATCCTCAGCAAAAGCTTTGTCTTCACCGTATTTGAGATGAGGACAACTCACACCTGGCACTGCCTCAATCCGTTCCCTACTAATTATTTTTCAAATCATCATTGCTATCTAGAAAACCAAGACCATTACATATAGTTTTTATTATTATCCTCCCCATTAAGCATGTAACCTCCATGGCGGTGATGATTTCCAGGGATTTTACCTGCCGTTAAACTCTTGTGCCTTTAATTTTGGTAGAGCCTTAAGAAAGAAATGAAAATGAAGTAATTTAAAGAAAATTGCCGATAATAAATCAATGTCAACAAACCCTAAATCTAGTGTGTTTTATGGATTTTTCAATTGTCTGTTGCAGTTTAAAATGTTGCCCCTTTTATTGTATTAGGATCTGTGGATTTCCTCAGATAATAGAACCCTATTGACTCTTATAGAAAAAAAAAAAAGCCCACAACGGTTTTATTGGAGCAAACAAAGTGTTAAAGCATTCATGTCTTCAGACACTGGAAAGTCACCTAATGAACCCCTCCTGCCTCCGACCTGGGAAATCTAGGCTTCAGGTTCAGTGCCGTTTTGGGTTATGTAATTTCATTCTCTCTAAGATCTTCAGAGCCTTTGAATGGCAGTATATTCCCAGTCACTCTCCCAGTGGAGCTGACTAAACAAAATAGGCCAATCAGTAAAAATCTGATTTAGAAATCATAAAATACTAAGCACAACATGATAACTTGAGTAAACAGCACAGATGAACCTTTCCCCAAAGCTGATATGCATTGTTTACTACTCACAATTGATCTCTACAGAAAGCATAACCTCCATGAGATTTAGAGGTCGGATTAAGCTCACAGAGATAATTTGTAGTGAAACTGGTATAAAACATGGGCCAGTTGAATTCTAAATTTGACCATTTTCCACCACAATCGGTATGTGTTACCTTTAAAATAGACAGAATATGCATGCCTGATTTATAGTGCTGGGAAAATACAAATCAGACTCCAGTAATAATAAAATTAATAATGACAATGAGAATATTAACACTGTTGAGAATTTACATATCAGAGCCTATGCTAAATATGTAAGTGTATTATTTCACTTATTAAGTCATCTTGTGTAGTTGCAATTATGATTATCCCTTTTTAAGGATGGAAAACTGATGCATAAAGAGATTACATTATTTGTGTAGAGACAAAAAACTGATAAGTGGTAAAACAGGCATACCAGCTTAAGCAGTTCTATAATACAGAAACAAATTTTAATTCTAAAGGATCGTTATGCTTTTGAATTAGTGCAAGTGCCTCCTGGAAGTATTGTGGGTTATATGTTGTCCCTGCTGCTAACCACAAGGTCAGCCGTTCAAAACCACCAGTCACTCCTTGTGAGCAAGATGAAGGTTTCTACTCCTGTAAAGAGTTCTCATCTCTGAAACTCACAGGCACAGTTCTATTCTGTCCCATAGGTTCCCTAAGGGTCAGAACAGATGGTGCCAGTAAGGTGAGCTGAGTGAGAGTTAGTACAGCTAAGAAGTCCTAATGTCACCAGAGTTGCTGAACGAAAAGCCTTGAATTGAATCCCACTAGCCCCTCTATGCAAAAGATCTATTCTCATGCACAGTTTAGCCTAGCCAACCCAAAGGAGCAGCTCGCCCCTCTTCTATAGGAAGGGTCTCTGCCTTAGTCCAGCAAAGTTCCAGAGAGTCCATTGCTCCTACATCCAGCAGTGGAAGTTTGGGTGAGATGTGAAATCTAACAGCAACAGAAAACAGTGCCTGATGCTACAGCCAAGTTCCTAAGATCGGGGATGTTTTCATGGTAACTAGTTCCTTGCAAAGTATTTGCCTCCTTAATAAGTCACTCTTCTTTGTAATGGGTTCTATGAACTGATTTCTTGTAATGTTGGAGAGTAATAACAGTAATTCACTCTGTGTGATTGCTAAGAGCCAATAAAATAGTTATGACAAATATCAATCTGATTGGATGTGTCAGAGCCCGAGTCACTTAACACGAATCACTTAGGCATGGTCTCTCAGTAGCAGCAATCTTCTCTTGGCAAAAAGAGGCAAAGATAAATGAACAGGCCTATCTCTTCCTCCACTTCTGACAGTTCTTTGGTCCTGATAAACAGCTACTCTGGCAGGAAAAAAACTTAATCTCCCTTTGACCTTTCTCCATTTCGATGTGAGCACCGCGGTGATTCTGAACTGAGAAAAGCCTACGGATGATTCACTGTATTTGACCACAAACCAAAAAGTTATAGGATATGCATGTCCTGTGCAAGGAGGTAAATGGTAAAAATTATCATTAGAAGCAGAATCATCGCAGGAAGTAGCACGAGCTGAGCACCCAGCACGTGCACACAATTGTAGCAAGCACATCATGGGAGGGCTTTTGACGCAGGATGGTACAGATTGAATAGCAATGGCAACTGTGTTCTCTTAGGCAAATAAACTTGATGTCCTAAAATTATAATGAAGATGAGGCAAACATGACCAAATGACAGTGAAAAATAATTAAGTGATTGGTCCCACATTATATAACTAAGTCACAGGTGAGACCTACCATGGTTATTTTACCACTTTCTTATTGGGGTCTGCTCCAATCAGTTTCTTTGATGATTGTGTGATTATTCTTAAATGGAAAAATTAAGTTGGCTGTATCAGTTGTTCTCCAAGTAAAGCATATTTCAATATTATGATTCTATCTGGAATTCCAGAACACCTCATTGTGTTGGTGAGAACCAGTACATGACTCAAGAAGCAATTGGTCAGCCGGAACTGGTAGCCATTGCATGGTTTAAAATAAGGAAAGGCATGCATCAAGGTTGCATCCTCTCTCCATATCTGTTCAAGCCATAGGCTGAGAAAATCATTTTGGAAATTGGACAATAGAAAGAAGCAGGGGCATCAGATCGGGCCAAATGAAAAGTGTTGATGTCCAGAAGCATTACAGTCTTGAAAGTGGTACAGCTTCCTGAACAAAAGTTTCCAGGAAATTATATATACATGTTAGGAAATATATAATCAGAGATTTAAGAAACAGTTTTATATCTCGGGAAAATGTCACAAAGTCGGGCTTTTGTTGCATATACCACTGAATGCAATCACCAAAAAATGCCCTGCTTGGTCAGAGGGCCCAGTCAGCTCCCCGCACATCAACAAGTATTTGATTATCATGTCTCCAGACTAGGTCAGATGTAGCGCTACTTTTCAAAGACATTCATCTAGATGGCTATTATATTCATTTATCAAACTCTGATTATATACTTGGCTACTAAATTAAAGGTTGGTGGTTAATATAGAGGGGGAAACTCCAGTGGAAAATTTTAGTAGTTTTTTTCTGGTTAAGATTACAGTCAAAAGAAATACATAAATATGTATGTGTGTACATATATATAACACACACATATATATTTCATATTTGTGTTGTTATACAAATTCTTGTTGCCTAAGAAATCTATGGGTCAAAATTTTTTCAATATCACACAACAAAACTATTAGACATATGAAACAAAGTTAGCCTTATATCACAGCTTTATACCTTTTTATTAATCTTACTCTACAGCAATTCCCCCATCTGTAAAGGAGTAATAACAATAAGATTTAAATCTTGTGGTTGTTTGCAGTATATATTGAAAATTTTATTGAATATAAAGTGTTTATGAAAGTGCCTAGGCATGCACTGTATGACAGATGAGTTAAATATTTTATTATTACTTTAAACGTGTAGCAATACTCTAAGTTAGATTTTATGCACTGCTGAACAATTAAGTTGCCCTTCCTCTCCCTTCCACTTTCTGTCTCTAAGATCGAATCCTGATCAATTTTTCTTTAGCCTCAGAAGCTGGTTCCTAGATTCCCTGTCTTCTGGTTGTATTTATCATGCTCCGAAACGTCCATGCTGTCTACTTTAAATAAATGCTTCAAACACATATTGAATTATATTACTCCTTCTGCCTCAATACCTTAGTGTCTTATTGCCTGAGATAAAGCATACGGTTCTTTGAAGATCTCTCAATGCTTCTCACATTTAATAGATTTGCCTAATGCCTGAACTTTAATAAAACATCTGGGGAATGGTGATGAAGTGAAATTACTTGATATGGTTTATCTATTTATAATTGTTGCATCTCCCACTAAATGAGTAGGTGGCAGTGTGCAAATAAAGTATATGAGGCTAACACGAGGGGATCCACTGGTTTGCTAATGATCTGGGTGTCCAGTAAGCCATCTCAGAAGGAAAGACAGAGGTGGGTCAGAGGTGGAGTGAGTCCACCATGGATGTGCGGAACAGTGGATGGAGCAGCAGAGGCCAGAGTGGCAACAGCAGTGGAAACCATGAGGCAGTGCAGTGGACTTCTTCATCCCCAGAATGAGTAAACTGAGCACCTTCAGGCCCAGGGGTGCCCTTTGGACACTTACCAGTATGAAAGGAGCTTTGTAGCATGTGCCCCAGCAGGACAGAGTCCAGGGGTTATGTGGCTGAGAAGCCAAGGCACAGGGAGAGACAAGCCTGTCTGCATGGCTCAGGAGAAGTGTCTCTGTAGACAAAATTATTGTTCCCCTTAATGGTTTATACCCTTAATGTTTTCTGATTCTGATTTGATTCAACCTGTTCAGTTACCTAGTCAACCCTGTAATCATAAGCAGTGTGAGTCCTGTGTGGCCATGTCAATGGATTATGGAACCCAGCAGAGAAGTAGGCAGCCACGGGGGGGGGGGGGACAGTTGGTGTCAGAATCATCTAAAGAAAGTTGGAGGATGGAGGTATGTGTGATCTCTGCCACAGAGGTATCATCCTTGGGCAGAGATGGAGTTAGTTAGATTCTCCTTCCTCCTTTGTAGCCAGGAGTGAGACGTGGGCCCCACACTATTTTTGCAACAATTGAGCGAAGATGAGATCATTTAAACACCAGGCACACAGGGATTCAAATTGCAGATATCTGGTTACCACCTGTGCGTTCTTCTCCAAATTATTTTATTTCTGGAGGCGATAGCTTCTCACTTGGAAGATGGGGATAATAGCGTCATTGAGCACATAGTGTTTGTGCACATAGTAAACACCGTGATGTCTGTAATTATCAGTAATCTCTACACTAAATGGAAAGCACTGCCCTTTATGAGTCCTATAATTGGATATAAATCTACCATTGTAAGGCAGGGAGACTGGAAAGTGTTTGTTTTTAGGTGTCACCAGGTTTGTTTGTACAGGTAGAGACCCGATGCATGAGAGAATCCTGATCCTGTGCCATGGTAACAGTGATTACTATGCTTGAACCCAGTGTTGAAGCCACTGTGTCCATCTATCTTGTTGAGGACCTTCCTCTCTTTCCCTGCCCCTCTACTGTACCAAGCATGGTGGCCTTCTCCAGTGACTGGTCTCCCCTGACAATGTGTCCAGTGTCCATGAGATAAAGTTTTACCCTCTCTCCACTCTGCCCTGATTTCTTCTCAGACCGATTTCTTGGTCCTTTCAGAAATCCATGGTATTTTCAGTATTCTTCACCTGAACCACAGTTCAAATGCATCAACTCTTCGTTGGGAGTCCTTATTCCATATCCATCCTTCACATGCTTATGAGGCATTTGAGAAGACCATGGCTTTAGTCATGAGCACCTTAGTCTTCAAAGTAACAACCTTGACTTTCAATACTCGAAAGAAATCGTGGGCAGCACATTGACCCAAGGCACTGTGCCTGTTGATCCATGAACATTGATTGTGGATCCAAACCAGACAAAATTCTTGACAACTTCAACCTCTTCTCCATTTATTATGATGTTACCTATTGGCCAACTTGTGAGGATTTTGACTCTCTCGACATTGTGCTGTGATCCGTACTGAAGACTCCAGTCCTTGAGTTTTCATCAGCAAGTGCTCCAAGCCCTCCTCCCTGTCAGCAACCAGGGCTAGGCTATCCGCATGCTGCAGCCTGTAAGGAAGCTGTCCCCAAACCCTGATGCCACACTCTCCGTCATGAAATCCAGATGCCCTGAGCAGTTGCTCAGCAGACAGATTTTATAAGTATGGTAAGAGGACTGGAAAGAGTAGATACAAATCCTTCCACAGTATATTGTCTCTGATGGCACAGGATTGAACACTGACAGCATTCAGGTTGTCACGCATGAAATTATAAAACTAAAACAAACCATAAGTATAAAAAATGGAGCAGAACAAAGAACCAAATTCTCCGGATTCATATTCATAAGCTAGAATGTCAGTATCAGGTTGGTAAAACAGCATAATTTTGTTTTAAGAGAATAATCAATGGAATACTTGGCTATTATTTTTTTCACAACAAACATTTAAGTAAGAACCAAGCAGATAAAAACCAAAACAATAATTTCTCTTTTTAATCTTCTTTACAGTTCAGAGCAGGTTTGTAATGGATTTATCAGTAATAAATAGGAATGTTCAACACTCTAGTGCTCATTGAAATATTAAGAAAAATTGCTATCTGATTTTATAGATCTCCAAAAATATGTTTTACTATAAATGAATACCCTCATATAGATTTTACACATGTTTATGTTAAATATAGGTTAACTGACAGAATATTTTTAAATGCTCAGCGTGATTAATCAAGGCTTTTTCATTTAGTGATGAGATATATTCAGTGAGATTTCAACAATTCGAGTTTGGTTAAATTAAGATTGTAAGTACGGAAACTCATTTGAACTCAAGGAACTATTTGGGGCATGTAGAAGTCAAATGGTACTACTTTGTTGCATGAGCATAGCATTAGTGACCCAAAGCTTCATTCCCATGCATCTTTATATTCATTGGTATTGTTACCTGAGAATGAACTCCAGTGTTAACCTGACCTTTTAAAAAAATTTAAATACACTAATATAAGATTATATTTCTCAGTTGTCTTTAAATACTCAAGTTCCATTTGTAAACTCCAATTCAGTGACTCCAGTCACAACAGAAGAACACTGCTTGTCCTATGTCATCTGAATGGGTTGGCATGCTTGAGTCCATTGCTGGCTACCAAACTAAGATACGCCCCTCTTCTGATCCTTGGTAAGTAGGCAGGATTGCTTCCTCCTCACAGGAATCCCACGCAGAACAGAATGAAGCGTTGTCTAGTCCTGCATCATCAGCGTGTCCGCTGATATGTTTGAGCCTATTGAGGTGGCCACTGGGCAAACTCATCTCAGTTAGTTTCGATCTTTCTCAAAGGCTTCCTCCTCCTTTTCCCAAACCAAATTCATTCTTCAGGGATTGGTCTCCTGATAACGTGCCCAAAATATGACAGAGAATTGGTCACCATACTCCCTTATAAGGAATATTCTGGCTGTGCTTTTTCCCAGTCAGATTTGTCCAATTTTTTGGCAGAGCATGGTATGTACAAAATTATTCATCAATACCATAATTTAAAGGCACCCATTCTTCTTTTGCACTGTTTATTCATAATTCAGATACTGCATGCCTGTGAGGTGACTGAAAATGGCATGGCTTAGGTCAAAGACATCTTAGTTCTTAAAATGACATCTTTTCTTTAAGAAGTGTTTCAAAATAGATTTTCCCAACAGATTTTCTTGGATTTCTTCATTGCTGCTGCCATGAGCATTGATGATGGACCCAAGTAAACTTGAGACTTTTCCCAGTTTATCATGAAGTTGCTTATTAATCCAGTTGTTGAGAATGTCAATGTCTTCTTTATGTTCAGTTATAATCCCTCGTGAAAACCATAGTCTTTTATCCGTGTTAGTCAAAGCTTCAAGTAATAGCAGTGAGCAAAGTGTGTCATCTATACACTGAAGGTTGATAGTTTCCTTCCAATCATGATATCCATTCTATTGTTATGCATAGTCCGGTGCCTTGGACAATTTTTTCAGCACACAGATTCAATCAGTATGGGGAAAGGGAGCGTCTCTAAATGGGATGATGTTCTGTTGTGATGCAGTTTCCCTTGTCTAATTTTAGGAAGCAGATTTCCAAGTCTTTCTTCTGAGTTTTTGTTGTGTTATTGTTGTTGTTTTTCTATCTGGAAGCTCTGCTAAAACCTGCCCACCATCAGTGGCTCTGAGGGTATTAGAAATACCATTTGCATATCTTTCCAGTATCAAAGTAGCACAAAAGCCATCACTTAACAACAATCAAAAGGAGCCATGGTTCATAAACCTTTTGCCATGGACTCAATGCCAATTTACAGGAGTCCTACGAATTTTCTTAGAAGGTAAATGTATATGGAAGCAGACTTTCATCTCTGCTGCACCTGGAGGTTCAATCACTACAATCACTGACCTTCTGGTTAGCAGGCAAGCATTTAACCGCTGAGTTTCCTCTATGAAAGCGCATACTAAGCCTATACTCTCAGGGCTCCTTTCTATAGCTCCTAAATAGCAGACTCTGATGGAAAATGCAAGGCAGTTGATAAGAAAGAGATGCAACTACTAAAGATAAGGGAATACCAGGGAGACCTGCTGCCCATTTCCACTCCTACAACTCAGCAGTCATGTGATCGTACTTTCCCAGAGCCTGTGTTATTAACTTCCTCATCGTGTGGAGTCATGAGGGTCACACGTATAAAATGAATCAGAACATTCATAGGGGCTTAGACTTTCAAATTACACATAAGCCTGCATTCATATCCTGGCCTAAATATAAAAGGATAGTAAAACTCCCCTACCTCAAGGAGTTTTAATCAAGGAGGTGATGTGTGGGACATTTTACCTCACTCCTTCCAGGTAGGACATGTCCAGTAACTATGTGTGAGGTGCTGTGCTAGGTACAAGAGCATGATTGTCATGTTCCGTCCTCAAAGCGTACCTACAGGCATATGGTCCCAATCGCACGTAAGAGGAAACCGATGCTTGACGAGCTTAAGCAACTCGCCCCCGGACACTCAAATGACTGCACTGGGTTACAAGTCCCAGGTGCCTGACTTTGAGGGCCATTTTCTTAACCAATCTTTTCCATGATCTCCGCTCCCAACACTGAGCAAAACTAGCTAACTGCCAAAGAAACTGCAATTCTAAAAAGTCACTTGTTGGCTACGGTTGGGTTTCCTTGTATTATTAGAACGCTATGAAGCACTGTTAGGGATCATTTAAACAAAACTCCTTGGTCTGCCTCCAGAGAGGCTTTATCTGGTTCATTTAAACGTGACATTCTAACTATCACATCAATTCTGATATTAGCTGTGTCCCTCCATTTGATATCAGCTTCGATGAAGGAAAGAGCAGGAGTATGAACATGATGAAGGCAGTTGTCTTCAGTACCATCTTCCTGAATTACAGAGATGTTTGCAATATTCACAGACTTCCATCTCTTAATTCTCATAAAGATTATATTTCATTTTTAACTGAAGGCACTGTCATCACGCATAATCAAAACCCACAGAACATTGACCCCAGTAAGGGTCAGGTCTATAGAGAATAAGCACATCTGAAAGACTTCCTTAGATACTGAAGGTAAATACCTACCATCAATCTAGCATCTTTGAGTTCATCCACAATTGTGAGCTTCCTTGGAATGAGTGGTAGATGGTGGCTCTCAAAATCAATGGATTATCAGAAGCCAAGACAATCAGTAAGAGAAGAAATATCATACTCTTCATTATATTTAACCATTAATATTTACATTAAAAACAAATGAAAGCATGAAAACATTCACAAATACCTCCGAAATAAATTTACATATATTGCTTAAGAAAATGTAAAATAGTCATCTTTTAACTATGAGATTTTTATTTTCAAGAAAAATTTTGTTGACCTCCTCTGAGATGGCTGGGGTCAGCTTCAATTCAGAAAGGTATACATAATCTGTAGAACTTGCAAAACACAGGCACTTTTCTTTTTATTTGATTAATAAGGAGTCAAAAAAATTGCCTCTGGCATTGATAAATTCATTGATAACTTTAGAGTTTTGTGTTAAGAAAAACCAATTTTGCTAAGTGTTCTGATTCCCAAAAACACCACTCTGCTGAGGGAGGAACCCGGGTTCTGGAGGCGGCTCCTGTTCGCCAACACCTGTGGGATGCTTTCTGTGCAGTAGGACATCACCCAGTAACTGCTTTTTAGGATGATGCTGCAAACCCCGGGTAGAGGGGTTCCAATTGCTAGATCATTCTTATCTCTGAAATACTACCTCAGGAAAGACCAGTCTGTTGAGTGTCGGAACATTTCCCTCTTGCTGGCAACCTAGCCTCTTCATTAACATTTAATAGCACTTGATATTTTGTATAACCCTTTGTCAAAAACAAGACATGAAAAGTTCAAACAAAACAACAACCCCAGGGCGGAAAAGACTTGGGCACCTTTCATATCCATTGAAGCTACTTTATGTTCACTAAGCAATACCAGCTGAATCCCATGTTTATGTGCATCTTGTCTATGATGATAACCAAAGTGGAGTTCATCTTTGTGGTCTCTCTCCCTTCTGACTGAGCACTAACTGGCCGGTAAAATACTCTTTAAAATTAATATCATTTTATTATAGTTAATATAACATAAAAATTAAGGGAAGATAATGTCCACATGGTGCCCTGTGTGATCTACTTTTGAAAAATCAGTCCTTGAAGATCCTATGGAACACAGTTTGCTATTACACACATTGTCACCTTTGGTTGATGTCAACGTGATTGGAACTATTCATAGTGTGATCTTAAGAAAACAACGTGAAAATCGATATTATCATATTCATGAAATTATAATATACACATTAAAGTCAGTGACAGAATAATATTCTTATTCCTACAGAAAGTATTAGTTAACATAACTGTGATTCAAATGTGAATGTGATGCAAACTGACTGCTAATACCAAAGATGAAGAAATTAAAGATTTTTTTATCATTTTCTGAAGTCTAAAGTTAACCAAGCCTACAATCAAGATGCATTAAAAATTACCTATAGGTAATTGAAATGTGAAAGTTGGAAACAAAGAAGGACCACTAATTTGAAAATAGGTCCATACTGGAGATTGCTTGAAAGAAGCTTACAATTCCAAATATTTATTCATGAAAATACCTATATTCACTACATAAATTAGTCATATACACATAGATGCCATTAGGTGAATTTCATAAGAATCAAATGAGTACATCTGTAAACAGACTATCGTGAAACCTAATACCATCAGCTGGAAGATCAGAAGCCAACTGCAGAATTGCTCATATGTGAGTTCAAGTTGAAGTTGAAGAAAATGCAAACAAGTCTGTGAGAGTCTAAGAATGACTAGATATGTACACCTGAATTTTGAGAATATTTAAGGATAGGTTTAATACTTAAACACTAATGACCAAATACTAGACAAGTTGTAGTAAGACACCATATTTTCAAAAAGCAAAAGTAATTTAAAGTACAGAAAATAAAAATATAAATAAATGCCCAAATGGATGCCAGTTGAAACTCTCAAATTTGCCTTTGAACTTGAATTAGCTCAAACAAATGAAATGAATGATGAAATAAGAGAGTGAACAGAACATTTAAAAAGGTAACTTGAAAGTACAAAAACGTATAATGAAATTTGCAAAGATGTACAGTTAAAAAACCAAAAAGGAAGAACACACCAGTCTATCTCAAATAAAAAGAACTGAAGAAAAAATTAGGCTTCAAATTGAAGTTTTATTGGATAATATATTGAATGTTGCAGGAATCATCAAAAGAAAATGGGAAGGAAACACAGAGTCACTGTATGCAAAAGAACTAGTGAACACTCACATCCCCTAATTTTAGGAGGTAGCACTTGGGCAAGAACCCAAAAGACTGAAGAATGAAGTTCACGCTGCACTGAAATCATTGATCATAAACAAGCCCCCAGGAATTGACAGAATGCCAATAGAAAATTTCCATCAAGCTGATGAATCACTAAAAGCATTCATTCGTCTATGCCAAGAAAATTATAAGACAGGCATGGCCAACTAACTGGAAGAGATCCATATTTCCCCCATTTCAAAGAAAAGTGGCCCAACAAATTACAGAATGGCATCATTGATATTACAACAAGTAAAATTTGTTCAAGATTATCCAAAAATGGTAACAGCAGTACATTGACAGGGAGCTGCCCAAACTTCAGGCTGGATTCAGAAGAGGATGAAGAATAAGGGATGTCCTGCCTGTTTTCATCTGTATTTTGGTCAAAAACAGAATATCAAAAAGATGTTTATAGCATTCAATTGACTGTGTGGATCACAACAAGCTATAGACAGCCTTGAGATGAGCAGGATTTCCGGAATACTTAATTGGGCTCATGAGGAACCTGTACTTTTGTCAAGAGGCAGTTGTGTGAACAGAATAAGGGAAAGATAGGTGTATTTATCTAGGTATGTATATATAAGTAAGTATAATAGGGAAACAGATGGAGCCTTGGCCTCTACTTAAATCTTACCCCAGTACAAGAATGGTTTGTTTTAGTCATGTGGCAATGCAGGATACCCATTTTCACAACCTGATCTCTAAAGACAAAATGGGTACATAAGCAAATGTGTTGAAGAAAGCTGATAGTGGCTGACTATTAAAAGACATAGCGTCTGGGATCTTAAAGGTTTGAAGTCAAGCAAGCGGCCATCTAGCAAGGATGTAATAAGACTCACATGGAAGAACCACACCAGCCTGTGTGATCACGAAGTTTCAATGGGAAAAGTTATCAGAATTTCAAAAACAAGCAATCCAATTTATATGACAAAAACATAGACAAGGTAGAGACCCAAAGCCCATCAGTAAGACAATTGGACAGTCCCTCACATGAGGACCAGATTGAAGGGATGATATATTCAGGGTGCAGTACAGCACAGACAAAACACGCAACTATCCTCTAGGTCTTTAAATTTTCTTCCATTCATTATTATGACCCTGGTTTTACCTTACTAATCTTGCTAGTCCTATGGATGTACATGGATACAATCAAGATCTTTTGATGTGTGAAATTCAAGACAGAGTATCCCTTCAGAAACAGTAAAGGGAATATTGACTTCTTGAAGATACAGGAAGAGAGGTAGGGAAAGGGGGAAAGAGAGAACAGATAGATATGATGACTGTATAATCCCACTCAAAGGGAATGAACATCAGAATTTAAGGAGAATGGATATATGGGTTGGGGCAAGTTAAGGAAAATTAATAAGAGTAATATAATATATAATATATGGAGGGGGTAATAGGGTGGTGGAGCGAGGGAATAAAGGTAAACTGATATCAAGGAGTTCAAGAAGAAAAGAAAAATGCATTGAAAATGATAATGGCAGCAACTGTACAATATGCTTGATTTAATGGAACTAAGGATTGTAATAATATCTGCAGAAGCTCAAAATAAAATGTGAAACAAATTTAAAATAATAAATAAAATCAAGAAGGGTGTGCATCAGGTTTGTATCCTGTTATTATATTTATTCAATCTGTATCCCGAGCAAATAATCAGAGAAGCTGGATTATATAAAGAAGAATTGGCATCAGGATTAGAAGAAGGTTTATTAACAAACTGTGATACACAGATGACACAATCTTGCTTGCTGAAATCAAGAAGGATTTAAAACACTTGCTGGTAAAGATCAAGGATTTCAGCCTTCAACATGGGTTGCAAATTAATTTACAGAAATCAAAACGCATCACAACTGGAGCAATAGGCAACATCACAATAAACAGAGAAAATATTCAAAGTTTTCATCTTGCTTGAATGTATAGGCAATGCTCATGGACAAAGCACTGAGCGATCAAAAGGTGCCCTGCATCAGGTAGCTCCGCTATGTGAGCGCTCTGTTAAAGAGCAAGGAGGCCACTTTAATATTTAAGGTGCACCTGATCCAAGCCACAGTATTTTTGACTGTCTTACGTGCATCTGAAAGTTGGACCCTGAATAAGGAAGACTGAAGAAGAATCAGTGCATTTGTATTATGGTTCTGGGGGAAAATATGGGGGGGCAGAAATGAAAAACAATACTATGGCCCACTGAAAGAACATATCTGTCTTGGAAGAAGTACAGCCAGAATGCTCCTTAAAAAATAACCCGATAATTTGTATCCCATACTCTGTACAGGTTATGAGAAGAGACCAATCACTGAAAAGGGAAATCATGCTTAATAAAATACAAGGGCAGCAAGAAGAAAGGAAAAAGGGGAGCCCCTCAATGCGAATGATTGAGGCAGAGGCTGTAGCACTGGTAACAGCGATTACCTGCACAGTGATGTTCTGTTCTGTCCTCAGTCAGAATCCACTGCATGGCACTAACAACAACAACAACAACAATAAGGTAAGCTCTATATTCTGCTCACCTCTAAAATACACTGCTCTTGCATTTATCATTTTATGTCTTTCTTCCATCATTGCTCTTTCCTAGAATATACATGTATTTAGCACCAGCAATAACGGGCCCAATGCTGGGAGTGATTGAGTGGGCGGCACAATGGACAGGGCTCCCTTTGTTGCACGGAGGGTTGCGAGGTGCAGCAATAGAAGGAACAGCACAGAACAATAACCACATTGTCCACACCTTCCACATAAGGATCGCAGAGAGCTAAAAAACAAACAAAAACTACTCTGCATGCCTTTTTATTTCTTTTCCACTCAAATGTCATGTCGATTATTATGTCCTTGATATTTGCAATGAGATGTAATTTGCCCTTGTTCTGAAATAGCCCTGCCCATCTTTAAGGGATGTTATCCCATTTTAATCTTTATTCCATCACTTACATTTTATCATCTGTTAGATTATACAATTGTCAGATTCAGAAATTTATTATTGGATATCCTTGGAGTCTTATAATAATTATTGTGAAGCTGTCTGCTTCCATAAAGATTTTAAGACTCTGAAATGTTATACAGTGATACTATGGTTGTCGAACTCAATTTGTTCCAAATTCATGTTCTAACACTGAAAATTTCAAGAACTGAACATATTTACCCCATAATAATTAATGGAAAACCAAATAATCTGTTCTGCAGCCCCAAAATCACACTTATAAATTCATTTTTCTGGCACTTTAAGTCAACATGAGGCTTTTAGCCTTCTAGTATACCATTGTCCCAAGTGTGCTTTCACCATGGAGTCGTTACTGATTTATCCCCACGAGCAATAACTTCTCAATGTCTGCAATGGTCTGGCGTCTTTGTAGGGTTAATGGCTTCACACCTGGAGGTGCATTAGCCACTTTAATCATGAGTGGCGAGCTGATTGAATTTTGCTGGTATCACTGACTTTCACTGGGGCCACGATTATGATACATTGTTCACAAATAACGTGAGAGCAAAACAAATGAATGTTCTGAACATCCTAACAAGCCCTACGTGTTTTCTGAGTAAGAGCGGTGCTTAGACTGAAACATCACCACCACGTTGTGTCCCAGGCAAGACTTGATGTCTGACTCTCAGCCCATACAGGCTTTCTCATGTCTGATTTTCCATTCCACTATCGAGCATAGCTAGGTAGGAAGACTAGAAGATTTCGTTCAACCTTGCTGTTGGAGTAGTGGACAGTTCTAACTTAGAGCCATTCAGCAACTGAGGGGTCACTGTATGTGATTACCATGCATCTGAATTGACTCAGGGGCAGTCAGTAGGACCATGAATTATTTACTTCCAATTAGCATAATGATAATGATAATGGGAAGTCCCTGAGTAGCAGAAAGAGCAGGCTTAACTCTTAACTGTCATAGTTTTGGACTCACCTTGAAGAACCTTGGACAAAAGCATAGAAATTACTTCTTCAAAATCCACCAGTTCTGCCCTGACCCACATGGAGTGCTTATGAATTAGAATCAATTCAATGACAGTTGTCAATAGATCTCATTTGTTTGTTTCTTTGTTGGGTGCGGAGATATAATGAAAGTACAAAGGACAGAATGTGTTCATCCTTCCTTATGAACATAACACCCAATAAAGTTTATTTTCAATGGATATTAACTAAGGTTAACATTTATGTATATATCCGACCAGCTTTTCTGTAAACATGCATACCTGTACACATGCAATCAGGTTCCTTTGTTATGCATCAATAGAAAAACCATATCTCACTCTGCATATTATTCTGCAACTCAATTTCTTACTTAATCTACATAGAGTATCTTTGTCAGAATATATAAATCTACCACTTTTTTTTTTTAAGATGAAGGCATAATTTGGATAAAGAAAAACATGAGTTAGTGTTGGTTGGGCCTAGAGAAGTTCTGGGTATCTAACATCATTCCCATAGTGTGGGATATCAGTTACAACATAGAAAAAGCAATGGAAATAATTCAGCATTGTTCTTAGAAATAAGGTCATTGTTAAATATAATAAAATCTACAGAGCACAGACAAGAAAGTAAATGTGCATTGATTTTCTAGAAACTTTGGTGGGGAATTGTTTTATGTTAATTCTGCTAAGAACTCAAATAAAAGGCTGAAAGAAGAAAGAAGACTTGTTCTCCAAAACTCTTTCCAGATAAAGAAATGAACACTATATATAGAGGTATTAATTAAGTTGACACAATTGAGGATCAGTAGCAAAATGCTCCCTTGTGTGTCATGAATTTCACATTCATGAATTTATTCGTTCAAATCAGCAGGGAGAAAGAGAAAGAGAGGCTGGAAAAAAAACAACAACAAACCCTGTGACCTTTTATTATATTTTCCTGATATATGATAGGCCAGGCAGAAAGGAGACCATCAGCATGTGTTTACAAACATTTTACTTCATACATAAATTATACCGATGTCCATTGTGTTGCCTACCATTATAAAAAACTAATATTTTGTCAGTTAAGTATGTTTATATATTAAACCTCAGAATATTTACAAAATACCCCTAAGGAGGTACAAGTCCTGCTTTGGAGGAATTCTCTATTAAAAGATTATATATATAAAGCGATCGGTCTAGAGCTTAGGCTTCCAAAATTATTTGGCCTACCATCCTGCTTTCAGAAAAAAAAATAGCACAGCAGACTCCTGGCAATTAAAACATTTGTTCTGTAACCTAACTTCCAGGCCAAAATATAGGTATCTGCTTTTACATCTCCCTTATCACTGCCCCACCCAATTGTTCCAGCATCCCAGGGGTGGTATCACCCACTTTGGGAAACAGTGGACTACAGAGGGGGTTAAATATAGTCCTCTAAAGAGTTTAATTGAAAGCGTAGTAGATGCAACTACTTCAACATTACAAGACTAGAAGCAGTAATGTTGAGAGTTACTCTTCTGGGAGGAACTAGATAATGCCTGAGAGTTTAACCTCTGTTGGAGATCAATCTGGACTTTATAAGCCAGGAAAAGATCCTTCTCAGTGCCTCCATGTTGAATCTGTAAAATAGGCATAATATTAACATAATGGCTGTAGTATGGCCTTAATGGGCAAACACATGCAAAATGTAAGATGATTTTAACACTTGGCACTTATTTATTCATAGGTGGAAAACATCATACATGAGATCTGCTATATCATGTATCATGAAACATGACATATGTCAAAATAGACATAGCATGTTCTCATGCTTTTGATGTGTTTACTCAGTAGGCATTAGTATTCTGGCTATTCAGAATGAGGAACTGGGTACCCAGGAAGACCGAGTCATGTACACAAACGGTACAACTGGTCAGTCACAGAAGGGAAATGAGCTTCCAGAATCCCTTTGACCCACAGGGCGTGCTTCCTGGAGAACATTTTCTGGATTTATTTTGAGAACTCAGGGATCATGTGGACTAGCTTTGAGTCTGATTTTTAATTTCTGTTTTCCTTAAAACTGTTTATTCCATTCTGATTATTCCCTATAAAGCAAACCCTGAACACAAGTTGGCTGAACAACGTCACTTGAAACCTCTTCCTCAAATTTGACAATTTTTACTGTTGTCGAAAACATGCTGGTTTTTCTTCTGTGCTCTCTCAATTTATAATTGTATTTTCTACTCTTTTTCTCAAATTGATGTCATTTTAATTGGGGGAAGATCCCTCCAACAATACAAAAGGAATTTGCTGAAACTACCTTCATATGAAGCTCTTTGGATATACAAGAAAAAAAGGTATTCCTATAAAACCATTCGAACTAGCCCCCAATAAAATGATCTAGAATAAAAGAATCACACACGATTAAAAGAAATAATTTTGGATTAAAAATTCTAACTTTAAGTAAACACAAATATCAAAATGTGGAGCTCTTGTTTCTGAGAATCCTCCAGATATACACCCTGGAAGGTGATATTTCCACCTTTCTAAGCATTCCCCCAATAACTCTGAGCTCTTTGATTTATGTCTGGTCAAAATGGACTTTGGCCTCATTGAGCAATTCAAAGTGTGTTGCTTTGATATGTTTTTTGAGTTTGGGAAACAAAAAAAAATCTTCAGGGACAAGATCAGGCCAATAATGTGGGTGGAGTAAGGATGAAGTTTCCAAATGAAAGTCTCATAGAACAGCACTGGCTACCCCTCCACGAATGAGCAGGTGCACTGCCATTGTAGGAAGACATTTCTGGGCATTTTCTCTCAACAATGCAGCTTTCCATTTCCTAAAAACTTCTTCAGAATAGGCCCGCACCATTGTTCTGCATCCTTAAAGAAAATCTACCAAGATTAGCCCTTTGGCATCCCTCCAAATTATCACTATAACCTTCTTCACTGACCCCTTGCCTTGAATTTAAATGGCCCAACAATTTCCCTTTGAAGCCATTATTTTTGTGGGACACTTTTCAAAGCCCCCACATGAGAAGAATCCAGTGTATTACAGAATGAATGCACCTCTAACCACACATTGATCACAGAGACATGATGAAACATTTTTATTTCAAATAAGCACCTGCTTCTATGAGCTGGTACTTTGTAAGGATGCTTTTTCCACTTACCCTAGTATTTGAAGCCTATTGGGCACACATATACACCTCTGCCTGGAAGCTACAAATCTGTGAGAGTTGATATTTGAATTCAACTAGTAGGATTTCAGAAGAGAGCTCAGGCAATCTGTATCTTCCAGGTTTACAGTCAACACCATCCTGTGCACCAGGTCTACCCTGCAGCACTGGAGTTCTCTATGAGCCCGAATTACCTTGGCAATGGGTTTTGGGTGGAACAATATCTGACAAGAGTGAAGCAGAGAAGATGGGCAGAATTCAGAGTCTCCTTTGCTCATGACCTAGTGTCACTGCAATGTTGTTGCAGGTCCTTACAGTAATGAGGTCACAGTCCGTTAAATGTCTTCTAAGTCTTTGGTTTATATGAAATATCACTGCATAGGCTGTCCTGGCCCTGGCACCATATCTCCCTGTATAGTACACACCCATACACACATGTATGTGCACACACACTCACCCTTTATCTACATGATCATAAATCAGCATCTTAATGGTGGCATGAAGATGATGGTACCCTGCATCAACAGTGATTCTCAGCATGTCAAGATATGAATAGGGAACATCCTTATGAAATAAAATGGGTCTCAGATCCTTCTTTAACATGTAGTGATTTTTGTTTCACATGCGAGACAATATCCTAATCTCCTAACACGGTTCATTTAAAAATCACTCCTGGGAGAGGGTTCCTATTCAGAAAACACTAAATCTTCTGGACACACAGTGAGGCAGTTATGGAAAGCTAAGTGAGTTGATTTGCGTATCCTTCAGGCCACACATTCTGGAAGTAGAGTTTTACAATGCATGGCCAAGGGTCTCCACTGCGGACAGGCATTTGTAGGATGGCTGGTGGCAAGGCGAGGACCACCACTCCTCCCCATAGGTTTAAACATCAGCCCCTTGTCTTGAAGAAAAATATCTCAGAGTCTCCTTATTAAGAGCAAAACCCCACATCCGCCGAAGTTGGCTCATTATCATTCATCTTGTCACCTTAATGCAAATGCAAAGCTGTGTGCAATTTGATAGGCAGATTTCCACTGTTAGATCCTGAAAGGCATCGCTAATCTCAAACATCTATCATCAGACTTTCAACACCCAGCACAGTGCTGGGGAAATGCTTAATCGATGCCTGCAAGATCAAACTCGACCAATGCTGAAGCTTCTTTACCAGCTTGGGAATGTGGCGCAAGAAACCGGATCTCAGGGCAGAGGGGAACCTTCCAAGAGGTGGAGGTAATCCACAAATTTCAGGCTAATTGACATTTTCTGTAGCAGTTGCCCATTCTAGGATTGCAGTCTCGGCTAAACATAGCATGTCATATAAATTCAACAATTTGAGATCAATTTTATTTTAATTAATTATCTTATTTTTTCATGTCATGTTGGAAAGGTGCCTAAAATTATACTTTATATAATTCCCAACACCGAAGTGATCAAGAGTCTTAACAACTCATTAAGAAAACGCAAGATTCACATAATGATACTCAGGTATTCATTATAAGGAGGTCTGATAGCAGGTGAGAGATGAACCAACTCACCTGTTCTTTGTCCATGAAATGTCTGTGCAATAGTGCCAAAAGCTCCCAAGTCCATTCTCTCCAGAACACTTTCCTGTGCGTCTACTCTGGTTCTTGTAGTAATTTGAGATCGTTTCTAAGAACATCCATTGGCAGTGAGTACAACATGTAAATTTAGATAGAGATTGTATCTTTAATATGAGGTGTTTCTTAGGGGTTGTTTTGTATATCTTGTAATTCAGTAACTTCTAGAGAAGATATAAGTAAGAAACTTCCCTCGGAATCATTTTGTTTCATAATTTTGGAAATTAGTGTACATGGAAGGCATTTGTCCCCGGAAGGGATCTAAAGGACATGGTCTTCATTTAATTTCCATGGGACCGATAGGATCACAATGAGTCAGAATTGATTCATGGCAGTGGGTCCCAGGATTCTTGGAAGTAGAGGAATATCAGTATTAACAATCACCTATACTTCTCTCAAAGACTAACTTCGGAATAAATTTAGGCCATTTAAATGATAATAAATCCTGCTTCAATGTAATCAAATAACCCAAATAATGGTTAAATCATGTAAAACATAAAATCATGTTACATCATGAAATAACAAAATGATCTTGGAGAGTCACCAGGACGGTGATGCTAGATTTATCATCCCAAATCTAAATATTAGCTGTAACTTGACACCATCCTTGTGTAATTTCTTCCCCAGGATGTTTGGGTCCTGACTGGTTAATGCTTTGTGGGCAGCGCCAGAAATTCTCGATTATCTCCATTTCTTCAGCTCTTTCCTGGAGATTAGTGTACGAGAACTCTGACCCCACGGGAATGGACAGTTTGTGTTCTTAACTCTCCTCTTCCCGAAGCAGGATGGCCAACGTTAGGATGGGACCACTTTGCTTTGTGAACAAAACCTGTGTGAAAAATGTAACTCAGCACTCAGGGATGCTATATCAGAATCTGTGCTGCTCTGAAGTTCTAAATTAATATTAGACCCATATGTGTGTGTGTGTGTGTGTGTGTTTTCATTGAAAACCTGATTTTAAAGACTGGTTGTTTAGAATCTGAATCATGAGATGTTGCCTCTTAAGCGATATATACATATAAGATTAGAGATTGGCACACATAAGTACAGGGAATTAAGTCAAAAGTGCTTCTAATAAGGACTCCAGGTCCATATACTCATACACGCATGGGATTATTCCAAACAATATGTATTTCAACATCTCTGTAAAATAGATGGCTACAGACAAGTTCATTCATTAATTCACTTGTCTTAGCACTGTTAGAATGTCTTCCAAAAACGAACACACACAAAAAAACACATCAAGACAAAGAAGGTTACACTAACTCTTTTGAGGGGGATTTCAAACTTGATTGACTTTCTCTAAGGACAGAGGACAATCATGAGAGTTTATTATGAAGCATTTTTAAGAAAATTGAAAACAGCATTAGGAAGAAAAATGTCCCAAATTGCACAAGGATTTTTTAAATTTTTGTTTCTTTTACCATCTTTCAGTACACCTGCTCACGCTTCAAGGATAATAATGCATGCCCTATAGGAATTTCATATGGAAACATTAATCCATTCACCCTACCATCCTAATCTTGCTATTTCAGACTTCCTTTCATTCCCTAAACACAAAGAACATTTAAAATCCATGTGATTTAAATATACTCAAACTGCCAGTTGACCTTGTCTAAAAAGAAAGGCACAGCAGTCTTTGGGGGAAGGGTTACCAACCTTGAGACATTGCCTTCAAAAGTACGTAGACCTTGATGGAGAAGGCTACAGACCGGGATGGGGGGGGGGGGGCTGAACAGAGAAGCAGTAGCTTCACATCTGCCGGCTTGTTTGAGAAAGATTTATATGATTATAACCAAGCCTTTTTACCATAATTTTCAAATGTGCAGAATTGTGGGGGGAAACTATAGAACAAAATCATTCAGTGAACACTTGTAAAGAAAGTTGTCTTCTGATACAGTTTTCCTTCTCAAAATGACTGTTTAGTGATGCTGCTCCTCCTCCTAGTCGTATCAGTGGGTGGGAGCGGGGGCCTCGGAGAAAACTTAAAATGGGCAAATACATGTCTCTTCCCATAAGTGTGATCTATGCAATCAAAATTATACTCTGAAATTGAAACAAAAATTCAGAAATCTGGCTTGATGGTCTGAGATGCTATCTTGAGATATATGGAGTTTACTTCTGCCTCTGGTGGTATTCTTTCTGTTTCTAAAATATTCTTTAAGACACATTGAAAACTGACAGCTATAATTTAATGAAGATTCCTTTTGCTTTTGGCAAGCTGACACATGCATTCTAAGGCAGGAGAAAGAGCTCAGAAACCCAGGAAGCTCATTTTACTGTGACTTTCCTTACAAAACATGGGTTAACATACCTTCTTCATAGAAGAAAACCCAGATTTCCCACATACATGAGAGACAAATTGCTTGGTCCTGTGAATCGAGTTCCCTAAGAACACTGTGCAGGTTTCATTCACATGCCCCAATCACATCTTCTTCAAATTAGAAAGTACGGTTATCCTGAAACAGCCTTGGCGTCAACTTGCATTTTTTGGCTTTTATTATAGCCCACTGTGCTTTACACAGAAAGGACCAACTTGCTGAAGAGAAAGCGAGACTGAGGCCCCTTGAACTAAAAGCCACGAGCATTTCATACTAGAGGGTAGCATACACATAACTTTGTGCTGATCCACTGTGAAACCCAGAAAACTCAATAGTTCTCTAAGCCTCTCATTTCATTTCTGCTGAGTAAATTATGTTTTGTATTTATTTTCTGAATAACATACTGTCCAAAGTATTTTAAGAAAGAGTCCTTATAAATTATCAGGGGATGCTCTGCCTCCATATCAATGTTTGGGGCGATTGAGCATTGCTATTTAGTGGGAGGCAATATCTGTAATAAACAGTCTTCAACTTCTGGCCATTTCTATTAAAGATTGCAAATGGGCATTGTTTAATTCAAGGTATGCCTCCACTAGGTATGTGTGTGTGTGTATGTGTGTGTGTGTGTGTGTGTGTGTGTGTGTAAAGGGAACTTAGATGAAATGACGAAGAAATGGATCTAAATTCCTCATCTGTATATGCTAGATAATCTAGCCCTTTTAGTCCCAACTCAGGCATTTTGGTGGAGAAATAAGAGAAAACTGGAAATCTTTAAAAGCCTAGAAACATTACATTAAGTCTCATTTCTGTGTAGGTCTTTCTCTTTCTGCATATGGAAACTCAGAAAATTTGCCCTTGCATTCAGAAAGATAAAAACACACAATATCTCTTCATATGTCTATACTCTTATAACAGGACATATTTGGTTGATGCCTTCTTCTTTTCTCCCATCGGCATAAATTCTCCCTACCCTGGTCCCATTGCAGTGCTCACCCTCCTAGAAGTATTTGTTCTCATCTTTCTGTAAGCATGGGAGGATTGTTCCATGGCTGTGATAGAAAACACACACACACACACACACACACACACACATTTAATTGAAAGAGGATCGCTCTCTGATACCTTGAGCTACTTTTCTATCACTAATAAAGAAAGGGAGTCCAGAGGCAAAATCGAATGAAAGCCATCATGGGCATTTTTAAGTGTATGTAGAGCTGACTCTACCCAAGGGTGATCAGGCATGCCACAGAATCTAGAGGAAGATCCATCTTCCTACATCAGCATGAAACCCAACATTTTTGGCAAATGTGGAGGTAGACATCGTGGCATCCCCATTGACTTCTTAGAAAAGCTATGTAGTAGGCAATAAATATCTTTATCTAAGATCACTTGCAAGAAACAGATGTTGAAGCTGAAAAGGGTCAAGAACAATGGGGTGCACGTGACATGAAAACTGTAGGTGACAGATGGGCTGGTATCACTGAGGAAACAGCCCCTAGCACTGTTAGACTCCAGGAATGTGTAGAACAAGATGAGATGCAAACATCAAGTATCAAGGTAGGTTGTGGTAAGTATTCTCTCTTGCAATTTATTACTCTATTACTCTTCCTCATTCAATATCCCACACTTATCCCACAATATCCCTCCAGCTAGGGTCCATAGTGGTGGGTGGTGTTTTCTGAGCTTGTCTGAAATGCACTTAAGCTGTTAGGCGCTCATTTGCAAAACACCTTTATCCAAATAAGTTCAGATTCATGCCTCCCAGAGTTGAGGGCCTGAACAGATCTCTTTGAATAACGCCATTCAGTATATTACAACATTTTCTATGAGTCCACGAATAAATTGAATATTGACTGTGCATGGGATCAGGAAGAACAGAGATTAAAATGCTGCAACATTTATTCTCTAAAAGCATTTAATCTGATTATTAATTTCTTTAAATATCAAATCCTAAGTATACACAACAATTGACATAATGTAGATTTGATGTCAACAGGATGATAAGAAGGAGAATAGCAGACAGCATGAAAACAACAACAAAAGCAAGGCTTGCGTCCACATACTAGATCACTGTGGACTATCCAGGTACAAGGTGCCAGAGACGTGGCCTCGGTCATCCTTGAGCAGTGGGGATACCTTCACCATCTTTTTTCTCTGGCTGCTCCTTAGAAACAGCCTGAGACAGCGTGTACTTGCCATCAGAGGGGACAGAAATTATACAGTGATTTTCAGCCCTGCCCTACATTAGAATCACCTGGATAAATTTTAAAATGTATTGGTTCTCTTTGGTCTTGGATAGGGCCTTAACATAAATATTTTAAAAATCCTCCCTAGATGATTATTATGCATATCCATATTTGAAACCCTGGATTGGATAGAAAGAGACCTTGTGGCACACTGGGTTAAGTGCTGGGCTGCAAAACCAAAAGGTCAGCAAGTAGAATCCCTAACTGCCCTTGGGAAGAAAGATGAGGCCCTGTGCTCCTGTAACGATGGACAGCCTCTGAAACCCTAGGGAGCTGTGTGACACTGTCTCCAGAGCCCTGTGAATCCTTACCAACTAGAAGACTATGGTTTGGGGATGGGACTCGATGGGCCTTTTATAGATGGGCCTTTTACAGTATCCTTCTTTACGACATAAAACCCAAAACAGTGTTGAAAAATGGGTTTGGGGTTGGGACTTTGGTTTTGGGTTGGGACTTGATGGACCTTTTACAGTTGACAATATCCTTCTTTACCAAATAAAACCCAGAACAGTGATGAAAAACAGGTAATTCTGAAGTAAATCTGAAAGATCCTAATATGCCCAGGCCACCATTCTCACTTCCTAACACACTGGGCACGGGGCGGGGGGTGGTGGGGTGCGGCAGTTGGCTATTCTAGTTATAACAAAGTGCTAACCCCTTAAATATTGTATTATACTCTTCACTGTGGAAACATATTGCAAATCAATGACCACAAACAATTGTATTAGATGTAATGGGACAGGAATTATCAATGTATTCATTTTTTGTTAGGTTCAATGTGGCTTGGAGTGTGTATGTGAACTTCATTTTAAGATAATGCCTGCCAATTCTTCTCCTGTGTTTAACTATTTGGTACAGTATCTACCATTTGAAAGGCAACTGCTCTGCAAATGTCTTTATTTTTCATTAGTGTTGAGCATCTGTTCATCTAGGATTAGATGATTGAGCATAATAGCTAATGTGTGTCCTGTTTGATCACAAAGCTGATTTCAGGCATTGTGCTCTGTATGGCAGAAATTATTCCATATTTGGGTTTACATTGTATAGTTTTTCTAAAATGATTACTTCTTATTTTATTAGTTACTGCCTTGGAAAATGTTTTATAGCTAAAATTATATGTAGCTCGGCAAAGTTTAAAGAAAATAAGTTTCTGGGATTACTGGATCTCTGGATTATCTTTCAGACCAATTCTGTGGTAACGTCAAGAGATTACATCATGAAATGATAATGTAATTTGATCTCTGGTATGGATTGAATTGTGCTTCTCACAAAGATACATCAAAGTCCTAATCACAGTACCTGCAAACATGAGTCTCAGAGGAAATAGCTATTTTCTTTTTTCACATCAATGAGGTCAGAGGAGGTAGCATGGATCTTGAACATAAACAATTCTGAGTAATGTCTCATAAAAATATCAGAATTGAGACAGGCACATGAATTGAAGTGAGAAATTATATGAGGGATCATTTAGAAACCAAGGGATTCCTGAGGCTATATACAAGAAAGGACCATTCCCTAGAGCTGATTCCTTGATATTGGACTTCCGGTCTTTAAAACTGTAAGACAATAAATTTCTGTCCTTTATTAGCACTCAGTTGTGGGTAAGAATCCTAACAAACTCTTACATACACAGATAGAACTGGTCTTCCCTTCATTATTCCTAGCCTGCAACTTCTACAATTTTCTGTAATATATCGATATCTATCTATCTATCATCTATCATCTATACCTGACTGGTCATGTTCTACAAAAGGCTAAAATAAAAATGCTGGTGACCAAAGTCAGAAAACTCGTAAATGTGGATTGGGTTCAGGGTAGATCTTGGCTCCCTGTTTATTTCCTGGAGGTGAGGTATCTCTCTCAATTGATTCTGAAACTCAGAGGTTTATGCAAAGGAAACATCGTTTTTGAAAGAGAAAGAGGTTGGGAGTTTGCTACTTGCTGTTAGAATGATTCTGCGGTTTAAAATAGCTCCATGGATTCAAGTCCAAAACAGATAAGGACCCTGTTCACCTGAGAAATTCCTCAAAGGGCTAAAATGATATTGATAGTCTTTGTTCACTGCTTCCTCATTTCCTGTCTAAATCAAACTAAAAGGGAATTGCACTGGGTGGAGCTGAGCTTCCCTAGCACACGATGTTCCTGCTAGGTGAGCACCCAGTGGCATTGCCTAGGAAGACTCTCTCTGGCCACAGTGGATTTATTTCTTAAAGGTACTTTCACTCAAACCTCATTTTATGTGATAGCCAATTTAAGAGAACAGCATGTTGTTGTGAAATTGTGTTTCCTGCTCAGGAAAATGCCGTAGAAATTGATGTGATGTAAAAACTCCTAGTGGTTTTCACATTTCAAAAAATGTTGAAATGTCGATTGATGACAAATTTCATTTTAGACATCCGTCAACATGCTGAACAGACAAAAATTTTGACAAAATGTGTGCCCTTGTTCTCAAAGACAGATGACATACCATAGAAGAGACTTGGAAGTTATCTAACTTATGTTGGAGCTTGGTTAGATGAAATTTTAAAAGAAGATTTGGGGATGAGTAGAGTCACTGTGAAATTTGTGTTGGGTTCTGACTGACCAGGAAAAATAGCCTCACATGGGGAAATGTTGTGCTTTGAAAGACCAGCACCAAAGTGACACAGACTCCCCCTCCCCAAGGTCATTGCTGGTGACTAGACAGTGTGCTCTTCTTATGACCCTGACAGCAAATATCAATCAAGCCAGTGGGAGTCAGCAGGGTCACCCCACCCATGCCAGGGCTTACGTGGAGAGCAACTATTTTGAGAATGATGAGGGTAATGAATGTACAAATGTACATTTAAATCATTTTAAAAGTGATTTTTAAAAAAATGTTCAATTGAAATCAAAGATCAAGACAACACTCATTTGCTTTTTGTTATTTGTTTTTTATCTGTGGGTAGAGTGCATTTGGAGTTCATTCCACCAGGTCAGACTGTTAATGAAGTCTTCTATTTAATGGTTCTGAACAGACTGTGTAACCGTGTGTAACAATAAAGACCTGACTTGTGGCAGACGGGGGATGAGTTTTGCCACCGGACAATGCACCTGCTCATGCAGCATCTCTTTCCTCACACACTTGACTCAGCTGACCTCTCTCCACGTGACTTCGTTTCTTTCTTTCAATAAAGAGGACATGAAAGGTCAGTGATTTGATGACGTAGTCGAGGTGAAGTATAAAACGAGGGTGGTGCTGCCAGCCATCCAAACAGATGAGTTTGAAATAGAAGCTCAGCTTTGACAAATGTATTCCATGTAATGGAGAGTACTTTGAACGTGATAAGGTTGTTTTGTAAAAGTATATTATAAATATATAACTTTGATTTTTTTTTCTTTTTTAGTGTCCCCTCAAATAGTCACTACTTGATAAAATGTCTTGAATAAGCCTGCCTTTTTTATAAGACTGTCCTCTACACTCAGAGGGAAGGGAGGAAAGGTTAAGAGGAACAGGAAATTTGGAAAAGGTTCAGCTGGTATAAGTTATTACAAGTCTTCTGATAATAAAGCAGGTATTAAATTCATGAGACACTGAAAATTGAATTGCTGAGACAAGAGCTATTGTGACTAGAATAGCAAATGTCAGATCATGAATATATTCGCTTGGCAAGGATCAAAGATGATTAGCACGGGTGACAGAATGGTAACCCTCTTGCCTGAACGGGTGAGGCTCCACTTAGTCACTCGGAAGCAAACCTTTCTCCTTTGCTACCTTCTCTCTATGTCCCACACTCTTCTGGTCTCTAGACGCTTCTTGCATTTTTGTTTTGTTTTGATTTTGCTTTTGAGATTGAATAATTATCAAACACCGGAAGCAATTCCATAATTCCCCCTTCTTGTACATTTTAAGACTTTTGCAAAATGTATAACCAGTCTTATAAAAATAGATACTAATAATCTCCAAAGTATCTAGTTTATTTGTAGAACAACCACAACAAAACCAGATAGATATCAAGAGTGATTTTCAAAATTTTACTTGGGAGTGTGCATGTATACAGGGCCTATTGCAAGATAAAGAACTTTCAGTGTGAATGTTACTCTCATATTGAATTCAAAATTTAGGAGGCATGATTAAGGACCAGTGGGGAGAAAGAAAATCTTACCCCCTTGAAGTTTCTCCCTATAAAACCTGTGTGGGTGTGAAATCTGTCAAAACCTCATCTATATAGTTTGCTATATTTTAAGTATAAAGACATTTTTAGGAAATCTCTGTTGGGAACATTCATGCCTGACACTGTGTGTTCGGGGCAAGGGTTGACAAGCTGTTCCCTGCTCTCCGAATGTTGCCAGCTGTCTGTTTTTGTGCATAACATTTTGTTGGAATCCACAGCCGTGTCTGCTTGTTTGTGAACCGTCTATGGCAAATTGGACCGTTGTGATTATGACTGTCACACCCACAAAGCCTAAAACACTATCTGGCCTGTGATAAGCACACAGATTATGATATTCATGTCATTAGCCCCAGATTTTGGTAACATATTAACCTTGGCACTAGCGTGTGGTCAAAAGGACTTTGTAGATTTTAAGGATGACAATGGAGGCATGTCTGGAAGGCAGACACGTTTCAACATCAAGCTATTTACCTACAAGTTAGCAGCTAAAACCCACCTGGAGGTGCCGTGGAACAAAGGTCCGGCACCATCAACTTCTGACATGCCACAGACAAGCAAACTTACACATGGGGGCTTCAAGAGCCCAAACTGACTGGATAGCAATTGTTTGCTTGTTTTCTATAAGAGAGATGTGGTCGGGTTACATCAGAGAGAGACTAAGAACAGAAGCCCAGGTAAGCGTTGGGCAGAGGCTGGCTCCTTTTGGTTTTTGAGGTCAAGGAAGGCATAAAGGGGGTCGTGGACACAGCCAGCAGTGCAGGCAGCCCTGTGGTGATGGCTGCTCTTAGAGGTCACTGAGTCAGTTCCAACGGACGGCAACCCCATGGACACCAACCACAGCCCTGCCAGGCCGGCCCCATCCTCACAATTGCTCTCTCCTGGCATCTCATTGCCACAGCCGCCATTCCACTCCATCTCCTCGATGGCCTTCCTCTTTTCACCCCCTCTCTACTTTACCAAGAATGACGTTCGCCAGAAGCCACAAACCACAGAACAGATCCTTCCCTCAAGCCTCCATTAGAAACGCCTGTCTGTCCAGACCTAGGGAAATGGCTTTTGAACGCTGACCCACAGGATTAGAAGAAATGCCTCTGGGCCACATGAAGTCGCAGCGTGTGTGGCTCACCCATTATTGCTCAGTCAGTTCTAACTCACAGTGACCGTGTAGGACAGAGGAGAACGGCTTCATTGGGTTCCAAAGGCTGTAAATCTTCATGGAGCCAATGCTGAGTTCAAGTAGAGACCTTTGGATAAGCAGCCCACTCCGTATGCCAAGTTTTGGGTGATATTTATCTGGCAAGGCTAGCGGGCACCCATATAGAGAAGAAAAAGAAGACCGATCTTCAATGCTTTCTGAAAATGACTTACCCTAGATAAATTCATTTAAAAATCATTTCATTGGGTGCTCTTACAGCTCTTAAAACAAACCATACATAAATTGTATTGAGCACATTTGTAAATATGTTGCCATCATCATTCTTAAAACATTTGCTTTCTACTTGAGTCCTTGGTGTCAGTGCCTCATTTTCCCCCTCACTCCCCACTCCCTCTCCCCCACAAACCCTTGATAATCTATAAATTATCATTATTTTGTCATGTCTTACACTGTCCAGCATCTCCCTTCACCCACTTTTTTGTTGTCCATCCCCCAGGGAGGGGGTTATGTAGATCCTTGTAATCACTTCCCCCTTTCTTTCCTCAACTTCCCCTTACCCTCCTGGTTTCGCCACTCTCAGCACTGGTCCTGAGGGGTTCATCTGTCCTGGATTCCCTGTGTTTCCAGCTCTCATCTGTACCAGTGTTCATCCACTGGCAGCCCAGCTTTAATAGAAATGTTTAAAAACACACAGGAAGCAACCAATCGTGGTGAAGGTGGTGCAGAGGCTGCTGCTGTGAAGATAAATTGGTGACACCACTCTAGACAATGGTGTGACAGCTCCTTAAAGAGTTAGAAATGGAAATTTCATAGGATGCAGCAATCTCTGTACTTGGTACAGAAAAATAAGAGCCATGGCTCTAATAGATACATGCATGCTCATGTTCATCATAACAATATTCACAACTGCAAAAAGATGGAAACAAACTCTATGTCCATCGATGGAAAAGTGGATACACCAATGATGGCCCATCTGCACAAGGGGAAGGCTAGTGCATGTGAAAGAATAAGGATGAATCTGGGAAGACCTCATCACACGGATGAACCTGGAGGACATTATGCTGTGTGAACTAAATCAATTACGACAAATAGTTTCAAGACCTCTATTGCAAAAAGTCAGGAAAAGCTTTCAAAATTATATATATATATAGATCTATATCTATATCTATATCTATATCCATATCCATATCTATATCTATATCATCTATATCTATATCTATATCATCTATATCTATATACCAATTTCAGGAGTGAGAGGGGAAGGGTGAATAAATTTCTGGCTACTGGCCAGACACATATTGGGTGAAGGGGAAGGCAATATACAATAAGAGGGAGATCAGCAAAAGTCATGGACCCAGGAAACACACTGGGAGGAGTGCGGGAGTTAAAGTAACCAGGATAAGTCTTTTTTATACATACAATCCTGCAATAATGGTGATCTATGAGTAGATGTCTGGACAGACACATAGGCTTTGCTTGTTCTGGAAGGATCATGTGAGTAATCCAGCTGATGCTAATTGGTTTGAAAAGGAAGACTTAGGCATGTGTATAAGTCTTTGTATTTGTATGCATGTGTATAAGCATATGTATTTACCTTTGCTACAAATATATCCATGAATGAGTAGAGCATACTGCAGAGAAATTAATAAACCTTATTAGACATTCCCGAACACCTTGCTGGAAAGAGTTCCTGGGCTGGGAAGTAAAGGATCAAGACATCGGGGGACACCAAGCCAGCTGCAATAATGCTTTCCCCAAAGACAATGTTGCATATCATATTTCAATGAGTGAATCCACTATGGTCTTAAAAGCTTGTGAGAGGCCAAGGTTTAATTCTTGGTCTTTCCCTGTCTGAAGAAAAGAAAAGTGGAAAAACCCAAAGATGCATGGAAATAACCAGTTCAGTGAACTAACTGACCACACAAATGTCAAGGCACTTCATCCCAAGACTAGAAGAACCAAATGGTGCCTGGCCACTACAAATGACTGTCCTGAAAAGGATCACATTAGAAAGTCCTATTAGAAATGAATGGGAGACATGGAAGAACACACCAGCCTGTGTGACCACGTGGTCCCGAAAGGATGAGTTATCAGGCATCAAAGAACAAAAAATCATATCATTGGCTGCACACCTCCATGATACGATCGCCGAGGACAAATGGGTGTATAAGCAAATGTGGTGAAGAAAGCTGATGGTGCCCAGCTATCAAAAGAGATCGTGTCTGGAGTCTTAAAGGTTTGAAGGTGAACAAGCAGCCATCTAGCTCAGAAGCAGCAAAGCCCACATGGGAGAAACACAACAGCTTGTGTGATCAGAAGGTGCCAAAGGGATCAGGTTTAAGGCATCATCAAAAAAAAATCTTACAATAGTGAATGAAGGGGGAAGTGCAGAGTAGAGGCCCAAAGACCATTTGTCGGCTGGCCACTGGAGATTCCCTCACAGAGGAGTCTTGGGGAGGAGATGAGTCAGTCAGGGTGCGATGTAGCACCGATGAAGAATACAGCTTTCCCCCAGATCCTAAATGCTTCCTCCCCCCCCCCCCCAACTACCATGATCCGAATACTACCTTGCAAGTCTGGATAGAACAGAGGTTGTACACTGGTGTATATAGGAGCTGGAGGCACAGGGAATCCAGGGTGGATGATACCTTCAGGACCAGTGGTGTGAAGGGCGATACTGGGAGAGTAGAGGGTGAGTGAGTTGGAAAGGGGGAACCGATTACGAGGATCTACATGTGACCTCCTCCCTGGGGGATGGACAACAGAAAAGGGGGTGAAGGGAGACTCTGGATAGGGCAATATATGACCAAATAATAATCTATAAATTATCAAGGGCTCATGAGGGAGGGGGGTTGGGGAGGGAGTGGGGAAAAGAGGAGATGCAAAGGGCTTAAGTGGAGAGCAAATGCTTTGAAAATGATTAGGGCAAAGAATGTACAGATGTGCTTTATACAATTGATGTATGTATATGTATGGATTGTGATAAGAGTTGTATGAGCACCTAATAAAATGTTTTAAAAAAAGAATTAAAAATACTATGATTCTTTGAGCAAAAAAAAATGAAATGAATTAGAGAAAAAAATGTGGAATAATACTATACACCCCCCATACACACACACACACACACACACTCTCTCTCTCTCTCTCTCTCTCTTTCTGGAGAAACACTGGTGGAACCTCTAAATATGTGGACCTCCAAGTGTGGAAATGCTCTCAGCCCCTTTGGTCAATATTCAGTAAAAAAAAAATTCAAGTCTATAAGGGAAATAATACTATTGAGGGATAAATACCTTAGAATAATGAACTACTTGAAATAAAAGGAACAGCATTTATACATGAGCAAAGTACAGAAAGGTCATGAAAGAAAACCCAAAACAAACTCACTACCATCAAGTTTATGCCAATTCATGGAAATCCCCCACGACAAGGTAGCACTGCCCACTGTAGTTTCCTAGACTGTAAGCCTTTGTGGAAGTAGAAATCCTTGTCGTTTTCTCACTAGGCAACTACTAGTGGTTTTGAATTGCTGATCTTGCAGTTACAGTTCAATGAGTAACCACTGTGTCACAAAGAAGACCAGAAATAGTAAATGCAGGGAAGAAGTGGGATACATGGTATTTCATTGTAGGGATTGAAACCAATGAGACAGAACAAAGCATGTATGAATTATTTTATGGAAGACTGATCTGTTCTGTAAAACTCACCCAATTCACCATAAAAAGTCTGAAAAAAAATGAACACATAAAAAGTCTGAAAAAAAAAAGAACACCATTAAAAAGTCTGGAAAAAAAAGAAAAAAAATACTGAATTATTTAGAGAAGGACATTTAAGGAGATGGAAATACCAACGTCGGGATGTTTTATATCTAGACAGAAACATTGAGAGATGAGCTTCACCTTTTAATAGCTTTGTTCAATAAATGGTTCTATAATTTTTCAGTGACATTGTTTCAACTACCTTCATGTGAGTGTGTGTATATATAAAATCCAGAATTAGTAAGCAGTATCTAATCAAAATTACATCATTTAGCACTGAGTTTTAGTTTGAAAAGGAGTCCTGCCAAAGCTATCTGGTAAGCATTGGCCTGCTAACCACAAGGTTGGCATTTCAAACCCACCACTCACTCCACAGGAGAAAGATGAGGCTGTCTGCTTCTACGGGATATAGCTTTGGAAACCTACACAGGGCCGTCCGTCATGCTTCAGAACTCACCCCTGACAGGGGGTTCAGTTTAAAATCACATCAATCTCCTGTCAAAAACCACACTGAGTTTGAGAATATGGTGTGGGGACCACATCAGACCTTCTCATGCTTCAGTAGGGGGAGGAAAACCCAGCTGCACACTAGGCCAAGGGCAAGTGCAGTAAGACAAGACGGACAGGCCTCCACGTCTGAACTCCAGACACGACTGTTCTTGCTGTAGCACGCCGCTTCTTGGCTAGGTTGAACAACACATTGCAATGATCACAAGAAACTCACAGACAATATTCACATCTATGGGCTTTCTTAATGAAGGTCACAGGTTACCAGAAATCAAGATCAGGAAGTATTAAAGAGAGTCATTTGTCCTCAGCAGCCTTGTCTGGCTCTGCTCCTTAGCTTCCTAGGCTCTGCGGGTGGGGAAGCCCCTGCTCTGCCTCAGTCTCAGTATTGTTCTTCTGTTCAACCTTATGGGATCAGCCCTGCAGACAGAGATGCCTGTGAGGCCTCTGCCACTGAGGCAAGGATCTCTTGAGGTGTGCCCAATGGCTCTTCTCTGCACTTGAGATCTCTGTTTTATACCCAGAGGAATTGCAAAACTGACCCCTCGTTGCCAGCAAGTTGATGCCGACTCATAGCTACCATGTAGGACAAGGTAGAACTGCCCCTGTGGATTTCTGAGATGTTAACTATTCACAGGATCAGAAAGCCCCTTCTTTCTCCCAGAAAAAAAATGACCAACTCCCTTCGTTAGTGCTTCGCACACCTTATTTACACCACCCAGCCAGTCGTTTGGTGGGAGTTATATAGGCATAAAAAGAAGAGCCATGAGAAAGCCTTGGTTGTGTAATTGGTGGCATTGCATCTTGGGCTTTGATCTGAAGGTCAACGGTTTGAAACCACCACCTGCTCCGCAGGAGAACAATGGACCTTTCTAGTCCCATAAAGAGTGACCATCTCAGAAACTCACAGGGACAGCTCAGCCCTGTCCCACAGGGTTGATTTGAGCTGGCATTAACTTGATGGCAGTGAGTTTGATTTGGAAGTAATTTCACTTTGCGACAAGGTTTGAGCCACTAAATTCTCTTTAAGATATATTTGTTTTCTAATGCAAATTTTGAGAGAGAACTGGATATCTTTCAGAGAGAATCAAACATGCAAGTAACTTTTGAAATGTTTCTTATGCAGAGATGTCATATGTACCAGTAAAGATTTAATGCATAATTCTGTCTTTACTTTATTATCATAAAATGAAGAAAGAAAAAAATGAAGAAAATACACTGTTCGGGCAATTAAACTTCACAAAATCCAGGAAAATTCTGATTTGAATCTAAGTCTTACATTTAACTACATTTCCTTGGCCATTATTTGACCTCTTGATGCCTTTAAAAATATTTTTTTAGTTTGTTTTGTTTCCTACTGCTAATGTAACTTTCTAAAAATACCTACTTCTATTTCTAAATGTGTCTTAATACCTTTTTATGTAAAATCGGTGTAGCAATAGTATCAGGCACATAGGGAGGTAGTAAGATGAAAAGTGATCATACAGGGAAAATCACTTATATCAGATAGTGATGTATGGTGAAGAAACATTAAGTGGTAGAAATTATTTTCATTATTGCCTTATACCAGGCACCATACTGAGAGCTGCAAGTCATAGAAACAAAATAAGACAAAGCAAAATTTCAAACCAAAAGAGAAAACATCAACAAACACCAAATTTTCCCTTCATGAGCTAGTCTATGACTTTAGTGTCCCGTTGATGTGTTGGTGATTAGAAATGATTTAGAGCAGATGGGATTCCATTAGCATATTATGTTGGTGTTAGGTGTGAACCTGTTGGTTCTGATTCGTGCTTACCTATTGTACAATAGAAGAAAACACTGCCCAGGTCTCGCTACTATCAAAAGCATCATGGCTGAGCACAGGAAAACAGCCAGAGTATCAATTTATCTCATTGATAGTCACTGTGGCTACCACCACTGTTTCTCCTGCAATTATTTTTGGTGACTATTTTTTTCTCTTCATGCATAGTTGTATCCTGAATACTATACATTTTTCAACTTATTTAGTTTTCAAATAATTTTGTTATACTTATTATAATACATGTAAGTTTCTTATGAATCTATTATATTTTTAAAGCAAAACATCATATGCCTTTAATATTTTAAAAAGCATACAGTGGGTTGAAAACTAAATTAGAGAATGAATATATACATATATATAAATTGACTCATTAACTCAGTCAGTAATTTGAAATGTTCTACGTTGTGCTGGTCTTTAAGAGATGAGTATGAATCCTTTTTTAATAAACATTATTGAGGAAGATATACAGAATGTGCATGTCTATAAAGGTATATAGAAAAAGAGTCGAGTCTGCCCCTGGTTGCAGCCCCTGGTTTTCTAAATACTAGTTTTCTCAGCTATTCGGATCAAACATAAGAATCTAAAGAGAAAGCACATACAGTATGTCTCTCAACATGCTATGAAAGCACATGATTTACATCAGTCT
Source organism: Tenrec ecaudatus (assembly GCF_050624435.1). NCBI lineage: Eukaryota > Metazoa > Chordata > Mammalia > Afrosoricida > Tenrecidae > Tenrec > Tenrec ecaudatus. Next base: position 29,774,384 of record NC_134533.1, on the reverse strand, counting down.
TGTGAATACAGATTGAAATGAGCGAAGATTTTGGTGGCTTAAGTTAAATCACTCAGAACCTAGGACAAGGGCTTTGTAAAGTGCTGGAGGATAAAAAATCCCCCAAGTGTTCAGTTTTCCTTTAATCATGACATGTGGGGAGGTGACTATGTGTTATTGTTGCTGATAATATAGTACATGAGTTAAATGGAGCTGACAGAGGATTTTATTGATTCTTTGATTGGTGTCAAACTGCATGAAAGGAAAAAAATGAAGACAAAGGTAAATATTTTGAAAAATGTAGAAGAAAACTTTGTATACACTATTCTGCAGTAACAAAAAGCACATGCAGAAGAGAAACAATCTGGCAGATGTAATGGTGGTAGTAACAAAATAAGTTTTAAACCACAAAGTGGCTGTAAAGATTAAATGTGTTAATAATTTTGAAGTCATTATTAATTATAGGCAGAACACATAAACAGTTATGATGCTGTATGATGGCAGAAGAAGTTATATGACAGACATGTTATGAAAAAGTGGGCGAGAGAAAGCATTCCAGGCAGAGAGAGGACAGTATTTGCAAAGGCATATCAAATTCAGTCAGTATTGCATTTTCATCTTTGAACACTTAATTAAAAGTTGTAGAAGAGGCATCACCGGGCAAATTGAAAGCAATGTTTCTTAGGGTGGGTCTTCTATCTATGTCTTTGTAACTCTCATCCAATGAGTGCCCGGAAACATGAGAGCAGGGTAAAAGACATCAATGGAAGAGATTGATCACTTTTGCCAACGTACTAGTCATCGAAGTGAGCGGGAAATGAGACACCCATGAAGGAAGAAGGGCCGTCCTTAGAGTTTATGCAAGATCCCTGCCTGAAGTGGGGGAGAGAGCTGAGATCGTGGAAACTGAGGCGCTGGTGTCCTTAGAGAGAGCAAAGGAGTCACCATTGAGACCATGAGGCAGAGCTAGCTGGGCCCTGGGACAAGGCAGAGGCTGAGCGACCATAGGGCTGATAGATTCAGACCTAGAGAAAGACATGCCTGGCTTCCATGGCTGAGAAGAGGCACTGTGGACAAAAGTGATGTCTCCTGAATATTTTATAACCTTCAGTTTCCCTAATGAACCTCATAATTGCGCTCACAGTTATTCCCTGTGAGGCTTGTGTGGCCATTGCAATGGATTATCATATCCAGTAGAGTAGGGCCCTGTAGAAAGGGATGGCTGGTGTCAGAATACGTGACAGAAGGCTAGGATGTGAAGGCATGTGTGGCCTCTGTCAACTGCTCTTGAGAGGTGTGGAGCTTGATTCTCCTTCTCCGCTGTGTAGGCCATGGGAGCTTAGATGGGTCCTCATACTTCAGCGCATAAGCTGGAGCTTATGTAATGTAGGGGTATGTCATGCTTACCAGAATAAAGAGCTTGAATAGTGTTTAAGGGGGAAAAACTCTTAGCTGAACTTATTTTATCCTTGGAATTATATTGTATTTTCATCTCAACCTTGCCTTTTAGTCAGTTACCATCCAGTTTAGGATAATTTTGAGGTTGATATCTGGTAGCTATCCTTCAGCACCCTCAGCTACCCAATGAACGATAAGCTTCATCAGCCCCTGAAACATAATCGAACCCTGGAAAGAGAAATACACTGAAGTCAGAGCCAGGAGCCCAAGGAAATCCTTATCTGACGGGGACCAGCATTCAAAAGAACAAACAGAGTAATTATTCCGAAGCCAAGGTCCTCTTGAAAGGATAGAATTTTTGTGAAACATTAATAATTAAGCAGACGAAGGTTCCCTGAAATTAAATTTCTCCAAAGAGAAGACTTGCAAAGTAGCCCATGGTTTCTCGCAGATTGTGGAGGAGAATAATACTTTTCACAAGTATACAAATGATGGTTTAGCACAGGTTGAGTAGCGAGCAGAATAATAAAGCCTTTCATCAGATTGGCAAGTACCAGCCCTTTGGCTGGGGCTGGTCTTCAAACATGGCCCCGGGAGCCCCGGGAGCGTCACAGCAGTGACTGGAAGATCAGCAAGGCAACTGGAGCAGAAGGTTCTGTTCCCCGGCTCACTCCATTCTCAGCTTGAAGAAGGCTTCTTTGGCTGTTTATCTGGAGGATTCCACATAGACATTTGCTTGTAAAAAGGGGTTGGAGCCAAAAAAGGGTTTTAAAATCAACCTCTGTATAGAGTCATTTTAACATCTTTTCTAAATGCATCTCATCCAATTAGGTGATTAATACCTCCATCACTGTTCACCATCCAATGTGCTGATTGTTTTTTCTGGGGTAAGAATTTATACACATTGTTTAAAAAAACATTTTTGGGGACTCTCACCACTCTTATAACATCCTGTACATTAATTGTATTAAGCATATTTGTACATAGGTTGCCATCATCATTTCCAAAACACGTTCTTTCTACTTGAGGCCTTGGTATAAGGTCCTCTTCTTTTACCTTTTCATCCCTCCTCTACCCTCCCACCCTCATGAATCCTTGATCAATTATATATTGTTATTTTTATTTCATATCTTACACCTTCCATTGTCTCCCTTCACCCACATGTTGGTTAATCATTCCCTTCGGAGGAGAGAGCATACATCTAACCTTGTAATAGGTTCCCCCTTCCCTCTCCACAACCATCCCCCTATGCTGGTGACATGATAGTGGAATAGGAGAAAGGTGAAAGGAAATAGAGGAAGGAAGTAGGAGGCAAGAGCTATTAATAGAGGTATAGCTATAGGCATGTACCTATATAAATATGTTAATTCATAATGAAGGGGATGGAGGCCAATGTACATATATTTATATGTAAAGAATAAAGATAGCAGATGAACTTTGAACCACTGCTCAAGGCTGCGCTTAACACAAAAATACTTTGTTATAATAACCTGGTGCTCTTTGATGCGCATCTTCCTGAAATGATCACTGAAAAAGTGGGTGCATGAGCAGAGGTAGTGAAAACAGCAGATGGTGTCTGGCTATCAACAGATATAACATCTGGGGTCCTAAAGGCTTGAAGTTAGACAAGCAACCATCTAGCAGGGAAGCAAAAAAAACCTACATGGAAGAAGCACACCAGTCTGTGTGGTCAGGAGGTGTTGATGGGATCAGGTATCAGTTATCAAAGGATCCAAAACAAACAATTACATCGATGTGAATGAGGGGGGTTGGAATGGAGACCCAGAGTCCATCTATATACAATTGGATATCCCTCCACAGAAGGGTGAGAAGGAAGGGATGATTCAGCCAGGGTGCAGTGTTCATTCTTCTAGCTCCTGAATGCTTCCACACACCCCACTACCATGACCCAGTTCTACCTTACAAATCTGGCTATCCCACAGTACACATATTGGTGCAGATCAGCGCTCTTAACACATGGAATTCATGACTGATAAACCTCTCAGGAACAGTTATAAACATTTTTTAAGAAATAGATCATTGAATCATGGTTTGAGTCACTTGGGAGGCTTTGCTAATATTGGATTGTCTCATTTACAGGTTTGGGGTGGCTGATTTTCAACAGTGAGGCTTCAACTGAGAAGACAGCGACAAAATGAATATCTGCTCCGAAAGTCTCTCCTTCTCCAGGACATTACCTCAAGCCTCCCTCAGGGCAATTACAGCTAACCAGGGGTTAAACTTAAGGCATACGTTCAGAACAGCCACAGTACCACTTTTAACTCACTTCATTGATCCAAACAAATCATACGTCAAGATCAGCCAAAGAGTCAGAAGATTTTCACCACAAGATCAGAGAGAACTATAAAGTTTCGGAGCCCAAAAAGAGGTAATGAGAAAATGCGTTGCTTCCTTACATTTGTGTAAAAGTAGGGGCGTGATCTAGGTTTTGTAAAGCATATTAAAGTGCATTTTGGGAGGGGTGGAGACAAAAGGCAGTGGGGAATAAAGTCATACTTTCTCTCATTCAGCTTTCACTGTTTTACTATGAATTGGATGAAGATTGACTGAATGAATTGGCTCTCCACTTAGTAATTCATATACATGTTTTAATGTCTTTGATTCCAAGTCCCTTAAGGTAACACACTTGTTCCTAATCCCAGTTCCTCCCTGCATGATCTCTTTCCATTCGTCCTCTTCCAAGATACCTGGGCTGTGTCCCAGGGACAGTGCTATGCCTTTGATTTCAAAGGGTTATTAAGGACTGTAGAGCTCCCTAGTGTTATTTTTCACTTTATAAATTAAACTTGATACCAAAGCAAAGAATGGGAGGGGGGGAGGAGTGTCCAGATGTGAGTTCATTTCTGGGCCACTGGTGACTAAGAGCCATGGTGTTGGGGTTACACAGGTCTCTATCTGACTAGTCAGTGTAATCTTTTGTATGCGTTTGTGTTTTTTCTACATTTTTTTCCCTCGCAATCCAGGATCTTCTCATGTGTTTCCTTTCAGAGCAGTTGGTGTTGGTAGCCAGGTACTATCTAGCTGTCTGGTCTCAGAACACTAGAAGGTGAGATTCACTTGTGGTAGTTGTACAATCTGTTGGAATTTGAGAGGATTGGGAGTGAAGGGGTGGAGTCCAGCCTGTCAGGTTGCAGCTTAATAACCTCGTTTGTAGACATGATGGAGATAAATAATTCACTGGAGGCAGGAAAGACTCGCTCTCTGGGTGACATTGCAACTGACAAGACACATGGAGCTATGCTAGAGCCCTGGAGCTGGAGAAGTCATGTGGAAACACCTGCTTACATTGCCACTGGATCCACAAGACTTTGCACCCACTGGCCTGTGATCTTCCTGCCTTCGATATCATTGTATGTGTTTCATGAGTCTGAAGAGGACTTCATATATTGGCATTAGACATATAGGCTAATATCCAACTTATGGACTTCATCTGGACTGGGCTGGAATGTCTTTTTAATCTACAATTACTTCTTCATATACAGCTCTTTCTTATACACATATGAGTATCTATGAATTTGTTTCTCTAGTCAACCCGGACTGACACATCATTTGATCCATGAGTCTACTGGACTAAGGGTTTCTGTGGTTTTTAAATTAATTTTCTTCTCTCTCCTTTCATTTGGATGGAAAGAGACCAATCATTGCACCTTAGATGTAGCTCACAGGTTTTGAAAACCCAGTCATTATACACTACAGGATGATGCAGAATGTTGTTGGGGGGACAATTGTTCTTGAAGTCTGAGACCCCAGATTCCAAAACTCATTTCTTCCAAATGGTTGGTTACATCAAGAAGTCTTTCTAGCTTTTCAAGATGGATGCCCTACTATCTTCATGGACATATTTGCAACATAGGAAAATACATTACGTGCGTTGATTTAAAGAGAATCATGCTGCCTCCTCACACATGGTTCTCTTGCCAGGTTGCAGCTAATGTAAATTGAAGGAAAAGTATTCTTGATTCCAGGAGAGAAATCCACATTATGCATGCTCACTCACTCTCCCGCATGGCCATCAATTCATTCCGACTCATGGTTGCCCACAGGACAGGGGAGAAGTACCCCTGTGGGTTTATGAGATTGCACCTCTTTATGGGAGTAGAAAACCCTGATTGTCCCCTGTGGAGTGCGGGTGAATTCAAATCGACACACTTGGACTTACTATCCCAATGCTACATCGCCAGGGCTCCAGCCCTGTGCACGCTACTTCCCTGTATTTACTGTGGCTGGAGCGCTGAGATGGCTGTGGAGGTCATGTCTGCATCGATTTCCTAGTCTCATCATTCGGAGCTCATTTCTATACACAGACAAGTGCTGCCAAGAAAGTTAGCCTCTGGTTGGAAGGCGTTTCGGATCATTGACGGGACTTTAGGTTCCTCTTGTCGTGCACAACAGTCAAAAACTGTCTGCAAGCAGCAGAGAGCCAGTGGCAAACAAACAGCAGACAACAAAAACCATCAAAGTGAAGAAAACCCGAATGCGAGGAAAGGCACTAAAATTAGTGATGCCAAACATGGCTCTTTAAATATCCAGTTGGCATGGAAGCCAACATCTAATAAAATGGAATTTTTGTCAGTGTGCCAGGGATTTACTGCAGCGTTTTCAGTTCTTCAATTATGTAATTAAAATGATAAACCAGCACATAAAAAAAGAATGATAAAAAAGAATTACAGAAACAAAGATTGGGCAGCTGGAAGAAAAATCATCCTTGGTAGATTTGGTTAATCAGGATAGCATTTGGTTTGTAATAGTTAATTAAGTGTTGTTTACATAACTTTTCATTTGGATGTCAAATACCTTCAGCTGAACTTGCACTTTCCCCAATGTACACAGGGAGCTATCAGTAACACACTGTTCTCCGTTATCTTCGTGTTATGTGATTTTTATATATGTCCTATGTAAAAATTTTTTTTCAAAGCATAGTGACTGGAATGCATTTTCAGACATGAAAAATCCTTCCCTTATCAAATAGCTATGGTGCCTCTATTCTTAGAGCACAGATTTGGAATATTTTTTTCTGACTTCTACTGACATAATACCTTATTTCTGTTTTATAGTTATATCTCAGTGTCTCCAAGAACAACACACTGGCCAAATACAAAACATAACTCAATTGTTCTCCACCACCAATTTCCCCACAAACCTTTCTAGTTAAACATGAAGTTCATTATTTCAATAAATAATAACACTTCCATCTATCTAGTATCCTTGTCAGAAATCTATGTGGAATTAGACAGTACCTAGAGAGGACATTTGAAAAACAATAATTGGAAGAGAGTGTGTGAAAGGTATATACGTAGATAGAAACTTAAAGCATGGGAGTGAATCCTAACTAATTTCTACCAATCTCCATGCTCACATGGCATTTAGTGTTGAAGTTTAATATCCTGAGAGAGTACCCAAATTTCTCTATTTCTCTCTCTCCATCCCTATGATCCAAGACTTAAATCCTTAAACACACACACACACACACACACACACACACACACACATTTCTCTTCCAATGGATCCATAAAGTCATCTATTATTTCTCCACAACCTCCAGGTTCAGATTTTTTTTTTAGTACAAATCTTATTCATGCTCCAACCTGTAACACTGTTTTCCTTCAAGTCATCTTGCCTTTCAGCAAGCAAGGTTGTGTCCTCTCTATATTGCTGGTTGCTAAAGAGGTTTCTGCCAATCCTGATGTCATATTCTTTGCCGTACAGTCCAAATTCTCAAATTATTTGCTCAGCATGTAAATCAAAGAAGCATTGCCAAAGGTTACAACCCTGTCATGCAACCTTCCTGCCTTTAAACCATGCGGTGTCCCTTTGTGCTTTGTGACAGGCTGCCTCTTTGCCTGTGCATGAGTCCTTCAAGAGCACAAGGAAGTATTCTGGAATTACCATTTTTACAACCGTATCAATAATTTTTTATGGTTCACACAGTTGAATGCCTTTGCATAATTAATGCACAGGTAAACATCTTTCTAATATATTTTGCTTTCAGCCAAGATCCATCTGACATCAGCAGTGGTCTCCCTGGTGCCACGTTCTCTTCTGAATCTACCCTGAATGTCTGGCAATTCGCTGCGCATGTATTGCTGCATCTGATTTTTAATTATCTTAAGCAACATTTACATATGTTTGATAGTAATGATTTTTTAAAAAACATATAAAAAGTTCCACATGATCTGATACCCTTTCTTTACAATAGATACAAGTATAAATCTCAAATAGATGTCTTCTAATTTCTTGGGATAAATGAATGAACATATCTACTGTTCTATTCGTTTGTTGAAATATTCAATTGGTATTTTGTTAAATCCTAGAACCTTGATTTTTGCCAGTTTTTGCAGTGTAGCTTGGGATTTTTCCTTCAATATAATATCTTGATCATATTTTGTCTTCTGACATGACTGAATGTTAACCCTTTAAGTAGCTATCAGACTCAGTTGAACGCCAAAGTCAAATGATCATGACATACCTCATCATATCACACCCTCTGTATATATATGCTATATTTATATGTAAATATTACAAAAATACCCTTACATATCTATATGTATATATTGAAATTAGTTGATGACTACATAGATATATGAATACATGACTGAATGACACATTAGTTTTGGTAAGACTGCAAATTTATAACAGACAAACGTGGGCCCTAGTTGAAAGTGTCTTATCATGGAGGCAGCCTGCCTTCAATTCCCATTACAATCACTCCTTTTCAAATGTAGGGCTGGCTAATGACACACAAGCTGAATCTCCAGCATCCTGATTGTGAGTGGTAGTTTCGGAAGTCTGAATGAGTCTTTGACACTGTGGAATACAATAAAGGTTCCAATAAAGCCACACCCAACCATGCTGTGAAATCAAAGGGATGGATTCTCTTTTGGAATCTCACAAATTATTTATTGCTTTTAAAAATTTCATCTAGTGAAAACACATGCTTTAGATAAATCTACATACAAAAAATCTTGAAATATAAGGGGGTACCCCCCCAAAAGACAGAAAAAGCTGCACCTTACAGAACATTCACAGTACTCACAGTTCCTGACCAGGTGAGCAGCCAGCAACTCCCTCGGAGGGAGTGTGCCCAGTGGCATTGCCTGGGGAGGTGTCTTCTGGTCACAGTGATTTTTTTCATAAAAGCAGTTTCACTGGAACCTCATTTATTGTGATGGTCAATTTAAAGGAACAGCATGAGGCTGTGAAATTTTGTTTCCTGATCAGGAAAAATGCTGCAGAATCTGTTGTGATACTCAAAACAGCTTACAAGGAGAGCACTATGGGGAAAAACTCAAGGGTACGAGTGTGTTTTTTTGGTTTCAAAAAAAGGAATACATCGATTGGTGACACACCTCATTCTGGATATCCATCAACTTCCTGAGTGGATGAAAATGTCGACATGTAGTGTGTATTTGGAGTTCATTCCACCAAGTCAGACTATTAATGAAGCTTTCTACTTGTAGGTTCTGAAAAGATTGTGTAACAGTGTGAAACAAGAATGGCCTGATTTCTGGCAGACAGGGGAGGACTGATTTTGCCACCATGATAATGCACCTGCTCATGCAGCCATCTCAGTGCACCCTTTGTTGGCAGAGAAAAAAAAACCCCAAACAGCATCTATCTCTTTCCCCATGCACCTGACTCACCTGACCTTACCCCATGCAACTTATTTGTGTTTCCATGAATGAAGAGGGCAGGAAAGGACAGTGGTTTGATGATGTAGGAGAGATGAAGGAAAAACAAGGGAGGTGCTGTCAGCCATGCAAATATGTGCGTTTGAAAAATGTCTCCACGGATGGAATCACAGATTTTTGACAAATGTATTAACTGAAATGGAGAGTACTTTGAAGGTGATGAGTTTGTTTTTGTAATAAATAAATAACGTAGATTCGGGGAAAATCCAGTTATTAGGGAGCACCATCATATATATATTTGTATCATCATGTCTTTTAAAAGGCATTATCTTTGCTTTAATTTACATATTTTGTCTAATTTTATATCTATATATGTTTAATTTTTTCAAAGAAACATTTTTACTATAAAAATATTTGAAATTGAAATATTAAAACTAATGAAAAATTAATCTGACTGTAATTTTCATGGATTGGTGCCTTCAATGTGTTTTCTCCTTCTAGCAACGCATTGGACAATATAACAAAATTCTTCCTGGTCCTGCCTCCACCATCACAATGATTATTTTTGACCCCATTGTCACAGCCACTGTGGCTAATCATCACCGTGAAGGATTTCTTAGGTGTAGAATAATTCTACTGTTCCTAAAAGACCCTCATTTCCATGGAATTAGTCAAATTCCAAATCCAGAGTCAGTGAACTTGTATCGGGTCAAAATTAAAGTATGTGTAGCTTACACAAACACAATTTTCATGAACAATGTCATTCATTCAAGCTGCAGACAGACATACTGCCATTTACTATTGGATGCATTCCATCATAGACACAATTGAAAGTGTGTTAACATTGGGGTCACTCTTCATCAGTCAATTTGTCACACTGCAATGACTTGTGTGATGCTGCCTTGCGGGGAGTGATTGCTGGCTTGTTGTTAGGTGCTATGTACAACCAAATTGGACACTGCACAACCCTGTGCTCTCTTCACAATGATAGTGTTTGAGGCCTTTGATGAAGCCACTGTGTCAGTCCAACTTGTTGAAAGTTTTCCTTGTTGCCTCTGTTCCTCTACTAAGCATGATGTCATTCTCCGGGGATTGGACTCTCTGCCATGTCCAAAGTGCATGAGGACTAAATCTTGCCATGCATTCTGGCTGTACTTCCTCCAAGACAGATCTGTTTCTAATATACTGACATGGTGATGTCCCATTTATTTTGGCAAGGAAATATTTAATGGCCCCATATTGGAAATACTACCTCTTGACATTCCATGGAGAGAATTTTCCTGAGGGGTGGGGCGTATTCCTGTCAAAGGGAGTAATTCCTTAGACCATCTTCTTGCTGCAAAGAGGATGAAAGCAATGTCTAAAGTGTATTTCCAAAGAGTGTAGAACGGATTTCATTTAGAACAGTTTAAGATTCAAGTATATTATTTAAGCGTCCTGGGCAAGAGAGCGATTGAGAGCCACTTGCATAGATTTTCCTACACACCTGGAAGCCATTTATAACATGTACTAATAAGAACTATGAATTCAGGGATTCTATTTCAGACAAGAGATTACAATGAAAAAAGCAAGGAAGAGAGAAAGAAATGGATCGAGTGATACAGGGAACTGAGATTTTCATCCAAATTAATAGGAATGATGGTCTGTTTTTCAAGAGCAGAAAATCAGACTGAGAGCTGTACTTTTGTACATATTGTGGCAACTTATGACTGAAAATTAACTATAATAAGTTATAATAACTATAATAAGATTGAATAGTATAGATTAGAGTTTATTGTGTCCCGTCAGCTTATTAGAAACATTCAAGAAACACTGGAGGAAAGTTGGGCAAATCTTATCACCATGTGCGAGCTCAGGGAGATCAGGAACAGCCCAAGCAATAAACAGCATCACTGATATATGTCAGGCAGTAAGCGTTTAATGTACATTAAATTATTTAATTCTCATAATAGTCATTAAAGATAGGTGCTATTAATATCTTCACTTCACAGTTGAAGAAACAAAGGCCTAAAGAGACTGACTAACATGCCTTTGGTCACATGGACAGCTAGCTGGGAGTCAAACCATCTGAAATATTTGTGGTTTAATAACACTCATTTGGTCAGATTTGTGCTCTCTGTTTGCTTGTGGAGGAGTTTTATTGTCTTACTATTGTCCTCTAGGTAAGTTCTCAACTTTGCAGCTGAGATTAGAACAAGGACATAGTCCAGACAGAATTTTTGCCTAGAGCAGGGTAGAACTCACACATACGTATATAAACACAGATACGCGCACACATACACACACATTCAAAATGCCACCAATTAGAGAGCTCTCCTTGGGATATAAGAAGTGGGCTGCCCTTCACACTTTAGGAACAACATAGATAAACCCAACATACTTACCCAAATGAACGGGAATAGGTCAAGTAACACAAATACAAAAATGGATTTGTTTTAAAGTACCTATAATAATATCCTATGAGCAAAGGTGATAAAACTGGTATCAAGAATTTCTCCCTTAACAATCTTTCATCTCAAGTCAGGTTTTCCAGTATAACAAAGTATTTATACAACACAGCAATAAAGGTTAATATCTATAATATTTACAAAGAAAGAGGACATTCCGCTGACAGGTCTTATTTTTCCTCTGGGTCTCAAAAGAAGTAGAAAATTATACACACTGTAGTTCTCTGCTCAATCAAACTTAAACTCCCCGTGATTAACTTCCACAAATATTTCTAGATAAATCATTCAGCATTGCTCTGAAGGCAACTAGCTACATCACCATGGCTGTCACCCCTAGAACCAACAGCTAAGAAATGGCAGATAGCGATTATAGAGACATGCTAATATATTTTGATGAATAGGATACCCAGAAACAGTGCCTGAAAAATGCAATATGGTTCATTCAGTCATACATCATCTACACTTGATGGCAGCGGATTTGGGGGAAATCTTACACACAGTCTCATTTTTAAAACATGTTGATGTTCGCAGTAGAATAAGGATGCAAACTAGACCCTGGTGATTTTCCTCTAAGACAGAGCTACCTGACATTGCAGGATTTGTTTTCCATGTATGCCATGAAGAAGAATATTTTCCTTCCGGGGTTTACTTATTCAGCAAACACTGAATGAGCGCCTGAAGTAAGTTCGAGACCGCAGCTTTGCACCCTTGAAGTGCGTACACAGGGCCCCATCGTGTTCTGAAAACGCACAGTGTCATTTGCTGCATCTTGGGTGGAGTTCAGGTTTCTGTTCATCTGGAAAATGCTAATGTTGTGGCCTTTTACCACACTTTGAGTAGCAAACATTTTTTTTCTTTTTTAAATCAATTTATTAGAGGCTCTTACGACTCATCACATCCTACATCCATCCATTGTGTCAACCACATTTTCAACTGAAATGTCTGATGACGATGTCTTTACCACTGTGGCCAATAGAGTAGCCAATAGACATCTCTACCTTTTCACCAGGGAGATGGAGCTAGGGTGACTAAAGACCTAGATTTTAAGATTTTATTTGATCTTATCAGTTAAATTAAGATAATGGCTGCATGTAGTTACTACTATGAGGTGACTTCAAACAATTTCTGAAACTATCGCTTTCCTCTACTTCCATATTCCATGAAGTTTTTGAAGCCCCAGGTATATTTTATAGAGCATTTTATACAGATGAACAACCTCACCACCTAATGGGTATGAAAATGGTCATCAAGCTCACTGGCATACGATGTGTGTCCAGCTTGACAAATATCAATATTTACCAAGGGCCAGGGAACACGGGAGAAGAAGAAATGAGAGGAAGTGACAGATGAGCAAATTCTAACAGAATACACTGCTCTTCCATTCTATGAACTCAAATGAAACGATAATGTCATTCTGTCAATATGGTCAGAGGATAAGCCAGGGGAAATGGAAGAGGAGAATGATGAGTTTTATAATACTTTCAGGTGAGGACTGCCCACAGAGACCCTTCCAAATAGGGGCCAGTGATAGAATAATGTCCAAAGACCTAGAAAGAGCTTTGGCTGCATATCGGTGGCTCATTGGGTTGCTAAGCACCAGGCCAGCCATTAGAAACCAGCAGATGTGCCAGGAGAGAAAGAGGAGCTTTCGACTCCCAGGAAGAGCTACTGTCTGGGAAATTCTCACAAGCAGCTCTTCCCTGTCTTATTGCGTCTCTATGAGCCAGCGTCGAATCCATAGGGGTGAGTTTTTTTAATAAGGAACACCAGATAACAAGACTGTTATTCAAATTTAGGAAATAACGAGTAATCCTAATTATAAGTTTGTAGATTCCTGATACAAATGGAATCATTTCATATTTAAACAAATCAGAAGCAGTATTCTTCCTATTTTACAGATGAGAGAAGACAATCTCAAGGGAATCTAATAGCGAGCCAAACGTGCATAATACACTAAATTTCATTCTTTTTTCTTTCTCCTACCTGGTTTCTCAGCCCGTCATACATTTTGCTTGGCCTTTTGTCTGATCACTTTTCAGAAACCCTTACTTTTCAACCAGCATCCTTCATTCAGGCTTCTAATATCCCCTAGGGTTTTTCAAATTAAATGTGAGATCTGATGGTGGAACTGTGACATTACTAATTGGTCATGGACTACCGAGAGACTCAAGCAGTGCAGGTGGGTAACGCATAACTCCATGTATAGACAAGCCATGCAGTTCATAATGTCTATTTTGGCAACAGCTGATCCTAAGCATTGGTGATCCCATAAGGCTATCGTACTCAAAATCCTACTTCTATGGAACCAACAAGAAACTCACAGTGAGCATCTTGTAGATGTTTCTGAGGCTGTAACCTTTATAGGACCAGGTAGCCCCATCTTTTTCTCAAGGAGCAGCTGCGGAGCTTCAACAACTGACCTTGCAGACAGCAGTCCAATGTTTATCAGATAGCATCTCAGGAACACTTCACATGCTAATGTTACTAGTGCTGCGAGGTGCCATCGAATTTGTTACAACTCAAGGCAATTCTATGTGCAGCAGAAAGAAACAATGGCCTGCCCTGCACCCTCTTCACAATTGTGTTTGATCCCCTTGTCAGAGATAGGCACTATGTCAATCCATCTTGTGGAGGGCCTTCCTCTTTTTCAAAGCCTGTTGACTTTACCAAGCTTGACGCCCTTTGACAGGTTCTGGTGTCTTCTGATAGCATGGCCAAAGTACAGGAGGCAACATTTGCAATCCTTGCTTCTAAAGAGCATTGTGGCTGTACTTCTTCCAGGACAGATCCGTTTGTTTGTTTGTTTGGCATTCCATAGTGCAGTCAATATTTTTATCAGTACCATAATCAAAATGCATGCATTCTTCTTCAATCTTCATTTTTCCATGTCCAGTTTTCACATGTATAGGAGGCATGTGAAAATACCCTGACTTGGGCCAGGCACACTTTAATCTTTAAAGTAACATCCTTGCTTTTCAACACTCTAAAAAATCTTATGCAGCAGATTTACCAAATGTAGTGGATCACTTGATCTCTTGATTTCTGCTTCCATGTGCATTGATTATGGATCCAAAAGAGCTAAAAACCTTGATAATGTCAATATTTTCTCCATTTATCATGAGGTTACCTACTGATGCAGTTGTGGAAATTTTGGTTTCCATTATGTTGAGTTATAGATAGTGACCGCTGCAATTTTTGATCTTCATCAACAGGTGTATCAAGTCCTCCTCACTTTCAGAAAGGAAGGTTGTGTGAACTGTATATCAAAATGCCATTGATAAGCCTTCCTCCAATCCAGGAGCAAATTCTCCTTAATATAATCCAGCTTCTCAGGTAATAGCTCCCAGTAAAGATTGAGTAAGCACTGTGAGAGGATACAAGCCTGACATACAGCTTTCCTGATTTTAAACCCTGTTGCATTCTTTTCTGTTTTCACAACTGCTTGTGGACGCTCTAGATCCATATAGGTTCTGCAGGAGTACAGTTAAGAGCTTTGGAGTTCCAAGTTTTCCCCAGGCTACCCATAGTTTTGGCTAATCCACATGATTGAATGCCTTTGCCTAACCAACAAAACATACGTGAACATCTTTCTGGTAGTCCATGATTCCTACCATGACCTATCTGGCACAGCAATGACATGCCTTGTTGACCATTCTCTTCTAAATCCATCCCAAATCTCTGCCGGCTTCCTGTCAATGTGCTGCTGCAACCAATGCTGAATGACATTTTATTGTATGTGTGATCTGTGAGATTGTTATAAAATTTATTCATTATGTTGGGTCACCTTCCTTTGATTTGGGGGAAAACATGGATCTTTCCCAATCCTTTGGCCAAGTAACTGTCTTACACATTTTTTGGCATAAACTAGTGCTTCCAGTACTTCTTCAGCTTGCGGAAACATTTCGAATGGCATTCAGTCACTTCAGGAGCCTTATTTTTGGCTAACATTCAGTGCATCTTGCAATTCTTCCTTCAGTACCAATGCTTCTTAATCATATGTTACCTCTTGAAATGGTTGAATGTTGACTAGTTATCCAGTTTCCTTACATGTATCATACATCATTCAATATTCTTCTGATATAATATTTCAGTATTGAAATTTGAGGCTTGATTTCTTTCATCAATTCTTTCAGTTTTAGATATGCTGAGTATATTTTTCCTTTTTAGTGTTTTGAACTCTAAGTCTTTGCTTATTTTATTATAATATTTTACTTTGTCTTCTTGAGCTGCCCTTTGAAATGTTCTGTTCTGCTCTGATGTCATTATTTCTCCCATTTGCTTTAGCTACTTTATGATTAAGAGCAAGTTCTAGAGTCTCTTTTGAAATCCACTTCAGTCTTTTCTTTCTTCCCCGTATTTTTAATTATTTTTGCTTTCTTCATGTGAGATGTTTTTGATGCCATCCCCTAGCTCAACAAGTCTTCTGTTATTAGTGTTTTTAATTTAGCAAATTTGTTCTTGCAGTGATCTCAACATTCAGTGGGATATACTCAAGGCCACATTTTGGCTCTTGTGCACTGGCTTAATTTTCTTCAATTTCAATCTGAATTTATATATGAGCAATTGATGGTCTGTTCCACAGTCTGCCCCTGGCCTCATTTTAGCTGCTGATAATGAGTTTTGACTACATCTCTTCCCACCGATGCAGTCAATTTGATCTCTGTATATTCTATCTGGAGAAGTGCGTGTGCACAATTGATATCTGTTGATAGAAGACATGTCTGATGAAAAAGCTATTAGTTTTACAAAATTCCATCATGCAATCTCCAGGTTCATTTCTATCATCAAGACGATATTTTCCAAATATTATTCCTTTCTATTTATTTCTAATTTTTTTCATTTAAAACATGCAGCTTGATGGCATGTTTGATCAATTTCAGCCTGAAGACGTTGATGGGCTTCTTCAATTCCTTCATTACTAGCTTAATGTTCTGCACTTACATGTGAATAAAAGTCTTATTGACTATATTTTTTGTATCCGATAAATATTATCCTATTACAGATAATACTGTACTTTAAAATAGGTTTTGAAATTCCTTTTTGACAATAAAAAAATGTCATTTCTCTTGAGTCAGTCATAGCAAGCCATATGATTTTCTGATGAAAAAATATGAGGACCAGACCATTTCAGCTCACAGACACCTACAGTGTTTAACTATATGTGGTCCATTTCATTTTTGAGGAATTCGAATTTTCCTAGATTCATATTTTGAACATTTCAAGTTGCAATTATTAATAGATGCTTACAGTTGCTGTTGCTTCTAATTTTGAGTCTTGTCCCAGGAGGAAATGAAAGTCCCAAAGGCCATGCTCTTGCCATGTCACGATGATTGATGACTTTGTGAGACAGCTCTTCCGCAATCATATTTGGAGCACCTTCCGACCCGAGGGGCTCATTTTCTGGCAACTTCTGACATCATTCTGCTGTTATTAATTTGATGTATCATATCTGACAATGTTTCACTGTTGATAATAAGGTGTTCCGAGGCTGGCGTGTTGCTGTGCTGCTAGAAGCTATGATACCGGTATTTCAAATAGGAAGAGAGTCACCCAAAGTGAACAGTCTTCAGTCGAGCTTCCAGACTAAGAACAGACTACCAAAAAAGGAATTGAATGTCTACTTCTGAGCAATAAGACACTGAACCCTCATGAATATCAGTGTAAGATTATAATCAACTTCAGGAATCCTGATCAGAAAATTAGACATGGCAAACACAGCAGCTTCCAGTATGCAACACGTATACTGTCTGTGTCACATCTCTAAAACAACTGTACTGCCAGGCATCTAGTGCGACGGCATATATACAACCTATAATATATATGTCTCGATAGTCCTAATAAAATATGATGCCACTGACTCATGTGTGTATTGTACTATAAATCATTTACTGCATAACAGTGTATCCTTCAACTCAGAGGTAAAAGCATTCAATCTCATGTATCTTGGATTTCCTGATTACTGAAGCGTCATCTCTCTCCTTAATTCTCTTGAAAATATTAAGGTGAATGTATCACAGCTTCAAAACACAGCAAAGTCAGTGACAGTGAAAGGAGCAGCTAATGGCTGAGGACAGCTAATGATTTAAAGGTTAAACAGAAGGACATTAAACAATGAAGCAGACTTATAGCCATCAAGGAGATTCTGACTCATACTGACATTATAGTACGGAGTAGAACTACTAATGTGGATGTCTGAGACTGTAACCTTTTATGGGTGTAAAAAACCTTATTTATTTACTTTTTTACCCCCATGGAGCAACTGTTTGGAGCTGCTGACCTTTAGATTGACAGCCTGACATGTACCCCACTCCACCCCCGGGCTCTTTATTAAACAACACGATGGTGAAAAATTAGTAAATGCTATTACTCATAATCTAGATAAGTCACAGTCAACAATAACGACAATCATCAAAAACAAAGCTGTTTCCAGATGCTGAAAGAAAAGAACAACAGGTCCACACGATGATGTTGTCTTCCTACAACATCCAAAATTACATATCACAGAACATCTCTTGGCTTTTAAATGATACATGACTGCATGAACATATGAACTGAAGTCAGAGAGTTTTGCTCTGAGGGCTCCAGTACATGCATGGAGGGATTTATTCCAAACAAAACATATTTCACCATGACCCTAAGATCAGTGGATGGCCACAGAGGCCGTCTCTCAGGAATGCACTTGATTTAGTCTTGACAGAGTGCCTTCAGAACAGGTCCAGTCCACACAGTGGCTTCGTAAAGAATCTGCTGGGCCAGGTAAATTCAAGGCAGACAGGTGAGGATAAGCGTAACTGGAACTCTTTGGGAGGATGCAGATTCTAAGGGGGAAATCTTGATAGGTTTTCTCAAAAAACACAGGACTATCGCAGGACTTCCTAAGACAGAGTTCTGAAGAAATTTGAAAACTGCTTTGGTGGGACAAAAGCCAGAAATGTGCCAAGGAATATTTTTGCCAATCACAAAGACCTGATCATTCTTTGAGGGGAGCAAAAACTGTCCTCGGGAATCCTCGCCTCGTGCACACTGCAGCCCTATGCTTGCATCTTCTGGCGTTTTTATTCCCCAAACTCAAAGAACATTTTAAAAGAACATTATTTCAGCCCCTCAATCATGGAAAATTGGCCTTTTTGACATGGCATACATACAATGAAGGGAACAGAATTCTTTGAGGAAGGTCAGAGAGATGGAAGCATCACTTTCAGATGTGTCTAGCCCTAAATGAAGAAGATCTAAAGCAACCATAGCTTCATGTTTTGATATTTCTGTTTAATAAAGGTTTGTATAATTTTGTAGCAATGTTTTTGAGCTACCTTTGCATATGTAACATGTTTCAAGGATTCTTATAAAAAATGGGAAAAGGGGGCTCTGTAGACCCTTTAAGAGGAGCTTATTCAGAAGCAAAACCATATATATATATATAAATTCTTCATATATATATATAAATTCTGCCCATCACTTACCACCCTTGAAATGCAATGATAGCTCAAAAACTGACTCCATACTTGGTGCCATGCTGGTCTCTTTTCTTTTAATGATGTCTCGATTGAATTTTCTCAGTGAGCAAATTGAAAGAGGATTTGCTAAGTGCCCATGCTCCTGACTCCTTGTGGGATTAAAAAACTCAGCTGAACTCTCCCTGCCTCTGTGAGGATCAATGCCACAGAGATTTCGCAATGGGAACTGGCCTCACAGGGCTTTTGATGAGTTGCGGGCAAGAGTGAGTCCAGCTGGCTCTGCCATGGATATATTGACACCCACGGTGCCTGCTCACAGCACTGAAACAGGAGATTGGCTTTCTCTTCTATTTTTTCCCTTCTTCTTCTTTATTTTTTTTTGTAAGTGAAGCTAGCAACTGTGACTCAAAGATTCTACAGCAACAGTTATGCTGAGCGAGATGGTGATATTTCACCATTATCATTTTCAATTACAACCAGATCCTTCCTTCTTAACTCCCAGGGCCCCAGGCCTAAAATGAACCAGGTACTTTCTGTCGGAGCAATGCAATAAAGGTTACTTGCAAGGAGAGTATGTGCTTTGTCTTTGTTGATGATATTGACTGGACCTGTAGGTTATTCAGCCTATTCACATTCATGAGAAGTCAAAAGAGAATACCTCTACTCAGCCCCATTCACTCAGCTTCCTTCTCTCCATAAAGGAGTCCCTATTTGTTGCAGAAAGGGGATAATCTGAATTTCGGAGCAGCCTCTAAAATCCAGTTCATCTGTCTTTCAGGGCTGCTGGGCATGAGAACAGGTGTACTGAGGCCGCGCAATGTCACTCTAACTAGCTATAGCTCCAACAGTTGAGGGCTAACGCCTAAGCAGAATCCAGCTTCCTGGGTTGCATTGGTTTCTTGAGTAGTATCCTTGCTTCATTTGCTTTTGAATACCTTAATGTAACACCCTTTCTCTCCCACAAGAAGCGTGGTGAGGCAAATGCTTGAGCACTGACAGCTAACTGAAAGGTCAGTGGTTTGGACCCATCCTGGACTGCACCATGAGAGAAAGAGGTTGCCCCCTGCTCCCATGAAGATTCACAGCTTTGGAAACATTACAGGGCAGCTCTGTGTGTCCTGTTTGGAGGACGTGAGTTGGAATAGACACAAAGGCATACGGTTTGGTTTCAGTTCTTTTCCATACCTGCCACATATTTAAGTGATCACTGGCAATTCATCTAAATTAGTGTCTCCCAAAGTGGGTGACACCACACCTTGGGGATGCTGGAACAAACCAGAGAACTGCAGACGCAGATATATACACGTTTTCCTGGATTTTGAGCTATAGTACCGATATTTTTAATTGCCAGCGGGAAGCTGAATAAATTTTTTATAAAGAGCTGTATGCCAAATAAGTTTGGGAACCAATGATCTACAGCCACCTTTATGTTTTAACATCTAGAGTCTTGCAGGATACAGAATGAATTTGTTTATTTATCAATCTCTAAGCTCAGAACAATTGTATGGCTATATGAAACCATACATTATTCATTGGGGACTTGAACCTTTGCAGATATAGTCACTTTTGTGATAAAGAATATGGAGACATAGATTAAATACCTGCTCTGTTCCGGGCACTGCTCTGGACACTGTAGAGATGCCAATATTTGCTCCATCAAGCGAGGTTGGAAGTCATCCCCATTTTGTCTGATACAGATACAGCGACTGAGGTGTGGAGTTGGGAAAGGAATCACCTCTCATGACACAGGGGTAAAAGCTGGTATTGAAACCCAGACTTTCAGACCTTATGGATGGCATTCACCTGTGCTGCACTGGGAGAAGTAGAAACAAAGGACACACATGACATTGACCTCTACAGGGGACATCATCATACGAGGGCTTTATACACAGTGCTCTTGGGGGACAGGACGGGCTTGAAATTGCAGTTACATATGATGCTGGTTATTTTTAGTCAGAGGTTCTGTGGATTAGGGTTGACCTGTTATAGCAGGAGCCCTGATAGCATGGTGATACTTTGGGCCATTGTCTTTGAAACCACTAGCCGCACCAAGAGAGAAAGATGTGGCTTTCTGCTCCCATAAAGAGTTACACTCTTGGAAACTCACAGGGGCAGTTCTACCCTGTCCTATAGGTCATTATGAATCAGCTTCAGTGGCAGTGAGCATGTTATTTTTTGTCACAGCTTTTGCATATTCTGAGTGGCAGTGGGGGTGATTGTTGTGCTGGTGAGAGTTTTTACAAGTCAATAGCAGTCAGAGAGTCTCAGCATGAAATGTATACAGAAAATGCTAACTTTTTACTCTTCCAAATAACACCACTGATCTCTTCTCCAAAATGAAACAAGATTAGTATCAACACAGCATTGTCATCCATAAACACATCAAGTATAGTCAAGCAAGATGTTGCTTGATTTATAACACTTTTTAAAAATTTTAGCCACAACTACCATATATGATAGCTATAATTATGATCCTCACTTTATAGACAGGAAAACCACTTCAGAAAGGTTGTGTAACCAGCCTAAGGTCACTCAGCTTGTAAGTGGTAGAGCAGAATTCAAACCCAAGTTGTTTACAACCTGCTTCTGTTCTCTGAATTTTAGATGGGAAGTTCTCAGTGAATGGTTCCATACTTCAGGGTCCTGAAGACACTCTGGAGAATTCTAAAATTGGAAAAGTATGTGCTCATAATTGCACTCACTACGTTATTTTGCCTGTTTAAATACACTGGAGTTTTCACTAATAATGCAAAAGATACTGCAGGTAAAATTACTGATACCTTAACAGAAATCAAGGCAGTGGACCAAACCAAGTAGTAGTCATTGGAATTTTGAACTCCTATACTTGCAGCTTAAAAAAAAATCTATTTCACTTAAGATCATCCTTAAATACTAAATATGCTGAGAAATCTTCATTCAAATGATAGAATTGCACCATACAATGAAATCATACAAAGGAGTGGGAATTCTACAATATGAATCTTAAAAGATATGACTGTGAGCATAAACATTTAAAAGAGTTGTGGTAGTTTGGTTATTGTGACACCTGGCCAATAGGACCATGTGGAATTAACCAGGTTTCAGTTTGATTGGAGGGCAAAGAGATAAGTGGTTATGCAACACACAAACACACACACACCCTGCTTTCTCTTGCTCTCTGGTGATCCAAGCATGCTAGCGTGTGCTGTTGCGTTAGCTAGTTCTCTGCCTCTACCTGTGAGCTACACTACCTCTGGGCCAAGCCGACCTCAAGCTAGAGCTTGAGGTTACTTTGAGACCTGCTTCATCACACTGTTGGTGTACGCATTGCTTGAGCTTGAGGCTCCTGGATCCTGTCATCTTGCATTGTTTGCATTAGACATCCCATTTGGACCTGCTTTGCTAAGCTTCTGAGCTACTGACTGTTGGTGACTCACCCTACTTCTTGCTGCCTGTGGAAAAACTCTGCTTGCCTTGCTGAGGGAGGACTCCACTGTCTGCTTCCTTGACCTTGGGCCTGGTAGCCTACATGAGTTGAAAGGCTTCCAGGATATTGACTGTTCCATGGAAGTGGGTTGACTGAACCCTCTGTACTGTTGTGTGGACTAATTAGCTGTTATATTCCTTCTTGCTGTATAAATCTGTCTATCTATCGATCTATCTATCTATCTGTCTATCATTATCATCATCATCATCATCATCTATCAATATCAGTGGTTCTCAACTTTCCTAATGTTGTGATCCTTTAATACAGTTACTCATATTGTGGAGATCCCGCAACCATAAAAATATTTTTGAGGGGGAAAAGGTACTTTCTGCAGACTGAAAAAAAATTTTCAATTGTTACTTCATAACTGTAATTTTGAAACTGTTATGAGTCCAGCGACCCCTGTGAAAGGGTCATTTGACCCCCAAAGGGGTAATGACCCACCGGTTGAGAACTCTGATCCATATGTGTAGATAATTGTAAGTGTCCTGGCTTTGTTTCTACAGAAAACCCTGCCTAACACAAGGGTGAATCCACCTGCTCTCACTCTCCTCTGAACCACATGAATCCATTTTACTCATAAGGATATTAAGTAATTCCAACAGAGGCCTTTCTGTAATCCATACATACCATAAAAATAATCTCTTTCTTTTCCAGTGATGGCATCTCACAGTCAAAGAATATGAAGTACTGTATTCTTTTCAAGGAAGCCATATTGGCTCCAGAAGATTATGACTTGATAATCTAATTTCTCACATATGATCCATGTTAAAAGTTTAATGATATATGTCATACTAATTAGAGCGCTATGGTGACCTAAACAATATGCAACTTTTGGCTATTTATTAGTAGCAAGTTATGTTTGTGTATGTATGTGATGAAGTTGTATTTAGGTATCATTTCTAATTGGGATGTTAGGAGAAATATTTGTCTTAGAACTAAACCTCTCTCTCCCTTCACCATACTGTTAAAAATCTTAGGCATGTACATATCAGTTTTTCTGTTGCTAAGTTTGCTCAATCTCAAATGGAAATTTTGAGTTAGAAGGTCATGTATGTCCATGTCACTTTGTATACCAAACGTACCCATTTATTGTATAAAATTGGTCTATAATTTTGATTTTTTTATATAGAACCTAGTAATGTCTGTAAGAAAAACATTTAAGGAATATCAAACTTTTCCTCATGAAAACATCACTGAATGGAAACATTTGATTTTCTCTCAATTGTTTTTACCTCTCTCTCTTATTGACAGTGGGGTAGGGTGGGTGGGTGTGGAATAGAGATTTTTTTAAAATCCGGTTTTAATTTTCCCATTCAGAAACTTTCATAGCACTGTTCAGTTTGTATATATATATATATATATATATATATATATATATATATATATATATATATATATATATATAGTTGTTGACCTCAAACATTTCTATTGCAAGTTAAAAACAACAACAACAGAAAAACAGAGTTACACATGTCCCTGGAGACTCAAGATGGAAAGTACTAGCTCCATCTTTTTGGAGTACCTAACTGTAAATCCCAAGTCAAGAATCTGGATCCAGATGTTCAGAGAGTAGCAGCGAGACAACGTAAAATACATAGTATGAGCATACAATTCTGAGAATATGTGGGCAAGGGGTCTGTGCACAGGCTGAAGAACAGCAGTTGATGTGATCCCCATGGCAGGAAGCACTGGCCCTCAGCATTCAGAAAAGCTATTATCTGGCCCCTCCCAGACCCCACCCCACCCCCATGTAGATAAGAGATTCTGGATAGATCATATTGCCACATTTGGCAGCTCCCTTTTCATGCAAATCATTGAAAAGTAATGGTTTTTTAAAAGTTCAATGTGAAATGGAGTGTTTTTCAATTTTCCTGGAAAACTGTTCCTGTCTACCCACACATATTGGCAGGATTGGTGCATTTCAGAATGATGGAAATGTTAGTGGAGTCCAGGAGAGACCCTTCTTCCATGACATTTATCCATGCAGCATTACTCCATTCCAAAGAAAGCACTCTCCCCTAGTGCTTCTGTTAACTAACAGTGAGGTGTGACGTGACACTGCTGGTCAATTGGCAAGCCAGGTAATCTCCTGGCAGAGAGCTGGCAGCCCTCTAACCAGAGGCATAAACACTAGCTCTACTGACATAGTGGGGAGGGTTGAGGAAGTAGGGCTTCCCTCTGATAGAGATATGCTCATTTGCAATTAGGATAGGGAGATCCTTTTAGAATAGCTAGCTTGGAGGTCCACAATTTAGAATTGAGAGTTACTCCTATCCATAGTTGAAACTCTTGGCAATGCATATTATATAATTTCCTCTCCTGCCAAAGGCCGTTCCAAATTGAATGTTTCCCCCATCTGCATCCTTCCAAATCATCATCCCATAGGAAGTAATAATTACATTTTATAGCAACTGAATCTTCCTCCAAATAATTACAGCGTAATCCTTGGAGGCCAGAATATTAAATCGTTCATCCCAATTAGATATTTCTACCATTTTTCCTTCAAGGATTTTATAGCTCATCTATTATCCTCCCTTAAAAAATCTGGGAACTTCTTTTCTCCAATGACCTTCATCTCTGAAATTGGAAGTCAGTCAGGGTTATACTTCTCACCAACTGCAGTTTCCTTGATATGACGGGAGAACCTGGAAACCTAGTTCAAAATCTTCCTTCTTCAAAACAGTCACCAGAAAACACCACAGGTAAAGATCAAATAAACTAGACCAACACAACAGAGACTCTCGGCCGATGCCATTCTAATACAGCTCAGAAGCAACCTAGAAGTAAAACCCCCTACACACCTCAGGAAGCTGAGCGATGCTTTCTTTGGGTTAGTCATTTAAATTGCACTGGCAGGTAAGTTAGAAGCCAAGTACTTAGGTAGGATTAGGCAGTCTGTGACCTGCATGGAGGTTCCAGAAATATAACCCATACTGATTCTCAGGTATGTGGTCATTGGTATCAACAGAGCTGAACCATGCAGGCGGCCCACTTGCTTTCTATGTATATGAAAGGGTGAACAGAGTAGGGCACAAGAAAGAGTCCAGCAAAGTAAGCTTCAGACCCACGTAGCTAAGTAGCATCACATTCTTGTGAAAGCTACACAGGAATAAGGTAGATCAAAAAAAGAGTCGGTGTCTTTGAACAATGGTGTTGGCAAAGATTGAATATCACAGGAATTTTCAAAGAACATACACACTGTCTTAGAAGAAGTACAACCCGAAGATTCCTAAGAAGTATGGATGGGAAGACTTCTTCTGGTGTCCTTTGGACAGGAGAGACCAGTCATGGAAGAAGGACATCACACGTGGTAAGGTAGAGGGTCAAGGAAAAAAAGGCAAACCCTCATCAAGACGGATTGGCAGTGGTTTCTGGCACAGATTCAAACATAGCAATGGTTTTAAAGATGGCCCACTTTTGGCAGTACTCCACACAGTCCCTATGAGTCAGAACTAAGTTGCTGCCACCCAATATCATTGCCTGAAATGAGCATAGAGAGAGGGCTAGCCGTGGCATGCAAAGTTCAGTATTAACCTGCACGGTTACAGAAGTTTGTCCTACCCGCCACTGCAGCTCGCCAATTGCAGGACTCAGTTCACGTGTGTGGGAGAGAGAGGTTTTTGAATTACCACAAGGTGGAAGATAAACAAAGACTTTAAGTTAATAAAATAGACAAATGAGATTATACACGATGACAAGAAAAAGAGAGACAGAGAAAGAGTGGCAGAGGGAAAGAGAGGGACTGATCCCCACCACCAACCACATGATAACACTAGACCTCTAGGAATACCATCATTTAGCCTTAGAGAGTAGGAGAAGGGAGAAAAATGGCAAGAGGCCTTAAAGGGACCCAGCAACAAGAATGAGGGTCTGGAAGCCAAAGAAGGCGGGAGACGGGTTCCTGTGGCAGAGAGGTGTCGAGGATGTTTTTGCTGAAAAGAGGTTAAAGGAGATCAGGACGTGAAGCTCCTTACAGTCCGTAAAGTGACCTTTGTCAGTTACTTTGAAGGGACAGTAGGAGCAGATGCCAGCTATCAAGAATCTGAGGAGCTATGGGTCAGTATACAATTATTTCAGAAAAGTTTTTAATTAAGGGAGAGTCACAATGTTCCTTACATTTAAAGGTGAACAGAGATTGTACCTTTTGTAGTATTAAGGAGAGCGAGTTCTTAGCCCCCCACTTCCCAGGTCCCTCACTTGCACGAAGGAAGTCGTTGCTTCTTTGAACTCTCAAGGATCCTGAATACGGGATTCTGTGTTTTCATTTTTTTTCCTTTTCTATCTCTATTAAACTGCGATAAGTGTTTGAGACCATTATTCCTAGCCTGATACCAGCACATAGTGTGTGTGTCAGTTCATGTAACCGATAAATTAATAATAAAGTAAACTACAGAAAAGAGAAGGCAGATTGGATTCATAAAAAGGAGAATGTCTATACGTGCTATTTTTGTGAGAAACACTGTAAATTTTATATTCGAGGATAAATCAGAAACACATATGAGTATATAGAAATATGTTTCCAACTTAAAAGTAACAGGAACATGGATGGTAATTTACCAGACTCTTGGCTTTAGTTTAGTATTATTGTTTAGTCGTACTGAATAGAGTTGTACTGTTTTAAGACAGGAAAATGGGTGACTTAACTTTTCTTAGATGTATGACTCAGTGATCTACTGCCATGCCCTGATTCAAACTGGCCCATGAATACATCCACTCGCAAACCAGACAAGTGGGAAAGCGGTATCCACTTTCTGTTCCTTTTCCTTGGATAGCAATTTTTGCTCCATTGACTGGTTCTCTGGGTCAAACTTTGTGGGTTTCCATGAAGGATTTTTCTAACAAAGGACTGCGGGGATTTCATTATGGAAGCAACACATACTGTCCTGAGGACCAATTTATACTTCTTTTGGTTTTCTGGGATTTGGTGATTTTTCTCCAGCAATCTTCCCCTGCTGACTGGATGCGATACTTGATATCCCTCCCTCCCGGCATCACTGGTGCATTTATTAAATTCCTAAATGAGGGTGCCAAAATGACATGAAATATAAATGCACCGACTCCAATTCCCCTCTCAGCTGGCAGGAGCTGCATCAATAAAACCACTCAAGACATCCAGATATATGTGGAGTTTTCCACGGGAGACTGTGGATCGATGAACACACCGAACATGTCCTTGTCACCCCTGCTGCGGTTCCTTCTCTTCTCTGCCTGATGACACATCAATAAAGCTGTCTGAATTCCTGGCTACTGTTACAGACTGTAAATGTCTTCTGGTATTAGTCTTGCTCAACAGGATTCCCTGCACGCCTCCCCTGCCACCTCGTCCAGCACCTGTCTCCACCAGCCTCCTAGTTCCTAAGCAGGGCACATGTAAATCAAGACTGAAATTTCAACAAAGAGAGTAACGTTTGCACACTCAAAAATCTTATCTTTCCCATAGAGTACTCTGAAATTTGCAGCATTTCCCAAATCATGCACTTGTAAAGTGGAGGTATATTTTTAAAACAATGTTTAGTGAAACAAATATGTGCTTTTGAGTTCAAACACTAATGTCTAGAATCATGTTTTTAAAAGAAAGAACAGCAAATTAAGCACTTAATTGATCCGGTCTGATTTCTTATCTTGTATGAACTAAATACTTCAGACTTCACATGTTGCTGTAGTAATAAATAATAAGTATAAATAATAAGTACTAAATAATAACAACAAACTCTTACAGCCAGCAAGGGGATTGTGCATCATAGGATAAACTGCCCCACAAGATGCTGAAAACTATTGTCTTTACAGGTGCAGACTGCCACATCTTCTCACCAGCAGCTGTTGATGGGTTAAAACAGCCTACCTGTTAGTAAACACCCAGCCACTAAACACCTGAGTCACCAGAGTACGAAGAAGACCTCACCCATTGACCCTTGTAGAGTCTACAAGGCTTCCAAACGTGTACATCTTTATGGGAACAGACAACCTCTCCTTTCTTCCCAGGGGCAGCAGTGGGTTTAATCACTCACTGTGGCAGCCCTATATCTGACAATAACAACCTAGTGAATGGTAAATAAATCAATTAACTACATGGTACTTTGTATTGAAATCAATAATGTTTAAATCAAATATTTCAACATTGTGTTGCCATATGCTAGTTTAGTAAGTAAACATACATGGGACTAAGCTAAACATACATACACACACAGACAGACAACATGACAAATACTATTAATTCAGGTGAATCCAAAGTGTTTTGGAAGGATAACATAAGGTCCCCCCAAATTTTCCTCGCAGAATATCAAAAGACTTAAGGAAAGGTAACATTGGTGTTTGGTCTTTTCTCCAAGATGATTATGGGTTTTATGAAAGACAGTGCAAGGATCACAGGGACAACCCTAATCATAGGGACATCAGGCATAAAAGCAATTAGCTACCCTCATGCAGATGCAAGCAGCGTGGTGTGCGTACACTGTTTGTGTTGAGAAAGTAGCAAGCAAGCTATGGGAATGGCCACTTTGGGAAGGACCTTGTATGCTTAAGAGGTTGTTGTTTGTTCTTTAGATCTATAGTTCCCAAGCCCCAAGAATCATTGCAATCACCTGGAGATTATTTTAAGTACAAAGATGACTTTAATACCTTTTTAGAATTTATCATTATTAATTGGGAGAAATGGTACAGGAATTTACATTTTTAAAAAAGATCAAAAGTGATCTTGATTTTCACCAGATGCGGATACCAATATATGTACAGAAAAAAGGAAGAGATTCCGGGGAATGATCTGATCTAAACTAAGTTCAACAAGAACTTGTATGCAATTTTTCAAATACTGGCATATCACCTATCGAGTACTGGGTTTAGTGGAGCCTTGAGACAAAGATAGATTAAGGGGGAGGGGGAACGTTACTTACTTGCTTCTGAGAAGTAACCAATGAAAATCCTAGGAACCACAAGAGACTGTTATCTGATATAGTGGTAGAAGGGGAGCCTCTTCGGTTTGAAGGCACGGGAGATGGAGGAAAGAGCTAGGAGTCAAAGGGCATTTATGGAGGTCTAGACAAAGACATGTACATGCAAATATATATAGGAGGATGGGGAAATAGATCGATGTGTCTATATTTATAGGTTAAGCATTAAGGTGGCGGAAAGACCTTGGGCCTCTACTCAAACACTCCCTCAAAACATGAATACTTTCTTTTATTAAATTGGAACTCTATGATGCTTACTCTCCCAACACAACGGCTGGAGCCAAAGTGGGTGAACAAGTAAATGTGGTGAAGAAAGCTGATGGTGCCCGGCTATCAAAAGAGATAGTGACTGGGGTCTTAAAGGCTTGAAGATAAACAAGCGGCCATCTAACTCAGAAGCAATAAAGTCCACATGGAAGAACACACCAGCCTGTGTGATCAAGTGGTCCCGAAGGGATCAGTTATCAGGCATCAAAGAACAAAAAATCATATCATTGACTGCACACCTCCATTATAGGATCGCTGAAGACAAATGGGTGCATAAGCAAATGTGGTGAAGAAAGCTGATGGTGCCCGGCTATCAAAAGAGATAGTGTCTGGGGTCTTAAAGGCTTGAAGGTGAACAAGCGGCCATCTAGCTCAGAAGCAAAAAAGCCCACATGGAAGAACCACACCGGCCAGTGCGATCACGAGGTGCCAAAGGGATCAGGCATAAGGCATCATGCAAAAAAAAAAAAAAAGATATATGTGTGTATATGTATATATGTGTGTGTGTGTATAAGTATATATGTGTGTGTATAAGTATATATGTGTGTGTGTATATATATATATATATATATATATATATATACATACCATATTGAATGAAGGGGGAAGTGGAGAGTGGAGACCCAAGGCCCAAGTGTGGGCCAATGGAGATCCCCACACAGAGGGGTTCAGGAGAGGAGATGGGTCAATGAGGGTGTGAGGTAGTACCGATGAAGAACACAGCTTTCCCCGAGATCCTGGATGCTTCCTCCCCCAACTACCATGATCCGAATTCTACCTTGCAGGGCTGGATAGGGCAGAGGTTATATACTGGTACATATGAGGGCTGAAGGCACAGGGAATCCAGGGTGGATGATATCTTCAGGACCAAGGGTGTGAGGGGCGATGCTGGGAGAGTGGAGGATGAATGGGTTGGAAAGGGGGAACTGATTATAAGGATCCACATGTGACCTCCTCCCTGGGAGAGGGACAGCAGGGAAGGGGGTGAAGGGAGACTCCGGATAGGACAAGATAAGACAAAATAAGGATGTATAAATTACCAAGGGCACATGAGGGAGTAGGGAGCGGGGAGTGAGGGGAAATAAAAAGAGGACCTGATGCAAAGGGCTTAAGTGGAGAGCAAATGCTTTGAGAATGATTGGGGCAGGGAATGTATGGATGTGCTTTATACAATTTGATGTATGTATATGTATGGATTGTGATAAGAGTTGTATGAGTCCCTAATAAAATGTAAAAAAAGAAAAGAGGAGAAAAAAAAAGAAAATGATTAGGGCAAAGAATGTACAGATGTGCTTTATACAATTGATGTATGTATATGTATGGACTGTGATAAGAGTTGTATGAGCCCCTAATAAATTGTTTTTTAAAAATGATTTATTATTCATAATAAAAAATAAATTAAAAAAAGAGTTGTATGAGCCCCAATAAAAAGATTTATTAATAAAAAAACTGCACAGTGGCCACACCACGGACTCGATCATTCCAATCATTATGAATCTGGCGCAGGACTAGGAAACTGGGATTCAGAAAGGCTTTTCCCCAGGTTGTCCCCATATTGTATGCTCATCCTAGGTCACTGCTTGCTAGAGCATGGGAGGTCTGCTGATTAGAGGTTCTCTCTCTGAGGATAACAGCAATCTAGAGAAATGAGACCCTATTGTCTATCCCACCTTCGATGGGGCCCACTCCCTGCTGATAAGGATGGTGGATTGTTTCTCTGAAGGAGAGCCCATAGACGAGGTCAAGCCAACTGGGGGAAGACCAAAGGTAGGCTGCCATCTTGAATATAAGATCCACCCATTTTGTTACATATGTACCCCTAGTCCCTCCCTTTCCTATTGCGTGCACCCCCTGAGCTCATTCCCTTCCTGTCACGTGTATGCCTGTTGTACAGCCCCTTCCCGTTACGTATGTGGTTACATGTAATCGGGGGGGCTTGCATGCCCCCTAGGTGTACATATGCCTTGGTTAGAAATATAGTTTTTCTCTCTGCACGGACCTGGCTGCTGAGATCATGGCCATCCCAGAGGTGAGCATGCAACCATGAAATATGTCAGACTCCTTTATTTACTCTCTCCCTATCCCTCCTTTTCTCCATGACTTTACTATGATCTTTATATATTATCGCCATACAATTGTGCCTACGAAACCTTTGGTTGTCAGAGGCTGGTTTCATCTGACAGGAAACATTGTGTTCCGTTGTCCATCAGGGGTCCATGAGTTGTAGGTGGTTCAAAAAACCTAACTGCAACGTCATACCTTCTCTGTTTCTTAGTCAGTGAGTGTACATTTGTCAAAGAGATTAAGTAAAAGTGTGTAAGAATCATGGTAGGTTGTTTTAAGACTTTTATTCTCAAATATTCAGTGTCCTAGAGTGAAAGATGACAAAGTTAACACATATTATGCACGTATTCTATACCAAGTTCTATACAATGAGCTTTACCTTTATGCTTTCATTTAATCACCTTGAAGAACCTGAGTACTAGAAGAAAAATTCAATGATGCCCTAATTTTCTACAATTGGAATAATTTCTCAAATGGAACAATTACCTAATAAATATTTTCAATGGATTAGATAAAAGTTAAATTGAGCCAAATCTGTTGGTCTTGTGAAACCAGATTTTTTGTTCAATCCAATATTGGCTACTCCAGTGTAGTAACGTAAATCCTGCTTATTATTATTTTTTTAACTTAGATCAGGAAGCAAGTTCATTGCATGTTAATTGGTAACTAAATTAATTTCTAACCAAATTCTCTTGTGCATTATCCTTGCTTTCCTCTTGCACTTTACTTAAAGCATATCTGAATGTCTCAGTACAAGTCTTTGGTGATGAATTCAGTTCATAGAAAAGCATAATAGTGCTTCAGACTATCAGGAGCCTTGTAAGCATACATTTAAAAGCCATACAACATGACAACCACTCCCCGGCCTGCCTTCCATCTGGCTCACTGCTCTGTCTGATAAGTCAAAAGGACACTACATAATTTTTAAAAAATGTATCCACAATGCAAATATCTGCTGAATTTGAATGCAACTCTTACTTGACCCAAGATATCAATCAAATAAAAGTAGATTTCTGGAAGACCCTTTATTATTGATGAGATGATTTATCACAGCTTATCTTGGCTACTTTCCATCTCTAACATATATTTCCATCTCTAAATGTCGTATTTGATTCTTGCTCTGACTTCCCGTCCATCTGCTCATCAATAGGCTGATCTCTATTTTAATGGTCTGTAACAGTCCTGTAATATCCAGGATTCCTAAGAGGAGCCCTGGTGGTGCTGTTGAGTAAGCATTGGACTGCTAACCACAAGGTTGGTAGTTCAAACCAACCTGCTGATTCTCATGCAAAAGATGATGTTATCTGCTCCCATAAATGTTTCCAGCCTTACTCACTGTCACTGAGATGATTCAGATTCACAGAGACCCTGTAGAACAAACAGAGTATAACTCCTCCTTTGGGTTTACACAGCCTAAGTAACACCTTTTTAGGACTAGATGGGTTCATTCTCCTGCGCAATGACTGGTGGTTTCAATGGCTGGCTTGTGGTGAGCGACTCATGGTGAAGCCCACTGTGCCACCAGGCTCCCTTTGAAAGCCCTGGAAACCCTATCTAAGGTCACTAGGAGTTGTTTGGGTTTTGTTCTTACAATTTTTTAGTTGCCTTGTTGTTTTTTAATTCCTCTAAAGGCTAGTTGTTATTCAGAGGTAGAGTTATGTTCTACTTCACATGTGCTTCCACGTAACGAAAGGACCCCTGGTGACTTACTGGGTGCATATCAGGCTGTTGATCACAAGGCCAACAGTTGAAGCCAGTTGCCATGAGGGAGAAAGACAAGACTATCTGCTCCAAAGGACCCAGAGCCTTAGCAATGGAGGCCGTGCGCATATTCAGGCCACGGGGGGTCACCATGAGTAAACCTGACTGATGACTGGTAACTTGGCTTCGGTTTAATTCACTAAATAGCAGGACTCAGGAAACTGCCTGGATTTACTTAGATAATTTTTCTATCTTCTTAGAATTTCTACCATCAGGCAAAACTTATTCAAATTCTCTAAATAAGAGATATTTTTACATCCATTTTTAAGTTCCTACTCTATAATTAAATATTATAAACAAGTCAGTTATGGTATAAAAAACCACTGAAAATTAAATTATAAATTCTGGATCGACGAGAGTCCCCTGAAATAAGCACACATACGTGTATGAGTGATGCATAGACTTGCACAAAGACGTGACTGATTTGGTTGGATTGATCTAGTTGTAGGTCTTAATTCTAATAAGGACAAGATCATTGTATTCACCAAAGGTTTCCCAAGGACTACCCAATCGCTGTCCCTAGATTGTTTCTATCTATCTTATCACTGGATCTTTCTGACTTCAGTCAGCCATATTCTAGCAACTTCTCTTAAAACTGGAGCAAATCTCAAGCGAAGCAAGTTCCTAACACCGATCTAGAAGTCCCGGCAGTCGTCAGGCCTGTGTCACAAGGCTTGGAGTTCCCTTTCTGCTGCTCACAGTGTAAGAATCCCTCATTGCACAGTACCCAGCAAAGAAAGTTTCAAATCATCAAGTGAAAGCCAGAATTATAAGCAATGATACTTCATTTTATTCATATTGAGCAATTTAATCTAGCATTTTTGAATAATAACATAATAAATAAAAACATGTTAATATTTCAGTGCAAAAGAAGCCAGACTGATGTTTGTCTAAAGTAAACCTGGTGACCGTGGATTAATACAACAAAGTAGTAAAAAACAACCAATGTTTCTACAGCTTATATAGTAGGGTAGAAAAATGCTCAGGAGATAATATTCAGTGAAAAAATTGGTAAAATAAATCCTCCAGATCCCTTACCCCTCAGATCAAAATATCAGTCTGAGTGACTGCAACAGGAGGGAAAGTAAAACGGAAGTGGACTTGGAGTCTTTAATAATATACAAACATAAAAATAAATATATATGCTTATCATCATTACAACTTGTAAACCGTGAGAAGAAAATATAGAGAAGGAAGTCCTTCTAAAAACGAAAGTAAGATGTTTTATAAAGAAGAGAGATTAAATGATGATTTCTTCATATTCTTATTTTTCAAACTTTTATGTATATATGCTACTTCTATAAAGAGAGAAATAGAAGGTTGTAAAATAAGAAATAAAAAACGAACCTGCCAAAGATGATTATGTAATCATTGTATTGTATAATTTTCAACATGACAAGTGTGACCTGAGTAAATGAAAGTACTAAGATATCAGGATATCAGTGGAAATATTGGTTATAATTTTTTCTTAAATTTTAAAAAATTCTAATAATATTTAAAATAATTTTAAAGAGTGGAATAGTTGTAATATAACTTTTGAAAATGAATTCTCTAAATAAAGTAAACCAAGTACCTGGCTAAAGAAAGACAGGATAAGCAGATATGAGTATATTTCAAATTACATTCTAAATGTTGACAGTGTACTATTTATATACAGAAAGGAAAGGAAAGGACACCCGGAGTCTTACAGTTTGACTTTGACTCATTTGGAAATGCTACATTCACAGACACCTTAGGGAATATGGCACGGAGGCTACAAGAAGGTTATTTGAGATCCATTTGAGATTATGTCAGCCAGCAAAGCGGAGGGATTGACAAGATAAAAAGGCAAGTCTTTTTCATATCCAATTCTTCTGATATGCTACACTAAGGACATAAAAACAGAGACAAAACAGGGAGGGGGATTGTTTATACACTCCCGGTGTTGTGAAGAGTTTCCCTGGAAGGAAGGGAAATCGTAAGGTCATCTTTGTAAACACTACATATAATAATTACTCCTTTTACTCCATGCGCAATGACCTTGACCATTTCAATATGCTTCTTTTTGTTTTACTGAAGACCAAGCAGGCTGACCTGCTCTGAGGAGACTCCCAACTTGTGGGTATTGTACATACGAGGCTCCTACCTGAAAAGAGACACATCCTTAAAGAAGAGCCGGAGGGGACCACAGTAGCAACGTGGAGGGAATAGACACAGCAGTGTGTTGGTGGTCAACCAATGAAGTCAAAAGCCAGACAAAAGAATACAAAATAGACAGATGGGATGTGATCAGGGAAATCCCCGGGGCAACCTTACGGTTATTAACAGATATGGAACACAGATCAACGCTGTTCACAAGTGACCTGAGCAAATTGTGTGCATTTCACTGGTTCAAAGCACACGGGGCATGAACCCCTCCCATGTCGCGAGGACTACTTCTCCGTTCCCTCAACACTTAACCTGCATCTTAGAGGCTTCCAATCACAGCCCCAAACAGCAGCAGCACCAAATTTAGTGCTTGTAATGTTGAAGACTCTTAAGACCCTTCATTAAGCCCCGGCTTCCCCTATTTCTCGCGCTCTTTCCCTTCCATTTCCCCTGAACCTTTGCGATAATGAGACCTTCTTTTCTTTCTTACTTTTGCTTGAAGGGTAGTGTTTGGGATATTACCAGGAATCGCCCCAGGCAAGCTGCCCAGTGACAGCACTGTGCCACGGAAAAATGGGGACGGGATCCACGTGCTGTAAAACCTCACCGATTCCAAAAATAAACTAAATCAATAAAGTGCGACCCACAGCCCCGGTATTAAAGGGAACACCTCAATTATGAAAATGACAGTTTTGGTTCTCTTTTTTCTTGGATGGCACATTCTCTTACGGAAGAAAAGATCTCACTTATTCTCATATCGCCATGACTTGCACGGCAAAGAAG
Organism: Tenrec ecaudatus; assembly: GCF_050624435.1. Lineage (NCBI taxonomy): Eukaryota > Metazoa > Chordata > Mammalia > Afrosoricida > Tenrecidae > Tenrec > Tenrec ecaudatus. Next base: position 29,738,039 of record NC_134533.1, on the reverse strand, counting down.
TTGTGACATTGGCGGGAAGGGAGAACGACAAAGTCTCACTGCCTGTGAGAACAGTGGGAGACAAGGAGCTTCCGACTAAAGCAAAATGGCTAATCTGAACCACGTCTCTACTGAGTTTACAAAGTCGACACAAAACCAGCACAAATGCATGATCTTAAAATTCCGAATCTACTCTGACACCAAGAGAATCCATGTTTGCTTGTGTGTGGTCAAATTAGAATATGCAAAGAATGTACTCAGAGAGGGGAAGAGATCTCCACGCACATAGAAACTGCAGCCATCGTCTCTCAAGGCACATTTGCCAGAAGATGCATTAACAACTTGTTCTGGAAAATAGACCTAAGTATTGTAAGTAATCTTATGACTGCTACGTCTAATTCATTTAAACAGTATCAGCAATTAAGTCTGTAATTAATCTGATTAGCCTCCTTGAACTAATACAGCCAACGATGTTCAACTCTACTTTAGAATGGTTGAACCCCTTTCACCTCGTAAAGAACCAGAATATAGGGTTGTATCCTCCTGCCTTTGGCTCTTACTTATTTTCTCTGGGAGACTCTCTTTGGACTGCTTGGTTTAATTTTCTAGACTGGAAGTCCATTAATGGAATATACAAAGAGTCTTCAGAAAGTTTATGGAAATATTCAAATATCTTATCATTCAAAATGCCCATGAACTCTTTGAACTACCTTGTATTTCTTAAATACAAGGCAACCTTATTTTCTGTGAAATCGTTCATGTAAAAAAAATCTAGTGCATTTCTTGACACATTTAAGCAGAGTCAGATATATGAATTTTGAGACATCAGAGTTGCAAACTACCAATGATTGCCATCTTATTCATCTTACATGCCATTTCAACCATGTAATCCTATCGCTCATGGAAACTAAATGATTATTGGAGAACATAGAATAACTGCTAGGGAAATAAATAAAGTACAAACATAAAAAAAACTTTGTCAAATTCAGGGCAGTAGAGTCTTTTAAATAGCAGTAAACTCTCAAAACAATAATGCCAGAGATTTGCTGGCAAGTATATCTCTCTGATGTAATATTTGGATTTATAATTTAATACGAGCATCACATAGGTATATCATGTAGTGTTGGGTAAAAGAGTGAGAACAAATCAAAAAAGCATCTACTCAGATTTACTTCTTCAAAATACAGGGCAGGGCCTGGACAGTGACATGTCTGGGTCCCTTTTCCCAACAGATACACTTACTAAACTAGTAACACAATGTAATGTCTCAGGCAGAAATTTAAAAAAAATTCAGATGAAGAATCTTAAAAATGTATTTGACCAGGGTGCATTAAGGGTTTTGTAAAACTTGATGATTTTCTTGTTATAAAACTTGATAGTAGTCATATTTTTTAAAATGTAGGATTAAACTATGACTGAATTTATTCTTCACTGTCCTCATTTTGATTTATTCTCTTTTGTTCCTGGGCATAGAAATATGTCTCTGCTAGACTCATTTTTAAAACAAGTGAATGTTCTCACATTTGGTTTCTAACAAAGCAATGTATCACCATTGTAACACTGGCTTCAGAGCCTTGGTGGTATAATGGGTTAAGTATCAGGTTGTTCACTTCAGAGTGGGTAGCCGAAACTCACTGGGCATCTAAGGCTGCCTGTTCCCATAAAAACTCATGTCTTTGGGACCCCATAGAACAGTCTGACTTTGTTTTATAATCATATCATGAGTCAGGAACAATTTGATGGCAATGGCCTTGGACGGTGTTGTTTGTTGTAATTCTTAAAAAGTCATTAATAAGAGAATCTAAGCCCTCTGAGATCTGCTCTCTGTTCTACTTTCCACTGCCATCTTTGCTCTGTTCATCTCGGCGGGAGAGCTTATCACCAAGTGACTTCCCAGTTAGCTAGCCTAATTCATCAGCATGCAAAACCAACAAAGCGATGTCATGTGAAAAGAGGGGAGAGATTCTAATGATTATCTAAACACTCATGTTTCATATATTCCTGTGCATTTAGACCGATTTGTATACACAGTTGTTTTGCAGCCAGGAATGACAGCTAGAAATAATGTCACAAATAAGAAGGGAGGGAAGAAGAAGAAGAAAAAAGGAAAATGGCGGGGGCAGGGAGGGGGGAGAGAAATCGCAGAGGCAGAAGAAGCATTAGAGAAAGAATCTTTAAGAATTAAATGAACCTCCTGGAATTCTTAATTTTGTGCAATGGTATATATTCAGTATGTGCATTCAGAAATCACATAGTGAATATTTAAATCCCAAAGAGTTATTCTTCTCTAAGATTCCTTCCTGAACACATGTTTAAATGGTTTTCCCAATGGCACCTAGCAACTGTGCATCAGAATGATAGATGTGATACATAAACTCCTACCACTTGCATAACTCCATCTCCAGTGCTGCCATTATAAATATATGACTAGGATCAATTAAGTCATAACTTTCATTAAAAAATAAACATGTTTCAAAATTTCTGTTGCCAAAAACTGCCAAAGTCTAAACACATAAAAATCTGGAAAATATTGATATAGTAAACAACAGATAAAAACAACAACAATTTAAGAAAAACCACATCTCAATGGATAAAAGCAAAGAATGACAGGCAGTTCAGTTCACAGGAAAAATAAATTTAAGTATAATAAAGCCATATGGATAGATGCTCAACCTCCCTAATTAGTCTGTAAAATGTAAATTATGGAACAAAAATGCCTTTTTATGAAACCAATCAGGTTGGCAAAGATTATGAATTTTGGCAAGAGTGTGAGAAAATAAAAATTCATATTGATCCTTCTTGTTAGAATTTGGCAATACCTATCAACATTTTTCATGCACATAAGCTTGCATGCAAAAATCTAGATTCTAGGAATTCTTCCCACAGTTACACAACCATATGAATTCAGAAAGATGCAAAAATGGCCAAAGCCTGTAAGCTGGGTAAATGCCCCTGGACAGAATACAATGGAAAACCTGGACCTATTTGAACAGACCATGTATAATTCAGGTATGGATGGGCAGAGCTCTTTTAGAAAGACTTTTTTTTTAAGGCAAAACATTGTTCAACTAGCTTTTGATTGGTTAAAAACAACTTATTCCGTCTTGAGCATATGCTGATGATTTTAAATGATCTATCCTTGATCTCTACCGCAAACTCCAAATTAGATCCAAGGTACTTGGCTTTCTCCCAAATGGACTCATGCAACTTCATTATGTTCATTAGTCGCAAATTCTATGTAGTTATTCAAGTCAACAGCTCAAGAACTGTATTCTCTCGTATTCAATTTCCAAACATTTAGTCTATAAAGCAAGTGCATAGACTGAAACTCCAAAACAGATCCAAAATTTGCCCTGTTGCCCTCTGTACATGCTACCTCTGGTGCCCCCCACCTTTCCTAGACTTTGCCTTCTATGTGACTATCTTCCTCCACGTGTTTGCTCTGCAATCCATAATCCTGAGAACACTGAGTACATAGATATGTTTTGTACATATATATCATCCCTTGCTTAAAATTTTCTAATGTCACATTACGCTTAGAATAAATTACTCTCTTTTATATGCTTACAAAATCTTAAATTTTTTTATTCTGTCTCTCTGTAGGAATTTTGATAGGATAATGTGCTAAAATTATGTTGCTAACAGATCCATAGATCAAAACTGCTAGCGGCTTTCCACAAGAGAAAGATGAGGCTATTTGTCTCCTTAATGACTTACTATCTTAGAAACCCTTGGAATAGGCGGACCCCACTCAGTCCCGAATGCTCCTAGTGGAGTGCCGTGAGTCAGACCAACTCTCCGGCAGCGAGTGTGCTGTTGTCCTTGTTTGTTTTTCTATGTATCTCAGACTTCAATTCCTCCCACTCTTTGTTGCAAAGGAAAGTTTGCTGCATGATACACAACAATCTCACAACAGAAATTAACGATAGGCAAAGTAACTTTTCAGAATTTACAGCGTTCAGGTAGGTTAGATGTCGGTTCTTGCCCTCCCTCTGTCTCCTATTGAATCCTACAGAACCCCTTCCTCAGGTTGGTCGCTCATATTTCTACCATCATATACCTTACGCTGGCTTCAGGTCGTCCCTGGATCCTTAGGACTACTACTACTATGGTATCATTACCTTGACGTTGCTGCCACATGAGGGGTGCAGTCAGTGGATTGCAGTCAGTGTCTTTCCTTCAGCCATTTATACTCATATTTGAAATGGCCAGGATACTTTGTAATGTAGTTGAGTTGTAACTTTTCTTCTTTTTTAATGTTTTTAAATTTTGAAATTTATTTTAGTAAGTTTTCTTGAGGTTTGGGCTTTACTTACCTTCTTCTTTTTAAATTGGAGGCATTTGTGAACTTTATAAATCTTTGACAACTCTCTCCATCACCTCCAGATCTTCTAGTTAGTAAGCATAATTTATTCTGTGTTCTATTAGCCTTTAAAAAAATTTTTACCTTGTGCATGTATAGATATTTCAGTTAAATTCTTAAGTAATCCCAAATAAAAGTAAAACTAAAAATTTTACATGCAAATATTTTAAAACTTCATATGCACTGGATATCCAAGTTTTAAAAATAGATCAAGATAAAGTATATGCCAAAATAGTAAAACAAAATCAAAACAGTGTGTATGTATGTGGATGTGGGTGTCTGCATAAATTTACTTGATTTAGGAAGCTATCTGAAAGGATAAATAGCTTATTTCTTTGGCTTATAGGGCTCGTTATTACTTTCTATTACGTGGATTCCACTACTTGTGTAGACCAGAATGGCTGCATATGATTTTTCATGGCCATGACATAGACCAACTGTCAGGAAATGTGTTCGAACCCAAAACAGCTAATTAGTTAGTAGTCAAGAACGTAAATCTTTGCAAGCCCTAGGGACTTCTGATTTTTTTTTTATTAGATGAGTGTAAATTAACCAGAGTGCTACTGGGATTCCCATTCATACATTCACAGACTTATTCCAAAGGAAAGAGTTCTCCCATGCCTCCAGGACTAGTGGATGGCTACAGAGGAGTGCTTTCTGTAAGACACGGATCTTAATTCCATGTGAGTGACTTCAAAAGAAAAGATCACATCAAAATGGTGGCTTCCGAGGGGATCAAGTTGGCCAGTTCAATTCAAGGTAGAGAGGTGGGCCTAGAAATTTCCAAAGGCCAATCCTGGTAAATGTGTTCAAAAGACACAGGATGACCAGGCAGGCTTACTAGGAAGAAGCTTCAGAAAAATTGAAAACTGCATTGGTGAATAAAATTTCTCTAAGAACTTTATTTTCATCAAGATAATACATAGAGGTTATGCCTTGGACTGTGATCCACAAGGCTGGCAGTTCAAAACCACTAGCTGCTCCTCAGGAGAATGATGGAGCTTTCGACTCCTATAAACAGTTACAACCTTGGTCACTCAAAGGGGAAGTTCTACCTATACGATTGCTTTGAGTCTTTGAGTTCTACCTATATGATTGCTTTGAATCATATGCAATTCAATGCTATACGATAGCTTTGAGTCTATTAATTGGCATTGACTTGATGGTAACGAGTGAATTGAAAAAAGTCAAAAATGAATACGCTTATTCTTCCAGGATGGCAAGGGTTGTCTATTCAACCCCACAACCCAGATATTGTCATTTCAACTCTATAGCCTATCTTTCCCCTTCTTAATTATTTTGGTTCTCAAACTCAAAGAAGATTGGAACAGTACAGGGATTCCATCCATTGAGGATGTCAGAATGGCTGTTTTGCTGTGGTGTAAACTGAACTGCCTGTGATTCTTCAGAAAGGGAAATAGCGAATAAAAATCCCTTAGAAGTACACGTGTATAGATATCAAGACACGAAAGCTTCAGCTTCACATTTATATTGAACACTGTTCCTGTCATTTTACAGCAAGGATTTTACTTACCCCAGTGTGTGTGTGTGTGTGTGTGTGTGTGTGTGTGTGTGTGTGTGTGTGTGTGTGTGTAAATATATAACTTCTGTTGACAACAGAAATTATCCCTTGCTTGTATTTCATTAGCTGGAAAAAAGCTAGTGAAGCTGAAGGGAGATTTCTCTAAATAAATAGGACTTGAAGTTACAATGGAATCAGAAAGGCTGTTGAACAGAGAAAAATGGGAATCAATGAAAGGCACTGCTGTTTTTCTAAAGAAAACAAAATTAGGAGTAAGAGATCTTGAACCTTGTTATGCTGCAAACAGCTGTGTGGCCACAGGTGAGTCATACAGTCCCATTCGGGCCAGAGTTGTTAGATATATGATGAGGGATTGGGGTAATCAGAGGACCGAGAAGCCTTCAGCAGACACTGGGGACCTTGGGTATCTATAATCTGCCTACCTGAAATTAATGTGACTAGCCTGCAGTTATTGTGAATAACATACTTATCTTTTTCTCTTTCTCTTAAAAATATATATACAAAATTAAAGCAGTAGCCTGGAGCCTAATGAACCTCTTAAAAAGTTCACGTGGTCCCCAGTTCACCCTCTCCTCCCTCACTGCCTTTTAACCATACACGCTGCTGCCTCTAGCTCATATAGCGCTTTGAGTAACTTTGTCCTTTAGAGCAGACAAATTTTGTGTTTTTTCTCTCTTTCTTAACTGTCATTTTTCACAAAATAATTTTTAAAAGATGGCATCATTTAAAAGTTTATATATTAACCTAAGTCGTGAAAATGTACCAATAATTCGAACATTGAATTAATGATGCCTTTTGTTTGTTTGTTTGTTTGTTTTTACAAAGTCAAATCCTTTCAGAGTCTTGTGTTCTAATTCCTTGTGGAGCAAGGAAGTGGCATCTCTATCCAACTTGGATAGAGATAAGGAAGCAAGACTTGTTCTGAACTGAGAATACTCACTAATCTCCTTTTCCACAGAAGCCTAGGTAGCACAGTGGTTCATTAAAGTCCGTGTATGAAAGCGACCAATGGCTACATGGAAAAAGATGAGGCAACCTGGTTCTGGAAAACTCTCATCTTGAATACTCTACCCTGTCCCCTTTAGAGTAAGGTTTTCAAGACAGCAGTGGGCTTGGGGGTTCATTTGCATTGACCTTAGTAAAATACCTATAGCTAAGGATGACACTTGTAGGGAGAACCTGTGAATACATCACAAATACATTAATAGTTGTCTCTGGAGGATGAAAGATGAAGAGACCAAAGGAATATTGGACTCTTCTAGATTATCAGGTGAAAATATTGTGAAGTCTGAGAGTTTGGGGGGAATAAAAAGGTCTTAGGCTTGATTTTCTAGAGAAGTAAAACCAGTGACACTTATATGTATATCAAAAGAAAAATATATCAATAAATGTCTCAACATTTATAGAAATATGTAAATCCAACCTGGCTCAAGTGCACTGGTCAGATGAAAGCTGAAGGTTCTGTTGCTGCCTGACTGACAAACAGGAAGCAGGGAGATAAAGCAGATGGACCACAGGCTGCTGGGTGCGAAGCCGACAGAATTGGATGAACCCCAACGAGTCCTAGGTTGGTAGAGTGCTGATGGCTCCTGGGATTGACAGGTAACGCACTAGGAGGTCAACAAATCAGAGGTGACATCCAAATCGAGAGGCAGGATTCAGTCAGCTAGCTTCCACCCTGTGTCAATTTACATTAAGAGAGGCCCTATCTTGAAGGAAATTTCCCTCAGCCTTATCCAAATTAAGGACATCTATTCACCCCTCAACTACTTGGCTTCTTCCCAAGAGAGCGCATCATTGAATTGACCACACTCTGTTAGGACCTGGACCACCTAAATTGATCTAAAACCTATCACAGAAGGCATAGTTAGTAACCGGGAAATAAAAGGAAATAGACAGAAGCCAGGAGTTTTAGTCCCTTCTCAACTATTACCGGTTTAGGGATGGGATTTGCCTTCCTGGGGAATCGCAACTTCATCTGGGTAAACTAGAATTGGAAAAGCTCACTCCTATTTCGTTGTCAGCTAATGACATAGAGCGTCTGACCTGATGTGTAATCTGTGTAACATGGCACATGATATCCTGGTCACGACTGTTGTTATCTTCTTCTGAGTCCCATCATCATCATCATTACCACCCTCACCAGGGTCACCACCTCTAGTTCGTGGGAATCTACCTGCTGGTAATTCACTTATACAACTGCCTTTTTCTCATTGGAGTGGTGATTTTCTAAGTTTAGCTGAAAATCCCAAATTGCACTTTCTTCAGGACATAATACAATGGACCAACTTGATATAGCTTTTCATAATGAGCAGCTAAATGTAAATGGTGCTTTTCATAATGTTCAGGAGTTTCTTAGATTTTCTAATATAATATAAATTATTAAACTAGTTTTGAAACTATGTTCTCATTTTAATTTGGGGGTTTCATTAGCAATTAAACATATGTTAAGCATTTGTATTTCATGACGGAGATCTAGACATATTATATGTCTTCCATCCGCACAGTAGGTGTTATATTTAAAACACTGTTGGAGCCACTGAACCAGTTCTGATCCGTAGAGGATCCTGTTCTTTTTCCGACCTTTTATCTGATCTCTCCAGCTCCTTTCCCTCATGAAATTTGAATTATGAAGAAGCACTGCTAGAAACCCCGGCTTCACTACCCATTTGATTTTGAATTACTTTTGGGGGTTGTGTTCAGAAAGCATCTACGGCTGTAAATTTGTCTCGAGCCCACATTCAATGACATAACCCCATTTGGAGTCTCAACCCATGTTTAAGAAGCATTGCATACCAAGTATGATGTGCTTTTCCCGGGACTAGTCTCCTGTCAACATGCCCAAAGACATGAGACCTGTCTCACCATCCGCTCTTCCAAAGAGCATTCTAGCACACTCCTATGACAGATTCCCTGGATCTTCTTCTAGACCTCAGTTATTTCAGGATTCTTCACCAGCATCTTAATTCAAATGTCCCGATTCTCCTGCAATCTCCCTTATTCATTGTCTGACTATCATATGCAAATGAGGTACTTGAAAAAAGATGGCCTCCATAAACCATACTCAAAGTGAAAGCTTTGCTGTTTAACACTTAATTCTCTTTTTTATTCTGACTTAGATGAGAGTTTACAAAGCAGATAATCCATTGAACATTCAACAATTTGTGCACATTTTTGCTTCCACTCATCCAATTTATTGTACTGTCTCTTTTTTCACATATTATACAACTAATTTTTAAGCCATATGAAGATTTGTGCAATTATCACCACAATCAATTTTAAAAACTTGTTTTTCATATTCATTGTTACTCTGCTCACTCCACCTCGCTACCCTCCCCTGCTATGTCCCTAGGTAATTATTAATCAACGTACTCTCTTTATAGATTTACCTCTCTTGGTATACAGAAAATCAAACCCCCCAAAAGCCCAAAACAAGAAAAAACCCAAACATAGAAAAACCCCAATTAAAAAGAAGTCAGAAAATATTAAAACTGAAACAACTTTAACATGGATCAAAAGGGAGATCAAATGATAAGGTATGAGATTTTAACCTAACTATATTTGCCATAATCAACTTTCCAATGCTCTCTGACAGCAAGGTCATTTACATCCCATGCTTATGTTCAGAGGAGATTCACCAGAGGCAAGTGGATTTGGGGCTTTCGGTCTCATCCATAGCCTATTGAGAACTGGATGTTCACAATGTGAACTCTGAAACCATTCCCTCTCTCAGATTTGGATTCACAATCCTTAGATCAGTCAGTCTTCTGGCATTTCTTCCACGTGGGCTTGGTTGATACCCCATATAAAAGGCTTCTTGGTTGAAAGCTGTCTTTCTGATAGCTGAACATCATCTGATATTTTGGTTTTCAAACTGTGCCACCTGACCTGACTATAATTTCTGAGAACCTCGGTTTTATACTTGAACATAATGAATAACTCACAGGCTTGTTCTGAGGCCCCGAAAGAGCAATGCACATAGAAATAAGTGTATAATTACCTCATCCTTTGATGGGGAAAGGACTCCTGTGGAACGGCCCAACTGAGTTCAACTATGAGCGCTAGCAAACCGCAGGGTGAATAGTAATAAATTTCTTGGAATGTCAGTTGGATTATTTTAACATCTTAGAAGGAGATCTGGTGGCATAGTGGGTTATAGTTTGGCTGTCCACCAGAAGGTCTGGAGTTCAGGGTCATTGTGAGTCAGAATGACCTCAATGACAGTGAATTGAGTAACTCATTGCATCAACCCTGTTCCTCTGAGTCTCTTTCTTAATTAAATTTTGAAACTATATCTGTTTCAATACATTATCTTAGACTCTCTTAGGGTGTGGTTCCAAACAAATAGAAAAATGGATACAATAGTGCCTTGATCTTAAAAAAACAACAACAAAAGAAAGATATATATTTAAGGTAATTGGCCATTACGTTCACAATTTGTTCAGTAAAATAGGTTGTAATATAATTTGAATTTTGTGCACACACCAATTTATATACATGCAACCCCAGATAATGAATGAATTCCACTCCTGTATATTTAAATATAATTTGGAACAGTTAGGGATGATTCATATCTGATGTCAGATTGTTAAACGTTTGTCTTAGGATGTAATATAGAAATGCTTTCTATAAATACAAAACATGAAAGCAATACTTTTAGATACGTGGAACCATCTTAAACACAATGCACTTATCAACTGTCTAATGCAGAATCGATAGTCTGAAATGAAAAACTCCCCACTAACCCATAATAAGTCGAAATTATTCACATTTACAAAATATAGTAATATTAATGCTTTGATACATATCACAAAGTAATGTTACTGGGAACCATTTTATTTACTTCAAATTTTTAATATAAATTTTATGTGTTTTGGAATTTTGGAGATACATGTGGCCAGGGATTGCCTACCAGACATGAAGCAGCCTGTTACTATGTGATTTATAGGCAGCACTCATTCCATGTACAGGCAGGCAGAGAGAGCGGATTGTCCTTGTGAAGTTCTCAGACTGTAATTCTGAATCGTAGTAGAAAACCTCATCTTTCTCCCACAGAGCAGCTGGGGGTTTCGAATGGCTGACTTCTTGGTTCACTGACCAGCACGTAACCACTATACTCCTGCTAATATTTATTTAATAGATAGTATATAGTACACACACTATATATATATGTATGTGTGTGTATATATATATATATACACACACTGTACGTATGGACATATATACACATACAGATATCCCTAGGATAGGAGCTTGGTGGTCTAGAGGTTACACATCTGGCTGCTCACCACAAAGTCAGCAGTTGGAGACCCCCAGCCTCTGCACAGGAACTAGGTGAGGTTTTCTACTCCTGGGAAGAGTGACAGTCTGGGAAACCCACAGGAACCGCTCTCCACTGCTCTTTATCATTTGGTATCAACTCCATGGCAGTGAGTCTGAGCGTTTTTGATCCCTGGAATGAATATACAATGCGAATATTCAAGAAAAGAAGAAGGGGAAAACACAATTGATGGAAAATACCTTATGGAATGAAAAGTGTGGTTAATAAATAAGAACACACAATAGTCTTAATATAGCATTCATTTATATATAAAAAAAGGACAGCTAAGGAATTATTGCTGTCTGCCGTACAGTCAAGCCCAGAGCACCCCTCTCTGGCAGAGTAGAACTTTCCCACCGGGTTTCCTGGGCTGTCACAATGACAGTAGCAGACTGCCAAGCCATTTCGTCCCTGGAGCAGGTAGTAGGTTTGAACTGCCAATTTGGGGGTTGGGAGACAACCATTTAAGGATGCCACTGCAGGAGGTCTTTATCGAAGGTGTAAGGAAAGATCATACCGGGTCTTCAAATATTTCTAAATCTCTAGTAGCTTTAGACAAGAGTGAAGACGATGTTGTCTGGAAGACTGCCATGATTCCAAAGCAGCCCTATCTTATTTTTGGTAGGAGGGGGGACTCTAAAAGCAAGGGTACGGATAAGAATAGAGGGAACATGTATTTCAATGGTTACATACTATGTAATTGACAGAGAAGCAAAGAAGAAAGGGCTCCATAACTTTACAAAGCAGGAGTATATGCAGATGCCCCCTATGTGCCATCGTGCTGAGACACACAAGCATTCAGTCCTTCAACGCTGTTCTTTTCACACCAGCATGGCGCTCACGTGAAACTAGCAGGGCCTTAACCCAATGGGGAATCCCAAACTGTAAGTCCAGTTAGACCTCTAGGGTGTTGAAGCAACATGCATTTGCTGTAATTGTGATAAATGAACACACGGAGAGTCTCACCTGGGGAACCTCAGGGTTAAATCCCTAGTTTCTCTTCGCCGGCTCCTTCAGCTCTTTCAGGAATGTGAGGATACAAGACGTAAAGATGCTGTGTTCTGAAATGTGTTTTTCCTAGAAGAGATGCCTGTAGGTCTATCAACAGTATCATTAGGTGGTATTTAATTTGACCCGCTAGTCAAAGCAGAGCACGTGTGAAGAGATAAGAAGCATTTTCAGTGATGCTAAACTCCTAGAATTCAGACACTCTTTTGGTGTAGATCAATGGAAGGAAGGAAGGAAGGACGGAAAGAAGGAAGGAAGGAAGGAAGGATATTTTTTGTGTGTTTGGCACTCCAGGGATGGACTCACAGTGATATCTGAGCCAGAATTCCAGATCAAGTGAGTTTTCACTTCATGTTACACTGTAACGACTTGCTTCTTATCGCTCACAAGGGTGCAACCAAAGAGATTCGTTCACACATTTCTATTCCATTATGCACGACTATTTCTAAATTTGGAGGAACAAGCAATGTCTATAGTAAAAGAATTGAATAAACAAGTCAGTCAGGATACTCTCCCGACTTTATCCACTCTTCCCACACACTGATACTTCGGATTTCTGTTCTTTTCACTTGATTGGGCAAGGAAGAGAGTTTTCATGCAGTTGAAGGTTGTGAAGACATGCTTTCGTTCCCACCCCAGGCAGTCTGTGATTGTATCCACCAAGCTGCTAGGATGCCGTGCTGTTTTGAAGCTCTACAAAGGAGAGCATTGCTATTAATATTAATCATTTGTTCTGTAATTGAACAATTACAACTAACTACCACAAAACAAGATTGATCTGGGATTACAAAAGAAAACAAAATCAAACAAACTAGCTAAAACCTCTCTCCACTTTTCATGGCTCATATATTCTAATGTGGAATAATTGAGAAAAGACAATACATTGCAATATATGTTATAGTAAGTGGTATGGGGAAAAGCAAAGGAGAGTAAGATTTAATTAAATGAAAATTAAGTAGAAAACACTAGGTGTACTTCATAAAATAATTCCAATATCCAGATAAAATTTACTGATATAATGTATACCCACTCCTCATTTTTTAGACTCTAATGATGTAGATCGATGTGAAAATCAAGGATGACTCCTTTATTGTAACTAAGAAATTATATCTTATATAATTACAAACTTACATTTTATACATATTACATAACTGCCAAAATGACTGGGAACCGTGACTGATCCAAGTTGACATATTACCCTATCACCACCACTAGTCTCACCTCCAATCCTGGAGTTTCATGCTGTAAAACATTGTTTAAAATACCACTAGTATAATTTTTACTGTAGTTGTAAATGAAAAATGTCAAATCAAAAGATAGTTGATAAATTATGTACACACACATATACATATACATATATGAGTGTGGTGTGTGTGTGTGAAGGAATGCTGATGACATAGGGATTATGCATTGGGCTGCTTACTATAAGGTCAGCAGTTCAAAACCATCAGCGAAAGATGGGTTGCTACTTCCAGAAAGAGTTACAGTGGAAACTCACAGGGGCAGTTCTACCTTGGCCTATAGTGTCGCTATGAGTTGGCATTGACTCAATGGCAGTAACTCTGTGTGTGTGTGTGTGTGTGTATGCATACATATAGATATAATTGCTGTCCAGTCAATGATGATTCATAGTGACCCACTGTGGATTTCTGAGAGTGTAATTGTTTACTGGAGTAAAAAGCCCAGTCTTTCCCCTTGGAGCTGCTGGTGATTTCAAACTACCCATCATGAGGACCACAGCCCACCAGTAGACACTACATCAACAGGGCTCCATAAATTATATATGTAGGCACACATATGAATTGAATTTTCCATGTACTTTAAAAGTCCCCATATGTATGCATGAAATGCATACATCATATATTTCAAAGAATAGTACCTCATCTATGAGACTTGTACTATCTTGCAAATAATCACTTAGCTATTACTCAGAATAAACTACAATTAAAAAATCATTTTATTGGGGGATTTAAATAAGAATTAAATAAGGTTTGGTTCATGTGATTTTTGTATATTGTTTAGAAGGTTTGTCTCTTAACAATAGAAATAATCTCAACTATCATATTTTATCCAAAAAGGCCAACATTATTTTTACTATGATTTATCATAGTTTCATTCATTGTATGGGCCAATAGCAGTAAAATGACTTTAAAATGTGGCAATTGGTTATTCCATCCATTAAAATGATAAAAAAGTAGAAAATCGGAACTTTTATTATTTAATAAAATAAGATAGAACTGTGCTTCCAAAGTATATTATATAGAACACATGACGATAAAATAGATCTATTTCCAGAGTACTTGACTTCTGCACATTTATTCCCTTTCCTGCTTAGTAAACACTTCTAGATCAGCAGCAAAGTCAGTTTTGGAGAACTGAGATCAGATCAGGCTGCCCCGCTGCAGGGGGGTCCCTTCCTCCTCAGCTCCTTGGTAACCACTGTTTGCCCTTCGCCCACTTACTCCCTGCAGGCGCCTGCTCTGTGCAACACAACCTACTGGTTGACCTTTCACTCACCAAGGACACATAGGCTCCACATTTCAATGTGCTCTGTTTTCCTTCCTTGTGATCTTAATTTCCCTCCTCCTTAATTATTCTAAAGTGCAGTGACTCTTAGGAAAACCACAATGCCTGCCTTTTCTCCTGTCGACATCGTGGCCCCAACCTTCCTAAAGGTGCTTATCTGCCATCTGCCTCCAGTCTTCAAACTCTGTCTTCACCTTCTTGCACCTAGAAGCTAATTTCAGCAAGCTGCCACAATGACAAGAGGCTGGCACATGAATGCCTGATCCTCAAGGCCGACTGCACAGCAGGGGAGTGGAGGTCCAGAGGCATGATACCCGTGTACAGTAGTAACTTTCTTTCAAATCCACTTCCCGAGGAGGTACGGACAGTTTCACTGCTCCCTCCATGGCGACTGCCATCCATTTTGTGGTTTGATGTTTTAGCAGCACACATTAAATACAGTACATTTTACCAAGTTACTTATAGATACCAAATCTTGACAAACACGCCAAAATGAACGCAGAATATACCTGGTTCCCCTTTCTGGTGATCCCTTAGTTCCTAAACAAACAAACAAGGAAACAAACGTATCGCCATTGACTCATAGCAACTGATAAGATGGTGCAGAAGTGTGCCCATGGATTGACAAAACTTTACAGTTTTATGAGAGTAGAAAGCCTCTTCTTTCTCCCACAGAACAGCTGGTAGACTTGAAACTCTGACCCCGTAGTTAGCATCTCTAGTCATAGTCCACGATAACACCCTGGCAACTAATGATCTGCTTTCTGTCCATAGATTTTTCCTTTTGTAGAAGGTGAAAGAAAGTCAGATCATTGCTCAAGGCACCAGAGTGTAGACCATGTCTATCTGCCTACCCCCAAATTCAAATGTTCTTCTTGGACTCTGTGTCTTAAAGACTTTCTTCCTCTTTATAAGTGAACTTCATGGCTCACACTTCAAATCTTTAAATCGATTCTTCTTCCCAAAACATACTCTTTCTTTGTCTGGTCAATTCCTAGTCACCTGTCAGGGTTCAGAGGAAACCTCATTTTCTCTACAAAGAATTATTTTCTACCGTAAAATATATTAAGTTGAAGTATTCATCTCAGTTTATGATTACATATTTGTATGTTGGCTTATATATTTACTTTTTGTCTCTTGCAATAAATAGTTCGCTATGAGAACTTGGGTGATTTTATACTGTTCTCTGTTGTGTGTATGTGTTGGGGGGCAGTTGGTGTGTCTGATTAATGAAATTTAAATCAAAATGTACAACTTCTATTTCTAGGAATGCAATGAGGAAAGGCTGATTTGAGGAGCTCTTATTTCGTATTCCCTTTCATTCCTCTCCCCACCCCTACCCAGACTTCTCAATAGTGTCATAGAAACCAATAAAAACAAGTCTCACTATAAGTCCCCTTAACACTGCAGAATCAGATTAGAAATTTTCACAGGTATTACCAAACCTTAAAGGAAGACTACAATTTAATACACTTTAATACATGGCTTCTATGTGTTTGATACTGTAAAATCTTAAGATATATATATTGTGACATAAGTAAACTGGTACCACCATTCCAGACACTTAATTCTATCCCAAGATTCATCACCAGGGAGAGCTTATAAAATATGATGATAATACCGTGGTTCAGCTAAGAAAACAAAAACTTCCTTTCTGAACCCTTTGCACTTGATCCCTTAAAACCTTGCTTTCTGCCAATTTCTTTCTCATAACTGACCTCAAGGAGTATTCTGTCAGATCAGAGTCTGTCTGCCTCTCCCTAAAACAAAAATTAAAATGGGATGTCCCTTTATGGATTGAATTTTGGATAGAATCATAAGCATATCATTCACATACAACCTTTGGAACACAAATGGCAAATGTCCATTCTTTAGGCATTCCTTGGGTTGCTACTTTCAATTGAACATTTTACAAGGAAATTGGTTATTTGTGTTTTATATCTCCATGGCGCTAGTACAGTATATGCTTAGTCAATCTATGCTGATTGAGAAAAAAAATTGCTGAGAAACGTCCCAGTCCTCTCTCAAAATGCCTCCTAAGCACTCCTAGCATCTTTTTTCTCCAGCCTTGAAATTTTGAAGTGGAAGCCATTCATGTTTATGAACATATCAGAAGAGCAATAGTGTGGAATCGGGATGTATCAAAACTACTGAGATGCATATTGTTTGATGGTTTTTGCTGGAGGTTTACATTAGGTATCCTTTTCTCCTCACAGCGAAGGGAACTCTAATCTGCAGAACATCACAAAGCAGTACCCGAGTCAAAGGTAAGAAATGATCAATCGTCATTTTCACAGAACTTTGAGCTAGCTAGGCAAATGATCTGAGGACAACTGGCGATTTACGGGCTAAAAGAGTTCTCTTATGTTTATAGATTCTAATTCAAACCACTTGTCAGGTCACGAAGGGGCATCATTATGTGAATTAGGTATATATTTGGCCGTCAGATCATGTGCTAGTAACATGGAAGGAAAGAGGTAAATTTAATTCCATCTGAACAAAATGCATTTCTGTGTAAATGGGGAACCAGCGTTGGTGGGCATGTGGAGTACACACTGGGCTGCTAACCATAAGGCCAGTAATTTGAACCCTGAAACTGCTCACAGGAAAAAGGGTGAGGCTACCTGCTTGCCTAAGGATTTACAGACTCAGAAACCCATCAGGGAAGCCCTATTCTGTCCTATGAAGTCACTATGACACAGAATTGATTCAATGGCTGATATAAATACAGTTTTACTTTTTAATGAGCAGGCACAGTAGTCTGGGTTTCATATAAAATACAAACTAAACCAAAGAACTTTGAGGAGATCACTTTAAGAAAACAATCAGAGAGATTTTCCATAGTGACTTAAGAGAGATAAATGCAACATACAAAATCACCTTGTATTCAGCGTGTGAAGGTATGTCAAAAGGACTGCTACCTAGGTTCCAACCAAACATGCATAGAGTTTTTTCTGCTCCAAATAAAGCATATTTAAACATTTTTGTGCAATCATATTATGGCTATAAGGGCTCAGCAATATGCCAGTCATCGTCTCATGAGGGTGTCTTCAAAGGGAAAAAGCAACAATTGAAAGAGCCACCTCTGAGGGCTCGTGGCAGGCAAGGGACATTCAACACAGCCAGCCCAAGCTTTATAGCAACTGCTGTGTGGAAACTGCAAAGGGTTAATAACCTTAGCGCTTACCTTGCTATATTTTCTCAAAAGACATATGTTGATCCAGGAGGCTATTTTGAAAAAGTTTTCAGAAAAAGACTAGGAATATTGAGCGAAAGATTTTTCCCCCCTATCTGGATAAGGCACTTGCTTATTCTTCAAGAGCACCAAGAGCTGTCCATTGAGAATTTCACTGGAAAACCTTAAGCCCTCTACCCTATAGCCCCGATCTTGCCCCGTCAGGCTTCTCTTTCATTCCTAAAATGAAAAGAACCTTTAAAAAGAGCACTATTTG
This sequence comes from Tenrec ecaudatus, assembly GCF_050624435.1. Lineage (NCBI taxonomy): Eukaryota > Metazoa > Chordata > Mammalia > Afrosoricida > Tenrecidae > Tenrec > Tenrec ecaudatus. Next base: position 29,719,848 of record NC_134533.1, on the reverse strand, counting down.
AGTCCTTCAAAGATGCCAAAATTGACATTTTGACTTGTTATACATTGAAGGGCACTGCATAGTTTGGGGAAGAGACGGAAACACCATATTCAAAGAGAGAATGTGGGAGATAACAAGAAACAGTAACTTTCCTTATATATACATTTTTAAAGGTTTCTATGATTTTGTAGTAATATTTATATTTATCCTCATAAGTGCTTCAACATGAAAACAATATTGTCTTGCCAATAAATAAATGATCAAACACAGGAGGCACAAATAGCTATAGATTCATTTGCTTTTGATAAAGATATTTCTTGCAGAAAATTACTCTGCATGTGAAAATTCAGGTGGAAAAGTTGATAAACCTAAAATCACATGCCCTAGTTGTGCCTTTAAAATGTCTAAAGCTTATCATAATTTTGAATTATTGAAGAGGAAGGTAAAGAGAGGGAATGAAAACAGAACCACTTGGATGATTTACCATAAAGTTCTTGTTCTAATTTTTCACTGATTGTAGAATTGTAAAATTTTTTAATTAACAAATATGTAAATAAATCTAAGTGACCTGAAACCCTTTGGGTAATAGTTATATGGTAATAGTTTTAACCAATATTCAACCAGTTTTAGTTTGCATGATATCAATCTAAAAAGATATTAACAGTAAAATATAAATTAAGATATAAAGGGAATCCCTGTTAAAAATAAAGATTAATATATCATATAAAAGCAGCATCTACAGAAGAACTAACTGGGATTAAGAACGTTATCCCTGATTTCAAATGTTGGAGATTATCTTCCGCTGTTGTTCGGGGTGAGGTTGAGGGGGAGAATACCTGTGTAGCTATCTGAAAAGAAGATCTGCTGTTCACATGGACTGTCACTCATGACTTTCACCCCTGTAAACCTCTCAAGCACTGGTTTGAATACACATGATCCACAGTGGACAAACAATGGACTGTTTTCTCTCTCTGCATCATTGAGTTTTGTGTCCACTCTTTTGAACAATCGTGTTGTATGTGTTTGTCTGTGTGCGTTTACATAGACAGATATAAAATGAGATGGTACATGCTGGTTCAAAAATATTTTCATACAATATTTTCAAACATGAGAAAGTTATACACATTGATGTGATTTCAAATGTATTTTTAAATGATTATGTTTGCTTAGTAAACATAATTGTGCATATTATAAACAGAGAAATAATATTGAAGTTGAAGAAAATGAAAACCAACCCATGAGAGTCAAAATTTGATCTTTAGTCTATTCCACCTGAATTCTGAGAATATCTAAAGAGTAGATTTGTCTCATTGAACACGTGTAACAGACCAGAGGGGCTGTGGGATGACGTCATGAACATCACACATAAGGAAAGCAAAAGGTCATTAAAGACAGGAATGAAATCTGGGGTTAAAGTGGATGTCAGAAGAGCGTCTGAGACTTGTTCTCGATATTGGAGCAGCGACAGCAAATGCTACAATTATAAAGCTGAACAGAAAATTTCAAAGGCAACTGAAGAAGATAATGTAAAATATTACAATGAAATATGCAAGGATTTCGATGTGCAAGGAAACCAAGAGGGAAAAACAACTTTAGCATACATTAAGCAGCAGACCGAAGAAATAATTCAAGCCTTGCAATGCATTATTGAGCCATTCTATAAGCAAACTATTGAACAATGCAGGAAGCATTAAAAGAAAATTGAAGGAATAGAGAGTCACTATACTATGAACTACCAAAAGAACAAATAAATCTGTCTAGAAAGGACAGCCAAACACTTCTTAGAAGCGTGGCTACTGAGACTTAGTCTCCCACACTTTGGATCTACCCAGAGAGACCAGTGCCTGGGAAAGAAGTTCCTGCTTGTTAAAGTGAAAAGAGAAAGATGCCCAAGGAGCTGAATTGACACAATCCATGGCTTCAAGGACCCGCTCAAAGTCGACACTTGTAAGGACAGCCCAGGACCGGGTAGTGTTTCGTTCTGTGTTACATGGAGTTTCTATGAGTCGGAAGAGGCTTGATGGCACCTAACAACAATGACAATAAGAAGTAAATTTTCTAAAAATGCTTAAAGTCACAGAACATAAGATTGACAGATGATCTATTGTCCATTTAGAAATAATAGATTTAATTGGGTTGTGGTAGTGCAGGGAGACGAGCATGGTGATCAATACAACAGATATATTAGTTGAGAAAACTTGGGGGCAGGGGGAGAATACAAGAATGACTCTGTAGCTAACCCAATTGGGCCAAAAGGACTGGCCACTGATTACATTCTTTCCTGTAATTCTGTCAAGCACTGGCTTGAATTAACATAATCCACATGCGACAAACAACCATTTTCTCTCTCTGTATCATTGTGTTTTGTGGCCAAATCTTTAGAACAGTATTTTGCGTGTGGCCATCATTTACTTTCATAAAGTAGATAATTCCTCCTACATGCTATAAACTTCACCCAATTTCTTTGTTATCTCCATGGAGATATCGGCATGTCCATTTTCTTAAAGTTCTTTGCACAGATACATCAAGATCTTTGGAGGGCAAGCAAAGCTATATATGTGAGAGGAGCAATGTTTTTCACATCCTGCTAAAGAAGTACCTAAAACTCTCTGATAAAATGTTGCATGTTATAAGAGAATTTTTAATAATTTTAGGATAGAAAGGAAATTTAATATAATGCAAGGAGAGAAGAAAATAAACTAAATTAAAATGGTCATACCCACTCTACATATAAGAAAACTAGGTCTCAAATGTTTATTCAAAATTATAGTATTAGTAAATTGGGTGGTAAATCACCTACTCTAGTTACAGTGAAGCTGACATGTTTTCTTATTGGTATACAGCCTCCTCCGCAGATTAGCAAAGGGCTACATTGCTAGGGAACATCTTCCATTTTGGAATTGATCACTCATTGTTCTCTCTCAACAGGTGGCAAGTTCAGATTTTCTCCATAAAAGAAAATGCATTTGCGATGCTAAAATAAAAAACAAGTAAACATAGTCTGACTTTAAAAACTAATATTACATGCAAATTCAATTCTACTGTTGACTTCTCTATTAGTAAGTAAAGAGCTATTGATGAAACCAACATGAAAAAGATGGTTCTTTTACTCAATTTAGAATTTTATCATGCTTGCTGTCAGACTGCTCCACAGAGGACAATGTATGCTTCTTAACTGCGTGAATAAATCATGTCAAATATCTACCTTGTTCAGAAACAACAACCCAACATTGATTCATGAAATTCATCATCTAAATTATGGTAGTTAATGTTAACTCAAATCTAACATATCTGCCATATCCTTCATTATAGGAATGTAAAAATTGGCCTTCCAACTTTCATGTTGAAGTAGTCAACTTCCATAAAGAATCATGGTGGGGGTGGGTGGGGGTGGGGGGTGGTGTTGGCCCTTACTCAAAAGAAGCCAGCCACAGTTTTATCATAGAGTGTTTAATGGAGCTCTAGGAAAACCAAGCTTCCTTTAGTTCTAGAAAGCACTTGACCTTGGGGAAACAGTGTTGACTGATACCAAAGGGATTAGGACATGTTCCATTTTCCAACTCCCTCTTCAATTACTTTGATTAGCAATTAAAATGCTAATTAAATAACAACTCAAAACTTAGCACTCAGAAGGTTATAATTTAATGTGAGCACAAATCCTAACGTTGACAAGTAATAAGGTCACCAAACAAAGAATGGTAAAGAAGAAGAATCTGAATCATCCAATCCTTTTAATCATAACTCTATTTTAATTTAATCACAACTGTTTTCTATGTAGTCACAATGACCAAACACAAAATTCATCTCGAAAGTAAGAAAACATAACTTAGCTTATTTGCTATCATTTTATCTTACATAGAAAATTATTACACTAAAATATAGAACTGAAATAAGTGGGAAAACAATTTTCCTGAGCATTACAATAAGATTTTAATGGATCAATAATAATAACTCCATTTGTGTAACATGTAGTCCAACATTTTAAATTTTCTATTTTGTAGTTTTTGCACACTTGCATTTTGTTATATCTTTATCATTCGTTAGCAATTCCTCCCAGAGGGTCAGCTGAAACAATGATTTCTGTTTTCCTGTTCTTTTGCTTGATGAGGTCATCTTCCTCAAGCACCTAGGGAGTGCCTTCATTTACATTGCTATAGAGATTACCTGACTCATAATGGCCCTCCAAGCAATAAAACAAAACCCAGTCAGGTTCTTCACCATTCTCACAACTGTTCCTATCTTTGAGCACAATGCAGCCACTGTGTCAGGCCATATCAATGAAGGTTTAACTCTTTCACTTAACCCTCTACTTTGGTAAATATGATGTCTTCTCAGTGGATTGGTCTCTCGTGATACTTTGTCCAAAGTACGTGAAATGAAGTCATGCCAATGTTTTTCTAAGGCACATTCTGGCTGTACTTCTTGCAAAACAGATTTGTTCGATACCTTGGTAGTTCCTAATATATTCAGTATTCGTTGCCAACACCACAATTCAACATCAATATTCCCATCAGGCCTCCGTTTTCCATACCCAGCATACAAGGTGACTTAAAGCATCATAGCATGGGTTAGGCATCTCTTAGTGCTCAAGAGAACTTTTTTATTGGAACACTTAAAGAAGTTGTTTATAGCAGACTTACACTATGACACACTTCTTTTGCTTTTTTAGATGGCCACTTCCATTGTCGGGGTTTGTGGATTCAAATAAAATGAAACTCCTTCATCTTCAAACTTTTCCACTTTGATCATGATGTTGCTTACTGATCCAATTGAGAGAGCTTTTGTTACAGAAAGTTGTAATCAGATTTTTATCACTGAGTGCTTCAGTTCTCTTCATTTGCAGCAAACAAGTTTTGAGTCATTTGTATATTCAAAGACCTCATGGCCATAGAGTCTATGCCAACTCATAGAAACCGTAGAAGACAGGTACGACTGCCCCTGTGTATTTCCTCACCTGTAACTCTTTATAGGCCTCGAATGCCCCTCTCTGCTGTAGAATGGCATCTGTATAATTTATGTTATTAAGGATTCATCCTCCCTCCTGTTGCCAATTCTCCTTCATAGAGTCCAACTTCTTGAAATATTTGCTCAATATACAACTGAATGAATATAGTAAAAGGATTCAACCCTGATTCACATCTTACTGGTTTTAAACTAAGAAGTATCCCTAGTTTTATTCGAACAGCTTCCTTGTGGTCTATGCACAGGTTCCATGCGAGCCCCATTAAGTGTTCTGGAATTCCCATTCTTCTCCCATGTTTCCAATATATGTTATGATCTACCTACTGGAATGCCTTTGCCTAGTCAGTAAAACACAAAGAAAACATCTTTCAGGAATTCCACAGGTTGTCGAGATCCATCTTAATTTCACAGTCTAATAGCCAGTAATTACCAATATGTCTTGATTGCCCATTTGAGCAAGTTCACACTGAAAATGTTGGTGAAAATACCCTATTCTTCCTTTGGAACTATTGATTGATTCAAAATTGTGAATCAAAGTCACAGTAACTGGTCTTTCTTGTGGATATGTAGATGTTATCCTATTACTAAAAGATTTGTATTTCAGAATAAATCTTGAAATGTTCTTTTTGATGATGAATATGATCTGTACCCTTCCATTTTGTTAATTTGAGTATAGTAGAATCTATAACTTATCATTTTGCCAGTATCCATTTTAACTCACTAATGCTAAAGATATTTACCTTCAAAGGCTTCATTGCATATTTGAAAAATTACAGGTTTAATGAGATTCATATTTTATACTTGCCATGTTCCAATTATGAGTGGAGGTTTGAAAGTCCTTAGTTCGTTTTAAATTCTGCCATATCAGCCAATGAACATCCGGATCTGTACCCCAGCCAGGTCAGTAGGGTCTCCTCTGCTATATGATGGCATCTCTTCTTCAATTGCATTTTAAGTATTTTCCAATTTGAGGAGCTGGCTTTACATAAGATCCATAAGTCTTTACTGCACCCCCCCGCACCCCCCCCCCCCCGGAAGGAGATGTCCAGATCCTTTCCCCTCTATCTTCGTTTGAAAGCACCACTGAGGCCTGTCCAGCATGGGTGACGTTGCTTGTGTTTGAAACGCCAATGGCATAGTTTCTAGCATCACAGACACCATGATACACCACACAGACGGGTGAGTGGTAGTCTTTATTTACACTGCATAAAATTAATCTTATTTATGAAAAACAACCAAAATATTACATCCCTAGGGAGCAGCCTCACCTCAAGAATTGTTATTGCGGAAAAGCAAATGATCTTACTGCTCTGGTTCTTAGCTCAAATGGTCCCTTCTGCTGAGAAGGACATTCTTCCTCTTCCATGGTGTTTTGAACTAAACTAAGTCATCCTTTTCATGTCAATGGATATATTTTCTGGGAATAAAAAGGCCATACAGTGGCTGATATAGATAGTGAGGATTTGGAGAAAACCTAAGATTGGCAGGAATCTATAATGTATCAAGTTATGAGACTCATGATCATGTATGTATGCACATATACATCCATGTATGTGATAATATGGAATGTTTAGCAAATGCACTGCTAAAGCATATTTCACCAAGGAGCTGTCTCTTTTCTCCTACAGTCATTTTAGCTGAGGTATGATTTGCCAAATTGATTTTTTATTTAAGTTTAACTTTGGGTAACTGACATTTTCTCCACACCAGCCAATTATATCTCAATTGAATAGGTATGTGGATAAAACTGGATATTATGTGAGGTAACATATCTTTTGGTAAATAATATGATAAAGGTTTCAAATGGAAACACATAATGGTAGCATCCAGGTAGTATCTTGGTTTATATAGTAACAGTGTAATAGAAACTGGAACCCTGGTGGTTCAGTGGTTATACATAGGGCTGTGATCTGTAGGGTTAGTAGTTTGAAACCACCAGCAGCTCTGTGGGAGAAAGACTGGGCTTTCTACTCCTGTAAACAGTTACGGTCTTGAAAATCCACAGCAGGTTGCTGTGAGTCAGCATTGACTCTATTGCAGTGAATGAGTTTTTATAACAGAAATGCCACATGTGGGTGGTTTTAGGAAACATAAATTTATTATATCTTAGTTTAGGAAGCTTGATGTCCAAATTTAGAGTGTCACTTTTATGGGAATGTTCTGCTCTCCGTGTGAGATCTGGTTATAAGTCCTTACTTCTTTTCAACATCTGTTCCTGTGCTGGTCTTCAGGTGGCAGCGCATCTCTCTTCCACTTCCTCTGCTGGCTTATTTAATTGGTTTATCCCTGATACATCTCAGAAGAGATACGGGCAAGATACAGCCTACATTAACCTTGCCTCATTAACATACAAAACAACGTATGAACAAATGGGATAATAACCGCAGGCAGAAGGATTGCAGCACATATTTTGGAAGAACAAAAATCAATTCTTAACAATTCACAACATTTAGCATATGCAGGCTATAAATCTGGTAAACTGTTGGCATGCTTCTGTTAGGATAACACCTACCTAGTTATATATCCTTTGAAATACTTAGAAAACCTATCAAACTATTGCTCAAGGAACACATAGCCCAGGAGTTACAAGTTTGAGACATCTGGCTTTAGCATTTTCATTAGATTGTTAGCATTTTCAGCTCTAACCTTCTCTGCTTCCTATGCAGAGAAAATATAGAGAGCACTCTTGGAGGCAAATATATTTAAAAATCATAATGATCTAATGATTTAATAGTAAAACAGAATACTCAGATCAGATCACTTGATGATTAGATTTGCTTTGGTAGGACTAACCTACAACTTGTATCATTGACTAGTAACCATAAATATTTATCAAGAATTGACTGTATTTAGAATATAGCTGATCCCTGGAGACCTCTCGAGGTCAGAGAACCAGTCCCTAGGGTTTCATGGCTGATGGATTTGAACCACTGACCATGTAGTTAGTAGTCCATGGAGTAACCCATATTGTCGTTAGAACTACTGAAACGCTATGGTATCGATTTAAAATATGGAACCCAGACAATTAAAAAGGCAAAACTGTGTGGAGAAATAATAGGCCACACACTTGATATATGTTTTCAATTCATGATTTTTGCAAGCTGAACTGTATTAAGCTTGTACCTCTTCCTCAAGAGACCTGTGTTAAAATATTGAACCTCAGGGAGAAAATAGGAGAGTCATCCAGTGCAGGCAGCCTCACGAGGAATTGTCAAGGTCTGAAAAGCAGCATTTGATCATGTTCAGGCTGATAACATAACCCTCAATGATACCCTCAGGAACTGACCTTCTTTCACACATCCCAAACCTAGGCAGAATTACGAGAGAAAGATTCTAGACACTGGGAAACTGTGTACATCTCCCCAATAAAAGTCACCGAACATGTTAAAGTGACAATCGTACCCCTTTCTTGCCATCAAACACCACACAGGGAAGAAAGAAAATGTGGAATGAGTAGAAAAACCATTAGGCCCCTGGATAGGCTTTCAAAATAACAGAACTTGTGTTCTCCCCTCATATATGATTTCAGGATACAATTTCCTATTAAGTACTTGAGAGCATTAGTTGTAACAAGACAGAAATCAGAGTGCAAAAGGAAGAAAAGTGAGTGTCTGGGCGTGGGGGCATGTACATGCTTGTGTGCTTCTGGCCATTATGTCCCTCCTGTGAGGACAGTCATCAAGTGATCACTCACTTAAAAGGCCTCTGATTTTCTAGAATTATGTAGACCGTAATTTGAATGTCTGACTTTCCCCCTTTCATTCAGTTTGGACTATAATGCTCAAGGATGTGGAGACTTTTTCTTACCTACTTTGAATATGGATCAGGAGATGTTGGTCCCCAGAAAAGGACACCATGCTTGTAGAAGGTCAGTGAAACAGAGGAAGACTCTCCTAGACGGGGTTGGACACTGGCTGCAACAATGGGTGCAAACAGAAGCCGCTCTGAGAGTGGCACAGGATTGGGCAAGGTTACTCTCCGTAGTATCTCTAATGTATGTAGTGCTTATAATATATCTTGAAGGAAGAATGACACGTAAGCCACAGTCCTATAATCATATCTACTCAACCTAAGGCTTCAGGGTGGTGGAGGTTAAGATCTTCATGATCTGTCAATTTTACATCGATTCTTAGTGGAGGCAATTTTGGGAAAATAATCCTAGGTCATTTCTAGGACTAATTATAGTATAATTGGTGTGAAAAACTAGAGGGTGAGGAAACAAGCTATGGATCTGATGACCAAAAGGGAGAGCTACAATAACTTACTTATCAGCTAAGTCTAACCACTGGGCTGAGAAAGAATAGAAACAAAGTAGAAAATAGGTACAGGAAGGAGCTGTTTGGAAGAAGTCAGCCATATATTTGCAGAATGGGTATAAGAGAGGATTGAGCTGGTATGCATTTTAACAGGCTAATGAAGCTTTTGCAAGCTCAATGATGATTTTGGAATTATTATATTGGTGGCCATTTTATCTCTGTTTGCTTTGGACTTCCCTGCCGTAGAACTGAAAGCCCCGTACTCTGGAGTCCTGCACAGTTTGAAAAACCATCGTGCTATTTATTTATCCAATTCAACTAAAGGCATTGACATAACTTCTGAGCTATTCAGTAGAAGGAAGATGTTACAGTTTACCTCCATGCAGATTAACAGTCTCCAAGCCCTGTAGCGTAAGTAGAAAATGATATGAGAGCAAAGATTTTGTTTTTTTTCAGTAGTGGAAGGGTTGGAAGAGGTTAACTTGGAAGTCGTGTATTGATGGTATTCTCCATTTTATGATATGATATGGTATCCTCAATTTTCATAAAATTATAATTTTTTTGCATAATAGCCTGGTCTTTGGAACCCAAATATATTAGATTGCTAAGGTTTTGTGTCAACTTGGCTGGGCCAGGAATCTTAGAAGTTTGTCCGTTAAGGTCTCCCCACCTGTGAGGATGTGACTTATTTCCAATGTAAGAAAACCCTGGAAAACTTGTTGGCTTATTGCTGAGTCTGGATTTTGTATCTGAATTATAGACTTATGATTCTTTGGACTTGACCCAACATCCTTCAGACTGCCTACCAATCAGGGGAGTAGTCTGCTGGCTGTTATCTCATTTGACTCTTCTCCTCAGCTATAAGCTTGTTGTCTTCCTGCCAGACTTGTGCTTACCAGTCCTGAAGCCAAGGAGAAGCTTCTATCTAAGTTACGAGAATCCATGTTGGGGAGCAAATGAAGGGGGAGGAAGAGAGAGTGGAGCACATTCTGGTCCATCAGGCCTGGAGGACTATATCCTCGCTCTGAACTGCCAATGGACAGAGTGGACAATATGGCTGATCACACAACAATGGAGACTCAGGGTCAGAAACTGCCCAGACTGATCCTGTGACACTTAGGCACACCACTAAAAGCGGGCAGCAGAGCAACCATGGGAGCAGAGCAGGGAGCCACAGAACGAGTACAACGGACAGACTCTGGGGCCACAGCATGGTACCCCATTGGACCTGACTGAAGGACATGCTTAGAGATTAAAAAACAGACCTTGATCTATTTACAGGTTTTTCTTTCTTTAAAATTTTTTTTTCTTTTAATTAATTCATTCTTCTCTGGGTAATTTGTTTCCTTTTTTATTGTCATCGCTGTGTTCTCACTCATCGCCTATCTTGTTATGTCTTGATTTTTGGTGCATATTATTATCTCTACAGATCTAGCTAGATAAGATAGACTGGATGAATAGTCTGGAGGAGAAAACAATAGGACCAATGGTTCCAGGGGGACACAGGAGAGGGGGAGGCGGGAGTAAGGGGGTGGTGCTGACCAACCCAGGGACAGGGGAGCAACAAGTGATCCAAAATCAGTGGCAAGGAGGGTGTGAGAGGCCTGGAAGGAATTCAGCAAGGGCAGGAAACCAAGAAAAATTACTGAAATCCAAATGAAGGCTGAGCATGATAGTGGGACAAGAGGAAAGTAAAAGGAAATAGAGGAAAGAACTAGGTGACACAGGGTATTTATAGAGGTCTAGAGACTGGAATATAAATATGTAAATATATTTATATAAGAGTGTGGGGAAACAGATCTATGTGCATATATTTATAGATTTAGTATTAAGGCAGTAGATGGACATTGGGCCTCCACTCAAGTACTTACTCAATGCAAGAACACGTTGTTCTATTAAACAGGCATTCCAGGATACACATCTTCCAGACATGATTGCTGAAGAAAAAATGTGTGCATAAGCAAATGTGGTGAAGGAAGCTGATGGTGCCCAACTATCAAAACATATAGCATCTGGGGTCTTAAAGGCTTGAAGATAAACAAGTGGCCATCTAGCTGAGAAGCATCACTGCCCAGATGGGAGAAGCACACCAGCCTGTCTGACCACAAGATGTAGAAGGGACCAGTTATCAGATATCAAAGAACTAAAAATCTTATCAGAGGGGGCCCACCTTCCTGACACGATCATTGAAGAAAAATGGGTACAGAAGCAAATGTGGTGAAGAAAGCTGATGGTGCCCCGCTATCAAAAGGTATTGCATCTGGGCTCTTAAAGCCTTGAAGATAAACAAGTAGCCATCTAATTTAGAAGCAGCAAAGCCCACATGGAAGAAACACATCAACCTGTGTGACCACAAGCTGTCGAAGGGATCAGGTATCAAGCATCAAGGAACAAAAAAATCATATCATTGTAAATGTGGGTGAGTGCAGAGTGGAGACTCAAAGCCCATTGGTAACCAATCCTTACTGAAGGGTTGTGGGGAGGAGATGAGTCAGTTAGGGTGCAGGGTAGCAATGATGAAACATACAACTTTCCTCTAGTTCTTAAATGCTTCTTCCCCCCCAACCCCCACTATCATGATCCCAATTCTACCTTACAAATCTGGCTAGACCAGAGGATGTACATTGGTACAGGTGGCAACTGGAATCACAGGGAATCCAGGACAGATGACACAAATCACTTAGGCATACAATTGTTTTCATATTAATTATCAGTAATTTTCAGAGTTCTAAAATAGCTGAAAGACAATGAGAAGCACAGATCTCATAGAAGTAGAATTTCTGGGAAGGTATACAAAAGAAAAGATGAGATTTACTATTTATTTTTTCACTCCAGACATCCAGTATTACTTCTGATCCATTTCAAAGGCTTTTATATTTTTTCTTGGCACAAACTGTGTCATCACTTAGTAACTTTATTCCTTAGGTGCCCCTGCCTGAACAAGGAAAAACTGATCTAGATACAGATATATCTCCACTCAGATTTATGGAGCATGAAAAGAGAAAACATATCTAAGTCCATTCCTAATTCATAGTTACCATTCCATAACTTTCATTCTTCTAAGAGAATTCTCTTCCAAAGTTGTGAATGTGTATGTGTATGTGTGTGTGCTTCTGATTATGTCTCAATTGAAAGTATATCCTCACACCTCCCTTACATCAGCAGTTCTCAACCTGTCTTGGCATCAATCTTCCCCATGGGTCCAGGACAGCAGTTCTCAACGTGTGGGTCGCGACCCCTTTGGAGGTCAAGCAACCCTTTCCCGATTCATAACAGTAGCAAAATTATAGTGATGAAGTAGAAACGAAATAATGTTATGGTTGGTGGGGATCAGCACCACATGAGGAATTTACATTAAAGGGTCGCGGCCTTAGGATGTTGAGAACCACAGCCTTATATGCTTTTAAACCAGATAGCATACATGCTAGATTGAACATTCTTACTTTCTTACGGTATCACTCATGGAAACATAAACACTCGCCTTGAGCTAAGCCATGTGCTTGACATATCTCATTTAATTGTATTTAACCCTCACAACAATCAAATCCATTTAAATCATGGATGTTAGTGTGTGCTGTGCAGTTGACTGTCACTCAGACGTCTCTGTACTGATTCTAGTGGGTAGAGTAGCACTTTCCGACGTGTTTCCCAGATTACAATCTTGACGGAAACAGATGGCCTGGTCTTCTTTCCTCTGAAAAGGTTCAACCTACCAACCTTTCCGTAGGAGCTGAGTTCTTGAACATTGCATCATCACGGCTTGGACAAAATATTCTCATCAGTCCTAAATTCAGAATACTCCATTGTTTCACTTATTTATTCTAAAAGATTCGTGTGCTGACCACAGAAGACATTGAGTAACTGTTCAGTCAGTCCAAGAGCATGCCTTCTAGTTTGACCAGGTTTTTGTTGACACTTGATTTCCTCCTTTGTTTAACGGTCCCACGGTTTCCTTCTCACCTCCCATCTTTTCCGTGTGTCATGGTGACGTGCATGTGCCATGATGCTGAAGCCGCTTCCACTGAGAGTTCAAACATCACCAGGTTTACCTATTAACGTTTCCAAACTAAGGTATGTTCTAAAAACATAAGGTCTGGTGATTGACTTCCAAGATTCAGTTCTTGGAAATTCTATTCACTGGAACAGAATAGTTTTCAAGAGAGTGCTGAAAGATGGCCTTCTTAAGTTGGACGGCACTCAGACTACCTAGTGGCGACAAGGATGCACTAGAGGATGGAGTGATGGTGGAGAGAGTCCAGGCCGGACAGCTCTTCATTTTATTCCTCCTTCTGTTGTCGTGAGCCAGTCAGGGGAAGGCCAACAGCAAAAATGAGGGTTTATTCCTCTTTGTATAATATTCATACACTCAAAATGGAATGATTAGTTAAGTCCATTTTTTTAACAACAAACGAATAGCATTTTGGAAAAACGTGTCGCCACCACAAAGGAGCATATAAAAAGTAACTAATCGTAACATGGTCTCCGTGGGCTCCACAAAACCTAAAAAGAAAGCCGATTTTCCTCTGCCTGCTCTCGAATCATAACCAGACACCTTTCCTGTCTGGTTGTGTCAACCTCTACACACGATCAAAAGCAACCAGGTACCCAGTTATTTAGCTGGGTGCCTCCCGTTGTGGAGACAATTACTTATGGTGACAATTACTTAAAGCTAGGCCTTCGAACCCATTCAAAATGATCCATCATGTGCCAGTCAGGAAACTAAGAATAGAGTGGATTGGTCCTGGATTAGACAAAAACCCCAGTGGAAGCCCAGGAATGGGAGACTTGGGAGCTTGGGGAGGGCACCGGGTTGTTGCCCATTCCACAGAAAGAAGCACGCTCTGAGAAGTGGAGCCTGTCGCCATCTTTCAGTCGAGTCCGTTCATGTTTTCACTCAGTAGCTCAAGATACTCCGTTTCTATGCGAAGCTCACCTACCTTTCTTTTCTAAAAGAAGTACTGAGATTCGAGCATGGTGGTAGCCTATGATTTTTTTCCCTCTCTACTCCAGTGCATTCACATTTTCCAAATTTGGGTCCTTTGCGGTTTTGCTTTTTTGGGCATGGCCGCATCAGGAAAAATCAGTTAAAGTCCTGCTTAAAGCAAACACCGGTTTTGAGAACAGTTTGTAATTACTGGCCCAGTATTCTCAAATTACAAGTAGCAACAAAACAGGAGAAACACACACACACATACACACACACACACACACACACACACACACTCCAAAACCAGCTTTTTCTAGCTATTGAAAGGAAGCAGGTCTCAGAGGCTTCCAATGATCTTCTCTTTATTTTCATCTAAATCCCTCTAAGCCAGTTAATTCTCTTAATTTCCCTAACGTCATTTACATGTCAATGCTAATTTCCCATCAGTTTCTAAATTCCCTGGGTGAGGTAGTTCCTTAGCCTTCTCCACAATCTAGCCTTCTCCCCAGGTCATGCAATTTCAACCAGAAGTTTTGCTGCTGCCTGCTCTGGTATCTGGCACTCTCATGTACCCTGCAAGGTGAAAGCTGGTTTGCTCTAATGAGAGGGAATCAAAAAGAAGAGGTAATATAATTAGAGTACTTACGGCAACCTTTGGTGACAGTAACTTTTGGAGATCGTCTTTAGGGGTTTTATGCAAGTCAGAGCATATAAACTCTGTAAAGCAATAGAAAGAACTCACAGCTACTCATAAACTGGAAACATGGGCAAACAGATGCACACATCCATATCTGTATTTCGCATGAAGAAAACCCATGCACAAAACACTTAAAATATGTAAGAAAACAATGGTAGAGTTGAATTATAAAGAATTCTAAAATGTAAACACATTTTTTGTCTTTCTGATACGCTTTATCTCTAGAATCCGTTATCTGTACAATAATTTATGGCTGTATTGCTATTACTGTGGACATTGTGCTTGGAAAGGCATCTGTCTAGCTCTAGCAGCTGTGGCAGGAGCACTATGAGAAGGGCCGTTATAGGAAGCATGAATAACAGTGGAATATAGACTTCTGAGGCAGCAAAGTAAGAAAAAGTGTAGGCTTCACAGGAGATAAGCTTCACTACATGCCAAGCTCAATTGTTTAACATGATAGAAATTTAAGCAAACCATTACAGAGCCAAAGCATATCTATATTCATATAGAGACATATTAATTTCAAGTCACTATTACTGTCCTTCACATCAATGTCTAAATGCCCTTGTTTTGCTTTATATGCTAATAGTACTATATCAAGTTCAAAGTCCATGGGTAATATCCGAGGCCAATGATCTGGGCAGCTAAGTAAAAGGCTGTTAAATTTGAAGTTGAAAACTCTCCACAGGAGCCTCCGTGCTTTTGTTCTAGAAAAGCACTTTGCCATGGTGGCCAGTTCTCCCTGACACTCAGAGGCTTGCCATGAGTTAGATTCAACCCGATGGCAACTAGTGTTAGTAAGCTCAAATATATCCAATGTTCTTGTATCCATTGAACTTTCTACAAAGCTTGATTTATGTTCTTGAATATTAAAAGTCTTACTGAATATTTGTTAATTGACTGAAACATACAGGCAAGTATAAAATACAATGTCTGAAAGATCCAACTCTGCTTATTAGTGATGGGCTATCAGGACAGTTTGCTTGGCCAACCCAATAGTTTAAACATAATTTGAGTCAGCTGTCAGTATTTAAAAATGAAGACATTTTACATGTAAGCATTTAGACTTCTCTTGAACCATCAGAGATTTGATGGCACTGGGCCTGCTGTCTCATGTGTCAGCAATTGGCTGGAATGGAGATGATTTCTCTTGTGCCTGTCACAGGGAACGGTATCCCCTGATGTTTTCCCTGGACCTCCTTTAGCCACATGGCCTCTTGGACTCTGGTTCTGCTTATGCTCAAAACGGATTGAATTGGCCTGGAGGTGTAAAACTGAAAATTCATGAATCACTACGTCTTCACATCTAGAATGTAACCAGTTGTTAAGTCATGGCAACCCCAACCCAGGTGAACTAGTAGTTTGCCATGGGGTTTTCTGGGGTTGATTTTTTTAGAAGTGGATTACTATAACATTTTTCCAAAGCTTCTCTGAATGGACTTGAACATCCAAAGTTTCAGTTAGCAACCACACATTTTAATTTTGTGCCCTACTCAGGGGCTGTGGGTGAACATACATGCCTGACCATTGTGTATAAGCCTGTCCATTTGAACATATGGCTTTTTCTAGGGACTGACTCTATCCGAGTTCTATAAGAATGCATATCTCAAAAATATCTAGAAACTTGGGTCCTAGAAAATATGTCATAGATAAACATTGAATATTGCTCTGTGTGGAATCCTGGTGCTTCCTAGCTAAGCCCTTTAAGACGCTCATTTTCTTGAATTATATATCCAGTTTCAAACCACACACATACATACACACGACACACATATATGCCCAGACAAAATGACAATGATAAAGATGTTGATATATAACAACAACGACAACAAAATAAACAAAGATCCAAGGATAGGAGTATTGAATTAATTTAGCCTTGGGCTTAAAACTGAATGGTATGCTCTCAATAACAATTTAAACTGAAAATCATGCTGTACAATAACAGTTCAGTAGGTCTCTGAGCTCTGGTGAGATTACTAACCCCAGACTTTGTCCAAGAATGATCAGTTCAAGGATACAGAAAGTCATCAGCCTTATGATAGGTGGCTTCTTAACCTGAACCTAAAAGTACAAATACGGTTAACAACAGTTTCTTTCTAAACCCTTCCAATTTACACAGAGGACGCCAGTTTCAACAATAAATGGGATTCATATCAACTCAACTCAATCCAAAGATTTCCATCTGATTAAATACACAAAACATTTACAGCTAGATTAATATAAGATATTGGGAGATTTAATCTGTTTAATGTTTTTGTTTGCTTTGATTTTCTGTACGTATGCTAGACATGGTCCAAGGTCATCCTGTCCATGTCTTTACAGGTGTGGTGATAACATCTGGGTTCACAAGGGATGTTAAAACTACAGTAAGTACTTATTTCACTAAAAGATTATTTTAGAATTCAAGAAGTTATCTACTATAGAATCATGCTTTCTCATAGAAAAGTATATCATGGTTGTGTTTTTGAGAAATGAGGGCCATGTCTTTCAAAAGATTTCATAAATAGAGAAAAAAATCCTTGGTCCAATTTTTAAATTTATTTTTATATAGAGTGTTGTGACTTATGCCAAAACTCAAAATATTAATGGGAAATTCTAAGTATCAATGGCTTAATTATTGATACCAAGCCAGGGTAGAAATAAAAAAAAGGCATAGGAGATTGTAGTTGTATTATAGATGTTTTCTAAAAAGTATTATGAAAGAAAACCTTATTAACTAGGAATGAAAAAGTAATACAAATTTTGTTTTATATGTATTTATACATGCTCACTGAATTAGATCACAAATGTAGACAATTGCAGAACATGGTGATTGATGTGCAGTATTTTGTAATTATTAAAGTTTTAAATTTGTGCATGTTATATATATCTTTATTAATGAAATACATTGGCTATCATTCTAGACTTTAAAATTTTTCATCAGATAAATTACATTGTGATCACAAGCTAAGAGCTGTTATGATTGAGTGTTTGAATTATAATCCAGGATCATATACATATTCATACCCATACAGAGAAACATATCTACATACTCCTATATATATTCAAATACACACGCACATTCATGCATACAGCACATAGACTCATCAGTATCACACGTTCACTTCTATCCTCGTACCCACACTTAACTACATATATTCACTCAATTATTTGCAGGTGTACATTCATCCAAAAACACATAACACGCACATACATACAGGCACGTTTAATTTCAAGGGTCTAATTTGTCAGTTTTTCAGTACTGCATTATGTTTAAAAAAGTGTTCCCCAAATCAAACTTTACTGGCAAAGATTTACCCATCTAAATTCCCTCGCATTGTCTCCTAAATTCAAAAAACAACCAAGAAAGAAAAATAACTATTCCTTCTTAACAATGAAAGTTTTTGTTTTTAAATTCCAAGTGTCTGTTATTCAATCCCAACCCCCACCCCCACCTGGAATGTCTCTCCTCTTAGATTCAGGACAGGCTCCAAAATGAGAAGATAGATGGCTGTGAGATGATAAACCTTGTCAGGTGACAACAGATGTGTCTGGTTTCTTGAATTCCAAAGTCCTCTAACGGAGTCACAGTGTGCTGGCAGTCCCATTCGAAGACCTTCTCTGGGCCTAGCAAGCAGCAGTGGCTGCCAACAGAGGAAGGCCTTGGCTTACGATCTATGTGCTAGTTGATCCCATGAATGATCACGGGGATGTGACCTCGGATCATCTAATTTTACGCTCTTTCACAAAACACTGCAATCTACAATTTTGAGTTTCTTCTCTTTAAAGTCAGAGCAAAGAAATCAACCACATGGAGAGACCATAAGGAGTGTAGGTGGAAAGATTAAAATTGAAGCATAATTCACTGTCTAATACCCGTTTCCTTGCTGCAACCCTGCTCGCTCCACCTCCCCGATGGCCCCCTTCCCCATCACCTCCTCTTTAATATTTCTCCGCAGTTCACCCACATCATTCTTCTCTTAGCTCTTCAGGGAGTTGTGCTGGGTAATGAAATCTCCTGTTTGCTAATGGGCATAGACTCATCTTCACAGTGGCATGTTGACCCATATTTCACATCTTAATTTATGCCAATCACAGGGATGTCTTCTCTATCATGTGGGGGAGGGGGAGAGTTAAACATATCCACCAAGAAGAGCAGATGAAAAGCCTCAGACAATCACGGACACACGAACGACTGAGGGTAATTGAACAGCTGTCTTTCAGTGCTTACCACATGGGAAGATATCTATCTTGTACTAATGGGGACAGACCATACCTGTAAGCCATGGGAGAAATGTGAAAAGGAAATGGGGAAAAGGGCTTCCGTTTGAACCTCTGTCTGCCAGGGAACTATTGACAAGGTTGTTGGTTTTTGTTTGTATTTATTTGTTGTGTTTTAGTTATCTATTTTTACTGCTTTTCTCTATTTACACCTCACAGAAGAAGAAAAAAAAAACACCCAAAACATGACATAGGGTATGTTTTTATAAGACTAGAAGAAATACACTAACCTGAGGGGATTTAATTGGAAACTTTTGAGTGGATGAAACTGAATGATTCCTTCTTTATGTCCAGCAGTGCTGCCTGGAATATGCGGGAAGGAAGAGAGTTCCCTGAGTTCAATGTGGATTACACAGAGCAGAGGCGGAGATACAGAGTTGCGCTTGGATCTTACTTCGATTGCCTCACATCCAACCATTACCATGGCTGTACACTGGATGCTTCTGAATTACCAAGCAGCTCTTGCCTGTTTTCTCCGAACTTGAATGTGGCTGGGACACTTGAGGAGCCCTTGGTTGAGCAAAAAGAGTTAAATATGTGATTACTAACCAACCAACCGGTTGTTGTTTGAACCTGCCGGAAGGCACATTGAAAGAAACTCCAGCCATTTCCAAAGGGACAAGGTCACCGAAAACCAGAGTAAGGTACTTACTCATTTCTATTCTGTAGCACATGGGAGCACGCAGTCAGAGTCATTTAGACAGCAACTGATCCTTTTCAAATTTTATCGATTGAAGACATCAAATGTCACTCCAAATGTTCTATATAAGGGAATCTGAACCAAGGTTTATTTTTATTTATTTTATTTATTATTACAATGATGGTTCTTTTTTATTTTTTAACTTCAGTAATGGTATATCATATTTTACTTCTTGCTGTGTGTCAGGCTTAGGGATTTACATGTCTTATCTCTGTTAAATACCCCAGGCCCCTTCTTCTGTACATTTTACAGGTGAGAGCTATGAGACTCTGTAATGAAACAACTTATTTAAGGTCATTGGGAAGAAGGGGAGTCTTTCCAATCCCCTAAAGAGTTACAGTCCCAGAAACCCACAGAGGCAATTCTCTCCCATCCTACAGGATCACTAAGAGTTGGATTTGACTCAAGAGCAGTGAGTTCATTTTTTGGGGGGGTTTGGTATTGCTTATTTAGGGTCACATAATATGATTCATAAAAATCAGGAAGACGGAGAAAGAAGGCAAGTGAATTACCTAAAATCATATAACACATAGACAGACAATTTATTTTGTTATCTGTGAGTCTGATCCTATTAACTAAATTGAAGGCCTCACATTCTCAAGAAACCATTGGGACAACTTCTATGTGAACATCAAGGAGGAAATGGTAGGTTGGCCACATCTAACCTCTTCTGGCTACACAGGGGGTAGTAGACTGCAGCTGAACATCTGCTGAAGGATGAATCCTAAGAGGCAGAAGCCAGGCATGCCTCCACTTCCACCTTTAATCATCATATCCTGATGATATCCGCAGCCCACGATCAGAAACAACAGACACTGTAGCACAAAAGATGAACAGAGCTAGAGGAGACATGCTGAGACTATGGGACTGTGAGACAAAGAGACAGCCAGGCTTCCTGCTCCAAGAAGGTAGAGGCCAAGGGACCATGTGGCTGAGGAGCTAAGCAGATATTTGGTTGCTCTTTGGAGAGAGGTGTGGCTGTGGGCCAATGATTGTATCCTTACTGTTGACTCATCGTACTCCCCTTGTAAATCCCCGTCCCTGTGATTACCGTCTGTGACGTCTGTGGGGACATCACAAGGAATTCCTGAACCCGGCACAGATGCAGAGTGGCATGGGAGTGTCAGAATAGGTCATGAAGGGGAGAGCCTGGTGGCAAGAGGGACGTGACAGGAGGTCAGCCCTATGCCCTTTCCTCCAGGATTTCTTTAATCTCCTGTCTTTTTAATGACACATTGTTTCTTCATATATAACATCGTTGCTGTCATCCCCAAACTCTTCTGGTTTCCCGTCATAATATTCAATACTTTGAATTTAACTTTTAGTTGATCTTCTAGCATCTCAGTAACACAACAGCCAACACATTACAACAACTGTTCAGGAAGGGAGATGGTGAAAAAATAATATACTACCATGTAATTCATTACATAGCATCAATGAATAGACAAATATAAACCTGAGAGCACAAGGCAAGCTTGTATAAAGCATTAAATCAGACACTATAGGATATAAGTATTTGGTGAAAGGTAAAGTCAAGGTTTACTAATTTATAATAAATTATGTAAAAACACAATGATATGATAACAGATTTTTTAAAACCGCCTTCTAAATTTTTAAAATTTCGTTCCCTACAGTTTACTTATACCAAACCCAGTCTTCTCTGTATTATGCGCACCATAGCACTACAAGGAGAGATACAGCAGTTGTGCACAAACGTGATAACTGAGGCAGAGCAGCGGAGGCTATTAGTCTTGCATCTCTTCAATAGGTACACTCCTTATGCCTCTTCGTAGTTCATTAACATTCATCTCTCCTGAGCCCCAGTGAGAGACTTCTTATCATCCATTTCATCAAACACTTATTGAAAATTATTCCTCACTGGTGTCCAGCCCTTTGTCCCCCTCATCCCTTGCTGGCTGCTTACTGGGCAGACTGTATGATAATAGCATTTCATATTCTAAATGTTTGTTTTTTGTGAATGTTTTTCTCTTAATCTCTACAATGCAGATTTTTATCATTGGAAGAGACTGACCAACGTTGTGAAGTGATTTCTATTATTTTGTTAGAGAGGAAACTGAGGTACCTGGCAGATAATGGCATGCGGTGTGCCGCAGCCTGCACCGGCTTCAGAAGAATCCCACTCTTCCCCCTTCTACTTTCCATTTACATCTCTCCAAGCTGTCTCGCTCCCAGGGGAATATTTATAACCTCCTGGCATTGGAAAGTATGTAGTAGAAGATAATTCATTCTCCACATTTGCTATTGAATGGATGGAGTCATACAGCCCATGATGACAGAAGGAGGCGTGGAAGCTGGAGACTTTCAGATGCCGCTCTCAACTGTTCCTCTTTTTGTGTGTCCTGGGGATGGGGAGGGGGATGTGGGGGTGGGGTAGTAAGGAGCTCCTGCCGATTTGAAGTAAAGACACATATTCTCTTAGCATTGAACAGATCAGAGAAGGTCAATGAATTGTTCACATAGCTTTGTGGACAACTAAACATTCCCAAACACTTGAGGTCCCATGATTTCCCCTGTCCACACTGGATCAGCAGTCTCTCTACACAACACAGAGGCGGAACAGCTGTTCTAGGGTGCTGCCTTCCATCTGGAAAGCATTTCCCTAGCTCAGAAGTTAGCCTGTGCTAAAGGTGAGGCCAAGAGCACCCTGTGGGTGTTTTCCAGCCCAGGGAATAATGTAACCTTTCAGATTGTAAATTTCAAGTACACACATTACTCACAGCACCCTTCTCAATTTGCGGTCATTGCCTCTGCTGGAGGAAGTATAAACACAAAGATTACAGAGCCACAGGGGCCTTTTATTCTCCATCCTAAGTCCTCAGACCTCAAAGGCCAGGGAGCTAATCAGCAGGAAGAAAAGCAGAGAGAAACTAGACCTACTTGATTAGCTTGGATATTCCAACTGGCTATAGCTTTAATTCATATCTCCACTTTGAAAATCTTTCATGGTAAAGGTGTTCTTATATATGCTCACAAAGTAAGACTTCTGTGGTATGTATTATGACCATAATAGCACCTACTATGCTTTGAGAGTCAGGTGTTGCTTAGGCTTTTGGTGTCATGCTATTTTCCCCTTCTTTCTTCTTCACAGCTTCTCTACAGGGCTATACAACCATTGCCTTACTGCACAGATGAGGACACAGGCTTGGAGAATTTAAGTAATCGTAATCACACGGTTAATAATTGGAAGAGCCATTTGCTTTGCCTTTCTGAAAACAAGTCTTTGACCCTGGAGGGAATAGGAAAATGGACCACTTGTTCAGAGATGACTTACGTGCTAAATGACTTACTCTACTGATAGTAAAATGAATCTAATTTGTAGAAACAGGAAAAGAATAAAAAAAAACACAACTACATTTAAAATAAGTTAGCCAGTGTAGGAGGGAGGAATATATATATATATATTCCTCTTACATATATATATATATTCCTCTTACATATATATATATATTCCTCTTACATATATATATATATATATATATATATATATATATATATATATATATATATATATATATATATAAATGTAATAGGGTTTCCAAAAGATCATTGAAAAAGTCTGCTATTTTTATTGTAGTTTTACATGAATTTTTGAAGCCATTTGGTGTGTTTTTTCTTTTGTTGCATAATTAACTGCCACTGAGTCAATGGTGACCCACAGCAACCTCTTGTGGGTTTTCTGAGACTGTAACTCTTTACTGGAATAGAACCCAAACCAAACTCAACTCACTGCCATCAAGTCAATGCCTTGCGGGTTGCCGAAATCCCAGGCCCTCTTCCATGGTGGTTTCAATATGCCGACTACCACGCAATCACTGCCCAACGTGTAACCACTACACCACCAGTTCTCCTTTTTGCATGGAAATCCATAAAGATAGAAGCACGTACAGAGAGCAAAGTTTTAAAACCCTTTTTAGCTATAACCAAACACCTTGAGGGAATGAATCACTAGGATGTCTGGACTATCGTCTCAGGGGAAAGGTCAAAGTTAATTGGCATAGCAGTCATAAACCACAAAGACAATATTCTAAATCCTAATTTGGCAAGTAACAATGGACATTTTAAACCATCAGAAGTGCAACCATTTGTCCCTCCCCATCTGGAGGAGAAAAAGAAATGTGATGAAAACCGGAGGTGTTGAAATTAGTCTAATGTCTGATAGACCACAAAAACTTCAGCCATCACCACTCTGAGACCAGAAGAAGCAGTAGGTGACCACTTTAACGTTTCAGAATTCTCTGGAAGGGCTCGTAGTGCAGGCCCTAGATAGAATGGGATAAAATTATACACTCAAATTCAAACGCGTTAAAAATACCAAGTTTGCTGATTAAACCAATATTGGTAGAAATTCTCAGATTCTGGTCCTTAATCACTCTTCTTCCTGGAACTGAACTCAGTCTGTGACTCAATTTTAAGTGAAACAATCAAGGTCTATACAGTGAAGAGTAGCCAAGGGACTTGCACACCCTTTAGAACAATCAACCATCTGATATCAAAAAGGTAGAAATTACCCAAGTACAAACACACAAGATTGGGAATGGTAGAGAAAAGAGAATAAACAAAAATGGAAGACATGAGAGAAAGACGAGTGATGCCGCGCTCGGTGACATGAAACAAGATGTGAATGGATTGTTGGGGGAAACGAGTTTGCTCTAGTTCACAATAGACTTTTTTAAAAATGTGATTACAATTGGAAATTGAACAGTCATGGTGTAAAGTGCCCTAGAGAAGCTTTTTAAAAAAAATCTCTGGCTTATCAATATGTCTTATTTGTTTCAATAAGAATGTAAATTGTACACATGTTGAAGGTGACCAATGTGTAAAATAAATGCTGAATTGGGAGGGAGACTAGCCAAACATCCAGCTTCTCTTCCTAACTAAACTTCAGTATTCACTGCTGGCTGGCCATTGCTGGGAGCAGCCGTTCTTACAAAATGACAACGTTGTTTCAGGATGTAATGTGGGCCAAACAATAAAGCTACCCTTCTTACTACAATATAGAAAATGTGGTTGTCTCAGCAGCTGATATTCCATGGCAATAGAAGCAATCAAAATAACATATTTTATAAATGACTTCCATTCAATGGATATTAAAGGATCATCCATATAATCAGGCATTTCTCAGATTATCACAAAAAATAACAATATCTACAAATTGAAAAGATAACCTTTGTTGATATCAAGAGTGACCAGGTTTTGAATCCCCATGTGAAAAATAATAAATCTGTACAGTGCTTCAAGCCTTACTCAAAAACAATCAAAACATTAAAAATACCTCAAAGACTTAAAGGTAAGTGGTAAAACCATAAAACAATTTGAAGACTCTATTGGTATAAAACTACAAGACCCTGACTTGGGCAAACGTTTCTCAGACGCAACATCAAAGACAAAAGTCATCAAAGAAGAACCAGACAAGCTGATTTCATCCACACCAATGTGAGTGCCCAAGGGCACAATCAAGAAGTTGACGCTCCAGTCTGAAAAACTGGAGAAAATATGTGCAAATTGTAACGCTAATTATATATAATGGTTTAGGATCTAGGATATACCAAACCACCTCAGAACTTAATATTGAGACAAATAAACTAATTGAAACCTACTGTAAGGATGTGTATATGAATTCCAAAAAAACCCCAAACAAAAGCAATAAGTGAAAAATTCCCAGTTATACAAAAATATTCTTATCACCATTAATTATGGGATTACAAATCAAAGCAACGATGGCAGTACAATGGCTATTGAAAGAAAGAACGAGCCTCACCCAAGCCAACAGCAAGGCGGAAGCGGAATTAGACACCAAGTCTTTACTAGCGGGAACCACAGAGTCACTATAGAAAATAGTTTGGTAGTGCTCAAAAAGGTAACCAAGAGCAATCAATGGTGCAGCATTTATATTGTACATTAAAAAGTCTAACTCGGTGTTTCTGTTTGCTCATAAATTTTTAGATTAGTCTATTTCTTCACAGTTTCAAAAGCAAATCTGAATATTCTCTTTTTCAGCATGGATGGAACACACCTCACATCAGCCACTTCTTGGACTCAGAAATGCTCCCTATTTCACCCTCCCTATTTCAACAGCCACCTTACACAAAGGTCCTCTCATTGGTATGCTCAGACTCATGTATTGCTACCTGAGTTCTGGTGGCAAAGTGGGTTACCAGTGTTCTGCTAACTCCAAGTTCAGCAATTTGAACCCGCCAGCCACTGTGGTGAAGAAACATGACGGTTTTTGATCTTATAAAGATTTACAACTTCAGAAAAGCAAAAGAGCAGCTCTACTCTCTTCTATAGGATTGCTAGAGGAATCAAATTAATACCAGGACCTGATTTTGGTTTCTAAGACCTATGCTTCCCTAGAAAGCCTCATTATATAAGAGCTAAAATGTGTTCTCCCTCTCGGTTTATGTATGTTGTAATCATTATTGACATTCTCACCCAAATAAGGAACAGGCTCATTCCATGTGATCTGTGTATTCATAACATACTTCTAGTTATATGCCCCCCAAATTGTACGCATATAGTCTTGCAAAAGCTTGTACACAGATGTTCATAACAGCATTATTCACAATGGTAAAATATTGGAAACAACCCAAATGATCATTAACTGATGAATGAATGGCCAAATTGTAGTATAATAGAATATTAACCCACAAAAAGATAGGAAGTACTGACAGATGCTGTCTTGAAAACATGCAGAAAGAAAGAAGCTCATCACAAAAAGCTACATATTGTATGGTTCCAAATTTTGTTGTTGAGCTGTCTCACTGGTATTGAGTCAATTCCAACTCATAGAAGCCCTTTAGGACAGGGTCGAGCCGCCCCTGGGGGTTTCCTAGATTGAAACTCTCTGAATCAGAAAGGATCATCTTTCTCCCAAGGAACAACTGATGGTTTCCAACCACTGACCTTGTGGCTCTAGCCAAGGCAGAATCCATGGAGCTACCAGGCACCATCCGCTGCTTTTGCTCTCAGGACAAAAAAAGTGATTATTCCAGGATGCTATTAGGAATGCATTTCCTATCCTCCTCCTGTTCCTGATACTTTTAATGCTTCTATTAATCTGGAGAAACAGGTCAGTTTGTTGTACTCTGGATCACAACGTTATAGAAAGTATTCAGAACTGATAAACCACAGGGCAGAAGCTGTATTATTGGTTGCCAGGAGAAGATAGGCAGTGATTGGTATGGATTTTCTTTGAGGGTAATGGGATTATCTAGAATTAGGAGGTGTGAGAACAGTACAACCTTGTGAAGAAACTAGTAATCATTCACTAACTTTCACACTTTAAAATGGTGAATTCCATAGTATACGAAATATGAAGGCGCTTAAAAAATTCATTGAAAAATTCCATTATCATTTAAAAACATTTGTATTATAATATGGGTTAACATTTATGGAGCAGAAAATCAGTTTTATAATATATTTTATTTTTATTCTTCCATGAGCATGTTTTTTCATTTATTTCAATGAAAAAATAACATTAAAAAATTACAAAAAGTAAAATGAATTCTATTGCAATGTAAGGGCTATGTATGATGTTCAAAATCCTCATTTGTTTATATTTTTTCACTATTTCCTTTGAAAACTCCTTTGTTCCACAGAAACGAGAAACACTTCCCACCCAGTATATTTTTCTCATGGTGCTTTGTTGGAATATTGTGAACACACACACATACACGTGTGTGTGCGTGTGCCTACACACCTATGCTTTACTTACCAAGTATCACGTGATCCATCATTTCACTTTTCAAAAAAAACTACTATTTTGTGATTGATGCTATATGTCTGGAAATAATAAACATGATGTTTGGGGTGAGAGTAATATTGGTTGTGATGGTTACCTTTATGCGATCCTGTGATTGGACCATGATTGTCAGAGACCTGGCAGTTATGTAAGGATATCACTTGAAATTTTTTAAATAGTGTAGTATCTTCTGGGTAGTTTTCATTGTTATTTGTTTGTTTTTAAACTGCCAGGGTGAGAGAGCATCTGCCCAGGTTTCACAGTGGTTAAAGCAGTCGGTTATGAACTGTAGGATTGGTGGTTTTAATCTTCCCAGTGGCTTCACAGAAATATATAGAAATCTGCCTCTGTAAATATATACAGCCTTTGAAACTATATGAGGCAGTCTTGTTTCCTCATATGAGTTGGAATGAACTCAAAGACAATGGAGAATTTGGTATATATATATATACATATATATGCTATGGAGGGCCTTTCTAGATAGACTAGATACCACCACTACCACTTCCAATATCTGGTTTTTCCTTTATTTGTTGTCTAAGGTCAAATTATACAACCCCATTTCTTATCTTGAATTTTCTCTCTCCTTTCTGATCTCCTAAATCATTTTTTATCAGTAGACTGTTCATCCTTTCAACTTTGAACTTCCAGTTATTTTGGTCACTGCCCTTACTTCTGGGATTCACACTAAAATCTTTGGCAGCAGCATAAATACTTCTCTTTTTTGACCTTTGCTTTTAATGAAAGGATGAAAAGCAAGTGAAAAGTCAAATAAATGAGGGAGTGAATAAACTGCCATTTTCATAACCTAGCACATTATATTTGGACTATGTTTTTTAAATGATAGTTGAAAATAAGATTTTCAGTTTAAATTTTAAGTTCTCTTTAATGAATTTTAAAGATAAATATTATTGACCATTTAAGAAGGGCCTTGAATGTTAATGTGTAACATTCTGCATTCTATTCACATCTAACAGGCCCAGTTTATGTGTATTAAGAAATGGCCTTTATAGAAAATGAAAAATATTGAACTCCTATTCATTCAGTCTTTACATGCTGAAACTCCTTCTCTGTGCTATACACTATACTAAACACTATGGACACTGCAGGGAACAAGATTAGAATGAAACGTGCTTGGACAAGAGTGCCCAAGGCAAATGAAACAAAGCCTACAAGCCATGTCTCAGCTTTTTGGATTATCAAGTAAACAAACAAACAGTGACTACACCACTATAAGCAAGGTGATTGCATTAATATGAGGTGCGTTGAGGTAGTTATTGTGCCAGCTTGGCCGATCAACACATGTGGGGTTAATTGAAGGGCGGAGAGATAAATGGCTTCGTGAGCCTCACCTTTCTCGTTCTTGGGTCTCTTGCATTGTGATGGTCGGACCAGGGTGCAGCTACCTTAGCCAGTTCCCTGCTTCAACTGTCAAGGCTCATTTCCTGTGAGACACCCCCAAGGACAAGCCACATGAACCTACCCCTATGCAGCCCTGGGTGCTGGAGCAGCCATCTGGAGACCCCTGCCAGTGCTGAGATGCTTACACATTCACTGATTCGGCTTTCCTCTTGCCGTCAGCATCATTGTGTCTGTTTTGTGAGATGGAGGAGGACTTTGTGGACTGATGTTGGACATATGGGTTAATGTTGGACTTGTGGGCTTGGGCAGCACTGGGTTGGGGTGTTTTCTTGATGTGCACTTACCCTTTATAGAAAACTCTCTCTTGTACACGAGTTTCTGTGGATTTGTTTCTATAAATGTACCCAGGCTAACACATGAGTTTAAAGAGTTAGAAAGTTGTTACACAGTGTTCCACAATCCAATAAAAAATATATTCCATTTATACTAACAGGAATAGGCATCTAATGAAAATATTAAAATAGTGAATATCAAAGGTAAATGTAGGTTTTCGACTCAATGAACTCAGTAACAGTTTTAAAATGGATTAGGTAGTAAAGAAAATGAAACCGAAGAGAACGTTTGGTAACAAGTTCTTTCAGTAGTTCCAGTGAAACAGGATGGTGTCTTGGGCCTGGCAGAAGACCAGATTTTAACACTGGTAAAGTGGGACGTCAGCAGGACCCCATTGATAAAACTCATATCCTGGCAAAATAGCCACATGGCAGCTGAAAACCATATACCCTAGCTTGTCGTGCATGCTTTCCAAAAATCGGGACTTTTTTAAACCGCCGCGGGACATGGGAAAAATTGTTAAAAATCGGGACTGTCCCGCTGGTGTCCAATGTTAAAATGACAGCATTTCCATCAGATTGTATGTATGATGGTTGTAGTGGATGGTCCAGAAATCAAAGATTCCATTGAGCTTGTGCTTGGGCATCTGAATAAAGGAGGGCGTTCTTGACTTAAACTGGAAGATACTTGTGGAGGGCCATGGCAGAGGGCTTCAGTAGCTGCCGGGGATATTTTAGGCACTAAGACTGGGGCTCTCAGTTATCCAGGCAGTAGCAGTCAAGCACAGAATGACTAGAACTGCATGATGGAAGCTTGAAAAGGATAAAGCCTTTATTTTGTTTGTCTGGTCAGTACTCACTACCATGTCTGGCCCGTGGTTGACAACCGCAACTATTAGCTAAATGAATTAAAGAGAGACTTCAAACAGCCCATCGGGGATGATTTGCTCCCAGAGAAAGCATGGTGGATGCAGGAATAATTGATCTTGTACATGTTAATTTCTAACACCACCTTTGACCTTAATCCAAATTGCACTCACGTTAGCAGATAGTCTGGGAGGAGTTATCAGGAAGTGTAGAGAATTTATCATGTTGTGGAATTGGTCAAAACAAATTTTGAAACATAGTTCCATCACTTTATAGAAAATTCTATAACCTTGGAGGAAATAATTAGAACATCTCAGTTTTGGTTTCTTCAGCTGTAAATTAGGTAACTACGAACAGTTGCAATGTGGTCTCAAAAGGAAAAACTTCACTGCCAATGAATCAATACTTATCCTTAACCTAGGCCACAAAAAACCCGCCTGTGAATTTCTAAGATGATGACTCTTTATAGGACAGCTTCATCTTCCTTGGAAGAGCTAGTGGTTTCTAATTGTTCACCCAGTGGTGTTCAGTGTCCCCAACTTGTAACCATTAAGCCATCAGGACTTCTATTGTGTGATCTAGGTACATGCTAATGTATGAAAACTGCCAAATACAGTGATGCTCAATAAATTATGCCCTTGGAGAAGAAAGTCTAAATATGTAGTTACTGAGAGGCCTTTACAGATCCTTTTACTGATCCCTCTAATATCTTGCCAAAGTATACTCTTTATATTGGATTTCATTCTCCTGGGTTTCTCTGCATTTCCTTTAACATGCTGTGACCCTTCATGTACTTTTTTCTCACAAGAGAGCATTTTTAGTTAAATTTCTCAGCTCCGTGGTGGTTTCTATTAAATCCCACCTTTTCCTCCCCTCTAAAACAGTAATCTCTCTACCACCAATCTTTGTCTCGTTTCCTCGTCTGAGGTTAATAGTATGGCATATTTTAGCATCCACTGGAATATATTAAGAACGCTAGTAGCGAGTGTGAACTAAGTCACACTCTTTTCTTGGGGGCATCTTTAGACTCTCGGTAAGGGTTTGACCCAAGCCACACCCTTTGTTTCCTTCGGGCTCTCTTTAAGACCTTCCTAGAGGGGGTGACAAGACACCATCCTTTGTTTTCTTGCTGTGGGTTCTACATGGTGGAACCACTGTACCATTCTTACACACCACACATCTCCTGAAAAGCCGCACCTCTCTTTCCTGACTGAGCCTGGGTAGAAGCAAGGGGACCTGCTGTGATTTGGGGACATTTTTTACTTCCTTTGGCTCACCACTTCCTGACCTTCAGATTCAGGACTGAGCAGCAAGTGCCACCAAGTAAGACATGATTTATGGTTTCTTTCTCTCACAGGAGAGATTCTCTAGTTACATTTCTCTTGCCTCCTTGGTCCCGTTAAATCTCACCTTTTCCTTCGTTCTAAAACCATAGCCTCTCTATCATTGTACCTTGCTCCTGTTCCTTCATCAGAATTTCATAAAGTATAACAATCTTTAGCATCTGACAGAATATATTGTGAACAAAGAACATGCTTTATCTATTGATAAATTATCATAATACCTTATAAAAGTGGATTAAAAAACCAATAGACATAAAATTGTCATCACTTTAACCTTCTCTACTTAACATTTCCACACTCTGCTCTATTTTAAGATGTACAGAAACCACGCATGCATGCCTGGGGGTAACATCGTACCTGAGCGCATAGCCCACATTTCTCCTTAGTAACCACTCAATTCCCTCTGAGCTACACAACCAACTGATATCCTTCGTGTTATTGTTTTAGGTACCTTTGAGTCTGTTCCAAGCATAGCAACCCTAAGTGTAACAGAAGGAGAGGCTGGCCAATCCTCACATTGGAGTCCATTGTTCATGTCTGAGCCTGTTGTTTGATGGCTAATTCCATTTTGAAGACACTTTGTCAGTCTATTTCCTAGAGTTCTTTCTCTGTAACCCTGATATATATACCTATTAGGCGACTATCACTCTGCTAATATGTAACATCCCTATGTTGTAAATACATTACTTTAAATTCTAGAAAACAGAAATAAAGATAAGAGCTCTTTACAGAAGAACACCAAGGTCACGTTCCGATTGAATTAAAGTCTGAGGGAAAATAACCTCTTCTCATCTGGAGCCGTGCATGCATGCTCTTTGACTGATTGTCATCTGCATTAGCACATTTGATGTCTTGATTGTGAACACTTTAGGTTCAGGTTTGGTTCCCTACTGTCTGCTTTTGAAATTTAAAACAAAAATGTTTATGGTATTTGATGTGTAGTCCAACTATTTTTTGGGTGTTTTTTTTTCTTTTTAACCTTATTTAAAAGTTTCATTTTGTCCTGCACTTAAGTAGCAAACCAAGTCCATTGCAATAATAGTCAAGAAAATTATGCATCTGATATTAACAGAAAAATAATTCTCATTGTTCTGCTGCCATAGTTCCTAAATGTCAATCAAGGACTAAATAACGTGCAATGGACAACCAACCTTTCACTGGTTTGTAGTGGGGAAAAAAAATAAAATCTAAATATTGCAAATAAAAACCATTCAGTTCTTTGAGATTTAGACAACTTATTTCATTTGATATTAAACTATTTTGTATTTAAAATAGTATAACATATTTTGTTTCATAATTTTCTCAAAATAACAGTTGACAATTCTATATTCATGTTCTTTTCCTTTCTCTTCAATATCTGAGAACTGGTGAAAAATAATTGAAAAGTAACCACTTTATTAATGAAGTGTGATGGTTCTTGGAACTCTCAGTTTAGAGCCATCACCCAGGGAAAAGCCATGGAAGCAGTCGATGGACAGGTGTGGCGGAAAGAATCTAAAATGGCTCTAAATTGCTCTTACCTCTGCCTACCCACTCCCCTGTTTAACCCTCTACCCGTACATAAGGATAGGGTCTGATATCTCCTTCTAACCAATCAATATGACACAACAAAAGTGAGAGGGTGTCACAGTGTGATTGCATCACACAGGTTACCCACTGTCCTGGGATACTCTCTTTGTTGTCTTTGATGGGACAGGTCACCATGTCAGGGAGGTCAATGCTGAAAACAGCTGAAGACAACCAATAGCAGACAGCCATCAAGACACAGGCTTTTAGTGCTGGAGAAAATGTGGAGCGAAAGTCTTTCCATAAACGGAGACACTTCCAAGAATATTTTTCACCAGCCCAGTCTTGAGATGAGATCGTTAAAGTGTTTGACATCGCGATCATATCCTTGTGACTCTAATGAGATGCCGGTGCTGCTAAGCTCTGAGTCTTCACAACAAAACAACAAAGAGGGGTATGTAAGTTACTAAATGTGAAGTCCTACTATTATATCCATATAACTAGTGTAAACAGAAATTGAGCAAGCTATACAAAATTGCAGAGCCCTGAAGATGTTCTAGACTGAAAATTTAGCTTACTCAAGACAGTTGAGCTGAACAGGAGTTAATATACCTTCTTATCACATTTTTTTAACAACTTAAAACGTTGAAGTCCTCACAAGCTCCATGAGTTTTGCTCAAAAGTGTGATGTGTAACTGGAATAATTTCATCCCAGTAATTCCTACTCGTCTCCAGTGATGGCTAATACATTAGTATTCACAATATGAGAAAATGGCAGATCTTAGTTGTCATGTTAAGTCATCTTCACTGTTCATTGAGTCATCTATTTGCAAGACTGGAACTATTCATTAGTTGAGATCAGAATAGTTCTCAGAGTGTAAAAATGTGCAATTAAAGGTAGGAATTGTTAATCAAGTTCTGAGTCATAGCCCTGAATCAAACCTTCTCCAGAATCAAATCTCATTTTCTGATCCTTGCTTTGATTTTGGACACCTACATACTCAACCAATATGTATTATATTCTCCCCTATTTCTTCATGTGGATTTATGGCTGGAACAGAAAGGAAAATATTATTTCTTTATCTCAGAAGTAATAAAACTGCATTTCTCAAGAGGGAATGACTACATTCAAATCAATAAATGCTTAATGAGCAAATTATGATGGCAGGAGATATGGCAGGTAACCGGAAAGATGCCATAAGACTTGCTACTTATATACAAAAGTGCAAATGATAGAGAAGGAATCTAAATAAAAACATGACTTTTAACTGGCTCCTTGGCAAAGAAGTCAAAGGGTTTTTTTTAAAATTGCTGAATATCTGGTGCCCACCAGCCCTCATAAACATAACTCAAGCCCAAGCTACACATTAGTTGCAAAGTCCAAGGTTAAGTACTAAACACCAAAGGAGACTGCGCCATTTGTAGTTCAAAGACATGAATGACTTTTGGATTTAATGTGAAAACAATCATTTATCAACTCATCACCCTTTAAAGTAAATTGATTGGCTTCCTCCTTGCCTTTACTTCACTTATAGAAAGTTTGACTCTCTATTATTTATTGATTGATTTAATCAAGGGCATATTCTATTCTACAAAATGGAGTTTGATTCAATGGCTTCTCACATATGTGAAGAATATTATTCATGGTGACTTTGTTTATCTGTCAAAATGTCAAAATAATAACATAAATCATACTTTGAAAAAGGCTTACATTTCACCAAAAATTCAACTTAGCAGTCACAGTGAATCTGGAGTTGTTTTATTTTTCCATTTTTAATTTGTAAAGAAACTTGCCCATGCTATTGATGGACTCATCTGAAACTAGAAGTCTTCTTTATGGGATTAATAACCTGACTCAGTTAAATGCAATACAATTGAGTTGTCAGTCATTAATATGGCTTTTCTAGCCACAATTCCTTATGTGATGTATTATAATTCTGGACTCCACAATTATAATCCCATTTTGGGTGGCCTGTACTATACTAATGAATGGGAATCATATGGGATCTGACTTTAGTAGATGGTGTGAATTAAGTCACCCACTTTCCCTTGGGAGCACCTTGAAGGGAGACATCAGACAGGGCAAGATATGACAAAATAATAATTTATAAATTATGAAGGGCTCATGCAGGAGGGGGAAGCAGAGAGGGAGGGGAAAATGAGGAGCTGATGCCAGGGGCTTAAGTGGAGAGCAAATGTTTTGAGAATGATGAGGGCAATGAATGTACAAATGTGCTTCACACAATTGCTATATGTATGGAATGTGATGAGTTGTATGAATTCCTAAAAAAATGATTTTTAAAAGTTTTACTAGACAGAGTAACCTAAGACACCATCCTTTGTTTTCTATGGGTGAAATATGTATCTCGGTACCATTGTATAGTTCGTACACACCACACATCACCTAGAAAACCATATATCTATTTACCGACCCAGTTTTGGTAGAAGCAAGATCTTCTAGGCTTCCATGCATTTTGGTTTCTGGCTCTGGATCCTGCATTTGGGCCCTTTGGATTTGGTTCTGAATGGCACTCACTATCATGTGACACATTCCCTCAAGTTTTGTGTGCTTCTCTGGGATTTTGTTTTGAATCATAGAACCCAGAGATAAGAGAGAATATACTCAAGGAAAGAGCGGGGTGGATGGGCAGGAAATCAATCAGAATCACATCTTTGAACGTTTGGACATTTGAGACATCTTTAATTTCCAATTCCTAAGAGCTAGTCTGATATTAATTCTTCTAACAGAAATTATCACCGCAAACTCAACCACACATATGGTAATCCACTATTTTCCAGGTGCTCTGCTTGGGATTGGGTATCTAACAGACAATAGACCTAGATAGCTTATGGTCTATTAAGTCATAAAGAAATCACTGAAGATGTAGCAAAATATGATGAATTAGGTGATGTCAGCTGTCAGACGGAATGTCATTTGTGATCTAAAAGGCTTGTCGTAAAACAAGTGAATAAAGCAGCTATGTTCACACAGAGAAAGCACATCTGTCTGTGTGATTCCAAGATTGTAAAAATAAATTATAAAATTGGAGGAGGGAATAGTATCAAAGCTTAAATTCTGAGCATCTGGTTTGTAGAAGGCTATTGATGACAGAGTGAAAGCTACAAATTCAGAAGCGGATGGGTAGTATTCAAACAAGCAGAAGTCAACTAAGTCCAAACAAAAGAAGCAAACCAGCTTGTGTAAACCAAAATGATAATTATAAAATTCAAATATGGTAAAGAGAATAGTATCAGAGCTAATATTTGGAACACCCAATTTGGAGAAGGCTAAGGAGGACAGTGGGAGCCCAAAACCCATCTGCAGATTTTCTAGTAAGGCCAAACTGCTGGCAGATCTGCTTTAGCCAAAGGCAAAAGTCCCCAACAGCCTTATCAGGTAGAGACTATTTTAATCCTGATTATGTGGCACTGAACTCCACACCAGGCTACTTGTCTTCCCTATAGACTTGACCTCAATTTGTACTGGGTGCAATTATCTCTTAGATGTCCCATGACAGAAATTTATTCCCTGGCTTTCTGAATGTTGATGAGGGATGGGTGTAGGGTGGGGTCTTCTCTCTCTTACTCATCATTTGTATTTTTGTCTTTATAGTAATATCATTTCAGCTTTACCACCTTAGTGCAATTTGTCTTTCATAGTTTTCTGTTGGGTTTCCCAGCTGGGAAGCACAGGAAAATGCATGTCTAATGATAATAACTGATACAAGGTATTATAGTGAATGCAGGGGTGGAGGAGAGGTGATATGCAGAGACAGGAGATTTCAGGAGTAAACAATAATGTTGGGAGGGGAGGGAGCACTAGAACTGATCATGGTTGCAGAAGTTGGTTTAAAGTCAATGTAACCATGGGGGCTGGGGGAAGGCTCTAAGACAGATGTGGTGGTGACTGAACAACTCCCCACAGTGAGACTGAATGATTGAACTCTTCAATTATATGATATGTGAATTATGCACCAATAACATTATTGGAAAAAGAACAACAATGATGACAAAAAGAATCCGCTGGTGAATAACCTCTAACTATAGATCAGTGAGCTGGAATAGCCTTGCTATAAAATAGGCACACTGAAAAGTAGACTACTGCAGAGGTAGTTAATTTAACATTTAACACCTGATCATCAGATCTTCTTTTTGACCCATTTAAAATCTGCGTTAGTCCGGGTAGACTAGAGGAACAAAATTCATAGACACTCATATGTATATAAGAAAGAGCTTTACATAAAACAGTAATTGTATATTAAGAAAACATCCCAGCTCAATCCAGATCAAGTCTGATATTAGCCCATATGTCTGATATCAATCTGTAAATTCCTCTTCGGACTCATGCAACACACGTAATGGCACAGAATGCAGGAAGATCACAGGCCAGTGGATGGAAAGTCTTGTGGATCCAGTGGTGGTGGAAGCATCTCAGTGTTGGTGTGGGTCTCCATATGGCTCCTCCAGCTCCAGGGCTCTGGCTCTATCACTCTAGCTCCATCTCGCTTGTCAACAGGAATGTCTCCCAGGCAGAGTGTGTCTGGCCTCCAGTGAACTATTTACCTCCATTGCACATTTAAACCAGGTCATCAAGATGTGACCTGATTAACAAGCTAAATTTGACCCCTTCAAAATAGTCTCAAGTTGACATCAGATTATGTAACCACTACAAAGTCTGTCCTACATTTTAGTGCTTTTTTTCCTGCTTTATTTTCAGTTGAGTGGGGTTTTTTTCTGTTATATTTTTTATTTTTGTATGTGTTTGTGTGTGTGTGTGCTGGTATGTTTTTCTGCGTATGAAATCCAGGACACGTAAATCTAGTAACTGGATTGTTTCTTGAGGGCATGGCAGAGGAGGTTGGGAGGACATGGGGGGCTAATTAAATAAATTCAAGAAAGAGGAAAATATGCTAAAGTTGATTATGGTTATATTTGCACTTCTCTTTTAATATATTTAAACCATTGAATTATATGATCTGTGAATTATTTATACATAAAACTGTTACAACTGCAAAAGTAAAAAGAGAAAAAGAAAATACTTTTCAACTTGCCTTCCTATATTTGGAATCTGAGTAAGCCTCTTATTTTGGGGATCCCAAAGGGGTAATCTTGATAGACTCTCTTAAAAAAACACAGGGTGATCATAGGAGTTTATTATGAAGAACTTTAAAGAAAATTGAAAACTGCATTGGTGAGAAAACAACATCATTAGCATATGTTGACCCTTGTTAACTGTTGTCCCTTACCATCATAGCCAGGTAGTGCAGATACAGCATTACTAGATGGTATGGAGAATCATCTTGGGAGACTGGGTTATTGCTTATGGGAAAAATACAGATATACAACATGGCCAAAAAATTCAGATTCGCTTATTTAAAAGATGGCTCCTAATTAGGGATATCTACCTTTTATTCGAATCACCAATTACTCAAATACAAGATCAGGTTGAAGCTGAAGGAAAATAAAACAGCATGTCCATGAGAGTCAAACTATGACCTTGACTATATCCTATCTAAATTTAGAGGCTATCTCAAGAGACAGATCGGATGCAGAGTACATTAGTGACCAAAGATCAGATGAATTTCTGGATGAAGCAAGAACATTATACATGAATACAGGAAAGGTTATTAAATAGACAGGAAAGACCAAAGTTAATGTCAGAAAAGGTTTTGAAACTTATATTTATGATAGAGCAGTAGTTTTTAACCTTCCTCGTGCTGCGACCCTTTAATACAGTTCCTCATCTTGTGGTGACCCCCCAACCATAAAATTATTTTTGTTGTTACTTAACTGTAATTTTACTACTGTTATAAATTGGGTGACCCTGTGAAAGGGTCGTTTGAAAGGTGTTGTGACCAACAAGTTGAGAACCACTGCTATAGAGCACCTAAAGAAAATAGAAGAAATGATGAAGAGCTAAGAAAAAAATTAAATGGTATCTTGAGAAGACAACCTACTATAATGAAATGTGAAAATCTGGGATAAGAAACAAAAAAAATCACAATAGAAAATAAATTATTTATGCTCAATTGAATCTGGTTTTAAACCTCATGCTTCTCAGCATCAATTCCCAACTGATTATTTAACACCCTGCAGAAGTTTGATTTCTTTACTGATTTATCTTATGACAAATCCGGCATGTTGTAACATAATTCTTGTTATACACATTGACATTAATATAGATATCTCAAATAATATCACAAAGTTGTCATATGTGAGATTCATCTATTTTTTATTTGAATATCATTTTCTGACTCACTTCAAAAATTCTCCTTCCTATCAATTCTCAGAGTAGCTGTATGCCATCTGTTCTCATGTGTGGCTTTGAAATGCCTACTTGCCCATTTGTGTTGGAGAAATAGACAATGATGACGGTATAAGGAAAAAGCAGTGTTCACAGGTTTTTTCACTTAGCGTGTTCATATTACACAGTACATACCCACACACTAAATACAGCAAGTTATGGAAGAATACAATAGTGTTGACGATACGTTAACATGCTTAGTCCTTCCTTTTGCGTTAGACTACAGACACTGCAAGTCATCGTCACATGCCGGCTTCTGTGCACGACTCTTCTTCCACACCGCTTAACTATTAGAACGACAAGTCTGTTGGTCGCCACAGGAAGGAACGACCCTGACCATAGGAATCACCACCAGATTGGTTTCCTATGAAGTGGACAGCCGTTCTCTATTGTTTCTGTGATTTTTGATATTAAGGATTCTCCCTCGGCAATATTTCTCTATCGGGTTTCATAATGTATCTGAAGAGTCAGAGAATACATGGAAATGCCATAGCCACGAAATGCCATGGAAATGCCATGGAAATGCCATAGCCATGGAAATGCCATAGCCACGAAAACAACTTTCACAACAGAGTGAGGGCGAGCTGGGTTCCTTACTGTCAAAAAGGAAACTCACATCTCAAAGGGGATCACCCTGCCTGAAACTCATTCTGATCCATCGAGACACATTCCAACGGGAAATTCAAGGATGGTATTTGATGGTGCTTTCTATTAGTTTATTCTCTCAGTTCTGGTTTGATTTCTGAATGCCATGGCTTTAGTCAGAATCTACTCGCTGTAGATTCCCTTTTCCTGGGAATGGGGGGCCATGACCATTAGATTTTTTTTAAATTTATTTATTTTTTTAACCATTAGATTTTTACAGGGTCCATAGCAACACCCTAATACGAATTCCTCTCCTGGATCTGTTCACTCAGAAAGTCCCATTTGAACTGTGAGCTTCTTGTAGTCTAGGGCTTTATCAGCCAATCCCTATAAAGGTTATCTAGTAGGTGAAGTTCCCTAGCCAATCTTGGTAAAGGTTAGTTGGGAGTGGGGGGATAGGGGAGGGACGGGTGCGTATTTGTCTTAGCCAATCATAGAATCATAATAAAACAGACTGAATAGAGCTTATATTTAATTTATTGCGGGGGTATGTTATTTCACAGTGTACCAACAAACCAGCCTTACCTTCCTCCACGCCCAACATAAAGTTCTGTTTCCTGTCACATTTGTTGTTATTGCTGCCGTTCGATGCCTACCATCAAGTGGGTAGCAATCCTGGGCACAACAGAAAAAAGCACCTCCTGGTCCTGTGCCATCCTCACAACCTTCTCTTGGCCTGAGCCCACTGTTGCAGCCACTGTGTCATCCATCTCATGGAGAGCTTTCTTCTTGCTTTGTTTTCCCTCTCATTTATCAAGCACGATGTCCTTCTCCAGGAACTGGTCGCTTTTGACACGTCCAAACGATGTAAGACAAAGTCTTATTATCCTTGCCTCTAAGGAGAACTCTGGCAAGACTTCTTCCATGACAGATTGTTTGTCCTTTGGGTAGTCCAAGGGATTTTCAGTATGCCTTGTGAGCAGCACAATTCAAATGCATCAATTCTTATTCAATGTCCAACTTTCTCATGTTTAACACACGAGGCAATTGAAAATACCATGTTTTAGGCATATTTTGATCCTCAAACCAACCTCCTTGTTTTTCAAGATTCTAAATTTTCTTGTGTAGTAGATTCACCCAATGTAATTTGGGGCTTGGTCTCATGAATGCTGGTTCCATGAGCATTTTCATTAGTAAAGTTTATGAGAATTGTTATTATTTTTATTTAAGTGTTCTGATTATAAAATTATATACCTTTTGAATGATCTGACCAATCTTATTCTCCATCCTTAGAGTCTAACACTTTTATATTTACAATCTTAAGAAAACAATTGTTTTTTTTCAGTAAGCTACATATCTTCATCTTACATACTTTGGACATGTTGTCAGAAGAGACCAGTCCCTGGAGAAGGACTTCAAGCTTGCCACAATACAAGGGCAAACACAAAGAGGAAGGCCATTGACACAGTGACTATACCGATGGGCTGAAGTATAAGAACAATTATGAGAAAGGCAGGATCAATCTGGGTCAGAACTGGCTGCATGGCACCTAACAATGACAACATTCCACATCATAATAGAAATACCTCTGTTAGTGATAATCAGAGCCAAATTTATGCTTCAGAGGGCCCTACACTATTATAATCTATGATGCTCCCCCATTTATGCATTGAAAAAGAATTGAATATTAAAATTCATGTAAAAATAAAATGAAAATTTCGTGAAACATTGGATTTTTCTGTGATCTTTTGGAAGTTGTGTATGTGTGCGTGTGAAAGATTAATGCTGTCAACTACTTTTCTAATATGATTATATTAGCAATCACATTTAAACATTACATATGCCATTTTAATGAAATGAGCTGACCTAGATTATAACACTTCGTGGATATGCGACACTAAGATCTTTACTTCATATCACGTTTTCTACAAAAAGAATAACATGTATTCAAAAGAACGAACAGAAAGAAAATGTGCCAGTGAACTTCAGTTATTTCAATAATTGGTGTCAAATTCCGTTGGTTTTCTACAACACAAAAAGAATTTTCACCACTCTTCCTTATAAAAGCTCATACTTCAGGTCTGATCCTTGTAATAAATGCTATAAATATCAATGAGAAATGAAACAAAAACCTCCAAATCCATGACCAAGTCAATCCTGATTCATCGTGTGACCCTACAGGACACGTCAACAGAGCTGTCCTGATGTGTGTCCAACACTCAAACTCTCCCTGGAACATAAAGCCTCTCAGGTGACTCGCACAGAAGCTGCTGTGTTTGAAATGCTGCCCTGAAGGTTAGCAGTCCCACGTTAACCCGGTGTAACCCTGGTGTTCCTAGACAAGTGAAAGGCAAATGTAAAAGAAAATGATATGAAGGTAAATATTACAAAAAAACACTAAATTTTAAATGTGTCTTTCATCTATAACGTCTTATACTTTAAAATATCTTTTAATTGAATTATCTCGTTTACTCTTACTAGCTCCCCAATGACTTCATTATGGTATAGCTGTTGAACAATATCGAGCTCCATACTGAACTGAACATCTCTGGGACCACTGCACTACCACTGAGTGGTCCTGGATTTTGTTTGAGATAAATGAGCTTTCTGGAGTGCAGTTAGTGATCATTACAGTCAGGAACACGCATAAAGCAATTTCAACCTTGGGAAATACACATTGTATTTTTTATTTCTTTTACAAGGAAGTGCAAAGAGTTAGTGGGAAAAATCCTTTATCATTTAATTCCATTTTTCCATGTCCTTTTTGATGCCGACCAACCCCTGTACTATGGAATCATACCTGGCACCTATTAATCTAATCCATCTTTGACCCAAATCTACTCATGTTGTATCCGGTAGCATAATGGATAAATATTGAGACTGGACATCCCACTCTCACCTCTTGTTTATTAGAAACAGTACACTGTCAAAGAACCATTGACATATGTATTTTCGTTACATGAGAGCGGATCATAGGTGAGAGCTACCAGTGAAGGTGGCTGAAGTAGAGGTAGGGGCCCATAATTTTAATAATCTTGCAAGTGAGGCCCTCATTGTATGGAATGGGCTTTGTTTCTCGTGGGCATATTCTTACACTCTGAAGCGAGGATATGTATCATTTAGCGTCCTGTCGCTTCCCTCCCATTGCTCTTCCTCATGTCCTGTGTGCTTGGCATTGATGGGTCTTTGCCTAGACAACTGTTGTCCTTGTTTTGTTGATTCCTTAAGCACATGCTTACTTTGTTTATAGGGTGACCCTTTGCTTGCCAGAAAGGCTAGTTCACATGAAAGTTCTACTGGAGATTAGATTTAGGGACCCATTGATTTTTGTTAGCATCATTTTGCTAAGTTATATCATGATAAACCATCAAAGTTCAATACTTATAGGCAAAACAAATTAACATGCTTTAACTATTAGCTCTTCGTTCCTTGCCAAATAGTTAGCGACCATATTTTTAAGTTTAAAAAACTTTTAAATTTATGATATTTCTATTTCTCACACCATTTCTTTTTTCTCTCTTCACAGTGCTGAACTCACATAACGTACATACAACATTAGGTTTAGGGTATTTTTCTAGCAGAATTCAACAGCCTTATTTCCAACATACATTTCATAACTAATAAAGACAAGGCATTTTGTCTTGTTTGGATAACTGACACATTGTAGAAAATAATAATGCTCTCCTGGAATTAATTAATGCTTAAAATATTATTAAATCGTTTAAGATCAATTTCACATGTATTGATAGCAAATAGTTAAATATTTATTTGCCTTCAGTTGATTTCCTTTAAATTATTATTTATATTAAAATATAAACTCCCCAAATCAAGCATTCAAGAAGGCTAATGAGGTAAAATTTATTTCTCTAAGATCCCAAATTTCAGGGCTAAGTTTTTAAACCTCTCAAAATATATATCTGAAGGAAATTATTTCATCTAAGTAGGAAATATTCTTA
This sequence comes from Tenrec ecaudatus, assembly GCF_050624435.1. NCBI lineage: Eukaryota > Metazoa > Chordata > Mammalia > Afrosoricida > Tenrecidae > Tenrec > Tenrec ecaudatus. The sequence continues at coordinate 29,676,050 of NC_134533.1, read as the reverse complement.
TCCTATAAACAATGATTTGTCATCTTTCTATTCTGTGTATGTAGGGAGTATCTACACTTGATATTCCATATTAAAATAAAAAAGTTCTGACTATTGCTTTTTAGAAGTCACTTAATCTTTCCCGAAACAGAGCAATCTCTGATTGACTTTCAACTTTTTCCTTAAGTAAATAAGACATTTCATTTCTAACACTTGCCAGCCTAACACAGTCCATCAGAGGCTGCAGATATTATAGTCAGAGCTTTGAACTCAAAAGGCTTGACAAAATAATCAGTACTTAGAGCAAATTGCCAGAAAGAACAGGGGAAATAGGCCATTTCACGTCCTTTCTGACTTATTGAAATACCAGTTTGGAATTACAGCAGGAGTTCACAGAAAGTCCTTGAAAACTAAGCAATTTAACAACTGACTCTGCTTGTCTATCAGCAATGGCCTTCATTATGGAGTGGCATGGTTTGAAGCTCACTACCTGGCAGCTTAAGCTTATTTCAGTCAGAATTGTCTACAAATGCAACCAACAAACAAAAACAAGGCTTATCATAGATGCCAATTCCTAAAACGGCCTTCAATGGCCCCAGAAATCCAGGTCTGGCCTTGCAGGAAAGCTTTGTGCTGAGTGCACCAGCGTCTGAGTGCCCCGCCCCCACACCCCAATCAATTGCTGATGAAGCTATGGGGCAACCGGTTTGTAGGTGGTGTGTGTCCTAGAGTCACTCTGTCTAGCTGACCTCCTTTCGTTTTCCCCTTCAGAGAATCAAGGCCGGCTGTGAAGGTGAAGCCGACCATGTCCTATAACTCTCGACCAGCGACTCCAGCAGGTTTTCCACATCTCGTTTCCCAAGAAGGAAAGAGTGTTGCAATCTGTTTACTAGAATGACACTAAACAGTCGGTCCAACCTGCTACCCAACTGTAAAAGTGTCATGAAGACTCCGTGATGGGCAACACATTCTCTCTTTTCATTTCACTGGCATCTAACACTCCCATTATTGCAAGACGAGCACCGTCATGTTTTTATTCTTTCAAGTGCTTATTTCCTATCATTACCTTGTATTGAACAACAACAAATCCTTCTCTCCTTACTATCTGCATTCATATGCCAGTATGCCACAATATCTTCCTTCAGACAAAGATCAAAGACCAATTTTAAAAACCGAAACTTATTTTGGCATTACAATAAGTTAAGGCTACCATCCATCCCATTTATTTTATAATGTATGTCACAACTTCAAAAATGTTGTGTATTCATTGCATGCATTCATGTTCACCCTCCCTTTTATGTATTCCAATCAGATCTTCAGTTCTGTCATCCCACCAATCCTGCTGGGATCAAGGTCAATCGTTTACAATGCAATGGCTGAGCCTTCCTCTTCGTTTCATTAACCCCGTGAGCAATCTGTTTTTCGCAGCAGAGACTGGTACCTTCTTGAAGCCCTCTTTCCTTGACTTCAGGAATACCTGTTTCTCCTCATTCTTCTCCTATACGTTTGTTATTCAATAGCTACATATTAAGTACCCTAGGTGTTCATTTGAGGAAATTTCCTTTCTGCTTTTAAATGCATATCCCTTAAAAATCACATGTAATCTTTAGGTTTTTAACTATTACCTATATTTCTGTTTTCCTAGGGTTACAAGTTCAGCAGTTCAAAAGCACCAGATGGAAAATTCAGCAGCACAAAAGCATCAGATGCACTGAGGGAGGAAAATGAGGCTCTCTACTACCACACACAGTTACAGCCTTGGAAAGTGTCGGGAGCAATTATATGCTGTCCTATCGGGTCACTATGAATCAGTATTGACTCGATGGCAGTGAGGTTTTTTTCTCTTAAGCTTCAGGCTGGACCTTTCGACTTAATTCTATATTGAAAATGTAATTTCCGATTGAACATCTTTGGAATACCTAATACACATTGCAAGCCCAATATGTTTGAAATGAAGCTTTCGAATTACCCACTATCCAAACTTGCCTCACTATAGCTGTTCCTACTTCAAGTATTCGTAACTCCATCCTTCTAGAAGAACCCCCAAACCTCGAAAAGCTCTTTTATCACCCACTTCACTGTGTATCATACACAGTCAATTGTTGGCATGTACTTTAATATATATATATATTTAACTACTTATCACCATCTCTAATACTAATTTTCAGTTACGCAAAGCTCCGTTGTCTCCTGTCTGCTTTACCACAATGGCCTTCTTTTTTAAAAAATCATTTGATTGGGGGCTCATACAATTCTTATCACAATCCAACCATCCATCTACTGTGACAAGCACATTTGTACATTTGTTGCCATCATCATTCTCAAAACATTTGCTTTCTACTTGAGCCCTTAATATCAGCTCCTCATTTCCCCCCTTCCTCCCCACTCCCCCCCATGAACCATTGATAATTTATAAATTATTATTTTCTTGTCATGTCTTACACTGTCTGACCCACTTTTCTGTTGTCCATCCCCCAGGGAGGAGGTTATATGTAGATCCTTGTAATCGATTCCCCCTTTCTATCCTACCTTCCTTCCATCCCTCGGTATCGCCACTCTCAGCACTGGTTCTGAAGGAGTCATCTGTCCTGGATTCCCTGTGTTTCCAGTTCTTTCCTTTCACATTTATTTTCTTGCGTAGGATATGCTCCACTCCATATCTAAAATATTATCTCAGAAATATACCATAAGGTCATTTTGTTCCTCTATTTCAAACTTTCCGATGAATTTTAGTCTTGTTAGTATGAGAAGGCTTCAAAAGGTTTATGGAAATATTCCATTGTCATTTCATTCTACTTTCCATGAACTTTTTGAAACTCCTTCGTAATGATCCCCAACACATTTCTCATGGTCTAAATGGCCCTTCTGTTTGGCTGTTGAGCATCTCAATTTATTTCCGCCAGCAATATTTTGATTATTTTTACATAGGCTTGTAATTAAGACCGAACACAGCCTCTGAGGAGGTATAAATTGCTTTTTTGGTAAAAGTTCGAGTAGTTGGTGTGGAGTCCCTATCATCTATTTCCTGAAGAAAGCCAACATCTTCTAGAAAGAGAAGAGCAGATAAACTCAGGCTTGGACACAGAAGTCCAGCAACTGGGGAAAGGCACAGTGTCGGAACTGGCAGGAGTAGGCATTGTTGATATTTACTTTCACCTGGTAGTGTTACACTGTTCACCCTTACTAGAATAAAACATGTTCAGGACTGTCTGACAATACACACACATGCACCTTTGTGAGTAGTTTTTGTGGAACACCACGGCAAACATGTGTTGCAATATCTGGAGCTTTATGACTTAGAAGAGAGGCACTTACCTTTAGTGAGATTATTCTTCATTTGAAAAAAGAAATGAGTGGAAAATCTTAGACCTAGATGACTAGGAACACATGCTCTCACACAACTCAAAGCCACTCTTCGGTTTGGCCCCTCAGCCACATAACCTGTTGCCTTCTGCCTTTCTCAGTCCATGCCACAAAGCTCTTTTCAGGTGGGCAGCAAATACACGAAAGGCATGCTTAAAGGTGCTCAGTCTTAGCAATCATAGGCCAGCTAACCAAGTCCTCCCCAAATTAAGTGCCTCGGTTATTACTCAACCAGGCAGATCCTCCCTGAAACTGAAATTTACTTGCATAGTGGGCTACGAGGTCCACTGTTTGGCCTCATGATCTGGCTCTTCTTCACCCTCTGGTGTCATAGAGGTCTCCTGAATCAAGAAGGTTCCAAGGTCAGAGATCTTGGTGTACAAAGGACAGATTCAAGCCCTCACTCTTGTCTTTTGCTAGTAACAAGCCATCTTTCGCCTATTGGCCTGCTTCATATTAGACCCAGCAGGATGGCAATCACAAAAAAGATTGTGGACAATCACTTGCGGGTGAAACGATATCATCCAATATCTTCCCCCAGTTTCTCTGACCCAGACAATCACAGTGGTTCTCAACCTTCCTCATGCCATGACCCTTTAATACAGTTCTTTATGTTGTTGTGACTCCCAACCATTTAAATTATTTTTGTTGCTACTACATCACTGTAATTTTGCTACAATTATGAATTGGGTGGCCCCTGTGAAAGGGTTGTTCCATCCCCAAAGGGGTCGAGACCCACAGGTTGAGAACCACTGCTCTAGAAGATAGTCATTTGTTGGGAGTTTCAAAGACTATAGCTAGAAGCACCACATTAAGTAATTCACTGCAATGCACCATGACATATTCTATATACTTTTCCAACACACTAATTCACATGCATAGATTCTTCTTCACTCCTTATTAATTCTCTATCTTTCATAAGTATATGAGGTGATTGGCATGGGTCAAGTGTAACTTAGTTGTCAAAGATTTATTTTGGATTTTTAGCATTTTGAAGAGGTCTTTCATAGGGTAGATTTTCCCAGTACAATATACCATTTGATTTCTTGATTTCTAAATCTGTGAGTGTTACATAAAAATCCAAGTAAAATAAAATCTTTCACAGGTTTAAACTTGTGATGCCTCTTACTGTTGCAGTCATGACATTTTTTTTTTCTTTACATGAAGGTGTAATCCATGCTGAATGCCTGGACCACTACCAGGAGTTGTTTCATACACTCTTTTAACAAGAAAGGTTGTGTCATCTGCCTATGGCAGGTTGTTAGTGAGTCTTCCCCTATTCTCATATCACATTCTTTTTCAGGTAAGTCTAGCTTCTTGGATTATTTGCATACAAATATAATATGTTGGGCAAAAGGGTATAACATTTGTGCACAATTAACCTGATTTTAACCACGAAGCTTCCCCTTACTATATTCGAATGATTGCCTCTTGTTCTATGAGCAGATTTTGCATAAGCAGGAAGTGTTCTGAAAATCCATTTTGAAAGTCTACCTATAATTTGTTATGACCTACATAGCTGAATGTCTCTGCAGAGCTGATAAAACAAAGGTGAGCAGCTTTATGTTGTCCAATACTCTAGCACCAGGTCCATTGTATTTTTGCATGTACTCTTCTAAAGGTGGATGGGATTTTCCTAGCAGTTCCCTGTTGAAGTGCTGATCTAAAATTGCTTCAATTGTCTTCAGAAAAAACTTTATTGGCATGAAATATAAAGGATACCATTAGGTAATTTCAGCATTCTGTTGGATTACCTTTTTTTGAAATGTGCACAAATGTAGACTGCTTTCAGTACATTGGTCAAGTAGGCAAGTTCCAAATTTTCTGTCAGAGACTTGGGAGAATTTCCAGCATTGAATATATTTGTGAAACATCTTCACTGTCATTCCATCAAATTTTGGATCTGTGCTTTTAACTCAAACCTACAGGGAAGCTTCAACTTCTTGACCCAATGCTTTCAGTTCTTGATCAAAGGCCTATCAATATTGAAAAGACTGCTCTATTCTCACGGAACACAGATCAGATGGTGTCATTGTGCTTTCACAGTATGAACTGTTTTTTGTCCACATGACGACTATTACCACCATCACCATTATCCTCCTCAGGACGTGATAATGACTGAGTGTTGTGAGTTTTTAACTATAAATACATTGGGGTTTGGGATTTTTAATTCCACATCCAATCTTTTTTTTCATGAGTCACTGGTATGAGTGAGTCCACATCTGCAAGGGCTTCTCCACCAAATATAGATAAACCAATTATAAATAAACATCTATTTATAATTTATTAATCAATTTTCTAAAGGACACATTCTACTTATCACTGTTCTTTCCTGGTAGATGAAACTCATAAAGAGATTGATTCATTGATTAGTGCAATACACAATGTTTCAAATATATGCATTTGAATTATGGTACTGGAAAAGGTTATGGAAAGTACCGGGGACTACAGAAAGGACAAACAAGTCTCTCTTGGAAGCAGTAAGGCCTGAGTATTCCATACAGGCAAGGATGGCAAGACTTCGTCTCACATACTTTGGGCAGATTGTCAGGAGAGACCAGTTCCTGGAGAAGAGCAGCATGTTTGGCAAAGTGGAAGGGTGACAGAAAAGAGGAAGGCCCTCTCCAAGACGGATTGACACAGTGGCTGTAGCAATGGGCTCAGGCCAAGGAACGATTGCAAGGATGGTGCAGGACCGTGTAGTGTTTCCTTTCCTGTGCAGAGAGTTGCTGTGCCTCAGAGCTGACTGGTTGGTGCCTAACAACAACAATAACAACAACAACAGCATATATATCTCAACCCAAGTTTCCAAGTTTTTCTATTAAAATCCTTTAATCTCAAAATTTCTAGAAATCATTGCTACCTACAATTCAGGCTACTACCTCTGAAATGAGAATGCTAGATAGTCCAGTGTGAGCTGTGAGATTTAACGAAGGACAATCATAGGTACTTTTACTGTCTTACACTGTCATTTGCATATGTGTTTTTGTGGTTGTTTGCTTTTTATAATCATGACCAAAATATTCTCAAATTTATTTAGCTTCTAATACAGGCATGAATTTGATACCCTCTTTCCTAATAATACATCATGCACAATGATGTAGGAAGCAGTGATGGTATTCAGCTGGTTCGTAACAGTTTGGCAGAACCAATATCTAATTTTCTGTTGAGGTAGATGAACCTGTTATTAAAAGGACACTTTTAATCAGAGTTGGGTGGCTAGGTAATCACCAATGTGGAAATTACAAATTTACATTCCTTACTCTCTTCGAGTGTTATCTGCACAACGGATTTAATTTAAGTGCCTTAAATCATGTCCACTCTGCCCATCAACACAAAAGCTCAAACTCACTGTCATGATGTCAATACTGAACCAGAGTCCATAGGATGGAGTGTCACTGCGCCCCGGCATTTCCGAGACTGACTATGTCCATGACTTGAAAGCCAACTCTCTGTCCCTCAGAGCTGTGGTGGTTTCCAACTGCTGGTCTTGCCTACAGCTTGTCACAGTGTAACCACTGCCCCACCAAGGCTCTGCATTCAGCCCATAGGTGAAAAAAATTCAATGCAACTATACTCCTAATATCTATTTATTGGTTTCATAAACTTGCTATACTTTGGGTGAAATGCTGAATTTGAACTTCGTGGTGTGTGTCACTTGTGTGAACAGACGTAGAATGCAATAAGACAAAGCGCCGAACAAACAGAAGGTGACACGCTCATTCATTCAGCTTGCATTGCCCCACCAGATTCCCATAAGCTACTATGAATGAAGTATACAATTCCTGAAAGTGTTTAAGAGCTAAAACTATTGTGAGAACAATCGCTGTACATTCAGCAGAAGGGGAAAGGAGTTTTTCACAGATGAATATATGTTCAGAGAAGAAAAACTGTCTAGCTCTTTCTAACATATTAAACACAATAACTATCACCTAATTGGCCTACCACTAAAGGAATCGGATCCCACTCCCACAGTGAAAAACACAGTTGAGGATAAATCACACAGCCAGTGATGCTCAGGTAAAAATGAAGAAAATTCCAAATGAGGATGCCAGTCAGGAAGCAATGGGGAAATCTCCTAAACAGCAGTTTCATTGTTTTTATGTCAGGTATGATTGAATACTTTAGTAGTATTTTAAAACTCTTTCTTAAGCATAATTTATTTTAGTGGGGAACGGGTAGTGGGGAGGGAGGGGAAAATGAGGCGTGGATACCAAGGGCTCAAGTAGAAAACAAATAATGGTGGTAACAAACGTACAGGAGTGCTTGACACAATGGATGTATATGTGGAGTGTGAGAAGAGTTGTACAAGCCCCAATAAGGTGATTGAAATAAAAAAATAGAATAACAAAAACTGAAAAAAAATTTTAAATGTATGTTATTGTGCCTCTTTTATTGTTTGCATTTAAATATTAAGTATAAGAACTAATCAACTACCATTTGGTATATATTTTCCTTTTACTTAAAACAATCAGTAGCGCAGTGAATCAGCTGTTAAATTATTTGAATCCCACTACTGCTTTGAAGCAATAGCAAGTAAATAATTGCCCAATTATTGGGGGCACAATTGCATTATCTGATGCTTTCTGAAGAAAATGGTTGCCTTTGAAAATAAAATAATGGTCAAATAAACTCTTAGCTTCTTTGGAAATATCTGTGGTGGCACAGTGGATAAAGTGCTCAGCTGCAAATCAAAAGGTTAGTGGTTCAAAGCCCCAGATGTTCTACAGGGGGAAAATATGGCTGGCTGTTTGCATTAGGATTTCCACTCTTGGTTCCCAACGGGACAGTTCTCCTCTGTCATACAGAGTTGCTACATGTCAGATTCAACTCAATGACAAGGTTTTTTTGGGGTCATAGTTGGGGGTATAGAGGCTTCTTTGGAGAAGCATGAAAAAGACCCTCAATTCCAATTGTACTCTGGTATCTATCAGTCAAGTTTGCATAATGTGAACTTGTAATTAGACAGGAAATACATCATTAATTCAAATATCTCACAAAAAGCAAATATGTGATATCTAGAAGTGAACATGAGGAATCCCATATGATACAGGCTACATACTTTAATAGAACCAATAAAACCTCTCTGTGGAAACATAAAAGATAAGAGAGGTTTTTTGTGTGTTTTTTTTGCAAGATCAGAAGGCACTGAAATAAAAGATCCTGTGAGGATGTATTTGAGAATCATTCATTCATGCTACCACCTTATTGATACATCTAAGCATCAAAATAATTTTCTGGTGTCATACATTTAAGAAGCCTGTTACGCCTAATGCATATGTTTTGTTTTGTTTTTCTTGTCAGCAAGTCCCACCGAATAAGGATACCCTTGCTTTTACTTCACCTTCCACCTCGCTGGCAGCAGGGAGATCTCTACTTCAAACAAAGCACCAAGGAGATGGGACCTTCTGTGGTTTTTAATGTCTTTCTTCAAAATAAAGTTTTATTGAGTATACCTAAACAGAAGAAAATATATCACTAGCACCAACAGAAGAACTGAAAGAGAGGTACAGAGAGAATTGTATTATAGGAGAGAGAGAATTGTATTATGGGATTTTATAGACTTATTACCTCCTTGACTTTGAAGCCAAGGCAAACAAGAGTAGCCTGAAATGTGTCATTATAATTCAACTAAGCTACTAGCTTCTACTCAGTGTTAATTATGCATAAAAGCCAAAGAGTGTTATTTAGGGCTGCTCTGGGATAGCCGTATTTATACTGTACAGTCAGGCGGTCTCCATGGGCAACTGCTTCATCAGTCCTCATTGAATTTAAAAGGCCCTCTCCAGATTTGTTTCAGGTGGGGGCCTCTGCACCCCACGGCCACCTTGATTGAACTGGTCTCAATGGTCCATTGTCTAATCCCCTGGGAAGCGACTGGCTTTGAGCTTGATTGGGCTCTGATTGATGTGTGCACCTTAAATCAGCTCCCAGGAAGTCCATGGAGAATGAAATGCCACAAAACTGCGTGAGCCCAGATAAATGCATCCAGCGAAATCAGCTCTGATGGAAACGTCATCGCGCAGGCAGGCTGCATGCAGAAAATGACCGATGCGGCGCACCAATCCCCTGTTTGCTTCCATGCTTGCAGTTGGAAAGGCATTCACAGACGGCCGAAGTTCGAAATGATTCCAGGGTTAGCAGAATTTGGCAAAACCGACCCAAGTCACACTCCCGCGAAGTTGCCACTGGCACCCTCTCCTTTACGAAAGAATAAAATTGTGACCAGGAGTCCTGCTTCCCAAGCAGTGTCTTTATTGTGGATGCGCAGCGAAGAGTTTCATCTGAAATATTTAATTTTCACAATGACTTGGGGTGGGGGAATCGAGCATGCCATTCTCATTTTTCAATGAGGAATATAGGATGCAATCATTTCTCTAAGAGGCACCTCCAGCATGTTCAGTGCCAGTGCTGTCAAGTAAGGAGTGGACTGCTCCCCACAAGGTCAGCAGTTCAAACCCACCGGGAGCTCTCAGGAGAAAGTTCAGGTTATCCGCTCTATTAAAGATTCCCAGGCTTGGAAAGGCTCTGTGGTGCGGCGCTAGGTCAGCAGGGATTTGATAGCAGGGAGTGCGAATGTGAGAGTCGCCTCAAAGCTTGTCCTTAATTATTCCTCGTGACTTTCCTCCTTTTCATCATGTGTGACTGCTGCGCTCGCCTTTGGTTTTCCCATTCTGATATTGTTTTCTCTTGTGTCTTCCCTCCCCTTCAGCCGAGTGTTGATTCTTCCACCCCGCTCCACCATTCCGTCTTCTCCTTGACCCAGAGGCCTCAGCAAATAGCTAGGTTGGTGTTTATTATAGTGATAATACGCTTGAACACAACCTAAAATCCCTTTTCACAGTGACTGGCTTGGCTGCTAAATTACATGTTTTCCCTTTAGAATATGAAATCGCTATGCCTTATGTCACAGAGCATTACAAAGGAACAAAGCTCTAGAGAGGAACTGTGGCTGACCACTGATGCTAGGGTTATTTTAGCCATTCATTTCAGCAAAATGGAAAAGAAGTTTACTTCTGAGCAAATTTTGAATAGAGCATTGAGCGATGTAAACATAAATAAATGACAAACAGAAATTTTCTAGTCCCAATTCTGATGAGAAGTCTAGTGGTTCTACCAGTTCCGTTTTCTGCCAGTTTGGTACCAGTACCATGATTCTACCGGTTACCTAAGGACACATTGCAGCAGGCACATCTGCCGGACCCGGTCCTTCTTAAGTGTTGAAGAGCAACAGAGTCCCTTTGAGACTAAAGTGAGCCTGGTATTGTCCAGGCCTGGTATTGCCAATCTCGTGAAAACTGAGCAAACGAGGAGGAAGACAGATGGGGACGTGAAACACTGGAATTGGGGTGTTGGTGAAGAATAATAAACGCACCATGGACTGCCAGAAGAACAGACAAATCTGTCTTAGAAGAAGTACAGCCAGAATCCTCCCTCCAAGCGAGGATGGTGAGACGGGTGAGACCTCGTCTCACATGAATTGGACCCATTGTCAGGAGCGACCAGTCCCGATGAAGGGCATGCTGGGTAAGCTGAGCCTCAGTGGACAAGAGGGAGGCCCTCCATGAGATGGGCGGTGGCCCAGTGGTGGTAGCAGGGCTCAGGTACTACAATGGAGCGGATGGTGCAGGGCCGGCAGGGTTTCCTTCTCTCGAACAAAGGGTGGCGAGGAGTTGGGGGGACTTGAGGGCACCAACAACCACAGTCACCTTCCTGCTCAGCTTATAATCACAAGAAGCCGAGGAAGGGGAGCATGTTCTAGAATGTTGTCAAATGTGATTTGACTATCAGCTCGCAAGGACAAGGGATAATATTGTTTGAAGAAATTGTGATGGGCACCTTCTTTATCAAGCACTAAGCTTGCAGATGAAATGCGATTAAGAAATCAGCGCAGAACTTAGAAATTGCTTTCAATACCTCAACCTCTAACATTTCATCATCCTGCTCGGGACTGAAATTATACGCACTCTGTAAAAGTGGCATTGGCTGCATTCATTCCGAGTCTGTGTGAATAGTACGGGTAAGGAGGAAGACACACTTGTGAATGACATTTCAGGTTTATTCACGACCACCATATTAACAAAATTAAACTTCTTTGGATTTGGGGGGCTACAGCATCTCCTTTACAAGAAAATGATTATATTGTCAAGTGACCAAATATTCCAGAACAGCACTATATTTGTATTCAGGAAGGACATATGTCTGTGGAGTTCATGCTTAGTGGTATTAGAATCACAAACCATTCGCAATAACTGTAGCTTGATGACCCTGATCTTAATGAGAACCAGTTACTGAGTATGAATTTAATCAGAGTTCCTTAAAGAGTAATACATTGTGTGACCCTAAACAATCATTTCCCATATTTTTGTCAGTGAGTAAAATATTTTGTCAAAATAATCAAATATCTAGACAAAAATCTCACTTGGCATTTCATGCTTTTTAGTCCCTAAAGTTTGTTCAGAGTAGGGTTCACGGGCCCAAGGGTGGAGTGAGGTGATTCAATCCTCTCCAAACGTAAGAGCCAGGGCTTTCTCTATTTAACTGATTAGGGAGGATATGAGCTGAGAGATTTTTAATAATAATAACTTTCACTAGATTCACAGTGCAGTCCTCAAAAGATGTTACGTGAGCATGATGTCCATTCAGAGGAAGTTCCAAGAAGCAAATATATCAGCATAAAATATGGATTAGAACACATATTCTGAGGCAGCTCCACTGTGAAGCTCTTAAACCAAACAAAAACAAAAAACAAAAACACTGACCTAGAGTCAGTTCTGACTCCTAGCGGCCCTATAGGAAAGGGTAGAACTGTCGCGGTGGGCTTCTGAAGCTGTAACTCTTCACAGGAGTAGAAAGGCAAATCTTTCTCATTCTGAGAAGCTGGTGGTTTTGAACTGCTGACTCCACAGTTAGCAGCACAACCCATTACCCACTATGCCACCTGGGCTCCTTCTTCACCACAGATGAATGCAAAATGGCAATTTTGTTATTTTGAAAAGCCACTGCAAACAGATGCTTTTAAGAAATGTGTGTCTCCGAGAAACTGGTTGAGGCCAGTGCTGACTTGTGACCCCTCGCTCTAGTGCGGTGCGTTCCTTTCTGCAACCATTGATGCTTGCACGGTACCAGGGACATATTTGAACACACAGACGCATATTTTTTTCCAGTTTCTTTTTAATTCAAGGGCTGCTAAAGAGCATTGAGCTCTCCTGAATGAAGCAGAAAACTTTGAAATGGATACTTTTTGAGAAAATCCAAGTGTAATTTCAAAACCCAGAATCTCACCAGCGATTCCAGTTTCCTTTCAACACAGCACCCTCTAGTCAAGCGGTGAATTACAGAAGGGAGGGCTGCCCTTCTGTTTAGGAGAAGAAATCCATAAAGCTGGAGAGTTGTATATCCTTTAAGAGCCAAACGTTCAGTCTGAGCCATCGAGATCCAAATTCCAGCCCCAATTCTTCTCCCTCAGGTGTCTCTAGACAAGGTCCATCGCCCGTCTAAGCCAGTTGTGAGGTGTGGATGATCAGGCCACAGAGTGCCTAGATGTCAGGATGGTCAGATACAGTAATTAACGCTGTGCTCTTCATCGCTTCCAAAGCACTCTCCGCAGCGCTGCTCCTGGTACACTCCAGGGACTGGACATGGCGTAGGCGCGGGGCTTCTGGACATGTTGCTAGCAGATCAAGCATCATCTACTTCAACGACTCAGTGAGGATAACCAAACACAGAGTTATGAGATTGTAACTCTAGACCTATCAACCTTGAACTTTACGCTCACTAGTCATCTAGGAGCTGCCAGCAAGTGATCCAGCAGACACTTGAGAAGCACTTTGTAGAGATGTCAACGCCGAGCTGAGGTCCCTGCCTTAGTCCATTCCAGACACTTGGAAGGAGGGGGGTACTTTACGTCAAAGGAATATTTAAGACAAATGTACTTACTACCAAGCATAATGTAAGCCCTCTGCTCCTTTCTCGTTCACTTGCCAAATAAGAAGGGTCTCTCTTTTTCAAACAGAAGCACCTGTTTCTCTTCCGATCCACAATGGTTGGATCGATAGATTTCAACCAAAGACCCTCCAGTAACAGAGGAGAGCAATCTATTTCAACATAGCTGTTCAGTGCATCAAACTGAGTCATCTACTAACATTAAGATCTCATGCCTTATTTTGAATATTTCAAAGAATAGTGACTCCAAAATGAGGTTATTTCTGGGGCTGAAATTATGCTACTAAAGTATACTCAAAATTTCTTCACTGCACTCATTAAAATAATGTTTGGTACTGATGCTGTATTTGATAATAAAACAGAATTTAGCTTATTATCTAGCGTTTAGGCAGCACACAGTTTTAAGCCATCAAATCTATTGATCGGGAATACTGTGGAGTATGAGAATTCAAAATATTAGTTTATCTTTAAGGCATGTTTTATATAATATGTTGACTCAAATTGAAAGTTAAATTATCAAGGAAATGTCAGCTTCTTTCTGAATGATGGAATAATCTGCTTGCATAACAGTAAAATATATATATATATATGTATGCATTCTTGGAGACACATTTTAAAGTTCTCTGTGTGCTTTCTTACAGGTTTCCTGATGTTATCTGTGTGATTCATAAACTGTCTCTGTGATTCAGAATCTATCTGTTTTTAAAGTAAGTAGAGTATATTTCACAGGAGTTAAAAACTGCTATTCTGGATCCTATAAAAATGAAACTTTATACAGTATTATTAAAAGGTTTGTTTAAAGAATTACTCTTACATTTTGACCACTGGTGGCCTAAGGAATATGTCCAAATAAGACTTATAAGTCTGCAGGGAAATAGAGATCACTCCTTTGCTCACTATCAGAGAACTCACTAATATTGTTTCCTGAGAAAAATAGAGCACACCATTTTGAAACCATGGGTATTGCTGAAAAAACCCTTTACGAAATTTTACTTCTTTGATGTTACCACATCATTCCTACTTCAAAAGACTGTGTTCTGGAAACCCTAATTTAATTCACAATTTTTTTAAAGTTTATAAGAGAAAGAGAGAGTGAGTGAGTGAGTGAGTGAGTGAGTGAGTGAGAGAGGGAGTGAGCGAGCGAGAGAGTGAGAGTGAGAGAGAGACTATCCTGGAACTACATTGTTGTTGTTGTTGTTGCTGTTGTTGTTGCTAAATGCCATCCACTCTGCTCCAACCCATAGCAAACTTAAGCACAACAGAAGGAAATGCTGCCTGGTCCTGCATCATCCTCCCACCTGTTCCTGTGCTTAAGGCTATTGTTGCAGCCAAGGGCTCAATGTATCTTCTTACCTCCTTGAGGCCCTTCCTCTTTGTGCTGCCCTTTATCAAAGATAATGTCCTTCTCCAGGGACTGGAACTATGAGCCCATCTTAACTATGGAGGACGTGTCAGCAATATCAAAATAGTGTTTCTGAAACTAGCAAAATATAGAATCCTCTCCTGATTCTCCTTCCATTCCCAAGGGATCTTGAACCTTCCTCCCAAGTAACATGCATTTTTTTTTTCTATTTCCTTATGTTTCCACTGGCCCAACCTAGTATGGGCCACTAACACTACTTAAATATCGCATTTAGAAGTTGCATGACACTTGAATCAAGTAATAATTTGCCCTTCCATTTCTGATAGCAATAAATATTAGGGGATGATTTTACTGTTTATTATTGATGTTTCCTTATGTTGGTAAGGAGTTCAATACTTGACACTGAAGGAAGAGAGAGGAACAAGCTATGTATAGCCCGTGAGAGAGGTAAATCTGTCTATTTCAATAGAAAGCCCATTAACAATTCAATATATCCTCAAATACAGCCTTCAAACGGCACAATTTACCATCTACATAAATATAGTAATCTATCTTTGTATTATTTCTCAATTGGTTCAGAAACCATTAGGAACATTCATTCAAAGTCCTTAAAGACATTTCTTCTAATATTTCCCAGTTACTATCTCTATCCTTTAACCTATCTATCTATCTATCTATCTATCTATCTATCTATCTATCTATCTATCTATCTATCTATCTAGACACCCCATCCGATTCTGAATATCCTCTTTATGTCCAAGGTTTGCCATAAAAAGCCAAATCTATTACCTAAATCTGGTGTTGGTAGTAATGGTTAGAACTTACATTTGATGCCTAAAACAGGGAACATTAGGAACCATCACTAAAGGATTCATAGGACTCCCAATATAGTCATAATCATGCTTGTAGCTTATTACAGTCATCAGGAGAGACAAGTCCCTAGAAAATTACATCATGCTTGGGAAAATAGAGGGATAGCAAAAAAGAAGACCCTTCCACAAGATGGATTAACAGTGGCTTCAACAAGAGGCACAACTGTAAGAACAACTGGGAAGGTCATGCAGGGCCATGGGACATTCTATTCTGTTGTTCAGTGTTACCATGAGTCGGAACTGCCTCCATAACATCTAACACCCACCACACACCAAACTAATACAGAGAAAAAACACACAAAGGAAAGGTGCATCGTAGAAAGCCCAGGGAAAACCAGAAACAAGATCACAAGAATCCTTTCACAAGGAGTCACAAAGCATAAGTTTACTATCTCCAGAAATGGGTGGCAACAGAATGTGTAAAACATTGTCTACCAGGGAAGTAGAGTCCCAGAGCCAAGGTTTCAATAAAAAAAGTTTCCTCTGATTGGCATACAACTAAACGCCAGACTCTAGAAAAACAAAACAAACAAACAAAAAACCAGGTGTTCATCATAACTTGCATTCATATGTAAAACATTTAGTCATGAGGAGCCACCCTAAATCACTCTGGGAATGATGGGAATTCTTCCCCATGAAAGAGTTCAAACTCCAGCCAAGGGAAGGCTTTGTGATAGGGTCTTCCAAGGACAGCAATCAGTCTCAAGTCTCTATGGTAACTCTTTCTGTAAACAGGATTTCTGTGGCTTAGAGAAATACTTTAAATGCTATTAATCATAATTAATAAGCACTTGAAATCTTAGTATAGTGCTCAGGATACCAGGGAGGCACAACAAAGAGTGAAAGACATTATTGCATGATGTAGCAAGGAAAAAGTTGATCACACAAAAAGCAGAAGAATATAGAAATAATTGTTTACATAACTAAGTTTACTTTCATTTATTTCCACAATCTAATTGCAATTACATGTGTTGCGTCTATTATTGAAAACGCTCTGAATGTAATTGCCGTGCACAGAAGCATCAGGTGCTATTTTCCTGGACACCCGTACTGTGTTATTTGACTCTCAGGAATGCTGTAACCATGTACTGTAATCTAAGTGACTTGAAACACCGTCTGTCAGGTGTGGAGGCTGCAAGTCTTGACTGAAGATGTCAGGAAGGAGGTGTTCTCTCTAAAGGTTCTAGACCCAGGGAAAGGCATTTCCTTGCCCTGACCTAGTTTCTGGCAATTTCTTACAATCCTTGGGATTCCCTGGTTTATAGAGATACAACACTAATCTCTGCCTGTCTTTTCACATGCATGTCTTACCTCTGTGCCTAGCTATCATTTTATATGAATGTCTATCATATTGAATGGAAATCTATCCTACTTAAATATTACTTCATGTTAACTTAAATGGATAACATCTTCAAAATTTCTCAATAATATCATATCCAAAAGTACCACCCACTAAGGTCCATGGTACCTCCAAGATACATCTTATGGGGGGTTGACTGTTAAATTCATGACATGGACAATCCTTCTGTTTTCCTTTTTCTGACTTCCCTGAAGAATTAGTGCTATGATCAAATGTGTTTTAGGCTAGCTATGTCTCTAAGTAATTAAAAAAAAAAACTATGTGCACTTTAGAAGCATCATTTCTTTTCTTTCATCTGGGAGCCATGCGGCATAATGCATTATACTACTGCTTTGGACAAGAGATACCAAGCCAAAAATAATTTGACCAAATTCATCCACAAGTAAGTATCAGAGCAGTGAATTGACCTGATTTTGAACACAAAACAAAGGACTGAATAATTCTGACTTTGATTTCTTCATCTAGAAAGGGAGGAGCAATGCCTGTGCCTTTGAGTTTTATTTATTTGTTTGTATGTGTTCTATTTTGGTGTTTCTGTGCATATATTTTTAAAAGATGATGTGTAAAATGCCTAATTATATGCCTCGATGTGTGTTATACCATCAGTAAAATTTCCAAACTATTATTATTATCCTTATTGCTATTAACCTTAATCTATTCCATAATTACCGATTACACTTATAAAGTAAAGCAATCTACTCACAAGCAGCCACCAGATAGTTTTATTGGGAGATTGTATATATATATATACACACACACACACACACACATATATATATGTATACACACACACACACACATACACACATACATATATATATTCTCCAGAAATATCTCCAAGTAGATAAGGCAGTCAGATCATCTTCACATTTAAAATCTAATCCAGATTATCTAGATAAAAAGTTAATAAATTGATGAAGAAAGTAAGAGAAGGGAAAATTAAATCAGTGGTTTTGAAGATAGCCATAGGAATTGACTAGTTTCCTCAAAGCCATATCAGGTTAAAATGAAATAGAAGAACACTTCGAATGGTGAGTAAAGTTAAATTCCAAAGCAGACTTTCTACAAAGTGGAGATCATTCCCAATACCACATGTGTGAACTTGACAACTAGAAATAGCAGTATGAATTTAAAAACAAAAACAGTATCAGTAGCAAAAGAAAGGAAACTGTTTTCTTAGATTTAAATAAGTATAACTATTGGACATTGTTTAAAGGGGTTGTTTTTCAAGTGAGTGTCCTACAATTTAGCATACCTATATAGAAACAGTTTCATATTTTTAAAAGCTGTACATATACAGCCTTTTCTATGCATACCATTCATATACTGAGCACAGAACCTTATTATGCTAGAAAACACATTTGGGATCCACACCCAAAAAGCCAAGCACACAAACCCCAAACCATCACTGTCCTTAATTTGACACAGTCCCATAAGGTCTCTATAAGACAGGGTAGAACTGCCCCGGGAGTATCTGAGCCTCTGACGGCTTAGGCAGCAGAAAGCCCAGACCTCTCCCACGGAAAAGTTGGTCATTTTGAAGTGCTGACCTTTTGGATCACACCACAGAGTAGACCCACTGTGCCAGCACAGATATGTAATTTCACTGCCACCGAGTCATTTCTAACGCACAGTGAGCCATAGGTCGAGGCTGAACTGCTACCGCCGGTTTCCGAGTCTGGAACCCACCACGCCAGTCGAATGCCTCACCTCGTCCTGCAGCTCGTGGCCAGCAAGTGACCGCTATGCCGGCACGCCTCCCCAGGAGTCCACATGGCAGAGGGAAAATGATCATCCTGATTCAGGCACTACAAGTTTTATCATTACTTTTCTGTTTTAAAAACTCAAGAACTTAAATATGTGCATGTGCTCATGCCCCTAGAAAATGGCCCTTGATAATTATGGAGCTAAAAATAATCAAGTCTTCCCAGAGGCCACTTGACCTTTGGCCTGAAGCAAACAATCAAGAAAAATAAAGCAAGCATGATCGTGCCTGAAGGTCCCCATTATTGTCATGGCAGCAATGACAGTTTCGCAGAATCCATCATTACTCCAGTTAATGACTTGCTAAGTCAAGTGCAGATGACTTTTGCCTTGGACCAGAAACTGCAGGACATTACCAAGAAACTGACCATTAATCCCAGGTAATGTAAAGACCAGCTTTCAGAGGATCATTGCGGAAGCAATCTTCTATGTGAACATCAGTGAAGTTCAGATTTCTCTTTCTACAATGATTAAAAAATATGCATGCAGTGTTTATAAAGAAACATATCATATGGTCAGATGAGTCAATGTTCTCTCTTTTCATCTACCCTCTAGAACAGGCCAGTTGTGTACCTGCTGGGTCATTTACAATCTCTGGGCCATAGATTGTTAGCCTTTTTTGTATATTACAAATGCCTTACTGATCCAGTATCACTGTAAATTATGCTAAAACCACAGGTTTTCTGTGCAAATCTTCAGGAATATCAAAAGGGAATGTGTGTATTTCAACTCTTTATAAATATGGAAAATAATCCCTAAATAAACCTCATGCATTTCAAATGGACCCTGGAAGTAGAAATGTATTGGTGTAGTATAGACATCTATTTTCATGTCTAAGATAATTGGAAATAAAAAGAATGGAAAATCCACAATCCAACATTTTCCTGGGCAGACTAAATATATAATTTGGTTAAATTTGTAGGGGCCTCAAAAATTTTGTGGGAAATATTTATTATCTTTTAATTCTCTTTTTCCATGAACTTTTAAAGACCCCTTGCTACTTTTAATTGCATGAAAATGATTAATACATAAAAAATATCATGGAAATGAAGGCATTAAAAATTTCCATGTAGGAAGAGAATGGTTGAAAGTTGATTATGGTGGCAAACGTGCAATTGTCCTTGATGCGATTGAAATATAGAATAATATGTTACATGAATTCAATCCCAAGTAATTAAATAAATAATAAAATAAAATGGCCAAAACACATTCTGAAGGGAAAAAAAAACCACTTGAAATGGAAGCTATTTGTCTTGAAACAAATAGGTTATAATATAAACATACTCTTAAGTGACAAGCTACTACAAGAAGAATATGAACTATACACAGAAAGAGAGAGAACCATTCAGTGTATTCACCTCACAGGAAGGAGTAATGGTGTCCTGATGGGAAAGTGGTTAGACATTGGGCTGTGAACCATAAGGTCAGTGGTTAGAAACCACCAGCCAGTTTATTGGAGAAAGACTACACTTTCCACTTCTGTAGAGAATTAGAGTCTCAGAAGCCCACTGGAGCAGTTCTACCCTGCCCTGTGGGGTCACTGTAGGTGGCCTTCCCTGATGGTAGTGAGTGAGTGAGTGAGACCTCAAGGCCGGTGAAAGGACAATGAAAGAGGAAGACAGAAGAAGCGATGCATTTGAGTTGCGCTGTTGGTGAAGACTACTGGCTAGACCGTGGACTGCCAGGAAACAAGCCAACAGATCTTAAAAGAAATACAACCAGAATGCTCTTTAGAAATGAGGATCGGGCAATTTTGGTTACTTAATTTGGATATGTCATAGGGAAAAATTAACCTTCAGAAAAGAAAAACATAATGTTAATCAAGTGTAGGGTTGGTAAAGATAAGGTGGACCCCAGTGAGCTAGTTATCTCCTGTGAGTCTCTAAATGAGGTCATCAGGCTGCGACCTGGTTGCCAGGCTAGACTTCATCCCTTTGCAAGTGGACAACAGATTATGGAACTACCACAGGATAGAAGCAGTTTATATCTATGCATTTGGTTTAATTACTTTTAATTTTTAGTTTTAATACCACCAAAGGAAAGAGGATATGCTTAAGGAATGCCCCAACGTACATTGATAAGAAATGAATCCTTTATTTATTACGGAATAACAAATATCAAGAAATGAGCAAGTTGTCTGTGGCCCACAGAGGTGGATTTTTCTAAGGACACTTGATCAGAAAGGTGAAGGCAGAAATCTCTACTTTCAAAACTGTTTTACTTTTCTTAGTCTTTTGGAATACAAAGTAGAATGCATGGGGCAAATTCCTACAAGATAGTTCTCTTTTAAGGAAAGTACACTGTATATTCCAATGAATAATGAAATTTAATTGATTTATTCTTATTTATAAAAATCGATTGTAGTAGTATAATTAAAAATTAAAATTTATTTATATGAGATACAAAGGGGCTTCAAATAGTTCGGGAAAATGGTAGTGAAGGTTGTGGAAGTTTTCTACAACATTTTAAGGTCATTTGTATTATACCATATAGCCAATAAATATGACTTTAATAGCTTGTAATAACAAGTAGGTATTTGTTCCATTTAATTAACATTTATTGAACACTGTCCTAATACTAGACATATACTAAACCCTTAACATATAGTGTCTCCTTTAAGTCCCTTAATTGTTGTATGAAGTTATGCTCTTATTAGCTTTATTTTATAGTGGAGCTTAGTAATTAAAAGTTACAGTTTAGCAGTTGAAAAAATGAAGCAATAACTGAAGAGGACATAGTATTGCACATAAAACATCACAATTGCAAATAATACATAAAATAAAGGTTGGGATGAAATATATGGACTATAATCAAAGTCTCTGCATGGTAGAATTTTGAATATTAATCTAATATTTTATATTTTCAAGTATTTTCTCTTTTTCCTAAAGGGAAAATGTTTATTAGGTTGAATGGTTCTCAAAATGCCATTGTTACATGTCAGAGGTGTTTGGGTGGTACCATTTTTCTTATTGACTTTATAATGAAGTATATTGTAATGAATATATGTGTATTTTATTTAATATACCTTATTTAGTATACATGTTTCAGGCTACACTCAAGCAATGCTTTATTGTACTGGAGGACTGGTATCAAAAGGTATAAAAAGGATAAATCAAATTGTAGAAGAAATAACCTTCTCTGAGTGAGTAAGCTTTCCACCTCTCGTTTGTATTGTTTATTTCCTATGAATACTCGCCATGCCTAGTCGGTGCTCTGGACTGAGATGTTCAACCATCATGCCATAGATGGACGCATCGATAGCTTCCAGGCAGAGGAATTGACTCATGATGACCTTATGTATATAGGGGAGAAAATATTGCCCGTTCCAGGGTCGTCCTCGGTACTATTGCTGTTTTGAGTCTATTCTTGAGCTCTTGTGCCAGGTCCTTACCAAAGCCTCCCTTTCTCTTACTTGTCCTCTACTTCACCCAACATTATGTCCTCCTCCAGCCATTGATCCCTCCCGATGACCTTTCTAAGGCAAGTCACTCAGATAATGTTTTCTTTCAGGTCCGTAAGGTTTTCTATTTCCTTTTAAGAAGCGATTCTCTCGGCCTTCTGCCTTTTAGTGTGGAGATTCGGTTGAAGCCTGTCCACTACTGATGATCATACTGTGTGTCTAGCAGTGGCATGACTTCCAGCTCAACGGCAACATGCAAGCCGCCACAAGACGACACACTGACAGGTGGGTGGTGGAGATCACCATTACTCACTGAGGACACGGAAAGTCGCACTATCGATCAAAGTAAACACTCCACGATATTTTGAGAGTGGAGGATTCATATCTCATATGGGATAATTACATCAGGAGACTTGGCATGGCTTCTGTTGTCTCCTCTCAAGAGAATAGTCTCAGATCAGGGGCTCATGCAATCGGAAGATGGAAGAGCATGATGCAGCTGCCTCTAATCCATCCAGTCTGTCAAGTCAGAAGGACTCCCCCAGGCTCCCAGCCAAGTGCACTGTCCTATATGTTTTAGGCATAACTCAGAGAAGTCAATACCCTGCCATTCATTCTAACTACAAAATTATTGAACATGCTGAAGAATCAGACCTTTAATTAGTAAAAGAGTGGCTTGAAGCTCATCATCAGAACGCGGCTTAGTGAGGCTTCCTGTAGCACATCCTGACAGAGATGAACCGCAGACAGTCCTTGGGGACAGAAGAGACACTCCTAAGTGTGCACGTGAGTAGTTGTTTGTAGGAAAGTCAAGTTAAGTGCATATGGTTCTTCTTTAGGCTCATTTGAGAGCCCTGGTGGTGTAGTGCATTAAGCATTGGCCTGCTAACTGAATGATCGGCAGTTCAAATCGACAGCTACTCTGGAGGAGACAGATGAGTGACTCCCCTTCCCTGTAGATGATTGTTGTGGTTGTTGGGGTTAGGCCTCGCCCACTCAGAGACCTCACCTTCAACAGAATCCAGCACTTGCCTGTTTGTGTGCCGTTGTCCAAGCTGTCACAAACCGAGGCCCTTATTTGAGCCACAATCCATCTCATTGATCGTCTTCCTCTTTTTATTCACTCTCTACAGAGCATGACGCCCTCCTCCGACTGAGTCTTTAGAATAGCACGTCCAAAGTCGGTGAGGCAAAGTCGTGCCATCCTTGCTTTGAAAGTACATCCTAGAGGCACTTCTTCCAAAGCCCATGTGGCGATTCTCCCGATCAGTCCCTCAAACTTTCGATAATTCTTCACAAACCGTGATTCTAAGGCATCACTTTTCTTTCTTTTTTATTCCTTGTCATTTTCACATGTGTATGAGGACATTCAAGCCCTTATGGTTTGGGGCTTGAAAACCTTAGTCCTCATGTGCCATCTCTGCTCTTGGCAACTTTAAAGTGTTTTGTGCAGCCGGTTTTCCCAGTACCATGCATTCTTTGATTTCTTGACTGCTGCTTCTATGAGCATTGATTGGGGATCAAAGTAAAATGAAATCCTAATAACGTTAATCTTATTTTCTCTTCAATGTTTGTTTGGTTGTGAATTTTTGTTTTTGTTTTTTTTTACATTGAATTGTAATTTATCCTGCAGGCTCTAGTCTTTGATCTTCACCAGATCTCAGCAAGTACGGCAGTGTCACGTACCAAGTGTTTAGGAAGCTTACTCTTAGCCTGATATCATATTCTTCTTCATATCATGCAGCTTCTAGGATTATTGGCTCAGTAAACTTATTTAGTCAAGTGAAAGGATACAACTCTAACACATCTTTTCTGATTTTAAGCCATGCGGGAGCCTCATTCTGGGTCCAGGTAGAGGTTCCATCTGAACATAGATTTGTAAATATTTTGGAATTTCCATCATTAGCAATGTTACCCATAGTGTGTTATAATCTACACTGTCGAATGCCTTTGCATAATCAATAAGACTAAATTAAGTTATTTCTAGTATTCTATGCATTTACCCACAATCCATCTGGCCTCTGACCCCTCTTTTCACATCCTCTTCTGAATTTGGCTTGAGTTTCTGGCAGCTCTTTGTGGATGAGCTATTTTTGAGTTATATTTATTAAACTTTTACATACATGCAATGTTAATGATATTGTTTGATAATTATCACACTCTGTTGTGTCACCTGTATCAGGAATTAACTGTAAAAATTATGACTTTTGAAACTATAGAGAGCAGTTCTATTCGATCCTACAAGGTTTCTATGAAATCTGACTGTTCTTTATGGTAAAAGATTTTTGGTGTGGCTGTAGTGCAAGAGAGGGCTTTCAGTAAATGCTTTTAAAGCTTCAAGAAATATCCTATTGTCAGAACGATCTTGAAGATGGTAGATTTTGGGAGTTTGGTTTTAATGCAAGAAAAGGTTCAAAGCATTTTTAATGGCATAATGAGTTCAAATGTAGCAAGTGAAGGTGTCCATAATGAAGAATTTGGGGGGAGAGGGTTTAGATCAATTGTTTCAAACGGAACACAAATGTACTTATTTTAAAAGGCCAGTAGAAGCTGCCTGAAGGGACACAGGGGGCATATTGGGTTATGTGTCTGCCTGCTAATGGCAAGGTCAGCAGTTCAAATGTACTTGACACTGAGGGGAATGGTGAGGCCGTCTGCTCTCCTAAAGGTTTGCAGTCTTGGAAATTCTAAGGGATACTTATGCTATGTTTCTATAGGATCATTAAAAGTTGGAATTGCCTCAATGATGGTGTGTATGCATCACCTAAAAGTCAGATGTACTTGGGAACTTAATGTACTAGTGTTTTTTGTTGTTATTGTTTGTTTAATTAGCAGTAAATTACTTCAAAGATGTTATTTAGATTCTAGGATAAAGATATATGACAATGTAGCTGAAGTTCCCTGTGCAAATTTAAATATACTAAATGTAATAGTGTATGAAAATACCCTTCCAACTACGAAAACATAGTGCGTATCTGAATAAACTTACTATTAGCTATCTTATGCTAGTGTACGCAAACTACCGCAGCAGGTATCTGTTGCTAATAGTGACAATCATTTATTTATTTAACCATGTTTACAATATGTAATCTTCTCTGTCAACCACTTTATCTCAACCAAAATATTAACTTCTCTGTTCTCCCATCATTTTTCCATCCATTTTTGTCATAAGGATTAAAGGATGCTTAAGAATGTTATCCTCACACAAGTAGCTGGAAGCATATCACATACCTATATTTATCTTCCCTTTTTAGCAACAAACTGAATAAACTATGAAGAGTTGAGAAAAAAGAGAAGGGTCAGACCATTAACATTCCTCCCGATTCCTTACCCATCAGACCTAAACACTTGTTTGAGTCTTATAAAAGAAAGAAAGTAAAACTGATGCTGACTTCAATTCTTTTGTGACAAACAAGCTAGTTTTTTTGGTTTCTTTTGTTTTTTTAAATCCCCAATGGGTCATACATAATGCATAATTGTATTTGTAGGGTATTTCAACTTGAAATAACGACTTGTGAGCCAATTAAGTTTCTGTTTGGAGCCATCAAACATTTGATGATTAACTGCCTTGAATTTTTAGTCTCTTAAATCTGTTCCACTGTCGATACTTGGATTTGGGGTATTTGTAGGTACAATTGACTTTTTCTGTTGCATGTAGATGATTTCTGTGCTCCCACTCTCAAAATCCCCAGGTCTTTTGGTAACGTGTCATAAGCCTACACTTCCTATCTGTAGTGATAAGAAGAATCTACAAATTCTTCTCTGTGTCAGGGCTAGGGAATCTTTTAACGGGACAGTCTTCTATTCTGGCTCCGCCGCTTTGACTCCGTGGTCATGTAGTATTTTCTACAATAACACATTTGATCTTGTCACTTGCATGTACTGAATTTTAGTGGATTTCTACTACCTGTCTTGGCTTTCAAAAGCACTCCCCTTGAGTCACCCCTCCCCAGTCACGTTTCCCAGAAGCTGCTGCCTGCCTCCGAACCTATGTCCTTGCCGCCTTAGCCACTCTCTTCATTCACTCCATGTGCAAATATCTCCTGCTCAGACAACCATCCTCTGGTGATCCCGTGTCGAGAGCTAGCTACCTCCTCATGCTCTTTCCCCTCGTCCTCATCTACGTCTCTTCAAAGTGCACGCTGCCCTTGCAACCTCGTGTGTTTACAACCGGGAGCTGCCCCGTCCACTGGGATTCCCATTGACCCCGTGTGGGTCTCAGTAGAATCGTGCTTCCCACAAGTTGAAATGGTTGTAGAGTAGATGTGGCTGGACAGCACAGCCAGGAGCCTCCGGCTGTTCAGTTAAGTAGCTGCACTATTTGTTTAGCCCGCAGGGAGGCACTCTGCATTAGATATATTCAAACACAGCAATAATGGTGAGGATGGCACAGGACTGGGCAGTGTTTCACTCTGTCGCACATAGTGTCTCTGTGAGACCGAACAGACCCGATGACACCTAACAACAACAACAACACACATACAAACATACACACATACATATCTATGCACATGTGTACATAGATATTTTCTGGTTCTTTTTATTTCTATGTTTCCATTAATATATAATATCATAGAAGATATGCTCATTTATTTCTCCTGCTTCAGGGCCATCCCTCTTACCTAGAAAGGTGACTAACGCATAGGTGTTCATCATTTATTTATTGAAAATACAGGATTTTCTTAAAATAAATGGCAGACCATCTCAAAAAATATTTACAGTAGCTCATGGTTTCTTCAGTTTAACGTAAGGGTGCAGTTTCACAGCTTGGGAATAAGTCCTTTGATTTTATATGATACTGCTTCCCATAATAAATATTAGATTTCCTTTACATCCCATCTTTGGGTGGGGACATGGAAGCTACGTAATGTTGATTTCCTGTGTTTTCGTGAAGAATAAGGAGTTTCACCAAGGGGAAGGAGTACTTCCTTCACCATGGAGAGCAGGGTGACTCCTCTGATTGGGAGGATTGGGAGAAACATATGGTCAAGTGCATTTAGGTTCAGTCCTTTGGATTTGATTCTCCCAAGAACTTCCTGTAAGATGGTCCCTTCTGCTGAGGCAGAGTCAGTAGGCAGGTCTTTACACAGGTGGAAGATTCATAAAGACATTTGAGAAGGAAAATGTGATGAAGTCTCTTTAATTTAGGAGTATAAGGCTGTACTCTGTAAACATCAAGTTTTGATGGTCAGTCAAAACATACTCTCCAAAGAAGGTTTTATGAGTGACAACAGGATATTTTGCTTTCCATCTGATTGACTCCTCTGTCTGCTTTCTCAATGTGTGCCTGTAAATTTAAACCCAATCACACATGCACTGAATCACTCTATTAAGTACAAGGGTAAATGAAAAGCTATTTCTACTAGGTTCCAGTTCCTAACTGGTCTGGTTTCTCCCAAACAAGGTGCATATAAATATGTTTCTGCAAACAATAAATAGCTGTAATCAAGTTTTCTCAATGATACACTGGTTTAATCTAATTCTTTAAGCCTTAAAAATGCTTTTATTTGCCATGAAAAAATAATTTTGAATAAATGAAAGGAAAAGAAAACTAATATAAAAATTTTAACAAGGCTTAGTTGGATATCTTTCCAAATTACTGAAGCTTTGCAACAAGTTTACAGGAATTCTACCCTATATTAAAATTTAAAAAAAGGTTTCTGATTGGTCAAGCATCTTAAGGAAGGTAAACATCTCAAGGATAAATCAAGGAAACCATTAGCATTAATCTCAGTGACTAAAGAAAAGGTGGCAGATGTCAAGACACTGGTGCACGAAGGTCACAGAGCAACCACTAATGCAGTGGCTACTGAAGTTGGGATTTCACAGCGATGGGCATTTTCCATTTCAAGCAAACTTTTGGCGTTAGCAAGCTTTTAGCTGGATGGGAACCAAGGTTGTTGCATGAGGTTGAGTTAGCACAAAGAGTTCTTTCCATCAGTCTTTTAAGCAAGACTGGAGCTAATGAAAACCATCTTATAGACAGAAGCTTAAGCAAGGGTGAGCCGTGGATGTGCCAATATAACCCAGAGAGCCAAGGTGCCATAAAAACTGTGCCTTTTGAGGAGAGTCGCTTAGCCACTTAAGGCTGAGAGGTCAGTTCAGAAGAATATAGGAATGTAGTTTTACTCCAAAGGGTTAATCTTGATAGATTTTCTTGATGGGCACAGCTAATTAGAGTGGCTTCTTATGAAGGAGTTTTTAAGAAAAATCAAAAACTGCATTGGTAAGACAAAGGTCGGGAAAGTTGTATGAAGGATGTTTTCCCATCACAACAAATGCAACTGCTCATTCATAGAAGGCAGCCAAGTATGTTCTACAAAGGTTTCCAAGAGAAACCTGGCCCTGTCCAGTCCATAGCCTTGAACTTTCCCTTTACCCTTCTAATTGTTTCCCAAACTCAGAACATTTAAAGGGAATAAAACTAAAGGGATTTTTTAATTAGTTGGGATTTACTGCATATATCATATCATTCCATATTTCAATAAGGTCCAGTGGAATTGGACGATTATTCCCACAATCAGTTTCCCAACAATCTTTTTCTCCATGGGCTCTTTGACATTGACTCCCTTTTACATGCCCCCACCTCCACCTCCACCGTATGCCCTGTCCCCACTCTATCCCACCCTCACTGTACTCCCGTCCCCCACTGTACCCCCATCTGCCACTGTACCCCTTTCCCCCAGACCCCTTATTCTACTCCTGTCCCTATAGGTTCATCAACCTTGGGGTTCCTACACCAAAAAAAAACAGAAAAACACATAACCCAGCTTCAAGAGGGTGACCTCCATCGATATAACACCTGTGAGATACACTCTCATGTGCAAAAACAAAAATCAAAGAAAACAATACAAACCAAAATATAGAACATTTTGGAGACTATGCCAGGTCCAGCCTGCATCATATGGGGATCTACTCACAAAGGTATAACTGTTCAGGTTAGATTTATGCCTTTGGTGTTCTATAGTCCTCTCTCCTTCTGTTGTCCACGGGGTCTCTATGAGCCAGAATTAACATGATGACACCTAACCGCAATGGCCTCATTGTGTTGCCACACGTTTTGTTGCTGATCCATGCATGGTTGTTCACTCTGTGCCCACACACTAACTGAAAAGTTCCCCACACCCCCAAACTTCCTCTTGTTAAATGCTTGTGGTGACAAGATGAATCGGAATAGTACTGACCTCCTGGAATTAACATTCTAGCGGTCACTCAGATCATAGCCAACTCTAATTGATAATATGCTATATCTGGGTCATACTAGCACGGATAAAAATGCAAAGCACAGAGTTGTCTCTTATTTTTTTCTTCAAAAATGAAACGATTAATATTCTCTCTCAGTTCACGCTCCCTCACCTTATTAGCTCAGGCCACTCAGGTCAAGGAGGATAATGTGATTCAATGCAATTCACCATACAATCTTGGTAACATTCTGTTCTTAAAAATGAAAAAAAATACCCATCTAACCAATAAGCATGAAGTAATCCAGAAGTGGATAGCAAGATCATTTCAGAGCCATCAATTCTGTCAGGGAAGCCAGGAGACGAGTCATCAGTCAGACTTTAATCAGCAGCAAAGGATGGGACAAAAAATGAGGAGCTTTCTGGAGGTAATCATCAGGAGTGTATGCTTTCTCCCAAGATCATTTGTTTCATCAGAGACAATTTAGTCAGCGTTCCATTGTGTTTGTAATGAAGTCCTTGTCGTCATCGTCATTTTAAGTTGAGGGGAAGTGGGGGAGCGGGGCAGATGAAGAAAAAGAAGACAGAAGAGAGAAGTCAGGGAGTCAGCAACTGTCCAGCTTGGGGACTGTACTATATGTGTGACTTTATTGGTAGAGTAGGTTGAGGTGGCCTGCTGCAGGCCACGGTACCTAAGCAGGTAATCCTTTATACGTCTTAGTAAATAACGTTTACTTTACACAAAGATAAATATGAGGCCACCACACAAGTCGATCTACTGCTTGGATGTATTCCAATAGCCTATGTAAACATCGAGGGATGTTCTGCCATAGCGGTACAGTGTCTTCTCACACTTCTTCCCTAGACATATCAAGGAAGATTAAAAAATTCCGAAGATCAGCAAGAAAACCATACACGGTGTACTGGGACGAAGACCTGGCTGTGAATTTAAGAAACTTGGATTTGAGTTCCAGCTCTGTCTAAAATAGAATCGCATCTCATTCAATACATCTTCTCCCTGACAGGGATTGATAGGTGACAGTGGACTGCTGGCCAAGAGGTGGCAGTGCCAACCCACCAGGCCCTCCATGAGACGGTCTTCTCCCTTACGCGCAAACACCTTCGGAAGCCTATCCAAAGTCACTGTGAGTCGGAAGCAATTGGGTAATAGTGGATTTTGGTCTTCTTTCTTCTTGCAGGGTTTGTCCTTTGGCTTCATAATTGTCAGTGTATTGTTGTGTCCTGGTGGTGCTATGCCATCAAGTAGATTCCAACCAAGCATGAGCCCATGTACATGAGACCATATGCACAACTGTCCGTCTCATGGCCCCACTGTGCAAACACTACGTTTTTCTGAACAAGGATGGCACGTGCTTGTTACCATGCTGTTGTTATGCTTTCACGGACTAAACATAGATATTTGAACAGCACTAGGGTATGAACAGTATCCATATGTGACTCTGGGGACCCAAGATAAAGCTGTCCTTTTAACCTGGAAAACATAGGTTACACTTCCAAGAGTGGACCTTCTGATACAAAAACATCCCGCAGCAGTCGTCTCAGCATCCGTGTTACCACCTGGTGAAGTGTCTCAAATGAATTCCTCAGCATCATTTATTTGTTCTCATCTCATAGCTTACTGATCAAAAACATTTCCATCCATTTAGCACGCATCAGTTATTTATAGATTGATTGTGACACTTTTCAGCGGATGGCAACAGAGTGTCTTATTTTAACAATTTTTCAAAAGCCAATTCCAGAAGGAAGGGCACTTTTCCAGTGCACATCGAGTCACCATGGGGGCTCTGCGTATCCCTCAGTCGCATCTATGCTTACTTCTTTGAAAGTCTGAGCTCATCTGGCTGCCTTCTTATAATGCTTTGTACACATCTCATCTGGCTAAGGCACTCCACTGCCAACAGAAAGCCCAGGGGTTTGAGTCTACCCATAAGCACCTTCGAAGATAGTCATGGCAATCTCTTTATAAAAGATCAAGCCAATGAAACCCTATAGTAGACAGTTCTACTATGACATACATCTGGTTGCTATGGGATGCGAATGGCTCAAAGGTAGCAAGTTTAATCTAGCCCAGTCCCTCTGGCTTCCTTGAATTGATGCTCTTATATCCCCAGATTCATTCACTATTCTTTCCATTGTGATAAGTCACGAAAGCCTTTTGTAGGTTTTGCCAACACTCCCAGAAGTAGAACAGGCTCCAGAGATAAAGAGTAAATGTCCATGAGCAAGTTTCTGTTCAGTGTGAGAATGTCCTTTCACACCGGACTGCTTTCCTGTTTCCCTTAAATCAACACCCTGGGAGAATAAGCATGTGATCATAGCACAAAGAGATGTTGTGTTATGGTGTGGTGTGGTGGATACTATAAATTTGTCCTTAGGTGCTCTGGAATACTATGGTATCACCCTACATTTAAAATCACTAAATATTTCTAAATTCATCCATTGGTCAAATACTCCGCATATCTTCAGGATTTTTCCATTTTAAGCTACACTAGTATGGGATTTTCTTATGTCTCTTTTTATGGATAAAAATGAATTAACCAACCAAATAATAGAAAACATAGCTGCACCAAAGGGGCGTACATTTATTCCTAACCTCACAAGACTAAACATTCGAGAATTAAACATTACACAACAAAAATGTCATCAATAAATAGCTATAATAAAACTGATACAATTTCTTTAATAAAATAGAGTATAATCTCTTATTTTCACCCTAGTGATCTACGGAAGTAAATTTTATTTTTAAAAGCTTTATCTTGATGTAGACTTTCAAGGCAAAAGTCCGTATATCAAATGAAACACTCCTAATTTCTCTTCACTGAAAAAAATGCTTTATCCTATGTGCTACGACTTCCAAGAAGAAATGGTCCTTATTATCAGTAAAGTGACTTCTATTGAAGTTTGAGTTTTAAATGGTTATTTCAATTATTTCACTTTGCCCTTCATGGATAAGACATTGCATTAGCTTATGTTTTTCATCAATTAACCTTTCCAGTTCCCCAGACATGTAGCTGAATGCCTATAACTTTTGGGAGGAAAAAGAAAAATTAAAGAATGCTCACAACCATTTTATTTTTAAATTCATTTTTCTAGTTACTAATGATCAGAACCTCTTATAGAAATAGAGTCTCTCTACATTCAGGATCTTGTGACTAAAACATCCCTTTTACACGCATTGAAAATTCATAAGGCAAAGCATGAACCTGGAGCTGTCTACTTGGGATTCTTCACATGTGCTTTCTTTGGCTGCTGTAATAGTAAATGATCTCTGAAATAAGCTCCTATATTTGGGTTATTCATCTCATTTCTCTCTTCCTCGCATATTTTTAGAGAGCATACAACACTTCTAACCGAAGGGCAGAGGATGCGTACTCGCTCGATCTGAGTAACCTTGTGCTCTTTTCCACCAATCCCAGATAAGGGACAGATCATTGTTCTGCCACATAAGTTAGGGCACAGAAACAAAGGACACTAATGTTCCTAAATGCCTAGGCTTGATGCACAAGGCTGGAGTAACAAGAAAACATTGAAATATGTTCAAATGAAGGTGCTGATGGCTGGCCGAGTGTAACTGGGGCTCTAGGGAATTACGTGCAATGTCTGAATGTCAATGAACCATCCACGTGGAGGGTGAGTCATACAAGCAGAGAAGGTATCCTGAATTCTACTCCAAACATTGAAAAAGAAGCCTTATTTATAATAGAAATATCCTCTAACTTGATGTGAATGTTTCAAGGGTCTTGATAGCAAAGCCTGCTCCTTGCATTTATTTTGCTTCTTATACTGTGTATTCATGAGAAATTGATACATTTAAAATCGCTTTTCTCCAATATTGTTTAAAAAATTCCTTCATGAACAAAGAGTCCTAGAGGCAGGAAATACTGGGGGAGACAAACAGTAGGCTCCATTTTTAGGGACTCAGAGACGGGGGCTCAGAGGAGGCTGTCACTTGGCAAAGATTTTCTAGGTCTTGCACAGAACAGGGACCTGTGTCTGGCTTCTTGTCTTTCAACCCAGCATGCGTTCTAATGCAGCCTATCCAGTCTCAGCCCAACCTACCTAAGAAGTTACACTGGGTGTTCATCATGTCATCTGGTATAACGTGAACGTTTGCTTCAACATCTTTAGATGCTTTGCGGGTGCCAGCTGCTATAGATATAGAAATAAGTAAGAAATATTTCTCTTTCTAAAAATGTTACATTCTGGTAGGAATGAGCGGCTATGAATAATGGTTTCGATTGGCTGAGGGAGAAAAAAGAGCCTGATGATGCAGTGCTTAAGGTGCTCAGCTGTGAATTAAAGTTCCAGTGATTTGAAATCGTCAGCTGCCTGTGGGAGAAAGATGGGCAAACGGATCAGAGAGCTCAATGCAAGGTTGACGGCTCTTTGAATAAATTGTTACCTCGGTTTGCCTAGATCACAGGTTTCCAAACCTATCTAGTGTACACACCCCTTTTGGGGGGGGAAAAACACAAAAAACCAAAACGGTGCCACTTTGGAAATGAAGCACTTTTGCACTCCCGTCTACAAGCCAGGACAGAGTGGAGGTATTTCCGATGTAGAGTCCCCAGATCATTGCAGTGGTCCCTACCACCCACACTGGGAAAAATTGGTCCTAGGTGATTCCAACTCGTGGTGACGCTGCGTATAGCAGAGTAGAACCCATACCCCTCCTGTTTCCATAGCCGATTATGTCAGAAGTGTGTTGCCTGGCCTTTCTTTCTCCAATCCTTCTCTTCTCAGCCAGGCACAAGGAGTACATTGTTGTATCTTTGGAGTAAGGAAGATTTCATAAAATGATGCTCAAAACACAAGCGATGTAAATGAGCAATGGATGATAAGTTGGCTTTATTAATATTTTTCCTTATGTTTCAAATGATATTGTGAAGAATGTGCAAAGGCACAGACAGAGAGAACACTACCAGCAATATATTCAATAAGGGGCTCACTCAGAATATGCAGAGAACTGGATAATAAAGAGTCAAACAACCAAATAAAAAATGAAATATATTTAAACAACTATTTCATAAAAGAAGATATATGCATGGCCAATAAGCTATCATTGAAACCGTAAGCTATTATTAAGTTATTATTGAATGCATATTAAAACCACACTCTGAGACCACATATATGTCCACAGAGACATGGACATAATTGTAACATTTTCCATTATAGCCCCAAAGTGGAAATAATCCAAAATGTCCATTAACTGATGAACGGGAAACAAAATGTTATGTACCCATGTAATGGGGTATTGTTACACAGGACCCAAGTACCATTTCATGTTAAAATATGACTTCAGAAACATTATTCTAGTTAGAACACGTTGGACACAAAATATCCTACATATAAATTTTATTTATATGAAATTTCCAGAAAAGGCAAATTGATAAAAACATAAAATAGATTAGTGCTTGCTTGAAAATGGTGTAGGTAGTGGCTGTCAATGGATATGCGGGTTCTCATGGAGGTGGTAAAAACACAAAGGCAGGGGCTTCAAAAAGTTTATTGAAATAAAATGAATTAAAAGAAAAGAAAATTTATCCATGACTATGTTAAAGTCCTCGCCTATGAAATGCTTGTAAAACTAATGATGTGCTCGGTAAACTTTCCCCAATCTACAGAGAATCTCCTTGAACATTTTTAAGTGGTTTCATTTCAAAAGGATATCTGACTTGGTAAAGTGAAAAGGCAGCAAAAAGCAAACGACTTGAGATGAGATGAATGGTTCCCTTCGCTGAAACAAGAGCCTCGGACATAACAAATCAAGAGGAAGTCCCAGCGGGGCATGCTTGGTTCTGTTTGGACATTGGGTCACTGACAGTTGGAATGGGTTCCATAGCAGCAGCCAACACATGACGCACTTTCTTTCACCACTTTCAATCTACAAATGAGACTTCCGTACCTGATGACTGATTACTTGTTCGAGCCAACGTTTGTATTTGTTACGATCATCTCCTCTAATACTAGATAAATCCTTTACCAAGTACACTTACCCTCAGAGTCTGGATTTTGGTGGCGCTCCAGTAAGACTCGTCTGAAAGGATTCCAACCTTAGGTCCATTGGGACAGCGACTGTCAACTATCTGTGTGTCCATTAATTTGTATACCTGTGCGATAGAAAGTAACGAAATGGCATCTTCATGAAACCATCAGCATCTGGTAACTTAGAAAGCTTCACCTTTTGCCTAAACTACTGACACAACAGAAAATGATTTATTTTTAATGTATCTGATTATTTTCACTCTGATACATATTTTAACCGTGAAGTAAATGACCTAGATCATTATCAGGACTGCCTTTCCATAAAAACTAAGAGCCTAACAAGAATAATAGGAAATTAATTTGCTGGTGTCTGGCATACTTAATGTATTCGTTGCTAGGCAAAACTGACACAAACATATTCACTCAGGAACCGCACATTCAGCAAACCTCAGTAACCAGTGCAGAGAGGAACTGCATACTGAAAGCCTCTGCTTAGCAACATGATTGTTATTATTGACATCAGACTTTCTCTTTGATTTACATAATATAACTATCAGTCTTCTGGTAGGAGAACATATGTAATGTTTTGGACTTGGTATCAAGTTTCTATTTCTTTATGCGTTCACCTGCCTGTCACCTCACAAGTTCCTGAACTCCAAAAGTAAGAGGAATTAGCGTCATGTAAGGTGTCTTATTCATTGCCACTCCCTGTGTGGAGAAAATTGATTAAAGGCAAAAGTGGAGGGCAGGGATTCAGAATGAAAAGAAATGGACTAGTGGAATTCAAATAGTAAAGGACACTCCTCATACCTTCTTTATACTTTTTTAAAGTAACCCCACATCATCAAAAATCCAACAATCTGTTTAGTTATAGATTGAAAGCAATGGTCATGGTACAATTAGGTTATATATACTGTATGGAAGAATAACAATAGGGTAAGACGACCAGATTTTAACATTGGTAAAGTGGGATACCAGCGGGACACCATTGATAAAACTCATAATCTGACAAAATAGCCACATGACAGCCCCAAACCGTTTACCCTAGCTTTTTGTGTATTCTTTAAAAAAATCAGTACTTTTTTTAAATGCTGTGGGATGTGGGAAAAATTGTTAGAAATCAAGACTGTCCTGCCAAAAGTGGGACGTCTGGTCACCTGATAATAGGGACCTTACACAGAAGCAGAGAGAAAGCTAAATTCAGAGATAAGCAATCAAATCAATAAAACAAAGCAAAGACAGTGCAAATAAGGTGTCCAAGAGCACTAAGCAGATAAACAGGGAACTAAGAACTAGGATATGACCCCTCAATGCTAAGCTGAATTTAGTTTTCGTTATTTTACCCAGAGACATAAAGTTAGTCCACACATGCTGTCTACAGGCTTCTATGTGCATGCGTCTCTTCCCCACCTATGGACCGTATTGTTATCCAATGTTTCATATGTATGATGATAAGGAAAAAAATACACTAAGGGTTTTGCTCATAAACCGTGCGCTGTTAGCAGTGTCAGAGATCTAGATGTGAGCTGAAGGTGACTCCTGCTATGATGGTCAGGGCTCCGTCAACCTGCTGGGCCCTGCTTGACAGTGGGCACATGTGATTTGATAATTATGTAACCATGCCATCCAGCTCCATTGTTGGGAGTCGTCTGAGTCATCCTCCATTATCATATGTTGAATTTCGCACAATGACTTGTTCTTTGGACTATAAACATGTACATAGGTGAGCAGTGAGTGGATGTCGTGGTATGGTCAATTTTTCCCCGTTATTTTAGCAATGATTATCAATCCATTATTTAAATACATCTCCATAATGGTAAGAATCAATATTTCATCTCTTATTGACTCCTCAAACACTTTATATTCATTCCCATGCTGCATAGGTTCAAACCTGAACACAGTTTGATTGCAATGAATTATTTTCAAAGAGAAGAAATTACATATAGATATGTCACACTAACTGTGTTCTCTCCCTGTGGCCCTGCAACATTTGGCTACATCAGAATAATCTGGAAGGCTTGATAAGTGCAGATTAGTGAGAGTCAACCCCAGAACTCCTGACTTAGTAGATATGGGGTGCTGGCCAAAGATATGAATTTCTAACAAGGTGTCAGAGATTCGGATACTGTTGCGCTCAAAAATACTTAGCTAACCACTACGCCAGGCACAAGACTATAATATCAACTCTGTGATCCCTCACCACAAAGTGCTTGGGCAGGTCTTGAGAGTATAAGTGCCTTGCCCCAAATCACACAAATCTCCAGAGGTGACATCAACATGTGCACAGCAGGGCTGCTTCTAAGCCTTTAGAAACTCTACCGCTTTCCTGCCTTGCTTCCTTGTAACTGCAGTCAATGGCGTTAACAATCCTCTATGCCATAAAGACCGGGATGATAGAAGTCAAATCTACGCCGGCTGGCACAAGGAGCCTCCACTTGGCGTTGCTCTCCATCAATACCAGTGGTGAGGTCCCCTCCAGGTCCCACTTTACCAAACAAACAATCTTATTTTTTCTATATTTTGGGGGAAAAAAGCAAAGAAGAAGGTGATGTTGGCAAGCACACGTGCCTGCATAAGTAAAATGAAGCAAAATGAGAGAAAGCCCAAGGTCTCTTTCTTCTCAACACTTTGAAACACGAAAGTGTAGAAAGATTGTGGAAACTTGGTAACAGAGCTCCTGGAGCTTATACGTAGCCTTAATTTACATAAGCAGCCTTGGCTTAGTTGTATTTGCATCTCTGATGGGGATAAAAACGTTGACCATCAGTATCCTTCTGGAGCAGATTGGTCATGAGCAACATGTATCTGCCCAGTATCAATGCTAAGTATTATCTCATCAGGAATCAGACACCAGGTTTCTCACAGAAAGCTTAAGGTTAGGAAATTAGAGCCACATTGGGAGCTGATGGGTGAGTGAGGATGTTAAAAGTGTTAGAAACACTCTGCTTATTACCTCGGCCTATGTCCAGTGACCCTAGAAAATGTAAGTAGAAGTTCATCAGACGAGATTAATTTGCTACATTAACGATTCAGGAAAGTAATGCATCCAGGATGTCAACAGCCAGAAGCTATCTTGCTCCTGATGACTTGTTGGCAGGCTAGTGTATCCAGATGTCACCTCGTCGTCAGACGCGGTAGATTCTGCACATCCTGACACTGATTGCTCCATGACAGAGACAAGTTGAACCTTTCTGGTCAGTTTCTCATCACAGCATCTCCTGGAGAGCAAGCACTTGGGCAGAAATTGGTATCTCCTTGACAGCCCCAGCCAGGAAGGTTGAGGGCTAGGATGGTACCTCTCGGGTGGGCAGGGGGACCTGGAGCTGTTTGCAGGGAGACTACAGCTCATTAATCTCTTCCCTAGTCAACCTGTGGCGGTTTTCTGTAATTAAATCACAGGTCTTGCGGCTGTCTTTGAGCCCAGACAATGGGTCCAGTCCTTTCATTGCCTCCATGGGAGTTTATACATAAACACACATCTGTTTTCCTCTGGAATGATAGGGAGTCCAGTTTATAGATCTGCCCATGTGCACCACCTTATCGATGTGAATGGATCAGAAAATCCCGAGTGCCTTCATCGTGCAAAGTACTTGGCTACTCAAGGAAAGGTCGGGGATCCAGGCCATCTGTCAGTGCTTCGACGGAAAGGCCTGGTGATCTTCTGAAAGTTCAACCATTGGAAATGTCCCTGGACACCCTTCCATCCTGGAACTGACCCACCCCTAGGGATCTCCATTCAGCCCAACAGATAAAGTGAACAGCCATAACTGGGAGGAACAAACTCTTCCTTGGGTCAATTAACCATTCGAAACCACAAAGGAAGCACTTCTCTGATGTAAATCCCAGAAAGCATAAAAAGGGACAGAATAAAAAATAGGGGGTGGGGAAAATGGACATGGGGGACCCAGGGAGGAATTGGAAAGCGTTACGTGGAGGGTTTTGAAACTAATGTCCCAAAACAAATTGTGTACAAGTTGTTGAATAGAAGATGAATTTACTCAGTAAACTCTCACCCAAGCCACAATTTTGCAAGAGAAAATGCTGGGCAGCACAGATCAACTCTGACCTCCACGGGCCTCGGACAGCCGAACGGACCCAGTGAACACTGGCAACCTTAGTCGGTGAGGAATGCCTGGGAACTAGGAATAGAAATTTCCCACCCAAAATTCAAATGTTAAGAGAGCCAGGCCAGATTCTGATGTGTTCTAATGGACACTGGTTTACATGAAAGTTTTCCAGAGAGAGAAAAATAAATAAATGAATAGATGAATGAATTAAAAGGAGCTCAGGTGGAGTAGTGGTTTAATGTCCAGCTACTAACAGAAAGATTGGTGTTTCAAATTCACCAGTCACTCCCTGAGAGAAAGATGCGGCAGGATGCTTCTGTAATGATCCACTGCTTCAAAAATCCTAAGTGGACAAATCTACGCCATCCAGTAGGTTTGTTAAGCTTCAGAACTGACTCCATGAAAATGAATGGGGTTTTTTGTTGTTGTTTGGGGTCTGAAACAGACAGACATGGGTAGGTGTGTAGGTTTACATTTGGCTCTGGGGGTGGGCGGGGTCACAGTAAAAAAACACAAAGAATTAAAAAATAAGTGAAATTTCTGGTTGTATTTGTTTATATGTTTAATTCTAATATATGTATTTTTAAAATGTAGCAAGGATTTCTAATCATTCCAAAGATTTCAGTATTGTGTGATCATGAGGTGTCTACGGGATCAGGTATCAGGCATCAGAGAACATAAAAGCATATCATTGTAAATGAGGGGGAGTGCAGATTGGGGACCCAAAGCCAAGCTGTAGGCAACTGGACATCCCCTTACAGAAGGGTCGTGGGAAGGAGACAAGCCAGTCGAGGTGCAGTGTAGCAACAGTGAAACATACAACTTTCCTCTAGTTCCCACCCCCACCCCCACTATCATGATCCCAATTCTACCTTACAAATCCAGCTAGACCAGAGGATGTGCACTGGTACAGATAGCAACTGGAAACACATAGAATGTAGGACAGATAAATTTCTTAGGACCAATAATGAGAGTAGTGATACCAGGAGGGTAAAGGGAAGGTGGGGTAGAAAGTGGGAACTGATCAAAGGATCTACATATAACCCCTTCCCTGGGGGACAGACAACAGAAAAGTGGGTGAAGGGAGACATTGTACGTGTAAAGCATGACAAAATAATAATACATTTTAAATTATCAAGGATTCGAGAGGAGGGCTGACCGTGAGGGTGGGGAAAAATGAGCTGATACCAAAGGTCCAAGTAGAAAAAATGTTTTGAGAATGATTGATGGCAACAAATGTACAAATATGCTTGACACCGTGCATGTATGTATGGATTGTGATAAGGGTTGTATGAGCCCCTAATAAAATGATTTAAAAAGAAAAAAATCAAAGATTTCAGAATTAATGTATATATATATATGTCCGATGAGACCTAGGAAAGATACAGCTTTGCTGGCCAAATATTTCACTTTATAAAAGTCAGTGTTTTTCCTGAGTTATGAATGGACTCATTTAAATTGGTCCTCGGCACATGAGCTGAGAGCAGAAGCAAAAATGTCAATTATATCAGGGCACACGGCCCACTGCGAAGCCTTCTAATAAATATGAATAAGCTGATCTGACTTCTTTGTTTTTCTCCTGCTGCTACGGCCAGAGTAGATGACAGGCTAATCATGTCTGCCCAGCGCCGGGCTGTGAGTGTACATTACGCGGCAAGTGTCCTGTCATTACTGCACGGTTTGGGGGATAATGGTTTGTCTACACTGTACCACAGGCAGAGACCATTTCTGAAAGTCACTCAGCAGTTGACAAAGCAGATAGTCTGTGTCTTTCCAAATCCGCCGGGATTTAAACATGAAATGATTAATCATAAGAAGGTGGAAAAAAGAGGGGGGGGGCATAATACCATCCTCTGTATACCAGGCAACTAGTTACGATATCTTGGCTCAATCTTCCTTCAGTGAAACAATTTGTTTTATGCTTTTATAATCAGTTGAGCCTCTCCCTGAGCATTTGGGCCTGTTCCAATCAGCACCAAGGCTTCCCTGAAGCTACTCTACTTTCCACCTAATGATTTCCCTATGAGTTAAACAGAGACCTGTGTCTTAGCCCCAGTACTTGAGCTATGTCTTAGGTGGCAAATCTGAATCCACATGTAAATGATCTGCCAGGCTATCCCGGGCCTTCCGTCAGTCCCTATTCTTATCAGTCTTCTTCCCGGTGATATGAGGTCTGGTCCCAAGTCACAATCTGGTGACCGGACCCTTGGCTTGTTTTTGTTCTTGTTCAAAAAAAAAA
Source organism: Tenrec ecaudatus (assembly GCF_050624435.1). Classification (NCBI taxonomy): domain Eukaryota; kingdom Metazoa; phylum Chordata; class Mammalia; order Afrosoricida; family Tenrecidae; genus Tenrec; species Tenrec ecaudatus. The sequence goes on along the minus strand of NC_134533.1, from coordinate 29,634,511 downwards.
AAATCTGATTTACCAAGCTTTATGTCCTCCACATTGTACTGAGGCTATCTCTGAGGTGGGTCTAGCTTCTCCTGAATCCTTCTAATAATTTCCTTTCCATTTTTAGGAGCCCAGGCTTGGCTGGCAGTATTCAAAGATGTGACAATATTAATTCATCTGCAATATTTTCTTGTGTTTCAAAGTTACCGTTTGGTTGAACATCTATTATAAGCCATGTAATTGTCTCAGGTGTAAATATATGTTTATTCTTGAGTGTGTGTATGCATACACCCAGAAATAAAAACATGTGCATACCGACAATTGGTTTTTGATAAAGGCCTACTAAGCATTAAATGGGAAGCAGATGCCTCTCTTCAGTAAATGGTACTAGAATAACTGGATATCCACCTGAAGAAGAATGAAACAAAATCCATATCTCACCCCACGCACAAAAACAACCTCACGGTGGATCAAAGACCTAATTGTAAAACCCAATAGTGATCATCAATGAGAAAATTTGGACAAATCTAAGTGCCCTAATGCAGTGAATACATGGAGTACAGAGATAGCAAAGGAAGACAAGATTGATGAGTGGGACTTATTAAAAATAAAACACTTGTGTACATTGAAATACTGTTTTAAATGAGTAAAAAGAGAGCCCACAGATTGGAAAAACACATTTAGGAACCATGTAATGGATAAAGGACTAATTACTAAAATCAACATTATAAGCCTCCAACATGAAAAAGAAAAAAAGACAAACCTTTGAGAAGGTGGGCAAAGGACCTGAAAATATGATTCACAAAGGATGACACTCGAATGGCTAATGAACACATGAGAAAATGCTCCTAGTCACTAGCCATCTGAGAAATGAAAGTTAAAACAACCATGAGATACCATCACATCCATAACCATAGCCAAATTAAAAAAAAAACTGAGAACAACAAATGCTGGTGAAGGTGTGGTGAGATTGGAACTCTTATTCACCACTGCTGGGCTTGTAAGTGCATAAAACCTGTGGAAAGCTACATGGCAATTCTTAAAACAGATGACAACTGAAATACCATGGCCCAGCAACGCCGTTACTGGGCATACACCCCAAAGAAATAAGAAACAAATCACAAGCAAATGTTTGCTCCCATCTGCTGCTGTGAACTGCAGCACAGTTCAAATAACAGGAAGTTGTAAACACCCTAAATTCCCATTAGAAGACTGGATTATAAAACAACAACAAAACAAACAAATAAAAAACAGTATATACACACAATGGAAAACTATGCATCCCTGAAAAAACAGTGAAGAAACTATGAAACACCTCAAGACTTGAAGGGATCCGGAAGACAATATGCTGATTGAAGTATTGTAAGTCAATTGCAAAATGCCAAATTCTGTATGAGTCCACGGCTGTAGAAACAAGCTGCAGAATAAGCACAAACAGGCTTGTAGGCCACCTGGCTATTGGCCCGGGGTTCAGACAGCCTGGTTGGTAACATTAAACCATCCATCCAACATGTGCTCTTGGCAAGATGAATGAAGGTCACTTAGCCAGAGGGTGCCTCACTTCACTGGGATCAAATGGTCAAGGGAGGGGGAGAGCACATTGTCTACTGAGTGGCTGCCATGCACAGCCATGTGAGGTTCCCCAGACAGGTGCACTGCCCTATCAGAAAGAGGCGGGATATTGATGGGAGCAAGTCAGGACTGGAGAAAGGGAGAAAACACATCTGGGGGAACGCAAATACATGTTTGTTGTGGGGAAAAGCGCTAGGGGTAGGACCGACCGCCAGTTGGGGGAAGAATGACTAAAATGCTTTTGGGGATGCTAGTGAGGAGGCGTGTCTTTGGTGGTATGCCCTAAATGGGCCATATTGACCGAGGCTTCTGGGTACATCCTAGGGACCCCGGTCGGCTGCCATTGAACATGGGGACATTGAACCTGGATCTTCAAAGCATGCTCCAGAGGCTGCATCAGGAAGGTCCCGTGGAGAAACTCCACTGGGTGAACTAGACTCTACAACAGACACACTTGTCCCCTGAGATCATAAGTTGGATTATACATGACATCTGAGGAAGTGGAAGACAGCTGTAATGACAGTGTAACTTAGTACAAGGAGGATTTGAAAGGGCCAAAGACAGATTAAAACAAACAAACAAACAAACAAACAACATAGGACCAGGAACAGGTTTTAGGCTCGCTCTTCATCCTAGCTCCAACTTAAGAAATATTAATTCTTGTATCACGGCCCTGCCCACTACTCACCCTCGGGAGTGGAATACAGAGGTATGGGTGCTTTAGCAAACCATGGTGAAGAAATCAGATGGTGCTCAGCTATCAGTTAAAATAGTGCCTGGGATCTTACAGGCTTTCCTCCAAAAAAGCAGCCCTCTAAGTGAGATGTCAAATAAGTCCATATGGAAGAAGTACACCATCATCACTCACTAAAGGATTATAAATCATATAAAGAGTCGAAGGAGGGCATCGTATCAGGGTCTAAATTGTGAGAATCTGGTTTGAAGGAGGCTATGGATGACTGGGGTCCCGAAATACATTTGTGGGAACTACATAAGCCTCCAGTGAGCTTCCTCTACCCATGATAAAGGGGTGAGAGGAAAGTGGGTATTAAACAGAGTGCTCTGGCGAGAAGACTGTAGAAGTTCAAAGGGCTAAACCTGACGTGAAGACTTAAAACTTGTCAGCTGATCCCTGCCTCTGATGCATACTGGATCTTATCTGGCTTTCAACATTTTCTATTTTTTGTTTATTCATATTAGGGCTTATCTCAGAAGTGTTATATCATTGCGGGTCACACGCTTGAATTTGCATTATATGTTTCTTTCCTGTTTTTTGGTGTATAAGACCAAAATGGATGAATCTATAGGGGCAGAAAGTGTGTGTGTGTGTGTGTGTGTGTGTTGTGGTGGGGGGGTGTCCAGCAAGGAAAATAATGTTTGGAAACTGATTGTGGTAGCAATTGTATAATACTACTTGATGTGATTGAACTATGGAATGATATGTAATATATACTGACTTCCAATTAAAATAATATAAAACAAAAAATCTGCAACATTATTTATAATACTTCAGTATGTCAAAATATTCATGTATTTCTATTTTTCTCTATAGCCCCACCCTTTGCAATGTGATTTGCAGTTTCTTACATCAAGAGATGTAGTGGCTTTCCTTATCAGTTTAATCTGGTCTGCTTTCGCTTTGTCTTTGGCAAAGTACAATGGCTTAGTACTGACCCTATGTTTGTTACAATTCTAGCACCTAGCTCTCTCCTTAGAATCCCGAGAACCACCATATGAACAATTCCAGCTTCTTCTGCTAGAGACTGGAAAACCTATGTGATCCAGGTGCCTCTATTGCTCCAGCTGAACACAAGCCTGTTCCCCCAAACAAAGCCATCCAACTGAGCTGCAGTTCGCTGCAGACACATTAGGGAGCTGAGCCCAAATTGCTGACCCACATAATTGAGAGCTAATTTTCTTCTTAAAACACTTAATCTTGGGGTATTTTATTATGCAACAAATGCTGATGCAAGTGTTCAATGGCACAGCAAAATTTTAAGCAGACACGATAAGTGTTTTATAACTAAGTGAAATTTTAGGTATTATGTGATGTCAAATATTAACTGACACACAATGGTTGTAGTTACCCAACTTTGCACATGTATGTAAAAGTGGCATTCTCAGGGTTGCATGATTAAGCATTACTTGTCATTATTTTTAAGGGGTTTTTCATGTAATTTTATTGTAGACTCTATTTTATAAACTGTTCAGAAGATCCATGAAGAATAGATGCATTTGAATTATGGTGTTAGTGAAAAATACTGAAAGGACCATGGCTTACCCAAAGGACAAACAAATCAACCCAGGGACAAGGGAACAAAAATGTGATCTAAAATCAATGGCGAGGAAAGCATAAGATGCCTGGTGGGGCTTAATCAAGGACAATGTAACTGAGAGGAATTAATGAAAGCTGAACATGATAGTGGGACAAGAGGAAAGTAAAAGGAACTAGAGGAAAGAACTAGGAGGCAAAGGACATTTATAGAGGTCTAAATATATCTATACATAACAATAGGGAAATAGATCTATGTACATATATTTATATACTAAGTATTAAGGTAGCAGATGGACATTGGGCCTCTCCCCAAGTATTCATTCAATGCAAGAACACTTTGTTCTAATAACATGGCATTCTGTAATGCTCATCCTCCTGACATGATCACTGAAGACAAAATGGGTACATAAGCAAGTGTGGTGAAGAATTCTGATGGTGTATGGCTATCAAAAGATATAAAAATTGGGGTCTTAAAAGCTTGAAGATTAACAAGCTACCATCTAGCTGAGAAGCAACAAAGCCCACATTGAAGAAGCACAGCAGCCTGTGTGATCACGAGATGTGGATGGGATCAGGTATCAGGCATCAAAGACTCAGAACAAAAAAATCATCTCAATGTGAATAAGAGGGCATGCAGAGTGGAGACACCCCCTGACAGAAGGGTCATGAGGAAGAGATGAGCCAGTGAGGGTGCAGCATAGCACCGATGAAACACACAACTTTCCTCTAGTGTTTTAATGTTATTCCCACCCACTCACCACCACCACTATCATGCCTCAATTCTAACTTACAAATCTGGCGAGACCAGAGCATGTACACTGGAACAGATAAGAGCTGGAAACAGAGGGAATGCAGAACAGAAACCCCCCTCAGGACCAGTAATGAGAGTAGGTATACCAGGAGGGGAAGGGGAAGATGTGGGGGTGGGGAGGGGAGGGGGCGGGAACCAAGCACAATGTTCTCCATATATATAACCCCCTCCCAGGGGGATGGACAGCAGAAAAGTGGGTGAAGGGAGACAGCAGTCAGTGTGAGACATGAAAAAAAAAGATAAAATATCAAGGGTTTGTGAAGGAGGGAGTGTGGGGTAGGGAGGAAAATGAGGTGATACCAAGAGCTTAAGTAGAAGACAAGGTTTTGAAAATGAAAATGGCAGCATATGTACAAATGCGCTTGACACAATGGATGTATGTATTGATTGTGATAAGAGCTGTAAAAGCCGCCAATAAAATGATTTAAAACTGGGAGGGTAGAGGGTGAGTGGGTTGAAAGGATCTACATGTGACCTCCTCCCTGAGGGATGAACAACAGAAAAGGGGGTAAAGGGAGATGCTGGATAGGGCAAGATATGACAAAATAATAATTTATAAATTATCAAAGGCTCATGAGGGAACGAGGAGCAGGGAGGGAGGGGAAAAAAGAGGACCTGATGCAAAGGGCTTAAGTAGAAAGCAAATGCTTTGAAAATGATTAGGGAAAAGAATGTACAGATGTGCTTTATACAATTGATGTATGTAAGGATTGTAATAAGAGTTGTATGATTCCCTAATAAAATGTTAAAAATAAATAAATAAAGTAGAAAATTGGGCTAAACACACACACACACACACACACATCCGTCTTGGAAGAAGTACAGTCAGAATTCTCCTTAGAGACAAGCTCTCCTGTACTTTGCATCTGTAGTCTGCTGGAGAAGGACATCATCTGGACACAGCAGCAGGGCAGCAAAAAGAGGAAGACTTTCAGCAAGATGGTTGCAGTGATGGGTTCATCGATGAGGACCATTGTGGGGGTGGCATGGGAGTGGGCAGTGTGTCACTGTGTTGGACATAGGGTCACTATGAGTTGCAATGGACTGAACAACAGCTAACAACAACAACAATCAAAACAAAATATTGCCTTGAAATCTCAAAACAGAGTGTTTTGTTCTATAGCACTGAGAAATTGGTGCAAAGCACACACCAAGTGTCCCGTAGCCACCTCCAAATCTCTTTAGTATTCAAAGATGAAAGCAAATGCCCTGATAGAAATGCTTCAAAAGTGGGACGACATCTCTTTATTAATTAGGAATTAAAGTAAAATTCATATTGACTATTTTACTTTCATTTTCAGTGTACTCTAGAATTTAAAAGTGGGGCTTAAAATACTCCATAGACCATAAAACTCATTTTAATAGTGAGAGATATTGATAACAGCGAAATGCTCATGGGCTAAAGGTCAGCATTTAAAAGTTAAAGGTGGCTGACCTGAGATAAGAAAGAAAGAGTTTAGGCAATAATTCTAGAAATTACTATCACTAGAATGACTCGTTCCCTTACAAAGAGTCAATGTGCACATCATAAAAGCATTGCTCCAGGAAAATGAAACTGACTTATTTGCAAAAATCAAAGAAACTCCAAAGACATGTCCTTGGAAATTCACCCTTGACCAATATATCTCCTTAATCCAGTGAGCTGCCGAATCACCATGCTCCTTTTCTACTGAGTCTGCACATTTGCTGGATCAAGAGGGATGCCAAGCTTGGCTTCCCTCTTGCATTGAGGGCAATTTATTTTGACAGCTTCCTCAACCCCCGACTTGTCAGACATCCAGCATGCTGCAGCTTGAACTCTGAGCATGCACAACCCTGCCTTCTGATGTGGAACCTAGGAAGATGGGGACCTGAGGCAAAGACAGAATGTAGAAAGTGTATCTTGCTCCATCCATACAAAAGACACAAACTCAGAATGAAATCTCTTCTTAGGTATGAATGACTGTCCATACTTTCCTTACCAGTGACATTTTAGACGTCCCTTAAATCCTGTAATGAGAAATTCATTCATTCTCCAACCAAGTCTGATAATGGCTTCACCATTCTGATGGTTCTGCCACGGGTCGTGGAGTAGCTTCTCTCTCTGGATCCCATTTCTTCTTTTTCTCCCAGACCCGCAGCCTCTCCCACTTTGTATGTGGCAGGGCGCTATTCTTTTAGGGAAGCACATTTCACTGCACTGCCACTGACCTCGTTTGAAGGTTGTTAAAAAATAAACGGCCCGGTGGAACTCATCTTTCATTGTATGGACGTTATCAAGGACATTATTCATTACATCATAGAGTGTCCTATTTACAACGATTTTTCAGAGAGAGATTCCTGTCTCTTCTTTACACAGAGAACAGTTGTGCATCTCCTGAGCATTACTGCTACATATTTTCTGTTTCACAATTGTTTTAGGGCTCTTATGCATTGCATTACCAACACAATACATGGTTACCTCCAGACAAGCCTATGGGATCCTGTGCTGGAAGTATTTGTGGTGTTAGAAAGTATTTTCACAAGTGTTTCTGGAAAAAGTATTTACACATTTTTTTATGATCAGTGAATGGCAACGGACAGGTTCTCTCAGTCTCTGAGAAGCTCACGTTCATTGTTGGATCTGCAGCACCAGGTCAGCAGTTGAACTCGCAAGTTGTTCCACTGGTCAGAGATGACAGAGACTGCACCCTCAGAGACTGTCATACTCAGGGGAAAAGGGCAGTTCTACTCTGTACTACAAGGTTGCTATGAGCTCAATGGATTTTGGGGGATTGAGTATGGTTTTGGGTTTGGGGTCTCATTAGGATGCTTTCCAACAACAAAAAAAATGCTAATCAAGACATGCACTTGAGGGGATCAATCAACTGGCCCGATTCAATTCAAGGCAAAGAATTCAGCTCAGAAGAATCCGGAGAAGTAATCTTAATATATTTTCCCAAAGGGCACAGAAAAATCACAGGGGGTTATTAAGAAGTTTTAAGAAAATATAAAACTACATTCATAAAACAAAGACCAGAAATATCACTGAGGATGATTTTTCTGTCCAGACACTACAGCTCACTCCTTCTTTGAGGGTAGCAATGGATACACGTGGTAGAAAAATTTCACTGTGAAACCTGGCTCAACCCACCTTACACCCCTGATCTTGTCCCTTAAAATTTAATTTGTTCCCAAACGCTAATATTTTCAAGGACCACACAGTTGAGCCCTATAAGCACGTCCAAACTGCTGTTTTGCCATATCAATGGAAGAGTCTGAAATTCTCCAGGGAAGGAGTAGAACAATGGAAGCACTCGCTTCAGGAGTGTATACTTCTACATGGAGGATATGTTGACAAGCAATAGCTTCACAGTGTGATACCTTTGTTTCATCAAGATTTTTATAAGTTTATAGCAATGCTTTTAGACTTTCTCTCATATTAGCAGTCATGGTTCTTTGCCTTTGCGTTTCCCTATCCTGTTATGTGTGTTTTACCGGTACAAGCATCTACCATATTTAGGCATTTTTTTTAAAGAGCTGTCAATACCCTGAAAAACAAGCCTGCAGAAGAGAAGACACAGAATCCTAGGCATTGTTTTAAGTATATCATATGAATAAAATCTTGCCATTACTCTTTTCCAGTGTATGAGAGAGCTGCTCTGATTATCCCAGGTTTGCATAATCTCTCCAAAGAAATTAGATAACTTCGCTCAAGTCACACAGGTAGTGAATGGGAGATTCACTCTAAGTCTAATTAAATTTTTTCTGGAAGAAGACAAAAAAGGGTTACTGCACTTGAGCGAGACACAAGAATGATTTATCAAAAGCAAAGGTAATCGTAGGAGGTAAGTCAATTTGCTTCAACTACTTAGTTTATAGAGCAATTTTGCTGTTCTTCTTTCTAAACTGTTGGAGGATTACTCAAATTTCTTGCTACTGATGGCCTGGTACAGGAACCCTGGTGGTACAGAGGTTAAACACATGGCAGCTAACCAATAGTTTGAATGTTTGAAACCCACCAAGGGCTTCATGGGAGAATGATACCACTGTTTACTTTTGTAAATATTTACAGCCTTGGACACCTAAGAGGCAGTTCATGTCTGTCCTATCGGAACAGGTGCAATGGATTAGAATAGACTCAAAAGCCATGAATGTATGCTGTTTGGTTTTTGACAGTATTGTTGTCCAATGGTCTTAAAATATTAAGAGATTAGAACAGTGTCTAGAGGGTTCAATGTCAAGGTTAAGGGTCTGTGCAGACGAAAGAAGAGTAAACCCTAATTCCTTATGCGCAGCACTCAATAGCCGCAGGACTTCCAGGATTCTGGCCCTTGGGTTTTCATGTTTATCCTCTCTTAAAATTGTGGCCTCATTTTTAATTCAGGTTAAAGGTGTTTAAAAAGGTTAAAAGATTCCAACTGTTGAGATAAAGCATGATTTTTGTGTAAGTAGGCTGGAAACACTAGTTGGCCTTTGTAATTCTGCATTTTGTGTTTTACTATTACAAAATCTACAAGTGAAAAATTACACAGGAACCTTTACCTACATAAAAGTAGCAGTAGAGTCCTTTCTTTAGAGTTGTAAAGGAGTTACACAAATTTTAATCCAGCATCCTGAAGTCTTTTGAACAAATGTTTTATTTTTTTTCCTATGAAAATAATGTAAACAAATGCAGGCTGCTTAAGCAGGCATAACATTTATTGGCAGGCTATGAAAAATAGACAGAATCAACGGGAGATTAGAAGAATCCCGGCTCAGAAAATTAGCTGGAATCAAGGGAAGATCTGGAGCTGGAATGATATACTGCCAGCACTTTCAGGGCTGTCATTAGACTCTCATTAGGCCCTGGGGACTGGTGTTAACATGGCGGCTTCTCCATTCACCCATCCCTAGCTGCTGCTGCCAACGCTAAAACCAATGTTAGAATTTTCCCTCTGATTTAAAGCCCCAAACCGTATCATTCGTTTGACACAACTGCCATATGAAAGATAAAATTTATAAAATATATGACCATATAATTTTTCACATAAAATGCAGAGCGCTGTCATATAAGATGTATCAATTATAAATTCCTCGCACATGGGGGTTCAGAGACTGAGCTGTCAAAAATGAACTACCAGAAAATTACTGACAATCATTCACTAAAAATGAACAGGTAAATAAACTTCCATTTCCTTGACATTCACCTGTACATTCCCACTCAGCCATTGATCCACTCATTGATCCATTGAATAAATATCTCTCAGTTCCAGATAGTGTCCAGTATTGGAAACTGTACTGTCTCTTCTTTGTTTTACCCCTCAAGTCCATGATTCTCCATCCCATTTTGTGTCATGATCATGAATGATCAGTGTGGATGGCTTCATCCTGGCTTGGTTGCTTCCAAGTTTCAGGTTGACTTTGGCAAATGCAGGCATTGGCATAACATTTATAGGTTGGTAGAGAAACATATTTATCCCTCATGCTCTTCTCTCCTGGGCTAATATTGGCATTGGTTTACCTGAAAGACACAGCACCTATCAGACTACATGCTCAATCCTAACTTTATAACTCTCACAGGCTTCTGGAAAGGACTCATGGTTTTTGAATTTTCAAGCTGAAAATAAAAGTCTCCTACAATTGCACTGATTTAGCCTAGGAGAAAACTTTTAGAGGGTCCTTTTATTATACAGTCTTTAAGAACTTCTTTTTAGGGGATCTTCTGGTTTCCATAATAAAGATGAATTTATGGAATATTTGTAGTTGTGAGGTATCATAAGTGGTTTGGACTCATATTAACCCTATGCACAGCTGAATTAAAGACTGCTGGGTCTTGTGCCATGCTCACAATTATTAGGTTGTACCCCATTGTTTTAGTCACCAGGTCAATCCCCTTGTTGAGGGCCTTGTTGTTCTTCACCGAACCTCTACTTTACCAAGCATATCCTTTCCCAGTGGCTGGTCTCTCCTGATAATATTTCCAAAGTTGTGAGAAGCCTCACTAACCTCATCTCTAGGGGATGCTCTATTTTGTGCAAGACAGATTCTTTGTCATTCTTGTGGTCCAGAGTAGTTTCAATATTCTTTGCAAGCCTTATAATTCATATCCATCAACTCTTCTGCAGTCTTTCTTACTCACTAAGCAACGTTCAGTTATGATTGAATTTAATGAAATTGCTTTGGCTTGGGTCTGGCATACATTAGTCCTCAAAGTTATATTTTAACCCCTAACACATTGAGTAGATATTGTGAAACAGAGATTCCTGGTGCAATAAATATATCATTTTCTTTCTTGACTGCTGCAACCATGTGCATTGGTCTTGGATCCAAGTAAAATGAAACCTTTGACAATTTTCATTACTTATCCATTTTTTTCATTATGTTAAATACTGAATTTTGGGGGTGGATTTTGCTTTCCTTTACATTGAGTTCCAATCCATAGTGACTGCTATAGTTCCATTTGTATATTCTTTTAATGATATCTAGGAAAGACAGTACTTGACCTTACTGTACTTATAAAGTTGCAAGATACATTGGGCTCTTGAGTATGATGAATTTTTCCTTCAATGATATGGGAAAGGTTTGACCCTAGATAATATTTTGTCTACATCATTATTCAAATTGGAAAATTAGGTATTGAAATTCTTGTAATGAATATATTTGTCCTCAGATCCTCTGATAAACTCCCAGTGCAAAACATCTGTTGTTCAATTTGTGTACTCTTTCCACAGTATCAATTTTATCTTCTTCTTTGCGTTATCCCCTGTAATGGCTATATTTTATGTCAACTAAGCATAGGTAGGGGTGGAGTCCAAATTTCAATAAAGTCTCAGCCTTGTGTCACCTTGTGAGTGTTGCCTTAGTATAAGAGAGACCTTGAACCGGCACCAAACTCTTTTACCTCTTTGCCGTAAGCTGGATTTGGATCCTACTTCTGGTTTGTCAATCTCCTCCTGTCCAGTCTGCCGATCTCTGCAACCTTCAGCAGACTGACAACCCTGGGTTCAGTTGGCCAATCTTGGATTGGTTCAGCTGTCCATCCACCAATCCTTGGCCCTCCTACTTCATTTGCCTGCTTCCTATTCATCAGCCTTCATAGCTACATGTGTCAGGAGAAGCCTCCCACTTACAACTGACTATGGATTTGAACTGTATTGGACTTAACTACTGCTACAACTGTGTAGACTGTTTCTTGATATAAATCTTTGTCTATGTGCACATACTTACAAGTGCCACTGGTTTTGCTTCTTTTGAGAATCCAGCCTAACAAAACTTCCCATTCTGCAGTACTCTTTACTGCACCATTCAACTTTAGGCAAAGCAAACCTAGAATATATTCTCACAGAAGAAAAACCGACACAATACTGAAACACAAGAAATCAACCTACTATGAACTTTTACAAGAACACCTGGTCATAGTATCTAACCCTGTGAGAATCACATCACAAGACAGTAGCCTAACGTATGAGCTTAACATCCTACTAGAGTGGAGGACAAAAAGGGTGACATTAGAGAAAGCAGATGTAACAGATATGTAGAGAAAACAGTCTCCTCTTGTACATGTGGGTAAAGAATAAATCCCAGTGGTCAGTATTTCTGGTTCAACTTAAGACCAATACAAGGAGAAACTGCCTAAAAAGTAAATAGGTAGAAGCTGTGCCAGCATCAGGTGTGGGGAGAGTTACCCAGGAAAACTGTGGCACAAGGCTGAGAAAGAAGATGTGATAGGTTTGGGGCCAAATTGCCCACACTTGTAAGAGCATATGAGTAGAGTCCAAGGTATCAATTAGGTCAAAGCCTTATGAGATGGCCTTCCGGAGTTATGCTATTTAGAAGACCCTGTGGAGACCAGGCCTCTCTGGTGCCCTCTTCTGTTTCCTACTTGCATGGATCTACAACTGGCTTCTGAGGACAGTGATCTCTGTGGACTGCTGACCTTGGGAGCTGTTGGTCCCCTGTTATGTTCCTGCTGATCTTGGGCTTTTTTGGATTTTGCACCCCTGGCCTGTGATCGCCCTGCTTCCCACTCCCCACTCCATTGGCCATCAGATAGATAACGCTGGAGGTGTCTCCAGCTAGCATCTAATTCATGAACTTGAGTTGGACTTGATTGAGACATTTTCTTGATAAAAAGCTGTTTCTTATGCCTAACATATTTAATTGACTTTATTTCTTTAGAAAACCTTGCCTAACACAATGAACTAATGCTGGTATAAAGCAGGACAGAAGACATCACTAAGCCAGACTGGTGGTATACAAGGCAAGCTTAGTCTTGCTATTTGGCACCAGGACACTAGAAAAACAAAAACCTTGATACTAAAAAGAATTGGGCTGAAAGGAAAAATATACCCGAGATATCAATAAAATGTCGTAAAATTATGTAGTCATGCCCAGGTCTTCAGTTTTTAGGTAAATAACAGATGAACATTTCAATATAAGCAGGGTGAAAGTATAGATGTGCTACACAGACAAATTCTATTTTTCTCTGTCAAGAGAGAAGTCTACCTTTGAGACTCCAGGCATCTACTGTTATCCCACAAATTCCCTGCATCCCCCACTCCTAAGGAAACTAAATCAATTAAACTCTATTTTACAACCTAGTTCATATTTTAAAGTAAGCAAAGGCTCCCAAACAGTTGCTGAGTGACAGACATAGTTAAGCATTTGAATCCTAGTCAGTAGTTTTGTAGCTCAGACCCACCCAGTGGTGCCTAGTCAGCTAGGTCTGGCCATCTGCTTGGGGAATGTCACAGCTTTGAGGACTCTATAGAGCATTTCCACTTTTGTGCGCTCTGCTCCAATCAACTCAAAAAAACAATTAACAACACCAAAAATTATTTCCTTAACTAGAATAGGAGATCAGAATGATTTATTTTGGAAATTATTCAGAACTTTGATATGACCATAAGTTTATTTGTATCAATATACCATTGATCATCAAGGCTGGTCTTTGGGATTATATGCAAAAAAAAAGATTGTGTGGTCAAATAATTTAACAAAATATTTGGCCCAATATATTTAATAGATCCTTCTATTTCCAGGAGCATAATTATTTAAAAGATGAGTTCTACTAGATAGGACCTCCCAGTTGAACCAGAGGAATGGAAAACTTATAGTTTTATTTTAGCATCAGGAAATCAAGTTTTCATGGGCTTCAGAAAATCATTGTTTGGAAATATTAAACATTTTATAATAAGCTTGGAAATAATAGACTTATGTACACCAAATTGTACATAGACTTATATGTACAATAGAATTATGTACACCAAACTATTGACGATCTGCAGTTTCTCACACCTCACATACGTGTTCAAAAGGGACACCATTCAATATTTCATGAAGAGTCTCCATGACACTGTATTCTCTATCTCGTACAGCAGGCTTGCTTTCTGTTAGAAGACTCTTTATGTCTTTTCTAATACTGATCTAGAATCTGGGATTGCATAGATTCTGCCATTCATTCTCACCCTGTCCTAAGCATGAGGCAGAATGAATGATGTATTCTTGTTTGCATATCACAGTTCACTAACTGTTCCCTCATGTGACATGATTGCCATTCCCCCGCACAAACACATTGCCCGCGGTCACACTGCTTTCCCTTTGACACTTTCAAATGCTGTTCCTGGAACTGCAGACTATTCCAGGATGGCGGGCTCGACACAGAGGACAGTGGGATTGCAAATCCTCCTGCCATGCAAACATTTTATTCTTAATCATGCTGGAGAGTGTTTTAAATCCTTCGCAGCCATATTACTCTGTGTGTTTGAATTAAGATTGAGAGCAGTCTAGGGTGTTTTCCTGTGTAACTGTAGCTGTAGTGTGGTTTCTCTCTCCGATACATCGACTAATGATTTTTGAAAGCTAAATTCTTATCAGTGGGTTCTTCACATTTGTATATAAAAAGGATCTTCTGGTTTCCTTTGGTGAATTAACACAATTTGAAGTTTGTGAGTTTATAAGGAAAGGTTGGTGATGAACACAGTGTCAACAATGGTAGACAACAACTGTATGGCTTCTTAAAGTTTAAAGTGTGATTGAATCTAGATTTTATAAACTTGATCTTCATAATTTAAATAGAGGATAGAGATTAGAATACCAGTACAGATGAAGAATCCAGGTGCTAGAGATCGAAGAAAATTGCTATGTACTCATTGGCACACCATTTCTATCACCTTGTCCCTTGATCCTGACACACATCTGCCCTATTCCAAGCACTTCACTGTGGAAGATATAAACAAACAGGGAGCCCAAGGACCCTGTTGTTCGTGCCCATTCAACAGTGGTGGCGGGGCATGAATGGTGCTTCAGCTGTTCTTCAGCAGTTACTTCCTGGCATAGGGTTAGCCAAGCCCAGTTCATGCCCCAAAGTGAGAATTACTGTACAGAAAATGCCTCTGTTCTTGCTACTTTTGAAATGTTAAAATAAAATTATCTATAAACACCAGCATTTATTCATTACCTTGAATGCTAGCTATTCTATTTTAGCAGAGATTATTCTTGAATAAAATTGTTATTTCTGGTTTTTAAAAAATCCAAGAAAAATGTTCCCTCAATTCATCATCTCTTTCATTCAATTGGACAGTTTTCAAGAACCAAGGAACCTTAGAAACCACCTGTGCATTCAGCTCCAGTCCATTCACTGGGAGGAAGACAGGATTGGTCCCTATAGCATTTGGAAGGAGAGGAAACAGACACGCGGTGTCTTCAAGGTAATAGCAGTGTAGAAGTCCAGATGCCAGAGAGGAGACGGGCAAGCTCTAGAGCAGACACACTTCTTTGGGCGCTAGTCATCAGTCTGAGAGCTGGGGGACAGCCACATGGGTACTTCAGTGGAAAGTGAGGGTCCGTCGGCGTGTTTGTACAACCTTCACAAAGGCTTAGGGACAACGAACGTATTTGTTCCACAGATGCCACCATCGCCCTGCGTTGAAAGCATGGCCAACACCCGACTCTGACCATTAGGATCTAATATAACAACAGAAGAGGCCACCTATTTTTCTGATGACAAGCTCCATGAAGTGATCTAATAAAACCCTATGTTAAGTCATGGATTAAAGCTTTCTAAAATAGAACCACACCAGGCAGTCCTCAAAGAAAGTCCTCATTGTCCAAAGAGCTCCTTTACTGACTAAATAGAAATCATCAGCAAACTCGCTACCTTCTTTTTCACATATAATACACCCTTTTGAATGATGTTCACACACATTGAGAGTATGTAGAACCAACCTGAAAGGAGGGCTGCATGGTAAGCAAACTATGTATAGCATGCCAATACCAAGCATTATTATGAATTGCTTTGCCTAAATGCGATTGGCCTTATGTTAAGGCCTTAGTGCAGCATGTCATAAAAGGCACTCTGGTCCGGCAATGGCTTACTGCTAAGGATGAGCTGCCGCGTGGCTGAGGGCACCTTGGGTCTCCCAGGTGAATGTAGTACACGGGTGAATTCAGAAAACCCTAGTTGAACAACTTCCTAGCTACACCACGACATTCTGAGAAATGAGAACAATTATTATTTTAAAACACTGCTATGGATTTGAATCGGGTTCTTTCTGAACATGCATTGAGCTCTCTCCAAGTTATTTGGTTCAGCTATAATAATAAACCACAAGTAGATCATTTTCATGAAAGAAATGTATTCTCTCACTGCGTAGAAGGCTAGAAGTTTGATTTCAGTTGGCTCTAGAGAAAGGTTGTGGGTTTTGTTTGTTTGTTTGCTTGCATGTTTTATTCTGTGAAAACTCAGGGGAAAAAGAGCTTTGCTTCCATTCAGCAGGTGTATGCCTGGTATGTCCACATCTGTCTTGGAATTCATCTTTTTTTGGTATCTAGGAGGTTTCTCAGAACCCTGTGGCATTGTGCTGACTTAAGGTCAGCAGCCACTCCACTGGAGAAAGATGAGGCTTCCTACAACCCTAAAATACTGCAGTCTTGTAAACTCATGGGGTCAATTCTACCCTGTCCTACAAGGCGGCTAGGAGTGAAAAATAACCCGATGGCATTGACGTGATTTTGTTTTTGTTTTATGGGGAGGGGGGTTTCTAGTCCAAGGACTTGGGCTAGGGGACAGGCTCTACTCTAGCTCTTCTTTCTGGGTGGCAAAAGGGTCTTCTGCTCTCTGATGGCGTCTCTTTTCATTTATGTCTTGTAAAGTAAAAATTGTTGCAAGCCACACCCTAGGAAAACTTCCCTTACAGGATCCTAAATTATATATATGTCTATATATATATGTGTATATATATATATACATATATGTATATAATAGGGTGCTAAATTGTAATGCAACAGCATCTGCAAAAATCTATTTTACTAGGTGAAGGGAGATGTTGGACAGTGTAAGAGATGACAAAATAATAATAATTTATAAATTATCACGTGTTCATGGGGGGAGGAGGGAGTAGAAAAATGAGGAGCTGATGCCAAAGGCTCAAGTAGAAAGCAAATGTTTTGAGAATGATGAGGGCAACAAATATACAAATGTGCTTGACACAATGGATGCATGTATGGATTGTGATAAGTGTTGTAACAGACCCCAGTAAAATGATTTTTAAAATATTACAAATTATATAAGCAAAAAAAAATCCACTTTCCAATGCATTCTGCATGATAGTAAGGCCATTCACGTAGTCCATGGTCAGAGGGGGTTCAAAGGAGCTTAATACACTTGTATTTCCACTTCACTTTTATTTGTAATTGACACTGCTTTAGAATGGGTCAAAAGGAGATCAAAAGATACTACATTGCATTTTGACCTAACTATATTAACCAAAGTCGACTTTACAAAGCTCTCTGTCTGACAGCAGGGCTATGAACACCCCTCAGGTGTGCCAGGAGGAAATCCACCAGAGGTGAATCCATGAATGGACCCTGCAAAGGCACTTTGGAGCTTCCACAGTCATTCATGCCCTTCTGCGTGCTAGGCCATCACAACATAAGCTCTGAAGTCATTCCCTCCTTCCGTTTTTGATTATATCATAGATAATCCTTGTATCATACAGGTTAATGTGCTTCTGCATATGGTCTTAGCTGCTGCCCCTTTCAGATGGCTGCTTGTTTGAAAACAAGCCTTTAAAACGCCAGACGCTGTTCTGTCTGATCTTTGGGAACCAACTAGCTTCTTCAGCACACTTTGCTGCAGCCCCCACATCTTGAGTCATGTTTTCATGAGGGAGAGCATCAATCAAGCCCATGCCATAGGACCAGTTGTTCTTAGATTGGGGCTAGAGCTGCAAGTCCATCCATGCATCTATAGTTTATAAAGTCTCTGGTTCACCATAGAGGCATCGACTGTCTTTTTCTGGTAGAGAACATTAGCAATCACGCCCCTGGGGTATCACATAGTGACCTTATATGGCAGGTTGGAACTGCCCCTGTGAATCTTGAGCTCACAAATCTTCCCAAAGGTAGGAAGCAGTGAATTATTTAATGAGGCTCTTCTGGTCAAAAGCACTGTACTCTCACCAAACAATCTTTTCCTACGTGGGTCTCAGTAAGAAGGTGGGGGAAGATATGGGGAATGATGGGATTCACTTGGGCAGTGCTTCGCTCTGTGGAGCCTAGGATCTCGGGGTTGGAACTGACTATATGACACCTGACAGCAACAAACACAGTTTCTGAAGGTGTACAGCTTGTGAAGTGGGGCCCCTCTGAATAGCTAATTGGGGGAGCAGGGTTTGCTGATCCCCAACGGTGGAGCTTAGGACCTTCAGGCTGTTTGACTGGAGCCAAGCGCCTCTGGGTACTGACTGGGTTCACTGACCTATAGAGCCTGAACGAAATGCTCTCAGGTTGAGGCTTACAGAGACTTGGCACACTTATAAGCTGTTATTAGCAGCCCTGAAGGAACTTTTGATCATGCCCTGGCTTAACACAGTCTCCTGGGAATTTCTCACCTGCCTTGTTACCTATAAACTGCTTTAATAAAGCCTATACTCATAAGCACTGGCTGTGAGTTCTGCGTGGCACTAAAGTATCAGACCTAAATGAAAAGGTAGCAAATGCTGTTTGAGGCAGAATCCAAGAGCCAAGAGAGAGACTTCCTTCTACAATTCACTAATATGCATAGATATTTGTTCCTCTCTTCCAGACTGTTCAAATAGATCTTCACATTCGTATTATTTCATATGGGGCCTAAACGACTTATGTTCCTTGAAATTTAACAGAAACATGGTATTTCTGGGCTCCAGCATTCAGTTGCCAGTGCTCACTGCCCACACGAGAGTAATTGGTGGTGACTGTGGTACAGCCCAACACAGCCTGGCATTAAACAAGGCGGGCCACATCTAACTGTGTTGCAGGCTGATGACACGAAGGACCGTCCCCTAACAACACAGAGGAACATGCACAAGAACCAATCCCTTCTTTCGTGTTTGCAACCCAAAAGTACTGAGCCTGTACTTTCAAACAGTCATTTCGTCTACTACATAGTTTGCTGCGTAGCCAACCCTTAATTTCTCCTTGCTAACAGTGGATGACGAGACCATTCCTCTTTTGCCACACAGATTCCCAATCGTGGTGGTCTCTCACTGGCCATGCTGGGAATTCTGCTCAAGGTTTACTATGATCAGAACACGTCACAGTTTATAGTCTGAGATCACTAACTATAGTAACTCCTTTGCCTCCCCGCCATGCCCGTGATGAAAACATCTCCTTTTGCCCATGTTAATGCAATAGACATTTTGAAACCAATCAATGACATTCCAGTTTCCACTAACTCTAAGCCCCACCTGTTTGCCATACATACATCCTCTCCTCTAATTCCACCTAGCTATTAGGTTGTCTTCTCGTGTCACTTGCTGTGTGGCACCATTGCAAAGTGTGTTGTGTTTTCCTCTTTAAAATCCACGAGAACTAAATGCTCTTTGTTTTGTGAACTTCCTGAGTTGCACCTGATGAATCATCCAAGATATCCACCAACACCCTTGGGGTCAAACTTACCACATAGCTTAAGTCGAACTTAATTGCAGATGGATCCCAAGTTTACTCATGTTTCATGCGCCGTGTGTTATGGATGGATCACGAGATAACTCGTGATTTCTACGCGCTGTCTTCAGATGCCATCTGCTTGGATATGCTTTAACTACTTCGTCTATTTAGGTGTTTACATCAGTAGTGAATGTATCAGACTCGATTGTCTTCATGTTCTTTTGGTTTACTTAAAATTTTAGTGCATTTTGGTTAAATCAAATAGTTACTATTTGTTTGAATTGTTTTGCAAGGAGTTGTGCACTTGTCATGATCAAACTTCAGTGAAATGTAGAACATTACCTCAATCGCCCAAGTGGTCTCCCGTTACACAAAAAGATGTGAAGAAATTCTTAGCCCTAGTTCTTCTAATTTTTCAAAGTAATATGGATTATGTTGATTATTTTTAGAAGAAGTTTCTAATTTCATGAAGATTATAGTTCATAGAGTAATAATATTCCACAAACATTGCAAAATATTGTTACATAATGTGAGACAATTTTTTATATTCAAAAACTGAATGTCATCAATAAGTATGACAAAAAGTTGATGAGATGTTAACCCATTTATGGTTTAATGTAAAAAAAAAACCTAACAGCCGAAAAAATACACGGCCACTTGGATAAATTGGTAAAAAAAAAAAATCCGGTCTTTAATATGTTAAGACACCTTACAAAATCTAAGCAAGCCAAGGTGCCTCTATTGATTACCTAAACTCCATTACCCTTAATCCTAAATTCTTCTATAAAAAAAAACCATCTTCTCTGCAGAAATGATAACTGAAAATTTACATCCTTAAACTTTTCCCTTACCAGGCTACCTTTGTTGTCTTAATGCTCCTCCTGCTCTCCCTGTTCTCTACTACTCTTGCTGTCTGGTATGGGCTGAACTATTCCCCCCAAAGGTATGGGCTGAAAATCTTAATGCCCATGACCCTCTCTGGTTATAATTCCATTGGACATGGGCTGCATTTTTATATTAATGAAGCAGGATGAGCGCTTACAATCAACCTCTTAGAAAATGTGAAAGGATTCAATCAAGCAAGCCGGCATGTGGGGACGGGATGGGGATGGTAGCTGATAAAGCACATAGTGGTCTCTATAGAGCCAGGGACTGAAGCTCAACAGCTTCTCCCAGAGCCGACAGAGAGAGAGCCTCTAGGAGACCTGGACTCCGGATTTGAACTTCTAGCCTCTTAAACTTAGAGACAATAAATGTATGCTGTTGATGCCAGCCACTTGTGTTATTTCTTTTATAACAGCATTAGATAACTAAGACACTGCTGCTTTTATCCATCTGTGTACCCAGGCTAAAACTTTGTTATCATCTAACTGCCACTACATTTAATTACCTGCTAAGTCCTGTGATCTACCTTTAAAATGCCAGTGTTTGTCTTTTTTCTGACCGACTGTAGTTACACATCACCTGCCCTGTTTTTAACAGACTCTTACTGTTTTCTGGCATAGGGAGTTATATTTTGGCTGCTAGCCAAAAGATCAGCCATTCAAAACCACCAGCCTCTCTGCAGGATGATGATGAAGTTTTCTTCTCCCATAAAGATGTACAGACTTGGAAACCCACAGGGGCA
Source organism: Tenrec ecaudatus (assembly GCF_050624435.1). Lineage (NCBI taxonomy): Eukaryota > Metazoa > Chordata > Mammalia > Afrosoricida > Tenrecidae > Tenrec > Tenrec ecaudatus. The sequence continues at coordinate 29,613,382 of NC_134533.1, read as the reverse complement.
GGTTCACTCTTTCTGACAGTGTTGATATGAGTCAGCATCTACTCCATATGGTGAACTTGGTTTTGGTTTAAGTCTGTCACAATTCCAGTTCATGTTGAGCAAGACTGGCCAGGTTACTCTTCTCGTAGAAAGAAAGATAGGTACTCTAAGTACTCCGATAAATTTTAAATAGTTATAAAATAAAGTATACATTTCTTAGCTCTGAAATCTACATTTCTCTATTTGCAAGTTTTTTTCTAAAATTGAGCTGTGAATAGTTTACTTTCTATCTTGATCACTTAACTTAAAAGTAGGTCCATAAAATTAATGTTCCTCTTTTAAATATTTGACCCTAGATAACATTCAGAGATATTTCATTTGTTAATCCCATAGAGTAAGAGATTTTTAAAAATATGAATAGAGAAACTTCATGAAGCACACTGTACTTCCTCCAATTTTAGTTTAGTTTTCTAATGACGTACAATTTGAGACTTCCTGGTGAAGTAATGTGAGTATATACTTCTTTTATATTTAAAAAGTCTGATATTAAACACCCTTCCCTACAGAAACTAATGCAACTTTAAGGGGTGCATCTATGTTGCATCTTTCCAATACATTAACTTAGGGCTTACTGGGAGTGTGTGTATATGTATATATGTACATACATACACTCACATATATGTATATATATAGCACTTATCTTTCCTTTGATTACATATAAATGGAAAATATAATTGCAATAACAAGAACCATAATAGTGTGAGTACTTTTAGAAATAAATGAGTATACAATAAGCATATTATCAATTTGCACATGTAGCAAAGTGTGCAAGCGGTAAAGAATGAGTTTAACAAGCCACAGCCATCAGTAATGACATTCAAAGAAATCAGAAAGGGTATTTAGCACCAGCAAGATGATTTGAAAAGCTCTTTCTGCCTGACAAGTGGAAAAAGCCAAGGCTGAGAGAGTGAACCCCTGAGGCAGAAGAGAGCCCCACCACTGAATCTGAGGGATGCGGAGCCCGGGGCAGGCTTCCTGGGCCACGGAGGCAGAGGCTAAGGGCCCTCTTGGCTGTGAGGATGAGCAATGGAGAAAGATGCAACTCTTTGCTGTGGAAAGGTGCTGTTGTGGACCAATGACTGTATCCTTCATGCTTTCTGAACCTGGCTTGTGGTGCCCTATTACCTTCCCAAATGCTCCCTCCTTGCCTCCTACTTGATTCTGACTTCTACAGAACCGAGCAGAATTGGCCCGGTGTGTTTCCAGTGTGGTCAATCTTTCCAGGGGCAGAAAGCCTCATCTTGCTCTCACTGAGCAGCTGGTGGTTGGGAACGGCAGTCTAGCTAATAATCGCGATGCCTGCAGGGTTCCCCAACTTCCATAATAACCACCCCGCATTCTGAATATTGTCTGCAAGTCTGTGTAGCTATTGCAGCCCATTAGTGAGCGCAGCATTGGGAAGTGCCACAGGAGGAATGCTTGGTGTCCGCAAAGGTAAAAGAGGATGGAAGTTGGAGCCAGATCTGACCTTTGCCCCGTAGCAATTAGGAAACCAGAGGAGGTTCGCTCTGGCCCCTCCAGAGCCTTGACTTCAGTGTGATAATCACAGTCCCTGTGAATTATAGATGCTACCTTGTCTATTCTGGTCAAAGGGTTGGGGATGAAGGTGCTATGACGGATTAACTTTGGTATTCCCCACAAAGGGTATTGCCACAAAGTTACCAAGAGAGGTCTCTCAGAATATCTTCAATCTAGTTATTGATGGTTACTGAGATTTGGAGAAAGAAGTGGTAATGGCAGGCCTTATACAGAACAATAGCAACATATGAATATATCCTCAGAACTCTGCTGATAATTATGTAACCATTTTAATCTGCAGTTAAATATGCTTGAAAATGAGTATTTTAAAAGTTTTTGTTATTTTAGTTTTTATTAAAATTAACCGTGGACACAGTGCAGTATGTGCATAAATTATAACTCCTAATGAGGGAATACTATGCCATCACTTAAAAAGAGTTTTATCTAGTAGAAGAGATTGTTAAAAGACAAGTTAAAAAAGAAGATAGCAAATTAAAATGACGGTGTAAGTACAAATCTTAAACACTAGTGGAAATTGACAGATAAAATACACCAGAATTGTCGGCGATTTGTTTTCCTCTTTATTTATTTTATTTCAATTTCTACTAAGAGCATGTTTTTATTTTATGATCACAAGAGTCCAAATGCATCTTACTGTTTTTAAATAAAGTTGCTCATTTCCATAAATTGAATTACTTTTCTTTTTATGAAGCAATCACTCTACTAACCGCTATTAGCAGCTACCAAAAAGGACCTTGTGAGCAGAGTTATCATAGAAATCATGGCACTGTTGTTACTTCTTAGAATACAAATGAGGAGGCTGATGATTGATTTTCAAAGTAAAATGTGTTTGACTTTCAACTTAAAATACAAAGATTAGATCAACAGGAGCTAAGCTGAGGTATGCGATCAATATCATAATTTTTAATGCTCGGCCCCAGAAGATAACCATAGTATCTTCTTCCCTTTAGGTAGATGGGGGAGGGATGGCTAAAATATGTCTTTGATATCTGTGATTTAATTGTACAGAGTCTCGGAGAAATAAGGAAAGAAAGGAAGCACACATGAGAGCAAAGTCCCTGGCTTTTTGTCACTTAGATGTAACTTGGGACAAACAGTGTGGAAGTTTCCAGGGATTAAAGTCATCTCAATGTCACTGATCTAATTATGCATCGGAGCTCTCTCTCCTTTAATGTAATGCTGCTCTTCTTTCCTTACATGTAAAGGAAACCCTCACAGGGGGACACATAGTTCCCCCAAAGGGAAAAGACAGGCAGGGGCAAGCACAAACGGGCACAGGCCAATGTCCCGAACACCTGTCATATTAAAGAGTCTTTGATTTGGTTGGGATGTACTCAGTTCCCTTCATCATTCTGTCTCAGTATTTATTCAAGGAAACGCCTACTTGGGCAACCGATAGGAATGTACAAAACATTTCTCTAGTATTTGGGTAAAAAAAGAAAGAAACCTTTTCCATGCAAACAATAGCAAAATCAAGGGATCAGAGTCCATTCCTTTCAGTCATCCATCTATCATTACTTCTGAAAGCGAGGGGGATGAGGCTACAGTTACTTTATTATTAAATATCAACAAAACAATGACTTGTTGAGAGGTAATTATAAAAACGTGTCTATTACCACAAACACTTGATTTCATGTGTTCAGTGACATGCTAATTAAAAGTAAGGAGTGCTCAGGGTTATTTTTATTTTTGGTTGGTTGTTTATTTGTTTCTCCCTTCCTTCTTCCTGACTGTTAGGGATCTCTCTACTTGGAAAGACTATTACAGATCATCTCCTCCTAGCCTGGCAGATTCTTGCGGAACTCTATGATCAACAAATCGAGACTGTGTGGAACAGTAAGAACCAGAGATGCTGGTGAAGATGACTACAATTTACAGGAGGTAGAAAGGAGATCACTAATTAAAAAAAACCTCTTAACATTCGCACCGGCTTGGAGTCTTTTTCCTTTGGATTCTCCTCTTTCTTACATTTTCTCATTTCTTTGGGATCCACACTGGTTCTCGACTCTGTGCCTGCTCCCAAATGCAAATACCAACAACACAGTCCCAGGATCCAAAATGTGTGGTTACCCATTTACCCACCTTGCTATTGCTACCTCAACACAAACCCTTCTTCCATCATCCAATGTTCTAAAGTTGATGAATCCTGGTTAAAACATCTGTTTTTTAGTGATGATTTCACAAGGTTATTAAGATGGACCAGGCACAATTCAGTCCATCAATTCAAACCTCACTCTGACCCAGTCCATTCTCACTCAGAGTGACCCCACAGGACAGAGCAGAACTGACCCTCTGCGTTTCCAGACCAGAAATCTTTAAGGGAAGAGAAAATTTCATCTTTCTCCTATGGAGTGGTTGAAAGGTTTGAACTACTGACCTTGTTTATAGCAGCTCAACTCATAACCCACTATAACGCCAGGGTTCCTTGGGCCATAGCAAATTAAATCATCTCTTTAAATATGTATATGCCTACAGTAACTGCGGAGGTATGATAATATCTTTAATAAGAACAATATTAGACTATGTGTATATTGGGGGAAATTGTAACATTTTTAATAGCATCATATAAAATCCATAAGTATTGCAACTGGAGGCTTGAATTATATTCTTCAGTTCATTTAGTTTAAGATAGCTTGAGCGTGTTGTTCCTTTATGGCCCTATTTTATATTTTTGAATAAAAAGGATGACAGAAAAAAAGGTGTTTTCCATGATTATTCATCTGCTTCTCAAGCAATTTTCCTTAATCTTCATAAGAAATGCTGAACAGAGAATGAGTTTATTGGAATACCCGAAAAGTACCACCCCATAATTATTGGCATCAAAGAGATCATAGTAGCACATGATTATTTGAAGGGTTAAATTAACTGCAGCCAAAATAAATCAGATATTCCAAGGAAAATTGACTCATGAAAACATATGGAGGAAGCAAGATAAATAAAATAAATGAGGTATCATCCAACTATCTTGTTTGTCATTCTTGTCAGCACTCAAAAGATTCCTCCCTCAAAGTGTGAAATATTTTATTCTGGGGAAGCATTTTCTTTTTATTTGTCAAAGCAAAGTTTATTTAAAAGAAAGAGAGAAAGGTCCTATCAAACTGGCAGGCATTGAAAATTGTTACTGTAAATAGGAAGAGCTATGTCTGAATTGGGGGTCTCAGTTAGACTTGAGGGACAAAGGTTAACTCAGGCCTCTCACGTTTTTGTTCATTGAGCCTGGGAAGGTTCTAGGGATGTAGCTTTGTGATGTGACCAAATCATGTTCCATACTGGAGCCCCAGGAAAGGCTTACTTCATTTCATGCACTCATCCATTCATGTAACTTACTTGTTTTATATTTTGTGGGTTTAACAGTACACGATTCTTTTTTTAAAAGTAGTTTTACTGACATGTAATTCATGTATGGTACCATTCAATAGTTCGTTCCCAGTAAAGGGGATTGCGCAATCATCACTAAAATCAGTCCTACAGCATCCCCTGCCTTCTTGTGCTCATTGTTATTCACTCACCATTGCCCCCCACTGATCCTGCTATACCTGCAAGAAGCCATTGATCCTGTGACTATCGCTATCAATTTACCTGTCCTGGATTTCAGGTATTGGAAAAGATACAAGCAAACAAATGAACAACAACAACAACCCCCAAACAGCCAAAATTCAACAGGAACAAAAAAATAACTACAAATGAGATATGTTGTGACAAACCTAAGGAAACCACTCCTAATTTGTCTTTGGAGAAGTCACAGGCAAACGTGAGACAAATAGCTCGTGCTAGCACAGTTAGGCCTAAAGGCCCTTTGTGGGAGTCCTGGCAGCTTGGTGTGCTCAACAAGCTGAGCAGTTCAGAATGGCCAGCTTTGCCACAGGAGAAAGAAAAGAAGAGGCTTCTATTCCCATCAAGACTGATGGTCTCAGAATCCCACAGAAGCAACGTTGCCCAGTCTTGATGTGTCAGAATTGACTAGATGGTAGTGTGTTTGGAGTGTGTGTGTGTGTGTGTGTGTGTGTGTGTGTGTGTGTGTGTGTCCCTTATTGGAAAAAACATGCACTTCTTCAGATAGAGTGTCAAGAGAGGTGAGGTCCAAGAGCTGCCTTGGTTCTGATGTTGATTATTGTGGAAGAAACAAGGAAGAAACAAGACTGGTGGGTAGTAAACAGCATACTCACGGCAGGTGAAAACCAGTAAGATCTAGAAACCCCTGGGCAGTTAGAAACAGGTGACAGACAAAAAGGGCTGAGGCAGTGACCCTGTAAGCACTTCCTGGGAAAGGGAACCTGGAGGGACTTGGTGGACTTACATCTTAAAAGATTGGGAAGCTCCAGTTGATCTGGTACAGATTATGAAGGAGAGGTGGACCAGGGCACTGAGACGATATATAAGATTCATGCTATGCCTGTAAACAAAGTAGGTCTATCCAAACTGTGAAAGTCATTTTTAAAATACCTTTGTGATGCCTAAACTGTAAATATCCAATTGTACCAGATGTCAGTTCTCTGATTGTATCAATCTTCCTCCTTAAATAGATACTCCACACAACTCACTGGGCACATATGCATTTCAATAAGTTTCAATGAGCCCCAAACACAAGCATTCTTTATCTACAAAAGAATTACTACATAAAAAGACTATCGTCATTGTAAAAAAATACTCTTCCCCAAGGGAGAACTCAAATTTTTCTGTGTAATTAAACCCCCTTTGAAAACAAAACAAAGGACATTTATAGAGGGAACATCTAAATCTTGAGAACACTTTTCTTCTCCCCTAAAAACCATGTTAAGTTTAACCCATCTTTCTACTTGTGATGATGTTCAGAATGTACTGGGGGCTGGTTTGGTTAAGCAAGGAGCTTGAACAGCTGCAGAGAGATGCATTTATCTTCCTGAGAAACAGACATGGTTCAAGAGCCACATAGAAAGCGTCTCTGTCTTCTGAGTCAGAGCTCTAAGCCTGAGGTTTTGGGTCTAAAGTAAAAGGCTGATCTCATGCTAACTGTTGAATTCTTGCTGTTTGCCCCCTGCAGATGAGAAACTTTCTGCTGCCCTAACCACACACCCTAAAGGCGATGTTACTTTCTCTGTGGCCAGACAGATTCAGTGTGTGACAGCCTGTGGCCAAAGGGTCTTTGCTCCATGTTCAAGTAGATGCAAGATGTCCATAGCCTATGCCCAAAGGGTCTGGGGCTGGGCGGTTGGTGATGCGGATGTGGATACACAATCTTATGGACAAACCTTCTGTACAATAGAACCTCCTGGAAAAAGACAAGCCGCAGAAAGCAGTCTCAATGGCATGTTGCCAGAAACGATGCCCCATTGAAAAGCATTCATGCTTGCTACCCAGGCATCCTTAGCCCCTTATGTAAACACACACTTAGATGGTCCACAAAAGTCCTGCTAAGCTAACACTTAAGGACAGTCTGCTTTCAAGTCCCCAGTTTGCTTTTGGTTTCTTCTCAGAGAACCCATCTGTACTCTGTGGACCTGGGTGTTCCCTGGTCAGAGCCATTCTCTGAACTTTTTAATATGTCTTATTTGATTTCACTTTCCCAGATGATACATCTTCTCTCTTGGACCCTTGTATGGGTGGATATTTAAAATATGATTTTTAAGATGAGCACAAAATAATTATATAAACACAACACTATCCCCGAAAGGGGGTGTAGAAAGGGAGAACCGATCTTGGAGATCTATGTGTAACCTCCTCTCTGGGAGATGGGCAATGGGAAGGTGGGTGAGGGGAGACACCAGGCAGTGTGAGATAAGCTAAAATAATTATTTATAAACTATTAAGGGAGCAGGGGGAAGGGGGGAGCGGGGAGGGAGGGGGAGGGAAAAAAAGGAAACTGAGCTGATTCCAAGAACCCAAGTGGAAGGCGAATTTTGAGAATGACGAGGGCAACGAATGTGTAAGGGTGCTTTGCTCAATTGATGTATGTATGGATTGTGATAAGAGTTGTATGAGCCCCAATAAAAGGATTTATTAAAAATAAATAATAAAATAAAAAGAAAATGATGATGGTGCCATATGTGCAAAAGTGCTTGACACACTGGATGAATGTATGGGTTCTGATAAGAGATGTAAGAGCCCCCAATAAAAGTATTTAAAAAAAACAAAAAAACAAACCAAAAAAAAAAAAGAGAATGACACAACCATTTACAATGATCACAAGCTTAGAACTGAATGGCAACCAAGGACTTAGCTACAAAGAGCCATCGCATTGTGTTTTCCTTCAGACGATGCACATGTTCAGCTCTTCAATCAAGTTGAACTCTCTGTCCCTCTAACACAACATCTGGCATCCTTCCCACCCGAGTGGGAAATGGCTGTTTGATATCATTAGCTATGAGCTGATTGGGAAGACGTAGGTCCATCCAAGATTGAGGAGACTTAGTGAATGAGAAATGTAAGCATCAGGGTGACCCTGGTGTCCAAGATCAGATGTCCTGAGGGACTAATCATCAAATGTGTGGCAGGAGACCTCACCAACTAATCAGTTCACCAAGGTAAAGATCCAGGAAATGACTCCGTTTGGGCTTCAACTAGCCAATGGAGCTCTGCCACCAGCCCCTGTCCAGTGGGGTGCTTTGTCCTAGAGAGGAGCCATCCTCAAATCCTGAGGAGACCCCCATTGTAACAAAAGCATGCTGTTTCCCTCAACTTGAGAGGGGACCAGCTCTCTTGAAGTGTATCTAAGTTTAGCCTTGTACATATGTAGCTCTCTCGGCTGTATCGAGCTGCTTGGGCGCGAACTTGCTAGTTCATTCCGAAGAAGAAAAGCCCGGCTGCAGGAGCCTGCCTGGAACAATAATCTTAGAAAAAACTAAAATAGACCTAGAAAACTAGCTCTGGATCAATAAGTTATTTAAGCAGTGAGGCTCATTTATTTGTAAAATCTAGGAATCTGGCCAGCACATTCCTCAAAATGATTCAAGGGATGTTCTGGGTCAGAGTGAACTCTTAGATTAATACTTGCATGTATTTATTTCATTTAAAACAATGGAATCTCTCTCTTTAAAAAAAACTGAATTCTAATCAGACTTTTTGTTTGTCAGAAAGTTAAATTGGGGTGGGACGTAGGGTAGGTGAGGGTAGGAGTGGGGAGGCTCTGCTTTAAGCAAGGCAGTTTATTATTAACACTCTTACCTCTTAAGTTTTGGAAACTTTATGTAGGGATTTGAAGCAAATACCAGGGCTGCTATAGAAGGGATTTTTGGTCCCCATCCTCAAAACATACATGCCACAAGATCAGCAGTTCAAATCCAGCCACTGCCCCAAAGGAGAAAGATGAGGTCTTCTCCTGCTGTCCAGAATTGCAGTCTCAGAAACCCACAGGGCAGTTCTATTCTACTTATAATCACTCTTTCTCTGCCATCAAGTCAATACAGAATCATAGCGACCCTACAGCAGCGCTTCTCAACCTGTGGGTTGTGACCCACTTGGGGGTCGAATGACCCTTTTATAGGAGTCGCTGGATTCATAACAGTACCAAAATGATAGTGATGAAGTAGCAATGAAAATAATTTTATTGTTTGGGGGTGGGGGTCACTACAACCTGAGGAACTGTAGTAAATGGTCACAGCATCAAGACGGTTGAGAACCACTGCCCTACAGGATGTGATTGAATTGCACCTATGGGTTTCAGAGACTAGCCCTCTGTGGGAGCATAAAGCTCTTAACACGTCTGTCAGCCGATAGATCTCCAGCTCCTGCTTTGGCATAGTAGCTTCTTCCTTTTTTTTTTTTTTTCATCCATCTATGATGAAACAGACATAAACTACTTTCAGGGAGTTTACAGTTTAGAGACTAGTGGTAATCAAGCTTAGTAATGCAGCAGAATCATCTGACTACTAGTGCTCCAGAGTGGATTCCGATCCAAAGCTGCCACGTAGGACAACCTGAAACTGCCCTTTCCCACAGCATTTCATAGACTGCAAGCCTTAAAATATGTTCAATCGCATAGGACGTGGAAACAGTATATAAGGACGACTGGGGACAATCCTGTGCATTTGGATTGTCGTGTTGGTGAAGAATATTGAAAGCTCTGGGACTGCCAAGAGAACAGGCAAATTTGTCTCGGACAAAGGACAGCCAAAAGTTCCTTAGACGGGAGGGTGGCAAGAATTCCTTTATCCTGCTTTGGCCATGTGATCTGGAGCGATCTATCCCTGGAGAAAGGACAGCGTGCTTGTTAGAAAGGCGCCATTAAAGAGAAAGACCCCGGGCAAATGGATTGACACAGTGGCTGCCACGAGAGATTCAAACAAGAGTCATTGTGAGGATGACGTAGGGCTGGTGGTGATTCATTCTGTTATAGATCAGGTCACTTGCGTGGGAACTGACTAGAGGGGACCACACGAGGCAGCAGTCTTCATGGGAGCAGGTCTCTAGGACTTCCCTCTTGCAGATGTACTGGAGGGTTCCAAAGACCAAGTGCCAGCAGCCAGGAGAATAAGAATTACACCGGCAGCACTCCTGGAGGCCGGTTCAAACCCAGCTAGGTAGGTTGGCCCCCACCAGTGCTTTGCCTCCACTAGGCCTGGGATGGGGCCCAGGAATCTGCATCTCTAACAGGCTTCTCTGGAATGCAGTTACTGCTGGTCTGAAGGCAGCCTGATAGCCAGATGTGGTCGAGCACATCTTAGGGAAGTGATGGTCTCGTGAACCTGCCCCAATTCTGCTTTGTTCCAATGGCCTGGATACCTCCTTCCCTTTGCAATAACATTCCAGCATGGCCTTTGGCTTTGGGTGTCACTCAGAGAGATTATTTGTGGAAAGATTGAGTGAGCATGCCTGTTAAACTCTAAGTTACCTCTTATGATTTTTTTAAAAATCACAAATGAAAATCAATCAAATCGCTCTGTGTTTTGATACAAAAGAGAGACATTAAAATTCAATGTGGAGGACTGAAGTTGCTTTGGAGTTGTTTTTGTGTTAAAATCATGTGCTTGTCAAAGTGCTAAGCTCCTATGGTAATGACTCTTCTACAAACATAGTTTAACAAAAACAACAAGTAGATTCCCATTTTAGTGCAGGAAAGCAGTGTTTGTGTCATTCTTTTCAGAAGTCAAGAAATGTGTTCTGATAGTTAGTAGAATAATACCATAGATTCTTTACAGAGGGATCATTTTATAGATTTGTGTAAAGAAAACGGAAGACATATTCCTTTCTTATTTTATCCATGTTATTTTTGCAGTGAAGGAGGGGAGGCCTAGGAAAGAGGTGGATAAGATAAGGGAGGACCATGTAGTGTGATAAAAAAAAATGCTGCAATAGAAATTCTGAAACCATGGAGGACCATGACAGGCTTCATGCCTCTGATCCTGGACATGGACAAATGCGATTACACTGATGAAACAAGATTAATGAGGATGCATGTCAACTTTAAGCTATATAAAGATATCCTTCAAAATGATACCTTTCTCAAAACTAATTAGTAAGAAATTCATCCAGAAAAATCAGGAACGGCCCCTTCTTGTGTAACACAGAAGTTTCTGTGTAACTTTGCATTGTTTTAGGAATACAGCATGGTCATATAAGTAAGAAAACAAATCAGTAAAGGAAGAAGAAAAGATAGTTAATATCGTCTTGATTACAAACCTGTTGAAAGCCTCCAAACAAAAAAGTACTGAATACTGTAGCACCTCCACTGGTCTCTCTCTGCGGCTCTTCATCCAGAAATTCGGAGAGGAACTCTCTCACCTATCTTCTTCAACAGTTAAACCCCAAGTAAAGATTGCAAACCAAACCAAACACAGTGCCAACCATCCATCGTGACTCATAGAGACCCTACAGGACAGAATAGATCTGCTCCTTGAGTTTCCAAGACATCACCTCTCTACATGCATGGAACGCCTATATTTCGCTCTCAGAGCTGGCTGGTGGTTTTGACCTGCTGATCTTGCAGCTCAGTGCATAACCACCAGGGCTCTTTAAAGATTGTGAACTGTGCTTCTCAATCCCAGTTGCATATTATTTTTACTTGGGACATTTTCAAACTACTTCAATGCTAGGATCCCATTGAACACAAATGAAATCCTGTTCTCTGAGTTCAGGGCAGCGTCAGAATTACCTAAAATCTTTCTAGTCATTTCCAATGTGCACCTGGAGTTTTAAAAAGCACACTGATGGGGCGGCCAGGCTATTCTTTTACCTTCTCAATGTCTGCTGTCATGTCCTGGTTAAAATCAGCCCTCAGAGATCATTTGCAGCATTGGCAAAGGAATTATGACCTTGTTTGAAGCCTCCTTCGGGTTCAATAAGCACATTTCTGGAGTCTGCAGAAATTACAAAGTGAAAAGGGTACCACTTGCTCAATGTCACATGCAATAAACACTATTTCAAAACCAGAGGACAGCCGGGGACGCGGGAGCTCTATCACCTCCCCCATTCTCCGACGGAAACACATGGGAAGATGGAGATAATGTTGGACAAAAGTGAACGGACCCATGAAGCATCGCTGCTCAGGATGAAGCGTCATGCGCAGACCGGTCTGCTCTAGCGCTTGGCTGGAGATAAAGTGCCTGCAAGCATGGGAACAGTGATTGCTTTCAAGGTGGCCCCAAAGCAGCAAATGGCCACTGCAATGCAATTTGACGTGGGATGCAACACTCTGGACACCACTAGAGTCCAGAAAAGTAATTCACAATGGGAAACATCAAGTTCACTAAATTACTTAAGCTAGGAAAGCAAAACCTCCCACAGAAGTTTCCTTTAGTGTAAAATGATATGTGTAGGGTCCATTATGTTCTCCTGCTACCCATGGATAACCGGCTTTGAATTTAATTCATGTCTCTGGTCTTTGTGATGTAGATATGCAATAATATAAGAAGCATCACACACACACTTTACAATGGGTGTGTGTCTTTTATATCATTGGATCACGACACATGCATAACATGTATCACACATTTTTTATGCCATCTGGAAATGGCCATATGTTTTTATGTCCTTATACATAACAGACTAAATGTTGTTTAATCATATGAATAGATTATTCTTTTGTTACCCCATTCCCCATTGCTGTATGCTAAAAAGGGTTTCTAATTCTAGTTCTTTGTACTGGAATAAGTTATTCTAAAATAAATTCCTAGTGTAGGATTTCTGTGACAAGAGACATGCACATAGTAAAGTTTGCTAGCGTGGAGCCTTTACTGAAGGCTAAGGCATTTGCCTAAGTTCAAATTCAGCCTCTGCTGCTTATTAAATAACTTTAGCAATTTGAGGAGCAAGGTCTGGTTTCAATTTTGTCTTTTGTAAACTACAGAATACATAGTTCACTACCTTATGGTTGCTGTGAAGTTGGAGATAAAGTACGGTATACAGCGCAAAGTGCACAGCGATAGCAAGAATGCTCCATACATGGCTCATTCAGGGAGCTTCATGGCTGGGTACTTCTCTAAGGATGCTCCATACATGGTTCATTCAGGGAGCTTCATGGCTGGGTACTTCTCTAAGAACGCTACATACATGGCTCATTCGGGGAGCTTCATGGCTGGGTACTTCTCTATACTCTTCAATTAGACACATTTTGCCAATATCTGATATGAGCATGCGTTTTCATTTTTGACCCATCGGAAGGAGAAATGCTGCTTCTATTTGACTTTCTTTAATAGTGAAACAACAGTGAGGCTAGTCGCACCTAGAAAGGTTTATAGCCTTGAACAACCCTACAGAGTGTGACGGTGGGTCGGTATTGATTCAGCGACAGTTTCTGCTTGGGGACTGTGCATCTGACTGTAAGTGCAGGGACAGGACAGGGATCCTTATGTGCCCCTCACTTAGCAGGGAACACTGCTGGCACTGTAAGCATTAGATTGCTAACCACACAGTTGGTAGGTCAAACCCATTAGTACTGCACAGGGGAAAGCTAAGGCTCTCTGCACCTGCAAAGGTTGATAGCTTTGGAAACTCTGTACAGTGCCCCAGTGAGTCTGAAGTGATTCACTGGTAGTGTTGTTGTTTGATTGGTTGGTTTGGTTGTTTACCTTACCAAAAGTTTCGGGACAAGAGTCATATGACCTGGTATACCAAAAAAACAGTTATACTAAACCACGAAAATTCTACTGCCATTGAGTTGATTCCAACTAAGAAACTCTGTTTAGGACTGAGGATAGCGCCTCCATAGGGTTTCCAAGACAGTCAGTCATGGGAGTAGGCAGCCTCATTTCCCCACGGCATGGCACCTTCACCTGATTCATTGAATCATGCACCTTCACTGTCTGAATCCATCAGCCCAAAGCTTAGTCCACAGAACCAACAGGCTCCTCAATCTCTCTAAATAAAGAAATAAACTGACATTGTGCCTATGGGACAGAGTAGCTCTTTACAGGAACAGAAAGCCAAACTTGGTCCTAATCAACTCCCACCAAATTCAGACTATAGAAGTGTTATGTGTATCTGAACATACAATGATATCAAAAATTCATAAAACTTCTTCCTTTCTTTTTGTCTACCCACGTTCTGCTCATCTTTAAGGTTAACATCAAATTCCACATTACTTGACAAGATTCTCTGCCTTTGTACCCTTATCAAACCAACAAACTGCTTCTCAACTATGACACCACATGGGTTTCGGAACAGCCAGTGTTAACAGAATGATAACAGAATTACAATTAAGTCTGATGATTCGGTACCCTTAATAGAGTCTGGTCTATTTTAGAGCAGGGATTTGATTTTGCATTTCTTGATATAACCCCAGCATCCAGCAAATAGTGGCCGGGCATTAAATATTCATTAAACCAATGAATGAAGAATGTACTCATTGTTAGTTTTAGCCTGGCTCATTTAACTTTCCTCTACATTAATTTCACCACCAAACATAATATTTCCCTATCAACTTTCAAGGTTAAGAGCTCCGTCAGTCCACTCAGAGATGTCAGGTGCTTAATTGGCCAGACGGCTTGGGACTGACCTGGACTCAGTCCCCTCTCACTGCAGGCCACATTATGTTCTATATTTTAACAGACATTTTCCAGACTGGGCTAGGAACTTCTTTCAACTAGTGGCTACTTCTATAGAGAAATTACAACAGGGCCCACAGGCTGGCTAAGCAATAAACCCAGTGACCCTGCCAGTCTTTGAGTCGTTCGATCCTTTGGGAAAGCAAAGGAAGGAGGTCGTTAAGGATGATGAAAACCTGCTCAGCATATTTCCTCATCCTCATTCACTTAACACACATTCAATTAGTATTTGATTTGGAACAAGCTCTTTGCTAAGTATTGGGAATACTGCTCCCTGGACCCTCCAAAAAGTTGCTTTTCTAAAATAGAAAATCTGAATTATTAAGAAACCCAAACCATGTTCACTGTTATTGACTTGATGCCGACGATGCGACCCCATAGGCTGGGCAGAACTGCCCCTGTTGCTCTTTACAGGAGTAGAAAGCCTCATCTTTATCCCAAGGAACAGCTGGAGGCTTTGGACTGCTGACCATGTGGTTAGCAACCCAACACATGCCCACTACACCACCAAGGCTCGTTTGTCTTCTTCAAAGCAATGTAGGTGAAATCATGCTCTCTCTGGTGTGAGGGTGGAAAGCAGAGAGTGGAAATGCAGCACACATCTGAAACCACATTAAAAGGTTGGTTTCTGATGGTGAAAAATCTCCTGTGGAATGAAGCCCCTCCCCCACCTTATACAAGCCCATCTGACTATAAAGTCTTGAAAATTGAGTCATCAAACTGAAGATTATATGCTCCCTTCCAATTCTTTGAAAACTTCCTCTTGTTTTACAGATCAGAGATGATTTCCATTAGTAAAATTCACTTGGAAAGTCCCCTAATAGCATCAAACTTATATTTGTAAATATTAGCAAATTATCTTCTTTCTAAACTTCTGAGTATAAATCTTTCTTTTCCTTTATTTCTCCTACCTACCCTCCTCCTCCTCCTCCTCTGCCTCCTCCTACTCCTTACTCTTCTTTTTTTTGTGGTGGGGGGGGGGGGTTGCGGTTTGCCAAGATACTTACACTCTTGAGATAAGTCCAAAATCTAACTGACCGCCATAGCACTCTGTCTTCTCACAGAGCTGTAGTCTGTGCAAACATCCCCAGTGGGTAAAGAAGGCGTATAGCTGCAAGATGCCATTCAATTACATCGTCCTTCAGCCCAGTGGTTTTTCTTGGGAAATTGATAGGACAATATCACATGTGGTGTGTCCACCTACTAGATGCTTGATAACTCTTCTTCCCTAAGTGGCACGTGGATTAGAGAAAAAAAAGTCTGGTGTGCCAGAAAGAGGATGATCAGGTTAGATCTTTCAATGCTTAAACTGAGAAACATACTGGCTTTGGGCTTGGATACAAGAAACATCTAGATATTCAAATGCCATCCATCAGATCTTCACCAAAAAAGCCATAGAGATGACATGTTAAATACAGTCATTAGAAAAAGTGCAAATTGACAACGCACTGAGATAACACTACACAGTTACTAGACTAACTCAGCCAAAAATATCCGATAATATAAAATGCTGATGAGGATTAGGGGCAACCAAAACTCTATTTCCTGTCAGCCTGCAAAATGATACAACCAGTTTGAAAAATAACGTTTGGTTGATTGATAAGTAAAACAATACACTTTCTAGGAGGCTGAGCAAATGACTCCATACATATTTACCTAAGACAAGTGGAAATATATCTATATTTCAACCTCTAGACAGAGGTTTACACCATTTATATTTCAAAACCTCAAAAGAAAACAAATAATTCCATAATCTATCCAGTGGTATATAGATTACAAAACATTGGAACATTCTGCACAATACTATTCAACAATAAAAGCAGCAAATTAATTGATGCTAAATGAAAGACATTTCACTTAAAACCTAGATATTATACTGTTCCATTTATAAGACATGGCAGGAAAGACACAAACTGTGAGATGGAGAAGGCACCAACTAGATCAGCGGTAGTGAAGGGAGGAAAGTAAGTGCAAAATGACACGGGACTCTTTCTTGTCTCTGTATCCACTGGGATGGCAGGTCCACGCTGGTCCACATTTGTATAAAACCAAAACACTATCCAATGGAAAGGAATGCATTACTGAAGGTAAATCATATGCTTAACTCTAAGCAAAAAGAGAGGAATTACTAAGACCACCACATGATTTTGAAGAGAGTGAGGTACGGGGCTACTGTTCAATCGCTACTCATGCCTGTGGCATTTCTTAGCAAAGTAGGATTCAGAAGTGACCTTGAGGATCTTTTTTTAAAATTAATAAATCTTTTTATTGGTGCTCATACAACTCATCACAATCCATACATACATCAATTGAGCAAAGCACCCTTATACATTCGTTGCACTCGTCATTCTCAAAAATCACCTTCCACTTAGGTTCCTGGAATCAGCTCGGTTTCCCTTTTTTCCCCCTCCCTCTCCCTCCCCGCTCCCCCCTTCCCCCTGTTCCCTTAATAGTTTATAAATAATTATTATATCTTATCTTACACTGCCCGGTCTCCCCTCACCCACCCTCCCATTGCCCATCTCTCAGAGAGGAGGTTACACATAGATCTTCAAGATCGGTTCTCCCTTTCTACACCCCCTTCCCTCCCGGTGTTGCCACTCCTACCGCGGGTGTTGAGGGGTTCGTCCGCCCTAAATTCCCTGTGTCACCAGATCCCTACTGCACGTTCCTTGTTAACTCTTGACAATCAGTGAACTACTCAAGAACTAATAAGGAAACTCAATCCTTTGCAAACTCTCTGGACGGCATGGGGGGCGCTTACCCGGATGGCACACCATGGGGGAGATCAGCCTCAGCTTTTCAGGCTCCGCTTTGTATCTTGGTCCCAACCCTTACTCGGAGGTGACTTTGCCTAAGACATTTCTTCTCAGAAAATGGGAATCATACTAGCATTTACCTCATGGGGATGTTATAGGGTTAAATGAGGCATTCCACATAGAGAAGCCCAATGCCTGATAGATAATGATAATTATGCTGGCTCTTTTATGAGTATCCCCACATCCCTGCAGTAACTGCATCACAGCTTGATACAGACCCACAGCTCTTGCTGGCATGGCTACAGCAGGTTCTGGAGATAGTTGAAAAATTCCATTTTCCTTAATTTCATCTCTTTATATAAACTTTATAAAGCATCATTTTGTAAGTGTATGTATGTATGCATGTATGTATGTAGACATATATATATAGATATATGTATCTATATAGAGATATATATAGATATATAGATGTATCCAATGATCTCCAGTTCAGGAGAATATTTCTATCATTGAATGCATACAAACTGCTTCCAATGAAATGCTTTTCTGCTTCTTCACTGGTGAAAAGAAACA
This sequence comes from Tenrec ecaudatus, assembly GCF_050624435.1. Taxonomy (NCBI): domain Eukaryota; kingdom Metazoa; phylum Chordata; class Mammalia; order Afrosoricida; family Tenrecidae; genus Tenrec; species Tenrec ecaudatus. The sequence goes on along the minus strand of NC_134533.1, from coordinate 29,595,516 downwards.
AAATAATTTGTCAGAGAAAATGGGAGCAAAAATAGAAGAATGAAGGATCATCGCTATTTTCTGTACTTCATCAACTATATGCTTTGTGACTGCTGTTCGAGAGGATTAGAAAGGGAGACCATGGAGCGTGTGGAAAGAAAGGGGCCGCAAAGTAGAAGTGATGCTCTTCGCAGGGAGCCCGAGACAGGGAAAACGAATGACAGACGGAGGGATCGGTAGGATGAAGGAGACAAGCTAATGTGCTGCAGGAAGGTGGGTGGGTTGATCAGGGATAGAAAGAGAAGGAATAGTGGAGTTTTACTGGGATGGGCTTTACTTGTGTATGGAGTTTGGGGGGTAACAGCTAAATTTCTATAATTTGGGGGGGCTATTAGGGGAAGGCAAAGTGTACCAGAAATGAAGGGAGAGTTTTGAAAGAAAAATTGGCAGTCCTTAGAAACATCCCTGTCACAATGAGAGGCTTCTGAATTTAATGATGATGCCGATAACTAAATGCTTTGCTTTTCTTAAATGATCCATGTTTGCGTCTCTCTTTCTGTCTTCTTTGCAATGGAAAGGCCTTGAATTCACGATCCCCTATCCATAAATGGTATCCATCTATGTAGATCTGAAAAGCAAGGTGTTGTACATTTCATAATAGCATGCATAATTTTTTAGTTTGGATTTTGCTTAGATGAGATCATGCCTTTGCTCAAGGCCTTCTTGTTGACTAAAATGCCTATCTCCCACTTTACCAGAAAATTTAGACGTATGCTTCATACTGCCAAACATCATTTTCCTAGGGCATATCCAGAAATCAAATCAAACAACAGAAGAATACACCAGGGTCGTGTTTTGGTGGCAATCTTTCCATCACTGTCCTGTTCGCAAAGCACACAGTAATTATAACTTAATTCATCTTTTTCTGCCATCAAGAAATATCATGCCTATACTTTATAATGAAATGTATTTTTGCATTTTGGTTCTCTGAGATGTGTCTGCTGATTTTACAAGAAATTGGTACCCATTAACTCCACAGGAAACCCTCCCATGAAGAAGAGCTGAACTAGTTTCTCCTCGGCCTAATATGTCACTAACAGAATTGTCATCTAAATCTGACTGCAAAACCATTATTGCTGTTGATGGTATAAAAAGCAGGAACAGCAGAGCAGGTGTTTCCGTTTTTAGGTTGAATATGCAGCATTGAAGTCATCAGCAATACACCCTCTTACCAGTTAATAAGAGCAAAGAGAACTGGGTAAGACAGGACACATATGTGATATTTCAGGACATGGACTAGGCAAGCATCAGCTGAGTGGGACAGAGGGGCCAATCTGAGCTCATGCATTCCTAGCATGTCCCCAGGGTTCTCCCAGAGCCCCCCCATGATGAGACTGTCATCAGCATCCTTCCTCTACAACACGCAGGTCTGACGGAAGAACGTCAAACAACATGTAAAGGCCTTGTACACGTGACATAATAGAAGGGAAAATTCAAACCTAGATCCTTTTGCTATTACCATTATTCTGTAAATTGCTACTATGTCGCATGGCCACACACACACACACACACACACACACTAATAAAATAAAATGAGCACCAAATCACCTTGAGACATGGCCCTTAGACTCTCTTCTGGGCTAGCATCAAACTTATCTGGCCACATGGCTCCACTTCCAGGCTAACGAGAACCCCTGAGATGTACACACCCAGGGGAGGAGCGTGTTCCCAGTGACAGTTCCAAGAACAGAGAGAGATAGGAAAGAGGAATGATTGCGCACAACTGGACAGACGTAACTGGAAAACATGCTGTTACACAGTCATCGAGTTGATGCTGACTCACAGTGACCCAAACTCTTTACAATGATAGAAAGCCCTAGTTTTCCCCAGCAGAGTGGTTGCCAGTTTCGAACTGTTGACGTTGAGGATCACAGCCCAAGCCTAACCATTATTTTCTCTGTGCGCTTTCACTCAAATTACGCATGCGCACACGCAAAGCATCAGCATTATTAAAACAATAAAAGAAAAATTCTATCAGTAGATGAGTACAAAATTAAAGAAAAGTAATGAGCAAACTAATAAACAGTGTGAAATACCTTACCCACCTTGTTTCACTTACTCTCCATACCTTACCCACCTTGTTTCACTTACTCTCCATACCTTACCCACCTTGTTTCACTTACTCTCCATACCTTACCCACCTTGTTTCACTTACTCTCCATACCTTACCTACCTTGTTTCACTTACTCTCCATACCTTACCTACCTTGTTTCACTTACTCTCCATACCTTACCTACCTTGTTTCACTTACTCTCCATACCTTACCCACCTTGTTTCACTTACTCTCCATACCTTACCTACCTTGTTTCACTTACTCTCCATACCTTACCTACCTTATTTCACTTACTCTCCACTAGATTATGAGGAAATAACTAAGCCTATGTGAGTCATCCCCCATTCATATCTGCAAATCTGTATGGACTATGAGCTTCTTGGTTCCCTGGCTTTCATTTGGGTTCAGCCAATGGTACCCTGTCAGGGCATCAGAAGGAGGGGCAGTTGAGTGAGATGTGGGGCCCAATTTGAATGGGAAGAGGAAGGCCGGAAGGTTCACACTGTGGACTTCTGTCCTGCCGGAATCCTAGCGGGCTGATTCAGTCTCTGGGCAGATGATCTTCTTCGGCAGTGCTGTCCATACAGCATTGTGTCACTGCCCAGTTCAATTCTATCCCATCCAGGTCTACGGATAGCAAGAGGTTTAAGGTCACTAACTTTCAAGGAACTGAACCAGCCATAGTGGATTACCTGTATTCTGCCCTCACCTATGCCAACAGTAGCAGTAGCTGATCCATACAGCATACTTCTGCTCATTTACAGATAAGAAAGAGATACTCAGCAAAGTGAGAGAACTCTTCCACAGACAGAGATAAGGAAGTGACAGAGCTCAGACGCCATCTTAGATTTCATCAAAGCGTCGCCAACCCGAATCTGCTGTGTTGTGTCCACTCTCCTCCTAGCCTATACAATCTTAATTCCCACCCCTGCTTTCTCTGATGTCCTCGATAGCTCGATAGCCCACAGAGCAGGGGAAGAAATGCAACTCCTGCACCAGTGGGAGGCATTCATAATATCTTCAGCCTCTGCAGGAGAAAGCACAATTTTATGAGCCCAGGTCTAGTTAGCATAGGAAAAAGGCTATAACAATCATTTATAAAATGCACACATGGTAATTCACCTCTAAAATGCACCCATTTGTGCCACTAAGTATCTTCAGAGATCAGAGAGGATATTTCGAGACATTTCCATAATTTAGCACTTTAATAGCAACCTAATGAATGTCCAGAGCGCCTTCATGCTTGGAAAGAAGTGACGCAAGTTGAAGGATAGAAAGGGGGCAGTCTTTGTACTGTCACTTCATCTGCAGGCCATGAGCTTCCTTTGTGGAAGAAGGAGGGATATCCTGCTGCTAAATTCACACCACTCCAAACTCACTGGTCAGGTCTATGCCAACGCATTTTATTGAATCAAATACATCTGGGCAATAGGGTTTCCAAGGATGTAAATATTTAAGAACCAATAGCACGTCATCTTTCTCTTACAGATTTGACAGGTGGAATGCAACTGCAGAGTTAACTGGATTCGCACTGTTGAGCTTTCAGCTTGCTTACTTCCACCCCCAGAATGCCTACGTGCCAGAAGCTAACCAATAGAAGGTGGTAAGGTATTAGGTTTTCTATACACTTGTCTGTTCTGTATTGATTCTTATCTGTGAACAACAAGCTTAACATGAACAATAAGGCTAACATATCTTGCCTCCCTCTCCAGCTTCTTCTCTCACTGCAGTTCTAGCACACTCTCTTCTTTATCACAAGCAATGCAGCCTGTGACTTGTATGTTCTCAAACCCCCAGTCCTGCTGATTAGCTCTGTACCTTTTTCTTGTTCTCTAATCACCTAGTGTGCCCTTCCTTTCCACATTACTTTCTAAATTGCACATCCTTTTAAAACTCCGATCGTTTTAAAGAACTATATTCTTGAGAATATTATTAAATTAAACCAGTCTTATGGTTGCTATATCAGCACTTTAAGCATTCCCCACTTACTAGATATTTAGTTCATACATCACTCAACTGTACTAGGTATTCTTTCAGTGCAATAAACAATCACACAAGCAAAACTGTCTTTCTCATTTTTGTCTATCATGAACCCAGTGCACAGATCCTAGTGCTGTCTCAATGCATGGGTGCTGAATAAAATTATGAATGGTTGAAACATCTAGAGAGCATGGATATTCCAATATTATGTAGAAGGAGAAATTATGAGTAACTTCCAGTATTAAGCATCATGCTCAATCTAAATCCATATATTGCTAATTTTACTAGTCTTTGATTTTAGTCCAATTCATGGTTACTCTGGGTGTACAGAATAAAACCACAGTGTAGGACTTGCCGTATCTAACCTTTGAGGCAAAAAAAAATGTGATTAAGAAGACATAGAATAATTTCCTAGGAAACAAGATTTTAAAAATGCTTCTGGGTAACAACAGTTTCATGTTTAGTGGACTCAACGTTGTTATCAAATGAACTTACACAAATCGTATCTGTGGTACAGTATTTATTTCTCCCTCGTGCCAACATCATGCCTAGCCCCACGCTCATGTACCTTCATTTGCCCTTCTGGGTGTTTTCTCTGTGTCCATTAAATTGAACCTTATGTTGCCTTCAAAACTGAAGGATATTTGTATAATACTTATGTGATCAGTTGTGTCTATACATCAGAGGGTGGAAGAAAAACAAAGCTCCCTTTCCCAGCAGCACTTCCATATGTCCTGCTTGTACTATGCTGTCCCTTGTACTTATTTTCATGACGGGCTCCATCAATTGCATCGTAATAATTTGGTTGTAGGTCTTCCATTCCTTGAGAGGAAGGACCATTTCTATTCATGTCTGTGCCCCCAGGACATTACACACCGTCTGGGGGAGAGTACACGCTCAGAAAGCATTTGGTGAATTAAATGAAATTGAATTATAAGAGTTCAATAAAGTCTTTTCTCAAGAATAAAGGTTTTTGTGTGACAGGGGCCCCTTAAAAGGCAAAGTCAAAAAGGCATGCCTTCTCCTTTCCAGAAGATAGCAATGATACTTACATTCAGATCTAGATGCGTTACAGAACTAATTACTGTTGTTGGCTTCAAAGGAGCAGCCTGAGACCATCCTAAGGTTGCTCAGGCGTCAAGTTCCCGGGCATAGTTTGACTTGTTCCTTGAGACCAGTATCCTTGTGGAATGGACATCCCAAAGGTCCAGAGATGACTAGGAGGAAGCGTTGAAGCAAAGAGAGGGTTATTTTCTAGAAATTTTCTATCAGGAAAGAACTCGTTGGAGCAGCATGGTTATGGAGCGGCTGTATCACCAAGACCTACGTTTGGGTATTCGTGTGAGCCAGCGGTGTCTCATTTGGCAAATGAAAATGAAAGGGAGGGAAGATAAGTGGCAAGAATCATTGTATTTGCTTATGTTGCAAACTGTGTTTAAAAGTTGGTCACTGTCAATGTGGTGACAAAGTAAAAAAGTCAACCCATCGACTCCCTGGATTTTAAATCTGGTGCAGTACAAGTTTCCCCAAAAAACTCACTGCTGGAGAGTCAAGTCTCCCTCAAAGCAGCAATAGAAGATACAGAATAACTGCTCCTTTGGGTTTCTGGGGCTCTAAATCTTTATGCGAACAATAAGCCTCCTCCGTGGGACAGCTGTTGGGTTCCATTTACTGACCTGGAGGTTAGCCTTCCAACGTGGCTCCTCCTGCCAGCCCACGGCTTTCGGCTCTACAACACTACTCCCTTTACTACTTGCAAGGACTTTGATTTCCACCGGCATCTACAATAATACACTTCATGGACAGTTGCCATCTCAGAATCTCTACTCATGAGGGCCTACAGTTGCAACTTTGCTGCGAACAGGACTAGCTAACTAGATTGACAATTTCTTTCAAAGAACATAATTTATACACACTGTGTGCTTACAAGGATCACATTCCTCTTGAAACTGCATTTCACACCAAACCTACTATGTTAAACTTAGCTTAGTTGGGGTGGCATTGAAAAAGGCTGATAATGATTTAAGAAGTTACCTGATTTAATGATAGGAAATATTAAATCCTTTCCTACCTCAAGACCATGCTTCAAAGTTGTTCTTCACTATCCTACCCAAGTGAGGGAGTCTTAGAGTTTGGAGAAAAGTGAACCATGGGACACATCCATTTATCTGCTTGCTGACCACTGCAGCCCTGTCCCCTTCTCTTCCCTTCCCGGCTCCTGCTCGTCTTCAGTTAGGCTTTGCTTCTGGATATTTTTGGTTTTGCACAAGCTCACAAAAACCTTTTAGGGCAGCATGTCCAATATCGCCTCTCTCTCATTCGCACTCTCGCTTTCTTAGATCCTGTGTTGAGAAAACCATTTGTTTTGTTTTTTTTATGGATTTTCAAATTTAACCCCAATGCTTTCCACCCAATGAAGGCCACATCCTTGCACACATTCGTTTCAGGATAAGACAGCATAGATACAGAATTAAACAGCCAAAGCCCTTTTCCTCATAATGACTCAAGGACTGAGAAAAGCAAGGTTCTGAGTCAGAGGAAGGATTTTAACATTTTGTCGACAGATTTTTCTGTTTTGTTATTCTGCCTGTGTAGGATTTAATGATCTGAATCAACTCTTTGTAAAAGCCCACGGACCCATCTACGCAAAGCAAAAATAAACAGACTTGTTAGAAAAGAGCACGCCGCAGGTGGAAGCAGGAGCACATCACATGTGAGTCCGATCCAGCATCACCGCCATCGTTCATGAACGTCTCGGGACACCTCTGAGACGGGACATGACTCCCCAAGGGGACTCCTCAACGACCCCAAATGGCAAGCACTATTTCTTTCATTATACGGCACTTCCAATTTTCTTGCCAATGTGTTTGGTTAAGGGATAAATATTTCATTTATTAGAAATGAACAGTTGGCTCAAACTCTTTAGTCCCCAATAATGTGATGGGAGAGTTGGCACCTTTGTGAATGTTAGCAATTTCCGATTCTTCAGAGAGCTTAAAAACAACTAACGAACTTCATAATCAACATTAGTAAATATCACACTCTAACTCGCATCAATGGTTTTAGTCTGTTTGGGCCCAGTGTGACTGCAAAGGACAGGATAGAAGTGTCCCTGGATTTCTAAGGCTATCAAAATTTTCGGGAGGAGAAAGCCGGATTTTTCTTCTGAGGGGAAGTTTGTGGATTTGAAGCATGGAGCATGTGCTTAGAAGCCTAATGCGTACCACCAAAAGAATTCCTTACATAAAATATATATTTGGTCATTTGGCAAATCATAACCTATGCACCATCTCAGTGACTGATTCTGTTATCGAACAAAACAGAATAAATCCTCTGATTTTGTGAAGCTGACGATGGAATTCTCACCTAGTACAGTAAAAATATTAAATTACCTAGTGCATTAGCTGGCAATGGAGTGCCGATGGCACAGTGGTGAAGTTCTTAGAGATTACTCTAAAGACTGGTGGTTTATATAACCCAGCTGCTCTGTGGGAGAAAAACGGGGTAGTCTGCTTCTGTGAAGACTCACTGCTTGGAAACCCTGTAGGGCAGTTCTATTCCGTTCTATAGGGTCACTGTCCATCCAAACTCAGCTCCATGGCAACCGGTTTTCTTTGGTGGGAATAAGGGTTTGGAAAGAAGAAAAACGGAGTTGAAGATAAATAAAACAGTGAGCCACACTCACAGATGATAGTATTACGTCGGGTGTTCTGTGTAGGTCTTCCGGGGAAAGGAAGTGGCATGATACAAATAGTTAGTGAGTGTGCCTGCGAACTGAACATTTGGAAGCTCCATGCGATCCTGGATCCTGAGAAATCTCAGATGAAAGGTTTGGCGATCTAGATTCTTGCTCCACACTCACCCCCCACCGAGCTCCTGCACACACCAAATAGTTGTTATTGAAAATTTGATGACACAGACTTTTAGTCTTGCAATATGCGAGGTTGACATGAGTCAGAGACTCGCAGTTATGGAGAACGGATGTCCATCAAGGCTGGGAAGAGGTCAAAGGATTCGTTCACCAGGCAGCTCTGAAGTGAATGTTTCAAGCAGAAGGAAACATTACAATGAAGATCTTAAAGAATAAGCATGCCCAAGAGGTCCCAGGATTAACCGAGATGTTAGTTTGATTATAGGGAAAGGGGACCAAAACCAGAGGATAATAGAAAATGAACAGAGTCCAGATCACAAAGATCCAAATGAGCCATCTAAGTCCTATGGAAAAAAGCCCGCAGTGGCGAACCACGCATCGAATTGGCTACATAAATATTGGTACTTCAGTACTTAGCATCTGTTGGTCTGTTCAGTAGCTGTCTAAACACATAAGTTATGTTTGGTTGCTTTGCTGTTGTTGTTTCCTATGCAAGAAGTTCTCTTTCACTAAAGAAATGCTCACTTTCACTGTTGACAAACTCACAGTCATTGAGCTATAGGGTCTCTTTATGACAGGCTAGAACTTCTTATGTGGGTTCCCAAGACTGTAACTCTTTATCAGAGTAGAAAGTCTAGTCTTTCTCCTGTGGATCAGCCGGTAGTTTTGAATTGTTGACCTTGCGGTTAGCAGTCCAGCTTTTAACCAGGGCTTCACTATTGACAGGCATAAAAATGTGTTTGGGTTCATGTCCTCTTTGAGCAAAAAGTCACATATCCTAAAATGCTTTGTGTTTGTGACATCTGGAACCTTGGGGCAGGCAAAATCAACACGTGATCATGAGCAAAAACTGGCACACCACTTCATTTATTTCCTTAAAGGTCCTTGATATTATTGCTTAGGCGTGCCTGCGTTCTTCTATATGAAATGCCTGAGAATTGAAACGTTCAGTTGAAAAACAACTGCCTCGTGGGAATAGACTGAGTTGAGGCATTTAAGTGCAATTCCAAAATGTCCTCAACTAGCAGAACTGTTTTCTGTAGGTGGGTGTTTCTTAACAGCGCTTGTTGTGGTTGGCTGTGGTCAAGTCAATTCTGACTCTAGTGATCACATGTGACAGAGTAGAACTGTCTCATAGTGTTTCCTGGACTATTGTCTTTACCCCACATAAAAATACCCAACATTATTTAATATGGTCGTGATGTTTTAGTCTCTTTTACATGAGTTAACACATTCTTTCTGACAAAAAGCATGTGATAAAAGGCAATCATGTTTACCCATTTTATAAGTGAAAGAGCTAGTGAGTTGCTCAGGTGGACACACTTAGTAAGAGACAGATTGAGGATTCTAGTCAATGTGAGATTCTTCCACTGTCACTAGATCAACCAGGCCTTCTGCCCACTGGCCTTTGATCTTCCTTCATTTGGCATCATTGAATGTGCTGCATGAGTCTAAAGAGGAATTTATGGACTAGTATTGGACTTGTGGGCTAATATCAGGCTCGTGGAATTGATCTGGGCTGTGATGTTTTCTCAATATACAATTTCTCTTTTCTATAAAGCTCTTTCTTAAACACATCAGTGTCTGTGAATTTGTTTTTCTAGTCAACCTGGACTAGTACACAATTTGAATTGGAAAATTATACCCTGAGTATGAGTTATTGAACCTTGGTAGTACTTTCTTGAGCTGCGAATTATAAGGCTAGCAATTCAAACCCACCAGCTGCTCTGCAAGGGAAAGATGAGGCTATATGCTTCCATAAAGATTTACAACCTCAGAAAGCCTACATAGCGCCATTCTGACTGAGTCAGAATCAACTCAATAGCAGTGGGAATCTGTTGAACAATGGCCACGGACCAATTGGATTCACTTACTTATTTCCAATTAATCTGGAAGGAGTTGAAAAGATGTGACCAGGATATGGTACTTCAGTCACATTTTTCACTCGTTTTATTGAGTACAGAGCAGGCGGCCAACTCTGTCGTAAGAATAAGCAAAAATTAAATAAAAACGCATGGTATTTGTACTCTCAAAATTCCCCAATTAGAGGAAGATCCAGAATCCTTACCAACTAACATGCAATTTGTGAAGCACATGATAGATGCTCAAATTGCTATAAGAATATAGTAGAGAAAATTCTACTCATAAAAAAGATGCTAAATGTCTGATTCAAGCAAAGAAAGGTTATGTTTAGAAATAAAATGTGTTTTCTTTCAGGCGTAGAATCAAATAATGTGCTGGATAACTGAGTAGAGTAAGGAAGCAGAGGGGCAGATAGTAAAGATGAAGGAAACTTTGAGGAGACATCCTTCCAAGGCACCCAAGTAGCTGTTTCCATTAATGAAGGTGGGGTTTTAAATCAAGACGCATTCCTAGTGGCATGCAAGGCGTGAGAACGGGTGATTCTCTTAGTAAGAATATTGTTCCATCGACTGCCCACAAGTCAGTTAAATGGAGGAGCTGCCCTTTAGAACCATGAAACATATGTGTTACGATGTTCATCTTAAAGAGACAAGAATAACTCATAAGTGCTTAGGTTTACTACAGCAGAGAAAGATTGATTTCCTGTAGACCAGTGAGTTTTGTGGAGCTCAGCTCTCATGAGATTCTTTCATTGACATCGCATAGTCAATGTTGCTGTTCGGTGCTATCAAGTTAGTACCAACCCATAGCGACCCTGTGCACCATCGAACGAAACTGCCTGGCCCTTCACCGTCCTCACAATTGTGCCTTTGCTTGAGCTCTTTGTCGTACAATCCATCTACCTGGTTGGGGCCTTTCTCTCTTGGTACCCCTCTCTTTTACCAAACATGACGTTCTTCTCCAGGACTTTGTCCCTCCTACAGTCATGTCAAAGAAGTCTCTCGTTGCCTCTAAGGAGCACTCTGGGCAAACTTCTTCCAAGGCAGATTTGTTTGTCATTTCAGCAGTCCATGGTACAGTCAATATTCTTCTCCAGCACCACAATTCAAACACATCAATTCATTCTCTGTCTTCCTAATTCAGGGTACAACTTTCACATGCATAGAAGGCACTTAGGATTGGGTCAGGTGTACCTTAGTCCTCAAAGTAACATCCTTGCTTTTTAATAATATAAAGACGTCTTCTACAGCAGATTTATCCAATGTAACTCATCTTTTTTATTTCACCATTGTTGCTTCCATGAACAATAAGTGCGATTCCATGTAAATCAAAATCCTTGACAACTTCAATCTTTTCTCTATTTATCATGAGCTTACCAATTTGTCCAGTTGTGAGAATTTTAATCTTCTTTACATTGAGTTGTAATTCTTAGCAAGGGCTGAAATCCTCGATCTTTTTTAGCAAGTGCTTCAAGTCCTTCTGACTTCCAGCAAGGCAGAGGGTGTCATCGGCACATTTCAGTTTGTTTAATAAGCCTTACTTCAATCATGAGACTGCATTCTCCTTCGTCCAATCCAACTCCTCTGATGATGTGCTCAGCACACCGATTGAGCAAGTATGCTGACAGAGGATGCAAACCCACACACCTTTCCTGATTTGAAGCCATGCAAATGCCTTTGTTCTGCTTCCAAAATCGCCTTTGATCCCTGTATAAATTTTAAATGAGCACAGGAAGTGTTCTGGAATTTCCATCCTTCTGAACTCTATCCATAATTTGTTATGATTTACACATATGAATGCCTTACTATAGTCAATAAAACACAATAAACATCTTTCTGATATTCTCTGCTTGGAAGCAATATCCATTTTACATCAACAACGATATCCCAAGTTCCGTCCTCTTTTGAGTCCAGCATGAACTTCTGGTAGCTTTCAACAATTCAGATATAAAAGACTCATGCTCTTCTATCTTGCTTGCAGATGTACAATGAACAGTAATATAGAGAAGACCACAAAAAATTACTGTAGCAAACCATTTGCTGAGTGCATTAGAGAATTCCTCCTTGTTACTTTCCCCGAGTTGCCATCCTGTTCTGTAGACCAGCTTCTCAGGAATTTTGAAACCTATACGATTCTTCTTCACACCTACGCTGCATCTGCTTATTCTCTCAAGTGTAAACGTTTGAATTTAGAGAGGCCAGGGGACAGCTTAATCTTGGAGCTACATTATTATTAAGTATTTCTTCTGACATCACAAGATTCCACCAAGCAGCTCAGTGAAACCTGCAGGTAGAAGATACCTTTTAATAATATATATTTTTTAAAGGCTCCAAACACTTGGAGTCAACTATGAAAATTTGAACCGGGAATGTTTAACTACATAGGCTGGCCATGCTGAAAAGGGACTGTGCCCATGGCCTGTATCGTGTCCAGTATGCTATCTGCATATAAAAGAAAATGGCCAGGGGTGCTCCATTGTAGAGTGAGCTGTTAATGTAAATAAGTGTAATGAGGTTCACTAACATAATCGTCCTACCAGCATGTAGCCCAAGGGTCAAAGAACTGATAAACAGCATTCGTGCTCAATGGTCTCAAACACAGGTGCAACTCCACAGAGACAGAACCGCCAGTGGGCTTTACAAAAGCAGCTCTGGCAGTGCAGTGGCTCTGCGCTCTGCGGCTACAGGAAAGGCTGACGATGTACCAGCTGTTCCATCAGAGAAAGAGGGGGCCGTCCATTTATTGAAGATTTACATCCTTGGCAACCCTTTGGGGCAGGTCTCTTCTATCCTGGAGGTCTGTCCTTGATAAGAATAGGTTTGGGGTCTGATGACAGATGAGGAGGGGATGCTGCTTCCCCACTGCTGATATTTAGGCTTACGAGCTAGACTGGCAGTCAGAGTAGCATTCTTAGCTTCTGATATGCACTTTGCTTCGGTGACGGTTTATTGGAGGGGGAACAATGTCTAGAGGTTCCCTTTGGGAACAGGTTGCACGCAGTCAGTCGCTGCTGCCCTCCCCTCCTCGGTGCTATAAATCAACCTGCTAACCCTGCCTTGGACTTCCTCCAACCTGAGGCTCAGGTGACACGTCCATTTAGCTCTCAGATTAAGCTGTGTTCCACACGATCTGTCTTTATTAGCAATAAAGACTTTTAAAACATTCTTCTCAGGAATTGCTCTTATTTTCACTTCTATCTCAGCTAGTTCTGATGGCAGGCAAGGTCTAGGGCATTTTTTTACTGAATTCCACAATGGCCCTCGTCACGGTAAATAATAATTTCAGTTGTTGCTCGGTAAAGTTTTTTTCACAGTCTTTTCTTGGAAACTTCTACTGCAGATTTGATGAAAGAAGTGACATTTCCTTGGGATCCTGGTCTGTTTCATCTGTTTCCAACCGCCTGATGGCTCAGCGGGCTGACCATTGGGAGCTGACAGAAGGTCAGTTGTTGAAACCTACCATGCTGCATGGGAGAAGGATGAGACGGTGGCTGCAGTAAAGATCCACAGTGCCCCAAACAAACCCTAAGGGGCAGTTCTAATTCATCCTATAGAGTCACCGAGTCAGAACGGACTTGGTGGCAGTGCGTTAAATGCCATCCACATACTTTATGATCTTCCTTATTTTATGCTCGTTAGCTACAGAGAGAGTATGAATATCATCATATCAAGGAGTTGGTGCGCAATGAGTTTGAATAGCACATTTCATGTCAAAGAGCTTCTTAATTCCTACCTCCAGCAGACAGTCTCGTTCTCATTTACGACTCAGAGTAACCATGGAAACTAAATATTGTACAATCTTTTCCTGAAAGGTTTAATCCAAAATTAACCTAAACCCAGCCCAGGTCAAATTTCCAGTAGATAAGAATTCTACTAGTTCATGAGTAACTTTCAGGATGTTATGATTATATGGTGGACTCAAACCAACCAATACAAATTATATATATTTGATAAAAATATGTATCTGGAACATTTTAATGGCCGCGTCTTTCCCAATAGTTGCCAGACTTTCAACTAGCCTTGTACAGAAAGTAATAAGTATGCTACTAAGAAACATAACACGTTTTCAGTTCTACAACCTAACACAGAAGGTCAAGTTGCCCCTAATTCCTTTGAACATGCTCTACCTGCTGATAATGTTTTCTCTTTAGACAACAACAACTGTGAAGATGCACCTGAGTCTCTCATTCATTTGGAAAGCAAGCACAGGCTGCCGCTGGCACCAGTAGATGATCACATTTCATTATAAAATAATGTAGTAGGAAATGGAAAACATTTGCTGTATCACCTCGGACATAGCTCTCTTCCCTGGGGTGCATTGACTCAAACCTTTGTCCAGCCTGGATGAAACAAATCGAAATGTGGGTAGCCACTTCATTAACTAATCAACTCAACAAGTGGAAACACTTTTTCTGACACCCACACTTAATTAACAGGAATAATGAACCTAAATTGATGGTACTGATATGTTGGCCAAAATGCAGAATAGTGTTAACAAATTAAGCAAAACAGAAGCTTGCTGGTACTGCCCATCTTTCATCTCAGTGATGGCCAATAAAAAAATCAGTGAGTGGCACACGCACCCTGGTTGTGATGCTCTTCTGCAATGAATGTGCATAATTTGCAAAATTGAAATAAACACTAATTATGTACTGAATGGGATGTGGAGAGGTGATTCAAGTAATTTGACTAATTAATGAACAGGAGATTATATCACAACTATGACCGTACTTACCAGAAATGGACTATTTCTTAAATATGCAAACCAAGTGATCTGATGGCTAGAACATTGACCCTGTAGGATGTAGCTATGAGGTACGTATAGTTCTGACACTGATATTTTGAGGATTCCATGTTTATATTTTAGTATTATGTAGTATTTATTGACCATTTATATCACATGTAACATTTTTTATTAATGACTAGTTTAATCTTTATAGCCTCAGGTTTTAAAAGATGAGGCCCTCAAAGCATAGTGAATTTAAACAATTTGATGAAGGAATTACTATTGATGAGTAGTGAAGCTCAAAATTGACTCAAGATAACTGGCTCCACAATCCACCCGTTTTACCTTTATGCTGTTATGTTTTGGTTTTCCTCCATTTTTAAATGTTTAAAGGAGAATTTATACAATGAGCCCTCCCAGTTTGTGATGGGAAGAATGTTATTTGTTAATCTACTGTCCGTCTCAATGTAAAAGTGAACTTTGGGAATCAAAATCAATCGCGTGAATAATGGAAGCAGAAAGTAGGCTGGTCCCTTTCAATTGTCTGCCATTTTCCTGTTCCAGAAATATGTGAATCCAGATCACCAGGATGGGAAGATTGAGGTAATGCTCAATTACAGAAGAACTACTTTGAGGCTATTTTATGTAAGAACTGAAATGACTATAATTCATTTTCAATTAGCTACTGTTCAGTGGGGTAGTTGACAGTGAAATCATCATTAGAAATGCCATCTAGTCATTCTCTAAATCAGAGAAATCCAAGTTTAGTTTCACAAAACCAATGGCTATCATCAAAGCTAAACCACTTCTTCCATCACTCTTAAGCCCCAAATCACTCGTGAAGCCAATCTGAGACCGGAGAGCTGACCTCTGTAACAATGCTATATGCTAGCTACTCTACATTCACAATCACTGTCCTTCACAGAAGCATTTTGAAATAGTATCATTATCCCTAATTTTAAAAACAAGAAAATGAACTCTGCATTGTTAACATGCTCAAGAGTTGCAAAGAAAGCAGAAAATAAAGGTCCAATTCAAAACAAGGCTGTCTTCAAAGTCCCTCCACCATCCTCGAGGGATTTTAGGGCCCTATTTCTAGATATTCTCATATCAATCTCCAAAATGGAAAGAATATAACAGTTTGCAACACACTCAGGCCTTTTCTCAGGCATTCTTTTCCGTCTCCTCGGCATCAACAGCAAGCAATTAGGAGAGAACTAGCAAAGTAAAGGACAGTTAATAAATGTGCTACTGAGCTGGTCTTCTCTTTGACGATCTTATCCCATGAATACAGCAGTTTCATTTAGCTTATTTGCATGTCCTTTCCCACCCATCAATAGCAGTCCACTGGGCAGCCTATATAGCCAGAGGATTATTACACAACCCAGTCGCCCTTCTTGATCTTATCATCTGGAGAAGTTGTTCACATCATATTGTGTCGTTAAAGAGATCATTTTACAGGGACACAGGGAGGTAAGCAGATGCCCTCTCTATCTCTATGTATTACACAAGCATATAGTTGTACCTAAGACTTCCAGACAGTCATCAGCCTGCAAAGCATGGAGCAGCCACAACCACAGGCACCTAACATTTCAAGTGTGCTATGTTCATCTGTGATTGAGATGAACATATAAGACACAGAATGTTGGTGAAAGGAAAATTATAATTATTATACATAGAAAACAAACACTAAACAATAACCTATTCTCAAAAGAAGAACCTCATCCACTCTCTCAAGTTACCCATGTCCATTCTTATGTTATTTCTGGTTCTGATTGGATACTGTGGTTATGGCATTACTGCCTCCTCCTCCTACCCCATGGTCCAAGGCCTATACTCTATTGCTGAGCCACAATGGGCTTGGTCTCACTGGCAAAAAAGACTCTTGCTTAGGATCCACAAGAATCTTCTAAGACTATTTCTGGTTCCTTACACATTAGGCTGTCTTGGAGGGTTCCCTTGGCAACAGGCTACCCAGGCCAGCGCTACCCAATGGAGGAAAGTTGCTACCTCTTCGCTGGACATCCTCGGGTCTCTCTCGGTCTTGCTTTGCCCAAGAAAGAGTCACACTTCAGTTATGTCTGCTGACAAGTATCTTAGACAAAAGCATCCGCTTCAACTCACCCCAGGAGGACCACTTTACATAATGCTCTGAGGCTACCTCCCCATGGAGCGTACTCAGGCCTTGACTGCACTCAAACGAATGTTACAGCTCCATCAGCAAGCATGCTGCTCTAAAGCACTCTGCTCGTGTTCTGTGGCCCATCATAGGCCATTTCTAATATTAAAGCTCTTTATTCTGGGTCTGGAATCTCAAGGTCCAGGATGCAAGGTCTGTTGGACTCATATTGTTCCAGACCCTTCTTGATGGGAGTGAGGTTTCCCCACATCTCTCTGAGACTACCTTTCTACAACTGTGTCGTTTGTCAATTTCAAGGAGCGGTCCTCCCTGCAGGGCTGTAAACTTAACAATGCCTTTGGTAGACCCTTCGTCATTCAGCTGCATATTCTCCAGCCAATCATCCTGGGTGAGTGACAAGGCCATGATTAAAAAGCTCATATAAGAGCAATTCTTTGTACCACATAAAGGATTATATCCTAAGAGAACCTGAACCAGACTCCCCAGTTTTATTGTGTAGCTACATAATGCTTTATTTTCCATGATTAGGCTTGATTCATAATTTATCACTGGAGGATAGAGGAGAGATCGTTTAGCATGACCTTATAACAAAACAATACCATAAGAGTGCTGAAGTTTTAGCAAAAATAAGACAAGAACGTGACCTATATGAACCCAGATAAAAATATGAAAGTATTTTGCTTTATCTTGTTTTGCTTTTGTTACTTAATGAAGACACGTGAATAATATACAATTCAATGTCCTCTTTTTATTTCCATCTTAAAATACTGAAAAATCATGGCTAGGTATATGAATGGGAAATATATCACAAGGTAAGAAATGAGGACGTCTGTCAAGCCTACTCACAAGTAGCCCAAATGATACAAGGCATCTTTGTTCATATACATGTTTTATCCTAGGAACAACAGATAAATCTAACTAAAAGTGGGCTTCTATCTGCGAAAAACGCGGTGAAGCACACACGTAGCCTTAGTGATCTCGATCCTCTTCGGAACTTTAAATACCATGTACATATGTGACTCACTACCTTAGATTAGATCAGAGCTCTTTTTTCATTTTCCAACGTCATTTCTCTGTTAGCTATTTTACTTGCATGACTTGAATGTATATTCATTCAACTCCACATGATAAGACATTTCTTATCTACTAGCAAGAAAATATTTCTTATGCAAGTGAGTGGGTTCACTTAATTAGGATTTACCAATCTAGCAGCAACCAGTCTGGATGCATCTGGTCTTGATTATCACAGGTAGACTGAAAAAACAACAATGGAAAAAAAACCCTTCCTCTTATATGATTTCTGTTCACAATTTACATGACAATAAAGGCCACTGGATAACCACTTACTGCTGCGAAAGGTAGTTCACAGTTTCTCATCCCATTGAGTCCAATTGCAGGTAATGCCCTCTTGAAGTACAATGAGGTGCTCTCTGACTGACAAAAACTGATTCAGCTCTGCCACACAGAAGGTGCAAAGCCAGATGACAAGCCCATCACCAGGAAGACAAGATCTGAGCAAGTGCAGTCATTCTGAGATGACTCAAATTAGCCTGTTATTAGCAACTGGGATTGAACCTGCTTCTCAGTCTCACTTGCTTTTTTGAAACCTAATTTGGGAAAAAGCTCAAAGGGCCAAGATACCCCCAAAAAGCAATTTCACAGTCCCGTTCTTCATCCAATAAGTTGTAATGCCAGTTAATCAATTTTCATAATCAGAAATAAGATTTCTGTCACATCTCAAATTGTACAAGTTTGTAATTTGTTTCCCTGACCTTTATACACCATGCAGCCATATGCTCCTGAGGAAGTGACTGGGTCCCTCGACTGCCACCATGGCAAAGCCATTCTGAGAAGGCTCATGTCCAGCTCTCTCCTCCAAAAGGAGAGACTTTCCCTGACCAGGTTCAGGACCCGTCACTTCTGTCCCTGAGCCACTATGCTAACAACATCATCCTCATCACGTTGTATGCTTGTGACATCTCTTCATTTTTCCCTTGCCCTTTGTTTCTGTTTTTTGTTCTGTTTGGATGGATTTTACTAAAACCTTCCTCCTCCAAATGCACTGTAAGCTTCGTGTCTATGGGACCATTTCTACTTTCTAAGTTCTTCCCCACTATATTCCATATCAGGAGCACTGTTAGTGTCATGGAAAACCAAATGGACAGTGACTGGCTCACACATCAACAGCTCAACAAGAGGAAGGACCAGGGGACAATTTATTCCCATAAATCGTATAGCCCAGACACATGTATATACATGTTTGAGTGTGTTGCATATATTAGCGTGTATGAAGCACATAATGGACACAAGCACAGAAAATCCCTGGACATACTCAGACAACTCACAGATAGGGTTTATTTGTTAAAAGGCTTAAGACCCTTGTCTCATTGGACAACCCCGTTAATTGGCATCACACAGTTTATAAAAGTAATGTGCTACATCCTAGTTTGGGGAGTGGACACCTGGGCCATAAAAGTTTGTCATTGGTTATCTAAGATACAACTACTGGTCTCTACTTATCTGGAACTAAAAACATGAAGGAAAAGAAAAACTCAGAGGAGAAAGTAGTTCATAGGACTAACAGGCCAAATGGACCATGGCCTCTTCTAGCCTGAGACCAGAAGACCTAAATCATGCCGATCAGTCACCAATGAGAATTGTTACCGGGGATGAGATCGTAGTCCCTCATAGAATGGGAGGGAAAAGGAGAATAGAAGTTAAGTCCTTAAAAAAGGCCAGAATCATTGAACTAATGGAAATGAAAGAAGTAGCCTAAAATAGCCCTGAATTTAGACTTGAAGTCACTCCTTGAGGTGACGTTATAAGCATAATAGATTTGCTTATAAACTAAACAATATCGCCCATGAGTAAATGTGCTCTTGTAATATCTAGGTTTTCATTTAACCTGACTGGGCCAGAATTCTCTGTAGTATGCCAGGTAAGTCCTACTAATTCCCTATGACATGTCCCAACACAATACAATCAACTTCATAATGGGATGTACTGTGAGTAGCCAATAAATTGTAAGAAATGTAGGGAGGGATGAAACCCGCTTTCTCAGGTTACATACCTAATGAAATGGAAAGGTTTTGAGCTGCTTCTTCTATAGATGAATGCTCTGTAAAAGCCTGATTGCTTTCTGTTGACCTGCCACCTGATCCACCATCCTTGGATTCATCCACCCCTCTAGTCAAATATCACCCTGTATTCTCCTAGCTCATTGGGGTCCATCCGCCCTTAAAGCTGTGTGAGGAGAAGCTGCCAGGTTAATACCTGCCCTACCGACTTGGCACCTGCCCACACTTGGGCTGAACTTGCCCATTTCTAAACTGTAAGAACCATTCTCCCTCTGTCTTGATCCACATGTATACACACGCATATACATATATGTAACTGGCACTGGTTTTGCTTCCCTAGAGAACCCAGCCAAACACAAATCCCTTAAAGAATCAATTGTTTAAGACAAAATGACCAAGACATACCCACAAACAAAAACGATAAGCCATAGAAGGGCAGTGAAGCTAGTTCAATAAAAACAAAATAAACACATAACAGAATAATAAGAAAATTGACATATTGTAAAAATTGTACTAATGTCTTAGAAAATCTGTATTAAATGTGAATCTAATTTTTTTGTATAAACTTTCAAATAAAATACCACTCTGTGTGTGTTTGCATTATAGCTTAGGAACTTTACAGAGCAATTACTTTATTATATAAGGACACTATGAATCAGAATCAACCACATGACACACAATAATGATATTTTGTTCACATCTAACATAAGTATCAAAATAATATAAGTATCAAAATATCTATTAAGTCTTTGATTCAATGTGCACACAGTCAAGTCATTGTGGTTCATAGTCCATGTTGTTGTGGTCCAGTGTCATCAAGTCTTCCAACTCACAGCAACCATATGTACAATAGAAGGAAACGCTGCTCAGGTCTCTGTCACGGCCACAATCACATTGCAGCCACGAGGTCAATCCATCTCCCAAAGGGTTTTCTCTTTTTCCCCGCCCTTCTATTTGACCAGGCATGATGTCGTTCCCCAGGGACTTGTCTCTCCTAATAACACGTCCAAAGGATGTGAAGTAAAGTTCTCTCAAGAGCCTCCTGGCTGTACTTCCACGACAGATTTGTTTGTTCTTTTGGCACTTCATGGGTAGTCCCCGTATTCTTCACCAGGCATATTAAAATCCGTGGATTCTTTTTCAATCTTCCTTATTCAAAGTCCAACTGTCACATGCATATGAAGTGCTTGAGAATGCCAAGATTGCTTGGGTCAGGAACATGTTCTCAAAGTGACATCTTTTCTCTTCAACACTTTTTAAGACATTTTGTGCAGTGGATCTGTCCAATGTTCTACATTATTTGATTTATTGTTGATTCTTCCATGAGAATTAATGGTAGATCCAAGTAAGATGAGGTCCTTGACAACTTCAACCTTTTCCCCATTTGTCATGAGGTTATCTATTGGTCTTGTGAAGAATTTTATGTCTTTACATTGAATTGCAATCTGTCCTGAGAAATTCTTGTGCTATTAAAAGCAGATATTGATAATTTGTCCAATTGCTCCCTTGTACAGATCAAGGTTCTCATGCAAAGATATGGTAGGTTAACAAAACCCAAGGTCCTCATTAGTTAGAGGCAGAAGCTAGCTATCTGGGCTGTGGTTCGTTGTCTATGGGATCTTTATAATATATGATGCATGTGAATTATTTGTGACTCCTATAGCGTATCCATAGTGGAATATTCTCTTGGGCTATTTTGAATTGATTTTATATGACTAATTGAAAAAAAACTCTTTTGTGAGAAATGATAAAAATATAAATGTATGTAAGGAATTAAAGGATCAGGTGGTCTAGACGCACTGGTCAATTGTTTATGGATGAGTGACCATGACTAATTTGAAATGCTGGAGCTGGAGTTCTCAAAAATTACCAACTCCTAATTCCTTCTTTGGAGGGGAAGTTTCTATTTCAGTTTAAATTAGAGATAACCTGAAATTTTACTGAACGGCAATGTACAGCTCTTTAATTTACCAATCTTCTTCATTTATTCTACCCACCACCTTATCAAAAGACTTTTCAGTCCCCAAAATGGGCCATATGCTTCTATGTTTCAGAGTGATGGAACAAACTAGCTTAGCTGCCTTGAAACGCTGCGTACATTTTCTCCCTAAGTAGCGCAGGCTCATCCTTTTTAGCCCACAAGGTGAAAATTACTTTAGAACCAAGGATCTCCTAATTAATTCCCTAGAGAAAGTGGGTGTCTCTTTCTATCATGACCACAGCTCGTCCTCCTGTGACCCCTTTCCCCTGATGTACTGTAACACTGTTGCTCAGCTGTTACCCCACCTGACTGGGCTGACTAGAAGGGAAAGATTATTATCCTATTGATTATTTCTATCTAGTGTAGGACTTAGCTCTCTCTCTATGCACATGTATATATAATTATATGTTATACCATACACAATATAATTATATAAAATAGTATATATAGCATCTGAAGGGGTTCCTCCCCCCAAAATTTAAGCTATGTATTTATATTGTTCTACAGAACAACCTTATCACCTCCAAAAATACTCTACATTGCACAATACATTTGTTGAATCTGCAATTCCATTCTTAGAAACATTTTTCAAACATCTGTTTGGATGGCTGACAGCACCTCCCTTGTTTTTTTCTTCACTTCTTCTATGATGTCAAATCACTGCCATTTTGTGTCCCTCTTAATTTTCAGACACAAAAAGAAGTCACAAAGAGTGAGGTCAGGTGAGTGAGGCATGTGGGACAAGAGAGACATGCTCTTTTTTGTTAAAAAATGATGCACTGAAATGGCTGCATGAGTAGATGCATTGTCAAGGTGGCCAAACCAGTCCCGCTTCTGCCACAATTCAGGTATTTTTGCATATATATATATATAGATAAATAAAATCAGGGCGCATGTGTGTCAGGGTTGTGCCCTTCCACCATACATATTCAGTCTGTGTGCTGAGCAAATGATCAGAGAAACTGGACTACACGAAGAAGAAGGCAGCATGAGGATTGGAAGAAGGATCCATTATCAACCTGCAAAATTAAGAAGACACAAACTTGTTTACTGAAATTGAGGAAACTTAAAGCCCTTGCTGATGAAGATCGAGGACTGCAGCAGGTTATAACATAATGTAATAAAAAAAACCCAAATCTTCACATCAGGATCGATAGATGATGTTAAACATAAAACAATTGAAGTGGTTGAGGATTTCATTTTGCTTGAACCCACAATCAATGCTCATGGAAACAGCAGCCCAACGATCAAAAGGCACAGTTCATTGGGTAAAGAAGCTGCACAAGACCATTTTAAAGTGTTGAAAAGCAAGGAAACGAATTTGAGGATTAAGAAACACATGGGCCAAGCCATGGGATTTTCCATATTCTCCTGTGCTTATTAAAGTCGAACATCGACGAGGAAAAGCTGAAGAAGAATCCATGCATGTGAATTCTGGTGCTGGAGAAGAATACTGAGACCACGGACTGCAGAAGACCACACAGGTCTGTCTGGGTAGAAAGATGACCAGAATGGTCCTTAGAAATGAGAACGGTGAGGCCGGCTCATGCACTTTGTTTTCATGAGAGAGCAGTGCCTGTAAAATTATGTCGTGCTTGGTTAATTAGACAGCCAACAAAAAAGAGGAAGACGCTGGACAAGATGATTTCACACCATGGCTGCAAAAATGGACTGAAAAAAAAAACCCTATCTTTCTGTCACACAGATTGTTGCTATGAGTTGGAATAGATTTGATGGCACTTAACAATAACAATCCATATCTATGTATATTCTTCATCCTTGAAGACAGTTTTAGGTTGACACAGAGGATCATTAGGCAAACAATTCAGAGAGCCTCCACCAACTCTTTTTTCTTTACGCACATTATGTCTTAATCTTCATTCTGAGGGTCTTGTGTGTACGTGATGCACTTGTTATAACTGATAACCAATATGTGTACATTATCATCTCAGGTGCCTAGGCCACGCGTGGGATCACTGTTTGTGTTGTACAATGTCCTATAAGTTTTATTTCGAACCAATTGTATGTTGCCATTGAGTCACGGCTGAGTCATAGCAATCCGCTGTGTTTCTGAGACTGTAACTGTTGACGGGAGCAGAAAGCCCATCTTTCTGCCGAGGAGTGGCTGGTGGTTTTGAACTGCAGACCACGCAGATTGCAGCCCTGTGCATACGATCTATACCCACAGGGCCCCTAAGGTTTACTTTATGCATAATTATATGTGTACTCTTTCAGTATCATACATGCTAGTTTCTGTATCCTAAAGACCCCTGTACAGTATCCATTCATTTCCTCCCTTGCCCACGTTTAATATTTTTAATTTTAAAATCACACCAGCACACTCCTAAGTCATGAAATGACCTCAACCAATATTTATTACACCGTAAGAAAAATATATTTTTACAAGTGTTTACATTTAAAATATATATGATTAATATTATTGGCAGAACCTATAAACATTGGCCTCCCCAGATGCACATAAATTGCATCATACTGACTATGATTGTATAAACTTTAGACTACATGAGCATCACACCCATATTATTTATTCTTCAAATTGCTTATACGCTGTGGTGGTGATAGGTAGGAAAAAAAGGGGGGCTCTGAGTGAAGAGACAAATAAACTTATCCTAGCAGCAACATCATAATTGAGCTCATTTTGTGGACTGAGCTTATCAAGTATTTATGTATGAGCTATGCAATATGGATAAGCTTATCACTTAAGGTCCCTTCACAATAATTAAATGGGAAGAATAGTTTATCTCCAGTTAAAATTCTAGACTTTATTTCCTGACCATTGATTCAAATGACAGAATAACATAAAGATGCAAATGCCTTCCATTGTAGAATCCACCAAGTTTAATAATAGACCATTAATTAAGTTTTCTGTCCCTGCAGAATGAATACATAATTTCTCTTGTGACTGGTCAAGTCTTTGTCACAAGGAAAATAGCAAATCAAATGGTGGGGACAAAAGTAATAATAATAATAATAAATGATGGGGACTATTTCAGACTTCGAACTTCAGTGCTGGTGGTCTGAAATCAAGTATTATACTCTGCCTACTTCTTCGTCTGTTTGTTTCTCCAGGAGTTATGCAGTGTATCATTTCTGTCAACATGCCTTTCTTCATCAATTCATACAGGCGTCTGTGGAGATGTTGCTGCAGAACGCCCACTCTCCCTGCCTCTCCTCCGTAAAAATGACTTAGATTATCTTACATGGATAATAAGTACCAGACTTCTCACCTGATCCCTGAGTTTGCAGAACTATTGTCAATGTTTATCTAGATTTAGAAAGCAGGCACCTCAAGCCAGCAGAAAACAAAACCAAAGAGATCCTGGCTAATGAGGCCATTCCAGAACATGGTCATCTCAGAGAGTTCAGAGGAGAACTCAGGATGCCCCATTGGGTTTCCAACAAATGTCTTCTTCTGCAAGTAACTGGCCAGCTTGTCTTTCTGAAGTGCCACTGGGCGAATTTAAACCCCAAACTTAAGGATTAGTTCCTGAGAGCAAATATGCCACTCAGGCAACTTTTATCTCAAGCTAATTGGTCTAAGACTCACCTATGAATCTTGCATTTTCCCAAACACTTCTTTCTACTCAACATTCCGTGTTCTGTAACTCCACCCAGCTATACAAGCCAGAAACTGGAAAATCTCTTCAATGCCCTTGTTTCTTCACACCTGTATGCCCTGTCAGTCACCAAATTCTGCCAGTTTGACTTTCCAAATGCACTTTAATCTCCCCGTTTTGCTCTGTGCCAACTACACAAGCCCGTTAGGCTTTGCTACAAGCTACCATTTCATTTTCTCTTATTTGTAAAATGCAAGTGTTGTTTGTAATTTCTCTGACTTATGATGACAGCCCCTACAGTGGTCATGGATCTCAAGTCTTATAGATTTCAATGCATTTTTTTCTTATTTATGGTTTCCAATGCTTTTTTTTTGTCTCACTCGTAATTTTTTTTCAAAAACCCATTCACTAAAGCATTTATCTGTGAATGAATGGTTCTTTCAAAATTCTAGGAGTTCTAGATTACTCTCAGGGGCAAAACAAAATTCCCAAATGTCCATGACTTGATTGAAAAACAACAAAAATAACAACAGCTTATTTTGCACTCAAACTAAGTATCTCCTGTGGGTCAGTAGAGGACAAAGCTTACCATCTCATTCAAAGATCCAGCTGATGGAGCTTCATCTTTCATTGAAGCAGGTTTGGGGTGAGTCACACACAGGCTTGTAACTAAGGCTTCTTCCTGGCTGGGCAACATGCCTTATGTATTCACATTGCATTAACCAAAGCAATTCAATGGTCAGTCCCTCACTTAAAAGGGATGGAAAAGTACAGTCTTCTCCCAGAATGAAGGAGAGGCAGGTGATCTGTGAGTGGCTCTTAGAACTACTGCAGCTTTGTGCTGCCCACGGAGAAGGATCCCAGCACTCCCCATGATTCCACATGTTCAGATCTCCCTCTGCAGCTTATTAACTTGCCACTTCCTTTTTTATCTGTAGCTCCCATTACACCTCGCTTCTCTAGGATTCTTGAATACATCACCATCACCACTGCACACGCTTCTCCTTCTGCTTGGGAACTCACATCACCTCTTCCCCTGTCCTGCTCTTACTCCTCAGCCCTCTTTCTGGAAACCATCACTCATACTGTGGTTTTCCATCCTCTCCCACAGTTAGGTACTTGGTCTATATGCTTCCAGAACCTTCACAGTTTCTTTGCACATTTTTCTCTTTGCTTAACACTGCATCTTCTCCTACTAGAATTTACCTTCCTAAAACAGTGACTGTGTAGGTACTGTAGACCTTCGTTGTATTAGCCTAGGCTTTCCAACAATCTGACCTAAGATATAGACTGATTAAAATTCTGGGAAATAAATACATAACATTTCCACTAGTGAACTTGTTTTTTTTAAAGCCATCTAATTTAAGGAGTGGACTTAGTGGATTTTTGAGGCTTTAAATCTGTATGATTCTAAAGAGCTTTATTTTCCTCCCAGATTTGTGGAAGAGTTACTGATAATTTTGAGGTCAAGAATTTAAGAATGCTTGAGAACCACAATGGCTTTTCTAGGGTTTTAAAAGAAAATAAAGTTAGCCACCTAAAGATGCACATATGTAAATTAAATGAAAGATTAAATGATACCTTGAAGACAGTTAAAATAGTGCCTTCCTCACTTCTTTCATGATAGGCCCTCATTGTCTAATGTAGTATAGAATCTTGGCTAGCATGTCACTTGATTCATTAGTCATGCATCCATTCATTTGGCAAATTTGTTAAGTTGCCACCAAGTATTATACATGTTTTTAGATAATGAAAATAGCACGGTAACTAGACAAATTATTACTTATATCCTTTTAGGATGAAACTGATGATAAATAAATAAATAATTAATATACAATATGTGATGGTGACAAATATCACATACGTGAAGATAGAATATAGGCTATATGAGCAGTGGGAGGTAGGGGTACAGCTTTAAATAGAGTGCTTAAGGGGAGGCTGCATTGACATGGGTTTACTGACCTAATTGGAAACTAATCTAGAACCAAATCAGGCAGTTAGAATGATTCACCACGTCTATGGGAAGAAATTTTAGGCACAAGGAACAGCATGTACAAGATCAGTGAGGAACAGGCTGGCCTGGCATGTATGACATATAGCATGGATGATGGAGTGAGTTGATAAGAGACAGTGATAGACAATTACCAAAATAGGAATCAGTGTGTATGGAAGGGAGTTTCCTGGTAGGAAGTGAAAAGGACAGCTGTGGATGAAGGTTTTCAGAGAGCCTCCACCCCAAAGAAGTCAAAATGGGCTCCTTGAAAGCAGGATGGAGACATGGCTTTCCTTGTTCATGTGTCCCCAGCAATCTAGTCTGGCAGTTGGCTCAGCAACTCCAGTGACCATCTTAGTAATGCTACTTCACTTACCTGCTAAGATATTTGTCTGATTACATCTGGTACCACAGGTCAGCATCAGGGAACTCAATCTTCTACTTTCTTAGCTTTTTTCAAATGTGCCCCCTCCCATTCCCACATCCAACTTTACCATTGGGTGGATATTTTGATACTTAAATTGGCAATGTTCAGAATCAAGAACGTCAATTTGGATGACTCAATGCACTAATGATGCAAAATGATGATTCTCTTGCAATCAGGAGTGGGTTATATCCCAAGCCCTCAAATTCAAACTAGACATTCCAATTTAAGCACAAAGATAATGATTTCCATTTATATAGTCACATTTCTCCACAAGTATCGCAAAATGTCTTAACAATTATATATAGGCAATCACATCGCCCACCACTAAAACATAGTCATGTCTAGGGGGAAAATGCCATAACTGTTTAATAACAAACAATAACATAACAAGAACCAAAGAAAAACACTTTAGCAAATGACACAGACAGGGTGTGATGGGCAGGAAGAGGGTGGATTTTAATAAGGCCAAAGCACCTTAAATCAGAAATAAGTCAAGATATCCTAGTAAATGCAGGCCTGTCTGACAGGTAGTGTTTGAGAGGAGTTAGTATTGATTCTATTGCATTATCCAAGTGACATCATATACTTGAAACATAAAGATAAAACAATCCATCATTTTTCCATCTGCTGAACTATAAAGTTTTCTACCTGTACTACCACACATTTTCCCATTGTCCCCGACCTTTCAGATGTTAGTTGAAAATGTAGAACACCCATTTATTCTTAAATTTGACCCATAAGATAATTGTTTGGATTTACTAATGAATTTAATAATATCCAGATCTATGAAAACAATATGAGACTCTCCATTAGAGTATCCAAAGGTGGTCATTGTTAAACTTCATTGAGTTCATTTCAATTCTGATTTTTCCCATGCACAATCAACTGAAACACTGTCTAGTCTTGTGCTATGTTTGCATTCATAGTTGCAGCCATTATGACAATCCATCTCACTGTGGGTCTTCCTTCCTTCTGCTCACCCTTTACTTCCCCAGACCTACGTCTCTCTCCTGGGAGTGCTCCCTTCTGATGACAAATCCAAAGCGCGCTGAAGGTCAGTTCCAGGAAGGAACTTGTTTACCAGGCTTTCTAGGTACATTACATATTCAGACATAGGCTCATTTGGATACGACTAGTGTGGCAAAGAAATTAAACAAAAGAAGAAAGAAAGGCAGAAAAGAAATTAAACATATCTATTTCATAGCCATGAGATATGTTTAATTAAGAGTGACAGAGATGATAAAGATAGAGATAATTAAGAAAATAACACAATAAACAAGGCTTTTATTATTAGGGAGCCTTGTTTGGGGCCTAGAAATTTAGCTCTTCATGATTTACAAAACCATTCAAGTATAAATTCAGTTTTTATCATGGAAGAAAATGGAAAGTTTGCATAATCTAATACAATTTACAAAAATGGAAACTGAGGTCAAAGAGGTCCCATGACATGACTAAAGCTATAGGGAGAGCTTGAAATACTTTCCAATGGCCTTTCCACCAAAATTCACAAAGTCCAAGCCTAAGGGCCCAATCTGGAAATGCCAATTGCTGCCAGTAATTTTCCCATTTCCTTCTCATTAACTATCTAGTTCACTGCTAACAGCAGTCTTATACCTCTTCACTTTCCTAATACTTGCATTGCTTCCTCGTCTGCTTCTTTCCTCACGTTCACTTAGAATGAGTCCATTTGCTCCCTACCACACATGACATCATTTTCAGCAATAACTGCAAACCAGCTTGTTTTCCACCTAAGAAAATGCCATTGCCAGATACCAGACCTTCAACAGCGCCCACCAATGGAAAGAAAACAGCTTCTAGATCTGGGCTCTAGTCCCACTTTAGACCTTTGCTAACATGATACCATACCATTGCAATCCAGATCATGCCAACTCACACTGGCTCTAGGCTGTATCTCTCTCTCTCTCTCTCTCTCTCTCTCTCTCTCTCTCTCTCTCTCTCTCTCTCTCCAACAGATTTGTTGGCGCATAATGCATGTATCACACAATTGAAGAGTTCAATCATTCAATCACATCCAGGGTAGTTGTACAAGCACTGCAACATCTATCTTAGAGTCTTCCCCAACCTAGGCTTTAAATCTTTACTGGAGCAAACAGTCTCATCTTCCTCCTGTGGTGTGGGTGGTTGGTTTGAACTGCTGACCTTGTGGTTAGTAACCCCAGTTCCCAGCCTGCATCAACCACCAAGATTACATAAACTGCATTTACTATTCAACAATTGGCATGCAATAGCTATTATGTGATGGGCAGTGCTAGGTACAGGTGGCAAAATAGCCCTATGGACTTCCCTTCTTGATTCTATAATAAATGAAATATTATAATCACTAAAAAACAGATAATAAGCAATCAATTAAGTTGCTAACTATGGTAAGAGCTATATACGAAAGGTAAGAACTGCGGTGAGACTATATATAGTACAGACATATCTAACTGAGGAGTCTCAGGAAATACTACCTCATGATTTTAATACCTCAATGGCAAGCTAAGAGTTGGGTAAGATATGGCCAACCAAGGTGGAACACAACAGAATCAAATTTCTTTCCAGTGTTGTCACAGCTTCATCATTGTTAGTTGACAATTAGTTGATTCTGAATCACGGTGAGCAAATGTGTGGGGACGAGAACTGGTCGTGTGATTTCCAGAGTCACGGCCTTCTCAGTAGCACAAAGATGATCTTCCAACATGGCTCCAAGACTTGCACCACCCACTTCCGGTGAGGAGGAGATGCTTTAACCACTCCTGATACCCAAACTCCAACTTCACTGCCATTGAGTCAATTCTGAATCACAGTGACCCTGGAGGACAAGGTAGAACTGGCCCTAGGGGTTTCTGAGACTGTAGCTCTTCCCTCCTGAGCCGACAAAGAAGCTGCAAGATCAGGGTGACTGGAGCTGAGTGAGTGAGCCAAAGCAGAGAAGGGGGAAAACTCAGGGAAAAAGGAAAGTGCCTAACAGTGACATCTGTGTATGTTTGTGAGTCAAAGGGAAATAATACAACCTGACACCAGTTGTTGTTTGCTTCAAGTGAGGTAATTTTTTGAGAGAAGCCCAAAGAACAATTTAAACAGATATGCAAATGAAAGGCATTGTTAAACATTTAATAGATGGCATGTGTAACTTTCCTGTCTCCTCTCCTCCAGAGAGAGAAACTTTAAAGCCAGAGATGTTCAGTGGGAAAAGACTAAGGCTCACTTAAACACAAACTTGTGTTCTTCAATATGCGGTATCAAGGGCTTCCGCCTCCCCTTTTTCCAAAAGATTCAAGCGTCAAGCCTGGGTCGTCAGTGACCAAGTTGTCAAAATTAGTACCATATAGACACACAAGATTTTCATGAGTGCTGGGGTCCTTTTAATTCCTTAAAAAAATGTCTTTGCTTCGTTGTAATGGATGGTACAATACTGATAGCCTGACTAAAGTCACTATTAAGAATTGAGGTGGCCTTCAGTGGTATCATATAAATAAGTATCTTGCATTTTCCCAGGTACCACTGGCATGTTGCCCTAGTTCATTACTATTTTTAAGCATGATTTAAGATAACTTTTGCTATTTGAAAAAGCACTACAAAATCATCCTGTAATTACCCACAGTTTCACAAAGAGGCCTCTTCGAGAAGAAATGATGCTCAGACCTCAATTGAAATCCTTATAAATTTGTAGTGATCACTGAATCCACGAGTAGTGATTAACGTGGCCCTTGCAGATGAAGTTCTCTCCCTCCTCTTGCCCTTTCTCTGTCTCTGAAAGAAAGTCTTCAGGCCTTTTTGAATGATTAAAAATGTGCAAAATATTTGTAGTTACCAAACTAATTGGTGCTTCATTCAGTGAGTGAAACAATTTCTCCTTTGTACTCAAACGGAGTTCCTCTTTCGTTTATCCCCGTGTCCTCACTTGTCCACTGACATAAGTCTCAAGATTTTTAGTTATCTTTACTTTCCATTCCCAAATAGCCAGTGTGCAACGTGCAGAACCTTATCAACACGGGTATTACAAATATAGACTTCTTTCAGGGATTCTGCATATAAAAATGAATTTGGAGGGCGGGGAATATCCTTGGGATCTTGGATTTTTTTTCCTGAAAAGAAAAGCCCAAGGCACAAACCACTAGGTTCTTTATGTCCTCTATTTCCCTGAATTATCAGCAATTTTAATAAGTAGACTTCAGATCATAAACCCCTCTATACTCAGGAAATAATTTCTGCAACACAGGATCCCTGAGCTCTGCTGTCTCCTTTAGGAAAGTATTCTTGATATTAACCTAATGAGTTAGAGAGAGAGAGCAATATCTAGCTTATCAATTAAATGTCGACGATCAATTCCCAGCCTTAATGGATATCCTCAGAGTTTTACAGTAAATTAGTACGTAACAAAAGAGAGTCAACTCTTCATATCCACAGCAGCTCCCCTTGAACCCTCACTCACCAATGAGCTACCAGGATCAGATCCCCTGTCGGCCGTCCTTCAAAACCATTTCCACTAAGGAAGTAAATGAATGACACTCACTAACCACTCCCAATTTATCACTACGCTAATGTTCAAAAGTTAGTGTGGTTCTGTTTGATTTTTTATCCAGCCAGTATAATAGTCCATTTAGCATATGGTAATGAATATCTTTTATTGAAGGAAAAAAATTATTCTTTTCCTGTAAGCAA
Source organism: Tenrec ecaudatus (assembly GCF_050624435.1). Classification (NCBI taxonomy): domain Eukaryota; kingdom Metazoa; phylum Chordata; class Mammalia; order Afrosoricida; family Tenrecidae; genus Tenrec; species Tenrec ecaudatus. The sequence continues at coordinate 29,563,124 of NC_134533.1, read as the reverse complement.
TTACCTGAAAAGCCATTCTAGCCGCTATTAGAAAGGGTGTACAGTGATTATTTCAGTATAAACGCAATGCACGGTTGCCTCTGAGTTCATAGTCCCAACTGTTCAACACTTACCTCTCCGGCATTCTTCATTTAAGTATTTTAGGATATTATAACTACTTAATGGGTGAGGCTGGGAATTTCTCGTTAAAACAATGATACTCATGAATTCAGAAGACGAAAATAGCCTGTGATGGAGAGGAAGGGGCCAACTGATAGCATTTCTCTCCTCCCTCTGACTTCCCTCTCTCAAAGAACTACTGAAGATAGTTCCCATTGCGGTCACTCATCTCTATCATATTTGAAAAACCTAAAACCAAGCATGTTTTATAGAAAACGCTATGCTAGGTTCATAGAAAGTGGAAAGCCTCCAGAATATTAGGTCTTAAAAATGACACAATGGTTGGATGTATGGATTGTGATAATAGTTGTACAAGCCCCAATAAAATGATTTAAAAATAAATAAAAATGACTTTTCTATATGCGTTCTGGATGCAAGCGAGCAACGGACCTCTACTCAAGTCAGAGACCCTCGTCTCAGACTCATGATGTTAAAAAGCAAATTGATATTTTTCAACAACAGTTGCTTCATCTACACTCTATTGATGATAATAATGTAATAGTCTGTGGGTTGAAAATTGTTATCAGAATATAAGTTTCCTTTATACTAAATCTACAGGTTGGGGAGAGGGGCGGGCATGCCATGCCCACAAGGAAGCAAACCAACAGGTGTAGGTAACTGCATGTCCCTCAGCCTTGGACCAAAGCTATAGACAACTTTCATGTATTTATTCTCGGTTTCCTGTCATGTAAATTGTGCCCAGTGGTCTTCCTGCCTTTGTTTCACCTGCAGTTATTAGTTACTTGACCTTTGCTAGGATTGGTGCTCAATAGCTAGCAGCCACTACGCTCTTTGGACAACACATGCCTGGCGGCACTTCCGCCAGGCACCCAGTATACCTCAATAGCATGCGGACTTGTTTGAGCACAATCGTCCGCCATTTATTCCTTATTTGGTAGGTACGTGACTATTGACTACCCCAGCTATAACTTATTTCCATATGATGTAATGGTGCCCGCCCTTCACTGGCTATTTAAGCCTCTGCCTTTTGCTCAATAAACGAGACTTGATCAGACTCCTGTCTTGTCTCCATTTCTCGCGTCTCTTGCCCCTCTTCATTCCCAGTCCCTCTTTCAGGTATCCACGTTGTTGATGACCTGCGGGATGGGTCAAACAAGGAGAAGTAGACAGAGAAGATCTAGACCCCATGGGCATGGGAAGAATGCAGGATGACGTCTTTGCACAGAGCTGCTAAGGCACCAAGAAGACTGTAGGATTGACAACAACTCAAGACGTGATGTCCCCTCGCTGGAGCACATGGAGAAAGAGGACAATACTGGGACCCCATGGTGGGGAGTTAGTCCGGTCTGAACACCTCATAGCAGGACAAACAAAGAAGGAAACATAACAGATCTGCAACAGGAACAAAGCCAAGCCAAAAAGCCCCAGAGCAGCCCCAAAATTAGACTTCAGGATAGGAAAGGCAGTTCTGGAATTCCCCCAGGACCAGTGGGGGATAGTCATAAATGTAAATGGACAGACCTGGAATTATGTATGTTTTTTCCCCTCGCTCTCTCTTTTAATTCAACCTTTGTTTTCTTTTTGTTTGGTCCCTGTTATTGTAGGTTTTCCTACCTATATAAGATAGGCATGGGAAGCAAGCTCAAAGAGAAAGCAATGGGACTGAAGGTTCTGGAGGGACTTGGGGGGAGAAGGAGGTGGGGGAAGGGAGTGGTGAGCAAACAATGCCATAGACAGGGGAACAACTAGGGAATTAAAATCAACAATGAGGAGAATGTAGAGATCCTGGGGGTGTAGGAGCAAAGAGCATCTAGCTGAGAGGTATTACTAAGAGGTAAAAGAAAGATGAGCACGATGGTGGGGCAGGAGGAAGGCAAAAGAAAACAGGAAATATCTCAGAAGCAAAGCTATGGATAGAGGTATAAGCAAAAGTGTGTACATATAATTCATGAAAATAGAGCTATTGATCTATGTACATATATCTATATCACAATACACTGAGGTAGTGGACAGACATAGTGTCTCTGCTCATGCCCTCCCTCCGTGCACGAACACTTTGTTCTAACAACCTGGCATTCTGTGATGCTCTCCCTCCTACCACGATACCTGAAGACAAAATGGGTGCATAAGCAAATGTGGTGAAAAAGTGGATGGTGTCCGACTATCAAAAGATATAGCATCTGGGGGTCTTAATAACATGAAGTTAAGCAAGCAGCCATCTAGCAGAGAAGCAACAAGCCCACATGGAAGAAGCACACTAGCCTGTGTGATCATGAGGTGTAGACTGGAAATGGTAACAGGCATCTGAAGACCCAAAACAAAACAAAACAAAACATATTGTTGAGAACGAGGGGATAGTCAGAGCAGAGATCCAAAACCCATCTTTAGAAAAAGGACATCCCCTCACAAAAGTATCACAAGGAAGGGATGCGTCAAACATGGTGCAGTATAGCCCTGATGAAACACACAATATTCCTCTGGCTCCTTGAGGCTTCCTCACCCCCCATTATCATGGCCCCAATTCTGCCTCTCACTGCAGGTTAGACTGGAGCATGTACACAGGTACAGATAAGAGTGAAGAGCTCGCTATTCACAAAATCTAGGAACAGGAAAGGGAATGGAAATACCAGGAGGGTAAGGGGAATGTGAGGAGAGGAAGAGTGGAAAGGGGAACCCATTAAAATGATGGACACATGGCTACCCCTCAGGACCCGGGAGGGGGACAAACAACAGAAACTATGGGGGAAGGGAGAAACTGGTCAGTGTAGGATATGAAAATATTAATAATTTATAATTTATCAAGGGGTCATGGGGGCGGGGTGGAACTGGTACCAAGGGCTCAATAGAAAGTAAATGTTCAGAAAATAATGATGGCAACATTATTATGTTTGACACAATTGATGTATGGGTTGTTATAAGAACTGGAAGAGCCCCCCAAAAAATGATCTTTTAAATATATATGCTTCCTGTATGGAATTCCAGTTCTCTCAACTGACTTTATATTTTAAGTAAATAAATAAATAAAACAGGTAAGTAAGTTGTGTTATTAATTGCCCCTTTAGAAAGAAGAGCAATATGAATTTCTATTTTCTACTGAATATAAAATATGCTTAATAATTTTATAGACTATGTTCGATTTACTTCTTTGGTATATAATTATGCACATACACTACAAACTTAACATCATCTATTTTAAAATAAACATTTTCTTTAAACAGAATGAATTTGTGAATTTGGAAAATTAATATTAGAGGATACCAAAGACTTTGTTGTGGTTGATCATATATTCCTGAAAGAATGAAAATGTAAATTAACAGTAAATAAAATATTAGAGTAAAAGATGGTTAATCATTTTGGAAACCTATCTTTCTATTTATTATCTATCTATCCACCTGTGTACCTCATCTATTTGCATATTTGATAGATGGAAATATTTATTTATTTGTATGTTGTACTTGAGTAAATGTTAAAAAGTGACTGAGTACATTATAAGAGCAATCCAATACAATTTTATAAAGACACAAAGTATGTTGATTGTGAACATTATATAACAAAAATGTTTCTTGAAAAATTTTGTTAAGAAATAGAATGTAAAATTATATGAGAACTTGACATAAATGTATACCCAGAACTTAAGACTTAAGATTTCATGGGAAAATAAAATTGCTAGTTTACTGACGGATTTAGTTTAAGGTTTGTTTATTTGATTGGTTTTACAGTAAAACTCCTTGGCCATTGCTATATTTTGATTCAACCCTGATAAAAAAAATAATAGAGTTTATTTTTAACACATCTTTTCTGTGGTTGGATTTTGGGGATTTGGGGAGGAAAAGTCAAAGTTACGTTGAAAGAAAATACCCGATCATCTTCATAGATCTGCATGTAGGGAAACTCGGGAAGTACTATCAATGGAAACAATTACTCAAAACAAAGTTTAAATTATCTTTTGAGTGGTAGTGCTGACCTCTGAAACCATTTTTCAGTTCTCTGCTGGCACTGTTGGGTATGGTGGAATGGTCACTAGAAGGTTGATGGTTCAAACCTACTACATACTTCTAAGAAAAAGATGAGGTTGTCTGCTTTTTTAAAGATTACAACCTTGGGAACTCTATTGACAGAGGGCTATTGTGGTTTGGAGTTTAGGAGTTGACTGGCGCCACATCTTCTAAAAGCTGTTGAGGTCGTCATTAGAGCTTTGTAACAGCATTCGCTTTCTCAGTCAATTTTTCAAAGATATTTGTTTTAAGTCTCCTTAACTGCAAAGTAGTGGTGATAAATAATAGTATCTATTTCTCACCATTATAAATAATATAATCTGAATATATATATACAAATATATGAAGGTATATATGCAAATATATGAATATATATATATATATATATATATATATATATATATATATATATATATATATATATATATACACACACAAATCAACGTTGTGGCCTCTATTTTAGTTCCCATGCTGTGAATAAAATAAGTCAACTCAAGATAACTGTCTAGAAGGCTTCTTACCATCCCTCCACCTCTCACGGATTCCCTGCCTTTTAAATGTGCCCTGTTCATGCATGTGCATAGGTTGGTTGGTGATATTCCCCAACTTTTTTTTTTAACAATTTATTAGGGGCTCATACACTTCTTATCACAGTTCATACATATACATACATCAATTGTATAAAGCACATCTGTACGGTCTTTGCCCTAATCATTTTTTTCTCCTCTTTTCTTTTTTTACATTTTATTAGGGACTCATACAACTCTTATCACCATCCATACATATACATACATCAATTGTATAAAGCACATCCATACATTCCCTGCCCCAATCATTCTCAAGGCATTTGCTCTCCACTTAAGCCCCTTGCATCAGGTCCTCTTTTTTTTCCCCTCCCTCCCTTTTCCCCCCTCCCTCATGTGCCCTTGGTAATTTATACCTCGTTATTTTGTCATATCTTGCCCTATCCAGAGTCTCCCTTCCCCCCTTCTCTGCTGTCCCTCTCCCAGGGAAGAGGTCACATTTGGATCCTTGTAATCAGTTCCCCCTTTCCAACCCACTCACCCTCCACTCTCCCAGCATCGTCCCTCACACCCTTGGTCCTGAAGGTATCATCCACCCTGGATTCCCTGTACCTCCAGCCCTCATATGTACCAGTGCACAGCCTCTGTCCTATCCAGGCCTGCAAGGTAGAATTCGGATCATGGTAGTTGGGGGGAGGAAGCATCCAGGATCTGGGGGAAAGCTGTGTTCTTCATCGGTACTACCTCGCACCCTAATTAACCCATCTCCTCTCCTAAACGACTCTATGAGGGGATCTCCATTGGCCGACACTTGGGCCTTGGGTCTCCACTCTGCACTTCCCCCTTCATTTAATATCTCCACAGGGAAAGTGGGACCAGACTTCAACCCAGTGTCGCAAGGTGTGAATGCAATATCCCGGCGTGGAGGAGGGAACCAGTGGAGAGGTCTGGGAGGCTGGCCCCAGCACCATAAATTAAGTGGATTCCTGCCCCTCCCCCGAAAAGAATTTGTTCCAAAGGACGACATTGACTCTGCAGCTCCGGGAGATGGACATATCTGATCAGAGCACACGGGAGCAGACGAAGGGGCAGGAGGAGAGAGTGGAGCACAGCCTGGCCCACCAGGCCGTGATGATGATGTTCCTGAGTAGAGCAGCCAGTCCACAGAGAGAACAACATGGCTGGCCCTACTATGAGACATGATGCCCCTCAGTGACTAAGGGCGATACAGGGGACAGCACCGGAGACACAGTGTGGGAATTGCACCTGACCTGATCCCACCACACCGAGGCAAATCACTGGGGGGGTGCAGCGGAACAGCAAGGGAATGGAGTGGCAAGGTCCCCAGGGAATGCTGAAAGTGGGCTTTGGGGCCAGGGCGTGGTGCCCCAACAGACTGGACTGGAAAACACTCCTAAGGGCCAGCAAATGATCCCTGAACTAACTACAAGCTTTTCTCTTGTGAACTGTTTTGTTCTGTTCTTTGTCAGTGGTTTGTTTTTGTTGTTTTGTTGTCTGGTTGTATACTGTTGCTTTGTTTTCCTCTGTCTTGTTTTCGTGCATGTTAGTGACTCCACAGGTCTGTCTGAATAGGACAGGCTGGATGAACTATCTGGAGGAAAAACAACGGGACCGACAGTTCCGGTGGGACTTGGGGTGGGGGGGTATGGGGGGTAAGGAAGTGGTGTTAACAAACCCAGGGACAAGGGAAAAACATGGGACCCCAAAGGGTAGAGAAGGGGGAGTGGCAGGCATGGTGGGAAATGATCAAGGGTAAGGTTGCTTAGAGAAGAGGTATACTCTAGCCCAGGTGGCGATGAAGCATGGTAGTAGGGCAGGAGGAAAGTCAAGGGAGATGGAGGAAAGAGCTAGGAGTCAAAGGGCATTCATGGAGGTCTAGACAAAGACATGTACATGCAAATATATATAGGAGGATGGGGAAATAGATCTATGTGTCTATATTTATAGGTCAAGTATTAAGGTGGCGGAAGGACCTTGGGCCTCTACTCAAACACTCCCTCAATGCATGAATACCTTCTTTTATTAAATTGGAACTCTATGATGCTCACTCTCCCAACACAACGGCTGGAGCCAAAGTGGGTGAACAAGTAAATGTGGTGAAGAAAGCCGATGGTGCCCGGCTATCAAAAGAGATAGTGACTGGGTTCTTAAAGGCTTGAAGATAAACAAGCGGCCATCTAGCGCAGAAGCAACAAAGTCCACATGGAAGAACACACCAGCCTGTGTGATCGAGTGGTCCCAAAGGGATCAGTTACCAGGCATCAAAGAACAAAAAATCATATCATTGACTGCACACCTCCATGATAGGATCGCTGAAGACAAATGGGTGCATAAGCAAATGTGGTGAAGAAAGCTGATGGTTCCCGGCTATCAAAAGAGATAGTGTCTGGGGTCTTAAAGGCTTGAAGGTGAACAAGCGGCCATCAAGCTCAGAGGCAAAAAAGCCCACATGGAAGAAGCACACCAGCCAGTGCGATCACGAGGTGCCAAGGGACCAGGTATAAGGCATCATGCAAAAAAAAAACAACAACGACAAGAGAGAAGTCATATTTTGAAATCAGAATCAGTAACAGGAAAAGTGAATAAAAGAAAGAGAAGGTGATAAAGGCAAAGATGAAATGCTTCACTGAGGAACCAACTCAGGGTAAGGTTCTTTTGCCAGCCTTCAATTGATTTCAATTTTCCCTGGTTATCTCGCATTTAACTTCTCTGCTGATGGCATAGGAGCTGTAACAGTGGCTCAAACATAATGGTGGCAGTTACAAAATCTGGTGTCATTTGGGGATTTGAGAGGATTAAGAGTGTACAGGTGGAGTCTAGTCTGTCGATCGGGTCAAAGTCAATGAAGCCTCTGTGTGGGCATGGCCTTCTCCTGAGAATTCTGGGAAATCCAGTTTTCCCTCCTTGGAGGCAAGAGACACCTCTCTTTCTCTGCTCACTTCCTTGGAGACTCTGCACTGACAAAGCTGACTCCTTATGAGACATCCCTGAGGAGAAGCCACATGGACCAACCCTGATGCAGGCAGATCCCTGGACCTGGAGAAGCCATGTGGAGACTCCTGCCAGCACTGAGATGCTTACGGCACCTCTGGATCCAAAGACTTTCTACCCATTGGCTTGTGATCATCCAGCATTCTGCGTCGTTGTGTGTACCTCATAAGTCTGAAGAGGACTTTATAGATTGTTTTCAGACATAAGAGATTTTATGGGTCTCTAGTCTACCCAGACTCATGCAATGACGATAGCAAAGATGGCCCCGGACTGGGCAGGGTTTCCTTCTGTTATACACGCTGTCCCAACGAGTCGGAACTGATGAGAGCAGCAGCCAGGCTCACATACCCCTTCTCAGACTGCACTGGCAGTAAAGCTGCCCTCATGGGGCTCTTCATGACAATTTACATGGCATAGCAGGTCACAGTTCCTGGGACCTACTGCTTCACAATTGACTTACGAGTGCCCTCAGTTGTGTTCCCATTCATAGCAACCTAGGATCAACAGAAGGAAACATTGCCTGCTCCTGCCCTGTCCTCACAATTGAGGTTATCTTGAACCTACTGTGTCCGTCTCTTTGAAGGGTTTCCTATATTTCATTGGCCTTCTGCTTCACCAAGAGCTACCACATAACAGAAGGTCAGGAAAGGGTCTAATAATCACACATCCATCTGCATTTTTAACACATTTTAAACCTGACACTTTGCACTACCTGTGTGGTGCAAGATGCACAGACAAGGTCAGAGGATCACTCATATTTTTATACCCCCTCTGGAAATGCAGAGGGCTGATGATTGATCCTTTTGCCCTGCCCGCTTGTCTTTCCACCTAAATCAGCTCCAGGTGGAGGGGAAAGAGGGGTGAAGGGCCAGAGGGGTGAAACTCAAAACAGAATCATGAAATGTAAACAGCTTCCTCTGTTAATGGCCTTTAAAACCTTGTAATTGTGGCAAACTGGCAAGTAAACAGACACTTAGCCTGTCCTTTTGGGGTGTAAACAAGGGATCATTCAAGCCTTTGCTGGAAGAAGTCTTAGGGGCAGGGCTGGGAGACTCTGCAGTTCCAGGTGGCCCATCCCTTCCCAGGGTCCAGGAATGAGTGAAGGCAGGAATGAATGAATGTTCTCCTCCACTGCGTTTACCCAGGCCAGAGAACTGAGCATATAGATTTCCCAGTCTGCCCCGATAGAGATGCATCGGCTAAACAACTTTCAAATGATGTATGCTCGGCTGAGTACATTTGTATTCATCTGCACTTGCATACACAAAAATATATCAGCAAACCAGAGGCTCGATGTTTAAAATCTGCAATGACTTGGCGCTAGTTTGGCCACGGTTTATTTTCAAACATGCTGCATCTGCAGAAAGTTGGGTAATGATGATGAAAGCCTTTTCAGAATAATTACAGTCCAATCATTTCGCACCCAGTCCTTCCAAAGCTCACTGTCACTCGTTCGGCTCCTCAAAAATCGGGGCCATTGCCACAGGGAGGAAAGCACGACTATAGACACGCACTGTTGTACATTCCAACAACGAGAACTTGAATGATGAAGTGTGACAGCATCCACTGGCCTTGGCTCATCTGTGTTAATAATTGATTGTTGTAATCTGTCTTAACACCTCCCTGGCCTCTTTCCCCTGCTATTTTCTCCTTCAGGGCAAAGTGTTTTTCTGCCGCACTTGGTAGAAATTCATCTTCATAATGCCTTATTCATTTCAGGAATATCGGTTTGCACTTGGTCTCGCACATTATTTTTATTTTAAATTAGGATCTAGACGTAGTGAAGCCCCAGTTGTCTAGGCCCGCAGCTTGCCTGGAATTTTCTGTAATTTACTGTAAGGATCATCTACGTTGAGTGCCAAGGGACTCTGGTGGCCTCCCTCACTGTATTTATGCCCCGATAAATTTTTCTTGCTTTGGTGCTGGCCTTAGACTTGACCAATTATAGCAGAAAGGGTTTTGTTCAGTTACACGTGGTCCTTTCCACCCACTGACAATTTAGCTGAAACCCATCTGCCTTTCAGCTCATTGGTCTTCCATAAATGGGAGAGCAAAGCAACAGAGGACACCAATTGGACTATAGTCAGGCTTCAGGGGACACTGTGACCTTGTGAACAAATCAGCTGTTCTCTTGTTCCCTCCTACTTTTCCAGCTCCGAGTTTGATAATTCAAAGTGATGGCCACACTGAATTCACAGACACTTATAATTCGAGCTTTTATGAAGAGCGTTAACAGGTCCCAATGCAGGATAGAAATGCTCAGGATACAATTGTTCAGTTGGACCATGTTACAAGTTCTCTTGGGGTCCAAAGGGCATCCCACTCCCCTGTAAGCCTCAACCCAAAGGAACTCAGTTCAAGTACTGAGTGGATGAGAAAACTCAGTTCCCCAATTAAGATCTAGGGGCACAATATGTCCACTGAGACATAACCCAAAGGTACTCTCTGGATCAGCAAACCCAGTCCCACAAATTAAGGGCCCAAAGGCACCCTACTCTACACATCAGGCTCCTCACCCAAAGCACTCAGCTCTATTTGCTCTGAGACCTGTGAAACCCACCGCTCTGACTCCTGGCTCTGCTGTTGCTCCTTGGATGTTACAGCTGCACTCTGGATGAAGAAGTTTCACTGAGCAAGTATCTCAGGGCCCAGTGGGCACACTCCACCCCTGGCTCTTGCTGGTAATGAAATCCCGCTGCCTGTTTTTCAGAGGGCTCCTATTACATAATCAGAAACAGCAAGTACAATGTAGCCTGTTAACATTGAGTCAGGGTGAATTCTATCAGTGTCTTCCTCCACGTTCTTATCCAGACCCATGCAGGAAAAGATCTTCTAGTGGGAGTTGTAGAGACGTTTACTAAGACATAAAACAATTCACTGCCCCTGTTTCAGCCTCAGGATGAACTCATTTTAAATGTATTTGGTCAAGCCAACCAGACTGTAGTCCCATCTACATTCTCACCCGCTGGTTTATAAAACATGCCCTGAAATTTAAACCTCAAAGAGTACGCCATGCATTAGAATTAAGGAACTTTGGAAGGAGTACTAGAAATAAAAAAGAGTCTGGCCGTGAATATCACCTTCTCACCTCCTGCATCTATTAAAATATCTTGACTTTAATCCTTTCTACTTATTAATACATAAGATATATTTTAAAAGGATTTCTGTATCTTTAAAAAACAATCACCTGCCTAGGGCACAGATCCTGGTTTTATAGGCAGGATCATAACCTCTCCTTACTACATGACTTTGATGTCAGTCATAAAGGCCTTAGCCCCAAAAGACACAGCCAAGTCTAAGGGGAAAAGTAAAACCTATTTGTTGCACATACACAAAGCAGGCCCTTTGCAGTTGTCATTTGGGATCTCATAGAGTCTCGCGTGACTTCATCTTGCATTTTTCTTCTATAATATCAATTGATGAGAGAGCTCGTCCAAGGGCAGTCACCTGAAATAGCAAATATCTTATGACACTCCAGTCTTTCAGCCAGATTTATGTACCTGTATAGCATTTGACTTGGTGCACAAACTAATTTTTGCTATAGTTATATTGTTATCTTCTCATATTCTGTGTAAGCTGTTGGAGAGCAGGGACTTGCCTTTTTGTACTGCTTTCTTGCCTGGCCTAGAATACTGCCTGGTACATTTATATGATACCATTTATATGCTCATTGGTAGATTCCACTATTTACGTTTGAATGAAACACTCGTATTCCAAAAAAATCTATACAGTGATTAATAATGTGTACATTATAACACAGAGAAAAATTGTTTTAATTATCTTGAAATTTAAAAGTTTTGATATTACTATTTAGTCAATTGAACAATCAGCCAATCGCTCCGTACTGCAACTGGTTATATTTACATCAAGGATACTTGTTGGCATAGAGGTCATGCATTGACCTGTAATCCGTAAAGTCAGCAGTTTGAAATCACCAGCCACTCTGAGGGAGAAGACACATTGACAGTTATGATTTCAGAAACTCAGAAGGGAAGTTCTCTCCTGTCTTAGAGTTGCTATGAGTCAGCATGGACTCTATGGCCTTCAGTATGTTTTGCTTTATATCAAGAAAATTCAGGTGTTGAGATAAGCTTCCAAAACAACTAACTGAAAACAAACTCCAATTTCAAACAAAACAAAAACTCACTGCTATCTAGGCGATTCTGACTCATAGTGACCCTTTAGCAAAACACTGAGCTCTCAATATGGCAGCTCTCAAGGAATTGAATGCTAATAACAATGACAAACGTCAACCTAGAAGTAGATTCTTCCCTACTTGACCTTCCGATGAGACCCCAGCACCACCTGACATCTTGACTGCAACCTTATGAGACTCGAACAAATAACAGCTAGGTAAGAGGGCCCAAATCCTAACCCACAGAATCAGGGACACAATAAGTACATGCTGGTTTAAGTTCAATGCTTGTTTTATTTTTCTTAGGCAACAACAGAGAACGCAAACGATTATGGTCTATTCCCATTGCTATAATGGCAGGTCTATCACGTGTATTGAGCCTAGTGCCTGTAGAAAGAAGGGGCGAGTCACCCTGTCCCGAGCAGGGCTGCACAGTTCACTGAGCGCACTCAGGACTCGTTATAAGCATTAAGGAAACAAACACACAAATGGCCAAAAAGAAAAGATTTCTCACTGCATAGTTCCCCTCACAGGACCATTGTGCAGCTAACAAAAACATCTTCAGAGTTTGTCTTTTGTTCTCCTGAGCTTTTTCCCTCACAGGCTCCTCCTTCCTTCTCTCCCAAGTTCAGTTCCTCAGTGAGCTTTACTCATTCATAATCACATTGCGTGTCCAAGACCTTTGCAAAGTACTTAGCAGTGTGCACATTATTTAAATGAGCCTGGTCAGAATCTGGGACAATCCGTTCAAAAATCAAACGGCGTCACAAAACATAAGGTGGTAAGCCATCCCGTGTAGCTTGTTGTAGTGCAGGAGGAAAGACACGAAGGTTTCTTAGTAAGAAGAGTGGCAATACCAAGAGGGGAAGAGGAAGGTGGGGGAGAAAGGAGGAACCAATCATAAGGATCTCCATATAACCCTCTCCCTGGGGGACGGACAACAGAAAAGTGGGTGAAGAAAGATGTTGGAGAGTGTAAGACATGACAAAAATAATAATTTATAAATTATCAAGGGTTCATGAGGGCAGGAGGTGGGAAGGGAAGGGAAAAAATGAGCCGCTGATACCAAGGACTCAAGTAGAAAGAAAATGTTTTGTGAATGATGATAGCAACAAATGTACAATGGATGGATGGATGGATTGTGGTAAGAGTTGTACGAGGCCCCAATAAAATGATTTTAAAAAGAAAAAAATGGGATTCCAGACTAAGAAATCCTTACAGGTAGTTTACACTATTTTTTTATGGTTCCAGTGGATCAGAATAAACTGCATGACAAACAGTTACAATTAGTTCACATAGATAATCATTGTAAAGATCAGAATTATTAGCAGTGCTCAAAATGCCAGTTTTCTCTACAGCTATCGAACAGGGCATGTTTCATAAATTGAGACAACATTAAAAAAAGGCCAAGAACAAAAGTATGCAATTATGTCTCCACTGTTCAATCAGGTAAGCTTCTTGGGGAAAGATCTTAGTCCTAAAAAACATAAGTAAGGGGATAAGAGATGTGCAGAGTCTTAGAGATTCAGGACCATTTTAAATCCCCATGAAGACATACATAGGATAATTAGATAATTTCTGAAGGAAAACTTTATCTTACACAGGATGAAGGGATCCTTTTAAGAAGTGAAGTGAGCGCATACCGTATATTCTCAAGTATAAGCTGACCCAAGTATCAGCCGAGGCACCTTATTTTACCACAAAAACTACATTAAAAATGTGCTGAAAAACTTGGCTTATACACGAACAATAATTGGTATATAGAAATGTGAAAAGAATAAGTTTTTAATTTTCTTTTTGTTTCTGTTTTTATGAATAAATCTCTAGTAACTTCCTTTTTTGTGTTTCTTTTATAAGTCATCATTTACATAGACTTGGAGCAGATGACATATCAGAAGTCAACTAAGCCTTCCTCCTATATAAAACTGAACCAACAGAAGAAGGACGAACCAAGTGGAACAGAGGCCCATCTACCTTCAGGTCAAGGATACATACTAGAATCTAGTAACTAGAAGGACGAATCACCGATGAGATGATTCATGGATCCTTCTTTTAACTTTTGGCCTAAACTACTTCCAGTGTTTAGCAGAATCTGTTTTTTTCCGGTGCTTAGTTAAGACTTTGGGCAAGATAACTCTAAGGAGCTATAAGTTCAAGATTCCTTGTTGTCACTGCTCTCTAACTGAAAACTGATAGCATTTCTCAGGGAGAAAGGCTAGGATCCTACTCCCATAGATGTCTATAGTCTTGGACACCCCCCTCCCCCAGAAGTTCTCACCTGTCCCATAGGGTCTCCTTAAGGGGCCGTGAACACCATGGCAGTGAATGAATGAGAGAGTGAACACTTCCGAAGCTCCAGTCTTCAAGTTTTAATAAAAGAAATTTCATAAAGTTAGTTAAGATCATGCTAGTCGCTATAATAGAAAGGTTCCCAGGATCTTAGTATCTTATGGGAGGAAGATTCTTATGCATATGACAGTGTTTAAGAGTGTTTGATGGAGACATTTTCCATGTGATCCCATTAGTATGTGCTCCTGTATCTGAGACCCTGTTCTCATCTGAGGGCTGTGGAGTTCTCCGTGTCCAGCTGCTAGGATCGGACAAAGGGATGTTAGCCCTCACACCTTTTAAACACTTCAGTCAGAATGTGACATGCATCACCTCTGCTGAGACATCATTGGGGGCAGTGGATCACATGATCTGTAAGGCTAAAGAGGGGCTGACAATGTCATATAGTTTTCAGCTGAGCAGCCTGCCTATCAACACCTATCCACTCTAGGAAGGAAAAGGTAAACCACCGGTGGACAGCCACTCACCCTTCCCAGTGGAACCATTCCTTCCAGCTCTAAAGCCATGTGACTTCATTCTGCACATCTTCTATCCTGAGGGAAGCATTTAGTGCATCGCTGTTGAGCCAATGCAGGCTCATAGCTGCTCTGTAGACAGTAGAGAACTGCCCCATGGAGTTTCATCTCTCTCCCATAGAGCAGCCAGTAGCTAAACCACTGTGCAGCCTTGTTAGCTGCTAAAAATATAACTATACAATTGGAGAAATAAGGAAGATAAGAAAGGTGAATTTCAGAAAATAAATCTATGGATTCCTACCAATTGCAGATACTAAATATGTATATTTAATATCAAGCTGTCCATTGAATAGATTTTAACAGTGAGCTTTTGGACACACAAGAATAAACTTGGTAATATTACCTATGAATGAATCTCTTATTAGACTATGATGCTGGACAACTAATTAATTGCTTACTTATTATAAACATTGTACAAAGCACTGTCCTGGGTATAGTAGAAGAAAGAAGGTGGATAAAAATCCATTCCGAACCGAGTAGGTCAAGTATCTTATTAAAAAAGCAAAATAACATTTTGTGTATGAGACATATACCACACGCAAATATTTCCTTTGAGGGAGAAGTCCCAGGATAAATGTTTGAGGTAAGGGCTTAGCTAGGATTTAGAATGTTGTTTGAGAATCTGAGGTTCTCAAAGGCAATGGGTATGATTCTGCTAAATCTCAGGCCTCTGGCCTCGTAATTTACTATTTGTTCCAGATAAACCACTCCATAAAGTGGGTCTGTTTCTATTTATATTTATTTTTCCATCACAGTTGCTCAGTCTTATTGAGTTCTCTTCGGTCTGTTCACTTAACCTAACTCCTTTTCTTGAGCTTCTAAAGAAATAGAGGTTGCATTCCTTCAAGACATGCTGTTGTTAACATCGTGGTATTTACAAATGCAAATTTAATTATTCTCAAACCTCACTACTCAAAGTGGATGATCAACGCAGCCTGAAATCCAAATGACATTTTCAGTCATGCTGTTCTTTAAATGCAAGTGTGTATAGCCTAGGAAGACCTGGGACATTTGCTTGAAAGGGAAAAAAATGCAACCAGTACTAACAGTTAACAGTTTTGTAAAGAACAGATCCAGGAATTTAACACCAAAACAGTGAGAAGTCAACAAGATGAACATGTCACTCCTCTAGATGAGGAACAGTAAAGTTAACTGTCCCATCTAAAAATTCTCACCAAGACAGCAATGGTCAACACCTGAATTATAAACTTGCACAGTGACAATTTGTGATTTTCCAAGTTGAATCAGCTAAACTCAATTCTTAATCTTGGCATTTCTAAATCTGAGGGATTCTACATCTTGTAAATTCTAAACCGATCTCTTAATTTGTGAGTAATCTAAATCTCGTGGTGACTAATCTTGGAGAATTTTGTGGTTTCTAAATCTTGGTGAGGGCTTAATTGTAAGACCACATTGATAATAGATGGGAAATCAGTATATTGATCACCAAATAGCTATCTAGTTCTTATCAGTTCTCAATATGGGATTCTTGGAATGACTGAATGCACAGATGATTAGATGGATAAGTAGATGGATAAATTAATCGGTGGGTGAGTGGATTCACACAGAGTCACTCATTTTATTCTCTGATATTTTTGAACTTTTCTTTGAGATTATAACTCAACCTCACCAGGGACTGATAATTCACTCAACACCAGGATGGAATCAGTCATTAGATGATAACTACTTTCAATAAATCCTAAACCCACTTATTTTGCAGATATAAAACTAAATATCTGGGGGGAAAAACCGTTCTCTTGTGGTGAGTGCGAAGGACTAAAAAACATAAAGGTTTTCAAACGGATTTTCATTCTCTCACCTGGCAGTTTCCCTGGTCCACATACACAGTGTAAGATACCTGGCTAATGATCAGAATCACAAAGTTCTGTTCAGAGTGTCCCATTCTGATGGGACAACAAACAATTTACAGCTACACTTTATCTAAACGGTAAAACTACAATCGAGTGACGACTTTTCCATTTGTTTGGAAGTTGATTCATCAGCAGATCTCTATACAGACCAGTATTCTTCATGGATACAACACAAGACAACACTATTTTAGAAATAAGCCCTTTAGCTGATAAAGCCAAGATTCAGATCTTTCCATTTCTGAGAGATGCCGAAGGTAGTGAATTCTGACGCCTATCCTGACATTTGGGGAGATAAGCTTATCATTTTATTTGGCACTGCAACCTAGCAGGTACTGCCCTAAGAAATGACGGTTGGGAAACAAGAAAGGTAAATCTATTTGCTCGGTCTAAGCATTATTGTGCTCTGTTCCCCAGAGGATTTGCAGGTGTTAAGTCATCTGGAAAGTCTCAAAATATTGAGCACCACCTATTTCAAGGGGGATCTGTAGAATTCCCCCACAGACTGCTCACTAGTGAAATATATATAGAGAGAGACTGTTGATTTTTCTAGATGTGGGAGGGTTTTCTTTCTTGACACTTCATGCTTTTCTCTTGGCCAGAATAGATGTTGAATTTGTCTCAGCTAGTTCACATGTTCCTTATTAAATTGGCCTTTTCCAAGTTATTTGTCTCGAGTTCATCTTATCAAGCCAGTTATAATAGAGGTTTATTAAGACTGTCAATGCTGTAAACCATGCATTTGTAAAATGGGAAGGGTAATTAGACTCACCTCATGCATTGGTGGTCTCATATTGCAAGCAACATCTCCTCCCCGTGTCTGGCAAATAGTAAGCTCTCAAGATATGAGAAGAACTAACAATAGGAATAAGATTCATTGTCACTAGCATCACCTCTATGCTCTGAACACCAACAGCTTCCCGAGTTCAAAACTATTCCATCATATCTTCTCTAACTTAGAAAGACAGAAGTAGAAACTTTCTTTGAGGAAAAAAAAAATGGCGTGAAAGTATAAATATTCACTGATTTAAAACATGTCATCCTTTATGTTTGTGTGTTGATGATAGAATTAATAAAAATAGTAAATAATATTTCAACAAATATCCATAATTTTTATTTACTAAAATTAAAAGTTATTTATTAAAGTTATTCTTTCAGTGTAGTTCCTCAGCTTCTGTGTGATTCCTAGTCATGAAATACATGAATGTAATACACATTGCGATGTATGTACTTGTGTCACTCATAGAGTCTGCTTTTATGCCCTGATTTATTATGATTATTAAGTGAAAACCTATATTACTATAACCTATGATATATACTTTATTACTATGAACAATAGGCCTGTATTTTGAGAATAATGATTGTGATTTACATCATCAAAAATACATATACAGTTTGGAAAGCTAAAACATAAGAAACTATTTAGACATCATTACCAATATTGAAACTTTCAAGATGCAAAAACGCCAAGAAACACAGCTTTGATAGTAAAATAACGCAGGTTCATGAAGGGTGAGGTGATGAAACTACTGCAATCCACTCCTAATGCCACGGAGTCATTTCTGACCCATAGCAACCCACACCAGAGTTGGGCGGGCTCATACAGTTTCCATGGCTGCAAAACTTTCTAGAAGGAGACCACTGTGTCTTTCCCTGGAAGAATGCATGGTGGGTTTGAGCATGTCTCCAAAAGTTAGAAGCCAAGGAAAGCTCCTCTGTGCCAGCAGAATTGATCTGAAGTCATGGGAGGAGACACAGAACATAAACACATGTCGAACGTTTGTCTGTTTGAAAGGTATTCTGTTTTTAAAGTGACCTTTCCAATGTTTAGTGGAACATTCACAAAGTCGGCGACTCAAGCTGACCAATCTCTGTATGGGAAAGTGGTATCACTGTCAGGCCCATAACGCTGTACAATCTTAGAAATCCTACAATGGGTTGCTATGAGTCAGAATTCGTGGGTTTCATTAAATTTTGGATTACTAGCTACTGATATATTGGAGAAGGTTATAATTTCACCAATGCAATTAAAGTTCTAGGGGAAAAATCATCAGAAGACAGACCTTCAGCTCAAAATCTTACATAAGTATAAGGAGTAGAAGCAGGCGCCCTAGAATCTCTGTTGTTAGGATTGAATTGTGTACCTACAAACGGTACATTGAAGACCTATCCTATCTACCTATTAGTGTCACATTGCTTGGAAAAATGAGGTCTTTGTGAAATAAGTGACACTAGGCCAAATTTCTTGTGAATGGGGTCTTATAAAAGGGAGACCAGAGATGGACCCAGGGAGACACAAAGGAATGCCAAGGTTGCTGATAGCCACAAAATCAGGAGAGAGACACAGAATAGTTCCTCTCTTAGAATCCTGAGGATGGGGAATTGGAAATAGATGATAAACAGACTTGGGCTTCTAGCCTCCAGAACCATGAGGGAAATACATACTGTATATACTCATGTATAAGCCAAGTTTTTCAGCACATTTTAATATGTCCAGCACAGTATTTAATAAAGAATGCAGTTTTTGTGGTAAAATTAGGTGCCTTGGCTGATATTTGGGTCAGCTTATACTCGAGTATATACGATATCTGTTTCTTAAAACCTTCTCCTCTACTTTGGGAATCTTTGTTACAGCAAGGAGCCTCAGTGGTGTAGTGATTATGTGTTGGGCTGGATCTGTCCACGTGGTTGGCAGTTCAAAACCACTAGCATCTCCGAGGGAGAAAGCTGTCAACCCTGACAGCCTCCGAAACCCAAAATGGGTGGCAAGGAGTCAGCATTGACTCCATGGCAGTGAGTTTGGTGTTTGGTTTATATTTCACTCAGCAGTTACTTCTGCACTGAGTAACATCTGCAATGCCAAGCGCTGTTTTCATAATTTAATCCATACACCAAAATGTTGCTGAAAGTGTAAGTTAATAGCACTTTTCACTTAATGAGGAATTACCTGTTGATAAGTTCACTAAAGAAACAAATGTCTATTGATTATAGATTTGAGTCCTTGCAAAGCACCTTGCAAAGCACAGTGATATAACAACTACAGCAGCTTCCACCGTATCTGTTCAAGTTCAATAGTTCTTTTAAAATAATGTGGCTTATGTATTAAGTCATTTAGCAATTTCGGTTATAAAAAAATCAACAGATACGTTATTCCAGAATTTGTTCTATGGCTAAATCATGCTCCCCCAAATGTAGATATTTTCTTCCTTCTTCAGTAGAGCTTAAATTCCGAGTACCTTGCTGCAAAAGGTTGTGGATGACAGTGAAAACTCAAAATCCATTTTCAAAGACCCCAGGTGAATTAAATCTCCCTGAACCCCCCCCCCCTCCCGAGCATTAATTAACTGGACTTGAAAACAGTATTGCCCTCAGGCAGAGTGCATTGGAAACCAAATTTCTTCCACTCCTCTCCAGCCTGGCCTGGGAAGGGCAAGTCTCCCTTCTGGGCTTGTCTCGGGAGTGCCCTGGGTGAATAGTACTAGGCTTCCTAAGACACTGGCGTTCTAAAGCATATGGACTCCCAGAGTCATGAGTCATACTCTCTATGCTGTACCCCAAAATGTGTTGGTTTGAGGCCCTGGGCCAATCTTGCAAACTCTTCTATCTAATGTAGTATAAGGACAGCTCCTCTTTTTATAGCAGCGGTTCTCAACCTGTGGGTTATGATCCCTTTGGGGATTGAATAACCCTTTCACAGGGATTGCCTAAGACCATCAGAAAATACATACATATTTCACAATATGGGATTACATACTGTTTTGTGATTAATCACTATGCTTTAACTATGTTTAAATATGTTAAATTTCTAACAATGGTGATTCATAACAGTAGCAAAATGACAGTGATGAAGTAGCAATGAAAATAATTTTATGGTTCGGGGTCACCACCACATAAGAAACTGTTTGAAAGTGTCACGGCTTTGGCAAGGTTGAGAACCACTGTCCTATATATAGTCTTACCTATAATTGTGATCTACAACTAACCTAGGATTAATGACAGTTTCTTTTGTTCCCTAGGAGCCCTGGTGACACAGTTTATATATTGGGCTGTGATCCAGAAGGTCAACAGTTCAAATCCGCTAGCTTCCCGGTGGGAGAATGACTGACTGGTCTTACAGGGTCACTATGAGTCCTCATTGAGTCAATGGCAGTGAGTTTGGATTTTGGCTCTTTGAGTCTTTTGTTCCATGCCTTATTTAACCAGGTTCTCAACTGTATATCCTTGGGTGCCATTTTGCCATTTTGCCAATAAAGGTTTCCATGATCTGGATGATGGATCTTTGTCTTGTTCTGTCCTGTTTAAGACTGAATAAACATTCTCCTTAAACTATAATTTTGGGGCAACATTTGGACCGTAAAACACGTCAGAACTAGAAAATGGCTACAGCCGATCCAAGCTCCGCATCTTCGCAATACAATGTTCCCTAACCGGAATGGGTAGTAAGTGAGGAAAACCTTTCTCATCAACTGTCCTACATCTTATGGGCCAGAATGTCATTTGTGCCAAAATGGAGCAGTGAGGGAGTCAAAGGAGTTGACCGAAAGGCTGACAAGGTTAGCCACCAGAGCAGACGGCAGGCTCTGCAGCCAAGCGAGAGGCAGCTGGCAATGACTGTAGGGTGAGCCACTAAATTGGCATTGATGTAATCCCTCACTAGTTAGGTTTACAGATTAAGCACGTAGGACATGCCAGGAACATTTTCCCATGTAAGATGTTATCTCAAGAGATAAAGGTAAATAGCTCTCTGTGGGCTACAAAAATGAGTTTGAATTGCATCCTGGGTATAGCAGGGATCCTTTCGATGGGTTTATTGAGCATCCACTTTGGCTTAAATGTATGCTCAAATTTTCACTTAGAGTGTAATATGCAATATCTAATGATGTCCCAGTGAACTCATCTTTCCACCCTCTCTCTCCCTGCCTTAGGAAGCTCCAGTCACGCTAGCTTTTCTTGCCACACCTAGATCATGCCACGTCAGTCATACGTACAGAAAGGCCTTACTCGCTGGAGCTGCTCCCTGCAAGGCCTTTCTTAAGGAGCCTTGGCGATGTAGTGGGGTACACTTCAACCAGGACAGCCCTCTGAACCGACCAGCTGCTCCATGGGGTCAAGCTGAGGCTTTCAGCTCCCCATGAAGATTGCCAGTTTCAGAAAGCCCCGGGGGGCTGTTTTCCTCTGTTCTGTAGGATCTCTATGAGTTGCAATGATTTCAATAACAGCCAATTGGGTTTTGACTTTGCTCCTTAGAATTCTGATCTCGGCTACAAAGTCTCTTCTTGGAGCTGGCTCTTTGAGGACTCACGGTAAGCCATTGCTCACCTCTGACCACTGTTCACATGTTCAAGATCCAAGCTCCATGACTGCTCAAGAGGACACAGGTGATGCGGCTGAACCTTCTCACTTATTTCAGATGCCGGTTACTTTGGTGAAAGCTGATATAGAAATCCATGCTCTCTCTATCCCTTAATCCACTATACTTTCTTCATCGACTTCTCACTTCTGACAATCCGCAATGTATTTGCTCCATTCTTTGACACGGCCTCACCGCTTAGAACAGTAGCTTTGCACAATTAGGGAAACAGTAAGTTTTGTTTGTGGTGGTGCCCGTGGTTGCTAGAACCCCAATAACACAGAGTAGGGAAGCTATTTTTGAAGGACCTGCTACATGAATCAATCAACCTAAAATGTGTTAAAATTAAAGATAAATTAATGAGGTAGGAATAAAAGGACATTCCATTTATAGTCTACCAATGCTATCTGCAGGTGTGTAAATTCAAGTAATTTACGTCTGGTTGATGCACCTGGCCACCTGTGGGCTTTATCTCATCCTGCACAGTCCTTACTGCTGCCCTGACCATACCTTCTCATATTTTGCTTTTTCCAGGTAGTGTTCAACTAACTTGTTTTGAGGGGGGGGGGCGGATGTTTTTTTTTTTTCACATTTCTAGTCACCACCAAATATCTGTACCTGATTTGAAATATGGCTTACAGTACAGACCAGATGACATTGTGAAATAGTTCTCTGGAAGAGCGTGCCCCCAGTCCTCCTGGATCTCAAACTGCCCCTTTCTTTCATCCCTGGCCCCCAATATTTGATCACTTGGACACTCCTAAACTTTTCAAACCCTAATATTTTTGCAAGTGGTTAATTGTTAGGTGTGTCAGTATTAACGTTCTAATTTGAGCAATTTTATTCATAAACTGTTACCCTAGAGTAACCAGAGGTACCAAAAGAGAAAAGGATGCTGAAGACGTCCAGTGGGAGGTGCCATTCTGAAGGGATGGAAGGATACGAGGTATTGAAAGCACTTCAGGACTTATTGTCAGATGGAAACCAGGTGTGTCCCTGCTACAATTTTTCTAGTACGCAGGTGGTTAATTCTCAGTTTGTGCACTACCTTCAGGCATGCTGCAAGGGGAACCGAGAAAAAATGATGGGAGAGACAGGACTATGAGAGTCTACTCTGTCTCCTTGCCAATACAGTGTGTCCCCATTAAGTCAAACTTCTCCTTTCTCAAAATCTACCTCCTGCTAGGTCTGCATGGTGGGGTGAAAAGTTTAAATATCTCTAAGACAAAGGGAGGCTCCAAAGGTTTGATGTGCGCAGAGTAAGAATCCATTTAAAGAAACCGAACAGCAGCGGAAAGAACTGAGAAGGTGCCTCCTGTTTGAAACCTTGAATCAGAAAGGGTTCCCTAAACCCAATCCCAACGTGACACCTAGTGGCGACTCTGCGCTTAACCCTTCAGGTGCTGCTAGAGTTAGCCTCCCTACAAGGTTTGCAAAACCCTATTCCTAGTTAGCTCCAATTTCCCTTCTGTGGGAGACAAAGTCATTTCCTCTATGGGAAAAGTTGGTTATTAGAAAGGGATCGTTAGAGGAAAATGCTAAACCATAGTTTTGAAGAACCATTTTCTCAATCTGAACCCTCTCCTCCTGCACGCCTCTGCAGACATTTTCCTATCACCAATGAACCATCTAGAAATAATGAAAATGGAAAGATACAATGACCTTTCTTTGATGTTCTTATAAATAATAATCTTGCCACTTTAGGAGGTGATTTGATAAAGCTCTCAGGAGATTAAACATTCATTTCCTTTGAAAGATTTTAGCATGTGGAAGCTTTCTAGCAAAACAGTTTGGCCAAAGACTTTTAATAGAAAACGAGCCATGTTGGTTTTGTTGATCTGTTTGTTTGCTGTGCATTTGTCTTGTTTCTTGATACTGATTTATTTTTTTCAGGTACTCACAATGTTTTCAGCTGCTCCATTTCATTGCTCTCTCTCTTCAGCAACTTGGTTGTAGTTTATAGGTCAAGGTGGAAGTGAAACGTAGCTTTCTTACCTGTCCCTCTCTGGAGCATCCTTTGCCCACCCTTTGTGCTTCATTTTCTTGTTCCCACCTACAGTTTGCTATATCCTCTAGAGTATATTCGCTCTTCCCTGAATGGATGCCGTCCAGTACTTCATCCTCTCTCTGTCTTCTAAGCTGACTAACTGGTTAGTATGAACAGGGGAATGAGATGGCACCCAATGCTAATTCAGGAACAAAAAGGCTGGTCCAGACTGACCTTCTGTTGATGCTACCTGACTGAACTGTTTTGTTTGATGCTTGGAGCGGTACTAGAGAAAATTGTGGGAATGATTTTAATTTCTCATCATTTATGGGTGGTCCATCTATATAAAAGCTGCCTCTCTCATCATTTAATTGAAGCTCTGGTGGTTTTGTTGGTTATGCACTGGGCTGCTCACCTCAAGGTCAGCAATTCAAAATTACCAGCTGCTCTTCAGGGGAAAGATGTGGCTTTCTGTTCTCATGAATGCTTTCAGTTTTGGAAATCATAAAGAGCCATTCTACTCTGCCCAATGGGGTTGTTCTGAAAGGGTATGGCACTTGATGTCAGGGGTATTTTTGTTTAGTTTGGTTCATATGTTAAGGAGTTAATTTTGCTGTTTCCTCTAAATTATAATCTTGAGATTTTTCTGTCGTTCATATCTTTTTCTTTTTTTTGCTTTTAGTTGTGGTTCGCAATTTTCTAGTTGGCCACCAACACACATTGACCCCATGTTGCATGGAACCAAATCTCAGTCAGTCCTGTGCTGTTACCAGGATTGGTGTATAACTGTTTAATAATCTGCAGCATTTTCATTGGCTAATTTTCAGAAATAGGTGACTAGGCCTTTGCTCCTAGTCTGTCAATTTGGAAGCTCCACAGGAACGTAGATCACATCAGAGCAATATGCACTCCTCTACTCATGGATGGTGGACACACATCAAGTGCAGTGGTCAAGAATAGATGTTACCGCAGAACAAGAAGTACGTCCTTCTTTTTATTAAAACAAAGAACACTTACCCACCTGCCACCAATAATGGCCATTGTTGATTCTGACTCATGCCATTTATTGTCGTCTAAAGAGTCGCTATGAGATGGGATTGATGGCAGCAGATTTTGGCTTGCCTATGTACCAAAGTTAGCACTAACTAGGTCCAGGGACCACCTTAATGCTCTTTAGTCTATAAATGGCAGAATGGAATAGGAAGTGTTTGGGCTTCAAAACCAAAGTCCTTTTCATATGCTACTCTTTAAACACAGGAATTGAAAGTGGAAACTGGTCTAAAGGAAAATATCCCCCATTCGCCAAAATGTGCTAATACACCAAGTCATCAATTCATACCCACTATACTTGTCTATGAAAAATAATGAGGCGTTAGACTTTGAGTCCATGTCTTAGAAATTCTGCATTAAACCAATTGCCTTTATTAGTTTTCTGGGTGTGCTCATTCAACACAGAGGCCATATGTTTTCAGGAAGCCTTCAGCTCAGACCCCTTCTACTGTTTCATCTAGGTCCTGCTTTGTTGAAGATGAGAGCTATCGATGCATGACCACTTGGACAGGCAAAAGTGGTGGTTCCCTCTAAACATCTTTTAATCTGAGAAGAGTGTGTACTTGAGATCCTGGGACAAAAATCTGGAGTCATTTTAATCTATACCACTTAGTTTTGCAAATCTCATTGAGAAAAAAAAAAGAATTGTTTTTGTAACAAGGACTCAAACACTGGACAGGTTTAGATGTTGAATTGCAATGTTCCCCTTCCCCCACCCCCTACAAGAATGCACTTCCCGATCTAGTCAACTGTTACTCATGGCACAGGGAGCCTATAGGGCAGAGTAGAACTGTTTGTTTCTGAGACTGTCGTTATGGAAGTAGAAAGCCTCATTTTTCACCTAAGGGGTGGCTTGTAATTTTGAACTGCTGGCCTTGCAATTAGCAGCCCAACTCATAACCCATTATGTTGCCAGGTCACCCTGGGGTTATGATTTCAACTTTAAAATTGGACTTGTAGGAAAAAAAATTTAAATCCCACTGCCATTCTGCTCACTCCTACTCAGCGCAACCTTATCTATGGTTTTCACCACGTTGTTGTTGTTTTCTCTGTGTCTTCGGTCTGTTTGTTTGTTTGCTTTACTTGCTCTCTGTGAGAAACACATACATGTAATTGTTGGATCAGAATGAGTCCTCACATCTTTTTTTTCCTTTTACAAAGGATGGATGGAAAAACTAAAATAGGTCCTCTCCAGAGAATGTGTTTAAGTGTCCAGCTGGTGGAGACAGGAAAAGCAATTTCAGTGAGACAAGAGCCGTCAGTAACAGATTTGGAGGGAAAGTATCATCCTTCCACTCTAGAAATAGAAGTGCCATGCTACAGATTGAAAATAAGATTATCCACAGAGGCATTTTACTGAGAAATGAGAGGAAATGATGGAAGATACGAAGCCAAGGTGGCACTTCTATGGGTAGCGAAGTAACCTACCGGAACCAGAGGTGAGCTGGCTAGGCCCCAGATTCAATCTGAACAGTGAACAGGCAAGGCATGATTGGGACAGAGGTAGCTTGGACACTGAAATCCTGCAGCAGCCCCGTTCTAGCGTGCCAAAGCCAGATAACCCCAGACATTGAACATAACCGAGAATCAGCTTGTATTTATTTATGTTTGGGGGCATACATGATTGTGAGAAATAGCATAGAGGTGACCATATCTCTGCTCTTCTGACTTTCCTGTTGTTCAAGGCAGGGTCAAGGCAGGATCTTTGCTCTCCCGACACCAGGCGCTCTTCTCAGCCTATATTTCTGCTGGCTATGATGATTCTGTGCGATGCCGCACAGAACCCCCCGACAATATTCACAATTGAAGGTGTTTATTAGGAAGCTAACATGTTACCACAAGCCAGGATCAATAGCTAGTAAGGATAGTTAGTCACTGGTCCACAGCAACGCCTCTCCTCGGCCAGCAGCCAAGTCTCTCTCCAGTCCTCAGCCTCTCAGCCATGTGGGTCCTTAAGGACCCAATATACAACGGAACAAAATACAGCATGGTCCTCTGCAACCCCACAATTGTGCTTAGGTTGAGCCCGCTGTTGTGACGTCTGTGTCAATCCATCTTGCTGAGGGTCCTTCTCCTTGTGTTGTTGCCCCTCTGATGGTCCATTTCCAGGGAGTGGTCTCTCTTGAGAACAAGGCCAAGTATGTACGATCAAGTCTCATCCTCCTTGGTTCTCAGAAGCATTGTGGCTGTATTCTTCCACTACAGGTTTATTTGTTCTTTGAGAACACTAGAAACTGGGAGATCCATTGAGAGGCTTCTGAAACCCTCAAGACAAGCAGCGATGGTGGTTTCATCTCAGTCTAAGGCAAGGGCAGGGGAAATCCACTCTCTTTAGCCAAGGCGCACATGCAGCGAACATGTGAGGGTGACAGTGCCTTGGGGTTCTTGGGTGATAACATGGTGAAGGTGTTCCGCTGTTAGATGGGAGCGCACTCAGAGATCCTCTGGAAAGCCTGGGGATCAACCCCTGAAAGAGCAGCCATTGAAAACCTTCAGGAGCACAAGTCTCACACACCTGGAGTCAGTTGTGAGGGCATTGGTGGCTTGCACTAGAGATGAGATAACAAAGGCTGCCAACGATTGCTACCTCCAATTACTCAGCATCTCAGTGACTACCAGTAGCCCTGGCAGCATAATGGATTATGTGTTGAGCTGGGTTGGGTTGGGTTCTTTGGTTCTCAGTGATATGGTCAGGACTCAAACCCAGACTAGTGAAGCCTGGAAGCGAGTATTCCTTCCAGGAGACTCCCAGCCTGGTGCTTCCTTATAAGCTTTAGCAAAGTACCCTTAGTATCGGAGGGAAGCTTGCTATGCACTGGGCAGTATTTGTAGGGTGGTGTCATGCATGTGCAAGCTTTATTTTCACAGCAACTCTATGAAGTACATGCTATTATTATCTTCATCTCCGAGACGAGTAATCCGAGACCCAGGGAAAGTGAGCGAGCCATTGTCAAAGACAACATTTCAAACCCAATAGGTTAGCTCCCGAGTCCTGCTTAGTGTTCAACACCAAACGAATTCAGAATTAAGCTCCTTAGCTAGCCAGTCTTTCCAAGCTGAATCGGGTTACTGTGTACATCACATATACCCAGGAAAACAGCCACTGTAACCTCTTCAAATTTTCAATTAAAATAAGGATTTACACAAGACAGGCCAAATAGAGAGAAAAAGCTTTTTATGGCAATTTTGTCAAAATGCAAAAGATTAGACAGGCAGGCCTCCCCCACACTTCGGAAGAGAATAATGGAACTCTGCAAAGAGAAAGAAAAGGGAAGATTTATCTTTTCACTATTCGCAGTTCCCCAAATCAACATTTCCACCAGGTGAGCTTTTTCTAATATAATCATAAAAGGAGACAGATTGAAATGCCAAACTGAATTGTGCAGTATTTGGGTGGGGGGAGGGGCGGGGCAGGGAAGCCGTTTCTCACAGGCGGCCTCAACTCAAATACAGCATTTGTTCAATATCTTCTGAAAATGTTCAAGTCGCATTTGCAGAGTCCAGGGAAAGTCAAATATTCGAACAGAATGAGAGGGTTGGGGAGCACGAAACGGGCCTTCTCAAGTCTATGCTGGGATGGTGTTAACAGCCTCTCATGGCTCAGAAATCACCTTGAACGGCCTCAACTTCGACCATGGGCCTTCCCGGTGTTTCTGCTTTAACCTGAACCACTTGAGCATCAATGACACTTCTGTGTCCCTGTGCCCTTTGATTATCCCAATCTCCTGGAAACACATCGGGTTGTGATCTAAAAAGGCAGCAGTTTGAAACCACCACAGGAGAAAGATACTCTCTACTCCTATCTAGAGTTACCGCTTTGGAACACCCCCCGCCCCCCCCCCACGAAGCTCCACCCTGTCCTACAGGGTCGCTATGAGTCAGCATCTATGGCAGTGAGTTTGCTTTTCTGACCAATTTCCCTACAATACTATGTAAAATTCAGCTGAAATAGACTGATGAATCCCTTGCTCCAACATGTTATACAATTAGCAGAGAAATGATAAAGGGCTTTCTTTAAAGGTACCTTTCTTTAAAGGTGGAATTGAACCATTGGCAACTGTTACCAATTGTGCCACCTGCTCCAAAGTAACCAAAAAAACAAACTTACTGGTGTGGAGCCCTAGGGAACCCCTGTGGTTTCTGAAAGGAACTGCTTACAGGGTTAGAAAGCCCAGCCTTTCTCCAGAAATGTTGCACCTGCTTTTGAACTGCTAACCCTGTGGAACACAGCCAAATGCTTATCTACTACGGCCCCAGGGCTCCTTGCTCCAAAGTATGAGGGGCTTAATCTATCAGCGAGAGGAAATAGAAATTGACAATCAATTGATTTCTTTAACGACTCTAACTTCTCGCACCAAACTCACTGCCATTGAGTAGATTCTGACTCAGAGCAAGGGCAGAACTTCAGCTGGGTATCTCTGCGACCACACCTCTTTAATGGAATAGGAAGACCCATCTTTCTCTAGAGGAGCTACTGGTGGCTTCGAACTGCTGACCTCACAGTTATCCCAATACATAAGCACTGTACCACCAGTGCCCCTCCTACTACTGCCTCTAATTTTGGACACTTAGAGAATCAGCATTTAATACTCATCAAAACAGATTACCATCTTAATTTTTCTTAGGATTGTTGAGTAACTAGCCTGAAACCAGGGAGCCAGAAGTCATCTGATTCTAGAACTTTGTTTTGCATAAAGTTTAAGTTCTAGAGCACTTCATTTGTGGAAGGCTCCATTTGAAGTCTTGGCATAATTGAAGCTTCCATTTGAGTCCATTCAAACCAGCTATGTGAAAATCGTCACCCTTCGGGCAGAGCGTGTTTGAAAATAGATTACAATTCAACCACCCCAGCCAACCCTGGAGAAGCAGTCTTGTCCTCAGGGAACTTTCCTGGGTATGCCTTCATGAATGTTCAAAGTATGTCTTCTAAAATCAGGGATACAAGGCCATATAGGACTCAGGGCTGGATGTGGCTCAGGACCACACAGTCTTGTGTCATATTCACACCCTACTCGGACATGTGGTTGAAGGGCCCCAGACTCCATCTTGTAAACTAAATCTTCAAACTCTCAATTGTTTAAAAATCTCAGGCACGCTCCTTTCCTGGTCTGTTGTAGTACCATCTGCAACAGTGATGCATCGATCTGCAGCCAACCATGATTTTGTGGTGGTTTCCTGTGTTTCCTAGTATTTATAATTAGCCACATGGCTGTGAATCCCTTGGACGCCATTATGGCCTCTCGCTGATGGTTTCCCTAATATGAGTGACTTGCCTTTGCCTAGTCCATGTCCTCTTAAAGTGGAATATAGTAATAAGTGGTTCTCAAAAATATGCTTGAAATTGGGGCCTTTTATTCTATTAGCACTTCTTATACATCTAAGGTATGTTAATAGTCCATGATGCTTCTATTATTCAATATTGAATCCCAAATATAGAATAATGAACCATTCCCTGGACAAGATGGATTATCACAGCGACTGAAACAATGGGCTCAAACATGACAAATGGGAAGACACTGCAGGACCGGGCAGTGTTTCACTCTGGGGGGGAAAGGGTTACTATGGGTCAGAACTGCCTTGGAATTACTGAAGAGTAGCATCAAAGTAGATAAACAGACCTTTAAGGACTTCAGTCTATGATTTTCCAATCTCAGATGGCAATTAATATAGGGAGTTTTTAAAAGTCTAGATTCCTAGGTTCTGATTTAGTGGGCTTGTGTAGGACATGAGCATCAGTATTTTTAATGCCTCTTGCTTTTCCCACAAATGATTTCAAGCTTCAAGAAGATAGAATACAGCAGATCTCTTAGTGTCATCCAAATTTTAATCACCTTGTGGTGGGCTGATTCCTAGTCCCTGAAGGTGAATAGGAAGTTCGAGGGCCAGGAGCTAATGGCAGCCCTTTCTCTGTCTTAAGAA
Organism: Tenrec ecaudatus; assembly: GCF_050624435.1. NCBI lineage: Eukaryota > Metazoa > Chordata > Mammalia > Afrosoricida > Tenrecidae > Tenrec > Tenrec ecaudatus. Next base: position 29,532,300 of record NC_134533.1, on the reverse strand, counting down.
CGACAGCCTCAGAACAGAGTCTAGATGGAGACTTTGGAGATTGGGAAGAGAATTAAACTTTATCATGTAGAGTGTGTACATCTCAAAGATAGTGATGAGGCTTAGCTGGAAAGGGCTGGACCTGGTGTTCTTATAATTGTTTCTCAGAAAATTCTTAGAAAATTCTACATTACAGAATTCATAGAAGACTGTGGTTTTCCCTGACTTTCATCTCCTGCTGGATGTTATATGGTTTAAAAAACCTCTGCAGTTACTAGGAGGCAAACTACTGTTTATCTTTATATTTGCTAATGTGATATATGACCAAAACTTTGGGGAATAGAAGATTGATGAGATTATAAATGAGGAAGAATTCATTCTAAATGAAGAAGAATTCATATCCCTCCTGGCTTCAAGAAGAATATTGAAAATGTGAAGAAAGCCCAGTGTTAGTTTCTACAACATTTTTATTCTAATCAAAATGATTTGGGGTTTTCCAAATCTGGCTAAAGAGTGAGCTGTAGTTTTTGGAAACAAACCTGCATAAATTAAAGATGTGTGTGATCACATCGTTAAGAAATTAATTAAAGATAGCAATAGAGTTATGATTTACTTTTCACCACACAATAAAGTTGAATATTTCCCCAACATTATGAAAAAATATAGAATATATGATCTCAAGCAAAATATAAGCTTTAAATATGTTGTGTTGAATTCAAAATCCTAATTGGGCTAGGGTCTATGGCCTGCGGCATTTAGTTTTCCTATATGAGTATGGAGAGAATAATGTATTGGAGGTGGTTTTATTTGCTGTCAAGATGGAACCAATTCAACAACCCTAACTAAAATAGAATAGAGCCTTGCCCAATCCTATAGCATCTTTACAATCGTTGCTCTCTTGTTGACCATTGTTTCAACGACTGGGACTATTCTATTTCACTCAGGGTCATCCTCTTCCTCACCCACCCTCTATTTTACCAAGCAGGATGCTGACACATTCTTCTTTTGGTGACACCCAAAGTACCTGAGATAAGTCTCACCAGCCTCATTTCTTAGAAGTATCCTGGGAGTAATTATTTTGAGGTAGATTTCTCATGCCCTGCACGCCACCCCACCCCCAGAAGTCCATGATATATTGAATATTATTAACCAACACCCAAATTCTAAGGCATCACATCTTCAGAATACCTCCTAAGGTTTCTTTGGAATGTGTAAACAGCTCTGAAATTTCTGGAATGGTGCCCCAATAGGGGCTTCCTTAATGCTATTTGATTTTCTTACTTTCTTTCCCAAATTGGTTCTATTATTCGGGACTTGAAAAGTTAAATCAACCCGAGTCTCAGTTCCCGTACATTATAAACTACATTATATAAGCAATCGGATTATAAGGGGGTATATGTTAATTACTCTGTGAAATGACTTGCTAACATATTAAGTCCTATGATAATATTTGTTTGTTGTAGAAAAAAAATCCTATGCAGGAAATGGGCATCCATAATCATCCAGAATCTTTTCTCATATAAACATCTCCCTTTTTATAAATAGCTGTGTGACTGAGAAGATGAAAACTGACAGAGAAAGTGTTAGCACACTTGTTTTAATTTATTCAAGCATCCATCACAAACCAACAGGTCACATAACTGTATGTCTAAATCTGGTCGCTGAATCTTCTCTGGCACATAGTGAATGTGTCACACACAGCAAACGCTTCAGTGCTACAAATTCAGAGGGCTCACAGTACTTCTTTGCGTGACAAAGTTGTTAGCTTTCAAAGTAGTAAAAGATTAAATCAGAACAGACTTTGAATGTTAGAGAGTTAATACATCCATGCATGCTATTACAATGAAATGCAGTATAAATATACACTTCCGGACACACACCCTTCACATTTCTCTTCCCTTTGCATTACTGAAGCACTATCCCAACAGCCTTAATGAAAGCAGACATAGACTGAATTAGATTCTTTTAAAACTGGAACAATCACACATCAACCTGCATTAAGTCCCATCCCTGTAGATGTAACATGCAATATAGAACCCTGCAAGTACATGTTGACCTCCATTTGTTATTCTCATTCTTTCACTCAGCTATAAATTTGATTTGGCCTCATTATAATATCCTTAAGTGTATACAATCTTGCATTAGTAAAAAGACACATGAAGCTTTTAAACTAAACTGTTCTCCCACTTTTCATCCTGGACTGGAGGAGTTTATGGTCTACAAGTCTGTGAATTACCTGCCTGTCACCTTTAGCAAAGTAAATCCTTGAAACTCCGTTTTCAATGAGAACGAATGGGTTTCCATCCTTTCCTCCAACTAAAGAATACAAGAAGCATGTCTTCAATCACTGTTGCCTGGTTACTTCCATGGTCAGCTACAGCTTCAGCAGATGATATGAGGAGAGGAGAACTTCTTGGCTTACTGGTAAAGCAGAGGGGCATCGGGAAAAGAGGAAGGCCCTCTGTGATAGTTACACTTGAGAGGATTAAAAGTGAAGGGGTGGGGTCTAGACTGTCAATCAAGATATAGCCAATAAGGCCTCTGTGTGGGCATGGCCTTTTCCTGAGAATTCTGGGAACTCCTGTATTTTCTCCTGGGAAGTGGGGACATTTCTCTTTCTCTGCTCACTTCCTGCGAGACATCCCTGAGGAGAAGCCACATGGACCTACCCTGATGTAGCCCTGGGAGCTGGAGAAGCCACTTAGAGACCCCTGCCAGTGCTGAGATGCCCTCATCGCCACTGGATCCAGAAGACTTTCCACCCACTGGCCTGTGATCTTTCTGCATTTGGCATCATTGTATGTGTTTTGTGAGTATGAAGATGATTGGCTTTGGACATATGAGCTAATATCAGACTTATGGACTTGATTTGGACTGGGGTATGATGTTTTCTTAATGCACAATTACCCTTTATATAAAACTCGCTCTTATATACACTTGTGTATCTATGTATTTGTTTGGCTAATCAACCCAGACTAACACACCTTCTAAGAGACAGATTGACAGTGGCTGAAACAATGGACTCAATCATAGGAGCAATTGCATAATGTTACTATGGGTTGGAATCGATTCGATAGCCCCTAACAACCACAACAGACCTTATCAAGTTCACAGTCTGTCATTAATTATTTCTGGAGTATACTTCCAGGCCCAGGAAGAGTAACAACTAAAAACAAGTGTATATCAATAAATATAAACATATTACCTAACTTCAAAAGAATATATATTTGATATTTAAATTTACAATAGTGGATAATTGACAACCATCTACCTGTGAATTGGAGAAACAGTGGATTATAATGTTGATTTCTTTTTAACTCAGCATGTTTGTTCTCTGGGTTCATCCATGTCCCAGAATGTATCATTACTTCATCCCTTTCTACCGTATGGATGTACCTCATTATCTTTATCCATCCTCAGTTGATTGGCCTTTGGCATGCATTTACCTTTGGATTACTATGAGCCATGTTAACTATGAATATTTAAATGCAAGTTTTTGTGAGCGCATGCGTTTTCACTGGGTATGTAAGAAGGAGACATCTGGGTCATATGCTAACTCTCTAACATTTTGAGGTAATATCTAAACTGCTGTCCAATGTCCCTGCCTCTTTTTACAACACTATTGCATATGTAATTTAAAAGCATACAATGCAAACATGCATGTGGGCACGCATATCTATACATGCTCACCCCTTCCTAGTCTACTGAGTACTTACCTTTGTAGACTGCCACCACGGTGGCTAGGGATTTCCGCCTTCTTAAAGAGCAAATGTCTGAGAGAGACAACTGTGCCCTTTTATATGCAGCAAGATTTACTCCTTGCAACTTTTCATTTTCCAACGAGATTAATTTTCCCTATCACCAATGAAATTTTTAACAAAATTGGAGACCAGAGAGAGAATTGAAAAATTACAGGGAATTAAGGACAAAGAGGAAATAGATAGTCCGACAACCACGAAGCAATCAACACGGCCGACACATTTTTATGTCAAGGTACGAAACAGCATGGAGATAAACAAATCGGAGCTCAGCTAATGTCCCAGAGTAGGGATGTAAAATTAGACTTGGAGATAAATATGATGTTTTCTCCTTAATTACCCTTTAGAACAAAAGGATCCAGGTAGACATTGAAAATAGATCTCCCTAAATGCCACACTTTTCCCAACCCCTTGTGTGAAAATCCAGCTGTTCTCTCTTGCTTTGTACATGAGCAATGCTGGTAAAGACGATGCCTTCGTTATTTGTGACAGTTGTGTTGATGATGAGGGAGGCAAAATAGCATCTCTCTTCTGGGCAACGTTAATCATGGAACACTGACGGGAGTTCAAAAATAAATCCAGATTGTCCAAGTCAATGCCCCACATCAATAGCACATCAGAACCTCGATGTATGCTTTTCATGACGTCTCTTCTTTCTCCATAAGAAAAAGGATTAATGGTAGGTTTAAACACGAGTAAGAAGACTAGATTCTATCAAAATAACGATTCAGAAGTTGATCTTTATTTTTTAATTATATTACTATTTGATTCTTGAAAGCAGAAATGAGATATATGTTTACATGTGTTTTTTTCTTTTTCAAATGATATGACTGAGGTTTCCAGAGGTAAAGTCACACCATTGAAAGTAGAATAATAAGGATTTCATTCAGGCATTGAGTCTCTTTATTCAATATTAGAAAACTCCTTTTTTCAACGTGAAATTTCTAAACACAACGCAGCCATTTTAAAGTTGTTGATATAGACAAGGAGTGTAAAGTTTTGACATTTCAAAGCTGTGAAACATGATAAAGTGACTGTAACTACATGATGCAGTCCTTTAAGCAGAGCATGATTTCTATTAGAAATGCCTCAACCTCACTGCCATCAAGTCAAAGCCGGCTCACAGTGATTCTATAGGATGGGATGGAACTGCCCCTGTGCATTTCTGAGACTAACTTCTTGCAGTCAAAAGCCCCACATTTCTCCCGATAATTACCTGGTAGTTTTGAGCTGTTGAACTTAAGGAGCTCAACCCAATGCTCAACCACTATGCCAGTAACTGATGATACTAACTTAAAATAGTTCTGAGAACTGCATTTTACAGCTGGCCTTTAACAACTCCCTGGTAAACAACACCAAACCTAGTGCCATCAAGTCAATTCTAACTCAACATCCCTGTAAGGACAGAGGAGAACTGCCCTTTCGGGTTTCTAAGATGGTACACCCCGTGAAGCCTTGAGGGGTCCAGCCCACTGACTCAGTGAGTAGCAGCCAAGTTCTTTTGAAATAACCAAAAAAACAATGTTTATCATTTCTGTTCTATCCTCTTTCCCATGCCAACTTGAGGAAATGTGTTTACGTCTTAAGTGTATATTGATGACTTGCAGCAACAAATTCATACTTAGGGCTCTATTCTCAGGAAACATTCTAAGAAACTCAAGGTTGTGAACTCTGATTTAATTATGAGACTCATTAGATTGTTTATAGTGGCTCAAATTGGCGACTAGCTTACAGCACAAAAATAAGGGCTTATTAAAATAAATCATTTTATATTTACATTACAGAATAGTATGTGATCATTAAACATATCCTAACAGCTCATTATTTTAATGGGTTAAACTATTCTGAAACATGTAGTCTTCCTGGTGAACACGATTTAACCTTCAGAATTCACCTACATATGCCTTCTTCAATGATACCCATGCAAACTCTTTTTCTAGTTCCAAGTAGAGTAAGCTCTAGAATCCTCTTTATTCCCACAGGTCTACACAGGTGGTAGTGTACTTTGATTTTGGTTAGTTATTTCTCACCTACAGACAATGACTTGCTGAATGTCAGGGAACAAACTTCAGTCATTTACTATGCCACCCTAGACCTTGCCTTACTGCCCTGGAGACAGAGATAAATTGTGGTTATCATGCCCGTAATCCACTGGCTGAACAGATGGTCCTGTGACCCGCTGATCATAGGGTCTGGCAATAAACTGAATGCCCAGGTCTACACCAATACCGTAGACACAAGAGATAAGAACCCCTGGCAGTTTTCTCATCTTGCCCCCTCAAAACTCTGCCCAACTGAACTTCCAGGCGGATGTATCTTCTGAGATGGATGCAGTAAATGATCTCTCATTGACTGTTTATGGATGGGGAAGGCTAGTTCAACACATGCTTCACTACGCAACAAGCCTCACATCCTGAGAGCAACCAGGTGCTTCTCAAGGTTTGCAGCTTTGTCGACAAAAGCTGGAGGGGATCCAGGAAGCTTGGTTTTTAATAAGCTAGAATACACATAATGAGATCTGTGTGTGATTGCTTTCAGCTAGACTTGACCCAACATGTTCTTAAGCGGAAGTTTTCGGTCACCATGAGTCAATTTCTGGCAACTACAGGGTCTAAAAGAATCTCTCTGAGATAAATGACAGCTGACACTCAAATGAGAGTTCATGTCAGGCCAGAGCTACATACATTGCCAGTGCTCTGTGTGTAGAGAAGAGGAGAACAATAGTAAGGATGATGCTTACTGAATCCTTACTTTAACCATTGTTTGTGCTTGTTGGTTCTTAGTAATACACTTATGAGGTTAGTTTTTTTTTTTTTAAGGTGAGACAGATTATACTGAAATCCTTGCTGCCTGAGGTTAGTTTTATTACCTTTCTCTCAAACAGGAATACAAGTTACAGAAAGATTATGTAACTCGCTAAAAGACACATAGCTGGTAAGAGCTCATGTTCTTCATATAAGGAAGGAACCTGGTGGTGTAGTGCTTATGTGCTGAGCTGTGGTCCACAAGGTCAGTAGTTTGAAACTAACAGCAGTTCCATGGGAGAATGATGGGGCTTTCTACTCCAGTTAAGAGTTACAGTCTCAGATACTCACAAGCGAAGTTCTACTATGTCCTATACGGTAACTACACACCATTATTGACTAGATGGCAGTGAGTTTTATATATATATATAGAGGCAGTGAGTTAGACACACCCACACACACATACATGTGGAAAAGCATTGCAGGCAGGAATTTCTGAGGTGCTCTCTATGTAATGCTTTGTTTCTTTTCTTTTTAAAAAAATCATTTTATTAGGGGGCTAATACAACTGTTATGATAACCCATACACTCATCAATTGTGTAACTCACATTTGTACATTCATTGCCCTCATCATTCTCAAAACATGTGTTCTCCACTTAAGCCCCTGGCATCAGCTCCTCATTTTTCCCCTCCCTCCCCTCTTCCCCTCCCTCATGAACCCTTGATAATTTATAAATTATTATTTTGTCATATCTTGCACTGTCAGATGTCTCTCTTCACGCACTTTTCTGTTGTCCGTCCCTCAGGGAGGAAGCTATCGGTAGGTCCTTGTAATCGGTTGCCCCTTTCCAACCCACCTACTCTCCACCCTCCCGGTATCGGCACTCACACCGCTGGTCCTGAAGGGATCATCCACCCTGGATTCCCTGTGTTTCCAGTTCCTATCTGTACCAGTGTACATCCTGTGGTCTAGCCAGATTTGTAAGGTGGAGTTTGGATCATGATAGTGGGATGGGGAGGAGGAAGCATTTAGGAACTAGAGGAACGTTGTATAATTTCATCATTGCTACATTGCACTCTGACTGGCTGATCTCCTCCTTGGGACTCTTCCATAAGGGGATGTCCAATCGCCTACAGATGGGCTTTGGGTCTCCACTCCACACTCCACCTCATTCACAATGATATGACTTTTTGTTCTGATGATGCCTGATACCTGATCCCTACAACACCTCGTGATTACACAGGCTGGTATGCTTCTTCCATGTGAGCTTTGTCGCTTCTGAGCTAGATGGCCGCTTGTTTGCCTTTAAGTCTTTCTATCTTTGGCTATCCGGGCATCATCATCTTTCTTTGCCACATTTGCTTATGCATCCATTTGTCATTAGCAATCATATCAGGGAGGTGAGCACACAATGGTATGATTTTTTTTGTTCTTTGATGCCTGATAACAGATTCCTCCAGTACCTCGTCATCATGCAGGCTGGTATGCTTCTTCCATGTGGACTTTGTTGCTTCTGAACTAGTTGGCCACTTATTTACCTTCAAGCCTTTAAGACCCCAAATGCTATAACTTATGGTAGCTGGGCACCATCAGCTTTCTTTACCACATTTGCTTATTTACCCGCTTTGTCTTCAGCAATTGTGTTGGGAAGGTGAGCATCACAGAATTCCAGTTTAATAGAACAAAATATTCTTGCATTGAGGGAGTACTTGAGTGGAGGCCCAACGTCCACCTGCTACCTTAGTACTAAGCCTATAAATATACGTACGTAGATCTATTTTCCCCCAATTCCGGGGGAACATGGGAAAGAGGGAGGTGGGGGGAAAAGGCAGTGGTGTTAACAAACCTAGGAACAAGGGAACAACAAGTGATCCAATTCGGTAGTGAGGAGGGTTTAGGAGGCCTGGTAGGGTGTGATCAAGCATAATGTAATCAAGAGGAATTACGAAAACCCAAATGAAGACTGAGCATGATAGTGGCACAAGAGGAAAGTCAAAGGAAATAGAGGAAAGAGCTAGGATGCAAAGGGCATTTATTGGGGTCTAAATAAAGGCATGTACATATATATTTATATACTTTGTTTCTTAATATCTCTCATTCTCCCTCCCTCTCCCCCCTTTCTTTCTTTTTCCCTCTCCCCTTCTTCCTCTTTGGTTCTCTTTTGCCCCCTCGCCTTATCTCTCTCTTTCTCTCCTCTCTCCTCTCTCAGGGAATATATCCAAAGTAGTGATGCTCTTTGGAAAGTAATTCATATTTCAAATTATCAGTACATATACAAGCATGAGCTGTGTACATACAAACATATACAAACTTTTCACCCCTGAGAATACTTGAAATCATAAAGTTGAAAAATTTTCATTTGCAAATATTCTTTCTTTCTATGTACAGCAAAATGATTTTTTAATGATAAAACAAAAATAGATGCCCATTTTGCCATCCCATTATATTTAAAATGAAAGAGTTATTGGGGTGAAAAATCTTCTTTACTGTTCCTCTCTGATTTAATAAATAAGCATAATTCAAAGGAAGTATCTTGATTTCCAAAGAATATTAAAAGAATTGAATATTTTTTATTTTCTAAAAAGTCATTATTGACTTACTAATTCAAGCAATAAATATTCATCGAGAGGCTACTTTGTTCAGCCAGCATCTATGAACTGGGAATATACAGCTATGAACAAAACAGATGATGTCTCTGACTTCTTGAAACTTTCATGTGGTGGTGAAAATGTTATTGTTGTTAAATTACTGATTATTTCTCTTGGCTCAATACATTTATATTTATAAATGTTTAAGTGTATAAAGTTCAATTGAAAAGTCCTGAAAAGAATATTATATTCTGTAATACACACAAATAGAATTCAAGATGACAAAACTCTATATATAATTGTCATAAAGACAAGTGCTTAATTCCACTGATTCCATTTCCATGTTTCCTAGATATAACTTCATCCAGGACGGTAATCATAAACTAATCATGTACTCTAGATTTGCATTTATCATCTAGGCCCAGTTTAGTCTAACCCTTATGGTCTATTTGCTTCCAATCCAAACTAACAGAGAATAAATTTATTGGTCTCACATTGTTGTCCTTGTTGTGTGCTGTTGAGTCAATTCTGACTCATAGTGACCAAATAGGTGAGATTAGAGCTGGCCCATAAGGTTTCATAGACTAAAATCTTTATGGGAACAAATCACCAGGTCTTTTTGCTTACACAGCAGTTATTGGATCAGAAGCTTAGCAACTGAGACTTAGCCATCACACCACCAGGACGGCTTCACCAATCTCAAAGACATCATCCCCTCTTCAGATGGTTTGTAGCCAAACTAAACCTCACACTCTATAGAGTGTCCAGTACCAGGAAGGTGAAATAAAAAGGCTATAAATAGGTAAGATGTTACCTATGTCTTTCAGATGGTGAAGTAGAGAGTATGAGGTAAGGACATGTATAGCAGGAAAAACATGAAACATGTGCTATTACTCATAGGAATTCACATATGAGTATCTCACTATTATTGAAAATTATCTAAGACTGTGGACTCTTGAATCTGACTGTAATATTTAAATGGGTGTACCATCACGAATGATGAGATAATCGGCAAAGGTTGATTTTCCTGAGCGGGATTAACACAGGCTGCCTTCCCATCCCAGACAGGAAGTCCTCCCTCTCAAAGTGCAGGACCAATTAGAACTGAAGTCCAGACAACTTGAAATTTGGCCAATCTGATATTTAAAGCAGACAACCTGGTAGATGTTAAAAGAAAAAACTAGGGCCGAAAGCCCCATCTCGCCAACATCACATGGCACCAGCATGTCTTGTACTTCTGAGGTTTCTGATCATGCCAGAAGATCGGCTGGGGAGCCCTTAATATGAACACTGAGGATGAGGAGAAGACCAAGCAATTACAATTCTGCTACAGCCAAGGGTTACTAGGCAAAAACCTAGAGCTCATTTCTTAGTCTTCTTAGAAAAGGAACGTCTTACCATCAGTGGACTTGGGCATCCCACAGATCAAGACCAGAGCCATTCTCATCTCATGTCTGGCTTGCCAGTTCCCTGTATAATTGATATCAAACATACTGCTCACCTGCTACGGCTTTGTCTCCATAAATTCCCTTTCAGACACCACCGGTCCAGCCTGGTGCATGCGCTTTCAGGTCATTCATTCTTGATCACTCAATGTTAGATGATCGTGGGCAAGTTCTTAATTCTCTCTGCACCTCAATGTCCTCTCCATCAAATAGGGATAATGACAGCAAGCACTTCACTGGGTGTCTCTGAGGATTAAATGAGGTAAGCTGTGTCAAGTGTTTGTCACCGCATCCGGCACACAGCGAACATTCAACAATGTTGTTAGTACAAGGGAGGGTTTCCTTCCTGGGGGATTGTTGAAGTACATATCCAGGATATTTTATGACACATCAAAGGATACTAACAGATAACCACAAGGGCTCCCATTGTAAACTGTCAAGAGTCCTTATTCTATAGTCTGGGGCCCCATCGTTGATGTAATTGACTTTGTCTGTGGCTAAATGAGTCCGAGTTTCAGATGAGAGAAGAGGGATTTATATGATAGAAAAATTCTAGTCTTTTTCAGGAAACAGAGTCCTGATTTGTATCTAAGCATCTGCTTGTGCCTTCATAAAAAGGAGGGGAAAAGGGAGAGAGTTTTAGGGAAAGAAAGCTCTAGTGGGGATACTTTGAACCAAAAAACATTAATTTATTCATTCATTCATTTTCCTCCATTTTGAAGCTAATATTGCAAGACACAGCATGGTGAAACAGGAAGACGAATGAAATTGAGATAGGACAGATAAATCCCTCTGGACCAATGATGAGTTTAGCGATACCAGGAGGGTGGGGGGAATGTGGGGGGAAAAGAGGGAACTGATCACAATGATCTACATGTAACAACCTTCCTGGGTAAAGAGAGACATCAGACAGTGTAAGACATGAAAATATAATAATTTATATATTATCAAGGTTTCATGAGGGAGCAAAGGTGGGGGAGGGAGGGGGGAAATGAGAAGCTGATACCAAGGGCTCAAGTAGAAAGAAAATGTTTTGAGGATGATGAGGGCTACAAATGTACAAATGTGCTTGACACAATGCATGTATGTATGGGTTGTGAGAAGAGTTGTATGATCCCCTAATAAAATGATTTAAAAAATAAATTAATTAAAATAAAAAAAATAATTGCTTTATTCAAGTCAGATTCCCTGCATAACAGGCTCTCCAATGGAGGAGACTTGGTGGCCTAGTGGTTAGAAGTTGGGCTGCTGACCACAAGGGCAGTACATAGCTCAAAACCACCAGCCCACTCTATGGGGGAAAGACATGATTTTCTGTTTCCATAAAGAGTTGTGGTCTCAAAAACCCATAGGAATGTCTACCCTATCCCTTAGGGTCACTCTGCATGAAAACTGACTGGGTAGTGAGGAGTTGGTTTAGGTGCGGTCTCCCCCCAAAAGTAGTCATCTTCCAGAAAATTGCATGGCAATCAGCTACAGAAAAGTTACCCAAATCTAGTAAAGTGATAAGGTGACAGATTAGGCCAAAGTATGTCAAAGAACTGCAATTCTAAGGCTTAGATACCACCCCACTGAGATGAAGGAAGTTTCTATTGCTTCTTCAACTAACTATGGGTACTGAGTGGATAAGACAAGATTTGGGGCAGAGATAATGCCAGGGCCCATAATTGATGTATTCCAACTCCTGAGCCTCAATCAAGGGAGAGGTTTATGCTTTCCTAAATTTGCTAAAAATCTGCTGGACTTTTGATACTTCAGTTTGCTAGATCCCTATGTGCTGCTCCAGGGTAAAATGAGAAATTGAACATCACAGATCTGCTACTGTCCTTATTTCTGTAAGTCCTTCCATTCTCATGCTCTTTTATCCATCTTGGTGTGTGGCTGTCTTTCCCAACTCCTGATTTGTACAATTTATATGTTATTCATAAAAATTTGTAACATGGAAGAAAAGATAACCCATTAAATGGGTGTATCTTATGCAGTGGGAAAAAAAGATACCATGAAAAAGCATGTATAGAAGTAATCATGCATCCCCTCTACCAATAAACCTTCAGTTCCCTCAGATAGAAACCAATTACTGCACCACTGCATTTCCCTTCCCCACAAGAAGAGGAGTGACTATGTTGCATAAGATTAATGTACCCATATATAAGGGAGGCTTCGATGCCCACAGGAGTTCCCAGCAGCCAGTTTTAGATGGATGTTAGGAAGTCTAGTTTTGCTTTATGTACAAAGTCTGTTGGTCAATAGAGCTTTATTGAGAATAAAACTTGAATTTTACTGCCCAAATAGGTAAAAGCACCCTTATCCCTGTTATTTTTCCTTAGAACTTTTTGATTTTTTAAGAGACATTTATTTAAGTATCTCTTTGAATCTCAGATACACATTTGCATTTCAATTGTTCTTGAGAATCTTATGTTATCCATTTTATTGTAGGTGTCTTTGCTTGTATAAGACCATAAGATCTGTTTCATTGGATTCTGTGAAGGTTAATTGAGATATTTGTCTTCCACATAATAGAGTCTCAAGACTCTGCAGATGTGGTATATGCCATGAGCGGAGGAGTCCAGCAAACAACAGGGAGATACTGGGAAGGAGTGGGTAAATCTTCATAATAAGGAATTATTCATCTCATTCTCTCGGCTACTTTCAATATAAGAAGCATTGTAAACATTCCAATGATGGCTCAAAAGGGGAGCCTTATGAAGTATTCAATGACACCCCAGCCATTTCGTTACTATTATTCAGAACTGAAAGGTTGACTACCGTCCAGAAATTTCACTGGAGGACATCTAATAAATTACTGTGGGATTCAAACTTAGAGTCCACCCTACTCACCTCAGGAGAACATTGCTCTCCATCTATCATTTAAAATGCAGCTCCCTTTGAATGGGCACAGAGCAGTTCTATTACCAGACATGACTGCTTTTAGTACTAGCAGAGGTTTAATGATTTTATGTCATTGCAATAATAGAAACATGACATTCGACTGTGACTACAGCTTGTATGAATCTATTTTGGGAAAGTTGATTTTGTAGAGGACATGGAAATGTGGAGTCTTGGCCTCCTGTTTATTTCCCCGAAGATTTAGCAAGTAACTATCACACATCATCCCTCTCTGTGGGCCTATCATGGCTTTCTAAAATGAATCTGATGATTTGAAGTCCCAAAAAGTAACTGTTCATATGCATGTGCACACACATGCGCCCACATATTCTTCTTAGGAAAAGAGAATTTGGTTTAAATTCATTTCTTTTCTATCAAATGAAACACCCTTCTGGGAGTAGTACAGGAACTTGAGTCCTTGGTAGCAGTAGAAGCAAACAAACAGCCACACAAAGAACAAACAATAAGCATCCTTTGTTAGTAGAAGACACTGCCTCATCCTCACCAAAAAGCAAAATTAAAGTTAAGAGACATAAATTGCCTACATGACCTGCCCTCACCTGTAGAGCTTTTCTACATACCACCCACCATCCACTTCCTGGTGACATCACAGCAGGATAGTTTATCTTGTTTAATAAAACTATCCATCTGTGTTCTTGATGCCAACCCCTCCTTTCCCTTTCAGAAACATTATCTACTAGTGTCCTACCTATGTCCAGCTCTTCTCGTCTTTCTTGCAATTACACTTCTTTCAATCTGCTAAAAGGTCAGACTCTTTCCCACCGAACACACCCAGGCTCTGACCCATTTTCTTTTACCACCAAACTACCTAACATAGATCCCATCTGCTATATCTATTTTAAGCTTATATTTGCTGTCTTTTGCTTCTACAAATCAGCACATCGTTTTCTCGCTCTCTTATTTGAAACAATGACTGAGAGCATTTTATTCTCTGCCTTCTCTCTGCACCGACACCCATCCTCCTCTGTGGTTACTGACCTATTCAAACTGCTCACGCGGCCTTCATCCATGACCTCGGCAGGTTCAACCCAACAGCCAACAGCTGGAATTTGCTGGCATGCTACACAACTGATAAGTGCCTCTCTTTTTAAGAAGCCCTTTCCCCCATTTCACTGCCATCTTGTTTATCCAATTACTATATTTAAAAAAATGTTTAAGTACTGTGCCATATATTCTTTCATGGCTTAACAACCCTAGAAATAGAAAATAATGCTTACATTAAAAAAGATACCCAACAAACAGCCCTTAAACTACTAACAGGCTTTTTTTTCTTTCTGTCTTTTCTTTTTGTTTTGTTTTTTTCCCTCTTCTTTAAAATTTTGTATGTCAGTGGTTTTTTGTTTGTTTGTTTGTTTGTTAGCTTGTCGGTGGTGCTGCTATCGTCACCATGTTCTTATGTACCACTTTGGTGCTGTCAAATCCATCCCCAACTTTATGCATATATTCATATATCTGCAGGTCTACCCAGATAAGATAGGCTGGACAAACAATGTGAGAAGAAAATAATGGGACCAACAGCCCCAGAGGGACATGAGAGTGTGGGAGGTAGGGGAAAGTGTGGGAGATTGAGGTGTTGGCCAACCCAGGGACAAGAGAACAATGAGTGGTTCTAAACCAGTGGAGGGAGGGGATGGGAGGACTGGTAGGGAGTGACCAAGGGCAAGGTAACTGAGAGGAATTACTGAAACCAGAATGAAGGCTGAACATGGTAGTGGTACAAGAGGAAAGCATAAGAAAATAGAGGAAAGGAGTAAGAGGCAAAGAGCATACACAGAAGCCTAAAAACAGACATGTATATATGTATATATATTTATGATTATGGGGGAAGTAGACCTATGTGCATATATTTATAGATTTAGTAGTAGGGTAGCAGGTGGACATTGAGCCTTCTCACGCACATTCCCTTAATACAAGAGCACCTTTCTCAGATAAACGGTCATTCCATGATACCCACCTTCCCGACATGATCACTGAAGACAGACGTGTGCATAAGCAAATGTGGTGAAGAAAGCTGAAGTTTCCCGGCTATCAAAAGATATAGCATCTAGGGTCTTAAAGGTTTGAAGGCAAACAAGTGGCCATGCAGCTTGGAAGCAACAAAGCCCACAGAGAAGAAGAACACAAGCCTGTGTGAGCACGAGGTGTTGAAGGGATCAGGTAACAGACACCGAAGAACGAAAACCACCATTGTGTGATCACATTCCCTACATAAACGCTGAAGACGAATGTGTGGATAAGTAAGTGGGGTGAAGAAGGTTGATGGTGCCTGGCTATTGAGGGATATAGTGTCTGGGGTCTTAAAGTCTTGAAAGTAAACAAGCGGCCATCTAGCCCAGAAGCAACAAAGCCCACATGGAAGCAGCACACCAACATGTGTGATCATGAAGGGCTGAGGGGACCAGGTTTCAAGCAACAAAGGCGGGTGAGGGGTGGAATTCATAATTTCGTGAATGAGGGGAATGCATGATGGGGACCCAATGCCCATCTGTAGACAACTGGACATTCCTTGCAGAGGGGTAGTGGGGAGGAGATGAGTCACTCAAGGTTCTGTGTAGCAACAATGAAACTCACAACCTTCCTCTAGTTCTTAAATGCTTCCTCCCCCCAACTATCATGATCCCAATTCTACCTTGCAAACCTGCTTAGACCAGAGAATGCACAGCGGTACAGATGGGAACTGGAAACACAAGGAATCTAGGACAGATGAACCCCTCAGGACCATCGGTGAGAGTGGGGATACCTGGAGGGAAGGGGGGTAAAAAGGGGGGTACTGATCACAAGGATCTATGTATAACCTCCTCTCTGGGGGATGGGCAACAGAAGGGTGGGTGAAGGGAGATGCCGGGCAGTGTAAGATGAGATAAAATAATAATTTATAAATTATTAAGGATTCATGAGGAAGCAGGGAGTAGGGAGGGAGGGGGAAGGAAAAAAGGAAAATGAGCTAATTCCAGGAACCCAAGGAGAAAGTGAACTTTGAGAATGATGAGGGCAATGAATGTATAAGTGTGATTTACTCAATTGATGTATGTATGGATTGTGATAAGAGTTGTATGAGCTCCTAATAAAATGATTTCTAAAAAGATATCACATGACTCCTAAAGAAATTAAATAGCTTTACTTAAATTATGTAGTATGGATGAGAGACAGTGTAAGTACCTAGTTTAGTCTATCACCAACACATACTTTTCACAATTCTATTATGATAATCAGGTAGTTGAACCACAGAGAAATATAGACTGTACAGGTTATGAACGTTTGACTTATGGACAACTCTTACTTGCCCTTTAATGTTATGTAAAATTGCCCTTAATTTTAAGCAATTACTAGGAGTCCTGGTGGCTTAACAGTTATTCATTGGTTTATGATCTACCAGGTCAGCAGTTCAAAACCACCATCAGATATGAGGTAGAAAGAATGGACGTTCTACTTCCCATAAACTATTACGGTTTCTGAAACCCACAGGGGCTCGCTATGAGTCAGCATCAACTTGATGTCAGTGAGATTTTGCTTTCTTTTTTGTTTTAATAACTGAACTAACTCCTACTCACAATCAATTCTTCATCACAATTAGCTTCACCCGCTGCAAGTGCAGCTTTTTAAAAATCAAAAAGTTTAACTCTTTTCTTGTAGGACTGAATAAGAACCCATTTTCACTGGTCTGACTTTCCTATATATTTGTAAAGAATCAATTGGTGAATCTTGATCTGCCTGCAATTACAAACAACAAAACATATTACCCTTAACTTAGATTTAACATATTGTCACATTCTCTCCGCATGCAGCAGGTTTTTATTTTTCTTTCAGAATTGAACACAGATTTGAAGTCCACTTTGTACACATCAGAACAACATCCACTGCCTGTGTATCTATTCTGACTCTTAGTGACCTGCAGGATTTCCCAGTCTTCACATCCTCACAGAAATACACCGCCACATCTTTCTTGCGGGGATTCAAACTCCCCACCTCTCAGTTTGCAGGCAAATGTTTTAACCGCTGCGAAACCATGGTCCACTCCTTGGGGCACATTTGTTTTTGTGCTTGCTGGCACTGTAGGGTGTGTACTGGGCTGACAACTGGAAGTCAGCAGTTCAAACTTATCTGAAAGTCTGTGGAGAAAAATGAGACCAATTTTTCTATCATCTATCGATCTACCTATCAATCTGTCACTTATCTTTTTATCCCTTATCCATCTATCTACCTATTACCTCACTCTCTATATAAATCTTCTATGTGCATATGGGCATCACTTTTTAGAACCCAATCTTGCTTACTTACATATACCACTATGTTTATTGATACATTTGATCACCATCCCTTCCTGTGTTTGCCCAGTTCAATTCTTCTTATTCATTTTCATTCTCTAGTAGCCTACACCAGGTCCCCTGGTAGTGTAGTGGTTATGGGTTGGGCTGCTAACTACAAGGTGAGCAGTTCAAAACCAGCAGCCTGTCTGCTAAAAGTTGTAATCTCCAAAACACACAGTGAGTGAGTTGGTAGTTCTTCCGTGCCGTACAGAGTCATTATAAGTCCGTACTGCCTCTATGGCATTGATTTTGTTTTAGTTTTTTTTTCAGTCCATGAAAGTCTACGTACATTCCTTCATCTAAATTCATACCTGGATTAGAGTTTAGTGTAGATTTCTAGGTTGACACATATATTCCCTCCACCTTTTAAAATGATAATTTTATTGGGTTCTGGTCTCAAGTCATGACTGTGATATCTGCTCTCCTAATTTCAATTGCATTGATTTCAACAGATTTTTCATCTTGAATTACTTTCAAAATTGTTCTTTGTGAGTTTGAAGCTTTGCTGTCCTACATCCAGGTATGGATTTGATTTTTTCATTTTATTCATCTTCCAAGGATGTGCTATACTTAATCATCCTGGAGACTGATACATATTTTTTCAGTCTTCACATTTCTGAATCATCATATCTTTCATTTGTCTCTATCTCATTCTAAAACATCTCTTATTTGTTTCATTGTCTTCATCTAGTCACACCTGTATGTAAATGACACATTTCTTCAGATGCAGATATCAAGTTACTAACATGTACTTACATCTACCTTACTCACAAAGATCTACACTGAGTCAATGTATTTTCTCACAACCCCCTAGTCCTGCCATTCATGTAATCCATTGCTCAAAATGTAGGTCCTCTTTTAAGTTCGATCCCTGTCAATATTTATCTTTGCTTTGATCTATTTGTAATTTTAAGGGTGGTCCATGGAAAACATCCTCTCCACAGTCTGTTTAGCTCTTCTTCAGGCATGTGAATGTTCTCATTGCTTGTGCTTTCTTCTTCTCAGTAACGGTGAAGTTTTATAGTGGAAATGAATATTTTACTTTTCAGTTTTCCTTGTGTGTGAAGTGATTTCAGAGGCCAAAGACTGTAGCAATATGCCTAGAATGTTATTTCGTTTACGTCTTAACTGTTGCCATTGACTTTACCAAGATTATATTAGAATTAGGCTGAGTTGTTAATTTGCCATCTTCACCCCATATCAGTCTTATCAAGGGTGAATCTCACGAATTTTATTAGCACTGCCTCATGTTCTCAATTACACAAAAATGATAAATTGTCATTTCTGTATCAACATCAAAATTCTCCTAGAGGTACTTCCGTGTTGAGAGTAGATGAATAATTTATTTTCTGTGATTGTTTGCATTAAAGCAACTCCTATGTATTTGTACAGGGATCCTCTAGTAAAGGTTTGTTTGTTTGTTTCTTTCTTTCTCTAACTTTGACAACTCAGAGATTTGGGCCACTGATTGCTAATCAGAACAATTTATTTATTTGTTTGTTTGTTTTCCGTTTGATAAATAAGAATTTCTATTCATTGGCATTTACCTTGGCTGCGCGGTTCTAAACCACAGCTGCCATAATTTCAAGGAGTGGGCATGGAACTGGAATCTGCGTGGGCACAGCTGAATACTGACTAGATGTCCCTGAGATGTTCCGGTATTATAATTCATCATGCTACCTTCCTGCTCCCCAGAAGATGCCTGCAGAGTGAGACAGGAAAAGTGAATTTCTCTTTCCTGGATTAACCCTTTTGCTGACGTTCTCAGAGGAGCTGGTATTCCTTGTGACCTTCTCTTTGAACAAACGAATCTATTTCTCATATTTCAAATAATTAATTTCTGGAAATTCCTATTTTATATGTCTTATGTTATACAGCTGTGTGTCCAAAATCAGCTTAAACTCAGCATGTGTAGAAGAGAACTCTTCTTTCCAAGTCACTCAATTCCTGCCATCAAATCAATGCCGTGATCCCACAGGACAAGGTAGAACTGTCCTTGTGGGAACCCAAGATAGTAACTCTTTGGGGGGGTAGGGGAGGGGGTAAAAATGCCTGCCTTTCTCCCATAGAAGGGCTGGTGGTTCTAACCTGTTGAACTTTAGTTAGGAGCCCAAAGTGTAACCACTACCTCCCCAGGGCTCCATTTATCACCTTGGAATTCCTTATTTTAGAATTGGTACTGATAGTGCCCCAGATAACCAAAGCAAAACACTGGAATCGATGGCAAATGTCTTATTTTTCTGAACCCCCATGTTCATAGAAAGTCAAATTCTACTCATTCTTTTTTTAAAAGGGTGTCATAGATATAAAATCCACATATCATAAACTTCCATAGTTAAGACATGTGGTAGTTACGCAATTTCAGGTCAACTTAATAGATACGAATGTGGAGTCTAGCGTGTCCGTCAGGTCACAGCTCGGTGATCCCTCCTCATGGGTTTGGCCTTCTCATGAGGATTCCAGGACTTCCTCTCTTCCTCCCTCCAGGAGAGACAAACTCTCTGCTTCCCATTCCGGTTGACAAGCCACAGGGAGCATGCAGATGGCGGCCAGAGTCCGGGAGCCAGTGGACTCGCAGGACTTTGTGTCCGCCGGCCTATGACCTTCTGGTACTCAACATCATTGCATGCACTACCTGAGTCTGAAGGGGAATTCATGGGCTAATCTCAGACTTACGGGCTCCTATCAAACATAAGGACTTGTTTTGGATTCGGATGGGATGTTTTATTGATGCATAATTCCTTCTTGATATCAAATTCTCTCTTACATCTCCATGACTGTCTCTGGCTTTTTTTCTCAAGTCAACCAAGACTTACACATGTCGCTTTGTAACATTACTATATGTAGCAACTACCCTCAAACTGGCCCCAAATGTTTTTAGCTTATTTCACTTAAACATTAACCAAGGTGATTCCATGCCTCTAGTGTGTTTTATTTTCTAGGTCCTTTTGGTTGCCAGTGTTCTTTTCTGTTGATTTCTTCTTCTTCTTCTTCTTCTTCTTCTTCTTCTTCTTCTTCTTCTTCTTCTTCTTCTTCTTCTTCTTCTTCTTCTTCTTCTTCTTCTTCTTCTTCTTCTAACTAATCTATCCCCCTTAGTGATTTATCATGGCCTATAGGATAAAGTCCCTAACTCTTAATCTGCAAAATTGAATCTTGATGATTGAGCCATTGACTTCTAGTCTAGACTTAAATCTGCACGGTTCATCATGCCACCATTTTTAATTCTAGGTTAAATACACCAAAAGTTTCATGTTACAATGACCTTGCTCATGCTATTTCCACCACCGGGGGTGAATTCCCTTTTGCTCTCTCCATCCCCTTAAGCCCAACATTACTTTAAAAAAATCCCTGTCTTTTCCACACAAAGGGAATCTCAAATTTGTTTTTTTACTCTTTCTGGAAATACTTCTCCTTGGTACCTATGAAAATTCACTGATATACTTACTCACCTACCATCTTCTCTGAGGCTATAAAAATCCCTTTAAAATGAGTTTTTCAAACTCACCCCTATTGATATCCTGGGCCAGATAATTCATTGTTTAAAGCTGGGGCGGTGGCAGGGAGCTTTGGGGTCTGATGTCTCTATTTCAGGATGTTTAAAAACATTCTTGATTTCTAACCTCTATACATTAATAGTTTTCCTCAAGATAAGAAAGCAAAAATGTCTCTATTCATTGTCTAATGACATAATGAGAGCCATTGTTTTAATACAGAACTACTAATTAAGTGAGTGGGTATGTAATGAAAGAGTATCTTTGAGGTAACAGCCCAGTGTCTGTGTGTATATGCATATATGTCTACATATCTTATTCAATGATACATTATTATGTGAAGTAATGAGATATTAGACTTGTGAATTATTCTAATGAGTAATTCAAAGAGTTAAAGTTCACATAATATTAGAAGGACATGGGATTGATTGTATGTGTGCATATCATGCTAAAAGACCAAATGCCAACTAAGATATACAGTAAAGAAACAACAATTAGTGATTTTGTGAATTGGCTGCCTGTTCAAATTTATTTTGCCAAGGCTAATGTTTAGTTAAGTCAATACTTCTGCCAATTACAGAAGCCTCCATTGAACGAGCTTGTGTTTAAACTCAGAAAATCTGCATTTCACCTAAAAGAACTATAATCTCCTGGGCAATTGTCAAAACAAGTAACTATGTTGACAGTGAGACTTGGAAGGAAACGCTAAATAAAAGAAACATCATTACATTTCTTAACTCCTGCTTTAGACATTTAACAAATGTAGAGAATAGTTAGAATGTGCTAAACATTCGAAGCAAATAAAAGATCTTCCAGAGACCATTTTTCTACCAGAAAAAATGATAAAGGCATGAAAGTAAACTAAGAAAGTAGAGTTGAAATGTAAAGGAATTTAAATAATACAGCTATCCTTTTCTTCTGGAGTGATTAAGGAGCATCATAGAAAAGACAGCATGAAATGTTACTCTTGAAAATAATAGGATGCTAATAACAATATTGTTTATAATATTTATACCAAAATATCTTGGAGAAGTCTCATCTTTCAACATTGTTGTTGCAACGTGCCATCTAGTTGGTTCTAAGTCATAGCAACCCTGTGTACAACAGAACCAGAATGAGAAGCCACCTGGTCCGGCCCCACCCTCACATTGCTCTTATGTCTGATCCCATCGTTGCAGCCAATGTGTCAATCCACCTCCCTCTTCTGCTTTGCAACCCCTCCACTTTCACAAGCATTATATACTTCTCCAAGACCTGGTCTCCACTGATGATATATCCAAAGTGTGTGAGACAAAGTCTTATCATAATTGACTCTAAGGGGCACAATAGCTGTACTGTTAAGACAGCTTTGTTTGTTCTTTTGGCTCTTAAGATTTGATCATTTTGTTTGTGGTTCTTGAGATTTGTTAGCTTCTGGCACCTATGGTTCAATAGTCTGTTTTCTCACCTATTGATCTTGGGTTTCTCCACCTGACAGGTATGTGAATCAGAAGAAGCCTCCAGGCTGTTGTCTTACTCATGGACTTGGGACTTGCCAGCCTACACAAGTCTGTGAGCTATATCTTGAAGAGACACACACATCATACACATATATTCTTCACTGATCTTGCTTCAGGGGTGCTTGTGGTTTAAGTGGGGGGCTGCCAAGCAAATGGTTAGCAGTTTGAACCCACCACCAACTTTGGGGCCAAAGATAGGAAGCTCGGTTAAGTTTTATAGCATGAGAAACACTGTGAGGAAGCGCTACCTGACTTAAAAGGTTATCATGAGTTGAAATTGACTAAATGCAGTCAGTTTAGTTAATGGGTTAGTCTTCTCTAGGGAATTCAGTCTAAAAAAGTTTGGTGGGAACTCCGTAAGAAAGGCGAGGTGACCTGAGCAATTGAATATTATAGTCATATTTAGATCAAATGAGAAAACAAGCCAAAGTTGGTAATTCTTTACCCCAAACCCCATGAGAGTTAATGGTTAGTTTCATTTTAGAGGTGAAGAAGTTGAAATTTTGAGAAGAGAATATAAGTTTACATGGCTGGTAAAAAAGACTTCACACTCTATCTAAGAGGATGGGCCTATGGTCTTAATCACTGTCAATACATCATCTCCCAATTAAAGCTCAAAGAATGGCAAAGGCTCAGGCCTTGGAGGCCATGTTTATCTATCAGAAGGACCATGCTGCTCCAAATGTGGAAAGCTCAGAATTCAGGAAGAAATAATTGGGGCTCTTCAAGCATGTAAACAGTCAGGGAATGCTAAGAAAATTTCTAAGCATTGATCTGAAGTGAATATTCCCTACACCTATGGTTGTGAGTGATGAGACCCATGTATTCATATAAAATAAATACAAATTTTGGACATGCATAAAGAAGGGATAACTTTAATTATGCTGAGATGAGAACAATGCAAAAAAAAAACAATAGAAAACACAAACTCAGGAGATTCCATTATCTAATTTTAATTCATCTTCTCTCTCTTTTCTCATTTTGATTATTTCCATTTGTATCACTCTTTGGATCTTTATTATTCAGGGCATTTCCAAGATAACTGGCTCTCTCAAACCCAGATCTTTTTGTTTGTGGTGCTATATATTTTTTAAACTAATGTTTTAGGCACTGGGTTGAAATGGGTGTAGACAGTGATTTTATAAGCAATAAAACATGCCTCATCAAAATTTTCCATCTCCCTTCTAGAATTTAATTCTTAATAAGCATTTACCCACCAATCCTTGATAAAGGGAAGGCAGTGTGAAAAAGAAAAACCTTCAAGAAGCACGACTGACACAGCAGCTGCAACAGTGGCTCAGCCAGAAGAACGCCTGTGTGGTTGGTGTGTGGAATGGCAGCATTTCCAGAACCAATTCCACGGAATCTAATAGTCACAGAAACCGATGTTCCAATCTATACTTCTGTAACATGTCTTGAACATTCTTTTGAAGATTGTGACAAGTAGGTCAAATATACAAAGAGTGAATCCCTCCTCCTCGAGGGAACACAGTAAAGTAAAAGTTTGGAAGATTCATAACATCTTTGTCTTATAATGTGTATAGGTATGCATGTTTTATCTCCTCAGGGTAGATCCTTCAATATACAGGAGGCATTTATTTTTTCTCATATCTATATGATTATAGGACTGTTGAAAAACCATGCGGTCTTATGCAATCCTCACAATTATTCTTATACTTGAATTTTTTTTTTTTTACGTCCACTGTGTCAGTCCTCCCAGTCAAGGGCCTTCCTCTTGCTATTTGCTTTACCAAGCACCATGTCCTTTCCCAGGAACTGGTCCAAAGTATATAAGATAAAGTTCTCAGCCTCTACAGAGGACTCTGGTTGCACGGCTTCAAAACAGATTTGTTGGTTCCTTGGTAATCCATGGCACTTTCAATATTTTTCACCAGCATCATAATTCAAATGCATTGATTCTATATCAGCCTTCCTTATTCAATCTCCAACATGCATATAAGGCAACTGAAAATACCATGACTTGGGTCAGGTCCACCTAAGTCCTCAAAGTAACATCCTTGATTTTCAATATTCTGAAAAGGTCTGATGCAGCAGACTTACCCAATACATGTGCCTGTGTTCACTTAATGGATGATCCCATGATCATTGATTTGGATCCAAAGAGCTGAAACCCTTGGAAACCTCCATCTTGATGTTACCTACTGGTCCAGTTGTGAGAAGGTTGGTTTTCTTTACATTGAGTTGTAAGCCAGATTGCATGCTGTAATCCTTGCCCGTCATCAACAAGTCTTCAAATCTTCTTTACTTTCAGAGAAAAGCTGTTTTATTTGTATCTTGGAGGCTGTTAATAAGCCTTCTTCCAATTATGATACCACACTCCCCTTCATATAATATAATCCAACTTCATATGACCCAGCTTCTCGGATTATTTGCCCAACATACATATTAAGAATGGTGAAAGGATACAACCCTGACATAAACCCTTTAAAAAAATCTTTAGACCTTGTAGTTGTTAACACAACTGGTTGTTGATCCAGGTACCGGTTCTGTAGAAGCACAATGAAATATTCTGAAATTCTCACTCTTCTCACCGCTACCCAGTTTATTGTAGCTTACTCCAGCCAAATGTGTTAGCAAAGTAAATAAAGCACAAGCAATCATCCTTCTGGTAATCGCGAATTTCAGCCAAGATCTATCTGGCAAGCACACGCATTTAATAAATATTTGAAAGAACACATTTAGAGGCAAACAAAATTAGTTATAGGTAGAAGTAAAAAAGAAAAAACCTTAAAGGTATCAGCATAAATTTTATGGTTTCAGAATAATCTGGAATTTAAACAAGAGTGCCCCATCCCCAAACTGTATCTATTTATTTTCCCATGATTTAAACTATTTCATAATTCTCCCCTAAAGGTTTTGATTGATCAAAGATATGATTACTTGGACTTCAACATTTCTAATCATACCCTAACACCTAACACACCTGTCATGCAATTCAGGTTCTCTCCACATGAACAGGGTAGCCCTGATCATCATTTGGCTTACTGCATGCTGATTTTTTTCAGGTCTCTTCTTGAAGGCTATCTCCTAAGAAAGGCGGCATTCTTGTTTTAACTGTAGATCTTTTTCGAAAACCATAAAACTTATTATATTAGTCTGGGTACTTTGGAGAAAAAAGTCTGGGTACTTAAGAGAAAGTTTTATGTAAAGGTTAAGTTCACCTCGAGAAAACATCCCAACCTAGTGCTGCCCAAGCCCACAAGTCCAACATTACCCCATTAACCTATATGTCCAACAACAATTCAGAAAGTCCTCCATCTCACAAAGCAGACGCAATGACACTGACTGCAGGAGGAAAGCTGAGTCAGTGAATGTGTAAGCATCTCAGCACCCAGCTAGGGCTGCATCGGGGTAAGTCCATGTGGCTTCTCCTTGGGAATGTCTTCTAGGAAGTCAGCCTTGCAAGCTGAAGCACAAAATGTCTAAGGTAGCGGCACCCTGGTGACCATCACAAAGCAAGAGACCTAAGGACTAGAAAGGTGAGTCTCACTGAGCCATTTATCCCTCTGCTCTTCAATTAATCCCACATGTGTTTATCAATCAGGTTGGCACAATAAACTATCTAAATCCACCCCTTGTCAACCTGGCACCTGTACATAATTCTTTAACTTCACAATTTCAATTAAGTAACACCTACACCTTTAACCCTATAATCCTGTAAATTTTCCCTCCACCTATGGAAGTTTGTAAGCCAACCATTTCATGCCTTGATCTCCCCCAATTTTGGGTAAACCATTTATATACTGCCCACTTACATCAACCCAGTTCTCTGAGAGGACAATCATATATTTCGACATGAAGAGTCTTCATTCCAGTGGGAACCTTGTGAAGTCCGCATCCATAAGCAAAGTGAAAACTGGACAGGCCATCCATAAAATCAGCAACAATATGCACCAGTTCACAGGCTCAAAAATCTTCAGTTGGTCGGGTACTGGTCAACTCAATGTGGGCTGCTTCACTCAGCCTCTACAGGGTGCCCATTGGCCACCTTGCCTTTAGACCATGGGCTCTCATCAATATTCCACAAGCATAGCCCCATCGTGCTAGGTCATGAACCTTAGACCAGCCAACCTGCTCTCATCTTCTCCTCTTTTTCCTGTAAACAAAGTCCACAGCCGTCAGTGACCAAACTCACCCTGTCTCTTTATTGCTGCATTTCTTCCACTTCCACTCAAAAAGCAGATCCATGTGGTTACCTAGCAAGCATTTCAGCCTGCTCACAGGTTCCCTTTAACAATCATTTCCTGAGAGGAGTTTTCTTCATGGCTCTAGATTTTTTTCCAACTTCTGACAAAGAACAATGGTTCCTGAGAACCCCAAAGCACTAATTTTTTACAGGCATGGCCTACCCCATCTAAAGATCAAATTTTAATGGCTGAAACAAGTAGACTTAAAAACTTTCTATTTTTCTACTTCCCGTATTTCCTCCAGAAAAACAACTGAGTGTGTCTTTATCTGACCTCTGGCTAGAAAAGGAAGAAAAACTTCCATGAGGGAGAGGTCAACCAAACTTCTACTCTCCGTCTTATGATTTGTTTTCCTCAGTACCCCACTCCCAAGGTACCATAATGCCTTTATCTAACTAACTCCATTATGTTGATATCTTTCAATATTTATTTCTTAACACCTTATTGAAAATAGCACTCACATTAATCTCCATGCAGGTCACTTGTTCTCTTCAATATAAAATTCTTTATTTTCCTTTTTAATTCATTCTTTTACTAGAATTTATATTCTATGAAGGACATTGTTTTGTACACACTACCTGCAGTATTTTTTTTCTGGCTGGATTTTTCTCCTTTACAGTATAACCACATAAAATAGTATCCACATATCTACTTCTTTAGGGATCCCAAGTGGTAAAAGAACATGCTAAGTAGAGCTCCAGCTGAGAGAACTCAGGAAAAAACTCAAACCTCAAAGTGGAATATTGAGAAATTCTGTAGGGAAAACATTGAATGATGAAGGATGTATCAAAAGAAGAGAAACGGAACACACAGAGTCACTATACCAAAAATCATTGGTCGGCATTCATACTGTACATAGATCAGTAGAACAAGAACAAGAGATAGATAGAACAAGAGTTTCAAATCAGGAAAGATGTGCATCAGGGTTACAGCCTCTCACCATACTGGCTCGAGCTCTATGTCGAGCAGATAACTTGAGAAACTAGTCTATATAAAATTAAATTAGGCTTCAGGATTGTAGGAAAGTTTTTAACAGCCTGTCATGAAAAGAAGACAAGCTTGCTTGCTGACAAATCAAAGAGGATTCGAAGCACTTATCATTTGATTTCCTTTTGATCCATTTTAAAGTTGTTTCAGTTTTTAACATTTTAAGCTTTGTTTTTGAATGAGGTCTATGTTCTGTTGTGGTGCGGATTGCACAAACCTTCATAATACGATTGAACAATTAAATTGTGTAATTTTTGGAATATATCTCAATAAAATATAATTATAAAAAAGAAAAGATTAGAGCCTTCACTGTGGATTAAAAGTCAATGTAAAGAAAACCAAAATCTTCCAAATTAGAACAAAAGAGAGAATTAAGTAAATAAAGATTGAAATTATTAGGTATTTTATTTTATGTGGATCCTCAATCAATACTCATGGAAACAGCCATCAAAAGGAATGTTATATTGGACAACTCTGCTATACAAGAGCAATTTAACATGTGGAAGAGTAAGGACTATTGACTAAAGCAATGGTATTTTCATTTGACTCACATGCATGTGAAAGCTGGATAATGAATGAGGGAGAAAAGAGAAGAATGGATGCATTTACTTTATATTTTGAAGAAGAACATTGAATCTATCGCGGACCGACAGAATAACAAAACCATCGACCTTGAATGAAAGACAGCCAGAGTGCTTTTTAGAAACAAGGGTTTCTTGACTTCATCTCAGGTAGTCTGCACATGCCAAGAGAAGCCAGTCAATGGAAGAAGACACCAAGCCTAGGAACGTAGTGGTTAGTAAAAAGGAAGACCCCCTGTCCCCATGAGATGGGCTGGCATAGGGCTTGCAACAGTGGGCCCAAATATAAACACGACCAGGTACAGTGTTTTCTTCTTCAAAATTTTAAGATGGCATAATGTTTTCTTCTGCTATACACAGGAAAAAGCACAAATACAACATTTCTCCCCCACTTGGATAGTAGAGGATATATACCAACTCATTAATATTAAGTTTAGCTATAAAGCAATGAATAGATCAGCCTGTCAGCAAATAAATAAAAGGGTTACAAATCTATACCTGTCATATAGAAGCTAAGTGACCGAGCAAAGTACTTAAATTCTCTTAGATCTCAATTTACTTATTAATAAAATGAAGATGAAGATAGAACCCAATATATCATGCTTCCGAAATGATGCAATGAGAGTATCCAGATAATATATTTAACACTGTTCTTAAGCAACAAGTGATCTAATAGTACTATTACTTAATTATTATTTTTTGAATGCCACCTGCTTCAAATACAAGTTGGAGGAAAATAGAAAGTATAAATAATTCTGACAAATCAGGATAAAAAAATAAGAATTAATGAGAAAAAAGGAACCATGATGAGGCAGATATATCCTGCAAATGTACTATAATCACTCTCTGCTTGGTACTTATGAATGGACTCTTCATTGGCTAATAATGTGTCTAGCTACATTTCCCAGACTCCCATGGAAATAGGCATGGCTGTGTAATTAAGTTATAGCCAATGTCACAGAAATACATGGAGGCTTCCTAAAGTTTATCAAAAGTGGAATTAAAGAGAATAGCATTTTCCATAATCACTTTGGAGATTTGTTAGGTGTCATTAAGTGGAGTCTTAATCTTACCCTCCGCACATGACAGCTCGCATTCGTAAGTGTTCTGGGTGAGACATTATGAGGAGCAGTTGAAAAAATGGGGCCTGCCTCAAACTTTGTATGCCTTTCACCCCTTGTTCTTCAACTACATTTCCCCTGGAACACAATCCAGCTGGAGATTTTTATATATGTAGTTACTAAAATATGGCAGCCATAACTAAGATTCCATTGCCCATCTATGAGCTGGTCCTTCTAAAGTAGCCTTGTATTGTTATGATGATGGAAACAATGCAATTACAACTTGAAACTCATATTTCAAATTCTAGAAGAATTTATCAATGGTGAACGGAACTCATCATTGCTTTCAAACAAAGGCAGAGTAGAAAGAAAAGTCCAGTGGTGGCTTTCCAAATTTTCACCAAGGAAAACCCTATACATTACCACAGATGTTAGGCTAAAAGATAAGCTCCTTAGGTTGAAAGGCATTACATTCACTACAATTGGATCTAATATGGCAACAATCATGAAGATGATGTAAGAGCATGACGTTCTACTCGGGTCAACAAGACGCAGGGTTGACTCAGGACAACTGACAAGAACAATATCAACAAACAGAGAATGTCAAATCAAAAACATAAGAAGGAGCATGGGTCTCTGCAGATGTCCTGCACATGACGACGTCTTATAAGTCTGAGCTGGTCTTTCCTGACTCAACTTGGAAGTCTTTGGGCCACATTTTGTCCGACCAGTTTTTTAAATGTAGAGTCAAATATGATTTAACTGACAAAAGCAAGTGAAATACTAGGGGGCTTCAAGACATTTGTGTGAAAATGGA
This sequence comes from Tenrec ecaudatus, assembly GCF_050624435.1. Lineage (NCBI taxonomy): Eukaryota > Metazoa > Chordata > Mammalia > Afrosoricida > Tenrecidae > Tenrec > Tenrec ecaudatus. The sequence continues at coordinate 29,501,926 of NC_134533.1, read as the reverse complement.
ATGGACGATCAGGGAATGTAACGGTTCCTTGGGGATATAGCAGGATAGCAGGTGAGGTTGGGGGGTAATGGGGAGCTAATGACTGTGAGAGAATGAAAATAGTGTTAGCAATCTGATGATATGATTCTTCCTGAGGTCACTGGGCTGTTCAGGTTTATGAAATGTGTATTGTATGCGCATAAAACTGTTAGGGGAAAAAGACAACGTTTTTTTCCATAAACCATTTGAAATCCCCTCATAATTATACCTCAAAATAATAAATAAAAAAGAGTCTAATACAATGTGTTAGGGGTACCTATTCCTAACCTGTGAACTTATCTTTATATGAAAATGGAAACTTGGCAGGTTATAAGCTCTCATGCACTAATAAAAGAAGGGAATCAAAATTTATAAATAATGAAATATATTCTAATGATGGGCATCTACATTTATATCTCATTGGTGTTTACCATACTTTGATGTGTGCATTCGTTTGAATGGAAGATACAAATTCATCTTCCTATGCTGATTTCCTTAGTAACCTTGGTGGAAAGAAAAATGTGCAGTTTCACAGCGGGGCTGTGCAAACATTTCGATGGGAAGGTTAAAGCATGTTGTTTTCTAAATGTATGACCTAAGTCGTAAGGAAACATTTACAATAAAAAAAATCTAGCAGACAAGATAGCTTGGCTGAATCTTGTACTTCATCCAAAATGAATCATTGCAACCAAGCTGCTAACTGAAGTTTAATATCAATACATTTTCACTGAAATACAGGCATAGTTTTGTAAATGAAAGGTAACAAATTATTTCTATTGGAAGGATGGCCGTCTACTTAGATCATTCATTTACAAAAATTAAAACGCTTGCTCAGAAAGAGCATTACCTCATGTATGCATCGGGGTAAATCCAAAGAATTTTTAAAGGTAAGCCCAAGCACATTCATTCACTAATAGTTTGTTTGGGGGTCAAATGCTTTAGTAAAGGCTTAGTAAAAGGACACCATAGAGATCATCCCCGAAGGAAGGAAGAAATTGTCTTTGCTCTGATGGATTTCAAGCATAGGAACACAAACGTGTTCACTTTGACCACCCCAAACAACTTTTATTTGCCTCATTGTCTCCTATTGGCAGCTCAGCGTAGTCCTGGTGGCATTCCTGGCCTGGTGTGGAGTTTACTAAAAGAGGAAACGCAGGGTGTCAACTGTACATTCAAATGATGCGATGCTACCCGTGAAAGGGAGATTTTTGCAAGGGAAAGGAGTTCTCTGTTAAATATGGAAAGCAAGGGAATTCGGAATGGAAAAGCTGACAGACACAGGGCAGCCTTAATTTACATGTCAGCTATAATATCTGCCTTACAACACTATTTACTTGGTAACTCGATGACAAGCCTTAAACTAGTTACCGTAGCAACTGCCACATGGCACATCCAGCTCCAAGACACAGAACATCTTCCTGAAGGAAACAAAAGCACCATCAATGTCTCCTACCATTATGAGTAAGGCTGATTGTGCGAAGGAAAGGTGTTACCTCCAGTTTGCTGTTATTTAAAAAAAAATAATTCCTGTGTTCTAATATAGAGTCAACAGAGTTTCCACTGTGTTTGACTCTCCCATTTATCACTTCACTGTCTTTAAAGAAAATGCATTTCTGAAATATCAGCTTTCTGTTCAAGCTGCTGGAAAGCATCCCACAAAATCAAACACAAACTACCTGCAATTTCATCTTCAAAAATACCCCTCACATGCTCTACATTTTAATTCAATGTCTGCTTAAATGATATGCCGTGGACTACCAGTAACCAAACATTGTGATTTTTGGTTAAAATATGGATTATTTGGCCTAAACTCAGACCTTTTGAGTCAGGATAACCGGGATGATATCTGGATTTGCTCATTTTTAACAAACCCATCTAGTAATTAAACATAATTAGTTGAATTATATGTGAGATTTTAAAATTTTGCTAATATGTCCTCTCACCTTGAATATTCTTTTCTAACTCCAAAGGGACAAATATCACCAGTTACTCATCAATCACACACTCACTGCCATCAAGTCGATTTGAACTCACAGTGACCCTAAAGGACAGGGTAGAACTGCCCCTGTGGGTTTCTGAGAATATGACTCTTCACAGGAGTAGAAAGCTTCATCTTTCTCCCACCAGTAACTCATAGATCAAATATTATCCTCTCATTAATTTTTTTCATTGCTTACCACCAAACTATGACCTACACTGTTATCTGCATCACTGTTTTCTAAGACTTACTGTATTTTAAAAATTATAGCAGATACATAAATATACATGTGCAGGGGCCTCTTCCCTTTGTTCTTGAATTCCATGCTGGTTTTTCTCACAATATTCAGAACTTTACAGTGACCAGTTTATTGTATTTTTTTCCTCATTAAAATCAGGAGTTCTTTGAAGAGGGGCATGTTTGTTCACATCTGTGCTCAATGTCTGGAACCTACAGATAGCAATAAATGGCTGTTGATTTAATAATAATTAAAACCAAGTCTCCTGTAATGTAGCTAAGCTGGTTGTGAATGCCATCCGGTGGGTTTTGACCCGGAGCAACCTTAGGCACGAAGGAACTACACACTGCCTTGTCCTGTGCCATTCTCACAATTGTTCTCACGGTGGAGCCCGTTATTGCCGCCACTGTGTCCGTCCATCTAATTAACGAGTCTTCTTTTTTGCCACCTTTGCCTTTGCCAAGCATGATGTCTTCAGGAACTGGTCTCTTCTGAAAAGTTCTAAAGAAATCACACAAAGTCTTGCCTTCGTTTCCTCTAAGGAATACTCTGGCCTTAGTTCTTCCAGGACAGACTTGTCTGTCCTTTCGCCAGTCCATAGAACTTTCGATATTCTTCCCCAGCACCACAGTTAATTGCATTGAATCTTCTTCGCTCTTCCTTATTCAATATCTGACTATTGCAGGGAGAGGCATTTGACAATACCATGGAACACCTTAGTCCTCAAAGTAATATCTTTGCTTTTAAATACTCCATAAAAACGTCTTGTGCAGGAGATGAACCTGATACAACTCATCTTTTGATCTCTTTCTACAGCTTCCGTGAGCACTGATTGTGGTTCCCAGCAAGACTTCCTTGATGACTTCGGCCTTCTCTCCACTTAGCATGAGGTGTAGTTGGGGGAGCTGTTCTTTCCATTGAGTTGTATCCCATGCTGAAGGCTGCTATACTTGATCACCTTATTCTAAGTCCTCTTCACTTTCAGCAAGAGAGCTGTGTCATCTCCATAGCACCATTTATTAGTTAGTTTTCCTAGAATCATTTCATCTTCATTTAACCCGGCTTCTCTGATAATTTGTTTGGCGTACAGATTGAGTGCGTACGGCGAGAAGGAAGATACCACTCCGCGCAGTCTGCCCTTACTTTGTTCTCACGGCAGCTTGTTGATCTATATACAAGTTCTGCATGAGCACAATTAGGTGTTCTGGAGTTCCCGTTCTTCTCAAGGCTACCCGTAGTTTGTTAAAATATACACAGTCAAAAGCCTTGGCATTCTCTGCTTTCAGCTAAGATCCATCTGACATCAGCAATGTTATCCCTTGTTCCACATTCTCTTCTGAGCCCAGACCAAACCTCTGGCAGCTCCCTGTCAACGTACTGATGCACGCATTGTTAGATAATCTTCCACAAAATTTTACTTGTCTGTAATGTCATTGATATTGTTCTGTAGTTGAGTATTCTGCTGGGCACATTTCTATGAAATGCACACACATATGGATCTTTTCTAGTCAGTTGACTACCTATTCTGTCTTCTAAATTTTCTGGTATAACTTTCAAAAACTATGATGCAGTTGCTATTAATAACTCTATTTCACAGCATTAAAGAGATCAGGGCACCCACTTCCAATATACAATTTATCAGAGGGCCCAGTTTTCAAATTGAGCTAATTTATGTAAGAATACAAGCTTAGGCTACTGTCTTTGTGTCTTATTTGCTTATGAGGTCATGAATAACTTCTCTTACAGACACAGGTTGGGATAATGACATAAAACAGATTTGTGTGACACAAAGAATTAACCTTAGAAAATAAATCACCATCCAGAAACTCTCTCTCTATATATATGATATATATGTATGTGTGTGTAAACACACACACACACACACACACACACACACACACACCTGTTAAACAAATTAACAAGTAAAAGATATGTATGATCACTGTCAAATAACTTCTCCTATGAAGCAGTTTCCAGAGCAACCAACTGAATAAAAATCTCGGATTACATTATCTCATTGGTTGCAAGCATATTCCTAGGTTTTTGTATATGTTTTTAACATTATATATCTATAACTATTTTTAAAAATTTATATAGATTTTTAAATTTCTCTTCATTAAGCTGTTCCAGGAACTTTAGGAACACACACACACAGGCACACACTCACAGCGCACATTATTGGGTTTCAAAAGTAGGTACAAATGAAATTAAAAGATAATAAAATTTTCACAAAATTTTGAAGAGAGTGAGAGTCTGTATGTTTGTGGCTAAAGAAACCATGGCCCCTGAACCTGGTTGACCTTTCAAATAAAGAATGAGCTGGCCAACCAACATGCAGCACTATTTCTTTATGTGCCTCAGAGAAATTGTAAAACTTCTGTTAATGTGTAGAGGGTTTTACCCTATCTTCCAGCTTTTACATATACATGGATGGGTAGACCCTATAATGTACTTACTCTACTACTTTAATTTTTCATGCTTCCTTCCTTCAGAATACAAGGGCCAAGAGCAAATATTTTTGTGTATATTATACCGTCATGCTTTGGCAGAGCATCTAGAGCAGCAACTGGTACATAATGAGTTGTCGATATTAATTAATTGACTCAGTGAATTTAAAATATCACATCAACTCATCCATTCATTTTAATATACAACACAGTCCATTACATAGAGCTAGGAGTTTGGTGTCTGTCAGATATGGTTTTACTCATAGTAGTTGAGATTCTCTTAATAAATTTGGAAATCCCATAACTCATTGGTTTGACTCATTATGATCATTTAAAAGGTGTTATGCCAACTATGAAAATGACTACTTATTTAGGATACTAATGAGCTAATAACATATCTTAGATAAAAAATAGTAAAGCAAGCATCAAAGCTTAGGCTATGAATTTTTACTCCAGTTTCAAAATTGTGTCCTTGAAATAAGCCAGATGCTGGCACAAATAAAAAAAAAGAAAAATGGAAAACTTTAGTATTTTTGTATATCATGAGATTTGCAGGCTATTAGTCTAAATTAGCTTCAGTTGCCTGAAGAATATATGAGGTAACTGCAGTGACCCCCAAGCATTACTGAATCAAATTCTTGATGCCATGCTTTGGGGGAAATATAAAGAAATCAGAGAAATGCAGAGAACCCCTTTCATGATGATAAAACGCATGAGTAGACCTGACTGTGAAGAAGATCAATCACATTAGAAATATACCACCTTGAAACCCACATATTATTGAGGCAAGATCCTTTCTCAGGAAATATGGAAGGAGCACAACAAAGGAAAACAGGTGATTATTCTAATTATGTAATGGGATGGTGTTTTAAAAAAGCATTTTAGCTTTATAGACATGAGAATGTGTGCATTAGAAAAGGCTGTCTTTTCCACTTCTAGGGGAAAAGAGCAGTATATGCAAAAATAGATTTTCCATATGCCACTGTTTTGTTTAAGTAGACTTCTGATTGCATCTAGGAGGAGTCCTAAAGGACCTTTGTGGGTAGGGTCTTTCTGGGGGGAAATAAACAAACAAACAAAATCCAGAAAAAACAGATATATATATCACATTGTTTCCATTAACCAAAACAAGGATTTAGCCAGACAAACATGGTGTAATTGTTATAGGAGAGCATTTTCATTTTAAAAAGAGGAGAGACACACACACAACACACACATACAAACAATTTTCAAGTCTTTTCAGTAAAACAGGGAAAATGGAGTTTAATTCTTTTCGTATTAGAAACAGAGTCCCCAAAATTTGCATGCCCTAAATTCAAGTGTATTTTTCCTACAATCATTATCAGTGAACTAGAGGAGTCCCCGGGTTGCAGGGGATAGGAAATCATGAAACTTGGCAGTCAATTATTCCAAGAGTCTCCCCAGAATAACCAAGTACTTCTTTACAGCAGGGACATTGTCCAGTACAGACCTCAATGTGCTGAGGGTGTGGAATTTAGAGACAAGGAAATGGAGTCTAGGAGGGTTGTCATGTCAAAGTGCAAGTGGTGAGAGAGTGGGAGGTTATGAGCGATAACATATATGGAGCACCAAGTCAAGAGTAGGAACATGCTCAGCATATCGAAAGTTAAACAATCTAATGAAAATACTTAATCTTTTCGTTATGATGGTGGATAATTCCATGGGGAAATGTTGAACGATGCAGGAAGCATCAAAGGAAAATGGAAGGAATAAACAGTACGCCTCATCACGGGACCCAAAGGAAGCTGTTGACATTCAACAATTTCAAGAGAAAGCCTATGATCAAAACTGATGTATGGTAGGAGAAATACAAGTTGTCCTGAAGCCATTGCCAAAAATAACACTCTAGGAATTGAGATAATGCCCATTTAAAATGTTTCAAACAATGATACAGCCCTGGAAGCACACACTAATCTTTGCCCCAAACTTGGAAGATAGCTAACCTGGAGAAGTGAATGGAAGAGATCCATGTATGTGCCCATGCCAAGGGAAAGTGACCCAACAGGAAAGAAAATAATGGAACAATGCCATTCAAATCACATGCAGGTAAACCGTAGTTATAATTTTTAAAAAATGGTTGCAGTAATGTTTCAAATAGGTAGCTGCCAATAATTTAAGCCAGCCTCAGAAGAGGACATGAAACAATGAAACAAAAAATATGATTGTTGAAATCAGATGGAGTTTAGATAAAACTGAGTGTGCTGGAGAGGGAGCTACCTGTGTTTGACTATGCACGGCCATCTGAATGCATGAAAATGACAAACTTGGATAATATTGTGAAGAAGAATTCAGGGACTTTAGTGTGTTTATAGTAAATTTTTTCATTGACAGGCAATAATTCAAGCATATCAAGGTAATTAAAAGCATTAAAAATGAGGAAAGGTATGTATTAGGGTTATATTCTTCCACTTGGTGCTACTTTGGGGTAATTTTTTGGACTGCTAACTGCACGGGAGGTGGTTCAGATGCATTAGATGTTCTGCAGGAGAAAAGCAATCTGCTCTCATCCAATATATAATTGATCAAGGATTCACAAGGGTGGAAGGGAGGGGACAAAAGAGGAGCTGATACCAAAGACACAAGTAGAAAGAAAATGTTTTGACAATGATGATGGCAACATATATACAAGTGTGCTTGATAAATTAATTTATGAATTGTTGTTAGATCTGTAACAGCCCCCAATAAAATGATTTTTAAAAATTTTCAGCCTTGGAAACCCTATGTTTTCATAGGGATTACTCTGAGTTGGAATCAGCTCAATGACAGTGGGTTTGGTGAACATTCAATTTTTATGCTGGTCAACCAATCCAAGAAAATGATGCATTAGGATTAGAAGAAAGCTAACTAACAGTCTGAAATGTGCAGATAGCAAAATCTTGCTGACCAAAAGCAAAGGGATTTGAAGTCCTTACTTATTATTATATAATAATATAATATAAAGAAATTAAATGAATATAAAGAAAGTAAATGTCTTCACGTCCACACCCATAGACAACATCATGATAAATGGAGAAAACGATTATAGTTAGCAAGAATTTTATTCTAGTTGGATCCACAACCAATGCTCATGAATACAGCAGTCAAGAAATTAAAATGTTTTATTGGGAAAATCTGCTGTCTAAGACCCTTTTAAAGTATATAAGATATAGAAAAAAATGGGAAAAGATCAATGATATCATTTTGAGAACTAACGCACACCTGCCATAAACCAATGGACTGCAATGACTCAAAGTCCATGTGAAAACCAGACATTGAAAAAGGAAAACTGGAGAAGATACAAGGCATTTGAATGAGGGTGTTGGTAAAGAATATTGAAAGTGCCCTGGACTTCCAAAAGAACAAATAAATCTGTCCTGAAAGAGGTATAGCCACAACGCTCCTCAGAATTGAGTGTGGCGAGACTTTGTTAGATAATTTGGACGTTATTAGGAGAGCTCGGTCTCTGGAACAGAATGTCATACTTGGTAAAATAGAGGGTCCATGAAAAAAGGCAGATCCTGGACACAATGTATTGACATTGTAGCTGCAACAATGCACTCTGAGCACAACAACTATGGGCATAGTCTAGGACAAGGCAGTATTTCTGCTATTGTGATGTGGTATGTAATAGCAACAACAGCGAAGTCAAAGAGGAATTAGAAATTTAAAGACGAAGAAATAATGAAGAACAGGAAATTAAACACCTTGTACCATTTGCTTTATCAGCCTAGCTGATGGTGGTGGTAGATTTCCTTTCAATGAAAGCTTTGTAAAAATCACTTTGCTTCCAAGGGAGTCCAGAAAGTTTCCATTGCATCTTTGCTTCTCCTCCCTTCCTTTCTTGGGATCGCTCAGTGTGGAGAATCTGTGGTGACCCCCCTTCTCTTATTTGTGCTGTCAGGTAATGAGAGAGTGGTCCTCAAAACTAGCCATGAGCATCCTCCACATATCCCACATCAAAACCTCTATAGTCTAACACTGTACATCAATGGTATTTTGGGGATAATAATGAAAGAAAATTTTAATGATTTTAGTATCCTCCTATTTGGGGGCCAAATTTCTCATGGTTAGACTATTATGTGATTGTCCTAAGGTTAACCCTTTCCTTCTTTCAGAATCATTCTGAAGAGAAGCTATTTTGATTAAACTCTCTGAAATGTAGTATTTTACTATGTTATAGTCAGTCTACTTACAACTATGACACTTTGGGATTGGTGTAGCACCACAATGAAAATATAGAACACCACTCTGATTTTACAGTTGTGATTTTTTCCTTAGTTATATCTATGACCTTAGATATTGAATTATTATCTCTAGGGTAAAACCGCATTTTTTAGGCCAGCTCTAAATTTTTTATGCCCTTCCTAACATATTCCAGTTTTCTCTGTATTCATTGTCAGCTTTCCTTTGTAATTTTTAATGAGAGAATCAACCCATCTATTCTGCAGGCCAAACATACATTGGACCATCTGAGTTATCTATGGAGCCGCAAAGTTGCAAATTAATAAAAGACACAAATCTAGAAAGTATAGAAAAGTTTAGAAACTCAAATCCTTCAATTATTCAAAACCCAGATATTTACTCACATCAGCCAATAAAGAGTGAATAACAATGAGTAGTTATTTTTTGTGCCAACCTAGCCAATAAACACATGTGGGATTAATTAAAGGGTGGATGGATAAATGGCTCAGGGAGCCTCACTGTTCTAGTTCTCGGGTCTCTTGTTTTGTGATGGTTGCACCAGGGTGCAGCTGCCTTAGCCATTTCCTGCTTCAGCTGACAAGGATGACTTCCTGCAAGACATCCCCAAGAAGACGCCACATGGACCTACCTGGATGCAGCCCTGGATGCTGGAGCACCCATGTGGAGACCCCTGCCAATGCTGAGATGCTTACACATTCACTGACTCAGCTTTCCTCCTGCAGTCGGCATCATTGCCTCTGTTTGCTGAGATGGAGGAGGACTTTGTGGATTGATGTTGGACATATGGGTTAATGTTGGACTTGTGGGCTTGGGCAGCACTGGGTTAGGATATTTTCTTGATGCGCACTTAACCTTTACATAAAACACTCTCTTATACATGAGTTTCTGTGGATTTGTTTCTCTAATGTATCCAAACTAATACAAACAAATAATACTAACTCTAAAGCAACAAGTAAATATTAACACTGTTGATTACGCAATAGGCTATATATTTATCATTTATATATGGAATCCATTGGTGATACAAATGACTAGCATGTGCTTAGTTGCTAACTGAAAGTTTAGATTTTTGTATTTTCAGATGTAGCTCAGAAGAAATGTCTATCAACTTCAAAAAAAAAATCAGCCATGGAAAATCCAAGTCAGTACCTGACAGAAGGTCACCATGATTAGAATTAATTATGTGACAACTGGACACACACACACACACACACACACACACACAAATACATGTAGGCAAATAAACCTTATTCCTGGTCTTAAAGTAGCTTTACAAGGTAATCACTTAATTTTTTGTCACCTGTTTTATATATATATATAATATTAGTACATTATAGGCCAACAATTTGAACTGTGAGAATAGGCTAGACTTCTGGCAACGATTTTGAGGCAAAAGTATACAAAGTACAGTCTATAGATGATGCAGCAACACCTAGACAGAAACAGAGCTTCCGAAAGAAGTTGTGGAACTTCCTAGCGATGGAGCAAGAGCCTTTGGGACTTAGTAGTTATTGATGGACTTCAAACTGCAAAGTCAGCAGTTGGAAACCACCAGCTGCTCCCTAGGAGAATGAAGGGATTTTCTACTCCGTCAGAGGTACACTCTCAGAAACTCAAAGGGGCAGTTCTACCCAGCCCTACAGGGTCGCTATGAGTCAGCATCGACTCAATAGCAGTGAGTTTGACTTTTTGGTTTGGTGGCATAGTGATTTACAATTTGGGCTGCTAACCAGGAGGTTAGTAGTTTGAAACCAACAGTTGCTCTGTGGGCAAAGATGAGGATTTGCACTGCCATAAAAGGTTAGAAGGGTAGTTCTCCCCTGTCCTCAAAGGTCTCCAAGGGTCAGAAGTGACTCGATGGCAGTGAAGGAGTTTGAGTTTTTAACAGCACAGGACTACTAGACTTTGTACTCTCCACTTTGGTGGTTTGTATAAATATTGCTTCAGCTTTAGAACAGTATCGGGAATATATTCGACAGCAAAGACATGAAATTATTAGCCTTAAATTACAGCAGAAATCCTGATTTAGGACCAGGTGTTCTGGTCTTGTTCCAGGTCGTGTTCTATTAAACAAAAACCCAGGTGTTCCTGTTGGCTAAGCATTGGAGTGCTAGCCACAGGTCGGTGGTTCAAACCTACCAACCTCTCTTTTGGAAAGATGAGGCTGCCCCACCCTTGTCAAGATATATAACTTTGGAAATATTACACAATGCCACTATGAGTCAAAATTGAATTGTCTGTAGTAGTTTTGGTCATACCAGTTTCTCTGTTCTAAGCAAAAAGTGACCCTACTTGATTTGGCACACCCAGTTCATAGACAAGCCACAAGGAGAAACAGTGGATAATTCCACTGACAATAGTAAAGTAATTGGGAGAAACAGGCCATGCCAAGAGTACCATGGTCTTGATTCCAAGTCACCAGGTTATTTTCAAAAAATTCTTCTTTGTTGAGGAAGAAAGGAGTGCACAAAAAAGAAGCAAACTTTAAGCATCAGTAGATTCATGTTCTTAACTACAGGGAATGTGTAAACCCATATATAAGCAAAGATGCAGTATGCTCCATTCCAGGAATAACAGAGATAGAATCTCATTGAATTAGTTGTAGAGACCTCTTTCTAAACATTTCGTTAGTGACAGCAATTTCTGATGAAGTCCGAGAAGGTAAAGTGAAAAGTAGATTGAAGCTGACAAAGAGGTTGACATGGAGATTGATGTTGAAGTAACAGTGAAGATTTTGGATACCGTTAATGAGGCCAAAGGTAAGGGTAAAGAATGATCACAGCAGTGTTATTAAGGGCAAGAAAATGGCAGAGAAGGTATTACAGTCTTTGAATCATAAGCTTTCTTCCTGGTTTAATTTTGGCACTTTTAGCTGAAAGCCAAATTTTGATTAAAGATGAAAGTCAATAGATCTCTGAACAAAGACTTTTACTACAAGAGTGTGTCTGGGTCCTTAGGGTGCTATGTGATAGGACAGAGGTCTACTGGACATCAGTCAGTGCAACATGTAAACCGGTAAGTGGCTATCTGTCTCACCAACAATAATAATATTCAGTATTCATTAAGGCCTCAAAACTCACACTGCCACTGAGTGGGGAAAGGGAACAGGAAGAGGGAGGGAAAAAAATGAGGAGCTGATACCAAGGGCTCAAACAGAAAGTAAATGTTTTGAGAATGATGGCAACAAATATAAAAATGTGCTTGACATAATGGGTATATGTATCAATTGTGGTAAGAGTTGTAAGAGCCCCTAATAAAATGATTTTTAAAAGTAGTAAACAAAAATAAAATTCAAACTCACAGGGAGCCTATAGGACAGAAGAGAACTGCTCAGTAGGGTTTCCAGGACTGTAAGCCTTTACTGGAGTAGCTCAAACCCAAACCCAACCCACTGCTGTGGAACTGATGACAACTCCCAATGACAGTATAGATCCGGGTAAAACTGCCCCTGTCTGCGAGTTTCTGAGATTGTAACTCTTTACGGGGGTGGAAAGGCTGCTCTTTCTCCTGCAGAGCTGCCGGGGGTTTTGAATGGCAGACCTGGCAGTTAGCAGCCCAACTCATAACCACTAGGCCACCAGGCTTCATCCTCTGGAGTAAACAGCCTCCTCTAAATCCTCACCAAAGTAAACAGCCCCATCTTTCTCTTGTGAAGGAGCTGGCAGATTTGCAATGTTCACCTGGCAGTTTTACAGCTCAGTGCTTAACCCACTGCACCACCCATGCCCCTTAGTATTCACTCTGCACTTACTATTTACCAGGAGGAGGCATTGATGGGTCAGTGGTAGCTTCTATGCTCACCTGCAGGAGACCTCGCTATTCCCAGCCAATGCCCCGCTGAGATTAGGATGTGGCTCTCTTTCTGGATGAGTTTTGGTGGAACGTTCTATACCAAGATAGTTTAGGAATGAAGAGCTGGTAATCCACTTCAGAAAAGCAACTAACAGAAGTCCTATGGATCTGAGTGGTTAGATCCCGAACTATTCTGGGGCAAGGAACAGGACTGGCCAAGGTTTCCTTCTGTTGTTGTGCACTGAGTTGTCAGAAGGCTAGTTGATGGTCGCTAGCAATTGTGGAGATGGAGCAGGACTGGGTGGTCTAGATCAGGTAGCAATGATTCAGAACCAACTCATTGGCGTCGGACAACAACAAGGGAGCTGGTATACAGGGTCTACCTCAGTTTCCAGATCACGACATAGAATCATAGTGCAGATCAAAACATGGATTCCAGAGTTGCCCTGCCTATGTTAGAACCTAATCTCTGTTTCCCACGGACCCTGAGACTTGAGCAAATTATTCCTGTACTTCGGTTCCTTTACTTGAAGGATTAAAAATAAAATGGGATACAAATAAAGACCCACTTATCAATGCTATCAAAAAGTAAAATGAGTTGATATATACCATGCCTTTAGGAAAGTCTGGGTGTGATCTTAGATGTTTTTGCAATCATTGTTGTGATGATCATGATCCCCAGTTTACAGAAAACAAAAGCAAACTCCAGGGCTTACTCCATAACCAGGCTCCAAACCGGTTGCCATCTGATTCTGACTTGCGTGACCCCGGTGTGCCAGAGAAGAACTGTGATCCAGTGTTTTCCATGGCTCCGTTTTCAGAAGTGCTTCATCTGACCTTTCTTCTGAGCTACCTCAAGGTGGGCTCAAGGCCTCCCCTCTTCAGTTAGCAGCTTCAGGGCATTAACCCTTTTTACCTTAGTGGGGCAGCTCGTTTAAATTCCTCTCATACATCATCAGGACAGGATTTTCCTTGTTAATCTTTTTCTAGTTGAGTGATTTCTAGTTGGTTAATTAGCAGGAGTGCCTTTCCTCTATTTTCATTCCTCAAAAGTTTCATCCCTGAAAAATATCACTCATGGCAAACTTGGACATTTGCCTACGCTGCGGGGTGAAGGTCAGCTGACCCACCATGGCTTCCCATTACAACCTTGATTACAACTGAAGTGCAGGGCGCAATTGGCTTCCAGCAGGCTAACTGCCTTATCGAAGGGCTATATGATGTGAATCTGAGTTATTAGTGGTTTCATGACAACCACGAAATGAATCCAATTAGTTTTATTTTTTTCATCATTGCAATGAAAGCTCTTCGTCTGAAAGCGCTACAGGCCCTTCTTTTGTTGTGACTTCAAGGCACTCCACCTTCTTACAAAACTGCCTCCCAAGCTGTCCAGAGGCCTCTCAGTCCAAGTCAAAACACTGCCTTACAAAGACACCACCAAGAAGCTTTCCCACTGGAGTCATCAAGGGTGAATTTAAATAAGTTCTTCCCTTTAGTCCTGCTCTTCAGTGTCTATTTAAGAGCAAACACAAAGTCAACTGCAATGCTCATTATAGTCCAAGCCCAATAAAAAGACATTAAAATTCCAATAAGCAATCAGGTCCTTTTACAGCATTTTCATAGTAAAAAAGTGAGTGGGTCTCAGACTGCCGTGGCAGTTAGTGCTTAAATGGCCGAATTATCTGAATTGTCTCAGAAGTGGCACTGAAGTCTGCGAAAGGCAGACAGCAGATCTGAGAAAGAGGAGAAAACGTGCTATCAAGATGCCCACACTTTTTTTATTTTTACGAAAGGCATATTTGTTTGTATTTCGCTCAATCATAAACCACTCCGGAGTCAATCAAAACCTAAAGAGGTGTGAGTGGCACAGCTCTACAGCCCGTGCCACCCTTGCCTGAGTGGCAGTAAATCTACCTCAGGTGGGCAGAAAGACGCTGTGCAGAATGATGAGTCCCTTTGATTCCAATTTCATCAACTTGAAGCTCCAAGCTGGCCTCGTTAGAAGCTGTGGGATCTTGCAGTACACTGCAGGAGACATATCTTTTTTTCTTCTGTTTGGCAGAAATTTCTTATTCCTTGTTGCTCAGTTCAGTGTCAAAAGAGGCCCCGGGAGACCAGTGGAGGCCGGGAGCTAGGACACACTTCAATTAGCCGGGATAGAGTGTGTACCATGAGGAAGAGCCTGCCTCACAGCTTAGGAAAAGGAGGCTGTGGCAGAAGCAACAGTGCCTAGCACAGAGGGATTCCTCTGTAATAAATCACTCATTACATTTTATACAAAAACAATATAAAACTGACTCTTATGTGAATGAGAAAGACCCTCAGGGAATTGGGTTGACTCAGTGGCTTGAAAAAACAGACTCTAACATTCAATTTTGGGGGTGGCACAGGACCAGGGGGATTGGTGTGGTTCATGGGGTCATCATGAGTCAAATCCAACCCAAAGGTGCCTAACAGCAATAGCATTTTCAAACAGAGGGAGCCCTCATAACAAATGGTTACATGCTTGGGTAGTAATTTAAGATTGGAAGTTCAAATCCATGAGCTCCTCCGTGAGTCAAAAGACCTGGTGATGTGCACCCGAAAACCCTGCATCCTAGAATAATCCGTAAGCAGGTGTACATATTACAGGTTCACTGTGAAGCAGATCCAACTCAACAACACACATTTTGACGCAGAGATCTTAACAAACAAAACAGCTTACAAAATTCCACTATTTAAAAAATTCCACTTACTGCTTTTGGAGCAATTTTCAGATGTCAGATAGATTGATCTTTCTAAAACCATTGATCCAATCTCTATTCAAAACCCTCCTTCATTCATTACTTAGAGTGAAATTCTAATACATTTTCATGGTTTACAGCATCTGTTTAACCTCCTTAATGGCCTCCTGTTCTACTCGCTTCCTAGCTCCCAGATTAGACCTACACCCAGCTCTTCACCATTGTTGCAGCACCATTTGTGGGTTTCCCGCAGTAGCACTGGTTGTGTAGTGGTTAAATGTTGGACTGTGAACCAGATGGTGAGATGTTCAAAACCACCAGCAGGTCCTTGGTAGAAAGACTGGGATGTCTACTCCAGTAAGCAGTTTCAGGCTTTGAAACCTACAGGATCTGTGTTTTCCCCACAGTTCGCTGTCAATGTGTTCTACTGTGGTGACTTGGTGACTTGCATGTTAATGTGATGCTGGCAGCTATGTCACTGGTGTTTCAAATATCATCAGGGTCATCCAAGTTGGAACAGGTTTCACCAAAGCTCCCATACTAAGAAAAAACTGTGAGGAAGGACAAAGAAAGAGGTTCTCCATTTTTAAGGTGTCAGCCATCGAAAACCTCAGGAATAGCAGCATGAAGAATTGTTAAGTTGTTTTGATTTCATTTTGCCTGGATACACAGTCAATGGTCGTGAAGCAGCAGTCAAGAAATCAAGGGACATTTTGCCGTTGGCAAATCTGCTGCCTACGAACTCTTGAAAGTATTGAAGAACAACGACGTCACGTTGAGAACTAAAGGGCACCTGATTCAGTCCATCATGGTATTTTCAGTTGACCCACCATCCCGGGAAGACCTGTCAATAGGTAAGGAAGATAAAAGAAGATTGGTGCATTTGAAATATGAGTTGGGGATAGACTACTGAAAGTACTGTGGATTGCCAGAACAATCCCATTAGTCTTGGAAGAGGTATAGTCAAAGTGTCCCTTAGATGTAAGAACAGTGAGACTTACGCCCATGTACTTTAGATGTGTTACCAGGACGGATTTGTCCCTGAGATGGGCATCACACTCGATGAAGTAGAGGGTCAGTAACAAAGAGGGAGCCATTCAATGAGATTGATGAACAATGGGCATCAATGTAGCATGAGTTGTGAGGATGGTGCAGGAACAAGCAGAGCTTTGTTCTGTTACACAGGAGTCACTATGGGTGCAGAGCGACCCGATGGCATCTGCTAACAACAACAGCAATGGGACACTCTCATCTCAGGGTCTTTGAGCATGCTTTCCCCACTGCCTACAATGCTCAGGCCTTAGAATACTCCTTCACGTGTTCCCATTAAGTCTCTATCTAAATGTTCCTGTTTATTTAAAAAAAAATCATTTACTGGCGGCTCGTACAACTCTTATCACAATCCATCCATTCATCCATTGTGTCAAGTACTTTTGTCCATTTTTTCCCTCATCATTCTCAAAACATTTGCTTTCTACTTGAGCCTTGGTATCAGCTCCTCATTTTCCCCTCCCTCCCTGCTCTCCCCACCCCCATGAATCCTTGATAATTTATAAATTATTATTTTATCTTACACTATCTAATGTTTCCCTTCACCCACCTCTCTGTGCTATATATAACCCCATGGAGGAGGTTATATGTAGATCCTTGTAATCTGTTCCCCCTTTCTCCCTCACCTTCCCTTCCCCTCCCGGTATTACCACTCTCACCACTGGTCCTGAGGGCTTCATCTGTCTTGGATTCACAGTATTTCTAGTTCCTATCTGTATCACTGTACATACTGTGGCCCAGCCAGATTTGTAAGGTAGAATTGGGATCATGATATTGTAGGGGGCGGGGAAGCATTCAAAAATTAAAGGAAAGTTGTATGTTTCATCATTGCTACATTGCACCTTGAGTGGCTCATCACTTCCCTGTGGCCCTTCTGCAAGAGATGTCCAATTGCCCACAGATGGGCCCTGGGAAGAACACCAGCCTATCCCAATACAATCGCTAAAGACAAAGCGACTGCATAAGCAAATGTGGTGAAGAAAGTTGATGGTACCTGGCTATCAAAAGATATAGCGTCTGAGGTCCTATAGGCTTGAAGATAAACAAGCAGACATCTAACTGAGAAACAACAAAGCACACATGGAAGAAGCACACCAGTCTGTGAGATCACAAGGTAGCGAAAGGATCAGGAATCAGGCATCAAAGACAAAAAAAAATCATAGCATTTTGAATGAAGGGGAGTATCGAAAGAGGAAACAGGGCCCATCTATGGGCAATCGGACATCCCATAAATGTTCTTTTAAGAAGAAAACTGTGATCAATTCACATTAAATATTATTCCGGACGCCTTCACTACTCATCTCTTTAACCTGTTTTATCTGACATGTTTTGCCTTTATTTGTCATTACATATCTTCCTTCAATTAAATGTGAAGATAATTATAAAAGCAATTTCATTAGTTAACATCTCTGAGTTACACACTTAGCTTACACAAAGAATTTCTCTTTTGTTCTTAACTTCTGAAAGATGGTTGATCCCCAAGGGCTCCAATGCTTTGTTATGCTAGGAAGATGACCTTGGATGGTGGATGACCATACCGGGAAAGTCCAATCAAGAACTTAACTAGAGGTTAAGAGCAATCCTATGCACAACAACTCAGTAAACCTTGAATATATACTAAGGACTCCTTAAAAACAGTGGGTATTCCTGCTTGGCGAAAGATAGAAACTTTACATCGGAGAACATGTTGGACTTTGCCCTATGGCTCTCTTCTTTATTCTGACTTGAGAGAGATATTTTATAACAATATTGTGACCAGAAGTATAATACTGCCTTATGTTCTGTGAATTGCTCTAACAAACCCTTGAGCCTGAGGGGATCGTGGGAGATAGCAAGTCAGAAATAGAAGTGGCTTAAAATCCATTAGTGAACAGCTAGAATCCAGAGGATGGAGAAGCACCCCAAGATGTAGCCAGTGGGAAAAGTTGGGGAATCATATGAATCTGAACATAGTACTGGGTTCTGACATCTCGACAAACCTGGAACTCTAAAGAACTGAGCTCTTCAAACTGTAAAATCTGATTTACCCCCATGGTCAGAGTCAAAAAACAAGAACCGTATTTGGAATTGATGTCAGGATAGTTAGGGTTAGTGTCTTGGAAAAGAAAGACACACACACACACACGCAAATTATAAGTGCATATTGTCGTGCCAAGTGGAATACAGAAACATATTTAAAAAGTTTCATGAATCCCTAAATAGTTACTTTAGAACAGTATATAGACTCAATAAAATGGAATTACTTCTTACTTGATCTAGATGGACACAAGAACGATGAAACGTTGAGAGCCTATTGACTTTCAGAATGTAAATAATTTGTTAGGTTATCTCAGGAGAGAGAATAGGCTCACAAAAACCTACTTTATGACACTTTGTAAATGTCATATATATTTGAAATAAAAATGTCCCTTGGCATAACAGAAGTGAGTCCTCGTATAATAATTAGGAAATATTGATTTAGAGAAATCCAACGGCCCCGACTCCCCAAGATACAGGGACGGAGTCTCACAATCTGAGCTTGAGAGGTCTCGGCGTCTCTGGAGCTGACCACGGGGATCCACGGAGGAATGCTCAGTACATCTGGCTGAGTGCTCTCGTCCCAATGATGTCTCCCTATAACTCTTAACATAAAACCACCTCAAATTAATATCTCTGCGAAATGAAACTTGACATGATTCAAAATGCAAGCCAATCTGTTTTCAGTTCTACAATCCCTCATCACTCTTGTTTTATTAATTTTAGAGACAGAAGAAGCTTAAATGCATTCACATTGTTAGTCTGATTTTATGAGTCAGATGCCAGTACCCACAGTTCAGCAAATTCTTTTAATATTCTATATTTAAATACTGTACATATCCGTCTGGACCTATATTGCTAATGAATTTGTTTTTTATATAGAATATGGCTAGAAAAAATACCAGTTCTTATTTACCTGTAATACCCATATAGTCCTTATCATTACCTGAGACTCAACCCAAAAAAGGAAACTGAATGCTAATTGTAACATCCATAAAATTATTTAGTATGCATTTCACAAAAGCAGTTCAGTTACCCCTTGAAAAGCTGATGTGATGTATAATCACCTTCACATTCAACATGTCTTAGGGGAGTACTATTCCAACTCACCATTATTAAAGAGAGTTCATTTCATGAGATACAACAAATAAAGAAACAAGCAAAAATATGTCACTACACAAACTCTCTACTAAATCTCATTGTCAACATCTGATTCTTTCTTGTACAGCTCACTGCCTGCACCTACCACCTGAGACCCTGATTATCCTACAGTTCCTTCTCCCACTTAGCATTCCTCTTTGTCTTCCTATTTGTGATGTCCTCATGCATTTATTTCTGTGCCCATTAACATCAGAATGTCTGTCCTGTTTCCCCTTGCTTATCACTTATTTCTCCCTTTGTATTATTCCAAGCCATTTAGTACTCACAGCCCAATACAAGTATTTTTGGAAACAAAATCTTCAATAATATATAGCCAAATGTGCATGATCACATTTTGTAGGGAGCAATTAAGGATTGTGAAACAGCCTGGACTAATTTGGAGCCAACCTACCAGAATTGACTGACAAAAATGAGTATTAATTATCATGCCCTGCCTCCTTACTACAGCTGAGTTTAATTTGCAGGGTATTAGTATTACCAAAATAACACAAAAAGGAATACACTCTTGTGGCCTTTCCATATGAATATAAAGAATGAACATTTAAACAAAGATTGTAATTGTGTACTGCTATGCTATGCTGTGTAGCTACCATTTGACTCAAGTAGAAAAAGAAATCAGACACTATAAGCATTATATTTATGGGACACCATATGATGGTTTTGTCGACAATATAGCAACATGTATAAAAACTTTTGATAAAACAAAAGATATATATATATACATATATAGATAGATAGATGCATGCCATATGTGCCTCTGTGGCAAAAATTGAACTAGAACAAAAGAAATGAAAATAATACTTGGTTTAGGGTATGGATTTATTGATTTTTTAAAAGTATTTTGTGACATGATTTTATTTCTATGATTATAACAAGCAGAGAAAATTGTCTTAGGTAATAAGTTCTGAGCTCATCAAAATTGTCTTTTGAGCAAACCAGTGAAGACATCACCCATAGGGTTACTTCTTGAGAGCACCTCATAAGCTGGTAAGGGTACTCTTACCTACAGGGAGCCAGTTTTCAATGCATCAATGAACTGAATCTAAGGATTTCAAAATCCCATTTCTCTCACTCCTGACTCTACTATTTCCCAGGAAATCAAATATCAGAAGGCTGAATGTGCCTGAAGCACATTATAATCATTGAAATGAAGAAATGAGACCAAATAAATCTCTTAGCTCATTCCTCCTGAACTTCCTTCAATTTTCATTCTAACTGAACTTCCTTTTTTCCCCAATTGAACATTCAATTGCCATCAAGAAAAGTTATTCCAAGTACCGCCTCTCACCCTAAATTCACTCTTAATATTTAAATCTGTATTCTGACTCCATTTCATATCAGTTTAAATTAATTCCATTTTTGAGTCTTCATTGATGACGTAAAGTCATCACACTTTTACCTTGGAGTTTGGTAGTTAAAGAATTTCATGTCCACTTGAAGATATATAAAAGTATAATGTGGATATTCAATTTGCCAATCAGGTTGCAGTCTTGTGGTGTCCCCTTATGGGAGGGACCTTCTCATAAACAGGGCCCAGGGGCCACCCCCCTCTCTGCCTTAAACACTCCTGCTTGCTCAACCCCTGAGACCTGCTAGAGCCTGGCCATGTGTCCATGGCCCTTGGAGTCTCACGGCCTTGCAAGCACAGGCCTATGTTCTTTCTGGATTCTGCATCTTTGCCTGTGGGGGCTTGAGTCTGAAGAGGGACCTACGGACTAGTCTTGGACTTATCAGCTGGAGTCAGACTGAACTGGGATGCTTTCTTAATACTAAGCTCATTGTTACACATTCGTGCGTGTTGCTGGATTTATTTCTCTAGTCCACCTTGCAGGAGCTTCTACACCAATCTATATTTCATCTCACCAAAAACGGAGTAATGATAGGGCTTGATCTGGGAGTAAATATATTGTTCGCTTCCTGCCCCACCCCTTCCCTTCAAGTTTCTCTATGAGAAAATATATGAAACATTGAACCAGTGTAGTGGAGACCCTGACCACATATTACAAATGAATAAACTGCTGTCAGGACATTTCCGTCTCATAGTCTCCTTATAGGACAGAGTAGAATTACCCTTTAGAGTTTCCTAGTTGTACATCTTTTACAGAGGCCGGTTACTGTGACCTTCTCCTGTGGGCTGGCTGCTGAGTTAGAACGGTCAACCTTGTGTTTAGCAATCAACCGTTCAACTTCTGAATCATCAGGGCTACTTCACACACCTAGGTAAAATGAAAGGGCGGAGCTTCAAAATCATTAAGTGCTCCTTCAGGTCTAGAATCCTATCAATCTACGATTTCACTGGCTGAGGAGGTTAACATTAGTCTGTTTCCTCATATTTTGAGAAAATCTCTGCACACATAAGAAACAGAGGTATGATGCCAATGTTGGTTTCAGAACATGTGTCCACCATCCCAGTGACACAGTGAATGAACCATTAACAATGGAATTTTACTAAATTCCTTCTGTTTAGAACTTCTAGAAATGATCATGTTTCCAAACCTTAATTCTAATATTAAAAGCTTAGATTGTGCTGATATAGTCCCTTCATAAAAGGACAGTATATTTTCTGCAGTATTAAAATACATAATCATAAACCTATATTACCACCAGTATTCTTTTATGGCAAAGTACATAATAGGACAATATCAATTTATTAAAAATTTACATTAATATTTTATGCATTTTGATTAGGATTTCATGCATCTGAAAAATAAATAATATTTTAGGGGACAAATTGATCATAATTATATATATGTATATATATAATTATATATGTATATATATGTATATACATTTTATATGTATATAATCCCCAGACTCGGTGTTTTCTTTCTTGGTGAAAGAGCCACAATGTGTCTGTTCATTTTCTGTTAGTATGTATTGCATCAAGTCCATTCTTGATCTTTAACTTAAGATGGAATATAATCAAGGTCATAGAACAGTTTTGATTTTCTTCTGCTTCAACTTGAACCTCAATATGTGTAATTTATAGTCGGTTCCATAGCCAGCCGCTGGCCTAGTTCTGACTAGTTATATTGAGCTTCTTCATCATTTCATTCCACACATGTTTTAGGTTTGATTCCTGTATATTTAACCCAGAAAGATCCATATGTAAAATAATTTCCACTTTATGTTGTGGCAAAAACACAATGAATAAGTCATTGATTTTGTAAAGTCAGCTGATTACAGCCCAACTCGTAACCACTATGTCACAGACATTTGAGAAATATGTTGCAAAGAAAGAAGGGACTGATAATAATAAGTATATGGAATAATTGAGTAACAGAATCTGCAATTCTTTATCCTTTAATTCCAGGACCATCTATAGAACACTGAAATACTGGTACTCATGGAAATAATATATAAGCACCCCAATTTTGGGGCTGTTTGGACCAGCCATTAATGTGACTTTATATTTTAAAAAAGTATTGAATATGTCACATGCATTGCACAACATTTCCATCGAAACACACTCTTTGGAAATGGCAAGCCCTCCTTCCTAGGACCACTTGTCCTGGATTTAGCTTTTCTTCCGGCAACTCTTGGTTGTAGATGAACTTTTGATCCACCAGAGTTGCCAAATAGAATAGCCAGCAATGGATTCCATCACATCACTCATGCCCCAAATGAAAAAGCAAGGTTTCAGGGTCCCTGGATCTGGGAATATTTTAGAAGGTTGAAACTGAGTAAAGGTACATTGTTTGTAGTATGCACAAGAAATGGCTTATTTCCTGAGTTTGGTGCCAGGGTGAAATTCAGCCATAAGAAACGTAAATTAAAATACTGTACTATTCCCTGAAATCTCAGTAAAACTTGGCATCTCCTGCCTCACAGCATTCCAGTGAACAAGCTATTTGGAGGCAGGCCACAGAGATGGAACAGATGGGTCTCCTTGCCTTGTTTGTAGAATTATATTCTTCAAAGCATTTGCCTTTGACCTTCCAAAAAGCCCAGTGCCCTTACCAATGAAAATGATCTGTAACTTAAAAGTAATTTTTAAAAATATTGACTGTCAACTAATAACAAAGTATTTAATAATGATCAGGGATCAAAGACCTGGCTAGAGAGGAGATTTGAAAGAGAATGGCCACAGAGGAAAACAAACAGATCTTGGTCCATTTATTGCAGGCAATAAATCATGACCTAGACAAATTGAGGCATATTGAGAGTCAGTTGCTTAATAGATAATCCATTGACCTTTAAATCCCTTTGGATTCTTTTCTGTATTCATCTTTGTGTCGTAGGCAGCCTGTCACATCTCTGGCAGAATTGTGCAATTCAGAGATGAGATGGTGAAAGAAAAGATTTGGTACACAAAACATTATTATAATTATTTTTCTCTTTGGTATTTAACTTTCCTTCCACACATTTTGGGAAAACACTGGGGGTAGAGTGGCAGGAAATGTTTAAAACATGTCCTGTGAAAAGTCAATTCTCCAACCACCACACGTCTTAAGCTGCGACCGACTCACCAGCTCTTCCAAGTCCCCACGTGCTACTAATTAGATGTCTGGGTCAAGGGGAGAATGCCTTGATTCTCTGGACTGGGCCGTTTGAAATAATCAGTCCGCAGTAGCCAGTCTTGACTTATATGCAGCCAATCGGATACAGCCATCCCTAAGAAGCAGAGCAGCTTTAGGATAATGCAGACACCAAATTTCAGGTCGATTTTAGGAAAAGCCAAATGGCAGCCTATTTTCATTACCTACAGCAAGGGGAGGATGTCTAAAGCCTAGAGTGTTAAGGATTATAAAACATCTTACACACGCACCCACAGGCATTTACCGCCACCTCCAAATGCTGTTTAACGGAAAGCAGCCTGATTGTCAAAAGACTGGCTCTGCAAATTTGTTTCTTTTTCCAAAGCATTCTCACCTTCCACAGGAACACAATATCACAGCCAAGATTCCTGCCTGGCTCGGTCACCCTGGGTAATACCATAGCCAAGTGCTGTGTACAGAGTAATCAATCACTCCATCAGTCCAGGAAAATGAGCAAGGCTCACCCAGCAGACACAGACCCTAGGGGAAGTAACACTCTGTAGTGCTTGGACTGTCTCTGACTCTCTCTAAACCAGGAAGTCAATCAGCTACCCCATTCTACTACCAGTGTGGGCAGATTAAATGCTAATCGAATTGTTTATCCAACCTTTGAACCACCGCACAGTATCAAGCCCCCCCCCCCCATGTTGAACAATGCCCATCTGTGTGGTTGCACTGAGACAGAAATCCTAAAAAGGAATATGATTAAATGCAGGATTAATTAATATCAAATGATGGGGTGTACAAAAGGAATCTGCAGATAGCCTTCCAAATTAACTCATTTATATAAATGAAGTCGGTTCAGACATTTTAAGGAAGGATTGTTAAAAAGTGGAAATAACCACTTCTCATCCTGGACGTGTTTGGATCTCCCCAAGGAAAGAGGAAAAAAAGCTGTCACAATTAAAATCTTATGGAGCAGAAGGCACTCTGTATATCATAGCTTAAGAAACTAAAGTTCAAGAGTGACTTCTAATAGTCAAACAGTTAGTTATTGGAAGTATACAAACAAAATCGCAGAGGCCGTCAGATCAAATTGTTCTTCATTATACCAAAAAATCACAACAACTGTGGGATATTGGCAGCTATTAAAGCTCATTAAGAAGCTGAAAGAAGTGACAGAAAAAAATCACAAATTGACATACAGTAGGCTATTCATCCATAGAAGCCCATAATTAAAAACCAAATAAATATACATGATGGGTTTAAGTTTTAGTCTTGAGTAAGTGTTTATAAATGATCTATACAGCAACTAAAAAATCAGAAATATCATGGAAAATGGTATTCAGTAAGGCATAATTATTTGGTAAACTAAATTATTAGAAAATCAATTATAAAGCTGAAGAAGTTTTTATAAGCTAGATATACAATTAAGAAGTTTGAAAGATCATTCAAAATAAAAGATAGTTCACAATGTAAAGTTACCTTTATAGTAAGATTCTATCAGGCAACACATGAAGAATTCAGTTTGTTTAATTTGAAGAGAGTTTAACAAAAGGACCATTTATGTAGGAAATGTCAGAGTAGATGAACTACAGATGATAGTACTATACCCAGTTCAATACCAAAAGAAAATGGGTCTCAAAGAATTTTCAAAGGTATAACTGATTGTGATGATCAACATACAACGCTCTAGTTCAGAAGGAAGAACAACAGAAATGTGGGGGAAGGGAGACAGTGCACAGTGTAAAATATGAAAATAAAAATAATTTATAAATTACCAAGGGTTCATGAGGGTGAAAGGGTGGGGGATGAGAAGGAAAAATGAGGAGCTGATACCAAGGGCTTAAGAAGAAAGAAAATGTCTTGGAAATGATGACAACCTATGTACAAATGGGCTTTATAGAATTGCTGTATTAACTATTACAAGATCCATAAGAGCTCTCAATAAAATTATTTATTAATATTAATTTTTTTCAGATAAATAAAATGCTGAGCCATTGGCTCAGCCCCAACTTGCTCTCCTCCTTTGCACCCATCATTTGCCAATGCAATCGGGTTCCATGATGGAAGACCCCATTAGGAACCAGATAAGTTGTCAAGGGAGCTCAGAGAGGTCAAACTGTAGGGTATACAGTTAAATAAAGACAGGGCAGAGAGTAGATCTGAGATACAAAACAATGGCACTGCTCATGTAGAATAAATACTGCTTCTAAATGTCTCATGATCATGCTTTTAGCAATGATTTTCCTTATCCCATAATGTTTATTGTAAGCATTTCCAAATATCCTTAGTAGCTTCTACTTTTTCTATGAGACCATATTGATTCCCCATTTGACATTAGCTATTCAACATGAGAGCATGCGACACCATGTTCATTGTGATATTCTTCATAATAGCAAAGATATAGAAACAGACCAAGTGGCCATCAATGAATGAGTCGATAAATCAATGGAAAATAATGGAGTTACAAAGAGTAGCGATGAGTTCTCAAAACATAACAGTGATGAACCCAGAGGTTCTGAGTGAAGTAAGCCAGTCACAGAAAGACAAGCGCTCTTTGGTCTCACTTTTATAAAAAGATAAGAATAGAGAACACACAGAGAAAACACCACTCTTTAATATTTAACTGAGACAGGAAGGGAGGGAGAGGAAACACATTATGTAAATACATACAGATATAAGTAACTCCGAGTATGGGTGAAGTCTGCACTACATCACCACGGTAAAGATTGGCAGAAAGAAACACAAAGAAATGGTCAGTAAGGAGATTGCAGTGCCAAGGATTTCATTTTACTTGGTTTAACAATGATCTTAGAGTCGGTAAATCTTAGATCTTAGAATTGAGTGAATCTTGTGCAGAAGCCACCATGAAAATGTTTAAGAGCCAGTACTTCCTATTGAGGATGTGTGCTTAATCCAAGCCCTGGTATTTTCAACTACTTCATATGCAGGGGAGAGCTGGACCCTGGGTAAGGAAGACCACAGAATAACTGGTACATTTGAATTATGATATTTGGGGAAGAATATTGAAAGTTCCAGTGGAATCCCATAAGAATAAACAACCTGTCTTGGAGAAAGTACAGCTAAATGCTCCATAGAATCAAGAAAAGTGAGACCTCCTTTTACACACTTTGGACATGCTATCAGGAGGGAACAGGCCCTGGGAAAGGACATCGTGCTTGGTGTAGAGCCTCACCAAAAAAGCGGAACCCCTTCAACGACATGGACCAACACAGAGCCTCCAAAATGCACCCAGTTCAGCAGTTATGTGAGGATGGCGCTGGACCAGGCACTGTCGTGTCTGTTGTGCATAAGGTTAAGTGCAAACTCACTTCAAGCAACTAAGGACAACATGGTCTTAGGAGAAGCAGTTAATGTTTCGTCGTGGGAATGGAAGTGAATCAAAGGACACTAGACTACACAAAGCTTCAAAAGCCTTCCCAAGGCTTCAAGGAACTTCACAGCCTATCTCTTGGCCCACAACAGCCTTTTTTAGGAGGGTGAGCCAGGTGGCAAAAAAATAGACCTGCTTTACCTTTAATTTGTGCCCATAGTTATGCTTTTATGCAAGTCATGCACATGTTACACTGTTTGTTTTTTTTAATTTCTTTTTTTTCCAACTATGCCTTCTCCCCAAATATTTCTTTTTGAAAATATGCTGCTATTCTTTTTTTGTCTTTTTTTTTAACATTTTATTAGGGGCTCATACAACTCTTATCACAATCCATACATATACATACATCAATTGTATAAAACACATCCGCACATTCCCTGCCCCAATCATTCTCAAAGCATTTGCTCTCCACTTAAGCCCTTTGCATCAGGTCCTCTTATTTTCCCCCCTCCCTCCCCACTCCCCCCTCCCTCATGTGCCCTTGGTAATTTATACATTGTTATTTTGTCATATCTTGCCCTGTCCAGAGTCTCCCTTCCCCCCTTCTCTGCCGTCCATCTCCCAGGGAGGAGGTCACCTGTAGATCCTTGTAATCAGTTCCCCATTTCCAACCCACTCACCCTCCACTCTCCCAGCATTGCCCCTCACACCCCTGGTCCTGAAGGTATCATCCACCCTGGATTCCCTGTGCCTCCAGCCCTCATATGCACCAGTGTACAACCTCTGCCCTATCCAGTCCTGCAAGGTAGAATTTGGCTGCTATTCTTTTTTACAGGTATATGTATGACATAGTTGGTAAAAAATTATAATGTGCAGATTATTTGTGTAAAGAACAATATCAGTATCTAGAACTGAAGAGGCCATGCTTACACTAACTTTCTAATTTCTTCTTATTCTGTCTTTTCCTTTGTTAAATTCATTTATAATACCTAAGCTACTAAAATATATAACCATTGAGAGCAAGACCATTATTTTTCTTCTCATCTATGTTGTTAGCTGCTGGGCTAGTTGTCTCTGACTCAGACAATTAAATTACACTGAGGTTGGAAGAAAATTACTATCATTGCACCCAGTGAAAATAATCTAGAAATCTAAATATTACTAGTTTTGGTGGAGGCCTGCATAAAGCAATGTAGATGTAGCAACTGCAAGCAACGTAACCTAATGAGCAACGACTACAGTGCACCTCAGAGGCGTGTGAAAAGAAGCAGAAGAGAGGTAACAGTAAAGCAGCTACAACGGGCTTGCCAGGAGGCAAAGGCAGGCATGAGATATGTCATGTTCAATGGACCTGAGCTGGGTGAAAAGTTGATTCCTTAGAAACAGCTGACTATGTTGAACATAGTCAGAGTTCCTCTAAAAAGAGTCATTAAATTTTAACTACAAAATTTCCAAATAACCCAAAAATTGTTATCGGTCCAAAATTATTTTCTTGCCTATATAAAGACTATCTCCAAATTATCTTCTGAATATTATTTTTCTCTGTCAAATATTATTAAAAATATTATTTTTAACTGTCAATCATATACCTTTTATTATTTCTTGTCAAAGATATTGTCATTTACCTATTAACTCTGCTAGTCACAGGATATTTCCTTGCAGGCATTTGATATATGCACATGGCCAGATTAATTTCTTTTCATATTTAGATATCTTGTGCTAAATTATTTTACCTGGAATTTTGATCTCAAGAAATACCTGGAAAGGTTTTTTCATTGTCTTCTTCTTCTTCCAAAAATTCTGCATATATTGCAGGATATATGAAAGCATTTCTTACCCAAGAATATCAACACGTAGTTTAAAAATTTTAAGATAAATCATTCTATGTGCTACTTTGGGTATAAGCTTATACATACATGGTTTATGATGTCTAGCTTACTGTGAGTTTAGCAGAACATTTCTAGGACGGTTAGTCTGACAACAGGGGTTCCAGATTAGTCTGAAACATATTGTGTAAAATTAGCCTATTCACTTCACCACTTGTGCAGTTCATTTTTATTCTTGTACGGGTAGTAATTATAATAATAATGTGTTTCTTGTCTCATGAGGTTATTAAGAAAATCAGATGAGATACTATATGAATATCTATTTTAATATTAAGTGCTGTGGATTAATAACCCTATAAACCTTTAGAAGTTACTAATCCAGCTAGATCAGAGCACATACATGGGTAGAGATAATAACTGGAAACACAGGGAATCTAGGACAGATAAACCTCCTGGACCAAAAATGAGAATAGGATACTAGGAGGGGAAGAAAAGGCAGGTAGAGAAAGGGGTAAACCCATTACATTGATCTACATATAAGCCCCTTCCAGGGGGTAGAATGACAGAAAAGTGGGTGAAGGGAGACATCGGTCAGTGTAAGACATGAAACCAATTTTTATAAATTATAAAGGGTTCATGAATGAGGGAGGGTAGGAGAGAGGTGGGAGAAAATGAGGAACTGATACCAAGGATTCAAGTAGAAAGAAAATGTTTTGAAAATGATGGCAACAAATGTACACATGTGCTTGACACAATAGATGGATGGATTGTGATAAGAGCCATATGAGCCCCCAATAAAATGTTTTTTAAAAAGAAATTTTACTTTCTGCATTCTATTAATGTATTTTAATATAATAAGTTATATGATGCAGGAAAAAGAACTCATATAACAACTGAGACTCAAATCCAAGGTTTATGAGAACATAGCTATGCAATATTCTTAATTTTATATCCTCTCTTGGTATAAAGTCATTCATTACTAAAATAGAAAAGGTAGCATCATTTTCTTAGGGCTGTAATGAGAATTTTAGGTGAAAAGTTGTAAAAATTATCTGGTATAGTGTCTAGGTATCTTTCATGAAGTAGTTTCATTTCTCATTAACTATTTCTTCTATTTTTAATAGGTTGAATCTCCTTTCCCCAAGTGGCACATAGCACAAAGATAGAATGCCAGTGTATAGGTACTATACTAAAAAAATAAGAACTCATCTAAGTTTACAACAACTTCATAAAACAAGTTAATAATTAGGAAAATGGGATTTGTGACAGAAGTTGAAACGAAATGGATCATTTGACATAAAAGGGAACTAATAGGTGAACTGAAAATAGTCTTTGAGAAATACTGAGATGGAGACAGAATGATGATCCTCCTCTCCCATGCATTAAGATGAGAGAATAACAGTGAGGTATTGAGCTGGTTTTACAAGGAAGGATGCTGAATTCACCAAACCCACTGGAAGAGCAGTAAAGTACAATTTATTTTAAAAACAAAGAATTCACAATTGAAAGGGAGTTGAGATAAAGCAAGAAGAAAATATAGAAAGTTAGAAAACAGATGGAAATGTGTCAAATGATAGAGCAAAATGAAAAAGAAAAAGTTCAACATGGCAAAAGAAAAAAATTAATAAAAATGTAATTGTATAGCATAAAACCTAGGGCTTTGTAACTTAAAATTTGAATACAATAACTATAATGAAGAAGAGTGGTTGAAAACCCAAGTAAGAAGCTGTTTGGCTTTATTCCATTTATCACAGCCTGGCAATTGTCCAGGCAAAAGACTGTGTGTGTGTGTGTGTCTGTGTGTGTGTGTTTCCACTATAAAAAAAGGACTTTAGGACACATCAAATACAATTGGAGGTGAAACATCCACTGGAAAATAGACATATTAATTGAAGGATGATACACTGCGCAATGGGATAAATCACTTTTCTTCTTCTGTTTGATTTCCAGTTAAGACAATCAAGTTATTTAGAGTCCATACTGGAGGACTTCTGAGAATAAAAAGGAGTTTTATTAATAATCATTTATTCAAGAACATCATATAGACTATAAAATACCAAACTCTTGTAACTTCAGTTTATTCACCAAATTATTGTACCCTCCTGCAGAAGAGATTGAAAGACTCTTGTCTATGTTTATCTATCTTTTTATTATTATTACCCATTTTATTGGGGGCTCTTATAGATCTTATAACAGTCCAGAACTCAATTATATCAAGCACAGTTGCCATCCTCAAATGGCAAACAAATGTTGCCATCATCATTTCCTTTCAACTTTTCTTTGTACTTGAACCTTTGGTATCACCTCCTCTTTCCCCCCTCCATGGCAGTTACTTAGCCTGGTGTCAATTTTTGACTTGAGAGGATTAAAAGTGAAGGGGTGGAGTCTAGTCTGTGAATAATTAAAAAAAACAACAGTGTGGCCTCTATGTGGGCATGGTCTTCTCCTGAAAAGAAAGCATACAACTATTTCCTTATTTTCACCCACAGTTTTCAATGATAATCAGACTTCTACACATTGCCACTTTCAAAGAAAATCAATATTTTGTTATTATCTTTTTATATTTTAGACAAATCTGGTTCCTCTGAGTACTTTTCATAAATCGATGTACAGGTTATTTGCTATGTTTGTTGAAGAAATAGTTCCATGTGTATCAAGGTTAGGTCAATACAATATTCTGTTTCTACCAAATTATTCCCTACTCGCTAGTGTTTGTCATACGGTGGTGGCTTGATTGAAACTACTCCATTAGTAGCAATCAAGAAATCAAAGGGCATATTACATTGGGCAAATCTGCTATCTTCTTTGAAGAGTTGAAAAGCAAGGATGTCACTTTCAGGATTAAGGTCCTTGATGTAAGCAAGTGTTTTAAATTCAGTATATTCCATATCTATCTTTTTATTATTATTAATTTGTGCCTCCTCCGTGTTTGTGTCCTTCCCTGTCTCCTTCCCTATTTCTGATAGTCTACATATTCCCTGCACCAAAGTTCTCATATTTGTACCAATTCCCTCATTGATGGACCCAAGAGTTTGGAGTTTTACCTCTAGAACTATTATTCACCTTGAGTTCATTCTTGTGCATGGAGTGAGGTAAGGGTCTGGCTTAATTTTTCTGCAGTTATATATTCATTTTCTTCAGCACCACTTATTGAAGAGGGCATCCATTTGATATTTTTGACCGTTATTGAAGATCAGTTTTCTGCTTGCTGATGATTTTAATTTCTGGATTTTCAATTCTTTTCCATTGGTCTAAGTATAATTATACCAATACCATGCTGTTTTGACCACTGTGACTGTATAGTAGGTGCTTAAGTTGGATAAAGAAAGTCCTCCACCATTGTCCCTCTTCTTGAGGAGTTCTCTGCTAATTCTGAGTTTCTTCCCTCTCCATATGAAGTTGTTAATCAGTTTTCCCAGTTCTTTTAAGTAAGATGATGGTATTTGTATGGGGATAGCATTGAACTTATATAGTGCCTTGGGCAGAACTGACATCTTTACTATATTGAGTCTTCCAATCCATGAGCATGGGATATTCTTCCATTTGTTGAGGTCAACCCTGCTTTCTTTTATTAGAGTTTGGTAGTTTTCCTTGTACAGATCTTTTGTTTTTCTAATCAGATATATCCCTATATATTTCAATTTGTGCTTGGCTACTTTGAAAGGTACGACCTTTTTGATCCCCCTTCTGTGGTCTTGTCCGATGTGTATAGTAGTCTGATAGACTTCTGTTTGTTGATCTTGTATCCTGCTACTCTTTGATGTTCTTTTATTGTTTTCAGTACTCCTCTTGGGGAACTTTTGGGATTTTCCAGACAAAGACCTTATTATTAAAATCTACAATAATTTGTTAAGTTACAACAAGAAAAAAAAAATTCACCCAGGAGGTGGGCAAAGGACATGAACAGAAGTTTCTCAAGGGCATAAACCAAATGGGCAATAAACATATAAGGAAATATTCCAGCACCCTATTCATAAGAGAAATGTAAATTAAAACAACTATGAGATACCACCTAACACCCTCAAAGATATCTGAATTGAAAAAATCAGAAAGTAACAATTGTTGGAGGGGCTGTGGTAAGATAGGAACACTCATCCACTGCTGGTGGACCTGTAAGTATAAACAGCCAGTATTGAAATCAATTTTGTGATATCTAAAACAGATGGAAATTGAGCTACCATATGATCCAGCAATCCCCCTAATGATCATACCCAGAAGAGACAAGAAACAAAACATGGCCAGACAGCTGTCCTCCAATGTTCATCATGCCGCAGTTCACAATTGCAAGAGGTTGGAAACAACCCAAATTTCCTTCAACAGATGAATGGATTAAAAGTCTGTGTTACATATATATAATGGAATACTATGTATCCCTAAAAAACAGTGATGAACTCATGAAGCACATCACTGCATGGGAGGAACTGGAGGAAATTATGCTAAGCAAAGTAAGCCAAGCACAAAAGAACAAGTACAACATGAGTCCATTGTGGTAAGCTTCAAAATGCAAAAGGGACAAGGTAAAAAGCTACTGTATGCATACATTCCTGGGGTGGGATCCAGGTAATATGGCAGGGGCCAGACTAAACCCAGGGATACATATGGTAGCCAACTAAAAAAGAGGGGGCAAAAAAAAAGACATGGGTAGCCAGGGCACAGGGAAGTAACCCACCCAAGCGGAGGGTGTTATATATATCCCCACAAGGAAAGAAGGACCAGACTTCAACTCAGTGCTCCAAGACAAGAATGTAACCCACTGGCATGAAGCAGGGAACCAATAGAGAAGTCTATGGGGTCGGCCCCATTAACAACTGAGTGAGTGGACAGCCCCTCCTCCCCCAGAAGAATTCACTTCAGAGGACAGCACTGAAGCTACAGCCCAGGGAGAGGGATATGTCTAATCAGAGCACATAGGAACAAATAAAGAGAGAGGAAGAGAGAGCCGAGCACATCCTGGCCCACCAAGCCCTGAGGATGATATGTCTGCTCAGAGCAGCCAATGCACATAGAGGACCACAAGGCCGGCCCTACCATGAGACCAATGCTCCACTGAACCATAGCACCCTAGGGGGACAACACTGGAGACATACGGCGGGAATTGTGCCTGATCTGACCCCACCACACTGAGGCAAAACACCAAGGGCATGCAACAGAACAGCAAGGGGAGCAGAGCAATGAATTCCCCAGTGAGTATCAAAGACAGACTGTAGGGCCAGGGCATGGCACCCCATCACATTCAAATGAAAAACACTTGTAAAAGTAAAATAAAAAACAAGCAGATCTTGAACTATTCATAGTTTTTTCTTTGACTTTTTGTTGTTGTTGTTTTATTTTGTTGCTTTATTTTGCATTAGTGCATATTATTATCTCTGCATGTCTATCTAGATAAGATAGTCAGGATAAACAAGCCAGAAGAGAAAACAACGGGACAATTGTTCCAGGGGACATGAGAGAGGGGGGAGGCAGGAAAAAAGAAAGTGGGTGTTAACAAACCCAGAGACAAGGGAATAAAGAGTGACTGAAAATCAATGGTGAGGAAGGTGTAGGAGGCCTGGTAGGGCTTGAACAAGGGCAATGTAACCTAACATGATAGTGAGCTGAACATGATAGTGGGAAAAGAGGAAAGTAAAAGGAAATAGAGGAAAGAAGTAGGAGGCAAAGGGCATTTATGGAGATCTAAATAGGCATGTACACATGTAAATGTATTCATATATGACAATGGGGAAATGGCTCTATGTACATATATTTATACTTTAGTATTAAGCAAGCATATGGATATTGGGCCTCTACTCAACTACTCCCTCAATAAAAGAACATTTTGTTCTAATAATCCAGCATTCTTAGATGTTCACCTTCCCTACATGATCACAGAAGACAAATAGGTGCATAAGCAAATGTGGTGAAGAAAGCTGATGGTGGCCGGCTATCAAAAGATATAGTGTCTAGGGTCTAAAAGGCTTGAAGATAAACAAGTGGCCATCTAGCTGAGAAGCAACAAAGCCCACAAGGAAGAAGTACACCAGCCCACAAGGAAAAAGTGATCATGAGGTGTTGATGGGATCAGGTATCAGGCATCAAAGACCCAAAACAAAAAATCATGTCAATGTGAAAGGGAAGTGCAAAGTGGAAATCCAAATCCAACCTGTAGGCAATTGGATATCCCCTTATAGAAGGATCACAGAGAGGAGATGGACCAGTCAGGGTGCAGTATAGCATTGATGAAATATACAGCTCTCCTGTAGTTCTTAATGCCCCCTCCCCAGCACTATCATGACACTATCATTACCCTAATTCTGCTTTACAAAACTGGCTAGACCATAGTATGTACATGGGTACACATAAGAACTGGAAACAGGGAATCCAGGACAGACAAACCCTTCAGCATCAATATTGAGAGTTGCCATACCAGGAAGGTAAGGGAAAGGTGGGGGGGGGGGGTGAGAGAAAGGGGTAAGGACCAATCACAGTAATCTACCTATAGCCCTCTTCCAGGGGGATAGACAACAGTAGGTAAAGGAAAACATTGGTCAGTACAAGACATGAAAAAATAACAATAATGCCTAAATTATCAAGTTCAAGAAGGTGGGTGAGGGAGGGAGGGGGAAAATGAGGCGCTAATACCAAGGGCTCAAGTAGAAAGAAAATGTTTTGGAAATGATGGTGCAACAAATGTACAAATGTGTTTGATGCAATGGATGGATGTATGGATTGTGATAAGAGTTGTATGAGCCCCAGTAAAATGATTTCTAAGGGGAAAATTAACATTTTTAAAGACCAAAGAATTATGAACATATGCTTCTATATTGAAAAGCTCTATGAAATACTAAATGCTGGATGAATGTTATTCCACAACAAGTCACAGTGTTGAGATTCTTAAAAATTCTTTAACATTGTAGAGATTTTCTGAGATAGGGAACACTGTTATTATTTATTTTGTTTCAAATCATAAGTTGGAGAAATGTGTTTTCTTAAGACAACAGGTAGAACATAGAGAACACAGGAAACTTCAAAATTCTCAAGAAAAAAAATCTATTCTTAACCTAAAATTCTATCAAACTCAAACTCACTGCTATGGAGTTGATTCATACCAAGGTAGAATTGGCCCATGTGGACTTCTGAGACTGTAAACTACATGAGACTAGAAAACCTCATCTTTCTCCCTCAGAGGAGCTGGTGGTTTCAAACTGCTGACCCGCGGTTAGCAGCTCAACACATAAGCACTCAACCACCAGGGCTCCTGGTTTAAAAGGAAAGCTCAACTAAAACACCTGCTGTCATTGGGCTGATTCTGACCCATAGCCGCCCTCTGCAGGGATTCTGAGATGGGGCAGGGAGAACTTGTGAAATGATATCCACAGATGAAATTTAGGGGCGGGGGGTTGTTTGCATTAGTTGAGAAGAAACTTATTTATGCCTCTGGAAAAAAATATAAACTTACTCAATTGAAAAATAAACAGACAAGAAACACCACCACCAACAAAAAAGGCAAGCAGGCATTTGCAATAGGAAAACCAAAATATTATTCAGGAAACGAAAAGACACTCTCTGTCCCACCTGTGAAATGGACCAACAAGCCAAAATACCAATATCCCCAATAGTATATTGATTTTACATTATGATAAAACTGCTGGGGGATAAAATGGAAGTGTGTGTGTGTGTGTGTGTGTGTGTGTGATGTGATGAAAGAGATTCTAAAGAAATGACAATCCTTCAATCTCTATGGGGAGAAGTCAACAGATGATACTTAAACATTAAAGACAAATCTCAGTGTATAAACACACTAATTCAATATGTGGGCGTATTGAAAGAATATTGTAAAATAAAGAAATGTAGTAGATTCTCAGGCATGGAAAGTTATAGTAGTGTGAGAACCACTTGTTTTCATTAAAAGTCACATGTATTCTTTGACTTTCCAACCGAGGGGTTTTCCCACAAGACAAATCTGGGTTCAATGTGTTTCTGTAAGAGTTTCCTTGGAAAAGAGCCATATCCATTGGATGTCTTGCCTTTGGGACATTTCTGTGATATAGCTGCAGAGTTATGAAGTAGCAACAGATAATAAATGGCACACAATGTCTAAAATATTCATTATCCAATACTTTACAGAAAATAACTTTGTTAGCCCTAAGCCCTTAACTATGAATATGCATAGGTTATTAAAAATAAATTTTTGAAAGATGCTTGGTGGAATGTATCCCCCAGATAAACCAATGATTGAATGAGCCTATGTGCTGTAATTGTGAGTTGAGCCAAATTTAGAAATTCTCTTTACTGGAGATTGTA
The DNA here is from genome assembly GCF_050624435.1 of Tenrec ecaudatus. NCBI lineage: Eukaryota > Metazoa > Chordata > Mammalia > Afrosoricida > Tenrecidae > Tenrec > Tenrec ecaudatus. Next base: position 29,464,379 of record NC_134533.1, on the reverse strand, counting down.
GTGGCATAGCACTTCCTGCCACCAAGTTATTATAGGCCATCCTGTCTGAAACATGGAGGATGAAGCAATATTCACAATACATTGACTGGGTCATGCTACAAAGTGCAATTATTGTAGTCTTTTGCTTTTTTTAAAAAAAAACTTTATATTTTTAGCAGTTTGAGGCTCAGATATCTATTTTGTTCTCAAGTTGTGATACAGATTTTATCAAAATGATTGATAAATAACAAAACCGGGGTAGCTACATATAAGCTCCATGATGAACAACTGAAATCTGTAGGAAAAGCTCTTCTAGAAAGGCGGCTCTCCAAGGCGCTCAAAGTCAGATCCAGCACTTCCTGCTGATCATGACAGATTAAGTTCATTCTTCCTAGAAAATTTTCAGCATCTTCCTCATTCAATTGCTTTCACACACATTATCTAAATATATTTCATCTTCTCTTGGTGTCCTATTTTTAATATGTTTCCTAATAAAACAGTTAAAAATAAAACCCCAGATTCCTTTTGGACAGAGAGGAAATATCACCTTGGGAGATCAGTAGACTTCCATTCCTGACTTCTACCTCAGATTTCAACATCAGTTATATTAGAAGTGAAATTTTCTAATGAAAACTGTTAGATTTGAAAATACTTTTTTCATAGGCCATCTAACTTATACTCTTGGGAGCAGAAAGCCATTCCACGTCAATGGTCTTTGTTGATTCCTTGACTCAAAATTAATTTGAAAACTAACCAACATCTGTGCCTTTGTCACTATAAAATCACATGTAATAGCTCAATAATTGTGACCAAGCAAGTATACTCCAAAATGGACAGCCTAAAAATGCAATTTTCCTTTTTTATTAACTATACCTCTGAACTAGCTAGAGTATATTATATATACTTATTGTCATGGATTTTCTAAAATTCCTGTGTGAATAAATGATAAGACATTTTAGAAAATAGTCATGTTAAAAAAAACACTCTCAGATTGAGCCTTTATATTGTTCCAGGATGTTTGATATTGTTGTTGCCTATTTTCTCCTGGAAATGCTATGCTCACGATTCCCACATTCATCTATACCAAGGAACTTGGAAGGCCGCAACCTGGCCAGATTTTGGAAGAGATCAATATTTGTGCCTATTCCAAAGAAAGCAATCAAATACAATATAGAATTTGTCAAACACTATCATTGATTCATATCACATGAACATAAAATGTTGATGAAAAAACTTCAAAAACAGCAACACATTGATATATGACTGTGTGTAAGGCAGACACGATCAGAAGCGAACATGGAATAAGGAGTATCAATGTTGATGTCCGATTTTTATTAGCTGGAAAGAGAAAATATCACAGAAATGTTCACCTGTGTTTTATTGAGTATGCAAAACCATACTCAATAACATGTGTGGACCATAACAAATTATGGGTAACTTTGTAAAGATGAGAATTGTAGAACACTCAATTATGATTATGCAAAACCTATCGATGGACCAAGACACAGTCAATTGAACAAAACAAATGATTAATACTGAAGAGTATTAAATACATGACTCATTTATTGTTTGTTGATAGCTCTGCATTTCTTCCAGTGACTAACAGAGATGCATAATTTTGATGGATGCCAGAACAGTCAAAATATTACACAGCGTCTTAAAAATAACAAATATAATATCATTGTAATATTTCAAAATAAAATAAAACATCTTTGATCTAAAACATCTTTAATAAATATCTTATTTAGTCCTGATAATAACAGTAAACTCAAAATTGTTATTCAGCCCAATTTAGAGATGACAACAGAAGTTCAAACTTTCAAGACATGAACCTAGTCACATGTGCGCTCCATCAAGAAGTGGATAATTAAAGCCGGCCTTTACTGAGAGCACAGAAATCATAAAAGCAGGGTCGCATTCCCTGGGATTAGAAAGCAAGGGTTGATGGACAGGATTAGGCTGAAGGCATGGAATAGAGCAGAAACAATCAGCTAGTCCTTGTGTAAATTCATGACATAAGACATAAGGTCCAGAGCTTGAATATCTTGTCAGGTCAGTTTGAACAAGATTACTCAGCTATAATAAGCGAAGAAGAAGATAAAAGAAAGAAAGAAAGAAGCAGGTGCCGAAGAAGGACAAGGAGGAGGAACCAGGAGGAGAAAGGTCTAGTTTGCAGAATTAAATATCAACTTCGTATTTTTCACACCGGCATGATGTAATCTGTAGAACCTTGAACACATAAACTCTGTCCTGGATGCTAGGCTAGAGTTATCTCGGCTCACAAAGAATTACATCACTCTCACTTGTAAATCCCAAACTGAATTCTAAGACAGTGGGGACCTTGGGATGTATTTCTCCCTGGGCTTTTGGCTGTCCAGCACACCCCACCTTCCTGAATACAGTAGCTCCTCAGCATCGCAGAAAGCAGTGCAGGCGCAGGCAGGGGTCTTTTTTTGTTTGTTTGTTTTCTGCGTTTTCTGTGTGTGTTGTATTGAGATCTTCATTGGCTCTCTCTCCTCAGTATGGATTTCAAAGTTAAGTGTATGATATGCAATCCCCAAATACCAGAAACTTACAGCCATGCACAATACCCAGGTAAATGAAAGATTTAATTGCTGTCTTACTTATATCACAAAATGGTTGATAGGATGATTTAAAGAAAAGGACTATAAATCATATTATTCATGAAGCATAGAGCATATAATTAATAATATTCTACTAAGATAGGATGTGTTCAGTTCTACAGTACTAATCATCATATTATAAAAAATCTACAGCATAATCACCACATTATAAGAATATACTCGATTACAAGGATCTACATATAACCTCCTCCCTGGGGGATGAACAACAAAAAAGTGGGTGAAGGGAGATGTCGGACAGTGTAAGACATGACAAAATAACAATAATTTATAAATTATCAAGGGTTTATGAGGGAGGGGAAGTGGAGAGGGAGGGTAAAAATGAGGATCTGATACCCAGGACTGAAGTAGAAAGCAAATATTTTGAGAATGATGAGGGCAACAAATGTACAAATGTGCTTGACACAATGGATGTATGTATGGATTGTGATAAGAGTTGTATGAGCCCCCAGTAAAATGATTTAAGTAATATATATATATATAACCACCATCAAATGAAGAGTGAAATTATACAAATACACTTTGAAATACATTATCTAGTATAGTATATTGATTTTAATTAACCAAGCATACACAATCTGTGACATAGGTGCGGATGTTAGGTAGGTAGTGACGTTTCTGAACTACATAGCCCAATTATAACCCTCAAAATATCTGTCACATTTGAAGAGAAAAAGATGCTTTTCATCTGATTCTCCTGCAGTTTAGTAGAGTCTTATGATTTTGTGGCTGAGGGTGTATAAACCCAACAAAGTTTATAATTCTGCCTACCTCATTCTCAGAAGAAATTTGTTCAAAAGGGTGGAGTGGGGTAGGGTTGAAAAGAATGCAAAATTATAAACTCTTACTTTTTAAACTATTCACAAGGAATAAAGCGATAGCAGTAGTATGAGGAACAGAGGTGAAGTTCAATGAACATGAAAAGTGATTAGGTGTCCTTCAAAGCTCTACTGGATCTCTCCTGATTCATCCCTAGAGACAGACCTGCATACAAAAAACTTTGTCTTGATATTAAAATCCTCTTCATGTAAATTGAATCTCTTGCTTTAATCCCTGCACAGCAAAATGCACATAATTGACACTCCTGGGGTCCCAAATCAGTCTACCTATCAGTAGCTTGTAGGAACAAGTCTCTAAACTCTTGTTTCCCTGTGCTTAATAATGATACAATTTTAGCAAGTACATAGCCAAATAGAAAAGGATTACTTGGAAATATATACAAGTTGTTGGGTAAGTTCAAGGAGAATTTCCCCTCTTGGGGAAGAAAGTGGATTATCATCTCTTCGCATCATCTCTGTGCAAGTTCTGTACAAAGCAATATACAGAATAGTCTAGTCAACAATTCACAGGTACTAGTCTGCACCTAAAATTCCATTTGTTCTAGGATTTCATTCTGCATTTCTTTCCGTACTCTAAAGTGACTAGAATCTGTAGGGAAAGACCTTGAAAGTGTTAAAAAGTAAAGATGTCACTGAACACTAGAAAGAACTGAATCAAACCATGGTGTTTTCATTCCCCTCCCTCCATTCCTGAATAAAGACCGAAGGAGAAGCTCTGCCTTTGAATGATGGTGTTAGCGAGGAATACTGAATAGAATCTTATTTCCAGGAGAATGAACACATCTCTCTTAGGAGAAGTACTGCTTGAATGCTCGTTAAAAGCTAAAGTAGAAAGATGCACTTGGGGCACACGATGGAAAGGGACTAGATCCTGGAGAAGTTTATCATTCACTAAAGGAAGACCACCAATGATGTGGATTGACAAAGTAACTTCAATATTGGAGTTAAACACAGCGATGACGTGAGGATGGTCTGAGACTGAGCGGCATTTTGTTGTGTGGGATACAGGGTGGCTATAAATTGGAACCAATGAGACAAAACTTAAAGACAACAGCATTTAAGCCGCAGTCTACTTATCTATAAAATGGGCATAAAACTTGCATTCGGACGGTTAAAAAAGGATGACATAAGTTAACTTATGTTAAAAGACTCCCTACAATCGTTTAATGTTATGCTTTAAAGAAGAGGTGACATACAAGGAAGGGGTATCTAGAGAAAGGAGGTTTCAGTCAATGAAAAATACAGCAGACAAGGACAGGAAAATGGAAACATGAGCATAATCCATTGACCTGCCAAGAAACATTATTCGAATGGATTTCTCTAGGATCCTCAAAAATGTAGCTCTCCTAACATATTAATATTTTAGATTTTAAAAAACTTTTTAATTGAAAAGAAATGTCAAGAAATAGTCACAGAACCATGCGTAAAATAACTCCATTACCATTGATTCCAACCCACAGTGCTTCTATAGGTCTTCCTTAGCTTTAATTAAAAAAATCATTTTATTAGCTCTTGTCACAATCTACACATCCATCAATTGTATCAAGCATATTTGTACATATGTTGCCATCATCATTTTCAAAATATCTTCTTTGTACTTGAACCCTTGATATCAGCTCATTCCCCCCCCCCCTCATCCCACTTTTTCCTCTCTGCCTCATGAATGCTTGATAATTTATATTTTTTTTTCATGTATTACATTGACGGCTGTCTCCCTTCATCCACTTTTCTGTTGTTTGTCCGCTAGGGAAGGGGCTATATGTCAACCATTGTAATTGGTTCTCTCTTTATCTGCCATTTTCCCCCTACCCTCCTGGTATTGCTACTCTCATTGTTGGTCCTGAGGGGTTTATCAGTCCTTCCTGGATTCCCTGTGTTAGGAGGTCTTATCTGTACCAGTGTACATGCTCTGGTCTACCTGGATTAGTAAGGTAGAATTGGGGTCATGACAGTTTGGAGGGCAGGGAACAGAAGCATTAAAGAACTAGAGGAAAGTTTTTTGTTTCTTCAGTGCAGTACTGTACACTGACTGGCTCATCTCTTCCTTGTGACCCTTTTGTGAGGGGATGTCTAATTGTCTACTTGGGCTTGGGGTCTCCACTGCCTTCCCCCTCATTCACATCTCTTTGATTTTTTGTTCTGGATCTTTGATGCCTGATACCTCATCCCATTGACACCTCATAATCATACAGGCTGGTGTGTTTCTTCCACGTGGGCTTTGTTGCTTCTCAGATAGATGGTCACTTGCTTAACTTCAAGTTATCAAGATCCCAGATATTATATCTTTTGATAGTGGGCACTATGAGCTTTCTTCAGCATGTTTACTTATGCATTTTGTCTTCAGCAATCATGTCGGGAAGGTAAGAATCACAGAATATCAGGTTATTAGAACAAAGTATTCTTATGTTAAGGGACTACTTGAGCAGACGCCCAATGTCCCTTCCTACCTTAATAATCAACATATGTACATATATCTATTTCCCTATCATTTTATATAAATATATTTACATATGTACATACATTCTATATTTATACCTCTATAAATATCTATTGCCTCCTGGTGCTTTGCTCTATTTCCTTTTACTTTCCTCTTGTCCCACTATCATGTTCGGCCTTCATTTGGCTTTCAGTAATTCCTCTTGGTTACATTGCACCTTATCAAGCTCCAGAAGGCATCCTACACCCTCCTTGACATTGATTTTAGATCCCTTGTTGTTCCCTTGTCACTGGGTTTGTTAGCAACCCCTTTCCTGTCCATGCCTCACTGACTCCTGTGTCCCCCCAGAACCATTGGTTCCATTGTTTTCTACTCAGGATTGTTCATCCCACCTATTTTACCTAGATAGACATACAAAACAATAATAAGCACAAAAACAAAGGAAACCAAAACAACAAAATCAACAACAGAAAGGAAAAGTCTATAAGTAGCCCTAGGAGGTCTGTTTGTTGAGCAGAAAACTGTATCTTTCCCCTGAGGACAGACTGGATGTTTTGAACTGGCAGCCTTGGGGTTCGCAGGCCAATGCTTCTCTGACAGTGTCACAGTGGACATTGAATCAATTCTGACACATAGGGATTACACAAATTATGGGTAGAACTGCCCCTTCGGGTTTTTCAGGCAGAAAACCTCATCTTTCTCCCATGGGCTCAAAACATATATCAACAATAGCTCCGTATCTCCAGGGTTAGTTAGCTCTGTGGTCTGTCCATTTAATGCACCTAACAGATATGAGGAGGCTGTAAAAAACTTCATGGAAAATGGACCTAAAGATAATTGTTGTGCTTTTTTAAAAAAAGTCATTTTATGAGATAACCGTTTTTACAAGCAAACTGTTCTAAGTTCCTTGTATAATCTTGAGCTGGAGCACCAGCGTGTTTGTGGAAGGGTGAGCACACCCGCATCTTTTAAACTGTGAAAGAATGCAGTGTGGCAGGCACATATCGCAGGTACCAGGCTCGGATTCCTGTTGTGAGTGATGGGATGATAGAGTGCTCCAATGCCCTGGACTGGGATCCATGGTGCCTATGACAGGCACTTCAGAAGTTTCACTAAGGACAGTATTCTAATTATGTTACTGAAATATAATTTTATGGGTTCTGTAATAGGTTTAAAATTCCTGAGTTAAGCAAAAATAAATTTGTTTCTTTAGGCAAGGGATCATATAATTTTTATTATATTAATATGAATCTTGATCTTTGAAGGAATGGATGTAGGATTCAGTTCTTGTAAAATATTTTTGATGATGGAACCTGTCCAAAGGCAAGAGTCTTATGAGACTATATCTATGGATCAGACTTTAAAATGGTCTCCGTGTATCTCTGAAAAATTATTTCATTAATGAATCTTCTGCAAAAAACCTCTGAAAAACACAAATGTCATTCTGAGGATCGAGGTTCTACTGACCCAAATAATCACCTCATATCCACTTGGAAGTCAGACAATGCATTAAAATTGACACATTTTAATTATGTTAGCAAAAAATTAAAAAAAGAATTCATTATGGACGGCCAGAAGAATGAGCAATGTTAGCCTAGAACAAGTACAATCAGAGTGTGCTTTAGCAGCAACCGTGTCAAAGTGTTTTCCCACTCTTTGGGCCTTTATAAGGAGTACTCATCACTGAAAGGAGATGGTATTTGGAAAGTGGACAAAGACTCGAGGAGATGATCTGATAGAGTTGTTTAAAAGAGGGGCTAAAACATAATAACTCGGAGAATGACACAGGATCAGAGAACATTTTACCTTGTTTTCAATAGGCCAGGACTTAACAACAGCGACCATGCTGACACCCTTGTCTTTGTGTAGCCTCCTTCCCTTGAGTGTGGATGGGCTCTGGGGCTGGGTTCTAAGTAAGACAGTATAGTTTGAAGTGCTGTGATGGCACTTCTGTGGTTATGTTGTTATCAGATTCGAATGTCTATTTTGCGAGTCAATTCTTTCTTGATGAACTGAGCTGTCAGATGGAGGACATACCTACACCTACGTGGCAAGGAAGGTAGAGTACCTTCCTCGATATCTAGAAAAGGAACGGACTCCTGCACCCCCTCTGTGCGTTTAGAAGTTCCTTACCTCACTGAGCCTCAGGTGAGAGGCCTTAGTTCTTGCTTATCTTAGAAAACCTTAGAAAGATTTTGACCTTATTGTAGTCTTTAAAAGACTGCGAGTTTAGTGGCAAGTTAAGTGGTGGCCAGCTATCTAGCTCAGGGAAATCATAAGATAATAAATGAGCTTTGTGTTAAGCTATTAAGTTTATGCTAATATCGTTTGCAAGCTATAGATAGCTAATACGTTTGCACAGAATAAGACTTGGTCAATGTTTGCATATTACTTAAAGCAATTGGATTCTATAAATAGGGATCTATCTATTTTTAATTTTCAACATTGTTTGGAGTAATCTTTAGAAGACAGCAAATACTTTTTTTGTTCTTCTCCTGTCTAAACATGGTTCTGAGTCTCACTCTTTTTTGCCAACACAGCTGCTGTAAAATATATTTTTATCTGTACAAATATAATGCTAATAGATATCCAAAATAGATATCCCTGATTACTAAGCAGCAACTCAGAAACTAAGTTACTGATGTCACTGATTATATGAAAATAATTGTTCTTGCTGGTTGCCTTCATGTTCGCGCCTACTGACAGTGAAGCTACGGACCACAGAAAGAAACAGTCAGAAGTCATCTTCATAATCATTACTATGGGTAAGCCAATTGTTACTGACAATATGTCAACTCAAATAGTTGAGGGTCTCCCTATTTTTGACTGAACCCCTATATTACCAAATATGATATCCTTCTCCTGGGATTGGTCTCTGCTGATAACATGATCAAATATGTGAGATGAAATCCATCCAGCCTCACCTTTATGGAGCGCCCTGTCTGCACTCCCTTCAAACATCTGTTCATACTCCTGGCAGTCTGTGATAGAGTCAAACATATCAAATCTCCTTCAATCATCATCCAGCTATTTGGTATAAATCATTTTATTGGGGGCTATTACAGCTCTTACAAACATCCATACATCAATTGTATCAAGCACATTTGTATATATAATGCCATCATAATTTCCAAAATATTTTCTTTCAACTTGAGCCTTTGTTTCCTGCTCGCTCTACCACCCTCCCACCCATGTGACCCCTTGATAATTATAAATTATTATTATTATTTTCATATCTACAGTGCCTGTTGTCTTCCTTCACCCACACACCCACATTTCTGTTGCTCATCCACCTGGGGTGGGTATATGTCAGTTCCCTTCTTTTCCTCCTTCTCCTCCTACCTTCCCCCTACCTGCATCGCATTGCTACTCTCATTACTGATCCTGATGGGTTTATCTGTCCGGGATTACATGTATCCAAAGCCCTTATCTATACCAATGGCCATGCTTCGGTTTCACTGAATCTATAAGGTAGGACTGGGGTCATTATAGTGGTGGGGAGGAAACATTTTAGAACTAGAGGAATGCTGTGTGCAGGTCTGAATGAGATATCGAACTCAAGCAATACAAAATTACAGGATTCACCAGCCTCAAGCTCAAGTGATGTACACACCAGCAGCAGGGCAAAGCAGGTCTCGAAGGAACCTCAAGCTCTAGTGACAGGAGCCATGGGCTGGTTGTCCCACAGGTAGTTTAGCTCACCAGTTGAGGCAGAGAACTAGCTAAAGTAGCCTCACACAGGATCATTCACCAGAGAGCTAGAGTGTGAGGGGCTGGCTTTGCTGAACCATTTCTATCTTTGCCTTCCAATCAAACTGTGACCTGATTAATCCCACATGTTCCTATTGTCCAGGTTGGCACAATAAACCCACCTTTCACAATTAGTATCTAAAATCAATGGGGATATACCCAACATCATATCTTGGCTCTTGTGGATGTGTTTTTATTTTCCTCAAAATTACATTTGACCTTGACTATGAATAATAGATGATCTGGGTTGAAATAGGCATCTGCCTTTGTTATGAGTATTAGATTGGCTTCCTGTAACACTTTTTTGGATAGATGTAGTTCATTTCATTCTTGTGTGTGCCATCTGGCAAGATCTATGTGTATGGTCACTTTTATGGTGCTGTAAAAACTATTTCCAATGGTCTTGCAAAACTCGTTTATGCAGCCCCTTGTCTAATGTCTATCACCTATTGTTCAGTACTGGTCCTTCTTTTATTTCTTACATTGTCATGTCAACCACCAAAAGTTATAGGTGCAACTTGATTGTATAGCTGGTCAATTTCAGAATGCAGTTGTAGTTAAAATTCTCCAATTTCTTCTTCATCTTTTGCATTAGTGGTTAGTCCATAATTTTGTGTGAAATTCCTTTTAATTGGTTTTCCTTGTCGATCTATAAATATTCTCCTATCATTGATAATGCACTTCAGGTTAGTTCTGGAATGGTTTGTTTTTTTTTGATATGCAAGCAAAGCCAGTCCTTTCCAAGTTGTCATTCCCAACACTGTAAATCACATGATTGAATCAAAGGAGCAAACACCAGTCCATTCCCGCTTACTGATTCCTAGTATATCTATTGAAATCCGATGCACTCATTTTTGATGACTTCCAATTTTCTTACGTCTATAATTTGCACATTTCATGTTTAGATTACCTGTGGACATATGCATCATGTAAACCTTTCAAGCTGAAGGGCTCAGCTGGAAAGTCAGACAGTCTCAGTGATGATTCCTAAGGCTTTGATGACCTTTCATTTTTTTTCCTTTTTCAGAAGTGGCTTGCCATGTCCTTCTTCCTAGTCTGCTTAGTTCTGGGAGCTCTCCTGATGCGTGACCCTGCTCCTCGGGAACACGAGGAGCACAGCTTCTAGCAATTGTCAGTTTGCTATATTTTGGCAGCGTAAGTAATATGAGAAAGAAGATTAATTCAGGGAGTAGACAGAAAAAGTGCTGATACGTCGAGAAAATGGAAACCAGTGTTACAAAATAATGTTTGAATTGTTAAGTGGAAAGCTAATGAGCTCTGTAAACTTTCGCCAAAACCATAAGAGAGAAATAAATATAATTTGGAAATTCCTAATTCCTCCATCTCTGAAGCTAGTAAAATACGATGTATCTATATGTCAAGTGAACATGACAATGCTCATCCAGCACAATGTCTGATACAATCACGGAGATCCGAAAACAATGAGTGTGGGGCACTGCCATGTAAGTGCCCAGCTGCTCACCCCCGAGGCACTGCTGGCGAGTGTAAACCTCAGCCGCCCCTGCAGAGAGAGACAAGGCCATCTGCAGCCATCCAAATGGACACGTAGGGCCTCTGTGAGTCAGAATCAAATTGGTCGCATTGAATTGGGTGTGAATTATGAGCTACATAATAAAACCATAAAAATATATCAACATATTTTTAATGCCATGTACAAAACTTGTGTTATTAAAAATAAGTATTTTCTCTTTACCAACAATAGCCACAGCAGAGTGACTTCTGGCCAAATTATAGGTCAGGAATGGACTCTTCTTATAGAAAGGGAACGCGTTTGGAAGTCAGTTATTGGGGTAAACTAACAGCATTGTCTGAGCAGCATTCACTCCTCCATGCCAGGAGATTTGGAAGACAGCTACCTGCAGACCGACTGGGAGGGATCCATACTGTGTCCATTCCAAAGGCCAGTGTCCCAACAGAATGCTAAAATAGCATCCCTACTGCACACAAGTCAAATTTTGCTGAAGATCACCCAGCAACGGGTGCAGCAGTTTCTTTAAAGGAACTTCCAGAAGTTCAGGCCAGATTCAGAGGAGGTCGTGGACTAAGAAATGTAATTGCTGATGTCCGATAGATCTTGGCTCAAAGCAGAACATAATAGAAAGATGATTATTTGTGTTTGGTTGAGTACACAAAGGCATTCGACTCCTCACACTATAAGAAACTAGGGGTAACCTTGAGAAAAATGTGAATTCCAGAGTACTTAACTGTGCTCATGTGAAAATTGCACATGGATCAAACATGCAAACACAACAAGGGAATAATGCATGTCTTAAAATCCAGGAAAGGTTTGCATCGAGGTTGTATCCTTTTTGTGTACTTGTTCAATCTATATGCTGAGAAAATCATCAGAGAACCTGGGTCATAGGAAGAAGAGTATGGTATCAGGATTGGAGGAAGGCTTATTGTCATCCTGTGATATGCAGATGACACAACCTTGCTTTCTGAATGTGAGGAGAAACTGAAGTACTTGCTGATGAAGATCAATGAATGTAGCCTTCAGTATGGATTATAACTCAATGTAAGGAAGACCCAAATCCTCACAACTAGACCAATAGGCAACTTCATGATACATTGAAAAGTTTGAAGTTGTCAAGGATTTTGTCTTATTTGGAACCACAACCAAGGCTCAAGGAAGCAACAGTCAAGAGATCAAAAGACATGTTGCATTAGGTAAATCTGCTGCACAGAACTCTTTAGAATATAGACTAGGAATGGTGTTACTCTGAGGATTAAGGTGTGCCTGACCCAAGCCATGGTTCTCTCCATTGGATCACATGTATGTGAAAGTTGGACATTAAATAAGGAAGTCCGTAGAATAATCAAGGCATTTGAATTATGATGCTGGAGAAAAATATTGAAAGTACTGAAGACTGCTAAAAGGACCAAACTGATCTGCCTTGGAAGAGATAAGGTGTGCTCATTAGAGGCAAGGATAGCAAGGCTGTCTTACATACACTGGACCTATTTTCAGGAGAGACCCATCCCGGTAGCTAGAAGGACATCATGGTTGGTAACATGGAGAGGTGGTGAAAACAATGAAGGCCCTCAACAAGATAGATTGACACAGTGGCTCCATCAATGGGCTCCGGCATGGGAATAATTATGAGGATGGCGCAGGACTGTGCAGTATTACATTTTGTTGTGCACAGGGTCGCTATGGGTCAGAGCCAGCTAAATAGCACCTAAGAACAACAACAACAGTACCCTGTAGCTGTCAGAGGTTGAAGCCCGATGTTATCTTGAAGGCAAAGGATAAAACGGTATCCAAATGTCTCATCCAGGAATGCTTGCAAATTAATGGAGCTCAGAGATGACACTGATCATTTTGCTGTTGTTTTTTAATGGGCAATTTACACTGTGTAGAATCAGAAGTGCTCTGTGAAAAAGAAGTGGGCGGTGTCAGGGAAGCAGTTCTGGCTCTTATTAGATTATTATTTCCCCTCTTACGGAATGTGCTCTTGACTCCAGGTCCTTCGACTGTTTCACTCTCCATCTAAACGTCCTTGGCAGTAACCTGCGCACACCCAGACTAAGAGTCCAAGGCCACGGAGAAGAGAAGAGCGTGACCCTACCGGGGATTTCAAGAAAAAGACAGAGGGAGAAGGGACCGGTTTATTAAAATTTGAACTAGATGTAGAGGAAAGTGCCAATCTAATTGGTGTTTAGTGACTGAGCTCAAGTCTGAATGTCAGTTCTGAACTGCCAGGGGCACGGCAGTCTGCCATGGGGAGTAAGAGCGCATGTGGAGGGATGATGACAAGATGGATTGTCTTGGTCTCTCCCTCTGGTGCCAATTGTAAGAGCTACCAATTCTTGCTGATTTTCCAGGGGATCATAAAGGATGACAATGGTGGCTGGTACTTAACTGCTCTGCCCTCCTCTACGTGATCCTGCCCTGTAAACTCACAGGTTCCAGAACGTCTGGTCATTTATTGCTTTTAATACCACAGATCAAATCAAAACAACCAAATCAAAGCAAAATAAGACAAAATAAATAACCTCTCTGTGTCCATCAGGAAAGACTCAGAATCAATATCCACAGGTCTGTGATAATTTATAGGATCATAAAAGTCTCCGTTCTTAAATAGCTAAGGTCAAATTCTCTCTTTACCTCTTATTAACCCCATGACTTAATATAGAACCTGGTTTATATATAATGAAAAATATATATTTGATGGGTGATTGAATGAGTCTGTCTAATCTTCAACTGTGTCCGCTATAAAATGTGCCTATCATTACCTGTCTTCTAAGAATAGTATATAAGACTTTAGCACATATTAAGGATCCCTGGGGATGCTATGGGTGAAGCATTAGGTTCAAAATACAAGGTTAGTGGTTCAAACCAAACAGCTGCTCTGTTGGAGACAGATGAGGCTTTTGGCTTCCATCAAGATTTATTATCTTGAAAAAAATTAGAGTTTTAAAACCATATATAGGACTCTTATGAGTTGTAATTAACTCGATAATGCAGTGGATTTGAGAGCTGTTTGTTTTTTTTTTTAATCACATATTAACATTGTGGTGAATGGTCATTTTAAGTACCATCTAGATCATAACAGGGACTAATAAATGTTCCATCCTCAAATTTCCCTCCTTGTACTTCAGTGCAGAATATTCACATGCCCATACCTCATTGGTAACTGTCTCCTGGTTCTGTCGGGAATGAAGTTCTTTATTTTAAACAAAAAGCAACTAGAAAAGGGGGGCAGTGGATGCCGCTTCATGATTCTTCTTACTAAGCACCGCGGATACTATTCCAGTAACAAAGATAAGGTAATATCAAGAATAACAGTTTCCTATAGGAGGGAGAGTAGGCTTGAACTTCAAGCGAGGCTTTCCAGCATCTGAATGGATATCCCTTGGTGAGAAAATGTCCTAATTTCCTATGCCATCCCTCCCAGATGATTTTTTAAGGAACAAAGTTTTAGTGGTGTCATGGGCACGGTATGGCCAGACTTGACTGGTTGTGAGGAAGAACTAAATACAGAAGAATCTATCCAGTATTTCCATGTGTTAACTCAAAATAGCTGGTGGGTGTTTGCTTTTCCCGTGGGAGAATTCAATTAGTGCAGTGGGAGGCTACGAACCCACAAAGCCCCGCAGACCTCGGCCGGCTACAGTCCAAAAGGATCTAGGGCTGTGTTTCGCATTTCTCCCAACCTGCAGCCGCTCTCCATCTAACACACAGAGAAGTCAGGTCTCCTCTGCCACTCTCAGGAGAACTTTGAACCATACAGGAAAGAAAATGGAAGGTAACCTGAAGAAACTCTGTCCCCAACTTCAGTTTGTGGTTAGCAAACCATCATCCTCTGGTACACGTAGGATTACAACATGGGCAGATACAGCCTTTCAAACCATGTTAGCTGGTAAGGCTCCTTCATGAAACACACACATATACAAACTCAAAATCTTATAAAATGTTTAAAGAAATGCTGGGACAATATTTAAAAATAATTAAAATGACACTTGTTCCTTAAGAACGTAGGCCAGTTCTTCCCTTTCTATTTTCCGGGAAAGAAGCAGGCTGACTTTCAGTTTTCTTCATTTAACTCTACCTGGCTTTCAACGTTTATGCCACTTAATCAGAAATGTTGTTTATTTGCGTGACATGTACAGTAGAACCCCGAACCTCAATGCTAATCCGTTCTAGATGGAGCATCCACATGTGATCCAGTCGAATTCCAAATCATAAATCGATGAAAATAAATTAATCCATTCTTGACACCAAGTTAATAACCCTATCCATGCCTTTCTATACAAAACATTACCCAGAAATGTCAAATAAATAAGTTCAGAGTTAAATAATATAGTTTCAATTAGAAACACAATACTAAAAAAGTTTTTAACAACTACAGAATGGCCCATACCTTGAGACTGATGAGGATCTGGATGTGCGGGCACGGATGTGGAGAGGAGGGATGGGGAGAGAGCCCTTGTTTGGAAGGGGAATCCCCTTTTTTCACTAGGCCCTGGCTGGCTTTCTCTAAAAAATAAATCTGTCTAATATGGTCTGCTAAAAAAAAATATGTCTAATGTAGGTGGCATTTCCTTAACTGTTTTCTGAAAGGATTTACTAAATTATCAACAATATCGATAACACAGTTAACCAGCTCCTTATCACAATGGTTGTTTTAAAAAAACTTTCTTAAGACCCATATTTTTATCTAAAAACTGTACAAAAAGCCACAAAAACTAAGAAAATTATAGCAAAAATACTTGTAACACAGAGGCAAAATGTTTAAACAATGTGAACTCATTCTAATATCGAGTGACCGAAACACGAATTGTTTTATTTATGAAAATCGCATGAGTCGGGTCAGATCCTGATGTTTTGCTTACCCTCTGATGCAAAATTTTCTCGACATTTCACATCGAATCCCATTGTGTCGAGGACGGATGCGGCGGAGCACCAGGGTTCTACCACAGTTCCTAAATCAGTATCTAACAAGTCACAGTGTTCACTGAGATAATGAAACCTGCAAGCTGATCAGAGACCAGCAGTGAAAAAGAATTGAGGGTCAGAACTTGCTTCGCCCCACGTATGACCCTCACACTTGGGTCACGGATATGTTCATGCAACCAACTGTGATGGCAAGGTTCTGTGAAACAGTAACTGTTCAAAATTAATTGAAAGAAATACAGTAAATAAAATGTCTGTCCCCTAGAGTTCATATTTTAAAATAGAAAGTAAGTAAATGCACATTCGATACATAAGAAACACAAATACATGTAGTAGGTCTTATTCTCAAGAAGAAGCAATAAAGGCTGTTAAGGAGACAGAGTGGCAGCAGGGTGCCAGCGGACATTTGAGCAGAGATACAGGAAAGGAGGGAGCAAAGACATGGATAGTTGGACAAAGTCCCCAGGGAGCTGGAGAGGAGTGAGCTGTTGGAGGCAACATAACGTGAGAAGAGGGATTGGAGAAATAGGTAATCAGGCTTAGAACATGGTCTGAGAGAGCAGGGCAAGAACCTGATATTTAGCTCCATGATAGAAGGAAATTCATTGTATGTTTTTTTTTGTTTTTAAAATCATTTCATTGGGGGCTCATACAACTCTTATCACAATCCATATCACAATCCATATCGCAATCATATCACAATCCATACATCTATTGTGTCAAGAACATTTGTACATTTGTTGCCATCATCATTCTCAAAACATTTGCTCTCTACTTCAGCCCTTGGTATCAGCTCCTCATTTTCCCTCTCCCTTTCCATTCCCCACTCCCTCATGAACCCTTGATAATGTATAAATTATTATTATTTTGTAATATCTTATACTGTTTGATATCTCCTTTCACCCACTTTTCTGTTGTCCGACCGCCGAGAGGAGGTTATACATAGATCCTTGTAATCAGTTCCCCCTTTCTACACATCCCTCCATCCTCCCAGTATCGCCTCTCTCACCACTGGTCCTGAGGGGTTCATCTGTCCTGGATTCCCTGTGTTTCCATTTCCTATCTGTACCAGTATAAATCCTCTGGTCTAGCCAGATTTGAAAGGCAGCATGGGGATCATGATAGTGGGACGTGGTGGGTGGGGGAGGAAGCATTTAAGAACTAGAGTAAAGTTGTATGTTTCATCCTTGCTACACTGCACCCTGACTGGCTCGTCTCCTCCCCGTGACTCTTCTGTAAGGGATGTCCAGTTGCCCATGGATGGGCTTTGGGTGTCCACTCCACACTCCCCCTCATTCACAATGATATGATTTTTTGTTCTGATGATGCCTGAAACATGATCCCTTCAACATCTAATGATCACACAGACTGGTGTGCTTCTTCCATGTGGGCTTTGTTGCTTCTGAGCTAGATGGCTGCTTGTTTACCTTCAAGCCTTTGACCAATCATGTGAACTATCCCTATCAGTGATATATTGGGAATAAAAAAATGACAAGACTCATCCAAAAGTTCAGAAATAAGTCCATCGCTATGGTCCAATAAGAGTGGCTTAAGCCAGGGTAGGAACAGCAGCAGCGTCGTGACAAACAGGCTTGACTAGGCCTTAACAATGACTTAGACACGTGGAAGGAAAGGAAGAGACAAAAGGGAGAATGGTCACAGTTTGGGGTAGAAAGACTAAGTGGAAAGTAGACACTTTGCCCTTAATCGATTCACTTGTCATCTTTTTAAAATGCCGAGATAGTCAGCAAACGTTGCTTCCTCTGTATCATTATTGTTCTTTCAGAGAAATACTTTGGAGAATATAGAATTGTTTTTCAAGTAAATCAACTATGTATCTCTGCTCCGATGGATTAGAGGCTGCTCAGTGGGAACAACAAACTGTGTCAAGATAGCATAAATTAGAAATGGAACAAAAATGGACTTTGGCCCTGTGGTTCCCTTGATCTTAGTTTATCTAAAGGTGAAGAAGAATGTCTTATGTAAAGATATTACACAGATGCTCACTGCTTTCTCAAAATGAACAATTATAAGTTTTAAAAATCACTATTTTGAAATAAGACACATTAGTTCTACAGGCAGTTGATGTAGGAAGGTGCCCACTATATTGTGTGTTGAGGGAAAAGGTTATCAAAGTTTTATACCCTGTACAAATCCATACATGCATTAAAATATCTATAAACTTATCCACTGTATTATTAAATAATTCTCTCTGGCTTGGGAATTTATGGGATTGCTTTAATATAAAATATGGGTGAATTTATGATGATTTTTAATTTTTAAAGTAGAAAAGTAAAAGTATAGAGGAGAACTGTGTGCAAAGAGAAGTCACTCGTTAAGCCTAAAAATAGCTGTTCTGACATCACCTTTTATACATCTGTTACAAGGTGGTACTCAGATTTAGCTCTAAAAATGTTGGCAGGTAAGACAAAGACAATATTAATCATAAAATTCACAAAGAACCATATTCCATGTATAAAATAAAAATTGATATTATGATGATGATAAGTGTATACATTGTCATACTTAGGCCTGTCCTAGCCCGGAATACCTTTTCCTCCACCGCACTGTCCCCAGGAGGCTCTGTCCCCAGCTGACCTCCCACCCGCTTAACCCAAGCTGGTGTTTCAGCGCCTTGGACTTGCCAATCTCATGCTCATCTCAAGGTGTTGGCACAGGGCTTTGTCCCAAGTGTTCTTCCTCAGGCGACTTAAAGAAAACATTCTAACTTTCTTTCAGTTGATATTTCACTTCAACACAGAAAAATTACCTCATTTCACAACAATAACTGATCTAATAATGAAGAAGGAAAATTCCTTCTTGACACTTCCCAAAATTTCAATTTATAAATCCCCAGTGATTTGCGTTGGAGCCCGGATGGTGTGGTTATACACTGGTTTGCTAACCACAAGAGCAGCAGTTCAAAACCACCTAGAGAAAGGGGGCTCTCTTTATGACACGTGGAATCCAGGAATAGGAATGGGAATGGTGATACCAGGAGGGTAGGGGGGAGGAGGGAAAAGGAGGGGAGGAAGGGGGAACCCTTCACCATAACTGCATTCCCCTCATAGCCCCTCAGGGGCACAAACAACAGAAACTGTGGGGGAAGGAGACAGCAGTCTGTGTAAGATATGAAAATAATAATAATTTATAATTTACCAAGGGGCCACAAGGGTAGTGGTGGGAAGGAGATGGGGGGAAAAGAGGAGCTGACATCAAAGGCTCACTAGAAAGTAAAATCTGCAGAAAATAATGATGGCAACATCTGTACAAATGTGTTTGATACAATTGATGTATGGATGGTTTTAAGAGCTGTAAGAGGCTTCCATTAAATTATTTTTTAAAACATAGAGTTACAGTTCTAGTCTGTCTTGCAGAGTTACTGTGACTCAGCATTGACTCATTGGCAGTGAGTGAGCTATTTTCTCCATTAGATGGTGGGGTAGACATAACCATCCCTCCTTCTATCCACAGTGGTTAGCATGCTCTTTTGGAAAACTCTGCTTGCCAACAGAGACTTTCCAGAAGTGACTAAATGAATCACTTGGCATGGGGCTATCCCTCTGGGTTTGCTGTTTGTGACTAAGAACCTTAAAAGGAAAGCTGAGAAGGGGGAGTCAGAACAGAAGGTTGGTGGCAATGGAGGCAGCAATCGTGTGTTGACAGGGCCAGGCACATGGAAAGCCAGCTGCCTCCAGATAGGGATCAGAAAACCTTTGGCACTGAACAGTCAATCCCACCCCTCCAAAGACAAAAATTTTTCAAGAGCCATAAATATGTTTCAAAATGAAATAATTATCTGAAGGATATCCTTATAATGTTTCCATTCCACTTCAGAGTCCTAGGTACAGACTGCAAGAGCTGCATATGACTTGTAAGCCATGGTTCACCTACTCTTGCTCTAGAAAATGGAAAGGGTAGTGGTGTTAATAAACCCAGGGTCAAGGGAATAACAAGCGATCCAAATTGGTGGTGAGAAGGGTGTGGGAGGCCTGGTTGGGCATGATCAAGGGCTACGTAATTAAGAGGAATTGCTGAAACCCTGGTGGGGACTGAGCATGATAGTGGGACAGGAGGGAAGTCAAAGGAAATAGAGGAAAGAGGGGATGCAGAGGGCATTTATAGAGGTCTAGATAAAGACATATCCATATGCAAATATATTTATACATGAGAATGGGGAAATAGACCTATGTGCATATATTTATAAGGTTAGTATTAAGGCAACAGAGGGATATTGAACCTCCACTCAAGTATTCCCTCAATGCAAGAATACTTTTTTCTATTAAATTGGCATTCTATGATGCTCACCTTCCCAACACAACCGCTGAAACCAAAGTGGGTGAACAACTAAATGTGTTGAAGAAAGCTGATGGTGCCTGGCTATCAAAAGAGATAGTGTCTTGGGTATTAAAGGCTTTAAGG
The DNA here is from genome assembly GCF_050624435.1 of Tenrec ecaudatus. NCBI lineage: Eukaryota > Metazoa > Chordata > Mammalia > Afrosoricida > Tenrecidae > Tenrec > Tenrec ecaudatus. Next base: position 29,443,889 of record NC_134533.1, on the reverse strand, counting down.
AAAACAAGCAGTCATCTGGCACAGAAGCAATAAAGCCCACATGGAAGAAGCACACCAGCCTGTATGGCCAAGAGGTGCTGAAGGGATCCGTTATCAGGCATCAAAGAACAAAACAATTATATCATTTGCGCTCACCTCCCTAATATGATCGCTGAAGACAAATGGGTACATAAGCAAATGTGGTGAAGAAAGATGATAGTGCCCGGCTATCAAAAGAGATAGTGTCTGGGGTCTTAAAGGCTTGAAGGTGAACAAGCGGCCATCTAGCTCAGAAGCAACAAAGCCCACATGGAAGAAGCCCACCAGCCTGTGTGATCACAAGGTGTCAAGGGATCAGGTATCAGGCATCATCAGAACAAAAATCTTACCATAGTGAATGAGCGGGGGAGTGCAGAGTGGAGACCCCAAACCCATTTGTAGGTCACTGGACATCCCCTTACAGAAGGAACTTGGGGAGGAGAGGAGACAGTCAGGGTGCAATGTAGCAACGATAAAAAATACAACTTTCCTCTAGTTCCTAAATGCTTCCTACCCCCACCCCACCCCCACCGTCATGATCCAAATCCTACCTTGTAAGTATGACTAGACCAGAGGAGGTACACTGGTACAGATGAGAACTGGAAACACACGGAAGCCAGGGCGGATGATCGCCTCAGGACCAGTGGAGTGAGTGGCAATACTGGGAGGGCATAGGGAGGGTGGGTTGGAAAGGAGGAACCTATTTCATGGACCTGCATTTGACCTCCTCCCTAGGGGACATACAACAGAAAAGTTGGGGAAGGGAGACGTGGGACAGAGCCAGATATGACAAAATAATAATTTATAAATTATCAGGGGTTCATGAGGGTGGGGTGGGGGAGGGGGAGGGAGGGGAAAATGAGGACCTGATTACAGGGGCTTGGGTGGAGAGCAAAAGTTTTGAGAATGATGAGGGCAACGAATGTACAAATGTGTTTTACACAATTGATGTATGTGTGGATCGAGATGGGTGGTGTATGAGTCCCTAATAAAATGATTTTTTTTAAAAAAAGAAGTTGGGGAAAGTGGGAAGATGCCATTATATTTAATTCATTTTTCTACACTTAAAAAAAATCTCCTCATATTATATTTAACCTTAAATAATACATTGTTTAATAGTATTTTTAAAATATTATATGCCATCTATGTAAAAAAAGAAAATGTTTTGAAACCAACGGTGGTAGCAATTGTACAATTCTGTTTTATGTGATTGATGTAATATTATGATATACGTAAGAGCTCCCAATAAAATATTTTAAAAAAATAAATGGAAAGGGCAAGGAAAGGTTCCCATCTTAGACTCTCCGGAAAGATCACAGTCCAAAGAGTACCCAGATTTTATTCAGGGAAATCCAATTCAGAACTCTGATCTCTGGTTTTATGTGCTCTTGGGGGACTTTCTCATGGAACAAGTTCACAAACAGGCAGTTGTGCAAACAGGATCCGGGAATAGAGCATTATTTAGTACTAGCAGAAGTGTCACGTCCTTCCATCATACTTATTAAATCTGTATACTGAGCCAACAATTAGAGAAAGTGAACTATATAAATATGAAGAAGAACATGCAATTTGCATGTGGTCCTCAGAGGAAAGGGCAGTGACTTCAGCTCAAGTACTTTGGACGTGTGGTCAGGAGAGACTAGTCCCTGGGCACCATGCTTGGTAAATTAGTCAGGCATCAAAAAAGAGGAAGACCTTCGACAAGATGGGTAGACACAGTGGCTGATTTGATGAACTCCAACAATAGGTGAGGACAATGGTGAGAATGTCACAGGGCCAGGCAGTGTTTGATTCTGTTGCACATAGGCTTGCTATGAGTTGGAACTAACTCCGTGGGACCTACCAACAACATTTGCAGATGACACAACCATGCTTGCTTAAAGTGAAGATGATTCAAAGCACTTGCTGATGAAGGTCAAGCACTGTAGCCTTCAGAATAGATTACAACTCATTGTAAAGAAAACAGAAATCCCCATAAAGGGTCTAATTGGTAATATTATGATAAACTGAGAAAAACATGAAGTTGTCAAGGATTTCATTTCTCTTGGATCCATACTCAGTGCTCATGGCATTGATGATCGCGGAATTGGATGGTGCATTGCACTGGGGAAGTCTGCTGCAGAAGACTTTTTTGAGGTAATTGAAGAGCAAGTCTGTCCCTTTAAAGGATATTCCCACTTAACCCACTCAAGTGAATTTTTCATACATCACTAACTTGCACCTGACCCAACCCATGACATTTTCAACCATCTTATTGGCATATGAAAATTGGGCACTGAATAAAGAAGATTGAAGGAGACTCGATTATAGTCCTAACAAAGAATATTGAAAACCCCTTAGACTAAGCAGAGGAACAAACATATCCACCTTAGAAGAAGTACAACTGGGATGCTCATTAGAGTATTTGCCTCCTGTACTTTGGACATGTCAGTAGGATACACTGGTCACTGGACAAGGATAGCATGCTTGGTAAAGAAGAAGACAGTAGAAATTGGAAGACCTCAAGGAGATGGATTGACATGGTGTCTTAACCATAATGATGATTGGGAGGATCTCCAAGACCTGAGCAGTGTTTTCTTCTGTGGCATACAGAGAAGACTCCAAGGACCCTTACCATCTAGGCTGTGAGAGTTTGTGACAGATGCCAAAGGAAAGAAACACAGATGGTATGCATGTTGAGAGTAGTTGCCTTATCCATCTTGTTCACCATAGCATCCAGCGAGGAACCTTGTCCATACTGGAAAGTTCTAAATCCATTTTTGAATGAACGAATGTTTGAGTTCATTAGGATGTACTGCCAAATAATTTTCCCAGCATGAAATAAGGTGAGATAAACTCTAAAGTGACGGGTTACAAAGAATGGAAGGATTCTCTAGTCTTCCTTAATCCACTCATGGATTTCCCGTACAGTACTGATTTTTAAAAATCATTTTATTGGGGACTCACACAGCACTTATTACAATCTATCCATCCATCCATTCATCCATCCATCCATCCATCCATCCATCCATCCATCCATCCATCCATCCATCCATCGTGTCAAGCACATTTGTACATTTGTTCCCACCATCATTTTCAAAACATCTTCTTTCTACTTGAGCCCTTGGTATCAGCTTCTCATTATTCCACTCCCTCCCTGACCCTCCGTCCCTCATGAACCTTTGATAATTTATAATTGTTTTCCATTGGCCAATGTCTCCCTTCACCCACATTTCTATGGTCTGTCCCCCTTGGAGGGGGTTATGTGTAGATCATTGTGATTGGTTCCCCCTTTCTCCCCTCACCTTCCCCTCATCCTATGGCTACTCTCAGTCTTGGTCCTGAGGGCTTTATCTGTCCTTCCATTCTGTCTTTATGCATTCCCTTTGTTTATGGCTCTGATCTAGAGCCCTGTATATGCTCTTGGCTAGCCTGACTTATAAGGTAAAATTGGGGTCATGATAGTAGGGGCAGGGGAAGAATTAAAGAACTAGAGGAAAGTTGTATGTTTCCTCAGTGCTATATTGCAGCCTGACTGCCTCATCTCCTCCCTGTGGCCCTTCCATAAAGGAATGTCCAGTTGCCTAAAGATGGGCTTTGGGTCTCCACTCTGCACCCCCCTTCATTTACAATGATATAGCTTTTTGGTCTGGGTCTTTGATACCTGATACCTAATCCTATCAATGACTCGTGATCACACAGGCTGGTGTGCTTCTTCCATGTGGGCTTTGTTGCTTACATTGCATCACTGATGTTATGGAAAGGGAATATCACCTAGAGTGGAACTCAGTTTTTAATATCACCCCAGAATTTTCCACTTTCAAAATAAATATGTGGGTGTATAATGTATTTTTAAAGATCTTCTGGAGCTTCTAGAAAAATACAATATTAAAAATAAATTTCTGCACCAGCCATGCAAAGTATAGATCTAAGGTTAACTACTCCCTTATTTTACATTTCCATTCTGTGTCTGTGTTACTGTCTGGCCCAGAAACCAGGTCACTTTATTAGCCACACTGTTGTAAAGCAAAGACACTGGGACAAGCTCTGATGTTTACCACTCAGCCGGACTTTAGGGGAACATTAAATAAGAAAGAAAAAAAATCATGTATCAATCATGTACTTGCAAAGTTATTTGTGATGCTTCAGAGATTCTGCTTGCGATTGAGCAAACCTTTTTTTGTGAACTACAAATCTGGCTAGTCTCTCCTTTTGTTGATATTTCTTCAAGTTTAATGAGTAGTCTGAGCTTTTGGGCAGCCATTTTCTATGCATTGTGTATTATATTTTATTCTTTAAGTTGAGCATGCATCAGAATCAACTTTAAAGATTTCTAAGATACCATTTTTTGAGCCTCAACACCCAAAAGTTTGATTCAGGAGGTTTCAGATGGGACCTGGGAATTGGCATTTCCATTGGGTTCTCAGATGCTGCTCCAACTGGCTTGCATATTGAGCTATTCATTGAACAGCTATGATCAGAGCTTCGAACACCCCAGCTGGTCCTTGGGAGGAAGATGAATCTGTCTACTCTAGTAAAAATTTAGTCTCAGAAGGCCAAAGGGGGGGATTTTCTTCTGTCCTAAAAGGTCACTAGGAGTCTGAAAGGTCACAATAGCAGTAGGGTTGCTGTTGTTTGTTTTTAGCTGCAGCTGGTTGATGGGGTGGGTAGAGGGGGATGCTGAGATGGGCTACTATTAAAGTGGAGTTGTCGGTACCCCACACAGATTCTTTTTATAGTGATTGTGATGGTAGCTGAGAAAAATTCTTTGCAGTGGTATTTTCTGGAAGGAAGCCGCTCTACTTCTTTCTCTGCAGTCTATGGTGTATGCCCTAAATAGCACGACAATGACTACTGAGATGGGTAACACGTGACAGTTTCTCTGCCTCTGCATTGATGTTGAAATTCCAGCTCAGGACTTGCATAAAACAAAATATCAAACCTCTGCCATTGAGCTGATGCCAACTCATGTTGGTTTTGTCGGGTGCCACTGACTCATGGAGCTGGCTCAAGCTCACGGCTACCCTATGTACAAAGGATAAAACACTGCACAATTCTGGGCTATGCTCACACTTGTCCCTATGTTCGAACCCATTGTTGCAGCTACTGTCTCAATTCCTCCTTTGCACTGCCCCTCCACCTTCCCAAACAGGTTGTCCTCCTCCAGGGATTGGTCCCTCCTGATAATACATACAAAATATGTGAGACAAAGTTTCTCCATTCATGTTTCTCAGGACTATACTGGCTATATGTCATCCAAGCCATATCTGTTTGTTCTTTTGCTAGTCCATGGTATTTTTAATATTCTTCACCAACCCCATAGTCCAAATGTATCAATTTCTCTTTACTTTTCCTCATTCAATGTCCAACTTCCATATGCTTATAAGGCAATTCAAAATACCACGGTCAGACTTCTCTTGTTCATCAAAATAACATCCTTCCTTTTTAACACTTAAAAGAGGTCTAGTGCTGCAGATTTACCTAATGCAATGCAACCTTTGAGTTCTTGACTACTGCTTCTAGGAACATTGATTATGGATACAGGTAAGATGAAATCTTTGATAATTTCAATCTTTTTTTCTGTGTATCATGCTATTACCTAGTGGTCGACTAGTGATGAATTTTGTTTCTGAATTATAATCCATTGTGAAGTTTGTAATCCTTGACCTTCATCACAAGTCTTCTGATGTCCAAATGCATAGTCATCTTTTATATTGGTGGGAAAAAAAAGGTATTTTCAATGAAGAAGTCATTGGTCTTGCAAAATTCTGTCAGGCCATTTCTTGTTTCTATCACCAAGCAAGCCCCTATTTTCCAACTCCTTAGTCCTCTTCCTTTTTGTTTCCAGGCTTTAAATTCCAGTTGTCAATAATTATCAATAACTCTTGATTACATGTTTACTCAATTTCACACTGAAAATTTAGTAGAATTCTTCAATTTCTTCATCACTAACTGTTGTGGTTGGCTCAATATGCTACTACTAGCTGGGTCCTTGTTTATCAAAATTGGGGGAGGGGAGTTTAACTACTAATACATATTGAGCACCATAGCCCTAGCAGAACATTAACTAAGTTAGTTGGCAACCCCAGGGGTGCCAAAGTACAACTGTACTCCATAAGGTTTTCAAAGTCTTGGTTTTAAGAAGTAGGTAGCCAGGCCTTCCTCCCATGGTTCTTCTAGTTTTTCTGTTAGTGGCTAACCACATTACTAGTTAGTTTGTACACCCAAGCATTACAACCCATGCTCCCCGAAACCAAAAACAAACAAACAAACTCTTTGCCATCTAGTCAACACCAACTCATAGCGACCCTGTAGGACAGTGTTGAATAACCTGTGGGTTTCAGAGTCTGTGACTCTTAACAGGAATAGAAAGCCATGCCTTTCTTCCACAGCGTGGCATGGACCTTCAAACTGTTGCCTTGCTGTTAGCAACCCAACATGTAACCATTATAAAAGCCAAACCAACTCAAAATGGCCCTAGAGGACAGTGGGGAACTGCCCCTGTGAACATCCAAGACTATAACTATTTGAGAGAATTCAAAGCCTTATTTTTCTCCGTAAGAGGCAAACTTTAAATCTGAATTCATGCAACATTTTCACAGAGAAGACTCTTTTTTCTGTCCTTCAGTGTAGGGCAAGTTCTTACCTTTTACCTGGGCCTAATTGCTGTTCCCTCAAGGGGATAGCACGTTCCATGGTTTCAGTGAACATATGGCAGTTCAATTGGTTTTTATTTGCTTTCAACACTTCATAACTGTCTTCCACCTAAATCCTAAGGTTCAGGAAAATAATTAATGGGCTGTCCAGTGGCTAGCAGAATGCTAAATATGAACTATGGCTGCAGTACTTATGTGTTGAATGAGTACATGTCACATGACATGCATGTCTTTGAACCAGTAGAAGCCTTCAACATTATCATCACAAAGTCAAACATCATCATCCATTCTGCATGGAAAGGATGTGCAACATAGACATACATGAAGAAACAAAGGAGCGGACTCCCAGGCCTCAGACTACATAACACCGGAGTTTATCAGGAGTAGTCAATTCACTAAGGAAATGAGTACAGACTCACACAGCGCATGAATTGTGAGCCCCCGATCATGATTGGCATTTATGGCTGAAATAAGTAATACCAAACTGACTTTAGAGCCTCGTCCTACTCCTCCCGAGGTCTTGTGTCTCTTACCCAAAGAATGTGCATTGCATTCACCATACTATTTACAGCATAGGCATAAGACTATCATTTGGGGCAAATATTCCTTATTGTCTTCTACGAAATGTAGTTTCCAAACTGTTCCACATTTGCTGGATAATCAAAGGCAAAGATAAAAGAATGCATATTGCTGTGTTCTCCATGCCCTTCTGGTAGAGCAGTGTCAAATCGCCACATGACCACAATAAATCTTGACACATGTCTCCCATAAAACCCATTTTGAATGTGAGCATGAGAAAGATGGAAAGGCAGGGACTTGATGAGTAATTGTTGAAAGCTAACTAAGTGAAGAAAATGCAAACCAAGGACATTAAAAATCAATTTAGAAACAAATAGCGTTTTGTCAGACTTGAGAATTATTCATTAGGGGTCAGAGGTACATCCCCATCACCAAGACAGCATAGAAAAATGTGGCTTACAGAAAATAATTAACAATTAGTCTGGCGATTTCTCTTTTTCCCTTCTATTTTAAAATAATCTAACTGTCAAGCGTGCACATACACATGCACAAACACACCACCTTCTTTCTGGGAATAAATCAAGTCACCACCAGCAGTGCTACAATTCCAAGTGCCGACTGGAGAGCATTAAGGAATTTACTGAAATGGATGCGGACTGCCTCCTCCTTCTCTGAGTCATCGGGTTTTAAATAGAAATGAGATAGTAAATTTCTGCCCGCATCACACTGTGTGTCTTCTCTGATTCACTACTCTCATTCATCTTGCTGCTTTCTAATTTGTAAAGATGCAGGCAACGTATAAATATTCATGGCAGCTCTGGAAATAGACTGCACAGCGCTCAGTCTTCCGTTCAAAATGGGCAGATCATCAAAGAGGGCTGGAGCTGAGTCTCAAAAATGACACACTCGGCTTGTCGCTGGGAGCAAAGGGGAAAATGGGGGTGGGGAATGGCATGATTATGACAGAGAATCCACAGCTGGATCCAGGGGCAGGCCTCCCGATGGTAGATTAGGCTAGTGATTCCGAACCCTGGTACACATCAAATCACCTGGGAAATATTTGCATAGCGCCAATATCTAGATGCCCACCGATTTTGATTTCTTCCCTTGAGAAAGGAGTGTGGTTTTAGCACTTTTAGAACCCTCCAGGCATTGGTATGGTGCAGCCTGAGTTGAGAGCCAATGGCTTAGGCAATGGAAGGGCATATTAAGTCACTCAAACAAACTTCAGCGTGTGACTATCCTGCTTAGAGCAGAAAATACAAAATGCCTAGAGCATGATGATATAACATATGCACAACTCATTGCCACCCAGTTCTACTTCATGATGACCACAGATTGTGGTGCAGTAGAAGTCTCCACGTCAGTTTTAATGGCAGCGTTTATTGAAGTAGGATCACCAGCTTTTCTTCTGTGGGGCCTGTGGTTAAGGTTAAACTCACACTTACAAACCTCTGATTTGGGAACCAAGCATGTTAACATTTGCACAACTTAAGGACTCCATATTCTATACATATGTATTTATATGATATATCTGTTTGAAGGGACTAAAAATGCTCCTGGAAAAAATTCATTATCTTTCAATTTCATTTTTCCACAAAGTTTTAGATGACCCCTCATTACAGATATGTATATACCTACACACACATATATAGACTTCATATGCCTAGTGTGTACACAAGGGTACAGTGAAGTGAAATTACTTGGCATGACTCTTTTATCCATAATAACTCCCACCAAATGACTGGTGAGAACATGCAAAAAAGATGCAGAGAACTCTAAGGAGTAGATTGGTTAGCATCACCATTCCACTGGGTATACGTGAGCCATCTCAGAAATAGAAAGAGAGATTTCTAGGACCCACAGAAGAAAGAGCCTGCTCCCTGAATGGTAGGAGAGATCTGAGACCAGGAAATAGACTGGCAGGCTTCCTGAAACACAGAAGGAGTAGAGCTAAGGGCCTTTGGTTCTATTGGCTTCCACAATGAGGTGACTTTTCGACATTTATCCATACTCCAGGAGGTTTTCAACTTGGACTCAAGCAGACCAGAGGTCAAAGCACCTTGTAGCTGAGGGCCTGAGGGCCAGAAAGAGACATGCCTGCCAGTATGGCGGAGAAGAGGTGCCGCTGCTGGCAAGAGGGTTATTATCGTGTTTCCTGATACTGGCTTGATTGAACTTTGACCCTCCCCAAAGTGTGAGGCTTGTCTGTGATTTCTGTGTGGTCCTCTTAGCAGACTCTTGAACCTAGCAGAGACTCCGAGTGTTAGAGGAGGAATGGCTGGTGTCAGAAGTGGAAAGAGAAGGTTGGGAGTTGGCGGCATGCTTGACTTCTGCCTCATATGAACCATCCTGGTGCAGATGTGAGATTGGATGCTCTTTCTCCTTTACGTAGTCACAGAGAGTCAAGCCGGCACAGCATTCCCCAGCGAGGGTAAGTCAAAAAGCATCGCCACTAGGGTCCCAGTGCACACATGCACACATCCAGTCCAAATGCAATATGTTTAGACATGTCTCTGGGATCTGTGAATGACCACAGACAAGTCCTTTCAGTGATATATTCACTTGTATAATAGGATTATGTTTTTGTCTGATTATGGTTTTTGTAGTCAGTGTTCTGTAATTTACTCCTCTGATTTTAATATTCATCGCAACGGCTGCACAGCATCCACAGCGAAACATTGATCGAAGGGTTTATTAAGGATGATAACAAGTTATAATGCCAGTGAGGAAGGATCAGGGTTGAGTTGTTTATCAGGATGGCACCAAATTCTTTAAGATCTGCTAGTAAATGCCTGCAGGAGCATATCATTCCGCTATACGCCTCAACCTGAAGGTGGGCAGCACAAGCTCCGGGGTCAGCAAGTCCACCTTCCCTAGTTAAGTGCCCGAGGGCACCTCACTCCAGAAGCCAGTCTCCTGCACAAAAGCACTCAGTTTGCCTGGCCCTGTGGGTTAGAAAGTCCATCTGTCTGTCCCTTGCTCTGGCGCCTGTTTCTGCTCACGTTCTTTTGAGGCTGTCACTCTCTTCTGGATCTGAGAGGTTCACTGCACAGGCATCTTAGGTCCAGTGGCTGTGCTTGCTAGACTCTTGCTAGTAACAACATACCTCCTGCTTCTCAGAGGGCTCACTGTAGACACAGAAGGATGACATTTCAGGGAATCCTGGTCACAATTACTCACAAGACACTCCTGACAGTATTCTTCCCCACCTTGTACCAGACCGATGCAGAAAAAGGTCATTGGGGGAAATCTGGCTATAACAACCACATTTAATAAGTCAATGCCCCTGCATTGCTTCTTTAACAATAAGGGTTCTTTTTTTGTGTGTGTGTCACAGGAAAATAAAAATTGATGTTGAGATCAAGTCTGATAAAATATTTTTAGCAAAACTCTAACGAGCATCTTAGGAAATCATTGGAATTTAGCAGCGAGCATACAGGGACACTGTACCAACTAAAACAATTCTTTTTAGATGGATCTAGCATCTTAAGGAAGGTTCAGAAGACCTAAACGATGAAGAAACCTAAGACTTTTAGCCTAGGTGAATGAAGAAGCCATGACTGAAATCCTGAAACAGATAGAAGAAAATCACAGCTAGCTACTCAACTTGGGATCTGCAGTGGCTCCCCCTTTCCAGTTTTAGGCAAACTTATCGGCCTCACCTGGCTTTCCGCTGCGTGGGTGCCAGAATCATTGTGGAAAGATCAGATAGCAAGATCAACGCTCTGAAAAAGGATTGTACATCAGGGTCACAATCAGTGATAAGTCGTAGCTATTCCAGGAAATCAGATAGCAAGGTCGCATCAGCCTGTTGTATAAATTTATGTGTGAGGCTGAGTTCTCGAGAACAGCAAAACCAGTGGCCCTTCTCTATTTTTAGGTAGAATGACATTCATATCAGGAAAATAGCTCACACCAGTGGAAATATGGGTAGGTCCAATTTGGTTTCATGTGCTCAGATCGGATGTGAAGTTGGAGGTTTCTCCTGATTTGCATAGTTTAACAGCAAACCGATTGGCAGGAACACACAGGTTGCAGGAATGGATAAATCCAATGTCAACAGGTCAGGTGTGTGATTGGAGAGCTGAAGGAAAGCAAGGTTGGAAGTTCAGTGGGCAGGCTGTTGATGGCTCCAGGACAGAGCAGGCAATGTAGCTGGCCTTGGACTCTAGTCGGGAGAAGCAGAGCCCAACCAGCCAGATGCAGGATCCCGACACAGCTGAAAGCAAGCAAGCTTTTCCACAGTGTCGGAGTCTAAACAGGAAGTAGACCATAGCTCCGAAGGAAACTCTTCAATTGCATAAGGACTGTGACCTAAGGGGTGACACTCTAGCCTAAAGTCTTGGCCTTGATTGGCAGCTCACAGCAGAGCCCATTATGGAGTGAACATGCTGTTAGGTCATGTTATGGGGGGGGGGGGTTCTCAACGCCGACTGCCAAACTACGGAGAAGCCTGGCTCATCGAGGTGATACAAACCCAACTATCAAAAGTGGGAACAGGTGATAGTAATTTTCCATCTAAAATAATATGGTGATAAAGTAGTGGTTCTCAACCTGTGGATCATGACCCCTTGGGGGTCAAACAACCCTCTCACAGGGTCGCCTGATTCATAGCAGTAGCAAAATTACAGGTATGAAGTAGCGATGAAAATAATTTTATGTTTTGGGGGTCACCACAACATGTGGCACTGTATTAAAGGGCAGCATTAGGAAGGTTGAACTGCGATAAAGAGTAACATAGTCAAATGAGTCAATTTATTATATTCACTACTAAGAAACCAAAGGAAGTGAAAGGCAAGACCTACTGAGCTTAAATTGTTCCTTTCAAGAATTGGGATCATTAGATTTAAATTTTATTACCTCATTATAATATCTAATAAAAAGGCCAACTGAATTGCAATCAAGTTGCTTTTGACTGGTAGCTAATTGATGACATAGAGTAGAACTGTACTCTCGAGTTTTCAAGGCTATAAAGCTTTAGGAGAGCAGCCTTCCACATCCTTCTCCCATTGAGCAACTTGGTGGGTTCAAAAGATCTACACCCACCAATACCAAAGGAAGAAGAGCAAGCTTCTGGATTCCTGCAAACTTGGACTATGGTGAATTCATGTGACGTCAAAATACACACCAAAACTATGAGATCTTGCCCAGTGATACGGATCAATTAACCTAAGTCTCAGTTACTGCCGTGTCCTTATATTTGGTAGCAGTGAGCAAGGCTCTGTGGAATCCTATTCTGTAAGGCCAACGTACTGAGTGGCTTCCATGGTAGGGGGAGGAGGAGTGGATCTCAGCCTCTTGATCTCAGGCAACCTTCGGACGGCCAGTTGAATAGATACAGTTCTGCCCTTTTGACTAATGTCAACCAAGACCCAGCTTACTGTCTTCTCATTTTCATTTCCATCCTACCATCAAACTAGTTTCTAGAAAAGATTAAATAACTAAATTAGAATAACATAGGGGAAAAGGAGAAAGTACCAAACAGATTTTCCAAACCCCAGAGAATCTAAACGAGCTCAATCTGTTCACCTGGATGAATGGCTGAAACCAGGGTCCTGAGATAATTTTCGAAACTTAAACCAACTATCCTTGAACCAAACGACAGCTTAGTAAAGAAATTTGATGTCAGCATTATGCTTTGTTTTAAAGTAGCTCCTCTCTGGGATCCAACCGACCACTGCTATGTTGAACTAAACGGGAGGTATGGAGGATAGTGCGTTGTGGTTGTGGTTGTGATTACGTGCCCTCCGTTCAGTTCTGACCTAGAGTGAGCCCATGCCCCACAGGAGGAAACACTGCAGGCCCTGTGCCCTCCGTGAAACTGCTACTGTGCCTGAGCCTGTTGCTAAATGCACGTGTCAGTCCACCTCATCCAGGGCCTTCCTCTTTGCTGCTATTCCTCCATTCTGCCAAGCAGGATGTCTTTCTCCAGGGACGGGCCTTTTGTGACAATATCTTCAAAGTAGGGATGACGAAGTCTTGCTGTCCTGCACTCTAAGGGGCACCCTGGCACTACTTGGCCCAAGACAGTGAGCTGATGGGAGAATAATCATCTGGAAGAGGAGGGTAACAACAGTGGCAAGAATTGAAGAATACAACCAGTGTCACAGAATTATGCATAATGACATCATTGCATGGAGGCTGATTGCGCAGTGTCATTTTCAACGGCAACAAAAACAAATAAAATATTCACAAAAAGTTTTGCCAACCTGTTCGAAGGCTCGGGTTGGAGAGTACACATTCTAGAATGCTGATGTTTTGATCCAGCTGTAGTTAGTGGTCATGCGACACACTGTGTGCCTCCGTTTCCCCAATTACAAATGTAGATTCTAATAGTTCCTACGACTTAAAGGTTGTTAAAATAACTTCATCATAAGGTATAAAGTGCTTAGCGCAGTGGTTTTGTACAGAGTAAGCACAGTGAAAGATAGCTAATAGCGATTGCATTTGTACGATCATAAAAAGCGCTGAAATGTTAGATGAGAAAAAAGATAAAATTGTACATATAGTAGGATTATGACTGTTAATAATAAAACCATCACAGGAAACTGCCTGGCAGAAAACATGCCACAATATGAACTATGGTTACCTTTAACTGGAGGGATTTTTTTTCCTGTTATTCCCAAGTTTACTATATGTACTCAGAGTATTTACATAATGGTGAAGCCATCATAAATATGAAAACTGGAGAGTGCTATAACGGTGGTAACAGTCTGTTAGCGTGCATGTAATATGGAGAGGGAGCACACAGATGTACGGCATGAATATTCTCTCTTCCGTAGGTTCTCTTATCTCTGTGTTTTCATGTGCTCTCACTAAACCTTCCCGCTCTCTATTTCTCCTACCAGTGGCTGAGGGTGACACTTCTGCACTTCACCTTTCACCTGGCCTGTTGTCATTTGGAAGTCTGAGACAGCACACGTACGAAGCTCATCCCATTATACACATTGCTAATTACCACTGACTTCCGCTGACACCACACTTCATTAGCCACATTGAAAAATTCATTGCCCAGTCGCTCTGCTCCAGCCACTTGTCACCAGTAGCCCTCCTTGTAGACAGTTGCATTTTTATTCTGTGCTAAATTTCCCCTTGTTCTTTCAATCGATCTGTCAATAAGACAGAGAGCTTTGGGGTCAGTGGAGAAGGTGGGACTATTTTCCTGGGGTAAGGAGTTTGGATGTGTGTAAGAGAAGAGCAACATTATTCACCATTTATTTCAACCTATCGATTTTCCCCAACACTCTCTTGTTTTAAAAAGCAATTCACATACCTCATTCTTGGCTTTCTATGACACTTGAAAACACCACGAAAATACAAAGTTAATTTTGTTCACATGAGTCCAGGACCACCACAGGATATTTGCTTCCTAATAAATAATTCGTTCCACCACAGTGGCTCTTGAGAGGCCTGGATGACAAGACTTTGTCTCACGTACCTGGGCTGCTATGTTGTCAGGAGAGACCAGTCCCTGAAGAAGGCCATCATGCTAAGTACAGTTAGGGACAGTGAAAAAGAGGAAGGCCCTCAAGATGGATGGACACATGGGCTCAGACAGATGAACAGTTTGTGAGGAAGGCGCAGGGCTGGGAAGTGTCTCATTCTGCTGAACAGAAGCTGGTTATGAATTGGACCTAACAATAACAAGTGGGCTTACATTTTCATAGACAAATCTCTATCAGTCAGAGCTAACTCCACAATACTGGACAACATCATGTAGGAGAGGGGAGTATTTTTGTCCCAAATGATATATTACACACATATAATATATAACATTGTATTATGATATTATGTGTAATATTATAGGCACACACATTTAAAAAATAATTCTATTGGGGCTCGTGTAACTCATCATAATCCACACATACATCCATTGTCTTAAGTGCACTTGCACATATGTTGCCATCATCATTTTAAAAGCACTTTCTCTCCACTTGAACCCTTGGTATCAGCTCCTCATTTTTCGCCTGCCTCCCCTTGCTCCCACATGAACCCTTGATAGTTTGAAAGTTATTATTTTTCATGTCTTGTACTGTCTGATGTCTCCCTCCACCCCTTTGTCTGTTGTCCATCCCCCTGGGAGGGGATTATAGGTAGGTCATTGTGATTGGTTTCTCCATTCTCCCCTCACCTTCCCCTTCCCCTCCTGGTATGGCTACTCTCAGTATCAGTCCTGAGGAGTTTATCTGTCCTGTATTACCTGTGTTTCCAGCTCTTATTTGTACCCATGTACATGCTTTGGCTTAGCCATATTTGTAAGGTAGAATTAGGGACATGATAGTGGGTGGGAGGAAGCATTAAATAACCAGAGGAAAGCAGTATGTTTCATCGGTGTTACCCTGCACCCTTACAGGCCAGCCTTCTCCTCATAACCCTTCTGTAAAGGGATGCCCAATTGCTTACAGACTGGCTTTGGGCCTCCACTCTGAACTCACCCCCCCACCCCCTCCATTCACATTAGGAATTTTCCTCTGGTTCTTTGATTCTTGATACCTGATGTCACTGAAACCTCATGATCACACAGGCTGGTGATATACACACACACTTATAAAGCATGTAATGAAAGTATGCAAGGTGTCCCATGAAAAACACCTGGATCATTCGTCACAAGTCTCTTTAGCACATTTTCTGACTGGAAGATGTCACAAGCCCTGAATTATCAAGCTATTCTTTTTTTCTTCCATCCTTCTACTCATCCATTCATAAATATAATTTTGGTAAAACTCAATATGCACAAACTTAACTTTGTATCCTCTGATGTTACTGGTAACTCTCTGCTTGTAGTGTTGTATGTGCTTTCCATTCACATTCATGAAAGGTGTCCAGGTCAATAGGAATACCAGGAACACACCCAAATCACTAATAAATAAGCAGGAAAGAGTTCATTATCAAGATAAAAGAAGTGAGTTGAATTCTGGAACATGAGCTTCAAAGGAGTTTTATTTTGACTATCATGATGGGATAACAGTTCAAAATCAAAAATGAAGAAAGGACAGTCACTTCTAGCCCTCTTGACATTAAGTTGTTGGACTATGAACTTCAGGGTCAGAGGTTCCTACCCACCAGCTGATCCAAGAAGAATGATGAGCTTATCTGCTCCTGTGAAGACTTACAGCCTCAGAAATCCTATATAGGTTGATATGAGTCAACATTTACGGGACAGCAGTGGGGCAAGTCTTCTATATAAACTTGTGGTGCTTGTGTTAGGTGAGAATAAGCACTCTATGGAACCACTGAGGCACTGGCAATGATTTGACAAGCTCCTGAAAGTTAAAAGGGATATAGCTAACATGTTGACTAGACGAAAGGAGCCCTGGTGGCCGCATGGTCAAGCTCTCCGTTACTAAAACAAAGGCCAGCAGTTTAGATCCATCACTTGCTCTGTGAGAGAAAAAAAAAATCATCTGATGATCTTCTCCAATCATCTGATACAGATTATAACCTAGGAAACCCGATGGGGCAGTAGGAATCTATTGGTTGGTACATAATAAAACCAATAATAAGATGGTTCTAAGGAGCCTCTTTTTAAAGAATATACAAAGTGCATCCACATGTGCCTTCATGTTGTATGCTAAGGTTATCATTGTGAAGGTTCTAAATGTGTACTATTCACAAAGAAGCGTAACAAACATGCTCACCATGTAGTCTAAGTTCATTCACATTTCTAGAGTGGGACACTTGAAATATCAAGGCCATCTGTCAATGCCAGATGGGGTGTAGTAGGGCTGTCTATAGTAGCCTGCAGGATGACCTTACGGAGACACGCTTTATTCATATTTTCATTCTGTTCTATTGGATTCTCTCTCTGGAAGAAACTATACTACTCTGGACATATTCAGCCTTCAATGACTGTGGAACAAGGTCTTACTATAGCCCATTGAAAGGGGGGAGTTCACTTGTTAGCCTCAGATCTGGATGATTAGAATATCATGTCGCTACGTTCCTGAATAGCACTTTCCCTGTCTCTCGGCAGAAGATCGGCACTATCAAGCACTGTTATCACTACCAGGGCACCAAATAATTTTTCTATCTTAACTGACTAATGAAGTGGATAATTTCCAAGCCTCAACTATACAATATTGCCAGCAAACAGACAAAGAAGTCAGTCTTCAAACTATTCTAAATCACTTCAGTATTAACTTTAAAAAAGCTAAAATTAAAAGTTGTCGTAACTGGTAAGAAATATACCTCTGTTGACTTCTATAAACAAGTCCATGTGGAAGAGTTAAAAAATGACCACTCATAGCAATGGCAAGGTCATAGGTACATTTTAAATTTTCTCAGTATTTTAGATATTCAACCCAATTTAAGAGGTCTAATTGATCTGAATCAGAACAGAGAATATTGATATGAAGTGAAACTTGTATCAGACACTGGAATTGCATGGATTGCTATTTTATATAAGTCACATAGAGAAAAGAAAGAGTGACTAAAGGTCCACAATCACAGTATACACAGAACCTGTGATACTTGAGCTATTTTTGACAATTGGGCTGGCCCACATTATCAGTGGTTTGGATGTTAACACCTAGTAATTACCACGGTCCGACCTAACATAAAGCAATCACTGTCAGTTAGTTGTAAGCCTCCATATTGGGATAAGACTAGGGTGGAATACAACATCTTCACTCATGTTGCAGTCCTGATGTAATCAATTCCCTCAGGGGCATTGTTTGCTTGTGGCTTAAGTGGACATTGAACAACGCTTGCTTGCATTTTGGTGGGTTTGGATTCTGTATCTGGCCCATTAAGCTCCATTTCTTTGGACTTAAATCTGCTATTTGGCCTGCCCATCCTAGGAGTCATTACAGGCCTGTTCTCTGACACGCTGACCTTGATTTTATACACCTCCACAGCCACATGCCTTATCTGCTGATCTTTTATTCATGCACCCCTGTCGCCAGTAGCCTGTGGTTTTCTGCAGACCTTCTGCTCCTTGGTTCCTGAAGCAATCTGTGTCAGGTGAGGCCTCAAGCCTACCAAGTGACCCAGGAACTTGGAACCTGCCTATACTTGGACTTCCATGAAAGCTCTTTTCTTGATCTAAGTATCTATGTCTATGGCTATTATTAAGGAGATTTTTAATCATTTAATTGGGGACACATACAACTCTTATCACAATCCATACATACATCAATTGTGTCGAGCACATTTGTATACTTGTTGCCATCATCATTCTCAAAACATTTGCTCTCCACTTAAGCCCCTGGCATGGGCTCCTCATTTTTTCCACTCCCTACTGCCTCATGAACCCATGACGATTTATAAATTATTATTTTGTCATTTCTTTCACTCAATGACATATCCCTTCACCCACTTTTCTGTTGTCCGTCCCCCAGGGAGGAGGTTATATGTAGATCCCTGTAATAGGTTCCCCCTTTCTACGCCACCCTCCCTCCACCCTCCAGTTGTGGACACTCTCAGCACTGGTCCTGAAGGGATCATCCACCCTGGATTCCCTGTGCTTCCAGTTTCTATCATTACTAGTGTATATCCTCTGGTCTAGCCAGATTTTTAAGGTAGAATTGGGATCGTGATAATGGGGGGCAGGGGTCAAGGGGGAGGAAGCATTTAGGAACCAGGAGAAAGTTGTATGTTTCACCATTGCTACACTGCACCCTGACTGGCTCATCTCCTCCCCTCGACCCTTCTGTAAGGGGATGTCCAGTTGCCTACAGATGGGCTTTGGAACCCCATTCCGCACTCCCCCTCATTCACAATGATATGAATATTTGTTCATTGATGCCTGATACCTGATCCCTTCGATACCTCGTGATCACCCAGGCTGGCGTGTTTCTTCCATGTGGACTTTGTTGCTTCTGAACTAAATGGCCACTTGTTTATCTTCAAGCCTTTAAAAACCCAGACGCTACACCTTCAAGGCTTAAGGAGACATTTTTATGAATGTTTGATTCTAACATTAGATTGTCTCTCTAAGGGAAATTACATGACTGCAGATATACTCAGCCTTCAGCGATCATAGAACAAAGTTTACAAAGGGAATTTAAATATAAAGAAGGTCTTACTACAGTCCAATGAAAAAGGGAGTGGACATATATACATATAAGAAGCACTGGTTTTGCCTCTCCAGAGAATAAGCATAAGGCAACCTTAGAAATCTTACTGTGCCATTGAGTTTTCTCATCACATTACCTCCTAATACAGGTGCTTTTGACTGATTAATATTGGGTTACATGAAATATCTCTACCTATTCCAAAATAGTTAAACTGGAAAATCTGAATTGAAGTATTTGTTTTCAAACACAACAATTTTATTTGCGGCTGTTTCTAATATTACAGGCAGAAACAACCATGGAAATAAGGGGGTTCATAGAGCATATATTTTCTAATCAAGATATACATAAAAATCATTTTCATGTAGAATTTTTATAGACAGACACCTACAACAATTTTCTCCCAAACTTGCCCCAATCTGGAAGGAAATGTTCTAGACACACGTAGAAAGGAGGGACCTTGAAGAACTCTTGCTACGAGGGAAGCTACGCTACAAAACTTTCTTGCAACATGAGGGTTTATACAACAGGAAAGAAGAGTGAGAAAAATGATGAGCTTATTAAACCTGTGTGAGCAAGACAAAAGTTTCCATCCTTTAAATTCTATATACTGTGGGTATTTATAGGAAATCATCATTTTGTTGATTATTTCTAGAGGAGAGTGTGGTAGTTACATAAACTCGAGTCAACTTGAGGGTAGTAAGATTGAACGGCGGAGTCTAGCCTGTCAATCAGGCCACAGCCTGATGATGCCTTCTAGTGGGCATGGCCTTCTCATGAAGATTCTGGGAACTTTCTCTCTCTCTCTGCTCACCTTCCTGTGAAGGAGCCACACTCAGAGATTTGGAGCAGCTACATGGAGATGCTTCTACCATCATTGGATCCACGTGACTCTGCACCCACCAGACTGTGATTTTCCTGCATTCAGCATCACTGCATGCACTGTGTGAGGCTGGAGAGGAATTTATGGACTAATATCGGACACGTGGGCCAATATTGAACTTATAGCCTATATCTGGACTGGCCTGGAATATCTTCTCCATGTACATTGCTCTTTGATGTAAAGCTCTATCTTACAAGCATATGAGTGTCTCAGGATTTGTTTCTCTGGTCAACCTGGACTAACACAGAGAGGTAAAAATCAAAGCAATTGGGGAAAAGTGGAGCACATACAATAATTTCAATATAGAATTGGAAGATGATAATAGAGTTTTGGATTGTAAATACCTTCCAAAACCAAGATGTGACAGATGATAACTTGGTCTAAAGTACTTGCTGCTACTTCCTGGCAAAAATGAAACATTAATGCCGTGTTAGTGTCAAGTAGGACCTTGTAGTTTGTAGCTAGTTCCCTGTGGCAGGATTATTATAAAAATTCACCTCTTTGTGTGAGACCATAGGGAGCTCTGGTGGTGTCATGGTTATTTGTTGGGTTGTGATCCACATGGTATATAGTTCAAAGTCACCAGAAGTTCTGAGCAAGAAAGAGTGGATTTTCTAATCACATAAAAAATCACAGTCTCAAATTCATAGAGGGTCCCTAAGAGTTGGCATTGATTGATAGCAGTGAATTTGTTTTTTGAATGAGACCATGGTACCAAATATAGCCTAGATTAGGAATCTTTCCTCAGTCAAGGTCTCAGAGTAAGTAAATGGAGTAGCCAGAGGCATAGATAATTTAAAACAAGATTGTGTGTGTGTATGTGTGTGTATCAGTCAATTCTTATTGATGCTCAAAATAATGAATGACCAAAAAAGATGGTGAAAATGTATAAAAATGAGAGAACTACAGAATTGCTAAATCATTTTAGAAATGAACTTGCAGTTAACACAACTTTATTTAAAGAGTAATGACAGCTGACAATTGTTATTATCTAACCAACAGCAATCAATACATCAAAGGATATATGGTATTGGGCAAATTTCCTTCAAAAGACATAGTTAAAGTGTTGAATATCAACAAGGGCAATTTGAAGAGTAGGTTGCCCCCAGCCAACCCTCTTAAAAAGGAAGACTGAAGAAGAACAGATGCATTTCTGGTGTTGGATTCAGAAGAGAACTTGAAAAGAGAGATCACTGTTGATGTCAGATAGATCTTGCATGAAATCAGAGAATACTACAAAGATATTTACTTGTATTTTATTGACTATGAAAGAGCCTTAAACTCTGTGGATCATAACATACTATCAATAACCTTAGGAACCAGAGTTCCAGAACACTTCATTGTACTCATGTGGAAATTGTACATGGATCAATAGGCAGTTGTGCGAAGGGAACAAGGGACTACTACCTGGTTTAAAATCAGAAAATGGTGTACAATGGGTTTGTATCCCCTCATCATACATATTCAGCCTATATGCTAAGCAAGTAATCAGACACTGGATTATTTGAAAAAGAATGTGGCATCAGGATTGGAGGAAGGCTTATTAACAACCTGTGATATGCTGGTGACACAGCCTTACTTGTAAAAGTGAGGAGGAATTGAAGCACTTGCTGATGAAGATCAAGGATTGTATCCTTCAGTATGAATTACAACTCAATGGAAGGAATGCAAAAATCCTTACCTCTGGACCAATAGGTAACATAATAATAAATGGAGAAATGGTTGAAGCTGCAAGGATTTTGTCTTGTTTGGATCCGCAATCAATGTACATGGAAGCAGCAGTCAAGAGATGAAAAGATGCATTGCATTAGATAAAGCTGCTGCATGATACCTCTTTTTTGAAGAGCAAGGATGTTACTGTGTTACTGAGGTGTGCTTGACCCAATCCATGGTATTCTCCATTGCATCATATGCATGTGAAAATTGGACATTAACTAAGGAAAACCATAGAAGAATTGATGCATTTAAATTGTGATGCTGGATAAGAAGATTGAAAGTACCAATGACTACTAAAAGGACAAATCAATCTGTCTTGGAAGAAATATCATCAGAGTGCTCCTTAGAGGCAAGGAAAGAGAAGCGTCACCTTCCATACTTTGGACATGTTAGGAGAGATAGGTTCCTGAAGAAGGACATCATGGTGAGCAGGGTAGAGGGGCAACAAAGGAGAGGTAGGCCTTCAAGGAGATGGATTGATACCAAGGCTGCAGCAATGGCTCAACAATGGGGACACGTGCGGATGACTCAGGACCAGGCAGTGCTTAATTCTGTTGTGCATAAGGTTTCGATGGATGAGAATCAACTCGGTGGAAAATAACAACAACAATAACAAAAAGAATTTTAAAAGCACCATAGCCTACCAAGAGAAACAGCAAATCTCAGAGTCAGCATGTCCAGGGTGTTCCCTGGAAGCAAGGTTGGCGAGAGTTTGTCTCATGTAAGTTGGCCCTGTTGTCCAGGGAGAGCAGCCCACTGACAAGGACATGATACGTGGCCAAGAAGAAGAGGGGTGCAAAAGAGAAAGATCCTTGAGCAGATGGACTGAGAGAGTGACTGGAATAATGAGGTCTAACAACAATTGTGAAGGAGGCCTAGGCTCGGCAGTGTTCACTGTGATACAAAGGGTCAAGGTGAGCTGGTGTCAACTTGAAGGCACTTCACAGCAGCCACCTCTTTAAGTTACTGAGTTCATTTTTTAGCCGCTCATTCATATTTCAACTGCTAACTCACTTGATCCTATGGATCATGTTGTTATTGTTGTTGTTAAGTGCCATAAAGGAAGACCCAGTATACAACCGAACGAAACACTCCCTGGTCCGGCACCATCCTCACAATTGTTCTTATGCTTGAGCTCGTTGTTGGAGACACTGCGTCAATCCATCTTTCTGAGGACATTTATATTTTTGGCTGTCCGTCTACTTTACAATAGCAAATGTCAAAAAGTCACATCACAAGCAGGTAGTCTTATAAATGACTTATTGGAAATATATATATATATATTTTTTTTTAATTTAGGAGTAAATAAAATAATTTGTATATAACCGCTTAACAAAATTCCAAATGCTTTGAGCTAGCCATTTCAATTTTAGAAAACAGCCTTAGTGTGTAATGAATACATTCGGGCTTATATCTTTATGAGCAACCGTTACTCATGACATTGAAAAAAAACAGTGAAAACAATCCCACAATATAATATCAGCTAAATGAATTCTGATATGTTATTAAATAAACATCCAGCACACATCATTCTGTAGTAGAACATTTCATTCCATTGTAAATTCTTAAAATATATTAAGGGAAAATCATATAATAAAACAATATATATGGTGGGTTGCACACTTTGATCAATAATGCAATTAAACAAACGGCTGGCATTTAAAAGCCAGGAGTCTGGGGTACAAGTTGGGCCATGATCCAAAAGGTCAGCAGTTCGAAGCCTCCAGCCCCTCCAACGCCTATAAAGACTCACAGAAAGTCCCCACGGCTGTTCTACTCTGTCCTATGATATTGCTGTGAGTCGGCATTGACTCGGTGGCAGTGAGGGAGAAGGCAAAAAGAAAAGGTGCTAGTTTATTATTTAGATGTATCTATATTTCCTGAAAGAGAGCCCTGGAGGTGCAGTGGTTATGCGTTGGGCGACGATGCACGTAGAGTGCCGTTTGCAAGTATGAGCTGCTGCTCCTCTGAAGAAAGATGGGCTTTCCAATCCTGGAGACACAGCCTGAGGAAGCCAAAAGGGTCGCCATGGCTCGATGGCCATGTTTGCTTTGATATTTTCTGAATTGTGTATTATCACTAGGTATTGTTCTCATACGATTAAATAGTATTTTATATTCTCTTACTGAAAAACAAAAGGGTAGTATAAACATTTTATTGAATTGCATTTATATGCATATATAGCAAACATATACAATAGGTTATTCATTAACTTTTAGAATGTGTGTAGGACATAAATAACGCATGACAATTTTGCTTTTTATCTTCACCAATTCATTATCAGACAAGCATTAAAATAACTTACAGTAATCTAAAAATGTCATTAATGCTACTGCTGAACAACATCTATACACATGCAATTGCGCATGCACACACATGTACAGGTTAGCCTTGTGAAGAAGAGATTATAGGAGATTGTGGCCTGACTGCTGTCTCCTGAGACCCTGACTGAGTCGAACAGGATGGTAGTTATCTCCAGTCTTAAAAGTCTTCAAGGAGCTGTGAAAGGCCCAAAACCTGGCCAACTTCTACAGGCAGTTTAAAGTCATTTTTAACTCAGATTATTCTCCAGAATCACCCTTGTATTTCCAAAAAGAGAACCCCCACTCTTACACCCACAGATCTCAGACTTTGGCTCAATGTTCAAACTTCAAAAACAAACAAAAAAAATCACTTGAAAACAACAAAAAAACAAACCCCAAGAGCTGAGTAATCCAGCTCAGACAGTGTGAGAGAAAATGCCTTCACACAGATAACCAGGTGAGACTCAGGGTTCCGGGGCTCTGTCTGTTATGCTTTGGGGAACATCACTATTGATGCTGTATCATTCACCGCCTTGTGTATCTCGGACCCTCGTCTTAGGACAGCAAAGGCTGTCTGAAATATGCCTGGATAAGTAAATCATCAGCGATTCAGCTCAAAGCAAGATGTCGTCACAGTTCATCACCTTAGCACAGTGCGTTTTATTGGAATGAATGTGCTCTCCAGAGAAAATTTCAGAGGAAATAATTATATCATGTCATCCCCTTTATTATTGCTAAAATATGCACAATGTTTCATTCTTTGTTTAGTTTTATATTCCAAGGCAACTAATTCTTTTCAGAATGCAATATGACCCATAGATATTTATGCTTCTACACGTTTCATAATGTATCCCAATAAAACTATTATAGCAGGAAAGGGGAATTAACAAGGAAAAGGGTAATTGAGTCATAATACACACAGTCTATGATGTTAACAATGTTTTTAATCATAAATATAGCAGTGACTTAAAGGAATATAATTCTTAAGATGTTCTTAGTACGCCGAGAGCTGAGTATAACAATCTCTCTAGTGACATTGAATTTCTCCATAATATTGGTAGCTACAAAAGCAAATGCATTAAACATGTAATATCTACTGCTGCTGACTTTGTAGACTGGCATAAGGTCAAAGGTATTCAAAGCCATGATGGTACCCACTTGCTTAAACTAAGCAATTTACCTGAAAGCATTATTTCAAAAGGAACAACAATGAAAAAGCATGAATTATCAAAAGTACTAGGAATAAAAATAAGCATAAAACAAAGACAGAGTGGCAATACCAGGAGGGTGGAGGAAAGGTGTTGTAAAAAGGGGGAACCAATTTATAGGATCTATATATAATCCCCTCTATGGCGATGGACAGACAACAGAAAAGTGGGTAAAGGGAGACATTTGACAGTGTAAGACAAGGAAAAATAATAACAATTTATACATTATCAAGGGTTCGTGAGGGAGAGAGGGGAAAATGAGGAGCTGATACCAAGAACTCAAGTAGAAAGCAAATGTTTTGAGAATGATAAGGGCACCAATTGTTCAAATGTGCTTAACACACAATGGATGGATGGATGGATGGATGGTGATAAGAGCTGTATGAGACCCCAATAAAATGATTTTTTAAATATGCTGTAACAAATCTATTTCATGCATCTACATGACCATTGAACTATAGTTATAAAGGTGAACAGCATTGGAAACCTGTGTGACCTAAGAATATATTTTAGTGTTTAATTCAGTTGAACACCATACTCAATGAATCTTACAATATTTAATGGACAAAGGTGGAGTGTAGAATGAAACATTCCCTGAGTGTCTGTGATATAGAATACATAGCCACATGGGGGGGGGGAAGCAAAGAGGCTTAACTGGAACCACAGTTGTTTTCATTGGTTAGTTGCTTTTAGTTAGTAAATGTTTCACAAAACTATTTAGTGGTAACTTTTTATCTTGTAAATATAAAAATAAACTCAATATTCAATGATAATTTCCAACGATGAACATATTAAAGACATAAAGCCATGGAAACTCAGTACAAAGCCTCAACCAAGGAATTTTACCATCCATAATTTTTACGGCAACACTTTTTTTGTAATTTATACCATATCACAGATCATATGAAATAGTAGCAAACAGTGAGACAGATCGCTTCTGGAACCACCATGGGTGAGCCAAACAGTCAAGAGAAACCAGAGCACCTGCAGGAGTCTTGGCAGCACAAAAGGACGGTGTTCACCTTAGCGCAGCCCCAGGCGCTGCTGTGGGTCATGGAGCAGAAGCAGCATGTGGATGCCAGCGATAAGCTGCACCTGGCCCACAAGCTGGGTCTGGAGGTGGCGCAAGTGCAGGTGTGGTTCAAGAACCCAGGGGCCAAACTGGCTGGAGAATGTCGCTGGAGCCCAGGAGAGCATGCAGAACACCAAGGTGCCTCGACACCTACCTACCACCCAGCCCCCTTGCCCGGAGACTAGCCTGTAGACTTGGTTTCCCACCGACTGCCTCCAAAGGGCTCCTTCACATCTCACCAATAGCATGGAGGAGCTTCAGCCCTAGCCAAGTCCGGTAGCCCCCTGGACAGAACTCTCCGACCACTCACCAGCTGGTTGCTGACACCCAGGAGATTCACCAGAACTATCTGACCCTCATGGAGATCAAGTTTTTCACACATCACATTGCTTTTTACACCCTTGAGCTCACCACATCCATCTGTCTACCCACCAGCTGTATCTCTGCACCTAACACCTCCATCTTGCCGCCAGCAGCTGGGTCCTTCCTCTCACCGGCTAGCTTTTTCCATCCAGCAGCTCCCTCACGCACCCACTAGCTCCTTCTAGCCACCTCAACACCAGCATGCACCCAGCACCCAGTCATCTCACATGCCACATTGTACTGTTAGCCTTGACATTTCAGGGCCCACTTTATTCCACCTCCTAACCCCTTTTCAGAAGGTCCTTTCTCTACCACCCACCATCTGAAGGCCACCACCACACAAGTGGACTGAATTCATAGGCGCTTTAGGGAGGCTATGTCCCAATGGACAATAGAAGGGTCTTTGGATGTTGGTGCCAACAACCACCGTGTAATAACACTGAGGGCCATACCAACGCCTCACTGTGAATACCTTGCACACCCAGGAAGGCCCCCCTCTTAGTTATTTTGGTGGCATGTGAGCCGTACAAAAACGTACTTCCTAGACCCTGAGTGGGAATGTTGCTCAAACATCATCACAGCCAAGCTTTACTTGATGTGGTCAGGTTTTATCAAACTCTTGGAGTGGGGAGGGGGGGAAGGGTGTTGTTGATGTATCTATTCTATTTAAATTTCTTATAACCATTTTTAATTTAATCAAAACAGATAATGTATGTGCTCTAAAATAAAATGTTTTCAATAAAAAATAAAATAGTAGCAATTTTTATATGCCTTTCTCATGTATTCATTTACTTGGTGTTTAAAACTATGTTTTTCCTCTAGAATCAAGTGATTTGGCAATGGAAGATGCAGTGATTGACTGTGTTGAGTGATTTTTACTTAGGTATCAAGTGTCTAGTTAAAATGCTATTTTCGCTAAGCCTTGATGAAGTGGGTTGCCAGAATGGGAACCCATCATAAGAAACACCTTTTTCAAGTATAGCTATTTCTCTTCGATTTTAACCTAATGCTTGCTAGATGTTTTTCAAAGCCAAATAAGTAAATAATTCAACACCCATATCACCCAATTCGTGATTCATTCCTTTCCACTGTCTGGCAGAATAAGTGAAGCTAAGAAGAGGTGAAGATACTGTGATCGCCAATGTCCTGAACAACTGTATAAAAAGTGAATGCTATTTTTTAAAGTTTGTCAGGGACAGAGACTCAATGAATAGGGATGAGGCACTAGGATTGCCTTGAAGAAGCAATCATACTTGAGCTTGCACTCTGCTCTCCAGTAATTCTGCTGTTTGTTCAGAATCCTATTTCCTGTAACATCTTTTCCCTGGTGAAGAGTTCCACTGTGGGTGTTTTTCTAAGTCCCCACATGAGAACTAGAATCAAAACAATGTTACACCACTTAGGACCAAAGAAAGAGAAAGTCTTGGACACATTCACCACCACCCCTTTGATTCCTTAAACCTTTAAAAAAACACAGCTATTTTCTCTAAATAAGAGCCTACCTACAGAAGATATACTTAAAACCTCAAGGTAATAAGGCTTATAATCTATGTTCCTTCTTTTTTTACCATGATATTAGATGACAAATAGGAATGTTAAAAGTGTTAATGATATTTTTATTTAAAATACCTGATTCATATGACAAGCATCAAATAAATTCAGCTATTGAGAAGGAGTGGGGAATGACAGGGAGTCAGTTTTCTGTTGAATTAAAATATAAATTTTTAGTAGTGGACAAAAATAAATATTTGTGAAGAAATATATAATGATGATTTTACTCTTGGCTAGTAAGTTGTGCAATATATGAGTCAAATAACCACTGAACGACAATTCCCCAAATGCAAAGATACAAAGAACATAGTCTCTTCATGTTTAATAATATAATTTGTAATATTAATCGAAAAAAGGCTCTTTTATGCTATGATATCTCAAAAAGCAGCAAAGTATCACAATGGACCAATTATAAAATATGTTAAGATTATATACAAAATGATAATACAAAGCTCATAGGCACATTAGTTTTCACGGGTGGACCAAGAGGTAAAATCACGGTAAATGGAGGAAAGATTAAAAATGTCAAGGATTATCAAGGGTTCGTGGGGGAAGAAGGGTGGCGGAGGGAGGGGAAAATGAGGAGTGATAGCAAGGGCTCAAGTAGAAAGAAAATGCTTTGAAAATGGTGATGGCAACAAATGTACAAGTGTGCTTGACACAACAGATGTATGTATGGATTGTGATAAGAGCTGTATATACCCCCAATAAAATGATTAAACAATAACAAACGTCAAGGATTTTGGTGCGCTTGGATCCATAATTAGTGCTAACCAAGACAACATTCAAGTGATCGCATGATGCCCTGCCTTGGGTTAATTTGCTGTACAAGAACTCTTTAAAGTGTTGAAAAGCAACAATGTTACGTTGAAGACTAGGGTGTGATGGACATAAGCGATGTTTTCGATTACCTCATACGCATATTAAAGTTGGAATTAAATAAGGAAGATCAGAATATTAAATAAGGAAGATCAGAAAAGAATAGATGCATTTGAATTATAGTTTTGGCGAAATATATTAGAAGGAGCATAGACTGTAAAAAGAGTGAGCAGATCCATCTTGAAAGAAGTACCACCAGAATACTCCTTGGAAGCAAGCTTAGCAAGCCTCAGAGGCATAGAATTCGCATAGATTTTGGACATATTAACAGGAGAGATACACTGCTGGGAAAGGACATCTTGGTCTAAAGTTGAGGGACAGAGAAAAAGAGGTGGACCTTGGAAGAGATCGGTTGACACAATGGTTCTAACAAGGGGCTCTAACCTCATACCAATGGTTAAGGCGGGTACAGGAGAGAGGGACCTGGCATTTCATGCTGTTGTCCATACTGGTGTGGTTCAGTGACATTCAGTCACTTCTGACTGATGACAACCGGATGCCCAACACAAGGAAACACTCCCTGGCTTCGCACCAGCTTTACAGTTGCTCTTAGGTCGGAGCCCTTGGTTGTAGTCACTGTGTCAATTGATTGTGTCTTCTATTTAACTAAGCATAATGGAATTTTCCAGGGATTGGATTTTCCTGACAACATGTTCGAACATGCTAGATGAATCTCACCATCCTTGCTCCTAAGGACTCTGGCTGTGCTGACTTAAGGACAGGTAGGTTGGTTCTTTGTCAGTCTATGGTGCTTTTACTATTCTTAGCTAGCACCACAACTCAAATGCATCACTTCTTCAGTCTTCTTTATTCATTGTCCAACTTTCACCTGCATCTGAAAGTACTTTCCTTGCTTTTCAATTTTAAAGAGTCCTTTAGCTTCACATTTATCCAAAGCAATGAATATTTGGATCTCTTGACTACTGCTTCCATGAGCACTCATTGTGGATCCAAGCAAGATGAAATTCTTGAAAAATTCAATCTTTCTCCATTACCAATTGATCCACTTGTGAGTATTTTTGGTTTCTATACATTGATTTGGAGACCTGGTGATGTAGGATCCTCAAGGTCAAGTTTGAAACCATCAGTCAATCCTTGGAAGTAAAACAAGAGTTTCTAGTCCCACACACATTTGCAGTCTCATAAACTCACACAGGCAGTTCTTCCCTGACCTACGAGTCAGCATCGCCTCAATGGCAGTGAGTTGGATTCTTGTTTGAGCTTTACTGGTTGGTGAAAAAAATCAGAATAACCTTGAAATTGACTATATTTCCTTCTATTTAGACAGATATTATCCTATCATAGATAACATTGTACTTCAAAAATATATCTTGAAATGTACCTTGAATGTAACACCATTCCTCTGGAACCTTTCATTCTAGACATAGTAATCCATAAGCTATTCTGTTTCAAAATGCCCAATACCAGCCCATTTCAGTTAATTAACACCTAGAATAACAATCACTATCAATTACATTTCATTTCTAACTACTTCTGGTTTCCCTCGATGTATACTTTGTATATTCCAAGCTCTGGTTTTTAATTGAGGTTTTCGGCTCTTTCTTCTCATTTTCAGTCATGTCTCATCAGTGAAGGACTCAAAGGCTTTCCTCCCCCAGGTTTTCCTCTATCAACATAATTGTGGTCCACTTGACTTTGACAAGGCAACTCTTCCTCAGTCGTATTTCAAATCCCTTCCTAACTGAAGGGCTCACCTTCTGCCACTCTCTCTGACAGTATCCTGATGGCGATGGTTGACGTTGTTAAGTGCCATCAAGTGAGTTCTGACTCTTACAGACCCGATGTGCAACAGCATAAAACACTGCCTAGTTCTATGCCTTACTCACAGTTGTTTTTATGTTTGAGCCCATTGTTGCAGCAACTGTGTCAATCCATCCCATTCAGGGCCTTCCTCTTCTTACTGCCCCTCTACTTGAGCAAGCATCATATCCTTGTCCAGGGACTGGTCTCTCATAGAGTGTTCTGGCTGGCCTTTTTTTCAAGGCAGGTCCATTTGTTCTTTTGGTGGTCCATGGTATTTTTGAGATTCTTTGTCAACATCATAGTTTAGATGCATCAAATTTTCTTTGGTATTCCTTAATCAATGTCCAACTTTCACATGCGTATGAGCAATACGAAATCTGATCGCTTGAGTCAGACATACCTTAATTCTCAAGTAACACCTTGTTTTTCAACACGTTGAAGAGTACTTGTACAAGAGACTTACCCTATTAAAGCTGCCATTCATTCTCTTGACTTTTGCTTGGGCATTGGTTGTAGATCCAAAGACGGGTAGATTCTTAACAACTTCAATCAAAACTTCTATGGTCTTTATCTTACCCATTGGTCCAATGGTGAAAGTTTTGTCTTTTTTTATATTGAGTTGAAATCTATACTGGAGGTGACCATCTGTTATCTTCACCATCAAGTCCTTCAAGCTCTCCTCACTTTCAGGAAGCAAGGTTGTATCATCTACATATGGAAGATCCTTAATAACCCTTCCTCCCGTCCTGATGCCACATTCTTCTTTATATAATCCACATTCTCTGATTATTTGCTCAGTATACAGATTGAATAAATGTGATGAGAGGCTGCAACCCTGATGTTCGGCTTACTGATTTTTAAGCCTGACAACATCTTCATGTTCTGTTCTAACAACAGCTTCTTGGTCCATGTACAGCTTTTACATGAACACAATTAAGTGTTCTGGAATTCCTGTTCTCAAGGTTATCCATAATTTGTGGAAATGTCTTTAGAAACACCGGTCCATTGTTATCTGTAGCCCGGACAATAATTTAGTGTGGTCCACACAATGGAATTCCTTTGCATAGTCAATGAATCACAAGTAAATAAATGTCTTTCTGGTGTTCTCTGCTTTCCCAGTAGTACTCGGGTTGTCCGTATCTGACACTATTTCACCACTCTTTATAAGGTTTTCAGTGGCTAATTACTCGAAGTGGGCACACTATGCCTTCTTCATGGCCTTTTTTTAGTCTGGAAGCTCTGCAGAAGCCGCATCCCTTTGCGTCACCTCGCTGGTATCTGAAATATCCGTGACATAGGTTACAGCATCACAGCAACACAAAAGCCACCACAGCTAGACAAACCGACAGACAAATGATGACTGTTGTACAGAGGGTTGCAATAAATCAGCGCCTAACAATACCAACATTAGGGACATAAAGACCAACTCGCATATGTCTCCTTAGAATATGGTGTTTACAGATATTATTAGGATATGGTATGCAAGATGATTGATAGGTACTTAGAATATTGTGTTCTAAAATCCTAAAGCCTTTGTAATCTGGCAACATCTTTTAGGATTAACTTTTATTAGTTATACATATAATGGCTCAGAAATGGTATTTATTGATGAATCCATGCCCATTTATCAGTTAAAAATGCTTACAGTTGAAAATAAATAAAAATCTAACTAACAAGATTTTGTTAAGTATGAAATACATTTCACACTATTAAGTATGATATACATTTTTCTCCTACAGCAACAAATATGTCAGTATCATTCCAGGACTAATTCAGCGGTGCAGTCATTTCATCAGAGACCTATAGGCTCTACCTATCTTTTCACTCTGCTATTGGTACCTTGCTACTGTTCCTCTGTTGGCAGTCCCTGATACTTCAGTATTCTATGTCTGAACCATAATTCAAATGCACCAATTCTTCTTCTGTTGGTCTTCTTTATTCAATGTCCAACTTTCTTATGTATATGAGATGATAGAAAATATGATGGCTGGGTCAGACACACCTTAGTTCTCAAAGTAGCATCCTTGGTTTTCAACGCAGTCAGTTTTTTTTGCAGCAGGTTCACTCAATGCAATGTGTCCTTTCAATGATGGTGATGGAGAATACGAATAGCAACAAGGACTGCCAAAGAACAACCAAATCTGTCTCAGAAGTACTGCCAGGGAGCTTCTGAGAGGCAAGGATGGCAAGACATACTTTTACATACTTCGGACATGCTGTCAGGAGAGACCAGTGCCTGGAGAAGGTTATCATGTTTGGTGAAGCAGAGAGGCAGCAAAAAGAGGCAGACCCTTTACAAGATGGATTGACAGAGTAGCTGCAACAGTGAGTTCCAACATTCAAACAATTGTGGGGATGGCGCAGGACACGAAAGTGGTTTGTGCTGTTGTACATGGGGCCGCTGTGAGTCGGAACTGCATTGATGGTGTCTAATAATAACTGTTTATCTTTATCTTTGACATTACCTGACCTCCAGCATCAATACAAATGACAGACCCTGGGAAGAGGTAAAGGAAGTTAAATGACTTTTTAATTATTTCCTCTCTTCCCAATTAGCAACGCTATGACATTTATTTCCAGAAGGACACATGTACCACATGTTTATTTGTAGATCTCTTTGCCCAATAATGTGGCACACAGTCATCTCTGGATGCATGGAAGAAAAAGGAATGCCTTTGAAGAAAAATGGGTCCTTGCCATCATTGACCTGAACAAAATTACCACTGTGCATATAAGGAAGAAACAGACATGAATATTGCATGGGCGATAGGCATTGTCTAACATAATCCATACCAGCCCAAGTGATTCATCTCTGTTTTGAATATAAGGCTCATCAAAAACAAGACCAAAATGCAACACTGAATAAAAGGAACACTCCTTTGAAAGACACAAAGTAAGGGAATGAGTAAATGACCAGCAAGAGCATGAACAGAAAGGAAAAAGTAACGACAAACAATTTATTATTACGCTGAGCAAGTGCAGAGTTAAGTGTATTAAAGTTATATTTCATCAAACATGGTATAGCTTTCATTCACTCATTTTGCAACAGCAAACTTGAAGATCATTACATTATTCTTAATTCTCTCATGCATATGAACGGCCTCAAAATGTCCTAACTTTGCTCGTAGCTGCTATATCCAATTATCATCCTGTAGCCAATATCTGAAAGATCACCAGTTTGTTTCATTTACTACATGAAAGTCTGAAGTGATATGCAATCCCCAAATTTAAGACAGAGAGTGTTTGGCATTTATAGCCCTTTCTTGGTCCATTGTCAATTTAGAACTATAAATCTGTTCTCAATTGTGCAAGGGTCATGCTGAATTAGAAATAAACTTCTACTTCGGACAATAAGGATTGAAGTTTTCAAATAGTCTTATGCCATTTATGAAGGGACTAAAGTTTTCCTGAAATAACTTTATTTCTTTTTCTTTCAGAGATGAAAATAACTAATTGATTAAGGATTTGACAATTCTTCATCTATTTGGAAGTCTGCTTGTAGAAAAGGACTTATGGGAGCTAAAAACACAGGGCTGATGGTTCACGAATAATACATAGCAAGTTCTGACTCAATTAGAGAGTGCAAGCATGTACAATGGGTTAAATGTGAAAGTGAAATAAGTTTCCCACGGACACAGTGAGTGTGCAGTCATGGAAGCAATCATGTATAGAATTGAGGTCCAAAATAGTCTCGTATGAAATGAGGTCATGAATAGAACTGGCAGAGGAGGTCAAAGAACCACCACGGAAACCAAAGGCAGGTGAGAGATCTGAATTCAGCATAGACTCTGAAGAGTCATTGAGGAAGCGTTCTATGGTAATTGCATGTTGAAAGCCATGAGGGCATTTTTATTTCCTGGAAGACTTTGTTAAAAACATACAGTGTGAAACCTGATCAGTGAAGTTGGCCAAGCTTTCACATATTGGGGTTTTCAAAGATTTGCTGGTTTCACATTCTGCTTGCCTTAGTCTGATCTATTCCCACACCTCAGTGACTTTCTCCTGTCAAGGTTCTTGGGAAACTGAGGCCATTGTCCTTTAGGAACTCCAGGTCTCTCCTCAAAGGATCAATCGAGAATATTTTTCACTGCTTCTAGAATCATAGTCTACTATCTGTCATCGACCCCTAGCAATGGAACCCCTGACTCCAGGATATGAGAATAATATGTTAATCTTAAGCCAGTCCTGGGTCCTCTCCATTTCTCCTGTCTTCTGAGGTCACAGATATTTGGAGCACAAAGAGACTTCTCTTTCCCTGCTTCTTGCTTCCCCAAACGTTCCCATTCAGCACCACTGTCTCAATTGGTATGAAGAGATCAACCATTTTTTATCTGATTAAGTACTGCCTCCTTGCACTTTGTCCTAGAAAGCCTCAATGGTTCAGTTTGTTTAATTTCCCCCCTTTCAATATGCTTATAGAATGATACCACTTGCATATCTCATGAAAAATCCAATTTCACAGACGCCAAGCTACAGGGTAGTGGCAAGGGAGAACCCAGAAAGGAAGAGGGATTTTAAGAATTGTCATTGAGGTGTTATAATTTGCACAAAGTATAGATTTGATTCTTTTAAATGTTTACTGGAATGTCATCATGTAATTAAAACTGTAGAACTGTCTTAAGTGTCTCAAACTTAATGGAAGCATTGGATTAGCCGACGCGCTCACTGTCAAGTGCTCACAGGACTGTCTGGACATGCCTGCTCCTGCTCCAGTATAGGTCCATGTCGCTCTACGACTGAGAGCCAAGATGCACGCTTGCCAAGTTGAGAAGCGTTGGTTCCTAACCTAACAAAAGTCAGTTGTACTTGTTATCATAATTATGGCATTTAATTAAATATTATATAAACTGATAAAATTAGTGAAAGAAAGAGCGTTTTCCTTTCTGTGAAAACCAAGGTGAAAGCTTTCTGAAGACTTGATATTAGTGAGTCACTAAAAGCATTGCTGTCAAATTGAAGTGTGTGGGAAACTCTAAAAATTTGAGAGAAAATTACTTAAAATGATAAAAAAAAAAACCTCTAATAGACTTTTGCACTCAAATTGCTTCGCAAGTTTAATTTTTTTCTGTCCAAATGCTACATCTACTTGAAAGAACTTTTTTAATAATTAAATATGACAGGTATGAGAAACGGAGGCATCAGAACCAGAATTAAAGGTGGTTCAATCATGCTCCATGAACAGACCTGGACCTGTTATTATTGATGAGTAAAGGATTATCACTAATATGTTATGTACAACACATGTTTATAATGTCCTCCTGTTTCCAGTATGTTAACTTAATTCACAAAAAGTATTTAAAATTTGATCCTATCTAATGGTTTCCAATAGACTAAATATTTTGGGATAGTCAAGTTTGCCTCTGCTTTTGATCATTTCAAACGTGGGTAATATTTTCAAGTGTTGTGTGCCATTGAGTTGATTCTGAGCCATTGCTCTTAGGCCTGGGCCAACTGCTTCTGCCACTGGGTCAATCCTTCTCCCTAAGGGACTTCTTCCCCTCTTCCCCCTCCATTACACTTCTCACAGAACATCACCAGCTGTTGTCGTTTTGCCACTTTCACCTTCCCAATCACTGTTTCCCTTAAACCTATTATTTTTGGTTATCTGATTTTGGTGAACCATTTTATCATATAACAAAAAAAAAAACCCAATCTCTAAATGCATTGCTACTGAGTAGATTCTGACTCATGCCAACCCTACAGGACAAGGCAGAACTGACTCCTTAGAGGCATTACGGGAGTAGACAACCTCATCTCTCTCCTGTGGAGAACGTGGTGGATTCAAACAACTGACCTTGTAGTTTGCACCTCAATGGATAAACAGTGTAGCAGACTACATGTTGGGCTATGAACTACAAGGTCAGCAGTTAGACGTCACCAGCCAGTTTCTTTTCCTCTAAGACATTACAGCCTTGCAAACAAAAGTGGGACAATTCTACTTTGTTGGTGATAAATTACATAACCATGATCTTTATGCCTATCAAATTCAGAATTTTAGGAATCATCCCAAATTGATATTTAATAGAGTTCCAATATTTATTTTCATAAACTCAGTTAAATTAAAACCAAAACTTATTTCTGTGGCCTGTTACACGAGAGTAACTCCTAAATCAGAAATTAGAAAATAGAATTTATCTTCTTGGTATTAAATTTTGAAAACAAATACATAATAGATTATAACATTTTTTCTAATTTTTTTACAGAAGGTGTGTATGATTTATTGACACTGCTACTTGCTTAGGTTGTTCAGGAAAGAAATCTGTTGGTATTTTGTTTTACCTTCATGAGGATCTGCTCTCAGAGACAGATTTAAGGAAGGAGGGAGAAGTTCTATATGGACAGTGGGCTGTGGGAGTAGCATAGGAAAATATATTTGAAATAAATTGAGGCTTCACTGAGCTAGCTTCAATTGTATTCTGAACTTATCTTAGGACAATTCTTTAAGGGATTCCTTGTAAATGTAAAGAATTAGTTTTCATTTACTTAAGCAAAACAAAACAAAAATGATATTTTTGAGCCCTGGAGCCATAGTGGTTCTACATCAGCTGCTAACTGCAAGGTGAGAACTCCTGTAAAGAGTTACAGTCTTAGAAACTCACAGGGGTATTTTGTCCTTGCCCTGTATGATTTCTATGAGTCAGCATCTACTCAATGGCTGTGAGTATATACAAATTTTTGGAATATATACATAATTTTAGAATATATAATTTTAGAATATATATAATTTTGAATATATATACAATTTTAGAATATATATAATTTTATATAGAGACTATTCAGTAGTAAATGGGCTAGACACAGTCGCTGAAGTCATGGATTATACCATCTAAAGACAGATAATTTGAGAAGTACAATTATCACTCTTTATAATGAATCATGTGAAAAGATAAGTACAGGAGGGTGATGGGGGAAAATGCAACATTGGGCAGTGGGAGATGTAAGGAGTGATGGTATAATGAGAACTAAGTTACTTGAGAGAGGTAATGCCTATATTCAGTCACAGAAACCTTCGCATTTTGCTTTACTATGATGTCCTGATATTCATACTTACTAGAAAATGTTTAACTCAATGATTATCACACAACAAATAGATTACCTAGACAAGTTAAATACAGAAAAAATACTTCCTAAACATCTAATATGATGAGATTTCATCTAGAACTTTGGGCATGTAACCAGTCTGTATAGGACATTGTGTTTGGTTAAGATCCTTGGCCAAGACCACACTAATGCATTCAAACACAATGATTATGAGCATGATACAAGGTCAAGCAGTGTATCTGTTTTTGCATGGGTTCATTATGAGTCAAAGCTTACTCAATGGCACCTAACAACCGATGATAAAGAATTACAAATGAAAAGAGAGGAAGCCTATTATCCTGATGAAAATGCTTCCCATAGTCCATCTACTTCAAGTCACTTAACAACCTCCAATCCATAGGAAGCAGATAACTGTCTTTTGTTGTGGGGCTATGTCAGGAAAAGGACCATCAATGTGATTCTCCCACACTATGATCTTTAAACAGACCCAAGGAAAGCCATTCTACCAAGTGCCTCGCTTTCTGTGGAAAACTGTTTACTGTTGAAGTGTAAAAGCCAGAAGGGAGGTATGGGCAGAACCTGAATGCTTCAATATTAGAGCATCAT
Source organism: Tenrec ecaudatus (assembly GCF_050624435.1). Lineage (NCBI taxonomy): Eukaryota > Metazoa > Chordata > Mammalia > Afrosoricida > Tenrecidae > Tenrec > Tenrec ecaudatus. Next base: position 29,405,314 of record NC_134533.1, on the reverse strand, counting down.
TGATGGTTAGAGTGATACATTTTGTGAACCTAATAAAGATATATATATATATATATATATATATATATATACACACACACACACATATATATAATCTCCTTCAAATTACATAATTTATGGGGACTCCTTGCTTAATAACCCTGGCACGTCAGGAGCCTTATAAAAAATGCTTTCTTGTTTCCCGTAGTGGAAGAAGTCAAGTCTGAGGCACCCTCCCCCTACCATCTCCTGTGAATGCAGCAAGTCATTAAAGAGGAGTTTGAATTGAGGAGCTTTTCACCAATTGCCATCAAGACTGCTAAATAGACAGCCAGTGAATGGGCCTTTACTTACAAACACAGTCTTGTTGCATGTGGGCCGAGCAAACAGACACCATTGTGGGGACAGGTGGAAAAGAAATATGAATAGACAGTGCACTTTGCTGCAGTAGAGAATCTCATTACCAACTGCCATTGTGCACGGCCTCTCTGTCTGGGAGAGTAGCCACCCTTCTGAAGCACTAGTCCCTCCCCGTGCACATTCTAAAGGTCAGCAATAACCAGACACAAAGTCTGAAATTCTTCTGAGTGGAAATGTCTCATTTCTCTCTCTTCTCCTCCTTATGTTTATGTAATACATAGCTCCATCGTGGCAGTTCAGCCACTACCCATTTCTCATAGAGATCAAAGAGGAGAAATGGAAATCGAAATATTTCCTTATGAGAAGTGAAATACTGGGAGGAATTTAGTATACTGAAGTGCCACAGGGTAATGGGTACGCATAAAGGGATGGAGAGACTTGCGTCTCTGCTCTCCATATACAGGCCCTAGTTTCTATAATGATCTTGTGATCCTTAAACAAGAAGGGTCACCAACAGGCCGGTTGAGCTACCACTCTCAGGAAATTACATAGTAATGGAGACAATACTTTCTAAGGAATTGACATTAAATTTTCACGGCCACCAATGGGGGTTGAGTCAAATTCAACTCTTGTCAACCTCGTGTGTGTGGAAGTAGAACTCTATTCTGAAGAATTGGGATTTTCATTGGCTTACTTTCAGAAGAAGTTTGACAGGCCTTTTCCTAAGCCACTTCTGAGGGACTTGAACTTCTGATCTTTTGCCACCAGCTGAACAGTTTGTGTCTAACAAACCTATGACCATAGAGCCAATTCTGAGTCATAACAGACTTCTAAAGGGTTTCCAAAGTTGCAAATCCTTACAGGAACAGGTAGCCTCATCTTTTTCCTAAAGAACAGCTAGTTGCTTTGAACTACCAGCTCTGACGTTAGCAGCCCAAATGCCTAAGTCCAAAATACCACCATTGATCCTTTAAACCACCCAAAGACTCCTTAAATAAATATCAGAACCAATAGAGAAAAGCAAAGCTGCAATTTTGCCCCTCTCTTATAATTGTCCTCAAACTTTTTGAAGCCCTTATGAGTGACAGTTATTAGCTATATCTCCAAGCCCAACTCTCTTTTGAATTCAGGATCCCAATATAAGTGGAAGCTTATAAAAGAGAAGAAGCACAAAGAGATAGAAAGAAGATGGCCTTGTGATGAGAGTATTAAGCTGCAATTGCAAATCAAGAAATGTCTGGAGTGACCAAAAGCCAGGAAATACAAAAAAGGATTTCTCTTGACCTTAGTGATACACAGACTTTGGACTCTTCTTTCCAAGACTGTACATTTCCATTATTTTAAGTTACGCAGTGTATGTAACTTTGTAACCGCAGTTCTGCAAAACAAATGTGTTATTTCCTTTGTGAACACATAAAGATACCTTCAGAAGCATTTAACTGGGACATTTTGGGATCAGAATTGGAAAATGATGGTTTACTCCGACTGTGTATCTTTTGTGGGAGTTACATAATCTATTGTCAACTTGAGACTATTAAGAGCAAAAAGTTGGAGTTTAGCCTGTCAATCAGGTCACAGCTTGATGACCTAATTTGGAGGCGCTATGGAGATGAATAGTTCACTGGAGGCTGGACCCATACTTTCTGCTACAGATTCCTATTGAAAAGCCACATGGAGCTATGCTGATGGAGCCAGAGCCCTGGAGGTGGAGGACTCACATGGAGACTCATGCCAGTTCTGAGAAGCTTCCACCACCACCAGATCCACAAGACTTTTCACCACTGGCCTGTTGATTTGGCGTCATTGCATGTGTTGTGAGAGTCTGAAGAGGAATTCATAGACTGGTATCAGACATATGGCAAATATGTGATTGATGGGCTTAAACTGGAGAGGGCTGGGATTTATTTTTTAATATGCAAGTGCTCTTTGATATAAAACTCTCTTTTACACACATATGAGTGTCTCCAAATTTTTTCCTCTAGTCAACCCCGATTAACACATATTTCAACCACAAAATTAATTAAAACTCATTGGCACCATGCAACCTCTCTCCCACACGCCTACTGTCAAATCTGAATGGAAGTAGAAAGTAAGATGACAGGTTTTCTGTGGCAGCTCCACTGAAAAATACAGACATTATAAATTAAAACCAAGATGTTATCTCCCATTATAGTTCCCCACTGAGGTTATTTAAAAAGCAAAACACAACAAAAAATTAATGTTTCTGTAAATGTCAAAGCCTCAAATTCACTTAGTCCTGCCTAGCTTTTAGGAGGTGAATGCACCTATAAAATACAACCTAGAAACATCATCTGCTACTGTTACTTTGGTCATCACACCACATCGTTTGTGCCAACTGAACATGCTGCTCGTAGTTTCAGTTGTATTATTGATGCCTTACATTCCTATCTGCCTTTCAACATCACTCTTTCCATTATTTTCTCTCTACAGTATTTTCTGTCCCTAACTCTTAATGATTTCCTCCAAATAGGAAGACTTAGGTTGCTCTGGATGATCACATCTGAGGTCTTAATATAAGATTTTAGATTAGCAGAAAATGTAAAACAAAACAAAAATTAAAAAAATAAACAGACTTTAGTAGAGCTTTGGGACCTAGAATAAGTAAGAATGTAAGTTGGCTCTGTTGCTTATTGAAAATTTTCCTTTGTAATGACACCACATGTAAGAGGGACTATAACAAAATAGCATTGCCTTAGGGAACAGAATTATGGCTCTTATATTTTCCAAGTGTCTAGTTCAAAGGACAGTACCTATAATGTAGTAAAAATGAGTTGTGTGCCCAAGACTCTTGATTTCTTCTGTTTTCACAGCAGTTTTTTGAGTAAAGCTGAGGCTATTTAGCCTCAGTCCAAATTTTGTCTCCACTATTTTTGTGGATATGAAATAAGTTTCTTATGTTATAGACAAACTCTTTGGCTTTGTTTCCTCAAAATAAAACAAGTGAAGGCTTAGTGTGTGGTTACAGTTGGTTAGTTGATATGTTTAGAAAAGTCCTTGAATCAAATCCTACCCAAATCCAATCCACAGCAATCAAATCCATCCTAACTCACCGTGACCCTACAGGTTGGTGGCGTAGTGGTCTACAAATTGGGCTACTAACCACAAAAGCCAAGATTTTAGATACACTAGCCCCTCTGTAGGAGAAAGATGAGGATATCTATTCTAAAAATTTACTTTCTCAGAAAGCCACTGGGGCAGTTCTACCCAGTGCTACAGCATCACTATGATTTGGGATCGACTTGATGGGAGTGAGTTTGATTTCTTAGTTGGTTGTTGTTCTTATTAGGTGCCATAAGATCGGTTCTGGCTCATAGTGACCCTGTGGCAGTAGAATGAAACATCGCCTCATCCGGTGCCATCCTCACACTTGTACTACTTGCTGTGAGCATGTGTCCCAGCCTATTTCACCTTTGAATTTCTGAAGATGTAAATCATTACAGAAGCAGACTGCCTCTTCTGTTTCTCAAGTAGAAACAGATAGATTTGAATAACCAAATATTTCATTAGCATCCCAGTGCTTAACTTCCTGTGACACTGGAGGTCCTATAGCTATTTCTAAAAACAAGCCCACAAATAAATAAACACACTACTATCAAGTTGATTCTGACTCATAGCAACCCTGTAGGACTCAGCATAATTGCGCCTTGTGGTTTCTGAGACTGGAAATCTTATGGGAACAGAAAGCCTCATCTTTTTTCCAACACATGGCAGGTGGATTTGAATTTCTGACCTTGCAGGTGGTAGTCCAGTGCTTTACCCACTGCACCATCATGGCTCCTAATTTTCACTGTGATCTATAAAAGCTAGCTGTTATATTATTGAGGAAAACAACAGGGATTTCTACTACTAGAAAGTCTTGGAAACTTACAGGGTAAGTTCTGCTATGGCCTAGGGTCACTATACGTCATCATGGGCTCAATGGTAGTGAAAATGAATGAAATGTTTTATTAAAAAGTCATTGCATGCTGTAAACAGTCCAATCACTTGGCTGCTAACTCAAAGGTTGGAGATTCGAGTCCTCAAAGAGATATTTAAGCAAATTGATCTGGAGACCTATTTTTGAATAATTAGGCTATGGAAGACCCAATGAAGCCCAATGCCATATATGGGATGTCCTGAGTCTGAATTGATTACAGCAACTGGTGGTAGTGATTGTGGTAGTTACATAATCTGGTGCTAACTTGAGACTGTTAAGAACAAAGGAGTATTTAGCCTGTCAATCAGGTTGCAACTTGATGACCTAATTTGGAGACACCACGGAGGTAAATACTTTACTGGAGGCCAGATACACACAGACTCTGCTTGTCTTCCTGCTGACAAGCCACATGGAGACCCTTGAGGGAACCAGAGCCCTGGAGCTGGAGAAGCTACATGGATTCCCATGCAAGTGCCAATGTGGTCTCACCACCACTGGATCCACAACACTTGATCTCATTGCATTTGTTGTGTGTCTGAAGAACAAATTATAGACTGGTTTCAGAACTGTAGGCTAATATGGGACTTATTGACTTGAACGGGACTGGGCTATGATGTTTTCTTAATGTGCAATGGCTCTTTGACATAAAATTCTCTCTTACACACATGAGTGTCTGTGAATTTGTTTCTGTAGTCCACGGAGGCTAACACAGTGGTGAGTTATTACTAAGAAATATGTCTCTGGTGTTTGTAAGCATCAGAGATTTAGTTGTAGAATTCTCACCATCCATGAAAGAGATTTAACTCATTTCTGGCCAATGCACCTTACCTATATCCACCGCCAAGTTATCAATGGAATCCCTGCATGTTCCTACATGCTAACCAGGTTGCAGTAAACTTCTAGAGTAAGGTGGACTAGGAAGAAGCCCTTGATCAACTTCTAAAACAGTCCAGTGAAAACTCTAAGAACCCAACAATCTCATCAGACTCCAAGACTGTGCAGCATTTAGTTAGGTTATACATGGTAGCACCATGTCCCAGAGGCAACTTGAAGTCAGCTAATAGCAATCTGGTGTTAGCCTAAAACCTAGGACTTCTTACTACAGCATTCACGGACAAGACATATCAGCCAACTGAGCATCAAGACAAGGAGAAGGAGAAGGAAAGGAGAGAGAAAGATGGACAGAAGAAAAATAAGAAGCAGAAAATCAGTAAAAAAAGAAGAAAGCATGTTGTTTATGATTTTTAAATCTATTGGACCTAAATATTTCCCATTTTAAGACACACATAAAATTTGTCATATCATTCTGTATAGTATCTATGCAAGTTTGTACCTGCCTTGTAAAACCTTTAGTACCTAAACTCTAAAACATTTTTGGTTTTATAGACATAAATCCTTTGTAGATGAATTTGAATGAAGAAGCAATGCTATAAGAAGTAAGCTCTCCGGGGTATTGCTTCTAAGAGTAGCCAGTGAATGGGCATTGGATCAAATCCATCCTTACTCCATATTAGATTTCAAAGAGCAGAGGTAGCTTGGGTAAGCTAAGGAGCAGTGCCTGGAATTTTTCTTTGAGATATAAATGCTTTGCATACTTTAGACATGATAAACTAAATACTTAAATTATGCAGCTTTTTTTTCTAACCCTAACCCTAAATTATGCAGCTTCTTAAAGCATGAGGAGGCACAGCGATGGCATGACTTGGAGCGCCATTTTGGCTTAGTATTCAGTTGGGACCGTGATTCCAGAGATTCATGGGTTTGTGCTCAATTAAGGAATGCATTCTCTGTGCTAAAAGGGCAGTGATGGGCATTCCCATTTTGCTCTGCACACAATTTTATTGTTGATGTGCACCACTGTCCTTGCAGAAATCAAATAATAGAAGATTAAGGGGGGGAATGAACAAAATATGTTTTTAATCATTGGGTAGTTCATTTGAGTGCCTTAGCCAGAAGGAATACACCTTTTATAAGATATGTCTACTTTGTAATCTACTGAATTTTTTCAATTAGAAGAGAAAATATATGTTTCCTGTTCTTTTCAAGCATTATTAATAACTCATATGTTCAGTCAGCCGTTTTGTAGTGATTCAAGCAGGGAATATATTTTGGCATTTAAGAGTTAATTTCCTTGTCTAAACTCAGTGAAATTCTTTGTAGAAGCAGTGATCCCAATTCTTTTTCTTCTTTTTTTTTACCAACTAGAATAACTCACCTACAAAATGATCTTAAGTTGAAGCAGCAAACAAAGGGCATGTGCAAAAGATGAAAAGTGTTATCCTCAACAGGCTGCGTGTCACAGATCATGTAGTGTACCCTTCCTCTGCACCTCTGTTTATTGTCATAGCCAGTGGAAGTATGGATTTCTCCTTCTGAATTATAACACAAGTCTGGGGATATTACTCTACATTATCATCATTGTCTCCAGAGGATATTGAAATTAGAAGGCAGGTAGCTTTTGAGACAGGTACAGCTCAAAGACTGACACACTTTATAATTTAATTGAAGCTTTGCCACTTCTTGATAAATGGATCTTCATTCCTGTCTCTCAATAGGAAGCCACTGACTCTTTCTCTCTTTTAAAATCAAGAGGTTGGCCAAGAAGGAAAACAAAACAACAGCAACAAAAACACCTGGAAAAGATTCAAAACCTAGCTAGGTTTCTTTCTCTCGTTCCTTCTTAGTCATTTTATTAGGAGTTCTTATTGCTAATGTAACATTCCCTATTTCAGTCACATCGAACAGTAAGTTTCTTTCATGGATTATCTATTTCCTCATACCTTGTAGGGACCTGAGTTTCTAGATCCTGTAACCCCAAAAGTGGCCCAGCTTATTTCTAAGTCCCTAAAAAGCCTTCCATTCACCTTATTTAAGGGCCAGATTTTGTTTCTCCAGTAGCTTCCAAAAATGTCTTCCCATTAAACATTCTAAGGCTGAAAGGGTCAAACAAATTCGGTGGACTTGCTCATTATAACAGTTTTATATCAGTATGGTGAGCAATGCTACATAGTATGCAGTGGCAGAGAATAAAGTTTGAGAATTTAAGTCATGCAATAACTGTCTTCCATTCTCTGACATACTATGTATTCCCTATATGATCTTGGGCAGTTCGCTTAATACCACTGTATCTCCATGTATCCAAGTAAGGGCTTCACATGCAATGAGGTAATTACATATGAATTGATGAGACCAGTGTCTGGCACAAAGTACGCTTACTGTAATAAAGGAGCCCTGTTGAAGTGGTTTGGCACATGGATGCTCACTGCAGTGTTGGCACTTCAAACCCTCCAACTTCTTTGTGGGTGAAAGATGTGGCTGTGTGCTTCCCTGGTAATTCTAGCTCTAAAATCCTCTGGGGGCAGCTCTACTTTCTCTCATAGAGTCACTATAAGTGATATGGCTGTAAAGGAATATTATTACTAGATGGACTTTCTGTAGTGTACTGTAGTCCGGGTCCCTCAGGATCACAAGGCAATGATAGAAATAGCTTCCAATGGAAACACGAAATAGAATGGGAAATTGCTTCATCACCTCAACAATCTTGCTAGTCTCAGTTCTCCCAAATGTGGGCCAGACAAAAACCTCTCAAGCAGTGATGAAAGGGGGTACCTGATTCCTGGGGGATTGCATTCTTGAGCCCCATGCTTTCTCTGTCCCCATGAAAAACAATGAATTTTTGGCTTTATGAAAAGCATTTATGGAATACAGTCACTAATCTGAATCGATGTCAAACCATGCAAAGATGCCTGGGATTTTTATGCTAAGCCCTATTGGGAGCCACCTTGCCATGGCCCTACATCAATACATTTTGTCAGAGGTACCAATGATCTGTGCCATGTCTGCCTTTCTGAGTTTACAGAATATCTGCAACTAAAATCAGGAACACCTCAGGATTTTGGGGTGACCTCTATTTTAGGCATCACAAATGCACAGACTTCTCATCTTTCAACTCATCCCACTGTCACCGACTAATCTAGAGTTGTTAACCTTCATTCAGTCACGATTCAGGGGGAAAAGATGTTGCCCTCACTCTGTCCTCCTAGCAGGCCACTCTGACTTCCCCTCGGGGGTCACAGGGGTCTCTGGGAGAAACAACTGTGTCCAGAAGTGATCTGTGTTTTCAAAGTATTCATTTTCACTAATAAGTAAAAGCACTACTAAAAGCGTCAGCTTCCCCATTGAAATGTCTTACTGTGCCCCTTGTACTGGAATCTGACTCCAATATTGTCAAGGAGATCAAACTATCACATGATTTAACCTGGTGAGGTCAGCATTCTGAGCACGCTAAAGGATGAACATCTGACCAAACACGATTCTTCAGGCAAGCGAGAGAAGGTCTCTGCCAAGTGTTGGGAGGTCTTTTGTCTTTCCCACCTGAGGCGATGCTGATTCACGAGGGGAGTTTTGAGATAGACCGCACTTGCGGCGCTAGTGCTCAGGACACGCACAGTGTAAAACAACATTACAAAGGCCATTACTGGTTTCCTTAATATGGCTACTAATTGAATCATTATCAGTAAAAGGTAAGTTTTAATAATATAATACAATGAAGGAATGGGAAACAATTTCTGTGGTTCAGTCTATGTTTCAGCCATTTCTAAACATACACCCATGCTTTTGATTAACTGCTGAAAAGTAAGAGAATATTAAGATTATCCAGCCTCTAGGTACCTTTAGTGAATTTCTGTTTCCTGAAATCCTATCTTTAGCCAGAAATTATCCCATTATCCATTCATTGCTCATCAACAGTTTCTATGTCAATGCTCCTTTGAACACATGAATATTTGGGGGTAAATTGACCTTCGGAGGCACCAATGTCTTGATAGATATTGTTTCCATGTTTGAAGCCTATGGTTTGGCGGGGCCAAGAAAGGGAATATTGGTGAATGTGTTTAAAGCTCAGGATAAACAAAAGGTTTGGGGACCATGCTGAATTTATCCCAGCAATGCAAGATCTAGCTTTTGAGAACTCTGCCTAATATAAATAATTTTATTATACATAGATTTGGTTAAGTTTATGCTTTGCTAAAATAATAGTTATTTACCGAAGGACATATTGCTTCGTCAACAAAAAAAGGAGATGACCCTCAACAAGATAGATTGACACAGTGGCCGAAACAACAGACTCAAAGATCACAATGGTTGTGAGGAAGATTCATTCTATTGGACTTATAGTTTCTATGAGACAGAATAATATCTATGGCATCTAAGAGCAGCATAATAATGCTTAATAAATATGTATGCTTAATAAATAACAATGTATCTTAGGTGCAATGTAGCTAAAAGATAGGTACATGAACACGTATGATGCGGCGTTGAAAAGTTTTGAGAAAAATCTCATTTCATTTAACTCATTATTTCTACAAATTTCAGACACCCCCTTGCATTTTTATTTTCACACACATTCACACATACACACACATATAAGTCAATGTCTTACTTTAATATAAAGATGATACTGTCCATTTGCAGGCATAAAATGTTTAATGTGAAATGAAATGCTCTTTGGTAATTTAGACGGCAATTAAACTTGAAAGAACCTCTAGCGTTTTGTTGGAAAACTATGATAAACAGAATAGAATAGCTAATATTAATACAACCCTAGCTGACTCATAGGGTGGCTTTACTCTCCTGGAAATTGAATCTCAGAGGCTTTTTAAAATTGCATGTGTCTCCAGCTTCAATAGTTTGCCAGCGTTGTATTGATCTTGGGCAATTCAATTAGTTACCTATAAAATGAGACCCATCATAGTGCCTCCACTTGTGTTAGAGGTTTTGTGAAGTGTTAAATAATAAATTCTAATAGGAAAAGGATAATCTTTGGAGCTAAATAGTACTGGTTCCACTAGTTCCATGGTGAAACCACCGTGTCCTGGGATTCTGTGTAATCTTGCTCTCCTTATGACTGTTTGTTGTTGTTTGTCTTGCTATATATTTTTTCTAAGTGATACTTATTTTTATTTCCCTAAACATATTTTTAGTAGGGAGATCAATGTCTACCATGGCCTTATAACCTACAATGATCCTCCCTCCCTCATATTCATGCAGTGTGTGAAACTCACACCCAAAGCTCTGAGATGATGGATATTCATAATGACACTAGAGGATACAGGAGAACTGCTCCATAGGGTTCCAAAGCTACAGATCTTTTAAAAATGTATTATTAACGGGGATTAATTTATATCGTATCATTCCTTAGTTCGGTCACATCAAGCATTATTGTACCATAGCTACCACGATCAATTCCCAACCATTCTTTGCCTTCCTGGACTCCTGGACATCATCTCTCACTTACACCCTCACACACCAATGTACCCCCGCTCCTGCAACCCTTATTCTATTTGCTGCCCCTGTAGGTTTGTGAATCCTGGGTTTCAGACACTGAAAAAGAGAAAACATATAACACAATTTCAAGATGGTGAGGCCCAGTCACATAACACCTCTGACGTAAACCCTAGTATGAAGAAAAAAAATACAGAAAATGTTGAAAACCAGGTCAGGTCCAGTGTGCATCAGAAGGGAAATCAACTGACAACGTTTTAACTGTTCATGTCAGGTTTATCCCCTTGATCTTCCATAATCGTCTCTCCAATGCTCTCTGTTGAGTAACCACTTTCCTCCTATCTTTCAATTATGCATAGAGGGATATCACCGGAGACTTATTTCCTACGTAGTTCCAACAAATGTATCTTGGGATCCCAAATGTTTCCTGGGCCACCCAAAGTCTTCTGCAAACTGGATCCTGCTCAGCTGGTCTTTGATACTAGTCCTTCCTTCGACTTCAGATTATATGATTAACAATCAGTCGGTGACTGATAATGGTGTGCTTCTTCCATGTGGACTTAGTTGACATCTCATTTAGATAGATGCTTGTTAGGAGACATGCCTTGAAAACCCAAGATACTATTTTGTCTGACAGACAATGTGGCAGCTCAACTGAAGCAAAGGGGTGGAGTCTAACTTGTCAATCAGGTCACAGTCAATGATGTCTCTGTGTGGACATGGTCTTCTCCTGAGGATTCTGGTAACTCCTGTCTTCCTCGCTCAAGCTAGGGCACATGCTATCTCTGCTTCACATTCCTGCTGACAAGCCCCATGGAGCTAGACTGATGGCAGCCAGAGCCATGGAGCTTGAAGTACTGTGAAGGCCCCCATGAGCACAAAGATGCTTCCATCACCACTGGATCCACAAGACTTTCCACCCCCTGGCCTGTGATCTTCCTGCATTCGGTGTCACTGCATGTGTAGAATGAGTTTACAGAGGAATTTATAGACTGGTATTGGACACATGGGCTAATATCAGACTTATGGACTTGAGCTGGACTGGGCTGGGATGTTTTTTTTAATTATATAATTACTCTTTGATATAAAGTTCTTTCTTATACACATGTGTCTCCCTGGATTTGTTTCTTTAGTCAACTCAGACTAACAAAGATAGATACCGTATAATTTCTTTGCCACATTTTTCTATCTCACCTGTATCTTCTGTGTTCCTTCCTGGTGGCAGATATCTAGCAGGGCCATGATGTAAGGACTTAAGTTGGAGCTAGGATTTAATGCAAGCCCCTAACCTATCCCTGGATCTATGTTTGTTTTTATCTGTTTTGGACTCCCTTTCAAATCCTCCTTGTTAATTTATGGTAGAGAGTCTTGGATCATAATGATTTTCCATTAATATTGTCTTCGATTAGTCCCTGGTACTAATTTTTAAAAAAGATCTGCTGAGAGAGAAATATTGGGCCAATATGTGCTAACTCCATATCACAATACTTAAATTATTCACTTGTTCTGAATCAGTCTTTTTTGTGACCGGATGTTATTTACACAAACAAAGGAGGCTAATTTTCTGGGAAATTTAGAATAATAGTTAGTGAGATTGTTAGTCACAGGTTGGTCTGAAAAATACATATCTTAATACAGCATACAACACATTGATGTAGCAAGACCATGTTTACCTTCCCAAAGATCAACAATCTCGGCAAAGCAAAACTTGGTGGTTTTGAAAAGCCAATTCTGGTGATCAGGCCAGCATTTAACCCACTATCCTGGCAGGGTTGTTTGCGGTGTAGATGATGCCCATATTTAGTTGGGTTGACTTGTGTGACCAACAATGTATTTATTGCGAGAGTCACTCTGCTAGCGAGTGATAGCAGAGGTTAAGTCATGAAAAATATTGAAGCTTCCCTTTGCCTCTTAAATCGCTTGCTTTGAGGGAAGCCAGCCTGTATTCCCTGGGGACATTGAAGTACGCATTCCACTAGCCAGCAACACTAACTTGCCATTTACGCATGACCACATCAGAAATATAACCCCAGCTCCATTTCAACTACTACTGTGAGTAACTCAGCAAAGAAATGGATTCTCTAAGACCAGTCAAGCCTTGGCCAACATATTGCCTATAACTTTATGAGAAACTGTGTGCCAGAAATTCCTATTTAAATATTTTTTTTAAATCTGTAACTCACAAAAAGAGTGTAGGAGGTAAGGTTAGTGCGTGCTTTAGGTTAATATCTTGAGCAGAGTGAGATAACTTATATTTAACCCACAGATAATTTGCAAAGCTCTTTTGAGAGAACTAAAGATATTTATTATATTATACGCCACACACAGTAAAAGCTGACTACAAAGGTATATTCGGGAGTTCAGTCTTCATCATATACCCTTGCACTAAGATGCAACCATCCCTTGAGTACATTTAACACAAACTATAATTTGTTGACTTCCAATCCAGAAGCCAACTCTTGCTTCTCAATAGTAGCTGTAATTTATTTCTGGAGTGTCCCAGAGGCAGTTAACTTTTGGTCCAGGTACAGGAGGATGTTTCTGAGACGGTGAATGGCTCAGGCTGAATGTGTGACCAAAGACAGTAAGTTTTTCTAGGAAACCTGGGAATGGCATTGAGATAGAAGTGTATCATAGAAGATGCCTGATAGAAATTATTCACTCATGATGACAGCTAGTATTAGGTTATGCTGGAAACCCTACCTCTCCTTTCCAACTATGTGAGCCAAGACATTCCTAACTTAATATAACCCTAACTTTTGCAAATACATTAAAAACAGTATCTCTGAATGATTTAAGCAATTTCTATTTTTATAACTTCTATTTTGATACATCATCTACAAGAACAAAAGTATTTATTTTAAAGATTGTAAGTCTCATTTCTTGGAATTTCAATCCCACTGGACTATAATTCATGGGTCCTGAATACTCATTACATTCAAAAGAACCCTTATATTTAGCATGATTGGTTCTCTTTCCCTTGTCTTCTTATCATAATTATATTTTGCTAAGTCACCATCCCCGTTTTGCTACCATTTATTCTTGTGAGAAAAGCTACTGTAATTCAGAAGAGAAAGCAGAAGGTTACTTTAATACTTGAAAGGCAGCAGCCACTGTATATCAGAATTCACCACCAGCCGTTTCCCCCATTCATTCCCTTGAAATCAGATTCTGGAATGTGTCCTTGTCAGTGTGAAATGAAACCACAAGGCTGGAGCCAAGAGAACTGGCAAGGCACTGTGCTGGGTTTGAGGGGAGTCAGAAACCATTGACTTCTGCTGTGTGATCTTGAGGGAGGCCGGTACTCACAGACACTCGAACTCATTAACTTCAGAACTGGGATCCTGCAAAGAAGCGAGCAGTCCTCTTTTCTCTACACAGACATCTTGAACTCAGAAGTCAGCTCACCACCCTCCTGATAGACGGCTTAGCACAGGAGAAAAAATATCAGTTTCTGCATCAAACTCCAGCTCCAGTGCCAATTAGTGTAAAAGAGGTGAACCTGGGTTCATGCCCAGTTTCCTTACTACTGCGCTCTTTGACCTGCAGCCAGTCTCCTAACCTTTCCAAGCCACTGTTTTCTTCTCTGCCAAAGAAGGGAGGATGTTGGCTATACACTCTAGTTCATGGGAATTCAAATTATATTACTCATGCCATTTATAGTAAACGAGGTCTACCTTTCCTTTTGCTACACTATTTCTCTTCTATTGTTATAGTTCCTTTTAAAATAACGTTTTGTTCAAAAGCCTGGATTACAAATAAAAAATGAGTTTATGGGAAGTAAGGCAGCCAAAATAAAAACAGTAAGACGAAATTTAGAATACACTCACCTGCCTCCCTTCTCTCTTTCATACCCATATTGCACATTCAAAAGAGCACTGTCAACAGTTCGGTGCACACTCTTCCAAACCGTTCTTATTGTTCTGATAATAATGCATTCAGGTGAATTTGCATTAATGTTACCATCATTCAGCAAATCGTTTTAAGGAATCCTGAAAAGGAGTCCGAGTAGGAAAGCAGTTACGGGTCTGCTAGCCACAAGGCCTGTGGTTCAAAACCACTGGCTGCTCTGTGGAAGAAACCCCAAGCTTCCTCTTGTTATCAAGAGTTAAGGTCTTACCCCGATCAAGAATTACAGTCTCAGAAACCCAAAAGGGTAGTTCTCTCCTGCCCAAGAGGATTTCCTGTCCTAGAGGATTGTTGTGAGTCAGTATCCACTGCATGGCAGAGAGTTATTTTGGTGTCAATTGATAGGCACAGAGAGAGATCTAGCGGGGATAAGCACGAGCAATACCATGACTTATGGGAACATTTTCATATCATAGATAAAACACAACCAGCAGGCATTATTTGGCTCAATTTTAAATGGCTAGGAGTCTGCTAAATTGTAAATTGATACTATCTTGCACGAAGGCAATTTAGATATTCACCTATTGAAAGCTGTAAACTAAACCTTCAGTACTTGGCCATGGCAAATTTGCTTCTAGATATTTTTCCTAAAACATGAGATACACATTTCTGAAAAGATTTAGAAATAAGGATATATGGCATGGTATTGTCTAAATAATAAAAATCTGTGTGTCTTATGATAGGGGGATTGTTTCTATTAAGGACAAGATATCTATTCAGCAAAATATAAAATACTTATAAATATAATGCTGCAAAGGTAACATTTGAAACTTTGGAGAGAGTCCCATCACATATGTGTGGGACATTTACTTTGGAAAATAATATGCATTTAGAAAGAAAACCTATTTTACCATTTTTCAATGAAAGATGTTTCCCAGTGAAACCTACTTGCTAATATTTGATAATAAAGATTATCCACCAATAAGCCAACAAGACATATCACCATGTGATAGATAGGATACAACTGTTTTCTTCACTAGTCTAATCCACAGTTCCTTTTTAGTTCTAGAAACAAAGGTGTGTGGGGTTTATTTTAATGTAAAATCCATGTATTCCTTCAGACTAACCTGCTAATGGAAATAAATCCCTTTGTAGAAATACAAAAGCATTCTAATTATTTTCATCTTAATTAGCAAGTTTTCACCGTCTCTTACAATATCTCTGCCCAATTTTTCCCTTCTCTCATAAGAGATTGGTGTCTGTGATTTTAAAAGTATTCAGAGTTACTGTGTTAGCAACCCATACCTTCCCTCACTGTCTGCTCCTCTCACCACCCCTCTCTGTAAACACTTTTGCTCTGAGTCCCCTCCTGTGGCTAATCTTGATCCTGTTAAAATCGTCCTCAATAATTAACTTTTGATGTTTTTTCTCTCTTTGTATTTGGCTATTTCTACTGAGCATTTGTAGACTGTGCTATGGATTAAATTAAAATTTATGTAGATAGATATACATATATAGACACACACACACCCTGAAAAAAGGCATCATATTTGGCAAAATTGAGGGTCAGCACAAAAAGAGGCGAGCGAGCAGAATGAACAATGGATGCAAACACGACAACTGTGAAGATGACACCGGCTCTGGCAGTGTTTCTGTCTATTTCACATAGGCTGTCTACACAAGGGAACCAACACGATAGCCCCTCACAATAAAAATGGGGGGACTTTGAGAACTTCTTGATATGCCTTGTGCGTGTGTGTGTGTGTGTGTGTGTGTGTGTGTGTGTGTAACTACCAGAGTTTACAGAATATTCATGTATCAAAACCACATAAAATGATATAATGGGAACCACACTGAACTAAGGAATTAAAATTCTGGATTTAAATGTGCCTCAAAGCAACCTCTGGCAAATTAATTCATGTCCCTGAGCCTTAATTTCCATATCTGATAATGAGACACTCCTGTAGCTCAACTTAAAGGGTCTTGAAGGGTAAAAGCGACTGTTCTTCCCGGAATAAGGCAACTAAATTTACTGGGACCGCCCGTCCTTAAATGAAAGCCGGCTGGATTTAAGTGCACCTGCACATCATGCAGGACCTTTGCAAGAACAACACCGTGTTCATGGTAAACACCTTTTTACAGCTCTATCAACTGCAGCTATAAATGCAGACTTTACTGGATAAAATACATACACATCAAATTAACTATATTAAAAGATATAATGAAGAATCTCAATATCATCTGTTAGAACAAGACCAGTGACCAACTGTGGAATAAGCTATCAATTTCTCAAATGCAAGTGGAAGATGAGATGACTTAACACATGTGGGGAAAAGCATGACCATGTCTATTGCTGTAAATAGTGGTGTGTTTTTGGAAGAGCGGTGTTTCATCTGAATGCTTCTGCAAACTTAGGACTCTCCCCTGACCGTCATTGTGATTTAGGGAATAGACCCCCTCCATTTCAGAGAGAGAGAGAGATAAGCTCCAGTCAGAAAACAAATCCTTAGTATCGCTTCATCAAAAGGTCACATACTGTTCAGGTGGTGAATTACACTTGATTATGTAAAAACTGCTTTTATTGAATGGTGGTTTCCATTTCTGACTAATTGTACATGTATCATGCATTGGGCTTCATACATGTATTTACCAAAATAAATTTCCCAGCTAATATTTGTTTTATGAAAAATGACTCTTTTCCTACATAGTTCTAGCTTAATATCTCTCACTCTCCTAACTATATTAATTTTTCACTGCTGGATAACAAATTACAAACCAAAACCAAAACCAACAACAAACTAGTAACTTCAAACAACAATTGTCTGTTATTTCACAGCTTCTGGAGCTCAGAAGTCCTGTATGGCTAAACTTAGTTCTCAGTTCAGGGTCTCATCCTCAAGGTTGGTAGGGAGGCTGGTAGAGAAGGCTTGGGGAAGGATGTGCTTCGATTTCCCTTCAAGTGTTGGCAGTTCATCTCTCCAGGACTATAGGACTCAGTTCCTGGTTGGTGAACCATGATCTTCTCCACAAGGGGGCGTGCAGTCCCTGACCATGGGTCTTTTCACAGTCCAGCTGATAGGCCCTCTGAGAACATCAAAGCGACCTCATACTTCAGAGTGTTTTGGCTTCTGCTAAGAGCCAGAGATATGTTCCTTTCAAAGGGTTTCTTTCATTCCATTAGGAGTTCGTGAAAGCCACAGATATGGAAGTCCTTGACCCCTTACAGAAATACCGATGCTTCGAATGCACCCAGAAGTGCCTGGGAAGAAAGACATGATGGTCTATTTGACAAAGTCACTTTCATGAAAACCCTGAAGTACGAGTCTCTGAAACTCATGGAACGCCTTGAGTCACAATGGACTTGAAGGAAACTGGCAGGCTGGTCATTCTATAATTAGAGTAGGACTCTCCCTATCACTTCTCTGTTGACCCTGTTGGGCAACGGTTGCATTGCCAACCTCAAGATTGTCAGTTCAAACTCACAACCCCTCTTTGAAAGAGAGATGAGGATAATTGACCCCCTAAAAATGGAAAGCTCTATATAGTGTTCCTAAGAATGGGAAAGGGCTCAATAGCACAGAGTTTGGTTTTGGTTTGGGACCTAGCATCTCCCCATCTCAAGGTCAGCTAATCAGTAACCTTTCTTACATCTCCAAAGCATTTGTTATATAATGTAACAGTAGCAGGTATGGAAGGAACACCAGTGGGTAGAAGTCATTTTGTTCACAGTCTCAGAGTATTTGCCTACCATTAGCCCATTGTTATGCAGTCGATTCCAATTTTTATTGACCCTAACGAACAGACCAAAACTCCCATCCCTAATTCCCAAAGATTTAAGAAGCTGAATGACATGTCTGTCTCTTGAACAGCAAGACCGTGGAACCAGTGTGCCCCAGGATGCTTCCTGCCCGTCATACTGAATACAAAGCCCGATCATACTTTATTATAAATAATCCTCTGAGTGTATACAATTCAACATCAGTGAAAACTTTGGAGGAGCAATTGTCTCATGAGATAAATCTAAGTGAAATTCCATTTTGTTGGGATGCTATTCTATGAGAGATATTTGTTGAAGGATTCAAAGTAGTTTAGAGGGGTTAACCAGAACTGTAACATCCAATCAATCCTTCATCTCAACAAATCCACAATATATACACTCCCTGGAAACATTATAACAGCATCTAACAACTCTTAGCCATTTTTCATGTGTCAGACACCATTCTCAGCTTGTTACAAGATTCTATTCATGGGAGTCTCACTCAGACTGACACAGGGAGCCCTGCGCCCATCCCCCAGGAGTCCCGGGGGCGGTTGGGTATGTGTTGAACTGCTCACTTCAAGGTCAGTGGTACAAAGCCAGCAGCTGCTCCAAGGGTGAGAGATGAGCTGTTCTGCTCTCATCAAGTTACAGCGCAGAAACCTCATGCGGGATTGCTGTAAGGAGCAACGGACTTGGTATTAGTGAGTATTGGCATCGTCATTTGATACGTAAGGACAATTAGGCATAGAGAAATTGAATAATTCCCCCAGAGATTATCCACCTCCTAAGTGGTGAGGATTGATGTTGGATTCAAGAACTCAAGATCCCGTATTCTAAATCTTTATATTGAACAAATAATGTCTATGCGTCATAAGCACACAATAGTTCCCTTATTTTTACATCCGAACATAAGTAGCTGAAGGCATCACGGTGTATTCCATAAAAATTTCTGATAACTGTGATATTAGAACAATGTATTTTTGTTAGTTTTAATTTTCCTAGATAGATTCTCTACAATAATACAAAATAAATTAAAACCATGATAACGAGAGGAAGACAGATTTAAAAACTAGAGTAGAGGTTCTCAACCTGTGAGTCGCGACCCCTTAGGCAGTCAAAGGAACCTTTCCTCAGGGTTGCCTGATTCATAACAGTAGCACCATTACAGTTAAGAAGTAGCAACAAACATAATTTTATGGTTGGCGGGGGGTGGGGGTGGGAGGGGGAATCACCACAACATGAGGAACTATATTAAAGGATCACAGCATGAGGAAAGTTGAGAACCACTGAACCAGAGGATAGTTATGTGCTTCATCAGTACTATATTGTACCCTGGATTTATCATCCCTTCCATGTAGCCCTTCTGAGAAGGACTGTCTAATTTTCTTGCAGGTGGGTTTTGGGTCTCCACTATATATCAACCCCTTCACATCAGTTTGGTCACTTGGTTTTTAACTTCTGATACCTTTTCCCTTGACACCTCAAGGTCACACAGGCTGGTGTGCTTCTTCCATGTGGGCTTTGTTGCTTCCCTGCTAGATAAGTACTTGTTTGATGACAAGTATTTTAAGACCCCAGACATTAAATCTTTTAATAGCCAGGACCATCAGCTTACCTGGACACTAAGACAGTAAGTCAGTCAGTCAGTCAGTAAGTAAGTAAGTAAATAAATAAATAATCTGAATATTCAAGTTTTTTTCTTTCTTCGATGTTTATTCACATTTTAAATCATCACTCATATTCCCTTCAGACTTTGCTCCAGGCCAAACTTTTCTAGCTGTTTTCAACTGCTTGCCATTTGTACAGTTTCCAAAACTATTAGTAAATTGAATGCTGTGCAGTTAATTAGTAAAATATATACACATCTATATTTTCAATGAGTTCTGTCCAATGCAACTCAAAATGAGAAGTCTTCCCATGATAACCTAAGACCCCACGAGTGTCCATCGCATACGAGGGAAAGTCACAAAGTTTTGCCTCCTAGAGTCTCAGTGCACACACACATGGGCTCATTCCAAACAAAACAGGGTTACACACGTCTCTCTGATCAGTGGAGGGCAGAAGCCAAGTTCTCTCAGTTATGCATCTGAGTTAGTCTCACTAACTACTCCGCAACCACAACAAAATCTAAGGAAAACAGTAGCTGGGTCAGTCACATTCAAGACAGTGAGCACAGCACAGAAGACAATGGTAACTATTTTGTTGGGATGCCAAAGAACTAATAACCATTTTTTTTTCTTTCCAAAGGACACAGGATGACCATGAAAGCTTAATATGAAGAAGTCATACAAAAATTAAAACTACATTGGTGAGGAAAAAGATAGGGGCGTTGCATCAAATGTATAAATATTTCATCACAGCTCATTCTTTGAGGGTAGTAAAGTTTTCTTACTAAAAGGCCATTGAGAAACCTTTCTTACTAGAAGGCCCTTGAGAAACCTTATCTCCTCTACATTGTAACCCTCACCTTGACCCCTCCTGCTTTTTTGTTGTTGTTGTTTCTTTGTTTCCATCACTCCTAAAAACCATTGCAGAAAAATGTAATTTGGGTCTTTCAAGGATTCTTGAACTGCCATTTTGACATGGTGCATATCACCGAGCACCGGAGTCTTCAGGGGGCGGGGGCGGGGGGGGGGAGAGAAAGACAGAAACACTGACTTAAAAAATGTATAGACCTAGATCAAACAAGAGCTTTTCATTTTGACATTTTTGTTTAATAAAGATTTGTATTATTTTATATAAATATTTTTTAAAGTATTACCCTGGGTGAGGCCAGATTGCAGAATGGTCTACTTCTCACACTCTCAATCACTTGGTTCAGGGAAATGCAGTGTCTTTCGATGCTATTGACACGGGAGTTGGAAGGGAGCTCTGATTATCGAAAGCGTCAGCGAGAAGGCTCTGACCCTCCGTACCACAGGCACGGGGCAGTGAGAAGACCGTGGAGGAAAGTCCCACAATAGCAATCATTATCTCTACTTTGAAATGACACTCACACCATGCACATGTGCAGCTTTTGTTCCTCACACAGCTTTTGTTGCTGTTGTTGTTCAGCATTAGTTATATCGACCAAAGACAATCTCATGGCTTTGTCTAACTTCAGAAGTTTCCGGAAGTATAATCATACCAGCTCCTTGAAAGAAGGAGAGGAAGAGTATTAACTATCATGAAGAAAACATAGGTAATGAGGATGTCGGCTTATGTCACAACACAAATGCCCCTTGACCCCACTGACAACCAGGGTATATATACAAAGTATTCATCTCTTTCAAAGACATCTAAATCCTTTGATCCATTGTCACCTATGATCTGAGCATCTCCCAGCCAGTGGTTGTGGGAATGAACCTATTCAGATGGCCATAATCCAGTTGGCCACCTCGCTGAGAAATCTGCAGGCCACAATGCTTTTCCAAGAGAGCATTGCTAGAAACATCTGAAATCAGTATTAAGTAAATCTCTGCAAGTGTTCGCATCGAAAGGCAACAATAAAGTTGTGAAAAAATGATATGAGTCTAGTATTTTTCATCTGCTGCCACACTGCACACGCCATTGTGCATCATGAATTCCACTAAGTGAAGATAAAAGCAAACTTTTCTTTTTCTTGAGCACCTCACTTCATCTCTTCCAAATCTGAAATATATTACAAAACCCACTTAAGGGAGAATCGGATTTGCTGCATTTACCTATCCATTCCTTATGTCATCTGCCAGCAGTACACCTCACTAACATTGTAGGGAATCAATGAGCTTTCTGAGAACACTACTCACGTTCCCTCAAAGGAAGCGTGCCTGATGTCTGAGGGAATGGCTGTGTATAGGAGCCGGCGGATTACTCCACAGAAAAGGCTTGGCAGGAAGTTCTGCTATCTTAGTAAAGGGGGAAAGCAAACAGTCGGGAGATTTGCTGCTAGTCTCAAGGCAAACCGCAAAGCAAGCACTTGATTTTTTAAAATTTTATTTTCTATAAGGGGACTCAAGCATTTTAATTAAATCTCTGAACCAGCCACCATGAGAAGAACAAATAGCACACAGGTTTCTCTTCCCTATATGCATATAACAAAAATACCTCAGGGATACCTAGACACTGAAGTAGAGTTTCTGTGGACCACATCTAATAGGCAGACTCTAGGACTCCACCGTTAAATTGCAAGGTTGCCAGAAAAGATTGTCTTCATGCTAATGTAATAAAACCAATTTTGGTGAAGGTGAATTGAAACCACAGACAAACAATTTTTTAGAGACTTGGCATCATACAAAGAATTCTTCAGAGAGTGTCTATCTGCAAGGATTAAATGTCATGCTATCGGTAAAGAACTATAAAGACTCAATAAATATTAGGACCTTCTAAAATGCCCTCCAGATAATAAGGACCAGTGTTCTGGTGCAGGACCCAGGATTGTCCTAAGGGAAAATGTTGGTGGGAAGAAGAGGCCCAGTGAGCACCCACTGTATCAGAGTCGTCAGGGATGCGAACAAATAAGACAAAGATTGAAGAATGCATTCAGAAGGCAATAAGCATTTTATGTCTTTCAATGCACGTTTTCCCAGATCTTCACTTTAAAGATCTCTGGCCATGAAAGGGCTCACACATCTCAGTGCTTTCTGCAGTGGGCAGGATTGTTGTGGCGACTGCCGTTGTCAGTGCCACTGAGTTGGTGCTGGTTTTGAGTGACGCTATGAACAACAGAACAAAATGCCCCTCAACCTTGAGCCATCTTCACAACAGTTGATTGCGGCCGCTGTGCCAGCACATCCTGTTGAAGGTGGTTCTCTTTGTCAGGGACCTCTGCTTTACCAGCTTGATGTCTTCTGCCAAGCACTGGTCCCCGCTCATAACATACTTAGAAGCTGTGAGACCGAGTTTCATGATCCACACTTCTCAGGAACGTTGTGGATTTACTTTTTCCAACACAGATATTTTTCAATCTTCTGCTGGTCCATCTTATAGTCCATATTCTTTTTCTTTTTTTAAACATTTTGTTAAGGTCTCATACAACTCTTATCACAATCCATACACACATCAATTGTGTAAAGCACATCTGTACATTCATTGCCTTCATCATTTTCAAAGCATTTGCTTTCCACTTAAGCCCTTGGCATCAGGTCCTCTTTTTTTTCCCTCTCTCCCCACTCCTCCCTCCCTCATGATCCCTTCATAATTTATAAATTATTATTTTGTCATATCTTGCCATGTCTGACATCTCCCTTCATCCTCTTTTCTGTTGTCCACCCCCCAGGGAGAATATCACATGTAGATCCCTGTAATCGATTCCCTCTATCCAACCCGCTCTCCCTCTACCCTCCCAGTATCGCCACTCACACCCCTGGTCCTGAAGGTATCATCTGCCCTGGATTCCCTGTGCCTCCAGCTCCTATCTGCACCAGTGCCATCCTCTGGTCTAGCCAGACTTGCAAGGTAGAATTTGGATCATGCTAGTGGTCCTGGGTGGTGGTGGTAGTAGGAAACATTTAGGAACTAGAGGAAAACTGTATTCTTCATTGATGCTACATCGCTCCCTGACTGACTCCTCTCCTCCCTGGTACCCTTCTGTAAGGAGATGTCC
Organism: Tenrec ecaudatus; assembly: GCF_050624435.1. Classification (NCBI taxonomy): domain Eukaryota; kingdom Metazoa; phylum Chordata; class Mammalia; order Afrosoricida; family Tenrecidae; genus Tenrec; species Tenrec ecaudatus. Next base: position 29,381,584 of record NC_134533.1, on the reverse strand, counting down.
AGTGGCCTTGAAATGGGCTTTGGGTCTCCACTCTGCACTCCCCCTCATTCACAGTGATATGCTTTTTTGTTCTTTGATGCCTGATACCTGATCCCTTCGACACCTTGTGATTACACAGGCTGGTGTGCTTCTTCCATGTGGGATTTGTTGCTTCGGAGCTAGATGGCCGCTTGTTTACCTTCAAGCCTTTAAGACCCCAGACAATATCTCTTTTGATAGCTGGGCACCATAATCTTTATTAGCACAATTGTCTAGTTTTCCATGATTATGAGGCAATTGAAAATCCCAAGGCTTTGTTTCAGGCACACTTCAGCCCTCAGAGTGCATAAATCTTTACAAACACTTTAAAGACGTCTTTGCAGCATATCTACGCAATGCCAAATGCCATTTGAGTTAACGAGTGCTGCTTCCATTAACCACTGAATTGGAAATTTCAATATTTTCTCTGTTCATTATAATATTGTAATAAACAGTGTATAATCCGGTTATAAAAGATTTTGATTTTTTATATTGAAATGTAATCCATATCAGCTTCTATCTTTGATAATGCATCAAAAAGTGAGTCACATTTTCTTAGCTGTCCAGGGTCATGCTTTCTGCATATCTCAGAGTCTTTGTGAGCATTCCCCCAATCACAATACTCCCTTCTTTATATATTCTACCTTCTCTGATTGTTTGCTCAGCATATATAATATTTATAGTGACAGAATACAGTGAGTCAAGCACTCTTTCTGATTTTCAGCCATGAAGTATACTCTGATTCTATTCAAACAATAGCCTCTTGGACTATGTGACAGGTTCTGCATGAACAAAATTGAGTGGTTGGGAATCCTTATTCTTCTCACTGCTGTCCATACAATATATGATCCGCACAGGAGGATAGGAGAATAACTTTGCATAGTCAATAAAACACAGGTGAACATCTTTATGGCATTCTCTGTTTAGAGTCAAGATCCATCAGTAATATCTCAACAACCACACACCAGGAATGAGAGCTCATGTTCTGCATCCTTTTCTGAATCCTGCTTGGACTTCAGGCAGTTCTCCCTGGATATCCTGCTCTAAACGTCTTTGAATGCTCTGCAGTAAAATTGTCACAACATGTGATATTCCAAATGTCATTTTAAAATTTCCACATCAAACTGGATTTCCTTTGTTTAGAATGTCAATATATGTGGGTTTCTAACAGTCAGTTAATGAAGTAGCTGTTTTCCGAATTCTCTGATACAGGAAAGTGCATATTTCGAGTGTTGCTTCTGCTTGTCGAAACACATCAACTGGTACTCTCTCAAAGCCCAGGCATCCGGTCTCCTTCAACTCCTCTTCTTGTGCAACTTTTGCTCCTTTTATTTAATGCCATTAGTTTTGATCATATGCCATTTTCTGCTATGGTTTAACGTTGACCCAGTTTGGGGTACAATGATGCTCAATCTTCTTTCCATTGTCTTTGGGTGAATCTATCAATATGGGAACTCAAGGCTTGTTTATCAGTCTACAGTTCTTTGAGCTTGAGAAATTCTGAGCATGTTCTTGACTTTAGGTTTTTTATTCTAGGAATTTGCACATTTCATTATCATACTATATTTTCTCTTCTGGAGCTGTCCTTTCAAATCTATTTCAGTGTTCCTTCGATGACTTTCATTGTTTAATGCCTAAGAACAAGTTTAAGGGTCTCCTCTGACACCCATTTTCGTATGTCTTGTCCGAACTGTTTTTTAATGACTTTCGCTTTCTTCGTATTTTAGATCCTCCCACAAGCAATCTGGTTTTCAGTCATTAGTGTTTTGTAGAATAAGGTCTGTACATTTAATTGGAATACACTCACATTTGTACAATGGCTCTTGGGGTCTAGTTGTACTACTCTTCAGATTCATGTTCAGCTTGCATATGAGCAGTTGATGGCTGTTCAACTGTTGGCCCTGGCCGAATTCTGATTAAAGATGTAGAGCTCCTCCATTGTCTCTTTTTCCAGATGTAATGGTTTTGATTCTTGTTTATTTCATCTTGCAAGGTCCATATATAAAGTCACCATTTATGTTGTTTAAAAAAGCCATGTCAGCACTCATATCACTGGTCTTGAAGAATTTCACCCTGGGATTTCTGACATTATTTCTATCATTAAAGTTGTTTTCTCAAGGTCTAATCCTTCTTTATTACAAACGTCTGCACCTTTCTATCCAGTGATTTTCAGTGCATCTTGATTACATGTTGATCCATTTCAGACTGGAGAAGTGGGTAAGCATTTCATTTTCTTCATCATTGGCTTTCGTGGTGGGTGTATAAATTTGAGTAATAGTCTTATTAACTGGTGTTCCTTGGAGGCATATGGATATTTCTCTATCATTGGTAATAAATACGCTTCGTGGCAATGGATGAGACTACATTACACTTCAGTTTGCAATTCTCAGCACAGAAGACCATAAGATTGTTTATTCAAAACTGCCAACACCAGTGCTTTTCAGCTAACCAATGCCTGAGATCTATATCCCCAGAGTCGCTTTTAATTTTTGACCACTTCCAATTTCCCTAGAATTTTAATCCATACTAATAGAGTTTGCAGTTGTTTCCTTTCATTTTGAGCCATGCTACATTAACACAACTCTGAGGATACAGGATTTTTCCAGTCAGATTTTGAGCATCTCCCCATCTGAGGTGTTCCTCTTTAAGCGGTACATCCAGCGGCATGAAGCTCTTATCCAGAAGGTTTCCCCTCCGCACTTCTATTCAGAAGTAAATGGTCAGATCCTTCTTTCCAGTCTGCCCAAGTCAGAGAGCTCCAGTTCAATACACTACAATATACTGAAGGCATTTTATGCTTTCCAATATAAACAAGTATATGGCACATGCAGTAAATGTCTATTAGAAATTCTATTGTATTGCCTATTTTTTCCATCAAAGACAAAAATTTGTCATCCTTTGTAAAATGGTATTTTGGGCCTTTGCCATCTCTTCCAATGCTAGATGGTTTGTACTTTGATTCAGAATTTCAGTGGCAGCTTTCGATTTACCAGCCCTTGTACTTTGAACCATGACCCTCAAAAACTTTTGGCAAGTCCAGTTAGAGAGGAAGACTCTATTTTCTTAATATATCAGGGATTCTTAATCAAAATCCAACTTTTTTTCTTATAAATTTAGTCACTCAACAAAAGTTCTCTCTTTGAGTCTTACCAGCATTGGATATACATTGTAGAAAGAAAAAGGGGTGACTGAAACATACTGAACTCAGGTTTTAAACTCTAAGTTATTAAATGAACCATTCCACTCCCAGTTATGGGTCTGGTAGTGCAGAGTTTGGTTCAATGGTAAAATCATATGTATGTATACTTAAATCTATACAATAATTCAACTTCATTGCTTTATAATTTTGATCAGAGCAGAACATCATTTTGATATTCTGATTGCGTATATATATAATCAATATAATATTTTGAGTAAGTAAAATATCATTAATCTTTTTGAAATCCCAAAAAGCATATTCTTCAAGTTTGTATCATTTTCTGGATACTATCGTAGAATTATGAAGTCATCCTCTTCCTTTTGGTTCACATAACAGGCATAAATAAAGTATAGAAAATGAGTTTTCCTAGTTCTTATAAAGTAACAAGATTTCTAGGTATGTGTGTGTGGACAGTGGATGTGACAGGTGTGATGGGGAGGCCAAGAGAAATATGATTATCAAAGGAAGGAAAGGGAAATAAACTTCACTTTCTTTTCTAAGAATTACAGTGTTATTTCCACAGGGACAATTTATGAAACTATATTTAATATTAACAAAGCACCAGTGTCTCTTGTAAAAGTTTCTGAATGAGGGAGAAAAATAAAGGTACCTTATTGATGTACTAATAAAACAATCTATATGTCTCCCTCTGTTTCTGAAGGAGGAGTGATATTTAAAAGGACAAACTATCCCTAAGACTTCCAGCTTAAAGAATGCCATTTTATACAGGATAGGGCCACCTTAAGCAAATGGAAATGTTTGTTTCTATGAAAAAATTTTCTTTAAATATTTTCAAATTAAAGATTATAGAATTAACTCCTTCTGAACCTTAAAGTGTTGAACAAACACATTCTAAAGAAACATACTCATCAAGTAAGACTTATCATCTCCTACACTTTTGTCTTTCTTATTGTATAATATTTTAAGTTTTGTACCACGTTAGTTTACAAATGAATTCAATGATCAATGATTACCTAAAAAGTAAATGGTAAGCTTTTGTGAATTTTGTCATATATAATTGCATCTTAAAATTACAATTCAGGTGGCAGCCACCCATCTGGTTCAAGTTTCAACATTACGGAATTATATATTTAATATATGCTGGAGTACAAAACCAAAAATAATGAATATTCCATCTAATGCTCCTATTTGTTAAAAGGGATTTTCTGCTTATTAAGTGTCTATACACTGTATGTTTTTCCAGCTGCCTTTCCCTCATCTATTGCGATGTTAAGGAGCCCTAGTGGTGCGGTGGTTATGCATTTGGTTGAGATCAGCGTGGTTGACAGGGTAAAATCAGCAGCAGCTCCACAGGCAGAAAGACTGGGTTTTCTACACCTGTAAAAATGGTTACAGTCTCAGAAAGCCACAGGAGGACGCTACAAGTCAGCATTTGATATTTAGCAATGAGTTTGATTTTTGGTTTATTGGGATATTAAAGCAAATGAGCTAAAGGGCATTTTATTCCATGATATTTTTGCAGATAAACAAATGCCACTCTTCACAGCAATGGGAATAAAAGGGAACTGTTTGGATGTTGCACTCCATGGCTCAGCTTGTTTTAACAGATCAACAGTAATCTTATTTTCCTTGGTTTCCATTGTGTAGTTGGTTGCAAATGCTAATTAGAAATGTTGGTCTCATTTGTCAGTCTGTAACAATAAACAAGCTAAAAAATACTTCTCAGAAGACTTCATTACTGTTATTTGTACACCATTCCTTTGTAATTCAAGTTTAATTCTCTCATAGGGTGCTTTTTTACAGCATTATCACTTCACCCCCTGCTTATTCCGATGCTATCTCACCCCAGGCATATTATTTAAGAAGTAAAGACACTGTGCTCAAATGTACAATTAGGAAGTTACCATATTGAAGTGGATGAGATGGGATAAGAATGAAGAAAGAAGCATCTACAAACTTTATCATGTCTCCAGTCCACTGATACTTAGTTTCCTGTATTAGCACTGCACAAATAGTTCTGTGTGACAGTCAGTCACTTAGAAATTCATATCTTTAATAAGGGCTTACTGAGTGCCTACTGTGTGGTCAAGGTGCCCTGGAGATGCAATGGTTAAGTTGTTCAGCAGTAACTGAAAGGTTAGTGGTGGGAATCACCCTTGTAACTCGGTGGGCGTGAGACTTAGAATTATGCTCCTGTAAAGATTTTGACCTAGCAATCGCCATGAGACAGTTGTACTCTGCCTGGAGTTACTATGAGGCAAAATTGACTTGATAACAACAACAAAAACAACACTGCATGTTCATAGTCTCTGGACAGTACAAACATTAACATGCTCAGTTGCCAATAACCAAAAGATTGGCCAATGAGGCATTTCAGAGGCTCCTTGGAAGAAAGGCCTAGAAGTCTACTTGCAAAAACGAGTCATTGAAAACTGTATGAAACACAATTCTACTCTGACAAATTTGGGATCATCATGAGTTGAAAATGACCCCAAGACAACTGATATTGGTATTTTAGCCCAAGTGTCTGTGCCTAGAACAGTACTTGATACATAATAAGTTCTTAGTAATTTCTTTTAGCAAGTGCATAAATAGATAAGGAAATGAAGTATTGTACCTCTACTGATCTCCCATTGATCTTTAGTTCTTCTCTTCCTAAACCTCACTTTGGTTTTATATTCAATTTAATTTGGGATGCCTATCCCTCCATACGCATATGTGAGTCCTAGAGGAGAGAAAACGTCCTATTCATATTGATATTCCATGCAATGTATGGCTCATGCTTAACACTCTAACCAGCTATGGAAATGAATGGCCAGGCACCTCGAGCAGAAATTAGAGCCCATTTCTTTATGGATTTGGTTTCTTCTATTCCTTATCCTTGACTGGCCATGTGTTCCTCTCCAGAATACCACTGGCTCTGCCACTGAAACATCTGTGCCTTGTACAAGCGTTGCTATAAAGTGAATCCAGGTGTAACACCATATGTAATACACGCAAAGTGTAGTACTTGGAATTAATAGAAGGCTAGGAAATGAATCATTTAAATATTTTAATGTGCTTTAGTCATCTTGTGGCTAAATTATAGACTGGTGCACGGGATAATGAACATTGCCTGAAACTACTTTGCGCCAATAAAAAATCCTCTAAATGAAATGGGTGGGGGGTGGTAAACAATTACTTTGAGATAAAAGGAGAATGTTAAAGGGCAGAGCAACCTGATTAAGGAAAAGTAGCAAACAGAACTAAAACAATAAGAAGGTTCACATACTGTGAAAGGTGCATCCAATATCATAGAGCAGGTGGTTTGGAAATTGTTCCATGGGCGCCTAAACTGCTATGGAAACCTTCGCTGAAAGAACTCAGTGAAATATTGTTTTTTATATAGAATTCTGGAAGTAATTCAATGTGGACTATAGATTTTGTTCTTTAAATAATGTGACCTGTTAATACAATCAAAATAAGAATCAATTTGCCGAACTGAAAAAGGCTACTCTGGTGCAGGTTCCAGGGACACAGGCATTTCAAATAAGCATAGTGCGTAAGCAAGATCCTATCAAGGAAATCGAGGAGAGGAAGCAGGGGCCTGATGCTGCCCTCAAGTACTGTGCATGGTGGACTTAAGCAAGGTTTGCTGTTTGCCAACCAGTAAGTGTGCGGGTTTGGCCATCTGAGAATTTCTGTCCTTGTTCCCTCTCCTTAATTTAGCCCCTCTCTTCTCAACATGAAGATATCAGAAGTCTTAACCTAGAGTCTCTCAACAGTGGGAACAGAGATAAGACATGTGAAGGAGGAAGTAATAAAGTCTAGGGAGCCAGCCTCATGGCTTCTTTCCTTATGGGTTTCCTGCTGCTCCAAACCTACATCTTCAGAGGTAACTGCTGCCCGAGGGACCTTGATCAAACTAGCATTGAGAGAGGACACTATGTTTAAACCTGTGCTGAGCGTTACTTCCATTCTAGATGCAATGCTCGGCCTTTCACAGAAACCGTCTCTTGTTATATATCACAATCCAATGTAATAGGTATGTCAGATAGAGAGAAACAGGGGGGTGGAAAGAGGAAGGAAACTAAGACACAAAAAGGAGAAGCATATATACATCTGAAATATGGAAGGAGTCATGTAGAGCATAAGAAGCATAACTCATAAAAATGGAAATGAACTCTAAAGACAAATAAACTTAATTGAAGACCAAATGGGGTCTTACCACTGTATCAGCCACTAGGATTTCAAAAGAGAAAACTGAAACCATCAACGTTTGTTCAGTAAAACGCATGTGGATCTAAAATCCCAATCTCTTAAAAACCCACTAATGACCCCAGGCAGAAGGCTTAACATCTATTGTTTAGACTCAGAGTCTTTATCTGTTGAAAGAAGGCAGTAATATCAAAGGAAAATACAATAGTATACTGACATGATTTGCTATGGCTCTTCTACCTGTAACCTTTGTAACTCCTCTTCAGTGAACAGGTGGGAGCATTTAAATAAGATACAGAGGAGCCTACTTAAGAGTGATCCATTTTGCCATTATCCTAGGTATAAAATTATATCACCTCAGAAGCTAGAACTGGGGAACCCATGTCCATCAAGAAAGAAGAGCCACCAAGAGTGTGTGTGAGATCCCTATCTGAAGTGACAGAGGCACCAGAAGCCACAGCATTAAAGCCATCACACTGAGCAGAGCAACAGTGCCTTGATCATGAAACAAAGTGGAAGGCTTCCTCCCCCATAGAAGGAGCTGGAGCTGATAGTCTTTGGGCAAGAGGCTGGCTTGCCTTGGGGCATTGGTCAGCCTTGCAACACGGGCCCAGAGAAGGCAGAGAACAGAGAAGCCCATGGTTGATCAGCTGAGGGCCAGAGAGAGACATGCCTGCTGGCCTTGTTGCAAAGAGGCTCTGCTTTGGACAAAAGAATGATATCCTTATCATGGTGTCTGCTCTTGACTTATAGAAGTCTGTTAACATTCCTAATAAATGTCCACCACCATGAGTATTATCTGTGAGTTCTGCCTGGGCATTGTAATGGATTATCAAGCCCAGCAGAGATGTCATGGGATAACTGGTTGATGTCAGAATATGATAAAGAAGGATGGAGCTGAGAGGCATAGCGGATCATTGCCTTTGAGGAATCAGCCTTGGGCAGATGAGGGGCTGGATGCTCCTCCCCGCTTGTCTAACTGGAAGGGATCAGGGGTGACCCCCACACTACTTGCTCAGTATTTATAAAACAACTATCAGGGGGTGGAACCTTGCAAATGTTGACTAAAGTATGGCCAGTAGCAAACTGGTGGTAGGTCGATCTGTCTAAAACGAGGCATACTGTGAAATTGCAAAGCTCCCTGTTGTCGTTGGGTGGATGCTGTATTGACATCAAAGAAATGAAAGGATTCCGGTTAGTGGTCTTCACTTCATTGGTCTTGATCAACCTCGTACGAAACCAAACTCACTGCTCTCAGTGGATGCTAACCAAGAGAGAGCCAATAGGGCAGAAAACAACTACCCTTGTAGTTGCTGAGACTGCAACTCTTTACCGGAGTAGAAAGCTCTGTCTTGCTCCTGAGAGGCGGGTGGTTTTGAACTGCTGACTTTGCAGTGAACAGCGTAACGTGTAACGACAATGCCAAGATCCCCTTGACCCACCCTGGACAGACAGAACAAGCATTCTAACTCGGGATTCTAAAGTGTGTTTTATTTCCTTTTATCAAGATTCTACATAAAGAAAGAGTTGTATCTATGAATAAACCATGAGACTTAAAGAAAGCAGAGACCATCATTTACTAAGTCTTTTCCTTTGGGATACTGTGTATATCAGCTTTATCCCTGAAGACATCACTCGCATATAGCTCTTCATAAGCATTGGCTGTGACTGCGCCAACAAAGAGGCCAAATGAAATGCAAAGATGTTTTTGCAATTTCCCGCATCAATGCTTCAGAAATCTTTTAGAGGCTAAGAACTAAATAGAGAGGAGTAGTTCCCTCTTGTTTTTCGAGAATTATTTCTCTTTCCCCTGTGCCTAGTTCAATATCAGAGAGACAGAGGGTTAAGTCCTGAGATGCTCTCATGACTCAAATGCCTGTTAGAATAAAACCACCTCCCTATCCTTCCACTGCTGGGAGAAAAAAAAAAGTAATGGCTAATGGCTCACAATTTATTTTCTCAACAGCACACACTCCAAACACTTTAAGCTACACAAGTACACTTAGCACCTAGAGAGATGGGCATGGGAGAGCTTTTACTAAAGTGTGCTCAGCTCACTTCCCTAACGTAACGTGTAGAACAAAATATATGAGTTGAAATTCTACAGATGGTATGAGAGAATATGAAGCCAGGCAGAGCACTTCCTATTTACTGAGTAATATTCCAACAAGATGACCTGCTGAACTTCAACCTCAGAAAATGCCCAGCAAATGGATTTTGACTGAGAGAATAGATTAAATTTAGAACAAAAACCGATCTCTGGTGTGGAGCTAGAAGCACTGGCCAGCTAAGGGCAAGGTCAGCAGTTCTCGCCCACTACCTGCTCTGCAGGAGAAAAAGACGTCTTCTTGTTCCTCTGAAGACGTACAGTCCCACAAACTGCCGTGAGTTGTTCTACTCCAACTTTGTGATTGCTGTGAGTTTTAATACACTCAATAACAGGGAATGCGTGAGGCCGACTACCTACATCAGATAATAGCTAGGAATCTAAAATCTTCCCTGAAGGCTTGTTAAAGTCACATGGAGATATTTAATGGGTTTGGTGGGGGTGATAAATGTACCGTTATGAGTATGTTTTATAGACTGCATCATCCAAGCCAATCAAACTCACTGGCATCAAGCTGATGCCCATACAGAGTCATCCTATAGGCTCCCAGACTTTAACTCTTTAAGGGAAGTAGAAAGCCTCACCCTTCTCCCTCACAGATGGGAACTGGCTGGTGGTTGAATGGCTGCCTTCATGGTTATTGGCCTAACGTGTAACCACTATGGCACCAGGGTTTCTGCATTCGTTTATTAAATCCTCACAGTAACCTATTAAATGGGCTTTTGCTCATCTGTTTTGATAAAAAATAAAAATGATAAGCTATTGGGGAGAGCGGTGCATTAGATTAGAGTACACAGGAGAAACGCAAAGGAATGTAGAGGGAGGAGAGGACATCCTGGCCCACCAAGCCCCAAGGGTGATGTTCCTGCTCAGAGCAGACAATACATGGGGGGCACTGTAGGGCCAACCCCACCATGGGACACGGCCTCTCTCACTGAACTATGACAGTGCAGGGGACGCCACTGTAGACACAGTGCAGGAACAGTACACGGCCAGGCCCCATCACACTGGCACGAGGTGCTGAGAGCATGCAGCAAAGCAGAAGGGGGAGCAGACTGATGAAACCCCTGGGGAATACCAAAAAACAGACTTGGGAGACAGTGTGGCACCCCATCAGACTCAACTGGAAAACACTTGAAAAGGTCAAGAAACAGACCTTGAGCTATTTATAGGCTTTTCTATTATTTGTCAGTAAGTTTCTTTTTGTTATTATTTTGTTCTTGCTTTTTGCTGTTGTTAGTGTTTCGTTGGATTTGACTTTCTTTGTTGTTTTATTTGGCTTTGCCTGGTTTTTGCACTTATTCATTTATCTATCTGCATGTTTATCTAGATAAGATAGGTGGGATAATTTGGAGATGAAAAGACCGAACAGGATCAATGGTTCCAGGGGGCTACTGGAGAAAGGGAGGTGGGAGAAAGGAAGGTTGGGTTAGGGGGAGGGGGAACCAACCCAGGGACAAGGGTAAAACAAGTGAACTAAAATCAATGGAAGGAAGGTCATAGGATGCCTAATGGGGCTCAATCAAGGGCAATGTGGCAGCGAGGAATTAATAAACAAAAATGAAGGCCAAACTTGATGGTGGGGCAAGATGGAAGTAAAAAGGAAATAGAGGAAAGAACCAGGAGGCAAATGACATTTAAATACAGACATGTATTTAATGTGAGGGGATGAGAACTAAGTACGCATATCTATGTGTTAAGAATTAAGGTTGCAGATGGACATTGGGCCTCAACACAAATACTCCCTTAACATAAGAACACTTTGTTGTAATGACCCAGTCTTTGTGATGCTCACCTTCTTCACACAATCACTGAAGACAAAATAGGTGCATAAGCAAATGTGGTGAAGAAAGCTGATAGCGCCCAGCTATCAAAAGATATAGCATCTGGGCTCTTAAAGGCTTGAAGATAAACAAGTGACCATCTAACTGAGAAGCAACAAAGCCCACATGGAAGAAGCACACCAGCCTGTGTGATCATGAGGTGCCAGTGGGATCAGGTTTAAGGCATCTAAAACTCAGAGTAAAACCATACCCAAGGCAATTGGTGGTGGTGGGGGGGAATGGAGTGGGGACCTAATGCCCATCTGTAGACAATTGGACATCCCCTCACAGAAGAGTCATAGCAAACAGATGAGCCAGTCAATGTGGTGCAGTATACCATTGATGAAACATACAACTTTCATCTATCTCTTTGGTGCTTCCTTCCCCCTACTATCATGACCTCAATTCTCCTTACAAATCAGATTAGAGCAGAGCATGCACAGTGCTATAGATAAGAGCCCAAGGTGTAGGGAATCCAGGGTAGATAAATCCCTCAGGGCCAACAAGGAGATACCAAGAGGATTAGAGGAGGGTGGTGGGAGAAAGGGGAAATCGATCACAAGGATCTATCTAGAACCCCTTCCCCGGGGACGAATAACAGAAAAGTGGGTGAGGAGTGATGGTAGATGATGTAAGATATGGAAAAAATAAACTATAACTTATCAAGGGTTCGTGAGGGAGATAGGGTGGGGGACAGAGGGGAATGAAATCTGAGCTGATATCAGGGGCTCAAGTTGGAAGAGAATGCTTTGAAAATAATGATGGAGGCATGTGTGCAAATGTGCTTAACCCTATGGAGGACTGTGTGGATTGTGACAAGAAATGTCAGAGCCCCAATAAAAGCATTTTTAAAATAATAATAATAAAATAGATGCCAAAATGATTTACACAAATCTGTTGATTTAGACTCTTAATGTCTTTATATGAATAAAGTGGAACTGTTCTGTAGGGTTATCTCAGTTGGTGGGTTTGGGGTGGGGGGTGACTAAATCATCATCCCTTTGCTTGGCAGCCAGACGTTTAGAAATTTCACGTCCAAGGCTCCTTTGCTCAACTTTACACAAATAAATAATAAAGTCAAAACCCAAACCAAAGCAAGTCCATTTCCGTCCATGCAATTCTGACTCAAAGTAAGAATTGGACAGATTAGAACTGTTTTCCACCGGGCTTCTACGACTGTAAGCTTTGTAGAAGCAGGCTACACAACTTTCTCTCAAAGAGTGGCTGGTGCATTCTACTGTCCAGGTTAGCATCTGAGTACTTTAAACCTCGGAACCATAGGATAATTAATGCTGAAACCCACAGTGTAATGGATGCCTTTGAGCTATGGCACTGGCAGAAAATGTCGCATGTACCACGGATTGCTAGAAAAACAGACATGTCCCGAGAGAAGTACAGCCAGAATGCTCCTTAGAAACAAACCAACAACAAAAGGTGAAACTTGGTCATAGGTACCGTGGACATGTTACAAGGGAAGACCGGTACTTAAACAAGGGCTTCATACTTGGTAAATAAGAAGGTGAGAAAAAAAGTGGAAGACCTTCTTGTTTTGAAATCGGTTGGCATTGGCTGCCACATGGGATCTTACAGAACAGCTATGAGGCTGGCTCAGGCTTGGGTGGTGTTTGGGTCTATTGTGCACAAGGTCCTTAGGAGGCAGCAGAGGCGGGGGTGGGAGGGCGAGGGAGGGCACCTTAATGGCACCTAGCTGCCGCAACAGCAATAGTATGAAATAAATCTTACAATCATTTCCAGTCTAGATTTTCTGTGTATAACCTAGAGCATTTATTCATTACAGTCAGGGACTCCAGGGAAACGACAAAAACAAAAACTAAACAAAACCAAGGAAGAAACCTGCCCATAATGCTGAAGCTGTCGTGACCACTCTCTGGTAATGACCATGTTTTCAGATCGGATACCTTTGAAGGAATTCCAGGAGGAACAGCAATAAACACCAAGAGTGGAAAAACTTTGCTATTGAGCTAAAAGTAGAAGCTTTACCCCACATACGAAGGTAGTAATGATGTGTTGCAGCAAGGACTGAAGGCCACCACCGCATGCCAGCGATGAGTACCGTGCTGCTGAGTGAAGCTGTCGCTGAAAAATTAACCCAAACACTAGAGGCCAAAATGGCAGCGCTCCTTGGTGAACTCACAGAATGACCTAACTTGGGGGCCCTCGTGGCATAGTGGGTTACACTTGGGGTTGCTAATTGCAAAGTCAGCAGTTCAAACCCACTAGCACCCCACTGGAGGAAAGATGGAGCTTTCTATTCCCATAATGGTTTCCAGTCTCTGAAACAAACAGGGACTAGAGGGTTCTATTCTGTTCCAGAGGGTTCTGTGAGTTGGATTCAAAACCAGGGTAGCTAGTTCTGAGGGTTTGGGGGCTTTGGGGAAGATACTTTAAAATATGCTCTTAGCCCCTCAAAATAGACTTCAGACTAGGAGGGGAAGTTCCCAGAATTCCACCACAACCAAAGGAGAGATAGTCATAAAGATCAGCGGACAGACCTAAAAGCATACTTTTTGTTGTTGTTTTGGTTTTTGTTTGTTTGTATTTTTTTCTTATTGTTACTTCTCTGTCTTTGTCAATAAATTTTTCTATTTGTTTAGTCTATGTCATGGTGGAAATGCCTACTTACACAAGACAGGCAGGGGAAGCAAACGAGAAGAGAAAGCAATGAGACCAACAGTCCAGGGGGGACTTGAGGGTGAGGAAAGGTGAGGTAGGCAAACAGCACCTGGGACAGGAGAACAACTAGGGAATAAAAACCAATAACAAGGTAGATGTAGAGCTCCTGGGAGCACTGGCACAACAGCAATCTAGCTGAGAGGAAGGATTAGGAGGCAGAAGTAGGGTAAGCATGATGGTGGGGCAGGAGGAAGGAAAAAAGAAACAGAGGAATGATCTAGGAAGCAAATCTATGGATATAAGTATAAGCATAGGGGTGTTTCTATGTAAATACATTAATCCATTTAAATAGAGGTATTGGTCTATGTACATATATTTATATGGCAGTACACTGAAGCAGTGGATGGACATTGGACCTCTGCTCATACCCTCCCTCAATAAAGAACAAGTTGTATTAACAAATTGGCGATCTGAGACTCTCAAACTTCCAACACATAACTGAAGACAAAATAGGTGTATAAGCAAATGTGGTGAAGAAGGAAGATGGTGCCCAGCTATCAAAAGATATAGCATCTGGGGTCTTAAGGCTTGAAGTGAAACAAGCAGCCTTCTAGCAGAGAAACAACAAGCCCACATGGAAGGAGCACACCAGCCTTTGAGATCATGAGGTGTCATCGGGACCCAGAAACAGGCATCAGAAGACCCTTAACAAATCAAACAAAACCATATGGTTAGGAATGAGGGGATCAGAGCAGAGACCCAAAGCTTATCTGTAGGCAATGGAACATCCCACACAGAGGGGTCACAGGGAAGGGATGAATCAACCAGGGTGCAGTAAAGCACTGACTAAACACACAATATTCCTTTGGTTCCTTGAGGCTTCCTCACCCCCTACCACCATGATCCCAGTGATGCCTCTCACTAGACTACTACACAGTCTTAGATAAGAGATAAGAGCTAACAGCACACGAAACCCAAGAGCAGGAATGGGAGGAGAGATAACTGGAAGGGCAAAGGGGAAGGTGGGGAGGGGAAGAAGGGGGAACTGAGCACAATGATTGACACACAACTACACACACCTCTCCAGGGTCAAGAACAGTGGAACCCATGAAGGAAGGGAGATAGTGGTCTGTGTGAGACATGAAAATAATAATTTATAACCTATCAAGGGGCCACGAGGGTGTGGGGGTGGGAAGAAGAGCTGGTACCAAGGGCTCAATAGAAAGTAATTGTCGAGAGAGGAATGATAGCAACATACGTACAACTGATGTGTGGATTGTAATAAGCATTGTAGGAGCTCTCAATAAAATGATTTGAAAAACAAATAAAATATGCTCTTATATTAGGAAAAATAAATAAATAAAGGTTACAAAGAGAAGTAGGCAACCAAGCAGAGCCTGGAGCGTCTTGTTTCAGTGAAGAAGGATGAAAGGCCAGCCCTCCGGGTGCTCATGCTCTAAGCTGCTCATTCTCAGAACACATGGGATTTTCCTTCATAGCAATTCTTCCACTTGGAGCTGGTTAATAATTACTGTAGTTTCATTTTTTTTTCAAATTAAACAAACAAAAAAACTCCAGGGATGCAAGGGCCATGCCATCTTGTTTCTACTGTAAACTGGATGAATTGATTGTTTATTTATTAATAAGGGTCCTTAAGGTATTTGAGTTAAAAATTGCTTTGATTTTCAGCTAACTTGTAGCAGTACTGATGAAGCAATGAAAAAACTCCAGTCTGGGGACTTAACGACTTGAAAGTAAACAAGCAGCCATCTGGCCCAGAGGCAACAAAGTCCACATGGAAGCAGCACACCAATATGTGTGATCATGAATGGCCAAGGGGACTAGATTTCAAGCAACAAAGGCGGAGAAAAAAAATCATATGATTGTGAATGGTGGGGGGGGTGCATGATGGGGACCCAATGCCCATCTGTAGAACTGGACATCCCTTGCAGAGGGGTATTGGGGAGGAGATGAGTCACTCAGGGTTCAGTGTAGCAATAATGAAACTCACAACCTTCCTCTAGTTCCTGAACACTTCCTCCCCCCCAACTATCATGATCCCATTCTAGCTTAGAAACCTGATTATACCAGAGGATGCACAGCGGTACAATTGGGATCTGGAAACAAAGGGAATCTAGGACAGATGAACCCCTCAGAACCAATGGTGAGAGTGGCAATACTGGGAGGGAAGGAAGGGTAGAAAAGGGGAACTGATCTCAGGGATCTACATATAACCTCCTCTCTGGGGGATGGGCAACAGGAAAGTGGGTGAAGGGAGATGCCAGGCAGTATAAGATAAAATAATAATTTATAAATCATTTAGGGTCCATGAGGGAGGGAGGAATGGGGAGGAAGCGGGAAGGAAAAAAAATGAACTGATTCCAGGAACCCAAGCAGAAGGCAAATTTTGAGAATGATGAGGGCAATGAATGTATAAGGGTGCTTTACTCAATTGATGTATGTATGGATTGTGATGAGTTGTGTGAGCCCCGATAAAGAGATTTTTTTTAAAAGAAAAAATCTCCAAAGATATCTCTATTCCAGCAGTCCTGTTTTATTTTATATTAGCTGTAGCAATTCATATAGGATTTGAAGCCCACATGATTTTCTTCCACTTATTTCTTTTTCCTAGAATTTAAAAATCACACAATTTCTTGAATCAGTATTTCATATTTTACTTCCCCATTAGTTCAACACTGCTTATTCGCATTCTAATATTACTTCTTCAGTGCTTACGTTTGTGCTAGCAATTACATATTTTGAATGATTAAGATGTGGGCTTTGTAAAAGCATATTTTAATTGAGCTTTAATTTATACACAGAAAATACCCAGATCTTAAATGTACAGATCAAGGAGATTTGTTAATTGTATACTCTACATAAAAATAAAGAGTATTTCTAGCATAACAGAAAATTCTCTTGGTCTTTTGAAAGTAAATCTTCTAAAATACAGAGGTAATCATGCTTTAATTTCTCTCACCATCGATCGTTGGTTTCATATTGGACTTCATGTAATTAAACCATACTGTGTTCTTTGTGGAGAATTCTCTCATAATGCATATAACTGTTGAGATTCGTCCATATTGTACTACATAGCAATAGTTCATTTATTTTTATACTATTAATTTTATTTTATTATTCCTTTGAGGTATTACAGTTTGTTCATTAGATGTTGATGGACTATTTTCAGTTTGGTGCTATTATAAATAAACCTACTAAGAATATTTCTGAACAAGTCTTTGGTACACATGTTTTCATATCTCTTAAGAAAGAAAATGGAATTGCTGAGTACATGGTAAATAAGAAACTCTGAATAAGCTTGTTCTCAGGAAGTCTTCATTCTTTGACAACCAATGAGGATCCATCCTACAAACTTTCATTTGGGAATTATAATGGATACATTTAAATATTTATTTACTAATATACATTTTGAAATCCCTGATGGTGTCATGGTTATGAGTTGGGCTGTGAACCACACGGTCAGCAGCTTGAAACCACCAGCCTCTCAGAGGGAAAAGAATGAGGCTTTTTATTCACTTAAAGAGCTACAGTATACTCAATAGCAGTGAGTTTGCTTTGGGAACATCTTTAAAATAACCAAAAAAACTTGTTTCATATTAACAAATAATACATTTTTTAAAGAAAAGAAAATATAATTTCCAGACAGAGAGAATGTGTGTGTGTGTGTGTGTGTGTGTGTGTGTGTTAGGGAGGGAGGGAGGGAGGGAGAGAGGGAGGGAGGGAGGGAGGGAGAGAGAGAGAAAGAGAGAGAGAGAGAGAGAGAGAGAGAGAATTAAATAATGACATTTCTATATTCTCTATAACATCAATCTTTGGGGACCACTACATTTTAAAATTCAGTATGTTATGCAGTTTGCTTTGTAGTGTTTGTATTCCAATATATGAAGAAAATCTGAGTTTTTTAAATCTGTAATTAAATAGGGATTTTTTTCAACAGTTTATTGGCAAGTAATTTACATATGGTATAATTCAATACTTCAATCATTCAATCATATCAAGGAGACTTGCATAATCACCCCATATCGATTTTTTAGAGCACTCCCCCTCCCATGCTTAAATCATCTCCAAGATGAGTTATGCCCTCACTATCCAGTCTAGTGCCCGCGTCCCGCTCCATTTCACCATTTATGCCCAAGAACCCCTTACTGCCCCCATCATCCAATACCCCATCCCTGAATAGGGATTTTTGTAAAGTGTTTTGTTCCATTTATCCAGATATAATTTCTTAAATGTTGACTATATTATAAAACCTGAGATTTATCAATATTTTATTTTGAATACTCTGTTACATTGGTATCTTTGAGCTACACTATGCTTAATTTATTATTATTATTATTATTATTAATGAGTGACTCTGGAACATCAGGATTAGTCTTTTGGAAAATATTGCCACAGGCCTCAGGACTTCCAAATACTAACACATTCAATACACTGTACCACTTAGAACCGCTCTGAGAGCTGTGTGGCTGACTTTCGAATATAGTGCCAAGGAGTTTATAAAGTTGGTATACATTCTTCACTTCTGTGTATAATTTATAAGCATTCAAGTTTTTCATTATCCTTGTCAAATGTTGATATTACCTGTGCTTTTTATTTTATTCTACAGGATGTGGAATGGCATTTCATCTTGATTTTAATTAGTATTTCCTAATGAGTGATGGTACAGAGTACAATCTGATATTCTTAGTGGTCATTTGAATACCTTCTTTCATAAAATAATCTTTCAGGTTTTTGGCTGTTTATTTTTTTATATTGGAATGCATATTTATTATTGAGTTATAGACATCTTTAAAGTATAGTCTCTATACAAGTTTTTAAAATACTTTTAGAAAATACTTTTCTAATCTGTTTACTCAATTTCTTAATGCAACTTAATATTGTCCTTTGATAAATAGAAATATTAAATGTTGATGAAGTCAAATCTATCATTTTTCCCTTACACGATTGTATTTTTATTACCTGACTCAGAAATCCATGCTGATCTGAATAATGGAAAAATAATCTCCCTTATTTTTTTCCTAGGAATTTTATGGTCAAAGCTTTTATGTTTAGATCTCTGATTCATTTAAAATGAAATTCCATACTTGCAGTGAGATAGGATTTGTAGTTTATTCTTCCCCTTTATGAATATCCACTTGTTTTAGCACAATTGATTGAAAAGTTTTCCTTTACCTATTCAATTGACTTGATAGTTTTTAAAAACAAAATGGTATTCATTACTAAGGTATGCATATTTGAAACCTGGAGAATATTAGATAATAAATAGTAAAATGAGAGGCTAATTATTAGTTACAATGTTGATTTTGAGAAAAGTGTCTCATCTGTGTAATAAAAATAATAATAGTGATATCTATTTCATTGAGCTATTGGGAGGATTTAGCAAAACAGTTCTTTCCAACAGCTTAGTCCCAGGACTAACAGGTACTAAATTCAGTTATACTATGATGTTGATACCATCACCACTATTACAATATCTTTACAACAATCTACTGGGAAGACATTGAGGGAAAAGGCCATTCAGGCATTATTACAGAAGGTAATAAAGAACTTTACCAGATTATGTTAAAAATAGCATCAACAAAAAAATGTCCTTTGTTTTAATATTTTACACCTGAACAATTATCAAAGCAAATAATTATAGCTGAAATTATTTTCTAACTTTTCTGATGTATTTTATCCATTAGTATTGACTACCAATAATGTATAATGTGAATAGAAGATTAAAGCATTAAGATCAATTACAATGAATAATTATTGCTTGCAAGACCCTGTTCCTCTTTAAATTCATCTGTTCAAGTACTTAGGAATTGAAATATGTCATATTTATAGATACATTTCTAAAATCCACTGCCAACCAGTCAATGCCAACTCACAGTTGCCCTTCATAGACTTTTCAAGTCTTACATGTTTACAGAAGCAGACAGCGTCATCATTGTTCTGTGAAGCAGTGGAGCAGTTAGTGAGCTTGAATGACCAACTTTAGAAGCAGCCCAAGCCTACCTACAGAATCATCATGTTATCTATCGATCTATCTATATTTGTATGTATATAGACCTGTATGTGTATACACATGTATACATAGATATATACATATACACACTCATATACACACATATACATATTATAGAATATAGTGATCAATATAATTATTCTAGATAAATATATCCTTACATTTATAGATTTTAGACCAATATGTTTCTAAATTATTATTTAAACACATAATTATGCCTTGCTTTTATGGCAGATCATTGAGCTTACATATGATATTTGATTCCAAGCATGGTGCTGGGCTATTGATGGGAACTGACTTGGGTGAAAGAGAGGGTGGCGGTCCATAAGCAGGGGTTGTCATGGAGTAAGTGCGGGTAGACTACTAGGGGGTTTGATCAGTGGTTTGGACTACTGAATGCAAAGTTGATCGGAAATTGTAAACCCCCAAATAGATTAAAATGAAATATTATTTACCACAGGTCTTACTTTATAGTATTCTGTTCAGGCATATAGCTTTACTGTTCATTGTGCTTCATGGGTCACCACCTGTGGCTGTTGTCAGCTTCAGAGGATTACAAATGAGGGGTAGAGTTTATGCCACCAATCATTGTATAGCCAATGAGACTTTTGTGTGGACATAGCCTTCCTTGAGGATTCTGGGACCTCCTGCCATTCTTCCTTGGAGTGGGGCAACTCTCTCTCAGCTCACTCCCTGTGAGACATTTCTAAGGAGAAGTCACATGAAGCTACCCTGAGGCAGTCAGAGTTACAGAGCTGAAGGAATCATGTGGAGACCCCTGCCAGCACTGAGATGCTTCCAACACCACTGTATCCACAAGACTTCCAACCCACTGGCCTTTGATTTTCCTGAATTTGGAGTCATTGCATGTGTTTCACGAGTCTGAAGAGAATTTTATAGATTGGTATTGGACAAAGGGACTAATATCAGGCGTATAGACTTCATCTGGATGGGCCTGGGATGTTTTCTCAATATTTGATTGCTCTTGTATATAAAGCTCTTTCTTAAACAGATATCAGTGCCCATTCATTTGTTTCTAGTCTACCTGCACTAATATACCATCACACCTTCTTGATACTACAAAGTTTGCCCCCAAAAGGTCTTTGTTGTCCACCACATTCCCAAGTGGAGTCTCGTGTGGCTCTGGGTTCCATGTGGTATCCGCCTCTTTCACGATATGAGTTTATGAGTGTGCTGATCCAACCACTATTGATCTCATCCAATGCTGGGCCAGATGACTGGCCCTCTCATGGTCTTATGGTAGGAATGTCATCAAAAGGCTGGAAAGGACACAATTTAAACCTGTATATCATTGGTTTTATAAAATAATTTTTGTCCATAAGGTAATCATTTATGATAACGTCATATACATATATATGTTATATATACATATATAATATAAAACCCAAGAGACACCACATGATGAGGGAAGGAGGGTTCAAAAGTTCAAAATGTTTGTTAATGACTCTTTTCATTCCCAATTTTCCAAAAAGCTTCCAAACTTCTTTATATAACAAATATAGGTATTCAAAGGTATTCTCAGCAAACATTTCATTTTGTTTCTACTTCTTACACAGATATTTGAATCGCCTCTGGGAAATAATGACAAGTGACCCCAAATAATTAAATTTTGCCTAAAAAAACCCTCAATATTTATAGCCTGCTTCTTTATAAATGATGAAACCGTGGTGTAGTACCGCCATAATTTCACATCAACTTGAAGATATGGAAGGGTAGGGGTGGAGTTCAACCTGTCAGGTCACAGCCTGATGGTACTTCCCTGTGGGGGTGGCCTCCTCATAAGGAGGGCCCTCCCCCCTCTCTTCACTTTTATGCTGAGGAGCCATGCTGAGCCCTGTGAGCCCTGCGATGCGGGCACCACCACTGGATCCAAGCAACCCAGCGCCCACTGGCCGGTGATTTTCCTGCATTCTGCATTGGCACATGTGGTTGCAGGAGTCTGAAGAGGGGTTTATGGACTCATATCGGACTTAGGGACCTGATCTGGACTGGACGGGGATGTTTTCTTGATATACAATTACTCCTTAATATGAAACCCTTTCTTATACATACATGAGTGTCTCTGGATTTGTTTCTCTAGTCGTGCAGGCTTGCCACTTCTGGTCACAGAGTAGGTGGCGAGCAGGGCTGCTAAACTAACGCGGAGAGGTTTGAAAGCACCAGAGCCCTTGGAGAGAACGGTAAGGTTTCCTGCCCCATCAAGATGCTCAGTTTAGAAAGTCACAGGGGCAGTTCTACCCTATGCTATAGAGGCACTAGAAGTAAGCATTGGCTTAATGGCTGTAGATGAAACCTCATAAATTAGCAACTTCTCTTAATCAGTGAACCAAAGAGAAGTGTAGATCTGTCTAAGAATCACAATTTTTTTCTGCACGAAATCACCTGATAACTCAAGAACAAATTACAATCCAACACAGACTGACAGAAAGCAATGACCATGGAAAATAAAAGAGATGAGATATAGCCATAGACGATGGCCCTCCTTCAGCAAAATGCAGTCTTCCAATACATTTGAAAGGGCACTTTCTCTAACTAGCATCCATAACGATGGCATCTAAACATGCCAAGAAAATAGCAATCATTTTATTTATATACTAGTTGTATTTGGAGCAAGGAAGAAAATGTGTTCTACCTCTAAATGGGTTACTCAGAAATCCAAGAATAAGGTTTCAGAACAGATTAGATTACATGCATGTTAATGTTTTAAAATGGTTTGCAATGTTTAGTTCAAAAGACAAAACAATCCCTCCCTAAAGAAATATTTACAATGCAGCTTGTAAATGGTTCCTTTTCTAATATTGTTCAATATTATTAGTAAAATAGTATATAGACTTTTCATACATTGAAGTCGATTTCAGTGGTTTATAGCATGGGGGCATGCACAGTCTCAGGAGAGACAGCTCCTGGAAAAAGCTGTCATCCTTGATACAAGAGAGCGTCCAGAAGACGGAGGAGGACCTCAAGGAGCTGCACCTCCGGGCGCAAACATAACAGCCATTGCTGGGACAGCACAGGACCAGGCCACACTTCTTTCTGTTGCTCAGAAGGTTGCTATGAGGCTCCTAAAAGACTTCAAGCAGAATTTAAATTTTTATGCTTCCCAACGGAAGGAGAAGGTATACAAAGTACTTAATAAATATCGGCAATTTAATTCAAAATGTGTAAGTAGTGAATTGAGCACATTCACTTGCAAGTTAAAACGCGTAGCTGTGAAACCAGAGGATGCGGGTCACTTGCACACATGTCAGCACTGCTTCACTTAACTGCTGCTCCCAGTTAACAGACGTTTGAACTAGGTGTTGCTATGTTTTGTCTTCCTCTTAACCCCACCTCCAGAATAAAAACACCCTTTTTAAACGTACAGTGGACCCTGCGGACCAGTTGTTGTGCTGACTGGAATGAAAGGAGCTGTGCTTGCCATAAGAAGAGACTGAACGGAGAGTTCTCCTGGGCTCTGCTTCTGTGTTTTCTCTCCAAACGTAGGGGACCCATGTTGGAGCTTGGCGATCATATTCCTCACTGTGTCCCTGGACTTCACAGCTGTGGGTGACCTAAACCGGTCACTCACTGAAAAAAATCACTAATGGGGACACAGGGTGTGAGGCATCACTAGATTTTCCTATAGATGTATGTACTGTCATCGAGTGAAAAAAATTACAAATCAATGCATGCTGCTCTATGGTCCATGACATATGTAAGCCAGGGTCTAGATGTTCAGAAATGTTTGCTAATGTCAATCAAGTATGACCGGACCCCACATGCACAGAGCAGAACACAACTCCAACGGGGCTGTCAAGGCAATGACCAAGGGAAAGCAGATCACCAGGAATATTTTCCAGGTGTCTCTGATTGGGCTCACACCACCAACCTGCCAGACCCTGGCTAACCATTTAACAGTTTAAACCAGCCACAGATACAAAGAGCTCAATGAACTCCCTGAGCATCACAATTTGGCAGGGTTCAGTCTGAAGTCCCATCACTAGTATGCCGGGTTATGATCTTGTCTCTTGCTTGGTCTCCTCCTTTCCGCGCCCAAAGTCTGTGGTTCTCATGAAGACAGGGCTGTTCTCTTTAGAACCAAACCAAATACAACTACTTTCTTCTGATCAATGGTCTTGCCAGTCTAGCTTTTGTGTTTGTTTTTAACCCACCAGATCTACCATGGTCTAGAAAGCCCCACATGATCTAGCCACTGCAGAGTTCTCTGGCATCAATCTATGACTCTGCACTAGAAAATAGAGAAGCAACATCTTGAACAGAAGTTTGCATTTCAGGCAAGATTAAAATCCCCAAGTTGCCTGTGTCTTCAAAAGGTATTTGTGAAATGAGCTATTTAAACACACGCATAAGGGAAAACATTTCACACAGAAAGGAGGAGTGTCCTAGTCACCCAGATGGACAACCTAGTCCATGCAGGTTTTCTTAGTGGATTGGAGTGGCAACAGTGTATGTGGTCTGAGGCACACGAGGGACAGGAAGAGGTTTCTGGGTGCTTCCATTTGTATTGAATATGAGTTCTCTCTTATTATCATGCTCACCATGAGAATTTCAAAGCAAGTTCTATTCTCTATCAGGCCCAAAGGGGGTTTTCATCTCACTGGCTTGGCCATGCACCTCAACAAAGCACATTAAAGAGAGAAATTCCAGTGTCCGTCATTAATATTTAACATGATGGAGAAGTCCATGTTCCTGACAAGGTGGCTGCTCACCCTTCCAATGGAAAAGGAGACCCGTTCTTCTCATCCTGAGCTTGCAATTTGAAGCTCAGCACAGAGAGGTTTCCCCTGAAGAAACGGTGATTAAACAAACATGGAATGAATGTTCTCACTGCGAGTTCCTGCTTAGATGATTCTTCCTGCCTTGTACTTCTCCAGCAAAGGGATATATATATACTCAAATATATACATATATATATATATATTTACTCAAATATATATATATATATATATATATATACTCAAATATAAGCCGAGTTTTTTTCAACACATTTTTTTTTAGTTTAATGGCTATTGATTACTTGTATTTTTCTTTTTTTAAAAAACATTTTATTAGGGGCTCATACAACTCTTATCACAATCCATACATATACATACATCAATTGTATAAAGCATATCTGTACATTCTTTGCCCTAATCATTTTTAATCAACACATTTTAATGCAGTTTTTGTGGTAAAATTAGGTGCCACGGCTGATTTTCAGGTCAGCTTAAACTTGAGCATACATGGTACTAATATCCAAAGCTTGTTTTCAAGAGTATAAATTGCATGAGATATCCTATAAGAAAAGAAATGTGATCATGGTCCAGCATTTGCAAAATACATGACGCATTTACCTCTTCAGAATGAAGACACATGCACTGAAAAGTCTCCGAGGGTGTCTGCAATGAAGAATTGTTCTGAACTTTGTACAGCACAGCATTCCAGGCCTGCTTGAACATGGGACTCTGTTCCCTGTGGACAGGTCCTGATGGACAATGGCGGTGATAACCAGGCAGCCCAAGTGAAGGATCCGAGAGTGGGATGGAAAGATAAAAATATTCATAACTCCTTCTATGTGTCTTCTTCTCAATTAAAAATATTCATTTTTAACCAGTACCATGCTTAAAAGACCATCCAGTGTACAGCAATGCCAAATGAAAATGATTCTGTCCTTATCTTCAGAAAATACAATTGAAAGAGTTGAAAGAGACTCAAAGAAGCTTCATAGTGCACCTGGTCATTAATCTAAAAAAGAGTACATGATAGGGATTTATCAAAAAGTATCATTTACTCTTTATCCTCCATTTATTATGGTCTTATCTATGACACTGTGTAGACATGATATATGCATATAGAGACATTGCACAGATACTCAGAGAACTATGGTAAATGTGCTCCTTAGAGGCAAGGATGATGAGACATTGTCTCACCTACTTGGGAGAAGTTGTCAGGAGAGATTAATCCCTATAGGTCATCAGACTTGTTAAAGGAGAGGTCAGTGAAAGAGAAGAAGGACTTTAAGGAGACGGGTTGACACAGTGGATACAGCAATGGGCTGAAGCAGAGGAACAGTTGTGAAGACGATGCAGAACCTGGTACTGCATTGCTCTGTTGAGTTAGTGTCGCAATGGGATGGGGCCAAATAGATAGCCCCTACCATCATATAACATACACATGCCAATGCAGGGACATCAGAAGAAGCTCTTGATTTAAATGTTCTTGGTTCAACACTGTTTGTTTCTCATGACCATTGGGTTGGCACCAACTCATGACAACCCCATATACAATGCAATGCAGTAGTATGGGGTCCGGGGCCTTCTCCATTACTGTGGGCAAGTCCATAGTTGTGGCTTGGGTATATTTTCAGCACCTTCCAACCTAGAATTGCTGTTTTATGTCAACTTCTAACTTCTAGTGACCCTATGCACCATAGAAGGAATCCCTATCTAACTCTGCAACACCCTTAAAATTGCCATTTTTCAATCTATTGATGTAGGCATTGCGTGCATCGATCTCCTTCAGGGCATTTACTCACTTCCCCTCTACTTCAGCACGCACAATGTCTTTCTCAAGGGATCAGGCCTCTCTTGATCACATGCTCAAATTACATGCGACAAAGTCTCACCATTGTCACGTCTTAGGGAAATCTGGCTGTACTTCTTCCAAGACAGATTTGTTCGTTCTCCTGGAAGTTGATGGTGCTTTCAATATTCTTTGCCAGCATCAGAAATCACCTGCATCTCTTCTCCTCTGGGCTTCCCTGTTCGTCATCCAGCCTTCACATGAATATGAGGCAACTTAAAATACCATGACTTGATCAGGTGACTCCAATCCTCAAAATGACATGTTTGCTCATTAATGCTATTAAGAGGCCTTTTGTCACAGATTTGTACAATTAATAGGGTTTTCATTGGCCTATTTGCAGAAGTAGATTTGAGGCCTAACCTCCTAGTCTGTCTTAGTTTAGAAGCTCTGCTGGAACCTGTCCAAGAGGCTGATTTGAGTGGTATTTTAAGTACCATTGGTTTGCTTATAATATCCTGTCATGACAGTAAAACAAACTGATAGGCATGAGATGTTGATCTATCAGAAGATGACCTAAATTAAGTTGTTCATAATTAATAATATTTTATTTAAATTTTCTGCCCCTTCCAGTAATACCCCACTTTCAATTACTCCTGAACTACAGTG
Organism: Tenrec ecaudatus; assembly: GCF_050624435.1. Classification (NCBI taxonomy): domain Eukaryota; kingdom Metazoa; phylum Chordata; class Mammalia; order Afrosoricida; family Tenrecidae; genus Tenrec; species Tenrec ecaudatus. The sequence continues at coordinate 29,354,423 of NC_134533.1, read as the reverse complement.
TACACTTGACAAATAAACATGGAAAACAAAAATTTCTTCAAAGCCCTAGTTTTCAAATACTGTTGCAGGAAAGTGAATTGATAGTACACCGAGTTCATATGTGTGGATGTGTGGACATGTGCAGCTATATGCACACATACAGGAGATTCAGGCAGTGTACTGAATCTCTAAGGTGCAAATACCCAAATGACACTGGAACATATTCCTAAAGAGTAGAGAATACTAAACGTGTTAAATCTTCAAATGCCAAGTCTATCAGGGATTGGAGAGCTAACTTCTTGGTCCATTTTTTTAAACAAAAGTTCCACATACTGATCCTACTTCACAGATTTCATTCCTTCCTCTTGAAATGGATTTCTACAAAGCAATTAAGTACAGCCAGTACATGTATGCAGATTTTACGAATAATTTGAAATGCTTCTGTTGGTAACAGTTATTTTAAAATGTGCTGTGTCAGCCTCGGTAGACTAGAGAAACAAATTCATAAACATGCATAATGGAGAGGTTTATATATAAGAGGAACTGACCATGGAGAGACATCCCAACCCAGTCCAATCCAAGGCCATAAGTCTGATATTAGCCCACATATCTGACACCAATCTATAAAGTTCTTTTCAGACTCACAAAACACATGCAATGAAGCCAAATGCAGGAGGATCACAAGCCAGTGGGTAGAAAATCTTTGGGTCCAGTGGCATTGTTAGCATCTCAGTGCTGGCAGGGGGCTCTCTATGGCTTTTCCAGCTTTAGAGGTCTGGTTGCATCCATGTGGCTTGTCTTCTGCAATGTCTCCCAGAAAGTAGCAGAGAGAGAGAGAGAGGTGTCTTCAGCCTCCAAGGAGGAAGTCCCAGATTTCCAAGAATTCTCAGGAGAAGGCCATGGCCACACAGAAGTCTCATTGGCTACCTCCACATTGACAGCCTAGACTCCACCCCTACACTCTTAATCCTTAAATTGACACCAGATTAGGTGACTGCCACACATGCTGAACATAGTTTCATCAGACAGCAAGTGAAACTCATATCTTAGAAAGGTTTGTGTAATGAGGTTTCAATTATTTTATTGATTTTTATGTTGATACTACACTTGATCTTAGCCAAAAGGCCGAGAAGCGATTGATTTTTATGTTGATGGTATGTTCCAAGATTTTATGTGTGAGTTAAAATTTTATTTCCATCATGCTAATTTTTGGGGGAATTGTTTACAAATGAGTGAAATGAAGCCGGCGAGTGCATAGTCTTTTCTCCAAGGTGTAAGAGTAATCAAGACGTTTTGATTGTAGGTGATTTGGCCATGTTATTTCAACTGAATGATAACTATTTATCTACATGTGTACCTTTGTCATTCCATGAGAGTTTCAAAGAAAATCATTCTAAACCAAGACTAGAATGAACTTCATATTCCCTGGTATAGGCTCCCTAAATATTGAGAGATTTCTGGGAAGTGAGTATATCAAGCATTCAAGTGTTATCTTCTTGCTCTGTTGAGGTGAATATTTTATAGAAAAATCTCACTAACATTGAGTCAATTTTAACTTACAGAAACTTAATATATCTGGGTAGAACTGCCCTGTGAGTTTCTGAGATGTAATGCTTTACAGGAATGGAAAGCCTCAGCTTAACCTGAGTTGCTGGCTGGTGGTTTCCAACTGCTCACCTTGTCATTAGCAGTCCAACTGGTAACATCTACATCACCAGGGAATGCTTTTCTGGTGTCTTCTAGTAACACAATTTTGAAACTGCTCCTTTCCAGACACAGCACTCAATTTAAGGTAGTCAGGAATAGCAGATGCTGAAATACAGAGTGATTCTCATTTTACAACATCCTGAAATAGGTAGGGTGTTCTGCATAACCGAGTCAGGGTTGTATTGTATATCAGACACTTAATAGAATTGTGCCTTCCCCACTACTTCCATCTAAGAAAAACACAGACTTCTGAAGATTAGGGCAGGAGGGGCTGAATAAAATGGGGAAAGATGGAGTGAACCTCTCAGTAGAACAATGGTAAATCCCTTTCTTTCTGAGTCCTTGGAGATCGCTGAACTTGACCTTTGCTTCTCTATTGACTCCTAGTTCTTTTACTCTCTGAAGGTTGGACACGAATGGAAGAATACATGGAATGTAAAGGCTAGCACCTTTATTCTCCAAAATACCTTCATTCTATGACAAAGGAACTGTGTATTTTAAGAGAGATTTCGGGGGGAGGTGGATATGGTGGAAGCTGCAGTGAAAAACTCAGGTTTAATGTCTTTCTGCATTGACTGAAACCTGTCAAAAACGTAAAAAGGCAAAAATGAGGGAAAGGGTTTAGAAATGAAGATTGGGTCATTTATCTTCACCATATAATTATCTTTATCTTTCTGACTAATAATTTGGTTTCAGAAAAATGGAGGTTGGGGGGAAAGATGCAGGTAGAAAATAAATGTACCCTGTTCTTCACAGAACCATTATGGGGAGAAATGTCAGTCTAAATTATATCCCATGAAATGTACTCAGTGAAATGGATCCTAAGAAATGTGCATTTGTAGATAGATGTTTTGTTTTGCAAGACATGTCAGAATTTCCCATATGTATAATTTCAAGATTTTTACGCTGAGTGATCCTAATCTATCTTAACAGTGAATTAAGATACTCTTTATACTGATAATTCTTCCTAAATTTTTATTTATCAAAATAACTTCCCCAGGGGCAGTCAAATGGGATCATTTGTACTGATTGTGTATCTTTGGTTCTTCCAAGGGAAGGGAGCTTTAGGCATATTGCCCCTCCTTCATGGTGGTGGTAGTAATTAAAGACAGAAATGCCACATACGATCTTTCCAAAAATTTTCCATTAAATTGAACCATATGAGAATATGAAACAGCCTTTTTTAAAACAGATTAAATTTTGGTAATTTCATATGGTTCAAACTATAAATAAAATAAGCTGAGAGAGAAATAGAGGGCAAATTCGAATTTTAAAACTCATTGCCCATCACCTTAAACTAATTTGAAAAGCGTAATGAGAATTTAGAATTTATAAAATGTATCCTAATTAATATGTAGTAAACTAAATTGCCTTGATAAAATAGAGGGGAAGAAAAAGGAGGAGGCCGTCAACAAGATGGATTGACATAGTCTTTGCAACAGTGGGTTGAAAGAACAACTGTGAGGATGGGCAGGACCAGGCTGTGTCCCTTTCTGTTGCACGTAGGTTCGCTGGGAGTAGGAGCCAACTCCATAGTTTCAAACAAGAACAGCAGTTGGAAGAACACATTCAAGTAATTTAACAGCTAGATATAATAATATCAACACCAAGTTGGCTTTCCCTCCTGAAGAAAGATACAAGTCAATGATCATGAATGACTTTGTTGCTTCACTCTATTACTTTGCAAAACAGAGTTCAGTATTTAAAAGCACTTCTAATACTAGGTGGGAATTCTGTGGCCGTTAACTTCAATTGCACTCCACTCTCTTTCAGCAATTCAAGAAGGGGTAATCCATCCCATAATGGGAAAACCCCTAAAGGAAAATTTAGCATTATGAACCATCACTGTGGATGACCTCAAGCTTCTTTACTGTTTTCATTCCAAAATCTTGATTTTCTATCTACTGATAGGTCCTACCATGCATTTGTTAGAATTATCAAAAGGAGCCTCTTCCGGAGCACAAGATTAATCCTAAGACATTCCTTTCTACCCAGGATATTACAGCTCAGAGCAAAGACTGCTGTTCTGGGAGACCCAAGCACCATGATATATAAGTCACAAGGTGGTCTTCTGTTTTCTGATTCTGATGTGACAGTAATGGTAGTTGCGGGTGTGATTGACTACAGCACACAGACCCCTGAGGATCACAGACAAAATGTTGCTACCTGAAATGGATTTCAGGATCGTAGCAACATGGCAAGCAACCGCAGTATGAAGCTTCCAGATTAGTGGTGGTATTTCTGATTAGTGGTGGTCTTTTCTGATTAGTGGTGGTCTTTCTGATTAGTGGTGGTCTTTCTGATTAGAGGTGGTCTTTCTGATTAGTGGTGGTCTTTCTGATTAGTGCTGGTCGTTTCTGATTAGTGGTGGTCTTTTCTGATTAGTGGTGGTCTTTTCTGATTAGTGGTGGTCTTTCTGATTAGTGGTGGTCTTTTCTGATTAGTGGTGGTCTTTCTGATTAGTGGTGGTCTTTCTGATTAGTGTGGTCTTTCAGAATCCCCACACTCTGCAAGTGAGTTGACTTCCACTGAAGGCAGCTCCATAGGGCTTTTGAGAACATGAGTTTTCACAGGAACAAACAGCCTTGTCTTTCTCCCTCAGAGAAGGTAGGAGGCTTGCACCATTGTCCTTGAAGTTTACAATGTAGTGCTTAACACACTGTTTCCCAAGTCCCCTTTGTTTCCGACAAACTGCTAACAAAGAACTATGTCACCAGGAATCACTAGTTTGAATAGCAAACATAGAATATGAAATCTCACTTTAAGTATAAAATAGAGCACGGTGAAGAATCCCATCTTTTTAAGAACTGAAAATGATATACATTCTGTCCTTCAAAAATTTTAAGTAAAATGAAAAACATAGGTATTTTCCTCTTGATTTAAACTCATGTAAGGGCTAAATCTCATGAATAGATCTGCTTTGGGGAAGGAAGGCTGATTGGATGTGCATATCCTATCTGTGACTACTACCTTCTTGATCTCCCTGCTCTGGAGTGCTTGTCTATATCGTTAGTGGCCCATGAAACCACTGTGGGAGACTCGATGCTATATTATATAAGCATTTCAAACAGCTCAGCAAACATTTTAGGAGTCTCGTTCAAACAGTTAAACGATCACCTGCTAAGCGAAGGTTTGGAAGATAGATTCCCCCCAATGTCACCACAGAAGAAAAGCCTGGCAATCTACTTAGGAAAATCAGCCATTCAACAGCCTTGGAAGGAGAATTGTGTTTGGACACATTCGAAAGTCAAATCAATGGACAATCCAAATATACATGTATTTAATATATATTAAAAATGTATATAGCTAGCAAAAACATGATTTTTGGATGTTTTCTTTATGATGAGACTAAAATTTAGGGAAAAGATCAGTGAAAGGAAATGAATTAATTAGCTACAGTGAATCATGATAGGACTCCTGGTAGCATTATGCTGCTAATGGCAACGTAAGCCTTTCAAAGCCACCAGCCAATCTGTGGAAGAAAACAAGCCTTTCCACTCCCTTAAAGAGTTGCCTCTTAGAAACCCACATGGGCAGCTCGACCCTGCCCTGTAGATTCATTATGAGTCAAAATCAACTCCATGGACGCGAGGTGCTCATTTGTTTATTTGCTTCGGTGTTGTTAAGTGAATTATTGGCATAAACATCCTAAAAATGGAATGCTAATGATTGAAACTTGAGAACTAGCCATCAATACTCGAATATAAGCAGATCCTATTATAAGCCAAGATGCCTAATTATTACCTGGGAAACCAGAAAAACTGAATGACTCAAGTATAAGCTTACGGTGAAAAATTCAGAAGCTATTGGTGAGCTTCAATATTTAAAACAAATGAAAATAAAATTACTAAAAATTGAAACATCAGTGGGGTAATGTATTTAAATATTAATTTAAATAAAAAATACAAATAAAAGGACGACAAGTCATTTAACATTAGTAAACCAGCAAAGTAAGTAGAAAATAGGTTCAACAAAAACAATAAGGTATCAACAATACCTTAAGAGTACTATTCCCTGAGCTCAATCAGCAATCAAGTTAAAATGTAAAGACTTAAAAACCTTCAAAACTAGATTCCTCATCATCATCCATATCCCAGTGCAGAGCTTCATCTGGTGTGAGGTCATCATAGATGCTGTCCTCACTGAGATCGCCGTCATCACCATCACTGCTGTCATTTTCATACAAAGCTCAGTCTTCACTGACATCCAAAGCATTACTAATAGTACATTTCTGGAAGCCACGATGCACCATGTCTTCTGGAATGTCTTCCCACACATCTCGAACTCACTTTGCTAGTAACTCTAAGTCAGGCTCATGAGATTTCCTCCTTTTGTTAGTTGGGCTTGACCAGATGACATCCATTCATGCCTCCTCCTTCGCACAAGATCTTTAAAAGGCTTATTCAAAGATACAGTCAGAGGCTACAGTTCAGATGTAAGCCCACCTGGAATAATGGTTAAAGTAACTTTACTAGATTTTGCCAATTTTTTTATGTCATCCTATAGGTGGTCTCTGAACATATCCCAAATAAGTAACAATGGCTTTTTCTTTAAGGCTGCTCCTGATAGTCGGTTCCAAATATCTTCCAGCCATTTTTTTTTGTTCTGTCTTCATCCATCTGGCCTTTAACATGTGCACACACAGTAATTCTTGTTGGGAAATTGCCCTTTTTAGGGAAGGTCTTTCTTTTAAAAATAATGACAGGATGCAGCTTAATTCCATTAGCCAGACATGATAGAACAACTCTAAAGTGTTTCTTTTCATTTCCTATTGTGTTGAGAAAAAAATTTTTTTCTCCTAAACTTGCCACAGTTCTGTTGCTTGGAAGATCAAAAGTCATGGCAGTTTCATCCATATTCCCAATACGGCCAGGTCATAATTATGAATCTTTCTTTGTTTTATAATAAATGAGTTGAATGACATAATTTTTCCTTCAAGGTCTTGTGGCAATTTCTGGGAAATCATTGTTCTTTGTCTCAAACATAGTAGGCCAAACCTATCCATGAAGCGGGTATACCATCCTACTGACACAGCAAATTTGTCAATGCCTGGTGCTTTATATTTGTCATCCTTAGCCATTTGTAGAGCATGTATGCAGATCCCCATGCATGTTACGCAGTAACCACTTTGATGATACTCCATAACCTATTTATGCAATTCACTCTCTAAAGCCCCATAAAAAGACGTTAAACCATGATGAGCTTTTTTAACTTTTGGAAACTGTTCCAAGTCAGCCTTCATTTTCCGCCACTCCCTTACTTGCTTTTCGTCAACACAGAATTCCCTACTTGCAATACTATTATTGTTCTCTTTTGCTCTTGACATAACTTTCATTTTGAAACCAGCCTCATATGACTGGTATTGTTGTTCTGGTTCTAGAGTATCCATTTCTAATAGGATAAAAAAACAAGACCTTGAAAAAGAACTTTCATGGTAATGCCCACCCCACCCCCCACCTCCCACTGAATCACTACCAGTGCTTCTGCGAATTGGAGTCTTCCACGTCATAGGACGGCTCTGATTGGTTAGATGTGAGTAAACAAACATTCAAAGCCCTGCAGTGTCAGAGGGCTTTGAATGAACAGTGGAGAAACAGTAATCACCTGCAAGATAAAGGGCTTTCCTCCCATTACCACAGGGGCGGGGGTGGGGGGTGGGACAGGGAGATGTTACACCTCGCTGTGGTACCACTGACCCATATATAAGCTGAACCCATTTTTCAGCACATTTTTTGTGTTAAAAAACTCTACTTATACATGAGTATATATGGCACTTCAATTTCTTACTTTATACTTTATAAAAGTTGAGCATGTGATTATTGTATTTATTTCATAGACTAAATAAACAAATTCCAGAGAAAGGTGATAAAATTCCATAGGCTTAATGGCTATCTCCACAGCCATCTTTTGAACCTACCTGACTCCAAAGCTTGTGTGCTTTCCCACCATTCATGCTCCCTCTACCCTTTGAGAATCATCCCTGCTATGCCTTTTCTAAAGGGAAATAAAGCCATCCTTAGCTGGGCAGCATCCCTCCATTCTCTGGGATCATCTCAAAGCTGATTAGCATGGACCACACTGAGATGTCCTCTTTCAGACTCCTCCTAAAATTACTGTGTCTCATCACGATTTATGATATTTCTACACAGAGCCCAGACATTTTTAAGAGACTTACTAAGGAAAGGATCTGTCACAATTTTGTATTTAATCACAAAAATAAACAAAGGGGCTTCAAAGAATGCATGAAAACATTCTATTTTAATGTGCACACATTAACCTCCACACTTACTACTAATTGAACCATTTGGGACAATGGAGTTTGAATTGAGCAAGGGTGAGAGTGAACGGGGTGTCATGAAAGAATTCCACAAAGAGGTAGTCCTAAAAATCAGGTTAAACCAAGGGGGGAAGTTAATGAAATTGGGAAAAAACAGGGGAAAATAATCCACCAGAAGGAATGATATGTGTACATGTAAGCAAACAAACAAAATATCTATGATTGGAGAGAGAAGGGGAATTAAAGGAAGACACTGAAGGCTCATATTGCAAAGCAAATTAGAATTTCAAGGCGATTCATGAGGCTACCATAGAGAACATATATGTGAGACACATGTAAAAGCTTCCACAAAGTAGAAGCTACATTTTTCTTTTTAGAAACATCCAATGATACTATTTTGTACTACTACTTTCTATTCAATGTGTGTAAGTCTTATTTATGGCTTAGTGATAGATTTCTTAACAAGATTGATGTTTTTTTTTACCAGAATTCTCCAAAGAGACTTGAAAATCATAGACCCCGGTGGCATTAAGCATTATGTCACTGGGGTCTATGATTTTTCAAATCTCTTTAGAGAATTATGGTAACAGCTAGACATCCCCTCATGGGGAGGAGATGAGCCAGTCAGGGTGCAGGGCAGCAACAATAAAACATACAACATTCCTCTAGTTCCTAAATGCTTCCTCCACCCACTATCATGATCCCAATTCTACCTTACAAATCTAGCTAGACCAGAAGATGTACACTGGTACAGATAAGAACTGAAAACACAGGGAATCCAGGAGAGATGACTCCTTCAGGACCAGTGGTGAAAACGGCGATGCCTGTAGGGTGGAGGGACGGTGGGGTAGAAAAGGTGAACTGATAATAAGGATCTACATATAACCTCCTCCCTGGGGGATGGACAACAGAAAAGTGTGTGAAGGGAGATGTCAGACAGGGCAAGATAAGACAAAATAATAATAATTACTATTATGAATTATGAAGGGTTCAGGAGGGAGTGGGGAGGGAGGGGGAAATGAGGAGCAGATATTAAGGGCTTAAGTGGAGAGCAAATGTTTTAAGTATGATGATAGCAACAAATGTACAAATGTGCTTGACACAATGGATGTATGTACGGATTGTGATAAGAATTGTACAGGCCCCCAGTAAAATGGTTTTTAAAAAGGAAAAGAAAGAATACTTAAAAATTATGATATCACTACTATATAATGTAAATGGCCAAGGTATAAATGAAAAGACTCTACAGATATTTTGGGCTGCTTCAGTACTGAGGAGTAGTCCAGAAAATATAACTATGACTTTACATCAGAAAGCCTGCGTGGACAGCGGACACATCTACCAAGTACAAGAGGATATTCGAGTCCTGGACATGTTGATGTCACCACAACAAATTGTTTCTCTGGGGCACCGGGTCAGGTTTAGAAAAGAGGCAATTCTTAGAGTGGAAGACGAAGTACTATCCAAACCAGAACCCATTCCATCAGCGTCGTCTTCTGGGAGGAGTAACAGACAAGATGTGATGGCGTCCTCCCCCTGCTTTCTCTCTTTCACACATAGCCTATCTTCCATAGGCCACCTTGACTCGAAGGAATTTACCAGAAGGAAATTAACGTAGGGATGGTCACAGTATTTGGCCATGCTTAGTGACGTCTTAACTTTCACCATCCTGCAAATTATCATCTTCTCTATGTCATATAAATATATAAACAATTCTAGCCACTATTTACAACAGAAAATCTAATTCTATAATTTGTCCATTACTGTTTATATGCAAACTATAAAAAATATTCACTTGATTTCATAGTCCAAAATTGTGCACGCATTGCAGTGTGCAGCTACAGTAGATGGCTAATAGAATTTAACTTCCAACTCTATATTCTACTTTGAATCCTGAGTCTGTAACTAAAGTTACTGACTAAACACATTCTTAAGAGTCATTAGGAAAAGAATGGAGCAGCTCTAGTGATTCTTATGCTGTTCTAAGACTATAATTGTATTTTAATGCCAAGTAGGGATTACATAATTCCTCTGTTCTAGGCTATATCCAATCTGCATTACTGGAGGGAAAAAAAAAACTATTCATCAGAAAAAGAAAAGTCTTATGGAAAATAGTTTTCATTAAAAACCCTTTCAGACAAAAAGCATAACATTCAATAGTGCTTACGGTACATTGAGAAACATACACAAATACATACGTACAGCATTCTTTATATTTCCCACATTAACAAATTTCACAGAAAGTTAGGGAATGTAGTTCATCTTAAAGAAAAAGTGAATTTTGTTTAAAATTTTTAAAATTTACATGAAAAGGACCCCCAGCTTATATCAGAATGCAGGCAGTCCATTTCTTGTCAGCTCAGTATATCAAAAATTCTTTGATGACTTGTCTTTCATCCATTTTAAATTGGTGTGCTCAAAAATTACAGATCTTTTCATGGAACTGCAATGTGCTCTCAAGCTTTGTGATTCACCCATAGCTAAAGACACATTTTTAATGGCATGTCGGCATTCGATACAAAAAAGAGAGAGAGAGAAAGAAAAGCAATAAGCTAAATACCAAGCATATAAATAGCGCTGTAACAAGTTATCTGAATGGAAAACTGGAGTGTCTAAAAGTCAGGGAGAACACGGTGCATTCTCTGTCCTTGATGGTACCTCAAAGGCCCTCCTGCCTCTGGTTAGGGCTCACCAGTGCGGCGCATTACTCATGGCAGTGGGAGGTGCCTTTTCAGTCCTGTCTGTAGAGGGGTAAGATGATGTCTTCTTGGGTCTCTCTAAGAAGTTCCATCCCACCCTCCATGCTTAGTAAACATCTGAATAATACAATTACATAGAAGGACACCTCTTCACTTCTCTAGTTTTCCCAGGGTTTCCCCTATTTGGGTCACTTTAAAATGTTGTATTCCTCTCATTCCCTCAGAGAAACCAGGATGGAATAAACCTTCCTCTGTATCTGAGTTTCTGGTGTCCAAAACAGGTATAGGTAGCTTCTTCAGTCTTCCTGGTCTTAATCATGAATTCTACGGCAGATATTTTCTTACAGAATGAAGGGAAAACATGAGAACTCTACTAGGATCAGGGGTCAATTTATCTAACTATAGACCATTGTCAAGTTCTTGAAAGTAATAGAAAACATTCTAAAGTTTTCAGCTCCACGTTTAGATGACTTTTAGCATGCCTAAAGCAATCTAGTACCAAATAGCATCTAAATCTTTGCCTAGCTAATTTTCAACTCTGCTTAGTGATTTGGGGACAGGTCCCTGGAGGACGATCTGTTTGGTAATGGAGAGAGAGTCGATGAAGAAGGAGAGGAAGCATCTCGGCGAGACAGTGGCCACAGCGATGGACTCGGGTAGAGGAACAGTTGCGAGGATGGTGCAGGGTCCCGCAGTGTTTCGTTCTGTTATACATCCCTGCCATCGAGTCGATGCCAATGCATAGTGATCCTACAGAGTCAAGCTAGCACTGCCCTGGTGCGTTTCAGAGACAGTAGCTCTTGATGGAGCAGAACGCCTTGTTTGTCTCCTGAGGAATGCTTATTGGTTTCAAACTGCTAACCTCATGGTTATCTGCATAACCACTGCACCACCAGTTTCCCTTCTCATAGACAAAGGGTGGCTAACAGAGAGACCTGACTGGATGGCTCCTAACAACAATAATCCCAAATGAATCAGCGCTCCTTTTGAGGTCTCAAGACGGTAAGCTCAAGAACCAACTCTTATCTATCATCAGAACTTAAGCTAAACAGATACTTAATACTATAAGCAATCCCCTCCTCCCCCCTGCTAAATTTTACTTCTCTCCAAAAAATCCTCAGCTCATCCAATGATCTAGGAAAAGGAGGTAAATTATGATTCTTACATTCTTTGGGGTCATAGTACTTCTCAAAGAGTAATTTTTATTGGCATCATTTCACTTTGTTGGATAAAAATGAAATGTGGGCGGCCATAGGGTCTTTCCTGAGAAAGAATAAGGGCAAAGGGAGTGTCTAACAGAGGAGCAGGGAAACTGCCGCCACAGAAGGAACACTGATGTGAGATCCAGGGCTGTCTCAAAGAGCGAGGGGAAAGTTTTATTTCACAGAGAGGATACACAAGACTAGGGGAAGAAAGAAAAACAGGCGTGGGAATGTGAAATGGAAAAGGGACATAATCGGTAGATGCCAATCAGAATGCTTTACATGAGGACAGTGTATTTATTCTTCACGAAGTGGAATGTAGGCTCAGGATAGAGGAGGGGTCAAAGTTCAGGAACTCAGAAAAAGCAGGTGAGCAGCTGGACTCCAGTTTGGTTCACCAGCATTATGATTCTGGTGGGTTAGTAGTGGCAAGAAACTGTTTCTCATTTGTGAAGCAGGAATGGGAATCTGGGCAGTCTGCATCTGGCTTGGCGGCAGTAAGGGAAGGATGGCTGTGATATGGGGAATGCGGTGATTTAACAGGTTGAAAAGCAAGGACGTTTCTTTGAGCACTAAGGTGTGCCTCAACCATGGCATTTTCACTTGCTTCCTCTGCATGTGAAAGGTGGACATTACATAAGGAAGACTGAAGAAGAATGGATGTATTTGAATTAAGATGCTGGCAATGAATACAGAAAGTACCATGTGCTGGCAAATGAACTAACAGACATACTTTGGAAAACATGCAACCAGAACCAAGGAAGGGGGTACTTGGACATCTAAGGTTTTGGGCATCACTCCCTCAAGAAGACGTCATGTTTGGCAAAGTAGCAGGGCAACAAATAAGCCGATTCTCAACAAAATGAATCGATACAGTGGTTGCGTCAATGGGCTCAAACAAGAAGACATATGAGAACGGAGCAGGACGGGATGATGTTTCACTCTGTTGTACATAGAGCGGCTATGAATTGGGTCTCTATGTACCTAACAACAAGTTTTTAGCAGTCAGCCAATTTCCTAAACACAAATATTGAGTAGTTTCATTACCCATTGCTCTATTCAAGTGTCACTAGGTTCAGGAAAAATTCAACACCATCAGTTAATGTATTGATTTCCCATTCCCTCTTATCCAACAATATTAGTTTGTAACTTTATCAATAGCTACACTATACTATTTTCCATGGGATTGGCTGAACAGTACTGACCATGGTTTTAGTCAGTCAATGGGATTACTTCAATAAGTCATAATCATGAAGTAAAATAAGTGAACACAATTAGTTAGAATGTACTTCATAAAAGGTTTATAAGGTTTTATGAGACATTGATGGTTCAGTTAAAAAAAATGCCTTCCAAGTAGGAATCTGGGTTCAAAGGACAGACGATGTGCAGCCCATGAGCAACCATGTCTCATCTATCAGGGAAGGCTTGCTGATTTCTGTTTGCAGGTTTCAGCAAAACTTCTAGTCTGAAGCAATCTAGGAAGGAAAATCTAGTGATTTTCTTCTAAAAGCAGGTCAAGTAAAACCCTATGGATCCCAGACGAATCTAAAGTTGACCATGACGTTGACACAGGGCCAGGCAACATTTTCTGCAGTGTTCACAGAATCACCATGAGTTGGGGGACCTGCTCCCCAGCAGCTCACAAACACAATGTCACAAAATACATGCAATTATTTTCCCCTTGAATAAAAACCAGTGATGCTGAAGGAAGAAGTTCAAGCGGCTCTGAAATCATGGACCCAAAACAAGGCTCCAGGAATTGATGGGATACAAATGGAAATGGTTCAACACACTATGGAAGTCCGGGAAGCACTAATTTGTCTATGACAGGCAACTTGAAAGACAGCTACTTGGCCAACTGATGGGAAGAGATCCATTTTTGTGCCCATTTCAAAGAAAGGTGACCCAACAGAATGGTCAAATTATACAACAATATCACTGATATCCCATGAAATTAGAATTTTACTAAATATTATACAATGGCTGCAGCAGTACATGCAGAAGGAGCTGCAGAGGTTCAGGTTGGATTCAGAATAGGGCATGGGACAAAGGACCATTGGTGATGTCAGATGGATCTTGGCTCAAAGCAGAAAATACCAGAAAGATGTTTACTTGTGTTTTCTTGATTATGCCAAGGCATTCGATTATGTGGATCTTAACAAACTACGGATAACATTGAAAACAATGGAAATTTCAGAACCCTTCATAGTGTTCCATCAGAACTTGTACCTGGATCAAGTAACAGCGATGGGACAAGTTCAAGGGAACAAACAGTACATGGTTTAAAATCAAGCACATGGCAGGTTTGTATTTGCTTGCTATACTTAGTAAATCTGTAGGTTGAGCAATCAGAGAAGCTGGCTTATGGGAGAGAGAATGTGGCATCAGAATTCGAGGATGGCTTATTAACCATCTGTGAGAGACAGATAACACAACTTTGCTTGATGAAATGAAGGCAGACTTGAAGCACTTGCAAATGAAGATCAAAGATTCCAGCCTTCAGTATGGATTACGTTTCAATTTAAAGAAGACGCAAATCCTCACCACTGGACCAAAAGCTAACATCATGATAAATGGAGAAACAGTTGACCATGTCAAGGATTGCATCTTGGTTGGTCCACAATCAAAGCTCATTGTAGAAGCCATTAAGAAATCAAGAGAAGAGTTTCTGCACAAGACCTCTTTAGAGTATTGAAAAGCAAGGATGTGGCTTTGAGTACTAGGGTGTACTTGACTCAAACCAGGGGATTTTCAATCGCCTAATATGTATGTGAGAGTTGGATAGGAATGTGTGATACAATTGATGTATGCATTGTTATAAGAATTCTATGCGCCCCCAATTAAATGATTTATAATAAAAATTAATAATAAAGTTGGACATTGACTAAAGATGATCAATTAAGAATAGATGCATTTGAATTGTGGTACAGGCCAACAACATTGAACGCTACCATCTCGTTACTTATCTGGCATCCATACATCCAGCCATTACCCATTGAAGTTAAATAGAGTTTATACGTCTTGATGCAAAACAAACAAAAACAGGATAGGGGAAGGGTTGGCTTAAAATCATATATCAAAAAAGAGCAGGAAAATAAAACATGCATAAAATATGCACAGAAGAATACACTTGAGACTATGATAGATTGCCAAATGTAATAAGAAAATTCAGGTACAACTGAACTGGCTGATAAAGCCAGTTACCAGAGGGAGAATAGCCCATGACAAAATTTATAACTTGCTTTCCCCTTAAAATGTTTAAAACGATAAATTAGGATCTGTTTTTCAGAATTGTTCTGGATAATGTGTCTCAGTCTAATTAAAGCTGGTTTGCTGCCCCTGACTTTCTCACAGTGAGACAAGAGTAAAAATTTTCTAGTTAAATGAAATCCCCAAATGGAAATTAACCACAACTATATATTTATTCCCTGAGATGTGGATGGTATTTTAAGTGGATCTAACATGGTTTTGTCACATAATGAAGTGTGTATGTGTGTGTATGAGTGAGAGAGAGAGAGAGAGAGAGAGAGAGAGAGAGAGAGTTAGATGCATGCACTACTTTCACGTTTATTTGTGTACTGCTAGTGTTTCATTTTTCTTTTCTGAAGAACAAATAAATATGAAATGGCATTTTATAAGCCTTTAGAAAAGTGTGTTCAAAGCAGCAGGACCTGGATCCTGAGTTTTCACCAGCTTCCCTGGTTCCTTGCATTCAATTTCTCAAATGTATCCAGGGAAAACCTGCTTCCACACCATCACAGTATCTTAGACATTGGGCAGCCAATGTTCTCTCAGGAGCTAGTTTTAAATAGAACAATGCATAGTTTAATACCAGTGCCACTGCCTAATGATACCTAGTGATGGATGATGTCATTCGTTAAAGAAAAATACTTTGGTTCAGTGATCAGGCAAAACTAAATTTGTATCTGAGCAGTGCTACTTACAAATCATATGACATAGAGACCTATTTGACTGCGTCCGTTGATCTCTTTCTTTCTTTTTTCTTTCTTTCTCTCTTTCTTTCTTTCTCTCTCTCTTTCTTTCTTTCCTCACTTTGAAATGGGAATAAAAATAGAACCTGGCTTATGAATTTCAAGGTAGGACAGTATAATGAATGTGATAATGATATTGTTGTTGTTATGTGCAGTTGATGATAACTGGTTTGTAAAAAGCACTTAATAAAACTATCTTTTTGTTTGTCTGCTTTCTTGGCATTTATGGTTTTTAAACAGCTTCTAGAAGTCAGGTTGCCTACTTTTCTGCCAGTAAACTACATAGATTTTATACATACACACACACACGCACACACAGAGAGCTGTAGATATATATTAACATGTGATCATTACATCTTTGTGTATATATTATATATAGTGTATATTTCTATACCCCCTCTTTCCATTGAGTGACTTCCAACCCACAGTGGCCCTATAGGATAGAGACGAACTGCTCCGTAGGTTTCTTAGGTTGCATACAGCCACAGCTTTCTCCAGGGTGGCTTAGGGTTTGGACGCTGACCTTTCCATGAGCATCCAAGTACTTAATCACTGTGCATCCAAGGCTCCTAAGAGAATATTCAATTATGCTAAATTAGGGCCACTACACAAAATGAATTATTCTTGCTTGTCCAGCCTAACCAGCTGACAGTTGGTTACTAATTTTAATTCCAGACAAAGAAGACCAAATATGGAAAGACAATCTCCTTTGAGCGAGTGAGATAATGCCACCAAACACAAACATAACATCTTCGGGAAAGTTGTGTCCCACTACCATGGGTAATTCAAAATCCCCATAAAATAATAATCTGACAAAATTTTACATTTTGAAATAAATTTTAAATAAATGTATCTCCCATATAATGCTTTTTAGCTTACCAGCCATGTGACTTCAAAATAACTACTTAAAGGGAACGGGGGAGAAATTACTTAAATTAAATTGAATAAGGGTCATGTTTATTTAGATGACAAAGCAAATAGGGATTGAGCGACCTGCATGAGTTGGCTTGTTTGTTTCTTAGAAAACAATTAGCAATAGGCACAATTGGAATTTGAACCCAGTATTTTCAATAGCCTCCTGTCTTTCTCCAACCTCACTACACTATTTCTAGAATCATCCACTGACATCGAGAGAGCTTTCGTGGGAAGTCATTGGTGCTCAAGGTTTCACTAACCAGCACAGAACAAAGTCAGAGCTCTCATCAGGCTACTGACTACAAGTAGGTTGTCTGCTCCCATAGAGGTTTATAGTCTCAAAACCCCTATAAATGACTCGAAGTTATAATTGACTCAATGGTAACCCCAGCCACACCTGCTCCTGCTCCTTCTTCTTTGGTTTATTCCTAAACAATGCTCCCCATCTTTAGAACATCAATGGCTGCTCTCTCAGACATGATTGGTAGACCTTTCTTCTAAGTAAACTCAAATCATCAGCTTCTTGGTCTACAGCAGAGCATGGTTACTTCCAGGCCTTCATGTCAGGCCTGCAAAAGGCAATGTTTGAGAAGACAGGATTAGTCAATGAAGTTGTGTTTCTAAGGAAACTTCCCAGATGATTCCAACACAGACAGTCAAGCAATCTGGGAACTCCAGCTATATTAATGGTAGAGTCTAGGCTTTGAACAAGACTCATTGAAATTCAAATCGCACATTAGTATTACAACTCACTTATAAAGCTGAGCTTCACATAAAAAGAACAATTTTGTGTGAATGTATATATATGCACGTTTATATAGATATTTAAATACAAATATGCGCATAGTACACACACACACCTAGTGGCACAATTGTAAGACATTCTGAAGATAACTGACAGGCTGGCTGTTCGAATGCCCTGGTGGCTCCACAGGAAAAAGAGGTTGGTGTTGGAATCCTGTAACGTCCAGTGCTCCAGGCCCGTAACGTCCAGTGCTCCAGACCCGTAACGTCCAGTGCCCCAGGCCTGTAATGTCTAGTGCTCTAGACCTATAACGTCCAGTGCTCCAGTCCTGTAATGCCCATGGCTCTAAGCCCATAACATCCAGTGCTCCAGGCCTGTAACATCCAGTGCTCCAGGCCCGTAATGTCCAGTGCTCCAGGCCCGTAACGTCCAGTGCTCCAGGCCTGTAATGTCTAGTGCTCAGTTCTATAACATCTGATGCTCCAGGCCTGTAAAGTCCAATGCTCCAGGCATGTAACGTCCAGTGCTCCAGTCCTGTAATGCCCAGTGCTCTAGGCCTGTAACATCCAGTGTTCCAGTCCCATAAGCCAAGGAAAGCCTGCGACGTGCATTCTGCTCTGCGGGGTCACCGTTAGTCATTATCCACTCCACAGCACGCAACAAAAACAATCAGGTGAATGTATAGACATACATATTTATGTTAGTGTATAGCACCTTAGAGATTCCTTCCCCTGCTTTTGAGTGGTAACTCTGTTGATTTGGGGTAAGGTCTCTCTAAAATCTGCTGTACCCATTTACTCACTGCAACCTGGCTTCTATTCAGTCCCAGAGACTTGGCCACAGTGGTTTCAAAGAGCATGTAACTGCCTCCCTGCCATACGGATTCCAAGTTACTCTGGCTATCAGGTTCACATTTGCCTACTGATTTATGATCCTTCTTTCCAAAGGTCATCAGCCCAGGAAGAAAATTATCCACGGAAATCCCAAAAGAACCTTCAGATTCCTACCCAAGCCAAGATTTCCTCCAATAGTAATCCTTTTGCCTTCGATTGCAGCCAAAAATGTTGCAAATAGTTTTACAAAATGCTTGGGAAATTACTTTTTATGTCATGAGCCAAAACCTCATATTGAGTTAACATTTCATCTATTTTTCATAGAAATTCTCAAGCTACTCGGGTCCCAGGCCTTAAATCATAGACAATAGCTAAGCACCGATCACAGTAAGTTTCTTCTCCTTTGTTTCAGACAGTTGAAAGCCAGAATCAGCCTGACATTCCTACATGGCAATAAATTGCCAACCAAACGCAATGAGATTCAACCCATTATTCTTCTTGTCACTCTTTCCTGAACAATCAAAGTCCAATCTGTTCGCCTTTCAGCTCCTGCTAAAACCCTCTTTGTCCTCGCTACCCCCCGCCCCTGCCATCCCTCTCACCTCCATTTGAGCTCAACAGAACACCTGTTTGGAGAAAAACCCATTAGCCAGGCATCCAGCATCTCCCCTAACAAATCCTTACCAGGGACATGAGATCAATAGCAGAATAACTGAATCCTTATCAACCGGACCTAATTTGGTGATGGTGTTTTCTCTAAATTTGATGAGTTTGAGGTTCTAAGTAACACCTTGGAAATGCTATTTTTAGCTGAGGCTCTAAACCCAATCTACTGAGACGAATCGTTAGCCAGCTTTGGCCTGCCGTCCATCACGGAGGGCTGTGCCAGTCAAGCATGAATGCACTCTTGCACCCTAAGGTCAGAGAGATTTATTAAAAATTCATTAGGGGGCCACGAAAGGGGAAAGAGAGAAGGCGCTTCTTAAAAACTATTTCACATGTTGAGGTTGGTTCATGAAGTTTCACAGCACTTTCAAGCTTTAGAAACAATCTTCTGCCTATCATGTCTTGCTGCAGGCCATCCCGCTGCATTTCTGAACAGCTATCATAAGTAGCTCTATGTAGGCAGACCTGTTATGCTTGAGGTTCTACTTCTCGAAGGAAAGAAGGAAGGTTCTCCTTAAAAAACACCTGCTCTTCTCTGCGCCCACGTACCGTTTTCTACAAAAGTAACTTCTAGGTAAAATACCCTCTCACAGAACATTTGGTGATTTTGTTCAAGAGACAGTATTTGAGACCCAATCACACTCTAAACAACAGCCGTGGTGCTGGGGTTGGGGTGGGTATCTTTATTCATTGGTTTTTATTTAGGAAGCAGGTAAATAACACAAACGATCAAATTGAGTAGGTTGTTGCAATTTTACAGTTTTATGCAAGGTATTACAGAAGTTCAGCAGAATAATGATTAACTCAATTTGGTTGTGGGAGAGAATTAAAATGGAAAGGTATCAGAAGAGACAGCAGCTAAGATTAGGGTTGATTCAGCACCACATACAGTTAGAGTACGGACAGGGATGGGAACATGAAGATGACAAGATGACTTCGGGGTTTGGGCTGGATGTGTAAGCCCACCAGTCTTGAGTACTGTTTGAGAACTGAGAGTGGTGGAAGCTGCAGTGGAAGAGGCTGCAGCAATCAGAGTCATGGAGGAGCAGAACATTGATAGAAGGAAGTTAGAGTTTATCCTAGAGATGGTGAGCACTTCCCGCAGAGTTCAAGGAAAGAGACATAAGCCCGTGAGTATTTGACATCGTCCACGCCTCTGACATGGAGGATGAGTTTGAGAGAGGAGGAGGACGCGCTGCATGGAGATGAAAAAAGTCAACTCATACTTTAGGTTAAAGCTGATGAAGACTTTACCTCCCGAGAGAGATGCTAACATAGAGAAAACAAGCTTTGAATTATTCAATAGATGATTTGTTTGTTTGCTTTTTCCACTTCACTAAAGTAAGTCATCTCTATGAGTCACAAAAATGGAACAGCATTTCTTTAGACATACTACATACATTGATATAGAACACTTTTTGTATCGTATGTCTATATAAGTAAGACTACTTAAGAACGAACAACCATTTAAATTATAAGGTAAGACTAAATGTTTTTTTTGATCAGTATTTCTATTGCTGTACCTTTTCTTAGTTAACTTGCCATAGATGAGATGGAGAATGTCCAATTTCACTGCTCATTTACTAAAATGGGGGTGCTCTTAGCACTGCTAAAATGTTCACTGCCCGAAAAGATGTTGTTGCTTTCTCTTCTGGATAAAAATAAATAAACACAATTAGAAGTACGAATATAATACAAGCCACTGAAATATATTTTGCTTCTCAAAATACTCTCAGCCTCCTTGATATATTAAATTTACCTTATCTGCCACCATCGACTTATTTCAAGCCCTGAAATCTGGGCAGGGATCATGTCATATTAACAGTCACTCGTGGGAGCTGTTGCTGATAAAATGTCCAAGACAATTTATTACATTTGATCCAGCAGCTGGGCTATTTTGGAAACTTCCTCTTAGACACAGAAAAAGATAGATTTAGGCACAAAATAAAGCTTCTCAAATCCTCCGGTATTGTGCTTATGATTTCTCTTGGAATGAGAAACCAGGTTTCAACACACAGAAGAACTCTGATCCTCATTCCCTTTAACATATGGTGATCACAGGCATGTTTTGAAATTCTGCAGTAAAATTCATGGGGTTAGGTGCATGGAAACCTACCTTCCATCTCAATTCTGGGACAGTCATTTGGAGATTGCTTTGAAGAAGAAAATCCAGACAGAATACGGTTCACACTCTATCCCCAGCCATACAAACCTCCTAAAGTTTGAGATGGCTGTGGAAATTTTCAAGCACGGTGGCTTGTAAAACTGACTTGTCTTCAAAATATCTTTTCTAAACTAAAGAAATACAAATAGCTACAAATATTTATGGGGAATATTAAACCAAAAACCTATCAAAGTATCGCTGAGTACCTATGCACAAGTCCCAGCAAAGACTGTTAGGTCAAACAGAGAATCTTATAACACATTCACATAATTAAGTCCTCCTGCAAACCTTTCCAAGAAAAGAGAGAGAATTTGACAAGAGTCTGCATGCCTTAGTGGCAGGGGTTGAATGTGATATATTCCGTTCATATAAAGAGAAGAGGTAGCCAACTAACAGTGAATGAAAAAGATATTTATTGAGGTCCTGATGTAAATGTTATGTTATCTCCTTGCCACGTCCATCTGAAATAAGGGTTATTTGAGTATAATTATGTCCTTTGATATATAAGAAAGCTGAAGGTTAGAAAGGTTTCATAACATAATCCATGCCTTATATTATTGGCACACGCATTTTACTTCAGTCTTCCTAATTCAGCGGGCCATTTCAGAAACAATAACATTTGGTCTGCGCCATTTGACAAGGATCATTTTGACAAATGGGTGTTTTAGTATTCCCCAAATTATACACGATTAAACTTTCAAATTAAAAAACAAAGATTATGAATGCCGATCAACAACTATTATTATCCCTGGCTGAGGCTCCCCACTACGTAGGCATCCTTGGACTGCTAACCTGGCGTACATCTGCGCAGGCTGGAGCAGTACATGGTGGCGTGTGCCTTCAAGCTAATTAGGTCTCACAGCCACCCTCTAGGGGTAAGTAGAAGTTCCTCCTGGGGGATACAAGGCTTTCAATTTTATGGAAACAGTTGAACAGCAAAAAAATAATCAGCCCTTAAAAAACATGTCAAGCACTTCATGATACATTCACCAGAGAGGAAATGCAAATACTCAACCAGTACAAGACAAGATGTTTGACATCATTAGTCGCTAAGGAAATGCAAACCCAAACCACAGTAAGCTACCATTTTTTCAAAATGACTAAGGAAAAAAATAAAAGGGGGTTGGTGAGAATGTGGAAAAATGGAAAACTTCACCCATTGCTGGAGGGACTCTAAATTTGTATAGCCTCTGAGCAAGACAGTTTAAGGCTTGCTGGAAATGTTAAATATAAAAATAACATATGATCAACAAATTTCCCTGCTAGGCATAGAGACCAAAGAAACTAAATCAGGAATGCAAATAGATATTTATTCACTAAGATTCATGAGGCATTACTCTAGAGTAGCCAAGAGGTAGACCCAACCTAAATGTCCATCAATGGAGGAACGGATAAGCAAAATGCTGTACATATAGACAATAGGATACTACCAGCCATGAAGGGAAATGAAGTTCTGAAACTTACTTTAATAAACATGACAGAATCTTGAGAACTTTATACTGAGTGAAATAAGTTAGATGACAAAGGGAAAATTTATCTGATCCCACTAATATGAAAAGTTTAGGATAAACAAGTTTATAGAGATCAAGGATTATTATTGGATAACCAAGATAGTCATGACTTAAAAGCCACTGTGTTTCTATTAGGAGTAACAGAAAATTTGGAAATATATATATTCATGATGTATGTGCAACAAAAGTGAATGCAAATAATGCAATGAATAATTCATATAAAATGTTTAAATGATAAATAGTTCACCAGATCACCTTGCTTCAATTGAAAAATAGGTCAAAGACCTAAATGTGAAGACTAAAGTCAGAAAACACATAAGAAAAAAACATAAAGGCAATGCCTATCAAAATCGCTGTGAGATATCACTTGTTCTCCACTAGCGTGGCTGACAACAAAGAACAAGTTGTTAGTGAGAGCAAGGAGAAATTGAAACCCTCATCCACTGCTCGTAGGACAGGAAATGTTCAAATATATGGTGATAAGTCAAAAGTATTGCTACAGAGACACAGAAACATTTATTGAGCAAAAATATCGAAATATGAAGCTCTTGTTTCTCAACATATCCTCCACCTTTGTTTCTAAAATTCTGAAGGCAGTGTTCCCATCTGTCTTAACATTGCCCAAAGAATTCTGTGTCCTTCGATTGATACCAAGTCAAAATGACAGTTCTGGCATCCTCCAGGGGCATAAATCATGTTTCCTTTCATTGTGCGTTGAGTTTTTGAAACAAAAAAGAAATCTGAAAGGGCAAAAGCAGAGCTTTAGAGGTTACAGGGTGAGGTTTCCTAACACAAATCTCATAGGAGAGTGCTTGATACCTTCAAAGAATGAGCAGACCCATTGCCCTGATAGAAAAAAAAGATATATTCTTCGTCACTAATTTCCTGGATTTTTTTTCTCTTCGGAGCAGTTCTCAGTTTTCTCAAACTTTTTACACTAAGTGCTGTACTTGTCCTGAATCTAAAAATAAGCCTATCAGTATTATCCATTTGGAGTCCCATAAAGCAGTCACCAGAACCTTCTAAGCTGACCTCCCATTTGATTTAACTGCCCCACCGATCCTCCCAGAAGTCACTGTTCAGATTGGAGCCTTTGTTTAGAGGTTAGGCTAGTGTTCTATGTATATTCTATAACTATAGTAGCAATACCTTTGGACTTACTCTTTTTAATTTATTAATAAATCATTTTATCGGGGGCTCTTACAGCTCTTATAACAATCCATACATCAATTGTATCAAACTCATTCGTACATATGTTGATATCAGTATTTTAAAAACCATTTTCTTTCTGCTTGAACCCTTGGTATCAGCTTCTCTTTTTCCCTCCCACCCTTGTGGACCCGTGAGGTATTATAAATTATTATTATTTTCATATCTTAACCATCCACTGTCTCCTTTCATCCACGTTTCGGTTGTCTGTCCCCCTGGGAGGTGGCGGGGAGAGGGTTATATGTCAATCATTATAGTCCATTCCTGTTTCTCTCCCTTCCCTCCCCACCCCAACCCCAACCCCGTGCCTTCCGCCTACCCTCATGGCATAGCTACTCCCATTATTGTTCCTGAGGGGCATGTCTCTCTTGGATTCCATGTGTTGAGAACTCTTATCTGTACCAGTGTACATGCTCCAGTTTAGCTGGATTTATAAGGTAGAAGTGGGGTCATGAAAGAGGAGGAGTCATTAAAGAATTAGATTAGTGTTGTGTGTTTCATCAGTGCTATAATGCACCCTGGATGTCTCATTACCC
Source organism: Tenrec ecaudatus (assembly GCF_050624435.1). Taxonomy (NCBI): domain Eukaryota; kingdom Metazoa; phylum Chordata; class Mammalia; order Afrosoricida; family Tenrecidae; genus Tenrec; species Tenrec ecaudatus. Next base: position 29,329,988 of record NC_134533.1, on the reverse strand, counting down.
TTCTGTAAGGGAATGTCCAATTGTCTACAGATGGTCTTTGGGCCTCCATTCAGACCCCCATCATTTGCATGGATATATTTCTTTATTTTGGGTCTTCTGATGCCTGATACCTAATCCTGTGGATACCTCATGATCACACAAGTTGGTGTGCTTCTTGCATGTGGACTTTGTTGCTTTCCTGCTAGATGTCCACTTATTTAACTCCAAGCCTTTAAGAACCCAGACACTATAGCATTTGATAGCCAGGCACCATCAGCTTTTTCACATTTGCTTATGCACCCATTATGACTTCAGCAATCATGTGGGGAAGGTGAGCATCACAAAACACCAGGTTATTAGAAGAGTGTTTTTGCATTGACAGAGTACTTGCATAGAGACCCAATGCCTGTCTGCTACCTTAATACCTAGCATTTAAATATATATATTACTATTATTATATATTAATATATTAACATATGTACTTATCGATATTTATACCTCTATAAATGTTTTTGCCTCCTAGTTCTTTCTTCTATTTCTTTTGACTTTCTTCCTGTCCCACTATCATGTTCAACTTTCCTTCGACTCAGTACTTTCTCTCGGCTACATTGCACTTGATCAAACCCCGTCAGGCACTTACACCCTCCTTGCCATCGATTTTAGATCTCCTATTGTTCCCTTGTTCTTAGACTCATTGGATTTTCCCTCCCTTTCTCCCACCTCTTCCTTTCCCATAACTCCAGAAGCTGTTAGCCTCATTGTTTTCTCCTCCTCAGGATTGGTTATCCTGCACATCCTCTGTGGATAGACATGAGATCTGCTTACTCTTATATACTACAATTAAAAAGAAAAGTTGTCAAATAATTCCTATCATATGGAAATATAAGACTTGAATCTAGAAATCCAACTACTCTTGATCTTTTTTGCTGTGTGGAATTGCCAAGAATTGCACTATAAAATTACTGACAGTTCAAACATTTACAAAATTCAATCCACAAACGTTAAAGGCCAGTGAACAATTGTTATTTAAAAATATTGTGATTTGAGAGCTGAGTGTACACAAGCAGAATGTTAAATCAAAGTTTAATCATGTTTCCACTTCATGTGCTCTTATACTGTTCTTCAAAGGTATGTGGAACATTGATTTTGATGTTTTCATGACAACAAACTATCTTATATATATATATATATTTGCATGTATTTAAAAAAGTAAAAAACTCACACATAATCAATCTATAATGTCAGGATAAATGGAGAGAGTATTAACGTTGTCGAGGGTTCATTTCCTTGAATGCGCAATAAACACCAATGAAACAGTGGTCCAGAGAGCTCACAACGTGCTGAACTGAGTAAATCTCTTGCAAACACTCAAGTGCTAAGAAGCAAAAGAGGCACTTTGAGAACCAGGATGCACCTAACACAAGTCAGGGTATTGTTGATCATCCCATCTACATATAAAAGCCAGACCACAAAAAATGGAACACAATGAATAATTGATGCATTTGGATTATGTATTGGTGAAATATATTGAATATACCATGGCCTGGCAGAAGAAAGAACAAATCAGTTCTGAATGAAATTCAGCCGGAATTTGCCTTACAAGGGAAGATGACTTTATTTAACATACGTTGGACATATCACACGGGTCATCTCTGCAGAGAAAAGCCATTTTTGTAAAGTAACAAGAAGAAGGCCCTTCGTGGTATGGATTGACACAGTGGCTGAACCAAAGTGGCAACCATTGTGAGCGTACTGGGCAGTGTGTTCCTCAGTTGTTCTGGGCAATGTGCTGTTCACTGTGGTTCCTATGAGTTTGAGTTGACTTAACAACACATAGCAACAACAACATCATTTGTCACATGTGTTCTTCTGTTAATAGTTGGTGTCTGGTATCAGTTGGAAACAATATGTTACATTAACTTATTTCTGCTGCTCGATAGTACAACCTTCTGATCTCAGAGGATGCTATTGTAAGTAATAAAGGCAGAAGGTGAATAGGTTTGTTTTATTCCTTTATAGGTTCTTGATTATTCTCACCAACCTTTTGGAAATGACCTGCCTTGACCTATCTTTACAGTTCTCCTAAACGTAATGAGGTACCTGGGATGTTCCCCATTTTAAGTGTAAGATTTAGATTTATATATTTAGTTGTATATTCTTCTGTTGTATGATCCTTTACCCAAGTAATCTGTCATACCAATAGAGCCACCTGAAAAAGGCAGACACTGATGTAGTATTAGCCTGTTTGTGGATCTAATAATTTAATGAATTAATTCTATAGGTTGAGAAGTATTTCTTTAATAAGGTTAAAGAAAATTTAGTTCCATGCAGTTAACTTGGATTTAATCATTCCACAGATCTCACTTAAAAGATGTGAAACACTAAGTGGATGGAAGAATACGTTAAATAACACTAAGCAGAAAATGATATGTCTAGAAGATGAAAGGCAAATTACATTTTCTACTTTTTTATAAAATAAATCAATTCCATAATTGAATGAGAAAATTAGAAAAAGTGATTACTCTTGGTTCACAAAGACTAAAAGGACATAACAAAATAAAGAATGCACACATGCTTATAAACTCAAAGAAATCAATAATAAAATTCATTTTGGTGATAACTAAAAGAACTTTGATGTAAACAAGTTAGTTTGTGCCATTGGAAACAGATTTTTACCAGTATTAATGATGAGACTATGATGGTTGGTGGCATGTCGTTTTGAGTGACTCATATGGAAATATGTGTGTTGTTATGAGTCTGAATTTTCTTGATGGTGGTGACTTTAGTTGAGTCTTGTTTTTTTAAATAGTGTAAGGTATCATTTCATACTGTACTGAGAAAAAACACATACCATATTTACTTGTGGAGAAGACGAGTTTTCCAGCACATTTTTAATGAAGTTTTTGTGGTAAAATTAGGTGCCTTGGCAGCTATTCGGGTTGGCTTACACTTGAGTATATAGGGTATGTTGAAGCACATATGCTGAAATATTACTAATTTTTATATCTAGGTGATGGAATTAATTAACATTTATGAAGATCATACCGGTACCATGAACTGCCAAAAAACAAAGAAGTATAGCCAGAATGTTCCTTGAGTTCATCTGCTTTGGGTGGGCAAAGAGACCGGCCCCTGGAGTAGGACAGCCATGCTTGCTTGGTAATGTAGCAGGGCAGTGAAAGAGAGGAAGCCCTTCAACGAGATGGATTGTGACAGTACCTGCAACAATGAGCTTAAACAGAAGCCCATGGTGAGGAGGACACAGAACCTGGCAGGGCTTCCTTCTGTGTGCTGAGGGTTGGGAGGAGTGCAGCCAAGTCGACAGCACCTAAAACACCACCACCCACATCAATAAGAACAACTGGGATCATTAGGAGTTAAAATGAGCTCGATGGCAATGTGTATCATTATCCTATATGCCAGAGCATTTTCACTGTAAAAGAAAAGAACACAAGAAAAATCCTAACGTTGGTTATAAATGGAAATTGGAAGCAATACAGTTTCAGGGAGGAAAAAATAAATTCTAATTAAATGCTCTGGTAGAGATTAGAGAAAGGATATGCTTGATTGTGATGTCATTCTGAAGACACAGAGAAGTGGATCAAGGTATATAGATGGGCACACACAGCATAAAGAATAAACACAGGGCATATTCTGCATAAGGAGACTAATTCCCTGCTGTACATCCTCCTGGCTCAAGCTCACTTTAGGTTTCCGCTCATTTAGTCAATAAAAATTTGAGTGTAATACTTCACACAACTTTCTCATGATATATAGATTTCATGGGCTAATGTCATGATTTGGAGCAAATTAAGAAAAGATAAAATCAATCAATCTGAGACTTCACAATACTACAGACATATTATAATCAAAGTATGAATAAATACCAAATAGAGAACAAGGAAGTACCAGCTCTGCCTAGATTCTTCAGTTTGAAAGAAAAACATGAGTTTTCATCAGTTGCGAAAGAAAAACCTCAGAGAAGAGGAAACAATTATGAAAATATCTGAGATAAGAAAGGAAAGTTTTTTAAATAATAAGAAATTCACTACGAGGCTTAAATACAATTCTAGGAAATGATGCCAGATAAGATAGTTTGGGTTGGATTATTAAGGTATTTTGTATATCGTACCGACCCACGGGAACTTCAACGCGGACCCTGGAGGAGGGAGTGGGAATTGAGGAGACAAGAGACACGAGAAATGGAGACAAAACAATAGCCTGATCAAGTCTCGTTTATTGAGTAAAAGGCTACAGAAATCACAGAATAGAAAGGCAGTGAAAAATGAGGAAGATCATCCAGTAGATAAATCGACCAAGTGGCTGCAACAGTGGGTTCGACCAGCACCATAACAGGGAGGGTGGCAGAAGACTGGGCAGATTTTTCTCCTGAGGTGCAGAGAAATATGAGGCGGAACCATAAACACCCTCGGCTCTCTTTACCCTAGCCCCATCCAATGTCTTCCCCTGCCTCCATTATATTAATGAAATTCAATATTAGCCATTATCTTGGATGACATACAAATCTAATAATAATAATAACAGTCTAATGTATTTCCTTTGTTTCCATATTATTCTCCCAGACAAATTCCAGAAGGCATTTACTTGACTGCAAAAAGAGAAAATAAAAATATAGAACTCTAAAAACAGTCTGAATCCCTAGGAGAATTCCAATATGCATACCCATTGCACTCTCCTTGCGTCCCTTTATTTTTGCTGGGTCAAAAGGAATTGGAGTTCCTGAGGATATGTTAGTTTGCCACTCTTGCTTGTCGGTACTGAGCTGGGCGCCTTAGCAGAATAAAGAAATCTCAGGTTTGAGGTGTCTTGCAGCCCTCCAGATTGTTCACGAGCCTACAGGGAGTGTCAGGGAGTCAACCCTAGTGGGCTACATCTAATTCTCAGCTCTACTAAAGGAGAACCTCCCAAAGTCAACTAGAGTTAATTTGTTAAAAGTCAAAGCAACATAGAGGAGGTTGGCAAAAGAGGATGGAGACAAGGGAAGACTTTGGGCAGAGTGTTCAGGTTGAAGACAAGCGAGGTTGTGGTTGATGCGCCATAGGACAAAATAGTGTCCCATCCTGTGACATCTTCACAATAGTTGTTAAGGTTTAGTTCATTGTTACAGTCACTGTATCAGTTTGTCTCCTGAATGGGCTTCCTGTTTTTGACTGCCCTTCCACTTTACAAGAAACACTATTGGTTAGGTGTTGGGCTTATAACCACAGGTCATCAGTTTGAAACCATCAGCTGCTCTGAAGTAGAAAGACAAGGCTTCCTCCTTCCACAAAGGGTTACAATCTCATAAACCTGTAAGGGAAGTTCCATCCTAGCCTATAGGGGCAGTACAAGTTGGAATAGACTCAATGGCAGTGAGTTTGATTTGGTTTCGGTTTCTGCTTTACCAAAAAAGATGTCTTTTTGCAGAGACGGCTTTCTCCTGATCACATGTCCGATGTGTGTGAGACAAAATCTCATCGTTTTGCTTCTAATGAGCCTTCTGGTTGTACTTCTTCCAAGACTAAGTTCTTTGTCCTTTTGGTGGTCTATCGTTTTTTCACCATTCTTCACCAGTACCATAAATATAATTTAAAATGCATTGATTCTGCTAAGGTCTTCCTTATTCAACATCCAACTTCCACATGCAAATGAGGCTACTGAACATGCTATGACTTAGATGATAGCTCGAGTGCAACTGCCCTCAGATACATGCATGGACATACATCTAGGCTAAATGGGTGTGAATAGGAGAGTAGGAGAATACACACACATACACACTTCTGTATGTTTAATAGAAGATATTTGTCCATAAGTAGGGATTAGTAGCTCAGCCTAGGAACTCAAGGAATATTCATGGAGGAGGCACCAAGGTCAATCGGAATAACCTTGAAGAGTCCTCCCTAAAACTTGAGTAGTGTGGGAGGACTTTGATGATTACTTACTGGTCTTAAAATCTCATGAGCAACTATCTAAGGGGAAACTATTGGTCACTCCCTGTCTGAAAGGAAAAAAAGTGTTGAAAGTAGAAGGCACACGGACATAGTTCAATGAGTTAATGAATCTCACAATCACAATGCTGAGATCAAAAGAACCAGATTGAAAGGACTTGAAAAGGATTGCTTTGGAAAGCCCTAAAATGTTGGCGACAAATGTGGAATAAATCTCAAAATCATAAACGGAGCCAACACCACTGGTCATAAAGAGAGTGGTGGAACCTCTGTGACTATGTCCCTATGTCCCTGGGTTACCTTACAGGTCTGGAACCGAGTCCAACCCCCCCAACCCCCCACTGCCTCCATCTCAATTTCTAGTCCAAGAGTAGGGGAAATAACACTAAAGAGGTGTGCACATCTAAGAATAGTCAGCCATTTGTGATTAAAAGGGCAGCTATGAAGAACAATGTTCAGAAGGTTTAGTGAAAGAGGAATGGATAATAATTACATCTAATTGGAATAAGATGCTACACTGAGGGGATGGGAACGAATAAGATGAAGCAAAATGTGTATACCTTGTTGGATATCAAATTGGCAACTTTCTCTGTAAAACCAATTCAGAATAAAGAGATGTCAAACATAAAAATTTAAAAAAACATTATTTCAAAGGAAATGATTTAAAAAACACAAAGGAACATGATTTGAGTCCTTCCTAGATGCAAAAATTGTCTTTTGGTGTGGCGCACGTCAATAAATGCAGAACTACTTGGGGAAAACGGAGAGAGCTGGAGAGTATCTTGGGAAACAAATCCTCCCATTGTGATATGTTTACTTAATAGAGGTTTCTATGATTTTGTACTAGCCTTCAGTAAAAAACAGGGCTTCTTAACCTAATGTTCAGAGTAGAGAAATTGTCCAGGAAATAGCTCTACTATCTCCATTAGGAATAGGCATCATGTTATCTTATAATGGCTAATTCTAAGATTTCTCAACGGCCAACAATAATGATAAAATAAATTATTATACAACCATAAAGAGCAGCATTTCCTATATTCTAGTTCATGTCTTTGTAGCATTATTTTATGATGTAATAAATGTTTATGGTGCATTAACAGTAATTTTAAAAGCTATAGATATAATTTGAATTTCTATATTATCATACTGATCATTTGAATTTTATAAAATATGTAAAAAATATGTATTATCACTAGTTATGAAGGGCTAACAGACATAAAAGGAGGACATGAGACAATTAACTTTAGTTGAGAAAAATCTATTAGGAGAATATGTTTCTAATAGTTAGTAATATTAACATGGGTTAACTATACCAATCACATTTTCTGAAATTTGGTGGACATTGTGATAGCATATTTGGGGACCAAAGTACAAGAAATGTCTGTGTGGCTTTTGGAGTTTTCCAAACACTGATTCTGTGCTTATTTTATTGGATTATGTGCCATAATTGTTTCAAGAAATGTACCTTCACTTATTTCACCTGAAGCAACAGCAAGAGACGTCTTGAAAATCAGAGGAAACGAGGGTGTGGCTTAACGTCCATGAACAATTGTCTCTTTCACCGAGAGCGCAGCACAACTAGATGGGCTTAATTAAGACTACTAAATATTTTGTTCCAAGAGTTTATAGAAGGATCTCGATGGATAGTGGCAGGGAGGCGAGGGCAGGGGCGAGGGATGCAGAACATTTCATGTTTTTATGAATTCCAAACATCTAAGCATGTAATAGTCATGGAGGTTGCATCATCCCCTCAAATAATTTCTCTGATGTGATCTTTAAGTCTTAGAACAAAAATATTCCCTGTAGTTGCCTTAAAAGCAAAGTCTACATTAACGAAGAAGGGCGACAATTGCTGTACAACTGAAAACATGCCATTGAACTTTCAGCTATTAAAAATAATAACAGTTTTATTGGCATAGGATTAATGTTCAATGCATTTCAATGATTTAAAGATATCAAAAATAGTTGTACAATCATCACCACAATCAATGTTGGAACATACTGTCATTCTTATACCATCATCATTAGATCCCCTTTTCCCACCAACTTCCCCGCCATATCTCTAATAAATACTCCAGTTATTGAATCTGTAGATTTAAGAAAAATACCAATAACCATAACAAAGGATAACTGAGAAATTTATGAATTATCAAGGGGACATGGGGGAGGGAGAGGGGGTGGAGGAGACACAGATAACGAGGAGCCTTGCCAGGGGTTCAAGTAGAAAGAAAATGTTTTGAAAAAGATGATGACAACCTATGTAAAGATATGTTTGACAAAATGGATATATGTATGGATTGTGATAAGAGCTGTAAGAGCCTCCCCCAAAATATTTTTAAAGGAAATAAAGATATTTTTCAAATTTAAAAAAATTTAATTGAAAGAAAACAGAACATCATAAAACAGAATACATTTAAAGTGGATCACAGGGAGAACAAGTGATACGTTGTTAAATTTAACCTATGTCAGCAAAAATCCACTTTCCAATGCACTCTGTCTGCTAGCGAGGCATTTCATATTGCTCGTCAGTGGTCAGAGGGGTTTCTCCAGAAGTTTAACCCACACAAGAAACCTGCAAATGAATTTTGGGCTTTTGCTGTCATTCATAGCCTTTTTGGCAGAATTTTTGGAATTGGTATATATTTTACTGTGCATATTCTTAACAACAATAACAAAGTAAATTACATTTTAAAATGAAATGTATGGTCACAATGATGCTTCTCTTCCATCAGTCTGACTTACATGTTGATCTCTTTTCCGTTACAAAAGGAAAAATTCCTTTATGTTTACTAGTCATGTGCCAGACAGTAGGTAAGATCCACAGGTAAATTGATAATAAGAAGTACAAAGCAACACACAAAAGGAGCTCTCATTAACAAGAGATTATATTTCTCCAAAAAAGGCCAGGAGAATATATAACCAAGCCAGACTCATTGCCATCTGACGAATGCCAAAGCTCCTAGAGAAAACATTCATCCAAGTCAATTCTGACTCCCAGTGACCCTATAGGACAGAATAAAACTTCTCCTGTAGGTTTCTGAGACGGTAACTTTTTGTTAGGTGCAGAAAACCTTGTCTTTCTCTAACAGAGAAGCTGGTGGTTTCGAAGTGCTGACCTGTCAGTGAGCAGTCTAGTCCCTAACCACTATGCAGCCTGCAGCTTCTTCCATAGTGCAGAATAATACAGAGTTCCATTATCTCACAGCCTGGGCTGCAGTGAAATCACCGTGGTTTAGGTTAGCAGTACCATGGGAAACCCACACCATCATCCCCAATCACACTTCTCAAGTAGGATGGGAAGAAGCAACTGACATCTCTAGTGCCCCTCAGCCACTTTATGCTGAGTCGTTTCCCAGCTTTTGCTCATTACAGAGCCTCAGCCCGTGGTCATGGACAGAATGGTTTGTGTCTAGGCACTTGTGATCTTGAACTGTGGAAGAATCCGCTCCTATTATATTTAAGCTAGGTTAATATTAAGGTTCCCTGTTAATGGGTAATAGCACATCGATGGTTCATAAAGGGGAGAGGCTGGCAACCAAAGAAGGGAAAACACTTGCTTAACTCCAGTCTCTCTTGGACCTTCAGAAATGTGCCTAATTACTAGGAAGGCACTTTATATGAATGAGATTGGAGTTGCCGTGAGCCGGAAGTCACTTGATAACAGTGAGTTTGGGGATTAAAAACAAATAATAGAAAAGGAAAGGAAAGAGGTGGAGCAAGTGACAGAAGTCCAGGAAGACGTACCTGAGAGAGGGACAATATCCCTAAGAGACACAGAGCACGGAAATAAAGAAAGCAAGGAAGAGTGATGCAGCTAGAGTCACAAAGGGCCATAGACAATGCGAAGTTGTACGATAAAATCTTTCCTTTTTTATTAAGTTTCCCATTGCTTTCTTTTGCCTCTGCACAATGAAAGGTCAGGGTTATTTAAAAAGCCCCCATTCCACAAAGTATTACATTAATTGTGGGATCCCTGAGGGCCTCTCGTTAGAAAATTTATTCTAAACGTGTTATGCAGTGTGATGTATATCTCTGACAGTAACCTTCCCAGGGGGTTGTAAGAGTTGATAGCTTGTAGAGCCAACCCTCGTTCAAGTGCAAAGTTTAAGGTAACTAAGGATTTATACCTTTCAGAAACTAGATATAAAGTAACAGCAATTTTAAATGCCAATATTTCAAGTTATATTAAATCATTTCTTGTTTTCCTAAAAAGATTGTACTAAATGCAATTTAATTTTTAACTGCCTACTATGAAGATAAATGAAATCATTGAGTTGCAAACATAACCAGCTCTAGAGTTATTCCTGAGAGGTAACGCAAGACCCTCATTTACAACTATAAATAAAAGCTTTTATATTGCTAAATTGGAACTGAATAATCAGTGGTATGTCTAAAATGAAATATATCTCTAACTAAGATCCTTAAGTATAGAAACTATATAAGAAAGAAGAGTTAGCAAGAAGATCTTTTTTTTTTTAGTTTTCATGTTGCTTTGACTTTCCCTTCTTTTATTATCTTATCAATGTGTTCTCTTTGGTATATTTCCTTTTGTATATCCCCTCTCTGTGCGTGCATGCACACACACACTCATTCACACATATACTCCCACTGTCCTTTTCAAATTTGTGGAACCCTGCACAGAGGAGCTATCTATGAAGACACTAAGGAGAAAAAAATTGATTATTATCTGACTGGGGCTCACCTCCTGTGGATAAGTGACTCCCAAGCAACTTGTCGCTTGCTCTGTGGTTAAATATAGCTTGCATATGGTTCAAAACATCTGTGATTTTACATTCACGCATAAATTATTTTGTACAGTGGAGTTATTGCAGAAAGCACCCTCCAATCACCATGGTTACCAATCCTTCCTGTAGAGCTCCCTATTCACATTTACTGTTAGTACAATCACGGTGCGAGCGGTGGGGGGGGGCAGGGGGGAGTCGAGACATACAATTTCATAAATCGACACGATGAAGTTTGGAGGTACTGCAATTAGCAGGAACTTAGCAGTTAAAAAGAAGCAACTGCCTTTCAGCAAGGCCTTAAGTTTGAGGTTTAGACGAAAGTTTATGAATTACACGTAATTATGTTGGATAAAAGGGGATCAAAGGTCTTTGTTGTTGTTGTTGTAAGGTGTCATCTAGTCCAATCGAATCCGTTGTTAGCTGCCCTCAACTTGGTTCTAACTCAGACTAAGGACAGATACAGACAATGTCACCCTGCCTGGTCCAGCACTGGCCTCACAATTGTTCCGTTTGAGATCACGGTCATAGTCACGGTATCAATCCATCTTGTCAAGGGGCTTCCTCATTTGGGCTGCCTTTTTAATTTACCAAGCAAGAGACCCTTCTCTAGGGACATGCATCTCCTGAAAACACGTCCAAAGGATGTCGGATAGTCTTGCCATCTCCCTTCTAAGATCCTTCTGGCTATACTTTTCCCAAGTCAAATCTGTTTGTTCTTTTGGGAGGCTATGGTGCTTTCAATATTCTTACACAACACCAAATTTCAAGTGCATTCATTCTCCCTCATTCTTTCTTCCTGAATGTCCAACTTTCACACGCATATGAGGTGTAGGAGGTATGCTGGTCAAGGTGTTTATTGGCGGGTGACTAATTAGTCCCCTGTGCCTCTGTTTACCTTGTAGCTAAAAGCATTGCAAAGTAACTCAGTTCTTTATGACCTTGCAGCTGAAAGCAGTGTGAGATAACTCAATTCTTTAAGACCTCTTTAAGATTCTTTTGAACCTTGTATATCCTTGTGTTTATCTTAGAATATAGTGGTGTTATTATTCAAGTGTTTAGAAAGCATGTCTAGTTAAGTCACACCTGCATAGTCAAGAAGTTCAGAATGTTTTTTAAGGCAAATTCTTTGATGTTTATTCTGTAGCCATTCCCTTGTGTAAGAAGAGTATAAAACCAAGCTTTGAATATACTCGGGACTTCAGTCCTGCAGACTGTTGTCCTCCCAATCCCGTGCTTTGTACATGTCTCTTTCTTTTCCTTTCATCCGCACGCCTCATTTCAGACCCAGCTTGATGCGGGATAGCTGTCCTAATACCCCACAATGAGGTGATGGAAAATACCATGGCTAGGGTCAGGGGGTCAGGTGCTACCTCATCTTCAAAATAATAGTCTTGACTTTTAACACTTTGAAGAGGTCGTGTGCAGCAGATTTGCTATTGGTTGTTTATATAAATGTTCCTTTTTATGTTTGAGATGTTTATTCAAGAGAATGATTCAAAGACCTGGAAACCCTTCCCCAGCTCACTAGTAAATTTCAACATCTAAAGTGGTGTATGTATTTGTCCATGCTAAAGCTATGTGTCTTTCACCCTGGAATATCTGTGACCAAATTTGCCCTTCAGTTTACACACTAAAATGGTTAAATGCATGACAGTCTTATCTTACCCTCTGAGTTAGGTGTTATGATAGAGTAATAGTTTTCTTGTGTGAGAGTGTATATAGGCTTTTCTAAATAATGGATCATAGAGCATTATAGAGTAACTGGTTTTACTGTGCTCTATCCTGTTGGAAGCAATGGAACCCAGCTGGGGTTAGACAGCAAGACTAAGGAGAAAAACTTAAATTTCATACCGAGAATAATTAGGAAAACTTAGATCTAGTTTAATTACTTCAATACATCCCTCATACTCCTAGACAGTACCCATTCCATCCTATGCATATAAAAATATCCAATCACTATTAGGTGTCCAGGGAGGGGAATTGAAGCAAAAATGTCACAATACCATTTCAAAGGCAAGTAACCACATATCTTAATCAATTCAGAGATAGATAAGACATATGAATATTAGAATTGACTATGAATCAGATCTGACTGTACTAAAACTAATTTCCATACAATCATATCAAGAGGTAACAGAGAAGACTATGCTACATAAAGAAGAAACAAGACTCCAGAAATGTAATTCCAATACCAATTAAAATGTTTCCACAAGCTGCTGAAAAACTCCCTCATTTGTCTTTGGCAACAAATTTGGAACACAGCTAGTTAGCCAACTGACTGGAAGGGATTCACATATGTTCTCATTCCAAAGAAAAGTAACCCAATAGAATGCAAAAAAAATATGTAAAAATATCACATATACATAAAATTTTGCTGAAAATCATTTTAAAATGGTTGCAGCAGTACATTGGTAGGATGCTGCTAGAAATGCAGGCCAGATTAAGAGGAGGACTTCGAATAATGGTTATCATTGCTGATGTCCGATGGACCTTAGAAGAAAACAGGGAATCCCAGAAAGATGTTTACTTGTATTTTATTAATGATACAAAAGCATCTGACTATGTGGATCACAGAAAACTTGGATAGCCTTGAGAAGAATGGAAATTCCATAACACTTCATTGTGCTCATGTGGATCCTGTACACGGCAGATATTCAGACAAGACAAAGAAACATTGCATAGTTTAAGACCAGGAAAGATGAACTGATGTCAGGGTTATGTATTATAAACCATATTTATTCAATGTCAGCAGAGTAAGGAATCGGAGAAACTGGATTGTAGTAAGAAGAATGCAATATCATGATTGGATGAAGGCTTATTAAGAACTTGCCATATGCAGATGACACCACCTCACTTGCTGAAAGCGATGAGGACTTGAAACCCTTGCTGATGAAGATCCACAGTTGCAGCCTTCAATATGAATTACAAGTCAGTGCAAAGTAGGTAACGTCATGACAACTGGAGAAAATGTTGATGTTCTTAAGGAGTTAATCCTACTTGGATCCACAATCAATGCTCATGGAAGGAACAGTCAAATAGACCAGAATATACATTGCATTGAAATTACTTAAAAGAAATACTTGTTTACATGCATTGATGGGACTGACTTCATCGAGGAAGGTTTGCATTTTGAACGAACAACTGGCAGATAATTAAACAATTCAAGGAAAATGCCATAAACAAACAAACAAAAAACCCTAATAGATATTTGAACTAATTTATAAGCAATTCTGCAAATTTATTTAAAGTTAGTCTCAGGTTTAAAATCCTATGAGAAATGAGTCAAAGATAGTACATTGAGTCTACTGCTGTGGGAAGACACAAAACATTTAGGGAACATAATAGCTTCATATGAAAGCCTCGCTGGCTTCTTGGATCACCAGAGGACATTTTTGGAATAAAACCTTGCTTCTACATAGCCTCGGAAAATGTCTTCCAAAGAATTCATAGTCATAAGCCAACTTTCCTACACTATTGCAATGAAAACCAAAATTCTTGAGTAATCTGGAAATCTCAAGCCACAAGTGTAATTTAAAGTGGTTCCCTAGATAAACAGCAAAATCAAATACCTATGTTTCTGGAGAAACCCACTTATAACCTCCCACTATCTCCACTGATTACTCATAGCAGCACTATATAATGGCCCGATGGCTATAAAGCTTCACAAAATCAGAGCTGACCCCTCTTACTCCTGAGGAGCAGCAGATGGATTTGAAGCTCCATCCTTGAATTTAGTAGTCTTACCTAACAGTATAATTAGGCCTCCTTATAAACTAAGCTTTGAAAAATTCCCATAAATTATGTACAAAAAGCAAGAACTCACTGTCAAATCCACAACATATGGAAGATAATAAACCATCACATACATATGATCAGAAAAATAATAGACGTATCATACATGTAAACCTTAACAGTAATTATTAATAGTAATGATTAAATAAATACTAACTATTGAGTTTCAGAAGCCTGGCTCAAATACAGAATAGATGACCCGAAAGCTTCTCTTTGTGCCATGAATGAAAGTTCTATCACTTCTAGTAACAGAACGGATAATACTGAAACCAAACCTGAAGTCTAATCATATGACTAGCTGAATTGGAATACCACAATGACACTCCTCCTAAAAATGCATCTAGTATTAAAGTGAGAGCACTGATTTGAAGGAAATGGGACACGCAAACCTGAGCTGATAATACAGATTATGGAGACATTGAGTGCCTGGATTCCACTGAAGCCACTGTAGCCAGAGCATCAACCTTCCCATGTGAAGAGACTAATCCTCTCTCAGTAAAATCTTCCCCCCCCCACACACACACCTGAGGAGATTAGCCCAACTAATCTTACATGCTGATTATATTACATACTTTAGACATGTTATCAGGAGGTATCAGTCCCTAGAGAAGACCACATGGCTTGGTAAAGCAGAGGGGCAGGAAAAAAGAGGATGGCCTTCAGCAAGATAGGTTGACACAGTGGCTGCAACAATGGGTTCAGGCGTAGGAACAATGGTGCGGACGGTGCAACACTGGCAGTGTTTCCTCATGTTGGGCACAGGGTCACTATGAGTTGAAACTGACTCAATGGCACCTAGCAACAACAAGCAAGCTTTCTGGTATGGCACCTGGGACTGTATCTAGAACATTACCTAAGGCAGATGCCTTACAAGTGATTGCTATAAATTCTGCAGAAACACCTCCTCACCCCACACCTTATTGCCTCCAGACCTACAACTAGACTTAAGTCACAGTGAGTGCCCAAAGGGGAAGTCCAGATGTTTATCCAGGAAGAGGGTGTTAATCCTTTAAAGAAGTGCTGCTGTTTTTAAATATGTACAGACAGAAACTTGGGTGATATGGGAATGCTTATTAAGGATGTGAGATAAAGGTACAAGTACCATAAGGTTGGGTCAATGTGAGATTATCCATGTGGGCTCACGAAGCACAGACTTCCTTAAATGTTTCAGCTTGAGAAGTTAGGAGAGGATCGAATCGTTTATTTGGTTGGTTCACTGAAGCGCGGGTTACCAAATGGCCCACATGATATGAAGTTGAGGCACAAAACCTACCTTGGCATACTATAGAAGCGGTATTAAACATTTAAGGAAATGGGGAGAATCAACAATAAACTCATAGAGCCATAAATGAAGTGCTACAAGACACATTTTTCACAAACGCATTAAGAAACAAATTTGGGAAGAGGGCCCCAGCATCTCTGAAGACTCCTGAGGTTGCTATTTTGTCATCAAAGCTTGACAGAGGGAACTACACTAATTAATTTAAGACACCTGCCTGAAATGGGATTGATTAGGCCCCATAGGTTTAGCGGCAAACTAGGAGCACTTAACTGGCAGACACAAAGAAGTGGTTATCATAATGAACAACACAGTCAAGTAGTAATCAGAATAACCTGCCTTGCATGGACCTATGACACTGGCTACTTAGGCAGGGTGCCCCTAGGAGAGAAATAGATAGGAAGTTTACTAAATATTTACTTGACTTATACAAACAGAAAACTTCAGGATCAGGTACACAACACCGTAACTTGAATGATTCAAACAGAATCACAACTCCTCAATTAATGCCAAGATTTAAGCTAGTTTACAGATTCACAACCCCTTCAATGAAGGAGAGGCTGGTTCCCTTTGAGAAAGGACCCCACTAATTCACCCAAAGTGTATACTTATAGTCTTTCTGCCAGGCTTCCCCAAAGTGATCTGTAGCTTTTCACAAGAATGACTGTTCATTGGGGAAAAGGAATAATCAGATTTTTCAAGAATTACTGGAATTTCTGGCTCTGAATTGGCACCAATTTCAGGAGACTCAAGAAATTTTGAAAGACCACTGGTCAAAATAGGAGCCTATGGAGACCAAGTTATCAATGTGAGAAAATGAAGAATCCCCATATTGGATCACTGGATGTTGAATAAGGAATACTATGTTTTGGGAAAAACTAGTAGAAGCCATCAGAACTACCTCTGCCTAGGAAAATAGTAAACCAAAAGCAATACCACATTCCTGAAGGGATTGCAGAGATGAGTGCCACCATCAAATGCTTGAATGATTCAGTGGTAGTAATTCCAACCATATCCCTATTTAACTGACCTATTTGTATTTGCAAAAATTAGATGTATCTTGTCCAATGACAGTAAATTTTTGTAACCTTCACCAGGTAGTGACTCCAGTTGTAGCTGCAGTTGCAGACATGGTTTTGTGGCTTGAGAGAATTAATAATTATCTTGGTTCCTGCTATGAGCTATTGATCTGGCCAATGCCTTTCCCTCAATTACAGTTTTAAAGGACCATAAGAAGCAGTTTGCCTTCAGCTGGCAATGGCAACAATACACTTTTATTAAATAAATATGCCATATGGCTAAGGAATCAAAATTTTATTAGAAGGGAAAATGTAATAACTGATCATAAAGTAATAGAGCATATTTTAAAGTAATTCAAGTAGAAATTTAAGAAATAAGAATAATTGAAATATAACAGAACAAAAATTATATGCGAATGTATATGAATTATGAATGTTTGTAAAGGTATCAGATAGTCTTTTAGTCTCTCTTGGTATCAATATCTACATATACATCACTTTTATATGTATACTGACACATGTAGATATGAAGCATATCTTTATTTATACACACATATATGATATATTGCATTTATATATACATGAATGAGCTGGGGTAATAAAAATATTGCTGCTAGGGTTCTAGTTAATGCATGCATCGTTTCCTTCCAAGCAATATATTTAAACATGTCTCTGTGATCAGTGGATGGCTTTATGAAAGTTTTCTCAGTAAAACACTTATCTTAATCTTGTTAGGGTGTCTTCAAAAAATCAGATCAAATCAAAACAGCAGCTTCCATAGATCAATATCTAAATAGATCTTATATACATAGGTCTTAGGAGTGTTTGAATATGCTATTGTTCATAGGAATTCCAGAGTCAGAAATGCACAGCAATCACTTCACATGTTAATACATCTATAGATTTAAAATTATACTTCATAATAATAGAGAATAAGAAAACCATTTGATATGAAATATCTATGGATATACATACTTGAATACATAATACATTGAGAATTTCCCCAAACTTCAAGGGAAGTAGCAACTCACAGGTTCAGAACGACAAAGTCATTCCACCCAGAAAATCACATGTATTTACATTATAGTGAAATTGCAGATGATCAAAGCAAGCAGGTGATTTTAAAATGATCCAAAAAATAAAAACACATTGTTTTCCTGGGATAATTATTAGATTGAGAACTAACTATTGAGCAACCACAAAAAGTACATAAAAGTGGAATAATAGTCCTAATGACCTGAACTGGACAAGTTAGGGTGCCCCACAAGATTTTCCTTTGAAGAAAAATAGAAAAACAGCACTTGGTTTGTTGCAAAGCGATTACCACTGAAGAAGATTCTAAAAGTGAATGAAAATCTGTACATTTACCATTTGTTGTTGTAATCACAATTCAATAAAGTATCATTTTTATTAGTTGGGGTTGAATATATATAACATATTCCATATTTCAACCATGTCAAGTAGAATTGTACAATTGCTACCACAATCAGTTTTCAACCTTTCTTTTTCTACCTGGACTCCTTGACATCATCTCCCTTTTACCCTCCCATCACCACCACTGTATATAAAGTATGATTTAAGGAACATGTTTAGTTATAATAAAGTCTGAGATAAAATAAAATTATTTTATAAAGATCCATATCATTGTAATAATGAGGTTAAGACCAAATAAAATTGTGTACTTGTGTGTGTTAATTAGAAATACAGCTAAATACCCAACCCGCAGAATATTTAAGCTACAATGAACCCCTTAACAATTTGACTCCCCGTCAGAAAAGCCACAGGGCCATTCAGGGTGCAGTACGGCACCGACAAAACACACAACCTCCCTCTAGTCCAGCAGTTCTCAACCTGTGGGTCGTGATCCCTTTGAGGTTGAATGATCCTTTCATGGGGGTCACCTGATGCATAACAGTAGCAAAATTATAGTTATGAAGTAGCAACAAAAATAATTTTATGGTTGGGGAGTCACCACATCATGAGGAATTGCATTAAAGGGTTGCGGCATTAGGAAGGTTGAGAACCACTGTTCTAGTTCTTTAATGCTGCCCCCTCCCACTCACCCCCCACTCTCATGACCCCAATTCTATCTTATAAATCAGGCTAGACCAGAACATGTACACTGGTACAGATAAGAGCTCGAAACACAGGGAATCCAGAACAGATAAGCCCCTCAGGACCAATAAGGGAAGCAGCGCTACTAGGAGGGTAAAGAGAGGGGGGTTGTAAGGGGGAACTGATCACAATAATTGACGTGTTCCCCCACCTCCCAGTGGGAGGGACAGCAGAGAAATCAGTGAGGGTGGTTTTAAGACATGATAAAAAGAGAGAAAGAAAATGAATTTATAAATTATCAAGGGGTCATGGGGGAGGGAGGGTGGAAGAGGGAGGGGGAAAATGAGGAGCTGATACCAAGGGCTCAAGTAGAAAGAAAATGTTTGAAAAAGATGATGACCACATATGTACGCATGTGCTTGACACAATGGACATATGTAGGGATTGTGATAAGGGCTGTAAGAGCCCCCAATTAAAAAATAAAGGTTCTATGACTGGATTTATAAAGATCCTCATGATCAAAGCAGCGATGATGAAAACTAAAACAAAAAATGAGGTAGTCGTCTTCAGTCAAAACCAATGTAAGGAAGCATCCTCATCCGACTGGAACACCATTATAAGTGGGGAGTTACCTGTATCAATGTTGTAGAGTTGCAAATATTAATTAGACAGCTAAAAAGACAAAGTCCAGATGTCATAACGGGATTTATTAGAACTAAAATATTTAAGCCTTTTATTATTTGTGTGGATATAAAAATATGAGCTGATTCAAAATTGTACATGAATTTACATCTATCAATCATAAAACATGAACTGTTAACAACTAAAAGTCAATGCAATGTAAATGAAAATAAGATAAACGGAAAGAGAAGGGAAAAAATGAGTGTGAGAACAAAATAAGTTAGGATGAACACACACACACACACACACACACACGTAGCCCAGAATTGATAGAAGAAATAAATCCAAACATTAAATAAATTGAAACAAATAAAGTAAACTCAGTGTTTCAAAATAGTGCTAAAAATCATGTCACTCTGAAAAGAACTAAATAATAAACCTAAACCAAGTTAAAGGAAGTTTCTTGGGGCAGGAAATTGAAGGAAAACTAAACATAAGAATTGGTTAGAGGTAGATTTCAAATTTAAGTAGAATTCTGGGGATGCGTCTCTTAAAACCTAACCTGATTTAGGGAACTCGTTTCTCTGTAAACCAATAAATCTTTATGAAAGACAAACACCGGCTCTTAGATAAGTGTTTAAAAATCACTAGGGCAGACATGTTCCATTTTTCCTTAAAACTTTTTAACTATAAGGTAAGCTATATCTACATGTATATTTGCAAAATCCAGGTGGAAACATTTGCATTCCAATATGGGAAGTTTCCTCTTAGGTCGGAAGCCTATGCATGTACTGAAGTATAAGCCGTTTTTCTACACATTTTTAATGCAGTTTTTGTAGTAAAATTTAAGTGCCGTGGCTGATATTCGGGTCAGCTTATACTCCAGTATATACGGTTTATGATTTTCTCTAGAAAAGAAACTCAGGAGGCCAGGTTCAACCCCCATCAATTGACTACTGTGACAATCTCACTTAGTCATTTATAACTAAAATTTATATCTAGATTTTGTAATAAAGGTGACTTTTTGGTCATTCAGATGTTGTGTCAATTTTTATTAATTAAATAATTCAAAGGAAAATATAAAACAGGCAAGACAGGCAGGATTCAGTGACAGAATTCGGGGCTATCTTCAAGACTCTACATAGAGGGCAGAGGAGGAGTGATCAATGTGTTTTCATGACATACTGAAATGTTTTATTTAATATTTATTAACATTGCAAAGATAGTGTGAATCATTTGATATGCCCCTCTCCAAAATCTCCCTCATTTTAAAAGTCTTCATAACCATGGTGAAATGATCAAAGCTAAGAAATTAACATTGGCACAACTGGATGAGCTAATTTCCAAAACTCTCTTTTTCTGCTCATCCTTATTTCTTTTTTTAAAAATCGTGTAAAATAGTTAAAGCCACTAATGGAAATACCTGAACAGGTGGGCTATCTGCTCATTCTGTAAACATGATACATCTTGAATGCCTACCGTGTACAGGAAGTATCCCCAGTCTTAAATTTCTACACTTCATTTTCCACTGATCATCATGTTGTTCCCTGATTTAGTAACCAACTCTGCTCCTTGATCACAGCGTGAACACCTGTCCAAAGAAGCGGTAGAATTGATGCTCCGTGGTCCTGGCAGGTATACAGAAGTCATGGCAAAGAGAAGAAAAGGTGAGCATCTCAGGATGCTGGAATCTTTGCCTCTTTCTCTTTAGTCCTTTGCAAAGTAGAAAATGACCACCGACTGTTTGGCTTCATGAACTAATTCTTGCTTTTAAATTACTATGCTATGCAATGTTACAATATTCAGCTCTATAGAAAATTACTTCATTTCCTGCTAACCCTCTGTTGGTTTATGAGCCCACAATGCACTTCATTTTAGTAACATTAGGCTAATCATGCTGCTTTTTGTCAAGTACATAAAGCTTTTATGACTATATGCAAAACAATCTCCTGGAGCTAAATGACTTTATTGACTGATAAAAGGCTTTATTATTTTTCTTCTATAGATGAGCAATAATATCTTGAAGGCAATAGATAGCATATGTTTTGCAAAGCAGCTGAACAATGTAATCACAGTGTGTTAGGGAGGTGCTTCATAGGCTAGGAATTGAAAGGAAGGATGTGACCATAAGTGGTCCTTTGAATATCAATAGCCATATATATATATTTAATGCTTAATACTATAAGTAAGGATGGTACACAGCCACGTTTTGAAAATTTAGAATTATGCATGAGATCATTCCCCCTCTTTCTAACATTAACTAGGACCCTCTTGGGTAGAAAATCAATAATCCAGTCAAGAACCAAGAAAGCATCATGGCATTTTAAAAAAGACAGAAGTATAATTTTGAGGGGCAATAACATAATTTTTTCTTAAATTTAAAAGTAACTTATTTTTTTAATATGTACAAAAGCTGCACAGAGAGCCAACAAACTGTTTGTCTATGAAGAGACAGCAGAGATGGATTACCCAAGAATCAGGTAAGCATAAACTGACTTGTGCTTACCTACTAATGTGTAGTGAATATGTTAGGAAGCATGGTAAGTCCATGGTTATACTGCTCTCTGGGTACTCCAACCTTGGCAGGAATTGGAAACTTAAATGAGGCTTTCATTCTGAAGAAAGGAGTTATGGAGAGAGGCAGGTGCCCTTGCAGACAACAGCCAAATGGGAAAGCATTATACCACCAGGGCTTCTGAAAATGAGCAGTTCTCAAAGGTTAGTGTGCAACATCATTAGATTCACTGCAGACCACCGTCTCCAACCTGAGAGCGTTTTAGGTCCTAGACCTGCGGAAGCGTAATTAACCGAGCCCTACACTGATGCTGAATGGTGGCATTCTGGTCATACTTTAAGAGAGACAACTGCATGGCTTAAAAGAATACACAAAAGGAGTATCTATTAATAATTAATGTTTGAACAAAGACTGCTTTAATTCATACCCACATACTCTCAGCATTCAGAAGTTTACAACTTACAAAATACATTCATATGTACACGGGCCCTACAAAATCCAGGACTCCAAACAATGAATCAGGAAACCTAAATTCAGGTTTGAAAGGTACATGTGTGTACCCTTAAACTGAGCCCAGACCCTGCGATTCTGGTGCCAAGACTCCATCATTTCATCCTGGAAATCTCCCTGGGAAAGAAATACAAATATTTGGAGCACATATGATGCCAAGCAACTAACTCAGAGGAGGTCGAGGTTATGAAAAACACTGTGGTTGCACAGAATGGACAAACGATTGGCCGAGGGCGGCTTAGCACGAGAGAGTATGAGAAGCAAGGGGCAAAGGGAATCTGTGAAAGAAAGATGAAATGACACCAAAGATCACATTTTTGAAATTCGCGAGTTTGGCTACCCCAGGCTCATTGAAAATAAGAACTAGCAGAAAATGGTCACAAAGAAAAATCTCAAAAAGAGAAGGGGCCGTCATGTGTCTGATTCCCTGGCTGAAGAAACATGTGGCCCAGGCTTGGTGTTGCAGCAGCGAACAAAGACCAGAGCTTCTCTTACTGGAAGCGCTGTTTCCCGTCCTTCCACAATTAGCACTGAACGATGCTGCGAACGTCTTAATCGTGCTAATCCTATATATGAATATTTTATTTGCTTGGAGCTTGCTCAGAAATGAGTGTACTTAAGAAGCTATACAATGCTGTGCAATGCTAACAAGAGGAACCACTTCAAGGAAGAAATGGTGCTACAGAGACATAGTAACATACTATTCACCAAGCTAATGAGGACATTCTCTCCTCAGTTTAAGCATGTCCATCTAGAATTTGCATTTAAGAACATTAATACAGGGATAAAACTGCCCAAGAGCATTTGGTGTTAATTGCTCAGTTTTGTTAGCAGAGGATTTTTATGCTATCGAACAAAGGTCCCAGTAGTTCTGTCCATGCACAACTTTAGTTGTTCCATTAAAAAATTAAAAGTGTGGGGCACTAAGACCAAAGACTCATTAGGAGTAATCAAGGGACTTCAGCTTTCATAGGGCTCATTCAGTTCCGAAGATTGTTCTTGTGTGTTAATGTGAGAAGGTAGGCCCTGTATTAAAATGTTCACATTGGGGCCTTTTGATAACTCATTGCCACAAATTGAGTCTGACTCATAATGGTCCTAGATAGTATTTCTGAGGCCATAAGTCTTTGTCCCATGAAGAGTTGGTGGCTTTGAGCCATAGACCTGGGGGTTAACAGTCTAACAGCAGGACCAGGAAATTTCTCTTGGAGTCTAAATACTCGCGCACAACCTGTATTACTATGGACTAAATTGTGTCTTCTCCACTCTCAAATATCTGTTGGAATCCTCACACCTTGATTCAATCCTCTTGGGAAATTAAATTTTATGTTACTTGGGTTATCTAGGAGTAAGGTGATTCCTAATCCATGCATTTCAGAGTGAATTATAATAGTAGTAGTTTAGACAGACAAACATACTATACAAGTAATAGATTATATGTGAAGATTTACAGGGAACTGAGGGACACTGGGGACTATAGGAGTCAAGAACCTAATTGGGACTTTAAATATCCAGAACTGTAAAAGAAATTATGTATGTGTGTGTATATATATATATATATATATATATATATATATATATATATATATATATTTACAGCCATCTACTTTGGGTACTTTGGGTATTTGTGTTCTTGTACCACTAAGAACTTAAAACAGGTACTTGCATACCATGTTTTTTTTTTTTGTTTTTTTTTTTAGTCTGCCCAAGTTACACTGAGCTCCTGTAAGGTTCTACATCTTGCCCAGGATGCTTTTTCAGGACCTCTGTATTTACTAACTTTCTGCCTAGAATACATTCTTCCTTTCTTTCCCTTGGCTTCCTCCTACTCATTCTTCAGGTATCAGGTTATCATTGTCAGCCCCTTGGAAAAGCCTTAATTGAACATTTCACCTTCAAAGCAGGTTAAATCCTCATTTAAAATCTCATTAGTTGCACATTTTTCCTTTATAGGATTTATTACCATAAAAATATATATTAATCTCAATAAATGTTTGTTTCACAAATGGTTCTTCCATTAGACCATAAACTCCATGCAGGAAAGAGCTTGATCACCATATCTTAGTCACCAAGACTATCTAACAACATATCTTCCACATGTAATCACGATGTCATAAATAATTATCAATCAAATTAAGTCAATACATGAACATAACTGTTTGAGGTTGGAAGTACTAGCGAGTTTCAGAACTTTAGTGTGAAAGATCGAGACTTGGTTGACATTAAAAAAAATAAATCCTTGGTCCAATATAATGTTGACATTTTAAAGACAAAGAAAACCATCCTTTGTTCTTTGATCCTGTTCAAGAGATGAGAAAATTTCCCTAAAACTCATTCTTAAACTATGGATTCATGAGTATATCCTGTAATAATAGCATTACATATCTTTGTGTTCCCGACCTCCTGGGAATTGACTAGTAAGAAATACATGAAAAGCAAAAGGTAAAATGGTTAATGGGACAAATTTTGTTGAGTATTCAACATTCTCCACACACTTCATGAGAGAGGAAAGCCACAGGGATCAAAGATGGCCTGGGTATTTTCGATATCCTTTACAATGCCTCGACTATTTTTTTCATTTACACATTCATCAGATGTTGACTGACGGCCCCCAAGCATTCAAGGCACTATTCTGCTCTTAGAAGCATTAGGCTCCTATGTTGACTGTGACCCCCAAACATTCAGGACTTACAAGTGTTAGGCTCCTCTTCCCAAAATGCCACGCAAAATAAAAGAAAGTAGTGAACACATATTTGCATTTTAGTAGATGATTTACCCAAATATCAAGTACTAAAAAGTAGCACATGTTTTCAAAGGGGTGCATCCATGACTGATTAGACAGTCCTGTAACCATTTTTGCTGTTATTATATGGCGTCCAGTGCGGTCTGAAGATCACACGTGGCCAGAGTAGAACTGCTCCCTCGTGTTTTGAAGCATGTAAACTTTTTGGAAAGAAATTGCCAGATTTGTCTCCTGAGGTGCCTGTGGGTGGGTTCAAAGCACCTCTCTTTTGGCTCATAGTCGAGCACTTAATAGACTGTTATTTTAGGGTTTACTCATGTTTAAGCATTGTATTAAAAGTTTTACATTCACCATTGTATTTTATTCTCAAAGAAAACCTATGAAATAGGCATTGCTATGATTTAAAAACCATGTATTTAAGGCCAACATGCATGTGAATAGGGAAGTAGAACTATATGAAGGCGTCCACTTGTAATATGAGGCAGCGTGTGTTAGCTACCTACAGCAGGATAGAAAAGTTGAAGTAGGAGATAATCATTTGATTGGAAGGAATGTGAACTTTCCACTTTATTTTCCTTCTCAGATTAGCACTAGCCACCCACTGGCTTCACAATAGTCGATGCCTTAACAGCGACGCCTACAGAGGGTCATCCCTGGAGAAGTAGCTAAGGGGTCTGGTGCAAATGTAGTTTGATGTTTAAGGCGTTTAGGATCTTATCAGCAAATGCCTCTAGCATATCTCTTTTGGGTAGTATGGCTACGTTAGTGTTTTTATCCCCTAATTGTTCCTACAGAACTCATTCAGTTGTCATTTTAAGTGCTGCAGACTCACAAAGTAACCAGTCACTAGAGGACACCTGGGTAACCTAACTTTGACAGTTAAGCATCTATAGAGAAAAACTACAAACCACCACATGCTTTTTCAATATAGTGTTTCACTTGTCAAAAATGTTATACGTAAAACTCCATGGCACTCTTTACATGTATAGGGACGATGTGTGGGAAGAGACAAAAACAATTTCCCCCAAATGCATCTCCATGGATGTACGGTGCATTGATTATCCTGTAGAGACTTTCTTACGCTGAGGTTATAGATCAAAGTGCGCTCTGAAAATTGCTATGGATGAAGTAAAAGAAAAGAATTTCTTTAGAGAATGTCCCCAACGCTGAGTGACTTTGAAGGAAAATCCATCTACAATGTTTCAATGAGAAAGGGAGGGATGGGGGGGGGGGGGTGAGCAGGGGAAGGAGGGGAATGCATAGACATCAGAGCCTGCCCCTTCTTTCAATCCTGGGCTCATGCCAGGACTGACATCCAGTTCATTCCAGCAACGAGAACCCCAGTTTCCAGACGGATCAACCTGTAACAATGCAAATTAAATCTAGAAACGTAACAGCACCCAAGAAGTGTTTCAGCGCAGTTTCCATATACCTTATGGGTTGTTATACTTTGCAGCTTAAGAGGCAATGAACTTGAAGGGAAATATTGAGGACTTGCCAAAATCTGTGCAAATGAGTCTGCCACATTTACACTTCGCGCTACCACACACGGAGTATCCTACCACATTTGTTTTCAGGAAATACTGGATCACACATTTGGAACAGCAACAGGGCATGTTTTCAATAGTATTAGTGGTTCTAACATATGCAAGGGAATTCCATAACGCTCTTTCCCTCCAATACATTTACCCCTCATAAACTTGTCCAGGGCTTATTAATTAGAGTACGTTGAACCCAGTGACATTTTCCCAAAAGCAACTTTCAGAAATCCGTAAAGCATCCTAAATGACATTATTGCCCTGCTCCCTTCTTTAACCCAATGTAGAAAAAGCATAGGGCAGAGATGCTGAGCTAAGAGCAACGTGGGTCGCAGGTTTCAATCTCCTTCCTTTTATCACTTGCACTCTGAGCGCTGCAATTCCGTTTCAAAGTCTTTGTTTCCTTATTTGTGTCACGGAAATAATATTGGCTACTATGTGGTGGAGGTGGGAGGGGTGCACACATTCCTCGTGCTTTATATTCCCAAATTAGAACCAAAAAATTTGCATTCCTCAGGAAGAAAATCTAGAGAAAGTGTCCTCACCGTTTCTTTAAGATCGAAATGCATAAGCTTCACAAAAGATAGACCGAAGTCCCAATGCGTGTACCTCTACCTAGTGCCCCGTTTGGAACTAGGGGGGTTTGCTTTTATATTAAAAATCATACTGCAGTAAGATGCATCATAACCCTGCTCAAGAATGAGTGGTGTCGTACAGACAAGGTGGTACAAAGGCATAAGGCATAGTCATACACAGGGGCGGGGACAAGAAGAGGAACCACCTACAAGCCAGCGAAGGGCCAGGAAACACCAGAGGCTACTGACAAGCAGGGAGCGTCCCCTAGAACAGCTGCATTAACTTGTATTCCTAATTTTTCAGACTCTGGGACAAGGCCGCTGGTTACGCATTAGGCTGCTCATCCCATGGTTGGCAGTTCAAACCAAAGAGCCATTCTGTGGGTGTGAGAGGAGGCTGTCTCCTCTTTTAAACATGCACAGCCTCTCTACTCCTACGAAGCAGCTCCACATGGTTAGGAGTTGAAATTGATTTGAGGGTAGTGGGTTTATGGTTCGAAAGCGAATCAATACATTCATGTTTGTAAAAGCCATCCTTTGGTGGTGTTTTGGGTTATGTGACACCAGGGAACTGTGACATGGTTTCTCTATATCTTCATTTACGGTATTCTTGGGAAAGAGTGATTTCTATACTTGGTGAGTTTAAAAGAAGACACTGGATATATCCCATTAATTCTTTCCTTTGTAGATTTACCTCCTTGTAGAGAAAGCAGTCTGTTCTTTGAGCATCTCATTAGAAAAGACCCAAAGCTGGCGACTGAGCCAAGTAGTGAGTGGAAAAGGCTTCCAGTCAAAGAGATGTCTAAGAGGTCAGCCTGGTTGCTGAATCGAGCTGTAGTTTCCAAGCAGGTTCATTAAGAATAAAGTGCGGAAGAAAAGACGATGGTCCAAGAAAATTCCATTGCCAACAGGGCCATTACAGCTCAGAACAACCCCAGACGGCGTTTCTACGACTGCAAATATTAGGTACGCTGCCTTTCTCTCGTGGAGAGGCTGGTGTTTTAGGAATGCTAACGTAATCGTGAATGACCTAACTTTATCTACCAGAGAAGGAATAATAGGTTACATAATGGGCTGCTAGCCGGAAAGACAGCAATCCGGGCCCACCTGCTACTCCAGGGGCGAAAGTAAAACGTCGCGGGCTTAGGAAACAGAAGGGGCAGTTCTGCTATGTTACATCGGTTCACTCTCAACCAGAAATGGCTTGGCGGCCGTGAGCAGTCAGAGTACTCATGCTTCAAGCCCCCTCCAGCAGCCTCGTGAAGGGAGGGCCTAGCAATCGGCTTCCATAAATATGAAAACACTACAGAGCAGTTCTACTCTGTAACACACAGGGTCGCGCGCCTTGGGTCGGAAGTGGCATGATACAATAGGTCAGGAAGGCGCCAGCTAGAAACCGTGGGCCCTGGTGAAGAATGGGAATGGAAATGGCACCCTGGTGTAGAGCAGCCCCCCAGGGAGCCTTTCAGATAAAGCCAACCTCTTTGAACACCTCCCCTTCATTTCTCCCAGGAAGAGGGTGTGAACGGGCTCCAATGGAGACTGGAGGCAGTGCGGTGTCAGGAGCACCATCGAGGTCTGCAGCTCTGGGTGTCCCAGGAGCCAGAACGCTGCTGGATGCAGCAGGAAAGAGCACGGATGAAACAGGGGCATGCTCAGATTAAATCCCACAGAGTTGGTTGTCTCCAGGCCAGAGAGAAGGGGCAGAAAGGAAATGTGCATTTATTTGGGGAGCACGTGTGAACACCATTTGTGCACACTAGAAAAGCAGGTGCTGTCCTGGAAATAAGATGTGCCCCCAACAGACCTTAGCCACCATCCACCTAGATGTAAGTAGAAATACTATGTGACCACATTAATTCCCAGTGGATAATGGAGGCTGTAGACATCTGGTTATGGAAGAATTAATATGCCAGCCAGGTAGTTAAATAGCAGCTGTGACCATAGAGATTATGATTTGACTATAACTATAATTTTGCCTCATCTAGTATACTATAATTAAATAATAATACATAAGAAATCATTAGCACCTTAAATTACAGAGATACACAAACACCAATTAATTATGTGGTAAAAATGCCCCAAAAGATATAGGGTCACATTATTCATGCCCATTTTACAGAGGGTAAAATATTAGGATCAAGGAATTACAGCTCATTTCTCAATTTTATGTAAAAGGTTGAAGCTAAAATAAGAGTAAAGCCCTCTGGCCATAAAATAAGTCTCTTGAGCCAGTGAAACCCAAGCCACACAAATTTGTCTCTACTAAAAGTGTCCCTCCTCTGTCATTTATCACCAGTGTCCTATCATCTTGCAATGCCAGTCTTTGACTATTAACCTAATAAGCCAAAATAATGTACATTTTTAATTTCAGATAATAGAGAAATAATAATGCTGTGTTTGTTTAATGTGATGTGTTCCACAAGAAATGTCATATAGATCACAGGTTGAGATAAAGACCAAAACGACGGAAATATCTGCAAAGCCAGGAGAGAGATATGGAGAAAAAAGAGACAGGCTAACCACACTGAGAATGCTGTTCCACTACTTTCGAAATAGTCGTGCCCAGTTTTTGTATTACATTGTAGCAAAAAATAAAGTTAAAATTGATGGGCATTAGAGTAAATACCAGAAAATAGCCTTTTTATTGCTTTAGGTGGAATTAAAACACAAACCTCAAACTATCATTTAGGAAGCAGGTGAACTCTAAACTCTTAACCCATGCCCCAGGACTCATTCTTGTGCTTTGTCTTCTTAAGGCTACTGTCTTAACATCCTGAACTTTGCATCGTAATTCAGCAAGTGTTTCAAACAAATATTTTAATAGTTTTCTTTACTTAAAATAAGAGGTCACATGCTAGGGAGTATTTTAAGCATACCGTATGTGTTAGTCTGGGACGGCTAGAGAAACAAATCTAGGGAGACTCATGTGTGTAAGAGATAATTTTATATCAAATAGTAATTGTACCTTAAGAAAACATCACAGCTCAGTCCAATTCAAGGCCATAAGTCCAATATTAGCCCACGTGTATGATACCAATCAATAAATTCCTTTTCAGACTCACACAACACATGCAACAACTCCAAATGCAGGAAGATCACAGGCCATTGGGTCTAAAGTCTTGTGGATCCAGTGGCAGTGAAAGTATCTCAGTGCTGGCAGGGTTCTCCATATGGCTCCATCATTTCCAGGGTTCCAGCATCGCTCCATGTGTCTGATCAAGAAGAATGTCTTACAGGGAGTGTGTCTGTTTCCTACCTCCAGCAAGCTCTTTTATCTCCTTAGCACCTCCAAATGAAGTCATCAAACTCTGACCTGATTGACAAGCTAAACTCCACTCCTTCACTTGTAATAGTCTCAAATTGACAACAGATTATGTAACTACCACACCGTATATGTCCATGCATTTAATTTCCTAATTAGTTCTATAAACACATAAATATTAATAGTTGAAGGAAAAGTATAGAGAATTGAATCTCAGGGAGAATAAATAACTCTTAGAATCATAGAAACCAGTAATATATTGGAGACAAACCCAAGTTGCCTGATTCCAACAGCTAGAGTTAGCCACTATGTTATTTGGAACATATGTAAATTTTTAAAAATTAAAAGTGATATATAAATTCCAATTTATTAAATATTTCTTTACTGTAATCTTAATTTTTTCTGGGATTTTTATAAGAGCAGGGCTAGCATTTGCTAATATTGAGTAAACATTTTTTCCCTGCAGTTAGATACAGGAGGTAGATATATGTGTGCATTATAGGGCAATGTACAAATCAGTAAAGAAGTTTGAAAATGATCATATATTGAATATGCTATACTATAACACATATTAGATATGTTAGATATTACAAATCCAACACTCTATAATTTCCATATACTACCTAAGAACCCATTTTTACATTCTCATTCTCTCTTCAGTCTAAGTTTTCATTTATTTATGTGGCATAAAAAAACAACCCTTCACCTTTCCCTTGTCAAGTTCTCTAAACAGCCTCATTGTTCCACACCTATTCACGTCTCTTACACTCACCATCATCACACTATGCCCCAGTCAGTTTCAGTATTCAAATCTGGGGCTGGAAATGATTTCATGTGTGGAATCTACTCATATGAGATAGCACCTTTGGAATTTCTGGCTGTGGGGTCTTAAGAGAATAGAAAATCACAAATGCCACCCCACATATAGAAATGTCCCCGCCCATTCAGGATCCATTGGCTCAAACCTCCAAACCAAGTCAGTAGTGATTTGCACAGATTTTTCATTTCACTGGTTTAAATTGCTCTGTCTTGGAGTGTTTAAGTGTAGCTCAATCTACAAGAAGGGCCTCAAATAGGTATCATCTAATGGACACCACCATATCACACAACTCTGTCCGATACTTGATATCAGCTAATTGCCTTATTTATTGTTATGTTCATTCTCTATGCTTTCTATTGTTACAACTATTTGAAGACAAGAAAATTGAGGCTTAAAATAATTAAACAACTTGGCATTAACAAAAATCATGAAGTGATACCTTTGCGGCATGATCGCTGAAGACAAAATGAATGCATAATCAAATTTGGTGAAGATAACTGATGGTGCTCAGCTATTAAAAGATATAGCATCTGAGGTCTTAACAGCTTAAAGTTAAACAAGTGGCCATTTAGCAGGGAAGCAACAAAGTCCACATGGAAGAAGTACACCAGTCTTGGTGATCATGAGGTGTAGATGGGATCAGGTACCAGATGATCAAAAAACAAGCAATCATATCATTGTGAAGGAGAGGGTTCTGAGTGAAGACCCAAAGCTCATCTGTTGATAACTGGACATCCCTCACAGAAGGGACACATGGAAGGGACGACTCATCCAGGGAGCAGTATAGCACTGACAATACACACATTCCTCTATGTCAATGGTTCTTAACCTTCCTAATACAGTTCCTCATGTTGTCGTGACCCCCAACCATAAAATTATTTTTGTTGCTACTTCATCACTGTAATTTTGCTACTGTGATGGATCAGGCGACCCCAGTAAAAGGGTCGTTTGACACTTTCACTGGGGTTGCGACCCACTGGTTGAGAATCACTGTTCTGATCTTTAATGTTTACTTTCCCCACTATCATGGCCCCAGTTTGATCCCACAGATCCTGCTAGATTGACATATGTACATCAGATAAGGGCTTTCAACACATGGAATCTGGGATAGAAAAACCCCTCAGAAACAAAAATGGGAGTAATGATTCCATGAGGCTACAGGAAGGGAATGTGTGTAGGGTGAGGGTGGGAGGAGGAAGAGGGAACTAATAGCAATGATGGATACATAACCCCATCAAGGGGGACAAATAACAAAACTGTAGGTGAAGGGATACATCAGATGGTGTAAGAAATGAATATATGTATATATAATTTATGGAGGGTTCACAAGGGTGGTACAGTGAGAGAGGTAGAGTGATAAAGTGGAGCTGATATCAAAGGGCTTAAAGAGAAAATGTCTTGAAAGTAATGATGGCAGTATCTGTACAAGTTTGACTGATATAAATGAGTTGTGGATTATTAAAATATCTAAGATCCCCCAATAAAATGATCAATTAAAAAAATAAAAGTAAAACAATTATGAAAACTTGCGATGGAGTGAAATACCTTTAAATGTTTCTCCTAGCTCTGTCTCTGTAACTCCCGCCAAATGATAGGCCTTTGCAAGTAGAGCAGATATAGCACTAATATAGGGAATGAGTCAGTGTTCATTACCACTCCCTTGGTTATAAGGATCAGCCATCTTAGAAGCCAGAGCAGAATGAGAAAACCCAGGACCTTTGGAAGAGCACATCCCAGCCAAGACCAGATGCACTCCAACCTGTGGTGTGCAGACGATGAGGCAAAGCAAGAGCATTGTGGAGATCATGGAACTGACTGGAAGACAACAACAGGTGGACTTTCTGATGCCGAGAGGCAGAGGCCAAGGATCACGTGGCTGAGAAGCTGAGAGGATCAGAGAGAGAGAGAGAAAGAGAGAGAGAGAGACTTGGCTGTTGACTAAGGAGAGGTGTTGCTGTGGACCAATGGCTTTACTCTTATCGTTACTGATCCTGCCTTTTAGTAACTTGTTAACTCCTCTAATAACCTCCTTAATTGTGAGTGATATCTGGGAGTTCCTTGTGGTCATTGCAATGAATTCTTGAGTCTACCTTAGGTGTAGAGTGGCTTGGAAAGAATGGCTGGTGTCAGAATAGATAAAGAAGCATGGAGAAGGGAGGCCTGTCTGATCTTGGCCTCGTAGCAATAGAGAAGCCAGAGGAGGGCAGATTGGAGCCATGTGGCATTCATTACAACTGCACAAATAGTAACACCCACCACACAGGTCTCATTCCACCATGGTAAGCACTAAGTTGCCAAGTGTTACAGGATTGACTTTCAAAAGGATGTTCTGGATAGTTCTTTAGAAAAGTTGTATAGGAGAGCCTTTTGAGCCATCTCCATAAAGAACCAGCTGTTACTTACTTGGCCTGTTTATGTTCTAAAGCTTCATGATGCCAATCAAACCTATCCCAATCTAGCCAAAGGAAAACTTTGAAGAGCTCTGGATTCTCAGAAAATAAGACATATAGAATATTCCAGAAAGAACTGTCGAAAGCATCTGAAAAAAGAAACTTGCCACGTGTTTCCATATAAAGTTGGGCCTTGGTGACTTTACTTGTAAAGTAAGAGAGCTGGATAAGCAGAGCACTGGCTGTCCTTCCTTTTTTCCTTTCCTTTTCTGTTTATAATGAATTGTTTTAATGGTTCTTATCATTCAAAAGAAACTTCTGTATCAAAGCCACCTGACCATACCTCCTGCCCAGTCATTCAGTCCCCCCACCCCCAAAGCTGATAGCGGGAGGATGAGGGCAGAACCCCAATTAACATCAGGGATTCTGGTCATTAGGGTCACATTTGAGCATGACTTTTAATCCCAATCCCTTTCTGGATGTTTCGAAGGTGTCCAGAGCTTTCTCCAGGGGAAACCGATGGGTGACTAAGGGCCAAACGTTCACGGATTTGGATGTGAGCATGGATATCGCCATGGGCCACGTGTTGCAGCAGCGAAATACGCCCTTCATGTCTACATCTCGAATGGCTGCGCGCACCAGGGGCATAGCGGTCATCTCAGGGCCCAAACCCACAGCACCAGGGTGCCTCCCGAACGTGTTGCATAGATGCCGGCCTGGATGGCAGCCTCGGCCACTGTGCACTCGATGGTGACTTCTGGCTTGCACCCCAGCAGACCCTCCACTTTGCTGGCGATTCCTGGGGGCTCTCCTTGGAGACCTGGAGGGTGAAATCTGCCCCAACTTCCTGAGCTTTGGCCAACTGAGAGGCAGATAGGTCAGTCACCACCACTTGAGCCGCTCCCATTGCCTTGGCCACAAGCAAAGTGACCAGTCTGATGGGCCCAGCTTCACACACAAAGACCTTGTTGCCCAGGGTGACTCCAGGTCGGCAGCAGGCGTGGATCCCCACCGACAGTGGCTCAATCAGGGCTCCTTTCTCAAAGGTGACATTGTCAGGAAGCTTGTAGCAGAAGTTTGCTTTGTGTTTGTAGAAGTGACAGAGGTTTCCATCATCGGGGGGCGTGGCACAGAAGAAAATGGTTGGTGACAGATTGTACTGGCCAATCTTGCAGAATTCATCCATTTCTCGGGGAGCGCCAGGCTCAATAGCCACCCGGTCACCTGGTTTCAGGTGCTTTACTAATGAACCCACTTTGAAGACTGTTCCCGAAGCTTCGTGCCCCAGCACCACTGGCTTTTTCACCATGAAATCCCCGATTCGACCATGCTTCCTTCCTTTAATGGTGCTTACCTAAGACTTTTCTTCATTCAAACATTGTCTCACTTTTGGTCCCGAGTCTCATAAAATACCCCAGACATATTTTAGTCACATAAGCAAGGAAAAAAATCTTACTTTTCTTGGAATATGCCCATTTATCTGGGACTGGCTGGTGGAAGTTTGGTCCGTGGTTGTCACAAATCATTCACACTCAATTACTAATAAAGAAGTTGCAGGTTAAATCCTTTCTAGAAGCATAACAGAAGATACAACTGATGATCTACTTCCATAAAGATTACAGCAAAGACAGCCCATTGCTGATTCTCCTATGTAACTCGTGGGGAGAGGGGGGTCCTCATGAATCAGAATCAACTCACAAGCAAGGCTTTGGTTTGGACTGGTGGGAGGACTGACTTTCTGTGCGAAGCCTAGAGTGGGCATGCTCTTTGTGGGAGGGTGCATTGCAATGAGTGTATGAAATTACAGTACAAAGGATCAAAGAGAAAAATTGCCTTTGGAGTGACAGGCTCTCCTTCAAGGGGAAGAAAAACCAAATAATTTATGTCTGCAGAGGTACTGTAGGGCTCATATTTTAGCCTACCGAATTCCTCAGGATTGCTCTGACGGAGCCTTTTGCTAGGAGGACCTATTAATCCTCTGCCTTTCTTGTCATTAATATTGTTTATTGGGCCACAAGAAGAGGACATAAACCTTTAATGTCCCTTTTTGCACACTAAGAATTTTTTTTCTTAAAAATCTGACGGTATCTGCCAATTTGATGTGGCACTTTAAGGAGATTAGAGAACCAGATGGCTGATTCTTAATGACTAATTTCTTGCATCAACCAAAGATTTGTGATTTGATGCAAACTGCGTGGAATAACAATGTTCCTTTTTTTAATGGGGCTCGGCTATACCGCCAAAAGGGAATGGAATGAATTTACACAAACAAATAAGACAGATTCATTTCAGGAAGGAAAGGACGGGAAACAACATACTAATGAAATAAAATTCTAAAGGGAAAAAGGCGTGAAGAAGAATCCAAAACCCAGTATAAGCTCTTAATGTCAAATTTGAAGATGTCTGAAGAAAGAGCTATCACACTTCTGCAGGTGTAGGGCTGAGGCCATTATTGCTTGGACCCAATCATGGGAGGGCTACTCACACTCAAGAGAACTTGATTTTGTTAATGCGACCTTGATTTCATTAGCAAGAGGAATACCTCCCTTGAGAAGTTGCTGTACACTAAATGAATGAATGTGCATAATGCGTTGAGCTCAGTTCTCAGTCCTTAGCAAACACTCAGTTGTCTGCCATAAGTACTCACAGAGAACTAATTTCTTTCCCCTTCAGTAGTTTTTGCTTTCCTTTATCGCTTCTCGGCCTTTTGGCTAAGATCAAGTGTAGTTTTTGCTTTCCTTTATTGTCTCCCACACCCTGAAAAATCTAAGCAGTCTTCTTTCTTGGTGTTTTTGCAGTCCTTATGGACTGCTTCTTTTTGTCCTGACTCTCAGCTGTCACCATTGACGTGCTGAGAATTCCATTGTCATCCCTGGAAGAGAAGACACCATGGGAATGGAGAGGATAGAAGGAAAAGAGGACTCATTCAGAAAAGCACTCCCTTGAATAAGTCTCAACAGAGGAGCACGGGAAGGCTTTTAAATTCCAAAAGGATTGGGTAATAGACAAGAAATGTGCAGGGAATAAGTCAAATGTTGGGGTGCAGTGAAGGTAGACAAGGTTCAAGACATGAAAAAAATAATAATTTACAAATTATTGAGGAGGCATGGGGGAGGGAAGGTGGTGGAGGGAGGGGTGGGGGATGAGGAACTGATGCCAGGGCCTCAATTAGAAAGAAAATATTTTGAAAAAGATGATGACCATACATGCACAGATGTATTTGACAAGATGGACACATGTATGGATTTTGATAAGAGCTGTAAGAGCTCCCAATACAATAAAATTAAACGAGAAATAGAAAGCATTTCATTGTGTTATTGATCAGTGAAGGAATGGGAATGTATTGCATCTTTGGAATGGCACTCTGGAGGGAAAAATAAAAACAGGGACTACATAAAGCTGTGCTATAGAATTTGGCATCCACTAGCCATGGGGATCTTTAAAATTTGTAGTGAACCTTAAAAAAATTTGTATTCAGTTCCTTAGCCACATTCAGGTATGGGATACGTGTAGGTCACCAGTGACTACTGCATATTCCATGATACATATATCACAAAATATTCTATTGGAAAATTCTTCTTTAAAGAGAGAAAAAAAGAGAAATGCCCTAATCTTTTAGCACCTATCTAGTGACTTCTATGCTATTACTCTGCTCTTTGATAAGCTTACAAAGACACACCATTCCTGTGCTCAAGGAGATTTCAGCCTAGGATAAAGCACAATGTCCCAGGCTAATGATCACTTATCTTTCACTGTGTCTTACTTCAGGTGACTTGTGTGTTGTGTGTGTGCTGTGATGTCATCTCGTGATAAGCAGAGAAAAGATTAGTGTTCAATGATTGTGTCTTGTTTAGCTCCACAATCAATTCTCCTGGAAAACAGCAACAAAGTGATTGCAGTGGGTAAATCTGCTGCAGAAGACCTCTTCAACGTATTGACAAGCAAGGTTCTTGCTAAAAGACTAAACCCTAGCTATAGTGTTTTCAATCACCACCTATGCTTGTGAAAGTTGGATATCAGATAAGGAAGACAAAGAAGAATTGATGCATTTGAATTAGACATTGAATGTTGCTCAAAAAGAATATCGAAAGTGACGTGGACTGCCAAAAGAACAAATATTTCTAACTTGGAAGAAGTGCAGCCAGAACGCTCCTTAGCGGCAAGAACAGTGAGAATTCTCATATAGTTTGCCCACGTTATCAGGAAAGATCAATCTTTGAAGGATATGATGCTTGGTTCAATAAAGAGGCAGCAAAACATAATAAGACCCTCCGCGAGATGTATGAACACTAGTTGCAACCAAGGGCTCGGACGCAGTAACCACTTTGAGGATGGCGCAGCCATTCCGAATACTATGGAGCACAGTTTCCTTCTGACACATACGGTGTAGCCGCGAATAGCAAGCAATTTGGCCACCCCAGTTGTTTGTTTGCTTTTTGTCTTGCTTCCTAATGATGGATCGGTGTTTACTGTTAAGTGGCAATTTCGTATTTGGTACCCACATTTATCGTGCAGGTTTAAGGCACAGAACAAAGCCCCTGGTTATATGAAATTCAGGTGTCCCGTTATTACAGCAAGGGCACCACAACAGATCACAACAAAAGGAAATAAATGTATAATAAGTATGTAAGCTACCATGCCAGGCAGTGACAAACAACTGATTAAGACCAAATTGGCCAGCCTGGGATGCCGACCAAAACTTGGCTCTTTCCGGTGGGCGCTGTTGCCAGAACATATTATTGTATTTCTACAACATGGAAATTAACACAGATTCTGGTCTCTTCCCCTGCTGCCCCTCCTTTGAGACAATGTCACTGTCACTCACTGTTGATTGCATTCTTACCCTCTTCATCTTCTGTTCAGTTCACATCAAATTGAGATTTCCAGGGGAAAAAATTGGAAACATTTATATTCTATGCCTACTGTGGACCCTGCTATTTGCAAAGCGAACCTACAATGCACGCATTCAGGTATCGGCAGTACTCCTGCAGCAGGGATAAGAGGTCCCTCAGACTGGAAATGAAACAGAGGTGCGAGGAAATTGCCAGAGATGTGAGAAGGCATGTTTTGGTAACACCAACAGTGGCATGATAATTTACTTCAATAGCTGACAACCTGGGAATTAAAAAGGACCCCTTCTTGTCATTCACTCCACTGTTGAGTGATGGATGTTAAACTCTCTTTCCGAAAACAGCCATCTTCCATTCCTTTCTGACAAAATCCCCAATTTTCCCCAAGTAAAAGCCCATGATGAAAGCAAAGATTCCTTCTTAATTGTACCTACCAAATAGAATGGCAATCTGTAAAGATCTTGCTTCTTTTTTAACACCTAGTACCATTTTAGATGTGACTGGTTATCAGATTGATTGAGATCACTTGAACCAGGATCAATGCAGGCCACCTGGAGACACCTCTGATAACATAAGACAAGTGTATAATGAACTCATACAACATTGCACTCCAATGACCATATATATATATTCTTTCTTTCCATGATGCATTTGAAACTATATCAGGACTCATATGAACCCACTGATAAGGATATGATTTTAGCATCAGCCATAAGAGCTCTTTTTCCTGGTCCACACAACATCTGGAGAACTATACTAGAGAGAGAGAAAAAAAATGTGTGTGCTTTGCACATTTCAGCTGGCCATTGACTTTCAGAATTAGTCTGATGACAAATTAGAAGCAAACAACATAAAAGCAACGTGAGATGTAAACAAATGGTGAGGATGCCAGGACATAAATATATGAGGAAAGCTGGCAGGTTCACTGTTGTTGGAAATATTTAGAGGGTATTTTTATTGCCAGTTGTAAATACCTGCTCAGGTGATCTAGAAAACACATGATATTTCTTCACCTATAGTGGGCTTAGAATATTTAAATCTCCCTTGTCTCAATATCTTCAGCAATAAAATGGGTCCAGAAATATATGCTTCACTACCATGTAAAATATAGAGGACATCAATGGAAAAAAAAACCACCAAAAAACTGTTGAAGTTTTAAACAGTTTTGACTTTTAAGCAACATAGACACAGTCATGAATAAATATGCAATAAATGTTTTAAGTCTCAAATCCTAGAATATTTAATTAGAAAATATCTATCACTGATATCAGTAGAAGTCTTGCTAGAAACCTCACAATATATATATCACATACATAGAGTAATTTAAAAATTGCTTAAAATATACAAAGAGCAACAGTAAACATTTTAACCTAATTTTTAAAATTTAAACATGGTCCGGAAAGTTTCTTCTCTGTCATAGTAAGAAAAAACATAACGAATATGAAGTAATTGCAAAATAATAATGAAATATTACAAATGGAGTTGTCCAGATCCTCCCAGAACACACAGCCTACTATAAAAGTCATGCAAACAAGAACCATATGCAAAGTAGTTACCACCCAGATAAAAAGAAGGAACGGAAAGAGGTTCACAGAAGTTGACTTTCCTCTGATGGAAGAGAGTATCATATGAACATGCTTCACGCGGACATCACGAAATGCCCTCACACTGATCTTGTTTGAACACAAACAACGACAGCAGCAAAAGAAAGGGAGACTCCACTTAAGACCCAATCAAATCAATGAGTTTTAAATAACATAGGGTGAGGGAGTATATTTTATATCACCGACTGTCAATTTAAAAAAAGCACTGCCACTAAGTCATAGCAACTCCACAGGACAGGGTAGATCTGCCCTTGGAGACTTCCCGGACTGCAACTGTTTCCCTTGCCCTTCCCCCAGGAGTGGTTTCACATTGTTGATCTGGTGGCTAGCAACCCAATTTGTAACCTCTGTGCCATCAGGACCCCTCTGGCTTTGTATGCTTAATATTTATTTAGGCTCTGCCATGCTTCTTAGAAGATATACAACCAGAATGCTCCTTAGAAGCAAGACCAGTGAAACTGCATCTCAAGTAATTTTGGACATGTTATTAGGATGACCCAGTCTCTGGAGAAGAACATCCTGTTCAGTCGAGTAAAGGGTTAATGAAAAACCGGAAGATCCTTAAGGAGATGGATTGACGCTGTGTCTGCAACAATGGACTCAAAGATAGCGACACGGGGGTGCCAGGCATGGTTTCATTGTGTTGAACATATTGTCATTATCAGGCGGGACTGACTTAACATGTAACCACAGCAACGTCTCAACTTTTACAGGAGTCTGAAAATACGAATAAGAAATCTCATTCGACTTTGAAAGAGTTCTCAATCTAGTGAAGCAGATAGAAGAAAAGATAAATAAGGAGACGGCAAAGCGTTTTGGTGGTGCAATGATTAAGCACCCACTGCTGACTTAAAAGTTGATCATTTAAACTCACCAACCATTCTGCAAGCTAAGAGCTCTGGTGATCTGCCCTGAAAATTACAGACCAGGATATCGTACGGTGCAGGTCTGTTCTGGACTATGGGTTTACTGTGATCCAAATTCACTGGGGACTCATTACAACATCAAGGATACAGCGGATCTAAGCATGTTTTTAGGGATACGTGCAGATATTTTGCATCTCATTCCCAGGACAGCTGTTCTCCAGCTCACACATTCGAAGCTTCAATTTGGCAGTCTCCATACTAACTTGATAGAGTGAAGTTGGAAATAGTCCAGAGGAGAGTCACAGAACTGATGGAGACAGTGACGCATTTGCAAGGAAAGATTAGAGAAACTATGGAGATATTTCTTGCCTAAGTGAGTACAACCTAACAGTCTATAAATATTTTGACAATGTAAATATCAAAGAGATAGCAAAGGGGAATTGGAAGGAATTAGAAAAGGTAAATTTGGGGCTGTATATCGGGGCGGGGGCGGGGGCGGGGGGAGGGATGAAGTAATCGCCTGTCTGAAAAAGGTAGAACTCCATTTCTTGAGTCATACAATTTAGGTCTTTCTCTCTCTGGATTTGACTTTAGCTAATTCATACACAGTTTACTTTTAATTTACATCTTTAAACATTGCTTGAGTGTCTTCTATGTACCAGGCACTCAGATAAGTGATGACGTAGAATGAGATACAGACCCTTGAATTTCAAGAATTTACCATCTGAAAGCTTTTTCTTTGCTCTGCATATTATCCATCTCCCAGTGATGCTTCCTTCATGCTCAAGGAGCCAATATTTTTTTTTTAAAAGACAGAAAAGAAATACAAGTCACTGACATCAAGTTGACTCCAACTCATAGTGACCCTCTAGGACAAAGCAGAAGTGCATTTCTGAGACGGCAAATCTTTATGTGACCCCGGACAACTCCAGATTATACCAGGAGGCAGCTAGTAGGTTTGGATCATTGACCTTTCAGCTAGCAACGCAAGGTAGAGTCTACAATATCGCCAGGGCTCCTCAGGGAATCTACCGAACTTAGGTTACTCTGTATTTCTGGAGCCCAGTTAAGCATGCTATTGTTGATCGAAACCAGCATATGGCCCAGCCCTGGACCATTTTCACAATAGTAGATATGCTTAAGATTATTGGTGCAGCCACTGTGTCAAAGCACAAATATTAAAAAGAAAATGACTGTCATCGAGGGGGAGCCTACTCGTAGGGACCATATAGGACAGAGAACTATTACCCCATGGGTTTCTAAGTCAGTAACTGTTTACTGGAGTGAAAAACTGCATCTTACTTCCACAGAGCAGCTGGTGGTCTCAACAAGTGGATTGCGCTCCAATATGTAACTCCCATGCACCTGGGACTCCCACAACCCAAACTAACCATCCTCAAAGGTACAAACAAATGCTCTTTCTACACCCCCACCCCCTGCCTCAAGACACATGCTTGCTCATGCAATTCAAAGGAAGGATTCAGACATTTAGTACAACATGAACTGCCTTGAAAGATGTTTAGCACCACATTCTCCACCTTTGCCCTTGAAACTGAAGTCGACAAATCTAACCCAAGAAAAGCATTCTGATTAGTCTACACTGAGTTTTGAGTCATTGACATTTATCAATATTAAATTTTAGTAGCGGTTTAAAAACATTTTGAAGAAGAGTATTTATAACTGGGAAAGGGATATACAATTGCAGAGTAAAAGAGGTATTTTAATGGGCTATCTGCAAGGGAGAGGGTTCCTCCCTCCTAGCTGCTCCTGGTTGAAAA
Source organism: Tenrec ecaudatus (assembly GCF_050624435.1). NCBI lineage: Eukaryota > Metazoa > Chordata > Mammalia > Afrosoricida > Tenrecidae > Tenrec > Tenrec ecaudatus. Next base: position 29,287,096 of record NC_134533.1, on the reverse strand, counting down.
CTGAGGCTGTTTACTCCTGTAAAGATTGAAAAACTCAGAAAACCTGTATAGGGTCATTATGAGTCAGAACTGACTCCAGGGCAGTTTGTTAAATTTATTTTTAGATGACTACTTTCTTAACCATTAATTCGATCAATCACTCAATATTAGATGTGGTGTGTATGTGCATGTATAGGGGGTGTCTGGGATAGCATGTACTGCATATATATAATTCTGAAATTAATTCTTTGAGCATCTATGGCCAAAGCAATAAATTGGGTTCTTTATGGAAGGGCTCTGTAACTTTATCTCTATTTGTCTAAAAAGGAAACTGAAACTCAGAGATACTAGCAATTTATTTTGAAAGCCATTCAGCTCACATGCAGATTCAAATCCAGATGTTTCTTATTTCAACAAGAAAACTGTTGTTTAATTCCAAAATAATTTTTAAAACAGGAGATATTATAAATTCATACTCCTTTCATGACCTATGTTATTATCTGGAGCAATCCGTGTGGTGAGGTTGTCACTAGCGTGAAGCATACCCCTGGTGTTTCGAGCATCTGTCATTCTTTGATCGACTGCTCTTTCCTTGGTAGAAGACATATCTCAAATTTATATCTGGGAAATACAACCTCAGCACACTTTGTTCTCACAGAAATGTGTGATACCAAACCGAGACCGTTAAGGATGCTTAACATTCAATTAAAGATGACAAAATATAGTCTAGGATAACACAATTCCAGGAAAAATGTAGGATAACACAATTCCAGGACAGAACTTCTCAGAGCTGGGTGGACTTGCACCGTAGGTACCCATGAGGATGATTCAAAGTTTGGTGAGGAAAAACTAAAATCTACCCTGCTCTGCCAGTCACAATGTGAGACCCTACACAGCTGGCACTATGATTCTTATTTAAAGATTGATAAACCAGGTCAGGTAGCCCACAGAATTGGCCCAGGGTCCCGTATGTAACAGCAGATAAAGCTAGCATACCAGCGCCGCGCTAGTTAACTCCAAGTCCATACTATTTCCTATTATACCATCCGGTGGTTCAGTTAGACTCATGGTAAGGAGTATGCTTAATAGATCTTCTCATTATTAGAAGCAGGCAATGTGTGACATTAATAATGAGACTAAAGATGAGTGCATTAACTCCATGTTTGTGTGTCGCATTTTCTACTAGACATCACATCATTAGACACTCATAATAATTCTATAGAAAACAGTGTTGACAGATGAGAAAACGGACTCACATGATTCAATCCCAGGTCCTTAATGTCAACCAGGAAGCTGCTCCTCAGTAGCCTGGCCTCTTTGGGATCACATGGGAGGCCCAACTAACTACAGATACTGGGCCACTTTCTCCTGACACCTGAAGGGCATTTGCGAGAGCGTCTGGTTCAGGCTTCTGGACCACGCCATCAGCTATGCGGGCTTTCAGTTGACCAGCATGCCTTAGCCCTCCATCTGCACTCGCTCACTTCCTCAGGGACGTTCGGGGGCAAACTGTCTGCACTGTGCAAAATCATATTGCTTTTGGAATGAACACAACTGCTGGGTCATTACATTTTTTCTCCTTGAACGTTGCCAGATGTCTTCAGTACAAATTAAAATGTGACTTACGCTTGTCATATAACTGCAAAATAGAAAACTAACAAAGTAAGAAAAGTTAACTTTTGTAAAAGCCTTTTTTGTTTTCCTCTCTGTTACTGAAAGGAATTTTTTGACTTGGATCCATAAGCAGCAACCATGGAAATGGCAGTCCAGAATTCAAAGGATGTGTCGCATTATGCAAATGTGTTTCAAAAGACATCTTTAATATGTTAAAGACCAAAGTGGGTACTCTGAAGATTAAGGTGTGCCTGACCCAACTCATATTTTCTATCACCTTATAAGTATACAACAGCCAGACAAGGAATAAGGAAGACCAATCAAATATGGATGCCTTTGAATTTTGGCAGTGACAGAGAATCTGGAGTATACCAAATATGGCCATAGGGATAGAGACATCTGTCTTGAGAAAATACTTCTAGATTGCTTCTTAGAAGTGAGGATGACAAGACTTTGTCTCATGTACTTTGGAAGTATTGTTGGGAAGGGTCATCCAGCTTGTAGAAAGACATCATGCTTGGCAAAAAGGAGAAATAAAAGGTAGACCCTCGGTGAAATTCAAAGAAAGAAAGATTGTGGAGATGGTGAGAGGTCATAGACTTGTTATGAGTTGCAACTGACTCAAGGACCCCCCCAGCACTACTGAAGGGAGTCAATAGCATGTGCATCTTATGTTAAATAAGGTATGTTTCATAATGTGTGTGTATTCTGTGATGATCAAAAGTCTAAATGAATTACATGCATTATTTCACTTAATCCTCAAGCAATTCCCTATTTAATCCCGGTGCCATTAATTATTGGGATCTCCATTGCACAAATTAAGAAGAAGTTAAATTAATTCCCAAGGAGAAAAAAGTAGTGGCATTTGTAGAATTTCAGACAAAATTTTCTAAAAATATTTTACTGGGGCTCATACAACTCTTATTACAATCCAGACATACATCAGTTGTGTAAAGCACACTTATACATTCATTGCCCTCATCATTCTCAAAACTCGCTTTCCACTTGGGTTCCTGGAATCAGCTCCTCGTTTTCCTTTTTCCCCTCGCTCTCCCTCCCCGCTCCCCCCTCCCTCATGAACCCTTGATAATTTATAAATTATTATTTTATCTTGTCTTACACTGCCCAGCATATCCCTTCATCCACTTTTCTGTTACCCATCCCCCAGGAAGGAGGTTATATGTAGATCCTTGTGATCATTTCCCACTTTCTACACCCCCTTCCTTCCTGGAATTGCCACTCTCACAACTGGTCCTGAGGGCTTCATCTGTCCTGGATTCCCTGTGTTTCCAGTTCCCATCTGTACCACTGTACATACTCTGGTCTAACCAGGCTTGCAAGGTAGAATTGGGATCATGATAGTTGTGGGGAGGAAGCGTTTAAGAACTAGAGGGAAGTTGTGTGTTTCGTTATTGCTACACTGAATCCTGCGTGACTCATCTCCTCCTCACTACCCCTCTGCAAGGGATGTCCAGTTGTCTACCGATAGGCATTGGGTCCCCATCACGTGCTCCCCTCATTCACGATATGATTTCCCCTCCCCCTTTGTTGCTTGAAACCTGGTCCCTTCGGCCCTTCATGATCACACATGTTGGTGTGCTGCTTCCAGTAGGCTTTGTTGCTTCTGGGCTAGATGGCTGCTTGTTTACTTTGAAGCTGTTAAGACCTCTGACGCTATATCTCTCGCTAGCTAGGCACCATCAGCCTTCTTCACCACACTTACTTATACACACCTTCGTCTTCAGCATTTATGTGGGGAAGGTGATCACACAATGATGGTTTTTGTTCTTTGGTGTCTGCTACCTGATCCCTTCAACACCTCGTGATCACACAGGCTTGTGTACTTATTCTCTGTGGACTTGGGATAAAGTGAGTTACTTAATATATAGTAGCTTTTGCTTTCATTGTGGTAGGTGCATTTGAGACCAGTTTTGACTCGGAGAGACCCTCTGAGATGGAAGAGAACCTGTCCTATACAGTTCTCTCACCTGTGGTCCTCATTGGATCAATCTCCAAGAGTTTCCATTGAGTCTTTGAGTGAGTTTGAACCGGGGATCATTTAGTTAGTACTTGAGCTCTTAACCTTTGTGTCAAGGATGCTCAATTTGAGGGAATCAACATCAAAAGAGTGGAGGTACACCAGTATGGTAGCAGTAAAGATGGAAAGCAATTCATCACTGCTCTATTTTGCTTTTTGCATGCAGAGTGATAAAATGTGTCATTGTGTTTATAATATTGATGTCTCTGAGATGTGATTTGGGGGTAAGATGTAACTCCACTCCCTTTACCACTTGACTGAGAAAAACTCTCAACGGGATAGTTCTTGATTTGGTGACTGCCTTACCGTGCCATGCTGCTACTTCTGGGAAGCACTTTAGCATTTTCTGTTTTCCTTTCTCTGATCCCCTCATAAGAAGAGGTATGCAAATAGGCACTGGCTGAGAAATAGCCTACACCAAATATTCAGAAAATGCACTCAAAGAGCAGTGCGTTTGTTTAGCGATGTGTTTCAAATTGGAGAAACTTAAAACTCTTTCCCAAGGACCCAGTTGTGGACACAGACCCTACCTTTCCCACTGTATTGCACAAAGTCCGCGTGCTCACACTGAACGTGCATGAACTTCCTGGCAACAGAGAGGTGTTGGGGTTGTGTGATGCAGTGAAGGTAAGCACCTTGCTCATTTGTTGCTGCTGTTTGGTATGCCAAAACAATTTCTGCTCATACTACTCCCATGTGATGGCAGGAACTGTCCCATCGGGTTTTCTGAACTGCAATCTTTATAGGAACAGTTTGCCAGGTCTTTCTCCCGTGGAGCCTCTGCTTGGTTTCCAACCACCAATCATCCAGCGACCAGCTGATCACTTCACCCCCGCACCCTCAGGGCTACTTCCTTATGAATCTAATGGCCAGAAAGGAATGAATTGATGTTTTGGGATTCTTGTCCAGGTCAAAGGCCAGCTCTCTGTGGCCTTAAACACATGTCACATTTCTTTACTAACATCCATTTAGCATGCTGGTTTTCTGATAAATAAAAGAAGGCTTCTTGTACACATTCTCTAGAGGTGAGCCTCATTATTGGAAGAGTTCCTATTTATGAACTCGCTTACTCACTCAACCAACTCTGGACTCCCCAACCGAAAGCCTACATCACACTTGCAGTAACTCACAAAGAAGCCCGAGTGCAGAGCAGAGAACGTTTGTGTCGCCTTTATAAAACCTAATGGTGGTGCACGCTAGGAATCGACTATCATTTTATTTTGGTTCCAAATTTGACTTTCCTTTGGGAGAACTTCTTTATAGAATGATGTCATTTAATTAATGCTCAATGATTGATAGAATTGAAAAACCATCACTTTGCAATCCATAAAGACATAAGACAACTCCTGGATTGTCCAAACATTGAGCACACTTGGTTGTGAAGAGAAAAGATGAAGGTTTGCATCCATGCAAGCACACCAGACGAAATGCTGGAGAAGCGTAATTCCATGCTAGCCCATATGGGGCTGCCATTTCTTGGTATAAATTAAGTGAAAACTCCTAAAGTATTGATGGATATAGACCAAAGTTTGGCACACCGGAGCCAGATGGGCTCTTTCAGCACCTATGCGTGGCTCTGAAGTCAAACTGAAAATGAGAACAAATCGCTTCATTGTTCACATTGAACAATGTATCATTTCATTGGTCACATTGCTTTACATGTTCCTTATTTTAAAAAATATATGTATGGCGCTCACATATATTTATGGCACAACAAATGCCTGTTGTCAGGGACAGAATTAGCTCTTCCTTCCCAGAAGTTTGCCAGCGCTGACCTAGACATTGATCACTGACTTGCATGCCATCCGAATGTTGTAGCAGAGGATCGTGGTGGAGGACTGCCTGAATGAACCCTGGGATTAACCTGAACCTCCCCAAGGGGCAGCGAGCCAGCTAGTATGTGCCCGCTGATGGGACACCACAGGACGTTCTTTACTGTTGCTCTATCTGCGCTCAAAGATCCGGGAGCTTTAAATCATTTTCCCAGTGAAAGCTACTGTGTGTAAGCACATCACAAATATTTGATGGGACCCCATTTGGAGATAAATATGAAATAAGAAATACATATTTTGAAGTGTAAAAAAATGAAACATGTCAGATTTAAAATTATATCCATGTTACAATGTTCCATCTATTTTGAACAAGCCTTTTCAAAGAAACACTGCATACACAGAAGAACAAACATTTAATTAAGTTTATCTTCCACCTTTAAATAGATGGTGGTTAGTGACATAGAAAATAAAAACAATAACAACCACACAAATGCAAATGAAAGCGTCCTACAATTTCCTTCTTTTAATTTTTTAAGTGTCTGGTCCAGCTACCTCACGATCAACAAAAGGCAGGTCATTTATCTGTCTTATATAATGACTTAAAGGTACTGGATTCCCTGGGATGAGGTTAGAGACAGGCGAAATGTGCTGTTTTGTTTTATAAAAGCCTTGGCTTTCTGACATGTCAGAGCATTCTTCAGGATGTAAAGGAAATGGAGGCTGGAAGATAATCCAGGCAACTCGTTCTCAAAAGACAACTGATCCTCCAAGAGACCTGAGATTCTGTGTAAACCTGTACAAACTGCCTCTGACAACCCATTTCCTCCTTTCCCCCCAGCCTCTCCCTCTTCTGACAACTTCACCGTGTGCCCTCCCCCCATCTACTTGTAGTTCTTCCTCATCTTAATTTCTTTTAAGGCTTCCACTGTTACTCCGTTTTACCCAAGGTATAAAAAAAAAAAGGTACATGATGTTGGAAATGTGGTCCTATGGTTCCTGCAGTACAATTCTGTGACAAAGCTCTGGAAAGAACAGCGTGCAATTCTCAGGGGCCTTCTTCTTCCCCAAAGACCATGGCCTCAGAATTCATTTACAGTTAAGATTCAGTTTCCCTTCAACCCTTTGAACTTTTGCTGTTTTCTCATCTGCCAAATGGGATCAAGGATAGTACTGACTTTATGGACACTACTGAGCCTTCAAGGAGTCCTGATGGCTAGTGGCTACTCACCGGGCTGGGAGAAAGGTAGGTTTATTGTGCCATCCTGGCCAATAGGAACTTTTAAGATTAATCAGGCCACAATTTGATTGGAGGGCAAAGAGATAAATGGTTCTGCCTGGCCTGCCCACCTCTCTCTCTTGCTCTCTGTATGCAGGCTGCTGTAGCTAGTTCACTGTCTAGTATGTAGCTAGTTCTCTGTGAGCTACACTACCTGTGGGCCAGGCTACTCCATGGATGTTGTTGTTAGAGCTTGAGGCTCCTTCTAGACCTACTTCGCCATACTGCTGGTGCATATATCACTTGAGCTTGAAGCTGGTGGATTCTGTAGCCCTGCCTTGCTTGAGTTCGATATCCCAGCCAGGCCTGCTTTGCTAACTTCCCGAGTTACCCACTGTTGGTGACTAACCTGATGCCTGCTCTCTGTAAGCAGACTCTGCTTGCCTTGCCCCAGGGAGGACTCTGCTGTCTGCTCTCTTGGCTTTGGACCTGGCAGCCCACATGAATTGAAGGACTTCCAGTACATTATCTGTTCTATGGAAGTGAACTTTACTGAACTCTCTATAGAGTTGTGTGGACTAATTAGCTGTTATATTCCTTCTTGCTGTATAAAGCTATCCTCTTAAATATGTATATAATATCATGTGTCCTGGTTCCATTTCTCTAGAGAACCCTGCCTAACACAGGCTGAAATTTGCAAGGTCAGCAGTTTGAAACACCCAGTTGCTTTGTGGGAAAAAGACAGAACTTTTTACCGCCAGTAAAGAGTTACTGTTTCAGAAACACACAAGGACATTCTACCCTGTCCTATAGGGTTGCTTTGATTTGGCATCAACTAGATATCAGTGAGTTTGGTTGTTCATTTATTTATTTATCTATCTATTCATTTATTTTAAGGATCAAATTAGTTGACTCATGAGAGGTGCTTTGAATGGGGCCTTATTAGTGATGGAGTTCTAGTGGTGATTATTAGCAATTTCCCCCCAAACAATGTAACCATTAAAAAAAGAGAGAGGAAAAAACCCCTCTGAGATCCAGCTGTTGAAATATCTAGGTCCAGAACATGTCTGCAAATTTAATCAGAAAACCAGTTTTCCCATGTCTCTGCCCCTTGACCCCTTTCAAAGATCTGGGCATGAGAGAGACCCTTTTGAGTTTCTCTAACAAACACAAGTCCACAAACTAGCGTGTACTGATGCTATAAAAGCATGCTATGGGATTGTCAATTAAAACAAACACACACGACACTTGAGTTTAAATGGGGACACTGCCACTTTACAGACGTGTGACTTGAATACTTTGCTCGACATGCCACACCTGTCAAGTTTTGTGAGCAACTCCAAGTGCCAAGGTGACAGGGAAGTTACCCTGGTACACCCCTGCTGGACAAAGGCAGCAGTCACAAGAGCTCCTTCCCATCGCTGCAGTGCCTCTTTGGGAAGAAGCTTGGTTTAGTGTTATGTACAGGCCTGGGTTCTAATTCTAGCCCTTTTACTTCTTCCTTATGTGATTTAGGCAAATACCCAATTTACCTAACCTACTACATTCTCAATTGGGAAAACAGGCTGTGCTTTGTGAAAACTATGAGATATGCCTGGAGAATGCCCAGCAAAGGGCTCAGAAAGCAAACGACTCTCAATGTATAAGAGCTACTAATCTATGTGTGTCACTTCCTATGTTCCTAAAGGTGAATCAGTGTTTGCTTTGGGGAAAAAATATAGACAAATCTCCTTCTTCCACCCAGTAGATAGGCCATTTTCTCATCTAATTTGGGAATCAAGAGTATTTGCTTTACTTTGGAGTAATTTCTTTACTAAAGCACAAATATTGGAAAGAAATCTATATTTATTATTAGAAAATCAAGAGCATATAAACCAGAAAGTAAATATAGGCTTTCACTGGGTTATGAACATCTGATTTGTGGAACAATGCTGAACTATCCCTTAATACTATGTAAATTTTCCCTCACTTGGAAATGATTGAACCAACTTCTAATTGCAACAAATTATTCATCACAATCCCTTTCACTTCCTACAATGCAACATTTCATTCACTGGAAATGAATCAAGCCTCTTCTTGCACTAAAGTAAGTCTCAGTACATGCAAGAGTCCTATGCAGTAATATGAACTAACCTACAAATCAGACTTTAGAAACACTTGAGATGGATCTCATCCAAATCCCAGGGGCTACCCACTGCTCCCCAGGAACTGTTTTCCCAAATGGTATCTAACAAGGTCTTCCAGGAACCTCCACTTCCTTTCAGCTGAAGCAACAGATAAAAATACAAAACAAAACCCACTGCCAGGAAGTCAATTCTGGCTCATAGAGACCCCACGGGGGCTTCTTTGGCTGTACATCTGTATGGGACCAGGTGGCTTTGACTTTCTCTGGAGGAGCCCCCAGTGGATTGGAACCTTTGCCTGGACCTTAGCAGCCCAAACGTATTCCACAAAGGTGAGATGGCGTGTAAGGGTGGATCATTTTCGTTCATGTTCCTGCCAATGGGTGATGGGCATTGTGGTGGCAGGGCTTTCTCTGAGGCCCCCAAGATCCCGGTCTCTATAGAAATCACACTGGACCATTTTCCTGACCTCTGAGAAGGCCGGGCTTCAACACTTACAAATACAGAATCTAGGGCAAGGCAGACAGGGAAAGCCCAATGCAACCTCAACCTTAGAAAGGCACTAGGAAAACCGAATCAGCCAAAGGAGAACTAGTCTCTGAATCATTAGTCTCCCAACTTTCCTTATGTTTGAATAATGATACTTTATAAAAAGAAAAAGATGGGGTAGGGGGGGAAGCAGGTAAGCTAAAGAAGCCTTCCTTAGCAATTTGATTATTAGGTCACTTCAAAAGAGGCAATTTAAGAAACCAGCAAATGCCGTTGGGGGAGCTAAAATAATAACAAGCAACACTAATATAGCACCTTTCCTCTTCAAAGCACTTTACAAACATGAAGTAATTAGGCCAATTAAAACTTGAAAAAGTAGCCTATTTAGACGCAATCTTCTCTTCACATACAGTGCATCTGCTGGAAATGACTCTCAAGTCTTATTTTCAACACAAAAGATGCTCACAGGAAAAACAAGATAACCATAAATAACCAGGGAAACTTAATTTCAGAAGGATCTGGGTCTAGAAGCCTTTCAGGCATTTAAATTAAACGGAAAATTCCCACACTCTGATTCGTCTTTGCAATCCATCACCCCGGCCCTGTGTAGATAAAACCTGCCTAGCTATCTCAAGCCATTAGAGTGGATGATAACTCAGGAGACAGCAAAGGTAGTACAGGGATGGGGGGCATGTTTGGGGTTTGCCTTTTCATGGTGAGCTAATTCTCCAAGAAGAATCCTAGAAGTCTGGCAAGAAAGGGGCATAGCGTGTCAAATTTATGAGGGTTCTGAAGTAGGAGGAAGGAGACAGAGGTCATTTCAAACTCACCAAACTCATTGCCATTGAGTGGACACTGACAGCTCCATAGGTTTCTAAGTGTGTAACTCTTAATGGGAGTAGAACGTCTCATCTTTCCCCCTCGTAGTATCTGGTGGTATTGAATGGTTAGCAGCTGAACTAGTAACCTGCTCCACCACTGCAGCCCCTATTCCCCATTTAAAGAGACTTAGTGGCCCAGCGGTTAAGGAGCTCAGCTGATAACCAAACTCAACAGTCACCCCGAAGATGAGGCAGTTTGCTCCCATAAAAACAACCACTTTGGAAAGCCCATCGGTCTGTCCTAGAGGGTCCCCATGAGTTGGAAGCGACTCAATGGCAGTGGATTTGAGTTTGGTAGTGGTGCAGTGGTGAAAGCTCTTCATGCACAGTACCCAGTGAAGGGGAAAAAGATGTGGCTGTCTGCGTTCAGAAATATGTGTGGAAAATCCCATCAAGTAGTGCTAACCTGTCCTATAGCATTGCTCTACGTCTGAATAAATTCCACGGTGATGAGTTATTTAAATTTAACCACTAACTCGCTATATGACTTGGGTCAATCATTTAATGTACTCACAGTTTCTGTCTTAATTTTGAAATTAGTTGTTTGGATTAGATCAATGGTTTTCAAAGCATATTCGGGGGCAAGTAAATGCACTAAGAGTCTCCCGATTCAAGAGAACAAGCTTCATTATTTGAAAATGTATTTTCATTTTAATGAGTTGTGCTTTTGAAACAAAGACTACAGTAGGTGATATATTGAGATCCTTTGAAACTGATATTCTGTGACTTTATGAATACTTCTAAACTCTGTAACATACAAGGCATATTTCAATGACGACCCATAACATTAGTTGAACCAACCAGAACCAGGGAGGAAAAGGAGGACCAAGAAAAATTGAGTTATTTCTTAGGCACTATAAATCAGGGTGTTGCTGAGTAATACTAAATCACTTCTAAATCATAGCAATTGCATGTGACAAAGTAGAACTGCCCCCAAAGACCTTTTTGGCTGAAATTACCAACTTTCCATTCCAAAAATTAAACTCACTGCCATTGAGTCAATGCTGGCTCATCGTGAACCTCTTGTGGGTTCTGAGACTATAGTTGTTTTGGTTCTGGCTGCAGACCCTGTGACTTGCAGCCTGACTCATAACCACTACACCCCAAGGACTGCTTACTTTGCATGCATATTTAAGTCGTTGATCATTGTGCCACCAAGACTCAAAACCAAGGGCAAAGAGTATTCCATGTCTTTGGTTTGTTTGAAATAAAATTCAAAGATCATTTCAATGACCCTGAGTTCCACAGACTTTACTTTCTCTGATCTAGCTTCTTGGCCGATCCCTCTGTAGCTGATTCTGATCACTGGACCTTCATATATAAATTTGAAGATGTAGGCAAGAAGTCATTATATTCTATAAGTTTGCAATCTTCTCAGAAAATCTTATATAAAGCTCATATTTTGTTCCACTTCCCTAATATATTAATATATGTACTCTGTAGCTTCCCAGTTGGCATGGAGGGTTAAGCATTGAGCAGCTAACCATTGCATGGGGAAAAGATGAGGTTGTCTGCTGACTTATAGATTTATAGTCTGCTTCCTTAAAGCTTTATAGTTTCTGAAGTCATATGGGTAAGTTCTACTCTAACCTATAGGGTGGCTATGAGTTGGGATCCAGGGTAATTGATTTTTTAGTTTGAGTTAAACTCTTTAAAGCCACAATCCTAGAAAGCAAAAAGAAATTCATGGAAAGAGTTGAGTGAATTTGTAGCTCCCCTGTTAACACCGGTCCCTATTGCTTCCCAGAAAACAGTCTACTTTCCAGAACTCTCTCTGATTATCAGATAGTCTACTGAGTAGTACATCTCCTTTAACCCCACATAATCATATTACTAACCTCAACTGCATCACTAGAAAGTAGAGGCTGAAGGTGAAATGAAAAAAAAATAAAAGTCACAAAACTTGCGTAGGAGAGCCAAAGATGTAACATTAGAATTTTTAACTTTAATTCCTAAACCTTCCACTTCTAAACTGCGTCCCTATTTATATAGCACAAACCAAGGACTGCTGGCTCCACAAAGCCAAGTAAGTTTTGCCTTCTGTACTTGATATACCCTAGGGTCTGTGGGATTTCTCTTTAGCTCCTTGTGGTTCCAATCTAAAAGAACAGAATCGAGGGTTGGTGCACCAGCTGTAGGAGAATGAATTTGAAATCAGGGCACCTGGATCTGTAATTAAAAGTGCCAAGTCAACTACACTAAGGCCATTCTGATAACCGTTGCTATTCTCAAGGGGTTTTCTATTTTGATGAGTGTGGATATTAACACCTACTCAATACATTTACGGTGCTATTATGAGATTTTAATATACTGTTTGCTTAAACACATTAAACTTACATAAAAATCCTCTACATAACTCTGGTATCATTGAAGATGTGTTAGTTCCAGATATTTTCCATCTCTTACAACATGGCAACTGAATAATGAGCCAAGCTAAAGAGTTTCCCAGGAGCACAGATTTCCCCAGTGGAAATAAAGGGTTCCTATTTCCAGATGGAAAGCATTTTGGCATTTCCTTAGAGAACATGACTAGTGATTAAAATAGCAGTAGATGCTCCTTACTGAGTAAAAGTCTAGCAACTCATTTATAAGCCTATCTACACTCTAATTAAAACAGCGCAATTATCTAAGAAATTGTGAGGAAATACCATCAATACTATCGACTGTCTTTGCAAAGCTAGTAATCACAGGGGAAATGCAATGACAACTCCTAATGCGCACACGCAGAATATAAAAGGAATAAGGTGAGTTAGAGCTGCAGGATACTGGGGGAAATTCTGGGAGTGGCCAGAAAAAGTGGCCTAAGGATTAATTACAGGCCCCTGAGAGTTTGCCAACGGCATGAATTTAAAGTAGTTGGTCTAGGGTAAAAGCCAATTCTTGATTGTAAACAAACTAAACCCTCTCTTTCAGATGCCTTGACTTTGCATTTCTTAAACATCCAAAACTCTAAAATAAAACTTAGTGTCACCCAGTTAATTTCAGCCCACAGAAGTCCTATAGGAGAGGTAGAACTGTGCCTACGGATTTCAGAGATGAGGCTGTAATTCTTTAAGGGAGTAGAAAATCTTGTCTCTCCTTCCACTATGCCACAAGGGCACAGGATTCTGAGTTGGGCAGCTAATCACAAGATAGGTAGCAACGCTGCAAGAAAAAGACGAGGCTTCTACTTGTGCAAACAGTTACAGTCTCAGAGACTCCCAGGGTCAGGTCTAGCCTGTCCTGCAAGGTCTCCATGAGCTGGAATTGAAACAATGGCAGTGAGCTTCAAGGCAGAGAGGTGTTGAAATGCTAAATGTAACAATGGGTACCATGCCTCTAAATTTATCCAGAGATAAGTTACACTACAATTATAATCGTACAATTACAATTATATTACAATTCTTACTAACAAGAATTACATCAAATTTAGAGTATCACTAAGATTATTTTCTTGGTTGTGATTCGAATCACCCAAATATACAAGTTAACAAAATGTCACACACCTGAGTCAAGAGTTACAATAGGTCCAAGGAACTAAACTTTTAAATTAATGAACTTGGTACTCCCATTTTAAAATTAGTTTAAATAATTCATAATTCAAAAGATCCCCAAACCTTATTAATGAATGGAACCAATGGTTTGGGTTCCACCAGCTTCCAGCTCCATTATTCTCTAATTTTCTATCCACAATAGTAGGAGGGGCAGAGATGGTACAAATGACGTATGGACTGCTGTAAGAGCTGTGAGAGCTCCAATAAAACAATTTCTGTTAAAAATGACACTAAATTCCCATCTTCTATATAGCTAAACTCTAACCCAGCCTTTACCTTTACATTGGTGAAGCTATTCTACCTCATAACTCCTTTATCAAGAAAATCCACATGTGTTTACTGAATCAGCGATAGCATTTGCACTAGATAATGATGGGACAAATCCAAACATGTATCTCTGCTTAATCCCAGCTTTATTAATTTTCTTACACAAAAATATTTATTTTACAGACATAATCATAGTAATATTAATTTAAATATCTTTCAGTATAAAATTAATTAAAACTGGTGGTCCTGATTGTTAGATATTGGGCTGCTGAATGCACAGGTCCTTGGTTCAAACCAACTCAGTTGATGAGACAGAAAAAGTTTAGGGTGTTTGCTTCCACAAGTTTGCAGTCTCCAGATATTAAGATCCCCTAGAATCTTTCAGTATTGTAATTTGGAACTTGAGTTTTTTCCTCGGTTTAAGATGTGCTGTGCATGTTCTTCCTGTTTGTTTTCCTAACTCCAGGTCTTTTCACTTTTCATTATAATATGCTGGTTTGCACACTCAAGCATTCCATTGAACTTTTCTATTCAGCAATTTGATCTCATCATTTCATCCATTTGCTTTACCTACTCTATGATTAAGAGCAAGTTTCTGAGTCTATTCTGACACCCACTTCGATCTTTTCTTTCTATCTTGTCTTTTCGATGACCTTTTGCTTTCTTGATGAATGAGATGCTTGATATCCCCCAACAGCTTATCATCATTAAGTGTGCAACACATAAAATCTGTTCTTGAAATGTTCTCAAAATTCAGATGGGCTAGATCTCCTGGAGTTTAAAAAATTGCCTTCAACTTCAATCTGAATTTACATATGAGCAATTGATCATCTGTTCTATAATCAGCCCCTGGCCTGGCTTAAATTTTCTCCATTTATCATGATTTTACCACTGGTTCAGTTGTGAAGATTTTAGTCTTCTTTACATTGAGTTTTAGTCTATACTGATGGTTATAATCCTTGAATTTCATCAACAAATACTGCAAGTCCTCTGTGTTCAGTAAACAAGCTTTGGTTATCTGCATATTTCTGGTCATTTATTAACCCCCGTCTGATCCTGATGCCACATCATTCTTCATATAATCGAGCTTATCTAATTGTTTGCTCAGGATACAGGTTGGATAAGTATGGGAAGAAGATATAAACTGACACACATCTTCTCTCATTTTAAATCACACAATTTTTCCTTGTTCTGTTCTTATATTGCCTCTTGATTCGTGTACAGGTCCTTCATGGGCAAGAAATTAGTCAGTTATTATATACTCATATGGATGTAAACCTATTTCTCAATCGGCTCCCTAGTTTCAATGATCACTCTCTTCCTTCCCCTTGTTTATCTTGCCAGTTTTTATTTTCTGGTATTTAAGATAATCTCACAATGTATCAATTTCACAGCATTTCCATTAGTTAATATACAATAAATGAGGAGTTGATACCAAAGGCTCAAGTAGAAAGCAAATGTTTTGAGAATGATGAGGGAAACAAATGTACAAAAGTGCTTGACACAATGGATGGATATGTGGATTGTGATAAGAGTTGTACAAACCCCCAATAAAATGATTTAATTATTATTTTTAAAAAGACTAAACACACAGTGCATCCAGTGTTGCCAGTGATAAATTAGAATTTTAACTCCCCAGGTTTATTCTTATCCTAATCTAAACTGAACATCCAGCCTTTCCATTTTAAGACACATCCCTTATCCAAGAGTTACCAGATTTGTATGCACAAATCTGCAGTCTGATGCAGGCACTTTACGATAAGGGTGTATATCCTCTTTAGAAATGTGAACAAGTATTCCCTACTATTTCAGGTCACTGTTGAAGACACACACACTCACATATGCAGGTACATGCACTATGCATGCTAGAGGTGGACTTAGAGGCTTGGCTCATGTGCTTGTTTTGGAAAATAAACAGTGATTCCTGTAGAATCAATTAAAGCAATCATAGTTCAATAATACCATCAGTAAAATATTTTCTATTTTACTTACCCCCACCTCCCAGCTTCTGGGAGGAATTTAACTGAACATTCTTTTCTAAATAATATTTAACCCAAAGTTTTTAACTTGGTTCCCAAGAATAACCTTCGGTAGCTCTTGAACACCTTGAAACTAAATTTATGTGTTTAAAAAAAATTACACTGCCACCTGGCCTTAAAATATTTTATGAACTTTCTGAACTGCAATTTTGATTTACCCAATATCATTACATCTTTCTTTAAATTCCCTCAAATAAAAATGTGTTATTATTCTGCCTGTACATATTACCTGATCCACATTTGTTTTTAAATAAAGGAAAACACCCTTCTCCAAATACCAACTGGTCAACAATGTTGTTTCAGAAGCCTAACATTTCATGTTCTCCAGTAAATTAGATAGAAATCAGAATCTTGTTTTATCACACTTTTCTCCTAGTCTTGACTTACTACGAGTTAGGATCAGAGGTTGGGTCTATGCGTCTGACATTGTTAAAAGCATGAGACGAACCAGGTATGTATCCCCTCAAGAGTAGGGCATGAACTTCCAATTAGGTTTTTCCTTCTAATATATTTTTAGTTCAGCTTAGAGTACCCTGTGAATAAATATTATAAGCTTAGAAATAAAGAAAGGGTACATAATTCCCAAAGATTAGATCTTATTCTGAATTAAGGAGCCCTCCCCTTTATCTCCGGTTGTAGAATTGGCCAATGGTAGAAATATTAAATATTCACTTAAGACAAGGAATGGGGAATAAATTTACTAAGAAGCAAGCATTGCCCGGAGGAAGGCTGCAGGTAATGGAATTAGACTGTGAGGATGAATGCATTTCCCCGGCACTCACACAGTCTCTCTTGGCTTTCAAAGACTAGCAAAGTGATCGACAGGACCATGAAGTGGATTATCAGCTATCTGAACACTTCAACCTCAGGAAATACATTAATTATTGTGGTATCGACCTTTAGGGTAGGTCCTAAAATTGGGTCTGGGTTCTAAACTTGACCGTGTAATATTCAGCCAGAGGTACGCTGTGCACGCTTGCCAATGACAAAGAGGTGTAAAAATACATAATAAAGTGAATGGCAGAGTAAAGAATTAAATAGATACCGATAGCAAAGGGTGGGCCAAAAACCAATGTGACCCCTCTGTAAAGGGATGTCCAATTGTCTAAAGATAAGCTTTGGGTCCCCACTCCACATTCCCCCTCAGTCCCATTGATATGATTTTTTGGTCTGAGTCTTTGATGCCTGATACCTGATCCCATCAATACCTTGTAATCATACAGGCCAGTGTGCTTCTTCCATGTGGACTTTGTTGCTTCTCAGCTAGATGGCCGCTTGTTTATCTTCAAACCATTAAGACCCCAGATGCTATATCATTTGACAGCCGGGAATCATCAGCATTCTTTACCACATTTGCTTATGCAACTATTTTGTCTTCAGCAATCATGAGCATCATGGAATACCAGAATATCAGAACAAAGTGTTCTTTCATTGAGTAGAGGCCCAATGTCCATCTCCTACCTTAATACTTAATTTATAAATATATGTACATAGATATCTTTCCTTATCAGTATATGTAAATATATTTACATATGTACATGCCTGTATTTAGACCTCTATAAATGAAAAAAATGAGAAGCTGATATCCAGGGCTCAAGAAGAAAGAAAATGTTTTGAAAATGATGATGACAACATATGTACAAATGTACTTGACACAATGGATAGATATGTGGATTGTGATCAAAGTGGTACAAGCCCCCCAAATGAATAAAAATAAATAATAATAATAAACACAATTCTATACACTTAAAAAGAAAAGAAAACATCCCAGCCCAGTCCAGATCAAGTTCTTAAGCTTGATATTAGCCCATAAGTCAGATATTAGCCCATATGTCTGATACTAGTCCTTAATTCTTCTACAGACTCACAGAGCATATGCAATGCTGCCAAGAGCCTAAACATCACAGGCCAGTCAGTGAAAAGTCTTGTGGAAACAAGTCAGAGCTAGCGTAGCTCTCCAAGTGGCTCCTCCAGCTCCAGGGCTCCGGCTACCATCAGCATAGCTCCATGTGGCTTGTCGACAGCCTGTGAAGCAAAGACAGTGTGTGTTCTGCTTCCAGGGAGGAAGACAGTAAGTCCCAGAATCCTCAGAAGGCCACGCCCACACAGTGACTTCATTGCTTATGACCTGATTGACATGCTAGACTCCACCCTTTCGCGCAAGTTGACGGGCGATTATATAACTGCCACATATTCATTCATTAACCAAAAGTTTAATGTAGTAAATACATAATCAGTGTTTAGGTACCTAGCATTTACAATGGTATGTTTGGTTCAGCGACTTTCAAAGATGAACCAATACCAGCTTTAAAAACTTTCTAAGAAAAACATGAATAAATTACAGATGAAATGAGACTTCAGTATGTGGAACTACTAACCACCCACTTCCTGACCCTAAACTCTACATCTGTGTCACTTAGGTCATGACTCTGAATGTCCCCAACAGAGGGACACTGACTACCAGGAACATCAATTAAGGCTGTTGTTGTTGTTGGCATTGGTTAGTCTATAAGGGCCCTGTCATCGTTCAGTCTATAAGACCCTATATAAAACAAAACAAAATGCTGCCCAGACCAGCACCATCCTCACAGTTCTTGCTATGTTGCAGCCAATGTGTCGGTTCACCTAGTGAAGGTCTTCTGGGTTTGTTTCTGTTTTTGTTTACTGACCCTCTTCTAAACATGATGTCCTTCTTTCGGGGGTAGTCCCTTATGATAATATGCCCAAAGAATAAGAGATAAAATCTTGCCATCTTTGCCTCAAAGGAGCCTTCTGGGTGTACTTCTGCCAAAGGAAGCATTCAGCACGCTCTGAAAGTTCATGGCATAGTCAATAACCTTTGTTAAAATCATCATACAAAGGCATCCATTCTTCTCTGGTCTTCCTTATCCATTGCCCCTCTGTCATATGCATGTAAGGCAATGGATAAAAGTATGGCTTGGGTCGGGCCTGATGAATGAGTACCCCTAAATGACCCCACCCATGTCTCAGCCAATTAGACTCGGCATAGATTCCAAATCTTCTGTGCCTGCCATGAACAGAGCCAAAAAAAAAAAACGCTTAAAAAAATGAAGCTGGGACAGGAGATTCCCTCTAAGGGATGATGGTGATGATGCGACATGGAGAAGTTGGTAGGATTGTCCATGGGAGCTAGGATTGGAAAATGCCTGGGGTTGGGCTGAGACCATGAGGGACCAGGTATATGTATTTAAATGATGAGACACACAATGGCTACACAGACATATACTGAAATTAAAAAATCAGACATGGCACGAGTGAGAAGGAGATAAAAAATCCTAACGAATTCCCAAAGCAGCAAGTCCCTGATGCCAATTAATAAGCTACTGTAAGTTGAGTTTTTGTGTTCCTCAGGATGGTCTAGTGCTTTCTAAGAACTCACTAATCATTAGGCTGTCTACAGCCTAATCACGGTTATTTTTGACATTTAATACATGAAAATTGACACTCAGGGAGACCAAACAAGTTGCCTAAATTTCCAGCCTCTTACTGGTTGGAGGCTGCATTTAAGCCTGAACCTTCTGGTTTCAGAAGTGTCCATAATCCTCCTTGTATTATTTGATCTCACCATTGCCCCAGTCCTTGGGTGTCCTGGTAAGATGCCTCTATTTGTTCAATTTGTCTAAATGAATCTTTCCTTCCCTCGACCAGAGATGTCGAACTGAGAGCAGCATCTTTACCTGACTGCTTTGTCTAAAGTGTGCGGATGGCTGGAGTATGGCTGGTTTCGTTGTCGTGGGAGGACGGCTTTCTCCTCTAGGGAAATATCCTGCTTTGTGTACAGAGTAGCAGGACTGGGTTTCTGAAGAGGAGCCTTTGATAGTTTTTGAGGTGGCATTTTGGGATAATAGAACCTTGAAATAATAATGAACCAAATTTTCGTAAAACCTTCCAAAGGCTCCACAGGAATCCTCTTAAGAATGTCTACATCATTTTTTCCCAAAGAGATTCAGAGAAAATACACCCGTCTCCTCATCCCCATGCCTCAAATAAGGGGGGAAAAAAACAACACCAAGACCCAAAGACCTCCCAGGAGATAAGAGATGCTGTTGTGCTCGGTCCCTGGCGTCCTCTCAGCTGTACGGCTGTATGGCAGTTTTCCACATTGACTATAAAGCTTTTAAAGAAGGACTCTGTCATATTCATCCTCCCGAAGCCACTGCCCAACAAAGAGGCAGCACATGGGAAGCTGTACAGAAATGTCTTTTAATGAATGAATGAATGAATGAATGAATGAATGAACCAAGTGGAGAAGAGTGTCTCCATTACTACTCCATTTGCCTCCCAAAACAAAAATATAAGCACTTTAAAAAATGTGGTTAGTGCTTTTCTTATAGGAAAAAAATCACATGCTACATATTACATTATTTGTACATGTATTTAATGAAATAGCCAGTATTCAAATCTAGGGTGAGGTTTCTGGGATCTTAATCAGGGCCCCACTGATTACATGCATGTTTATTTCATTGTTCTATTCCTCAATTTCCTACATTAAGAAATGCTGTAAGATGGAGTTAATCTCTATGTCTGTGTAGAGGATCGATGCGAGGATGAACTGAAACAGTAGCATTTCCATAACAATTTCCAGCACAAAATAGGTCTCAATAAACACTGACCATCAGCTATGACTCTTTAAAGAGGAAACTGGTCCCAGAAGAGTGGCGTAAAACATGAAAAAAAAAGAAGATACTTTCTAGATTATCAAGGGAGCCTAGGGGGAGGGAGCAGGGGAAAGGAGGTGCTGATCCCAGGGGCTCCAGTAGAAAGACGCTGTTTTGAAAAATATGATGACAACATATGTAAAGATGTGTTTGACAAACCAAGTGTATGTATGGATTGTGATAAGAGCTGTTTAAGAGCTCCCAATAAAGTAGAACACATTTTTAAAGAGGAAACTGGGGTACCGTCTTGCAGACAATCACACTGCAACTTCATCAATGTATGGAGTGTTACCACAGGTATTACACAGTAACAACGACAAGTGAAGTTCTAGGAATCATTTTTGTTCCCTGGATCCAAAGCCGAGTATAACGTTGGGCAAGTTTTGATACTTTTCTAAACCTCAAAATCCTCAGCTGAAAGATGGACATAATGATAGTACAGGATCCACTAGACTACAAGTATGATTTGAGACATTGAAAAGCCAAGCGAGTAGCTCATAGACGTGCAAAAGAAAGGTTTGTTATTCTTCATCCTCCCAATCAAAATCAGTATGTTAATCATACGCAGACATACATTCTCACTCCAGGCCTCTAAGTCTTTCATATTTGGAAGCATCTCTATCACCCATGCCACTCTTCCTTGGGCTACACACACACCACTATCCTCCCGTCTGTCACCACACTGTCAGCCACCTTGCTGCTACTGCAGAGGTCAGGTTCATTGGGAGTACGTTAGAGCAACACAGATTCGGTGGGAAGGCCTCAGAATATGGCTACATGCTTAGAGGTATTTTCCCCAATCTTCTGATAACATTTTCTCTTTAAGCTTGCCCACAGCAATTACAGCCCTCAACGATTGTTATAGCTCAGTAGCACATGCGGGGCGACTCCCGCAAGCAGGTTTATCACACTGACATTCTGACAAACGGCCCCTGCTAAATGCCAAGTGAGATTGCTGGAGGGGAGAGCAAACCACCTCTTGCTTTTTCTATATCCCAAGTTTACAGAGATCAAAACGACACCTCACGATTGGCCCTTGTTTCAACAACACAGACATCTGCAATAAGCCAGCAAGAATCTTTAATCAGCCAAGGCTCCATTCTCAACCACTGCGGAGAATCCACTATGAATGGGGAATCAGTGACACTGTCAATCTGCAAAGCTGAACTGACTTTCGGTGATTCTGTCCTCCTGAGGTTGTAATTAAGCAGCGAGAGATCGAAGGTGTAGCACACCAGCAGTTAGTGTTTGCTGGCCCACCATCCAGGAGAACCTCTTCTGTCTCTGTCTCTGTCTCTGTGGTTTCAGGTGGATCATAAAATACATATTCCAACAAATAAAGATTCCTCATAAGGATACTTAAGGAAAGTTAATGAGACCAACTGTGATTAAATTTCACGGGTTGATTAAAAGGAAAAAATGCCTTAATGTGGAGGTGCTCCCTTCCCTTCTTGGGGTTTTGGGAGAAATGAGTAAAAGGTTGAAGAAAAGGGTCACTTTCTACTGTTTGTCTTATTGCTATGTCCCTGTTTCTTCCATATTAACACATCTATTATTTGTTCATATGTCTGATAGCTTTTGGCTTCTGAAGAGACAGCTTTTCTCAGCCCCAGAGGTAAAGAATGATTGGCCTCACTCAACTAAAAGACACTGCCATAGTTGGCTGGTGTAGGAAGGGTCTATGACATAGTTGTTGGTGAGACTTCGGAAGTGATCTATCAGGAGGATGTCCAATAAAGGCTTTTACATTTTAAAAATATATACTATGCATGGGAGGAATGATTTCATACAGATATGGCCTTTGGGTTATTGTAACCATCTAGTGAGTGTGAGCACATGCTAAGTCAAA
Source organism: Tenrec ecaudatus (assembly GCF_050624435.1). Taxonomy (NCBI): domain Eukaryota; kingdom Metazoa; phylum Chordata; class Mammalia; order Afrosoricida; family Tenrecidae; genus Tenrec; species Tenrec ecaudatus. The sequence goes on along the minus strand of NC_134533.1, from coordinate 29,264,617 downwards.
CCTCAGATGCTAAAAATGGCGAGGCAAAAATCTGGAAAAGTAAATCTTTGATGATGTCATTACATTGTGGAATTACCAAACCATAGAACCTCCTGCCCCTAGACTTGTCATTATGACAGGATGGTTTTTTAAAACAATTTTAATCTGTTTTAGGTTAATCACAGTGAAATACCTCAACCAACATTTTATTTAATGTAGAATTAAATTTCCATAATGTACGTAATTGTAATATACACTTACAACAATTTTCCCAGGTAGGTTATGTTCTTTTTTTTTACTAATGAGAAAACTATGGTTCAAGGAAAATAAATGATTTCTCAGCAGTGATCTATGTAATCAGTGCCATATCTGGAAATAATAACCAGAGCTGACTGATTTCAAAGCTGGTGTCCTTTGTACAGGGCTGTGCTGCCAGTTCCATCATTAGAAATGTATCTCAATTCAACTCAACACTTTTTTATGTCAGATATGCCTTCTGAAGGGAGGGGCAACAAAAAATAATGTTGCTGACATGGGATTTTAAAAATGGCTGATGATGGTTACACTATGACAATGCCTAGCAATAGAAGTAGAACATGATCTACGAGCAATGCTACATAACACTTGAGTTTCTCACACCTATGGCTCAGATAGATTTTAAGTAAATGAAGCCAAAAATATAGAAAGCATCAGGTAGGGGCAAGAGGAGGGAAAAAACCTTTAGGGAGGGAATTGATTTCATGTAGACGTACCTATAATTATTGAACAGAGATGTGAAAAACATTGAAATACGGCAGAGTACAGATCTTTGGGGACTAAATGTGAGGGGGCCTAAGAGTCTGGATCACAGGAACACTTGCGCATACATCATGCTGAAGAACTTAAACTTCTTTCTGAGATACACTGATTTTTGAAGTTTTTTTCTATCTTTTATTTACTTTTGCCTTTAAACACAATCATATCTAAAAGTACTAAAACTATTAAAAATGAATTTTCTTGTTGAAATACTGGAGCACATGATGAGAGCCAATCTTTGCATTAAAACTTAGTAGCTTAAACCACAGAAGCTATATAAGTAATCAGAAAAATTATTCTGGGACAACACAGAGGATAGACGGGGGCAGGAAGTCAGGAAGAGAAAGAAGATGGATATTGGGTAGCAAAAGGGCTTTCACATATCTCACTGGAAGAGACACCAGGTGCCAAAATTCAGGCATCGGCAGGGGGTCCCCAAATATATTACCACTCAACGCCCAAGCCCATTCCCTAGGGGAAGAAGACCACCAACTGAATTGATTCCCATCTGTAGTGACTCCACAGGCTCAGACACCCTGACCATGATGAGGCTGGCACAAGTATGAGCAGGGTTCAGTGTTAAGTTTGTAGAGTGTGCTCTGAGTCAGAATTCACTCAGCCGCATGGACAACGCACAGAATGATAGGGCTTCCGAGACTGTAAAGCTTTGTATCAGTCTTGTCATGGATCCCACAAATACTGGCTGACTGAATCCGCTAAACATTTGGTTAGCAGTCAGCCTACTGTGCCATCACTTGGCCTCCCCTTAGAAGGCAATGTAGTGTAGGGGGTGCTGGTCGAAAGCTGGTGTTTGGGACCCACCAGTGCCTATTTATACCAGGAAAAGTAAAGAGTGCCTGCTGCCATAAAGATTCACAGCCTTGGAAACCCTAGGGAACACTTCTACTCTGTCCTAGAGGCTTCCTGGGAGTTGGAATTAACTCTATGGCCATGGTTCCACGGTTTGGTTTGGTTTTAAATATGGTGAGAGAATCCCCATTTACAGCCATGTAGGAGGGTAGAAGACTTTCCATATATAATCTATTATAATAGATGCAGATGTCAACTCTAAGTAGGATATGCGTTGCTTAAGCCAAACATAAAAATCCTATCCCTGTGACCTCATTGATAGCTTTGGCAAAAGACAAAGGACATAAATTGGATTGCAAAAGGCACTGTTTGTTGTTACGAAGTTTTTGATTGGATGGGTGGTGCATGAAGGCATTCCTAGGTTAATTCGGTGAAGTGCTGAGTGTAATAGTCTCTCTTCCAGCAGTATTTGAATGTAGAACCAACTAGCCCTATATAAATATCTACTGAAGGAGCCACTAAATTCTGATTTTTCTTTAAGGCTTTTTTGATTAGGTTTTCTGTTCCTTGTGATGAGAGGCACCTCAATACTTCGAGGAAGTCAAAGCGATGTTAGCTAGCTATCTAGATGATACACAGATGGATGATAGAGAGTGAGGATTTAAACCGTAGTGAACATCGGTGTCAAGGAAGTGACTGCACTTGGGGTTGAGGCAGAGAGCTGGGCTTCAAAATATTTCCCAATCTGGTACTAGATGGAAACAAGTAGAAGGGTTTCAGAAACAGATTGGACTGGATTTTGGATGTGTTTATTTTAGGTATTAATAGGATAGTCACAGGATTTTTGGTGGCTCACTGGTAAGCCCTTGACTATTAACTAAAATTTTAATGCAGCAGCAACAACAGAAAACGGGTCATCAATCTGCTTCCATAAAAATTATAGCCAAGATGATGGCAACAAATGTATCAATATGTTTGACACAATAGATGGATGGATGGATTGCGGTAAGGGTTTTATGAGCCCCCAATAAAATGATTTAATAAAATATAATAAAATAATTTACAGCCAAGGTAACTCAGGGGGCTGTTCTGCTCCGTCCCATGAGGTCACAATCAGTCAGAACTGATCAAGAGCTCCAGATAAACATAGACTACTCAAAATTGTCTAATTAATTCTGACTAATAGCAACCCTATAAATCAAGGAAGAACTGTTCCATAGGGTTTCTGAGTCTGTACTTCTTTACAGAAGCAGACTGTCTCATTTTTCTCCCAAGGAATAGCTAGTGGGTTTGAATAAGAAACTTCTGAATAGCTTCCCATCTCTGAACTCATGGCACCCTCCAGGATCCTAAATATAGGATCTCCAGGAGCTCATACAAGAGGCATTCTTTTTTTGCTTATTCACCCAAAAGCAAACGTGGCGCATAAACAAATGTGGTGCATAAGCAAATGTGGCGAAGAAAGCTGATGGTGCCCGGCTATCAAAAGAGATAGTGTCTGGGGTCTTAAGGACTTGAAGGTGAACAAGCGGCCATCTAGCTCAGAAGCAACAGAGCCCACATGGAAGAAGCACACCAGCCTGTGTGATCATGAGGTGCCAAAGGGATCAGGGATAAGGCATCATCAAAAAATATATATATACCAGAGTGAATGAAGGGGAAAGTTCAGAGTGGAGACCCAAAGCCCATTTGTTGGCCACTGGAGATCCCCTCACAGAGGGGTTTCGGGGAGGAGATGGGTGAGTCAGGGTACGATGAAGTACCGATGAAGAACATAGCTTACCCCCAGATCCTGGATGCTTCCTCCCCCCAACTACCATGATCCGAATTCTACCTTGCAGGACTGGATAGGGCAGAGGTTGTACACTGGTGCATATGGGAGCTGGAGGCACAGGGAATCCAGGGTGGATGATACCTTCAGAACCAGGGATGTGAGGGGCGATACTGGGAGAGTAGAGGGTAAGTGGGTTGGAAAGGGGGAACTGATTACAAGGATCTACATGTGACCTCCTCCCTTGGAGATGGACGGCAGAGAAGTGGGTGAAGGGAGACTCTGGATAGAGCAAGATATGACAAAATAACAATCTATAAATTATCAAGGGCTCATGAGGGGGAAAGTGGGGAGGGAGGGGAAAAAAAGAAGACTTGATGCAGAGGGCTTAAGTGGAGAGCAAATGCTTTGAAAATGATTAGGGCACAGAATGTATGGATGTGCTTTATACAACTGATGTATGTATATGTATAGATTGTGATGAGTTGTATGAGCCCCTAATAAAATGTTAAAAAAGAGGCATTCTTTTTAACCAACCTATAACTTTGAAAAACTGTCACAATTTATCTTAAAGAATCCTTTGAAATTGGTGACATTTTAAAATTATGCTTCTCCAGCGGAGGTATAGATATCCATGGAGTAGGTTTCGAGATGTCAAGAGATCCAAAATCCACTGCTATCCAGTTGATTCTGAGTCACGGTGATGATATAGAGCGTTTCCAACACTGTATATCTTTCTGGGAACCGACATCCTCCTCTTCCTCCCTGGAGCATCTGGTGAGTTCAACCACTGTTATAGTTAACAGGCCAACAACTAATCCACAGTCTTACCAAATCCCAAATGTCTAGGGTTTATATCCAAATCTAGGTTGTTTCACGTCATGCCTTCTGCCTGTCAATCGGGGTTAACAATTCAATCCAAACTGTTCTAAGGGATACTGTGAGCATTTTGAAATATATATCACCCAGCAGTCATGATGACCAATTATATTGAGTGGGTCAGAGTATGAGATCAATCTTCAAATATAACGGAGAGCTGTGTGTAACTTCTAGAAAACTGGACTAGGCATCTCAAAGTGAGGAAGTATAGACCCCCGTGTTAGTGCCATTGATTTAGTTCTGGCAACAGAATGACACGCCATCATGGCTGAAGTCTGCCTCACAAGGGTTCCAGTGCTTGAGCCCATATTGCCACCACAATGTCAATTCCTCTGGTCGAAGGACTTCCTTTTGCTAGCAGTCAATTGTACCAAGCATGATTCATGCCCCCTCCCCAAAGAGGTGCACATGTTATTTTAAAGAGGACCAAGACTATTTTTCTAACCTTTCTCCACCTTTAGCTGGCCCGGCCCGATCTGGGTTAGACTTTCTGGTAGGAGACTTTCACACAAGTGCGGTTCCGTCACGACTCTGAGCTTTGTTCATTTCCAACAGGCTTCTGGCAGAGTAAGGGGTGCGCTGATACAGGTGCTGTTACAAACCTTTGGGGAGCAAATGAGTTCCAGTCGGCAAGGCCTCCATCTAATTTCGATAACAAAAGTCTTACCGGGAAGGCCCGTGAGGCATTTCCACATCAAACAGCTCTTACTGAACGATGTTTTGATGAAATAATTACAGATGAATCAGAAGAAGTAAATTGCCCTTGAAATAATAACAATACTTAGCATTTTTCATTTTCAAAGTGTTTAGCAAATTACTAATTATTTAATTGATGTTCTAGCATTAGGATGGAGTGAGTTCTACTTCAACTTGACTAATGGAAGAGATGAACTATCAGTTGGGGCGAAGAGACCAAGAAAAGAAGGTCAAGCTAAAAAGCCACTGTTTTTAACTAAACCTTGACCCCAGAATTTGGAAATCAGGCTGCTTTTGAAGAAATACAGATCCCAGGTAGCAAGGACTCTGCTCAGCTGTGAAAAGAAAAGCTGGCTCTTCGAACTCCTGTAGCAATGCATGGGAGAAAAGACATGCAGACCTACCCCCATCAAGATTTCAGCTTAGAGAACCCTATGAGGCAGATCAACCCCGCCACATTGGATGGCAATGCTTTTAAAAACAACTCAATGGCGCCCAATAACAACATTAGCAACATCATGCTCCAGATGACAGTGGCTGGACAGTTCTTAGAATTATGCAATGAAGATACTGCTTTATAAAATGCCGTCAGTAATTCCTGTTTCCAGATCCCTGGGCTGGCAGTGCTGTAGTCCATTTTTTTCTGTCTTTCTAGTTTCTTGACTCCTGCCATAAATGACAATGTTTGATGCCTCAGGTTCCCTTGTCACGTCTTGGGCTGCTTCCATGAGTTGGCATCCTGAATTCAAATGGAGAACAACAGCTATGCCCTGCGTGCTGTTTTCTGGAACTGACTCCGTGCACACCTGGAATTCATTCTGCAAGCTCAGTACTGTGCTAGAGCATCACCTGCCCATGACACCCACAGTAGCCCTATAGTTGAGGTCTATGGAAGTAAACTGACAGTGATAGAGCTTGTGCTCATGCTGGCCTTGGCCATTTCTACCCATGCTGTGTTTGCAAAGACATCATAACTAGGAAAAGGTTGTGCTTCTCTGAAAACAAGGAAAGTGGCTGCCTATTTTACTAGACTCTGATTTCTTCATTCTTTATAGAAACTACATGAAAGGTGATTCAAAAGAATGGCAAAATTAATCAAATTATCACATCGTTAGTATTGAAAGGGAGTAAGATTTTTGTGAATGTAATTCAAACATGATTGCAGCAGTACATAGACAAGAAACTGCCAGATATTCAAACCAGACTCCGAACAGGACCTGGAATAAACGACATCACTGTCAACGTCAGATAATCTTTGCTGGAAGCAGAGAATAATAGAAAGATGTCTACCAGTGTCTGATTGACTATGCAAGGACATTACACAATATGGATCAGAACAAATTATGATGGCCTTGAAAGGAAGGAGAATTCCAGAACGCCTGATTGTGCTTGTGTGGCACCTCTGAAGCAGTGTTTCCAGCACAACAAGGGAATAGTGCATAGTTGAACACCAGGACAGGTGTGTGCCATATTCTTTCATCATTCATGTCCAACCTGCATGTTGCGAAAAATAATCCAAGAAGCCAGCATCTATGGAGAAGGATGCAGCCTCAGAAGGACACAGCAATGTACAGAAGGTACAACTCTGCTTGCTAAAACTGAGTTAGACTTAAAATACTTGCTGAGAAGATCAAAACAGTCTTCATTCTGGATGACACTTCAATGAGCAGAAAACCAAGCTCCTCGCAGCAGAACCAGTGAGCAGCATCGTGGTAAGTGGTGAAAAGATTGAAGTTGTCGAGGATTTCATTTTACGTGAAATCAACGCCCATGAAAGCAGTGGTCAAAAAATCAAGACAAACTGCAATGGACAAGTCTGTTTCAGTGTCAAAACTACTACAGGACGGGGAAGCACTTTAAAGACTAAGGCGATCTGATCCAAGACATGATATTTCCCTTAGCTCATATGCATGTTAAAATTCCACAACAAATGCAGAAAACCTAGAAAGAATTGATGCATTTTAATTATGGTATTGACACAGGATAATGTATGTGCTGTAAACTTCCAGAACAACTAACAAACCTGTCTTGGAAAAACTGCACCCAACATGTTCCTTCAAAGGGAAGATTGTAAGAGTCTGTCTCATACTTTGCACATGTTATTTATTTGGTCATATATTTGGATAAGACATTCTTCGCTAAGGACATCTCTTCATAGTGGGCCAGGTCAAGGGTCAATAAAGCGAAGGAAACCCTTCACAAAAGATGAATTTACTCAATGACTGTAACAATGCACTCAAACAAAACTGTGAAGACGATACAGGACTGGACCCTGTTTCATTCTGCGTTACCGCAAGTTGCTGTGAACGGGAACGGACTCATCCGCATATATAGGGCAGTGGCAATTCTCAGTCTCCATGTAGGAGAACTCAGTTCAATTTTCATCCCGTGCAAGTCGTGTGCTGCTACCACCCACCTGCCAATGGAGGGTTGGGTGTTATTATGATGCTGAGTATGTTCCAGCAGAGAGTTTCTAAACCAAGATGGAGTAGGAAGAAAGGTCTGGTGATCAACTTCCAAAAATCATCTACTGAAAATCTTATGGATCATAATGGTCCAGTCACGTTGAGAATCAATCCCCATATGTTGGTACCGAATGGAGGACCATCAATCACCGCAAGTTTCAGGTATCTACTGCCCTGTGGCAAACCACACTAAAATGTAGTGACTTTGGTTACAAACATATATAAATATCCTGAAGTTTTCTGAGTGGGAATTCTGACAACACATTTGGGCAGTCTGTTGCACAACATGCTATCGAGTTGAGTTGCTCTCAGACCATCTAATTGCCTGCCGTTAGGTTCATTGAGTTTTTCTGACCCATATCAACTGTCCTGTGCCCTCCTTAAGAACAACTTCTACATTTGAGCATATTTTTGCGGCCATTGTGTCAATCCAATAGTTTGAAGTTCTACCTTCTCCTACTGACCCTGTACTTTGTCAAGCATCATGTCCCTTTTTGGGGCTCAAAGGCAAGAGAGTTTGGTTTGGGGTTGATCTCTCTTGGGATCATGTCTAAAGTCCATGAGAAGTCTCGACAATTTTTTCGTCTAGAGAGCATTGTTCTTGCTATACTTGTTCACCTGCTGTTTTCAATCAAGGTGTTTTCAATAATCTTCAAAAGCATCTATCAATTCTTATATGTTCTTCCTTATTCATTTTCCAACTCCACACACATATAAAGCAATTAAAAGTACTATGGCATGGATCAGGTGCACCTTCGTCCTCAAAGCGACATCCTTGCTCTTCTACACTCTGAAGAGGTTTCATGCAACAGATTTGTCCAATGCAATACAGTGTTGGATTTCTATCCTGCTTCTTCTATGAATATTGATTGTGCATTTAAGCAAAATGAGAATTTTTAAAATAATTTCAATCTTTTCTCTGTTAATAATGACATTGAGGTGTGTGTGTGTGTGTGTGTGTGTGTGTGTTTGAGTAATGCTAATTGGAGTCCCTGCTTCCCATGGGGGGGGAGGGGATGAAGAATGGATTTTACAGAGTTGTAGCCAAACTTCCAGTACTAGCACTAAAATAGAGTTTCCTAAATAAACATGATGGAAATTCACCAAGGAGCCGTGGTGACATGGTGGTTCAGCACTTGGTTTCTAACTGACTACATGGTTAGTGCTGCTAACCCACTAGAAACTCCATGGAAGAGAAATGTGGCCTTCTGGTTCCATTGAGCTGACAGCCTTGGAAACGATATGAGAGCAGTCCTGCTCGGTCATACAGAGTTGCTATGAACCACATAAATGAAAAGAAAACCTATTCACTGCCAATGAGTTGGTCCCAACTCACAGTGTTTCTGATACAGTACATCATTATGGGAGCAGAGCACCTCTGAGCTAATGGGTTTGGCCTTTGCCATTCATAGACTAATGCTTTCCCCAAAGCACCAGTGGGCTCCTTGTTGAACAAGTAACCAAACAAATTAACCCAAACTCGCAGCCACTGAGTTAATTCTAACTAATGTCAACCCGATAGTGCCGAGGAAAATTGCCTCTTTGGGTTTCCAAGGATGTAAATATTTCGAAAAGCAGACAGTCTCATCTTTTTCTCACAGAGTGGCTCCTAGACTCCTGGGTTGCAGCTGCTGCCTTAACCACAAGGGATTCCTGAACATTGGTGTAGCTTGGGGAAAGAACCGGTATGTAAGTCAAAAACAAGAAGAATCAAGCATGTCTTGCTTTGTGGGAAGAGGTTGAATATGCGAGCATGGACAAGATATGTTAATGCTGTGACAAAGCTTGGAATGTCACTTTGCTCTTGAGAAAGATGACTGGGATGGTCAGAGGCCTGAATAAGCAGCACCATCAATGAAAGATACACGGCAAAGTGGCAAAACACTGACAATGGTGGCCTAAGAACCTCAACTTTTTTAGTTGTCTGGTGTTTAGAACTCAACCGAGACCTGTAAAGTATATAAGTGGCTGAAGTTGAAGAGACTAGAGCCCTCAATGTATCTTCCCTGAATCAGCAAGGCAATGGTTTTTGTGCAGTAAATATTCAGTAATACTGCATGCCAGGAAGCAATTGTTATTAAAGGCATCGACTCCAACCTGTAGAATACAAAAAAGTCCAATTTCTGCACTTAAAAAGGTTCTGAACTTTTATATACTTCACTTACTGATAAGAGTACTAAGGTTTGGTTTTAAGATGAAATGATTTATTCATGCAAGGCTCATACAACAGCTGGCATAGAGTAGACATTCAAGAAAAACTAACCATTGTTTTAAATGAGTATTACTTTGTGATGTATTATGCAGGGTCAATGACTCATCATGGTTAGCTAGTGTAGTCATTTTTATACCCTCCAGGATGGGACACACCATGAATTTCCTTCTTCACACTGGGAAAGAAAGCAGGTGAAATAATGACTTTTCTAGAAATGTTGGTCACTCTCAGAGAGATAAAGAATGAACTCAGACTGCTGTGTGCCGCTTCCTAGACAACTATTGAACTTGCTCTCAGGAAATGGCTCTATTTCAGAAATTCAAAGGAGATCATGGTGACCTACTGTGCTACTGACCAAATGTACAGGGAATCACCTGTATAAAAGACTCTGTGGATAGGCAGGAAATGTTTTATCTCCCCCTTCATCCATATGGACTTGGCAATCATTTGATCTGGGCAGAAACCAAGGTTTGTTTCTATGTTTTCTAGGAAAAAAAGAGTTTGGTTATAAATAGTTGGAACAAATGCGATTAAAATGGAGATATGACATGTGACCCTCACAAAAAAAAGAGATGTTTTCAGACACTTTGGGTGCATCTATCTTTGGATATCAATTATTACTTCCTCATTAAGTGATGGTCATTAAGGACAAGGACTTGATAATTTTTCTTACCTTTTTATTTTCCCTCAACCACTAAAAAATGGCACATGGAATACCCCATAGGGAGAATCTCCCTTAAGTATATTCATGGACAATATTTCTTTAAATTAGTTTCATGAACCCTTTTAAGTACATCTCTCAACTGATCAATAGTCCTGGTGGCTAAGTGGTTATGAGTTGGTCAGTGATTCAAAAGTTCCATAGTTCATAACCACCAGCCCCTCCAAGGGAGAAAGATGGGGCTTTCTACTTCCATAAAAAGTTACAGTCTTAGAAATTCACTGCACAGTTCTTTTCTGTCCTTGGGGCTGCTATGAGTTGGCATCAACTTAATGGCAATGGCTTTTTGTTTTGCTTTTGAGCTAAAGTTCATTTCAAAAGAAATAAAAAGAATGGAATAATGAAGGAAAGGACCAAGGAATTGGTACTAATTAGTGGTCCACTGAAGTAGTTAGTTTATTGTGCCAACCTGGCCAATAAACACATGTGGGATTAATTGAAGGGTGGTGAGATAAATGGCTTGGCAAGCCTCGCCTTTCTTGTCTCTTTATCTTTGATCATCGGACAAGTGTGTGGCTGCCTTGCTTGTTCTGTGCCTCAATTTACAAGCTACACTACCTGTGGGATACCTAACCTGTGGACTGTGTCACTGTAATTGAGATTCCTTCAAGACCTCCTTTGCTACACCACTGGAATTTACATCTCTTGAGCTGGGGACTGTCAGATCCTGTCATCTGGCTGACTGTTGGTGACCTACCTTACTGTTTGCTGCCTGTGCCCAGATAGCCTGAATTGCTCCACAGAGGACTACCCTGCGGTAGTCCTCAAGACTTGAAGGACTGCCAGTGTCTCACAACTGTCTCACGGGAGTAAGTTGCACTGAGCCATTTGAACTGCTTTATAATTTAATTAACTGTTTATTTTTTATGTTATACATCTATCTATCTGTGTAAATATATATAAAATTATTAACATTCTGTTTTCTAGAGAACCCTGCCTAACACATCCACTAACAAAAATATAATGGGATAGAAACCTGTATCTATATATCTTATGAGAATTTCACCGTGAGTCACCAACTGATTCATTGTATAAACTAACTTAAGGAAGCAAACGTTCCTATATAACCGTAGGATTGTAACTAAGGTCCGTTACTTCATTTCCCCATCCACCTCCAAGACACAGGGCTTCTGAGAGGGCATGCTTATGTGCTCCTGTGAGCAAAACACACTTGCATATCCATGTTATAAACAAGACATCTGCTGACACCTTGTCCTGGGGCACATCTTCCCACTTCTGAAAACAGTACGTTACCTAAGCACATACAGATAAGCAAGCAATTCATTCATCAAACCTAAGCCAAACTGCCATAGAATCAATTCTCATGCACAGAGATCCTGTATAGAGGTTCCAAGTCTCTGGAATCTTCTGGAAGCTGCCAGCCTCATCTATTCCCTGCAGCTTTGGGATGGAATGCTTTCGGTTAACAGTCCAGGACTTACGCAATCATGATACCAGGGCTCCATCACTGCTTTCGCTCAACTGAAAACCCAAACCTAACCCATTACGAACACACCAATTGGGACTCATAGCAACCCTTAGGACTGAGTCGAACTGCTCCCACATTGTTTCCAAAGCAGTAAATCTTCATGGAACCAGAATGCCTCATCTTTCTCTCAGGGAGCTCCTAGTGGGTCAGAACCATGAGCCATTAAGTCAGCTAGCAACCCAGAGATTCACCGCTGTGATACCAGGCCTCCTTACTGCATCTCCCTTGTGCTTATTAGGAGAACTCCATTTTCAACACTGTACTTAGACTAGCTAGACCTTTGTAAGGGCCACCAGTTTTCTGTGGGAAGCCTGAGCTCCAATTTAATGCTGCATGTAATCACAGAGACATCTAGTGGTCAGGTAGAAAAGCACATAACCTTAAATAACAACAACCCCATTCCCCACTCCCCCGTCCCCCCAAAACACTGTTGACTGGGAGCCTGGAAGGGTGGCATCTTGGAAGTGACAGTAGGTTAAAATGGTCAACCTACTGTATGGGGAGCGTACACATCTTTGGGATCAAATGCAGAAGATAGCATATGACTAGTATTAAAAACAAAAAAATCCAAAAAACTAGTATGCAGAACTCTGAGTGTTATTTTGAGATCCCTGCCATAGTCAAAAGAGATGAACAGTTTCACTCATTCTACCCTGCAATATGTGTCTTTATAAGTAGTGTAAACTTTAGCAAAATATTTTATTCTCTATCATGGTGCAAGTTTTCTGAGGGAGTAAGGGGAGGTAGGGATTTTGACAAAGATCTGTATCAGTCATTAACACTTCAGCAGGAATTACTTTATTAAGTCTTGGGGTAAGCATCGGTTTGCACACTTTTAGGATAAATGGACTAAAGTAGTGCTTGCGTTGTGGATGGAAGTGTTGCTATTATCATTAGACTGCAGTTATATCCCAAAATAACCCAATTTTAAATACTAAAATAATGTAGTTTTGAAGTAGTATAGGAAAACCAAGAGATTTGAGGCTGTCTTCTTATTCTGCAAGTGAGGAGACTGGTGAGAAAAATCAATGAGACTAAAAAACGTAGTGTGATATACAAACAAGCACACAAAGGTAACTTCATTCGGTTCATCACAATCTGAATCAATTTTAACGAGGATTTGCATGTGGGGCTCAGAATAATGCCCACTGTCACCATAAGGAAGCTGTGATGCTACAGCACTGGATGCACTCAGCTGCTACACCAAGGGGCAGCAGTTCAACCCAGATGTGTCCATCTGCTTCCACAAACATCCGTAGCCTGGGAAACTCTGTGAGGCCATTCTATTCTGCCCTATAGGTTTCTCTATGAGTAGTCAACAACTCGAGGCAACAGGCTTTAGTGGGGTGGGTGGGAAATCTTCATAACTGACCCCCAAAAGTACTTTCTAGTAAGTGGGAAATGCTTACCTATTCCTGAAATCTCTTGTGGTTGTAAATTAGAAATCGCAATGGGATATTATATATATATATGTGTGTGTATATATATACATATAACAAGTAGTCATACAAGGAGGAATGAATACAAAGCAGGATTCTACACTAGCCCACATTGTACCCTCTCCTTTCTATGCCCAGTGGAATATCAATGTCCCCAAATATGAGTTCAACATCTCAAAAGAGGGAAATCATATCAACTCTCAGAGAATACTGGAACACGTGACACCAAAGTTCAGGATCTTATTTAATTAAGAAACTGCTCTTTCACACACTGCTCCTTTTTCCCTCACCAATTTTGGCCCTATTCAGCAAGTTGGCCTTGATGTGATTTTTATGATGTAGCTCAATCAAAACCCATCATCTTCAAAGATGCAAACGAACACAAACCTCAAATCTAGCTTTTATAATTCTTCTTTCTGAAGGTTGATGCCGTCAAGTGGATTCTGACTCAGGGTGCTCTCATGTGTATCAGAGTCCATCTGTATCACAGGCAGCTTTCAGTGGCTGTTTTTACAGAAGTAGGTCATCAGGCCCTCTACAGAGGGCCCACCAAAGCACTCGGAGGGTTGCCCTACTTACCTACAAATCCATCTTTCTAAAATTCTCAGTAAAAATAATATACTGATTCAAATGTTAATTCAAATACTAAAATTACTCCATATTTTACACTGTTGGATATGCATTGGACGGCCCACCTCCAAATTGGTGGTTCAAATCCAAGAAGTCTTCCATGGGAGAAAGAAAAGGTTATCCCATAAAGATGTATTACCATGGAAACCTGGTCAATCTGAGTTGGAATAAGCTTGCTGGGAGTCCATTTCTATTATTATTACTTTTGGAGGGAGTCAGCCTGTCGAGGAATCCTGAATGACTTTCCTTCATATGTTGTTCCAGATCCATCCACATCAGAGTCACATGGGTGGTTGTTTTTTGAATAGTGATCCACAGACTCCCTGTCATTGGCAAGCAACACCTGGATGCTTTCTAGAAACCCACATTTTGGGGACCGCCCCGAATCCCATGCTCCTGGTACATGGATGAAATTTGAAAACCACTGACCTGGGCGAGTTTCTCAGCCCCAAGTCTTTGGTTCTTGCCAAATTGGCATCTTTGAGAGGGAAGGCAGACGTCTGTGGGTGACACAGCTTTCCAGGTGTTAATATTTTGTTTGGCAACAAATTGGGTTGACTAACTGCTGGCTGCACATGGGCCTCTGCCTGGACTGTCACTCAGGGGAGGGTACAGGGAACTGTTCCCAGTGATTCCCTCCATGCTGCCTCTTCAGAATCCCTCAATTCACATGGTTAAAACATCAGGTGATGTTGCCAGGGAAAGGTTGAATGATCCAGGACACCCATAAACAAACACCTTTGAAAAAAGGTCTCGCAGTCCATTAATTAAAATGGAGCCAGAGACGGCTACATGGAGCTCAGTTCTGCTTTGGTACACATGAGGCCACCGTGAATTCAGCCTACCCAAGGGCAACTAATTGTCATTGTAGCCTCTTACTTGCTTCGCTGGGGTGGATGCTGAGTCTAAAGATATGTAACTAACTCATTGGTCAAGTCACTCTTCCACCCTAAGCTTACCTTCGATATTTGTGAAATCAAATTTGTATCTTTGTGAAATCATCCTACCCCCAACCCCCTCCCAAGGATTATGTTAGTCCTGACAAGGCACAAGGAAGGTGTCCATGCCCACCATTGTCACCCATAGAAGAATCCATTTCTATTCAGATGTGCCTGAGCTCGCACTCTTTGGAGCCAGGGAAGGAGAGCCTTCTTCTCATATAAACGCATCGTGGAGAAGAATCTGCTCTCCTGGGGAAGTACAAAGGGAAGGCATCCCATCAATGTGAGCAGGAGGTGGGCAACATGAAGTCTGCAGGTCTGCTCATCGTGACTCAGTGAGCAGCTGGTAAGCCAGCATTCCTACTAGGATGGCTCAGGGAAGACTTCTCTTTCTTTTCTTGCCTACTTTTTGTTTTGCTTTGTTTTATTTTCAGGCTGCAGTGTTCAGAAGAGCAGCAGCGTCTGAATGCAGTTCACAGTGACCCTGCATTTCATCAACCAGTGAATTCGCTGAGGCACCCTCTGTATTGGAGGGCTTGGCCCCATCTGTCAGGGAGAGTGAGTGGAAATAAAAAGTCCAGAAGAGCATGCCCTTGCATTTCCACTCAGCCTGGGCACTGACACGGGGTCTTCGGGCCATTCCAACCAGCAGAAGTACTCAAGCTGTCGCAGGACTACTGTTGATCTTCCAAGATGATACTGTTACGTAATGCACCTTGTATGCAGAGAGAACCTGACTGTGAGAAGATACTACAAGGTGTTTCTTGCTATCATGTACGCAGTGGCTGCTATTTTCTATATCGAAAATTACATCAATAGATAGAATTGATAGGTCTCAGATTCCATTACAAAGAAGGCCTTGTGGGTCTATTCCAACACAGGTGGAACTAGTTTCTCACTGTGCACTTACTGACTAGGAGCCAACACATAAGGATCTATTAAGAATCAAGTATTCCGTTAGCTTCTCTACATACATTATATCAAGTGAGCAAATACCTATGGTTTTATGGTATTTACTCATTCTTGTACACATAAAAGTGACAACAGTACAAACCAATGAAGAAACGCCTGTTCATGCATAATACCGTTACTTGCCCTGTAGGTCCATGTTCCTCAGATGAGTTTCATAGGACACTTGTCACGTGTTACATTTTAACAGGCACTCCATAAAAGTGTATGGTCATTAGTCAAATAGCTGTAACAAACTCAAAATTAAATGGAAATGGAGAATAAATATTTTATTTAATATAAAACTTCCTAAAGTACTCAGAGATAAATATTTACCTACTACTATTTAAAAAATAGCAGGACACATTTCACCAAGATGTAAAACCTAGGAAGAGTTTTATTTCCGAATAGATGGAACATCTTGATTTTGAAAACATTCATTTCGTGACAATTTGGTGAGGCAGGCTTCCCCTTCAATAAAAAAAGTGAAGCATGGTAGGGCCAGGTCATTTTAGCCTCAATAACTTTATAATTCATTTAGCCTCCCGGTGTTCCTGTTGCTTTGATCAGCATTCAGAACAAGAGGAGACTCTCTTACAAAGTTAAGGAGGCATCAGGAAGAAATGGTTAGAGGATGAGAGATTAATTTGAAGTCCATGAGAATCCATGCCTCCCTACCAGACCCCAAAAGGCTCTAGAAAACTCATCGTAAATCTATGCATTTTTTTAAGCAGTCTTCTCTTTGGATGAAGAATGACTACATGGATTACAATACTCTTAGTTTTTATGGACCTAATTATAATATCATATTGCCTCATCTTTATGGAGACACGGGGAACTGCTGGGATAAACACCCTCTTGCTCTGCCAGTGTTTTATAGTGCCAACGTCGCCTACGCACTTGTCCTTCCCAAATAGAGAATGTACAACAGAGAGTTTCCACCTTCCCCCTCCTCACTGTACCTAAAGTCCAGAGATTCTACCTGGTGGGAGTGCTTATTCCATCACGAGGCTAAGGCTGAGATAATAAATGAGTCATGGAAAACCAACCGGTCTTCACAGGGGCCGAGAAGGGGAAGATGCCACTCTCTCCCTTCTGTTTTCAAGACGATTCAGTAAGCATGAGTGCAGACACTCAGCATTGGAGCTACATAGGTATACTGAGACACATGTCAAATGGATTTGCTTTGTTTTGCCAGGGCTACTGCTGAATATGGGGAGGAATCTGTCCTCTGAGCAGAGCCAAGGATCCTGGATAAACAGCAAATGCTTGCTTGTTCTTGCTTACCTGTCTCAGTGTCCATTCAAGTTCTCTCAGAGCTGGTCACACAGATCAAGGCAGAAGGCCAGAGAGGTGGAAGTGTATAACCAGTGATCCCTGGTAGGCAAGGTGACTGAAGCAGAGCCATAACCAGGGAGATGACACTTCTTTGGGAACAAAGCCTTGTGAAGATCTTCCCACTGGAAATACCCAGGCCCTGTGCCAGAGTGGGTCATTGTGGCAGATACATGTCATTGGCTTCCCTAAACTTCTGCCAAACTTTCTTTTTGCTGCCCCATTTTTACATGGTCTCTGCCTCCATTCCAGGGAGGTATAACCTTCTTTATTTTGTCTTTATTTAGTTAAGCTAGTGAGGAGGAAAATTCTGGATAAAGGTTTTCTTCCAGTTACGAAGGAAATATAGTTGGCTTGTCTCTTCCCTCACTCATTCTTTTGTCATTGAAAGTAGAAAAGATGATCAGTAGTCACCTAGCAACCCAAAGATAAAGGCCAGCAGACTGCCTGTCCCTGATACCGCTCAGCCTCAGAACCACGTGGTGCATCTCACTATTTTCTTTCTGTAAGTCTTGATAAGTGAAAACAGTGCACTCGATCAATTTAGACTTCTAGAGTCAGAGGATGGTGATTTACAGCCTGGGCTATGTGAACAAACTCAAATATCTGTTGCTATCAGAAGTAAAATGCTGTCCTACACTACACTAAAACCAAACAAAGCAAACCACTCTCCATGATAAAACCACTAAGAGCGTATTTGTGTTAAATGCCACAGAGTTGGTTCTGCTCCATAGCAAGCATCGTCCACAGCAATTTTCTCTTTTAAATTCATATATGTCTGTGTAGAGCAGTCCGGTTATTATGCAGTCATCTTCATCATATTTTTGTTAAGAGCCATATTATTGGTATGTTATTATTTTCCTATATGGTTTTGTCTGATATGTAGGTTTGGGAAATCAATCTTCATACAGTTATAAACAATTCGATTCACGTATTTGGACAAATCGCACTCTTCATATTTTGAGGCTGGCTGTCCAGAAGTCAATCAAAGCAAATGAACAGCTGTATATGACCTATACAACACAAAGTAACGTTGCTATGCACAGAGGTTACACTGCTACCAGCACTGTAGAAATGGATGACTCTACATGTTTTCTCCCACTGACAGAAATATAAAAAAATTAGATAATTTCATAGAAGTAAGGAAATGTAAATGTAATCATTTTAAATCAATACACTCTTTGTTGCTTGTGCTTTGAAGTCAGTCATTAGCCAGAGTCCCATACCACATAGAGTTCATCTATTTCAAATTCTCACCTAACAATTACAATATCTTATGCACACAGAGTGATTTACATGACAGACCATGCTTTCGAGAGGGGTATAATCCTCAAGCAACGATGGGTGAATTGAAGTTCGGGAAATGAAAGGGGCTATGGGTGAAGTAATTTTTAATTTAGATTTTAAGTTCAGCGCTCTTTACACTTCCATATATTATTTCTAGGTCCAACAAAAGTATAAAGCCAACGTCTTAGCTCAGCACTTTCTGTTGTTCGGTGGATGCTGACGCAGAGCATCCCTGCGTTCAACAGAGCCAAACACCGCCCAGTCCCACGCCAGCCTCACGCTGGTGGGTAAGTTGGAGCCCATTGTCTTAGCCACTGTGGCCGTCCTTGTGGAAGGTCTTCCTCTTTTCCTCCGCCTTCAATTTCCCCAGCATGGTGTCCTTTTCCAAGGGTTGGTCTCTCCTGATAACCAAGTATGTGAGTTGAAGTCTTCACTCTCCTCCCTTCTAAGGAGCATTCTGACTTTATTTCTTTCAAGGCACACCTTTTATCTGTCTGTTCTGTGGGCAGCCCATAGCACTCTTGATGTTCTTCACCGGCACCGTCAATCAAATGAAGCTATTCTTCATTTTCCTTATTTCGATGACCAAAATTCTGCTTGCCCTTGGGGCGTTGTGGTTTACAAATTTTGGGCTGTCAACTGCAAGATCAGCAGTCCCGAGGCACCGACAGCTCCTTGGGAGAAAGACGAGACGTGCTTCTTCCGTACAGACTTACAGTTTGCAAACCCACAAGAGTAGCTTTCTCCTGACTCACAGAGTCCCCTGGCTGCTCATCATTGACTTGATAGTAGTGAGTGGGCATTCCAACACTTATTGGATGAAAAAACTTAACCAAAACCTAAGTAAACTGATGAGTTAAAAGGGACAAGGTTGACAGTAGCCGTCTACAGTTTTATTGCTTTTCCCACGGTTGTCTGGGGAGATAGAACGGACATTTGTGAGTACGTGGAGGGCAAGACAGAAGAGCTCGGTCCGGGACCCTGAAAACAGAGTCGGCTTTGGCTGGGGCAAATACAAACAGCATGGAAGAGACTGTGGGACACCCGAATACTAAACAATATTTCTAAAAACAGCCAGGCCAGTAACTCTGGAGCCCCGGGTCTTGAAAAGGAAATGCAATTACAGTGAAAAGGCTTTTGGCACCAGATCCTTTGTCTTTTCGTGGAGTAGACAGTGAATTGACACTGCTCTGGAGATGAAGATGAAATAAGGGTAAAAGGTAAACTCGGGGCAGCTTCTGGGTGATGACTTTCAGAGGGTGAGTATCTGTTGCACTACAATATGTGAAAGTATGAAGAGAGGCCTGTGTGCAAAATATGGGAGAGTAA
The DNA here is from genome assembly GCF_050624435.1 of Tenrec ecaudatus. Taxonomy (NCBI): domain Eukaryota; kingdom Metazoa; phylum Chordata; class Mammalia; order Afrosoricida; family Tenrecidae; genus Tenrec; species Tenrec ecaudatus. Next base: position 29,244,891 of record NC_134533.1, on the reverse strand, counting down.
TAAGACTCCAGAAGAGAGAATACAAGTCTAGTAACGAGGACACAGCACGGGGGTATGCTTGTATTACAGAATAACAATGTTGTTATTAGCTGCCACTGAGTGGAGACGTCCCCCCTGAATATCTGTCCCGTTCTCCTTAGCTCCAGCAGTCACATGTACCTGCGGGCTAGAAGAAACGCATATTTCACAGTCAGTTTTCATTTTACTGGATCTCTTATCTCGTGTCCTGAGCAGCTACCGCATCTGGAAAGCAAAGTACGTCTCTCAAGATAGGCCTCACGAGGGGTTAATGAGGAAATCTTTTCTCCCCGAGCCGAGTCTCCTGCTACCCTTTCCTGAATAAATGGGCCCATAGAAGCAACTCGGGAGTCATGTCACCACAGGAGGGATGTTCTGAGCCAGCTGGATGCCCGTGTGAGACGGCAAATGGTATTCCATATCTAGAGAACAATGTTCTCTTCTCGCAAAAAGTTCTCCGTGGAGATGGTATGGGAGAATTCTAGCTATCTATCAAGTAAGGGAAAGGCTCAGTATGGAGAAGGGAGGAACAGAGGAACAAAGGGAGGGGGTGAAGTAGAAGGCACTGGCCTCACAGTCTTACAGGGAGGCAGGATGCAGGGAAAAGACACTGTGAGTGGAAGTCAGGTCAAATATGTCTGACTTTGGGGGTTTTGGTCTACTTCATTAGGAATCAACTCAAAGGCATACAACAGCAACATTGTACTGTTTGCACAGCCTTGAATCTAATACTTAATCTAGAGCTCAGTATTCCCATCTGTGAAATGGGGGGAGGGGGAACAACTATTTTTTTCTCTAAGGGTTCCTGGAAAAATTAAATATGATCATAGATGGATGAAATATACAGACACTATTATTACATTATCTAAAAGTGTAATTTTGCTTCCGTTAAATGCCAACTACCGTTTGTGGGTATAAATGACTGTGTGTGTGTGTGTGTGTGTGTGTGTATGCAAAATTTAATACCCGGTTTGGGAACATGTATGGCTTGTTTTTGGGTTTGTTTCTTTGCTTGTTTTCTGGTTGTGTCTTATCTTTCTATATTACATCTATTCCTCATGAATGTGATATTATTTATGCCCAGTTCAGTGCCTGGCAGATAATAAGTTCTATATATGTGCAAGTATTTGTTTAATATTTAAATAATAGTGAAACACACCATTATAAATGGATGTCAATTAATAAAGTGCCTATTAATTAACAAAACCTAGAAGTTTTACCAGAAATGCCAGCAGTTCCACAGCCACCGGTCTCTCCATGGGATACGTGATAGTGAAATCTGTTGCGGTAGATCTGTGGTGCTTCACCTTCTTCATGCCACGACCCTTTCATGCAGTTCCTCATGTTGTGGGGACCCCCAACCATAACATTATTTCCTATTTCCATTGCTACTTCATCACTGTCATTTTGCCACTGTTATGAATCCTCATGAAATTATCTGATATGCAGGATGTATTTTCATAGTTAAACATTGAACATAATTAAAGCATAGTGATTAATCACAAAACAATATGCAATTATACATTGTGAAATATTTATTTCTAATGACAAATAAATGAAGCATGGTGTAGCATGGGTAACAGTCTTCACGCCGGGTACTCATATGTGGGCATATCTGCATGTGGACGGACCCGTCTGAAGACGGATAAAGGAGCTGTATCTCAGTTCCTAAGACCATTGAAAAGTCTGATTTGTCCAAATACATTAATCGAATTGTTTATAACTGTATGAAAATTTCCCAAACCTACATGTCAGACAAAAACATATAGGAAATTAATAATGTACAAATAATATGGCTCATACCAGGTTGAGAAGCGCTGCTGTACAGGATACGCTGTAGGGAATTTTAAGGGCAATTCTACACTGTCCTGTAGAGTCTCTGAGTCAGACTTGACAGTGTCTGACACACAATCGAGTGTATACTTGCATAATTCTCTAGTGGAAGAGGGGCCTGTCATCTCCATACGGTTATTCTTTTACAAGATAACACAACCAAAAACAACTTGGGCAATTGTGGTCCTTGCATAATTGTCCTGTCAACTTAAGGGGATTAAGAGTGAAGGGGTTTAATCTCAGCTGTCAATCAGGTCACAGCCTGATGATGCCCCCTTGTGGGCACAGCCTTCTCATGATGATTCTGAGAACTTCCACTCTTTCCTCTCTTGGTCTTCCTGTTGACAAACCATGAGAAGACTTGCTGAACCCTGCGAAGACACTCTGCTTCACCTTCCTGATGAGCAGCCCCACTCAGAAAGCTGGAGGAGCCCTGGGGAGACCCACACTAGCACTGAGATGCTTCCACCTCTACTGGATTCACAAGACTTTTCACCTACTGACCTGTGATCTTCCTGCATCTGGCATCATTGCATGTGTAGTGTGAGTCTGAAGAGGAATTTATGGACTAGTATACACATAGGGGCTAATATCGGATATGAACTTTATCTGAACGTACTAGGATTTTTTTCTCAATATTTAATTGCTCTTTGATTTAAAGCTCTCTCTTACACACATGTGAGTGTCCCTGGATTTGTTTCCCTAGTCAACCCAGTCTAACACAACAATGGATAAAAATATCATACATACTCGTGTATACGCTGAGTTTTTGAGCACATTCTTTATGCAGTTTTTGTGGTAAAATTAGGTGCCTTGGCTCATATTCGGGTCAGCTTATACTTGAGTATATATGGTATATTCTCATCCAAGTATACAACTTTGTTGCTGGTGTTAGGTGTCCGACTCCTAATATCCCTCTACACAAACACTGCCCAGTCACGAGCCATCTTCATAGTAGCTGCTATGTTGGAGCCTAGTGAGAAGCCACTGTATCAATCCACCTCAAAGTGACTCTCTTTTTCACCAATCCTTACCAAGCATGATGTCCTTCTACCAGGACTGGTCCTTCTTGAGAACATATCCAAAATACATGAGACAAAGTCTCATCATCCTAGCTCCTGCAGGAGCAATAGGGTGTTACTTCTTCCCAGATCCATTGGCTGATTCTTCTGGCAGTCCATGGATATCCAGTCTTCTTTGCCAGGAGGACAATTCAAATACTTTAGTTCTTTGTGTGTCCTCTTTATTCGTTATGCAGTTTTCCAGTGGATATGAAGTGACTGAAAATCTCACCGTGTGAGAGTTAGGTCTTCCTCACTTTTAAAGGGGTCTTTTGCAAAGATTGCTCACTTGATTCCTTGACCACTGCTTCCAAAGAAATCTTAGGTAACAGAAAATGCTGATGCACGATGTATGACACATGCATTCAGCCGACGCTGTGGGACATGACTCACCAATGCACAGAGGCTTGAAATGCTGATCTTTCAGGCCCAACGGCTCCCTGTGTCGGATGGACCATTGCTCAGACTCACCTACATTCAGCAAAATAACAGGCTGGGTGGGAAGGCCCTGGCTGGCCTGACTCACTGGTGTCTCAAGCAGTGCTGGCTGTCAGAGCCTGATCTGAGTGGAAAGGAGGATTGGTGGATCAGGATCAGTACCTGGTATTCCCAAAGGCTAAATAGACTGCCTTACATAGTGGTGTTGGGGCTAGATAAGACCTAGATATACATAAGTCTGTTATATAAAGTCACTTTGTTCCACTTTGATAAAGTAAGCCTCAAGGCCATCTCAGATCCAAAGGATGAGAAAACAGACTCTCCCATGATTCTTCATGAGAGACACTTTGCAGAAGGATGTAAACAGCAAGCGATATAGAAATCGTGGCTGTAATTTATAAATGACCGCACAGGATTGAAGAACAGTGTGGTCCTTTTCCTGACCACGGAGGCTGCTTTCAATATGTCTGTTAAACTCTGCCCACTAAAGCAAAGTAATGTCTGCCTGAAAGTTAACACTTAAGTCCTCTATAAAGAGTAAAATGACATAAAATCTTAAAGCTATTAAACTAAAATGAAGGTTTAAAAAATGACATCGTACTGAGCATCTCACTATAGCAGGTAACAAAGAGAAGTTTAGAAACAGAGACAGGGTGGAGAGAACAACCAATCCTTTTCATTATGCATGGCACCTGCATGTTGGAAGCCATAATTTCAGTATAGATCACCCTGTGAAAACAGGTCCTATATATTTCTCAAATTTGTCAGGTTTACAAGCATTAGCTGTACTATCTTCAGTAAATGGCATAACTTCGCTAGGCATTGGTTTCTCCATTGGTGAAGTAGGCACACCACTACTTGGACATGCCCATGCTCCATTAGAAGAAACAGGGTCTGATTCACTCCCATTCCTGCCATAAAATAGTCAAATATGTAATCATTTGAAATATATAATTTTTTGTTTGCTTGTTTTTTAATTCTAGAAAGGTGAACATTTAGGATTCCAAGAAAGTTGATAGATAATGTTTTCAGTTTTGTTTTCATGCCCAAGATAAATCTATTTAGAGAATTTTGGAAAGTAGGGTACTAGCCCCTGAGAATCTGGGGACAATACTTTCTCGGATAACTTTGGTAAAAAACACCACAGCAGATAAGCTTGCCTGATGGGAAGACCAACTGATGTGCTCAAGATAGCAGAACAGTCCTCACTGCACACAAAAGAATTAACTAACGGCCACACCATAATCACCTAGGCAATCATGTCAGAACTATCACTGTAAAAGTTCTGCTTCAGTAGAGACATATAACAATTTTCCTGGAACCCAAACCAAAACAAAATACAAAATCTAAAAAGCAATGTTTCATTCATTATTCTCTTTTGTGAAAGAATAACAGAAATGGGGGAAAATTAAAAACTGAATACCCCATAGGAGACATATACACAGCAATTTATATTGTGCAAACATTTACCTATTTTATGATACTGTTAGCACCACCACCTATTGTGTGTGTATGTGTGTTTGGAGTGTGTCTGTGCATGTGTGTTGTTGATATCTTTCAGCATCACTTGAAGCATCATCTCCTCACAGCTCTGCCTGCTTTACAGTCTTTTCTTTATGTTTCCCCTTCACTAATTGGCCAAATGTGATCACTTGTAATGTGGGTCTCCAATTCATTAGTGTAATTTTGTCAAGTTCTACTGTATTTCACCAGCCACACAAGTTGGGATTCTGCAAACATCTGTTTGTTGTAGCTCCATTTCATAAGTATCCACACTAGTTCTGCTTAAAAATTAAAAATGGATTGCCCTTTAATCATCTATTTGTTATACTGGGCTACATAAATATATGAAGTGCACTCTATGAGTAATTTTAGGATAGAAGCTAGCAACAATTAGTATTTGCATAGAACTTGAAAGTTGACAAAGCACGCTCTTGCATACCCAGACACGAAACCCCACATAGTCCCTTATAAAAGAAAGTATTATTATTTTTAAATGAATAGCTTAGAAGGAAGAATACCTTAATATTTCTGAACATTTTGATTTAGTCAGACCCTAATATGATCTTTGCAATTCATTCAACTTCTCTGAGCTTATATTTTAAGATCTGTAAAGCATGTATGATAGCTACTTCACTGTATGTAGGGGGAGAATGTTCTTGTTAATACATATAAAGTTCTAGTCTCATGTGATATGAATAAATGTTAATCATCATGACCTCATTAGGCTGAAAAATAAGGTAGCTTCCAAATATATAAAGATGAGTTTTCAGGTTGGGAAGATCATTGTGCAAAGGTTGTATCTTCTCTTCCCTCCCAGCAAGGAGACAGGGGAATTGAGACACCACTCTGCAAGGTTGGACTTAACAGAAGTAACGTTTCTCAGGATTGGCTCAAATCACTGCCACCCCGGTGGCAATGCAAGGTAAGTGTTGAATGGCTAACTACAAAACCCCCAGCTGTGTTGTGGGAGAATGATGAAACTCTCTCCTCCTGGAAAGACTGACAGCCTTGGAAGCCCCAAACAAGGTCACTGTGAGTTGGGATTTACTCAATGGCAGGGAGTTTGGGTTTGACACGAATCGAAAGGCTAGCTGTTAAATCCCACCCAGAGGCATCTGGAAAGACAGGCCTGGTGATCTGCCTTCAACAGGTCACAGCTTGAAACAGCAAGAAGTAGGGTCTCGCTCTGCACAGGTTGGGTCATTATGATGAAGAACCAGTTAAATTGCAACTCGTAGCAAAATTAACCATGGTTTGAGTGTGCAGAAGGATGGCTAAAGCCAGAGTAGGAAATGCTGAATGACTCAGAGATGTCTAAAAAAGGGAACTAGGCCTGAGGTAGATGTTAGGAGGCTCCTAGCTGGGTGATCAGCTGAATATATCAAAAGGCAGACAGAAGGGAAGCAGGGATGATGCCGGAGGTGCTTGCAGATCAGCAGGTGGGCCAATGGGCTGAATCGATGTTATCTTCAGGAGCTGTTATTTAACTCTGACTTTATTGTATTCTCTGCAGCTTCCCCTTAGTAGGAGAATTAGGGAGAAAATGACAAGAGTGGAAAAAAATCAAACCAAAAGCCAACAGCCCTAGAATTGATTCCAACTCATTGTTGTGCCTTTGGAAAGACTAGTGCTACGTCCTAGGGATTCAGAGACTAGATCTTGGAGAGAGCAGACAGCCTCATCTGTCTGCCACAAAACGGCTATTGAGTTTGAACTGCCTACCTTGCAGTTAGTTGTCCAACACTTGACTTCTAATGTCACCAAGGCTCCTGGAGAAGGGTGGGTGGGAACACAAACTCAAACTGCTGCCATCCAGTTGGTTCCAATTCATATCATCCTATAGGACAGAGGAAAACTATACCTTTGGGGTTTGTATATATTTATGGGAGGAGAAAGCCTCTGCTTTCTCCTGGGAGGAGCTGATGGGTTTAAATCTTGTGATTAGCAGCCCAAGCAGTACCCCCCTCTGCCACCAGGAAAGTTTCCATTCTAATCGAGACTCTCAAATCACTAAACTCCATGGAAAGTTATAAGAGTGAGTGAAATAGTTATTGAGAAGGGCAGGCACCTCGGGAACTGTATATATAGGCCCTGGCAGGGAGAGGAAATTAGTTCTTTGTCTGTGTCTGAATCTCTCATCTAGGGCAATCAGAATCTTGACAAGTGAATCCCAAACACATAGAGACTGCTAGGAACGGCCAAAGATTTGATCGTGACCTCTTAATGGGCAGAGTCTGCTCCTTCAAACAGATAACTTTGCCAATAACAGATCAGCAATGGCGATATTCAAAGACTCTCCCTTTTTGCTTCTTCTATTTCCTGACCTTGGATCCGGGACCCTCAACCAAGAACAGAATGGCATCCTGGGACTGCTTGACTAATTTCTAAACGCTTTGTTTCCCGCTGCCATTCACCCAGCTGGAAAGAGGAGCTGGCACCGGCTCACAGCAGACAATGTTTTCCATCTCTCGAGAATCTCAAAACCCAGGATGTGGATCTGGGAAATTGTTTAAGACAAACATATGATAGCGAGACAGCAAATCATTTTCACCCAGATGAGCAAAGAGAAGCTTTAAAAAATTACAGAATGCTCTGCATAGATTTAAGCTACAGCCCCAAACGGGAGGGATCCAAATTCAAGGACTACATATAGGTAGACATGTTTTGATGTGCTGCCATGCTATACTATAATCCCTTGCCTCGGGGAAACTCCCAGCTAATCAGGAGTTGCATTTCCTAATCTGCATCATGAGTCTAATGACACCTACTCTTCACAGCTTTGAAGTTTAGAGCATACCTACCGCCTAACGTAGCATACATGGCTGTGGGATTTAAGGACACGTTTCAAGGTTCTCACTAAGGCTCCCCGCTATGTCTTCATTCTTACCCACCAACCACTGATATATTTCCTTAAGCCTGATTACTCACAGCTCTAGAAGTTTTCTCTCTCTTAAAAATGCTCTCCTTGCTTCCTACTGTGCATTGAAAAGCAAACCTTAAATGTCTCCAACCACCAGCCCTTAGAGTTCATTTGAACTCTGTCTTTGTTATTAATGTTATTAATGTTATGCTGCTAATTTCTTATTTGCCAATAATATAGATTCATATTTCATATTTGTGGGAGAAATTGTCTCATTTTTATTTTTATGTCCCACTCCACCATTGTGAGGCAACAAGGCAACAGAGAACTTTGAAGGTATTCAGCATGCACTGTACAAAGGACTTTATTGAAAAGACTCCCAAAGTAAAAAAAAAAATTACTATCTGCTAAGATATTCAGTGGAATTTCTGGTTGACCTATATACAGGCAAACTTGAGCCAAATTCACGATATAGTTCTGAGATTCAAGAGCAGGAATTTGGATTATATAAAAGGAAAAAAAAATGGTCCCAAGGTAAATGAATCAGGGGATAAAAGGCATGTGCCAGGTGGGAGCACTAGAACCCACTTAGCAGAAGCTGGAGGAAAGTGCCCTGATGCTCCCACCTGGTGCTCATGGTGATAGAAAAAGGTAGAAATAAAATATGTGTTGGCAACAACGTATCGAGCAGAATCTACCATCATGTTAGCCAATTGACCTCAAGTCTTAGCAACAGGGAGCTGCAACACTGATTGTATTAGCACTGGAGTCTTCTCAGCCACTCAAGAGCATGCTGGACCCTGCCCGGCTCATGAGAGTACATGCCAGGAGGATACACTCAAATATTTTTGTATTTTGAGTACCAAAATCAGTATAACCCAAAAAATCCACTGCCACCAGGTTAATTCCAACTCACAGCATCCCTATGTAGGGTTTCAGATGTTGCAAATCATTTAAAACAGCCTCCGCTTTCTCCATAAGCCCATCTGGTGGGTTTGACCACGGACTTTGTGGTCAGCAGTCTGATTTTACCCAACAGCACTCTCGGGCTTCCTGGGAATCAGTACACATCACCATAAACTGTTTAATGTTTCCTTATAGACCTGGCTCCTTGGTAAATATTAGACCCTAGACAAAGCTCGCATGAAACATTGTCTTTCAGTTGTAAAAGGGCTCACCCTCACTGCTGTTGATCAACTGTCACCCATAGGACATCCTGGAAGTGCCTCGGTGGGCTTTTGAGAATGCAAATCCTTATAGGAGCAGAAAGGTTCACCTTTCTTCCTCACAGTGGCTGTTGGTTTTACACTGCTGACAGGATGGTTAGCAGCCCAAGATGCCACCAGGGCTCTTTCTTAGAAGGGAACAGTGGAGTTTTCACTGTGGTTGTTGCTGTTTCTTTGTGAAATCTATCTTCAGACCATATACGATCACTCCACATAGTAGAAAATTTAGCAAATTCTTGAACTGTTTGCAGTACTAACCATTGCCTGGTGTTCTGCATTTTCAAAAGGGTCCACTCTGTGAACATGATTGAATGCTCATACTTTATATATTTATGTATTATGTAATTGTGTATTATGTATTTTTCATTCTTTATCAAAACATGTAGCAATTTGTTCAGGGAAACTTTCATGTACTGAAGTTGTTCCTCCATAGTGAGTATCTACTACAACTTCTAGGAGCAAGGTGGGTTAAGTGCCGGACTGCTAACTGCCAAGTCAACAGTTCCAATTCACCATCTGCTCCGAGGGAGAAGAGTATGACTTTCTGCACAGGGAAAAGCTTACGGACTCACAAGTAGTCAGAATGGACTCGATGGCAGCAGATCTGGATTTTAACTGAGTATGTGCCCAAATACCTTTATCTTTTTTCTGCAGGTGCAGCTGACGGGTTCTAACTCCTCACCTTGAGGTTGACATTCCATGCATAACCTCCTAGGATATCAGGGTTCCTTGAGAGTATACTAAGTTACCAGGACATTTGGTCACAGGTTTTCATGCCAAACATGCTTTCCAAGAGACGTTTTCCCTGTGTTTACTTGACCCTGAATGTGTGACTTATGATCTAAATATGAATATAATAATCAAAAGAACTTACATAAGGGATTAAACTTCCACCATCCTTGAATAGCAAATCAGCCAATGCTTAAAAGGCTGTTGTTCATACAAAGGAAAGCCAGCTTGAACACCATAAACTGATACATTATAATCAAAATGATCTGCAGTCTGTGCAAAAGTGAGAGAATATCTGCAGCACTGAAAGCACAGTCAGAGTTGAACTCCCCTCCTTCTTTTTTGAACTTGGACAGCAGCAAGTCAGAGAAGGATTGTTACTTCTTCGTCTCTGTATCCAGCAAGCTTTCGCGGGGTGGCCCATTCTCTTATGTATTGGCTTACAAGCTCATCGCACTTTAGGATAGGATTTTAGGAAGAATTACTCAACCCATACGATTCTGACTGGGTTCTCTTTGTTTCGCTAGTTCTCTGAAATAGTTTGCACCAAAAAGCCCTTGTCCCAACAAGTTCCCCACTGACATCAGTATTGCTGAAGGATAATGCCCATCCTCTTTCAGCTGCTCTCTTTTGATAGCCAGAGGCAAACAGTTTCCTTTCTGCTCATCCGTGTGACATGACACTCGGTGGACCCCTCTAACCGTGGCATACAAGAGGATTCATGTGTTGACTGCAGGTGATAGGAATAATAATACTACAGTTGTGCAGTCACGTTGATTTTCAACTCATAGGGATCCCATGAGACAGAGAAGAGCTACCCCACAGGCTAGTCGAACTTGTAATCTTTTAAAAAGCAGATGCTGACTGTTCCTACGGAATCATAGCTCAGGGTTGAATTGTCAACATTTGGGGTTAGCGGTTCAGCATTGAACTGCATTAAAAACCAGCAAAAGCCAAACTTATTGCCACCAGCTGGATTCTGACTCATAGTATTTCTTTCTTTTAAAAATAAACCATTTTGTTAGGGGCTCTTACAGCTCTCCTAGCATTTGTACATACGTTGCCCTCATCCTTTTCAGAGTATTTTCTTTCTGCTTCAGTCCTTGGAATCAGCTCTTCATCACCCCCCGCCCCCAGCTTCCCCCACCCTCCTACCCTCATGAACCCTTTATAAATTATTATCATTTTCATATCTTACATCATCTGCTGTCTCCCTTCACCCATGTTTCTGTTGTTCTTCACTTTGGGGGGGCATGGGGAATATAGGTTGCCCCACCTTCCCTGTACCCCCATGACATCACTCCTTCCATTATTGTTTCTGAGGGGTTTATCTGTGCTGAATTTTATGTGTTGAGAGCTCTTATCTGTACCACAGTACATGCTCTAGTCTAGCTGGATTTGTAAGATAGAACTGGGGTCACAAAAGTGGGGAGGAGGAAACATTAAAGAACTAGAGAAATGTATGTTTCATTGGTGCTATACTGCCTGCTGGCTGGCTCATCCCTTTCTTGTGACCCTTCTGTGATGTGATAACACACAGACTTTGGGTCTTTTGACTCTCTACCCCAGCCCCTGCCCCTCATTCACATCGATAGGATTTTTTTGTTTTGGGTCTTCTGATAACCTGATCCTGTCAACACCCGATGATCACACAGTCTGGTGTGCTTCATCCATGTGGGCTTTATTGCTTCCCAGCTAGATGGCCACTTGTTTATCTTCAAGCCTTTAATACTCCAGATGCTTTATCTTTTAATAGCTGGGAATCATTAGCTTTCTTTTTCCTATTTGCTTATACATCCATTTTGTCTTCAGTGATTGTGTCAGGAAGGTGAGCATCATGTAATGCCAGGTTATTAGAACAAAGTGTTCTTGCATTGAGGGAGAAATTGAGTAAAGGCCCAGTGTCCATCTGTTACCTTAATACTTAACAAATAAATATAGGTACACGGATCTAAATCCCTATCATTATATATATTTACATATGCATGTATCTGTGTTTATATCTCTATAAATATCCTTTGCCTCTTAGTTCTTTAATTTATTTCATTTTACTTTTCTCTTGTCTCACTATCATGTTCAAACTTCATTCAGCTTTTGGTAGTTACTCTAGGCTACATTGCACTTGATCAAGCCCCGCCAGGAAATCTACACCCCCTTCGTCATTGATTTTAGATCACTGTTGTTCCTTTGTCCCTGGGTTTGCTGGCTCCCCACTTCCTTTTCCTCCCCTCCCCCTCTCCCATGTCCACCTGGAACCATCAGTGCCAGTGTTTTCTTCTCATAGTGTTTCTGAGATGGTCAACCTTTAGAGGAATAGACAAGCTTATCTTTCTCTGAAGAAGTTGCTGGTGGGATTGAATCACCAATTTCGCAGTTTGCAATTCAACCCTTCCCCAACCCACTGCCAGGATCCCTTATTTAACTGTGTGCCAGAAACCAAACCAAACAAAACCCAATGCTACCCAGTCAATTCCAACTCATAGTGACCCTATAGGGCAGGGCAGAAATGCCGCTGTAGGCTTCTGAAGCCGTAACTCTTTACAGAAGTAGAAAGCCTTATATTTCTGCCATTGTGAGGCCGGTGGTATGGAACTGCTGGCTGTACTAACTCAAAAGATCAAATTCATTGCCATGGAGTCTGTGCTGACTCATAGTGACCCTATGGGCTTTGGTAGAACAGACCCAGTAAAACTGTAACTCTTTATGGGAGTAGAAAGTCCATCTTTCTCCCAACCAACCGCGCTACAATTAATGAAAGCATTGGTTTGAAGTGGACTCAACTTGATAGTAGTGAGTTTTTTGAGTGACAATTAATGAAAGGAGCCCCAAGAGCATAGTGGGTTACACCTTAGGATGTGAACCTCAAGGCACTAACCCCAGTGGTTCAAAGATATGAGCCATTCCATAAGAAAAGATGAGACTTCTTGCTTCCTTAAAGATCGGCAGTCTCAGAAACCCAAAGGAGAGGTTCCACTCTGTCCTGGAAGGTCGGCCACCATGAATGGGAATTGACTCAGTGACATACATTTATGGCATCAATTTATAAATAGATTTTAATGGTTTATAAACTTATAAATAAATATGGATGTGTAATGAGATGCATTTTATTGAGCATAAACCAAAGTCTAGTTTTTGTTGTGGTTCTAGTTGTTTTCTTAATATTTCCAACAATCTTGAAAGTTATAATAGTGTTCAAAATAACCTAACCAATGACACAATTACTACCAAGCAATGAATATATTGAGAGATACCATCCATCAAAGTGCCTTCTAAATATACTGCACCTTGACACCGTTTAATTCTACAGAAGAGAGCTTCCTTCCTTTGTTCTCAGTCCTGTATCTGCAGTATTTCTATGTCATTGTCAATATCACACACAGCATCAAGTAACCCAATCAGCATTAGGCAACTGTCAAAGTTATATAGAGATCTTTCTCAAAATTATGGGGTTCAATAAAGTCCACAAAAACACGGCACTGATGATGTATCATATCAAAGACTTAGGGCAGGGAAGTGACACTTCAGAGATCAGTTAGACACTGTGATCACATCTCTCAACTGATAGACTCATTCTGTAATGGAAACAAGACTGGTACGAATTTAGAGGAGGTTTGCTGTCAATTATCTATAGTTAGTAATTCATGTGAAAAAAAGGAGGCTGGGTGCCACAATCAAGTAAGCATTGAACTGCTAACTTCAAAGTCAGGGGTTCAAATCCACCAGCGGTTCCTTGGGATAAAGATGCAGCTATATGCTCCCACAAATATTGACACCCTCAGAAACACTAGATAGGCTTACTACGAGTCAGATTTGAGTTGAGAGTAATGAGTTTTGGTTTTTGGTTGGGTGAAGAAGTGTTGAGTTTTCAAACTTAAAAACAAATTAAAAGGCAAAAAAAAAAAACCAACCATGGTAAAGAAGAATACACATGATCTTTGATATGTGTTGAGAAGTTTGGGCAATATAGTTATAAAATCACTTGATGCCTCATATGTAGTACAAGAAAATTATGAGCTTGCTGAATTTTTTTGAAGTGCAAATAAATTATCTAAACAATCTAGCACTCTACCTGGCTCAAAGACACGATGTGTTTATAGGAGACCATTTTATTTTATTGCCATCATGTTTGCTGGTAATACAAGCTGGAGTGAATACGATCAGAAATGTTCTGTTTAGATCAATGATCTGATCACAAATCCTGACATTCCCAACTAAGGTTTCAGTCAGTGAACTTTGTGTTTGTGCTCTGCCCGACAGATAGCATGCTGTTCATTCTTACTGTCAAAACTTTCCATTTTAAAGCACTGTTCCAATCCAAGGAGCAGGGATCTTGCCTTTCTTCCCAGGAAATAGATTTTCACCCATTCATTATAAGGATAGCAAGCACCTACAACATGAAGGACAAAACTCTGCTCTCTTTGTACACCAGGGAAGGCTGACATTGCAGAACAGAAATACCTGGGTCAAGTGGTACCAGCCATGCAGAGTTAGCACAGCACCATTGTCCTCATCGCTGACAGTTCAGCTCAGCTACTTTAATAGGAATATGGCATTTTACGTCTTTTACAATATGTTCTCGAACTAAATAAAGGTCAAACACAATGACACAGCCCCACGTAGGTCAGACTGTGGCACGGAAACCTTAATGGTGTTTAACTATCAAGTCTGAATCGCAGGGGCCAGCCTTGAAGCCTGCAGTATGCCTCGTCCAAATGCAGACATTGCAGCAAAAGACAGAGGCAGCATCCTCTGTATTCCCCACAGCAATGATCACGGTGCTTGTACCTGGTAGGTGTTTAATAAATATGCATCCTTTCATTGACTGAGAACCAAACCAGGCATTAGATAAAGAGCACCGTTAACACCACTTGCTGACATCTGAATTGTGTTTCCCCAACCACATATGGACGGTGCGCAGGGTGCTCACTACTTAGATTCGGTGTCATTTCAGAAGTGGTGAGTATAAGTGAGGTGACATCTGGAAAGGGCACCTAGACTGTTCTGAGAGAGGATCGGATGAAACGATCGTACATGAAATAAGCTAATTTACATTTCAGAAATATAGCTTTCTCTCTCTCCAATTTTGCATAGTTCTCAGATTACACTTGGGTTCTTTTTTTTTTTTTTTTGCACACCTGCATAAAGATATAAATAGACTGGATTGGGGAAGTCTTCCTAATTCATAAGAAGCCCTGGTCGCACAGTAGTTAAGCACTCAGCTGCAATTGAAATGGCAGAGGTCCAAACTCACTTGTCACACCATTGGAAAAAGATGTATCTCATACTCACAGATGCACAGCTTTGGAAGGAGCCCTGGTGGGATGGCGTTTCTCGTTGGGCCGAGATCCAGATGGTTGTGAGTTCAAAACAACCAGCAACTCCACGGGAGAAAGAATGGGTTTTCAACTCCCATACACAGTGACAACCGCAGCAACCCACAGGATGGTCGCTATGAGTCAGCATAGACTGGATGGCGATAAGTTTGGTTTGGTAACTTTAGGAACCCTAGTGGGCATTTCTCCCATATTTCACAGGGTTTCTGTAGATTAGAATCAAGTCAATAGCAGTGGGTAGGGTTTTCCTAATTGATAAACCAGTGAAGAGGAGTAAACAAATATATGTGAAATATCTATAAAAACCAAACCCATTGCCATGGGGTTGATTTCAACTTGGGTTTCTAAAACAAGAGCAGAGAGCCCTTATTTCTCCCAAGAAGCAGGTGGTGGGTTTGGTTTCAACCACTGATTTTGCAGGTAGCGGTGGCATGGTCCCTAAATCACATAGACCATGCCAATTTTGTTTCAAGGATTTTAACAGGTGCTTTAAATATAATCATTCATTCATTTCTCATCAATCAAACCCAAACAAATGCACTTCCATGAAGTTGATTCAGGTTCAAAGTGACCTTATAAGAGTAGACTTGCCCCCCGTTGGTTTCTGAGACTGTAGATCTTTACAGAGCGGACAGTCTCATCTTTCTCATGCAGAATGGCTGGTAGGTTTGAACTAGTGACCTTGGGGTTAGCAGCTCTACTAGTAGAAGACTTTTAAATGGCAGATTGTCCCTCTTTAACAGATCAGGTAACTGAAGCTGTAAAGAATGAAGTGTTTCATCTCAGGATTGTCCCATTCCAAAGTGGTGCTCACCACAACTGCATTCTCCTGTCTTCGTGATCACCAACCCAGTTTCTCAGTGCATCTCTCTCTGTCCCCCATCTGCATGAGTTTTCTAATTTATGTGACAATCACCACGATCTGTACTATATTCATGAATATATGTTCTATTTATATAGTCCTGAAGTTTACTCATTCTGGTCAACTAGCCCGTTGTAGTTTGGAGTTTTTTTGAATCTGCAAACTCTGTAAGGGCCAATGAATTCCCATGAAAAAGGTTTGAGACACCAGGTTGTTTTGCCTCCTCAGTGTCAGGAATTCAAGATATAATGTGTTTTCTATTTTTCACTCATATCAAATTATGCTTCCTAGAGATCATCCAGTTACTGGCAATGTGCATACAAGCACACGTGGATATGAGTATCCATACAGACCCACAACTAAATAAGAATATACGACAGATATTACTGAAAATTACTGTCAAGGCACTTGGACTGATACCCAAATCATAGCAACGCCAATGGTGATCACTCACCAGAAAGACCAATTCTGCTTAATAAATGTAATTTGAAGTCATATGGTGGACTCCTTGAGTAGAGTGTTGAGCCATACACGAAGACACCATTAATTTATCACCATGCTTGTACTCAGCAATGTAATAGTTCAGCTCTTTTTAAAATACAGTGCCATGTGGCACTGCATTAAGCAATCCTCACCACGATACGGTAAATCAAGAATTCTTATTTCCAAGTGACATATGAGGAAACTGGGGTTCTGACTTTGAGTGATTTGCTAAGAAACAGTTACTAAGCACCAATGAGTGTCCCTGCTTGATTGGCATCTCTGAAGTCCTCCTGATTTGCCTCCTCCTGACAGCCCCGCCCGCTGTATAGCTGTGGAGCCAAATAGGGATGTGAATTCAGAGTTCATTGTGTCAATTGCATAGTCTCTGTCCTATTCTCACAGTGATCATCTGTCTTTTCTTTTTCAATTTGGGGCGACCCTGGGAAGTTGTTTTTCAGCAGCAGATAACAAAAAGCAGGCACACAGGAGGGTGTGCATTTGAGCCCCACCCCCAGTCATCTCAAGATGCCAAGAGGCTGCTCCTGTTTGTTGTAATAACTTTGCCACCCAAACTCCACATTCAGACCACCTGACCCCTCAGCCATTTCTAAGAGAAGCCTAATAGCAACTTTCTGCTCTTCAACTTACTGGACTAGCTTCCTGGCTTTCTTTAAAATTCTCAGTGTTTGGCTGTTCAGCTGTCAGCTCTGTTGGTGACACAGGGAAGGAGCCATTCATGTGTTAAGTGCCATGGGTCTTAGAAACATCAAAACACACTGGAGAATGCTGGGCCTGGTTGGCTGACTTGACCACAGACCCAGAGAAAGGCAAGCCAACGGACTGGAACGATATAGAAAACGGAAATGGAATTTCCTCCTTCTCCCCCAATAAACTCATAGCAACCATGTACCCATTCATCCGTTTAGAAAGATAAGGCTGTGTCTCTTTTTCCTGAGGGAACTTCAGCCTTTTCTTGGGTGATTCTACAGGGTTCCTCTGGAGAAATGGAAGCCTTCCTCCCGACTCTGCTTTTCTTTCTTTTAATCTTTTTTCTGAAGTCACTGAGCAAGGAAAGCAAGTCTGTGAAACCCTGAGACACTCTCTGCCACAAAACAAAGCTCCCCCTAAAAAAAACAAACAAACAGCCAAACACAAAACAAATAGAAAAGCAAAAGAAAGCTATGGACTGGGAGTCAGTTTGGTTTACAGATGTTCACCATCGGGCTGACCTGAGCTGAAAATCAAGGCACAGTTCCAGTTGCTCCAACACCATCGGGACCCTCTGGGATAACGGAGAGAGGTTTTGTACATCGCACATGCTAGAATCAGAAACTCCTGAATTGGCTTGTACTCCACCTCTATACAAAGCCTAAAATAAGTGATGATGAAAGTGTTGCTATCCTGAGAAGAGTTACTCATTACATTGATTAAGTCTCAAACACATCAGAGTCAAAATGCTATCCTTATTATTATATATATTTTTAGGAGGGAGATGATGCTGAGCATAATCTATGCACTTAAATTTTTTACCAACACCACACGTCTAAATATACCCCCACTGGGTGAGAATGTGAAGTAGGGGAGGGGCTGGGGGAGCGCAATCACAATTAAATAACCTCCTTAGAAACAGGCACTACATCGACAACTTCCAGAACAACTTGTTCACAGGGCTTCTCTTTATTGTGAATCGTCGTAACGCAAAACTGATGACCTGTCACACTGTACACTGATGTCCTCTGTCCCTGATGCTGCTTACCAAGAGCTGGAGGTTGCTGATGAGCTGACTAACCTAAGGAAAGGTGAATGTCCAGGGAGACTCTGGGAGCCTCCAACCCCCCGACAGGAACCACTGGCACCTAGAGCATCAGTGTCGTGCCCTCTCCCTGGAACAGCAAACTTTGTGTTTCCTGCTTCTGTGCTGTGATCTCCTTCAAGTCTCATGAAGCTCAGATTATTCTCCACACACACACACACACAAATGAGCTTATACTTGGGGATTTGCTTACATCCAAGCCAATGTAACAAGAATTTAAAAAAATATTTTCATAATCATAATAAGTTAAATGTCACTAGATTCCAGAGGTAACAAAAAACAATGCTAATCAGAAATAGTTGATGAGAAAGGGCAGATCATATAATCCTGATAGTTGAGAGTTTCCCATTGTACCTTTAGAGAGAAAATAGAGACTCTTCTCACAGCTGCCTTCCTTGCACTGTTCCACCAATGACATTATGTAAAAATATCAGAGAGATGGACGGATGCATGGTTATCCCAGAGTACAACCTCACCTGTAAGTGTGTTGCATTTCTTTTCAGTTCAAGGCTTCCAGGAGTACTCATACTTTTTATATACATAAGAATGAAGGAAGGAAAGAAATAGCAGGATGTTTTAAATATTATGTGTCACACCTCTTAATTTAGATACTTTCATAAATCTTTGACCCTGTCATCTCTGAATAAATGTTATATGTTACCACTTACACGCTCTTTATATTTGGAAATATCAATACTGAGAGAAAGGCAACTCGGCATGCTCGCTTCACATACCTGTCATCTACTCTGAGCATGGTCACAGTGACTGCAGTTTGAGTGAGCTAGTTCTCCATGAAATATCAGCATTTCTTTCTGGATAAACCGTTCCACTAAGTCGATTGCTTTCACTTCAGGGCTATCTGAGCATTTTAGAAATATATTTACAAGCAATGTCTCACTTCTTAAGAGCTAAGAGAAACCATGCAGAGATAAAAATGCTCCCGATACCAAGAACGCAGCTATTATCGCAAAGAAATGTATTTTGCTTTAATTAAGTAACTTCAGGGTAGACCCGGGTGACATATTCCCTGTATTTCACTTTGAAGGCCAGTGGAGTTTGGGGGCGCAGGCTGAGCCTCAGGAAACACAGGAGAAACAGAGTTAGGCAAGCTGTTTGATTGAAGTCATCTAATTGCAGATGCTTTGGGCTTTTACAGCCAAGAGTCAAAGATGAAGAACAGTTTGCAACCACAGTCCCTCACTAGGGACCAGGACAGGTTCAGGGACTGACTGGAAACGTGAGATACAAGGCTTCATTAGACCATTCAGAAAGCTTAATGAAATGCAATCGCAAGAGAATTCATGGGGGGAGAAAAAGGCGGGCGAGGGTTGGTGGGGGGGGGTGTCAAAATCCTAAACAATTTCCACTTTGTTCTCATGATCTCATTAAGAGCGTTTGAAGCAGATTTTCTGTATTTCACATATTCATTACTCTCCAGCGAAAGATTTAACTAAACTGGGGGGAGGGGGTGCCAGAAAAAAAAAAGTCGACTATTAAGTTATTCTAAAAGTCCGATGGCCCCTCCATTCCCTACCCCCAGCCTCTGAGAGGCCACCCTTGCCCCTGGCAGCCTCTGCCAGCGCTTTTCTCATGTTTTTAAACTCACATTTGGAGAGTCTTTCAAGGAGGGTAAAGGCTGGAATTGCCCTCCCCCTCGCCCATACGCAGATATTTTCAGATATGCAGATTTTGCTGTGAAAAACGTTCAATAAGGGAGGTATAA
This sequence comes from Tenrec ecaudatus, assembly GCF_050624435.1. Classification (NCBI taxonomy): domain Eukaryota; kingdom Metazoa; phylum Chordata; class Mammalia; order Afrosoricida; family Tenrecidae; genus Tenrec; species Tenrec ecaudatus. The sequence continues at coordinate 29,225,009 of NC_134533.1, read as the reverse complement.
AAATGGGATGAGGGGTGGGGGGTGGGGGTGGTTATACAATTGGAAATAATCTCCTTGGCATGAAAATAGCTCCCAAATGCCACACACTGAGTTCTTCTGAGCATAACAATCTCTAGAAATGCGCTTCTCAACTGCGTGTGGACCTCGGAAAACAGAGAACCAGCACCTCACAGGAAAACAAGGGCAGAGATGGAAGCAGTCCCGTGACTTACCTTCTTGGGGGGGATCCTCAAAGTTCGCTCAGGAACAGTGAATGTCCTCAGGCTTGTCTTGCATGACGCTCTGTCCTTCCTCCTCTCCTTCTTCTTTTTGTAAGTCACAAAGGAGAACAATAATCAGTGTTCAAAGGTTCCATTTATCCGATCGTCCAACACCAGCCAAAAATCCCAAAAACATGTCCAAAAGACTCCGCCAAAAAGTAAGCCAAAAACTCATCAAAGGCAGGAGAAGGAGGAAGCGAGCGGAGGAGGAAAGGGTGGTGGTGGAAACTGGGGGGCTACCCAGCGTGATCCCAAGTACAAGAGGAATCTTGGCACGCTGTGGAAATCTCCTCCTGTAGGCTGTACCTGCCTTGGGTGCCACACAAACACACGGTGCCACACACAGACACACACACACATTCGTCCACACAAACGCAGGCAGCCACACTCACACACGCACACCCAGCCACACACGCACTCACAGCAGCCAGTGTAATGAAAACTGTCAGTAGTAACCTCCCCTCGCTGCTGTGTGCTGCAGATGGTAAGGCTCGCTGTTACCTTCCCAGAGAGGGGGAGGATCGGAGAACATCCAAAATCAGGGGGGCCCCCAGGACCAGGTCGCTTCCGGCTCCCTCTCCCCGAGGCAGAATCATCAAGCCAGCCGGGAGCGGGTCAATCGGCAGAGGTATCTGCCTGCAGACTGCCCCGGATTATGGCAAGGTTATTAATCTTGATGTGCTGCATCCCCCACCCCCAGCGGTCGGCAGCCCGCATGGAGATGACTGCCAGAGCCGTGACTGTCCCTGTTCCCCTGCATTTTGCTTCAGCCCTCTGATGCTGCAAGTCAGACACGGTGGAGGCAAGAATACTAATAGGGAAGTTAGCGACAGTTTCTTCAAGGCAAACGGCACGCAGTACAGTAAATGTGTACTTCCCAGTTCCCTCTGTGTGTGCCTGCGTGTCTGCGGGAAGGCAGGGATCCATCGCCTGCCAGAAGGCAGGATGATCTGTATCCTGCCTGGGAGGACCGACTATATCATCACGATCATTGCTGGCCGGCAAGGACGTTGCCTGTGACAAAATTTTGCTTGGGATCAGGAAGGGGGCTTTAAGGGTTTCGAAGCCTTGAGCGGGCATTTGAAAAAGGAGGGGGGTGTGGGGTGACAATGCCCAGGGAGACAAATTAGCTTTATAAATCGGCTCCAAGGAGACCACGCACAATTTTAACATGCTGCTGCCCTAGCTGTTAAATGGAAATACAAAGCAATTTCAAAACCCAGCTCCAGCCTATAAATCTTGGAGCTGGCAACAAGTATCTGGATTTGACTGATGGGCCTATGGATAAATGGATTCCTGGTAATATAAAAAGTTTGTTCGTGCATTCTGCTTCACGGCTATGCACCCAGTGAGTGAGAGGTCTTCAGCACAGTCCATTAATTGTTAATATGGATTTAGCAAATTCCGAGGCTCAGGCTTACTGGGTTGTTGTTGGGTGCATTGGAGTGGATCAGACACGTAACAACCCTGTGTCGCATGGAAGGACCATGCCACTGCACACCTGGTCCTGGGTTCGAGTATCTTGGGGCAGGCGAAGCGTAGTCCGTCCAGCTCCCGGAGGGCCGTGTTCTGCGTTTCACTGACCCTCTACTTTTCCCTCCTGATAAAATGTCTCAAGTACGTGAAATAAAGGCTGGCCACGCTCACTTTTCAGGAGCAGTCCGGCAGCATTTCTTCCAAGACGAATTTCTTCATTCTTCTGGAAGTCTTTAGTATACTCAATATTTTTCGACAACACCATCCATTCTTTTTGTATTCCATAGCCCGCTCTACTCCAGTTCTCTTTATTGACTGTCCAGCTATCGCCTGCACAGGAGGCCCTTACAAAAATGAACCATCATCATTGCACATTAGTTCTCAAAAGGACATCTTGACTCTGTAGCTCTGTACAGAAGTCCCCCGTTTCCCCGTGAGAAATGTTCTTTGGTTACTAGCTTGTTGCTCTCCTGGGTGTTGACTGTGAGGGCAAATAAAATGAAATCTGTGACAACTTTAACACTTTCTCCATTGTCCTAATGTCGTTTATTGGTCCAGTTATATTTGTTTTTCTTTCATTAAATTGAGGTCGAATTTATACGGAAGATTTCGAGATTTTAATCTTCATCAAAAAGTGCCTCAAGTCCTTTTTGCCTTCAGCAAGCAAGACTGTGCCATCTGCATATTGAGCAATGTTTACTATACCAATAAGAGAGAGAGAGAAAAGTACTTGAATGTACCGGGTTGCAGGGGGAACTGGTTGACAATTGTCAGTAGTAAGTCATTATCATATATAACATAATGATATGGAATGAGGTTAGAATCTTCAGGGGGTAAATGTATTTTACCTTTTTTTAGTGGTAAATAATGAAATTGAATGCAAGCATAAGGTATGTTAATTGCGTAATTCCCTCCGCTCTGGCAGGCTAAATGTTCTTCCTTGGGCCTACTATCCCGTGACACATCACGCAATGCCTGTTGTTTAGTCAGAGGTATTTACTGAGCTCCCTCAGTGGAACTGAAGTGGTATCTCAACAAGCATGAGGAAGTTGGAGAAAGCAGTCCAGTGAATTATGGCGCGCTGTAATACCAGCCATTGCCAGCAGATGTCACAAAAGAAGATTCAGGTAAACTAATCCGACCCCAAACTGCAAAATCTCATCTAATTTAGTATTCACACATTTTAATAAAATTGATAGCATTTATACAAAATACTAATGTTTTTTAAAGTGCAAGTAAAAACTAGGAGAAAACTTTGCGTATGTCCCCCCCAAAATGTCACTCTCAAATACAAAATCATAAAACTCTCTTAGGTAATCTGTTCTCAAAATTGGGGGGAAAATGCAACCTACCATTGGTCAGATTTACTACTAAGATTGTTTCAAGGAGTGATCATTTTCCATCGATAAGGTAAAGACTTGGTTATCTACTTGTTTCAAAGTAGAGCAACACAAAACTAAAGTAGTAGGAGGAAGTAAACTGAATTATAAAGATTAATGTGTAAACTTTTATGTCACCTTTCACTCTAGAACATTGGAACAATTTCATTTTAAACACACATATAAAAAAGAAAGTGTTTGAAAGGAAGTGGTGTTCACAAACTCAAGGACAAGGGAACAACAAGGGTGTGAGAGGCCTGGTAAGGTTTAAGCAAGAGTAATGTAACCGAGAGGAAATACTGAAACCCAGGTGAAGGCTGAGCATGAGAGTGGGACAAGAGGAAAGTAAAAGGAAATAGAGGAAAAAACTAGGAGGTTGAGTTAGTTTAAAGTTTATTGTGCCAACCTGGCTGATAAACACATGTGGGGTTAATTGAAGGGCAGAGGGATAAATGGCTCAGTGAGCTTGCCTTTCTAGTTCTCAGGTCTCTTGCTTTGTGAGGGTCGGACCAGGATGCAATTGCCTTAGCCAGTTCCCTGCTTCAGCTGGCAAGGCTCACTTCCTGCAATACATCCCCAAGAGGAAGCTTCATGAACCTACCCTGATGCAGCCCTGGGTGCTAGAGAACCCATGTGGAGACCCCTGCCAGCACTGAGATGCTTACACATTTACTGATTGTGCTTTCCTCCTGAAGTTGGTATCAGTGTGTGTTTTGTGAGCTGGAAGACTTTGTGGATTGATGTTGGACATATGGGTGAATTTTGGACTTGTGGGCTTGAGCAGCACTGGGTTGGGATGTTTTCTTGATAAGCATTTAACCTTTATATAAAACTCTCTCTTATACATGCATTTCTCTGTATTTGTTTCTCTAAATTACCCAGACTAACAAACAGGAAAATTACATTTATAGAGGGCTAAATACAGGTATGCACATATGTAAATACACTTATTTATGATGATGGGGAAATAGATCTATGTGCATATATTTATGGGTTTAATATTAAGTGGACATTGGGCCTCCACTCAAGTAATCCCTCATGCAAGAACACTTTGTTCTGTTAAACTGGCATTCCATGGAGTTCACCTTCCCCACAAGATCGCTGAAGACAAAAGGGTGCATAAGCAAATGTGGTGAAGAAAGCTGATAGTGCCCAGCTATCAAAAGATAAAGTGTCTGGGATCTTAAAGGTTTGAAGGTAAACTGAGAATCAACCAAGCCCACATGGAAGATGCACACCAGTCTGTGTGATCACGAGGTGTCGAAAGGATCATTTATCAGGCATCAATAGGAAAAAAATCATATCATTGTGAATGATGGGGAGTTCAGATTGTGCCCCAAAACCCATCTGTGGGAAACTGGGCATCCCCTTACAGAAGGGTTATGTTGTGGGGAGGAGACTAGCCAGTCAAGGTGCAGCATAGCAATGATGAAACATACAACTTTCCTCTAGTTCATAAATGCTTCCTCCCTGCCCCAGTATCATAATCCCAATTCTACCTTACAAATCTGGCTAGACCAGAGGATGTACACTGGTACAGATAAGAACTGGAAACAACAGGGAATCCAGGACAGATAAACCTCTCAGGACCAGTGGCGATAGGACAAATCCCTTTCTTAATTGCCTGGAATCCCTATGACTCCAATAGGAAATTGAGGCAGACAATCTGATGGCAGATCACTACATCTCACTTATGGTGCATGGAACCACAAGATCCTGGTGGACGAAATAGCCCTCTTTCCAGGAGCCTTTTGTTGCCTGGGTCACTCTCTGCCATCCAGTCCATTCTCACTCAGAGTGACCCTAGAGAACTAGTCAGACGGTAACACTTGACCAGAGTGGCTGGTTGTTTCGAATGGCCTGAGCTTACAGTTAGCAGCCCAAAGCTTAGCCACTCTACTACCAGCACTTCTTCCATGGCTTTCATGCAAGTCATGAGTGATGTTTCTAATTTATAGTCAAATATTTCATTACCAGAAATATTGATTAAGTGATTCCATCTGCTTTACTTGGTGACCCATAGCACTGATGCCTGATACTTGATCCTGTCAACACCTCATGATCACACAGGCTGATGTGCTTCTTCCGTTTGGGCTTTGTTGCTTCCCTCCTAGACAGATGCTTGTTTAACTTCAAGCCTTTAAGACTGCAGACACGATATCTTTGGATAGCTGGACACCATCAGCTTTCTTCATCACATATGCTTATGCACACATTTTGACTTCAGCAATCTTGTCAGGAAGGTGAGCATCACAAAATGCCAGTTTAACAGAACGAAGTATTCTTGCGTTGAGGGAGTACACTTGCATAGAGGTCCAATGCCTGTCTGCTACCTTAATACTTAGCATTTAAATATATGTATGTAGACCAATATCTCTATCGTTATATATGGATATGTTTACATAAATCCATGTCTATATGTATACCTCTATAAATGTCTTTTGCGTCCTAGTTCTTTCCTCTATATCTTTTTACTTTCCTCTGTCCCACTAACATATTCACCCTTCATTTGGTTCTCAGCAGCTTCTCTCGGCTACATTGCACCCCAACTAATGTCACCAGGCTTTCTATGTCCTCCTTGCCATTGATTTTAAATCTCTTATTGCTATCTTGCCCTGGGGTGTTGACTGCCCCACTCCCTTTCTCTCATATCCTCCTTTTTCATGCCTCCCTGCCCCCGAGCTGGTGGCCCTATTATTTTCTCTTTGGGGTGCCATGTTCTTCATATAGTTGAGCTGCTCTGATTACGTTCTCAGCATAGAGATTTAATGAGTAAGGTGAAAGACAGAAACCTAATGCACACCTTTCCTGATCTTAAGTCATACAATATCCCCTTGCTCTGTTGCAAGGATTGTTTGGGATATGTTTTCATAATCTGATATGATCCACAGTCAAAAGTCTTTGCATAGTCAATGGGGCATATGTATCTTTCTAGAATTCTCTGCTGTCAACCAAAACCCAATTGTTATCAGTAGTAATATCCATTGTGCTATGTCCTTTTTCAGACCCAGTTTGAATTTCTGGAAGTTTGTATTGTAACCATTGTTTTAAATTGCCTTCAGCAAAATTTTCCTTGTGTGTGCGAATTTAATTATTTTTCAAAATAATTTTCTATTGAGTCACCAGTCCTGTGAATGTTCCCAAATATAGATCCCTTCCAGTTGGTTGACAAGGTGTCTTAGACATTTATTGGTATGAATCTATTTGTCTATTTGTTGAATCATTTCAATTAGTATTTAATCCTTTCCTGGGCTTTATTTTTTCCTTTTGCCAATTCTTCAGCATTTCTTGGACATCTTCCTTCCATATAATCAGCTCCTGGAATTGTTAACTGTCAACCCACTGTTGACATTGTGCAGACTTTTAACGTCACCCCACAACTTGTCTAGTCATTATTAGTGTAACTCAAACTCACTGTCATGAGTTGATGCCCGCTCATAGTGACCCTGTGGAGCTTTCTGCCCTTTGGATTTCTGAGACAGTTTACAGTCAGAGAAAGCCCCATCTTTTTCCCCAAGTAGAGGCTCATGCTTTCAAACAGCTGAGCTTGAAGAAAGCAAAAGTCAAATTTGTTCCGGTAATGGTCTCTAAATTCAAGTGGTATACAACCAAGGTCACAGTTTGTGGATTTGAGTTTCTTCAACTTAATTTGAAATTGCATGTGAGCAAATCATCATCTATTCCACAGTCTGTCCTCACCTTATTCTGTCATATGATATTGAGCTTTTCCATACACCATTTTGACAGATATACTTGATTTAATTATCGTCTAATATATCAGGAAGGATAAACAGTCAACACTTGTGTTGCTCCAAAAAAAAGTATTTGCCATAAATAAGTCATTGATTTTGCAAAATTCTATCATGTGATCTCAGATGGCCTCCTTTCTTTAGCCAAGTTTCAACTGCTGATGCTTCTTCTTTGTTTCCAACTTTTACATTAGTATCACTATAATTAGCAATGGATGTTGAACTTTTGTTTGATCAATTTTAGACTGTAGGCTAATTGGTAAAAAAAATAAAGTCTCTTGTTGTCATCCGTGACATGAGTGGGTGGTGAGTAAATGTGAAAAAGCATGATACTACCCGGTCTGACGTGTAGGTGTACGGACACTGTCCTATTGTGGACAGCATTGTATTTCAAAGACAGATCTTGAAGTGTTCTTTTGACAATGGCTATGACACCCTGCCTCTGCAGTTTATTTTTAATTTCCAGAATAGGAGACCATATGCTTGTGTGATTCAAAATGACTAACATCAGTCCACTTCATTCCCATGATGCCCAGGATATGGATATTCATAGATTCATAGAAGAGAAAGTAAAATTATATATATTGCTCCTGGAGTTCCAGTTTCTGCATGCACAGATTTATTCAAAGCCAAATGCATTTACACACATCTCGAATTAGTGGGTGGCTGCAGAGAAGTTCTCTCAGTGATACACTTATTTCATTCCTTGGAGAAGGAGAGGAGGAGTGGGGGAGGGAGGGGAGGAGGAAGGGAGGGAGGGAGAGAGAGAGAAAGAGTTTTTTTTATGCCATGGAAACAAATAATTTTGAGGTGAGGACAAAAACAAATGTTTAACACATATTATATAGGTGTCTTTTCAACTCACTGAAACTTTGCAAAAAAATGTACAGAAATGCTACCTACAAACAAAAAAACGTTTCAGGATGGTTGGAAAGACCCCAAAGATGAACCAAGAGAGAAAACTGTGAACCCCTAGGAATAAAGACAGAGTCGAGGTGGGAATAAAAAAAATAATAAAACCGCATGGTAATAATGAAAATTCCAGGAGACAAGTTTGCATGTGAATTCTTTCTGTTCCTATACACTGCTGGCAAAGATGATTAGTCTCCTCTCTAGGAAGAAGTAACAGGTGTATAACTGCAACTTTTAAGAATGGCCAGGGGATCTGGGACTTTTCAAACACAAATTTGAATTACAGGAGAAGAAATGCAGCTAAGCCCAATAGCTTTATAAAATTCTCAATTCTAAGAATTGCTTTCTTAATGATTTATCTGTTAGGTATTAACAATAGATACAAAAATGTCCTTAATATGGACGTTATTTCTTTGTAGTCAATACTGAATGTGGAAGAATCTCAACGTGATCAATTTGAGCAAATTCCTCTAAGAATTCTTATATAAAAATGTCTTTTTTTAATGTATCTTTGAAGCAGTTTACTTCTGTTTGTGCCAGGCACATTAAGACAGAGTGTTCGAACAGGAACTTAGTTTAGTCCTGGTCCCTGGCATCTTGCAAAGTGGTTTATCTACAAGTTAAGCAATCTAAATTACTTTATTACTTAAAAAAATCCATTCTATCTTCTATCTCCTGGTATTTAAAGCTTATTACATCCTGAAACTGACCTGTCAGTTGTAAGTGTTTTAGCTGATTACTCAGGACCTCCGTTGGCTCACACAGTTAAACAACGGGCCAGTGGCTGAGAGTTGGATGGTGTGAACTCATCTAGAGTTGTCTCAGAAGAAAAGCAAAAGCTTGGTGGTCTGCTGCTGACAGTCAGGGTCTTGCACATCCTTTGGAGTGGATTTCCTATGCCCATGCGTGCTCTCCACAATTTAGCATAGCTAATTACAACAGCTATAACCCATTAGTAAGGGTTAGGCAACATGAAGTTTTGTTATTATATTAATTTTCAAATTATATTGTTGAATAACATAGTATATAAATACATATAAACAATATCATACACACTCCCCAAACCAAGCTCACTGCCATGGAGTCAGTGCTGGTGCACAGCGTCCCCCTGTGGGTTTCTGAGATGGTCACTCTTCAAGAGTAGGAAGCCCAGACTTTTCCTGTGGAGCAGCCGGTGGTTTTGAACTGCTACCATGAGGATCACAGCCCAACTTGTAACCACTACACCATAAGGGCTCCTATATTACACATATTACATAAATATGAAATACCTGAAGTATGTTATTTTATATTATACATGGTAGGGTATACAGTATAATATTGTTCAGGATATTATATATTCTATATACAACATACATATTCTACATAACATATTATATACTATGTAGTGCACACTAATATCATTTACTATTAAATTATATAGTCAGTTTCAAAATATTATGTTTATTTTTACCCAGCAATTTTAAGCATAAATGATACATCTAATATATAAATGTTTATCTATTTTGATATAGTATTCCATGAGGTTGATATAGCCTTTTATAGAGCTCGTGTAAGCCATATAACACAACACTTGGCTGTTGTTGTTGTTGTTGTTAGGTACAGGCCAGTCTGTCACAGCTCCCAGTGGCCCTGTGTACAACAGCAAGAAACACTGCCCGGGCCCGTGGCACCACCGATGCCAGCAACGCTGCCGCCTTTGTGGGAGCTGCTGTGTCAATCATCTTGCTGACCTTCTCCCACTTTTGTGTTGACCTTCTATTTTACCAAACATGATACTATTTAGTATTCTATCTTCATAATGTATGGCTACAAAATAACTGCTTTTATACATTCTGCGTGTTCTCTAGGAAAGTCCAGCACAACTCTCTCAGTACTAAGTTGTGTTTTGGGTTGTGTGACTTATTTTTGTATTGATGAAGCTATGCTCAACATAACTTAGCTCAAGGACTTAATACAGTAAGTCATGGATCATTGCACCGATTTGAACTTTACTCTTTAATCTTATAATTACTAGTTTGAAGACAATGCACAGTGAAATTATAGATTAATTGTTTACTAATTAATAATCATTCTTTATCAGGCCTTTTCTACCTATAAGGCCTACAATGAATATTTCCTCTCTAATTCCTGGTGTTGAATGAGTACCTTATTTTTATCCTTTTTTTTTCTTTATTAGTCTGGCTAGAGATTTCTCAATTGTATTGCCGGGCTCAAAGAACCAGCTTTGTGCCATTGGCTTTTCTCTATTTTTCTAGTTTTTCTGTTCTTTTGTTTTACTGATGCTTTAACGTAGGGCTCTGAGAGGAATGTAAATGGAGACCCTCTGCAGATCTCCAGAGCCTTCTCCGGGTGCATCTCCCATCTCTCTGGTTGCATCTCACATCTCTCTGGCATGCTGCCTGATACACTTTTGGAAAAACGTCCTTTCTCCCTCAGAATGGCTGCTGACTTGGAATTGCTGACATTGTGATTAGAGCCCAACATGTAGCCATATGCCACCAGGTTACTCTGGAAAACGGGACTTCCTCAAAATGATCTTCTATTTCCTGCCCTTAGGGAGACTTCTGGGACCTACCACTTGCACCTTCTACGCTGTTTCCCTCTTAAGTCAATGTCCTGTGCAGAGGGTTGTCTCAGGAGATAGTTTTTCCAAATAGTTGCCCAGTTTGTTTTAATAGCTTAAAGGGCTTAGCTTTCTTTTAGCCAAAGTTGGCAGGAAACAGGAGTTTCCAACTCCCTAGTCAAACAAATGAACAAAAATATATAGGAAAATGTATTTTATACCAGTCTCTGTTCTTATAACCAGGGACTTAATGACGAACTAGAGAGTGTGCAACCTTGTTATGAGCACTCTCCAATCCAGTGAAGGCTTATGTAAACCAGGAAACAAAACTGGGAGGATAAATCAAAAGTACTGTTCCTAAAATTTAAGTTCATATATACAAGGTTTATTTCAACAAAAAATAATTTCTGAGATCAGAAGAGTCTGCAGACAATGTCTCCCATTAATAAATACTCTTGTCTTTGTCTCATTAGGGTGCCTTCATTGAAAGATTCTTTCATGCATATGACTTCTAAGGACATTGGCTGACTAGTTAACTTCAAAATGGAAAGGTCAGCTCAGAAAGTTAGGGTAACTGTTTGAAGGTTTCCAAAGTAATTCTCACAGGTTTTTCTGGAAGGGCGCATGTCACTCATGGTGATGTAATGCTGGAGAGGCGTTGAAAACACTGATAAGTGTTGACAGAGAAAGAAGAGGGTTTTCCTAGCCAGACAAAGCACAGCTCATTCTTTTACTGATTTCTGCTCAAACTAGTCTACAGATTTTCAAACTCTCTCACTTCATAGCTCGTAATTTCCTGGCAGGATGTCTTCGAATCGCCCTCTATTTCTCTTACGTTTAGGGAGACGATCAGGGTAGCAAGGACTGCCTTACAATACGTTGGCTGGGAATCCTCCTCTAGCTACCCTGAAGCCCTTCAGACTTAATTTTATTCCTGAAGCTCAAGGAGGATTGAACATGAACACAGTTTGTCAGATCCCTTGAGGAAGCCCACACTGCCATTTTTGATGAAGAATAAATCCCAAAGTGCATAATTCTTTTGGGGGGTGAAGGGTTAGAGAGATGGAAACACCACGCTCAGAATTGCCTAGACCCAGATGAAGGATTTATTGAGTAACCATAGTTTCACACGTTGATATTATTGTTTAATGATAGTTTCTATGATCTACTAGCTATAATTTCTGGCTTATTCTCATTGATAGACATTACTTAGATGCTATCCAGTTCTATTGTGAAGAAAATAATGATGTTTAATCTTTCACATGACACAGGATAGAGAATGACTTCAATAGGATGAACAGGAAATCGATTCAGAAAGTTTGGAGTTTGTCTTGACAGACTTCCTAGAGTTATCACCTGCTGTGGATCGATAAGTCTGGCCAACATGGTTCTTCACCAGGGATTATAGACACAGGTGCAAAGCATCCAGCTAGTCTGTAGACATTGCTTCCAATAACTTTCCCACGTTAATATGATGCTAGTTAGAGAGACGCGTTTTTAATCTTTCAGCGTTTTAGTCAGGATAGATTAGATTACAGTGAGGTACGAAACAAATCCAAAGCTTCCATGGATTTACACAAGGCATATTATTTACTTTTCACAAAGAGGCCCCTTTACGAAGTGACAGAGGGCCGGTTCATCCTAGAGTCTCAGACTGAAAAAAAATTCATCTTGACCGATGTTTCCACAAATGCGTTAAAAGGGACCATAAGCTAGAGACAGTAGTGGTCTGCCATGAAGAGCTTCCTACAGAAAGTACTAAGGATGACTTCACTGCTGTTAGACTGATAACCACCCGCTATTGCTACAGCGAACTGTGAGGGAATGGACCAGCACAATGATGCCACGGTCTGGGAAAGCAGATCACCAGAAGATGACTGACATTGCTAACCCAAATGCCATGACCAAACAAGAAGTGAGCCCTTACTTCCCCAAATTCACCCTGAAAGCATCAGCCAGAACATACATCAAGTATTAAAGCGGAAACTCATGTGCATTCTAAGCGTCTTACATTTCCTTCAAATGCCAATCCCTAAAGCGTCATATCTAGGGGAAAACAGTGGGGCGAAAGGGTGATGGCTTACTTTAAGAAGTAATCTGAAAGCTCTTAGAACAAAATTCCAAGTTTAAGAACTACTTCTAAAATTAAAAGAAAAATATCTTTGGCCTGCAGCCTTTACCAGAAGATAGTGCATTTAAGGATCCTATTGTAAATTGAAACATATTCATGAGAAGACACATTTACAGGCAAAGAGAAAATGCATCTTGGAAATAGATAGATACTTACATATCTACTCCCATTCTCATGAGTGCAGATATATGTATTTATTTACCTACACATGTTAATATACGCACATGTACACACATATGAATGAGTATGTTGTTGTTTATAGGTCCATCAAGCTGATTCTGACTCATTATGTCCCTATGTGTCAAGTTCTTGGTAACCTAATCATGCAATACATTTCCTGAGAAAACAATACAAAATTCTGCTTACAATTTAAATACTTCGGGACACTTTCCTTAATAATATAAATGGCCATGCCATGGTGGCAGATGGACATGGGGACAGCAATACTTGAATTTAGTATGTAAGAACAATTAGAAAATCGTTATCCTTTAGGCCAGATGACTGAGTTACATTGGTGCACACACAACGAAATGTCTGCACTCCACTAAAGATGGAAGCTTCTTACATTGAGCATCTAACTGTTACACCCTAGTAGCTGATGGTTCATGAAAGCAGTAGTCAGGAGATCAAATCACACACTACTTTGGACAAATCCGCTGCAAAAGACCTCTTTAAAATACGACAAGGCAAAGATGGCACCTTGAAGAGTAAGGTATCCTTGTCCCAAATTCAAACTCACTGCCAATCAAGTCATTTCTGACTCAGAGCAATTGTACAGGACATGGCAGAACTACTTCTCTGCATTTCTGAGACTTTATTTCATGGTGGGACTAGGCTCTTGGTGGTGACCTGCAGGGCTTCTGGTTAGCAGTCTAGCATGTAACCCACCTCATGGTTTTATCCACTGCCACGTACACATGGGAAAGTTGGGCAAGGAACGAGGAAGACAGAAGAAGATGTAATGCCTTTGAACTCTGCTGTGGGTAGAGAACATTGACGGTACTTTGAACTGACAGAAGAACAAACAAACCCCTCTGGGAGGAAGCACAGCTCGAAGGCCCCTCGAAGGTAAGGATGGTGTGACTTTGTGTCACGTCTTTGGATTTATTATCAAGAAGTCACTGTCCCTGGGAAAAGACAAACGAAAAGACGTGCTTATAAAAGCTCAGGGTCAGCAAGAAAGGGATAAACTCTCCCCAGATGAACAGACACCATTGGTGCAACTGGTTGCTCAAGCACGGCCATTGTGATGAGGATGGGGGAGGAGCTGACACCTGATTCACTCCGCCACATGTGGGGTCCTGATGGGTCTGAAACAACTAGACCACCTAAAAACATTAAAAACAACAACAACCTGTTTCCCAGCTATGTCTTTTAATGTCAGTATTTAATAGTATAGGGTTGTTACCTTCACATTAACCACTTAACCATTTGGAACGTAGATTTCGTCTTCATTCATTGAAATGTTGGCCAACAATTCCTACTAGAAAGATGTAAGGTTATCAGGATTTCCAAAGTCTCTGAACATACCTGTTTCTGTGGAACATGTTTGCCTGGAGATGCAGGAAGGAAGGATGTCACAGGTTACATGGGATGTTCCACAAATTTCAGTTTAAGTTTTAGAAAATCTGAGAGAGGGCCCACTCTACAACAGATAAAGGTAATTAACTCCTGCTTGCTACGAACAGTGCCCATTAAGTCACTCCCATCTCCCATCTGCTACATCCAGCACCCAAGAGCTCAAGCAGAGCGGCTCTTATGAGGGTGGCCAAGGAGCAGGCTGGCCTGGGTTGCATATGGAGATGCGGTGGACCAGAACCTGCTCCACAGCAACTAACAACGACGTCCCGTGCACACTGATCGGCATCCAAGTCCTTTCTAGGCATTCTGTTCTGATCCATTGTACGATAATCTGCTTAGATGAAGAGTGGTGCACTCTCTGCCAGAACGATCCATAGCTGAACTGATAATTCCGTAGCTTTTAAACTCTCTGAGACAAGACAGGGGGTCATTATGTTAATATAAGTACAGAGCTAGAAGTCAAGCTTCGGTGTCTTAGTCGCTATGAGCTCTTAGGCAAGGAGCTCTGTTCTTTTCTCTTCCTGTCTCCCTCCCTCTCATTTTCTTATCAAAAGTCCGACGACCTTAATGAGCTGTTTGTATCACAGGCTGATAATAGGAATCAAAGATGATACTAAATTTGAAAATGCTATTAGTTCCATTGCACATGCATAGAACTTCTATTAATATTTTGACAAGGAATAAATGCAAATTATTTTACTAAAAAACGTGATTTTTCACATTAAGGTAAGCTGTAATATAAACTTAAAATATTTCTAATCCGCAGGAAATCTGAGAGACTGCATATCCTAGCTCCAATATTTGGAGAAGGGCATCCTGCTTGGTCACAAAGAGGCTCAGTCAATAGGAGGAGGACATTCAGAGGGATGGACTGACACGGTGACTACAGTCATATATATTGATTAGTGTATAGCGAAGCGAAGGACTGCTGGTGGAATCAACAATTGGCCACCCTTCTGTATCAAGAGAAATTAAGAACGTTATCTGAATGTTTTGACCTTTTTTTTTTTCCAGCTAATGTGATATCATACAAAGTAACCTTGAAATATAAAATTGTATCACTTTATTTGTATATATTTAATTCATAAATTTAACCAAACATTTTTTCTATGCATTCTGTTATGATCTAGTGTACAATAATTTGCCTAGATGAAAACAGCTGAATTCAATTTTATAAATATTTTATCATATCAATTTAGTCTATGTGTCTGCATGTGCATGTGTGTGTACATGCACATTTGTGCAAAAATCGTGATCCCGTTTTGGATGATTGCAAAGTTTATCTTGAAACTTAGATCAGTATGGAATATCTTTTTACAGGGTATACTTTTCTCTGCTTAAGTTACATAAAATGGGATTACTACTAATTTATCTTTATTCCATAGGGGCAATTTCCTAAACATATTTTTTCTATTTAATGTTTTTCTTTTTGGTGGACGTTGTATCCATTCTGACTCAGTGTGACCCAATTGGGCAGGGTAGACCTATGCACAGTGTGTTCAAGACTGGCATTCTTATGAAAACAGACTGTCATATCTCTCTCCCACTAAATGGTAGGTTCGAACCATTGGCCCTTTAGTTTGCAGTGAGTACCTTACTACTGCAGCACCAACGTTCCTTTTATTGATTTTAAACCAATGAGTCTCTCATATAGCTACTGTGTCTCTGGTGTTATTAAAAGTGCTGAAGATACAGAGGCATATAGGATAGAATCTCTGCCTGAAAGTTTCCTTAAATCAAGGAGCAGACAGTTAATACCAAATAGTTATTGACAAGAAGACAGTTGATTAAACTTCCAAGTTGGTCAATGCGCTCCAATTTTATTGATAACAAGGCCAGGTTGTTTACATTCTCTGTCCTCAGAGTAATTAAGGCATGCCTCGACATGATTACATTTTTTCCTGGGAATGCATGACAATTGGGAAGAATGAGCCAATTGAAAATCATTTTCCAGATTTGTAACACTGCTACCTTTCCCCCACCCTCAGTGGTGGGAGTGGCGATACTGGGAGGGTAGAGGGGGGTGGATTGGAAAGGGGGAACTGACTACAAGGATCTCCATGTGACCTCCTCCCTGGGGGACGGACAACAGAAAAGGGGGTGAAGGGAGACGTCAGACAGGGCAAGATATGACAAAATAATAATTTATAAATTATCAAGGGCTCATGAGGGAGGTGGGGACGGGGAGGGAAGGGAAAAATGAGGAGCTGATGCCAGGGGCTTAGGTGGAGAGCAAATGTTTTGAGAATGATGAGGGCAATGAATATACAAATGTGCTTGACACAATTGGTGCATGTATGGATTATGATAAGAACGGTATGAGCCCCTAATAAAATTATTTTTTTTAATAAAATTATTTTCCTCCCTCTTTGTCAAGTGGAGGGGGAATAATATACATTTCGAGTTGTGGAAG
The DNA here is from genome assembly GCF_050624435.1 of Tenrec ecaudatus. Classification (NCBI taxonomy): domain Eukaryota; kingdom Metazoa; phylum Chordata; class Mammalia; order Afrosoricida; family Tenrecidae; genus Tenrec; species Tenrec ecaudatus. Next base: position 29,208,542 of record NC_134533.1, on the reverse strand, counting down.
AAAGGCAACATGTACTTGCATGTCTCCTTTCTATCCTTTTGTCTATGTTTATTTTTCTGTGTCTCGCGTATCCCATTTATGACTAGCTCCTTCTACTATCATGTATTCACCTATGGAAGATGAATTGAGCATGTTATTATGGAGAATGAATCTCTGGTGGCACAATGAGTTAAGTGCTGGACTGCTAGCTGCAAGCATGATAGTTCAAACTCACCAACCACTCTTTGGGGAAAGATGAGGCTGTGTGATTTACAGGCTCGGGACTCTATAGAGCAGTCCTGCTCCACCATGGGATTCCTGTGGCAGACAGTAAGTTGACGGCAGTGGCTTGGGTTTAAGTCTGGTCCCATGGAAGGATCTTTGGGTAGAAAAGATGATTAAGTGTTCGACTACTGATCAAACTCTTGATGTGAAAAGCCCACCCAAAGGCAGCTCAGAGGAGAGACCTGGCAATAGTTCAGAAATATCAGGACTGTGAAACTCTAGGGATGGCAGTTCTACTCTGCAACCCAAAAGGTGGCCTATGGGGTAGAAGTGACTTGATTGCAACTAGCTATTGCAGAGAGCAACAGTGATAGAACAGGCAGAAAAGATCTCCGGCCTCCGCTGGCAAACTCTTGCTACAACATGCTGCAGGCAATGTAATATGTTGGCCAAGAACGTGAGCTCTCACTTAAGACTTCCCAAAGGGCATTCCAGTCTCTGACACGTCATAGCTATGCCAATTTGCGTGAGATAGATATCTTCTTTGTGCCTCCATTTTCTAGCAGTTAAAGATAATAACATCTGTGTGAAATAGATGTTATAATGTTGAACTTCACATGAACCCCATGTTCCTGGAAATCAGGAATGTTTAAGACATCCCCCCAAAACCTTTTGTAACCTCATAACTGACCAACATTTCTGCTCTGCTCCCCTGGATTATATTTCTATCCTTCCTCATAACTGCCATCAGGATCCTGCATGACTTCTGTTTTTACATAGCTGGACCATTTGGTGATTTTTGTAATGATAGTGAGGTTGCTTACATTCTCTCTCCTCAGAGGTAATTAATGCAGGTTGCTTTCCCCAGGGTTGGAGTTCAAAACCACCAGCAGTTCCATCAGTAGAAATATTGGACTTTCTACTCCCATAAATGATTCCAGTCTCAGAATTTTGCAGGTGGTTGCTATGCATCAACATTGATTAGTGGTCACAAGTTTGGAGGTGGTAAGACATGTCTGAATTAGATGAAATAGGGGAGAGAATCAGGTTTGGTTCATCTCCTCTATATCTCCCTTATCTCTTTCGAACTCCAATAAGTTAAGTATTTATGGCAACTGAGAAAAAGTCTTTGGGGTTGGTTTACACGTGTTTTATAGCTATGCTTATACTTGACACAGGACGGGCAGTTGACAATTGAAGAAATGCCAGGGAAAACAAAAAAGGACTGCTACTAGAGTTCTAATTAACACATGTGCTGGTGCATTTTCAAGAAAAGGCTTTCTCGGTAATGTACTTATCTTCATTTCGTAAAACCTAAACCCACTGTCATGGAGTTGATTTTGACTCATATTGACTCAATAGCACAGAAGAAAACAGCCTCTTTGGGCACTGAGGCTTTACATCTTTAGGCTAATAGGGAACCTTTATGCTACCATGTTATATTTAAAAAGAAATAAAAATGGATACTTTCTGTGCTCTGGAAAACAAGTATTTTGAAGTTGGAGCTCATTTGAAATCTTTAACTCAAAGTCAAATTGATATCGTCCCAAATAATTCATTGAAACTTTGCAATAAATATATAGGAACGCTCTCCCACGTGAAACAAGGGTTTTCCTATGGGTCAGGAATGTCACAGATGATTGGAAAGACGACAAAGATGAGCAGGGAAAGGGAAAATTGTCCATCACAATGAATAAAACAAATGACTGAAGTCCAGACACTGGAGAGAAGAGACCATAGGATTCCAACTGATGCAATAGCTACTGAAGCTGGGTACCCAAAATGTTTAGTGTTTTCAACTCTAACTGAACATCTCGGTCTCTACACAATTTGGGATCCAAAAGCATTGGGTACAAAGAAGAGCTCGTTCAAAAGGCTGTCCTTTCAATCAGTCTTTTAAGCAAGAGGAAGATAATGAGAGTGATTGTATAGAATAAATCATAGATGAGTTGAAGAAATACCAGTACTTTCAGAGCAATGGCGTCCTAAAGGTTCTGCAGAGCCGCTTATATTCAGGGTAAAGAAATTGTGATTGTTTGGGGGTCCCAAAAGATAATTGTGATATATTTTCTCCAAGGACACAGGAGCTCGCAAGAACTTATTAGGAAGTAGTTTTAAGGATACTCGAATTACATGATGAGAAAAGGTTCAGGCACGTTGAGATAAAGAACTTTATCCTTCACCTCAGTGAGCCTGCTTGCTCTTCAAAGGTAGTAAGAATTGTCTTGTGAGAGTTTCGCTGGGAAACATCACTCCATGCAAACTCCTGACCACCTTCTGCTTCTGTAGACTTCTTTTATTCTAAAAACTCAAAATCTTTGAAAAGGAACATGATTTGAGTCCTTTCAGGATGTCAAAATAGCCATTTTGATGTAGTGTCAATCAAAACAAGAATTACTCTTCAAGGAAGTGTTACAGAGGTGGAAACACTGCCTTCAGAAGAATATAGACCTAAATGGAGAATGTGTCTAGAGAGAATAGTTTCATATTTTGATAGCCTTATATAATACAGGTTTGATATCTTTGTAGCAGTACTTTTTGATATACTTTAATATGTTTATACAACGACAGCTCTGAAAGGATGTTCCATCTCATTGTTTGACTACGTAACATTTTCCTGCCTCTGGGTATTATTCATCATGTAGATTATAGTCTCTTAAATTAAAGCAACTCTATGTGATTGTCTTAGAGATAACTATTAATCTACATTTAATTTTTCTAAAAATTCAAGAATTTAAGAAAATTAAATCTCAAATGCTTAAAATGGGGTGGGAAAAAAGGGAAGAGGCATTTTTATAGAAATTAAAAAAGAAAGATTTCAGGAATTCATGCTCACATAATTTAACTAAATCTTTGTCAAACAAGACCCGGTAAATCATTTTAGTTTAAGAGAAAGGCTACTTATCTTAAGCCTTAATTATTACATAATTGTACAGATATATTCTACCCGTGTATGTTCTTTCTAAGCACACAGGTTTTCTGATGGACTATGGTGACATTATTTTAACTTACCATTTAAGATTATGAAAAATATGCATTTGTATTTAACCAAATTGCATCCTTTTTCTGACCATCTTAAGTTTCACAGTACTTATATTGTTATTATATAAGTTTGAAGATAATTTTCAAGATATTAAGTTTTTTAATAAATCATTGCAGAGTAACTCTATTTAGTTAATTAATCATGTTCACAAAATATCCAAGGAGCCCTGGTGGTACTTACTGTAGGATACGTATTGGGCTGCTAGCCCAAAGGGTGACCGTTCGAACCCGCCTGCTGCTTTTAAGACAAAGATGAGACTGCCTGCTCTCATACAGATTTTCAGTTTCAGAAACCCTAAACAAGCTTTGTTTGGGAATTGATTTGATGCCCAGATCAAATCAATTAGGTGCCTAGATCAATGAAAAGTAGGATATCATACAGAAACATGATTCACTAGGTTTAATTTTACTTATTTTTGCCTATTATTTTATGTGCACATAAAATTTATATACATAATTGAGTCTGATAAGAAGTGTGCTCATTTTTACTACTTTAACAAATTGTACTATAAGGGGTATATTTTTTGTTCAAAAAAAAAAGGGAATGACTCTGACTTACAGCAGAATAGCTGGTTGTTCCAAAATGATGGACAAGAAAGAACTGGAGGATAAAACCGGAAAGGATACAGAAAGTTGTAGAAGCTTCACAAAAAGGCCATTGTATTTATTGTGGGCAATGGCTGCTAAGGCTTAATGGATTTATTTATAATGTGGACAAAAAGAGTATGTTGTTACATTCTTCTTAAAGCATCTTTTGAATAATCTGCCTAGAAAGCAAAGATCCTGTATATTATGAAAATGCCCTAAGTCTCAAACTTGATATCATGCTCCTGAGTATGAAAAAAAAACCCAGAATAAGACTTCTCACTTTTAAACGAGCCACATTACCTAACACTCATGCTACGTCTTATATTTCCTTATTTTGGGCATTTTAACTAGGCAAGAGGATTGTCTCTTTGTCCCATGATTCTACCTTAATTGAATCTCCTGACAACTTTTCGTATTTCACCTTCCCAAAATCGAATCCTAAATTATACCTTTTGCACTTGACGCTGCTTTTGAGACAAAGAAAATGGAGGTGGAAAGGACAGTGATGGGAAGAATCTCCCTTTAATTAAGGGACTGTGGGGAGACATTCAAACCTGCCACTTGTCCAGCTACATGCTAATAAAAGTCAGTGTACTCTCCACCATAGTTAAAAGAAAGCACTGCCTTGCAAACCACGCCAATGTCATTCCCCATTCTAAGTGAGTAGCACTGTACCCCCATAAGTTATCGATAGTTTTTTCATTTAAAATGTTCTAATGTTTTGAAAAGATTTCATTCACCTGTGTTCTCTTATAAACTCTTAATTGTTTACCAAGATTTACCCAGACATGTGTGGGATGCTGGAGTATTGTCCTCAATACACTCTGTATGAACCACTCTCCGGTTCTCCTCCACCTTATCGCTCTGCAAACACGCTCAGTAAACCCTGTCCCCACTCCCTGTAGGACACACGCACAGACACTCTACCTGTCCCAATATCATATTTAGTTTTCTTTCACTCTTTATGGAACTCTCTTCGTTGGAACATAACTCATTTAAAGGCAAGGTTTTGTATTTATTTTTCTGCTGCCTGCCCGGTTCTTCTGTGTATTGCTTCTATTCTCAATAATACTCCCTGCATCACTCCGTAGTTTGCCTGTAGAATACGTCAGTATTGCAACTGAAGGCTTACTTTACTCCTTCATTTCTTCTGGTTTGAGATACGCTGAATGTGTTTGTATGCCAAATAACTGGTTGATCTTTAACCCTTTAAAAAGGCAGCGTCTGATGAATACCAGGTAGCACTCGAGGAAGAAGTCCTTGCTGCATTGAAGGCACTAGCAAAAACTAGCCTAGGAATTGATAGACTAACAATTGAAATGTTTCCACAGAGCAGTGCAACTCTAGAAAACCCCATAGTCCATACCAAGAAATTGAGAAGACAGCTAGCTGGCCAGCCATCTAGAAGAGATCAATATCTGGGCCTGTTCTGAAGATAGGTGACACAATAGAATTTGGAAAGTGTCCAACACTATCATGAATATCACATGCAAGTAAAATTGTGTTGAACATAATTCAAAAACGGATGCAGCTGTGTGTCACTGACAGGGAACTGCTAGGGGATTCAAGTTGGAGTCGGAAGAGGCTATTAAACAAGGGACACCACTGCTGCCATCAGAAGGATCTTGGCAGAAAGCAGAGAACATCCAAAGACATTTACTTACCGCATGTTCTATTGGGTGTAACTGTGTTGTCCTTCACAAGCTATAGGGAACTGTTTGAGGAATGGGGCTTTCAGGAGATCCCAGTATATGCATGCAGTTGTTTGATAGGACAGTTGTTTAGAAGGAATGAGGGGAAAGCATGTGACTTAAATCAGGAAAGATGTACGACATGGCTGTGTCCTTTCACTGTGCTTATGCATTCCGTATGCCCAGTGCATGGGCCGAGCAGCTTAATTACTGAAGAAGAAGGCAGCAGCAGCGTTGGAGGAAGGCTGACTCTTCTATAAGAATAAGGTAGAACCTTGGTTGCTGAAAGCAAGACCACTTGAAGCGCTTGCTCATGAAGATAAAAACAAAAACTGCAGCATTAATTATGATTTGCAAATCAATGCAAATGTAGCCATAACCCTCACAACTGGACAATAGCTAGCACCATGATGCATGAAGAAAACAATCTAAATTGTCAAGAATTTAATTTTGTTTGGATCCACCATCAATGCTCAGAGAAGCAATAGTCAAAAATAAGCAACATGCTGGATTGGGTAAATTCTCTACACCAGATCCCTTTAAAACGCTAAGGAGCAATGGTGTCACTTTGAAAACTAAGCTGCACCTCGCCTGAGGAATGATATTTTCAGTCACCACATATGTATGCAAAAAAATGGACATTGAATAGGGCAACTGAAAAAGAATCAATCCATTTGGATGGTGGCATTGGCGAAGAAGTTTGAAAGTACAAGGGACTGCCAAAGGAACAAACAAATCTACATCAGATGAAGTGCAGCCAGAGCGCTCCACGGAAGCAAGGATGGCAAGATTTTTTTCATGTACATTGGACATAGTGGCATCAATAGTATCAATCGCAGCAATCGCTGTGAGGATGACCCAGCACAGAGCAGGGTTTCATGCGTACGGTTACTATGCATTGGTTACTATGAGTTGGACCTGCTTCCACGATGTCACCACCACCACCACAGCACCCTGTCCAACTCCCAGAGGAGAGAATGAAAAGTTGAAAGCATTTTTTTGCATAAATCAACAGATTTATTTTTTTTCAACAGATTTATTAATTACTGTTTGGTGGACACTGTAATGGAGAACTCCCCAAAAGCACACTAAGCACAACTCTTGCCTTTAGTAAAGAAGCAGAATTTAAACATACAAAGAAAGTGAACACAGAAATCAGTAAAATTCAAAGCTAAGAAGACTAAGGTCTGAAAACATAAGATGCAATTTTATAGAGCTGTCTGAGCAGGGCTGTGGAATCTGTATGGGTGACGTAATAGAAATCTAATGGTACGGGATGAACTTGCAGAAGGAAGGGTAAGCACAGAGCAAAGAAAGCCTGGCTTTTCTTTCCTTTGCTCGCTGAATATTTGTATGTACTCTACACCCATCACTGTGCTACATGTATGACAGACAACTCTCTCATAGGGTTTTCCCCCACAATCTTTTGTTTCTTTGGTGAACGTTTGCACAGTAAACTAGGTTTCTATTTAATGATTTTCATACATCTGTAATAACTTTCATTATGTGTATTTTCATTATTTCCATTCTTCTTGTCCTATCGCCATTGATCCAGCTTCCTTTCCCCTTTGATTTTCTAGTCTTTGGTTTGGGGTAAATCTTGGCCATTTGATCTCATACGGTTCATTGTTTCAAGGACATATTACTCATGATGATATTGTTTACTTTATAATCTAATATGTTGCTTCACTGGAAGCTGACCTCAGGAAGTAGTTTCAGCTTTAGTTTGAAAGGGTATTTCGGGCAATAGTCTTGGCAGTTCTCCGAGCCTCTATCAGTCCCACTCTAGTAAAAATGGTATTTTTTATGAATTTGAGTTTTGTTCTATATATTTTCTCCTCTTCTAACCAGGACCTTAAACTGTGTCCCTGAGCATTCCTGAATGGAATGGTCAGTAGTGGTGGCCAAGCACCATGTCGTTTTTCTGGTCTCAGGTCAAAAGACACTGTGGGCGTGTGGACTATTATTTCTGTGTTTCTGCCTCAAATCTTTGGTTCCCCGCATTCTTTTTACTCCATCTTCTCCCTGTCCCCTTTCCTGGCCAGTCCCTCTTTCACCACCCCACCTTGCCACAGTCTTCAAAGTCTGCTTCTTTTGGTGTGAAATCCATTTTCATTAGTTTTTTTTCCAACTATGCTAGGGTATTTGCCAAAACTTGTTGCTGTGTGCCATAAAGTCAGAGCCAAATCTTACAACTCTACAGGAGAAACAATAACATCCCAAAAGGAATCCCTCAGCTACAATCTTATGGAAAGACGCCTCGGTGGCATGATGGGTAAGTGCTCAACTATGAACCAAACACCAGAAGTCTGACCCCACCAGCTCCTTCGCTGGGGAAAGATATGTCAGTCCATTTTCATGAGGATTTACAGCCATGAAAACCCTGTGGGTCAGTTCTACTCTGGGCTGTAGGGCGGCTGTGTGGCAGAATGGACCCTGGGAATATGGGGATATGTAGGGAAGCAGGTCGCGGGTCTTTTCTGCAGAATAGTGGCTGGTGGCACTGACAGGCTCACCTTACCCTCCCCAGCCCATCTTACCGACTGTCGGACGAGGGCTCCTCTGGAGATGAGGCCGCTCTCGGGAGTACCATAGTACACCGGAAATCCGACAAGACCATATCCGCTCACAAGGTAGAGTGCAAAGCAGTGAAGACAGAAACCCCTGCAGGGGAGGACCTGACTTTGGGAAGGACACTTGATAAAGTGATCAGGAAGGTGAGATGCTGAGGGCTTGAGAACCCCCTGAAAGAGAGGTCGCAACCATTTGTGGTGAAAAGGCTTTGTAGGAGACTGGGAAAGCAGGCAACTGTGTTCCTAAGCAAGGCGTGGGAGCAAAGAGACAACGGCTTTTGAAAAAGTACAGACGAGCCATGAGCCGGGCTGCTGGTGGTGGGTGGCTGCAGTGTACTGCGGAGACAGGCCAGGAAATGTGTCAGCAAGCCATGACGAAGGTCCAACTGGACGTTGTGCGTGTTTCCTCTTCCTATGCATCTTGAGTAAGATACTTGGCTTAGAGATGCTTCAGGTGAGTGGCTTTTTTTTTTTTGCGGTAAAATAAAGAATGAGAACAAGCTAGGGAAAGGGCTCAGCCTTTAGCCGCAGAACAGAAATAGCTCGATTGCTCTAGGAGCGCCGTGCATACATGAGTCCTTGAGAAATAGCAAGAGACCTGGAAAAGGCAGGAAATAGGCTCTGGAATGTGTTTCCAGGAGCATACCACCGCCGCCAGCACCACCACAAACTTAACTGCCGTTTAGCTGATTCTGAACCATGTCCTTTCAGAAACCGCTTTCCAAGCTTGTCTCTGAAGGCAAATCTAGAGGAACCCAGGGAAATGTGAATGCAGCATGGCAAGAATGCCCGGATCATATGAACTTATCCAAAAGGGAATCGCAGTTCAAGAAAAATCATATATATGACAAACTAGAACAGAACAATGCAGCAATAAGGGTCTTGGTCTGATAGGAGGAACACAGGAACTGACATTTATTGAATTAAGGACATTAGCCAAAAACCGCACCCCCGTAGCATCAATGCCAGCTGGGAGGGAACCCATAGGACAGGGCAGATGTGCTGCTGAGTTTCCAAGACGGGAACGCCTCCTGGCAATCCAATGTGTCTTTCTCGAGTGCGGTGGTCATTGGTATCCATCTGCTGCCTGCGGATTGTAGCTGGGCGCTAACCATTACACCCCCGGGCTCCCCTAGGAAGTGCGTACACATTTAAACTTGTTTTGTATTCTTGGTGAATTGACTTTCCTTATGTGTGTGTGTCATGATGCAATGCCTCCTCTTTTGCGTAGTGATTATTTTTGTTCTGAAGCCGATTTTCTCTGACAATGTTGTTACTCCAGTTTTTGTTTATAAATCTTGGAATGTTTTATGTTCTTTGGTCTTTTTCACTTTTAGCCGACATACAACTTTAAAATTAAGATGGGTGTCTTTAAGGCAACATATTGTGGGGCCTAATTTTTTTTAATTAGGTGGTTTTATATTGTTTTAATCCAAGGAGCAATGTCTGTCTTCGGCATGTTTAAATATCTATATTAAATGAAACTATTGGTATAATTAGAACTCAATTGACTGGTTTTGTTTGCTATTTGTACGTTCTAATGTTTTATTCCCTTTCCCCTCCTTTGTGCTTTTAGAATAACCCTAAAGCATTTTAGTTTCATTAACTTATTTTTTGCCACATTTTTGCATTAATTTATTGGTTGCCCCAAGGATAACAATATAAACATTATCCATTCACAGTCTTTTAGAGCTACTATATAATTACTTTAAGCAAGTAAAATGAGCCATTTAGGAACTCTCATGTTACAAGCTTCATATAGTTGTCTTATCTACTGCCTCTATAAACATGAGCACTCACCAGACCCTGTAACAGTTTGTTTTTTTCAGTAGACACATATGACTCATGGACTTAAAAGAAAAAAAACACGGGTATGTGTTATAAAATGCTAATGATTTTTCTTGATTTTACTTTCTCAATGAAAATCATCCTTTATCATTAGTTTAAAATATCTATAGTGGTGACAAATTCCACCATGGAGTCAGTTAAAGTACATAGAAACCCCATGTACAACAGAATGCCATCTTTCAGCCCAGTGTTCCAGACACTGTCAGTCCATCTCTCTCTTGTTGACAGTCTAGTTTTCCAACTGATGTTCTTTCCCTGATACCATGTCTAAAGTACATGAGTTAAAATATCACCATCATTTCTTCTAATGAACATTCTGACTGTACATCTTCCAAGACAAATTTGTTCCTTCTTTGGGCAGTCCATGGTATTGTTAATATTCTTCACCAACACCATATTTCAAATGTGCCAACTACTTCTAGTTCCTCCTAATTCAGCTTTTGAATGCATATGAGGTGGTTTGGTCAGGGACACCATAAGCCCCAAAGTCACAAATTTGCTCTTTGACAATGTTAGAAAAGTACAAAAGTGCCACACAAATTTGCTCTTTGACAATGTTAGACAAAGTACAAAAGTGCCACACAAGGAACCCCTGCACAATCCTCTGCCATACTCACACTATTATGTTCGTTCCCATTGTTTCAGTCACTGGGTTACTTCATCTCAAGGATCTTCCTCTTTTGGACTAACCTTCCACTAAACCCAGCATGATGTCTTTTTCCAAGGATTGATTTCTCTTGACAGCGTGACCAAATTATGGGAGACAAAGCCTCATTCTCATTGCTTCAGAGGAGCAACCTCGCTGTACTTCTTCCAAGTCAAACATCTTTGTTCTTTTACAAGGTCTTGATACTTTCAATATTCTTTTCTAGTGCCATAATTAAAATGTATCAATTTTTCTGTCATCTCCCTTATTCACTGTCCAACTTTCACATGGATATGAGGTGATTTAAAATATCATGGCATATGTCTGGCACCCCTTAATCTGCCAAGTGACATCAGGCTCTAAATCACTTTAAAGAGGTCTTAAGCCTTCATTTTATTTCTTTTTTTATATTTAATAAATCTTTTCATTGAGGCTCATACAACTCTTATCACAATCCATACATACAGCAATTGAGTAAAGCACCCTTATACATTCATTGCCCTCCTCATTCTCAAAATTCGCCTTCCACTTGGGTTCCTGGAATCAGCTCATTTTCCTTTGTTTCCCTCCCCCTCCCTCCCCGCTCCCCCCTTCCCTCTGCTCCCTTAATAGTTTATAAATAATTATTTTATCTTATCTTACACTGCCTGGCGTCTCCCCTCACCCACCTTCCCATTGCCCATCTCCCAGAGACTGTTACTTGAGCTGTGCTTATTGTGGATCTAGCTAAAATAAAACCTTTCCCAACTTCTATCATTTCTGTGTTTTAAATGATTTTGTCTATTGGTCCACTTGTGAGGATTTTTGTTTCCTTTACATGGAGTTGTAATGCATAATGAAGGCTGTATTTCTTTTATATTCATCAGTAAGTACTTCAAATCCTCTTCCCTGTCAGCAAGTAAGGTCATGTCATTTGCATATTTCAGGTTTTTAACCCGTCTTCTTCCAATCTTGATGATGTGTTTTTCAGACAGTCCAGCCTCTGGAATTATTTGTTCAGATTGTACATTGAATAAATATCAGCACACTCTTCTGAAACTATTTAAACCATTCTCTTATAACAACTTCCTCTCACATATATTCAAAGGAGTACTCCCAAAATGGAACAAATCTCCGCTGGTTGGAGCTTTTGTAGTACACAGTCCACTAGGTGGGCATTGAGAAACTCACTCTGAGGCAGTGCATCCAGTGGTGTCACCTGGGAAGGTTCTCTCCGGTCACAGTGAAATTTTTTGAAAAACAATGTTGCTCAAACCGCATTTGATGTGATGGCTGATTTAAGAGAATAGCACGCAGCTGTGAAATTTTGTTTCCTGCAGGGGAAAAATGCCATAGAAACTCATGATGTTGAACGCAGCTTACAAGGGCAGTACTTGGGGAAAAACGCAAGTGTAAGAGTGGTTTTCTCATTTCAAAAAAGGTGAAATGTCAATTGATGACAAGCCTCATCCTGGATGTCCATCAACTTTCCAAAAGGACAAAAATGTTGAAAAGAAATCATGTACTTATGCTTGAGGGCCTATGATGCAGTCAGCAAAATTTAACGGAGATTTGGGAATGAGAAGAGTTGTTGTGAAATGTGTACCTCGAGTTCTGACTGAAATGTGTACCTCGAGTTCTGACTGACCAGGTAAAAAGCATCAACTGGAAACCTGCCGTGCTTTGAAATAACAGCTCTGAAGCGAGCCAGACTCTTTTCTAAGATCGTCACTGGTGAGGAGACATGGTGCTATTCTTACAAGTCAGAGAGCAAACATCAGTCAAACCAGTGGAGGCGCCATTGTCACCTTACCCCCCAAAAGGTCATCAAGTGAAATCAAAGATCAAGATGATGCTAATTCCTGTTTGTGATGTGAGGGGGAGAGTGCATTTGGAGTGTGTCCCACCAGGTCAGATTGCTAATCAGGCTATCTATTTAGAGCTTCTGAAAAGATTGTGCAACAGTGTGTGACCAAAAAAAAGAGGCCTGAGTTGTGGCAGTTGGGGGACTGGTTTTGCCACCACAACAGTGCAGCTGTTCAAGCAGCCATCTCAGTGTTCCAGTTTCGGACAAAAATCAGCATGCCTTTCTTGCCCCATGCAACTTACTCACCTCACTCCAAGCTACTTCTTCTTGTTTCCATAAATGAAGAGGAACATGAAAGGCCAGCAACTTGACATAGAAGAGGTGAAGGAGAAAAAAAGGAGGGAGATGCTGTCAGCCATCCAAACAGATGCATTTTGAAAATGTGTCCAATAATGGAATTGTGGATATGACAAATATGTTAAGTGTAATCAAAAGTATGTTGAAGGTGATAATTTAAAAAATTAAATATCGAGCTTTGAAAAATTATCATGTATCTCCTCTTATAGGTTTCTGTAAGCACAATTAATTGGTCAGGCACTCCCATTCTTTGCAATGTTATCTGTAGTTTGTTGTGATCGACACTTCGGAATGTTTTTGCATAGTCAATTAAATAAAAGGAAACTTCTTTTTTAGTATTCTCTGTTTTCATTCAAAATCCATCTGACATCAGCAATGATATTTCTCATTCCATGTCCACTTTCTGATCCTGGCTTGAGTTTCTGGCAGTTACATATTGATGTTCTACTATAACAGCTTGGTATTTAACTTCAGCAAAGTTCTACTTGTTTGTGGTATTAATTATATTGTTCAATATATTGTTCATTCTACCGGGTCACCTATTTATGGGAACAAACACCAATATGGTCTCGCTTCCAGTCAGTTAGCCAAGTGTCTGTCTTCCAAAATTCGTGGCTAGAATGAAAACTTTAATTTCCTTTTACCTGTGGACATTTCTACTCTATGACCTTTCTTGAAGGATAGCATCATTCTATATACAAGTCTTCGATGACATTATTTTCTTTTAGCTCTTTATACTTCTTATTCCATGTTTTCTGGCCATAGTAGTTTCTCACAAGTAATTCACTGAAACGCAAAGCTTTGCTTTACTAGCTTTTTAATATCTGGCTTGCATCTATCTTACACACAACAGTCTAGAGTTGTGATCAGGATTAATATGAATTAATAAGCAACATGTAGGTTGCTTTTGTCTCCTTTGATATCTCTTTATATTTTTCAGGTTGGATGGACTCTTTTTCCTCTTCTTCGGACCAAAAGGAAGTGGTTCTTTCAGAATTTTACTTATTCTTACCACTCGACACCTTTGTAATAGTAAAACTTCAAGGGAAAGGGAAAAAAGAAGAGGAGGCTGCTTGGGGCTTGTTTTGGGCTAGAGAACTTTTCCAGTTTTTTGTAACCTGTGCACTTCTGCTTTGATTCACGTTTCAGAGTTTTTGGTTTGTTTTGTCTTATTATTACTGTATTTTAATTTGTGCAGTTAGGAGGAGACATCAGCTTAATAGATCTTGGCCAGGACATATCATATTTTTTCTTTTCGTTTACCTATTTCTGTTTATTTTTAGTCAGGGAATAGCTAAATCCACCTTGGCAGGCACACTGGAAGCTCCTGAAGGGGTGCAGTGAATGATAATTTGAAAGGTAAGCTGGCACGAGATTGAGCAGAGAGTTGCATGCCAACCTAGGGACTCTGCATTTCTATTTAGTAGATTATAGAAATCTATAGAGAAGTATTTCTATTCAAATGCTTCAGTTCTATTGGCTGTCCTCAAAAATGGTCTTGCTGCATTTTCTTTTTAAAGAAAAAACCTTTCTGAAATAGAAGTGAAATGATTTCAAGTTTTCTTCCATATTCTGGTCTTGGCACCAATCTCATTTCCCCAGAAGGGTTTCTATTACTGAAAGTAGCATTCAGGCACTGTCGGCCACACATTCCCTTATTATACATTGCATTTCATAAGAGAAAAGACCAATAAAATCACTGGTCCTACTTATAGTAAGCCAACTGCATCTGTGGCAGGACTTAATTTGTGCTACATGAATATTCTCTATAATCAACGTGTCTATAGAATAAATGATGAGGCATTATGTATAAATATCTATGAAAAATAAGCAAAGTACTACTCATTAGCATAAAGAAGGCAAAGGTCTTACGGTTCTGTTTTGTTTGATTAACTCTATAGAATAACTCATTAAATATTAATATATGCCCCTTTATGAAATAATTTTAATATTACACATTTTATTGGTTCCTATTTTGAGTGCCTTTGAGGAGTTGGAAGGCACAGACCAGAAAGCAAGGATTTGCATGAAGAAAGTTTCCTGAGGGACACTCTTGATAAACACCCAAGAGAGATCATGGGAGTAGAACAGATTAGAGGGGGAAATTGAATTGCAATGGGATTGCAACATAATCTCATATCAACCGCTCCAGGATTGCCAGAGCTGAGATGGCTTTTCAGAAAAATCCCTAAATCGAGTCAAGGAGGGGACCTTTGTAGTCTGCCCTCAACCAGCTACTGGAAGAGGACTGCCCCCGGGGACTGCACACAACCCAATGCTAGAAAGCTCTCTCGGGAAATGTCTGTGGAGTTATGTGTAGCTGTGGAGTTTAGCAGCCAACATTTCAGATTTCTGGGGAAATGGGCACTCCAATTTTCAAAACAGAGTGCTGGAAGATAGTGGGCTACATGTTGGAGGATGACCTTCAAGGTCCATGCAAACTCATCACATGCTTCAAGAAAGAAATTTAAGGCTTTCTTCTTCTATAAAGATTTAAAGCCTTGGAAAGCCACAGGTGCTACACTGTTCTGTACGGGTACTACTGTATTTGTAAAAATGAGATGAAGGGTAAACACATGTTCATATGCATCACAGTCTCTTAAGTCAACTTTTCCCAGTTGACAATGGGGATAAAAATTCAACTCCACTTTAGAGATGATAGAATTTGTGTATTGTTGTTTTTGTTTGTTATTGTTTTCTGGGGAATTCCCCTTCCTCCCAATAAATTCCCTCTGCAGTATATGTGTGTGTGTGTGTATTATATTGCCTTAGATAAAAGTGAATTCATAAAAAGTGTTAGTTATTACTCATTATTTTTCAGACAGTAATCTTGTGTATAGTTATTAGGAATGGTGTATTTCTTTTAATATCTTCCAGTAAAATGGAAGTTCATGGGAATTAAATGCATTGCCTAATAATACCCAGAATAGAAGATCCTTCCACTTCTAAAACCAATATCCTTTTCTTTCTTTGTGCCACAATTGTACATATTCATCACTTTGAGTGATTCCAACTCAAATTAAATTGATCGGTCCTTCATTTTTTTTCTTTCTTGTTTTTGTTTGTTTAGTTAATATTGGTTTGATTCCCCCTAGATGTCATCTCTTTCAAGATATTGGGTTTGTATTTTCCACATTTTCTAGGAGGCAAAGAAGACTGCATGTTCTGACAAGTAGTCTTAAATTAAAAAAGAGCAAGTTTAAAATAGGAAATGCAATTTTAACACACGCTGATCTCCACATGCTGAGAAGACAATTCTATTGTATTTTTCAAACACTGAAGAAAAATAAATACATAGAGCGACAACAGGAAAATACAATTAGAGCATTTGGGGAGGAACACAAGTGGGTCCTTGGAAAAGCTGACAGAGACGCCCTGCCCCTGTGTAACAGCACAAAGAAGCCAGGTTGCTGATAATCACGTGTCTTGGAGATCTCCCTCCAGATATGCTAGTCTAACTCAGAGGAGTCACCTCACAATTTTTCGTTCACAAGTGAGTCAGTACACTCTGACACAGCGCATTAAGTTGAAACTTTGGAGGTATTTTTATTTCTGTTAGATGGAAACTGGCATGCTAATTTTTTTGTTTCATCAATTCGGGGACATGATGGCTTGGCCTGTTTGGTGTATATACGTAGATGTGTGTGTGTCTATCTTGCTGAAACTAACATAACAAAAGTCAAACCGACATGCAACCTCCTTTCTTGTGACACCAGAGACTGGGTTACTTTTGCTTCTCTCTCTTGATTCCCTTCCAGCAGACTCCTGTTATAACACCTGGCACAACAACAATATTTTCTGTATAGCAAAGAGATCTCCCAATTCACCTATGTTAAGCAAGTCTAGTTTCTAGGAAAACCAAAAACGTAGATGCTCTCTTGCCTGGCTGTAATAGAATCATGAATAAATGTTGTTTAATAATATGTATAATCGATGAAAGCTGGTTATACCCAGGACCTGTGCCGTTGAGACTATATGACCTGTCTGCTGTGGTCCATTCACCTGTAGAACAGGTGTATGTGTGGAAATTGATTCTATCAACCTGCTCCAAATAGACCGCTCACCTCTAAAAGACAAGTGTGGTATCTCTTTGTGAAACCCACCCTCCCTCATCTCAATTCTTCAGGTAACCTGATGTTAAGCATAGTTCCAATTTGTAGTAGTTACATAATCTGTTGTCAATTTGAAACTATTAAGGGTGATGGGGTGGAGTTTAGCCTGTCAATCAGGTTGCAGCTTGATGACCTCATTGGGAGGTGCTAAGGAGATAAATAGCTCACTGGAGGCAGGATACGGACACTCACTCCACAGTTCCAATGGATGATATGACTTTACCTTGCCACTTCAAAGGCTTAAGTCTTCCAAAGACAATAAATCCCAAGTATTTTGAACCCGTGGCCCTCTCTCGCTGGGGATACCCGAGTTGGGTAAGACTGATGCTGGAGGACAACTTATCATCCTGGAGAGACACGAAAATGCTGTCTGAGATTGGAATTCAGACAAAGGAAAATGGAGAAAAAGACAGACCAAGCCCTTTGGTAGAGACACCCTGTACTCAACCACGTCCAAACAAAATTCTTTCACCATACCTTTCTAGTTCTGTGAGCTACTGATTGCCTCTTTTGCTTTCACACAATGTCCAGGGAATGCTCCCTTTGCCTCCCAGCTTGAAATGTAAAGGGTCCTGAAGAACTGAGATTATTTGTGCCATATACATTTTTATTTTTAAATTTAGAGTTTGGAAGGAGCCCCACCTCTAACCTTTTTATATTTCTTCACTAACTCTCTTTATAGGGGAGAAAGCCAAACACCAAACTCATTGCTTTCTAGTTCATTCTGACCCATCTCGACCATATATGACAAAGGAGAATGGCCCCCACGGGGTTTAAAGGGCTATACATCTTTATAGAAGCTGATTGCCACAGTGGTCTTCCACAGAGTAGCAAGTGGATTTGAACTTCTAATCTTCACCCTTTTGGTTAGCAACTGTGCTCCTAAACCCTGTCCCACCAGGGCACATGAGCAAAGCATGATTTTATTATGATGATTTGTGATTTCAAAAGGACAACGTGGGCTTTGTATTCTCTGCTTTCACGTGAAAGCTATCCTATCTAATCTCTGAACCCCAAGCTCTCTTTCTGGACCACATAAATGAATTGACATCAAGTCAGTTTAGACTCACAGAATCTACTAGGCAGAGTAGAACTGCTCCTCTGAGTTTCTCTACCTATAAATATTCCCAGGGGCAGACAGCCTCATCTTTCTAAAACTCATCTGGAGTGGCTGGTGGTTTTGAATCACTGACCCTGGGTGAACACTAAACTACCATGTGTCCTTTACACAGTGAATTAGTCTGGGTACATTAGAGAAACAAATCCACAGAAACCCATGTATAAGAGAGAGTTTTGTATAATGAGTAAGTGCCCACCAAGAAAACATCCTAGCCCAGTGCTGCCCAAGCCAACAAGTCCAATATTAACCTATATGTCAGACACCAATCCACAAAATCCTCCTCCATCTCACGGAACACATGCAATGATGCAGACTGTAGGAGGAAAGCCGAATCAGTAAACATGTAAGCATCTCAGCACTGACGGGAGTCTCTATACAGCTGCTCCAGCACCCAGGGCTGTATCAGAGTAGGTCCATGTGGCTTCTCCTCAGAGTTGTCTCACACAGGAAGTGAGCCTTGCAAGCTGAAGCAGGGAACTGACTAAGGCAACTGCACCCTGGGCTGACCATCGCAAAGCAAGAGACCCAAGAACTAGAAAGGTGAGGCTCACTGAGTCATTTATCCTTCCACCCTTCAATTAACCCCACATGTGTTTATCGGCCAGGTTGGTGCAATAAAATATGTACCTCACACAATAAGCTTTAAACAAAAGCAATAACAACAAAAATATCTCAACAGTCAACTCTGATTCAGATAGACTCCTGTATGGAGTTTCCAAGGCTATGAATTGTTATACAAGCAGATAGCCTCACCTTCCTCCCATGGCATGGCTGAGGGGTTCGTACCAAGCACCTTGAGATTCACAGGTAAATGGTTTGTTTAGTAGGAGATATTCTGCTGCTGCATTGTACACCTGTAATTTTTCAATGCTGTGTTTGTGCATGAGGCATAATTGCATTCTTCCGTATTGAGGTGATACTTTGTTTCCTATATATCTTTTCATCTATCCTTCAATTGCACCAAAACCCAAGCATGTAAGAGGGATTCTATCCATGTCCCCCATCCCCCACATATCCCAACACAATGGTTCACAAAAAGATACTAAGTGACCAATGCGCTCTTAGTTGGAGACACCAAATCGTTAAACGCATATGGAGCATAGAGCACAAGAGGAAGAGACAAGGGGGTGGGACCTACACATTGAGACATGGGTGGGATTATAAAAAAAACATTTATGAGATATGTGAAATTTTTAAAAAGTTTAAATCATGGCAGATTTTTCCCCCCAAAGCATACTGGCATGGAGATGAAGAAATGAAAAATGGCATGACCAAATGAAGGGGTAATCTCTGTGACTCATTTTTATCATCTTAAACATAGAATACTAATAGTCCCAGCCCGACAAGTGCTTGTGAAGGTGGAGGTGATGCAGCCAGAGCATGCAGAATTTCAGAACCCTGTTAGGTTACAATTAGGTTCTATGAGTGTTAACTGTTATCATTATCATTGTAAAAATACCCAAATGCTTTGTTGGACATTCAGACATCTGAGTATTTTTCATTTGCAGTGTATTCTATGTTCTGATGGTATGAAAAGGAGCCCTGGTGATGTTGTGGACTAAGCATGGGGCTGCCCCCTGTCAGGTTCAACATACCAGGTGCTCTGTGGGGGAAAGATGGTATTGCTAAAGACCTGTGAGCTAAGGATCTGTAGTCTCAGGAACTCGGCAGCACAACTCCCTCAGTTCAAAGGGTCACTGTCACTGGGAATGGACTTGCCAGCAATGGACTTGCTCTTTGGCTCTGTTACCAAGGACAGCAGGCATACATTGTATAAAAATTAAGACACTGTGACAGATCACTCAGATCAGTGCTTTCAAGATGATCACTCAACTAAAATGCCATAAATGATAGTATTGTGGTTTGATTTTTCAGCATTTCGGACAATTTCAAATCCTGATGCAAAATGGAGAAATCAAGTTACAAGTTAGAATGCACCTAATTAATATAAGGGCTCTTTGTGCTGTGCCCAATGCATTATAGATTCTAACTATACAACCTATAAGTTTCTCATTTTACATTTCACTAAGTCAGGGAAAAACCGATTATGGGGGTAGAATACATAATGGATTCTGCCATGAATCTAATTGACATGCATTGTTACTTGGAGAAATAAAAAGAAATAATCCAAATGATCTTAAATCGTTTGTGTTGGCAGTGTATTCTTGCTGGCAAAGCCCCATTCTGCAACCTACTAGTTATGTGACCTTGACAAAGTGACTTAGCTTCCATGGGCTTAAGGAATAGAAACTTTGGGATTTCTTGGACCATCATCATGAATCTAGATGAGAGTGAGCCTGGGTATCACACATATGTAGTTGATTAATATATCACTGGGTACCATACACACGTAGGTGATTAAGATATCACAAAACAATCACTGAAGGAACTATGCCAACTCTAAACACAGGTGCCTACTACCAGCCTGGTAACACTCTTAAATTCTCCCTTTGAGAAGATCCATGAGTAAGCCACACCAGGTAGGGTCTTGTTCAGTTAAAGCATATCCATTTCTTGGGAAGGATTTAATGTTGAGAGATTTTAATAATACCAGATGCCTCTGACAACTTCTATGTATTTTCAAAGGTGATCTCCCCTTAATTTTATCTCTAGTAGATGCACAGTGTATGAAAAGTGAGTCACAGAGAAATTCTCTAACCTTGAGCTGAGCAGTCTGCATTTGGCAGTCTTCGCGGACACATATGGATGCAAATCCATGTAAATACCTACAACTATTGGCAACCCGGGTGAATCCACAGAAACATAGCTCCTGGAACATAAAAGGCTCCCCATAAATGCATAATTTAAGCGTGAATTCAACCAGATGTGGCATGATATACAGACAAGGAGGAGCATAATATTTTAAGTTATTCCAACCTCAAATCAAACACAAGTTTCAACTAATTCTAAGGAAGTTGCTTTGATAAAATTGCTTCTGCTCTATGAACTTATTTTCCGTGCTACAAAATGGCAATGTCAATAATCGCTTTTGGAGTTGTTATAAGGACAAAAGAGAACGGGTTTCTATGGGCGTAAATATTTTATTCATCGCTTTGTTTTAGCCGAGAAGCCACCACAGTGGCGCAGCAGTCAAGTGCTCAGCTGGTAACGAAAAGAAGTGCAGCTTGAGCCCATGAAGGGGCCAAGCAGAGACAAAAACCAGCCATCTGCCTCTGCAAGGCCTACAGCCTCACAAAACTCGGGGCAGCAATCCTCTGCCACAGGGCATTACTATGAACATATATATATGCATATTATACATATGCAAATCATATATATAATTTTAAAGAATACTATAGACGAACGTTTCTTTTATTTTCAGTTCAACTGTTTGATCCTCCACTCTTTTCATGGGCAAGTCGCCCTGAGAGGGTAGTGGCGAAATAATCAGCTACTAACCGACTTTAAGTGTTTGTAGAGAATACCAGGTATGAAGCTTACCTGTTTCTCGTCCAACCATGTCAGAGTATTACTAAAGCACCTCCCTGTGAACATCAACTGCAGTCATGGGAAGGAGCTAAATATTCTAGTTTGAGTTCATGTTCGTAGTGACCCAATTGGCTGTGACCCAGGACCATGGATTCCAAAAGTGACAATTCAGTAGATTGTAGATCAGGCTAAAGAGTAGACTTTCAAGATGGAGAATCTGTATGAGCTAGGCAGATACACTATTTATTTATATTTTACTCTGCCTTTAAGCTCCAACCCTGCTACCCCCATCCTGAAAAAAAAAAAGTATTTTTAACATCGAGGTAATATGTGAAATCTGCTTGACTCAGACCCAGCCAAATAGCAAATCATCGATGATAGGCAACCATTACTGTATAGATGGAAACAAAGCTAATGCTCAGGCATGACTTCATTGAACAAGCCTTTACCAAGTTCTATATGATAGTTTGCACACTGAGTTCATCTTGGGAATAATGAAGTGCCTTTCTTCCAGCCATTAAGAAGATTGCTGTCTCAGAGAAGAGGGTGACCAAGATGATTGATTGCCCCCAAACAATTTCCTTTACAAAAGTACCGCTCTTTCAGGATGAGGTAATTTTTTGATGTTTTGTGGTGCGAAAAGAATGGTTTGTCCTATGCAATTTCCATCATAAATTAATGCAGTCTTTCCAAGCAGGTCACTGATATTTCCAATAATGATTTGGAACAATTCCATTTTTATGAACTGTTTTCTGTAAAAAATATTTTTCAAAGAGGCAGTTGTGATGTGGCTCCATGTCCAATAATTGTTATAAATGAATCATCAGGAACATGAAGTTATGTAAATGGAAAACATATGGGCATTTGATATTGTCTTCCTTTCTTTACTTAGTAGGGACTCTCTGTGATAAACCCCTATCAGTCATAAGGAATTAAACAAACAAAAACCAATGTCACACTGTACAATTGTCATATATAAAATGAAAACAGGATTTAAATACAGTAAATAGGACTATCTAGTGGTCTAGGCATCAGAGCCTCGGCCATAAGGTTGCACTTCCAAATCAGTAGCTGCTTCAAATGAGAACGGTGAGGCTCTCTGTCCGTATAAATGTTTCCCATCTCAGACACCCCAAGGCGCTGCTCTACTCTGTTGCTCTCAATTTAATGACAGCAATCTTGGATATCTTGTTGTTTGATTTTTCTTAATGTACTTATCTCTATACGCTCTCTAGAACATATTTTGGCCACTGCTATTAGTAAAAACTTTGATATTGTCTCTAAGATAGCAAAACACCTTAATCATGTTTATTGAAAACTGCTTCTTCTTCATGGATTAATATCGTATTTGTCAGAGGCTAGTGTTTATGTCTCACTCTGAATTTTAATGCATTGTTCTCTCCATAGATTTTGGAGTCAACATCTTTTGGAATACTGTGTTCTGGTCAGGATGCTTCAAAGTTTAGCAAGACAAATGCTCTTATCCAAACGGCGCAGGCTCTGTGTACACTTTTGTTGTAAACAGTCATGTGTGTTAGTGGCCATGCAAACTTTCTTGCCATGAAGGCAACCAGTCCTTCTGGAGTTGAATACCCCAAAGACAACATAAACCGTCCACAGTACTCACTCGGCATTGGTGGATAATAATGGTATGAGATGTGACTCTTCAACATTGGAGATGTTTGGGTCCCATAGTCTAAATTGTGAATGCAACAAATCAGGAAACACCATAGATACTTTGCCACTTTTATCATGAGCTATTTGTACCGTTTTTCTCTCTATCCAGTGGGGCTTCTCCTACAAACTGTCTGTTACTGTGTTGTGACTAAAGCTTTCTTTGAATTTGCATACTGAGCAAATAATCTGAGACACTGGATTCTAGGAAGGATATGACATTAGAATTGGAGTAAGAATCTAACAATCTGGGTTTAATGATCAGGGATAGATAGCTGACGTGACTCCCCTTACTGCGAGTGAAGAAGACTTGAAGCACTTAGTGATGGAACTCAGTGTGGATTCCACCTCAACACCAAACAAACAATCAAACACACAGAAATCCCCACAATTGGACCAATAAATAGCATTACCATAAACCGAAAAAAGACTGAAATTGTAAAGGATTTCATCATCAATAAACCAAATGTCCTATAACAACGGGAAAATCTGTATTTATTGTCCAGTTATTGGATGAATATTATGCAATCCAAAATACCATGGCTTGAATTAGAGTCATCTCATTCCTCAAAGTGATAGCCCTGCTTTTTAACATTTTATAAAGTTACCTGAATACAGCAGAACAAGCAGAATTGGAGCATTTGAATTATGGCACTGGCAAAGATTATCAAATATACCACAGACTTCATGAAAAATGAATAAATCTATCTTGGAAGAAGTACAACCAGAAAAATTCTTAGAAAGAAAGATGTTAGAACTTGGAATTTTATACTTAGGGTATGTTAGCAAGAGGGACCAGCTTGAAGTTGAACCCCATGCTTGGTTAATCGGAGAGTCAATGAAAAAGGAGAAGGCCCGCTAAAGAGATAGATTGACATTGTGGCTATAACAATTCATTCAAACAAAGCAAGACGTGGAAGGAAAGTAGAGGGCAGCAGTTCTCAACCTGTGGGTCATGACCACTTTATGGGTTGTACAACCCTTTCACAGGGGTCGCCTAAGACCATCAGAAAATACATATTAACACATATTATATTTAGACTGTTACCCATGCTACACCATGCTTCAAGACAAAATTTCATTTTTTTGTCATTAGAAATGAATATTTCACCATGTATAATTGCATATGGTTTTCATGATGAATCACTATGCTTTATGTTCAAATTGTAACAATGAAAATACATCCTGCATATCAGATATTTACATTGATGATACATAACAGTAGCAAAATGACAGTTATAAAGTAGCAACAAAAATAATTTTATGGCTGGGGGGGGGGTCACCACAATCTGAGGAACTATATGAAAGGGTCATGGCATTAGGAAGGCTGAGAGCCACTGGTCTCGGGTCTACTGTTTCTTCTGTTTTATGTGGGGTCACTATGAGCCAGAACGGACTTTATGACACTTAACAATAACAACACCAATTCTTTCTACGTCAGGAAGCCCTGAGATGTATGGGGCTTCTTTAAGCAATTGATCTTTGACTCCACTGATGGCTGCTTACTGCGACCCTCCTCATAGTCATTCACTGTCTCTCAATACCAATACAACTACCAATCCAGCTTTATGTTCCATAATTAGTAATCTCTGACAAGTATGGGAGAATGCAAGACCAGTTCAAATATCACTGATGCTCCATCCACACTGGATCTCAAAATCAACAGGGAATATCCTCAGGTGTCCTGGAGGGTCCTAACTCGAAAGACGAACATGTTGTTTTCTATGGATACAATTAGTTATTAAATACAATCACTGTTAGATATGCATCCTGTAATGGGCCGGCAATCAAGTGTATTCGTGCAGTGATTCATTTTGTCACCATCTGAGTGTCTGTAGGCACTGTAAGGACCTTTGATTTTATACTCTGAAAGTAATGTGTGACCAAGTTCAATTATGGATATGTGGTAGTTATCATATTTAGATCTGCCAGTTTCAGAATGAGAATGAATGAACTAATAACAGAATGAAATCTGTTTTGCAAATGCAAATTATGGGGATAAAGTCACCCACAATTTTCTAGTAACTCCCACCTTCATTTAAATTATTACAGATGGATTTTCCTTATTTGAAACTTAAGAACTGATATTGTGGATGACTACTAAAAATAAATAAATATATGCATATATACACAATCCCTTTCTATCTAGTGTATGCAAACACTTGAATTTCTTATATAGGCCAGAAGAGGGCAGAAGATGCTGTACATAAGACCATATTTGCATAAACAGTTCATTTAAGTAGAATCCAAACCCTGTTTCGAAGAAAAGGAAGACGTTTTTAATATAACGTGTTGTGAGAGAGCACAGCTTGGTCAGAATAGAGCACACTTTACAGTGGGATGACTATTTTCACCCCAACCTCAGTCAACCCTGCGAGTTCCTTTCCCCCCACCCCCAAACCTAGCAATTTAATGAAAACACTAACAACTAACATTTGCTCAGTCATTAAGTCTACTACTTTATATTAATTGTCCTGTCTAAATCTACACAGATGAGTTTAATTATTGCTTTCATTTTATATATGAAAAATCTGGAGCTCGGAGCATCTAAGTCCCTGCAGTAGCATTACATCACCAGTGCCGTCAGGTAAATTTCAACTTATTCCTACCCCATCTATGTCAGAGTAGAAAGATGTTTCATCGCGGCCTCAGTGACTTAGCTTACAGAAATCTATTACCAGGGTTTTCTTCCACTATGCCTACGGATGGACTCAAAGCTCCAACTTTCCAATTAACAGTTGACTATGCTATTTGCACCACACAGGGTTCCACTCCACCCACTCCCTCCTAGTGCATTCAGACGCATAGCATCCTACAGGGAAAAGTCAAACTACTCCTTAAGGTACTGGAAGCGATGAATCTTTACCAAAAGGGGGGAGACGTCAGAGAGTGTAAGATATGATAAAATAAGATTGACTTCTAAATTATCGAGGCTTCATGGAGGAGGAGGGAGTGGGGAGGCGGGCGGGGGGGGAAATGAGGAGTGCATACCAGAGGCTTGGTAGAAAGCAAATGTTTTGAGAATAATGAGGGAAACAAATATGTAAATGTGATTGACACAATGGGTGTATGTGTGGATTGTGATAAGAGTTGTATGAGCCCCTAATAAAATGATTTAACTTTAAAAAAGAGAGAGAGAGAGAATCTCATCTCCCTCCAGAGGGTGCATTTGAACCATTAAGCTCGTTAGCAGCCTAACTTAACCTACCAACAGAAATCCATCCAAAGAGGGTTGACAACAAAAACTCATTTCCATCGAGTTGATTCCATCTCAGAGCAACCCCAGAGAACCAAGTAGAACTGTCCTGCGGATTTTCAATACTGTGACCTTTATTGGAGTAGAAAGCTTAAAACCTTCTCTCACAGAGCAGCGGGAATCTAGAGCTTCGGATCTTGCGTCTAGCAGCCCACTATACCACCAGTTATTGAGCTATAAATCAAGGCAATTGATTTCTAAATCCAAGCAGTCTGACTCCAAAGCCTATACCTTCACTACAAACACATCTTACAGCACGTCTATGGCCATACCATCGTCCAATGCTAGCAGGTAACATGGCATAGTTTTTAGAACACTCTGTGGTATTGTGTTTGCTAATTTGGTTCAAAAATAAAATAAAAGCACAAGATCAAGTCAACACCAGACACGGAGCGAGTTGTGAGGGATCGTGGAGTATGCCTGGTTTGCAGGAGACTTTCTGTGCTTTCTGGTGGCCTGCCCTACAGCACGTCCCTGTGCACGGACATTCTAGTCTCAGCCGCCACCCACTGGGACTCCCCTCCCAGCTCACGCCCATTCCCTCCCAAGAGAACAACTCACAGTGAACTGCCATTCTCAGCTTTGTGCCACTCATATCGTGTACATTTGCATTTGAACAAAGACAGATCCCTTCTCAGTGAAGGGAAAACAAAGTTACCTGATAGAATTGAAATCGCCAGGCGGAAAAGTGAGGGTGGGATGGAAAACTGAGGAGTTTCTCGGTATGTATGGCTAATCCTCTGACCAGGGTAATGCTGGTACTCTTTAAACGACGAATCCAGGTGTATAAGGAGTCAGAGTGGCACTATGGTTAGAGTTGGGTGCTAATGTCAAAGTCAGAGGTTCAAACCTACCAACCTCTCCTAGAAAGACAGATAAAGCTGTACTGCTCTGGGAAATGCCACGTAGGTTCATGATAAATTAGGCTAGACAGGATGGTAGTGCACTTACCTATTTATTTGTTCGTGGTTTTTGTTGTTATCCAAATATCTAGATTGGAGTTTTATTCTTATGATCTGAGAAAAGAGACTAAGATCTTTGCTAGAGAATCTGAGTATTATATGTAGGGTAGGAGTCATCTATTTAATATCAGGTCCCTTTTAAAAGATACATCTTGGACCGGACCAGTAGGAACTGCTGATCTGATTCTAACAGTGACTGGAAACTAAATTTCATGACACTCTGTCAGATTGGATTTTGTGATAGTGTTCTATACCTACGAGCTACCCAGTCATGTTTATTCAATATCCTGAGATTCTGGGCATCAACGTGATTGAACATAGACTCTGCGCAGTAGGCCTTATGCAATGACTTTGGGGCAATTGATAAAGCAGTGAGGGTACCCTTAAATCAAGGCCTACAATGAGAGAGAGAGATACAGGAAGATAAATAGATGATAGAGAGATAGATAGATAATAAATGATAAAATAGACAGAGATGATAGATAGTTAGATAGATAGATAGTAGATAGATAAAAATCCTTGTGTAGTTTTGTGTAGTACTATAGTCATAAGTACTGAAATCCAAAGGTTTTTTAAAGTGGGTATTTTTCATTTTGTAAATCATGCCTTGTAAATATATCACACTAGCTCTTCTCTGTCACGGAACATTGTTGTTTACATAATAAAAGGGAAAAGATGGAAAGAAAAAATGCTGGAAGGAGAGAGAGCTGAAAGACTGAAGGAAAATGAGAGAAAAAAAGAATGAAGAAGACAGAGAGAATGAAGAAGAGAGAAGAAGAGAGTGGAGATTGAGCACTTCAGAATCATGATGTAGGACAACCTAGACAGAAAGTCGTGTTCACGCACATGAGCTTCCTCATCTCTAAAATGGGGATTGCAATGTACCTACCCTACAGAACTGCTTGAGAAATTACATGAAAAAAGGTATGCAAAAAACTTAGAACAACCCCTGGTGCACAGTAAGCACTTGATGAATGATGGTGATTATTATTATTATTAGCTTACAGCTTCCATAACCGTTAATAATAGTCAAAATGCTGTAGAAATCTATTTCCTCTTGCACCACAAAAGAAAAACGGAGTGATTTTGCTGAACTGTAAGTGCACCAAATTAAATGCATAGGCATATGAATTAGCATACGCAATATCTCTACAAAATGGGCACTCAATGGCTCTCAGCACATAATCCTTACCATCAAAGGAATGAGCTACTAAAATCAGCACATTAGTCAGCTACCAGGGACAAGCGATGTTAATATCTACAGCAAGCTACAGATTATCCAACAACCACAACACATGCTTTATAAACGGAAAAGAACAGAGTAAAGAAAATCAGACTTTCATCATGCAAAGTGCAAAATATCCGCTTCCAGGGAAGAGTCAGGACAAGGCTGAACTCAGAGAGGTCTTGGAGGTGGACAAGAGAGAAGCCTTATCTTTTCCCCACCTGTAATTGCAAGTAAACTGACACATTAAACTTTGCTTTCTTAAAGAACTACATAATGACTTTTAATATATGGCCTTTAAAGAAATACCTCACATGTATCTCATTTAGAATCTAGACATGAACAGAACACTTTTTTGGGGGGGACCAAACAAATCCTTGGGAGAGTGAAGAACAATGAGTGCTTTTGAATCACAATGTGGGTGAAGAATACTGAAGGGTACAGATTATAAAAAGAATGCACAAAATATTTTGGAAAGACTTACAGCCAAAATGTTCTTTAGAATTGTGTGATCCAAGGATTATATATAATAAAACCCAAATCTGAAGGAGGGAATGGGATCGGAGTTTAAATTGATACCTACTTGAAAAAGGCTACTGATGACAATGGATGTCCAAAACCATTTGTAGGGGTCCCCCATAGGTTAACCCTTCCTTGAGTCCCCTCAGAACATAGTTCAGGGATGGGAATGTAAAGTCAGTTACGGGAGATGCAGTTAGGTAGAAATGTAGTATGTTATCATTTGATCATCCTTTTGACCCATTTTAAAATTGTTTTAGTTGTAAATATTTTCTGCTTTCTTTTTTGATTGTGATTTCTCAATGTTTTATTTAGTAATTGTTGTTCGGTTTCATTTCTTATTTATCTGGTTTGTTTTTCAGCTTCCTGTGCTTTTCTGTACGTTAAATTGAGGATAGGTAGAGCTATAGAAACAGTATTTGGGTTAATAATTGCCTAGAGGTCTGGCAGGGGAGGATGGGGAGCAATGGGTACCTGACACCAATGAAGACAAGAAGAACATGTTCTGAAGGGATGATTGGGCCGCTCTGCTTCATATGATGGAATGATTAACCTGTAGGCTATGTGCACTACATGCTAATAAAATCATTTCAAAAATAAATGAGGCTCACAGGACTTTGTCTCTGTTACTTTGCACATGTTATCGTGAGGGACAAAATCTTGAAGAAGGGCATCATGTTTGGTGAAGTCCAGATCCATCTAAAAGAGGAAAAATCCCAGTAAGATGGGTTGACATAGTGCCTGGAACCACAGGCTCACGCAACAATTGTGAAGATGAGGAAAGGTCAGGCAGCGTGCTAGTCCACTGTGCACATCAGATCACTCTGAGCTGGAAGCATCTCCTTGGGATTTAAACACAAGACAACCACCTGAGTCTCACTGCGCCCCTTCTCCTTAATCGGGACAAGGGACTCATTGGGAAATTTGATCATTTGAAGCAGGAGAAAAACACTTAGTGATCCTATTTTACAGTGTTTTTCAAAGATAGGAAAATTAGTGATTAAATGATCTACCCACGATTATACTTCTAGACACAATTAGAAATGGAATTAGAAATGAAATCTACAGTCAATCATTATGCTCTGTTAATTCCAGCCTCATTTTTAAAAATTATCAACAGTTTTATTTTGACATAATCCAAATATCATGCAATTCAGTAGCTCAATCATATCTGGAAGAGTTGTGCAATCAGTTACACAATCAATTTTAGAATAGCTTTTTTCTTGTACACCTTGTTATCGGTTAGCTGCATTTTCAGTCATTGTCAGTTCTATTCACACTGTCAGTCACTTGTCTTCATTTTTTCTTACATTTATTGCAGGAGCCCAGGTGGCATAGTGGTTATAAGCACAGCTGGATCCAAAAGGTCAAGGTGCCAGCTGCTCCATGGCAGAAAGGCATGGCTTTCTATGCCCGTAAATATTGACAGCAGCCATTCCGCCCTGTCCCATAGGGACATTATGACTCGACATCAATTTGAAGGCAGTGAATTCCATTCAATGTGGCAGCAGATTCTACCTTTACCTCCCTGCAAGTGATTGCTCCATTCTCTGTTTTCTAGCCATAATTCCAAGTACTTTTCCTCAGATATCAAGCTTTGAGATTCCCACTGGTGGAAATATTTGAATGCCTCCCCAGAGTACTCGGTGTATAGTCAATATTATTTCAAACAGCATTTAAGGCCCTACCTATCGAGGGATCCTGCTCACTTCTTCTCCGTCAGCAATGTCCAGCCCTCGGGCCACCGGATTTACTGATCTTAGTAGAGTTCTTCCAGGAACCTCACCTCTTGCTCTTTTGCTTTTTTTTTTTTTAATCAGATATTTGAGGTCAAAACAGTCACCATTCTCAACTGCTCACTAAAAGATTAGAGTTTCAGGTTCACCCAGGGGTATCTCAAAAGAAATGATTGACAGCCTACTTCTGAAAAATCAGCCACTGAAAACCCTACAGTTCTCCACCAGCACACAGGGAGTTGTTGGTCTCAATTGGAATGGACTCAACAGCAGCCTTGTTTCTCCTCATTTTTTGTCTGGGTACCCTAACCTCCTTTAGCTTCCGTTTTGTATCAGAACTTTTAAGCTCTGGCATCCCTTCCTTCTCACTTTATGGCTGGCTTAGGGGTTCTCTTTGTGCTCTTTTGCATTTCTTTGACAGCATTTTTTATATCCAAAGATAATAACCTCTTTATTTTCCCTCTAGACTGACAGCTCCTTGTGGATATAAATCAGCTCTTAGTCACCATGGGTTCTCCAAGCCATAGAACAAAGCTAACCACAGCGAAGAAGTTCAACAGCTAGTTTCAGTAGACTGCCTGGCTACCAATTCCCAGACGTGTGGTATTTCTAGTATTCCAGCATATCTCACTAGCACTTAATTATCTGTGATTTGCCTCACATGGATTAGTCACAACTCATCAATTACATGATAAGCAACTTGAGGGCAGAGATAGTGCTTTACTCATTTTCCTTATCTCTTTTAAAGCCCTGGATATACAAGGCAGCCGGTTATTGCTAATGGAAGTTCCCAAAATATTTTCAGCCAAGAAACACATTTTTTTATATAAAATCTTAGGTGGAAAAAAATAGAAAAAGAAAAAGAGAGAGAGTTGCTCTGCTTTATCTAGGGACTGAGGCTGACTGACCACCCTCACCTCCAGAGGTCCAGAGGCCCCCATCCCTAATGTTATTTTTTTTTCCAAAACAGGGGCCACAATTCATTAGTTGAGAGTGATATGCATGCATAGAGTCGCATTCTATATCCGTATGCAATGAAAATGACATACTGAAATGAGAAAATATTGGTTTTCATGATATGTAGTAAGACAAAATATCTACAGAAAGATCTGATAAGTGATACTAGTCTGCTTTATCATATACTAATGCTTAAACAAAACTTTTTAAAAATTTAGATTGGGTAAAATTTATCAGGTAGATAAGCATTCAGCAGTTCATACACATTGTTTTTTGTCTCATAGATCAAAATCCCACTTCCTCCTTGTGGCTTCTGTTTCCATTCTTCTTTTCTAAAACTCCTGAACTTTGCCCTTGGGCCAATACTGCCCTTTTGATCCCAGAAGGTTGATCCTACTACATTATGGATTACACTTTGCAGAGTGGGAATTCCAGGAAACTTAGCTGAACTCATGGAAAACCTGTGCACAGACCAAGAGCCAGGCAATCAGAAAGAACGAGAGAATATTGCGTGGTTTAAAATGAGGCAACTGTGCAACAGATTTGTATCCTTTCATCATACTGATTTCATCTGTATGCTAAGCTAATGATCAGAGACGATTGGATATATGAAGAAGAATGTGGCATTCATATTAGAGGATGGCTCATTAACAACCTGCAATACGGAAATGGTACACCTTGCTTTCTGAAAGCCCAGAGGGCATGAAGCACTTGCTGATGAACATCAGAGACTGCAGCCTGTGTTATGGATGGCAGATCAATGTAAAGAAACAGACAAATCCTCCTAACTGGACCAATAGATCATGAAGGAAGGAAGTTTGAAGCGGTCAAGGATTTCGTGTCACTTTGAAAGCAATCAAACCATGTGCTACATTAGGGGGAAATATGTGGAACAAGATCTATTTAAAGTGCTGAATAGCAAAACTTTGAGCATGAAGGTCCGCCTGACCCAAGCCGTGGTGTTGTCGATGATTGTATACATATGTGAATGTTGAAGAATGAAGAAGGAAAGCAAAGAATTGATGAATTTTCATTACAGTGTGGGGAAAGACTGGTGAAAGCCACATGAGCTGCCAGAAGAGCAAATAAACCTGTCTTGGACGAAGTGCAGCCAGAACGCTCCTTAGAGCAAGAATGGTGTCACTACATCAAAGGACCATTGGACCTGATATGAGAGACTTCAAAATCAAACAAATAAATTCACTCCATTGATCCAGTACTGATTCACTGTAATCCTATCAGACAGGACAGAACTTCCCCTCAGAGTTTCCAAGACTGTAATTCTTCACAGGAATAGAGCTGCTGGGGGGTTAGAACCACAAACCACTGACTTTGTAACCACATTGCCACTCGGACTCCCATATGAGAAACTCATCCCTGGAAAAAGACCTCATAGTGGGGAATAATCTTAAAAGCAATCTCACTACCATCGAGTTCCTTTCAACTCATAGCGAAGCTATAGGACCAGAACTGAACTGCCCCTATGTGTTTCTGAGACGATGCATCTTGAAAGAGAAAGAAAACCTCGCCTGTTTCTGTGGCACAGCTGGTGAATTTGAACTTCACTGCTCAACAAGTAGCCTATTAATGACACCAGGGCTCCTTCATACTCTAGAGATGGGGAGTGGCCAGGGTGGGGGCAGTGGAGGGGGATATGACCCCCGGACTTCAACCGTCAGCTCACATAACTATTGTCAGGATGAGACAGTGTGTCCTTCTGTTGTGTGTAGGGTCACTCGGAGTCAGAGCCAACTCTGCAACTACAGCCTCCTCACATGGGCCCTACCGGTCAGGATAGGCCTGCTTCCTAGGTTTGCCAAGACTGTAAACTGCTGACCTCGTGGTTAGTAGCTGAATGGTAACCCTAAGCTATCGGTGCTCCGGATTATTTTAGTAGAAATTCAATTAGTATTTTTCATAGAGGAGAGCTGATAGATATGCGTCCATCTTTTGTTCCATTGTAAGCACAGCACTGGCATCCTCTCCCCTTTCAAGTTTACCACTGGACCCTCTTTGCTCACAGCAAAGCAAGGCCACAAATGAGACCCTTTAGATAGAACCAGCATTTCTCTAAGCGTGTTTGTATAGGTGGAAGTTGTCCTTGCAAAGCCTGGTCTTCATCTCTTCAGCCTAATGCTTAATCCTCAATTGGTGCCCAGGTCTCAGAAGAGGAGATTCTTAGATGGATTTAGCTCTAACCTAGTTTTGAGGTCACTGATTTCTCTGAAAAATTTAACGGCACTTTCAGTAGAAATGATAGCAAATCACTGTGGGAGCAGCTTTAATTACTGGGACAAACATGGTGCTTAGGTACACATGCTTTCCTCAATCACCAGCAAAACCTTGTGCCAACATGAATTTATTGCCTGCCCCGCCCCTCCCAAAGTTAATTTATAAGCTTGCTCCTTGAGGAATGATGTAAAAGATATTTCCATTAAAGATCCATCGATAGTCTTCATTGGCACCTACTCAAATGTTGCCGAAGTGGTTCTATTGAAAACATTCAAGTAGGCGGTATCCCATTGTCGTGTCTTCGTAAGCATATGTAAGAGAAAACAGCCTAGGTCTATGTTCACTTGTGTATGTAAGATGAATCTGTTGCTTCATATTTTGTTTGAATCTTTGGTGTCTGAATCGGCTAGTCTCACACAGAGTATTCTTGTCTGACTGTTTGTACAGAGTGCATCCAGTCATAAGGCGGAAAAGGTGCCCTGGCGGTACCGTGGATCAGGCAGGGGATGGCTTCAGGAGGTTGTGATGAGATGGTTTCAACTCTGTGG
The DNA here is from genome assembly GCF_050624435.1 of Tenrec ecaudatus. Classification (NCBI taxonomy): domain Eukaryota; kingdom Metazoa; phylum Chordata; class Mammalia; order Afrosoricida; family Tenrecidae; genus Tenrec; species Tenrec ecaudatus. Next base: position 29,174,037 of record NC_134533.1, on the reverse strand, counting down.
CATTGGGATTAGGTTTTGTGTTCAGTTGACAACACTGCTAGAAAAAATAAACCTGCAAACATTGAGGAAGAACAACCGTAATATTTAGGATCCTGTTGACTAAGGGAGTGAATCACTCTTGAGCACATAGGCTAATCTTTGCATTTAAGAGTTGTGGACACCAACCTGTGTGATTGCATGGTCCCAAAGGGATCAGTTATCAGGCATCAAAGAACAAAAAATCATATAATTGGCTGCACACCTCCATGATACGATCGCTGAAGACAAACGGGTGCATAAGCAAATGTGGCGAAGAAAGCTGATGGTGCCCGGCTATCGAAAGAGATAGTGTCTGGGGTCTTAAAGGCTTGAAGGTGAACAAGCAGCCATCTAGCTCAGAAGCAATAAAGCCCACATGGAAGAAGTACACCAGCCAGTGAAATCACGAGGTGCCAAAGGGACCAGGTATAAGGCATCATGCAAAAAAAAAGAATATATATATATATATGTGTGTGTGTGTGGTGTGTGTGTGTGTGTATACCATAGTGAATGAAGGGGGAAGTGCAGAGTGGAGACCCGAGGCCCAAGTGTAGACCACTGGAGATCCCCTCACAGAGGGGTTTAGGAGAGAAGACGGGTCAGTCAGGGTGCGATGTAGTACCGACAAAGAACACAACTTTCCCCCAGATCCTGGATGCTTCCTCCCCGCAACTACCATGATCCGAATTCTATCTTGCAGGACTGGATAGGGCAGAGATTGTACACTGGTGCATATGGGAGCCGGAGGCACAGGCAATCCAGGGTGGATGATACCCTCAGGACCAGAGGTCTGAGGGGCGAGGCTGGGAGAGTGGAGGGTGAGTGGGTTGGAAAGGGGGAACTGATTACAAGGATCCACATGTGACCCCCTCCCTGGGAGATGGACGGCACAGAAGGAAGGGAAGGGAGACTCCGGACAGGGCAAGATATGACAAAATAACAATCTGTGGATTATCAAGGGCTCATGAGGGAGGGGGGAGCAGGGAGGGAGGGGGAAAAAAAGAGGACCTGATGCAGAGGGCTTAAGTGGAGAGCAAATGCTTTGAGAGTGATTAGGGTAAAGAATGTACGGATGTGCTTTATACAATTGATGTATGAATATGTGTGGATTGAGATAAGAGTTGTATGAGCCCCTAATAAAATGTCAAAAAAAAGAAAGAAAATGATTAGGGCAAAGAATGTACAGATATTCTTTATACAACTGATGTATGTATATGCATGGATTATGATAAGATTTGCATGAGCCCCTAATAAAATGTTTAAAAAAAAAGACTTGTGGACACAGTGTACTTTTCACAATGGGAGAGAAAGAAGGCACTCCCATTTCCCTTCTGTGGTGGTTTCCCCTCCATATTGCAAACTCTGTTTTCTATTGGTTGATGCAGCCCTTTCTAACAATTGACTTCAAGAACTTGGTTTAATGAAACACTCTAATCTCCTTCCAAAGGAAGTGGAGAAAAGAAAGCAAAGTTTATTTGATCTTCAACTATCACACTAATAGATGCTTTGTCCCTTAGCGACTTCACAATATATCCATTGCTATACAAACCATTTATGAAATGATAAATCCTGGCTAAGAGAATTCCAGCAAGCTTTCAGGTTTCTGTGACTATTACGTGGCGTATTTGAAATAGAAAACCATTTTGCTACTAAATACAGCCAAGGAGCTTTGGCTCCATGCGTGGGTGTAGAACATCTTGAAACATAAGTGAAAGTGAAGGTGCTGCTAGGCAAACATTGGTGTTGTTTTCTGCCAAATTCCTATAGGACCAAATACATTATTTGATAGAATCTAGTACAACATGAAAGTATAGGTCCTCCATTAAAAAAAGGCAAACTACTAAAAATGTTTAAGTGGTAATGGCAGAGAATAAAATAAAGCTAGGAAAACCATCCCTGACTGAGGAAACAGAAGGGTGGGGAAATTAAACTTTATTATGAATCATCAACTTTTGCTGTGCCAAAAACACCCTCAAAGTTTCAGCGGCTTAAAGCCAGTTGTTCAGCACACATTAGTGAGTGAGTCAGCTGTGGTTTGGCTGAGCCGGGTTCCACTCTTCTATCTATAGCTTCCATTCTGGAAACAAGTTCTAAAGAGCCACAAGAACCTGTGGCATAGTCTTCTACGATGAATGGCAACGATGCCAGCCAAATCATACAGGCATTTAAGGCTTCTACTGAATCATATCTGTTCACACTTCTTGGACCTAATACAAATCACGTGACAAAGGTGAATATCAGTGTCAGGAAGATGAGGCTACTCCTTTTATGGAAACAGGGAGGGAGATTATTTGGTATACCATCACATAATCTGCTATAGTTAAGAGACTACTCCACCAAAAAATTAATTACTAAATAATTGAAGGCAAAATTTAGGGGGGAAAATTGGTCCTATGCTTGAGATTCAACGATTGCCCCAAGTGCTAAAGACATTAAACTGGTTTAAGAACATTTAAACTGTATTAGAGCGTAACTTCTTAGCCCCCAAGTTTGCAAAGGACTATAGATGGCAGTGACACCCCATAGTCCATTTGCTGAGACCCCAGGTAGATTAAGCCTCCATTGAAGGCTTTCTGACCATTAACCAAGGACATAGCTAATCTTGCCTTTAGGTAGAGTGACTTGGAAAGTAGATTACCTCCACTCCTCTCTGGACAGCACAGGTGGAGGCAGTGTGTGTCCTTGTCTGGTGTGTCCTTGGTGGCGTTCACCATACTAGGAACGGTATGGGGAGGTAGTAGTCATGAGTCATGCCCAATCAGTAGTGCCTTAACTGCCTTGGTTGGAAGGCTCTGGAACTATCTTGTAAGATCTTCTATCTAACATGATATATGTGTCTCAATCATCATCTTGTTCTTGCACCTATAATCCCACCTGGAACTGTGATGTATGGATCTACCACCCATCATGAATTTGTGACAGTCCCTTTGTACCACGCTTTCTTTCACTAGCTTTCCAATGGCTTCTGTGGAAGCCATTTTGATCTCATGCTAATGGCCCCCACATCAAGATGATGCATCTGTGTCTTTGTGTTGTCTCATAAGACAAGAAGTGTTTTCTTTAAATTGCATCTGAGATAGGGGGCTGTTTGATACCCTAAAACAAAACCACAGGGAATTTAAGTAGAAAATAATTCCTTGGTGGTGCAGATAGTTAAGTGTTGGCTACTAATCTAAGGTCAATGGTTCAAACCCAAACAATATTTTATAAAAATGTTAACTCTTGGTCCAGTTGTAAGGATTGTTGTCTTCTTAACAGTGAGATGGAGTCCCTACTGAAGGCTAGAGTCCTTGATCTTCATCAGCAAGTGCTTCAAGTCCTCTTCGCTTTCGGCAAGCAAAGTGTGTCACCTACGTGTTACAGGTTTTTCATTAGCTGTCTTCCAATCCTGAGACCATATTCTTCTTCATAGAATCCAACTTCTCTGGTTATTTGATCAGCGTGTAGGTGTAGGAAGAGATTACAACCCTAAAACACCCCACCCTTCTAAACTTTAAATCATGCAGTTCTCCCTTGTTCTGTTCAAATAACTGCCTCTTGGTCCAGAATGGCAACTAGTCATGAGAAATAAGAAAATCATTCTGCCATATTTACCTTCTTTTCTTTATTTTTGGTTTTTAATAGTAGGGAGAAGCCAGGGATGGTTGGAATAAAAGCAGAATGTAGGATGTGCATGGTCCTTCTCTATTCCTACCTCAAGAAAGAGACTCAAGTCTAACAGGTACTTAGGAAACAGGAGAGATTTAGGTTGCATAACTAGAGGAACCACTTCAGGAGGACTTAATCTATGATCTAAATCAGCCGTGTCAAACTCAATTAAAACACAGGCCATTTAGTGGGCAAGATTCACGCAGACCACATCACATTTACAATTTTTGTTAAATGTATATCTTGAATTAAGGATTCAAGAATATGGATAGGATAATTAAAACACTATATAATTGCTTTTATTTAATCATTCACTTTATTTAATGTATTTATAAAACTAAAATTAGTCTTTTTTTACCTGAAACTTGCCAGTGCTTTCCTCCTGCTAGTTTTCAACTACCTCTTATGTCGTGACTAGAAAATATAACAAAGTAACTAATAAAAAACACAAAACGTTGGACAGATGACAAACAATGTGCAATTGTAATGGCTTCCCTCTAAAAATGGTAACAAGTGCTGGTGCCAGGTATGAGTCATAACAGCACAACCTGGGGTGCTCTTTTTAACCTTTTCGCTATTGGGATCTGTTTACATTACGTGACACTGAGAGTGGCAGACATATTGCTTCCAAACGGTGTCAGAATTGAGTCAGCACGGTTATACTCGTCCACAGTCCCCTGGGAAAGGCCCTGGGCCATGTGTGTACTCGTCTTCAGTAGTTAAAGGGTTAGCAAGGAAATTGTGTATACAGTATTGCCTCAATCTCCACTAAGTGCTATTTTCTTCATAAAAATTGTTTCTATTTTCATTTTATTTCAGAGCATCATGGGCCACAAAATATTACCTCAGGGGCCACATGTGGCCCATGGGCTGCCAGTTTGACACCCTGATCTAAATAAATCAGCTCGATGTCAGTGAGTTGAGTGAGCAATCAGCTGCAATACTTGAAATGAGACTTTCTTACCAAGAGCGCTTGTGTCAAGCCATTTACACTGCTGTATTTGTTATGCAGAGTTGAATTAAACCCCTCTACCTGACACCACACCACCGGTTAATCATTCTTTCTTTAGCGCACAGCCACCAGAAACAGTAAAGCAACAAATAAACTTATTTTATTTGGACTTCCCATAGAAGGCCTTTCCCCAGGATCTTCTCAAACAAGATTGGGAGTCATTTCTAAGAGTCTGCTGTGTGATAATATCATGAAACAATTCATTAAAAAACCAGTGGCTCACACTAACAAGCATTTAATATTCTCTATCAAAATACAATGAGTCGGTTGTAGTGGCTTTGCTTCAGGCTTCAACTGAAATTTTGCTGAAAACAGTTTCATTATCTAACGTAGAAAATACAGTCGTTTACTTGCTAAATAATAGAAACTCTGCTTCTGGGTACATAACCAGAGAGAAACGGTTTAAATTATTTGTCATAAAAGAATTACATGGTTTGGGAGCTAAATGGGAAAACTAGCATTTTTTAATGTCATCTATCTGTAAAGTAAGACAAATTATATGTGGTTAAGATAAGTAATAGCTTCCACATTACAAGTTGAGTAAGACAATGATAAGCCATGACAAGTAAAGCATCCATTATCTCATTCAATTATTGGTTTTATCCTTAAATATCATAAATATACTTCGACCATTGTATAATGAGATGAGGTTTTGTTTTGTTGTTGTGAGGTGGCATTTGGTCCGTTCAGATTCATAGTAACTCTGCATACAACAGAACAGAACATCACGCAGTCCAGTGTCAACTTCACAAGCATTCTTGTGTTTGAGCCCATGGTTGTAGCCACTGTGTGAACTCATCTTATGAAGGGTCTGCCTCTTCTTTGCTACCTTTCTACTTTACCAAGCCTGAGATACTGTAGAATGAGTCATGGGTAGTGATGTTGGATGGGAGAGTAATAGATGCTGAAAATATCACTTAAATATAAGCTATCATTCTGAATAGTGGCCATACATCGAGACAATAGGTATTGACAAATGGAATGAGATACACCAGAATCTAAATAAGGGTTCAAGAACTTTCTGCATTTGCAAATTGTAGAAACATTTAAAACATGTTAAGTTTCACTGTATCCTTAAAAATTGGGAGGAAGAAGAATGGTATTAACATCTTTCCCACTCTATTAGAAATCATTGAAATAGAAAGAAGTTGGAAGCTATAGGCAAAAATATACTTTCGTACTGATTCAGCTGACTGGAAGAATCAGTTTAAATAAAAAGTACTAATGACTTGTTAACATCGCACCACTGAACGAGACAGATTTTTCTGGTCATGATTGAACAATTGAACAAATCACCAGTCACAGTAAGTCCATTTCAATTCATGGCGACCGCATGAGTGTTGGAGGATACCTGTATTCTATAGGGTTTCAATGTCTGATGTTTTTCAGAGGGAGATCCACAAGCCTTTCTTTGAACATATATTGTCCAGCAACCTTCAGTTCAAACCTCTGGTTAGCAGCAAAACTCATTAATCGCTTGAATGCTAGAGTGTTCCTTTCCAAATAAAACAAATTCTCTTGAGACTCATGCGGTTGTTGCTATTGTTAGGTGCCAGTGAGTGGGCTCCAACCCCTAGCAATGCTTTGCCCAATACTGCATGATCCTGCACCAGTCTCAAAACTCTGCCTATTCCTGAGCCTGTTGATGCCGAAACTATGTCAATCCATCTTGTCAAGAGTTTTTCTCTATTTTGCTGTCCCTCCATTTTACAAAACATGATGTCCTTCTCCAAGGACTGGCCTCTCTTGACAATATGTCCAAAGTAAGACAACATCTTGCTATCCTTGCCTTGAAGGAGCACACTGGCCTTATTTCTTCCAAGACGAATCGGTTTGTTCCTTTAGCAGGCCATGGTACTTTCAATATTCTTCTCCAGCACCAAAAGTCAAAGGAATCTATTCTCCTACAGTCTTCCATATTCAATGTCAAATTTCCACATGCACACAATGACGATGCAATGGGGAATACCATGGCTTGGGTCAGGTGCACCTTAGTCCTCAAAGTAACATCCTTGCTCTTCAATACTCTAGAGAGGTCTTGTGGAGCAGATTAACCCAACTCAATATCTTTTGATCTCCTGACTGCTGCTTCTATGTGGGTCCAAGTAAGACAAAATCCTTGACAACTTCAACCATTTCTCCATTTATCATGATGTTACCTACTGGTCCAGCTATGGGGATTTTATTCTTCCTTACATTGAGTTTTAATCATACTGAAGGCTACAATCCTAGATTTTCTTAAGCTAATGCTTAAATTCCTCCTCACTTTCATCAAGCAACATTATGATAAATGGAGAAAAGGTTAAAGTTATCAAGGATTCTGTCTTACTCAGATCCACAAGCAATATCCATGAAAGCAGCAGTCAACAGATAAAAATATGGGTTGCATTGGGTAAATACGCAGCACAAGACCTCTTTAGCTTATTGAAAAGCAAAGATGTCAAAGTATAAATGTGTAGTATAGGATTTCAATGTCAGATTTTTCAGAGATTCACAAATCTTTCTTTGAATGTATACGTTCCAGTAACTTTAAGTTCAGACCTATGATTAGCAGCAAAGCACATTTCTTCTTTCCAAGTAAAACAAATTCCGTTCCAACTCGGGTTTTTGTTGCTGTTGTGAAGTGTCAATGAACAAATTTTGCAGCTTGCTCTTGAAAACCAGGGGTAACTAAAGCAAAGGGCAGGGATGATGAAGTAACTGAGCTGAACAGATATTTAAAGGCAGATGCAAGAAACGTGTAATCAAATGTGAAAACATTTAGAGTGAGAAAAATAAAAGGGAAGGACATGCTCAGCATTTTTCAAACTGAAAGAATTTAAGGGAAGATTTGAGACTCGGGTTTAAATCTGAGCCTCAGGTTTAAATCTGAAAGGATTCTATGGGCTGTCTCTGGATCGATGTACAGATTCTACAGCTGTTCTGATAGACTAAGGAAACACCCCATGATTTAAAATCAGGACAGATTTGGGTCACAGCTGTATCCTCTCACCACATTTATTCACTCTAGCTGCTGAACAAACAATTCAAGAAGCTAGATTACATACGTAGAGCATTGTCTCAAGATTGAAAGACTTGGCAACAATCTGTGATATGCAAAGGACCCAACCATGCCCAATGAAGCTAAGAGAAGTCAAAGCATTTGTCAATGAAGATTTAAGAGTACAGCAACCAGTACAGTTAATTTCTTAACATAATAAAATAAAATCACCAATCAACGACATCATGAAAGATGGGACAAAGATTGAACTTGTCGAAGATTGAATTTTACTTGGTGATAGTCAAGTCCTCTGGGTCTACGGTCAACACCATGAAAAATATCAGTCTGGAAATCAAACAATATATTGCATTGGGCAAAACTGTCACTAAAGATATCTTCAAAATGTTAGAAATAAATATTTCACTTTAAGGAAGAAGGAGCTCTTGATCTAATCACCTCGTATGCATGGGAAAGCTAGCAAATGAATAAGGAAGATCAGAGAAGAATTCGTGTATTTCAATTACCGTGCTGGTAAAGAATATTGTATAAATACTTGATTGGCTCAACAAGCAAAGATGTTTTGGAAGAAATGTGTCCAGGAATCTTTTTAAAAGCAAGAATGGCAAGACTTTGCCACATACACTTTAAACAGACTGTTAGGAGGGACCAATTTTAGCAAGATATCATGCTTAGTAAAATAGATGGTCAGTACCAAAAAGAAGACAGCCCTGATTGACACTGTGACTGCAAGGATGGATTTGCCTTAGTTGTATGCTGGTGTTCTAACAGAAATTACATGAGTTGATTGTTTTAGCTAACGGAAATGCACTCTTTTACAGTCCAGGAGAGTAATCAGAATTTCTGGTGAATTTAAGGTAAGGTTTTCTCTGTGTTTCTTTCTAAAGTTTTGCTTTCTGCTTTTGGGGTAAGTTCTTTGTCTTTTCTCAGCATCTGTGGTATTAGTGTTCCTTAGAGAGTTAAGTGGCATAAAACTTTGGTACAAATAGTCCCTGATAGTGGCTTTTCTTTTTTGGTGATAGTTGATTCCTCTGATATCTGCTCACTTGTTCAATCTCCTTTTATCTCAAAAGTGATTGACTCAAGATAAAACCTAATTGTAGATTGCATCCTCTCTCATTAACACAAACTCGCTTCATTAATATTACCAGGTTATTTATTATGATATAAAAGTGTGGTGGTTACATAATCTATTGTCAACTTGAGACTTAAGGGTGAAGGGGGGGAATTTAGCCTGTCAGTCAGGTCACAGCTCGATGACTCATTTTTGAGCCACTAAAGAGCTAAATAGCTCACTGGAGGCCAGATATACTCACCCCCTGTGAAACATTCCTGTTGACAACCCATATGGAACTACACTGATAGAGCTAGATCCCTGGAGCTGGAAGACCCATATGGAGACCCACCCCAGTGCTGAGATGAGTCCACTGGATCCACAAGACTTTCCACACACTGTCCTGTAATTTTCCTGCATTCGGCGTCATTGCATGTGTTGCATGAGTCTGAAGAGGAATTTATAGACTGGTATTGACATATGGGGTTATTTTGGACATATGGACTTGATCTGGATTGGGCTAGGATGTTTTCTTAAAGTGCAATTGCTCTTTGATATAAAGTTATACATGAGTGTTTATGAATTCGTTTCTCTAATCTACCCAGACTGACACAAGAAGATAACAACATCAGATCATCAAATAGAAGCTAATGACATATTACTGTGAATAGTGTCCTTCCCAAATTTACACAAATTCGGGGGGAAATAAAATTTAACAGGACTCAAGAATAGCAATACTGATGAGGAAAACTGGCACGTGATCAGACAGGGTTGGGTTTGGTATTACATTGGGTCACTATGAGTCAAAATTGACTTGACAGTACCTTACAATAATGAAATTAACAGCATGCTGGCTCTCTACATCTGTGTAAAGAACATTATCTTAAATAGCCTTAGTATAATTTTAATGGGCAATATATGAATATTGATGCTATATTATTATTTAATGTGTGGGTCTTGTTCAGACTTTGTCAATTGTCCATACAAGGTCAATTTTATTGATCCTGAACCTCATCCAAGTCAAGATTTTTCTTTAGGTGTCATGGTTTTTGAGTCTCCTTCAAGTTGGAAGACTGTCACTTTATGATTTTGGCAGTTTTGAGAATGATTACAGGCCAGTAATTTTGTGGTAATTCTGAGGTTTCCTCATGACTAAATCAATAAAGAAAAGTTTATTCCTAACTCTCAGTGAAGGCCTTCTCCCCATGAGTTTCCTACTATTTCACTCCCGAGCCACTGAGTTTAACTCTCATAGCCATTAGCACCATGAGACGCCCTCAGCAGGGAAAGCGAACTTACTAAAGGAAGTGTGGTCACTAGACCCAAAGCACAAACCGCCCCCTTTCAACTGGCCATGTTAGAGAATATGCTGCAGGCAACTCTACAGGGGAAAGTCAGAAAAAGTTCAATAAAGCTTGTTCAGTTCTCACCCTCATTGTCGCCAATCAGTGAGATAAGTATTTTCTTCTTTGCGGAACTACAGGGCTGGAACAGTAGAGAGAGGCTCGAAATATTCTGAAAACTTTCCCTTCTAGCATTGGGATGGAAAGTGCCTCCTCCTATAAAGAACCATGCTTCCCAGGAAATAAATTTTTGCCTCCAATTAACTGCTGTCAAATCACTTCCAACTCATAGTGATACACCTATTCCAAAGACAGGACCTGTTCCAAAGAATGGGCAAGTTATTGAACAATATGATTATCACTTGCAAGCAAAATGTTGCTGAAGATCACTGAACAATGGTGGCAGCAGTACATGGATAGTGAGCTGCCATAGCATGAGGGACATCATTACTGTATGAGGGACATCATTACTGTATGAGGGACATCATTACTGTATGAGGGACATCATTACTGTATGAGGGACATCATTACTGTATGAGGGACATCATTACTGTATGAGGGACATCATTACTGTATGAGGGACATCATTACTGTATGAGGGACATCATTACTGCCACCAGAGGGATCTTGAGATCCAAGTGTGTTGTCTTAATGGGCGTTCTGTACATTTGCCTTTCTGAGTTCTAATATCCAGCTCAATGACTTCAAATAACTCACGGACTAAATTCATGACTAAAGGATTCAACAAGGTAATTAACACATTTTAATGCCAGTGAAAAATGCTCAGGATTGAGTTCTTTTTCAGGATATGTTGCAAAGTTCCGTCAAATCTGCTAATCAATGCCCAAAAGGCATGTCACTCTGTGATACACCCCAACGTGAAGGCACTCAGCTCCACTTCTGTGGGTCAGCAAAGCCAGCTTCCTGAATTAAGTGCCCAGAGGCACCCTACATTGAACGCCAGTCTTCTACACCACATGACCCATCTTCACTTGCTCTGGGGGTTGGGCAAGTCCGTCACTTTATTCCATATAGTGACTCCCAGCACTGCTGCTACTCCTCCAGTGACATTGTCATCTAGATCTGGGAGGATCAATGCACAGGGATCTCAGGTCCTCAGGACACGCTCCTCTCCTGGCTTCTGCTGGTAATGAGATTCCTCTTACTGTTTCTCAGAGCACTGGTTCCATACACAGCAAGAGGACACTCCAAGGAATTCTGTTCCTAATTACTCAGAGGGGAATCCTATCAGTATCTTAGCCCACCAGACCCCTACAGGGAAAGGTTGTTTGGTGGGAGGAGTTAGAGACTTTGGCGAGGAGGACCACAGTAAAGAGTTCACTGCCTCCGCAATTGTGACAATAACATGCAGAGCTATGTCAGTGAGGAACATTTATTCTCCATCTCGTCTGTTAAGTGGAGGGATTTTAATAAGACCAACACCACGGGTTTTCTTCATCTTCACTCTTCTTCATTTGAGCGTGGGGTGTCGTCTGAATGCTGAGTGAAGATTCAAATTGCTTAAAGGATTTAGATCCTTCCTAAATATCTGTTCTCTTTAGATACTCTGCAATCTTATCTTTGTTTTGTGGGATCAGCCTACTGGTAAAGGAAATAAGGTCCTGTGGGGTAGGTCATATTTGCAGGCTTCAGCTAAGTCACATTCTCTAACAGCTTCCTCGAACACCAAGATGGCAATTCTCTCTCCTTCTGCCAATCTGTCTGTCTCTCAACTGCTTATGAACTCAAGGGGGTTAAAAAGAGATGTTATTTGTCTAGCTCCTTCAAACCTCTACAGTAATGTAGACACAGCTAAGTGACAATGCCTGGCATAGGAGAGACAGCGAATCAATCTAAGTCTCATCTACTTTAAGCTGCAATATCCAACATATAGATCCACAGCCCATTTTTCACAGTAGGTCTCTTGCATATGATTTAAAATCAGACTCTTTTTCACTTCTTCTGCTATATTCCATTTCAACAGACTTACATGGCACTCCAATTACCTTCTGGCACCCTCAGCCAGTGCTGTTTCTCACAGCCTTCTGGCCATCTAGATGATTTGGGCCCAACTGATGGTAAGCTTTTTATCAACTTTTTCCATTCTAAACAGGCCTGACGAAAGAGAGGGTGAGGGATAATCTACCAATATTGAATGACTAATTTCTGTGGACCCAGAGACAGCTAATGGGACCATGGAAGCACTGAGGGGAGTGGGCTCTTTGTTATAAAATAGGTCAAAGTTGTTTTCCATTCTGAGTCCCCATTGTGGGACTCGGTACTATTGTGCTCCTGTATTCTGCTCCAAAAGCTCTCTCATGCCTGCTGCGATGAAAGAGAAATGTCTGTTTTCCTGAAAACAGGAGACTTGCTCAGCCTGGAGATGTAACAAAATATATATTCCAATTTCATTTGTCCCAATTTTTAGCACTATTCCTTTCTGGACAAACCTTAGGACAATTTTTAATAAAATCGTAACATATAAGAAGAGTTATTGTTTGACAAATCTACTTCTGAAAAGGACCACACAAGAGGAAATAACTTTTGGTTTTGTCTTATCTATGTGGGTTACATTAGTAAAAACTTTCCAATTTAAAAAAAAACTACTTTAGTAAGCACAGATAAAATTTAAACAACATAGTATTATATTGGTCATCATTTGAAATTTATTGCCAGCAAATAATCACTGTATGGAAAGAATTTCTCATGCCTAGTAGCCACCAGTTTCAATTAGATAGCTATGGCTACCTTATCTTGGGCATCCAAGTGAGCATGGGCATGCCCGCAGAATTCGCAGGGCTGTGCTTCAGTTGGATATGACCAAAAGATTTGAGTTATTACATAAGATTAAATCATTTTTACCATTATTATTCAAGATCTGCAAAGAGCCTTAGAAGGTAAAAATACTGATGCTACTGCTCAGTGTTCTATTGTCAAGGATATTTTTCTTTGAAATAATAAAGCACATCTGTGAACCACCCTTATCCTTTCAAGATGCTCTGTAATGTACCCGTGAGCCAATTCCAACTCTTAACAACTCAGAGTCCAGCAGAACCAAAAACTGCCCAATTCTGCCCCATCCTAACGATGATTGTTTTTATGTTTGGGCCCATGATTGTAGACACTCTGTCAATCCATCTCATTGAGAATCTTTCTCTTAATTGTTGACTTTTACTTTACCAAGCATGCTGTCTTTTCCCAAAGACTGGCCCCTGCTGATAATATGTCTCAGAGAAACTACTGCAGTCCTTGCTTCTAAGAACCATTATCACTATACTTCTTCCAGCATATTTTTTTGGTTGTTGTCCTTCAGAAGCCTGGCAATTTCAGTGCTCTTCACCAATACCATAATTAATGGCACCACACCTCTGATCTTCCCTATACATTATCCAGTTTTCCCATACATATGAATGTGATTGAAATGCTATGACTTAGGCCCTGCAATAAAACCCCACTACCATTGAGTGGATGCCAGCACATAATGACCAGATATAGAGTTTTCAAGCCTATTACTCTTTAGAGGCAGGTGAGGTAGTTAGTTGATTGTGCCAACCTGGCCAATAGACACATTTGTGGTTAATTGGAAGGTGGAGGGATAAATGACTCAGTGAGCCTCGCCTTTCAAGTTCTCCAGTCTCTTGCTTTCTGATGGTCAGATCAGGGAGCAGCTACCTTATCCAGCTTCCTGCTTGAGCTGGCAAGGCTCACTTCCTGCAAAACATCCCTGAGGAGAAGCCACAAGGACCTGCCCCAATGCAGCCCTGGGTGCTGGAGCAGCTGTATGGAGACCTTTTCCAGCACTGAGATGCTTATACATTCACTGACTCGGCTTTCCTCCTGCAATCAGCATCATTGTGTCTGTTTTTTGAGATGGAGGAAGACTTTGTGGATTGGTGTTGGACATATGAGTTAATGAGTTACTGTTGGACTTGTGGACTTGGGCAGCACTGGGTTGGGATGTTTCTGGATGCGCACTTAACCTTTATATAAAACTCTTTCTTATACATGATGTTCTGTGGATTTGTTTCTCGAAGTACCCAGACTAACGCAGTTGGTTTGAACTGCTGAACTTGCAGTCAACAAATCAATGTGTAACCTCCTATGTCGTGACGACTGCGTCCTAAGTCATGGACACCTTGCTCCTCAAAGTGCCATCTTGCTCTTCAACACTTTTAAGTTTTTTACAGGACATTTATCCAAAGAAGCACTTCTCTTGATTTCTCGACAACTGTTTCCATAAATGTTGATTGTATATTCAAGTAAAATGAAACTCTTGACAATTTTAACCTTTTCTCTGTTTATAGAGCACTGTTTATTGGTACTATAAGGATTTCCATTTCCTTATATTGAGCTATAATTCACATTGAAGGATGAATTCTTTGGATTTCTCAGTAAATACCTCAAGTCCTCTGGACTTTCATCAAGCATGTTTATATCATCTGTATATCACAGATTGTTAATGATCCTTTCTCTAATCCTGATCGTGTGATCTTCTTGTTCAGTCACTTGAATTATTTGCTTATCATACAGATTTAATAAGTATGATTAAATGATACAATCCTAATTCAAACTTTTCCTGATTTTAACTTATGCAGTATTCTCCAGTTTTGTTCAAAAGACTATCATTTCATTTATGTATAGATCATATATGAGCACTATTAGGTGTACAACTAGAACTGCCATTTTTCTCAATCTATAGTGTTCTAGGTTCCACAAAGTTGAATATCCTTATATAATCAATAAAACACAAGTAACAATATTTATGACAGTCTCTGCATTCAGTTAAGATTTACCGGAAGTCAAAAAAAAAAAAAAAGATTTACCTGAAGTCAGTAATGATACCTGACATTCCAAATCCTCTTCTCAATCCAACCTGAATGTTTGGCAGCTCTCTGTGGCTATATTACTGCCACAATTTCTGTAATATTGTTCTGAAAAGTTTAATTTGTATGGGCTAGCATAATGTTCCCATTTGGATTAGATAATGTCCACATTCTGTTGGGTCATCTTTCTTTGGGATGAGGACAAATCTGTATCTCTTCCAGTTGGTTAGCTAGGTAGAGGTCTTCCAAATGTCTCAACAGAGACTAGTGAGTTCTTCCAGTTCTGCATCATTGCATCATTTGTTGGAACATTTCAATTGGTATTCTATCAGTTCCAGTGGCCCTGGTTTCTTGCCGGTGCTTTCAGTACAGCTTTCACTTCTTCCTTTCATACCATTCATCCTGGATCACATGATACAGATTGACTCTGCAGGCCTTCCATCTTCATTTGATACTTTCTTCATTGTTCATTTTTTGCTTATAGAATCCTTCAATATTTTCACTCTAGGCTTTTTAAATTTTTCCGCTCACTTTTTCAGTTTGAGAAATGCTGATTGTGTTCTTTCTCTTTTTTTAAACCTTACTTATCACATTTTATTATAAGAGTTTGTCTTCTTATGCTGCCTTTTGGAACTTTCTGATCGACCTTTTTTGCTTCCAGTCATGTCAGCTTCTCTAGGTTTAATAACAAGTTCCAGGGTCTCTTGTGACATTTAGTGTACATATGGTTTTCTTTCTTGTCTTTTTCATAACTATAGGGAAACTAGATAATGCTTCCAAATGGGTAAATGTTACGTAAGCAGACATTCCCAATTTCTCCTCCAGCCCACCAGTCTCTCTTGTCAGGTAACTAGTTGAGAGCACAGGCAGCTGAGTGTCAGGTAAGTAAAGCCACAATGCAAGCACTTTCAATCCGCCATCTCAGTCTAACTGGTACAAAGAGTCCCTACGGCTATCTGCTCAGTAGATCCTTTCCTACACAGCTGGTTACTGCTGGATGCAGTGTTTTCTCCTCATCTTTAAACCCCTCAATGCAAATGAACTGAGGTCTCTCACATTGGATCCAGTGCAGTGTTTCAGTCTCTTGGCCTCTAGACATAAACCACCTCTCCTTGTTTGCCCAATTTGCACATGAAAAATGGGCACTTGGTTAGCTGATGATATTGATTTTCCCCACCATATCTTTCCACCAATGTAAGTGATTTGTTTCTCTTCAATTCCCTCCGTGTATGTCCACATGTATGGTCACCTATTATATGATTAGAAAAGGGTATTTATAATACTTAAATCGTCTATCTTGAAAATTTCTCTCATAAGATCCCAGTATCACTTCTATCACTACGGTCATATTTTCACAATATTGATCCTCTTTGTCTCCATCTTTTGCATCCTAATCACCAGTAATTATCAACACATCTTGATAGCGTGTTGAATCAATTTCTGACTTAATAAATTATTAGAAATTTTCAATGTTTTCATCATTGGCTTTAATGGTTAGTACATAAATTTGAATGGTAATCATTTTTATTTGTCTTCCTTCAAAGCATATGGATATTATCCTATCCCAGGTGTAATTGTGCAGCATAGATCTTGAAATGTTCTTCTGTGATAATGAATGCATGGTAAATCGTGTGACTACCAGGTTCAAAATGTTCAAATCCAGTCCATTTCAGCTCATTAATGCCTTTCATAATGACTTCTATCCGTTCCACTTAATTTTTGATGACTTCGAGTTTTTCGAGATTCAAGATTCATACATTACACTACAATGATTAATTGATGTTTTAAACTGTTTCATTCACTTTGATTCATGCTACATCTGTTAACGAAGATCCTAAAAGCTTTGCTTAATCCACATTATCAAGATCAACTCATCTTTGAGGAATTTGCATTTTCTTACTTGTATTTTAAGTATTTCCAATATGAGGGGCATCTTTGGACACTGTGCCAGTCAAGCTACACATAAGATGTTTAGTGGCTAATATTTCAGAAGCAGGCTGCCTCTTGTCTTCCTAAAGTGTCTTTGTCTGGAAGTGCCATTAAAACCTGTGAATAATAGGTGACGTTTCTGGTATTGGAAATAATGGTGATGTGGCTTCCAGTAACACAGCAACTTGCATGCCATGGAAGGAAGACAAACTGACAGGTACATGTAATTATCCTTTCAGTTAACAATCCCAAGTGAATAGTGCTTTAGATAATAAATTTTTAAAGATCATGAACCTTTGAATCTACAGGTTCAGGTTAATTCTATCACATATGATATGCCAGAAACATAGAAAATGAGCATGCAAATATTAAATATATATATGTTCTCAGTAGATAGGGTATGTGTGTTGGATCACGGTATGTGGTTAAATGCATTAAAATATTCTCCCCTATTTCCCTAAGCTATTGTGTTAGTCTGGGTAGACTACAGAAACAAAGTCATAAAGATACATCTGTATTTAAGGGAGAGGTTTTTATACAAGAGTCATTGAACATTGAGAAACATCCCAGTCCAGTCCAAGGTCATAAATCTGTTATTAGCCCATATGTCTGATACTAATCTATAAATTCTTCTTCAGACTCACGAAACACATGCAATGAAGCCAAATGTAGGATGATCACAAGCCAGTGGGTAGAAAATCTTTGGATCCAGTAGTGTTAAGCATCTCAGCACTGGTAGGGGTCCCTCTGCAGCTTCCCCAGCTTCAGAGGTCTGGTTACATCCATGTGGCTTGTCTTCTGCAATGTCTCCCAGGGACTGGCAGAGAGAGAGAGCGGTGTCTTCTGCCTCCAAGGAGGAAGTACCACATTGCCCAGAATTCTTAGGGGAAGGCCATGCCCATAGAAGTCTCATTGGCTATCTGTGTATTGACAGCCTAGAGTCCACCCCTACACTCTAATCCTTAAATTGACACCACATTAGGTGACTATCACAGCTATTCAGTAAAAAAAAAAAGTACTGCCTTCTTAAAATGAGCTTTAGAAAACCATGCAAGAAATAAAAGAATTGAAAAATTAATCAGAAGTATACTAATGATTGAGTTTCCTATATTGGAATTAAGATGAACTTAAAAAAGAAGATGCATACAAAACTCATCAACATAATTTTAGAACCTGCATAATTTTAGAGACTGTCCTCTATGGGATTGTCCAAAGATTAAAACCAAACCTGCTGCCATCTAGTCAACTCAGCCTCGTAATTAAAGCAGGGGAACAGCTCTGTTCCACTGTCCTCCATGTGTGTTTGGGTCCAAAGTAACCTGGAACTAAGCATGTGACTGTATTCTTCGCCAATAGTTTGTTCCCATAAATAACACATGTACATATGCAGCAGGTGGAAATGATTAAATGATGTAAAGAGCTTTATCATTCAGCATCAATGATACACCATGCATGTCTCATGATACTATTTCAGAAGTGAAATTGGAACACATTTTCCAGCATTCCATAGTCCAAAAACATAATTTGGATCACATTTGTATAATACGTATATAAGCCATAGATTGAGTACTCTTGGGGTTGTTAGGTGTCTCACGCTAGTTATGACTCACAGTGGTCTCATGTGCAGCCGGAGGAAATACTGCCTGGGCCTGCACCATCCTCACCATTGTGGTTACATTTAAGCCTATTGTGGCCATGTATCAATTCCCGTCATAAAGGGCCATCCTCTGACATGCCTCTCTACTTTACCAAGCATGAGAGCCTTTTCCAGGGACTGGTCTCTCCTGATAACATGCCCAAGAGACATGAGGCAAACTTTCACCATACTTACTTAAGGAGGATCTGTCCATATGTCTTTCCAGACAGATTTGCTTGTTATTTTAGCCGTCCGGTGCACTTTCAATAGCCTTTGCCAGCACGATAGTTCAAATGTGCTGATTCTTCTTCTCTTCCTTACTCCATGTCCTACTGTCACATGCATATGAGGTGACTGAAAATGCATATGATAACCTGGGACGTGCACACCTTGATCCCCAAAGTGGCATCCTTGCTCTTCAACACTTTAAAGAAATCTTGTACGGCAGATTTGTTCGATGTGATATTACATTTGATTCTTTTTGACTGCTACTTCCACGAGTATTGATTGTGGATCTAAGAAAAATTAAACCTTTGGTAACTTCAATAATTTCTCCATGTGTGATGATGTTGCCTATTGGTCAGTTTGTAAGGATTTTGGTTTTGTTTACATCGAGTTGTAATCTATATCGAAGACTGAAAACCTTGATCTTCATCAACAAGTGCTTCAAGTCCTCCTCACTTTCACCAAACAAGGCTGTGTCATCTGTGTATCCCAGGTTATTAATAAGCCTTTCTCTAATCCTAATAACCCTTGTAATCAGAAAATAAACAATGGAAATTAGACCTGCTCTGGGAAGTTTGTGGCCAGGACTTAGAATGGTAGAGTTCCTTGTGGCCAATCTGTGCCCACACACATTAAGCTGGGTGGCAGGATGGTATAGGTGTGACAGTTGTATCCAGAAGATTCAAATGGCCCATACAGAGTATTCAGCCCACCAAATAGAAGCGCTGAAAGCATGTTGTTTCAGGGTGCTACCTTTACCCAACTGAGTGGCCTCTTAGACGGAGTATATGCAGATACATGTATTTGTATCATAGGCTATGGTTGGTGATAGTTATGAGGACTATTTCTAGGCAGGAAAAAATATTTCTTATGCATCAGAGAAAGCAGTTTGCAGAAGAGGTAAGGTGTCCTGAGAGCAGAGGGATTGCTTTAGAAATTCCAGGGTAAACGGGCAAGGGTCTGCTGCTTGGAACCAACCATTGTCTCAATAGGGACCTAGACAAAGACTTTATAACAAATTCCTTGCATGTGGATTTTTAAAAACAGGCCATTGAAGTTAACAACATAAAAAATATATATTGGTGTAGCATGCTTACAAAAAAGAACATGTGGGGTGTCTTCTGTATGCAAAAATGTATAAAGTGGGCATTCTTCCTATAAAGATTAGTTAATGATATAATATGCCCAAGCAATAATCAAAAATTAATTTGTTTAAATCAACCATGATAGGTTTTATTTATTTAATGAATAGAAGCCCCAGGAATACAGCTGACTTGTTCTGAGGGAATAAAGTTAAAGATGCTCAACCAAGGCATAGAAAGGGCAAGGAGGTACCAGGCAAAAGTGTGGTTAGCGTGTATATTGTAATTGTCTGGTGGCATCAAATCTGAAACCTCTGTGAGGAGTTGGCAAAGCAAGAGCAACGTTTGTGGTGGAGGTCAGTGGAGCAGAAGCAGAGGCTGCTCAAGTTTGGTCCATCTACGTCAGCATTGCGTTCTTCACGTTGTGACCGATGCTGTAATTTCCATTACATAAATAGACCCTCGTATGTATTCACATGATGAGAGGGCTGTCAAAAGCGCATGGTAAATGGAATAAAAAAATAATGGATTTATCCACAAATATTTTGAAGTTCTCTCCCACGTAAGGCTTGATACTTTGCTACACATACCATCCTGACATAGTAACATAGGCTTGCAACCAAAATAGACAGAGTTTAATGGTCCAGTTCTATCATTTATTTCATTTATTATTTTGGGCAAGTTAATCACGCATTGGGCATTTTCCTTTGGCATCTCTTATGACAATTCTAGACAACACTTTTATGAAGATTTCAAGTGCACTGTTTAGTCTAGAGGATAACAATCTTCTCCATTGCCATATTGTACAAAACTATTTTAAGAAATCAAATACATTAACTGAAATTTCATTCTTAGATGATTTCCTTTCAGAGAATCCAAGGAGTAATGACATCTCTCATCAAAGAATGCTGATATTCCTCAAGGTGAGCTTTGGTAGACTCATTGCCAGGGTCTGTTTTTGACAAGTACAGCATCGCACAGTGAAAAAGATGGGAGATTTGAGAGCCAGGGTACCTCTGTTCAAATCTCAGTTCTAAGTCTTGCTAGATTTGTAACTTTGGACAAGTTAGATATGCTACTCTTTCCTCCTTCGTGCAATTGGAAATTAATTATAAATTTCCATTTCTGGAGTTGTTCTGATAATTAAATTACATAAGAAATAAAAATGTTTAGGACATGTCTGACACAATCAACACTATAGAAAGTTAGCTAATAAGATGACAGTGGAGGCCTGGTCACACAGTGGTTAGACTTTCACTGCTAACCATAAAGCCAGTTCAAACATGCCAGCTACGACAACAATGTGCTACGGAAACAATGCGGTAGCCAGCTTCTATAAAGGATTAAAACTCTGTGGGGTGTTCCTGCTTTATCGGAGAGCTTTGGTAGGAGTCAGAATGGACTGGAGAGCAGTTTGCTGGTCTGTTTCTTTACTAGCTTATACAGGCAGGGTGAATACGCCCCTTAATTACAAGAGAATCTATGCTTCACAACTTTTTAGCAATAGATTTTCTTAATAGATAAAGGTATAAGCAAATTTATGTTCCCTGGCATTTATTTTATTTGCATAAGAATATCCCTGCTCAGCAGCCATTTTAACTCATTTTTCTTTCTGAACAAGAGCCCGCATTTCTGTGTTCTGAAGAGGAAAGAAGACAATGACGGAGAAGCAAAGGGGAAATGATTCTGATTAAGAAGCTAAAATCAGATATCAGTATATCTTATTTAAAGAACTTTGGTGATCGTGTGGAATAAGCATTGGGCTGCTAACCACAAGGTCGTCAGTTCAAAGTCAGCAGCTGCTCTGTGAGATAGATGTGCCCCATAAACCCTTACACTCTAAGACACTCTGTAGCAGCTAGGAGTCAGAATAGGCCAGGCAGCAGTGGATGTTTGTTTTTAGGCCTCATTCCATCATATCACCCATGAGCACCACAGTGGTTCTGGTTCCCCTTACCAGGGCAGCCCGTCCTGCTCTCCATTCAACTATGGATAGCACATTTTGTGACAGCCCAACATAGGAAAGCAATTGCATTCTGATGAGAGAGTGAACAATCAAGTGGTCAGAACTACCTGTAAACAAAAGAATAGCACACCAGTGGGAAATCTTAGCCGCAAGAAATGGTCCCAAGGTGGCTATCCATTCAGGAAGAGTGGAAGAGACATTTATAAAGTTGTCAAAAAGTTATTAATCAAACTGAGAACCAAAGAAATCACTGTATGTTGGATATATAAATATATAGGTAATCACACATGCAAAACAATGATTTATATCACCTAGGGGCTAACACGGTTAAATTTTAGGGTTAAATAATTCAGAGTTTCTCAGGCATTCTTTTTTTCCAGGAGAGTAGGAGAAAAGACTAAACTCACTGCTTGTTGGTCCAATAGGTATGAGATAAATTACTAGAATCTAAGGACTTCCAATGTTAGTTCATGTAAAGTGACTTCTCCCCACTAAGCAGTCTCATGCTGTCCTTCCTCGGGGTCCCTGATGAACCTGAACTATAAATCTCCCTAAGAGTCCCTAGGAGGCAGATTGTGGCCTTATCCCATTTTATGGATAAAGACTATAAATGTAGGCTTATGACGAACCCCAGGGCTAGAGGAAAAATTGTTTTGCAGTTCCTCTTAGGAGGTTCTCCTCTCACAGAAAGTAGTATAGAAGAATCCGCACTGGAATTTGTTTAGGTTGTGAACTTGGTAAAGTCTTATTGTAGTCTGCCTCAGATTTTCCAACCGAAAAACAAAACAAAATGAAACAATCGTGTATTTGAATTAGGGAATGCTTCATACTGGTGATAACTGGCCATATCTAAATCCATAGTCAGTTTCACCTAGTGTAATTTCATTTGTTTTACATCCACTGTGTTGTTAGGGACCTCCATGTTGTTTCTCACATCCATTGACTCTGTTTACACAGAAGGAAACACTGTCCAGGCCTGTGTGGTCCTCACTGTGGGTCTGAGGTCTAAACCCATTGATGCAGCCACAGTGTTGATCCATCTTGTCAAGGTCTTTCTTTCACTCACTGCCGTGCTACCTTGATAAGCAGTATGTCTTTCTCCAGGGACTGGTCTATTCTGACCACAAGTCCAAAGAACGTGAGAGAAGTGTCACTATCCTTGCTTCTAAGAGCATTCTGGCTGTACTTCTTCCCAGATGTGTTTATTCTTTGGGTAGGTTATGCTACCTTCAGTATTCTTTGCCGCACCAGAATTCAAACACCATGATTCTTCTCCGGTCTTCCTGATTCAATGTCCAACTTTCACATGCATATGAGGTGATTGAAAATATCATGGTTTGGGTCAGGCTCACTTTAGTCCTCAAGGGAACATCCTTGCTTTTCAACTCTTTAAGAGGTCTCATGCAGCAGACTTCCCCAATGTAATACATCCTTTGATTTCTTGACATTGACTTCCGTGAGCATCAGTTGTAGATTCACTAGTTATCCCCATGGCTACTCATCATCATACCCTGTCACTCTGGTCCCTTCGCTGCGTTCCTTCCTTCTATCACCATTGAGCTCTCAGAAAAAACTACCGATTAGCTGATTGCTTATTGTCCACAAAACCTTATGGTCAAAACTGTCATCAAACAATTGCTCGGTATCCCCTACCGTGTTATAAGGAACCACTGATAAATAGGAAAAGCAGCATAAATGGAAAGCTTAGCTGGCTGCATTAATTAATTTTGTCATAACAAGGTATAAATTACCAAGGGCATATGAGCGAGGGGGGAATGGGGAGGGAGGGGGGTGGAAAAAAGAGGACCTGATGCAAGGGGCTTAAGTGGAGAGCAAATGCCTTGAGAATGATTGGGGCAGGGAATGTATGGATGTGCTTTATACAATTGATGTATGTATATGTATGGATTGTGGTAAGAGTTGTTTGAGTCCCTAATAAAATGTAAAAGAAGAAAAGAGAAAAAAATGATTAGGGCAAAGACTGTACAGATGTGCTTTATACAATTGATGTATGTATATGTATGAACTGTGAAAAGAATTGTATGAGCCCCAATAAATTGTTAAAATAAAAAAAATTTAAAAAAATTAATTTTGTCATTTAATACAAGTTAATCACTTCATTTCTACTGTATGCCAGACAGAATCTGGGTGGCACAAAGGTCAGGTATGGTCAGCATTTGCAACCTGCCAACTGAGTTCTCTAATCACTGCACAACCAAGCCCTTTGCATGCGATAGTATGATTTTAAAAATGGATACTGCTTCCGAAGTAGCAGAGATTTTATGCACGAATTCATTTAACCTGCACAATAACTCAAAATTGGTAGCTATTATTATTGCTCCCAATTTTGAAATGAGCGGAGTTATGATGTGGTTAAGTAACTCGTAATTTAAGATTTTGGGAACGGATTTTAAAACTGGGAAACTGTCCCGCCACTTTCATGAAGATCTGTCATCATAGACCATTGTTTTTGAAAAACTTGTAGCTCGTTTTTGTTTCTTGATTTATAAAGCTATGTACTCTCATCTATCCTGAGAATCTGCATTTCTTCCTTTTGGGGCATCATTTGAGTGACTGTCATTTATTTGGGGTTAATACATTCCAGAGCTCATTCATTTTCAGTTTAGAATTTGGGTTTCATTGTTTTTCAATTAAAATACGATTTGAAAGAAATAAACTCAGGGGTCAGGATAGGCTCAGTTAGTTTGTGCTTAGTTGGTGTCTTTAGAATAGTTGCAGTTAACGAGGATCCAGATAGTCTTCTAAAGATGTCTTCCCTGAGGTAAGACGTATGGGCTAGAACAGCCTAGGCAGCTAGTATTTGACAGTGCTGCTCACTCCGCAGAGCCTCTCCCTAGGACTAGCTATACTTCCCTATGACATAACAGCCTCAAAACAGCCATGAATCCAACTATTTCTGAATTCCACCACAGGTAGAGTTTCTTGAGTATGACTGATTCATTACAATAACAATCAATGACAATTGTTGTGTAAAACCCAAATTAAAACAAAACAAAAAAACCTTCTTTAGGTCAGTGATGAACAGGGATTTGAAGTGAAGTTTATCTCAAAGGTACATTGTCATTTTATGTTTCTATGCTAAAGCCTGAAGCCATGAGCAAAAGTTACCTTCTACTATAAGAGTTGTCTCCTAAAATCCACCCCTCCCAGAACAGATCATTGCATGCATATTTATATGCATGTATAGAGATACACAGAAACTTTCAACATATCTCCCTTCATTGTACCAAAAGCTGTAGTGCATAGCATCTTTATTCAACTAAGTTAATGAAAATAAGTAACAAATTATGAACAGAATGGTTATACCTGGAAATCAACTTCATCCACAAACATTTCTGCTGGAAACACCTTCTGCTACTCGTTAATAGTGGACATCTCTAAACTTTTACACCAGTTTTCCTAACTGGTGTATTAAGGAGTTAAGACAGTGGCAAAGAAGAATCCTAATTAAGTTCTGGTCCTGACCACATAGAAGACAAAAAACAAAGGCCCGGGAGGTGTGACAGAGAAGTACTCCAGTAGGCCCAGATATCTGGAGCACAGCAAAGAGGCGTTTGAATAGATGCTAAAAAGCAAACAAAACACAAGGGACCCAGTTTGTGGAGGCTTTCAATGACCTAAGTTGGAGCAGGGATATGACCCTGACAGAAAAATGTCATCATTGAAGGTTTGAGCAAACAAACTTCCAAATATTCACAAATATTTGACTGAGAAAAATAACAGAACATCTTATACTAAAGATAAGATGGAGCAGATATTTCATCTGAACTTTAGTTTTTCCTTTCAGTAAGAGAAAGGGAGGCACTGTAGCCTTTGCTTTTGTGCCAACTTGGCTGGGCCAGGATACTCAGTGGCTTGTCAGTTAAGAAGTAAAAATCCCCTTGTGATGAGATCTAACACAATTCAATCACTTCTATAATGAGATCTGCTATGAGTAACCAATTAATTGATGGGAAGCTTCTACAGGGATATGGTTTGCTTCCAATATAAGTGAGCACTGTGGGAAAGCTTTCTTGCAGGGTCTGTATCCTATATCTGGCTTGTAATCTGATCTCTGATTTTGGGGGCAGTCTGTTGAGTTCTCAACTGATCCTTGGAGTTCTTAGCAGCCAAACATCTGACCCACATACCTTGGACTAACTGCCTCTGCAGCCAAACATATGCTAGCTGACTTGACTAGTTTGGATTCATTTGTCCTTTCAGATTTATGTGAATAAGGAGATGCTTGCAGCTTGATATCAAACCCATGGGATTGATATCTAACTTAATATCTGGACACTAAGCTGTTCCTTTATTATAACTCTAGGTATAGATACATATATAAGCTTCACTGATTTTTTATTCTTTATAGAATCCAGTCTAACACAACGAATGAGTCTAACACACATACCAAGATCTATGACTTCATTTTAAATGCCCGGTGTTCCCTGTTGCACTTACAAAAACAAACTTTCATATAATTAAATCCCCAGATGGCTTCTTTCCTAAAGAATTGCCAAAATAGAGGCAATGGTCCTCCAGGAGTACACATGTTTCACAAGAGGTGCGACGCAATGCCTTTTATTAATGTAATGTAAAGTAGACTGGAAAATTATTGAAGTCTTAGACTCTTTCCATCGTTCTCAATCAAGAAAGAGTAAGCAGCATTCAAAATAGACTTAAACAGTAGCAAAAAACACCCACCTTTTACTTCAGGGACATTTTAAAATTCATATTCCCTTTGTAATACTCTCACTGCTGTACTAAATTTAAAAGAAACGCTAATTTCCCAGGTGCCTCATTTCTGGGAACACCTCCCTTCCTGTGAATTGTACGAGTACTCCCTTGATCTTGAACAGAGCTTGATTCATGTTATAGCTATCAGAAATGCCAACTTGTGTGTTCTAGAAAATAAGAGTACAAGAAGAATTATCAGGGGGAAGATTCATATTTGGCTTGCCTTTCAGCGTAAGAATGGACCTGGGATCCTAGTGAGTTGAGAATTTGACATGCAAACACAGGCAAACAAATGAAGAACATAGTCCACAAAATATCTAGCATATCAAAATGTATGCATCAAATAGATATACAAGAACTGTGGATTTCATTTGGAAGAACACAGATGTTATACCAGATGTTTTTCTGTTTCTGTACTGATCCAGTCCTCTTCATTCTCAAAGTTAGCGGCTGACCTCTTTGGACTATTTCTGGCTATTTTTTTATTATCTAACTCTGTGTTCTGGGCTTGGTCAAATAAAGTCATTGTTAAAGTGTTGGTAAGTGGTCTGAGGTAAGTTTGAGTTACCATATATACTTGTGTATAAGCCAAGTTTTTTAGCACATTTTTATGCAGTTTTTGTGGTAAAATTATCCGTTTGTACTCGAGTAGATACGGTATTTATTTCACTGGTTCCTTTCACATTGAGTCACTATGAATTGTCTTCTTCCTTCCATCATAATCCCAAGACTTCTGCTTCTAAGAAGATGGAGTACACATATTTTTATTTTCTTCCCACTAACTATATCTTAAAAGCTTGATAAACCTACTGTTGCCAGTCCATCCTAACTCATAATGACCCTAAACAGGGTTTCTGCTACCAGGCAGCCCTACAGGAGCAGGCGTCTCATATTTTCTCTTGCAAACTTCTCAATTCCTTGCTATTATTGTGAAGTAGATATAACAATACTCTGAAAGATGGAAAATCAAGGTAGACCAGCTAGAAAAGAGGATTCAAGAAATGACACTAAGGAGAGTTTCTTGACAATTTTGGTGTCTTATATACGTCCCACAATTGGAGATGAAAAAACAGAAAATCTGGATGTGCCGATGAGTACAGACAGATGAAATTGTAGGGAAAGGTAGCTAAGAAGTTGGAGGAATTTTAGACAAAATTTCTTTATTCCAAAAATCAAAGGAAAACTATGGTCCCACACTACCTATGACAGTCACATAATCTGGTATCAACTTGAGACTATTAAGAGTGAGAAGGTGGAGCTTAGCCTCTCAATCAGGTTGTAACCTGATGACCTCATTTGGAAGCACACATGAAGATAATTAGCTCACTGGAGACCAGACTCAAACTCTCTGCTTTATATTCCTGCTGACAAGACTCATGGAGCTATGCTGATGTAGCCAGAGCCCAGGAGCTGGAGGAATCACATGGAGACCCATGCCAGAGGTTAGATGCTTCCACCACCACCACTGGATCCATAAGACTTTCCACCCACTGACCTGTGATCTTCTTGCATTCAGTGTCATTGCATGTGTTCCTTGAGTCTGAAAAGGATTTTATAGACTGGTATTAAACAGATGGGCTAATATCAGACTTATGGACTTGATCTGGATTGAGCTGGAATGTTTTCTCAGTATATAATTGCTTTTCTATATAAAGGTCTTTCTTACGAGTGTCTCTGAATGTGCTTCTCTAGTCAACCTGGACTAACACACTACCCTCACAAGTATAAGGCCAAGTGAAGATAGAACGATATAAATTACCTAGGAGATCAACACTGAGAAAAACATTAAGCAATAAAAGAGCTCCAGGAAACTTTAGCAATAAGCAAGTGTCTGTCCTTTGCTTGTGATTTAGTAGGTTCATCAGCATAGATGAAGCATAATGGTGCTGGGCTAATGAGCAGTTATATGGGAGTTACACTACTCATCATACAATGAGTAAGTCATTAAAACCTCCTGTCTATCATCAGCTTATTCCCTTAAAAATGGTGCATAAATACATTTTGTGGGGGGCAGGCTGATTGATTCAATGGTTCAACAGTCCATTTTCATTTGAATATATTATGGTCTGCAAGACATGACTGAGTACTTAATAAGCATGGGTTTTTTAAAACAGTTCTCTGTAATCAACTGTTTTTCACTTTGACAAACACAGAGAAGTAATCGTGAATCCTTGTCAAATTCTTGTGTCACTAGGATTCCCCCCCCCCCCCCCACCCAGAATCAATATAAACAAAACCAAGGACTTGGAGTGACTTTCTTTCTTTTTAAAACTTACTTCATATTTGAAGTGAAATTTTTAAAAAACCTAGCTATCCAGGTATAACCACAGGATAAACTTCAATATCACAAATATGCTATTTATTAAAAGTCTGAGGGAAGAATAGTATCCTAAACTCAGAAGTACCACAGCAAATCAACAAAGCAAGACTTACTCTGTAGAGCTTTAGCCTTGTTTTTGGAAAACTCAAGAAAAAAAGTAACTATACACTGGGTCATATCTGATTGAAAGATGCCCAATATATAGTTCAGATATATAGATCATACATATCTGTGTAGGTAGGAAGAACATTGCAACTTTATGAGCTAAGTGTTAAAGAATACAATCAGATCACTGCTGAACAAGGAGATGTGATTTGTCATAAAACATGAATAAACAAGCAAGCAATGTACTTCCATTGTAATCAAATCAGGCAAATAAAAACATTGAAGTAACCACAGTTCTTAACACTGAAATTGAATTAAAGTTATATGGACCCATCATAATGCATCCCACTGACATAGAGTTGACTCTTACTCATTGTGACTCAAGACATTGACTCTCAAACTTATTTAGAAAGGAAGAAAGAAAGAAAATTACTCGGTGCTACTTTGGCAATGAGAAACTTTTGTACTTTAGTTTATAATCAGAGATAAAGTGTAAGTGCCCTTTGCAAGTCCCTGGATCATTCCTCCCGGGTAGCAGTTTCACCCACTTTGGGAAACGCTGCTTTTAAAGGCTATAAATCTTAATGGGAGCAGGGGACTTCATCGTACTCTTGCAGAACAACTGATTAGCCTTGAACCACTGACCTTCTGCTTAGCAATGCAACACTTAGCCCCCAGCACCAACAGAGCTCAGTTTGTGTTGGTAAAATTATAAGCAGTAGTTAATTTTCATGAGCATAGCGAAATCTGTATATTCCTGGTGTATATAAATTAGTATTGCATTTGTGAAAGAAATTTTGAATTGTGTATGGAGTCAAAATAATA
Source organism: Tenrec ecaudatus (assembly GCF_050624435.1). NCBI lineage: Eukaryota > Metazoa > Chordata > Mammalia > Afrosoricida > Tenrecidae > Tenrec > Tenrec ecaudatus. The sequence continues at coordinate 29,144,316 of NC_134533.1, read as the reverse complement.
ATTTTATTTTATCCAATAGTCCTCCTTATAAAATTAGTTTTCTTCTTTTTTAAATTATAAATGTGGAGTTAATACATCTATCATATCATTCCATAGTTCGGTCACATCAAGCAGTACTGTACATTACTACCACAATCCTTTTCCAAACATTCCTTTTCTTCCTGGACATTGGCTCCTTGACATTGGCTCCGTTTACCCACCTCTCCCCCACTACAATCTTTACCCGCCCACACTTCAGAAGTCCTTATTCTGCATGCTGTCCTTAAAAGTTCATCAATCCTGGGTTTATATACCAAAAAACAGGAAAACACATAACACCAATTCAAGAGAGTGGCCCCCAATGACATACACATCTGAGATAAGCCCCAATATGAACAAACAAAAAAAACTAAACTAAATGCAGAAAAGGATGAAAACCAGATCAGGGCTAGTATGCACCAGAGGTGGGGATCAACTGACAACCTGAACTAACCTTTCGAGTCAAGTTTATTCTTTGAACTTCTATGGTCATCTTGTAGTGACACTCTGCTTAGTAACCCCTTCCGTCTCATCCCTCTAGTATGGATAAAGGAAGATCATCAGATGCTTCTTTCCTGTGGAGTTCCCCCAAATACATCTTTTGCTCCCACTGTCTTCCATAGCCTTCTACAAATCGGATTCTCACAACCTAAGAAACGATCCCACATATGGAAAGTCATATGTAAGACAATTACTTAAGTATTTATTTGAAAAGTCAGAAAAAATTCCCAAGACTGAATTCTAGCACATTCAGTTCATAGCACATTGTATATCCACTGTCACTGAAGATGTCTGAGGATTTGGGGATTGTCCCTGACAATTTCAAAATGCTCTGATTACCTAATCAATATCTTCTTTATTTCCACATTTTATACAAACTACACAACATACATCTATTTTAAAAAATTAAATGTGTTAGAAACATGACAACAAATTTCCAAAAATAAAAATATATAATTTCTGATCATTCTATAGCTACAATGCAGTCATCATTTTCTTTTTTGCACATATCATTCCAGGTTTTTTTTTTAATTTTAATTAAAATTTTATTTCTATACCTGATTGTTCTTTTGTTCGCTTTCAGTTCTATGCAACTTATTTTGCTCAAAACTATTTTCTCCATGTTATCTTAGAATTTTTGTAACAGCCCCTGCTATCTCAAGTGGATTCTGATCCATAGCAACTTGATAGAACAAAGCAGAGCTGCCCTGTGGGTTTCTGAGACGATAATTCTATATTGGAATACATAACCTCATCTTTATCCTGCAGAGTGGATTTGAACTACTGACACTGTGATTAGCAGCCCATCACATAAAGCACTATACCACCAAGGTCGCTTATAATTTTGATATTCATCTTATTTTATTTTTAAAAGGCTCCCATTACCATACCCATTACCCTGTTTCACACTAGCTTCCCTAAATTTTATTTTTTTCCAAAGAAAAGTGGATATCTCAAGATCGATGTTATTTCTATTATTTGGAAGCTTTGTAAAGAACATTTAAAATCTTCAAACGGACCACTAAATGTATATATAGTATTTTGACGATCTTGCCCAAACTGGAACCCTCTTTATGCCAGTCTGCCCGGCTATGCTACACTAACATACAAATGTTCTTAGACTACTGGGTCTGCTATATGTTCTGTGCCACGTGACAGCCTACTGAAAAGAAATGAAACTCAAGTCCTGCGGAGGAGTATTTTGTTCTTGCTTTAAAAGGCTGGTACTCAGTCTGTCGGAGGAAGGGAGCTCAATCCTATTTTCGTCTAAAATACGCAGCAGAAACATTACTCTGATATGAAGCAGAGCTTGAAAATGGAGATGCAATTGTTGCTAACCAGACACTAATACCATATCAAGACAGTTTTTCTTTTACCACCCTGTTCAAGCAAAGTGCTTGCCTATTAAATTCAGATACACAATTGACACAATGGGGCTGGACGCTCTACTTACTCCCAGGTGCCTCAGAAGTGTCAACTTGCCTCCACAAGGAAACTAGTTGCCATCAACTTCTCTCAGAGGCAGCAGATAAATGCAGACTGAGAACTATTTACAATATACAATAAGTATCAGCATTTATTGAGCTCTTATTTAGGAGTTTGCCTTATTATATTTCTTTTTCGTTTTCCCTACAAGGAAACTGAAGATTTTTATACTACCATACACTAATAAATTGCAGATAAGAGACACAACTTCAGGATCTTTTCCCCCGGAGTTGTATACTGCTCTCTCCAGATTTAAGAGGATCTAAGCTTATCTATCTCCCTCATTTATTCTGCAGGTATTTATTGAGAGCTCCTATAAATAATCGGTGTCTTGGATACTCTCCCGGGCAGTTGTACTCTGTCATCTAGGGTCACTATGAGTTTATATTGACTAATTGCAGTGTTTGCTCTTCATTATTGAGAGATTGTATTAGGCTGGGTAGTCTAGAGAAATAAAACCAGTGATACTCATATACGTGTAAGAGTTTTATATCAAGAAGTAATTGTATAACAGGAAGGCATCCCAGCCCAGTCCTACTTAAGTTCCTGGGCCCAGTACTAGTTGGAGTCTTCTTCAGATACACTCAGCTGCTAGCTTATGATGCAGAATGGTTAATGGGATATAGGAAGATCACAGGCTGATGGGGGATAAGCTGTTTATTCCTTAGGCTCACAGGACAGGACCACCACTTTCCATGGTTCATGATGCATGGGAGAATGCTGATGGCTCAGCCATAGGAGTTGATAAAGCAATGGTTGGCCTGTCTCTCTGCCTGAGATAAATGTTCACTGACTAAAACTGCTGACGGCAGCAGTGTGCAAACTTATCAACTAATTCATGATCCCAGATGCCACCTCCTCTCCTGTGTTAGTCTGGGTGGACTAGAGAATCAATTCATAAAGACACTCGTATGTGTATAAGATAGAGCTTGATATACAAGAGCAATTGAATTTTGAGAAAGCATCCCAGATCAGGTCCATAAGTCTGACATTAGCCCATATACCCCATACCAATCTATAAAGTCCTCTTCAGACCCGCAAAGCACATACAATGATGCAGAGCACAGGAATACCACAGGCCAGTGGTTGGGAAGTCTTGTGGATCCAGTGGCATTGTAAGTATTTTAGTGCTGGCAGGGGTCTCCACATGGCTTCTCTAACTCAGGGCACTAGCATTGCTCCATGTGTCTTATCAGCTGCAATGCATCTCAGGGAGTGCGCAGAGAGAGAGAGAGAGAGAGAGAGAGAGAGAGAGAGAGAGAGAGAGAGAGTGTGTCTCCCGCCTCCAGGAAGGAATACAGGGGTTCCCAGAATCCTCAGGAGAAGGCCATCCCACACAAAGGCCTCATTGACTATGACCTGATTGACAGGCTAGACTCTACCCCTTCACTCTTAATCCTCTCAAATTGACAAGCGATTATATAACTATCACACACCCCCTCTGTGCCTCTGTAAACAACTTGATTGAAGTGTTAATTCTCCTTTTTATACTCTCGAAGAATTGTAAACTGTCCTTTTGTGTATAAACCCTTCGCATGTTGCAGGTTACATTCAGGGAATGTTTTTAAGCCTGATCCTAATAAAGATCGAGGCCCTGGAGTGTCTATACTGCAGTGACCCCATGCTCCAAAGAGCATCTATCTTTTTTCTTATCTGTATTTTTCTTATTGCAGATCGTACCCCTCCCTAACCCTAACCCACTGGTAATGTAAGATAAGAGCCCATCTCTACATTATTTTACACTAGATCCGTGGAAATAGAGGGTACCAAGAGCTCTCAGGGTCAGGCAGCAACATGTGGAGGCAGGTATACAGTTCCAGCAAGCAAGAAGGAAAGGGGGCAGAGAGAGAGGAGGGAGTGCCGTGTTTCTCTGATAAAAAAAGACCGCATCTCTGAGGAAGCATCATCAACTGGCTATGACCTGACTGACAGGTTGGAGTCACCTCTACACTGTCATACAAATTCAAGTTCATCTAAAAGCTAACGACCACAAGGGACATTCCAAAAACTTGGAATGCACTAGTAGAAAATATTAAAAAGAAAAAAGGGAGACAGCTAGAAAATATTGACCATTGAAAAGGAGATGCAGAATACAGGACTGACGTCCACATAATCTTAGAAATAAAATGCAATATATTCAAAAGTGATGTGCATGTACATAGAACAGAATAAGGAACGTGGGGTGAGTGCATGCGCGGTGAGGGGAGGGGAGTTGAATGCAATTTTCAATGCATTGGTTAGGATAGGATTCATTTTGAAGGTGATATTTGAGCAATACTTCAAGAAGTCTCCAAACAGGAAGAATCTACAGATGCTGGTGGGAGCAAGAAGGCTGCCATTGAGTGGGACGGTTTCACATTTGTATGGGGAGTCACTGAGAAAAGAAACCAGCAAATCCACTCTCAAAGGACAATTCCCAGAGTGATGAGAACTTGTGTGAAAGGTGAGACTTTCTAAAAGTTTTCTCAGATAACAGCTTTAGCCTTTCAACCCAAATTGGCTGATATTACTGAGCCTTTTCCCAATTCCTACTTTTTCTCTACAAGTGCAAAGCGATGGTACCTAAGGAACAAGCCCACAAACCTCCTACAAAGTCTAGTCAACTTCCGCTACTGCCACTATTCTCGAAAGTTGGGCATTGAATAATGATGCATCTACATTCTCAAACTGATGAAGAATATTGAAATGACCGTGGACTCCCAAAGAACAAACAGATCTGTCTTGGAAGGACTGTGGCCAGAGGGCGCCTTAGAGACAGGGGTGACCAGACTTCCTTTCAAGTATTTTGGACATGGTGTCAGGAGAGACAGTCCCTAGAGAAAGACATCATGCTTGGTAAAGTAGAGAGGCAGGGTATGTTAGTCCAGGTTGATTAGAGAACCAAATTCAGAGACACTCATATGTGTATCAGAAAGCTCTTTATATCAAAGAGCAATTGTATATTAGGAAAATATCCCAGCCCAATCCAGATTGAGTCCATCAGTCTGATATTAGCCCATATATCTGATACGAATCTATAAATTATTCTTGGACTCAGGCAGCACATGCAACAATGCCTAATAGTGGAAGATCACAGGGCAGTAGGTGAAAAGTCATGTGGATCCAGTGGTGGTGGAAGCATCTTCAGGGCTCTGGCTGCCATCAGCATGGCTCAATGTGGCTTGCCAACAGGAGTGTGAAGCAGAGGGAGAGTGGCTCACCTCTAGGTCAAAAGAGAGGAAGTTCCCAGGATCCTCATGAGAAGACCACACCCACGAGGAAGCATCATCAGCGGTGACCTGACTAACAGGCTAAACTCCACCCTTCTACGTATTTTTCAAGTTGACATGAAACTATGTAACTACTACAGATGGGAAAAGAGGAAGGCCCTTAAAGATATGGATCAGCCCAGGGCTGCCACGATGGGCTCAAGCATAGGAATGATTGTGAGGATGGCCCAGGACTTGGCAGTGTTCTGTTCTGTTGGGGATCCAGTGTCGGTGGGTCGGAACAAACTGGATGGCACCTAAGAACTCCTCCTTGAATGGAAAGCAGATGACTATCAACAGATTCTGCTACAGTGAATCCCTTTTTTCGTTCTTCGTTCTCCCTCAGGGTGTGGAGAAGTGTCCATGGACTTACCAAACCACTGGTTAACTCTTCCTAAATCTCGATGTTGCTGCTTCTATAACCCAAGTCACTGAAAACAATCATAAGCACCAATTTTCACCTTATTTTTTCCTGGTAAATACATGAGTACATTTCACCCGTTGTCAAGATTCTTTCTTTTTCCCATTGAGAAGAACTTCACTCTTTCCTTCCCCCTTACAACTGAACTTCACACTCACTTTCTTTATTAATCCACCTAGACCCGGGCTCTTTCCATGCCTCCGCTGTAAGTAGACGGTCCTCTTAATACATTCTGTAACTTAAATGTGCCACATAGACATTACTGTAAGTAGATTTGAACTCCCTCAATACCATTAACTTACACCTGCTGTACGTGAGTTACCTTGAATGCTTGTAGAATTCTGGCCCCTTTTTAAACACTATGGGATCCATGATTGCACATATAATATACAAATTCAGTACAATAATGAAAGTACTCTGCTTGAACCTCCAAAATATAGCTACTGAACCCACTTCCTTAAGTTAAAAACAGAGGTAGAGTGGGATGCAAGAAGCACTGCGCAAACTATATCATGCTGTAGAAAGGTTAAATTAAAATTTCTCTTTGAGCCAGAAGCTGTGGTGTGTAAGGAACAAGCCCACATACCTCCTCCAAATTCTAGCCAACTGCCACTACTGCCCCTATCTGATATTCTCTGCATTGCATCTCCTGCTACTTCCTGTACTACTTGCCCAGGTAGGCAGAGGATCTGGAGATGAGCCAAAGCTTGTGGGAATCATGACACAAGTGAGCATGTGTCCGTGTATGTTTGAAGATCATGCAACAGAATAGGAGCACGTGTTTGGGATAAAAGGAGGACTAGAAGCTAAGATTCAGTTGGAAGTGTGAATCATGCCAGAGAATAACAATTGCTTTCAAAGACAAAGGCTGGCTCTAAAAGGTGTTATTGTTCACTGCTGTGAAGTCAGCCCCTGACATGTGGCAAACGTATGCATGCACCAGATTTATGATCGGTTGAAGATCAGTTGTTTGCAACCACGTAATTTTTACTGGTTGATTTTTTTTAGAAGTATATTGCTAAACCTTTCTTTCTAATCCATCACTGGCTGGAAGGTCTAGTGAAATTTGTTTAGCACTGTGTTTGGCTGGGTTGACTAGAAACAAATCCAGGGACATTCATATGTGTGTAAGAAAGAGCTTTATATTACAGAGAAATTGTATATTGAGAAAACATCCCAGCCCAGATCAAGTCCATAAGTCTGATATTAGCCCATATGTCTAATACCAATGGATACATTCCTCTTCAGATTTACACAAAACATGCTATGGCACTGAATGCAGGAAGATCACAGGCCAGTGGGTGGAAAGTCTTGTGGATCCAGTGGTGGTGGAAACATCTCAGCATTGGTGTGGGTGTTCATGTGTCTCCTCCAGCTTCAGGACTCTGGTGTCATCCATGTATCTCCGTGTGGGTTGTCAACAAGAATGTCTCGCAGGGAGAGAGCTATGTCTCCAAATGAGGTCATCAAGCTGCAACCTGATTGACAGGCTCGACTCCGCCCCTTCTCAAGTTAACAGGAGATTGCGTCACTGCCATAAGCATCATAGCAGCACACAAGCCTCCACTAACAGGTAGGTGGTGGCAGCATGTCAAGTGTATTGACCAGGGGTAAGCCTGGTTTCCTCCATGAAATGTGAGAATTCAACTAACGACCAGCCAATATCCTCTTGGCTCTCCAGGAGGAAATTTGAAATTAATGGGTTCCAGAAGCAGACCAGGGAATGAATCCCAGAAGCAATTGGAGCCAGGATTATATGTGCTCAAACTCAACTATGAAGAGAAGCTAAATTTGCTTAGTCAGGAATGGGAAACCCCACCATGGTGACAGTATTTAAATGAGGATTGCTGATCTGGCCACATGTGTGCCAGCTTGTTTGTATATTCTAAAGGATACTTGTCACAGATGCAGGAACATTGGATCTTTTTGATGATTGGTGAGAAATAAAAGGACTCCCTTCGTAGCCTTCAGAGAGAAACAGAATGATCTTTTCCCATCCTTTGGAATAATGTGAAAACTGACTTAAAAGGCTTTTCTTTAAAACATTACCGCTGGTGTGATATAAATACATATGGTGTTTCGTGGCACAGTCAAAATGTGGAATCGTGCTCCAGAGAATGCTCCTTTCCTGAAATGAATTTTGCATAGAGCTGTCACTCATGAGGTAAAAGCGAGTTGTTGGGAGCTCCTGGACAGGACTTACAGGGGATCTTTGGGAAAGGGTTTCCCTGTGCCATCTGCTCTCCTGGGACTGAGAAAGATCCAAATGAAGTGAAATGAGTCGAAGCTACTGGAGGAAGCCTTTCTTCCTCTAACCCAGATGGAGACAAAAGTCAAAGCTCTGCTGGGGCGCTCAGATCCTCAGTCTCAGGAAGGCAGGCAGGGGACAGGGACAGTGACATGGAAGTTCCCCAGTGTGCTTGACAAATATTCTAGTTTATGTCAATAAAATAAGGAACTATATGCGAACCACAGTGGTCAACGCTGAGAAGGAATCTGAAGGGGAAACTCCGCAGACAGGCCAGAGCTCAGCATGTTTATGAGGAAGCAGGGTGTAGACAAGCACACATTTAACGCTGGGTTTACCACCGCATTCCACCATGTGAGAGCAGTTTGACGGGCTTTCTAACCTACTCCAAATTTCTGATTTCTTATCTCTTACATGAACATAGCAATATCCATTCCCATAGCTTATGATAAGAACTTAAAAAGCTAATGATGGAAATTAGTACCTGGGGCTCAAGTTTCAAGAAATGTCATTTCCTTTCACTATTCACTTGCTCACCGTGACCATGACCGTGACCCCACAGAAACGTAATTTCCTCTTGACTTTAAACTACAATCTAAGCCCTCTACCATTTGGTTATGTCTGTCTCACAGTGACCCTGCATAAGGTTTCAGAGACTGGAAGTCTTTACAGGAACAGCCTCTTAGCTCTGTTTCTAGTGAGTTTCAACCTTGCAGTTAGCAGCCAATGCTTATTCCCCAGCAGGCCAGGGCTCTTTATGAGTTATAGGACTCATTGTATGGCAGTAGTTGGGAGCAGGGGAGGGGTGAAGAAGTGCAGGATGGAACGAGTTAAAAAAACAGTGCTCATATACCAATAAAATCATATATTTTTTGAAATGTATTGTTATTTGCTCCAGACATATGCATAATGTTTCTGAAGTGGGGACCCAATCCTTCCTGCCGGCAAGCTCGATGGCACCTAACAACAACTTTGTTATTTAGGAGAAAAATTACGAAGAAAATTAAGGATTACATAGCAAATTAAGAATTTCTACGCATACTCCTCTGGGGAAAAGATGAGGCTATCTGCTCCCGTGAAGAATTCCAGCTTCAAAGCCCCTGGGCTCCTAGAGCGTCCAAATCAACTAGAAGACAATGGGTTTCAGTCTTACGATGGGTGTACTACACAGTGACATCATGTCCGCAATGTCATTGTTTTCCACCCCGGTGGCTCCATCTCCATTTGCTTGTCCCCTATTGTCTTCTCATCTTCTGGCTAAGGCCATGTTGACTACAAAGTTTCATTAGATGTTTGCTTAAAGGCACCCAGAGCTCATAGATGATATGTATTTTATCAGTAACTCTGTGTTTCGGCCACGTGACTATTGAAATGTTTCAGGTTACAAGTTTAAAGGAGATTCCAAGACAGTAGTATTAGAGGTTCCTCTAGCCTTTCCCAGTCGAGTAATCCTGGATTTATTTAGGAATTATAATTTTTTTCTACATTTCTCTCCCATTAGAACTGGGGTCATTTCTTGTGTCCCTGTTAGGAATGTTTGGTAGAGGTAGCTGGAAACCATCTAGTTCTGGTGTCAAATTACGGGAGACCATGGTGCATGTAGACTAAGTCTGGTAGGATTTCATTTTTCTTATAGTCTTTGGTTTTCTTCTTTCCCTTTTGCTACACATTTGTAAAGAATAATCATTGTAAATTTAAAAATGTTCATAGGCTTTTAAGATTCCAAGCCACTTTTCACTACAGTGGGTTGTAGAACATTGTCTTTGTGGGCCTCGATGTTTTCTCAATATTCAACTGTCTTGTATATAGAACTCTTTCTTACACACACATGAGTGTCTATGGATTTGTTTCTCTAGCCGACCCAGACTAACTAGGTCTTTTACAGTCTTGGTTTTATTTCTTGTTTTATTCTTTCTTGAACTACTATAAATATAAAAGTTGTTTTAACAGAACCTTTGCCTTTGCTTAGAATACCAGCTATTGTTCCTGTCTATTTAAATCTTAATTGGCTTCTAGAGCTCAATTAAGTTAACTCCTTCTCCTGAAATATTCCCCATATCTATCCCATACCCTTTTCTTTACATGAATCCCATAGTGTTTGTTTATGTATATATAATTTCTTTCCCACTTTGCTGTGTTTTAGGGTTACATTGCTATCTTCTTTAGGGGATTCCAGCTTCCTTAAGTGACTTATTCTCACATGCTTGTTCCTCCTCTATGTAATGCTAAACCTGGTAACAACAGTCATCATGTGGTCAAGCTTAGTACACTCCACCAAGTGTTTGTTTTATTTGAACGATACTATTCAAGTCTCAGAAGCCCTGGTGGTGTCGTGAAAGCACATTGAACTGCTAACTGCAATGCTAGGTGTTCAAAAACCACCAGCCATTCCACATGAGAAAGAGTGTGCTTTTTACTCCTGTATAAAAGTCACAGTCTCAGAAAGCTACAGGAGCAGATTTATCCTTCCATACAGGGTCACTACAAGTGGTACTAACTCGATGACAGTGAGTTCCATTTTGAGTATTTGGTTTATTCAAGCCTCACAATTCAAAGAGATGGATACAACGAGTGAGGAATTTGAGGCTCTGGGTGGTTAAAGTCAATTGCCTGACCACAACAAAGCAGGTGTGTAGAGTACAAATCCAAATATAGTCTGTATCCAGAAATCATGCTCTTAACTATTAGGCTGACAATAAAGGATGTTGATTTAGACACAGAACATCCCTTCCCCTCCCCCTGTCAGACCACAGCTAAGACTGCACAGGTAGTGTGACAGCTCAGGAACATGAGTGCGCCACAGAGGGATATGTCTTTCAGAACTTCGTGCATCAACAGAGCTATTTAAATTAAACTGTCATGTTCCCTCCCACACACAGCGAGAGAGTTTGAGTCATCTTTTAGGAAGAGCAGCAGGTAAACTGCCTCATGCAGCATTAATGTGGATGGCAGCTTCCAACCAGAATCTACACCTCACCATAAATCAAGGTGGGTACCGCCTGTGCTGGGAGACAAAGGATGTCAAACATCTGCTGAAAAACATGCTTACAGACTGTAACAAGGCCAAACTTACAAACAAGCAGAGACACAGACACCCAATTATGTAGGTGGCAGGAATCTTAAGGGTCTCCACTCTGGTCTATCTAGGAGCAAGGTCTATCTATTCTGTAAGACAGCAGCCAAGATATTATCTAGGCAAAGTGATCTGAATGCACAGAGAGGAAGAGCAAAGAAGCCAGGGCCAGAGAGTCATGCATGCTCAGGTTCAGGGAGCAAGTCCTGAGCTTTACATGGGCTATGATTGCTCTCTCCTTTATCACACACACGTCCCTCCTTACGTAGTGTAAATAGTTAATACACTTGACTTCTCACAGAAAGTATGAATATTTGAGTCTGCCTAGAAGTGCCTTGGAAGAAAGGCTTGGCAAACCCCTTTAAAAAAATACCACCATTAAACACCTTACAGATACAGTTCTATTCTGACACATATGAGTCCACCATAAACTGGAATCCATGCCATTGAAACTGGCTTTGATTATAAAGTACACACACTCACATATGAATTTGAACATATAAATAACTTACACATGCATCCCATATATATTTCCTCATATACACATGCATGTAAATAAAGCATATAAACCTCTAAAGCATACATAGAACAGATAGGAAACTAAAGTATGAGGTGATTGCAGGGTCTGCAAAACATGTGTAACATATCTATTAGTTACATGAAAATATGGTGGATGTGTGTTTAGATACATAGATGCATATTTGCATGTGTTTACCTATAATCCATTTCACATATGAGAAAAAAGAAATCCAAGAAAGATGAAGGGACTCACTTAAGGTGAATTGGGGCAGATCAGAATTGGACTCAGGAAGGAGGTCTTCTTGACCCCAAAACTTGCTTTCTTCCTACTCACCCCTATACCAAGCAATAGCCTGCAAGCCATCTTATTCCATTCCATTCAAACGGTGATCAAAAATGTATATTTGTAAGATGTGTCATGCTCTGTTATAAGAACTGGACATCCGATTGAATATAAACAATTGAAGTTCATATCTTCTCGGGGGGGGGATAAAAATAATCAATGCATAACTGGTCAGATAGTAATAACTCCATTGCCATAAAGAAACATCAGGCCACACATGGGTCACAGAAGTGGCTGATCATGTGCTTTTTGATAAGGCGGTCAGAAAAAGGCCATGGCAGGGGGCAGGGTGCTTCTGAGCAGCAGGGGTTAAGGGGGTTGGGGGAAGGGTACATAGGAACACGTGATCCGGGCTGATATGAGCAAGAGGAGTGTTTCAAGCAGCAGCAGCAACAGCAAAGACCAAAGGGATCCTTTGAAAGGCAGCACCCTTCAAATGTGAGCTCCCTCAGAAGAACAAAGGGCCACCAAAGCCAGAGCTTAGTGAGAGAGGAAGGAGTGGGAAAGGGGAGGACAAAGAAACAAGTGGAGCCAAATAATGTAGAGCCTCCTAAAACCTACACTGGACCCCATTTCTAGAGAGGTAAGACTACTCATTTTTAAACCAAGTGACTGAGTATCATTAACATCGACGGCTACCGCAGAGAGAAGAAATGGTGAGGCATTTAAAGCAGTAGCAAGCACGCATTGGGGGCCACCTGCAGTCATTTAAGCAAGACATTGGGGAGGAAATAGAGCAAGATATAGCAGTGATGGTAGTGAGACGTGATTAAATCCTGGACGTATATGATAATGGAATGTGTAGAAATTATGGACATATCGTATATATGAGGTATAAAATAAAGGCTAATCAAACTGAGTTTAAAGTTTTTGCTTGGGCCTTTAAAAAATAAATGGACACTTCATTACTGAGTTGGGGAAAATGAAGGTGTAGTAGTTTGATGGGATACATCAATGTGAGATACCTGCTACATTTGTGAGGAACCCTGCTGGTACAATGGTTACACACTGGGCTGCCATCCAAAGTCAGCAGTTTGAAACCGCCAGGCCATTCAAGGGAGAAAGACGGGGCGTTCCACTCCTGTAAAAAAGATTAGTCTCAGAAACTCCCGGTGGCTGCTCTCGCCTCTCCTATAGGGTCACTGTGAGTCAGCCTGGACTCAAAGGCAATGAGTTTGGAGTGTGGGGTTTGTTACACCCAGAGGTAGAATTCAGCCAGCTATTTCGGTTCAGCAGATCCAGTTGTAAATTACATGTGCACTATGCAATTCTTAAAAGTGTTCAAAGAGCTAAAAATAGTGTCATAAAAATTGCTGTAAGTTCAGCAGAAGCGGAAAGAGGTTTTCCAAAGATGAATATGATATTTTCAGAGAAGAGAAGTTGGCTAACTGTTTTTAATATATCAGACACATGATTATGTTCTAATTGGCCTACATCTGAAGGAATAAGATCCTACTTCTACAGTGAAAGGTGGTTAAGGATAAATTTCACTGCCAGTTAAAAATCAATCATACTTGGTGAAGAGCGAAGAACATTGCAAGTAAGGTTGCTAATCCAGAAGCAATGCACAAGTATCTTAAATAACAGTTTTATTGTTTTGGGTCAGGAATTATTTAATATTTTTCATTAATATTTTAAAAATCATAGTCTAATGTGATGTACCTTTTTATTTTTCCTTATTTAGCTAGTAACTGTTTGAAATAACAAATTATCTTTCAGTATATCTTTTTGTATACTTAAAATCATTATAAGGGCTGTGAACTGGTTGTTAAGTTATTGGAATCCCATCTCAGGTTACAGTTTTAAATCAGGTTGGACAGAATCGTCTGACGCTTTGGCTGGAAAACCATATTATGTATATGTCTGTGTGTAAAGGCACAAAAATTCAGCTAGATATTCCATGTCTCTAATCTTCTATTAATTATTAATTTCTCTAAAAAGTGAATGACCCTCATCGAGGTGAATTCACACGGTGACCACAGCACGGGGCACAGTAGCAGCGGTGAGGATGGTGCCAGACGAGGCAGGGTTTCAGTCTACTGCACACGAAGTTGCTATGGTCTGGCCCCCATTCAAAGTTAGCGAACAACAAATACATATAGAGTTATAAAGAAAATGTGGCCATTGTTAAGGAAAACCTCCTTTCACAAATAAAATTTGTGAAGAATCTTTCTGAATTCATAGAAAGAGTTGTAGAAATACAAAACCTGCTAACTCAGTTGGAGTAATTAATATGATAGCGAGATATCAGAGACATAGAAAGATCTATGCAGAAAGGAGAAGCTGTCTAGCGTCATCCAGAAGGGAGGAACAGGACACGGGAACAGTTCACATTGAATTTTCCATCAAATCAATTTTCCCAGAGAAATATCCAATTTGACATCCTCTGTAGCCTTATGAAGATATTATTATGCCTCTGGAAAGAGACCAGGGCATTCTGTCGGTGGTTTTCAGTAGGGAGGGGAAGGGAGAGTGTAGAGATTTGCAGAGTTGCTGTCTGCTCAAACAAAAGAAAAATGGCCATGTCAGACTCTGAATAAATTGTGCAGATAAAAGAAACTGTGGGGTACATTTTGGTTTACTTCTGAGATATAGTGGAGACATGATGTCAGGACAAGCAAGACCTCCTGGGCATCATAGTAGAAATAAAAAGGAACGAGAATAACAATCTATGATGTGGGTAGAAAAAAAACTGACCTTCAGATACCCTTCAAGTCTGAAAAATAACTCACCCTCAAGGTTTAATTTGCAGCCAAACAATCAGCAATTCTTAACCAAAAAATCCAAACCGACTGCCATTAAATCCATTCTGAGTCATAGCGGCCCTACAGAACAGGGAAAAACTGCCCCTGTGAGTTTCTGAGACTGTAACTATCAATGGGAGTAGAAAGTCCATTCTCTCTCCCTAGGAGCAGCTGGTGGTTTCAAACTGCCAACCTTGTGGTTTGCAACCTACCATGTAACTACTAAGCCACCATGGTTCCAACAGGTCTGTAAGAGAAACAAGTGAGTGATGCATTCCTTAAAATAATCCACTGTTTGAGATTATAAGGGCAGCATGTAACCTTAGAGAAAGTTCAGATGGCTTAGGAAATAAGGAGGAATGTGAACAGGAAGCAAAGAGGAAGTAGGAAAAGTAATATTTATTCTGGATATTTCAATCAATGAGATGAAAAAGTACATAGGAATTACTGAATGTGAAAAGGATGCTCTGCTTTGTCAACCTTCACCTACCTCAGTATATCTGTATGGAAGGAGGGAGGGAGAGGTGGAGCAAATGAGGGAAGGAAGAAGGGAAGAGAAGCAGAAAATTACAAACTAGAAAACCTCTCACAAGTCTAGGAGTCTGAAGAGGAGCCGAGGTAACAGCATAATTAAGAGATGGACAGTCTAAGGAAATATTCTGTGTAACTTCCAAGGGAAATACCCATTTGGTTACAATGAAACTCAAGGTATCCAATTTTTCCCGTGTTAACTATATAAACTAGAGCACATCACCATATTTCAGCCTTCTAGGTATGTCTTCTGCAAAAGGGAATCACAATAATATTTATTTTGAAGTTTATTTTTTAATATGTATATTTAAATGTAACTTTAATAAATTGAATGAATGAACTAAGGCTTCAATGAATTAGCCTTGGTTTGCTACTGGCTACTAGTACCAAACACAGTAAAATGTTCACTCATGTTTGCTTCAGCTTGTACTAGCACAAAAGGTGCAACATGCAGCATAGCAGATGTGTATAAGCTTAAGCAACGGAGATGCTAGATATGAAAATCTAGACTCATAACCCAGGAGGAAGATTACAGATTAAAGAAAGATGGTCAAATGGTATTAGAATCTCATCCTGGAAAAGGACAGCTCAGGGATGGCTCTGGTTCCAGGTAAAGAAGCCAAAGCAGACCATGGTATGTCTCATCACAGAGTAGTCAGAGTTGACTTACTTGACACATTGCCTTCCATGAATTTTCAGTCAAATAATTTTCAGAGCTGACCTTTGGGGCCACTGGAACTCTTCATGTGTGCGCTGCGTCCAGCAGCAGACACTCAGGATTTGACCTTGTTCATTCTGATTTGACCCTATGCTGAGATGATACTTTTTCACCACAGATGTATGGAATAAAAGTCAACATTTCATAAAGATCCACAGGGGATTTTGTACAGACTCTTGCATCCATAAGGATCAACTAAGTATCTTGCTAAATTTTTAAATCAGAATTAATACTGGTATAGCCAGGGCAGAACTTCAAATTATCAGAAGGTCAAGCCTGGATGAAACAGATCAAAGCAATGGGGGAAAACACAATGAAGTTATTAGTGATTACGGTTTAATTGGGAGAGAATTCAGGGTACATATCTCCCACATTGTTGAAAATATTTTTTTCTCTTTCTTCAACAGTAAGTATGAACAGAGAAAATTGTAATGGAGCAGGGAAGCACTCTGTTTCTGAAAATCTTAAACAGATGCTTAAAAAGTAAATAATATCAATGGGTCCCCACTTTCCTGATATGATCACTGAAGACAAATGTGTACACAAGCAAATGTAGTGAAGAAAGTTGATGGTGCCCAGCTAGCAAAAGATATAGCATCTGGGGTCTTAAAGGCTTGGTGATAAGCAAGCAGCCATCTAGCTCCGAAGCAACAAAGCCCAGATTGGAAGAAGCACACTAGCCTGTGTGATCACGTGGTATCAAAGGGATCAGGTATTAGGCATCAGAGAACAAAAAAATCATATCATTGTAAATTAGGGTGAATACAGAGTGGAGACCCACCCAAAGCCCATCTGTAGGCAACTGGACACCCCCTCCCAGAAGGGTGGCAGGGAGGAGAGGAGCTAGTCAGGGTGCAGTATAGCAAAGATGAAACATACAACTTTCCTCTAGTTCTTTAATGCTTCCCCCCACCCCCACCCCCCACTATCATGATCCCAATTCAACCTTACAAAGATGGCTAAATCAGAGGATATACACTGGTACAGATAGGGACTGGAAACACAGGGAATCCAGGACAGATGATCCCTTCAGGACCAGTGGTGAGAGTAACAATACCAGGAGGGTGGAGGAAAGGTGAGGGAGAAAGGGGAAACCAATACAAGGTGCTACGTATAACCTCCTCCCTGGGGGACAGATAGCAGAAAAGCAGATGAAGGGAGACATCACACAGTATAAGATATGAAAAAACAATAATAATTTATAAATTATCAAGGGTTCATGAAGGAGGGGAGAGGGAGCAGGGAGGGAGGGGGAAACTGAGAAGCTGATATCAAGGGTTCAAGTAGAAAGCAAATGATTTGAGAATGATGATAGCAACAAATGTACAGATGTACTTGACACAATGGATGTGTGTATGGATTGTGATAAGAGTTCTATGAGCTCCAATAAAATGATTTAATAAAAAAGATTTTTTTAATCACTATGTTAACTCTTCCTGCATTGGAAAGGGTTCTACTTGATCTCTGACATGACGTATCTAATTTTGGGTAGTGTCGTGAATGTCTTCCCTCAAACATATCAAGCTGTAATATCTAGAATTTGGGATTTGTACCTTAGATTCTAAAGTTTTTTCAGACACTATTAGAGACCATGGAATGAAATTGTCCTCGCTTATGTGGCAGGGCCCTATAGCCATGCATATGTGTCCTCATAAGGAAAAGATAGAGGCAGACTAGACATTGAGTTGACATGGAAAAGAAGGCAATGTAGGGATGGGGCCGGAAAATGAGGCTCTTAGGGAATGCCTTCAGCCACCACATTGAAAAAGGCAAAGAGCAGCCAATCACTTAGATTCTCTTGAGTCTCACACCTCCAGGAGTGTGAAGAAACCATTACTGTATATGTAAGCCACAAAGTCTACACAGCCATAAAAAGCAAATACATTCATTCCAGCATTCCAAGAAACGCAATTAGCTGGAGTTCACCTTTCCAGTTTCCCCTACTTTCTTATAAATATTATCTTAACTTAAAATGCCCTTTAGTGTTGTTGCCAATAGATGCTACAAAGGGAATAATTTTAACATAACAAGATAATTTTAACATATCAAGGGAGTTGGTAAATACATAATGAGGGAGATTGCAGGTGGTGGTTGAAACAATGCTGTTTTCTCAATTTCTTCTCTAATAATTGGTGCCTATGGAAAGGTAGGGTCCCTGATGGTGCAGTAGCTAAAGCACTCAGCTGCCGATCAGAATGTTCACCGTTTAAACCTATCAGTCACTCTGCATTAGAAAAATGTATCATTCTGCTGCTCTCAAGATGCTTAGCCCTGGACATGGCATCATTTCACTTTTGCCTTACAGGTTTACTATGATTCTTAATAGACACAATAGCGATGGGTTTAGGTTTGGTTTATGGAAAAGTTTTTCACCTTAGTCTAATCAGATTCTTTCAAATTATATATGTATGCCAATCAATGCCTTCAAAAAGGTGTAGATGTATAATTGGGAGGGCTGGTGGCACAGTGGTTTAAGCATTAGCCTGCTAACTGAAAGGTCAGAGCACCAGTAACTCAATAGGAGAAAGATGAAGCAATCTGCTTGCATAAAGAGTCACTGCCTCGGGAACTGTGTTAGACAGAGTTCTCTAGAGAAACAAAACCAGGACCCTTTTGATTTTATATAATATATATATATATGGATAAATGCACACAGTACGAAGGAATATAATAAGTAATTAGTCCACTCAGCAGTACAGAGGGCCCGGTTCAATTCACTTCCCTGGAACAGTTAATATACTAGAAGTCCTTCAACTCAAGAGGACCGCTGGGGTCCAAGGTCAAGGAAGCAGAGAACTGAGTTTTCTGTAGGGCAATACAGGCAGTCTGGCCACAGGTAACAAACAGTGGGGTGGGTCAATAACGGTCAGCAAGATGACAGGATAGGACAGACCCAAGCTCAAGCGATGTATACACCAGCAGCATTGTGAAGCAGGTCTCAAAGGTACCTCAAGCTCTAGGAACATGACCCATGGGTTGGTTGTCCCAAGGGTAGTGTAGATTGCACGTTAAGGCAGAGAACTAGCTAAGGCCACCTCACTCTGGTCCAATCACCAGAGAGCAAGCGAGAGACAGGCGGGGCTTGCTGAACTATTTATCTCTTTGCCCTCCAATTAAACTGTGACCTTACTAATCCCACATGTTCTTATTGGCCAGGTTGGCACAATAAACCTACCTATCACAGTCCACCCTTTGCCATCTTGGTACCTGTACACAATTCTTTAGCCATATATAATTTCCATACACTAATGAAATCACATTTTTACCTAACATCAAGCATCTATTATACATATAAATGAAAATACACTGAGTCTAATTATATCTGACATATCATACATGAACAAAGGAAAGATATTCAATAAGCACATATCAAGAAAATAAACTGACAATTACAAATTTCATGCTTGCAATTGATCACATGGTGGCAACTGATAGGTAAAACTACCTTCAACTAGTGGCAACTGATAGGTAAAACTACCTTCAACTACCCATTCGGTATTACCTTTGCGTTCAACCAGCATCTCGTTTGACCTTGGTTCTTTCCTTGGGGGGGGGGTGACCCGGACCTTCATTCCTGCGGGTTCTGGCTCATTAGACGGCCTTTCAGGATTGCATTGTTGTTTTCCATTTACTTTAATCACAGGGCATGGTAGTACTAAGAGACAGCCTATGGGATCTCCTGGATTCCAGATATATTATTCTTTACCTCCATTATGAAGCACCAGCCCAACTTCTCCTTGGTAATCAGGATCAATCACACAATCAGTACAATGACATCCTTCCTAAACTATTGATCCAAAGGCATGAGAAGCCCAAAGTGGCCAGGGAGCATTTTCAGTTGCCAATTCAGTGGAATTCATGCTGTATTTCCAGATGGGAGAATTCCTTTCCTGGGACCAGGACTTCCGGGCCTAAACCTCATAGGGTGGTAAAAATGCTGCAAGTGGATCACTAGGAGTAATAGAGGGTGATGGTATACCAGCTGCCACCCCTTGGTTTCTGGAGCCATGAAAACTGGCCATGGACACAGTACCATATCTTGAGCACTGGTTTAGAGTGTATACAGCCTTCTGGAGAACATTGCCCCAACTCCAAAAGTTGTTGCTACTTAGCTAGCACCATAATTGTGTCTTTAAGAAGCCATTCCATTGTTCTATCAAGCCAGCTGCTTCAGGATGATAAGCAACATGATACGACCAGTGGATTCCATGGGCATGGGCCAATTGCCACACTACATTTGCTGTGAATTGAGTCCCTTGATCTGAAGCAATGCTATGCGGGATGCCATGCCAGTGGACGAGGCATTATGTAAGTCCACGAATGGTATTTTTGGCAGTAGCATTGCTTGTAGGGAAGGCAAATCCATATCCAGAGTAGGTGTCTATCCCAGTAAGAAAAAAGTGCTGCCCCCTCCATGATAGAAGTGGTCCTATGTAATCACCCTTCCACCAGGTTGCTGGTTGGTCTCCCTGAGGAATGGTCCCATAGCTTGACTTAATGGTGGCTTCTGGTGCTGGCAGGTGGGGCACTCAGCAGTGGTAGTGGCCAAGTCAGCCTTGGTGAGTGGAAGTCCATGTTGCTGTGCCCATGCATAACCTCCATCCCTGCCACCATGTACACTTTGTTCATGTGCCCATTGGGCGATAACAGGAGTGGCAGAAGAAAGAGGAGAGCTAGTCTCCACAGTGTGTGTCATCTATCTACTTGATTGTTGATGTCCTCCTTTTCAGAGGTAACCCTTTGGTAAATGTTCATATGAGACATGATTATCTTTACTTTCTTGGCCCATTCAGAGAGGTCTATCCACAGACCTTTTCTCCACACCTCCTTGTCACCAATTTTCGAATCATGTTCTTTCCAATTCACCTACCATCCATGCAAGCCATTAGCTACAGCCCATGAATCAGTATATAGTCTCACATTTGGTCATTTCACCTTCCAGGCAAACTGAACGGCCAGGTGCACTGCTCAAAGTTCTGCCCCTTGGGAAGAATTCCCTTCAACACTGTCCTTTAAGGAGATCCCAGAAAGGGGCTGTAGTGCTGCTGCTGTCCACTTACAAGTGGCACCTGCATATCATGTAGAGCCGTCAATAAACCAAGCATGAATTTTCCGTTATCCAGTTAAATTATCACAAGGAATTCCCCCGGAGGCAATAGGTGCAGACTGGGAGGAGGAAGGTACTGTGACAGGAGTGGAGACTATGGGGATTTGGGTCACTTCTTCATGCAGCTTACTTGTACCTTCAGGTCCTGCTCGATCTCGTATATACCTCTTCCATTTAACAAATCAGTGTTGCTGCGCACGTCCACTTTTATGATTCTGTGTCAGACAATACCCAGTTCATGATGGGTAGCTCAGGCCTCATGGTGACTTGGTGGCTCATGGTGAGGTATTCAGTCTCTACTAAGGCCCAGTAACAGGCCAACAGCTGTTTTTCAAAAGGGGAGTAGTCGTCTGCAGAGGATGGCAGGACGTTACTCCAAAGTCCCAATGGTCTACGCTGTCATTCACAAATAGGGGTCTGCCAAAGATTCCACACTGCATCTTTATCTACAATTGACACCTCTAGCATCATCGGGTCAGCTGGGTCATATGGTCCCAGTGGCAAAGCAGCTTGCACGGCAGCCTGAACTTGCTGTCTAGCCTTTTCTTGTTCTGGGCCCCACTCAAAATTGGAGGCCTTTGTGTCACTTGAAAATAGGTTGAAGTAGAACACCCAAATGAGGGATACATTGCCTCCAAAATCTGAAGAAATCCACTAGACATTGTGCCTCCTGTTTAGTTGTCATGGGAGCAGGGGGCAGATGCAATAGCTTATTCTTCACTTTAGTAGTAATGTCTCGACATGCCCCACACCACTGGACCTCTAGAAATGTTACTGAGGTGGAGGGTGCCTGAATCTTTGTTGGGTTAATTTTCCAACCTCCTGCACATGGAAGTTGTGCCAATGAATCTTGGGTCTTTGATACATCCTTCTTAGGGGGCCAATCAGCATAAGGTCATCAATATACTGGACCAGTGTGACATTTTGTGGAAGAGACAGATGATCAAGTTCCCTTCAAACTAAATTATGGCACAGGGTGGAAAAGCTGATGTTCCCTAGGGGAGAGTTTTGATATTGTACTGTTGCAACTGCCAGCTGAAGGCAAACTGTTTCTGGTGGTCCTTTGAGGCTGGTATTGAGATGAAGGCATTAGCCAGATCAATAGCTGCATACCAAGTACCAAGAGAAGTATTAATTTGCTCAAGCAATGAAATCACATCTGGAACAGCAGCTGCAATTGGAGTCACCACCTGGTTAAGTTTAAAATAATCCACTGTCATTCTCCAGGATCCATCTGTATTTTTTACAGGCCAAATAGGTGAGTTAAAAAGGGATGTGGTAGGAATCACCAGCCCTGCAGCTTTCAAAACTTTGATGATGGTACTGATCTCTGCAGTCTCTCCATGAATGCGGTACTGCTTTTGGTTTACTATTTTCTAAGACAATGGCAGTTCTAGTGGTGTCCACTGGGCCTTTCCTACCATGATAGCCCTTATTCCACATTTCAGGGATCCAATATGGAGTTTATGCCAGTTACTAAGTATGTCTATTCCAATGATGCATTCTGGAACTAGGGAAATAACATGATGGTTTCGGGGTTCCACTGGACCCATGGTGAGGCATGCCTGAGCTAAAACTCCATTGATAATTTAACTTCCATATGCCCCCACTTTGACTGGTGAGCGTTCAAAATACTTTTGGTCTTCTAGAATTAGTGTCAGTTCAGAGGCATTGTCGAGTAATCCCCCAAAAGTTTGATTATTTACTTCCCCCCAATGAACAGTCACTCTTGTGACAGGCCGCAGGTCCCTTTGGGAAAGGCTAGAAGAAAGACTAAGAGTATAGACCTTCAGTGATGTAGCAGGGTCCTCCTTCAAAGGGATTTGGATTTCCTCTCATCCAAGGGGTTTTGGGTCTATGAACTAGCTCAAGTCTGGGAATTGATTGACTGGCCATGACTCTACTCTGCTGCTCACCTGATTTAGCATTCTCCCACCTGTATACATCACCTAAATATTTAGTAGGTTTACCATGTATTTATCTCCCAGGGACACCGTGGCTAAGTAGCCAATGCCACATGACCACATGAAACAGGTTGTTTTGATTACTATGGAAACCTTGCTGTCCATTACGATAATCACAACCACCTTGTCTCTGTTGATTGAGTGCCACACCTGCCCTCTACCACCATAGGACCCATACAGTCCCATTATAGGCAAATTCGCTTAGGGCAGTTCCCACTTTTAATCCTGGTGCACATAAAATAGCAATCAGGAGTCTTCAGAGATGCTGGGGCCCACTTCACAAACTTGTTCCTTATGGTTGTGGTGAAAGGCATGTCCACGGGACACTCTCTTTTTGGGTCTATGGGGTTATCCTGATAGATCCATTCTAACATGCCAACTTCCCTAAGCTTTTGGATGCCTTCTGCAGTGTACCAAGGTAGGTCAGGCACCTCAAGTTGGTCTAATCTAGACCACATGGCATGCCATGCTTCAGTGAACCAACCAAATAAGCAATTAGATCCTCTCTTAACCTCTCTTGCTGAGACATCAAAGGAAGAATCTGTGCTTAGGGGCCCCATATCAAGAAACTCAGACTGGTCTAATGTTACATTCCTTGTACCAGTATCCCACACCCTTAAAGTAATCATTCCCAGGGATATTCCCCAGGCTTCTCCTTGTACATATTTGAAAACACAAGCAGATCTTTCTGAGTATAGCACACTTCTTCCTGAGTCATCATCTGAACCTCACCTTTAGTAACTTTCTGACACTTAATTCTGGTTACAAGTGTGGAGGAAATAATGGGTGATAAGAGTGTTTCCCGGGTCCCCCCAGGCAATGCCATAGCTGAAGCCCCACCTGGAATTTCAACTTGAACAGTTTGGTTATTCTGCTCAGGTACGGGTTGTTTACTGAGAGTGAATTAATCCCATCAGGTGGGAGGGGTGGATCTATTGGATCAATATCCTCCTCTTCTGGAACATCAGCCCAATGTTCCCATCCCATGTTACAGTGTTCCAATTCTTTTTCATTAATGCCCTTACTTTAATACCAGCTAATGTTCTAGACCTGCAATTTAACTGATGCTGTAATTCAGCTACTTGTATGATGGACTCTGGATTTCGTTTCCAGTAATGTCATCTCTATTACTAGAGGAGAGAAGACTCTCCTTTGTAGCACATTCAGA
Organism: Tenrec ecaudatus; assembly: GCF_050624435.1. Classification (NCBI taxonomy): domain Eukaryota; kingdom Metazoa; phylum Chordata; class Mammalia; order Afrosoricida; family Tenrecidae; genus Tenrec; species Tenrec ecaudatus. The sequence goes on along the minus strand of NC_134533.1, from coordinate 29,120,228 downwards.
AGCTTTTAGGTCTGTTATTCAGCCCTTGAGATGTACTTCTGAGGTTCTGAGATTATCACTTTCCTTGATCACATTTTCTTTTGTAAGGAGGACCAGTCAACCAGCTTCCCTATACTTCTCATCCCAACATAACTGCTAGAACATATCAAACACACAATCACCCAGAGCCTCTCCTCTCACCAGCACTTCATCTATGAATAATACCACCCAGTCTAGTAAGAGCGGCAGATTTATCCAGGCCTTTAGAGGTAGAGCTAGTACTATCACTGCTGTTAAGCCTAATCAGGCTAGAGAGCCAATTAGAGAAGCCCATATTTATGATCTTGTTTCTCTTGAATCATTCTTAGCACCAATTGTCTAAGACAGGCTTCTCTAGAAAAAAAACAAGCCAGGACACTTATGTATAGATATATACAGCATGAGGGAATATAACAGCTAATTAGTCCACACAGCAGTACAAAGCAATTCAACTCACTGCAATGAAACAATTAATATACTGGAAGTCTTTCAACTCACAAGGGCTACTGGGTCCAAGGTCAAGGGATTAGACAGCTAAGTCTTCCACAAGGCAATGCAGGCAATCTGGCCACAGACAGCAAACAGCAAGGCAGGTTACCAACAGTCAGGCTGATGACAGGATCCGTTACCAACCTCAAGTGAAGTATACACCAGCAGCATGGTGAAGCAGGTCTCAAAGGAACCTCAAGCTCTAGAAACATGATCCATTGGTTGGGTGCCCCATGGCTACTGTAGATTGCAAGTTAAGGCAGAGAACGAACTAAGGCCACCTCACTTTGGTCCAATCACTAGAGAGCAAGAGAGAGACAGGTGGGGCTTGCTGAGCCATTTATCCCTTTGCTCTCCAATCGAACTGTGACCTTATTAATCCCACATGTTCTTATTGGCCAAGTTGGTACAATAAACCTACCTATCTCAGAAACCCTATGCCAATGGATTGGGGTCGCATTAGAAGTATGACTGAAATAACAAGGAACCAGAAAAATAGGCTGAGGTAGCTCATGTGTTCATTCTTTCAACAAATATAGATCCCTTAATAATGAGTCAGTATCAACTTGATGAGAGTAAGTTATTATGGAAAAGACAGTTTGGGGAATGGAGAATCAATAATTAGAAATGAACATTCCTTGCCTTCATAGATTGGATACTTCTAATTGAATGTTTTCTATCAAGAGAAGAAAAGGTCAAATGGGCACGTATAAACATGCCTGAAAGGTCATAAACATCCGACTGAAAGGTCATCAGTTTGCAATCACCAACCATCTCTGAGGGAAAAAGATGAAGCTTTCTACTCCTTAAAGAGCTCCAGTCTTGGAAACCCACAGAGGCAATTCCATCCTGACCTATAGGGTGGCTGCGAGTTGAGATAGACTCTCTGACATTGAGTTTATGTTGTTGTTTTTTGAGCTACAGAAAGAAAGTGATGAAAGAATGTGTGAGATGGTGACCAGAGAGTCAGGTGAGGTGTCATGGCCCACCTCCCTTCCCCTAACGTCTATGTCTGGGCCCATCTCAGTTAAAGAGCTGTCAGGTTCCCATTCATCCAGTGCACTGTGGTGTCGGGAAGGAAGGCCCTAAGTAAGTGATTTAAAGTGTTAATGGAAAGTAACTGCTGCCGCAAAGTGCCCCGTCGCTGACAGCTGCCTTGGAATTTTAAATGCTGGGTTTACTCGTCACACGTGTTTTCAGGTATACTGGGCTCTCCCATTTGAACTGTTTTCCTTTCCAATTTTGTTTTTCTTTTAAACAAGAGAACATTTGAACATGTGATGCATTTGATCCTGTTTTGGCTGGACTGGAACAAGTACTCACTAAGCTTTTAAACCCCATGAAAGGCTATTAAATATGTAATTAGGGGAGGTTGAAGCTAATGAGAACAGTGAAATGGTCAGATAAGCAATCTGAAAAAGGTAGGTGTTTTCAAAATGGAAAAGCATCCAAAATGGAATCTAAAGGTCTGGACTTTGTATTGCTCCTAATGAGTTGTCTAGTCTTACAAATATCATTTGACTTTTCTGATTGCCCCATTTCTTTATCTCTAAAAGGAAAACAATGGACAAATACCGCATAGACTTTTTCTTTACTTGTAATATGTATAAAAATATGACTAGTTTTCTACAACCTTAGAGCTGATCCTGTCGCCTTCCTTGCTGGCATTCTATGACTCACTTATTCATGTTGTTTTTCTATTTTCATTACAAGGGCTTATTACTTTTTGAATGGCTTCCTTGAAATGAATAACTAAAGTCAATTCAAATCACAAGGTTAGCGTCTTTAAAATGTTCTTCTGCACAGTAAATTGAATGTATGGTATTTTATGCACCAGAAGCATTTCCCTCCTATTTAGAAATCTTTTTATGTGTTGTGGTCTATCACGCATTTTAAAAACCATTCATTCTAAGCGAGACTGTTCTGGCTTGTCTCATATTTCCAAGAATATACAGTTATACTAGAAGGCTTTGATTTCATTTGCAGGGATTTCCAGATCTATTCAGCACAACTCAATAATGCATTTTCCTTGGGGAATATTTAGAGTGAAGATGTAAAGACCAATGTCTTTCAGAAAGATTCATTGTTCTTGGATTAGTTCTCTCTGGAGAATAATAGCATGGACCTCAAGGGAAAATACTTCATCCTTGACTATATTTTGCTGCTTTTCGCCATGAATTAAAAACAGACATTTAATTGATGTCCCATATTAAAGAAAAATAATGGCAGGGTTCTGAACTGAGTCCAAACTGAACTGAGCCCATTAACTATCTCACTTCTGATTTGGGATAGTTCTTGATGATTTAAAGACTAGACTTTAAAATGGAGAGAATATGGCATACTAATTGTTGTTGATTATAACGAAAGAAAACACTGCCTGGTCCTGTGTCCCCCTCCAGAGTGCTGTTCTATCTGACCCCGTTTGCTGCTACCATGGTATCAATCTGGCTCCTTGGGGGTCTTCCTCTGTGGGGCACTCTTTCCACTTTACTCAGGATATTATCCTTCTCCAGGTCTCTCCTAATAACATGTCAAAAGTACCTCCGATAACTTTGTGGTATCCACACTTTTATTTTATGACCCATGTTTGATGTTGGGTTCCCCAAAGGGGTATAAACATAATAACAACACCGAGTATGTATTGAGTTGTTAACACATGGTATAAATAGTACTAAGCACTTGACTGACATCTTTTTATTTATTAGTTTCATAATAATCAACAACAATGAAGAACCTCCTGGTGTCAATTCTGACTCATAGTGACCCTATCATACAGAGTAGAACTGCTGGGAACAGAAATCCTCATCTTTCTACCTCACAACAACTGATGAGCTTAAACTGTTGACCTCACAATTAGTAGCCCAGCAAGCAATCCACTACTCTATGCGTCTTTCTAATACAACTACATAATCATCCTCTTTTCAAAGTTGATGAACATGAGAGTTAGAGGAAAGGGTAACCAGGTCAGGTAACTAATAAAATGTGAAAAATAGACTGCATCGCCATCACAATGTAAAGTTTCCGTCTTAACATCTCTTTTCTAAACAATGACTAATTCCTATTCCTGCAGAAGCAACACATCATTGTAGAAGATATTGCTTACAAACCTAGGTGTGCCCTGTTTAGGTGTAAAGGACAGAAGGTTAAATGCTGAGACTGAAGGTGTGAATCACAGAAGTAACCCAGGACAGGAAATGACCCTTTTGTCAATGTTGGCATCCACTTCATCTAACAGCAATGTCTGCTGCCCTCCTGTGGTAACCTGAATACTCTCAGAGCCTTGGTGTCCATCTCCGCTTTTTCTACAACGGAAAAGAGCCTCTAAAGCAGTGGTTCTCATCCTGTGGGTCGCGACCCCTTTGGGGGGTTGAATGACCCTTTCACAGGGGTTGCCTGATTCATAACAGTAGCAAAATGATAGAGATGAAGTAGCAAGGAAAATAATTTTTATTGTTGGGGGTCACCACAACATGAACTGTATTAAAGGGTCATGGCATCAGGAAGGTTGGGAACCACTGTTATAAAGCATCTTCTTGGAGTAATCAGTTACCCCGTAGCCAATTACCTCTGGCTACTAATTATAAGATTAGGAAGTAGAACCCATCAGGAAAATGAGCTTTTTCTACTCCCATAAAGATTACAGATTTGGAAACCATGGGGAGCAGTTCTACTCTGTCCTACAGGGTCACTCTAAGTCAGAAGTGACTGGAGGGCCGGGGGGGTTGAGTGTTGTAGGTGTGCTAGTTAGTGTTCCTGTGGATTAGGTGTTGGCCTGCTCAATGTAAGGTCCATGGTACAAATCCACCAGTTGCTCAACTGGAGAGAGAAGAGGTTCTCTGTTCTAGTAAAGATGTCTAGTTTCAGAAATTCTATATGATGCCACCATTATGGGGTCATCGTGCATTGGCAATGAACTCCAGGTCAGGGGATTTTACTGGAACCCCTATGAGTCAGCATTAACTTAATGACAGAGGATAGCTTTATTCTATGATATGTGTTTTGTGGTTGCTTCGTGCTAGGGAAGAGATACAGCTAATAAGGTATCACTAATGTTTTGTGGATGAGGCTTATTGTGATAGTTAGGTGCTACATTTTGGTTCTGACTCAGAAGGACCCTATGTGCAGCAGAATGAAGCACAGGATGATCTTGGGCCATCCTCACAGTTGTTCCTTTGTTTTAGCCCATTATTACAACCACTGTATCAAATGCTTACTATTCTTCCTATATTTCACTACCATCTACTTCACCACACAAGATGTCCTTTTGCAGGGGCCAGTCCCTTCTGGCAACATGTCTAAACTACAGAGGTCAAAATGTCAGGTCATTCTTGCTTCTAAAGAACATATGCCTGTACTTCTTGCAACAAATTGTACTTTAAGTTCAGGATATACTTATTATTGTCTGCTAACATCATCATTCAAATATCAATTCTTCTTCAGTTTTTCATGCTTCTTCTTCAGCTTTCACGTGCATGCATAGCATTTCACATTCATTGTTTAGCTTTCACATAACATGGTTTCCGTCAAGTACACTTTAGGCTTAAACCCATCTGAAAACCACTGCCCCTGACACTCAGAGCTCTAGATAGGGTCTATATAGAGTCCACGGTTAGAAGTATTTATTGGAAGGTATAGTTTCAGCTTTATCCCATGAAGGAGTGGGCAGGAAAGAACCACTTACTGTACTTTGTCCTTAATAGTCCAATACTTGACCGACTGCACTTTAGGCTTGTTGGCTGATAAATTGCAAACATATATAGCTAACTGTGTTGGTTGTCCTTCTAACCAACAGAAGCAAAAAGAATAAATCATTAAAAGGAAATGATGGAGGGTTGATTTTTACTTAAAGGAGGGACACCATGGACTAAACACCGGGGTGGACTAAGGCTTCTCAGTAACAGGCTCTTCCCTTCTATCTCTGCTAGGTGCCGATACCACAATGAACAAACTCAGACTCCAAGTACTCAATATTTTCTTGCCTCGCTCAAGTTTCAGAGTTTGAGAAGATTCACCCAATAGAAAATGGTTATGGTCTGACCTCTTGAAAGTAGTTAATGGTGAAAGAACTCATGTGGTAGCAGGAGCAGAGTCAAAATGTCACCGTATGTATTTCCTATCTGAATTAATAAAGGCCCTCATGAACAGATTTGACACGTTAAACACCATTGTCCAAAGACCACAAGAGTTTGGGGTAAAATCAAAAATATAATATAAGAAGAAAGCAAAGGTCATTAATAAGACAGGAATGAAGAAAAAATGAAAGCGGATCATAGAAGAGACTCTGATTTGCTCTTGAGCTTAGAATAGCTAAAACAACTGCAAGGATTGATGAGGTAAAAGATCAGACAGAAAATATCAAAAGTGAAAGACAAGGTATTATAACAAAATGTACAAAGTTCTGGAGTTAAAAAAGGGAGAAAACACTCAGCATTTCTCATCCTGAGAGAAAAGATGGAAAAAATTCAAGCTTCAAGTTGAGATTGTGACGGATTCTATGAGCAAAATATTGGACAGTACAGGAAGCATTAAAAGCAGATGGAAGAAGCACGCAGTCACTGTACCAGAAATCAATGATGACACATCCATTTCAAGAGGCAATGTATGACCGAGATCCAAGGGTACTGAAGGAAAATGATCAGGCTTCTCTGAAGGCATTGGCAATAAACAAGGCTCCAGAAGTTTTCAATTTTTCAAAAAACTGATACTAGACTAGAAGCACTCACTTCTTTTCCAAGAAAGTTGGAAGCTAGCTATCTGGTCAATCAAATGGAAGAAATCCCTATTTGTACTCATTTCAATGAAAGGCAACCCAATAAAAGGAATATACTATTGAACAACATCATTATTATTAATGCAAGTAAATTTTGGCTGACTATAATGGAAAAAGCAAATTTAGCCGTATTTCAACAGAGAGCTACCAGAAATTTAAGTCAGATTCAAAGGATGTAAAACAAGGGATAGCATTCTTGATGTCAGAGGGATTTTAGTTGACAACAGAGACTGCCAGAAAGATGTTTATTTGTTATTTATTGACTATGTGAATACATTTAACTGTCAATCATAACAAATTATGGATAGCATTGTAAAGAATGGGAATTCCAGAACACTTGTGTGCATTTCGAACCTGCACATAGACAAGTAAACGGTCATTCAAATAGAACAAGGTGGTGCTGCATGGTTTAAAATCAGAAAGATGTGTGTCAAGGTTGTGTTATTTCTCTATAACTTTTCAATCTGTATGCTGAGCAAATATTCTGAGAAGCTGGACTATATGGAGAACTCAGCATCAGGATATGAGGAAGGACCATTAGCAACCTTCAATATTCAGATGACAAAATCTGGCTTTCTGAAAAGGAGGAGGACTTGAAACACTTACTGATTAATGTCACACACTATAGTATAGCCTTTAGGAAGGATAACCACCCAATACCAAGGAAACAAAAATCCTCACACCCGGACCGTGAAACCTCATGATAAATAAACAGTGTGGTAGTTACACAATTTTATGTCAACTTGATCAAAAAAAATGAAGGGGTGGAGTGTAGCCTGTCCATCAGGTCACAGCCAGATGTTCCCTCTTGTGGGTCTAGCCTTCCCTCTTCCTCCTTGGAGGCAGGACACACTCTCTCTTTGCTTCATATTGCTGTTGACAAGTCACGGGGAGCCACTAATGGCAACCAAAGCCTGGAGATGCACCCACTGTCAATGGATCCACAGGACTTTCCACCCACCGATCTGTGATCTTCCTGCATTTGGCAACATTGCATGCACTGCATGAGTCTGAAGAGGAATTCATGGCTAATATCAGGCTTATGGGCTAATATGAAAATTATGGATTTGATCTGGACTGGGATGAGATGTTTTATTGATGAATCATGACTTCTTGTTATAAAATTCTTTCTTACACATATATGTGTGTCTCTGGATTTGTTTCTCTAGAAACTTTGACTAACACAAAGAAAAGACAAGGTTGTTGAGGATTTTATTTTTATTCATAATCAAGGTTCATGGAAGCATCAGTCAAAAAATCAAACAATATATTAAATGGGGAAAAATATGTTGCTAAATACTTCTCTAATGTGTTAAGGAACAAACATGTCACTTTGAGGACTAACGTGCATCTAATCCAAGCTATTGTATTTTCAATTGCCTCATAAGTCTGGGAAACTCTGAGGATTTAAAGGAAGATCTGAGAAGAACTGATGAATTTGAATTTTGAAATTGGTGAGAAATGTTAAATATAATGGTCCACCAGGAGTACAAAGAAATATTTCTTGGAAGAAGTACATCAAGAATATTGCTTGGAAGTGAGAATGGTGTTACTTCACCTCATGGACTCTGGACATCTTACCAGGAGAAGCTAGTCTTTGGGAAAGGAAGTCATGCTTGGTAAAATAGAAGCTCAGTGAGAAGAGGAAGGCTCTCAATGAGAAGGCAGTAGCTGCAGCAATGGATTCTAACACATTTGCAGATGTGAAGAGGATGCTAGGTAGAAAATGTTCTGTTCTGAAGTGCATTGAGTCACATTATACAACATATGCACATATGTTACATGTATAAAACCAAACCAAATTCACTGCCATTGAGTCAATCCAGACTCATTATAGGACAAGGTAGAACTGACCTCTGAAGGTTTCTGTGACTGTAACTTTTTCTAAAGATGTATCAAACAAACAAGGTGAATCATGAGTCTGTAGCTTGGGTTACATACAGCCTGTAATATCGTAAAAATTATTAAATTTTCATGAATAGATTAATAAATAATAGATAAGACATAAATATGAAAACCACTGTTGGGGTCTGTTTGTGAGGTTGCTACTTTATTAACTAGAGACAATGGGGATTCTCTGTAGCTTTTAAGCTTGACCATCACTTTGTTTTAGAAAGCTACCTTGTCTGCTTGTACAAAGATACTGTAAAGGAAGAGGCCAGGCAAACCTCCACCAGATATAAAGATGATTGTGAATTGTTAAGGCAAGAATGTTCAGGATCTAACCTTGGTCTATCAACCTCCGCAGCCATTGAGTCAATTCCGACTCACAGCATCCCTTTAAAACAGAGCAGTACTGCTCCTTAGGATTTTCCAAGGTTAAGTCTTTACAGGAACTGACAGTTTCAATTTTCTCCCTTAAGAGTATTTGGTGAGTTTGAATTGCTGACCTTATGGCTAGCGGACTAATAATTTTCTAACTATGCTACAAGAGCTCCTTCACTTTCATCTATAGAAAGTAATATTAATGTAATTATTTTGGTGATTGTTGTTAGCCATTATGACAATCTCCACACAAATGAATGAGACGCTACCTAGTCTTGAGCCACCCAATGAATGCTGTAAATTGCACTGTGTGACTCATGGACTTCTCATTGATTGATAGTTGGTAATAGATCATCCGGTTTTCCTTCCCAATTGCTCTTAGTCTTTAAGCTCCTCTGAAACCTTTCTTTTTCATAAACCAGAACCACCAAACCCACAGTCTTTGAATCACTTCTGACTCATGGTGGGTGGGTGAGCTCTATATCACACTGCCAAGAATCCTCCAGTGATAGATGGATTGTGGTGGCATATGGGGTCGGTGACTGGAATTGATACTGGGCCCACAGAAGAGATGAGAATTCTACCACATCACCGCCAATGTCTCAACTACATCTAAATTCATATTGTGCATGTTTTTTTTTTGACAACTCTAAGCCCTCACATGAGCAACTTGTACTAATTTTGCGTTAGAAAATGAAAACAATAATACATTTAGCATTGGTATAGTGGCTATGCATTGGGCTGGGATCCTCAGTGTCCACAGTTATAAATCACTAGCTGCTCCTATGGAGAATGACTGTACTTTCTACTTCCGTTTACAGTTCTAGTCTCAGAAACCACCATAGGTCACTATAAGTTAGCACTGATTCAATGGCATTGAGGTTTTCTGTGGGGTTTGTGTGTGTGGGGAGTGGGGGAGTGTGGTTACTATGTGCAAGGTCACTATCATATTAGTCATGAAACAGACTCAGAGGGAAAAGTACCTAACTGCTTAATACTGTAGTTCCCATTCTCTCTGCTGCCACTTGTCTGTGTATACTCTGCCATAGTAGAATGCACACATTCCAGGCCAGGATGTGGCACCACACAAGTTTCATCTAGAAAAAACTCCTAAAGACCAACAAACATACCTTGAACTACTAGCAAATTTTTTTTTTGCTATCTTTCTGTTTTGTCTCTCTTTTTTTTTTTAACCTTGTAAATTTTGTATGTTAGTGGCTTTTCTGATTATCAGCGTGTCGGTGTTGCTGCTGTCGAAGCCATGTTCATATGTGCCACTTGGGTGCTGTCAAAGTCATCTGCATTTGTATGCACATATTACTATATCAGCAGGTCCACCTAGACAAGATAGGCTGGACAAACAATGAGAGAAGAAAATAACGGGACCAACGGTCCTGGAGGGACATGAGAGCGTGGGAGGTAGGGGAAGGGAGGGGGTGTTGGCCAACACAGGGACAAGGGAACAGCAAGTGGTTCAAAACCAGAGGAGGGAGGGAGGGGAGGGGAGGGGGGGAGGGGAGGACTGGTAGGGAGTGACCAAGGGCAAGGTAACTGAGAGGAATTACTAAAACCAGAATGAAGGCTGAACATGGTAGTGGGATGGGAGGAAAGCAAAAGGAAATAGAGGAAAGGAGTAGGAGGCAAAGTGCATACAGAGAAGCCTAAATACAGACATGTACATATGTAAATATATTTATGATTATGGGGGATATAGACTTATGTGCATATATTTATAGGTTCAGTAGTAGGGTAGCAGATGGACATTGGGCCTCCTCACGCATACTCCCCCAATACAATAGCACCTTGTCCTGCTAAATGGTCATTGCATGATACCACCTTCCTGACAGGATCACTGAAGACAGACGTGTGTGTAAGCAAACGTGGTGAAGAAAGCTGATGGTGCCTGGCTATCAAAAAATATAGTGTCTGGGGTCTTAAAGGCTTGAAGGCAAACAAGCGGCCATCTAGCTCAGATGGAATAAATCCCACAGAGAAGAAGCACACGGCCTAAGCAAATACAAGGTGTTGAATGGACCGTGTAGCAGACACCAAGGAACAAAAACAATCATTGTGTGATCACCTTCCTCACATAAACACTGAAGACAAAGGTGTGCATAAGCAAGTATGGTGAAGAAGGCTGATGGTGCTTGGCTACTGAGAGATATAACATCTGGGGACTTAAAGGCTTGAAAGCAAACAAGCGGCCATCTAGCCCAGAAGCAACAAAGCCCACACGGAAGCAGCACACCAACATGGGTGATTGTGAAAGGCAGAGGAGACCAGGTCGCAAACAACAAAAGCGGGGTGGTGGTGGGAATCACATCACCGTGAATGAGGGGAGTGCGTGATGGGGACCCGATGCCCATCTGTAGACAGCTGGACATCCCTTTCAGAGGGGTAGTGGGGAGGAGATGAGTCACTCAGCATTCAGTATAGCAACAATGAAACTCAAAACCTTCCTCTAGTTCCTGAACGCTTCCTCCTCTCCCAATTATCATGACCCCAATTCTACCTTGCAGACCTGGTTATAACAGAGGATGTACAGCGGTGCAGTAGGGATCAGGAAACACAGGGAATCTAGGATGGACGAACCCCTCAACACCAGCAGTGGGAGTGGTGACACCAGGATGGAAGGGGGTGTAGAAAGGGAGAACCGATCTTGGAGATCTATTTGTAACCTCCTCTCTGGAAGATGGGCAATGGGAAGGTGGGTGAGGGGAGACGCCGGACAGTGTAAGATAAGATAAAATAATTATTTATAAACTATTAAGGGACCAGGGGAAGGGGGGAGCGGGGAGGGAGGGGGAATGGGAAAAAAAGGAAACCGAGCTGATTCCAGGAACCCAAGAAAATGCGAATTTTGAGAAAGTCGAGTTCAACGAATGTATAAGGGTGCTTTGCTCAATTGATGTATGTATGGATTGTGGCAAGAGTTGTATGAGTCCCAATAAAAAGATTTATTAATAAAAAACAAACAAAAAGAGAAAATGATGGCAACAAATGTACAAATGTACGTAACATAATGAATAAATGGATGTATGAATTGTGATGAGAGTTGTACAAGCCCCCAATAAAATAATTTAAAAAGCAGAATGCACACATTCCTTTAGAAATGTGGGTCAGAAAAGTTTATAGATGTGTTCCACAACAACGAAACTCCAATTCTATTCCATTTACAGAGTGTCCTTTGAAACACATTTTCCTCCAAGAAGATAAACAGACGACATCTTATCCTCCCAATATAAATGAAGCTTAAAGTTGTTCTTGCATTTTACTTATCCTTTCCATAGCACATGAAAATGTATGGAGAGATGAATATCATTTTTTCACTTCCCTTTTGATGTAAGGCAAGGTGGAAAATTAGGGTGAAACATACAAATTTGTCAATAGATTTTCTGCTGGTCCATTGGAATAGATATAGAATTCAGAATGGAAATTTTAAAAATCACAGAAGCATAGAATTGAAGGCTTAAAGGGATTTGTGAATATCTAATCCAATGGCCTGTTTAAAGGTGAGAAGAGTCAAGAATGGAAATTTATATTTGTTTCAGACCACTGTGGCTATCATAGTAGGATGGAAAGGCAGGTCTCAGGAATCCTTTCGGTTTCAGAACCATGTTTTAAAAATTATTTAACTAGGCACTGAATCTTCTTAGACTCTAATTTTACAAAGAACAAAGATTTGTCCTAGCAGACTATATATAAATAATTGTTTCCCAAATCACCAGTGTGTGAGTATATTAATTTTGTTGGCATTTTGTTGTTGTTATTGTGGTTGTTTTTGTGAGGGGTGATTTGGAATGACAACATGTGTAAAAGAAGGAAAAAATATTGCTGCTTATAAATACCAGACACATACACACAAACAAATATCACATTGCAGTTATGTCAAACAGATAAGGTATATATCTAGTCAATTTAATATTTAGTTAATTAGGACTGTCCTATCAATACCAGCACATGGTGGAATAAATATAAATGCTTGGGATCTGCCAAGATGTTCACAGGTCACTGAAAAACATAAACAGTATTAGAGATCATACATATTTCCTAAAATTGAATGCATTTCAAAAGCCCATAAGCAGATCAAAGCAATTGTTAGAATGATGGCAATTACCAAAATTTTAATAAGAATTCAACTGAAGAGAACTAAATGTGCACTGAATGTCCCACAGGACTGCGGAATCAAGATATTGTCCTTCACAAAAGTGCTGAAAGGCTTGCATTGGGTCTCACCCCAGTTTTTATTGAAAATCCATGAATGCAGTGGAATAGCATGCTAGGAGAAGCCAGAAGACAAAATTAAAGACATAACAAAATGCGTTTCAAGCATCAGAGTCTCCAAGTAGACATACGAACTTTAAAGTTGTTGAAACCAAAGCTAAAGCTAGTGAATCAATGCCGACTTACAGGCACTGGCCTGTTATTCTGAGTCAGAGTGACCGTATGAATACAGAATAAAACACTGACTGGCCCCATGCCATCCTCACAGGGGGTTCTGAACTCTGGTTGCAAACACTGTGTTAATCAATCTTGCTGAGTCTTCCTCCTTTTCACTGACCTTCTATTGTCCTAAACATGATGACCTTGCCTTGGGAACAGTTCCTCTGGATAACACGCCCAATCTATTCGAGATGTCTGACCATCTTCACTTCTAAGGAGCTTGTGGGTGGATTTTATTTTGCAAGGAAAGATTTGTTTGTTCTTATGACAGTCCATGTACTTTCAATATTATTTGCAAACACCATAACTCAAATACATAAATTCTTCTTAAGTCTTCCTTATTCATTGTTCATTGCCTCACATGCATGCGGAAGCTGAGCAGTGAATAAGTGCTTCCATTCCACTTTACTGTCAGCAAACAAGTTGTGTCCTCTGCCTACTGCAGGTGGATAAGGATTCTTCCTGCAATCCTGATGCTGCTTTCTTCTTCATATATCTCAGCTTCTTGGATTATTTGCTCAACATACAGGTTAACACTGATTGAATAAACATGGAAAAATACAACCGTGCACACATCTTTCCTGATTTCAAACCATGAAGTAGTCTTTTCCTTTGCTCCAATGACTGTCTTTGGTTAATGTACAGTTTCCACATGAGCACAATTAAGTAGTACGGGATCCCCATTCCTTAGAATGTAATTATTGTTTCTCACGATCTGAACAGTTAAATGTCTTTGCATACTCACTGTGATGAAGTCAATTCAGACTCATAGAGGACCATGTGCATAGTCAATACAGTATAATTAAACATCTTTCTGGGAATCTTTCAGCCAAAATCCACCTAGCATTAGCAATGATATCCTGGGTTTCATAACTGCTTCCTCATATAACATGAATTTCTGGTAGTTTTCTTTGCATGTATTGCTCCAAGTGTTTTTGAAATATCTTCAGCAAAATTTTACTTGTATGTTATATTAATGATCATCTTCAATAAGTACATTCTATTCGATCAAATTTGTGGAATGGACACAAATGTGGACCTCTTCCTGTCAGCTGTTTAGGAAGCTGTCTTCCAAATTTCCTGTCAAAGACCAGTGAGCAGCTCTAGCACTTCATCAGTTCTTCGATGTTCTCCCATCAATTCCTGGACCTTAGTCTTTTACCTTTATCACATGTTGGAATTCCTCTTTCAATACCATTTGTCCTTGACCTGATGCTACTCTTGAAATGGTTTCAAGTTCACCAATTCATTTTAGTAGAGTTCTTGTTCAGTGCTATTGAGTTGGTTCCCACTCATTGCTCCCTCTGTCCAATAGAACAAAACACTGCCTGATTCTGCACATTAATCTCAACTTTTGTAATGTTTGAGCCCATGATCGAGCCCACCATTACAGTCACTGTGTCAGCCCAGCTCATAGGGTCTTCCTCTTCTTTTACTGAGCCTCTAGTTTGCCTAGTATGATGTCTTTCTCCAGGGACTGGTTTCTCCTAATAACATATCCAAAGTTTAAGAGGCAGTCTCATCATTCTTGCTTCTGAGAATCATTTTGGCTGTACTTATTGCAAGCCAGATTGGTTTGTTCTTTTGGCAATCCAATTTACTCTAAATATTGATTTTATTCAAAATATTAAATTATCTAGTAATTATATTATTGCATGTTTGGTTAATGGCACAGATTGGTTCAGTGACTCCACATTCCTTTCATCTTCTTTTGATGCTTTCTACATACTTTAGTATTTTGCAAGTAGAAAGTGAAAATTTAATTCAGATTTGACCTTAAGATATGTTGAGCCTGCTATTTCCCTTTTCTTAACTCTAAGTTTTTACATATTTTATTATAATTCTTTATTTCATGTTTCATGCTGAGTTTTAACATGTTCTGTTCAGCTCTTTTGCTTCATTATTTCTTCCATTCACATTAACCATTCTATATTCAAGAGTAAATTTCAGAGTCTTCTGAAATACACTTTGATATTTTCTTTCTTATCTTTTAAATAATCATTTTTCTTTTTTCATGTGTGATAGGCTTGATATCATCCCACAGTTTCTCTGATCTTCAGCCATTAGTATTCAACATGCAAAATCTGTGCTTCAGATCATCTCTAACATCGGTTTTGAAATACTTAAGGACATATTTTGCTTCTTATGGATGTATTTGAATTTTCTTCAGCTTCAATATGAACTTGCATATGAGCAATTGATTGTTTTATTGTTGGTCCCTGGCCTCTTTTGGTTTATGATATTGAACTTTTCCATGATCTCTTCCCATATCTGTGAAGATCTATGTTTATAGTTGCCACTTATGTTGTTGAATAAGGTATTTGCAATGAATAAGTCATTGATCTCATCAAATCCTGTCATGCAATCTCTAGCATTGCTTCTATCATCAGATCCATAATTTCCAAAAACGTATCCTTTCTCTTTGTTGTACAATTGTGCACTCCAACTACCAGTAATAATCCTGATTGAATGTTTGGTCCATTTCATTTTTCAAAAGCTGGTATAATTCTACTTTTTTTCCTTTTGACATTCAACTAAATCTGTATAAAGTCTAAATTAACTGGTCATCCTTGAGGGTAAGTAGAAATTATCATCAACATCATTGTACCTTTAGATCTTAAAATATTCTCTTTTGGGGTTTTGACAATTTTCTTAAGTCTCTCTAACTAGGGGCTGTGGGAGGAGTCTTCTCAATAAATAGTGCTGGGTAAATTGGATTTCCACATGTAGAAAAATGAAATAGGATGTATGCCTCACATATAAGTAAATTTTGAATGGATTAAGGACTAATATGCAAAAATTCCAACAATAACATCTTACAAGAAAAAGTAGGGGTAAAGCTGTTAGGCCTAGCTTTCTTTCCCCCACCCCCCAACAATTTTATTGGCACATAATTTACATAACATACAATTAAATAGTTTGATCATTCAAACATATCACGTAGCATTCTATAGTGACTACCACATCAGTCATAGAGCATCTCACCACCACCTCACCTCCAGGGTTAAATTATCTTTAAGATGATTTGTGCAATCACAATCAGTTCTGTTGCTCCCTCGCCCTCCCTTTCCAGAAATCGCCTTTCTCTCCCTATCACCCATCCCCATCCCTGCATTCCATATTACCCGGTATGTCTGTTACTCTCATTATGTATCCTCTCCTTCTAAGGATGAGCTTTACTCTAGAATTTTGTTCTTGGCCATTTTCTATTATATATAGAATGAGTTAGAAACTACACAGAATAATAAGCAATCTTTTGAATGACACTAACCTTTGATAAAGAAGGCATAGTCAAGATTTTAAAATGTCAAAAAACCACCTATTCAAATCATGATATGTAGCAAGCACAAATACATATAAACATTCTAAATGTGAAATTTTTTAAATGTTGAAATATAACAATAGGAAAGTGTTTACTTGATATATTAATAAGTAAAACTGTACTGGCTGAGACATGTGTTGGTGCTAGGACCCCTATTAATTAGTCATGACTATGCAGTTAACAAGTGTTATTTACAAGATAGTAATTTGGGTGAATTTATTAACCTTGGTGTACAAATGTGCTACATGGCACCTCAATAATGTAGCAGCACAATCTATCACAAAATAAAAC
Organism: Tenrec ecaudatus; assembly: GCF_050624435.1. Lineage (NCBI taxonomy): Eukaryota > Metazoa > Chordata > Mammalia > Afrosoricida > Tenrecidae > Tenrec > Tenrec ecaudatus. Next base: position 29,103,630 of record NC_134533.1, on the reverse strand, counting down.
ATCCTGCCCCCCCCACCCTACACCCAACCACAGGAGTTATTGAGCCATAGAAATCTTTTCACGCAATAACATTTTATAACCACCTTCAAATTTAAGATCCACCTAAATCACTCAGAGTATTTTTATAAGTATACCCATGTAATTTGGTGAACTGTACAATGAAGTCCATAGAAACATGAAAATATAATACTAATTCTGATACGTATCTCAGATTTTTCCTATTTTTGTTCATATGCTATATTACTATTTTTATCTCTAACATCTACTTATATGCCTTATGAGACTTGACCTTCACTAGAAGTCTAGGAAGAGAAGCCTTGATTGCACTATTGGGCACTATGGACCACTAACCACAGAGTCAATGATTCAAACCCTCCAGCCCCTCTTCAGGAGAAAGATGAGGCTATCTGCTCCCCTAGAGATCTAAATCTTCAGAAACCCTCTATAGGTTATTGTGAGTCAGAACTGACTTGATGTCAGTGTGTTTTGTTCTTTTGTTTCTTATTTCAATGATACTGAAATTTCTACCATAGTTTGGATCCTTCCTCAGACTCAATACAATAATATACATAGAAACTCAGGAGAAAAATTATATCATTAGAATACAAAATAAACCCAAAATGTAGTTCCTAAGTCATGGTTCTCCAATTAGATAAGAAAAGAAAGGGAAGACTTCCTGGAAGATGGCGACTGAGTAACACATACCAGAGGGACTCCGCAGAAATCAAGAGGAGAGATACTAAGAAGGAAATTCTACACTGCCAGGTTGCAGGAAGAGCATCATAAAGATAAGTAGGCATAAATCCACTAGGTTTTGAGGAGCTGGGTCCTTTTGACTTATCACAATGGAGGCCACCTAGGGTTTGACCTTAGCCCCACCACTGTCATAGCCAGAGCCAGGATCATTTGGAGCTAGAGCAGGGGATTTATCTCAACACAGCCACATCTGTGGTCGCCCTGGGGAAAGAATTAAACCCCTCAAGCACCACAGTCAGGTATTTTGTTATCTTTGTTCCCCTCCCTTCTGTGTATCCTCCCAGTCTCAGCAGGTTTAATTTTTTCTATCTCTCTCTTTTTTCTTTTTTGTGCTTTTTCTCTTCCCTTTTCTCTCACACACCATTGCTGACCTCCAGACCACTCCCCTTAGCCTAGGGTATTTATGCCCATCCTCAACCCAGCTGGGAGAGCTCTACCCTCTGAAGTGTAACCTGAAGCTTTGGAAAACCCACCTACACTTTGCAGTGCTTAACACGTGGCTTTGGAAATCCTGCACACCTTTTTTTGGGAGAAATCCTGCCTGTGTGGTTGGGGAAGCTCCTATTGGTCCTATGTGATGGAGGGAACTTCTTACGGCCTGCTGTAGTGCCTCACATGGCCTATGGCAACTTGACAAACAATCGCCAACATTCCATGCTGCTGTGGGAACCTTTGCCCAACCCTTGCAGTGATCTTTCTGACCAGGGTGCAATTCTTCCAACCATTTGCAGTGCTCTACACCAAAGCATCAACCCACCAGCCTTATGTGGCAACCCCTGCATGCCTTATGCTGTACCCCAAGCTGCTGTACAGAACCATCCTCATGGGTCCAAAACTACCCAACCAGTATCCCCTGAGCGTACCATCTAACTTGTCCTCCAAATAACAGAATACTGGTAGACTAGGGAAAGAGTGAAGTCACAGGAGAAAAAAGTGGCAGACCAATTCCACAGTGAAATTAGCTGAAGACAGTTTCAAGAAGCATTCCTACAAGTCTCCCAGACAAAGCAAGTACTCTTTGACTCCCTGGGAAATGGCACCTGGTTCCTCTAAAACAATGCAATACCAACAGCAATCAACCACAATGACCTCAACGAAAAACAGGAGAAACAAAAGGCAATGACAGAAGATGTCCTGAACCTATTGATGTGCATACAAGAAGCAGATATCAAACTGCCACAGAAAGAAATTTTCAGAATACTGCTTGGAGTATTCTGAAGTACAGAATATGAGGGAAGCAATACAGAAAAAGAATGGAATGACAGCAGAGATAAAATCCATATTCCAAAGGGAAATGGAAGAGCACAGGGATAACAAAAATAGTAGCAGACTCGCATACTTTACCAATAAAAAGAGGAGGCAGAGAACTGCTCCAGTGACCAAGAGGACAGGAAAGCAGAATTTAACAAACATGAACAAAAATCTAATAAGATCATCAGAGAGGCTGAAGAAAATCTAAGAGCTATGTTTGATGCTATGAAGAGGAACAACATCAGAATAATTGGATTACTGTAGAAAGACACAACAAAGAAGTCATCTGCAACAATAGTGAGAGAACTCTTGGAAGAAAATGTCCCCAGCTTAATGAATGAAAAGCAGGCAACCATTTGGAGGCTGAAAGAACACCAGCTAAACTAAATTCCAAGATGTCACCAATGCACATAGTAGTTAAACTATACAACTTTGAGGAAAAGGAGAAACTAATGAGAGCACAGGGAAAAACAAGGAATCACATATAAGGGTTCCCAAATAAGAATGTGTTCAGAACTATCAGTGGACACATGAAGAAAAAGAGAAAGTGTAGTAATATATTCCAAAAATTCAATGAATATACCACAAATCCAAGAATACTGTATCCATTCAAATTATCAATCAAGATAGATGTAGAAGTAAGAGTCTTCCAAGACAAGGAAAAACTCAGAAAATATGTTAGAAGAAACCCAGCCCTAAAAATGATCCTTGCTGACCCAGTATGGGCAGAAGAACAGCACTCACACGCAGAAATAAGAGAATGCCGAATAGAACTATCCCAATCCGGAGGGCAATAAAGAGAAAACAGCCACCAAGATAGTATTGGCTTAAAGGTGGAAGGAAGTCAAGAATGAAATACACACACACACACACACACACATACACACACCACATTGATAAGAAAGGAAGGTAGGAAAAGACCCAACACAAAAAGTATAAGATGACATCCCAGAGTCCACAGCTGGAGATAATAACCCTGAATATTAATGGACTTAAATAAGACTGAGGCTAGCAGACTAGCTTAGAAAACACAACCCATCAATCTGCTGCCTATAGGAGACACAGCTCACGACTACAGACAAAAATAAGCTGAGAAACAAAGGCTAGAGAAAAACATACCAGGAAAACAGCAACTCAAAAATAGGAGGGGTTGGAATCCTAATCTCGGATTAAATTGACCTCATAGTGCAAACCATAAAAAGATATAAGGAGAGATAATATATAATTCTCAAGGGAAGACAAAGAACTACTAAACATCTTAAACATATATTCATTGAATGAGAGAACTGCTGAAAACATCAACCAAACACTCCAAAAGTTAAAAAAAGAAATCACAACCTCAACAATTATAGTAGGTGACTTCAATACACAGCTCTCATAGAAAGATACATCACAGAGGAAGAAACTCAACAAAGAAGCCAAAGATCTAAACACTAAAATTAGATAATTTGACCAGATAGATATTTACAGGGATTTTCATATAAAAATTTAAAAATTCACATTCTTTTCAAGCCCACATGGCACACATTCGAAGGGAGATCACATGCTGGGGCATAAGGTGAATCTGGATAACTTTAAGCGCATTGATATCATATACACCCCTCTTGACCACTGTGTCATATGGCTGGAAATCAACAAAAAGAAGATGAAGAAAACAAAAGCAAACAATTGGAGGATGAATAAATCTCTATTGCAAAAGGAGTGTGTACCAGCCCAGATCAGAGATGAAATTAGGAAATTTCTAGAAAACAATGAGGAGAACACGAAGAACCAAAACTTATGGGACACAGCAAATGAAATCATCAGAAGAAATTTCATAGCAATATATGCACACATGAAAAAGGAAGGGAGACTTATGATTGATATGCTGGCACAAAATTTGAAGCAACTAGAGCAGAATCAACAAGACAACCATACTAGTACCAAAAGAAAAGAAACAATAAAAATCAGGAGTGAGAGTCAGGAGAGGGAAAATAAGAAACTATGGAAAAAGTTAATGCTGCTAAAAGTTGTTTCTTTGAAAGGATGAATGGAATCAAAAGGCCTCTGGCAAACCTAACCAAAGAAAGGAGGAGAGAAATTTCAATAGCAAGGATGAGGAATGAAAGAGGGGACATTACAATGGACCCTAATAAAATCAAAAGAATAATTACACAGTACTATGAAGGACTGTACTCCAATGAATTCAACAACTTGGAAGTCATGGACTAATACTTGGAAAAATAATCTCTCCCTAGACTATCCCCAATGGAAGTAAAAAATCTCAAGAGCTGCATTGCAATAGATAAGGTTATCAAGGTACTACCAACAAATAAACCCCTGGATGAGATGGCTTCACAAGAGAATTCTACCAAGCATTCAGGGAAGAACTAATACCAATTCAAACAAACTCTTTCAAAACATAGAAAAAGACATCATTGACCTGAACTCCTTCTATGAAGCTAGTTTAACTGATACCGAAACCGGGCAGGGATCCCACAAGAATTGAGAACTACAGACCAATATCCTTAATGACCATCAATGCAAATCTCCTTAATAAAATACTAGCCAATGGAACACAAAAGTATATAAAACAAATAATTCACCATGACCAAGTGGGATTCACACCAGGGATGCAGGGATAGTTCAACATACAAAAGACCATTAGTATCATTTGCCACATTTAAATGAAAAACTATAAGAACAACATCGGTAGATGTGGAAAAAGCATTCAACCACATCCAACACCAATTCTTGTTTGACACTCAAGAAGATAGGGATGGAAGGAAAATTCCTCAAGACAATCCAAGCTATATATGAAATATCAACAGCCAATGTGGTAGTCAATGGAGAAGAGACTAACACAATCCCACTGAAAAAGAGGACCAGACAAGGATGCCCCTTGTCCCCACTCTTATTTAACATCGTACTGGAGGTTTTAGCTAACAGCATAAGGCAAAGAAAAGACATCAAAGGTGTTCTCCTGGGGAAAGAAGAAAGCTGAAATTATCATTATTTTTCAGATGACAGGATTTTATATATGAAAAATCCTAAAAGCTCCACAAGGGGGATACTGGAAGCAATAGAGGATTATGGCAGAGTGGCAGGATACGAGATCAACAAAAGTTTATTGGACTGCTATACACATCAGATAAGAGCACAGAAAAGGAGATCAAAAGGTGGTACCCTTCACAATAGCCAAGCACAAATTGAAATATCTAGGGACATACCTGATTAAAAGAATAAAATATTTATATGAGGAAAACTACAGAACAGTATTACAAGAAACTTAGAGCGAGTTCAACAAATGGAAGAATATCCAATGCTAGTGGATTGGAAGACTCAATATGGTAAAGATGTCAGTTCTGCCTAAGACACTATATAAGTTTAATGAACTCCCGATACAATAACTCTCATCTTTCTTCAAAGAAATGGAAAAAAATGATTACCAACTTCAAATAGAGAAGGAAAAGCCACGAATTAGCAAATAACTCCTCAAGAACAAGGACACAGTGGGAGGGCTTTCTTTACCCGACTTTAGCACATATTACACAGCCACAGAGGTCAAAACTGCATGGTAATGGTAGAATGATAGATACTCAGACCAATGGAAAAGAACTGAAGGCCCACTAGTTGCAGACAGCTGATCTTTGATAAAGACCCCAAAAATATCAAATGGGAAGCAGATGCCCTCTTCAACAAGTAGTGCTCGAAAAAAATGGATATCTCCATGCAGAAAAATGAAGCAAGATCCTTATCTCACTCTATGTACAAGAATAAACTCAAGGTGGATCACAGACCTCGAGGTAAACCCCTAAACTATTAGGGCCATCAATGAGGGAATTGGGACAAACTTGAAAACTTTGGCACAAGGAATATATAGGCCATCAAAAAAGGGGAAGAACACAAAGACAGATGAGTCGCCAATTGACAAGTGGGATATACTGAAGATAAAACACCTGTGTACATCGAAAGAATTCACCAAAAGAGTAATAAGAGGTCCCATGAACTGGGAAAACATCTTTAGCAATGACACATCAGACGAAAGGCACGTTACTAAAATCTACCATACTCTGCTAGCTTCCAAAAAGAGAAAAACTAATTGCCCACTGAGGAGGTGGGCAAAGGACCTGGACAGATGTTTCAGAAAAGCAGAAATCTGAAGGACAAATAAACATATGAGAAAATGTTCCAGATCATGAAAATTAAAACCACAATGAGATACCATCTAACACCCTCAAGGATAGCCCAATTCCAACAATCAGACATCAACAAGTGTTGGAGGGTCGTTGGTGATATAGGAACTCTCATCCATTGCTGGTGGGGCTGTAGATATGTACAGCCACTATGGAAATTGATCTAGCAATATCAAAAACAGATGGAAATTGAGCTACCATACAACCCAGCAATCCCTCTATTGGGCATATACTCAGAAGAGGCAAGAAACAAATGGCGGCCAGACATCTGTGGTCCAATATTCATCACAGCACAGTTCACTTTTGCAAGGAATTGGAAACAACCCAAAATTCCATCAACAGACAAATGGATTAAAAAAACTGAGGTACATACATATAATGGAGTACTACACTTCACTAAAAGGTAGCAATGAAGGCATGAAGCACATCGCCACTTGGGAAGAACTAGAGGAAATTATGCTAAGCAAAATAAGCCAAGCACAAAAGGACAAATCCAACGTGTCTACTAAGGAAAGCTTAAAAAATGTAAAAGGGGCATAGGGGAAAAGCTACTATATACAAACATCCCTGGGGTGAGGTTCAGGAAGTAGGGGGGGCCCAGACCAAATCCAGGAATACACATGGTAGCCAACTAAAAGGGAGGAAGGGGGAAAGAAGAAAACAAAAAGAAAGGGGTAGCAGCGGAACAGGGCACTAGCCCACCCAAGGGGAGGGTATTGCTGATATCTCTAGAGGGAAAGAGGGACCAGACTTCAACCTAGAGCACCAAGATGCATTCACAAGCAGGAAACCAAAAGAGAGGTCTGCAGGGCTGGCCCCAATCCCAACTATGCAGACAGCCGCCACTCACCTCAGAAGAATTTACCTCATGTCTGTTCAAAGCACAGGGGAACAAATGAAAGGCGAGGAAGCGGGAGTGAAGCACATCCTGGGCCACCAAGGCTTGAGAACGATATCCCTGCTAAGAGCAGCCAATGCACAGAGAGGACCACATAGCCGACCCCACTATGAGAGACAACATCCTTCACTGCCCCATAGCCCTACAGGGGTCAACACTGGAGACATAGTGTGGGAATTGCCCCCGATCTGACCCCACCACACTGAGGCAAACCACTAAGGTCATGTAACAGAACAGCAAGGAGAGCAGAGCAAGGAAGTCACCAGGAAAACCAAAATCAGACTTTGGGGCCAGAGTGTGGCACCCCATTAGACTGGACCAGAAAACACTTCTAAAGGTCAATAAACAGACCTTGAACAATTTTCCAGGCTTTTCTCTCTCTTTTTTTTGTCATTGATTTTTGTTGTTTTTTTTTTGTTGCTTTGTTTTGTTCTCTCATTTTTGTGCACATTATTATCTCTTCAGGTCTATCTGGATAAGATAAGCAGGATAAACAACAGGGTTATTATCTCCAGCTGTGGATTCTGGGATGTCATCTTATACTTTTTGTGTTGTGTCTTTTTCTACCTTCCTTTTTCTCTGGAAGAGAAAACATCGGGACCTACAGTTCTGGGGATCACGGGATAGGGGGAGGTGGGAGAAAGGAAGTGGTGTTAACATACCCAGGGACAAGGGAACAAAAAGTGATCCAAAATCAGTGCAAGAGGCCTGGTCAATGTAACTGAGGGGAATGACTGAAACCCACATGAAGGCTGAGCATGATAGTGGAACAAGAGGAAAGTAAAAGGAAATAGAGAAAAGGACTAGGAGGCAAATGGCATTTATAGAGGTCTAAATACAGGCATGTACACATGTAAATATATTTATATATGATGACGGGGAAATAGGTCTAGGTGCATATATTTATAGGTTGAGTATTGAGGTAGCAGATGGACATTGGGCCTCCACTTAAGTACTCCCTCAATGCAAGAACACTTTGTTCTATTAAAATGTCATTCCATGATGTTCACCTTCTCAACATGATCACTGAAGACAAGGCAGGTATATAAGCAAATGTGGTGAAGAACGCTGATAGTGCCCAGCTAACAAGAGATATAGCATCTTGTGTCTTAAAGGCTTGATGATAAACAAGCCGCCATCTATCTCAGAAGCTACAAAGTCCATTTGGGAGAAGCACACCAGTCTGTGTGATCACAGGTATCAGTGGGATCAGGTATCAGGCATCAAAGAACAAAAAATCATATTATTGTAAATGAGGGGGAGTGCCAAGTGGGGACACAAAGCCCATCTGTAGGCAACTGGACATCTGGTTACAGAAAAGTCACGGGAGATGAGCCAGTCAGGGTGCCATGTAGCAACAATGAAACATACAACTTTCCTCTAGTTCTTAAGTGCTTCTCTCCCCCCAACCCCCCACCCCGACTATCATGATCCCAATTCTACCTTACAAATCTGGCTACACCAGAGGATGTTCACTGGTACAGATAGGAACTGGAAACACAGGGAATTCAAGACAAATGAACCCTTCAGGACCAGTGGTGAGAGTGGCGATGCCAGGAGGGTGGAGGGAAGGTGAGGGAGAAAGAGGGAACCGATTACAAAGATCTACATATAACCCCCTATCTGGGGGACAGACAACAGAAAAGTGGGTAAAGGAGGATGTCAGACAGTGTAGACATGACAAAATAATAATAATTTACAAATTATCAAGGGTTCATGGGGGGTGCGGGGAGGAAGGGGGAAAATGAGGAGCTGATATCCAGGGTTCAAGTACAAAGCAAATGTTTTGAGAACGATGATGGCAAAAAATGTACAAGTCTGCTTGACACAATGGATGTATGCATGTATTGTGATGAGTTTTACGAGGCCCCAATAAAATGGTTTAAAAATAAATAAATACAGAAAAGGAAGAAAATAAAATAAAAGGGAGGTAGAATTCACCTAAAGAGAGATGGCTAAGAACTATAACATTTCTGACATCTTAGAAAAGGACCAATATTTTAACTGGGGTTGATTTCACTCATACTTTTCCTTTAGAAGAAAATCTAAAAATAAGCCCTTCAATTCTATTAATTTGGTCCTTAAAAATTACTCCAAAAACATAAAGCAATCCCACAGAATTGGTTGTAAAATTACAAAATTCAGAATTAATCCTTTGGTGACACTGAGTCAGAGAAACCCCTTACCTTGAGACATCATGAATGGGAGAGAAAGCACAGAACACTACAGTACAGAATTGAATTTGCTGAAATGTAGCTGTACTTCTATGGCCAACTGACTTTCAACAAATATGCAAAAGCAAGTCAGTAGAGGAAGGAGAGACTTTTTTTTTAAAACATTTTATTAGGGGCTCATACAACTCATCACAATCCATACACATACATACATCAATTGTATAAAGCACATCTGCACATTCCCTGCCCCAATCTTCTCAAAGCATTTGCTCTCCACTTAAGCCCTTTGCATCAGGTCCTCTTTTTTTCCCCTCCCTCCCTGCTCCCCCCTCCCTCATGTGCTCTTGGTAATTTATACATAGTTATTTTGTCATCTCTTGCTCTATCCGGAGTCTCCCTTCTCCCCCTTCTCTGCCGTCCATCTCCCAGGGAGGAGGTCACATGTGGATCCTTGTAATCAGTTTCCCCTTTCCAACCCACTCACCCTCCACTCTCCCAACATTTTTAACACAATGTACTAGAATATTTTGATACACATTAAAAATAAAAAAAAAACCTCATCCCAAACCGCGCCATTTGAAAAATAAATAAAATCATGCAAAGTATTATAAAACTAAAGGTAAAACCTAAAACTATAAACTATAAATTTCTATCCTTAAATGAAAATTGAGAACTAAAACTTCAATCTAAAGCAAATGAAGGATTTTTGTCTGTTTTTTTCTGTGATTTGAGGTTAGGTTAGGTAATCATCCTTTAAGGAGATTTGGTCACATTATGGTTTCATCTTTGTCTTTAGGATGCTAAACTCAGGGTTGGTGCGGTTAAACCCACAACCAGGCCAGGAGCTAGAAATGAGACTGTCTGCCCTGAAGATATAGAAGTGATGAAAATGGAAAAATATAAGTAAACATCAGCATCCATGAAACTGAGACCACCTGCTACCAATACCAAGTATACCCAAAGTAATCACATTAGAAGGTTCTGGATATAGTGAGAGAAAAATGTGGGCCTACACTCCATATCATAAAAAGAACAGGCTTTCTGGTTGCATAAACACTGGTGCAATTCCTAAATTGATGGCCCTTAGTCATCCTTCAGGTCCTAAATAGAGCTCAACTCCAATTTAGAATAATCAACCATGTAACATCAGAGGTTTGCATTTTCCCAAGAACCAAGAATAAAAGGTTGGGAATGAAGGAGGAGCAGAAACAGGAAACACGGGAGGAAATGAGATAAGTGATGAGACATTGAGGGGATAGCAAAGGATGAACCGACATAAGATGCGTATGAACTGCTGATCTGCTGTGGAAACCTTTCCCCAATGCACAATAGAAGCTTTTCATAGTTTACCATCTTGGAAACCCTAGAGAGGGTCACTATGAATCAGAGTTGACTTGATGACAATCAGTTCTATTCAGCTTAGTTCATACCCGTGTGGGTTTATTTCAAAGAAAACATGTTGAAGCACAGGTCTGCAATCAGTGAAGAGCCGGAGACCAGTTCTCCCAGTAATAAACTTATCTCACTCACATTTGAGTGCTTTTGGAATCATTATATTGGGGACCTGTACAACTCATATCACAATCCATCCATCCATCCATTGGTCAAGCACATTTGCATATTTGTTGCCATCATCATTTTCAAAACCTTTGCTTTCTACTTGAGCCCTTGGTATCGGCTCCTCATTTTTACTCTCCTTCATGAACTCTTGATAATTTATAAATTATTATTATTTTGTCATGTCTTACACTGCCGATGTCTCCTTTCACCCACTTTTGTGTTGTCTGTCCCCCAGGGAGGGGGTTATATGCAGATCATTGTGTTCTGCACCTCCCCCCCCACCTCCCACCACCTTTTCCTTACCCTCCTGGTATCCTAGAGTGCTTCCAAGAAGTTCAATCCAAACAGTGACTTCAGAGAGGCATTCCCGGCAGGAAAGGCCAACCCAGCCAGTTATGGAGTCTATTGTTTGGGACCCCAAAGGGGTGATCTTGATAAAATGTCCTGAAGGAAGGACGCAGGAAAGTCAAGGCAGTGGGTTTCTAGGAAGACATTTTAAGAAAATTGAAAATGGCATGGTTGAGAAAAAGGACAGGAAATGAGTGTAAAATCCCCCCCTTTCCCCAACATAATGCAGCTGCTTTCTCAGAGGATAGCAAAGGCTAATGGTTGAAATTTCTGTTGTGAAGCCTTACCTCATTCACCTAAAGCCATGATACCTTGCTCCCTCAGACTTCTCCAAGCTCAAAAAACAGTAGGAGACAGCATTGGAATCCCTGGAGAGGACTAAAACTGCTGTGTAAAGCAGTCCAGAATTCTTAGAAAGATGGAAACTTTGACGTTGGAAGTGTATAAGCCTAGACGAAGGATGTGTCAAGAAACAATAGCTCCACATTTTGATACTTTTGTTTACTAAATTATTCTATGATTGTAGAGCAATTCGTTTTGAATTAACCTAAAATAGTGCCAAAACTTTCATCAGCATTCAGTGACTGACTTTTTCCACCCCCTTTGTTTTCTGGCCCCAAAATTTATTTCACTGGCATCCTTCTCCATCATTTTCCTTCCGGGTTCTCTCACTGCGAGAACTATGCACATTCCATCACTGCCCAAATCCTTCATTGTTCAATTTTGTTCACTTTCACTTTCTTAAAATGAACTCTCCAACCCGCAAGGTACCGTTACATTAGACTAATATCTAACCCATGGCCACACGCTCAATGTCTCATAGCCCTTCTTATGTCCCTTAATGTATGCTCCGCCATCGCTACGCCTCTCCCTTAGGTCCGAATTCTTTCGTTTTTCTAGATCACTTTCCCCCAGAGCACGATGAAATAATACCACGATATTCACCTACGAAGGTGAATGTTTCAGAAAAATCCTCCTCTTACTGGCTATCTTGTCTCCAGCTCACCTAGATTTTTTAAACTATTTTTTATTGCTGTCTAAGTCATTGGGAGGTATTTTTCTCATGATTCATACTATTGCATCTGTATGTGAAGCAATTTGAAAGAGCACCTTGCACTAGTGGGTTATTGGTTCTTTGCCGACTCTAAGAGCGTCGTTCCAGGATCCTCTGTGAGTGTAGTTTCTCCTCTGGTACTTTGATTTGGGTTGTCCTCGCTATTTCAGGTCTGACTATCAGATCAGACCTAGCTCTGCCCTCTCCTAATCTCGTTAAGAAGATAAGACGAGTTCAACTAAGGTGCTTCTTTACTTCCTGTCCCAGGTTCTCATCTCTCCAGAATCTTAAAATCACATTTCCCTCTTTCAGGTCTAAGTTTACCAGTACATTTCTCAATTCTCTCCAAAGGAAAATTGCCTTTTTCACTTTAACCAATCTTTCTTATCTTGCTCACAATGTTTCTCACTTTTCCAAATCCAAGAGTCAAACAAGTGACAGGCACACAATCTTAAAATTGAAATTTCTACTTGATATCCTCAGCAAACTCAGTTGCTAGGCACATGGTGATGTATACATGGGATACTTTACTTGTCCCCTTAGCCTTTAGGCTGGTAGTAATTTCATAGTTTTTATTCTATCTCAACCAACATTAAAGCATCCTGCCCTTTACAAAACACATATAAATGCCTGAAATCTTTCGTTTTGTTTTCTTTTTTTATTAATATGCTAGGTCTACCTCCGAAGCTCTGGTGGTTCAGTGGTGATGAAAATGGCTGGTGATCAAAGGCCAGTGGTTTCAATGCACCAGCCGCTCTGTGGGAGAAAGATGTATGTGAAAGACCCCTTCTTCCATGATTTACAGTCTTAGGAACCCCATGGGAAGTTCCACTTTGTCTGAAAGGATGATCATGAGTCAAAATTGACTCTATAGAAGAGGATTTTAGTTTTAAACTCCTACAGATGAAACCAACTACTGAATGTATGAATTTGAAAGTTGTTTTAGAGTATTTATGTGCAAACAGAGGTTGAATATCTATGGATAAACCATACGCATGCAAGATAAGTTATTCCAAAGTTTGTTTCCAAGGGGACTTTGATGGGAACTCAAAATTACATGAACCTTTGAAAAAAATGTAAGCAAAAAAATAATCTATGGTGGCTTTCTAGTCCTGGAACAGATTATTTCCTATAGAACTGACTCTAAACACTGTAAGAACAGAAAAGTTTTCAATAAAAAGAGACTCAAAGAAATGCTTATTTCAGCCACCGCTCTCAAAGCTGGTCCTGGAGTTTTTGGAAGTAGAAGTCTGAATCTGGATTGCTAATAGACAAGGGCTCTGGTGAGGCTCTAAAAGAATCAACTTTTTATGTACTTTTAAAAAGCAGCCTGAAAAGAGAAATGACCTTCCTAGATGCTCCCCTCCCTCTGCCAGTTTTGGTTGGTTCCTAATGTTCCTTGGCTGTGGCAACATAATTTCCAATCCCTCTTCATTCTTATAAGCCGCCATATAACGACTTCATCATAAAGGTAAAACATCCTTCCTTTCAAGCCTCCACATGAAAGTATGGCCTTTCCACGTGACATTTCCATAGCTCTGCAATGAATGGGCAAGGCAGCTAAACAAAAGGCCGGTGGTTTGATTGTACCCTGAAACCCCTCAGAAGAAAGGCCTGCCCATCGACTCCTGAAAACTCAGCCCTGGACAACCCTATAGAGCAAAGTTCTACACATAGAGCATAGCTGTGAGTCAAAGTCAACTCAATCACAACTGTTATATTAGCTGTCCAAGTCCTAACACCCTGGCCACACGGTGAAGTTCAGGGTGTGCAGAGAGCAGCCTGATGAAATCAGTATTGGGAGGTCATGAGACATTTTAAACCAAAAGCCAACAGGGCTTAATGATTGGAAATCATATAAAGGATTTGGAGAGCTCCCACAACTATTGAACCTGAACAATTAGGAGAACAACCTTCCATTTGAGTTGGGAAGATGGAGGAAAGAGCAGGTTTGAAGAGTGGATCTATTATTAGAGTGTTCAAAGGAGAAATTTCAGCTGTAGAAGAAAGTGTAAGTGTCCTTAGCGGTGGCAAGAAGAGGATATTTGTAAGGAAAGCCATGAGACGAGAAGTCACATCTGGTAAGGCGTACATGTAAACACAAATAACGTCTATGTACTAAGGTTTAAGACAGCGGTTCTCAAACTTTGATGTGCGTAGAAATCCAACAAGATCTTCTTAAAATGGAGATTCTAATTCATTGGGTCTGGAAGTGGGCCTAAAATTCTAAATTTCTATCACAATCCCGGATGATTATCCATTGACTAGCCCAGAGACCCCAGCCTGAGGTTACAAAAGAAGATGAAGAAGAAACCCCTGCTGCCGTCAAATCCATTGATTCACAGCAACCTTAAAGAACAGGTGAGAAATGTCCGATGGGTTTCTGAGACTTTGAACCTTTTCTGGGCGTAGACAGGCTCATCCTTCTTCTACTCTTTGAGGTTGAATCTTTAGAAATTCCAACATTGAGAGAAGTCACCAAAGGAAAATAAGCGGGAAAGATTAAAGGGAAAGCTTTAATAATGAAAAGACATTGAGTTGTGAAATCCTGTGATTTTTCCTTCCCAGTAACTCAGGGGACCCTATCACACAGTGTTGGACAGCTAACCGTGGGGTCAGTGGTTCAAAACCACCAGCCCTTCCTTGGGAGAAAGAGAAAACTTTCTGATTTTGTAAATATCTGCTGCCTCAGAAAGCCCATGATGAGTCTGTGAAAGTAGGAATTGGTGTCGGTAGTGTCTTCTGAGTTTGTTGCAATAATATAGCAGCTTTCGTTGTAGGTTGTTACCGACTAAAGGAATGTGTGATAAATTTGGGGAGAGTATGCCTCTATCCTTTTAAACTCAATGCTCCAGGGCTCCCCACTGTTGGCTCTCACTACTCTTTTCCAATACTTTAGCTTATTGTTAGGCTGATGTTTGTGAAGAGTCTGCATTTGTTGCAATTCTTTAATACAAACAATGAAAGCTTTGCCAAATAACACAAAAATGAGGCACAAGACAAATAAAGGAACTAGGCAGCCTCTGATGAAGAGAGAAGTGTTCACATTATACTCTGGTTGCTCAGAAAGCTCCCTGACAGAGATCAGGCCCTTAGCTCCATAAGGCTTACTTAAAACATAGAATTATCTGAGAACTTCCTCAACCTTGAAAAATGAACTAGAAAAAAGGCATCATATTATTTCCAAGAGGCATTTTCCAAAAAGATGGCCTGCTTAGGTCTCTGGGTGAGTAAATAAAAATTATGCAAGGGAGTGAAACATCAAGTCTGTAACATGTGCCAATATGGGTTTTATTTTAGATTATCCTTTTGGTGAAGGTAGATGAAAATCAAAAGTTAAATAAAAACTTTCCATATTGAGAAATCCCACCGGGTCCTGAAGAACCAAACTGAAAACAGCATATAATAAGTACATAGTACTTTCATAGGGAGGAGAAAAGCAAACAAATAAAGAAAAATTGTTATATTGGCTTTGGCTTTATAAATGTTATATTAAAAATTAAAATCTCAGGAGCTTACAACAGCCAACATCATTTCATTTCATCCATCCATTTTCTTTTACTTTTAAGTCTGATATTGGCTGTGATAACTCTTTCATAGGTTGTGAGGAAGATTTAGGTCTTCCCATGTGTATCTCATATTGGGACCCATGCAATGGCTACCTGGGGCATGTTCTTCTCCAGGTAGAAGGCAGAAGAAGGGCAAGAAGGTTTAAAGATTCTGGTCAAACACTACTTCATTACATTGAACCAACCCCAGTGACTAAAGCAAGACCCATGGTCAAACCCAATGTGAATGAGGCATGAAGTCTCTTCTTCTTATGATTGGAAGGCAAGAGGAAGTAAATCTTTGCTGAAAAAATAACACATTTGAACACACCCACCAATATTCAAAATACCTTATTAGGCAAAACCTTACATGTCTCAAGAGACCAACATTCTCATTTCAATCAACAGTACTCATTCTGACCAGAAGTTATGTGCTTGACTCCATGTCTACCAAGTTTCTCTGAGACTGCCGGTTTATCCAACCTTCAGGCAGGGAGGTGTGGAGTGTCATTTTTATTTTGGATGCCCCCCATTCTCTCTTATTCTCTTACCCCTTACATCAGGGTGGATGCAGTAAGAGATTTGAAGAAGTTTATGGGATTTTGTTCTCCTAAACTCAATTGTGAACTAGGAAACATCTAATTTCAAACTCCAAATTCAGCAATAATCCTTTTGTTTTATCATCATTACATTTCCTCCTGAAAAAAAAATTAATTCAATAGATGAACTCACCTTGGTTGGGGGTAGGAGTGGTAGGGATGGGATGAGAAAGTATAGCTAATAATAAGACAAAATTTAATTGCATTAATAGTTCACAAATAATACATGTCCATATTAAAAGTGTAAATTTCATTCTGAAAAAGGCCTGCCACCCTTTCAAACTGTAGAACTTTATCTTTAAGGCTACCTTCTCAAAATGTAATATATAAAATAGAGGAAAATAGAGCAGGTCAGGTTACATGGTTTGAGGGATGAATTGCAGCTGACCCCAAGTCCATTTGACCTCATATAAGTGTCACTGATATGCCATTAGATGGGAAATCTTAATTTATTTAAAAACTCTGATACCGTTAGATATTTAGTTTCTGAATATTTTGTCACTACTTTAAACCAGGAATCCTGGTGGTGTAGTGGTTATGAGTTGGGCTGCAATCTTCAAGGTGAGCAGTTCAAAACCACCAGACACGAGAAAGATGGGACTTTCTACCCCCATCCACAGTTAGTGCCTCAGACCCTACAGGGGAGTTACCATGGGTTGATTCATGACAGTGAGTTGATTTGGCATTACAAACGACAGTGTGTTTAACATCCTTATAGGTTAAGCCTTTGCATTATTTTTTTAAGAAATATTTTCTAAAACTAAAAATACTTTTATATATTTAATTACATTCACACATATGCTAAATTGATCTCCCCCAAAAGGAAAAGTCGTCCCAATACGCTTTCCACCTAGCGTCACATTTACCTCCAAATTTGGTTGGCCTTCATCACAAAATGTGATAACAGAATTGACTTTACCTAAATGACCTGGAGGTGAAACAAATGATTCGTTGAAAAACACCAACCACAGACACATGGGCATGAAGTAATTGTGGTTTATAGTAACCCTAGTTAGGGTTTCTAATGTTGTCATTCTTTACTGGGGCAGTTAGCCTCCTCTTTCTACCATAGAATGATTGGTGGGCTTGAACCACTGATCTTGAAGTTAGCAGTACAGTGCTTAATGGACCATGCCATGAGGGGGGAAATAGCAGAAAACCAAAGCCCACTCACACTTGAAAAAAAAATAAAAAAGGACTAAGCAATTAAAGTCAGAGAGATTCATCAGGGAATGAACCTCTAAGCACAAGACCTCTTTTGCCAGCTGAGGCACTGCCTCCTAGGATGCCGTAAAAGAATGCCACAAGCTGTGTGACTTAATGAAAAAATGTTTATCTCAGAGTTCTGGGCACCAAAAGTCCAAATTCTGCACCTTCCCAGGAACTTCCTCAGACGGCTCTGGATATGCTAGGACACTCTCAGTGTCTTCAAGATAATCTTGATTCTCTAGGATGCATTTTCCTTGCTTCCTCCTGACTCCTGGTAATTGCCTGCATGTCTTGGCACACTTTGGTTTGCACCTGCAGCCCTTTAATCTCTGCTTCTGTGATCACGTGACTTTTTTCTTTCAATACTCTTTATGTCTTCAAATCTCTCTTTCCTGATAAGGACACCCTGCAAATCCCATGGCCTCATCTGGGTGACAATGATTAAGTGCCTGTTTATTAGCCTAATAATAAACCCACCCAGAGGTGATTCAAAAGAAAGGGCTGGCCATCTCCTTCTGTAAGGTCATGGTCTTGACAAGTCTATGGAAGGGCTCTCCTCTGCAAGGATGAGATCACGTGAGTAACAAGTGACTCAGGGGCAACTAACAATAACAGCAACATTGTAATTGGATTACATCTATAAAGACACAGTGTGCAAACAAGGTCACTCAGGCAGAGAGAAAGAACTTCCATATATCTTTAAGAGGAGACAGAACTCCATCTACACAAGACATTCTCTACCCAACTGGACACAAGTGAGTACCTAGGACTAGGGACCCTCTAGAACAGCGGTTCTCAGTCTGTGGGTCACGACCCCTTTGGGGGTTGACATCCTTTCACAGGGGTCGCCAGATTCATAACAGTAGCCAAATTAGTTATGAAGTAGTAATGAACATAATGTTATGGTTGGGGGTCACCACCACATGAGGATCTGTATGAAAGGGTCACAGCCTTAGGAAGGTTGTTCCATGGAATTCCTACGATCAATTTTGCCTTCCTCAGTTTCACACTGTCACTTTGTGACAACGAATCCCTCTCCAAATGACATCCTACATTAGAACCCTTTTCTGTGAAATGAAGCCATCTGTTACCGCTACTCTCTACATCATGAAAAGATGCAAACAATTTAAAACACACACACATTGTCACGGAACCCAATTGCATACAGGGATGCAAAAGGAGTGCTCTTTTGCAATCACTGGGCGATTTCACTTGTGCTAAGTGGCTCTGCACAGAAAGAACAGTAGCATGTGCTCATTAAGATAAGTGGCACATTTAATTATAAACTCAGGAGCAGAGGTTTCAGTACATTCTGTGAGGGGGAAAAAAATCTCATTTCCCGCATCTTTCAATAGAAATATAGACCCTAAATCAAGGTCAAGATAATACTCTTAAGGTAAAATCATCAAAATTTTTCTATTTCATTTAATTTATACTAATATCTCCACACAAAGGTCAATTCTGGCTAACAATAAGAAAGAACAGCCAGAGAATCCTTGTTTCTTTATGTCAACAAATATTTCTCTTTTTTTCCCCTTTTCCTTGCTCTTTTTTCCCAACATTTTCACTGGCAAGTAATTTGCATATCATATAATTTAATAGTTCAATTATTCAATCATATCATGGAGAATTATACAATCACCCCCACATCAATTTTAGAGCACTTCCCATAGTTAAATCACCTTTGAGATGATTTATGAATTAAAAAATACATCTTTTAGGATAATTATGTGCCAAACTCCATCCTGAGAAGCTGGGATAAATTAGCTTGGGGTGAGGTGGGGGTTGGGAAGGCAAATGGATGTCTCTGCCTCAATGATGTTCCATGCTAATAGCCACACGGAACTCACATTCATTATTCATGATCATGCGGTTCCTTAGGGAAGTCACAGCCTAGAATGTAGGTTCAGGAATATTCTGGAGATAGGTCTTAGGTCAGGATGATCAATATAGCTCCCTCTTAGCCTGATTGCAACTCACTGTAAAGAAAACAAAAAACCCTCATATCTGTGCCAATAGGTAACATTATGATCAATGAAGAAAAGGCTGATTTGGGATTTGTGGTTTACTTTTAACCAATGAAATATGGCAAATGTGATGAGATGGTATGTATAGTTATATATAAAAGGGTCACCAAAGTTTCTGAACAACTCCACTATCTGATAAGACCATTTTCCCATGAATTTATTGTAGCCCCTCACATGTAGTCACATAACATAAGAATGTAATGGTCATCTTCCATGGAGAATCTATTTCCTGTCATATTGAAAAAATCTATATGGCAAGGAATTTAGGGCACTTGAGGTTCAGTATTTAAGAAACCGAGGACCTCAACACAACCAAAACCAAATTCACTTCCATCAAGTGGATGCTGACTCACAGTGACTCTAAAATCCAAGAAAATTGGATGCAACAACAACCACATGATCCTGGGGACAGATTCTTCCCC
Organism: Tenrec ecaudatus; assembly: GCF_050624435.1. NCBI lineage: Eukaryota > Metazoa > Chordata > Mammalia > Afrosoricida > Tenrecidae > Tenrec > Tenrec ecaudatus. The sequence goes on along the minus strand of NC_134533.1, from coordinate 29,083,609 downwards.
AGTATATCCTTGGATGAAACTCTAAACCCAACCCATATTTTTGCAAATACTCTGAAGTAAAGAACCCAGTTATATTGTTTCCAGGATCCTGACCCCCCAAATGTGCATTATTTTTATAGCAAGGTGGTTCGGGACCAGTAACACATCTCAGACCCACTTCTGAACATTTAATTCGATCTTCCTGTAATACTCAGGTTAGGAAAGATTTAGTAGCCAATTATGTACTTATCAAGGAGGAGCGCTAAAAAGAAAAGGATGAGTGATATTTGCAGCAAACTTGGTTGTACATCCTCCGATTCATTTGATCCTCAATTGAATCCTCCAATTCAGGCTCTGTGATATCAGGATGAATAAGTTCAATGTTTCTATATATCAGCTCTTCTATTCGTAATCAGTGTCGCAGGGAAAAGGATTGAAAACATTAATCCCTAATGTGGCCAGTCAGGAAACGGACATGAGTGCAGCAGGAAATAAGTAAATGCTTATGAAAATATTACATGAAAGATGCTGAGTTCCAGTCAGAAGGGCTTAGCTACTCCTTCATTCAGGTTTTATAGGAGAAATTATCGTTAAGTCTGATTTAAAATATATATCTTCGAGTTTTTATTTCTCATTTTTTAAACATTGGCTCAGTTATTTTACGTACAATTATTACATCGATTATCTCGAGTTATTTGTACAATTGTGGAGCCACAAGTTGCTAATAATGTGCCTCTCTCTGCAGAGGTCACAGCTTGACCCATTATGTAACATTGGATTTACCAGTGCCAATTCACTCCTACACACAGGGAAGGCAATTAGGATATAATCATCCATCAATTAAATTTTTCGGAAGCTTATATAATTAGGCAGTGAATGGATATCTCCGGATGTAAAACATGGAATGCATAAGATTGAGTTAATGGCATTGAAGGAAAGAGCGCCCTCAATTAGTCCTGTGCACATAGTAGAAAGTCAGTGGGAGTTGTTTATGAATGTCTGCCCTTGGTCCTTGGACCTGCTGAGACAGATACCATGATACGTGTATGGTTGTTCATAACCCCAATCCAGTTCTTACTTCTTTTCCTAGGGATCACCAGACAGTCTAGTTTAATGAGCTGATTATTATTGTCTGGACAAATTTGAGTAACTAATTTCATGTCCCATCTGTCAACAATATTGATGGAGCACAAAATCTGTCATGAAATGCGAGGATCAACAAGGAAAGAAGGGACATTCTGCCCCCAGAAAGCTAGTGATTAACATGGAAAATGATTATAAGACAAACATCTATGAATAGGCTCCTGTCTTGTCAAATGGGATACTCAAAAGACTTGAAGCGGATGACAACTCCATTCCCTTTTTCAAATTAATTCTGTGAACGAATTACTTTTGTCCTCTCAAATGAAAAACTGAAGTTATCTCAAAAATTTTCTGATATTAAATTAATAGGTTTTTTCTTTGGAAGATACAATGAAAATGCATAAAAATTAATGCTGATAGGTGTAGTTTAGACTCACCTAATTCTGATGTTCTTAATGTGTATCCTAGGAAATTACTGTGAAATGTGAGAAGTTTTGGTATCTATAGTCGTTTGACTTTTGGTACTATCTACTAAAATTATAGGATACAAATGTGTAAGGAACCTTTAACCAATACAAAAACACCCCACAAATATAAAAATTTTAAGCTAGACTAGAGACCCTATCTGAGTTACATTCAACTGAGCGCCTGTCATTGTATTAGAACTTGACCTCTAAAGCCCTCAGTTTGGGGGACTATGGTCTCAGTGAGAGGCTACACTCAGCTTGAGATGAAATAGTTTCAGCTTTCATTTGAGTTCTTTCTGACCCTTCAGTAGAAGTGTGGCTGCTTTGCCTGCAGCCACAGTGTGACTACCACTCCCAGAGAGCTGAGGCAGGTGCAGCTGTGCCTTCCAGGTGTCCTCCAGAATCAAGGAACTTGCCTGAGTACATCCCTCAAGATGTACCAAAATGCATTGAGCTACCAAACACCAGGACAGCCCTCTGAGCCTCCCAGCTGCTTGTTCTATAGAAGAATGCAGCCGTCTACTCCTGTGAGTGTTAAATTCTCAGAAATTTGAAGAGGCAGTTCTATTTTGTCCTCTATGGTCACTCTGAGTCAGAAGCAACTTGGTGGCAGTGAAATCTAAAAACAGAGGACCTGGTGACTATGACTTAGGGCCATATTGTCATGACTCATACCCTGACCACCAAATGGTCAGGTGGTAGAAGTGCCAGACTCAATCCTGTAAACTTAAAAAATTCAATTGTGTATGTATTCCATTCATGGGATAGTGATGAAGTGACCTGTCATCAACTATGATTTTGTAATGATTCCTTATGTCTTCTTTATTCTATAATTATTACTCCATTTTGGCATCATGTTGATGGTTTTCCTACCTGAATAATTGTCTTTGTCCTGTTCAAAATATAATGAGTCTTCAAAAGATATGCTTGAATTCAGTGTCTTTTTTCTCTTCCAGAACACAATAACTTACAAAATTATTTATTTTTATATTTATTTAGTTCATAGAACACAACTATTAAATTTTTCACAATTATACCAGAGATTATACTTTAATTTATGATATTTGGGAAAGATTAAACCCACTGCCAGTGAGTCTATTCCTACTCATTGTGACCCTACATAGACTTTTCAAGGCAATAAGTCTTTAGAGGCACAAACAAACCTCATTGATTTGAACACCACACCAGACCTTACCTTACCTTATTGCTGGCCAATGCTTGCCTGACTGTGGTACCACTGTAATATTCTCTGAGTTCATATATCTATCACAATTTACCATCTGATGTTAGGAAAGCATTGAGCTTCCTTGATATTCATCTGTATCATTTTCTAATTTGTAAAAGGTAATAATGTTAACAACTTACACTTGGTAAAGGATTAGTCTATGTCAGGCTCCTTTCTATATATTTTGTGTGTAATATTACATTTTAAATGTATCATAACTTTATTAGGTAGATAATACTACCATCACACTTATTTTGCTAATGAGAAGCATAAAGATTAAGGTTAATAAATAAATAGTGGCTAAAATTTAAGAGTGGAAATTTCTGAAATTTTTGTCTAAAACCTGAGCGTAAAGCATAGTCTACACCAATTATGATGGTGACTAAATTTTCTAATACTTATACCTTCACAAGAACACAATAAGTTCTCAATTAATCATTTCATTTATGAGTAGTAATAGCAACATTCAACTTCAGCAAAACAGAGGGACTGAAAAGTTCTTACATAGGAAAGGTGATTAGTGATTTAGTTCTTATTTGGCCATATCTAAATTACTCTCATTCCAGTGCAGTCTTTTATTATACAAAGACCTTCATTTTGAGCATTGCGTCTTTGGGGCATCCTATGAGGAGGCAGCAAATAAAAAGAGAGGAAGACTCTCAACAAGATGGGCTCAAACATAGGACCAATTATGAGGATGGTGTGGCACCGGCAGTGTTTGGTTCTGCTGTCTGTGGGCTGGCTATAAGTCGGAAGTGACTTGACATTTAACAAGAGCCATGTGAGTTGACTAAGGAACCCTGATGACATAATGAGTTATAAGTTGGGCTGCTAACCACAAGGTCAGCAATTCAAACCCAGTATTTCTACAGCAGGAATAAGGTGAGGCTTTCTGATCTTGTCAAGGCTCACGGTCACAGAAACCCACAGAAAGAGTTCTCCTTGCCTCTGGATGGCCATGAAGCAAAATAAACTTGATGGTAGAGAGTGAGATGAGCTGCCTTTAAAAGGAAAGAGGTTGTCTTCCTACCCTATTTTCTACCCACCTTGGAACCGGAAAATGGTTCTTGGCTCTGGCAGAACCAAAGCCTTGGGGTGTTCACGAACAACCTGGCTATTTACATGTTGATCTTCATGAGGTGAACCTCCTTTCCAACTCAACAAGGGTCTCCTTGGCTTCTTACTGCAGAGCACTGTAATTTAGACCTCACTTCAATTACAAATAAGGAACTTCTAATTGAGAAACAACAAAGCCCACATAGAAAATGCACACCAGCCTGTGAGGTGATGAGGCATCGAAGGGATCAGGTATTAGGCATCAAAGACCATAAAAACAAACATATATATATATATATAATTGTGAATGAGGGGGAGTGGAGAGTGGGGACCCAGGGCCCATCTGTGGGAATATGGGCATCCCCTTGCAGAAGGGCTGTGGGGAGGTGACGAGCCAGTCAGAGTACAGTGTAGCAACGATGAAACATACAATTTCCCTCTAGTTCTTAAATGTTTCCTCCCCCCCAATATCACAATCCCAATTGTACCTTACAAACCTAGCTGGATGGGAGTATGTACACTGGCACAGATAGGAACTGTAAATAAAGGGAATCCATGACAGATGAGCCCCTCAGGATCAGTGGTAAGAGTGGCGATATTGGGAGGGTGGAGGGAGGGTGAGGGAGAAAGGGGAAACAGGTGACAAGGTCTACATGTAACCTCCTCCCTGGAGGATGGACAGTGGAGAACTAGGTGAGGGAGACGTCAGATGGTGTAAGATATGATAAAATAATAATTATTGATAAATTATCAAGGGCTCAGGGGGAGGGGGTAGTAGAGAGTGGGGGGGGGGATGAGGAGCAGATACCAAGGGCTCAAGTAGAAAGCAGGTGTTTTGAGAATGATGATGGCAACATACGCACGAATGTGCTGGACAGAAATGATGTATGTACGGATTGTGAAAAGAGTTGTATGAGCCCCTAATAAAATTATTTTTTTTAAAGGAACTTGTAGCCACTGAAATTTCAGCAGCCTAGCAAGGTTATACTGACACTAAAATTAAAACGGGACCTTGGCTTTTCCCCTATATGATACTATGCGGTCCTTTAGGAAAAGCAAGGGTTAAGAGTAAGAGGACATTCTTTTCTGCATAATACCTTATCCATGACACCAGCATTGATACATCGTGCTAGACCAGAGCAAATACCTGGGACCGTATCTGATACTTGGACTTGATAAACAAAGAACAGATGTCCACATATCAAGTATATAGTTTGATCACAATAACTGTAGAAGAGACAGAGAGTAAGGAGGTGAAATGCAGACTAAGTGAGAGTGGGACTTTACCGTTGTGGGGAATGTAACACATTAAAGCATTATTTAGTAGAATGGATAAAGTCTAAAAAAGAAGCACAAGGTCTCTACTGCCAGGAATTCAAACCCTGAGACAACGTCATGGTTGTCCCAGTTTTAATTGTGGTATTTTGGATAATAGTGGTATTACAAATTTTTAGTAACAGAATGAAGTTCTGAAATATGACAATTTAAAAAAATTACCACAAACTGGATGGTTTTATATAAAATATATTGATTCTATCATCTTTCTGGAAGTAAGAAGTCTGAAATAAGATGTCCCACGGGTTGGTCATTAGGTACGTCCTTCTAAGCCCTTTTCCTAGCTCCTCTTGCTGTCAAGGCAGTAGGTTTCAGCAAGTCAGTTGTGATTCACTGTGATCATGCCATACCAAAACACTGCCCGGCCCTCTGTCATCCTCACAAGCATTGTAATTGACACCATTGTTCCAACCGCCGTATGAGCCTGTCGAGTTGAGAGTTTTCCTCTTTTTTACTTTACCAAGTTCAATGCTCTTTCCCAGAGATTAGTCCCTCTTGATAATATTCCCAAAGCAAAGAAGATAATGTCTCACCATTAATGCTTCTAAGAACATTCCTGGCTGTATTTCTTCCCAATCTGTTTATTCTTCTGACTATCTATGTGTGTGGTAAACTTTCTTAAGATGACTCTTTCATTCATGCTTCTGTAACACAGATATAACATAGATACCCTCAGTATGCTTCACAAAAAGCGTAAATAACCACCAAAGGATGCACCAAGCAATGTTTCTGTTGGTGCTTCTTCCACCTTGCCTTTTCACTGTACAGCGTCCAAATGCGTATGAAAGAAAAAGACCATGGCTGGGACCAGACACACGTTCGTTCTGAAAATGATGTATTTGTTTCTTGACCCTTCAAAGAGGCTGTTTGATTTTGTTTTAAAACCTCAGTCATGACTCACAAAATTATTAGGTAGAACATTCTTCTTATGGACCATGATAAGCCAATTGGTCTAGATGTGCTTTTAGGATGATACCCTACGCCCTCAAGGCAAATGGCTCAGTTCCTTGAAGTGTTTTGTTATGCCTAAGTAGTTGGTACAGCTTCGTTCCCTATATGTGCTTTTATATTCCTGGGCACATTGGAAGCACCTACAAATTATATATGATATGATATGATATGATGATATGATACGATACGATACGATATGATACGATACAATACAATACACACCCTCTGCCAAAATATATACGCCGGCAGGTGTACTGCCCTACACCATCTTGCACTTCCTCAACTTCCATCTCCACCTACACTGCTCTCACTCGCTGGCATGGAGTCAATTCCTACTCATAATAACCTCGTAAGACACAGAACTGCCCCTGTGGAACTCAGAGACTGTAAATCTTTATGACACTATAAGGCCTCCACTTTCTCTTTCTAGCCAGAAAGAAATTATTATCATTTGTAATTATTTTTATTAAAGAAGCCCTGGTGACAATGTTGGGTAAGCTTTGGTCTTCTAACTGCAAGGTCAGCTGTTCAAATCCACCAGCACCTCTGAGGAAAAAAGATGAGGCTGTCAGTTCCTATAAAGATTTAATCATGGCATTTATTGCTAGGGTGAAATGAAATCTCATTATGATCTTGATTTGCATTGATCTAGCAGCTAATATTCTTTGTATAAGTCTTGGGCTAGATTTATTACTAAGTATTTATTTTGGTGGGTATTATTAGTGGTATTGGTTGCATGATTTCCTTCTTGGAATTATCTTTGTTATTATAGAGAAATTTGACTGATTTTTTTAATTTAAAAAGGTCTTTTTCACAGGATTTGCCTAAATATATGTCAATTGATTGCTTGACTGATTCCTCCATATATTGATGGTCAGTACAAGTAAGTCTTCAAAACTTCTGTGATTTTTCATCATTCATGAACTTCTTTGTTTGCCCGGATATGGGGTTTTTTGGTTTTGTTTAATTTTGAAGTTCAATCAGTACTGAAGGCTGTAGCCCTTGATCTTTATCAGTAAGTGCTTAAAGTCTTCCTCACTTTCAGTGAGAAAAGTTGTGTCATCTGTATTTCACAGATGGTTAATTAGTCTTCCTGCATTCCTTATGTCAGGTTCGACATGAGCATATTTAAGTGCTCTGGTATTTCCATTCTTCACAATGTTATCAATAATTGTAGGTGTTCATACATTTGATTGTCTTGCATAGTCAAAAACTACATGCCCATAGCCCTCTGGTATTTTTATTTTAGCCAAGATCCATCTGAAATCAGTAATGATATACTTCATTCCACAACCTTTTCTGAATAGGGATTCGATTTCTGGAAGTTCTCTGTTGATAGAGTACTGAAATCATTTTTAAATGCATCAAAACTTTGCTTGCACATAATAATTATACTGCTTGATAATTGTTGTACTCTATTGGAACACCTTCTTGGAAATGGACATGAATATGGTTCTCTTCAAACAGGTTGTTTATGTACCTGTCTTCCAAAAAATTTTTTTTGCATAGATGAGTGATTGCTTCCAGAATTGCATCTGAATGTTGGAGCATCTCAATTGGTTTCAGTCAATTTCTGAAGCCTCTTGTACATTGATGACCTCAATGAAACATTTTCCCCCCTTAAGTACCATGACTTTGGGACCATATGCTATCTTCTGAAATGGATAAGCATGGCCAAGTCTTTTTGGGTACAGTGTTTCTGTGTACTCCTTCCATCTTTTTGGATGATTCTTACATTATTCCTTTTTTTTTTTGGCCATAGCATCCTTCAATTTTACAACTCAAGGCTCAAATTTTGTCTCAGATATTTCAGTGAGAGAAATGCCTATTGCACTCTTTATGGTTTCTAACTCCAGTTGTTGACATTTTAAATTATAGTATCTTATCTTTTTGATAACACTTTGATAATGTTTACCACTTTTACTTTATCATTTTTCCAATTGTTTTAGATGTTCTATGTTCAAGTACAACTTCCAGAATCTCTTATAATATCTATTTTATTGTTTTCTTTCTTTTCCCCCTTTCTACTTATTATTATTTCTTGGTGTATGAGATTATGACTATTTTTCCATAAATATTCTGATTAAGCATAAGTGTCCAATGGATAAAATCTATTCTTGAAATGCTGTCTAGATCCAAGGTGGACAAGTTGAAGGTGTGACCTTATCCAGCTAATGACAATAACAAAGTGAGAGTAGTAACATTAATCTTTGATAAAACAGAAGTCAAGGATAAATCCACCATGAGAGAAAAGGAGGGGCTGTACCTAATGATCAAAGGGACAATTGAGAAAGAAGACATAACCATAATAAGTATAAGAACCTAAAGTAAGATTATAAATATATTAGTTGAACTCATAAATTTGAAGAGAGAAATAGCACTCCAATAGTAGTAAAAGGCTTAAATACCCCACTCTTGAGGAAGGTTGGAACCATTAAGAAGAAACTCAACAAAGACACACAATTAGGCAAATTGACATCAGACATATACAGAATATTCCATCCAATAGCACCATAAAGTAATTATCAAAATATTTTAAAGAGAGATATTGTAAGCCATTTTCTCATACAAAACAATTAAAATATATAAAAAATAGGAAAACCAAGGGGGGAAATAGAAATACATGGAAATTGAATAACAATTTGAATAAAGACTACAGGGTAATTTTTGTTTTAAGAAGGAAAAAAGAAAAAAAACAGGAATAAATATTCAGATACCACTAACAAAAAATAAAGTTGGTGAAATTATAACAGAAGAAACTCAAATAAAAATAAACAACACAATGCTATAAAAGTTTATACCCAACAAATTATAAAATCTAGAAGAAATGGAAATTTTTCTAGAAATGCAATCCTGCCTAAATTATCACAGATAGCTCTAGAAAAAAAAACAGATCCATAACACAAGAAGAAATTGATCAATTATTTAAAAAATTTCAACAACAAAAAGTACAATAACTCATGGTTTCACTGGAGAATTCTACCAAACATTTGGAGAAAGCTGACACTAATTTTACTCAAAATATTTCCAAAATTCCTTAACGCATATAGAAAGGACAGCAAGATCCAGAAATCAGTTCATGAGTTGAACAGAACCCTTGTGGTAGTTGTATGATTTTATGTCAAGTAGACACTCCTGTGTAGGGGATGGGGTGTGGAATCACACGGGTCAATCAGGTAACAGCCTAATGTTGCCTCTTGGGGGCAAAGCCTTCTCATAAGAGGGATCCTGGGGCATCCTCCTTTCTAGGTCAAGTCCCTGAAGCTGGCAAAGCCCTGACATATTTCCATTGACCTTAGACCCATGCAGCTCTGCTGGGACTCTTCCTGTAGTCAGTCATTGCATGTGACGTAGTTAATAGTGTACTGAAAATATTAGGCACTCTTACTAGATAACAGAAGGAAATCCAAAGTCATCCAACTTGGCAAAGAGGAGGTAAAACTCTGTCTATTCATAGATGCTATGATTCTATACATTGAAGACAACAAAGACTCAATAATAACAAAAATCTTGAAACTAATGGAAAGATTCAGCAACATGATGGGGTTCAAGGTCAAGACACAAAAATCAGTCAGACTTCAGAACACTAAAGAAGAGAGATCTAAAAAGAAATCGAGAAAACAATACCTTTATGATAGCCACACAAATGATGAACTACTTAGGGATAAAACTAGCCAGACAAACAAAATATTTCTTAAAAAATAAAAATTGCAAAACACTTCTACCAAACCAGAAACCAAACTCCCTGTCATCAAATTGATTCTGGCTCATAGCAATTTCATAGGACATGTGAGCTTCTGATACTGTCACTCCTCACAGCAGTAAAATCCTGTCTTTCTCCCAACACCACTGTAAGAACCCCACCCCCCACCCACAAAACGTACATAAGTGGAAAACTATATACCATGTTCATGGACAACATTAGGAAAATGGCAATGCTACCCAGAGCAATCTATAAATGAAATGAATTTCCAACCCGTATCCTAGCATCATTCTTTAAAGAAATGGAAAGCTTACTCACGACTTTTATAGGGAAATGAAAGAGACCTAAGATAAGTAATTACTACTAAAGAAGAACAAAGTCAGAGGCCTCTGAATTTCTGACCTCATAACCTCCTACACAGCCACCGTGGACAAAACAGCCCAGTATATATCAAACAGCCAGGAGAAATACACAGAGCAATAAATCAATGTAGAAAAGTTAGAAGGAAAAAATGGGCAACCGTTTAATAAAGGTCTAAGAGTATATTAAATGGGGGAAGTGAACCTCTTCAACAAATTTGGCTGGCAACATTGGACTTCCATTGGCAGAGGATGAAACAGGACCATGGTTTACTTCACATACAAAAAATGAATTCAAAATTGATGAGACCTAACTGTCAATCCTTAGCCAGAATTGTTAGATTGGTTGAAGGGGGAGATAATATTCTACAAGCAGGAGATTTGGGGAGTGGTGGCAGGTCAGGGCCAACTATTGGGAGATTTGATAAGGTATATAAATTGTTGAATACAAAAATGATGACCTCATATGAAAACCCCCACCAAATCCCCATAAAAGTTAAAAAACAAAAACAATGCCTATAAACATGAACTTTATTGAATAAAACACAAAGTCATCAAATTGTCTACATTTGTGGGAAGTTATGATGGAAAAGCTTAGCATCATCCGTTCCTTACATGTGTTAGCTCACCATTCTTTGGGTTCCTTCACTTGTGGGTACATCACTTTCATCTCAATGATTTTTTTCCTTATAGAAACTTACCATTGAATTTAGTGACCATTCTACATTTAGAATTATCATTTTGCAATATCCTTAATTTAATTGTACCTGCAAAATTCTATTTCCAAATAAAGTCGCATTCACAAGTACTAAGGGTTAGGATTTTACAATGTCTATTGGGAACCACTGTGGAATGCACTCCAAAACTAAAGGGCGTAGTTTAAAAGGAGTTAGGAAGGCCTTATTTTTCATTAACATTTTTAAGTATGAGAGATTGATAATTAAGAATGCTTCCTAGTGTAATAATCACTGAGTAGGTTAATACTGTCTAGTGAGAAAAAATGTGTAAGGACTCACTTAGCAGTGAGTACTAGGGGACATAAACTTCTGGAAACAAATTCACAACTCAATTATATACCCATGTCCATGTCAAGGAAAAAAGAAGATTTTCTTGCATGTTGTTTACAAATGCCTGTTGTTAGATATTTGCTAAAAACTGTTCATTTACAACTACAGTTTGGCATTAACATGGGTATGTAAATCTTGATCTCTAACCAATGATAGTTGTGTATAAATTTATAGAAAAACATCTATGTCGAGAAATGGTTCACATGGTTGTGGAAGTGGATAAATCAGTCTTGTTCAAGTCCACAGGCTCAGATGTAAGCTAGAGACATATCCTGACTCCTTTACCTAGGTGGGATAACTAACAGGAAGCAGGAGGATGAAGCAGAAAGACTACGGGCAAGTGGATGTTGATGTGAACGAGGTGGAGATCAGTCAAATGCACTATAGGTTGGCAGCCTGCTGAAGGCTCCTGGGTTCAGAAGGCATATAACAGGAGGTTTAAAAACTAGATGGAGTCAGATCCAGCTATAGAAGTGACCTAGACTCCACACAGTCATTCTCTACTAAAAGTAGGCTATACCCTGGGGGAACTCTCGCTCAATTGTATCCAGACTGCAGCCAGATTAAGGAGGTGACACTCCACTCTATTGCTCGCACAATTGCTGAGCGGTTGCTTCAGAGGATCACACCACACAGCTGACCATACTCTGTTAGGTCACACCATGGGAGAATCCTGGCCCACTCAAGCTGAGTAAAACTTAACTATCCCAATGGATTACATACAGCCCGAGTGATGTTAAAAGGGGTTTTTGTATACTTTATATTTAGTGGATAACATATTGATATTGTCAAAACTTCTGGGATCAAGTTCAAAACTTAGATCTTTAGTAACTATGCCCTTCATATATACCAAAGTTCCAAAGTTTATTTAGTTTCACTCTAAAAAAATTAGCCATCATGAAGTGAATTCTAACCCATGACCTATTTTTCTTTCAAAGTAGTCTATCTGAATTTTAGTGATATAAATGATCTCCAAAGTCTTGGGGACAAAATTCCCTAGTTTCCTTGGCATTGTACTTCCACCTGTTTTATTTGTACTGGGGAAATGAAGGGAAATTTAAATACACAAATATGTACACACTCATATACATATGTAAATATGTAGATACTTCATACACACTCATATGAGGGGTACCCCAACAAAAATGGAAAAAAAGCTCCACTGGGCAGAGCTTTTGTAGTGTGCATTTTTCCCAATAGGCAAGCACTGAAGAACTTGCTTTGAGTTAGTGCACCCAGTGGCGTCACCTGTGATGATCCTCTCTGGTCACAGTAAACTTTTTTGTAAAAGCAGTTTTTATCAAACCTCATTTTTTGTGAAGGCAAATTTAAGAGAACCCCATGCACCTGTGAAATTTTGTTTTCTGATCAGGAAAAATGCCAGAGACACTTATGATATTGAACGTAGCTTAAAAAGACATCACTTTGGGAAAAACTCGAGTGTATGAGTGTTTTTCTCATTTTATAAAAGGTGAAATATCCATTGATGACAAACCTCATTCTGGAAGTCTATCCACTTCCTGAACAAATGAAAATGTTAACAAAATTCATGTATCTGTACTCAAAGACTGACAACAGATCACTGAAGAGGTGGGGGAGTTATCTGGAGTTTGGTTCAGTGAATTTTCACAGAGGATTTGGGAATGAGAAGCGGGACTGCAAGGTTTGTGCCTCCGGTTCCGACTGACCAGGAACAAGTAGCTTCCAGGAGGAACATGTCCTGCTTTGAAAGGGAAGTTATGAATGACCCCGAATTGTTGTCCTGAGCTCCTTACAGGTGAGGAGACAGAGTGCTCTTCTTATGACCCTGAACGCAAACAATCAGCTAGTGGAAAACACCATCTTCACCAAGCCCCCAAAAGTGCTCTTCACGTGGAATCAAAGATCAAGATGATGCTCATTTGTTGTTTGTTTGTTTTTATGTGAGGGGGAGAGTGCATTTGGAGTCCATTCCACCAGGTCAGATTATTAATCAAGCTTTCTATTTAGAGTTTCTGAAAAGACTGTGTAGCAGTGTGCCACAAGAAAGACGTGATTTGTGGCATCTCAGTGTGACAGTTTGTGGAAAAAAACAACTTTCCTCTCTTGCCCCATGTACCTTGCTGACCAGACCTCACTCTGTGAGGCTTCTTTTTGTTTTCACAAATGAAGAGGACCTGAAAGACAGTGGTTTGATGGTGCAGAGGAGGCGAAGAATAAAACCAGGGAGGTGCTGTCATGCACACAAACAGATGAGTTTGAAAAAGTTTCCAAGAATAGAAGCACAGATTTGACAAATGTATTAAGTGTCATGGAGAGTACTTTGAAGGTGATAAAGTTGTTTTGTGAAAAAATTTACTTATATAGCTTTGAAAAAAGAATTCCAGTTTTGGGGGGCTACTCCTATATCTATATCTATCTATATATATATCATATATAAGAGATCTTGTGAACATTCTTTTAATTCTATTTCCACTTTTTGGACCCCTCCATGTGTACACACACACACACACACACACACACACACACACTCACACGCAGAATCCTTCTGGCACATTGGTTTCATTGACTGGATGCTAACTGAGAGACTGGCAGTTAGCATCATATACCGATTACTACAAGTGAGAAGGACATGACAGTGGGCTTCTGTGAAGATGAAATCAAACCTTTTTGCTGTTATATTGATTCCAACCCATGGTAACCATATTGACGAGAGTGAAACTTCCTTAGAGGCCAGGGGTTCTCCACTTCCTAATACTGTGACCCTGTAATACAGTTCCTCATATTGTGGTGACCCCCCCCCCCAACCATAAAATGATTTTCTTTGCTACTTCATCACTGTCATTTTGCTACTGTTAGGAATCGGGCGACCCCTGTGAAAGGGTTGTTCAACCGCCAAAGGGGTCACGACCCACAGGTTGAGAACTGCTGCTATAGGGTTTCCGAGGCTGTAATCTTTATGGAAGCGAATTGTGATGTCTTTCCAAGAGAAGGTAACTACTCCACCAGGAGAGCAGCAACAGGGAAATGGATGGATACAGTTGTCTCTCCACCTCCCCAGTTTATTTAAACAACCTGGCATAGAAAATATTCATGGTGGGGTGGTTCAAGTGGGGGGCAGGTGCAATTAAGGGAAGGGGAGGCAACTGGATGATCAAAGCAATCCCTCAAAGGCAAAGAGTGAGTGGAAAGGTCTATTTACATAACATTTGCATTGTAATGGGTTTCCTAAGTAACCTGGAGATGATTTAAAGTACAACCATACCAGGTGTTAGCTCTAAGCTGGAACATTCCGGGACTCAAACAGCAAACTTCATAAGAAATCTGACAAAGTCCTTTAAGGGCTGAGAGTGAGTCCTGCTTTGAGGCTTGTCTGTGACACAAAGCACTGACAGCGGTGGAAGAGAGGCACTCCCTCCAGGAGCCCAGTGCCTGTGTCAAAGCCTTAAAATACCCAGCATCATGCTTTCCTTTGCACTTCATTCGCATAAAACATCCTAACCATGCGCCCAAAGAAAGGTTAGCGATTCTAGCAGTAAAATTAAGAGGGCAACTGTGAGAACCACAAGCGAGTTAAACAAAGAAATCAGAGTGAATCTGAATCAGGTCGCAGCTTGTCTGATTTCGCAGCTGAACACACCATGGCTAAGTGGACAATATCAACACTTCTGGGGGGAAATAAAGTGACTATATTAGGTTTCTGGGGCGGTTTACCTTGGTTCTTGCTTGACAACACTGAAAGAATTCATGCAGCAGAAGCGCTTCTGTAAATCCTAGGAACTTCTATGAGGGAAAAGGACAGTACACACTGTCTCTGGAAAGCATGCATGGTCTTCTGGTGGGGCCCGCCGGAGGAGATGCCCGTTGCAGGGAAGCATGGGGAAACACGTGGAAGGAATACCGGAACAAGAGCACGGAACCAGCGTGGGGAGCCAAGAGCAGAGAATCCCAAGAGCGTGAGCGCAGCAGGAGGGAGGAATCTCACTAGCCTCTTGCAGCAGGCACCAGAACAAAAGAGAGAAGGGGCAGGCCCGAGGCCAGCTTTCATCACTTTGTTTCCCCACTGGCTGGGGAGGTGTGGTGGAGGCTATTGGCGAATCTTATTGGCTGAGTTTCAGCACACCTGTAGGATGTCTTATCACTGGTGCCTAGTCTGTGCGCCCAGGTGGTCCTGCCACCTGGGCATAGTTGACTTGGGTCTGAGCATGCTCAGTTCTGGATTTTCCTTAGGTGTTTAATTCATGTGTCTGATTCCTTCCCAACCCCTTTATTATGGCATGGCCTGCTAATTTTCATTAGTCCAGGCGTTCATGGGGGCCAACCCCTCTTTGTCTCTGTCTAGCTACCTTTCAATTAAAGTGGTAAAGAAATCTGGTGTTGTAGTGAATACATATTGGCCCGTGATCCGAATGGTTGGCAGTTCAAAAGCAAGAGTTGTTACAGGGGAGAAAGACTGGGTTTTCTACTCCTGTAAACAGTGACAGTCTCAGAAACAGGCAATTCGGCCTGGTCCTATAGGGTGACTATGCGTAGGCATCGACTACATGGGAGCGAATTTTGTGGCAAATTATTTGTGGCTCTTGTCTTATTAGAAGACACAGGCAGATTTAAGAAAACGTGCGTTTCCCTAGGTCTCTGAATGAATCATTTCTGCACTATGCAATCAGTACAGGAATAGGAGCTATGTTAAGATAAGGCAACAGCACAGATGAAGCAAGATGAATTCTGTGGGAGACACAGAGCAGCCCTGGGGAGCCAATCCCAGAAGGCTTCACTGAGAAGGCTTTATCTGTTTTGAAATAGGAGTGGGATGTCAAAAGACAGATGGTGCCGGGGGCAGAAAACCTTTCTTAGAAGAAACAAAATAATCAAAGTTTTAAAGAGATAAAAGGCAGAATATACTTAGGTGAGAGCCGAGAGGAAAAAACCTGTATGATTCTACGTCTTGAATGTGGGGAGAGAGGAGGGGCCTTTGAAAGTACGTACCTTGAACAACCAGAAGAATAACAAATCTGTCTTGGAAGAAGTGCAGCCAGAATGCTCCTTGGAAACAAGGATGGAGAGATTTCATCTGGACTTTGCACATGTTACCAGGAGAGACCAGTCCCTGAAAAAGGACATCGTACTTGATAAAAGTGAGGGACAGAAAAAAGGAGGAAGGATGGATGGACACAGTGCCTGCAATGATGGGCAGACACCTGACAATGAGGGTGAGGCTGGTGCAGGAGCTGGCAGCGTTTTGTTCTGTTGGGCACAGGGTCACTGCAAGTCGGGGCTCTCCTGACGGCACCTAACAACAACTAATCATAGAAGACAAAAACGAGATTGTAACTAGTACCCTCACCAATGTCTACTCATTGCTTTTCCTCTGCTCTGGGTTCTGATTTGTTCCAGATTCTCAGGAATTGTTAGCAAGCCTTTCTTTTGAAGCGAGAATCTGTCTTGATTAATAACCTGCATTATCCGTGGAGTGTGTTTACAGGAAACTAGTGATAACTAGTTACGGCAGGAGGGTGTCCTGTGGGTGGCTAACACCCGCTGCTTGCCACACTGAAGAGGAGGCTCATTGGGAAGTTAATTACGGGAGGGCGAGAAGGGCCAAAAGGCCCTCTGACATGAAATCGACTGAGCCATCTAAAAGTTCTGTGGGACAGAGGGGATCCCTCATCCATCATGCCGCTTGTTCCACCAGAATTTGCCCGGCGCAGCATGGTGGTGCAACCAGTGAGCACTGGGGGAGGAAACGAGCAAACTAGATGAAAATGGCTGTGATCTTTCCAGTTCAGAGCAAGTGAAAAGTCATCCCAGAACATTTTACAATGTGTCCTTTCTCCATGCACAAGCTTAAAACGAATATCTTGCTTAGTGTCAATGTTAAACGCAAGTCAGACAATTCTTGGCATTGGATTTAGGAGAATACATTCGTGATTAAGGAGCACTGGTAGCACAGTGGTTAAGTGCTCGGCTTCAAACGCAGAAATGAGTGGTTCGAGCAAGGCAGGGGTTCTGTGGGAGAACAGGTACAGCAGTCTGTTCCCATGAAGACTACACAACAGTCTCCTAGGAAACCTTACAGCAGCCGTTCTCAACCTGTGGGTCGCCACCCCTTTAGGGGTCAAACGACCCTTTCAAGGGGTCGCCCAATTCATAACAGTAGCAAATTGCAGTGATGAAGTAGCAAAGAAAATACTTTTATGGTTGAGGGTCACCACAACATGAGGACTGTATGAAAGCGTTGTGGTGTTAGAAAGGGTGAGGACCACGGTCCTACAGAGGAGACAGAGCTCCTCTGAACATTGGGGTTCAGATTCAGAATAACCTGAGCAGCAAAAAACAAAGAAGTTAAAGAAATTATTTCTCCAATTTGCTAAGATGACTAGATCAACATTACAATTGGTTTGTTGCAGTTGCAGTGAGACACACCCCTCCCATTTACTTATTTGTTTGTTTATTCTTATGAGCTGGGTGCATGTTTATGGAGCTGATCATCAGTTTTACATTCCACATTCCAAGCACCTTCATTTTAATGCAGCCATGGCAATCTTCTTAAGGTATCATCACTTATCTCACTTCCTTCTATTTCTGGTTCCCATTCCTCCTTTGCCAACCCGATTAACTTCAGGCACAGGCTGACATACTCATTTCATTTTATTTTATTTTTTAATCATTTTATTGGGGGCTCATACATTCATCACAATCCATACATACATCAATTGTGTCAAGCACATTTGTACATTTATTGTCCTCATCGTTCTCAAAACATTTGCTTTCTACTTGAGCCCTTGATATCAGCTCCTCCATTTTCCCCCTCCCTCCCCACTCCCCCATCCCTCATAAACACTTGATAATTTATAAATCATCGAATATAAGCTGACCCAAGTATAAGCCGAGGTACCTAATTATTGCCTGGGAAACCAGAAAAACTGATTGACTTGAGTATAAGCCTAGGGTGGAAAATGCAGAAGCTATTGGTGAGTTTCAAAAATCAAACAAATGAAAAAAAATTACTAAAAATTGATACATCAGTGAGGTAATTTATTTAAATATTTATTTTAAATAAAAAACATAAATAAAAGGACAAGTCATTTAACATTAGTAAACCAGTACAGTAAGTGCAAAATAGGTTCAACAAAAACAATAAGATATCAACAATGATACCTTAAGAGTACTATTCCCTGAGTTCAATTAGCAACCAAGCTAAAATGTAGAGTTAAAATCCTTCAAAACTGGATTCCTCCTCCTCATCATCCGTATCCCAATGCAGAGCTTCAGCTGGTGTGAGGTCATCATAGACATTGTCCTCACTGAGATCGCCGTCATCACCATCACTGCTGTCATTTTCATACAAAGCGCAGTCTTCACTGCCATCCATAGCATTACTAATATTACATTTCTGGAAGACACGTCACACCATGTCTTTTGGAATGTCTTCCCATGCATCTCGAACCCACTTTGCTATTAACTCTATGTCAGGCTTCATGAGATTTCCTCATTTTGTTTGTTGGGCTTGACCAGATGACATCCATTCATGCCACATCCTTCACACAGGGTCTTTAAAAGGCTTATTCAAAGATACACGTCATAGGCTGGCTCTGATTAGTTGAATATGAGTAAACAAACATTCAAAGCCCTGCAGTGTCAGCGGGGAGGAGAAACAGCAATCATTTGTGAGATTACGGGCACTTGCCCGTTACCTCGGGTCGGGGGTGGTGGGGAGGCAGCGAGATGTTATGCCTTGCTAGGGTACCGGTGACCTGTGTATAAGTGAAACCCCAGTTTTTCAGCTCGGCTTATACATGTGCATATACGGTAATGCTGTTTTGCCATATCTTACACTGTCTGATATCTTCCTTCACCCACTTTTCTGTTGTCCATCCCCTAGAGAGGGGGTTATATGTAGATCCATGTAATCGGTTCTCCCTTTCTACCCCGTCCTCCCTCCCCCCTCCCAGTATTGCCACTCACCACTGATCCTGAAGGAATCATCTGTCCTGGATTTCCTGTGTTTCTCATTCCTACCAGTGTAAGGTAGAATTGGGATTATGATAATGGAAGGGAGGAAGCATTTAAGAACTAGAGGAAAGTTATTTCTTTCATAATTGCTACAATGTGCCCTGACTGGCTCATGTACTCCCTGTTAACTTTCTGTAAGGGGTTATCCAATTGCCTACAGGTGGGATTTGGGTCCCCACTTCCCACTCCCCCTCATTCACTATGACATGATTTTTGTTCTTTGATGCCTGATACCTGATCCCTTTGACACCTCATGATCATACAGGCTGGTGTGCTTCTTCCATGTGGGCTTTGTTACTTCTCAGCTAGATGACTGCTTCTTTATCTTGAAGCCTTTAAGACACTAGTTTTTGATAGCCAGGCACCATCAGCTTTCTTCACCACATTGCTCATGCACGCATTTGTCTTCAGCGATCATGTTGTTTAATAGAACAAAGTGTTCTTGCATTGAGGGAATACTTAAGTGGAGCCCCAATGTACATCTGCTGCCTTAATACTAAACCTACAAATATATGCACATAGTTCTATTTCCCCTTTATCATATATAAACATATTTACATGCACATACCTATATTTAGACCTCTATAAATGCCCCTTGCCTCCTAGTTCTTTCCTCTATTTCCTTTCACTTTCCTCTTGTCCCATTTTCATGGTGGGTCTTCATTTGGGTTTCAGTAATTCCTCTCAGTTACATTGCCCTTGATCAAGCCCTAACAGACCTCTTACACCCTCCTTGTCACTTACTTTGGACAACTTGTCCCCCACTTCCTTTCCCCCACCCTCCCCTCTCCCATGTCCTTTGGAACTGTTGGTCCCTTGTTTTCTCCTCCAGATTGTTCTCCAGCCTATCTTATCTAGATAGACCTGAATAGATAATAATATGCCCAAACCCAAGACAGAGCAAAATATAGCAACAAAAGAAAACAAGACAACAAAACAATGACCAAAAAAAAACCAAAACACCTGTAAATAGTTCAAGGTCTGTTTGTTGACCTTTAGGAGTATTTTTGGGTCCAGTCTGATGGGGTGCCACACCCTAGCGCCAAAGTATATCTTTGGTACTCCCTCAGGACTTCCTTGCTCCATTCCTCTTGCTATTCTGTTGCACGCCTTAGTGTTTTGCCTCGGTGTGGTGGCGTCAGATTGGGCACAATTCCCATACTGTGTCTCCAGTATTGTCCCCTGTAGGGCTATGGGTCAGTGGGGTATGCCGTGTCTCATTGTGGGGCCGGTCATATGGTCCTTTCTGTGCATTGGCTGCTCTGAGCAGGGATATCATCCTCAATGCCTGGCGGGCCAGGATGTGTTCCACTCTCTCTTCCTCCCCCTTCATTTGATCCCGTGTGCTCTGATCAGACATGTCCCTCTCCCTGAGCTGTAGTTTCAGTGCTGTCCTCTGAGGTGAATTCTTCTGTGGGGAGGGGTGGCTGTCCATGTAGTTGGGATTTTGGAAGACCCCTCAGGCCTCTCTCCTGGTTCCCTGCTTCATAATGGTATGTTGCAGTCACATCTTGGAGCACCAGGCTGGTGTCATCGTTTTCATTTCAAATGGTTGATTCTTCTAGCATGGTCTTGTTCCAGACATGAAGTGTACGAAGCAGAAAAAATAAGACAATGTCATTTTAGCTGCTTACATTTGCAAGGCTTTTCTGTTCCAGACCTGGGAAAAAAAAGGGGTGGGGGTCATAATCTTCTCGGATCCACCTGTCTCTATCCAATTAGTCACCTCGGGCCCTGTTATGGTTTTGAGTTTGGGTTCACGCTTTTCTCGCACTCTGTGCAGGAACTTATCCTGGGATGTTCTACAGAGCACTTGCTGGTGGCAGCATCACCATCCAGTTCTCCTAGACTCTCAGTCAATACAGCTGCTTTGAAAAATATGTTCTAAGGAAAAAAAAAATGTTAAGTGTACTTTAAGGTAAGGATTCTCATTCTCACCTATATTGTGTCCCACATGTTTTTGTATTTTATGTTAGTTAGTAGGTTCAAATTGCCAACTTCTCAGTTAGCATCTGTGCACTGGACCACAGTGTCATTAGCGTTCTTTGTATTTTATGCATATACCAAGAAAAACTCGACATCCGGTTGATATGAAATCAGCGATCCTACACTATCGGGTAGAATTGCAGCTCTGAATTTCTGAGACTGTAACTCTTTAAGAGGACAGAAAAACCCAAAACCAAATTCACTGCCATTGAGTCAGTGCTGACACCTATCAACCTTATAGCTCAGGGAAAATCTGCCCCTTTGAGTTTCTGAGACTGCAACTCCTTACCCGACTAGAAAGCCTTGTCATATCTAAGCAGCTAAAATGACATTATCTTATACTTTCTACTTTGTACAAACAATGGTATTGTAAACACACTGATATAGAACTTCACTATTGTTTTCACTCAACACTAAATACTGGAAGTACGAATACATAAAAAGCCTTTTCATTTTAAATAGCTGAATAATATTGCATTCTGGTTTTGTGCTTAAATTTACTTAAACACTTCTTATTGATAGTCACTTAGAATGTTTACAAATGTTCGCCTGTATAAGTATATAATTTTGTACACGTGTAATTTTGGTTCTGAGCAAGTGTTAGGTAGTTAGCTTAGGGACAGCGAGGTTGTCCCTCCCATGCCTGTGAAAGCTCCCATAAAGGAGGTTGGAAATTGAACACCTAGAGCAGTGGTTCTCAACCTTCCTACTGTCGCGACCCTTTCATACAGTTCCTCACGTGGTGGTGACCCAACCATAAAATTATTTTCGTTGCTACTTCATCACTGTCATTTTGCTACTGTTATGAATCAGGTGACCCCTGTGAAAGGGTCATTCAACTCCCCAAAGGGATCATGACCCCCAGGTTGAGAACCGCTGATCTATGACGATCCCAAATTGAGCATACTCATATTCAAGCCCCCAAGCCAGGTGGGAGGTATGCCTGGGTGTCCAAACGAGGCCCAGGATCATGGCATCAACCAGGTGGGCTTAACTTAGCCAATGAGGGCAAGCAGCCTTCCCCCAGCCAGGGGTGGGAGCATGCACCGCCATGCTCTCTTGCCCTCTTGCCTCCTTGCTTTCTTGACCTCTAGGTCGAGGGGTTTTTCCCAGTTCCACACATGAGGGGCTCTTTTCCACATGGTTGTATCCCCTGAAGCCTTTCTGTTCCTTCATAAAATTCACTTGGATTACAAATGTGCTTCAGTGTGAATTCTTTCAGCCTGCAAACCAAGAAGAGGTATAACTCATTCCAGAAATCTACCATAAGCATATCTGAAGGATAAATTTAGGAAGTCTAATTACAGTGCAAAAGTTATGTACAATTGTATGGATAATGCATATTGTCAGATTACCTCCATTTCTCTTTACAAACACTGTCACTGGCAGTGAATGAGGGTACATTCTTCTACAATGACCTCAGAGCCCATAACCATAAAAGAAAATGTTGAGGTTTTAAATATTTTCTGAATGGGTTTCTCAAAAATAAAAGTTGTGGGTCATCAGGGCCATGTCTGATCCCACCCCTCCACCCACCCCCCACCCCAGCTTCAGAATGAGAAGCAATCTCTATACCAACCCAAGGCTGATTGCCACAAGGTGGGGGGCAGACATGCTAACCTCCATCCTTCGTTTACCCATTTCTAACATTAACCTTTTCTCCCAAAGGACTCTTCTGGGTTCAATAATAGGTTGCAGTGATCACACAGAAAAAGACAACAAACATTTTTGTTGTGTGTGTGTGTGGGGGGGGTTCCTTAAGGACATAAAGAGGTTACCACAAGTCAGGATTGGAATGCAGGAAGTATACAATCATTGACCCACAGCCATCTTTCTTCTCTGCTAGCAGTCAAGTCTCTCTGATCCCAAGTCCCTTATCCCTGCAATCCCTTGTCCTCTTCTTTCCTGGGCCAGGACACTTGCCTCTCACTTTGCCACATGGTCTCTGAGTGGCATAACCTGTGCCGCCTCTATCACTACAGGCAGGGATCTCAAATATGCGCCAGTAGGGGTTCTTATTTAATGCTCTCAAGAATTCTTTCTTCCCGTCTTTTTGAGAAGATTCTCTTATACCTAGAGGAATGGCAAAACTGATAAATCCCTTTTTTTTTCTTTTTTTTCTTTTTTTGGATCAATCCCTTCTAAACATGTTTCACATACCCTGTTGGCAGGACCCCATCCAATCATTTGGTGGGAATTAACAGGGGCATGGAAGGAAAAGCTATGTTCAGAAATTGTTCTGCAAGCAATTTCACATCACTACAGATGGTAAAAGAAAATTCTCCCATGCTCCCAATAAAAACAAAAACATGTATCATTAATGACAAAAATAAATAAATTAAGCTTCCTGTCTATGTGTACTGGGAAAAGTGCTGGCCTGCTAACCCCAAGACCGACCATTTGAGACTGCCAGCAGTTGAGTGAGAGAAAGGCAAGGTTTCTTTTTTTTTTTTTTTAAATAATTTTATTGGGGACTCATACAACTCTTATCACAATCCATACATACATCCAACCATTGTGTCAAGCACATTTGTACATTTGTTATCATCATCGTTTAAAAAACATTTGCTTTCTAATTGAGCACTTGGTATCAGCTCCTCATTTTTCCCTCCCTCCCCGCTTCTGCTCCCTCATGAACCCTTGATAATTTATCAATTATTTTTTGTCATGTCTTACACTGGCTGACATATCCCTCCACCCACTCTTCTGTTTTCCATCCCCCAGGGTGGGGGTTATATGTAGATCCTTGTAATCGGTTCCCCCTTTCTACCCCACCTTCCCTCCACTCTCCTGGTATCATCACTCTCACCACTGGTCCTGAAGGGATCATCTGTCTTGGATTCTCTGTGTTTCCAGTGCCTATCTGTACCAGTGTATGTCCTCTGGTCTAGTCATATTTATAAGGTAGAAATGGGATCATGATAGTGATGGGTGGAGGGTGGGAAGAAGCATTTAAGAACTAGAGGAAAGTTATATGTTTCATCATTGCTGCACTGTACCCTAACTGGCGCATCTACTCCTTGTGACCCTTCTGTAAGTGCATGTCCAGTTGCCTATAGATGGGTTTTGGGTCCCCAATCTGCACTCCCCCTCATTCATAATGATAAGATTTTTTGTTCTTTGATGCCTGATCCTTTTGACACCTCATGATCACACAGGCTGGTATGCTTCTTCCATGTGGACTTTGTTACTTCTCAGCTCACTGGCTGCTTGTTTACCTTCAAACCTTTAAGAACCCAGACGCTCTATCTTTTGATAGCTGGGCACCATCAGCTTTCTTCACCACATTTGCTTAGGCACCTGCTTTGTCTTCAGCGGTCATGTCAGGAAGGTGAGCATCATGGAATGCCTGTTTAATAGAACAAAGTGTTCTTGCATTGAAGGAGTATTTCAGTGGAGGCCCAATGAAAAGACAAGATTTTTTTTCTACTCCCATAAAGAGTGAAAGTCTTGCCAACCCACCGGGGCAATTCCACCCTGTCCTATACTTGCTGTGAGTTGGGATTGACTCAATGGAAGTGAATTTGGAAAATTAATGGAAAATATATCCTAAATTCCAATTCCAGCAAAAACATTTTTGTCTCATCATTGTGTAATAATTCAGTTAATAACTAAATATTATTAAAATAGAAGATAGATTAATAAAGTTAGAAATGACTTAGGCTTTCCATTTTATGTTTATCTCAAATCTTAAAATATCCACCTATTATAAAAACTCACTAAATATATGTCTTCTTGCCAATATCTGGAATTGGGAAAATCAAACACCTTGCTAGCTTTAAGAGGCCATTCATTAAGATCCAAGTAATGAGTAAGCAGGGAAAAGTCACAGAGAAACAATTAAGAGCAATTATCACATTATTGAGTTTTGAGAAGCATTTCAGTTTCAGGTAATTGATTTCAAACCAGCTGTGAATCAAAGAGATGTGCTAGTGATCTGTTAACCATTTCATGTGCTTCCAATAAGTTCCAGCAGTCCAGAATATCTCTTTAAGAAAGAAAAAAGTAACTACTGAGTCTACCTCCTTTGTCTTAAAGATAATGATTTTACTTGGGGCTCAGAATTCTGAATATTAATGTGCAGAGTAATCACTTAACGATTTTGTTAAAATGTTGATTCTCATTTTATCTTTGCAACTGACTTCCAGATTGATGCTAATATTGCTGCTTTGTGCTTGTTGTTAGTTGCTGGCAAGTCTTTTCTGATTCCTAGCAATTCTATGTACATCAGAATGAAACATGGCTCAGTTCAGCACCATCCTCAAAGTTGTTGTTATGTTTGAGCATATTAGTGTAGTCATTGGATCATTTGTCTTGTCAAAGGTTGCTCCTACTTTTATGGCCCTCTTTTTTTCCAAGCATGATGTCCTTTCTAGGGATCAGTTTCTTGTGAAATTATGTCCAAAATATGTGAGCATATTTTGTGATCTCACTTTTGTGGAGCATTCTGGATGTACTTCCTCTGAAATAGATGGTTTGTTGCTCTGGGACTTCATGATACAGAATAGGAGAGGGGTAGAGAAGAGAAATATCAATGCAGACTGACAATAACACAATTCTCATATTAGGTTCCTCTGACAATAAAGCATCTGGCTACAGGCAGATCTACAGCCATTTTAACTATAGGCTGTAACATATACATAAAAAAGAATTTAAAAAGTAGATCTACTATCACATCTTTCTCCACTAATAGCAGAAGCAGGTGAGAATATTCTATGATAGCTTCGTATAAAAAAAGAGAAAATCCTCTGATAGATTCTCATCCAAATTGCAATTTATCTATCCTAAGTCTCCCAGATGCACAATGAAAATAATTACATTTTTAAAAGAAATTAATTATGTTTAATATCTGTCAAAAATGCATGTCTATTTTTGAGACAGGCACAGAAAGAGCTAGATCTAAAGGATTTCCCAAACTGGCTAGAATATATTTGAACCCAATGTGATGTTAAATGTTTAAAATCTAATTTTAAATAAGCTTGCAATATTCCTTGAATGGAATATCTAGTTGGCAATTTTCAAAATAGAAGTCTGGCCAACTATGTTCACTTTTATAAACTGGAATAAATAAATGAACACAGGGAGAAGCAGAAGCAGCTTAACATGTAATGTCTTAAAGCTCTCTGACTCAATTACCTGTGCCCTGGTTCACGCCTGGAAATATTAGATAAATGGTTATGAAACAGACAGCAGCATTTGATCACTTTCAGAGTTCCATTGTGAGAATCTAGTGCATTATATATAGAGCACACCTCCCTCTTCTTTGGTGATAGTTGAGCTCTGAGCAAGTGCCTGCCTGGGCTTTGATAAATGAAGTTCTAGAGAAATGAGGATAATTAATCTGAACCCAATGGTATACAGCGCTTTACTCCCAAACAACTGCAGGTCACATACCAGAACTTACAGAGGAACGGGTGTCCTTGAGTGTGGTCAGATTAATGCTCTGCTCAATTTCCGTTTGAAACTATTAATATGAAATGCAAACACAAGTAAAATGTAAACAAGCTCACAAGTAAAAAGACGGCAACAGCAAGAAGCAAAGGAGAACAAGTGAGCTGGAGGTGAAACAACGTGATTAGGCAACACGAAGGAGGGAAATCAGAAAGTGCTATTGCTGAACTTTAGGTACGTCACACTCAACAATCCAGGCCATGAAAAACAAAACAAAATATTCTCAATGCTGTTATATGATCAGTTTCACTGAAAACTGCAAGCCTTAAGCTGGGGTTGTGGTTGTGGTGGTATGCTATCAATAGCCGCCCTATGTACCACACGATTGTATGCTTGAGCCCGCTGTTGCAGCCACTGTGTCAATCCATCTCATCCAGGGTCCTTCTCATTTTTGCTGCTCTTCTATGTTACCAGGCATCACGTCTCTTTATAAGGGTCTGCTCTCTCCTGATTGCACCACCAAATATTTGAGATGAAGTCTTGCTAAGCTTGATTCTCATAGGCTTTATGGTCATACTTCACCCAAGATAGATGTGTTGGTTCTTTGGCAGTACTCTCTGTTTTCTTCCCTCACACCATCATTGAAATGCATCAACGCTCATTCTTCCTTACCCAACGCCCAACTTCCACATGGATGTGAAACAAACATACCGTGGCTTGGGTCTGGCCCACCTTAGCACTCAGAGTGAAATTCTTGCTTTTCAATGCTGCTTAAACGTCTTTCAGGAAAAAACAAACAAAAAAAACATCTTTCAGGACCTTTGGTTCTTGATCATATGCATTGAAATGGTTGAATGTTGATTCCTTCTTTTTGATATAATGATTCTATATTCCTTCCATCATCTTTTGATACTTCTTGAATCAATCAATATTTCCCCATATAATCTTGTAATATTAGAGTTTAAGGCTTGAGAGTTTTCTTCAGTCATCTTAGCTTGATCTATTCTGAACCTGTTCTTCCCCCTGGGTGTTCTAACGCTAGGTCTTTAACTCTTTCATCATTTTTCCCAGGTGCTTTAACTCTTCTATGATCAGTAGGAAGTTTCAAAGTCTCTTTTGACATTCATTTTGATCTTGTCTTTTTCCCCTGTTCCTGTAATGATCTTTTGCTTTCTTCGTGTGTGATCTTCTTGGCGTCATTCCACAGTTCATTAAGTTTTTTTTATCATTAGTATTCTATGAGTAAAATCTATTCTTGAGATCTTCTTGAAATTCAGGTGGAATACATTTAAGATTGTATTTGGGCTTTCATGGTAATGTTTAATTTTCTGCAATTTCAACTTGAACTTACACATGAGCAAATGCTGGTTTGTTCCAAGTAACCCACTGGTCTCAGTTTTTCTGTTGATTTTGAGCTTCTCCATGTTTTTTCCACAGATGTAATAAATTTGATTCCTGTGTATTACATCTGAAGAAATCCATGTGTATATTCATTGTTTATTTATTTTTTAAAAGGCATTTGCTATGCAGAAATCACTGGTCTTTTGAAATTCTATGTCATCTCCATTTTCTTTAATTCATCAAGGCCATGTATTTCAATGACTGTTTCTTCTTCGTTTCCTTTTTTTTGCATTTCAGTCACAAGCAATTTTCAATGTATCTTGATTTCATGTTTCCTCATTTTCAGACTGAAGACGTTGGTAAAATTCTTCAGTATCTTAATTACTAGCTTTAGTAGTTGGTTGGTAAATTTGAACAATAGTTGCATTTATTTAATTTTCTTGGGTGGGATAGACACTGTATTATCACAGACAGGACTGTACTTCAAGATAGATCGTGAAATGTCCTTTTTGCCAATGAATGTGATCTCATTGCTCTTGAATTTGCCATTCCTAGCATTGTGAACCATAAAACTTTCTGATGCAAAATGGCCAATACCAGACCATTTTAGCTCACTGATGCCTATGTCATACTTTGGAAAGCCCAAGTTCCAATTATTAATAGGTGTTTGAAGCTATTTATTCTCATTTTGAGTCCTGGTCTATTAGCAAATTAATTCCCCAAAGCTGTATTCTAGCCATGTCATTATAGTTGACTCTACTTGGAGAAGGTATTTCTAATTAAGTCATTTTTTTCAGTGGCTTCTCACCTATGGCATGATATTTGATCATACTGCAATTCATGAGATTTCATGTCTGACAATATTCCACTGCTATTGACAGGGTTTTCAATGGCTAATTCCTTGGAACTTGTCCATCCCATCTCTTCTCCACACTCTGTTATCTGGAAGCTTTTCTAAAACTATTCATCTTTTTTTTAAACCCTGTTAGTATTTGAAATACCAGTAAGATAGCTTCCAGCATCATTTCAACATGAGCCTGTATCAGATATGGAGACATTACTAATGATGATGGAGGAACAAACGCAGCTGGTTGGGGCTCAGTGCGGAAGCATCCGTATTGCTTATAGAGATGCTTAAAGAAAAAGCAGTACTTTTGTAATATCACACAATGTCGAGTCATATAATGTGCATTCCAGAGATCATATTGTAGATGTTAAGTGATGCCCAGCTGTAATTGACTTTAAGTCTAAAATAGTATCTGCCACATAGTAGGCACTCTGAAAATGTTTCCAAAATCCAGTGTCTATTCTATGACTTGTTTCATCACTCTGCCAAGGGGCAGTTTGGGGATAGGAATAGTTAACCCATCACATAACATCATCTTTATGTACCAGGAAGCAATGTGGCTCCTTTCCAAAGACTCACAAATTATTCCCTGTAGCAAGAAGCAAGCATATGATCATTTTTATACCAAAATATAAGCTTCTTGACTGCAGCTGTTACTTTGTCTTTAAAATGTCCTGGGACACAGAGAGCCCCTTTTTATTGCGTCTTGTGAGTCAAGTCCATCTGTTCTCCAAGACAACCTTAACTTGCTCTGAATCAAAGCTTTGTCCTATTAGCTGAGCTACGTACAGGATGCAAATCTGTTGAAAGAGCCCTGGGAAAAGCCCTTTTCTATGGAGAAGAGATATTCTTTCCCCCTGATTCTGATCACTCATTTTTCGATCATCAGTCCAACAAAATGCATACAAGGAAAACTAAAAGTCCTTAAATGTATCCAGGGACATAGGTTATATATTTTTAAAAGTCTGCTCAGGTACTGAAAATGAGAATTTATTTCTCAGATGAGAGTTCCCACTTCTGGAATTCTGAGAGTAGGAACAACTGAGACCAGGATTTCAGGAGAAGCCCATCCTTTCTCTTGTATTTCACCCTAATCGATCAAGATTCAAAAGAGCTTGAAAGAAAGGGAGATGGATCATTAATAATGTCCTTTAAAAACTCAAGTAATTCTGTAGGAAAGAAAAGAGAAAAAGAGCAAAACTTATTTGAGCCTAAAGCTCCTGAATGAAACGTGGTGAAGTTCTAATGACACAGCACATGTGCTAAAAGCAAGACTCGGAGACAGTCTCACACCAGATTTGAGCACAGTGCTTCTGCAAGATGTAGGACTTGTTCCTGGGTATCAAGCTTTTTTTTCTCTAAAAAAACTCAAGTTAACCCTTAAAGCTGAAGAGTTTTCACTTCATTCACTGTCTTGACAACTTCTTCCTAGCTAGTTAAAATGATGACATCAGCATTTCTTATTCAAACTTGGTGTTGCTGTGGAAAACTGATATGGTATCCTAGTCACTGAGATCTGTGAAGAAGTTTAATCAATTCCTAAATAATGAATCAACTTTGTGTGCCCTTTGTAATCTCCATGTAACACATTGCAATGCAAGGCCATTACACTACATTTATCTTTAATGAATAATAAATGGTACATTGGTATTGACTGAACAAGCGATTAAATATTCCATCAGTAGCAGAACACAGAAATATTTTAAATTATTAATAAGCCACAAGCTTTTTCTGTCAGGTACAATCATCTTTGTTGGAGACAGCTTACTTTTTTTTTATTATTATCACAGACAAGTGCAATCAAATGTCACTTCAAACCACTTCTGGTCACTCTCCAACGCACAACAAACAACTTTATCATCGCTTCTTTCTAGTTGTAAAAAGCAGTATGCTCTGCAAAGGAGCAGTTACATATTTTTTAGAAAGGGTCAGGGACTTTCATGTAAATATATAAGGAAGGGTTAAGAAGGAAAATGTATCGGTAGATTTTCTCATACGGATTTCAGAGACTAGTCAGAATAGGGTATTTATGATCCATTATATGGAGGAAAATTGGTAAGCCATTAAAGAATGTACGCATAAGATTAGCATATGTGTGGAGGGTCTATCCATTTCAAAAGTGATAAAGTCCATAAAGTGAACCAAGTAGAGCGGAATATGCTCCTCAACACAGTCGACTACTTAGGCCAAGAGGATAAAAGAGAAATGGAAAACAGGAGGGAAGGGAGAGGAGTGCAGTTAAATTGACGAGATTTTAACCACTGCCAAGAACCAAAATGTGTATCAACCGCTGCATGCACATCTCATTTGCTCTCTAAATTTTTACCCAAAGGACAATAAAATTCAAAGAAAAATGGACCTTAAGACTATGTATGCAATAGGGTCGCAAACTAGGGAAAGCATGTAAGTGGAACACAACGACTGTCATTTACTAAGGCAATGGCTGCACGGTTGAGATTTAGTAGTGAGGTAAGCACCTATGGAGAGAGTAGATGCACGCGTGTTAAGTTTCACTGGACTTTTAAGACTTCAGAGATCTAAAGGGGCTTCACAATGTTATGAAAAAGTGGAATCCAAAGATAATGGATCTTTCCACAAACTTTTTGAAGCTCCCTAGGACAAATCCTTATGCTAGGCATTTTAGGAAGAACCACCTTGGATAAGCGAATTGGAGCTTTCTCTGAGGGTCACCTTTTTAGAATAATAGACTTGATTACAAATAAATGGCATCGCCCATTAATAATATGCTCCTTCAAGCAATGAACTATATGAGATGACAGGGCACTATTTACCCAGAAACAGAGATGAGAAGGGAAAGGGGGTTGGGAAGCTAGACAGATGGAAATAGAATTTAAAAATGGGAATAATGGCAATGTGGACACCTTATAAAGGTTGGAATCACTGGTTTGGAAAAATTCGTATTGAATTGTTAAAAGGAATCAAATTTACTGTGTAAGTTTTCACCTAAAATTTTATTCAATAAAATAAGTAAACAGACCAAAACTCTGTCTTTGAGGTTTTACCACGTGAGAAAAAATAATGTGTGTGTCATATATGTATTTAATTAGGCGCTATCCAGCCAACTCATAGTAACCTTATGTGCAACAGAACAAAAGTGGTGCCCAGTCCTGCACATGGTTAAGCCAATTATTGTAGTCATTGTGTCAAGCCATCTCCTTGAGAATGTTCCTCTGTGAACTGACTGTACTCTCCCAAGCATGCTGCCCTTTTCTGGGGCCTTCTCTACCGATAACTTGCCCAAAATACATGAGATGATTTCTTAACCTCCTTGCTTCTCAGAATCATGCTAGCTGTATTTCATCTAAGCGGGAGTTATTTGTTCTTTGGAGAGCACACGGTACTTTCAATATTCCTTATCAACACTATAAATCCAACACATCAATTCTTCTTCAGTTTTCAAAGTTTATGTGTATGTAAAGTGACTGAAAATACCATGGTTTGAGTCAAGGCCCAGATTAGTCCAGAAAGTCAAGGCCATTGCAGAAGAGGGAAAGGAAGAAGTGCTACCACTACTGACTTCAGATAGTTCTTGGCTGAAAGCAGAGAATAACAGAAAAATATTTACTTGTTTTACTGACTATGCAAAAACACCTGGCTGTGAGGATCAGACCAAACTCTGGATAACATTAAAAAGAAGGGAACTTCCAGAGCATTTCTTTGTACTCATGTCAGACCTAAACCCAAAGGAAGTTGAACACAGAAAGAAAACAATGCATTATGGACAATCAGGAAAGGTGTGGGTTAGGGTGGGTGGTATCCTTTCACTTAATCTGTCTGCTGAGAAACTGGATGGTTGGAAGAAGAACCTGGCATCAGGATTGGAGGAAAGGTTAGTAACAACCTTGCTTGTGCAAACAGAAGGGGAACTGAAGCACTTGCTGAAGAAAATCAAAGCCTACATCTTTCAGTATGGATTATAGCTCAAAGTAAAGTCAACCAAAATACACACAACTGGACCAGTACACAGCATCGATATAATGATCTTCAGCAAAAATTTACTTTATGTGATATGAGTGTCATTGAACGATGATTTTTGCATTCTTTTGGGTCACCCTTCTTTAGCAGGAGTACAAATGTGGATATCTCACAACCAAATCCATTGGTCAGGAAATGGTCTTCCAAATTTCCATCCTAGATAAGGGAGCACTCCTAGTGCATCCGTTTGTGTAAACATCCCAGTTGGTATTTTGCCAATTTTTGGAGCCTTATTTGTATTGGTATATAATCCATACATAATAAAATTCAATGGCTTAATCAGATCAAGAACGGTACAGTCATCTGGACCACACATTTTACATTACTTCCTTCTTTGTTGTGGTTATTTTGAGCATACCATTTCCCTCCCAACCATCTGCCCCTACGTAATTTTCAATCCAGTTACTGTGTCTATGTATTTACCTAACCTGGACTTCATATACAGAAAAATATACGGAACAAAATCAAGAAACAAACAAACAAAAAGTCCTAATAACAATGACAAACTAAAGCAGAGAAAAACCTTAACTGAAATTAAGTAGAAAACATTAAAACTGGAATTTAAAGTGGGTCACAAGGAAGAGCAGATGATCAGGTGTTGCATTTTAACCGACCTGCATTTATGTGCCTCAATGGGCTTTACAATGCGAAGGCTTATTACTTTTTTCTTCTCTAATGTCATTAATGCCACTAGGCCTTCTTCCTTCCGTACCATGGGTTCCGGAGCATATGCTACTTCTTGAAATGGTTGAACGTTCACCTTTATTTATTTATTTTTGGTATAGTGATTCTGTGTGCTGTCCGTCATCGTTCCGTTTTAATGAATCAGAAGAGGCAAAGCTTTAATGCTGGCAGACAGAGTATAAGCTATTGCTTATACCCTTGACCCTGAGTGGTCAGAGCCTGGGGTTTTTATACTCACAGACAGACAAAGGGGAGGGCGGTTGCACAGGTTGTGTTTACAACTATTTCAACAAAGATTTGGACAAGAACTTCTTGAAAAGCATGGTCTGAGTTAATCCTGTATAATTCAACAACATTTTGCCAATACAATTCTTCCATATTGCAACATAAAACTTGAATTTTTCTTCAATCCTTTCAGCCTCCTGTGTCCTTGAGTGTGTTCCTCCTTTTTGGTTTTCCAACTCCAGCTCTTTGCACATGACATTTTAATACTTTACTTTGTCTTCTAGAGCTGCCTTTAAAATTGTTCTGTTCGGCTCTTTCATTTCATCATTTCTTCTATGTACTTAGCTACTTTAAAATCAAGGGAAGATTTCACTCTTGTTTTGACATCCACTTGGCCTTTTCTATATTTCCTTTTTTTAAAAATAAACTTTGCTTTCTTCATGTATGGGGTTTTTTAATGTCATCCCAGTGCTTGTGAGGTCTTCTCTCCTTAATGTTTATTGAGGCATCTATATTCTTGATATATTCTCAAAAGTCAAGGTCACTATTCAGGGTCACCTTGGAGATCTTATGATATTCCTGACCTTACATATGCACAGTTGATGGTCTTTCCAAAACTGGCCTGCGGCCTTGTTTTTGGCTGCTGACATTGAGCTTCTCTGTTGTATCTTTGCACATATATGGTCACTTTGATTTATGTGCATTTCATCGGCAAAGTCCACATGTACAGTTGTGGTTTATGCTATTGAAAAAAGTTATGGGCAGTGAAGAATTAATTTATTTTATAAAATTGTATCTTGCAATGTCTAGCATCATATCTGTCACCAAGGCCATATTTTCCAAATACTGTACCTGCCCAATTTTTCCAACATTTGCATTCAAATCACCAATAATTACCAGTAACTCTTGATTGCATGTTTGATCAATTTTAGACTGAAGAAGTTGGTAGAATTCATCCCTTTCTTTATTCCTAGTACCGGTTGGTGCATGTGTTAGTGTGGATAAACTAGGTAAACAAATCCACAGACACTCATCTGTATAAGAGAGTTTTATATAAAGGGTAAGTGTACATTAAAAAAAGCATCCCATCCCAGTGCTGTCCAAGCCCATAAGGCCAACATTAGCCCATATGACCAACACCAATGTACAAAGACCTCCTCAGTCTCCCAAAGCACATACAATGACACCAACTGCAGGAGGAAAGCTGAATCATTGAGCATGTAAGCATCTCAGAACTGGCAGATGTCTCCATGTAGCTGCTCCAGCATCCAGGTCTACAACAGGGTAGGTCCATGTGGCTTCTTCTCAGGGATGTTTTGTAGGAAGTGAGCCTTGCCACCTACCGCAGGGAACTGGCTAAGGCAGCTGCAAACTCGTCTGACCATCAAAAAGCAAAAGACCCAAGAACTAGAAAGGCAAGGTTCACTGAGCCGTTTTATTTCACCGCCCTTCAATTAATCCCACATATGTTTGTCTGGCAGGTTGGCACAATAAACATTAACTATCTCAAGTGCATACATTTGAAGAATAGTTGTATTAATTAGATTTCCTTGTGTGTATAATTATATCATCCTGTCACAGACAGTATCATACTTCAAGATAGAAATTGAATTTTTTTTGTGTGATTAATGAGATGTTCCTTTAGAATTTTCAACTCCTGGCACAGTAAACTATGATTTTCTGATTCAAAATCACCAATACCAGTTATTTTTTAGCTTACTAATTTCTAGGATATAGAAATTGTGTTCCACTTTTGAAAACTTCCAATTTTTTAATAATTCATACTTCATAAATTTCGTGTTCTGATTATTAATGGATGTTTGCAGCCATTTCTTTGCATATTGCCTAGTTTCTGATCAACAAGTGAAGGTGTCATAAATTGTACTCCAACCACATTATTATGGTCAACTCTACTTTGAGGAGGTAGTCTTACTCAGTCACAATTTTTGCATTACCAAATCTTAGCTCTTATCTGCTAGCACTATGTCTAACAATGTTTCATTGCTACCCATAAGGGGACCAATCCATGAGGAGTCGACAGACTAACCTTTCTGGGCAGTGTACTCTTAATCTGGAAGGTCCACTAAAGCCTTTCCGCCTTGAGTTAGTTACCCTGCTGGCATTTGAGATATTGGTGACAACGCTTCCAGCAAAATGCAAGACACCACAGTACAATAAAGCGAGAGCTCGCAAACACACAAACAGGCTTTACTAAGTTTATAAAAATTATTACCTTTTAATTCCATTTTCCATAGAAATTATAGCACCACTATATATAACACACACAAGAAGGCTTTAAAAAGTTCTTGGAAAAATGGAATGAGAAGATAATTGAAGTCTTCTATGAGCTTTTGGAAGTCTTGTCACTTATTTGCTTTATGTACACACAGGATCTAGTATATAAAGTACACTGACATGTTAAATCAGCATGCTATATATATGTCTCTGGAACCCAACACAGAGTCTGAATATAAGAAAAATATAAGTTAATTTATTGAAATGAATTCACTGAGTTCTTATTATATGTTTTAGAAAAATACTGTACATACAAAGAAAGATACATAAAACATTGTGCTTGATAAACTCATAGTCAAATGCAGGAGTGAGATAATAAATATTTGTTGAGTATAATCGAAAAACATATATGGTAAATTCTCATCAAGGAAGATTCAAAAGAAAACTTCTAAAATGGAAAACTTTATGAGTTAAATTGTAAATTGTAGACATATGATATACTGATTTGATCACTATGCAACATCCGACACAAATCTGGAAAGCTGCCTTCAAATAGCAGAGAACCTGACTTTGAAAGACTTAAAGAAATGTTCTATTTTCCTCTAATAACAAAACCTTGAAATTTAGAGTTGCTGATGAGAGTTCATTTGTTCAAAAAGGTTGGGCTCTCAATAGCGTATCTGCAATTCTCTGAGCTTTCCCCTTATTGAAAGATGATCATAACAGATCTAGTCTCCCCATCTTCCACATTTCCAGGGAGAAACAAGGGATAATGTAGAATGTAGGTTAAATTTTCCCCCTTTGTCATCTTCTATCATTGATAGAACGCTCCTCTTAAGTATCGCCTCCCATCATACAACTATTAGACCAGAACTGTAGTCACCTTCTCTGCAAAACACATCAATATTCTGTGTGTGTGTGTGTAGAAGTTGAGTTTGTTGCTGAACAATTTGAGTAGGGTGTTATCTGATGCCCTTCTTATATTTCTTCCTCTGTTTCCATCATTTTGTTCAGTCTTCCTCTTA
This sequence comes from Tenrec ecaudatus, assembly GCF_050624435.1. Lineage (NCBI taxonomy): Eukaryota > Metazoa > Chordata > Mammalia > Afrosoricida > Tenrecidae > Tenrec > Tenrec ecaudatus. The sequence goes on along the minus strand of NC_134533.1, from coordinate 29,046,662 downwards.
TTTTATATGGCCTTCCCTTCATCCAAGTTAACACACGTGTACCCTCTAGCCAGTGTCTTCCTCTCCCTCCCCTGATTAGCATAAAATATTTAATTTAGTGTGAAATCCTTTTCTTGACATTTACAAAATTGTCTCACACAGTCGTTCCCCTTACCTAGTTGACTAATTTTATTGAGCATAAACTCGTCCAGGTCCATCTACACTATGAGTTGCTCTCAGAGTCATCATCCAGGTTTAAGGAACAGGACAGGGACACAGGGATGGAGGTGGAACAGCTCATGTCTGGCCATTGAAAATTTGTTGTGGGTAGACAAAAATGAAGCTATCTGAGTATTATTAAAATAAATTTAGAAAAGAGGCTAAGGTTTGGATAGGGATAAATAACAGAAACACACTCTGAAATAGGAAGCTTATAGCGGAAGGCATACACAGTGAGCCAGAGCAAGCTAAAAGCAGTTCTGTTTGTATTTATACAAAAAGGAGGGGAAATGAACAAGTGACCAAATCACTAGGGAAGGCATATACTTTAAGTCAAGTAGTATTTATTGAACATGTATTTCTTGTAAAGGTTTGTGCTGTCATTTAACATATGCCTTCCTCTAGTATATTGACTCAACTTGACTCACTCATTATATTTAGAAATATTGTAGTTGTACTTTAAGACTTAGTATTACTTATATATGGCGGGGTGAATGAGAGTTTGCATACCTGTTTCAACAAGGGGTTCAAACACAGAGATGTTTGAAAGATGGTATAGAACATGATGTGCTTTGTTCTAAGTACGGTTGCTACAAGTTTGAAATAACTTTATGGTACCTAAAAATAACAAAAGCATCCCATTGTAGCTGTTGAAATTTAAAATGAGTCTACCAAAGTCCAAGTAAAACCTTGAGTATGTCTCACTAGAATTTAGAGACTGCCTCAAGAATAAATTTGATACATTGAACAATAAACATATGTGAAGAAAGCAAAAGGTCATTAAAAAGATAGCAAGAAAAGAACGCAATGGATATCAGGAGAGACTCTGAAACTTGCTTTCAGCATAGAGTAGGGAAAGCAAAAAATCCTGACACGATCGCTGAAAATAAAATTGTGTATAGACAAATGTGGTGAAGAAAGCTGATGGTGCCCGGCTATCAAAAGATACAGCATCTGGGGACTTACAGGCTTACAGATAAATAAGCAGCCATCTATCTCAGAAACATCAAAGCCCACATGGAAGAAGCACACCAGTCTGTGTGACCATGAGGTGTAGAAGGGAGTAGGTATCAGACATAAAAGAACAAAAAAATCATATCAGTGGTACCCGCCTTCCAGATATGATCACTGAAGACAAATATGCGCATAAGCCAATGCAGTGAAGAAAGCTGATGGTACCCGGCTATAAAAAGATATAGTGTCTGGAGTCTTAAAGGCTTGAAGGCAAATAAGCATCCATCTAGATCAGAAGCAACAAAACCCACATGGAAGATGCACACCAGCCTGTGTGATCACAAGGGGTCAAAGGGACTTTGTATAAAGCACCAAAGAACAAAAAAATCATATCATCGTGAATGAGAGGGAGTCCAGGGTAGGAATTCAATCCCCATCTGTAGATGACTAGACATCCCTTGCAGAGGTGTAGTGGGGAGGAGACAAGTCACTCAAGGTGGAGTATAGCATTGCTGAAACACATACTTTTCCTCTAATTCTTAAATGTTTTTTCTCTCCTCCCCACCCCCCCACTCTCATGATCCCAATTCTACCTTACAAACCTGGTTAGATCAGAGAATGCACACTGGTACAGAGAAGAGCTGGAAACACAGGGAATCCAGGACAGATGAACTGCTCAGGACCAGTGGTGAGAGTGGCGATACTGGGAGGATGGAGGGAGAGTGGAGTAGAAATGGGGAACTGATTACAAGGATCTACATATAACCTCCTCCCTGGGAGATGAACAATAGAAAAGTGGGTGAAGAGAGACATCAGGCAGTGTAAGATATAATAAAATAATACTAATTTATAAATTATCAAGGTTTCATGAAGGAGGCAGGAGTGGGGATGGAGGGAAAAAAATGAAAAAATGAGGAGCTGTTTTCAAGAGCCCAAGAGGAAAGCAAATGTTTTGAGAACAACGAGGGTAACAAATGTACAAATGTGCATTAAACAATTACGTATGTATGGATTGTGATAAGAGTTGTATAAGCCCCCAATAAAATGATTTTTTTAAAAAGAGAAAAGAAATAATTGAAGGAAAAAGAAGCAAGACCCAAGTTACAATATTGAAAGTTTTTGTACACAAAATATTGAGTAATGCAGGGAATGTCAAAAAAGATAGTAGGAATGCACAGAGTCATTGTACCAAACAGAATTGGTTGATACTTAACCATTTTAGAGGGTAGCATATAATCAAGAACTGATGGTAGAAAGAGAAGAAATCCAATGTACACTAGATGCAGTGGCAAAATCAAAGCTTAGCCTGGGCTCCAATCTCAATTGAGATGGTTCCACTAGAGGATGCAAAGCTAAATAGTTACACTAATCCAATCTAGTCAACTTAGAAAGCAGGTACCTGACCACAAATTGGAAGCTATCAATATGTGTGCCATTTCCAAAGAAATGTTATCCAACAGAATGCAGAAATTATTAAACATTACCATTAATATAACATACAAATAAAGTTTTTCTGAAGATAATTTAAAAAATAATATAACAACCAATTCATTGTCCTAATGACCATTTTAAGTATAAAATAAATACACTGAAAGGTAGGTTATTATTTCACACCATTAATACTTAAATAAGAACAATTAAGAGAAACACAAAACTAGATTATAAGAGTTTTTAAATATTAATAAATTATAAAATAATAAAACCTGACAAAAGCAATAAAACTATTATGATATTTCCATACTGCTTCTAGAATGGCATCCTCATTTGCGATATTATTTGCTTTGATCCACACACCATCATCTCTGTGACTTTTATTCAATCATGTTTTCAATGTAAGAGTAGGATCCCATTCCTTAAGAAGTAAGCAAATTAGACAACAGTCATTGTGTTTGATATACTAGAAACAGCAACTTTTCTTCTCTGAACATATTTTTTACCTTTGAAAAACCTCTTTCTGCTTTTGCTGAACTTACAGCAATTGTTCTGCACTATTTGTAGCTCTTCAAACGCTTAAAAAAATTCATTCAGAGTATCTCGTGGGAATTTGGAGCAGGATGCAAAGCTGAAATAAATGACAGCATGTCACCCTTTGATTGTTTGACACTTTTTCTCTTTACATTATATGTTTGTTTACTGAATAGAAAAACACAATGGAATAAAAATATACTATTTCATCAAAAGTATAACAAATTTTATTAAATGAATAAATAAATATGGCAAGAATAGTTTAATCTAATTTTATATACCTATGTATGTAATGAACATTGCTACAGCGATGTAGAATATGTTGTTGCTCAGAAGAACATTAAAAAGGAGTAAGGAATCTAAGTTTTTGATTTTCAAATTGAGAGAGAGAGCAAACCTTAGAGAGAACTGTGATTACAAGTGCCAGTTTAACAACCAGTTTGTGGCCTCAACCAAACATTGGGTATTGGCCCTGCAGAACTGGTGAGAACTGGCTGAATCCCACCATTGGTTGCAGCTATGTATTGACAGGAAGGGCGCAGAAAGGCAAACCAATTTAGAATGTGGATGTAGAACAAAGAAATCATTTTCCAAGCCCTATAGATCATGGCTGAAAGCAGAGAGTACCATAACTCTGTTACCTATGTTTTATTGATTATGCAAGATAACCTGTTACATTGGTGGGTAAGCTTCAGATTGCTACACAAAGGATCAGCATTTCAAATGCACCAGCCCCTCCATGGGAGCAAAACGGTCTTGTAAAGACTCACAAAACCTCAGTGACCCCTCAAAAAAAAACCTCAAGGACCCTATGTAGGGTGGCTATGTTTGGAAGAAACTCAATGGCAGTGAGTTGGGTTTTATTAAGTATGCAATGATATTAGTGTGGCTCACAATACATTTTGGGTAATATTGTAAAGAATGAGCATCACTGAATTCTTTTTTATGTGTCTGCAGAATCGGTAAATAAAAAAAGAGTCAGTTCTTCAAACACAACAAAGAAATATGATGTTTTAAAATGAGGAATATTGTGCTTCAGGACTAAACCCTTTTGCTCTACTTATCCAATCTGTATATTGAGCAAATAATTTAAGAACATGGACTATATGAAGAAGAAGTTGGCATCACTACTGGAAGAAAGCTCATGAATAACCTTTTTACAGACGACATAACCTTGCTTGCTCAAAGTGAAAAGAACTTAAAATGTTCACTGATAGAGATTTTTAGGGCCTTAAGTCTAGATTGCCCATTAATACTAAGAAAAGAAAATTGTTTCCTCTTAGACCAATAGGAAAGCTGATGATGAATGGAGAAACAATGACAGCTATCAAGGATTTCCTTTTTCTTAGATCCACAATCAATGCTAATTGAAGCAACAGGTAATAAATCAAGCAACTTATTGCATTGTGCAAATGATTTTTGAAGTATTAAAGAGCAAAGATATAACTTGAATATGAAAATGTGCCCGACCCAAGCAATAGTATTTTCAATCCATTCACATGTGTCCAAAACCTGGACAATGAATGAACAAGAGAAAGAACTAATAGTTTTGAATTGTGAATTTTAGTGAAGAATATTGAATATACCGTGGACTGTCAGAAGAATAAATATACTTCTCTTATAAGAAATACAGCCAGAATGCTCCTTAAAAGCAAGCATCCCTCACATACTCCAGACATGCAATTCCAAGGGAGCAGTGAGTGAAGCGGAGCACCATACTTGTTAGAGACCCAGCAACAATAAAGAGGAAAACTTCAATGACATGACTTCACCCAGGGGTGGCACCACTGAGCTCACACACAGCGATTGTGAGGATGCTACAATTCAGGCAGTTTTGTTCTGCTCTCGGTAGGATCACCATGACTTCAAATCAACTTGTTGGCAACAGCAACCACAGATATCTATGATGGGAGTGCGGGTAGCAAAGTGGTTAAATACTTGCCTACTAACTCAGACAATGCTGGTTCAAACCCACCGTCTGCTCCATAGCAAACGATATCATGATCTGCTTCCGCCCTCCCCCTTTCTTTCCCTATCCTGACAACAACCGCTCCCCCTTAAAGTTCTCCTTTTCTGCTTGGTTTTATAAGCCATTCCAGCGACCACACAGAAGTCACAGGAGACATTTACGATGATGGCGGTTCACTAGGGAAGTTAGCAGGTTGCCACAAGGCAAGATTGGAAGGAAAACAGTAAGGGTATAATCATTGGTCCACAGCAACACCCCTTCTCAGCCAGCAACCAAGTATCTCTGGCTCTCAGCTGTTCAGCCATGAGGTCCCTCGGCTTCTGCCTTGCTGGGCCAGGAAGCCCCCCCACTGCTCTGCCTAGTCTCCTAGTCTCAGTGCTGCGCCTCTGCTCTGTCTCGTGGTTCTCTTGCCATGGCCTCTGGCCTTGGTTTGGTCTCTCCTGTGCTTTCTCCCCACTGCAGGCAGGGATATGACTGTGTCCCACAGGTGGCTCTTCTTCCTTGATCAGTCTCAGAATTCTCTCCTTTTTGCTTCTTAGATGCCTCTTTCCGGTGACATGACCAAACTGAACAATTTCTGAGTTTGAGTTCTGAATACCTCATTTGTATGATCTCATGTAGTTATTTGATAGGATTTATAGAGAAATTGATGGAAGCATCATACTAGTAAATTTTACTTTACCATCTGAGATGATGAAAGGGAGGTTTGCTCATATCCCTGACTGCCTCTGAGAGCTGGTCTAGCATGCTCCTATAAAAATGATAGGACATAGAGGTAAATATGGAAAACAGAACTGAGCCAAGGTGGCGAAAGAAGCTACGTTTATAATGGCTTCTGTATTTTCCAAATGTCAGAATGAATTCATCAAGTAAGTTTTTTTTTTTAAAAAGATAGCTAAAATAGATACCCACTTCTTGGAAGTAGATGACATAATGTTTAAGACTCCTATACATTTGCAAGTTTGTTGCATTGTGGTGTTGTTCATGTTGCTCGGATGCTGGAAACAATGCCATCAATGTGGCAAATACCAGTAGGGTAACCCATAGGGGGCAGGTGCCAGCAGAGTGCCCAGTCTCAGAAGGACTAGGAAAAAATGTCTGGATACTTTTACTTAGTCAATGAAAGTTAATCAGTAAAAACCTGCAGGTGATAGAATATTGCCTAATATAAATCATTATGCTTCATATTAATTATTAATTAATACTTTGAGCAGCCATCAGGTAGAATGGATTACTGGGCAGGATATCACATTTGGGAAAGCAGAGGGCCAATGAAGGTGAGATGGAATTATGCAATGACTAGAACTATGGGGTAAAATATGAATACGTATGGAGGTGGCATCAAAACCGAGCAATATTTTGCTCACTTATGTGGAGTATCATGAACAGAGAGGATTCCACAGCTTCTAACAACTCCCATAACCGGAACACAGCATTAAGGCTGAGAGAAGGCTCTTGTGTACAGAAAAATAAGTTCAGCCTGAGCAGTAGTTAGGGATGCAGTATTTCTGGTAAGTTACGGCTTACATACAGCACACTTAATCTTTCATACACACATTGACAGAAATGCCTTGTTATTTAACCAGGCAGACAAATTATGGGCAGTCAAGGTAGAGAAGATACAGCAATTATCTCCTAAATGTTTCCCTTTTTTCCCAAAATGCTGATTGGAGACTTGTCGCTGCCAGAGACACTAACTAAGAAAGAGTTGTTCTTGTCACTTTTGGATTATTCAATATTCAATGTGGCCCTGTGCATTTATACGAATGTGGTAGTTTGATGATTTTATGTCCAGCAGACAGTCTTGGCTGGGGGGGACACTCAAGTGGCAGTTTGATGACACCTCTTAAAGATGTGGCCTTTTGTAGAAGAGTGAGGGACTCTAGGAACTTCCCTGTCATTTCAACTTTCTCCTTCCTGGAATTTCACTGGGACTCTGTGTCTGCTACCAGGGCTACCCCCATGTGGGCTACCTGACCCTGAGAGCTGCTGGAGTCTTATCATGCTTCCACCGACCTTGGATCGATGACTCTACACTCGCCACCTGTGATCTCCTTGCTTCCTCCTTCACCTTTCAGCACCATTCTGCCTGTAGGTACACGAACCTGAAAAGTATTGGGTAGTATGGGACCTATGGACTGGTGTTGGACGGGGCTAGGGCTCCTTCTTGATGTAAAGTTGCTGCTTGATACTAGGTCCTTCTCTGTACATAGATGAGCATCAGTAGTTTCTATCCCTAGACCATCCAGCAGAACACAGTCAAGATGAGATATTCTCTTTTGACAAATCAGTTGTGTTTAAGAATAACAACTTTTGCAGCCTTTTTCACCTGTGGAACCATACTGAAGTTCCTTAATCTAGATGTTAAGCCATTCTTCCTCTATGAAATTAAGGAAAATGTTATTATCTACTAATACAAACTTAAAATATAAATGAGCACATGCAGATATTTAACAATAATGCCTGGATTGTAATAAGTATTGGATTGATATTTAAACTACAATTATGCCCAAAGGTTTGTAAGTGGCCATTCAAGGTCCAACAATTGGTTTCTTTTCTCATGGAGCAGAGGGAATAAGAGGAGGAAATGGAATTAATGGCTAATTACCTCAAGGGACCACTTTCACTTTCCCCTGAGACCAGAGAATGAGACTAGTGCCTGGCTACCATTATTTTGGTCAAAGATTTGAACAAAAAATTCTTAGTAAAAAGGGAGGAAATGGGGAACAAAATTTAAAATTCTCATCAGACTTTCTGGAGCCACTTGAGGCTGGAGGAGTCCTTAAATAATTGTCCACACATAATTTCTAAACCTTTAGCATTAAGCCAAATATGTTACCTAAGTTCTAATTTAAAGCAAATAATCATTAATTTGTAAAGGATGTCTGTGGCATTTAAACAACTATATAAAAATAAGCAAACTGACAACAGCTTAGAGGACTCACTCAACTCCCCGCTGTGGAGTCAATGCAGACATAACTCATAGCAACCTTAGCAGACCAGGTAGACCTTTCCTTTGGAGTTGAGACTGTAACTGCTCATGAGAGCAAAGAACCCCAGCTTTCTCCCAGAGCGGGTGTTAATTTCAAATGGCTGACCTTGATTATCACAGCCCAAGGCATTACCACTCCACCTCCAAGGTTCTTCTTAGGGAAGAGGGAGGAATGATTTGCAACAGAAGTGTGAGGATGGTTAGATAAGTTGACTGTAACCAATGTCATTGAACTGTACATAAAAATTTTTGAACTTTTAAATGTTCTGCTGTATATTTTAAGACACCACAATATAAACTAAATTATTAAAAATTAAGAAGGGCATGAAAAGCAAACATGAAGAGAAAGAAACAGGACCAATGGGTCTGGGGGGATTTGGGGGAAGAAGAGGCCAGGGAAAGGGAGTGGTGAGCAAATAAAGTCATGGACATGGGAACCACTAGGGATCTAAAATCCAGGGTGGGGTGGGGACGGGTGTAGAGTTCCAGGAGGGGTTGGAGCTGCCATATTCTAGCTGAGACGAACTACAGAGAGGCAACGGATCAGTGAGCATGATAGTGGGGAAGGAGGAAAATAGAGGAGAAAACTAGTAAGCAGAACTATTTATAGTGGTATCAACAGAAGTGTACATATGTAAATATATTAATACATAAAAACTGGAGCATTGGCCTATGTACATATATTTAAAAGGCAATACACTGAGGTAGTGGACAGACTTTGGGCCTCTACTCAAGTTTTCTCTCAACACAAGAACACTTGGTTCTAACAATCTGGCAATGGGGTGCCCACTTTCCCAACACAATCGCTGGAGACAAACTGGGTGCATAAGCAAATGTGGCAACAACAACAAAAAGCAGATGGTGCCTGGCTATTAAAAGGCATGGCTTCTGGGGTCTTAAAAGCTTGAAGCCAAACAAGCAGCCATCTAGCAGGGAATCAACAAAACCCACAAGAGAGAAATACACCAGCCTGTGTGATAATGAGGTGTGGCTGGGAACTGGCATCAGAAGTTCAAATATAAACAACATCATCAAACTGAAGGAGCGGGGTTAAGGTAGAGACCCAGAGCCCATCCGGGGATATTGGACATTCCAGCACAGAGAGGCCACATGGAAGAGAGGATATATCCAGGGGACAGTATAGCACTGACAAAACACGTAACATGTCTCCTTGTCCTTAATCCTTCCTCCCACCACTATTACAACTGCAGTCCTACCTGGCAAATCCAGCATACATACATCAGTATAGATGAGAGCTTTCAATTTATGGAATTCAGGATAGACAAACCCCCAGAAACAGTAATGGGAGTAATGACTTCAGGAGGTTAGGGAAAGGGAAGGGGGCACGGGGAAAGGGGAACTGATAGCAATGAAGGTGAGATAACACCCCTTCCACCCACGAGGGACTAATACCAGATTGTAAGTAAAGGGATAGAACTTACAGTGTAAGATATGTATAAATAACAATACATAATATAATAAGGGTTCATGAGGGTAGGAGGGCCGGGGAGGGAAGGGAAAAAGACTCTAATATCAAGAGGCTCAAGAAGAAAGATGATGTTTTGAAATTGTTGATAATAATATTTGCACAAATCCACTTAATAATGGATATATGGACCGCTATAATATATGAATAGATGATATACTCTAATATATGTAAAAGTCCCCAATATAATTATTTACTAAGATAAATAAATACATAAATAATAAAGAAAGCCAAATATGCTGTAAATAAAAATGTTTTGAAATCTGGAGGCTGAGAACAATAACTACTGCAGAAGTGGAGGAGATTGAAAGGAAGAACAAAATCAAAGGAAGAAATAAGTATAAGGAATAAGTATCTCCGATCCTCCACTTGCTTTCTACTTGCCTCCCCATTGGCAGAAACTTAGAGTTAGTTTGCAAGCAACAAATAACCAGAGAGTTGAAAGACAATTGCTTGATAGCTCATCCAAACTTACACATGTCTTATTCTTTACCAAATGAAGTTCCTTGGTGATGCAAATGGCTAAGCCCTAGACTACTAGCCAAAAAGTGGGCTGTGTAAACCCATCCACAGGAACCTCAAAAAGTAAGGCCTGGCACCTGAAGAAGCCTAGTCTTGAAAACCCCATAGAACAGTTCCATTCTGTATACCTTGGGCTGCCATGAGTCAGAACTGACTCAAGACCAACTAACAATGACTCCTTGTCAGGAAGCCCGGGTGGTGCAAATGATGACCATGCTTGGCTCCTAATTACAAGATTGGAAGTTCAAGTATACCCAGAGGCACAGTTCTATTCGGACATGTACAAGGAGTTAATGGCTAGTTTTTTATTTCACTTTTTTTTCTTCCAACAATTCTGTTGGGAGCTAATACAAGCAGCATTGTACAGTTGCTACCACAATCCATTTCAAGACGTTTTCTTTTTTTTGTTTTTGTTTTCACTGTAAACCTTTTTTATTCATTTGTATTGATAGTTGGTGAACGCTTTCAACTTCAAGACTGTGTTCTTTAGTTTAGTGGCTGTTAGGCTAGATTGTCTAGAGGAGTAAATTCAGTGACACTTATCTTGGTATAAGAAAGAGCTGATATCAAGAAGTAAGTGTATATCAAGAAGGCATTCCCAGCCCAGTCCAATTCAGATCCACAAAATCAGATGTTACATCCCACTTCAGACTCACATAGCCACATGCCGATGACACAGAATGATGAACCAGAACGCAGGAAGATTATAAGTAGGTGGATGTAGAGTTGTGTGGATTCAGTCCTTGAAAACATAGCAGGGCACTGACAGCTCTCAGGGTCAGTGGCAGAGCTGACCAGCAAGCCAGAAGCGGAAGTCACAGAGAGAGGGAGGTTGCCCTTTCCCCCATTATAAGGAGGACACATCTCCAAGGAGGCCTTGTCAGGCCGTGACCTGATTGACAGGTTGGTGAGATTCCACCCCTACATTTTCTTACATCTTCAGGTGGACATACAATTATCTAACTACCACAGGCCCAAGCTGGAACAACGGCTTAAGCTTTTGGCTGAAAATGAAAGTTTGGCAGTCTGAACCTCGGGCAGTTTTGGAAGGAAGAGCTGGTTACCTGCGGCTGAAAGGTCAGGTCATGAAACTCCATGGAGCATGCTCCTCTGTACCACACCGACTCACCATGAGCCAGAATCAGCGCACACCAGGTGGTTTGGGTTTGAGTTTTGGCTAGTAGAGGAGACGAGGGGAAGAAAAATGAGGGGGGTTATTCAAGGTGTTCCTAGAGCAAAAGTAATTTGGTCTTACAACAGTAAAATCCCTTCCGAAGTAGAATCCAGGGAACCAAACCCATGGACAAGAAGTCATTTCTAAGTCATGGCAACCCTATATTCTGAGATATAAACTGTTACTGGAGCAGAAAGCTTTCTCTTTCTCCTACAGAACGGCTGAAGGATTTGAGAATCTCTGCACTCAGAACATTTACTTCCTTTATGAACTCCTGGAGCTGAACTCGCCAAGCTACCCCCCCCCCCCCACCGCCACCACCATACCCCCCCCCCCCCCCCCAGTGACCCTTATTCTACTTGTCTCTATAGGTTCCTCACTCCTCGGTTTCACAGACTGAAAAACAGAAAAACACATAACAAGCATTCAAGAAGGCTACCCACAACACCAAAATTCTTTTTCTTTTAAGCAGTGACATCTTGACTGTGTTCTCTGTTGTTGATTTCAATCCTGTCTTGTGTCTTGTTAAAGTAAAACACATACATATATAGCATGCCACGCTGTCAGTTGCAAACATGCTGCAATGTCGACGTGAGTCCTGCTGACACAGTGGTGACACGGTGGGCTGCGATCCGGAAGGTCAGCAGTGTGGAAGCACTGGCCGCTCTGCTTCAGAGAACGCTCTGGCTCGCTGTGCCCTAAACAGTTCCAGTCTTGGAAACCCACACGGCACTTCTAGCCTGTCCCATGGAGTTGCTATGAGTCGGGGTCTACTTGAGGACAATGAGTTTGGTTTGGGGTTTGTTTTTGGTTTTTATATGGATCAGGGATATGTAACCCACAGCACCCTTTCCAGAACTTGGTGTAAACCATAGGGAAGAGATTAACATGCGAATTGTGATGAAACGCACCTGAGTGGGTACTTAATTATTTGCATTTCTAATACACTCCCAGTTATACCGAAACTGTTGGTCTGGAGCCTCCACCTTGGATGGAGTATATACGAGGGCTTCAAAAGGTTCATGGAAAAATGAAGTTAAAATAAAATGAATTTTCTCACAGACGCCCTGTCGAGTTGATTCTGACTAAGAGTGACTCTATAGGACAGAGCAGTGCTGCTCCTTTTGGTTTCTGAGGATGTAACTCTTTACAGGAGAAGAAGGCCACACATTTCTCCTCAGAGCAGCTGTTGGATTCGAACTGATAACCTTCTGGTTAGCAGAGCTACCTGTCACTGACTACCCAAGCAGGACTGCAACATGCAAAGAAGAGCATCCAAAAATCACTCTTGGGCAATCTGACAGTATGTAATAATTTCCTCCCTCCCAGTAAATCATTCTTCAGTTCACTTATTTATTCATATCACAGCTTTTCAGTAAGATAATAATTCTGTGCTATTATATCTGTTGACTCTATTTGAGTATCATTGGGCATACAAATATGAGCAGCGCAGGGCCCCTATATTTTAGGGGTTTATGATACACTGTATATATGTAGCTCTTTGGCTCATCTTTCACAGATAAAGTAAACTGTAATTTAAAGTTCACTGTCAGGTAAGCGTGAGATTTATGGATGCCACCATCTCTTCTCCTAATATTTCCCTCTGGTTTTGGTTTTCAGATTTGACCTATGCTTAGAGAGCAGAAAGTTATGTCATTAAAATGCAGTTATAGTCTCAAAAGTGCCACTCTCCAATTCGTTCCAAAGTGCAGTTTACTGCTACAATTGCTGACTTTACCTACAGAAATACATTGTACTCCTGCTAGCATTGCAAATTCTGAAGTGCAATGGACTGGTTACACTGAATTCCATTCTACATTGGAATTGTCAGCAGAGTCCCTGCAACTTGACCAGACACCTCCTTGGCCAGCTTCACTGTGAACTGGTGGCTTAGGAAGACTAATTTTTGGATTGCAGACTCAGCTCATTAAGGGTGGATGGATGCTTCTGATTAGGTATAAACAGAGCAATGTCATCATTTTTATTTGGATTTTTAAGCCAGGGAATGCATTTAAAAGCACATTTTAAAAAGACATCAGTCACAATCTTTGTTTAGCAAGAATTAGTGTAAATAATTTAATACATCCTTTTTATGCACCATTAATTTAACTGTTGCCAATATAAGATTAGATAACTGGTTCATACTCCTTTTCATGGTTCAACAATGACATAAAAGATTATCAAAGGGTTATATACTTGCATAGCTTTACATAACAAGCAGAGTACAAAGCATTGCTGTTGGAATAATAGGTTCTACTAATATTCAGTCATTCTGCAACTACTCAAATGGAAGGCTATCAAGACAGTACTAAAACAACTCGCCAAAACACACTTAAAATTTCAGATTTGTATTTTCTAATAAAAATCAAACCTATTTTATCCAGTTTTCTGGTACTTGTAATACAAGGTGTATTATTTCAGACAGGAGTTTATGCTACAGTCACCGATTCTACCTGCCTTTCAATATTTTCCAAAATGATATTGTTTCTCTTTTGATTCTACTTCAAATGCCATCCACTGTGAAATATGTATTTCTTATCTTTTCTTTAAAAAAGAATGTCTATATCTTGACCTAATTTTGATGCACATGCACACATGTGAAATGATGTAAGGAGAGCGCATGTACCTTTTACCAAGTTCTTCCCCTGGTAACGTCTTATGAAAATGATTGTACAAGATTATAATGAGGATATGAATAATGAGAGAGGGAAGGCACTGAGATGCCCACCACATCAGAACCCCGCAGTCCTTGGACACGTCCTTCTCCTACACCAAGAGGAAAGAAAAACCCAATCACATTGCCATCCAGTTGAGGTCTATGGTTCCCCCTTGAATGTTTATTTTGAAAATGCTACTTAGATATTTTATGGTGTTTTTGTGTGCATTTCTTTCTATAGCTTAATAGTGATTTCTCTTGCTATTATAGCACACATATAAATAATCACAACCTATTAATATGGATAATTGGCCACTCAAGTGAACTATGTCCCCTTTATGTTAACATACCTCCTCTATTTATAATTCAATTTTCTTAAATACATCTTCTCTATACATTAAGAAGCACAATAGAAAGTGTTCTAATTATTTCTTCAATTGATGTACATAATTTAGAAAAATGAAGAGTGTACACATATATTGCATTTAACCATTCATTCTTTCACTATTTCTGCTGCCCTTTCTTCCAACTTGCATCATTTCCTTTCTGTTTAACCTTTTTTGCCATATGTTATCTTAAGCATCTTGCTAACAAAATCTCTTACTTTCTTTTCTCTGAGACCGCTTCATTTGCCCTCATTCTGGAAGCTTGTTGTTACTGTAGTGGGAATGCTAGGTTACCACCCCTTTTCTTTGAGTATTTGAGCAAGGTTAGGCCACTGTATCTGAACTTCAGTGTTTATGATGGGGTGGATTTTCTGTTTGTTTTTTTCTTCCCCTAATTAGTACATTATCTTTTCTCTGTTGCTGCCTTAATTTATTGTCTTTGCTTTATTGTTGAGAAGTTTGCCTACAATATATCTTGTGTTCTCCTCAGCATTTATTCAGTAAAAGTTTTCTTCTGGATTCTTGAATACTTAGGTTTCTATATTCTGCCATGTCTGGGAAGTATCCAACGATTAGTTGTTCCAGTGCTTTTTGATCTGTCTTTCTCCTATCTCTTTGAGACGTTAAATGTGAATGCGACATCTTTGTCATAGTCCTCCAGGATCACGGCACTTCGTCCCTTTGCTATTGCTCTACTTATTTTCTGTTTCTCAGGATAGTAATGTCTATTGTTCGATTTCCAAGATTGCTCATCCTTTCTTTTATCTCCTCAGTGCTGATTTTGTGCCTATCCACTGAGTTTCGGTTTTGCTAGTAGTATTTCTCAGGTCCACAATTTCCATTTGATTCCTCTTTATGTCTTCTTATTGTTTATTGTAACAGGACATTCTGGTTCTCTTTGTTTCACATGTGAGTGCCAATGCTCAGTGAGGAACTTTGATTTTAATAGCTTTAAAATATTTTTCAAATTATTCTAACATCTCGGCTATCTCAATGCTAGGGTTGATTTTTCTTTTCTTTTTTGTCAACGTTTACATTTTCCTGGCTTTGAGTATACAGAGAGATTTGTTCATGAAAACTGAGCATTTGAGGCATTATGTTAGGAGACTCTAGAAAGCTTATTTATTCCCTCAATTATAGGTAGCTTTCACTTTTATGTTTCTGGCAAGGAAAGAGAAGGTCTTAAATAAGTGGGGGTGGAAGTCAAGGTTTGCCATTTGGCTTCTGCTATTACCAAGGGCTGGCTCCTTTTTAGTGATGGCTGAGGCTCAAAGTTCTGTCCCCCACTAGGTTTCTGCTTAGTGGGGAAGAGTCCAGAGCCATGTGCCTCCTTACTGCAACCCACACAACATACGCAAATATCTTTGAGGTGGCTTTGTTATGGTAGAAAATTGGTGAAAGTCCCAACTTTCCACTTGGTCTCCTGTGATAGTATCAATGCAGGGGCCCTGGGGAGACTTTCTCCATCTCCTAATCTATATTCTATGGCAACATCTTGGCAAAAAGGTTGTGGTACCTTCTAATAGGCTGGCAAGAAAGAAACTCTTGGCTACTTACTCTATCTTTTCTGATGTGAATAGATGAGCTCCTACTTAGTTCGGTAATGTCAAACTGGAGTAAAGTATTTATCATCTAAAGGTTTCTGGGTCTATTAGCATAATGTATCTGAGGGTTTGCTTTGTGTTGTCATAAATCATGGACATCTTCTTTAGCTTCAGTGCTCGGAAGCATGAGAGAAAAGAGAAAATCTAGGAACCTCACTATAGTGTCATTTCTCAGGCCAAAGATGTCTAGCGTGTCTTCATCTCTTATTCCCCTTTCGGAGTCATCATACACTTGTTTTATAAGTAATGCCTAGAATTTTTAGGGGTACTAAAAATAAAGAATATGGAAAGAAGCATGCACTCAGAAGCAGAAGTCGGATATGACTGAACTTCAAAAAGTTCATGCAAAATGGAAATACAATAGAATGCTTCCGCCCTCCCCCAAGAATTTTCAGAAACCCCTTCAGATTTTAAAACCTAACTATAAGGCAACATCCTTTGGGAATCTTTCCAACCTAGGTACTTACCTCAATGGTCATGCTCTTTACTTCTGTCGACTCCCAGGCACTCTGATTAAAATAATTTTACTCTCATGGATAAGACCCAAGGTAAGTCCCTGAGAGACTTGATGGCAAACCCTTTGCTTTTCATTTTCTCTTGTGAGAGCACAATCATTTTCATGTCGCCGTTTGCACTCATTAAATTAATAAAGGGGCAAAGTAGTCTATGGCTTACCTTCTCAAGATTACCTTAAGTCTGGTCTCCCTTCTTCTAGCGGTTGTTCTATAAAACTGCGAAATGGAGATTGCGACTTACAACATACTTTTATATTAATTCTATGTTCCCCTAACAGTGTATCACGAGGCCACCCTTGCATTTGCCTCTCTCACTAGACAGTGAAGACATGTAGTTAATTTTCTTCTTTGAGTTTCTGGTGGCGACTCTCCGTCATAGGTTACATAGTATAAAAGATCAGAGAACACGTTTTTATTGCCCGGTACTTAGCACATTTAAGAAGTATACAGTAGACAGGTGACACATATCTGTTGAATAAATGATTAAATGAAAGAGCTGGATAAAAAGATAATAGGAACCCAGTTTGCTGGGAAAGACTGCATGTAGGTGTTGCATATTTTTCATGAAAAAATATCTCCAATCTGTCTTCTTGAAAATGTCAAGTTTGTCACTGTGGATATCAACCTTTACAAGTTCCACATTTTTGCAATTATACTTACTTTTATCTTGCTTATTTTGAATGGATCATTTCAAAACCTGCATCAGTTACCATATAAAGCTTCTTTTTCTAATGTTCTAAAGAACTTTATTATGTATATGTAATATTTTATGAGGGAGTGAGGAATGGAAAGAGAGATGGTCTTTAATTTCAAATAAGTTTCCATAATTTGCACCTGAGACTTGCCAATAGAGACCAATCTGGGTATATGGCTTCACTTGCTAGTCCTATAAAGGACTAAACCTATTGTTATTTGCCTAGTAACTTGATAACATTTTGAAAATGATCTCTCGGCATTTTCTCCCCAAATCTGAAATTCATATCCAAAGCTTCAAAAATGGCATCAGTAACAGACTTCTAGAAAATTTAATTTAAGGGTGGTAAGCTTTCCACAGAGCAGTCATTTTGCATAGTTAAATTATTGAACCTCTTCTTTGTATGCCAGCCTGCCTTGTGTGACGGAGTAAGGCAGAAGAAAGGAGCTGGAAGGCAGGGATATGCCATTCTTTATACACAGCTCCAAGGCGAGACAGCAAATGACAAAATGCTGCAGAAGGAGAGGAAAAAAATGCCTCTGAAATCACAAATGTCATAACAATAGAGACAGATTCTGTTCCCTACCATAATCCATTGACAGTGATCCCATTACATGAAATTGAGGTTAGACCTTGGTGTTTGACATCTGCTCTGGAGGTTACGTTTTAGGAGTTAGATCTTAAACTCATAGGATGGGTGAAATATAGATGTTTTGATATCGCTTTAATCTTTATAATGTAGATATCCTAAGGGGGTCCTCCAAGTTGGGACACATGAATCATATAAAATAATGATGACATCCCCCAAAGAATGCTTTATATAGCTGTACATCCAATTCCAAATACCAACATCTAAAAGGAAAAGGCGAGAGAAAGAGGAATTAGTCTGAAATATATATTTTATGAGATCTTATTTGGAAAAGAATCAATGAAGAACAACATTTAACAATCTGAAACTAGGGTCACAGCTTGTATTTCATAATTAAGAAAAAGACAAGTCAACAGTAACAACCTGTTCTCAGGAAAAAATGGCATGTTCCTCCTTTGTTTGTTCCCTTGCAGTGCATCAGAAAATGTGTACTTCAAAATATTAGCGAATGAGTAATGAAAAAAGTATTTTTAAATGCTTCACGTTATACACATACTTTGTCCATATCTATTAATAGCTACCATTTTGAAGCTAGCTCTGCATTTTCACAAATAGTACATCAGCCAATGTTGACTTAACGTGTATTCATCATGTGTTTACTGTTTGAAAAGTGTAATTTTAGGTTAAGCCAGAAACAATCAAGTATTTATGCCCTACTCTCGTGTCTCTCCGAATGACTTTGGCACTGATAGGCTCCAGGAAGACAGGAGCTTTGCCTTCTTCCCGAGTGGACTCAGTAGCAGTCAAAATTTGATGCTCAATCAAAGTGATCTATTTTTTAAGTGCCAGCGAATCCATTCCAACTCCTTGTGACCCCTTTGAACAAGGGAGGAAATTCCACCTGGTCCCTGATTTGTCCCCCAAATTGTTATGTTTGTGTCTATTGTTGGACCCCGTGTCACTGCATATCATTAAAGGTCTTCCACTTCTTTGCCGCCGCTATATTTCACCAAGCATGTCGTCCGTTTCCTCGGACTGATCTCTCATGATCGCATGACCAGAATATCTGACAGGAAGTCTGTCTACCCTTACTTCCAAGGCGTATTCTGGCTACACTCTTTCCACAATAGATTCGTTTCTTCCTTTGACAGCCAGGGTACTTTCACTATTCCTCACCAGCGCTACACTTCAAGTGCATTGCTTCTTCCTCAGTCTTCCTTATTTTCCAATTTTCACTGGCATGTGAGGCAATTAATAACAGGATGGGTTGGGCGAGGTACATCTGCGTCCTAAGAGTAACATTCTTGCTTTGAAAAACTTAAAAAAAAAAAAAAGAAAGGAAGAAAGAAAAACTTTTAAAAAGGTGATGTGTAGCAGATTTACCCACTGAAATGTGCCATAATTTGAGCTCTTAGATGCTGTTTCCAGGAGCGTTGATTGTAGATCGAAGCAAGATGAAATCCTGGATGACTTCAATATTTTCTCCATTATCTTTATGTTACTTAATGGGCAAATTGTGAGGATTTGGGTTTTGTGGCATAATGGTTACAAGTTAGGCTGCTAAGTGCACGGTTAGCAGTTCAAAACCACCAGCCAGTCTTCAGTAGAAAGATGGGATATCAGCCTTGGCTTGAGGACAATGAATTTGGTATTTGGGTTGCACTTAGTTGCAATCCATGCGAAAAGCACCAATTCTTCATCTTCATCAGCAAGTGCTTCAAGTCCTCCTCACTTTCAGCAAGTAACGTTGTGTTGTTTTCATATTCGATGCTGTCAATCAGCTTTTCTCCAAAGTGAATGAGCACAGCGTCTTCAAATAGTCCAGATTCTCTTATTTTTGCTCAGCACAAAGAATCCATAAATATGGTGAGAGGATACAACTCTGACACACACCTTTCTTGTGTTTAAAACATAAGTATTCTCTTGTTCTGTTTACCCAGCTGCCTCTTCATCCATGTTCAGGTTTGCAGGAGCACAATCACATGTTCTGAAATTCCTATTGTCGTCAAGTTTTTCCACAGTTGGTTATGGTCCACACAGTCAAATGCCTTTGTATAATCAGTAAAACGCAAGTCAACATCTTTCTCGTATGCTCTGCTTTCAGTATTCCCTGCAATTCTTAATGCTATGCCTTGTTCCATATCCTCTTCTGCATCTGGCCAGAATTCCTGACTGCTCCATGTAAATGTACTGCTGGAACTGTTTTCCAATGATCTTTAGCAACATTTTACTTGCATGTGAGAACAAGGATATTGTTCTTTAATTTGTGCTGGTCACTTTCCTTTGGAAGGAAGGATAGAAGTAAAGATCTCTTCCAGTCAGTTGGCCAGGCAACTGTCTTCCAAATTTCTTGGCAGAGAAAGCGGGGGCTTCCAGTGCTTCATCAGCTTGTTGACACATCCTAGTTGGTAGTCTGTTCATTCCTGAAAGCCAGTTTTTGGCTCAGCCCATTAGTGCAGCTTTGACTTCTTCCTTCAGTATCATTGAGTTTTGATCCTACGCTACCTCTTAAAAGGTTGGATACCAAATATCTACTTTTGGTGGAGGGACTCGGTGCATTCTTTTCATCTGCTTGGGATGCTTCCTGCATCGTCCACTTTTAGCCTAATTGCTAGGTGTCATCAAGTTGGTTCCAACCCAGAGTTGTCCGATGCGCAACAGAACAAAATTCTGCCTGTTCCCGTGATGTCCTCACAATTGTTCCTATGCTTGAGCGCACTGCTGTACGCATGTGCATCTCCTTGAGTGGTTTGCTCTGTTTCACTGCCACTCTGCTTTACCAAGCATGATGTCCTTCACCCGGGACGAATTTCTCCCGACAATATGTTCAAAATATGCAAGACAAAGTCTTGCCATCCTGGTCTCTAAGGAGAATTCTGGGCATACTTCTACAAAGGCAGATGATTTGTCCTTTTAGTACTCCATGGTACCTTCAATATTCTTAGCTAGCACCACTACCTTAGAATCATATTATATAAATAATAGCATTACGTATTACTATATTACTCAATACTGCTTCTTAAGAGAGGAGATTCCAACTCCCCCCGAACTCAAGGCAAACTGCCCCAAGACGAAAGCCAGGCATGCCTCTTTCCTCCAGCTTTCATCATCTCATCTGACATCAACCATTACTTCCAGAACTCTACTTTTCTACTGGGTCCAATAAGCTGTTACAATGACCACAAAACTCACATACAATACTCATGATTAAGGGAGTTTATTAGGGAAGTTAACAGGTTACCAAACCAGGATCAGTAACAATAGTGAAACAGCAACACCCCTCGCTAGCCAGAAGTCAAGTCTCTCGAGGCCTCTAGGCCACCGGGTTCCTTGGCCTCTGTCTCCCTGGCTCAGGAAACCAGCTGGCTCATCTTCCCCGTAGCCTCAGTACTGCTCATCTATTCTATCTCCTGGCCTCCATTTTTAGTCTTGACCAGGCTTCTTTGCTCTGCCCCATGGACACTCTAGTGCAGCCTCTGTACCACTGGTCTCCAGATGCACCACTGTAGAAAAAGATCCGGAGTGGTCACCCCTGGTTGCTCTTCTTCCTTGACTGTTCTAGCAACTCTCTCCGTGTTCCTGTTTTTGTGATTGTTCAGTTTTACACACAGAGGAGTGGCTTCAACGGAGGTTTATTTTGTCCTTCAGAGACCCTACCCAGGAGAAAACAAAGGATGCTGAGTTGAGTCACACCCTCTACTAAAGCTGAGTCTCAGAATACATTCTACCTCAATGTTGCAATATAGAACTCCCTCCAAAATGAATTATAACCATAGGCATAGAGGCTATAATTTATAATACAGCAAATAAGGTGTTAGGGTTATAAGGGACATGTTAAGTTATTGAGTGCATCTCAACTACTAATCTTTGGTGTGTCTCTTTCTGGCCTATTAAACAATATATACACATATATGTGTGCATATATTTGCAAGTATATGATTTTTCCTACCCTTTTCATTCAACATTATTTCTTTAGTATGTTCCATGTTATTAATAACTCCAGCATCTTAAAATGTCTCATTTGTTTTGAATTCAGAATTTTATTAAAGTTCTAATATCTTCCGTGGTGTCCAGGTAGCATCGTGATTTTGCACTGGACTGCTTTGCACGGTCAGTATTTTGAAACCACCAGTCACACTCAGGAGAAGACAGGGCTTCCTGTCACGTACAGAGTCACCGTCTTGGAAACCCAGCAGAACTTCCCCCCTGTCCTATAGTCTCTGTGAGTTGGCATTAACTCAGTAGCAGTGAGAAAGTGCCTTCAAGGAATACTGTTTCATATGATTTATATTTTTAACTAAAATAATAGTCAGTGTTTTACTTCATCAATCATACCATCATACTATAAATAATTTAAGTAAAATAATATGTAGGGTATATATCTGAAATCTTTTTATTGATATGACAGTGCAAAGATTAAAAACTTCAACTTGGGGGTTTATGAAGAAGATTTTTTACTTTTTCTTCAGTAGTCTTAAATTCACTTGAAATATTTTTTTTCACTTGAAATATTGAGAGGGACCAGATAAGCTAATACATTTTCACCTTGATAGCTCTCAGTAGAAAGGGTGAAAAGTCAAGAACTCCCTGAAAAGTAATGGAACCATTTTATTTGTGAAATGACTTCCATTCCAGAAATACTTTATTTTGCACATTTTATCCAGGCATTATCAGACATCGGGAAATCCTCTTGCCTTTACCTGGTTCATTCTCCAAATGGAATGGATCATCCATAATAAAGATCCATCACTTCTCAAAGTTTCCTACTTTGTATTAAGGAGAGAACCCAACTTCTTTTGGAATCCTGTAATTTTTGTTCTGATTATAAAACCATTTTATTAGGATAAAAACCCAGACATCATACATTCAATATTTCAGTCATATCAAGAAGCATTGAACAATTGCTACCACCATTTCAAAACATTTTCTTCCTTTTTGTACTACTTTATATTAACTCTCCATGCCCCCTCATCTCCCCCGTCATTCCCCCCAGGGACCCTTAGTCAAGCTCTTGTCTCTACAAATCCTCCCATCCTGGGTTTCATATACCAAAACACATAGAAAAACACATAACAGTGCGTCAAGAAGACTCCAAACAATAACAAAATACAGCAGAGATAAACCCCAGTTTGATTAAAAAAAGGAAAAAAGTTGTGACCTCTTATTCTCTAAAATTAAAACAGACTATCAAAAATGAAGAAAAAACATTTACTGAAGATATGTTTTCTTAACAGTGCCTGGCACTGTTATTTTATTTGCTCATTTGGATATGTCATGAATGTATCCTTTCATTATACTTATTTCATCTGAATGTTGAACAAATCATATGAGAAACTAAATTAAGAAGAATGCAGCATCAGCATTGGTGGAGAACTCATTAACAAGAGAGGGGGCATCTTATAATTTTCCATAAGGCATTTTGGAAATAGAAATGTCCGTGTGAAAGTAACAGTGTGCAAGCTGAGAGGCTAATTCATTAGAAGCAAAATAAGCAGGAAGAAAGGGAAACATGAAACTCAATTGTCAGGGACTTTGACAAGAACTTTCCTGGGTAGGTTTGTGATGGGTAATTTCTGTGTCACCTGGAGAAAACCTTAGTTAGCCTGGGGAAGGACTGGTTAAGTATTGCTAGGAAGATATTTTGTGAATGTGATGGATGTTTAAAACCAGTTGACTTTAAATATAGATTACTCTATGTGGATGTAATTTCATTTATTCAATCATCAAAGGTATTAAGAGCAAAAGAACTGATGCTTTTCCAAAAGAGAAAATATTATATCTCAGAGATAGACATGCTCTTAGAGTTTTTCCAACTATCCAACCTGTCTATGAATTTTGGATTCAGTACTGCAGTATCAACTCTGCTGAATTTCCAGTCTGCTGGTATAACTTAAAGATTTCTGACTCGCCAGCACTTGTAATCACGTGGCCAATTCATTAAATCAATGATATTTCTTGGACGTGTGTGTGTGTGTGTGTGTGTGTGTGTGTGTGTGTGTGTGTGTGAAATCTATTAGTTCTGTTTCTCTGAAGACTCCGGATGAATACAAGGCTCTGAAAAGTAAATTCGAAGACTTTTTCTTGAGTCTCAGCATAAGCTAACTAAAGCAGGCTTGTATACTGAGTCTATAGGTTTTGAAGTGAAACACAGGGATCTACCTATTAAAAGGACTAACACTGCATTCGAGCTTAAATCCTGAGCACCCTGCTTACAGAAGGTACAGGTCCACAGTGAAAGTCCAAAATCCATGTTCAGTGTCCCCATGGAGATTACACCTACACCAGCATTGACTTCCTTCTTATCATCAAACAAGGATGGAGATCACCTTGGCCTCAGCCGGAGGGCATGGGAAAGTGGATCACCTCCACCCCTCTCCAGCCAGCCCGAGGAGGGACAATCTCACTTCGGAGCATTACTGGGTGTGTCCTTGATGGAGAGCACCATACTGAGGACAGTGCAGGGGTTTGCATGGTCTGAGTCATAGCCTATCAACTGTGCCCTGATTGTCTTGGTGAGAAATCCCTGGATCAATCTTGGAAGTTCTTCTAACATAGTGTACACGATCCTGTCCCTCCTCTTGTCTGCCTACGTGTAACTGTGATACACTGATCTCCCACCACGTGTGAATTTGTGGCCGTTTCCTTTGTTCAAGTTTACTAAACTGGTGTCCTGACTGTGCATTCGTGGACACCGCATGACTTCATAATGATAAACTCCTTCATCTGGATGACAGATCTATGCCTCCGTGTTCATGTTGTCCCTTTTAAGAATGAATAAATGAAAAAAGAATTAATAAATGTCCTACTTAAATTATATTTAATATTGGGGCCTCTTTTGTGCTCGAAAACAACGCAAACAGATCCCAGACAATGTACAGGTTGTTCCTGGAGTCACTCTTTGACGAAACCTTAACTGAGAAAGGTCATCAGAGGGTAATGGAGGCCTTTTAAAGAAACACATAGGAGAGGGTTTTGTTATAGTCAGAGAAAGAGAAAAGAGATGATATGACCAAATGTGGCAAAATCTGAACACATCAATTGAAATAGAATGTGGGGCATGGCATAGAAATTTGATGTACAGAAAATGCACATAAGGGAGTAACAATTTAATTGGGTTGCGCTTAACAAAATCTTTTCCAATTCTACGGGTGCATCACAAAAGTAGTATCATCACGACTATTTAGCACACAAACTACCATCTATAGGAGACAGAGTAATAATGGATGAAAGCATTTCACCCCAGTAATGATGAACCAGCAGAGAGATCTTGCAAACAGTAGCATTTTATTTTTCCACCCTCACAAATCCATTTGTTTTCTCTGTGTTGGAGATAATATTGTAAATAGACTTTAAGGGGGTGGGGTGGTCTGCAGACTCACCACCCCCACAACTGCATCATCACTTTCTCCTTTGATAAAATACACAATGCCTTTGAAAGGCTTTCAGGGTTCCTCTTTGTGTGCTGAGAGGCAGAAAAGCTCAGAGCTGGCTAGAGTGCTCCTCCTCATTGTGGGGCAGGCCTGGCCCTTCTTATCTGTGTCATATCCGTCTATTGTATAGCCACCCTACACTGTGGTTTTAAAACCACTCCTATTGAGAAAACATGAGACTAAAAGTTCATATTGTTCTTTAAAGGATTCATCAACCAACAATATTCATTTTGAAGAAGTAAAAAGGATAGAAAACCCTGCACAGATTGAATTGTACCGGTAAACCAGTTACTGTCAAGTTGCCCCTGACCCACGCTGACTCTGTGTGTGCACAACTGCGCTTCCCGGGTTGCTCAGGATGGATTTTTGGAAGCAGATTACCAGGCCTTTCCTTCCAGATGCCCCTGGTTGGACACAAACCCACAGCCTTTGAGTTAGGTGCAATCTTGTCAATATTTTATACCATCCAGGGACTCCAATCAATTTTACAACTCAACGGATATTTACAAATAGAAAACAACTGTGTAGCCAACATCCATCATGGACGAGAAACAGTTCTTCCAAAGACACCCCTCCCCCCACCCCTGCCAGGATACCCTTTATCATTAGTTCCTCACTGTAGCCAATCCAGAAGAAGCTGTTTTACTAACAACGGGCAGAATAAAGTTGTTATTGCTGTAATTGAACTTATGTCATTAATTGAACGTGCCCTTGCACAGAATGTGCTATTTTGTGCTGAGCTTCTTGCCTAAACTGCTTCCGAAGTGTGCCCATCTTATTGCGATTGTTAAGGTTTTTAATAAATCCGTTTTAGGAAAATGCCCAGAAGGCGGTTAAAACAGGATAGGAAAGGGAAGAAGAAAACACCATACAACATCAAAACCAAACCAAACCCAGAAAAGGGAAAAAAAAAACTACAACTAACTTTAATACTTATTTCTGTTGTTACAGCCATACATTATAACAGGCAATGATAATAATGTCTAATAAAAACCGCAACTTGGCACTCGGTACACGTTAACTAGACACAGGTGGGCAAGGGGCGAGAGGTGATGTCAGGAGTCTTAGACAAAAGGAGAGGGGGCACCTGTTTTCCCACTGCCTCTCCAGCACAAAGCCAGGTGAAGGGCTGGCGAGACCCAGCTCCTCATCAGTGGAAGAGAATGGAGAACGTGTAAAGGCTGCGTAGAGAAAGGCAGGATTTCACACGATGCCCACAGTGACTGAAGAGACTCTTGGGATTTGGGGTCTGGAAACAGGGGCATAACATGGACGCATGTACCTGGACAGAGGAGGCACGCTTCAGAGAACTAACCAATAGTAGAAGAGCCATCAGAAAGTGAGCCAATGGTGAGATCTCTGGTATTCATAGACTAGAAGGGTCATAGAATAAAAGGGACTAGGTAATGGACTTTTGGACTTCTTTTCTAAAGCATCCCCTGTAATAAATCCACCATTTCTATAAAACCCCTTTCTCTGACTCTGATCTGGGTTTTGTCTCTCACCTGAAATTGTCCATGGAAGTGGGGCCAGAATCAAGGTTTGGAGAGGCTCAATACCTTGAGATGCCTCCCGATAATATAAGGAGACACTAGTCAATGGAATCCTGGCCAGGAATAGAATAGAACTATTACATTAAGAAGGCACTGTGGCCAAAAATTAGGCAAAAAGTGTGTGTGTGTGTGTGTGTGTGTGTGTGTGTGTGTGCGTGCGTGTGTGTGTGTAAACAAGGCTAGAAAGAACCAGATAGTATATTCCTATGTTGGCTCAGACTGAGGGTTGGCCAGAATTTGTGAGCCTGGAAGAGAGAGGCTTCACTGAAAGTTGGTCAACCAGCATTCTGATCTGACTGGTCACTGGAAACAAGCTGTTCAGTTAATTGCCTGTTGGGTAAAGGAAGGGGATTTGAAGGACCTTGCCATCGACAGCCAATGAGAGATGAGGTGAAGTGTTTGGGAAACCCCACAGAGGGTTGCTATGGGTCAGAATTGCCTCTGCCTTGGTCATGGGTTTGGATGGGATTGTTTGTCATAGACAGCGTACCCTGGTGGTTCCACCAGGTAAGCATTAAACAGCGATTATGACTGCTTCCTGGGCTGGAGAAGAAACTCTCTGCTCTGGCAAAGATTTACAGTCTTGGAAATACTACATCGGGTCTCTTTGAAAGAAAAATAGCTCTAGAGAAGTGGCAGTGTCATGGATGGTGTGACAGGGGTTTGAGCATTGGACTGCTATCAATCAGCAAGGAGGGAGGCTCAAACCCGCAAACTGTCCCAAGGAAGAAAGACGAGGTTGTCTACCCCTGTAAGGATTTATAGTCTTGAAAACCCTAAATATTCTGTTCTATCGGGCCATTCTGACCTGGAATCCATGCACTGCTTAAAAAAAGTGGATCAATAAGAACACATTGGAGTCTGGTTTCATCTGTTTTATAAGGAAAAATATAGTTCTTTGCAGAAAGTCATTTTCCAGCGTGCGTGCACACACAAAAAATGGTGACATTTTGTAACCTTTGCTGTTTTCCAGGGCCACAGGCTTAGACCAAATTCAACATCGCTCATAATACTAATTTTTGCCAGCAGTAGCAACAGCTGCCAAGGACCCAACTATGGAGACCCACCCTGTCCTCCTGCTCTAATGCCTAAACAGGGTTGAATAAATGTGCAAGTCGTCCTCTGAGACTAGATTTGGAGCAGGCTAGCTGTGGCCCCTGGAGGTACAGGCTAGTGGAGCTGCTTCCATACCCACGCACGGGCTCGAACTGATACCGCGGGAACTCTGACATTTAAAGATATAGTACCCATTTATCACGACTGTCACTTGCCATTAATTTACATTCCCTTTATGAATCTGTTCAGAAATAATTAGGATTTTATGCTGCAGTAAATATGCTTGTTCATCCATTAGTGCAAAGCAAAAGATTAATTGCATTACAATGGGAATCAGGACTGCACCACTCGGAGGCACAGTGATAGCAGGGACAGCTGGGCTGCCCACAGTACTTTGCTCTGATAAGCTTCAAAAACAAGTGTAGATGGTAACATAATTAAACCATTGACAAGGCAGCACCAGCCTTATTTTTCATCCTTTTGCTTTCAGCTTCCCATCACCAAATAAAACGATTCTCATAGCAAATTTTCAAAAGGACCTTTTCTCCCCCAACCGCTAAATGCCCTACTTTCGCATCAGTAATGAGCTGCCTTCCGCATTAGTAATGAGCTGGATTGTTTCTGAGCTCACTTGCATTTAATCTCCTACCATTTGGTTTGCAGACACATTTCAGATTCGCAGCGAGCTACAGGACGGAATCAGACTTGACCTGATCCAGTCTCTTCAATAATTGGCTACTCAGAACTCAACACACAGGACCAGCTGTAAGGACATGATGCCAGCACGTTCACACAGGGTCCCATGACTGTTTGAATCATCTGCTATTGCCAACGAAACCACTCCTCACCAGCCTAGTCCTGTATAAAGTCACCAACTTCGCAGCTTACCCGGTGAACCTACAGTGAGGACATAAGAGACATTGTTGCAGGATGCTAAAATATATCCCATGATTAACTTGTTCTTCCCTTCCTGATAACCTCTTTCTTTTGAGCCCTTTACGCCAATGAAAGTACCCCCCACCACACATGCGTATCAGCTGTGAGCAGGTCCCATCCAGCAAACATGCACCCACAGGATCATCACAGCCTGTCGTGGACGCAGGGACAACAACCAAACCACTTTGGTCTAGGAACAAAAAGTCACCAGAAGGATGTCACCAGACCAAGGTGGACATTTAAAAGTAAAGAGTCCTGACAAGTCATTTCCTGACCAAGAATCATAGCCTCACCTCACTGTGCATATTCATAAGTGTTCCTTGGAAATCCATTACCTGTTGCTATTCCCTTCAAAGTACTTCCTAGTTTTTGTATTTAAAATGACAAATCCTTATTTTAGGAGCTTACCTGAGTGACTAGTCCCAGCATGCCCTTGGTTTGATCAGCTACATCAAACAAACAAACAGAAAAAGTTGTTTCCTTTCCCTTTCATGCCGCCTACAGCTTGGCTCTCAGCAGAGCCAACTGAACCCTGGTTTGGCCACAGCATCTTACAGACTTCATTCACAGGGGCCATGGATGTTTCTTTTGCAGTTGTCTCCATAAATTTCTAGTCAGTCCTGGGTATAGATTTTTAAAAATAGTACAGGTTCTCTTTAATTTACACACATGCAGACACATTCAGATATAACTTGGTGAATACATCCACATCATCATCATGTCATCATCACCACTGTGGATGAATCTCCCTCCAAGCCATGAAAACTGACAGAGTGGGTAAAAGAATAAGTCTGTTGTTAATCAAAACACTGTAAACATAACTGGGGTTTTTGTGAAGCCAGACAGGAAGCATCCCCATTCAGAGTCCTCAGGGGTGGAGGTCTGGTAAGGTCAAGCTTGGAAGTATCACCAAAAGTTTAGATAAATATGAGTGCCTGAAATCAGCGTGCTTTCTTTAAGGGTATCATTTGGAACCTGTGATATTGTAAAAGTCTGATTCTGTCACATAGTCTAAAGCTTGATTTTCACGGGACTTTTTAAAAGAGTTTGGAGGTAGAAACCACACTGTTGGCCGCTGTCAATGCTTGCAGGGAGAAACTTAGAATTTCCCAAACCAACTTGGTCTTTGTCTTTGTCTAACTCTGTGACGGGAATCCAGGACCTCTTGTTGACTGGGTGGGGGGTAGGGGGGGGTAAGGAAGTGGTGTTAACACACCCAGGGACAAGGGAAAAACATGGGACCCCAAAGGGTAGAGAAGGGGGAGTGGCAGGCCTGGTGGGAAATGATCAAGGGTAAGGTTGCTTAGAGAAGAGGTATACTCTAGCCCAGGTGGCGATGAAGCATGGTAGTAGGGCAGGAGGAAGGTCAAGGGAGATGGAGGAAAGAGCTAGGAGTCAAAGGGCATTCATGGAGGTCTAGACAAAGACATGTACATGCAAATATATATAGGAGGTTGGGGAAATAGATCTTTGTGTCGATATTTATAGGTCAAGTATTAAGGTGGCGGAAGGACCTTGGGCCTCTACTCAAACACTCCCTCTATGCATGAATACCTTCTTTTATTAAATTGGAACTCTATGATGCTCACTCTCCCGACACAACGGCTGGAGCCAAAGTGGGTGAACAAGTAAATGTGGTGAAGAAAGCTGATGGTGCCCGGCTATCAAAAGAGATAGTGACTGGGGTCTTAAAGGCTTGAAGATAAACAAGCGGCCATCTAGCTCAGAAGCAACAAAGTCCACATGGAAGAACACACCAGCCTGTGTGATCGAGTGGTCCCAAAGGGATCAGTTACCAGGCATCAAAGAACAAAAAATCATATCATTGACTGCACACCTCCATGATAGGATTGCTGAAGACAAATGGGTGCACAAGCAAATGTGGTGAAGAAAGCTGATGGTGCCCGGCTATCAAAAGAGATAGTGTCTGGGGTCTTAAAGGCTTGAAGGTGAACAAGCGGCCATCTCGCTCAGAAACAAATAAGCCCACATGGAAGAAGCACACCAGCCAGTGCGATCACGAGGTGCCCAAGGGACCAGATATAAGGCATCATGCAAAAAAAAAAAGATATAAGTGTGTGTATGTATGTGTATATATGTGTATATGTATATATGTATGTGTATATATATATATTATATTAAATGAAGGGGGAAGTGCAGAGTGGAGACCCAAGGCCCAAGTGTCGGCCAATGGAGATCCCCTCATAGAGGGGCTTAGGAGAGGAGATGGGTTAATTAGGGTGTGAGGTAGTATCGATGAAGAACACAGCTTTCCCCCAGATCCTGGATGCTTCCTCCCCCCAACTACCATGATCCGAATTCTACCTTGCAGGGCTGGATAGGACAGAGGCTGTACACTGATACATATGAGGGTTGGAGGTACAGGGAATCCAGGGTGGATGATACCTTCAGGACCAAGGGCGTGAGGGACGATGCTGGGAGAGTGGAGGGTGAGTGGGTTGGAAAGGGGGAACTGATTACAAGGAGCCACATGTGACCTCTTCCCTGGGAGAGGGACAGCAGAGAAGGGGGGGAAGGGAGACCCCGGATAGGGCAAGATATGACAAAATAACGAGGTATAAATTACCAAGGGCATATGAGAGAGGGGGGAAAGGGGAGGGAGGGGGAAAAAAAAAAAGAGGACCTGATGTAAGGGGCTTAAGTGGAGAGCAAATGCCTTGAGAATGATTGGGGCAGGGAATGTATGGATGTGTTTTACACAATTGATGTATGTATATGTATGGATTGTGGTAAGAGTTGTTTGAGTCCCTAATAAAATGTAAAAGAAGAAAAGAGAAAAAAATGATTAGGGCAAAGACTGTACAGATGTGCTTTATACAATTGATGTATGTATATGTATGAACTGTGAAAAGAATTGTATCAGCCCCAATAAATTGTTAAAAAAAAAAAAAGTAACCACAGGAAAAAAAAAAAAAAAGAAAACCAAACAAACTTTCTTTTCTCTTCTTTCTCTTGAGTTTCCCTAGTCATTTAAAAAAAGGAAATGGTGTGATCAAGTGGGCGCAGATTAATCTTTTTTTGTGTGGGGCCATTGTTCTTTTGCAGAATCGGCTACACTTCTATTCTGAATGTCTCCTGCCTGAGGCCCCTTCCTAGTGGTTCAAAATAAACTTATTGTTTTAGCAGCAAAGGGCATTGACAACATTTTTAGCCTTGAGTGAGAATTTGCATCACTCAAGCAAACATCTGTGCCATCATTTCTGTGACGATCAAGCCTCTGAATCTGTCCCCTCCTCATCACCCCCATCTCCCATCTCCTCCAAAAAAGATATTGTTCAGATAAAGTTCAACTTAAAAGTTGATCCTTGGGAGACAGAGACTGCCCAGGACCCTCAGAAGAGCCTGTTCCAGATCTCTGTCTGCATTGACAGAAGTGGCGACCAGAGGCACTGGACGCGGCACAGAGCCTATGGGACAGAGCAAGAGGAATAGCTCCAAGATTGTGAGACTGAAACAGCAACAGGCAGGCTTCCTGGTCCAGAAAGGCAGAGGCCAAGAGATCATGTGGCTGCGAGGCTGAGGATCGAGGAAGGACTGGGTTGCCGTGAACCAATGACATTCTACTGACTGTTCCCCGGCCCTGACCTGCAGTGACTTATTAACAAAAAAGAAAACAAATCATCAAACCCTTGGTGTCATTGAATTGGTTCTGAATCTTAGTGACCCTATAGAACAGGGTAGAACTGCCTCCGGATTGGTTGAGACTGCATGGGAGTAGGCTACCTCATCTTTCTGCAGAGGAGCCGCTGACCTGTCTTCCACCAACACGAAAAGGCAGAGAACTGTTCCCAGCTCTGACAGCGCTACAAGAAGTAACAGATAGCTGACCATGATTGTAACTAAATGATGTGGATAATCCAATTTGATGTATCACTTAGCATGATAGATTTCTAATTACAATGACTTCTTAGATCCCTGAAAATCCTTATCCATAATGGAATGGGTTAGTGGCATAATGTATCTGTTACTTAGCTAGGGAGTAGCCAAACTTGTTCCTTTTACATGATTTTTTATTCTTTTTTTTCCCCAAAGGACTTTGTATTTATTAAATGCTACTTATTATGCATATAGATAGATTGTGCTACTAATCATATATGTATGATTATTATATATGTGTCTGTGTATATACAGATCATTTTTTTCATGTTGAAGAACGAAAGAGGGGCTTTGTGGTTGATAGGGGCATAGGGCTCCCAAAACAGGTCAGGCATCACAGTGGAATTAGACAGCCTGCTGAAAGGGAAGGGAGATGCAAATTAACTGCTGGAGACACCGGTCTGCTTTAGCCCTGGCAGCAGCTGCTGAATAATTAGGGCCCAAAGGCCTTCATAAAGGTTATAAGTCTTGTTACTGTGGCTAACCAAATCTGCTTGAGTAATTTTCATTTCACTATTGCAATTATGGGGTTTTAACTCACTAGGTAGCTGATTTTGTGGCATGTACATATTCGATGTGTCGGGAAAAATGAGCTCCCCGAGCTCCCCTCTGGACTGCTTTGGAGCAATAATCATAAATCCTCACTAGAAGGAAGCTGGTTCTGAAGAGAAGTAGTTCTGGAGGTGAGAGTAGAGGGAGAGGTGGAAGGAAGGGAGCAAACATCCCTAAACAATGGATCTGCTAGACAGGACTGTGTTCCAATATAACAGACAGCATGAAAGCAATGTAATGTAGTACATTGTAATGTAATATTATAATAGAAAGTAATATATTGTAAGAAAATGTAGTCTATAGCAAGAAAAAGCAATTGGTTTTATTTTGATATCATATATGTTTCATACTAATTATTTGCTGAATTTAAGCATAAGAAGCAAATCCTGTAAGAAGAAGGTTAAGTACAATTTTTTTTAAATGAAAGACTTTTCTTGTGCTTTGGGTGAAGGTTTATGGAGCAACTTGGCGTCCCATACAATTAATATTCATGTTATTTTGTCACATTGATTGCCATCCTACAAGGTAACAGCACTCTTGCCTCTTTGTCCTTTCTGACCATCATTTCTATGTGGACTTTTTCCTCTCCTGTCCTGCCTTCTGAGTTTTATCCCTGGGCAGATACTGCCTTTTGATTCTATATAGTTCATTGTTGTAAGTGACAGTTACCTCCTTGCTGTTATTGATCACTGTACAGATCTACCGGATGCCTGAAAGTGGAGTTACGAGGACTGAAGAAGGCTAAGGGCTACATATTCAGGGTTTCCCCAACCTCATTCTGCAAACTTGGTGTTTCTTTAATAGTTTGAATTTTGTCCCATTATATTTTCTCCACTCTATCTAAGATCTTCCCCCAAAATAACAATGAATCTGGGAAACATTCCATAACACAGACAAACCTAGAGAACACTGTGCTGAGTGATATTAATCAACCACAAAGGATAATATTGTGTGAGATCACTAGTATAAAGAAGTAAAAAAAATTACATATGGAAATAAACATTCTTTGAAGGTTGGGGAGGGGTTGGGAGGTGGAAGGGAAAATCAATCACTTGACTAGAGGATAGACACATTGATTTGGGTGTAGGTAAAGGATAAATGTGTATATTTATGTGCATATATATATACACACATACATATATACATACACACACTCGTGTGTGTGTGTGTGTGTGTGTGTGTGTGTGTGTGTGTGTGTGTAGGGTTAGGACCAAAACAAAATTATTGAATGCAAGAAATACATTGGGTGAAGGTAAAGGCAACAAAGGTAAATAGTATTACATACACAATACTGCAATAAGAGTAACAGCAATAATCTGAGTGTATGCATAGATTATCATTCAAATGTAGCAGGAGTGGGAAGGCCAAATGGGACTACATACATGAGCACATATGTAGGTTTGACAGAATCTTTCTACATATGCATTTGCATGTGTTGCCAATGTCATCATGACTAAATTAGAGCTGCAGGGGACAGAGTTAAATTACAAAAGCTTCTTAACCATAATGAAAGTCTTTGAGGAAAGGGGTGGCTGCGTCTGGCACAGGAGCACCACATTCTGAGGCACCGCACAGTCAACGGCAGAGCGCTGTACACAAAGAGAGTGCGCAGCATCCTCTGAAGTAAGTAGTGGGTGGGGATTTACAAGCCCATAAGCATCCCCTTGAAGGTGCAACTATTGGTGTCTTTAAGGTTCAAATATTATTCTTTGCTATTCAGAGCAAGGAAGAGTGTAGGAAGTCAGAGATGTAAGACAATCATGATTCCAAAGGGCTGATGGACTACAAGAACCCTAACTTCCCAGAGATCTCCCTGAGACCAGAAAAACTAGATGGAGCCTGACTTCCTCTGTTTATTATTTTGAAAGGGGTCCTATTTGTTGTTATTACTGGAGATTAACCTGTCCTCTGGGTTTCTGAGATTATTTGGATACTGTTTAGGTTCACATTCTGATGAGTAAGCCTTACTTTTCAGTGTGTCACCTCACTGAACGGTGGTCATGATGAGTTTATATTTTGCCTTTTCTTATACTCATATAATCTCATGTGCTGACTCAGAATCTCGGTTGTGTTGTCATCATCATAACTGGATGCTCTTATCCTGATGCAAAAATTGGAATTACAATGGGATAGAGCAGTCAGTGGTCTCTAAGAAGAACAGAGTCAACTTTTTGGCTGAAATAGTTCAGGTTTGAAATTGTTCTGAACTACAGTTTTGTTACCTTTAAAATGGGAACTTTGTATCTTTTAGGGTTTCTGAGACTAAATCTTTACTAAAGCAGGCAACCTTATTTTTTCCTGCAGAGTAGCCAATAGGTTTTAACTACCAACCTTGCAGTTAGTAGCACACTGTTTAATCCAGTGTGTTACCCCAAAGCTTCTTAATGTTTCTTAGTGTGTTAGTCTGAGTAGACCAGAGGGAAAAATCCAGGGAGACTCATATGTGAATAAGAAAGAGTTTTATATAAAAGACCAATTGAATATTAAAAAAAAAATCCCAGCGCAACCCAGATCAAGTCCATAAGTCCAATATAAGCCCATATGTCTGAAGCCAATCTATAAATTCCTTTTCAGAGTCACACAATGCATGCAATGACACCAAATGCAGGAAGATCACAAGCCAGTGGGTGGAAAGTCTTGTGGATTCTGTGGTGGTGAAAGCATGTCAGCACAGGTGTGGGTCTCCACAGGGACCCTCCAGCTCCAGGACTCAGGTTGCCCTCAGCATAGCTCCTTCAGGCTCGTTTCCAGTAAGGTCTCACAGAGAGTGAGTGTATCTGGCCTTCAGTGAGCTATTTTATTTCCTTAGCCCCTCAACTCAGACCTGATTGACAGGCTGAACTCTCCCCCTTCACTCTTAAGTCTCAAATTGAGAACAGATTATGTAACGACCACACTTAAAGTTACCAAAAAAATCTTATGGTTACAAAATACCAAACTTAACACAAGTTTATGGTAAAGCAATGAAAACAATTAAATATATTTGCCTATGTATCTACCTATATCATCTCTCTTTTAGAGAACAGGTGTGCATACATCCATCAACTAAATTATTTTCTAAGAGGGAAGATAGAATATATAGTTAGAACTAAAATATTTCTATTTACATTTCTAAAGACTTTAAAGCTCATTTTACCAATATATATCTGATATTTCAAAGTATCTTTGTCATTTAGTTGCTAATAGGAAGGAAAGAAACAAAAATGATTTTAATATAGACAAAGAAAGCATTTTATCCACAAATAGACATAAAATGAATCCAGGAGTTACTATTATAACGGAACTTATATTATCAAAAGGTTATTGATTATGAAACTGTGTTTACATTTCTACACATTTTACATTTTGTCCAAGAGTCTAGTTAAACAGTTTTATTGTCATTGTAAAAGAGATCAATTTGAACATATACTAATCTTTGAATGTAGATATTTAAAGTATAGTATAGAAATCATACATGCATTGAATTTTTTCTTAAGAACATAAAAATAAACATAATTAAAAGAAAGTACACACCTGCCTCTTACGGATTACTTTCTTAATTGGTAAAACTTAGAGCACTGTTGATTAACTGATTACATTGTAAGAGACTAGGCTCAAATTGATGCTACATTGTGTTCTGAGGCATTCTAGCCAGTATACCCATAACCATCTGAAGGCACAGAGGATGCTTACAGTAAAAAGATGGACTTAGTAACAGTGCTAATTTATAATTTTGAATTTTTCAGTGTTTTCCAATGTGACAACTTAGAGGGATAATAATAATCTTTGATGTGGACAGTTACTATTTCTTATGCCTACTATAAAGTGTCAGTTAAAATTCTAAAATTATTTTTAATTCTGAAGCAGTGAAACTATTGACCTGAATACTGTGATGAGTTCTTTTTGTACAGAATTTCAGAAATGAGGCATCATGATCAGCCAAAAAGAAGTCCATAAGATAGACAAGTTTCCCAAGCCACAGAAAGAACGTATGAATGATACATGAAGGGACCAGGATTGATGAGATGACAAGGTAGAGGTGCTAGGGAATCTCATTAAACAGTGTCTGGTGATTATGTAAGGAGTCAGGGTAGCAGAATGGCTTAAATGTTGTGCTGCTAACTGCCAAGGTCAGTAGTTCAAATTCACCAACCAACCAGCCTATGAAAGAGGAGGCGGTCTACTCCCATTGAGATTTACAATCTTGGAAACCTAATTGGTCCAGTGGTTTGGTCACTATAAGTTGGATATGACTCAAGAGTAGCAGGTTGGAAGCAGAAAGAAGGAGCCCTGGGATCTCACTGGTTTAGGAAACTCATTGAAAGATCAATAGTTGAGCCTGTCAGCCACTCCGTGGAAAAAAAAAATCACCGGTAAGTCTGTTTAAAAAAAAAAAAAAGTACAGCCACAGAAAACATATGGTGTCATTCTATTGTGTCCTGGAGGGTCATTATCATCAAATTTATATTTGATTAAACATAACATTGAGCTCATGAATTCACTCTTGTGGATTCCCAAAAGAGTAGGAAGGAATATACAATAAGAAAAACAGGTTCAAGTGCAATGACCACATATAGACTCTGACTACTTATATTAATTCACTGACTTGAGAAAATTATTTAAATCCTTGAAACTCAGAGAAAACCAACTTTCAAATGGTGATTGTAATAGGATCAATTCTTTCATAGAAATTTTGAGGATAGTGAAGATGTACATAATATTCTTTGTGTACTATTTAGTATAAAATAATATGTCATAATGTTATATAATTGTTATTCTTATTGTTGTCATAGAAAGTTTAATGATGATACATAAGCACATAGGCTCTACTACTTTGAAATTAGAAGAACAATGTCCGCAAGTTTTCCATCTTTATTTAATTTGCATCATTGTAGACTCTGTGAGTAAGACCTAATTTGGAATATATCAGGAGATAAAATGGAGCCCTGGTGGGCTTTGGACTTTGGGCTTCAATCCCTATGGTTACCAATTCAAAACTACCAGAAGCTCCAAAAGAGAAAAACTGGCTGTCTACTCCCCTAAAGTCTCAGAAACCAAGAAGGGTGCTGCTATGAGTCAGCACTGACGTCAATGGCAGTGGGTCTGGTGACTAAGAAAATTAAATCCCCTGTTCAATTCCATCCACCTTCCATTCACCTTTAAATCAGTACAACAGATTAACATGTTGTATATGGTTGCATCTGGTTCCTACTTGTTTATCCAACTTTCCCTGATAACTGTATTCAACTCAGATGTCTCAATCATTTGACTGCTATGAAGCTAATTGTACTTAATATTTTAACACATTAACTTTATCTTTTTATAATAATTCATTTTTTTTACCTCAGTGACTCTTGTCTTATAAATAGAACTGTAAAATACCTGTAAGTCAGAGAGTATTGCTTTTTAGATCCTAGGTCTTCCATACCACATAATTAGCGTATTTTAGAAATAATCTAAGACATTTTGAATTTTAATTCCTTTGTACTTCTTTTAGCTGTCTATTTTTAATATTATTCCATATTGAATTTCAATTATGTCCTTTCAAAATCCCATTTCAATATTAGTTTACAATTCCCCAATAATGTCCTCATCAATGCTTGTTCACAGTTATTGTTTATTCTATGATTTTTTCTAAATCTCAGAGTCATCAAATGTTTTCCTTTTACTGCTTTTCATTGCTAACTATTGCTTTCATAATATTCATGAATAATTTAGTGTATGGTCTGTTTTGATGTCTGTGTTTTATAGTGTCACAACTACCACATGCAAAAAAATCCTTCTTTTATCATTTTGGGAGAGTTGTGATTATTATTCATAGAATTTCATACCCATTTTTTCATGTGTTTTCACATTTTAAAATTAACTAAAAGTGTTTAATCATTGTTTTCTTTTCCATCTAAGCATCAAACTAAAGTTCATTAGTTATTGACCTTGATATTATCTAGTGGGGAAAATGGTTTGAGTCTATAACAAACATGTTTAGGTGACATTAATTTTGTAAACATTTTTGTCTTACTTTTTGTCTTTAAAAATCATTTTATTAGGGGCTCTTATAGCTCTTATAACATTCCATACAGCAATTGCATCAAGTGTATTTATTTCAGCATCATTTTCTAAACGTTTATTTTCTATTTGAGCCCTTGGTATTGGCTCTTCTTTTTCCCTCCTTCCCCATTGTCCCCACCTCGTGATAAATTATAAAGTATTATTGTTTTCATATCTTACACTGACCACTGTCTCCCTTCACCCACATTTCTGTTCTTCATCCCCCTGAGGGGTGGGGGAGGATTTATATGACAATTATTGCAACCGGTTCCCCTTTCTTTCCCTAGTCCTCCCAGCTTCCCCCTACCCTCCTGGTATTGCTACTCCCATTTCCATTCCTGAAGGGTCTATATGACTTGGATTCCATGTGTCATGAGTTCTTATCTATGCCAGTGTACATGCTCCTGTCTGGGCAGAATTGGATGACAGGACTGAAGTTCTGATAGTGGAGGGTGAGGAAGCCTGAAGGAACCAGAATATTGTGTGTTTCGTTGGGGCTATACTGCGCCACAGATGACTCATCCCTTCCTGTGACCCTTCTGTGAGGGGATGTCCCATTGACTACTGGTGGGTTTGGGGTCTCTGCTCCAACCCCCCTCATTCTCAATAGTATAGTTTTTTTTGTTTGTTTGTTTGTCGTATTCTGGAGTCTGTTACCTGATCCTGTCAACACCTCATGATCACCGAGGCTGGGATTGTTGCTTCTCTGCTAGATGTGGGATTGTTGCTTCTCAGCTAGATTGTGGGATTGTTGCTTCTCTGCTAGATGGCCGCTTGTTTAACCTCAAGCATTTAAGACCCCAGATGCTATATCTTTTGATAGTAGGGACCCATCAACTTTCTTCACCACATTTGCTTATACTCCCATTTTGTCTTAGCGACCTTGTTGGGCGGGTGAACATCACAGAATGCCAGGTTGTTAGAACATAGTGTTCTTGCTTTGAGGGAAGGCTTAAACAGAGGTCCAAATGTACATAGGCCAATACCTCTATATTTTCATTAATATATTTACATAGGTACGTACACAACTATGTTTATACCTCTGCCCATAGCTTTTGCTTCTCAGATCTTTCCTCTGTTTCCTTTTTACCTTCCTCCTGTCCCACAATCATGCTCACTCTAACATTATTTTTGAAAACTTTTCAATGAACTAAATTTGATTGTAGCTAATTTGAAAAGTACAGAGAAGTCATTAAAAATAAAGAAAATACCAGAAAATTCCCTATGTAGAAAAACCACTGGTAACTAATTTTATCTTTTTTTATTTTGAGCTAACTTATTTATTTTAATGAATAGAAATTTTTAATAATAGTTTTGACAAAATAATAATTTATAAATTATCAAGGGCTAATGAGGGAGGCAGTAGCGGGGAGAGACGGGAAAAAAAGAGGACCTGATGCAAAGGGCTTAAGTAAAGAGCAAATGCTTTGAAAATGATGAAATCCATACAGAAATCCAACACAATCAATGAAACGAATAAAAACCTTACTAGTAAGGAAAGGAAGAATTAAAGAACTAGAGGATAGTTACGTGGTTCATCAGTGCCATACTGCACCCTGGCTCTATCATCCGTTCTATGTGGCCCTTCTGACAGGGACTGCACAATCAACTTGCAGGTGGCTTTTGGGTCTCCATCATATCCACGCCGCTTCACATCCAATTGTTTGCACGTTTTTGAACTTCTTATACCTCTTTCCTTCGACACCTCATGATCACAAAGGTTGCTGTACTTCTTCCATATGGGTTTTGTTGCTTCCCAGCTAGATGGCCACTTGTTTAATTACAAGCCTTTAGGAAGCCAAGCACTGTATCTTTTGATAGCAGAGAACCATCTGCTCTCTTCCCCATATTTGCTTATACACCCATTTTGTCTGCAGTGATCTTATCAGGAAGGTGAGTATCATACAGTGTCACATTATTAGAACAAACTGCTCTTGTACTGAGGCAAAATTTATGTAGAGGCCCAAAGTCCATCTGCTTCCTTGTTACAGATAGGTAGGTAAATAGATAGATAGATAGATAGATAGATAGATAGATAGATAGATAGATAGATAGATAGATAGATAGATATATGTTTCTATTATATGTATGTGTGTCTATATATATTCCCCCCCTACACCCCTGCTGTTTTATGTTTACTCATCATTCACCTTTCATTCCTCTCAGATACAATTCAATTGCTTAAACATGACAGAAGCTACACACTCCTCACCATCAATTTTAGAACACTTACTATTCACTTCTACCCATCATTATTGGCTCTCTACCCACCCCTCCCCTTCCAGATCCCCCAAGAACCAGTGGTCCAGTTGTTATCTCTTTAAGTTTGCCTATCTTGAATATCCTGTATGGATAAGCTGCATACATAAATGAATACAGGTAGTCCCTTGGGACTTGACCTTTTGTGTTGGCTTTGCTCAGCATAATATATTGCAACTGTTCCCATGAGATGAGGTGATTCATAGTTTCATCACTACTTTTTAAAGATGCATGATATTCCATTGTGTGTAGGCACCAGAGGGATTCCATCTGATTTAGGTATCCCCAAATCGCTTTCCACGGTGGCTGTATGTATCTGTCCACCGACCAGGGAATAAGAGTTCCTATCTCACCACACCCCTTTCAATATTTTTGCTTTCTGGGGTTTTTTTGGTTTTATGTTTTTTTTAATTAGGCTATCTTTGTGGGTGTTTGGTGGTATCTCATAGGTGTTTTGATTTGCATTTCCTGGTGAAACATTTTCTCATATATATTTGTTGGCCATTCAGATTTCCTCCTTTGTGAGTCTGTTCAAATCTTTTGCCCATCTCCTCAATGGGGTATTCATTTTTTTTTCTTGTTGTAAACTTGCAATATTCTGTAGATTTTAGTAATCAGCCCTTTGTCTGTTATGACATTACTACATACGTTTTCCCACCTCTGGGTTCGCTTATTACACTCCTAACAAAGTCTTTCGATGTACACAAGTGTTTATCTTTCATAGGTCACACTCATCTGTTATTTTCCTCTGGGTGTTTATCCTTCCTTATTTCTGATAGCCTATGTATTCGCTGCACAAAGGTTCTTAGCTTGGTCCCAATTTTCTCATTTTAATCTTGATCGCTTTGAATTTTACCTTGAGATCCACGATCCAGCTTGAATTTATTCTTGTGTATGTAGTGAGGTAAGGGTCTTGTTTCATTATTCTGCAGGCTGATATCCAGTTTTTCCAGCACCATTTGTTTACAAGGACATCTGCTTCCCACTTAATAATTTGGGGGCCCTCTTAAACTATCAGTTGTATATATGCTCCAGTTTTTAATTTTGAATTTTCTGTTCTTATCCAATGGGCCAACTATCTATCATCATACCAGGACCATGCTTTTTTGACAATTGTGGCCATATAAAATGTTTTAAAGTTAGGTAATGTCAGCCCTCCCACTTTGTTCTTATTCTTGAGGAGTTTGTTGCCAATTCTGGGCTTCTTCCCTTTGTTCACATTTCTTTGAAAAATGATGCTGAAACTTGTATCAGGATTACATTAAATTTATATAGTGCCTTAGGAAAGATGGACATCTTTACAGAATTGACTCTTCTGATCCGCAAGCATGAGATATCCATTTGTGAAGGTCCATTTTGGTTTCTTGTAATAATGTTTGGTAATTTTCCTCATACGGATCTTTCATATTTTTCATGAGGTGTTTCCTTAGATTGAAATCAATTTATGC
The DNA here is from genome assembly GCF_050624435.1 of Tenrec ecaudatus. NCBI lineage: Eukaryota > Metazoa > Chordata > Mammalia > Afrosoricida > Tenrecidae > Tenrec > Tenrec ecaudatus. The sequence goes on along the minus strand of NC_134533.1, from coordinate 29,003,800 downwards.
TTGGCTATTGTGAAAGGTACCACAGACCTCTTTCTGTAATCCCATCTGCAGTATATATCAATGTAATTGCTTGTGCTTGTTGATCTTAAATTCTGCCATTCTACCATATTCCTCTGCCATTTCCAGGATTCCTATTATGGAGCTTATGGGGTTCTCAATATTAAAATAAATTCAGCGGCAAAAAGCAATGATTTCACTTCTCCTTTGCCAAAAAGTATATTTGATATCCTTCAGTTGCCTTACATTATTAGCTAGGACTTCCAGGATGAAGTTGAATAGAAAATGGGGACAAGGGGCATCCTTCTTGAGTTCCCTTTTCCAGTGGAAATGTTTTCATCTTTTCTCCATTGCTTGTAATACTGATTGTTGGTTTTTTCATATATAGATTTTATTATATTCAGGAAATTTCCTTTTAATCCTCTTTTTTTAGTGTCTTAATTTAAAATGTTGAATGCTGTCAGATGTTTATTCTGTATCTATTGACAGCATCATGATTCTTGTCCAATTTCTTATTAATGTGATGGATAATACTGATGGCTTTTTGGATGTTGAACTATCCCTCCATCTTTGGTATGAATCCCACTTGGTAATGATGAATTTTTTGGATATACTTTTGTATTCTATTAGCCAAAATTTTGTTGAGGATTTTTGCATCTATGTTCTTTAGCACTATTGACCTGCAACTCTCGATTCTTGTGAGTTCCTTGCCCAACTTTTGTATCAGTGATATACTACCTTCATAGTTTTTTGGGGGGAGTTTAATATCCATGTCCATGTTATAGAAGAGTTTGTATAGGATTGGGGTCAGCTCTTCTCTGAATGCTTAATAGAATTCTCCTGTGAAGCTACCTGGGCCAGGCCACTTTTAGCTGGGAGTTCTTTGGTAACCTTATCTATTTCTTCTTATGCTCAAGTTCTTGAGGTCCATATGAGAGAATTTGGGGAGGTGTTGTTTGTCCAGTTATTTGTGTATGTCCTCCGAGTTGTTGAATTCTTTGGAGTACAGTCCTTCATAGTAGTGGGATTAATCTTTTAATTTGATTGAAGTCTGTTATAATTTACTGTTTCATCTCTCATATTGGGTATTGATGACTACTCCATTCTACCTATATTTTGTTAGCTTTGCGAGATGCTTGTTGACTCTCTTAATCCTTACAAATAACTTATTTTTTTTCAATTGGTTTACCCATTCATATACTCTCCATTCTAATTTTTAAAATCTTTTTATTGGGGCCTCTACAATTCTTATCACAATCCATACATACATCCATTGTGTCAAGCACATATGTACATTTGTTGCCATCATCATTCTCAAAACATTTGCCTTCTACTTGAGCCCTTAATGTCGGCTACTCATTTTCCCCCTCTTCCCCATTTCCCTCTCCCTCATGAACCCTTCATAATTTGTATATTATTATTATTTTGTCATATGTTGCACTCACCCTATTCTCTGCTGTCCATCCCCCAGGGAGGAGGCTATACGTAGTTTCTTGTAATCAGTTCCCCCTTTCCAACTCCACATTCCCTCCACCCTCCAGGCATCACCACTCTCACCACTGGTCCTGAAAGGGTCATTTGTCCTGGATTCCCTGTGTTTCTAATTGCTATCTGTACCAAGGTACATCCCCTGGTCTAGCCAGATTTGTAAGGTAGAATTGGGATCATGATAGTAGTGGGGAGGAAGCATTTAAGAACTAGAGGAAAGTTGTATGTTTTGTTACTACCCTGCACCCTGACTGGCTCATCTCCTCCCCACAACCCTTCAGTAAGGGGGTGTCCAGTTGCCTACCAATGGGCTTTCAGTCTCCACTCTGCACTCACACATTTTCAATTATATGATTTTTTGTCTTTGATGCTTGATACCTGATCCCTTCGACAGCCTGTGGTCACACAGGTAGGTGTGATTCCTCCATGTGGACTTTCTTGTTTCTGAGCTAGATGGTCACATGTTTATCTTCAAGTCTTTAAGACCCTAGATGCTATATTTTTGATAACCAGGCACCATCAACTTTGTTCACTACATTTGCTTATGCACACAATTTTCTTCAGCAATCATATTGGGAAGGTGTGCATCATGGAGTGCCAATTTAATAGAACAACGTATTCTTGCATTGAGTAAGTACTTGAGTGGAGGCCCAATGCCCATCTGCTGCCTTAATACTAAACCTATAAATATATGCAAATAGATCTATTTCCCCACCCTCCTATATAAATATATTTACAAATTCACATGCCAGTATTCAGACCTCAATACATACTCTTTGTCGTGTAGTTTTTTCCTCTGTTTTCTTTTACTTTCCTCTTGTCCCACTATCATGCTCAGCCTTCATTTGGGTTCCAATGATTTCTCTCGGTTACATTGCCTTTGCTGAATCCCTATCAGGCCTCTCACACCCTCCTTGCCACTGACTTTGCATCACTTGTTGCTCCCCTGTTCCTGGGTTGGTCAGCACCACATTCTTACCCCCATCTCCCCTTCTCCCATGTTCCCCTGGAACCATTGGTCCCATTGTTTTCTCCTACAGACTGTTTATCCAGCCTATCTTATCTAGATGGATCTGTAGAGATAAGAATATGCACCAAAAATCAAGCCATTGCAAGATAGGTGATGAATGAGGGCACAGTGATGACAACAAAAAAGAAAACCAATAACCCATAGAAAAATTAATTAATTAAAAGAAAAAAATTTAAAAAGAAAGAAAAAGCAGTAACTAGACCAAGGCCTGACTTTTGATCTCTAGGCATGTCCTTTAGTCAGGTCTGATGGAGTGCCACGTGCTGGTTCGAGTCTGTCCTTTTTACTCCCACAGGGGGCTCCCTCCTCTTCTCCAATGGTTTTCCTCACTGTCACGGGGTCAGTCCAGGCCAGTCCCGACACTGAGTCTCCAGTGTTGTCGCCCTTAGGGCCCTGGACCAGCAAGGGATGGCTTATCTTTTAGTGGGATCAGCCATATGGTCCACTCTGTGCATTGGCTGTTCAGAGAAGGGATATTGCCCTCCAGGCCTGGTGGGTCAGGATGTGCTCCACTCTCTCCTCCTCCTCCTTCATTTGCTCCCATGTGCTCTGAGCAGACATGCCCCTCTCCTCTAGCTGCAGCTTCAGTGTCATCTTCTAAAGTAAATTCTGAGGGGAGGGGCAGTTGTCCATGTAGCTGGTATGGGGGCCACACTCTAATTTTTATAATTTATTTTCTTTTGCTATCATAAGGATTATTCTGTTGACACTCTTCCAACTGCTGAAGTTTTCATGATAAGGTATCAATCATAAATATCTCTTCCTTGTTCTTATGTGCATATATCGGTAGCAAGCATCCTCTGATAACCACCTTTGCTATATCCCATAGGTTTTGGTATGTTGTATTCTCATTCCCATTAGTTTCTAGGAATTTCCTAATTTCATCTCTAATTTGGGCTAATAACCAGTTACTTTTAAGAAGGAGGTTATTTAGCCTCCATGTGTTTGCCTTTGTTTTTATGTTCTTACTTTTGTTGATTCTTAGCTTTATGGCATAGTGGTAAGAGAAGGAAGTCTGTGTGATCTCTATATGTTTGATTTTACTGAAACTTGATTTCTCTCCCAGCATGTGGTCTATTTTTGAATATGTACCATGTGTACTTGAGAACATGTGTGATTTATTGCAGTTGCATAAAGAATTTCAAGTTGTCTGATTGGAGAGTTTATTTCTATGGCCTCTTTGTTGAGCTTCTTTGCTACTGCACTTTCTTGGAGAGTATTGTATTGAAGGCCCTACTATAATTGCTGATCCTGTAAGTTCTTTTTTCATCTTTTGAAGGATTTGGTTGATGAATTTTGTGGGTTTCTCATTGTATGAGAACAACATGTATGTTTATTGTGCTCATGGACTCTTGGTCTACTGTTCCCTTAATAATTACATCATACTCACATTTATCCCTTGTTCTGTACTGCACATTGAGATCATTTTTGTCAGAGATCAGAATTACAACTCCTGCTTTTTCATATTGTTATTTGCTTAATATACTTTTCGCCATCCATTGACCCTTAAACCATATTTGTCTTTGAGCTTGAGATGTATATCTTGCAGAAAAATAATTGGAGGATTTGTTTCCTAATACAGCATGCAAGTCTTTGTCTTTTAATATATGAGTTCAGACCATTATGGTTCAAAGCAATTACATCCATTTGTGGAACTTTGCTATCATCTCATGTCTTTTTTTGTTAGATATTTTCCTACCTACCTCCTTATCAGTGTGTTATGTATGTATGAGGAATACATATTTGCCTGTTTTTTTTTTTCCAATTGGGTCATAGAAGTCTTGACTGCTATAGCCTTGGAGTGTTCTTCGGATTCAGTCTAGGTGGTGTCCTTTTTGCTTCTTGTATGATTGTCAGATCCTCCTTTACTATATTGGGGATATTTTCTTCCAGGAATTCCCTTGCTGTTTTGTGGGTTGATTTCTTTGTTATGCCTGCTCTGCTATCCTGATTATGAAGATATTGTGTCTCTTCATTGTATCGCTCATTGTGCTCAGGTTTTCTTTAGGTTCTTTAATTTTTTTTTCTTCATGTGTGTTGTTTTCTCCTTGGGTGTCTTTGAGTTCTATGATATAATTATGCTTCTTCCAACCTATTGGTGAGGTCTTTTACCATTTTATTTGTTTCTGATGCATCGTCCCTTATGTTTTGTATTTCCCATTGGTATGTGGACTGTGTGCTCTCTATTTTTTTTTCATGTGTTTTCTGTATCAATTCCCTCATATCCTGTATGACTCTAAGCAGCATTCTGAATATCTTCTGTGGCAACTTTTATGTACACTGCCAGGTTCAGACTCTCAGATTTGTTTATCTTGCTTTCTTATAGTGGCTGCTGATGTGGGTTTCTGACTGTGTGGCATTTTGGTGGAGCTGAACGTGGTACAGTGTGTGTGGTGCATACAGTGCAGAGAACAGGACTGGCCAGGATGTGTGGCAAGAGAAGATCTGTGATTTGGACTGGGTGGCTATGGCCATGTGCACTGGATGGCATGGGTGCGATTAGTGGGTAGGGTGGACTGGGCTGCATAGGAGGTGAGATTGGCTCTGGTTGCACTAGCTGGTGGGTCCCTATCCATGGGCTGCTCATGCTCTAACAGTGGTGCCTTTTCAGGCTCTCTCAAGCAGTGCAGGTGGGGATAAGATTTCACTCCACAGTCACATGACAACAGTGGTACAAGTGGTTTGGGCTCTGTGGCCTAAGCTGGCTCCATTCATGACCATGCAGACCCTGCTGCAGCCTCAAATCAAGCATAGCATACTGGTGTAATGATGCCCGCTGGGTTGGCTGGGGTATCAGGCCATAAGCTTCAGTAGCTTCGTGGTATGGGTGGAGAGGCAGGGAGGATTACAGCCACTGGAAAAGTTGGCCCGCCCTTTAGGGCAGAGTCCTGGGGTGTTGCGAGTTCCAATCATGCACCCTATTCTTCTAATCCCCAAACCAGGCATCATGGTTACTCCAACTTCGGCACCATCTTCCCAGAAAGCCTGCTCTAACTTTAGATATACAAAAATGTTCAAATATTGTTAAGAGAGTTTTCATAGATACCAAGCCTATTTTAATTAATGATAGCATTTTTAGAATCAAACTAAATTGATCAGAACCAAGGGATGACCACAGATACAATCTTCCCCCTCCCCCCCATTACCTTTATTTTTAAAAACTATGCACACAATTTCCTAGGCCAAATAAGACTGATATTTTTAAAACGTTAAACTAGCAGTATTTCTCTGGATACAAATCCATCTGCAGGATTCAGAGAATTCCTTGGCCTGTCACATTTCTCTCTTTCACTCATTCAAGAACTATTTTCTTCCAACCACCTAGGTACATAGCACTATTTGAGACCCAAGATGTACTTCTATCCAAAAATCAAATTTCACCCTGGATGAAGCTTGGATGCCAGTAGGGAAATACAAAAAAATATATATTCATTATATTATTGTGTTTAAACGAAAACACACACCCACTGAGAGTGGGTTCATTATTATCCATAATGACCCTTTAAGACAGAGTAGAACTACCATTGTGAATTTCTGAGACTGTAACTCCTTATGAGTTTAGAAAGCTCCATCTTTCTCCTGTTGATGCTTTTGAAATACTGTCTTTGCCAGATCCCAATTCTACCTTGTAGACCTGATTAGACCAGAGGATGAACAGCGGTGCAGTAGGGATCTGAAAACACAGGGAATCTAGGATGGATGAACCCCTCAGGACCAGCAGTAAGAGTGGCGACACCGGGAGGGAAGGAGGTGTAGATATGTAGCCTCCTCTCTGGGGGGTGGGCAATGGGAAGGTGGGTGGGGGAGACGCCAGGCAGTGTAAGATTAGATAAAATAATAATTTATAAACTATTAAGGGTTCAAGGAGAAGGGAGGAGTGGGGAGGGAGGGGGAGGGAAAAAAAGGAAAACAAGCTGATTCCAGGAACCCAAGTGGAAGGCAAATTTGGAGGGTGATGAGGGCAACGAATGTATAAGGGTGCTTTACTCAATTGATGTATATATGAATTGTGATAAGAGTTGTATGAGCCCCAATAAAAGGATTTATTAAATTAAAAAACAGCCCAAATTATAACCACAAAGGCACAAACATGAATAAAATCAAACAAAACAATTATAGAATCTAAAGAAAGTCTGAGAACAATGAGCAATATCAATGAAGAGAAACAATATCTGAATAATCAGGATGGCAGAGCAGGCTGTAACAAAGAAATCAACACCCAAAACAGTGAGGGAATTCCTGGAAGAAACGAATGTAGTGAAAATAATTATGCAGATTAAAGAGAGAAAAAAACAACAGTGATAAAGGATGTTAGATATTTCTGTTCAGGATACATTTGAGCAGGGAGTAGCTGGAATAAGTCTTGTAAGAAGCTAGGTAGAGTGATGAGACATTTCGATTAGAATTCTATCAATTCTTAGAACCTTGGCTTTGACTGAGCCCTTCAGTGCAGCTTGAACTTCCTTTAATGGATCTTCATATAGGCTACATCATGAAAGGGTAGAATGCTGACCAGTTCTTTTTGGTACAATGACTAGACATCTTTCCTTGATGCTGACTTCATCATTAAATAACTTGCACTTAGAATCTTTCAACATGGCCACTTCTATCCCCCCTCCAACCACTGGTTTTTCAGCTGAGGGTGTCTTTCCCTTTTGGTCTTCTAAGTCCAGATCTTTGCACATATCATTATTACAATATTTTTCTTTTACTTCTTAAGCTGTTCTTTGAAATTTTTGTTTTCTCTATTATTTCTTCCATTTGTCTCAGCATCTGTGTACTTAAGAGCATATTTTAGATTCTCTTCTGAAATATTTGGTCTTCTATGTCTTTGCAATGACCGTTTACTCTCTTCATGTATGTTCTCGATATCATCCCACAGGTGGTCAATATGTCAAATTTGTGTTCTCATCATTCAGCTAGTATATACTGAAGGTTTTATTTTGGCACCAGTGGATCTGTTTTTGCTTACTTCAGCTCCCATCTGAACTTACACAAGTGTACTTGATGTTGTGTTTCATGGTCAGCTATTGACCTAGTTTTAGCTGCTGGTACTGTGCTTCTCCATGTCTCTTTTCTGACAATATTGGGGATGATATCAGGAACAACATACATGAAGGAAACAATAAGACAGGAAAGATAAAAGTGGATGTTTAAATGGAATACAAATGCACAGCACCTGAGGCAAATAGAACAAGTGATGACGTAACAGAGTTGAACAGGAAATTTCAAAGGGCAGTTTAAGAAGTATTATAATGATAAGTGCAAAGACCTGGAGTTAGAAAATCAAAAAGGGCAGGATATGCTCAGTATATATCAAGCTGAAAGAATGATAGAAAAAAATAGAAGCCTCCAGTTGCAATATTGAAAGATTCTAAAGGCCAATTATCCAACAATCCAGCCAACATTAAAAGGATCGAAGAATACGCAGTTACTATGCCAAAAATAACTCGTCAACATTTTACCTTTTTCAAGAGGTAGTATGTGATCAAGAACCAGTGCTATTGAAAGTTCAACCTGAACTGAAGGTATTAGTCAAAAACAAGGTTCCAGGAATTGATGGAATATACATTTAAATGTTTCAATAAGATGACAAAGCACCGGAAGGGCTCACTCCTTTATGTCACGAGAGTTGGAAGGTTGATACCTGGCCAAATGACTAGAAGAGATATTTGTACCCATTCAAAGAAAGGTGGCCCCAGGGGATGTATAAATTTTAGAGCAATATCATTGACATCACATGTAAGTACAAATTTAATGAAGATCATGCAACAATGGTTGTAGCAACACATCAACAGGGAGCTATCAGAAATTCAGGCCGGATTCAGAAGAGAACATGGTATAAGAGATATTACTGCTGATGTCACACTGATCTTGTCTGAAAGCAGAGACTATTCAGAAAGATATTTACTTGTGATATTTTTTTTCAGTTTTCCTTTCTACTATACAAATGATCAAGCAAAACAACAGAGTCCCGAGAAGAATGGAAATTTCAGAACATTTCATAGTGCTCATGCATATGGATGAGGAGGCAGTTGTACAGCTAGAACTACGGAATACTGCCTCTTTTATTTCTTAAAGGCACCACTCACTCAATCTGGGTTAGCTGGCTTTCTTCACACATCTAGTACCCTGTTAGTATTTCCAATATCAGAAATACTATCCCCTTGTTAACCTGATTCTTCTGTACTTAGTCATATCACATGTAGCCATCTTTCCCTGCCAGTTTTACCTTTTAAATATCTACCACATTCGGAGACTTAGAAACTACTTGTCTGAGTCCTTACTACTCCCACCCTGCTCTGAGCTGCCTTCATCTCTTATCTGCTTTTCTACACTTGTGTTTGTCTTGGGCTTTTTCAATCTCTCTGGTTACTCCAGAATCCATTTTCCATCTAAGCATCAGAGTACACTTCTCAAAGTTTAATCTGCTAATGTTATCTCCCTGCTAAACACCCATCCATGTTGTTCTATTAATGATAGGCTGACCCAGCCAAGCTGCTGCAGTATGCCCTGCACCCTCACAGTTTTTTTTTAACTAAAAAATAACATTTTATTTTCTCATCTGTCATTCTCCTTCTATTTACATAGTTGATATACTGTATCTTTTGTCTGCAATGTACCTAATCCGCATCTTATCTACATTTACTTATTTACTGATCCACATCTAGAGAGCTGTTTTCTTAGGAAAGCTACTCCCATTTGCACATAATTATATACACCTCCTTTCTAGAATTACAAATTTGTATTTGTGTGAGAATTGTGATTAATATAAATCTCTGCTCTTAGTCTCTGAGGTTCATGGAGACTAACAAGTAATGGCTGAAATTGTGAGTGTATCACCAACAGACCTTTGTGCTGAGTCCCTGGTAGTCAAGAGTTGGCCAGTTGGTGTCAGCCCATAGAATGAAGTTGGAACAAGAATGCTCTAAACAACTTCTTTAGTAATGGTGTCAATGATGACATTTTGAACAAAACGCGTCTCTTTCAGGATAAAGAACTTATATAAATAATACTAAAAACACTTAATATACTAATTTTCATTTCATTTACTCAGCTGCATCAAACTAAATGCTCAATAATTAAATCAAAGATAATTGCCAATATTCTTTCCACTTCTTCCATGTTTTGTCTGTTTGTTTTTTAAAGAGAACACCTTTACATTCACCATAAAATATTCCATGAATACCTATCTGCCACTCTGACCATCTTAGCCGATTAATAATTTTCTGGCTCAGCAAAGCTCATATACCCTGAGGAACAATGATTATGCAGGTGGACATTTCCCATCTAAAAGTGGTAGTGAGGAATGCCCCTGTCTCTCAGCTTGTCAAAGGTACTGATTGCTGACTGAAGAGTAAGTACTATGGTCTTATTTCTTTTAGGAGTAGATAGACTGTCAAACTGGATACATAGACTGACCTCTTTACACAAGATGATTTTCCACCATACTAAGAATGATAATAAGGCACAGTATTTTGAATCTTAAGAGTGCCGCTTATTAGGAATATCCATATGCAAATATATATTTTAAACCCCCCCCCCCCCCATTTTTCTCAGTATTTCTCTGAATCCAGAGAATGTACCATTCAGCTAAGTAGGTTTTCTCTTTTGTCACCTGGAATCCTCAAAAAATGCATGGCAGATATTTTCTTTCTCAGGGAGACCTACTCATCTGGAAATATATTAGAATTACCTATCTAGCATAAAATTACTTTCGCAGCAAGTGGTGCATTATCTAAGACATTCATGGTGATAGCTATTAGCTAAACTTCCAGACTCAATGAAGATAAAGGGGGAGGTTCTGTCTGTACCAGATGTGTACGTCTGGAAGTAAGCCGAAAGATGTGTCCAGGAGATATCCCGTCTAGATAGCACATCAGCCATTAACTTCACCAATAAATATCCGTTGCATTATGAACCTCCTGGGAAAGAAGTGACATATTAGCCAGGGTCATGAATTGGAAAGAGTGACCTGCTGTGCCACAGACTCCAAAAGAGTGATTGCATTCATCAGAAGAACCTGCTGTGACCCTCCTGCACTCATATTTCTCTCCTGGGACAACGGCAGGGAGTCCTTCCCATCTCTAGGCTATTCAGGAATGGGTAGGATTTCTTCCTGAAGCTGGAAGGAAAGGGTCTAGAAAATGAAGTTGCCCTAGAGAAGCTTTGGATTTTAGTAAGAAAATTGCATCCCTGACAAACCTGCCTGGCATGGAGCTGATGTTGTGGTGAGTCAATTTCCAAGTCAGAGTAGAACTGCCTAATAGCATTGTCCACGCTATAATCTTTGTGAAATCAGATCTCCACGTCTTTCTACACAGAGCCACTCCAAAGATTTTGGCCTTAAACCTTTGGGTGAGCACCCAAGGGTTATTTACCGCCATAGCTGCTTCTGCCAAGGAAAGAGGTAGGTAAATGCTTGCACTAAACTTCTTACTTCTTCAAATGTCGGACCTCTTAGTGTCTACACTCATCAGTTTTCAGCAGCAAAGACAGTATACTTATCACAATCCACAGAAATGAGCCTCCCAGGCTTTCAGTTTAAAATAGAAAGGTAGTAAGAGAGGAAAAAGCAAATAAATGAAGAACATCCATTTATTTGTGTTTCATTGACTACACATGGTGTCCAACCTTTGTATAGCTATATACAGTGTGGGTCTTAACAAACTATGAAAACATTGAGACACATTGGGATTCAGAATACTTCATTATGCTCACGTGGAACCTGGATGTGGACAACGAGGCTGTTGTTTGAAAAGAACAAGGGAATACTGCCTGGTTTAAAATCAGGAACAAGGTGTGTCAGATTGTATCTTGTCCCTATCCTTATTTAATCTGTAGCTTAGTGAATGATTACAGAAACTGAATTAACTAAAGATCAATCTGTCATCAGGATTTGAGAAAGGCATATTAATGCCTGAGATATGCATATGACACAATCTTTTAAGCTGCAATTGAAGAGAGCTTGTAGCACTTACTGATGAAAACAAAGAATTGCAGCTTTCAATATACATTCCAATTCAGTGTAACGAAAGCAAACATCCACACAAGTGGACCAAAAGGTAACTTAATGATAAATGGAGAAAAGATTAAAGTTGTCAAGGATTTCATCTTTCTTTGATCAACAATCAAAATTCATGGAAGGAGTAGTCAAGACATAAAGGACATGTTATATTTGGTAGATCTACTACACAGACCTCTTTACAGGGTCGCAGAGCAGAGATGAGTCTTTGAGGATGAAGATGTTCCAGTCCCAAGTCAGGGGATTTTCAGTCACTCCATATGTATGTAAACATGGACGTTGACTAAGGAAGGCCTGAGAAGAATCAATGCATTTGAAAGGTGGTGCTAAGCATAAGAACAATCCCATAGACGGTCAAAAAGAACTGGTTGGTCTTAAAGAAGTACAGCTGTTTGACATAAAGATGTTGAAATTTTGTATTATGTCTTTTGGACATGTCAGCAGAGACCAATCCCTGGAGAAAAGGCATCCTGATTGGTAAACTAGAGGGACAGTGAACAAGAGGAAGGCCCTTGACAAGATGGATTGACACAGTGGCCACAGCAAACTTAAGAAAATTTGTGAGGATGGCATAGGACTGGGTAGTGTCTCATTCTGACTAGGAACCAAGTTGAAGGCATCTAACAACAATAACAACATGGACTGCCAAAATAACAAACAAATCTGTCTTAGCAAATGTATCGGCAAAAATGTTCCTTAGAAGCAAGGATGGTGAAACGTCATCTCACATACTTGGACATACTCTCAGGAGAGAGTTTGGGAATTTGGAAAAGGACTTCAGGCTTGGTAAAGTAGAAGGGCAATGTAGAAGAGGAATCTCCTCAAAGAGCTGGACCGACCCAGTGGCTGCAACAATGCGCTCAAGCATCACAACAATTGTGAAGATGATGCAAGACCGCAGGGTTGCTATGAGACAGAGTGGACTCACCAGCATCGAATACCAACAGTAATCGTCATCAGTTTCTATCCAAATTCTGACTTAATGACTAGGTAGCCTTAAGCATACTATTTGTTAATTTAATGTCATTTTTTATTCACCTGGAAAGTACATCTCTTAATGCCTCTACTAATGGAGTTGTAAGGATTAAATAAGATGAGTTTATGCAAAATATAGCTTATAATATGAAGCAACCAATATATGCTCTAAAATGTTAATTTATACCAGGTGCTTATCTTAACTTTTTCAAATTGACATCAGTGTTTTTAATACTTTCAATCATAGACCCTATTTTGTATTATTTCTGCAAACAAATAGTGTCTAATACATTGGCGTGGCTATGATGAGGCATCTAGCATCTCTCCTATCTACTGTGTATCAGCCACTGAGCTGTTCTAAAAGTTACAGAGAAATTAACTAAAGAGGCAAAAATAAGTCCTCTTTGGGAGAAATAAGAAACATTCCCACTATAAATTGCCTAGGCTAAGAGCAAATAAATACTATCAGTTTAGAGGTCCAGAATGGCCTGTTATCAAATGCTTTGGATTTTAAAATGATAATAATATATTTTATTTAACCTTAGGCAAGTTAATTAGCTATCCAATTACTATTGTCATGTAACAAATACGTGAAAATGTAGCAGCTTAAAACCACCACTGTATTGTGCTCACGGGTTTTGCAGGCCAGGGATTTAGAAAGTACATGATGATCATTTACATTTACTTCATGCATTTTGAGTTTTATCTAGGAAAGCTGGAAGTGTCTGGATAGTTGGAGGCTGGAGCATTTAATAGTAGATGTTGACCAAGATTTCCACTATGACTTTTGGCCAAAACCCCATCTAAGATTTGACCCTGTAACATGGGCTTCCTCACCGCATTGTGACTTTAATCTGGCCCCTCCAAAGGGAAACGTCTCAAAGAAGAGTGGAATAATGCCTTTTATGTAGTCATATGTCATAACAGATTCCATCCCCAACAAGAGAATGATTAAAGACACATTATAAGATAGCATATAAGATGAGAATGATGGTTGTAGCTATCTTAAGAAAATGCAATCTATCATCCTCAACCGTTCTGACTTTCATTTCTAATAAAATATTTATAATATTTAGATCTAGTCAATAAGATTACTACAGTAAAATTATGTCATATATATTTTAAGCTGTGTCTGATTTGTAGTATATATATTCCATAAATATCTGGTTATAGGTACCATTGGTGAATATGGATAAGATCCCTAAACTTGTGGTGATAGATCAGTTATGTAAGATGTCTAACCTTAAGTAAAACTTATCCAAGTGAACACAGAGCAAGAAAAAAGGAAGAATATTTAAAGAAAAGATTTATATGCTGTAACAAAAAATCTCAACAATTCAATAATTGAAACAGAAAACTGGTCCTAGTGTGAATGCCTAAGTCAGAAGCACACTTAGTCTTCCTCTGGTCGGTTATTAACTTGGGTTCTTTCAAAGTCTTTGTTTCCTCACTTCCATGCACAAGGTCACCTGGTCAAAACTGGCCACAATAGTTGGATTCTGAGAATTGGAAAAGTCAGTGTGAAAAAGGAAATGCCCAATATTTTCTGACCCATACCTGGAACCAAGAGACATTGCCTCTGCCAGCAGTTCACATTCAAGAACTAGGCCATTTGACTTCCTATACCTACATAAATAGCGACAAATAAAATGAATCCATGCAGCCAGGTGACCACTCTCACACACTCAGACCAAGAGGAATGAGCTGCAGACAAGAGACGACTTGGAGAATTCAAAGGATGGCAAGCAGATTAGCAAATGAAGCTGTGTGTAGACTGATCAAAGAGAAGAACACTACTCAAAGGTAGAAGGATCTAGATGAAGCTGTCAATCAAGTTAAGCAGTTTACTCTGCAGGTAATGAGACACCTGTAGAAGGTGTTAATAAAGGGAAAATCATGTAAAATATTACACTAAAAACACTGCGTGAAGATTAAGTATGAACTATAGAGTGGTGAATATTTAGAGTGCTGATAATGAATGATTCAATCAATGAAGTTCTGACAATACCTGTAACTCCAATTCTGTACTTTGACATGACAAAAACAGTAGACGAGAGAAGTATTGTTTCATTTGTCTTATATTTCAAAACTCACACTTTGTTGATCTGTATTTGTTTTGTTTGTTTTATAGCCTGTATTCTAATTTTAACATCTGGGAATACCTGGGTATACTGTTACTGTAATATTATTTATGAGCTATGTAATCATTTGCCCATGAGATGACTTGCCAGAAACGTAACTTTACTTCAGCAAATTGCATCTTTCTTGTCTGCTGCTATATCATATGAAGAAGTCAATAGATTTTAGTCAACCTGGACTTTTCCACAGAACTCATTTCCTTGTTTTTCTTTAACTCTCCTGAGCATCTGAAAACACTAACTCTAGAATTAAGTTGACAAAACAACAGTTTGACAACTGTCAGACAGCAATAATAATTTTAAACCAGGTAGCTGGAAAGAAGAAATTTAAGTTTAAAAGATTATCTTGAAGCGGAATGCTTCTGTAAGGCGTTGTTGTTAGGTGCTATCAAGATTCCAACTCATAGAAATCCTATTTCCCCAGCCCTGTGCCATCCTCACAATTGTTCTTATTTTTGAGCCCCTGGTTGCTCTAATTTTTGAGGCCCTGGTTGCAGCCACTGTGTCAACTGATCTTTTCAAAGGTCTTCCTCTTTGTCGTGGCCCCTGTACTTTAATAGGGAGGATGGCCTTCTCCAGGAACTGGTCTCAACTAATAACAAGTCCAATGTGTGGGGGACAAAGTTACGCTATCCTTGATTCTAAGTAGGATTCTGGCTTCTTCCAAGACAGGTTTATTTCTTCCCTTAGTAGCCCAAGGGACTCTCAATGTTCCTTCCTAGTTAGCATCATAATCCAAAGGCACAGTGAGGTTCCAGGCATAAATCTGTGGGCTCTACATCTAACTCTGACATCAGTAGCCAAATTAATCTGGGAAAGATATCCAATTTTACAAATCTGGTTTTTCTTTAAAATGATGACAATAATGACTTTATAGAATATAGGACTATTCTTATTATTAAATCAATGAATCCATCATTCATCATCTGTCAGTTTGTTGTACTATGGTGGCTTGTCTGTTGTTTTATGGTAAGACTATGTCATCGGTACTTTTCAAACCTGCAGGGTCATCCACTGTACACAGGTTTGGGTGGAGTGCCCAAAATAAGATGGACTGGGAAGAAAAGACTTCAAAATCTGCTTCCCCAAATTAGCCAATGAAGACAGCATTTATCACACCAAAAACTATTGCTCAACACAGTGCTGCAAGGCTAGCTTTCCAAATTGGGAGGTATTCTACATTAGTTGCAACAAACCTACCAACCATCATGTGTCAAGATTGGGCAACACGTTGATCTGTATTATAGGAAGTCATCATGAGTCAAAACCTATGTGAAAGCCACTAAGAGGCTACATAAAAATGAGTCACAGATATTGAATGGCAGGACGCACTTCCTAGTAGAAGTCTACCTCCCGGAGAACAACTTTTCCTGTCTCTTCTGACTTTTTGTTAGTGGTTAACACTACAAAGTATATTACAATATATCAGTAGCCAATAGGTTGAGAACGCGGATGTGGATGTGCATATGTAGGTGTGTGTGGATTGAGAACAATACGTCAATGTAGGAAGAGGCAGAGACTGTGGAACAATGCAGAGTCCAGTGACCAGATGGCTGAGAGGCTGATTGCTGGGGAGGGAACTGGCTAGTGGCTAAGAGGAGGCACTGCTTGGACAAAATATCAGGAATTCTAGAAATGAAAAATCTAATGAACTTTTAATTTGTGAGAGAGTGACAAAACTAAAATAAGGTGCTGAGACCGAAAATTGAAAAGCCATAATTCTGCACTTTAAGGAATACAATATGATATAAAAATCAATAACATAGGGAAGCCCATGTTAAGTGCCTTAGAATATAGTAAATGCTAAATGAGTAAGTGTATCAGAAGCCTTTTAAGAGCATTCTCCCTCTGGAACAGATTCATATTTAAATACATGCCGAATGGTATTCAAAATCTGTCCTGGATAATGTGTAAAAAACAAACAACAACCTTAGAGGACAATTGGAATGCTCTATGAAGAGACAGCAGGAAAGTACAAAGAATTTGAGGTTGATTCATAAACTTTGATGGATACAAATGCTAGCATATAAATTTTTAAAGGCATTCTTCTGTATTTAGTAAGATTATCCTCCATTGGCATTAATGACTATAAATCACACTTGATGAGAATAGTCTTCACCACATTACATATTTGACTCATATTGTCTAGGCCAACATAGTAGTGTGGATGACACAATTTTTCTTTAGGTAACTTTTGTCTGTGACAACATTCAAGTTTAATAAGCATAGATGATATGACTACAACACAGAAGGCTAAATAGATATGAGATAACATACATAAGCAAGCAGGATGTCATACCTTCTTCATATTGGGAAAATGGACCACAGAATCATGCTGAGAAACAGCTGAGAAAAGGTTAACTTGGTTCCTGCTTTAGAATAAAGCACAATTGAAATAAGACCTAATCTTTAAAACGCATATATAAAACTGCAATATGCAACAATTATGGAAAGGAAGAAAGCATTACTCCTATAGTAAGTGGTAGTGACGGGCAGTCCTTAGCAGAGCAGCGTTAAAGCTCAAAAAGATGGAAAGGAATTCAAGAGTCGGAAGTAGAGCCCTTACGTAGAGGAAACATCACATATGGAAGCCTGAAAAATGTGTATTTTCAGGGGAAACCCAGGATTCCTCTGTAACTATAGTGTCAAACATGTGTCTGGGCTTCAGGAATAGGAAACTGTTTTTAAGGGAAAAGCTGTGGAAAGAAAGTTTGCTTTAAATCAGATTTATTGAAATATAGTTAACATATCATATAACACACCTGCTTAAAATGCACACAAGTCACTGATTTTCATATAATCACAACACTGGGAAAAGGCCATAATTCTTCACTTTGGGGAATACAATGTGATACAAAAATCAATAACATGGGGAAGCCCATGTTAAGTGCCTTAGAAGAGTAAATGCTAAATGAGTAAGTGTATCAGAAGTTTACTGGGTAACCATCACCATATTTACTACTAAATAAATTTATCCTCTGAGAAAAGAAACTATTTCCTCCTTAGCAGTCACTCCATATTTCCCCCAGGCCAGACAAAGGAGTTCAAGCTATTTTGTGTCATACCTTCGATAGTAATTTACTAGGTTATCAGTGCAAAATTCTGCATGATGCTTAGTGATAGCATTACATGCTCACTCTTGTGTCTAAAGGTTATACTGATAGTGGTATGTAATCAGTACAAAAAATGCCTAAATCTCACTTAGGTCTCTAAGTCTATCCTGATTCTCAATACCCATGGGAAAAGTTTTGCATTGTTCTTCAGAATAAATTCCACAGAAATTACTTTCTTTACCAAACTTTAAAGGATCCAATAAGTATTTACTAGGCACTGCACACTGACAATTGGAATTTCTTTCCCTGTGGTTCTCTTTGATTCCCCTTAAAGCCTGACTTTGGAGCCCAGTAATGATGATCTGACAGACTGCTCAGTCATACCTGCAAGATTAATGTGTTAGGGATTATTGTTATTTTGAAAGAGAAAGCTCGGGGTCTGAAATGCTCCTCTTTCTCATAAGACACGCAATTAGAAAATGTCAGAAATATGATAGAATGACTAGTCTTTAGTCATTAAGATAAGGTTTTTCCAACCCGACACAGCTGCCTGATCTGTGCAATTGGTAGAAAGAAGAATCCTCTCCTCTGTCAAGAAATGTAGGATCTATGTATCTTGAGAGGAGTTGGAATATATGGTGGTTATGTTTACCAAAAAGGAGTCCTGAAGGCACAATGGTGAAGCACTCAGTTATTAACCAAAATGCTAGTAGTTCCAACTCATCAGTGACCCTAGAGAAATGACCAATCTATTTGGTCCCATGAAGATCATATCCTAGGAACCACTGTAGGAACTATTTGACGGTGCCACGTAGGAGCACCATGAGAGAGAATAGATTCAGTGGCACTGGAGTAGTTACATAATCTGTTGTCAATGTGAGTATTAAGAGTGAAGGGGTGGAGTTCAGCCTGTCAGGCAGGTCACAGCTTGATGATCTCATTTGGAGGTGCAGGTCGATAAATAGCTCACTGGAGGGTGACACATGCTTATACCCTGTGAGACATTCCCACTGACAAGACACACGGAGCTACATTAGAGCCCAGGAGCTGGAGGAGCCAGGTGGAGCCTGTGCCAGTGCTGATCTTCCTGAGTCTGAAGAGGACTTTATAGATTGATATTGGACATATGGGCTAATATCAGAATTATGGACTTGATATGGACCAGGCTGTAATGTTTTCTCATAATTCAATTGGTTTTGTATATAAAGCTCTTTCTTATTCACATGAGCATCTATTAATTAGTTTCTCGAGTCTACTCACACTAACACAGGCACAAAACATTCCCCTTCAGATTTGTTTTAAGTTATTTTAGAAAGTCAAATATAGATTTAGAAAATGGATTTTATTTTAAGAAAACAAACAACTTCAGGTTATATAATTTTCTTAGAATGTACTTCATAAGAAAATGTGTAAGTAATATAGGTCAAAATGTGACCATTAAAACTGAACATGATGATTATGGGTGATGGTTGATTCATAGCTCTCAACTGTTTAGATACATATTTAGATACTTGTACATCTGAAGATTACTGAGTTGATGAATATGTTATTAATGGTTATACAACAATAAAAATATGTTAAACCATATAATAATACTAACTGGTATTATAGACCATTTATAGCCCTTCTACCCATTTCTATATAACTTCCACCAAATGATTAGGTGGTACCATGCCAACAGGGTATGTGAAAGACTAATAGAAAGAATTGTTTTGTTGTGTCATTCTGAGTATAAGAGAGCCATCTCTGTAGCAGAGAGGGTGGACCTCATAGTGTGTGATCCCTCTCTAAAGTGGGAGAGGCAGCAGAGCAACAGCAGCACCAGAGAATAGAAGGCGGAGCATTAGGTTTCTTGGCTTATCGAATAAGACAATGGCCAACATCCCACATAGCCCAGTGGCTGAGGACCAGAGAGAGGCTCAGTTGACTGAGAAGTGACACTGCTTTAGATAAAATACTATGTGTTTAATGTTTCTGATCCTTACTTATTATAACCTGTTAACTTCCCCCAGTAAACCCCATTCTTGTATTATCCAGGAGTTCTGTGTGGGGATTGAAACAGCTCATGGAATCCAACAGTAAAGTAGAGAGCGTGCCCTCGGAGGGACAGTTGGTATTAGAATAGGATCAAAGAAGAATGTAGGGTGGAGACATGTTGGACTTCTGCCTTGGGGCCAGTATCCTCCAGCTGGTATGGAACTGGATTCTGCTCCATACCTAAACCAGAGAAGGTCAGATGTGGGCCTCAGGACATTATTGTCTCATGACCCAAAATCAAACTGACTAGTCTCAATAATAATTTACTTAAACTTATACTATATTATTTGTGTAACCATCAACTAATAAACTTTTGTAGGTGATGAAAGCTATTGACATGCACCCTCAGAGAGCTAATCTTATAACAGCTGTACAAGATAAGACTGAGGCTAACATACTGAGACTGCTCTGTGTTACAGGTCTTTGAACTCTACGTAATAATGACATTGAAAGAGCGAGAACACAGGGTGTGCATTGTCTCGTCTTGCTGGAGAATAGTGTCTTCCTTGATCTAGGTTTAGACAAAGTTCTCTATTCCCAAAGCAAGTCCTTGGCATGGGCCCTAACATGACATATGCTCAGAATCTCAGAGGAGTATTTTATGTATTGTTAATGAGCTGTGCAGGTATAATTTAAAGGACATGAAGGCAAATTATCCTTCCATATGCAAGCCCTCCACTTTTCTACCATCCTGCCAACTACACTAATCATTTTCTTGGTCTGTGGTTCAAGCTTCACTGGAGCAGAATTCTCTAGACTAATTATTTCTCTCACCTGATAGTTTTCTTTAGAAGTCTGGAGCACCCTAGGATAATCCTTCTTCCCCTTGATCATTCATAGTAGAGGCAATTGTTGGGTAAACAATTCCTTTCTCCAGGAAATGCGGTAACCTCTGTATTTCTTCTGTGTTTTTTCACTACCTGAAACTATTCTTTCAGTACCACCCCCTTAGCTGTAGAAGCTTTTATAGTAATACGCCCTCCCCCAATATTGCCATTGAATTGATTCTTACTCATAGCATCCCTATAGGATAGAGTATGGTGGTGTGCCTTATGGGATTTTTAAAGCTATAAACATTTATGGAAGCAGACTGACACTTCTTTCTCCCATAAAATCGCTATCACTTTCAAACAGCCAACTTTCCCATTAGCAGCCCAGTGCTTGGTCACTGAGCCACCTGGGTCCTTTGGCAATCATGTTGTTAGGCGCTATGAAGTTGGTTCTAGCTTATAGTGACCCAGTGTACAACAGAATAAACTACTGTCTGGCCCTGTGCTATCATCACGATGGTTCTTACGTTGGAGCCCATCATGACCACCATTCCAGCCCATCTTGTCAGGAGTCTTCCTCTTTGGGGCTATCCCTTTACTTTACCATAGTGCCCTTCCCAGGAACTGGTCTCTCCTAATAGTATGTCCAAAGTCCATGAGATGAAGTCATGCCATCCTTGCTTGTAAGGAGAATTATGGCTGTAATTCTTCCAAGACAGACTTGTTTGTTCTTTTGGTAGTCTACAGGACCTTCAATTTTCTTCCCCAGCACCATAATTCAAATGCATTGATTCTTCTTCGATCTGCCTTATTCCACGTCCAACTTTCATATGTATAGGAGGTTGCTGAAAATACCACAGGTTGGATCATGTGCAATTTAGCCTTCAGAGTAACATCCTTGTTTTTCAGTTGTTTACAGAAATCTTTTGAAGCAGATTTACCCATACAATGAATCTGTTTATCCTTTGCTTGCTGTTTCCATGAGCATTGACAGTGTATCCATGTGAGAAGAAATCCTTGATAATGTCATTCATTTCTCAGTTTATCATGATATCTGTTGTTCGAGTTGTAAAGGTGTTTGTTTTCTTTACAGTAAGTTGTCATCCATATGGAAGACTGCAACCCTTGATCTTTATCAGCAAGCATTTGTCTCAAGTCATCCTCACTTTCAGCAAGTTGTGTCATCTGCATATCTCAGGTTGTTAATAACCCTTCCTCCAATCCTGAAGTCATGCTTGTTTTCCTTCATGTAGTTCAGGTTCTCTGATTACTTGCTCAGCACACAAATTGAGCAAGTGTGGTGAGAATATGCAACCCGGACACACAATTCCGTGATTTTAACCAATGCAGTATTTCCTGTTCAGCTTGCACAACTGCCTCTTGATCCGTGTGCAGGTTCCGTATGAGCACAAGGAAGTATTCTGGAATTCTCATTCTGTTTAAGGCTCTCCAAAGTTTGTTCTGATCCATGTGGTCAGCTGCCTTTGTGTAGTCAGTAAAACACAAGTAAACATCCTTTTGGCAGGCTCTGCTTTCATCTAAGTTCTATCTGATATCAGCAATGGTGGCCCTTGTTCCATGGCCTTTCCTGAATCCAACTTAAAATTTTGGCAGCTCACTGCCAATGTACCGCTGTTTCTATTCTTGAATGATCTGTATAGACCCTGATATTTCATTATATACCTTCCAAAATCTTGCCAAGCATGTTTCAGAAAACACAAAAAGCAATCTAAAGAGAAAGGCAGAAAAAGCAAATACATGGGATGTATGGTATTTGCAGGGCCAAAACTACTTACCATATTGATTTCTGCAATAGCCATCCATGCTGAGCAACGCACCTCATACTTCAGACCAGGAGAAGGAGAGTGGCAGGTAGACCCCTAACACCAGCGAGGGTACAAATGGAAAGCATCTCTTTGACAGACCTGGAGATTTGTAGCATCTCAAGGGCCTCACAGTATTTGAGGGACACTGGAGTCCAAAGCCCCAAACCCTATCCACACAGTTCTTTCTAAAATCAATCTTCTTGAACTCTGGAGGTTGATCCACATCAGTCAAGTCTGTTCTATGAGACAGATCTAGCCACGGATTCCAGGTCAAAACCAATGAAGGCAGGAAGCCGGGTGTTATGGGTGTCTACAGTGTTATCGAGAAAAGGTCATGCACTAAGTGAGAGAGTGTCGCATTCTTAGACCCTGTGGCAAAGGATGAAGCTAGAAGAATCAAAAACCTCTAACATACTTTCATTGAGGAGTTTTCAACTCACTGGGACACCGTAGGACATCGTAGGAAAGGCCAGAGCTGCTGTTGGGTTGAGGAGACTCCTCTTTCTCTCACAGAGAGGCTGGAGGATTCCTACCACACACTTGGGAGCTAGCAGCTCCGTGTACAGCGTCCTATGCCACTGGGGCTCCAGATAAGGCCCTTTCAATTATATAATGGAGGATTGAATTTGCTCTTGCTACAATCTGGAGAGATACTGAACTTTCCTCGCAACTCCAACAAGCAAACGCCCATGAAAGTTTGTGTTATCATTGCCTTCCGCTTCTAGTAAAATGAAATGGCAAATTCTTTTACCTCGAACATTCCAAGTGCCAGACCCTCAACGAAGCCGTGGGAACCAGAGATTTAATAGGGAGACTGGGATATGAAGTTTCAATCAAGCATGATGCAGTGATTCAAGGTGTAAAATAATGAGTGTGAGAGATCAAACCTCTGATGTTTCAATAACTGAAAAACAGATTTACTAAGAACAGGTGAGCCATTCAGAGGTAGAATTACTGTCTTCTATATGGAAGACCCAGGTGGGATTCTCGGCACATGTGACTCATGCATAAGCATCCCTCATGTGTCAGTAGAGGCTTACATGTTTCTATGATGATAAACATGTTTCAGTTAGATGAATGTGTAGTACAAAGAAAGGTCTATCGATTTACTTCCAAATATCAGTCAAATAAAACCCAAGTACAAGGGGTTACAGTGGTAGTAATGTAATATGGTGTCAGTTTGAGACTTGAGAGTGAAAGGGATGAAGTTTAGCCTGTCGATCAGGTCACAGCTTGATGACCTCTTTTGAAGGTGCTCACTGGAGGGGGATACGCATTCACTCCCTGAGAGACATTGCAGCTGACTAAACACATGGAACTACACTAGTGACCTGAGCTGGAGGAGCCGCGTAGAGACCCCTGCCAGCGCTGAGATGCTTCCAGCATCACTGGATCCACAAGACTTCCCACCCACTGGCCTGTGATCTTCCTCCATTCAGCATCATTGCATGTGTTCGTGAGTCTGAAGAGGATTTCATAGATTGGGACCAGACATATGGGTTAACATCAGACTTATGGACATGATCTGGACTAGACTGGGATGTTTTCTCAATATTCAACTGCTCTTGTATATAAAGCTCTTTCTTATACCCATATGAGTCTCCCTGGATTTGTTTCTCTAGTCTACCCAGACTAACACAGTTCCCATGAGACAATGGTAGAAGTTGGGCTCAACAATATGTTTATTTTTGCTTGCACTCATTCACAGTTACTCTTTTATCTTTTTTCCCCTTTTCTTTCCTGATAAAAATCCCTTAAAGAGTCTCTTAAATAGACATCCTTCCTTATAGGCACACATTTCCTTCTTTCCATTAATTCCTTTTAGGACTGCCTGAAAGGTTGGCTTTATTTTCTTCTCTTTACCTCTTGGGCCACAACCTGTCAGGTCCCTCTTGCTCCACAACTCCACACCTTTAGCAAGCCTCTGCACACTGTACCCCCACTGCTGTGGAATCCACCTTAGGAACCCAATAGGCAGAGTGGACCAGCCCCTGTGGGTTTCTGACACTGTAACTCTTTAAGAGAGTAGGGAATCTCATCTTTCTCCCTCAGAGCAGCTGGGGGTTGCAAACTGCTGACCTTGTAGTTAGCAGCTCAACTCATTACCACTAAGCCAACAGGGCTCCTTAGCAAATCCTTTGACTTTCCAAATTCCCATGTGTGAGTCCTCAGGGGAAACTGTCTATGTGAGCATTTGCTATAAAGGGAGAAACTTTTATTTGAAGAGCCAACTCTGCTTCCCCTGCATGCCTCACTTGGTTCATTACCCACTAGGAGGGGAAAGGTTCTTCTTTACATGTCTCACACTAGGTGATTATGAAAAGAATTAAGTGATGTGAATTTCTTAATCAATTTCATGCTGAGAGGATCAGCAAGTTATAACAGAAGGAGGATTTTAAGGAAATTAATACCCTATCTATTTTGAACCTTTCTCTGTATCCACCAGGGAGAACTTTATAGTCAGCATTGTCAGTGAAAATAAACAATAAATCAAGGAATAAATTAAAATCTTAGTCATCATTTAGGAGACACCGTTTCAAATACTGGTTAGGGAGTGCGGATAGCATCTAGAACCCTTTGGAAGACTGCGTTTTCATCAGGATTAAATAAATAACTCTCATTTATAATGCCTTGTTCTGTTCCAGTATTGTATATTTACAATGCGTTGTGGTGCTGTACTGGCTTACACTTTGGCCTTTAACTGCAAGACCCATAGAATCTATCAGCTCTTCACCAGGAGGAAGAGGAGGCTTTCTAGTCCCCATAAAGATTTACACTCTCAAAACCCAACTAAGGGGCAGTTCTTCTGTGTCTTATAGGGTCTCTGTGAGTGAGAATCAATTGGATGACAGTGATGTTAGCTTAGTGAATCACTCTACTTTCAGTGTTGTTCTTCCCCTGGTATAACCATACCAGAACACTCACTGCTATTGAGTCCATTCTGACCCATAACTATGCAATAGAGCAGGACAGAACTGCCCCTGCACATTTCTGATACTAGACAGTTCTAGTGGCATCTCATCTTTTTCCAGGGGAGAGGCTGGCATGTTTGAATGGCAGACCTTACAATCAGTAGCCTAGCACATAATTGGTCAAAGTAAAAATCAAGGGGACACAGAGAAAATTTTCCAAGGTCACATAGATGATCTGTTTCTGACGATGTACCAACCAGCTATACTGATACTCACAAATAAATGAATAATAAAAATGTCTAGCAAACACATACCACAATCTGTTGCCATTAAGTCAATTTTGTCAATGGTGTAAAATGGCCTCAGAGAGTTTGGAAGGCTGCAGATTGCCTGGTCTTTTCTAGCTAATCTGTTGATGGGTTTTAACTTCTGCTGAGAACTTAACCACTGAGTCATTAGGGCTCTTCCCCAATGGATTCTTCTCTCCCCCCTCCCCCCCATCTACCCAATCCAAATATCAAACTCACTGCCATGAAGTCAATGCTGACTTAGAGTGAGCCTATCGGACAGGGTAAAATGGTCCCTGTGAGTTTCCAAGACTGAACTCTTTACGGGAAGAGAAAGTCCCTTTTTGCTCCTGCCTAGGAGCTGATGGTTTCAAACTGTGGACCATACAGTTAGTAACCCAATGTGTAGCCAATATGCCACCAGGGCTCCTTCACCAATGCACAATCCTCCTGAATGATAAGACTTTACTCAACCCCTGCAGTTCTTCTATTGTTGAGTCCCTATTAACCCATCATGACTGTATAGGACCGAGTAGATCTATTTCATGTGGTTTCCAGAGTTGTAAACTTTACCAAAACCGACACCCACATTGTTCTCCTATGGAGCAGCTACTGAGTGTAAATCACCAATGTTCTGGTTCACAGTCAAGTGTTTATCCACTGAATCTCCAAGGCACCTCACTCATGGAATCATCCCACTAATTATTCTTTGGAACAAATGCGGGTTAATGCACTCTGTGGCTAGCCAGACCATTGGAGTTTCAAGTCTCCCCACAGCCCCGCTGGAAGAAAGAGCAGGCAAGCTTCTCATGACAAATCAGATGCTGAAACCCCTGGGGAGAACAGGTCTACTCTATATACATAGGTAAGAATCAACCTGACAACAGTTGGGAGACCTATATATCCATTTAAAAAAAATAAATGTAATCATACAAAAACGACAAAGGCAGTGGATTTGCACTTTTCATCGCACTAATATGTTTGGCAGGGGGAGGGTGCGATTTATATAGCTACTGTACCATTGCTGCAAAAAAAAAAAAGAAAACATTACCATTTAATGAAACAACAATGCACAGGAATCACAATAAAAAAGAAAAAATTCAAAACTAACAATATTATTTAAATGAAGTAAAATATATCGTGTGTGAGCTATTATGTATTCTCACATACTAAACAAAAATATTACATCTTCTAGCTTCTCTCTTTTGTTCTTTTAAATTTTAAATAGAAATAAAAATTTCATGACTCACGTAATAAGGCAGAAGAGGAGCAATTCAAGTTCTACATCTTTACAATCACTGAGCTATTGTTGTTGACGCTGCATACTTTGTTGGCGTCGCCAGCTGCTGAAGAAGAGAGCCAGGATAACTCTGAACCTTCACGGGGTAGCTCCAGGAACAGATGTGCCTGGAGTCCACTGTGTGAGTTGGAGCCTGTACTTGTACATACCACAAACTTGGTGCATTAAAACAACAGAGATTTCTTGTCTCACAGTTCCTGAGGGTGAAAGCCTAAACTTAAGAGCTATGGCCATGCCCTCTCAAGAAAAGGATTTAAGGGAGGACCCAGATTTCTCTTCTGAAGTGTCCCATGGCCTGTGATGCCCAGTTCTGAATCCATTTTCACATACCCTCCTCTGTCTCCGTCTCGCCTCTCTTCATCAGATGTAAGGCCCACTGGCATAATCCAGTAAGGAGACCTGCTGGCATAGTGATTACAGGTTGGACTAACTGCAAGGTCAGGAGTTTGAAACCACCTGTGATTTGAAGGACAAAGATGAGGCTTTCTAGTCCCATACAAAGTTTCCGTTTCCAAAGCCCACAGTGGCAGTTCTACCCTGTTCTGTAGCATCACTATGAGTCAGAATCAACTCAATGGCAGTGAGTGTGGCTTTAGAGCTTGCATAATCAAGTAGAGAGCCCTAAGGATACCATGGGCTACACATTGAACTGCTAACCCCAAGGTCATCAGTTTGAAGCCACCAGCAGCTCCAGGGGAGAAAGATGAGCTGTCAGCTCCCATAGAGATCACACGTGTCAGAAACAGACAGGGGCAGTTGTACTCTGTGCTATGGGTCGCTTTTCATCAGAATTGGCTTGACAGCCCTGAGTTTTGTTTTTGGATACGCTCTAATAAGGATCTTTGTTGGCACAGTATGTTAAGTGTTGAACTGAAACCAGAAGTTTGGTAATTCAAAACCACCAGCTGCTCCAGGCAAGAAAGATGAAGCTGTCTGCTCTCATAAAGATTCTTTTTTTCTCCCATAAAAAATGTATCATCTCAAGAACTCTATAGAGGTTGTTCTGCTCGACCCTCTTTTCTCTAAGAATTGGAATCAACTCTATGGTTGGTTCAAGCTTTGGTGTGGGCATAATCCACAAGGGCCCTAGTGCCACTGTAGTCAGGTGCTTGGCTGGTAACCAAACCACCCATGATCAAATCCAGCAGATGCTCTGAGCATGAAATGTGCTGCAGTGACAGTTGCAGCCTTGAACTTCTGTGAGACCATTCGACTGCCTATCAGGCTGGCAAGGGCTAGGAATGCACCCAATGGCAACAGGCTTTGGGTTTAGGATGAAACAATTCCGGACTTTTTCTCAAGAATTTTTTTAACTAATCATTTTAATGGTGTGCTCTTACAGATCTTGTAGCAATCCAATATTTCAATCATTCAATAGTATTAAGCACACTTGTACCTATGTTGCCATCAACAATTCCAAAACAATTTCTTTGTACTTGAGCCCTTGTTATCAGTTCCTCTCCACCCACCCCTCACCCCTGAATCCTTGACCAATTATATATTATTATTTTTATTTTGTGTCTTATATTGTCTGTTGTCTCCCTTCACCAACCTTTCTGTTATTCTTCCCCCTGGGGGGGGGGGCTACATAACTAACCTTGTAACGGGTTCCCCTTCTCCCCCCACCAACCCCCCAAACGCCCTACCCTCATGATATCACTACTCCCACTACTGTTCTTGAGGGTTTTATCCATCTTAAATTCTATGTATTGAAAGCCCTTATCTGTACCAATGTGTGTACTTCTGGTCTAGCCGGACTTTTAAGGGAGAACTGAGTCATGGTAGTTGGCAGGGAGGAAGCAATCAGGGACCAGAGGAATGATGTGTGTTTCATCGCTGCTATACAGCACCCTGGTTGAATCATCCCTTCCTTGTAACCTCTATGTTAGGGGATGTCCAGTCATCTACAGATGGGCTGGTTTTAGGTCTCCACTACAACTCCTCTCTTGCACATTGATATAATTGTTTTGGAAATTTTGATACCTGATACCTGTCCCCATGGACACCTCATGATCACACAGGTTGATGTGCTTCTTCCATGTGGGCTTATTTGCTTACCTGCTACATGGCAGCTTGTTTAACTTCAAGCCTTTGAGGTCTCAGATACTACATCTTTTAATAGTTGGGCACCATCCACTTTCTTCACCACACTTGCTCATGC
Organism: Tenrec ecaudatus; assembly: GCF_050624435.1. Taxonomy (NCBI): domain Eukaryota; kingdom Metazoa; phylum Chordata; class Mammalia; order Afrosoricida; family Tenrecidae; genus Tenrec; species Tenrec ecaudatus. The sequence continues at coordinate 28,974,801 of NC_134533.1, read as the reverse complement.
ACCCATTTTGTCTTCAACAATTGTGCCAGGAAGGTGAGTATCAAAGAGTGCCCAGTTATCATAACAGTGTTCTTGTGTTAAGGAAGGCCTTGAGTAGAGGCCCAAAGTCCATCAGCTATTTTCACACTTAACATATAAATATGGGTACATTGACTTCTATCCCTTTCATTATAAATTAATATACTTACATATATACATGCTTATAATTGTACCTCTATAAATAGCTTTTGCCTCCTATTTCCATCCTCTATTTCCTTTCTTTCACTTTCCTCCTACCCTGCTATCATGCTCACTCTCCATTCGGCGCTCAGTATCTCCTCTCTGCCGGAGTCCAGCTCTGTCAGAGATTACCTGAAACAGGGTCTGAAGGTAGGGAGAGGGACTTTAAATAAAGAAGAAACAAATGACAGAACAGAAGGGTTCAGGAGGACCGAAGAGCTCAACAATCCTGGAGCTGCTGGCAATTTTATTTTTTCAAAAGGCTTCCTTATATACTAAACACAGTAACCACAGCCTTGGCTTCATCATCTGTTCCGGGCAGTTTGCCAGTCTGTTTATCTAGTACAGGATGAGAACACACAATCAAGACCCTCTGTTCATCCAAGGATACTGTGAGAGCAGTCAACTGGACAGGTAGTCCTCTGATGTTCACAGAAAGGCCAAATATCCCAAACTGACTCAGGGGAAGATAGGGAAAGGGAAAAGAGTCCCCACTCCAATCCCTTAAAGCCCGGGAGTAGTTAGGGAAAATTCCCTACCCAGTCTCAACCAAAGCCAAGGAAGTAAATGGAGAACTCCTTAGACCGAATCCCCCACCTCTCAAATGCATTGCGCTGGTCAAACCCCACCAGGCATTGTACCCCCTCCTCACTGTTAATTTTACATCTCTTGTTCCCTTATCACTGAGTCTTTTGGCTCCCTACTCCCCCTCCCGATCCCCTCCTCTCCTATGTTCACCCAGAACTGCTGGTCTATTGTTTTCTCCTCAGGATTGTTTGTCCTGCCTATCTTATCTCCAGACTTTGAACATCATTACAGTCACAAAGATTATTTTCCAAAAAGGGCACATTCACTAGTTCTAAGGGTTAGGATGTGGTCATATTTGGGGGCAGCCCCTATGGGGTGGATTGGTCTGGTGGTGTAAGGGTTATCCATTGGTCTGTGACCCACCTGTTTGACAATTCAAAAGCCCAACAGCTCTGAGGGAGAAAGACTGGGCTTTGTACTCCTCTAAACAATTACAGGCTCAGAAACCCACAGGGGTCTCTAGGTGTCAGCACTGACTTGATGGCAGTGAGTTTCGTTTGGACTATAGGGGTCTACTGAGAAAATGAGAGTCTTTTGAATAATTTCCATATCTAACATAGCACTTATTAAACCCTAAGAGTAGAAATGTGCTAATTAAGTGGTTACATATACAAAGTAACTTCAAAAGGTTCAAGGAAAAATGGAATTAAAAGATAATAGAATTTCACAAGAACTTTTTGGGCTCTCATAATATTAAGATTTATAAGTAACTGTAGAGAGTGCACTTATATATAAAAACACGCTAAGAAAACGTTGTTGTTTTATTATCTTGGAGAAACACTGTGTTACTGACATTTTTTAGGACAATCTGCACATAGTGATAATAAAAAAATCATACTTTCGGGTATTTTTATTGCTGTTTTAAAATTATCATCTGATAGCATCCTTCTATTTTGCCAGGACCCAGGGCAGACTCTTCTTCCCTCCTTCTCTACCCCACTCACTACGCGCTCTGATTCCCTAGCTACACCTGCAGGGTACACGCTTTTCCAAATCCTATACATGCATCACACGTTTGACCAGCCATCTCCTGGGACGGAGCACCAGAGTGGGCACAGGGCCACTTCCTCTAAATTCATCCATGTGTTCTCAGATTCCTTTTCTCGGCATCCTTCAGCAGCCTTTCCAGTCTGAAGGATGGAGATTAATGAGTGAGTAGGGCAAGTAAGACTTCACCTTCTCAGACTGTTTTCTCCCCACGCCTTTGCTGTATGCCAACTGTGAGATTCCCTGAGGAGCTTAAGCTTCTGAAACCCCTAGGCCTAAAGTGACTCTTCCCAGCTTCATGTTTCATGTCCTTTCCCAAAGGCATGCAATATTTGGGGAACATTGCTATAGAAAATGAGAATCTTTATCTACGACTCGTTTGGATGAGTTGCAATGTATCCCCACAAGAAGAAGCAAAACCATTCCCTTAAGATTTAGTATTTCCCAAATGTGTCACTAGATTCAGACTTGGAAATGCTTTTCTTTAGGCTTCCAGTTTCAGAAGATATTTAGTGCACTTCGCCTGAGAAATGTAGATGAAGGTGTGTTTGCTACTGTTACAGCTACCACTGAACCAGCCTGGTTCATGGAGGACTAAGGAAGGAAGATCACATAAACGATGGAAGCACTTCCTGGCCCAATGCCTTCTTCATGATTGGTTGCAGGCCTGACTCTTGTGAGATGTAATGTATTCATCGGTTGATTTTCAAAAATAGATCATCAGACCATTCTTTCATGTCTCTCTTAGGCTAGAAGCTCTGCTAAAATCTGCTCAGTGTAATACTAATATGACAATTTCCACCGCCATACAAATGGTAACTATTCATGAAATGTTTGGCTAGAAATTGCAGTCCAGGCCACAGATTCAATTTGTAGAACCCTTGTTATTGTCATGGACAGAGTGAGGGTAGGCTTGATGGACTGTGCGTCAACGTTGCTTCTTTGCCAGGAAAACTTCTTACCCAGTTCTGTCCTCTCACTGGACATAACTAACTGAACACAGGGCAGTTTCTCAAAAAGGTGAATCAAGAATACCGTGTTTCTTCTTCTGGTTATGAAACATCATCTTAATGAATGCTTATATTTTTTGACATGATTTCTTGTGTTGTTGTAAAAGTGGAGATAACATATTTGCCAAGTCAACATTTCCACATCAACAAGCCAACATCGGCAATTCACTGAGCTCAATTTCAAATCAATCATGTTGGGATATTGAGGTAGTTCGTTTATTGTGTTAACCTGACCAATAAACACATGTGGGGTTTATGGGGGGGGGCAAGGGATAAATGGTCAGTGAGCCTCGCCTTTTTAGTTCTTGGGTCTCTTGCTTTCTGATGGTTGGATCAGGGTGCAGCTGCCTTAGCCAGTTCCCTGCTTCAGCTGGAAAGGCTCACTTCCTGCAAGAGATCCCCAAGGAGAAGCCACATGGTCCTACCCCGATGCAGCCCTGGTGCTGAAGCAGCCCTGTGGAGACCCCTTTCAGTGCTGAGATGCTTACACATTCACTTACTTGGCTTTCCTCCTGTAGTCAGAATCATTGCGTCTGTTTTGTGAGATGGAGGAGGACTTTGTGGATTGTTGTTGGACATATGGGTTAATGTTGGACTTGTAGGCTTGGGCAGCACTGGGTTGGGATGTTTACTTGATGTGCACTTAACCTTTATATAAAACTCTCTCTTATACATGACTTTCTGTGGATTTGTTTCTCTAATGTGCCCAGACTAGCACAACAGTCATCTCTGGTATCCTTTGGCAGAATCATCAGTCCTCATGAACAAAAACTCAGTGTTTTCTAAACAATCATTTCCCCCACCCACTCAACCTGCCACCACTGCTGCTAACCATGATTAAATTCCTATCATCAGAGAGTTCCCTATTTTAGGAGTTTTGTATCCAAAGCAGAGCAAAGGGCATGATTTCATCCTTAGTTCTTGCAGAACAAGTCATTACACCCATTGTTTACCAAGCAGAAGGCACTCCTTACAGCCCAGCAGTGTCTTAGATGCTTCTCAAATTGCATCTCTCATGCTAGCATAGTGTGTGTCCTGTGTTACTCCAATAGAAATAATATAAAGGATATATTACTTTATATTTTTTTGAAAAAACAAGCTTTGTTCTTTTCTTTAAAAATGTTGGTAGAATTCATAAGAAACATCTGTGGATTTCTGAAAAGTGAGCTGTTAAACGTCCTTATTTATTCATGTTTCATTATTCATTCACCTCAAATAGAACTAGATGAGTCCTAAATGAGAATTCAGTTTCTACCCCCCAAGTTCCAATTTGCCTTCCACTATTTTATCTCTTATATTTTCCACACAGCTGCCATTGCCTTCCTTTGACATTGAAGTTTATTATCAAGTTTCTCGATCGTCTTGCCCATGGTATTTACAAAATGCATTTGTGACCATTTGCATTCGTGGTTTCTTTTATGTTTTATCTTATATGAGATCTAAATGGTGCTACATATAAAGATGAGAAAATGAGTTTGCTATGTGGTGATATTCTATGTTAAACGCACACACACACAAAACCATACATACACAAGGGTACATCAAAAAGCATCTCTAAAAATCATAAAAATCTAAATTAAAAAATATGAAAATGTCATGCTATTGTTTCTCATCATGTCCTCCATTTCAGCATAGTAATTTCTGAAGGCAGAGTTTCCATCTCCCTAATCCTTCTTGGAGAATAAAACTTCTGCATACCAACCCTGCATTTAGTTTAGGAAAATCTATTAAGATGAACCCATCAGAATCTCAAAAGACGATTGCCACAATTTTATTGCTGACCTCTGTACCTTGAATTTAACTGGCCCAGTAGATTCCATCCTAAGCCACTGTTTGATTGGACTTCATTTTGAAGGTATCCAAAGAAGTCTAAGAAAATTGTATTACTGAGGGAATTTGTTTGCAGCTATCCACTAATTTCAGGGACATGTTTGAACATGTTGAACTTGGAAAAAACACATGCACATATAAACTAGAACCCCACTAGAAATATTTAGAACTTTCCCTATGAGTTTCTGAGGCTGTAATTTCATGGGTATAGAAAGTCTCACATTTCTCCCCAGGATCTGCTGGTGGTTTCAAACTGCTAACTCTGTGATTAGCAGCCCAATTCTTAAGCACTATGCCACCAGGGTTCTCATACATAAATCGATATACATGCATATTCACACACATCCTAGGGAGCTCAGAAGAGTTCATGGAATAAGGAAATTAAAAGATAATGGAATATTTTCACAAACTTCTTTAAGTCCCTGCCCTCATCCCCATGTGTATGTGTGTTTTTTTGTTTTTTGTTTTTGGTTGGAAAATGAGGGGATTGCAACTGTCAGGATAGAGAAAAGTGACAAGTATAAGTATGTGGGGCTATTAATACTTCTTCACAAGTCAGGGGGAAGAAGAAAAAAACATCTGACAATTAAGGCAGTGGGTTTAGTGAATTTACAAGAAAAGAGAAAACGGGGGGAAGTGAAGAGGATGATGCTTTTATGTTTTATTGAAAAATGTGTGTCAGCTTTATCTCTTACTCTTCACAGTGATCCTGGGAGGTGGACACCAATATCACCCTAATTTTTCCAAGATGGGGCTCCCTGGCATGGTCAGCTCGCCCAATCCTATGACATCCTGAGGAATGTTACCTCGTGTGTACATTTCAAACAGTACATTTCTCCGTGTGTGTGTGTGTGTATGTGTGTGTGTGTGTGTGTGTGTGTGTGCAGGGACCATAACTTTTGTTGGTCTGCTTGTTTGCACAAAATATTTCCCGTTCCCAGTAAAGTGCTGAAAGCCATTGCTGTCTGTGGTTAGGCGCTCGAGAGTCCCAGGAATCCAGTGTGATCAAGTAGGTCTGCCCACAGTGGTCCCAGGCTATACTCTTTACTGGAACGACGGCCAGGTCTTCCTCTGCAGAGCCACTGGGTAGGTTTCAATTGCCAACCTTTCAATGAAGCAATTTTCTATCAGGGTTGAGCTGATTCCAGCTCAGAGGGACACTCTAGGGCAGAGCAGAAAGGCCCTGCAGGGTTTCTCCTTATGGAAGCAGACTGCTACCTCTTCCTCGTGCAGAGTGCCTGATGAGTTGGAAACCCCTGGAAATTGGGTCAGCAAGAGAGCACTTAACTACTGTGGCAGCTTGGGTCTTTTACGTGATGCAGTGCAAGTACTTAACAAATATTTGTTGAACGAATGAACTGGCTTGATGTGTCAGTGTCAGAAAATGACCGTGCTGCCATGAAGACCTGTCTCTGGTGGGGAAAATGATCATCATAATTGCTTTATGGTGTTCTTGTCCATTTAATCCTAACAATTGCTTCAACTCTGCAGGATGGGTTTCTAGATGGTGCTATCAAAGCACTGCATATATATATATATATATATATATATATATATATATATGGTTTGAACTCTGGGCTATTTGACAGGCCTCTAATGATGACATTTCCGCTGATCCCAGGAATCGTGTAATTAATCATGTAGCTTGTTCCATAACTTACCTGCTCTACCTGCAGGTGTCATTATACCTAATTTACTTGCCTCATTTGGGTCACAATATTGAAACCCTGGGAGCCTTAAAGAAAAAGACCTATTTCAGCAATTATGCTTCTGCAGATTGTTCCTCTGGTATCTACAAATAGAATAATTGGGGTAACAGATGCCTTTTAAATTTGTGATATATATATATTCATAATCAGATTACTACCATCATTAAGAGGACACTAATATTATCTGAGGTCCAGTAGCACAGGAGCTCCCTATGGTCTATCCAGTTGATCAATTTATATTAAAGTTCCCCAAATCAATTTTTGTTTTTGTGCACACACATACTCCTTCCAGGAAAAACCTGTGATGGTGCTGTAAATATTTCTGAAATTAATAGCTGGGTACATTTGCTGGAAGGAGCCCAAATGGTACAAGTGTTATGTGTAGACTGGTAACCAAAAGATCGGTGCTTTGAATTCACCTGGTGGCTCTGTGAGTGAAAGACTTGACAGTCTGCTCCCACAAAAGTTCCAGGTTCAAATATCCTATGTGGCATTTCTACTCTGTCACCTATGGTTGCTGTGAGCTTCACTGGACCCAATGACCCTGCGCTAGCTAGGCCAGGGGGACTAGACAAACAAATCCAGAAACATTCATCTATGTATAGGAAAGAGTTTTATATAGAAGAGTAATTGTATATTGAGAAAACATCCCAGCCTGGTACAGATCAAGTCCATATGTCTGATATTAGCCAAGATATTTGGTAATAGTTCATAAATTCCTCTTCAGAACCACAGAGCACATGCAATGATGCTAATATGGGAAGATCACAGATCAGTGGGTGGAAAGCCTTGTGGATCCAGTGACCATTGTGGAAGCACTTCAGTGTGAGCTTGCATCGCCATGTGGCTCCTCCAGTTGTCTGAGTGTGGCTACTCAACAGAAAGGTGAAGCAGAGAGAGAAGAAACTCCCAGAATCTTCATGAGAAGGTAATGCCCACATGGAGAAATCATCAGGTTGTGCCCTGATTGACAGGTTAGACCCCACCTCTTCACTCTGAATACCCTCAAATTGACAAGAGATTATGTAACTACCATGGGCCCCTAACAACAATTCTTACTGGGTCACATTACTATCCTTCTCCTAATCCTACTGTTCTAGTTTTAAGTCTTATTATTGAGCATCTAGTATTCTCTATTTAGAAAAGAATAATCTTACCACAGACCAGTCACACAAAAAGTAAAAAGGCACGGATCAAGGTGATTTTTCTGCCATTTTAAATCCTTAACTGTAACACGTTAAAGGTGTATACGAAGAAATCAATTAAAAAAAATTAAAACCAGGACGTGTGTGTCAGGAGTGTATCCTCTCACTACACTCCCTCAGTCTGTATACTACTCAAATCGTCCAAGAAGCTGGAGTACCTAAGAAGAATGTGTCCCCAGGATTAGAGCCTGGGTTGCTAACACTCTGAGTAACGACACCACCTTGCTTGCTGAAAATGAGGAAGACTTGAAGCAACTGCTGATCGAGACCAAGGATTGTAGCCTTAAGTATGGGTTACAATTCAATGTCAAGAAAAACAAAATCCTCACAACCAGACCAATAAAAAACATCATGGTAAATGGAGAAAAGATTGAAGCTGTCAAAGATTGAGTCTTGCTCGTATCCACAATCAATGTTCGTGGAAGTAGCAGTGACGAGATCAGAAGACATGTTGCATTAAGTAAATCTGTGACATATGATTTCTTTAGAGTGTTGAAAAGCAAGGATGTTACTTTGAGGACTAAGGTCCACCTGTCCCAAGTCTTGATATTTTTGATTGCCTCATATGCGTGTGAAAGTTGAACATTGAATAAGGAAGGTTAAAAAAGAATCAATAAATTTGAATTGTGGTGATAGAAAACATTGAAAGCAATATGGACTGCTGAAAAGACAAAAACTGATCTGTCTTAGAAGAAGTAAGGCCAGAGTACTCCTTAGAGGCAAGGCTGGCAAGACTTCATCTCCAGAACGTTGGATGTGTTGTCAAGAGAGACCGGTCCCTGAAGAAGGACATCATGTCTGGTAAAGTGGAGGGGGACACAGTTGGGGATTCCCTCCAGATGATGATGCAGCCTGCATCATGGGCTCAGGCACAGGAACTGTGATGAGAATGGTGCAGGACCTGGCAGTGTTTCATTCGGTTGTACGTAGGGTTGCTAGGAGTCAGAAAAGACTCAATGGCACCTAACAACACAACAGTGAGAAAACTAGTGGGAAAATGAATACAATAAGAAACCTACAGTGGAATGAAAACTTGGATGAGTGCTGATTTAAGAGAGATGGGCAATTCTAAGATTGGATCCACACCCATTCTGCATAAACATAAAAATTGAATAATACTTTTAATCTAAACAACCTTCTTCTGGATGTTTGAGATTATAGAGATGGATATTTTTGTCCTGGACCCAACCTTTTAGGAGTCCTTATGAACATGTAGAATATTTGTGAATTATATTATAGTGATTGGGATTTTTTGTGTCCTCTAGAATGACATGGGATTTCTTTCCTATGAAATGCAGACAACACAGAGAATAAAATTTTCAGTTTTCTTGATCACTTGTTCTTCTTGATTTTCCTTTTCTGTTATCTAACATTCTGTTATAATCTACATTATCATTTTTTTCTTCAAATGTTGCCTTACCCTCCATTGATGATAGGATATGGCTGGCTGATGATTTTTGTTCCTATAATTAATGATATATAGTACATAGTACACTCTTTTTGGTGTTCTTTATAGAGTCTTAAAATAGAGATAGGTTAAGGGACACCTATGACTCAGTGCAAAATTTCAGGTGTGGAAAAAGAGAAAATGATCTTATGTGAATTGGTCATGTTATAACACAGTTCTATATGGTATCACCTTCAAATGAGAAGAATGAGTTGCACTTCTTAGAAAGCATGAAACTAGAAGAAGAAGGATACATTGGTATTGGAAAAGGGATTCACCAATGTAATGGGAAAAATGTATAACTTTGAACTGAATCTGAAATGTTGTATTGTCTCTGCATATAATATTGGCCAAAGCATAAGATAATATTTTTATTCTAAGACTCTGTGATAGTGCTCTCAATCTGTGGGTCATAACCCCTTTGGGGTTTGAATGACCCTTTCACAAGGGTTGCCTGATTCATAACCGTGGCAAAATTACAGTGATGAAGTAGCAACCAAAATAATTTTATGGTTGGGGGTCACCCCAACATGAGGAATTGTATTATAGAGCTGCAGCATTAAGAAGGTTAAGAACAACTGATCTATAAGGAAGAAAACTGATTTCTGTTATGCTACATTACTGGGACACTGCAAAACACTTCATGATTGCTGAAGGTATGTTGCATCAAAAACAAGCAAAAAAAAGGAAAATAGTGGAAGGAAGAGAAACAATAAAAAATCAGGATCAATAAGTCAGAAGAGGGAAAGGGAGCAAACAGTTCTTGGGAAACACAAATGTATGTTGTTAGGAAAAAATTGAGGAACGACCTCCATTTTGGGAGAAGAATGACTTAAAAGCTTAAAAGAATGACTTAAAAGCTAGGTGAAGAATGTATTTGGTGGTATGTGGCAAACAGACTACATTGTCACAGGCTTCTGGGTGCATACTGGGGACACAGGCCAGGTGTTGTGGAATACCAGGACACTGAATCCTGGACCGTCAAGGCCCATGACATGTTTCAGAGGCTACATCAGTGAGATCCAATGTGCAAATTCCATTGGGTGAACTGGATTCTACCTCAGACACACATAACGTGAGGACATAAACTGGAAAACACATGGTGTTTGAGGAAGCAGAAGACAGATGTACCAGATTGTCAAACTTCCCATAGGTGGACAAACATGGTCTTGATACATCTATGCAATATAAGAATTATTAAGAAATGCATTATTCTATCAAACCCGTAACTGACATTCTCAGTGATTATTGTTGTAAACTCCACTGACAATTAACCCCCATTGTTTATGTAAATAGTGCCCAGCCATAAAAGGATTGGTTCTGTACAAGTGAATAATTCAGGTAGTATGATATGGAGTTAACCTACATTAGCTTAATATTCCTCTCTCAATATGGCCTTTAAAAAATTAGTACCTGGGGCTAATCAAGAACAACATTAATGGAAGATTATTATTTACCCAGTGGAATGCTTGATAAGACTCTCTACCATAAATTAACAAGGAGGTTTAGAAAGGGAGCTAAAGACAGATAAACACAAACAGAAAACTACTAAATCCTAGCTCCAATTTAGGAACAATTAGTTCTTACATCATGGTCCTGCTCCATACTCTCCCTCAATAAGGGTACACAGAAATTAATGGTGCAATGGTAAAATGTGGCTAAGACATTAGGTGCTGTTCAGCTAACAGGTAAAATAGTGCCTGGAGTCTTAAGGGCTTATATACAAACAAGCAGCCATCTGAGAGATGTCAACTAATTCCACTTGGAAGAAGCACAGCATCATTAATCATTGAAGAATTATAAATCATATAATCAGAAGTTGGAGGATGTAATAGTATCAGAGCCTACATTGTGATATTCTGATTTACAGAAGGCTGGGGATGACAGTGGGAGTCCAAAATAAATTTGGGGGAATTACACAGGAATGAAACTTCCAGTGATTTACCTCTATCCCTAATTGAGGGAGGGGAAGAAAGTGTTTAGGAACAGTGTACATTGGAAAGATGGGTATGATCAAAGGATAAATTTGTGGGTCTACAAATACACAACAAGCATTCCCTGAGAGGACCATCCAACTTACAAATAATAGAATACTGGGTGGCTAGGAAAATAGTGAAACCACAGAAGGGTAAAACTGTAGCCAGATCCCAAAGTGAAATTAGCTGCAGATGTTCAAGGAAGCATTTCTAAAAGTCTCCCAAAGAGAACCTGGTGTTCTTTGACTTTCTGGAAATGGCAGCAGGCTCCTCTAAAACAACACAAGGCAAACAGTAATCAGCCCCAACTTTCTCAACGAAAAAACAGAGAAAGAAAAGGCAATGTCAGAAGAAGTCTTCAACATAATGATGTGCATAGAAGAAGCAGACATTGATCTGCCACAGAAAGAAATCTTCAGAATGCTGCTTAGAGTCACATAGGATTTGAGAGACACAATACAGAAAAATGATGAAATGATAGAGGAGATTGATAGAGGAGATAAAGGTCACGCACCAAAGGGAAAAACAAACCCAAGGGACATGATAACAAAAGCCAATAGCATATTCACAGACTTTTCCAAAAGACTTGATGAGGCAGAGAATCAAACCAGTGACCTAGAGGATAACCAGGCAGACTTCAACAAAGGGGAAGGCAGTCTAATAAGGCAATCTGAAAAGCTGAAGAAAACCTGAGAGCCATAGCTGGTGCTACGAAGTACAACATTAGAATAATTGGACAACCTGAACCAAAATAGTGAGGGAATTCTTAGAGGAAAAGTTCACCAACTTAATGAATGAAAATCAGGCAATCAGTCAGGAGGCCAAAAGAAAACCAGTTAGAGTGGATCCCAATAAGACGTCACCAAAGCATAGTTAAATTATGCAACTTGGAGGAAAAGGAGAAAATCATGAGAACCACTAGGGAAAAACAGTCACCTATAAAGGTACCCAAATAAGAATATGCTCAGACCTATAAGCGGACACTGTGAAGAAGAGGAGCAAGTGGAGTAACATATTCCAAAAATTGAAGGAGAATAACACAAACTCAAGAATACCCTATCCAGCCCAATAACCTATCAAGGTTGATGGAGAAGTGAGAGCCTTCCCAGACAATGAAAAATTCAAATAATAGGTCAACAGAAACCCAGTCCTACAAAAGATACTTGCCCACCAAGTATGGGCAGAAGAGCATTCACTGAGCACAAATGAGAGGCTGCCCATAGAAAAAACCCACTCATAGGGGAAAAAATAGAAATCCCCCAAGATAGCATTGATTTAAGGTCAGAAAGAAGGCAAGAATGAAACACACATGCACACACACGCATGTGCACACACAACACCCTGATAAGAAAGGGAGGTAGGAAAACAACCAATACAAAAGGTACAAAATGACATCACAGAGTCCACAGATGGATGTAATTACCCTGAATAGACTGTACTCAGGAATTAAAAGACAGAGGTTAGCAGATTAGCTTAGAAAATACAACCCATCAACCTAGAGAGGCACTATATAATGCTCAAGATAACAATAGACCAAGAACCAGTAGGCATAATAAATACATGCGTGTCCATTGACAGACCCGTGAAATTCATCAAACACTCCAAAAGACGAAAAAGGAAATTGCAGGCTCAAGAATTATAGTACCTGACTTTAACACACCACTCTCTGAGAAAGATGGATCACAGGAAAGAAGCTTGACAAGGAGGCTGCAGATTGAAACATTACGATTAGATGATTTGACCGGAAAGACACTTCCAAATTTCTCCACCTAAATGCAAAAACATTCACATTCTTTTCAAGCCTAATTGGCACATACTCAAAGATACACCACATGCTGGGAAACACATTGAATCTGTGTAAATTCAAGCACATAGAGATTGTACAGACTTTTCTCTCTGACCATTATGTTGTAAAGTTGGAAATCAACTAATGGACTATTTAGAAAACAAGGACAGAAATTCGGAGGATGATTAACTCGCTATTGCAAAGGAGTGGATATTGGCCCAAAATCGATGATGAAATCAGGAAGTTTCTTGAAACAAACAAGAATGAGAATAAAATGTACCAGAATCTTTGGGACACTGCAAATGCAGTTATCAGTGGATGTGTGATAGCAATACATGTACACATGACAAATGAAGAGAGACTCATGATTGATATGCTGAAACAAAACTTACAGAAATTAGAGCAGAGTCAACAGTACAATCCTACTAATAGCAAGAGAACAGAAATAATAAAAACCAGGGCTGAGATTCAGGAAAGGAAAACCAGAAAACTATGGAAAAAATTAATGCAGCCAAAACTTTGTGCTTTGAAAGGATGAACAGGATTGACAGACCGCTGGAAAACCTAACCCAAGAAAGGAAAGGACAAATTTCAATAGCCAGGATGAGGGGTGCAACAGGGACCTACAACGAACCCTAATGAAATCAAAAGGCCCTGTGAAGGCCTGTACTCCAATGAATTCAACAACTTGGAAAACAGGGAAAATACTTCGATAAACAATCCCTCTCTAGACCACCCCAGATGGATGTTAAGAATCTCAGCAGACTCATAGCAATAGGAGAAATAGACAAGGTAATCAAGGGATTACCAACAAAAAATCCCCTAGACCAGATGGCTTCACAGGAGAATTCTACCAATAATTCAGGGAAGAACTAACACAAATCCTACATAAACATTTCCAGAAATAGAAAAAGATGGCAAAATACCAAACTCTTTCTATGAAGCTAGTATAACTCTGATACTTAAAACAGACAAGGACCCCACAAGAATTGAGAACTACAGACGAATATCCATAATGATAATTGATACAAAAATTCTTAACAGAATATTGATGAGTAGAATACAAAAGTATACATCAACTCATCCTTGATAAGGACCCCAAAATGTCAAAAGGGAAGCAGATGCCCTCTTCAACAAGTGGTGCTGAAAAAAAATGGATATCTCCCTGGAGAAAAATGAAGCAAGACCCTTACCTCACTCCATGCACAAGAATAAACTCAAGGTGAATCATAGACCATGAAGAAAAACCTCAAACTATTAGGGCCATCAATGAAGGAATTGGGACAAACCTGAGAACTTTGATTCAGGAAATACATACTATCAGAAGTAGGGAAGGATGCAAACACAGAGGAGGCACCAATTGACAAGTGCGATACAATGAATATAAAACACCTGTGTATATTGAAAAGAATTCACTGAGAGTAATAAGAGAGTCCATAGATTGGGTCATTATCTTTAGCAATGACACATCACATAAAGGCCTTATTACTGAAACCTATAGTACTCTGCTAGCTTCCAAAAAAAACCAAAACAACTAATTGCCCACTGAGGAGGTGGGCAAAGGACCTGAACAAAGTTTATACAAGGGCAGAAACCAAACTGGCCAATAAACATATGTGAAAATGTTCCCAATCATTAGCCATAAGAGAAATGCAAATTAAAACAACTATGAGATACTACCTTACACCCTCGATAATAGCCCAATTCAAAAAATCAGAAAGTAGTAAGTGTTGGTGGTGTTGTGGGGAGACAGGAACTCTCATCTACTGCTCGTGGATCTGTAAGTATATACAGTCACTAGGGAAATTGATTTGGTGATATCTAAAACAGATGAAAATCCTGTTATACGACCCAGCAATTCCCCTACTGGGCATATACCCAGAAGAGGCAAGAAGCTAACCACAGCCTGATAACTGTGCTCCAATGTTCATCGCAGGACAGTTTAAAATTGTAAGGATTTGGAAATGACCCAAAGTTCCATCAACAGGTGAATGGATTAAAAAACTGTGTCACATATATACAATGGACTACTACATAACCCTAAAAGGCAGTGATGAATGCATGAAGCACATTGCCACATGGGAAGAACTGGAGAAAATTATGCTAAGACAAATAATCCAGGTCCCAAAGGACAAATACACCATAAGTCCAGAGGAAAGTTCAAAAATGCAAAAGGGGATAGAGAAAAAGGTACTCTTTACATAGATTCTTGGGGTGAGGTCCAGAGGCCAGACCCAATCCAGGGATATATATGGCAGCCAACTAAAAATGAGGGGACAAAAAAGAAAAAAATACATGGGTAGCGGGGGAACAGGGCACTAACCCACCCAAGGGGAGGGTGTGTTTTATATCTCCACAGGAGAGGGAGAGAGGGCCTAGACATTAAGCCCCAACCCTGCGGGCCAGGACATGAATGCAACATAGCAGCCTGATGCAGGAAACCAATAGAGAGGTCTGTGGGGCCGGCCCCAATCCCAACCATGTGGACATCTGCCTCCCCGCACTCCCACCCCTGCCCCACAAAATTACTTCAGCGAACAGCACTGAAGCTGCAATTCAGTATGGGATACAAAAAGGCTTCCCCCCAGGTTTTCTTCCCCAAATATATGCTAAACCTAAGATGTTGCTTGCTACACATGGTTAATGACTGTACACTTGGAAGTCAACACAAGCTGCTTAGAGGTTACCCTCCCTGAAGGTTATCACCCATCTAGAGCAATCATACCCTAGTCACACCCTAAGAAGGACCCACTCCCTTCTGATAAAGACAGTGGATTTTCTCCCTGAAGGAGAGCCCAGGGACAAGATTGAGCCCATTCAAGGATGACCAAGGTTAGTCTGCCATCTTGAAACTAGGACCCGCCTATCTTGTCACATGTGTACCCTTAATCTTATTGTGTGCACACCCTTAGCTCATCCCCTTCCTGGCATGTGTATGCCTATTGTACAACTGCTTCCTATGGTATATGTGATTACCTGGTATCAGGGGGGTTTACACACCCCTAATTATGTATAGGTCTTGGTCAGAAATAAAGAGAGACTCCCTGTCCTCCCTCCTCATCTTCCTGTTCTCTGCACGGACCTGGCTGCTGAGATCATGGCCCTCTGGAGGTGAGCATGCTACCATAAAATGTGTCTGACTTTTATTTCACTCTCTCTATCTCTCCTATCTTCCATGACTTTACTGTAATCTTTATATATTTTAACCTTATAATTGCTCTTACAGATGTTGGTGCATCTGATTAGAGAACACAGAAGCAAACAAAGAGGGAAAGAGACAGAGTACACATTCTTGCATCTCATCAGACTCCACTATAAATCACTCCTAGAGGTCAGCAAACAGACCTGGAACTATTTGTAGGCTTTTCTTTTTGTTGTTGTTGTCATTGTTGTTTTATTTTGCTGTCTTGTTTTTGTGCTTATTATTGTCTCTACATGTCTATCTAGATAGGAAAAGTGGGATTAATAATCCAGGGGAGAAAATATTGGGCCCATGGTTCCAGAGGAGACACAGGAGAAGGATACTGGGGAGAAAGGAAGTAGGTGTTAACAAACCCAGGGACAGAGGAACAACAAGTGATCTAAAATTGAAGGTGAGGAGGATATAGGATACCTAGTGGGGCTTGATCAAGGGCAATGTAACTGAGAGAATTACTAAAACCCAAATGAAGGCTGAACATGATAGTGGAACAAAAGTAAAAGGAAATCGAGGAAGGAACTAGGAGGCAAAGGGCACTTAAAGAGATCTAAATATAAAAACATATTTATATATAACTATAGGGAAATCGATCTTTGTCCATATATTTGTATGTTGAGTATTAAGGTGGCAGGTGGACATTGGATCTCTACTCAAGTACTCCCTCAACACAAGAACACTTTGTTCTAATAACCAGGAATTCTGTGATGCTTAGCTTCCTGACATGATCACTGAAGAAAAAATGGGTGCAAAAGCAAATGTGGTAAAGAAAGTTGATGGTGCCTGGCTATCAATAGATACAGCACTTGGTGTCTTAAAGACCATCTAGCTGAGAAGCAATGAAGTCCACGTGGATGAAGCACACCAGCCTCTGTGATCATGAGGTACTGATGGGATCAGATATCAGGCATCAAAAACCCAGAAAAAAATCATATCTATATGAATGAGGGGGAGTACAGAACGGAGACACAAAGCCTACCTGTAGACAATTGGACATCTTCTTACAGAAGGGTCACAAAGAAGAGATGAGCCAGTCAGGGTGCAGTGTAGCACCAAGTAAACATACAACTTTCGTCTAGTTCTTTAATGCTCCTCCCCCATTCCCCACCACACCCCAACTATCATGAGCCCAATTCTACCTTACAAATCCAGCTAGAATAGAGTATGCACACAGGTACAAACAAGAGCTGGAAACACAGGGAATCCAGGAGAGATAAATCCCTTAGGACCATTAATGGGAGTAGCAATACCATGACAGTAAGGGGAAGGTAGGGGGAGTAACCAATCACAATGATCTACATATAATCCCTTCTCTGGGGGATAGACAACAGAAAAGTGGGTGAAGGAAGACATCAGTCAGTGTAAGACATGAGAAAATAATAATTTATAAATTACCAAGTGCTCATGAGGGAGGAAAAGTGGGTGGGGGAGGGGAAAAATGAGAAACTGATACCCAGGGCTCAACTAGAAAGAAAATGTTTTGAAAATGAAGATGACAACAAATATACAAATGTGCTTGATACAATGGATGTATTTGTGGATTGTGATAAGAGCTGTATGGCCTCCCAATAGTTTTTCTTTTTAAGAGCAAAAACAAATACAAATTCAGTTTTTAAAATATATCTTAATTATCACATCAACATATAGCACACACTATATATTTAAAGCTAAAAAGCCTATGTGGCTGTTGGTTACCATAGTGGACAGTACATTTTTTTAAGTTCAGAATAAGAATACTAATGAATTTTTTATTCTGAACATTTTCTTGAGAAGATATAAGATATTTTGGATAATGGTTATTGTAGAAGACTCTAGAGACCATTATATTCATTTATCATCAAATTTTAGCCCTGCCACTTGTTAGTTGGGGAGCTTTGGGAAAAATACTTTTCACTTCTAACCATCTGTTTTCTCATGTGTAAAACAAATCTCACCTAATTCCTTCTTCAATGGGTTATAGATCTGCCATGATCTTCATACAGAGTGAATTGCACATTCAAAGGAAATGAGTTAAAATTTATTGTGCCAACGTGGCCGATAAACACATGTGGGGTTAATTGAAGGGTGGAGAGATAAAGGGCTCAGGGAGATTCACCTTTCGAGTTCTCAGGTATCTTGCTTTGTGATGGTCGAACCAGGGTGCAGCAGCCTTAGCCGGTTCCCTGCTTCATCTGGCAAGGCTCACTTCCTACAAGACATCCCCAAGCTTAGCGTCATGGACCTACCCTGATGTATCCGTGGGTGCTGGAGCAGCCCCGTGGAGATCCGTGCCAGTACTGAGGTGCTTACACATTCACTGATTGGGCTTTCCTCCCGCAGTTGGCGTCATAGTGTGTGTTTTGTGAGCTGGAGGAAGACTGTGGATTGGTGTTGGACATATGGGTTAATGGTGGACTTGTGGACTTGGGCAGCACTGGGTTGGGATGTTTTCTTGATATGCACTTAACCTTTATATAAACTCTTTCTTATATATGAGTTTATGTGGATTTGTTTCTCTAAAGTACCCAGACTAAAACAGGAAATGCTAACAAAGGGACTATTTACAGAAGGAGTGGGTGAGGTTAAGGGAATCCACAGAGAATGATAAGGCAAGAGGGACTAAAAATAGGGAGGAGATTTAAATGCTCCACTGTGTTTCCAATTCTGGACTTATTAGTTGCTGTCAAGTTGGATCTGATTCTTGGTGATCTTTTAAGCGAAGGTTGCCTGGCTCGATGCCATCGTTATAAGATTGGTATATTTGACCTCATAGTTGTAGTTATTCTGTTAATTCATCTTGTTGGGGATTTCTTATTTTATTGAACCTTTACCTTGCCAACCATAATGCCCTTTTCCAGTTATTAGTCTTTCCTGATAATGTGTTTAAATAAGCAAGATCAACTCTCACCAATATCAGTTCCAAAGAACATTCTGATTCTATTACTTCTATGACTGATCTGCTCATTTTTCTGAAAATCCCTGGTAGAGTCAATATTCTTTATATATACTACAGTTTCAATAAACTGTTTCTTATGGCCTTAAGCTATTGAGAGATTAGAAGTTTGGAAGATTGCCTATCCCACAATAACTGACAGAGCCAATAACAGAAAGGTAGTGAGCAGGAAAGGGCAGGATCACAACAGGAAATTCTATATCTATGAACACTTCCCCCATCACTGTCTCATTTCCTACTAGTGTTTCTCACTCATCATGGCCAATCCAACGTCAAGACTAGAGATGTCATCTGTAGAAGTCATTACCCTATGGCATAGGGTGACACAGGCAGAACAAGGTGAATCTTCCTTGTGGAGTGGCAGTTTACAGGACCTCACACAGGTAATATGAGGAAGTATCAAAAGAAGGAAATAATATACCGTGTCACTGTACCATAAAGACGTTCCACCATTTTAAGAGGTAGCATATGAAGAAAAACCAAGAGTATTGAATGAAGAACTGCCAGCTGCACTGAAAACATTCGTCGCAATCGAGGCTCCAGAAATGGATGGGCTATCAACTGAAATATTTCAACAAGCATTCGAAGCAATCACTAGTCTATTCCAATAAATTTTGAAGACAGCTACCTAGCCAACTGACTGGAAAATTCATATTTGCACCCATTAGGAATAAAGGTGACCTAAGAAAATGTAAAAATCATACAAACAATATCATTAATATTACATGAAAGTAAATTTTGCTGAGAATTGTCCATGGCTGCAGCAGCCAGTATTCCTGGGAGATACCAGAAGTTCAGGTTGACTCAGAAGAGGACGTGATATCACAAGAGATATCATTGCTGATCTCACATGGATTTTGGCAGAAAGCAGAGAATACCAGAGAGATGTTTATTTGTGCTTTATTGACTATACCAAAGCCTTTAACTGTGTGAAACATAAAAAACTATGGATAGCCTTGAGAATGATGGGAATACCATTATTCATGTGTTCATGAAGAATTTGTTCTTGGATCAAGAGGCAATTGTGTGAACAGAGCATGGGAATATTGAACGTTTAAAATCAGGAAAGGAGTGGATCAGGGTAGTATCTTCTCACTAGACTTATTTAATCTACATTCTGGGTAAATAATTATAGAAACTGGATTATATGAAGACAACTATGGCATCAGGATTGATGGAAGGCTAATTAAACTGTGATATGCAGGTGACACATCCTTGCTTGCTGAAAGTGAGGAGGATTTGAAGCTCTTGCTGTTGAAGACCATGGATTTCAGTATGTATCACAACTCACTGTAAAGAATGCCCGAATCCTTACAACTAGGTCCATTGACAACACCATGGTAAATTCAGAAAGATTGAAACAATCAAGGCTTTTCTATTGCTTGAATCAATAATCAATGTTCAAGGAACCCAGAGTAAAGAGATCAAAGTATAAATTGATTGCATAAATAATAATGGATGATTGCACAAATGTGCTACACAATAAATAAACAAAGGATGATTGCATAAATGTGTTGCACAAGGCCTCTTGTGTTGAAAAGAAAGGATGGTAATTTGAGGACTAAGGTGTGCTGGTATTTTTAGTTGTTTCAAATGCGTGTGTAAATTGGATACCGTGAATGGAAGACTGATGAAGAGTCAGTGCATTTGAATTATGATACTGAAAATGAATATTAAACGTACCATAGATTGACACAAGAAACAAAATAAAAATACTCTGTCTTGGAAGAAGTCCAGCCAACATGTTCCTTAGAGGCAAGGATGATGAGACTTGGTCTCATGTAGCTTGGACATGTCATCAGGAGAGACCAGTTCCTGGAGAAGGAAATCATGCTTGGTCAATGTCAGTGACAGGGAAAAAGAGGATTGACACAGTGGCTACAACAAGGGACTCACAATTAAGAACAACTGTGAGGATGGCATTGGACCAGGCAGGGTTTCCTTTAGTTGTACACAGGGTTGCTATGAGTCATAACTGACTTGTGAGCACCTTACAACAACAACAACAACAACCAACAATGCCATTGAATATAAGAGACGTGAACATCTATGCATTTGGGTATCCCCAAGGATCCTGGAGATACTTGACCAGATATTGCTAGATCAATAACTTCTTCATTTCAATTTCCACCCTAGAACATAAACATACATATTCAATTTGTATGTGGGCCAAATAATCTGAACAGCTGGACCATATGAAGAAGAACGTGGCATCAGGATTTGAGCCATACTTATTAACAACCAGAAATATCCCAAAGACCCCATCTTGCTTGCTGAAATGAGAAGGGATTGAAATGCTTGCTGATGAAGATCAATAAGTGCAACATTGAGTATGGATCACAAATCAATGAAAAGAACATCAAATCCTCTCCACTGGACTAATAGAGAGCATCGTGATTAAACGAGAGTAGATTGACATTGTTAAGGGTTTCATCTTGTTTGGATCCACAATCCTAGATCATGGAAAGGTTAAGACATCCAGGGAACATATTGCATCACTTGGACATACCTGCTGCATCAGACCTCTTCAAAACCCCAAAATGCAAGAAAGTTGCCTGAAAGACAAAGGTGGACCTAACTCAAGTCATGGTATTTTCAATCGCCTCATGTGCATTTGAAGATTGGCCATTGAGTAAAGAACATGGGAAACGGCATTTAAATGATGGAGGTGGTGAGGGATATTGCAAATATCACAGGCTGCCAGGACCAATGAAAAAAAAAGTCAAAGGTCTCCTAGTCAGTCATTGAGCCAATGCCAACTCAAAGCTACCCAATAAGGACAGGCCAGAACTACCCCTGTGTGTGTGTCTGAGATTGTAACTCTTTGTTGTTGTTGCTACTAGGTGACCTGGAATCAACTCTGACCCTATACACAACAGAATGAAACATGGCACAGTGCTGCGCCATCCTCACCATTGTTCCCATGCCTGAGCCCATTGATGCAGCCACTGTCAGTCTATCTTGCTGAGGATTACCCTTCACTTTACCAAACATGATGTACTTCTCCAGTGACTGGTCTGTTGTGATAATATGTCCAAAGTATGTAAGATTTTGTCATGCTTCCCTTGCCTCTAAGGAACTCTCTGGCCTGACTTCTTCCAAAGTTATTCTTTAAAAACCTTATGGAAGCTTTGACGTACATCTTTAGTAGGGGTATAGAAAAACTTTTCTTTCTCCTGTGGAGGATCTGGTCATTTAAAACTGCAGCCCTTGTGATTTGCAGCCTAACACAAAAGTACTACACTAGAAGTACAATCAAATCTGTCTGGGAGGAAATACAGTCACAAGAATCCTTGGATCCAAGCTGGCGAGATCTCCTGGACTTTAGACAATTTATCAGAAAAGACCCTCCCTGGACCAAGAGATCATGATTGTTAAAATGGAAGCGAAGTCAAAAAGAGATGGATTGACACATGGGTGGACATAGAATCAAATATAATGACAGTTATGCAGGTGTTGCCGTCCTGGGCAGTGTTTCATTCTGATGTGCAATGGGGCAGCTATGAGCTGGAAAAGACTTGAGGGCAGCGAACAATGACTAACACCACAAGAAGCATCCTGGAATCAATCCCCTGCACACACTGATGAACCAGTGTGCAAATGCAAACCATGTTAGCTATTTCAGTACAACCCGTGCGAGAAGAAACTGGACCGGAATGCGTCAGTTTTCTGGGTCTTCCAAACTTTCACCTTTGGCACCGTACAGTCTATCACTTTTCCATCACTCGAATAGTGGGTCCTGCTATCAAGATTTAATGTCTCTGAGACTCACCTGGGGCACTTCGTTATCGTTCTGTAGGGTCACTGTGAATCGGGATTCACTCGATGGCAGTGAGTTTGAGTTTATGGAGTAGGTGTCTTCTCAATACAGTTCATGGCTTTCTATCCTTTGCTATCTTACCAAAGCAGATCTCCACATCTTTCCCCTCAGTAGCAACTGGAGGCACACAATTGTCCATCTATTCACAGCAGTGAGGTGTTTTCACCGCTGGGCCCTGAGACTCCTTTATCTCTGATGGGTATTGAGGGTCACACTAATCTCCAGTTCAGTGAGTTGAGGATAAGGTGATGAGGCTGTAGTGGGGTTTGTACTCAGAGCTAGTTGTCTCTTGTCTGACATAGACTATTAAACTCTCTTATGACATGTCAGCATTTCCTATGTAGTACTAAATATTCAGCCACATCAAACATGCTGTTCCCTGGACTTCTCTAATTATACAGATTTATTTGGAAGTAGTTCAATCGGAGGCAAACTAATTCACTGAAAGCTTGTTCAATTTGCCAAAAGTCTAATTTGTCAACACATCACTTGCCAAATGTCCAATTAACCAAAGGTTCCAAATATACTGATTCTCTAGACTTGTTTTCTCTTTTATCCTATTGATAAAATATTTGACAAAATTTTAATTTAATGATTTGATCAATTCCAAGAGGGCTCTGGATAGTTATGTCTATGTTCAGAAGCCTTGCCCTTTAGTTTCTCACTGTTTCGTACCCATTGTCCTTTCTGTGTGCCTTCTATTTCTTTTAAGGGAAACACTTTAGTATTTCTGGCCCACTCTATCTGTGCCAAACATTTTGTATTTGCTTACGATCAAGACTCCCCTGGTATGATTTGTTCTCTGCCCAGAGGCTAAGCTGTATGGACTACATTTTTTTTTTTTTTTTTTTTTTTGCCCTCTGGCTTTCTTTCAGGAAGGTTAATCTAATAAGAACCACTTGGAAGAAAATGAAAGAAAGAGGCATAAGAGGTTGGACTATGAATTCTTTTGTAGTAGCTGCAGTTGGTTGTGCCAGCAATCTACTTGTCGGGTAGCCTTCTCCACATGGCTTTTTAGTCTCTGCATTTTAGAAACTGTACTTCACCACGCCCAGGGTTTGTGTTCTAGATTTTGAGAGCTAGCTTGCAGGCATTTCCCTTGTACTGGTGATCTTCCTCTATGTGATTGATGCTTTTGAAATGCTGCTGCTGTAAGCTGTTAAATAGATTTCGATTTCTAACCACCATACAGGACACAGGAGAACACCCCTCAATAGTTTTCTAGGCTGGAATAATCATGTAAAGGATCCTTGGTGGTGCAATGGGTTAAGTGTTTGGGTGCTAACTGCAAGGTAAGTGGTTCAATCACCCCAGCAGTGAGAGAAAGATGAGGCAGTCTGCTTCCATACAGATTTACAACCTCGAAAACCCCATGGAGCCTTTCTGCTCTGTCCCGTGCGCTCGCTATGAGTCAGAATCGATTTGATGGCAGTGGTTTGGTTTTGGCATGTTTATGGGACTGGAAATAGATCATCCGTTCTTCCAAGGAGTCACTGGGTGGGTTTGAACTGCCCATTTTTTGGTTAACGGTGAATGGTTAACTGCTGTTCTATCAGAGTACTACCATGCAGGGCTCCTTGGAAAGATTGTATATGTATATGCATATGTATATGTACATATATATACACACACCTACATGCATATATATTCCATGTACATGTACAAATGGACAAATTCTGCTCGGTATATCACATGGGGTCACACTGAGTTCGAAGTGACTCACAGCTTCCAAATTTATTTGCCCAGTACCTTCTTTATAGCTCCAAAATTACTCAGAGCTCCCTGGCAATTAAAAACAAAAAGCACTATAGCTCATAATCTAGGATAAAGTGTAGGTATCTGCTTTGACATCCCTCTTTGTATGTCTCAGGGGACCTCCAGGAGAAGGATTGCCCACTTTGAGCAACATGAATCGTAGTGGGAAGGAGTACTCTCTAAAGGACCTCGTTAGTGAATAGCAGCAGCATCAATCATTTCCCTAAAGTTTACACACTAGTGACAGCGAGTATAACTAAGTAGCACATGCAATTAGAAAACCGTGATTAGGACTCCTAACCAGGTCATTCTGGTTCTATGCCCTGATGAAATTTTGCGTTTTCACCCTAGATATACTGAATCAGAACCTACTGATGAGGAAGATTCACCTCAGGATCCTGTTAAAGTAAAGCTTCTGATTCGGAGTGTCTGGGCTGGATATACAAATTCCCAGGAGAGGTTTGAACCACTGCATTTAGTGAGACTCTGGCAGTGGTTGATACCAGTAGCTTCTGAAATTCCTGGGACACAAATGCAAAAACAAAGACTCAAAGAGAAATTAAAAAAATAACAATAATAAAAATAAATAAAAGTGCATTTTAAAAGCACTCTTTCAAAGGCAGCACTGAAAGTTTGTTTTCCCTAGCTCTGATCATTAATGCCTTTGCTTATCATAAGTAAGAAGATGGCAAATGTGCCAGAGAAAGTCGATCCCCCAAGAGGGTCTTAAAGATATGCTGGTCATTTGAAAGGATAAATCAACTCCAAGTGCAACCTGGATTCAGTGCGGAGGTAATCTCATTTGAAGCATTCTCATATCCAAAAATGGCAATATATTGAGGTGCTTTGCTGGAAAATATAGGCAGGAAGGCCTTGCTCAACATTTTATTCATACAGTAAACACAGCCAAGCTTTTCAGAGGCACTAATCCCTCCGGAGCTCTTAGCCCAGAGTGAATGCAAATGCTGGCGGTCCTGGCCTCCTGGAGGACAACAGAACCTCCTTCCTTAAAGAAACACACACTGTCCCTTCTTAGCACTTGGTCTCCTTCCAATTCTGCCTTCCATCGAAACAGATCCACTTGATAAAAAGTCTGTTTCCATGTATTTTAATTTCAAGAATAAATCAAATGAGAGCTTTGATCCCCTTCCAGAAAAGGAAGCCCTGTAACTTCACAATCAGTTGCGGGTGTTATCAGTTACTATGGAAACCTACCCTTAGCTACCTCTGTGAGCACAGACATCTTCCACAGGATTTTTAAGACTGACTGCTCAGAGGCAAATCACCAGGCCTTTCTGACTCCGTGCTTTGCCCTGCTTCCCTCGTGGCTGGTAGTTGAGTGCAGAAGTGCTTGTGCCCGCTGAGAGGGCAACCTGGAGACAGCGCACTGCTTACAACACTAGCTCTCATGTAGAGCCATACCCCGTGACAAATGCCACGTGTTCGTGAGTGGGTCCTTAAGTGAAATGTGTAGGTCAATCAGAGCAGATGTGTCTGGTTCTTATGGAACCTTATTTAAATGCAAGGAAAAGGCTCAAAGTCCTTCCTGCGATTTAAAATCTGCAAGTGCGACAAGCGAAATGAAGGTTTGTTAGGAGTAGGGTGAGCTCAATCCTTTTAGAATGAGGGCAGATTTACATAATGTGAAAGGGTAAGTAGGAGTTGTTCAGGACATTCATAACCTGGGAATTGCCTGCATCGCTTTTCAGGACCTGAAATTTCCTCCAGGTCCTCGGCAGTGGGCACTGCCTATTGATGGGAAGAAGCATAGCAACTCCACCCCAACCCCAACCCTAACCAGAGCCTTCTTCGAAGTCTAGCTCTGAACTAGCTGAGTTATCTTAGGAAAGGGCTTTGAGGACCATGAACTTGATTTCCCTCTGTAAACAAAGGATAGGGCAATAGCTACCCTGTAGTGTTTGGGATTTTTTTAGTATTAAAGGACATGGCGGATGTAAAACCCCTGACATATTAAACTGTCAGCATTTCCCCTTCCTTCCTCTTTTTTCCCTCGGCACATGCCTCCTCATAACCAGTCATCAGCTAATCTCCCCTAGGGTTCAAGCTGATAATAGCTCCACATTTTATATACCCCAGAGATATCTGTAATTTAACAGCCAAACTCTTTAAGACAGAAAATCCCTGAGGCCGAAGCAATGAATTCTAATAGAAAACTTCAGGCTTTTTGATAGGCGGTGGACCAGCTATTTTTTTCAGCTGGAGAGCTTTGTAGAAGGCATTCAGATCTTACCTGAAAGGCCCCCTGCTAGGACCCCATGGTCAGGCCTGCTTGTTAAGGATTCATTTTCAAAACCCTTTTCCTCATAGTTCTCCTGTGGGGCTTTATTTACTCAATTGGTCCTTCATTCATCTGCAGCTCCAGGGTGATGAATGAGATGGGTTCCCAGGTTTTCAAGTCACTAGGTGGGACTTTGGTGGGTGAGTGGGAACAGGTGTGGATGGTTTCTATTTCATTTCACTTTTAGAATTCAGCGCAAGACAGGACGCCAAGCCTTTCCATGAGTTGAAAGGGAAGGGGATGATGGAGAATGGTTTAGTGCAAGTAGGGGCTGGTACAAACTTTTCAAAGTGAGGACAGGTTTATAGAACACGCTCAGGGGAGTAAGACTGATTCTTTTTCAGACAATTGTAACTTGGGGAGTGCATGCATGTAGTCATTATTACTCATCATCGCTGCCATTCAGCATGCATTCTATTTATCAAATGCATAGTCGGCCTAACAAGGTTATGGCCAGCCTCCAAGAAGCAAAAGATGTCTGTGAGGGAAGAGGTGACATTCTTCTGAATAGAGACAACACCATTTCGAAAGTACTGAGGGGTTTCTTTGTGCTAAATTGAGACTTTCCTAAAGAATCCATGTGATCCACGATCATCTCCATTCCTTCACTTCATTCTTCCTCCAGTTTTCTTTCCCAGTTCTTACCCCCTCTCTTATATCACTCCTTACTTCCTCCTGCGCTTTCTTCAATTTTATCTGTTTTTGACAATAAGAACTGATGCGCAGGCAAAAAGCTATTTTTCTTATGTTTGTAAACAGATTTTTGTTCCCCCCCTTCGTGACTGGGTGAATGGCGGTAGTCCATAATTGACATCTGCTTTATCTCTCATCCTCCTGGGAAATAATTATACAATTCCCATGTCTGCACGAGACTTGTCCCTGTGTTTTGAAGGCTTTAAGTGGAGTTTGGTGGGTGAGTTGGAACGGGTGTGGATGGTTCCCACTCCCAGGGGGGATGCAGACAAGCCTTTATTGTAGGTTTGGTTGTAGTTCATGATGCCGCAGAGGGCAACAGCACTATCTACGGTTTCGGGAGCTGCAATATTTTACAAGTAGAACATCAAGTCTTTCTTTTAAGGTGTGTCTTGATTGACTCAAATCCCTAACCTTTCAATTACTAGGCAAGTGCTTGACAGCTCATACCACTCTGAACTTATATTTCAGTCCCCTCACTGTAGCTGCTGTCTTTCACCCCCATACTTGTCTCATCCTCCCTACCTTGTCCATGTCAGGACCCCACTAGAGTGTTTTCTCTAGCCTCGGTCTCCTTCCAGCACGCCTAGTACATTGTTAACAAATTAATCTTTCTCACTCTTTTTCTGTTTAGATAAATGCTGATTTTAGAACCAAGAAACATGAGTTTTTACTTTGCTTTTATTCTTAAACACTTGTCAAGTCCTTGATCAGTAATGATGGTAGTAATGATAATAATTTGTAAGAGCTAACATTTACTGAGTGTTTATTTATGTACCCAACACTGGATGGATGTCACGGGTAATTAGACTGCTATGACAGAAATGCAAAGGGAAATAAATTAAGTTTTTGACTTCTAATGTAGGATCTCAAAGGGCACATTAGAAACAAAAGTTTTAAATGCCAAAGGATTTGATTTGTACAGGCAGTTTGTTCCAAGAAAAGAAGCCTATTGAAAATCCCAAAGGCAGCTCTCCGGGAACCCTGGTATAAAGTAGATGCCTTAACAATAGAGAGAAAGAGAATAAAGAAAGAATTACACACCCGGAGAGAAGACGAGGATCAAACTGGCTGAGAAGGGGGAAGAGAAGAATCTATGAAGGAGCATGGATTTGGAAGCAAAAAAGAAATGGAATAAACCCAAAGGTCTAGACAAGGACAACACAGAACAGGAAAGCACCAGGATTTAGAGACACCCAGATATTGACTGTCATGTGATCAGAAGACGGATGATCATGGTGTTGACTGGCCAATAATTTGAGTGAACATGTGTTGTCATGCTTGCTTTATAGCACATGCTGTTGGCTCTATAACTCCCTACATCTCTTCTAGGCTTTGCTCAGCCGAAGTGACACCCATGTGTTCCCTAGAAAGATGATCGTCTAAACTCATTCTTGGAAGTCAGTCCCACCTTTCCAGTAGCTCGCAACAGGTGTTAATGTTTCAAAACAAATGCAGAGCATTTAAGATGCTGCAGGATGAGAGGTATCTATACTTATAGACTCCAGTATCTATAATTAAAATGGACTGGACATAATTGAAAGCTTGCCAATAGTAACCAATTTTTAGGCATGTAGGACATGGCCTGAAAGATTTCATAAGCTATCTGGCTGTAATTTCAACTACATCATGAGTAGCAAAGGAATATCTATATGAGAAATAAACAAATGTCCCACAGACTTCAGCATTTAAAAAATATGAGCAAAAAATAATTTCAAACAAAACTTAAACCACCATGGAATCAATTCCAACTCACAGAGACCCTGCAGGACAGGGTAGAATTGTGTGTGTGGCTTTCCACGACTGTGCATCTTCATGGGAGTAGAATATTCCACCTTTCTCCTGAGGAGCGGCTGGTGAATTTGAACCACAACCTGAGATTAGTAGCTCAATACCAAACCCACTGTGCACCTCGGAACATACACACTATGATATGTTATGATATGAACTTTTATGATAAAGAGATTGAGGACTGTTGATAAGAATCCAAAATAACACTATTTTCTTGTTGGCCTTCAATAACCTCATCGGGAAATGTCGGAGAGTTCTCATCTTGCAGAGAGAGAGGTCAAGGCAAGATAGTTAAAGGACAGATAATTTCCAAGATGACTACCATCTTTTCCATTATATATCTTAGATGCACTTTCACTACGGGATGCTGCCAAGCACCCATGACATGGTACCGTGTGACTCATCCCTGTGGAGAATACAATGATGCTGTTTGAGTTTTGATGCTTGATCTGTTGAAACTTGCGGCGTTTTGGACTATAGATTGTGTCAACTCTGTCTCTTGGAAACTCTCTGTTATACGGAGACAAGCCCCCGTTACATGGAGAGGACATCTAAAGTTACATAACTGGTCCTTCCTGAATGATATCAAAGAAGCTTTCTTCTTGAATGGCGAAAGGAATAAGAGGCGAAGGAGAGAGAACACCTCCAAGTCTGAGCATATGAACAAAGGAGACCATTTTACACCAGAAGAAATGGAGATAGACTTAAACCGACAATTTTAAGCTCTTGACATTATCAGAAGAGATCAGCAAAAGACCCTGAGGGCCTTAAATTTTGTTCACTCATGATTTCTGCTGAATGAAACTGATGTTTTCTGCTCACGATCTTCCAATCTCTTATGTTTCCAACATGTATTTATTGTGTCATTTATTAATTCATTTCAGAAATAATCAACATGCTTGATATACAACATTGGAGATGATCAGGGATGCTTGTGATAAGAGAAACAGATCAAGGAGATGCTCAAGGAACTCACAATTGACCCTAGAAAGTAGGGGGGGGAAACTGGGAAAAATGCAATACATTGTGAGAGGTTCTTTTATGGGTGAGCCTATCTGCTCATGAGGTTATCTCTAAATCGAAATGGCATAAGCACATAGAGCTGGAATGAAGAGGTGCTTTCTAGCTAGGATTTGGGAATCAGAATGGGGAAATAGAGGCATTGAGGGAAACTGTGTTATATTATGGGTACCCACTCCCTAGAAAACAAACAAACAAACAAATAAATGAACATAAAGCTCCACTAGGGGCTACTTTCCTTTTTCCCCACTAGCCGGACATTGCCCCTCTAGGCGAGCATCAAGCAACTTGCTCTGAGTTAGTGCACCCACTGGCATCATCTGGGAAAGTTGTCTCTGGTCAGGTTGTCTCAGGTCAGGTGAATTATTTTGTAAAAGCAGTTTCATTCAAATTTCATTTTTTTATGATGGTAGATGAAATTTTGTTTCCTGGTCAGGAAAAATGCTGCAGAAACTGCCGTGATATTGAACACAACTTAAGGGGATAGTGTGATAGGAAAAACACAAGTGTATGAATGGTTTTCTCAGTTCAAAAAAGGTAAAATGTCAATTGATGGAAAACCTCTTTCTGGACATCTATCAACTTCCAGAATAGATGAAAATGTTGACTCTCGGAACGTTTGCAGTTCATTCCACAAGGTCAGACTGTTAATGGTTTTCTATTTAAAGGTTTTGAAAAGACAGTGTAACAGTGTGACAAGAAAGGATGATTTGTGGCAGACAGGGACTGGTTGTGCCACCACCACAATACAAGCATGTACCTGTTCATGCAGCCATCTAGGTGTTCCAGTGTTTGGCGAAACCAAACCAAACCAAAGACAACCTGGAATGCCTCTCCTGCCCATGCACCTTACTTCACTGACTTTACTCTCACTTTACTCTGTGTGACTTCTTTTTGTTTCCACGAGTGAAGAGGAACATGAAAGGACAGCCATTGACTTCTTAGAAGAGGTGAAGAAAAAAAGAAGGAGATACTGTCAGCTATCAAAACAGATGAGTTTGAAAAATGTTTTCAAGAATGGAATCTCAGATCTGAAACTTTAAAGGTGATAAGGTTGCTTTGTTAAAAAAAATTAAATACATAGCTTTGAATTTTTTTTCTTTTCTTGGGAGGGTACCCCCTTTTATCTTCTTCCAAAACCATTAATAATAAGCTATAAAATGCCATATCAGAGCAAAATAATATAATTAAAAGTTCATCATTTTGTTCCAACATGAAGTGCCTTTACCTACATACTAAAGAACAATTTCCAGATTAAATACTGATTATGCCTGTGAGAAGGCTGAATTTTGTATAGTGGGGGAGTGGGAGAGAGAGGTTTAGTCATTATCAAACTTCACCCACAGATTCAGTAAATAAAGCAGAATTACATATGAAAAAGTTCTTAGAGAAAAGATTTGCATTTCCTAGTTTCCCACTTGCCTTAGTCTCTGCATATTTATATTCCTTTTATGTCACAGTACCTTACTTGATGAAGTGCACTTTACAAGATACTTCTTTCCTTGAAGGATTTACCTTTACTCCTTCCCTGGGCTTGGAAGCTCACTGGGGTCTTTTTCATGCTGTTGGATCTGCTGCCTCTGATGCTGCCGCTTCACTGCCAGATCTCTGGTCCACAGTGCTCTGTCTTCCAGAAGAAGGTAATTTTTGCACAGGGATCTCGGCATCTCAACGATGCACTTTACTCCTGGCTCTTCTTTCTGAATGGTAGTGAGATGCTCCATTCCTGCTTCAGAAATGGCTCACCTAGGGATGCCACAGAAAGATTCCACAATGTACAAATTCCCTTGTGAAAAAGTTTGTGTCAAATTGATTTAGGATTCTTGGTTTAGAAATTAAGGCCCAGTAATTCCCCCATGATGAAGTCAACTACAACATAAACATTTCCACAATGGGATCCGCTATCAATGAGCAGTCAATCAATTGAAGCAAAATGTCCCCACGGGTGTGGCCTGCTTCCAACACAAGTAGATACTGTGGGAAAGCTTTCTTACTTTCTTTCCCATCCCCCTAGGTTTGGATCCTTCATGTGGCTTGTTGACTTTCAAACTTGTGTCAAGCTTGCTGTATTGTCAGCTGATTCTGGGAGTCTCCACTTGCCTGTCTTCTTTCCTGACAACCTTGAATTCATTCAGCTTTACGCCCATCACTCTGACCTGTTGACCTCAGATTTGCTGGCCTTTACAGTCAGAAGCCAGTTGTCTTCCTGCCAATCTTGTGTTCACTCCCCCTTTCCTTCCCTGTAGCGAAGTCAAGATATGCCTACAGCTTAACATCTGATCTGTGGGCTTGGAACTTGCCTGGACTTGGAATTTCCCCCTTTCTACAATTGTGGAAGCCATTTTCTCGGGTGTGTATTTATATCTTATACACACACATATAGATATGTACATGTATATACATATATGTATATGCACATATGTATGTCTCTGTGAGTATGTGTGTGCATGTGTGTGTACCCTTGTTAGAGTTTTATTCATCTGTTGGCATGATCCACTCATTACTTTGTTGGCAGTTACAAAGACTTTGGCTAGAAGGGCCGTGCCCACTAAGTTACTGTAACACATAGTGGAACTGAGTTTTGTAACCTGAATATTACTACACACTTACTGTCAGTTTACTTCTATGTGCTAAGTCACTGCGAGGTAACACTCACTATGGTCGAGTTAGAGGTCTGGGCCCTCACACTAAGCTGCCTCTATTTTCCAGAGCTATAACAATTCTTGCCTCCCTCTGAGTGGCATGGAGACCAGAGACTACCCTACCACCACTCAGAGCTTTGCTCAGAAAGTAATCTCTTGAATAACATTAATATATTACGTTTGTGTAGTCGCCAGCTTCCCTATCTCTGACTTTGGACTTTCAGCCTCCTAAACTGTGCAAAAATAAAGCCAACTACTGTAGCATTTGTTGTAGGAAACCTAGTTTAACTAAGATGATTGACTTGGTAAAGGTTTCCTTACACTCTGGAGGGCCTCATTCTTGTCTGGACGTCTATCATACTTTATACACTTCATTATTAGTACATAGTTCACATGTATTTATTAGCAAGTGTCTATTTGTCCCAACAAGAGAGCTGAACCTTGAGGGACCATGATTTACTTACCCATGTATCACACTACCTGACACCATGCCAGAGAACAGATGATTGTTGTCTACTGGCAGAAAGAATTTAAATAATTAAATACACTTCTAGTGAATTATTTACATTTTAGTAAAATTCTCACATTTTGAAATGTTATTGTGTCTCATCTTACAAAATATTCTCTTCTGCTTTTGCATGCTGTAAATCATCCTCAAAATGAAATAATACTTAGAATTATATAACTGAAAAAGTAACTATTTTCTTAGTCTACCGATGCTTGTGCATGTTTTGCAATGTTGTGATTTTAATGAAATAGCCCAGGACCAAAAACCATACTGAGAACTCCTATTAATATAGATTAGTTAATTTCTAAAAGTGGGCCATGGTGTATTTACTAACATACTATAGAGTACCATTTAAATTAATTAAAACTAATCCAATAAAATAAATTAAATACAGTCAGTTATGCACCATTCTAGCTTTTGAACACTTCCTTTTGCTGACTAGTGAACTGGAAAATATGGAAATCACCCAGGGACATACAAGCTTTCTTTGGCTCTACTGCCAAGAAAATGCATATCGATTGCCTTAGGGTTTGGAAGATTGTAAGTCCAAAGTGGGCTTCATTGGGCTAATATCAAGGTATCAAGAGGATTATGTTCCTTCTGGAAGCTCTGTGGGAGTCTTGGACAATGTGGTTCCCTAACTCTTCCAGGTTTGGGAAAGTACCCTTCTCCTTGGCTCTTTGCCCCTCTTCTTCTGTCTTCCAAGCAAGCACCACAAAGGTATCACTTTCACACGTTGTGCAACTTCTACTAAATCCCCTGCCTTCCTCTTCCACTTTTATGGAATTTTATGACTGCATTGGGTCCACCCTTACCACATAAGGTAATACTTTTAAGGTCAGCTAATTAGCAATGAGAAACAGGCATTTGTGGGAGGGAGATAGAGGCTATTAATTTGGTCAACACATTGGAAATATCACAGGAGTGACATTGTTTTACCCATCATGCAATCATGACAAATCCTCTACCAATATTTAATGACAACTCTGAATTCTACAAAGGAATCAAGCCTGGCATTAATGGTCATCACATTGCCTGTACCCTTACTAGAATCACTTAACAAAGGATTTCCTTATATCACTCTGACCTCTCTTCCAAGTGGCTTCATCCTCAAATGTTTCCTAACATTTTAACATAATGTCTACTACAACTTAGGACCTGGGATAAATGCTAAAAATTGAAAAGACAACCACAGCAATGTCCTGTGGCTAGACACCTCTCAATGTAATATGTAAATTAACAATTTATCAAACGATTAAACAAAATACCTACCAACTTGGCTAGTAGAGATCCAAACAAAATGTTTATAGCTTTCCACAGATTGTGTTATAGAAGATCTGTTTCAGGAGTTGCTAAAACTTCTCACCTATAGCCTAAATTTATGATACCCTATCATAGAGAGATCCACAGTGCACATTAGTAATGTTATAAACTAAGAAATCCAGCAATGCAAGAACTGTTTGCTAGATTAATCGTTTTGGTATCTAACATAAAACATTTCTTTCTTCTCTATGAAAGACATCTCAACTACCCACTAAATCAGCGGAAAATGCGTTCAGAAAAAAGCCCTTCAAAAAGAATAGAATAAGCACATGATGAAGTTTACCTGGGGCTATGAGGAGGTTGAGAACATCTGCTAGAATATGGAAACATTTAAGTTGGAACTGCATTACAGTGGTTAAGCTCCAGGAAAGAACTTCATATTCTTCTACATCACCACCACCGATTTCATCTGCATGCTGTCCCTCACACATTCCCCCGACAGGATTGTGTTTGTTGCTGTTAGGTGCCCTTGAGTCTGTTCCATCTAATAGTAAGCCTGCTAAGAACAGAATAAAGCATTCTCTGGTCCTGCAACCTCCTCACAATTGTTCTTCTGTTTGAGCCCATTGTTGCAGCCACGGTATCAATCCATCTTGTTGAGGGCCTTCTTTTTCTTTCTTTTTAAAATTTAATTAAATACTTTTATTATGGGCTCTTACATCTCTTATCACAATCCACACAATCATCCATGTGTCAAGCTCATCTGTATACATGCTGCCATCATCATTTTCAAAGCATTTTCTAATTGGTCCCTTGATATCAGCTCCTCATTTTCCGCCTCCCTCCTCTGTGCACCCTCCTTCATGAACCCTTGATAAATTTTCATGTCTTACATAGTCCTCTGTCGCCCTTCACCCACTTTTCTGTTGTTTGTCCCCCTGGGAGAGGGTTATATGCTGATCCTTGTGATCAGTTCCCACTGTCTCCCCCCACCTTCCCTTAATCCTCCAAGCATGATGGCCTTCTCTATGGACTGGTCTTTCCTGATAACCATCCTTCCCAATAAGCAGGATTCTTATTGTACTTCTTCTTAGAATTGTTTGTAACTTTGGTAGTCAATGATAATTTTGATATTCTTCAGCATTGCCATAAGTCAAATGAGTTGATTTTTCTGTGGTCTTCTTCTTCAATGTCCTACTTTCACTACATATGAGGAGATTGAAAATGCCATGGCTTAGGACAGCCACACCAACATCCTAAAGTAAACATCCTTGCATTTCAACACTTTGAAAACTACTTGTTCAGCTGATTTACCCGGTGAAATGTATCTTTTGATCTCTTGTGTGCTACCTCCATGAAAACTGGTTATAGATACATGCAAGACAATATCCTTGACCACTTTAAGCTTTTCTCCATGTCTCATGGAGTTGTGAAAATTTTTTGTCTTTACATTGAGTTGTAATCCATAGTGAAGGCTGTAATCCTTGAATTTCATCAGCAAGTCCTTCAAGTCCTTCACTTTCAGCGAGCAAGGTGTGTCATCTGTATATCAAAAGTTGTTAAAAAGCCTTCCTCCAATCCTGATGCCAAGGAGCCCTGGTAGTTTAGTGGTTATGCATTGGGCTGCTAACGACAAGGCCAGGTGTTTGAAACCACCAGCCATTCCATGGGAGAAAAACAGGTCTTTCTACTCGCATAAAGAGGTGTAGTCTCAGGAACACATAGAGGCAGTTCTATTTTGACCCATAGGATCACTATGGGTCCACATAAACTTGATGGCAATAAGTTGTTTCTGCTGTTGTTGTATAATCCGGATGCTACTTTCTTCATATAAGCCAGTTTCTCTAATTATTTGCATAGCATACAGATTACATGTGGTCAGAGGATACAACCCTGACACACACCTTTCCTGATTTTTAATCAGGAAATATTCCCTTGCTCTGTTCACACAAATGCCTCTATAGCCATGTACAGGTTCTGCACGAGCACAACGATGTGTTCTAGAATTCTGATTATTCTCAAGGCTATTCCTAAGTTGCTGTTACCCACACCTTCTGTTTTAGTCTGAGTAGACCAGAGAACCAAACCCAGGGAGACTCATATGTGTATAAGAAAGAGATTTATATACAAAAGCAACTGAACATTGAAAAATATCCCAGCCCAGGCCAGATCAAGTCCATAAATCCTATATTAACCCATATGTGCAATACCAATCTATAAATTCCTCTTCAGACTCACTCAATATGTACAATGATGGCAAATGTAGGAAGATCACAAGCCAGTGAGTGGAAAGTCTTGTGGATCCAGCAGCACTGGAAGCAGCTCAGTGCTGACAGGGGTCTTCATGTGGCTCCTCCAGCTCAGGGTACTAGCATAGCTCCATGTGTCTTTCAGCTGCAATGTCTCCCAAGGAGTGAGCATATGCCTTGCCTCCAGTGAACTATTTATCTCCTAAGTGCCTCCAAATGAGCTCATCAAGCTACAAACTGATTGACAGGCTAGACTCCACCCCTCCACTCTTGTCTCAAATTGACAACAGATTATGTAACTTCCACATCTCTGAATGCCTTTTCGTAGTCAATATAACACAAGAAAACTTCATTCTGTTATTTTCTACTTTCATCCAAGATCTATATGATATCAACATTGATATTCTTTGTTCCATGTCTTCTTTTTAATCCAGTCTGAATTTCTGTCAGCTCCCTGTCAATGTACACTTCTAAACCATGTTGGATGAACTTGCGGTAAGTAAAATTTTACTTGCATCTGATATTAATGATTTTGTTCTACAAAATGAGCAATCTATTGATTCACCTTTCTTTGTAATGGGATCTCTTTCAGTCCATTGGCAAAGTAGCTGTCTTCCAAATTTCCTGGCATAGCTGAGTGAGTACTTTTAGTACTTCATCAGCTTTGTGTTGGTATTCCATCAATTTCTGGAGCTTGTTTTTGGTTAATATTTTTAGTGCAGCTTGAACGTCTTCCTTCAGTACCACAGGTTTTTGCTCATATGTGACCTTGTGAAATGATGCAATGCCACCTAGTTCTTTTTGGCACAGGGATTCCAAGTACTCTTTCCACCTTCTTTTGATACGTCCTGTATCATCCCATATTTTCCCCATAGTTCAATATTGCAACTCGAGGCTTGAAATTCATCTTGAGCTCTTTCATTTTGAGATATGCTGAGTGTGTTCTTCCTCTTAGCTTTTCTAACTTTAGCTCTTTGCTCATGTCATTGTGATATTTGGCTTTGCTTTCTTGAGTTTCCCTTTAAAATGTTCTCTTAATCTCTTTGTCTTCATCATTTCTTCCATTTGCCTGAGCTACGCTACAAGTAAGAGCCTCTTATTACGTCCACTTTAATCTTTTCTTTCTTCCCTTCCTTTTTAATGGCGTTTTGCTTTCTTCGTGTATACTGTTTCTGACATCATCAACAGACCATGTGTCATTAGTGTTCAATGCTTCAAATCTGTTTTTGCGATATTCTTGAAAGTCAGGTGAGAGAAAATGAAGGTCATACTTTAGCTTTTATGGACTTCTAAAATTTTTCTTCAGCTTCAACCTGAACTTAAAAATAAGCAATTGATGGTCTGTTCCACAATCTGCCCCTGGCCTGGTTTTAGTTGTTCATATTATGCTTCAACGGTGTCTCTCCCCACAAATGTAGTCAATTTGATTTCTGTGTATTCCACCTGTAGAAGACCAAGTGTATAGTTTCCATTTGTGTGGTTGAAAAAAGGTATTTTCTATGATGAAGTCATTGGTGACGCAAAAGTCTATCATGCGATCTCCAGCTTCATTTCTATTACCAAGACCGTATTATCTAACTGCTCTCTCTTCCTCTTTGTTTCCAACATTTGCATTCCAATTTCCAGTATTTATCAGTACTTCTTGGTCACAAGTTTGTCAATTTTACAGTGAAGACACTGGGAGAGTTCTTCAATTTCTTCATCACTAGCTTTTGTGGTTTGTGCATAAATTCGAGGAATAGTTTATTGACTGGATTTCTCTGAATGCAGATAGATATTTTTCTATTGCACACAGCATTGCCCTTCAGGATAGATATTGAAATGTCATTTTTGCTAATGAATGCATCATTTTACTTGAATCTGTTATTCCTGTCATATTAAAACATATGATTTGCTGGTCCAAAATAGACAATACCAGTTCTTTTCAGCTCACTGGGGACTAGAAGGTCGATTTTTATGTGTTCTATATCATTTCAACTTCAAGTGTTCCTAGATTTGTACTTGAGACATTATAAGTTCAGGTCTTAATTGGCGTTTCAAGCTGTTTCTTCTCATTTTCAGTTGTGCCCCAGCAGCAAAGGAAGGTCTCTAAGACTTTGCTCCATCCATGTCATTATGTCAACTCTACTTTGAGAAGACAGCGCGTCTTCAGTCATGTTTTGAGTGCCCTCTTAATTGAAGGACGCAACTTCTGACTTTATCTCTCGAAATATTTTGCTTTTATTAATTACATTTTCAGCGTCTGACTTTGTTTCCATGCTAGCCATAAGGTTTTCAGGGACTATTTCAGTTAGCAGCCCATGAGTAACCCACTCTGCCACTGGGCCTAAAAAGAAAATAGGGATGGAAAAAGGCAAGTAGTGGAGTCCTACAGAATCCTAGTATTAGCTCTGATCTATTTCGTGATGTTAGGTAATAATAAACTTTTTCCCTGTTCCCATTGAAGCTGATTGCAGTTGGATGCAACTCCTTTGCAATCAATAGGATCCTGATTAATCCTGATTAATAAAGGGAAACACACAAAAATGCTTCAAATAAGGTTATATACTTTGTTTCGATTTTGGTTCTGGATTGCTATCTCTGGCTTCAGTGAAGCAGAGTCAGAGGCAGAAATTGCAGGCAAATACCAGGATGTGGATGTGAGTATTTGTTTCTTACATGTTTCCTCCTAGGAGGAATGAAAGGTCTCAAAAGAGAGAGTAAAGCGTGATTAAACTCTTCAGATATATAAGTATATAATAATTCACGTTTAGTTATTGACTAATTGCATACATTTAACAAAGACTGATCTGTTGTAACACAGTCTGGCAAACCCACAAAGGATTGCTAGGATTTAGCCTTGACTCGATGGC
Organism: Tenrec ecaudatus; assembly: GCF_050624435.1. Taxonomy (NCBI): domain Eukaryota; kingdom Metazoa; phylum Chordata; class Mammalia; order Afrosoricida; family Tenrecidae; genus Tenrec; species Tenrec ecaudatus. Next base: position 28,935,024 of record NC_134533.1, on the reverse strand, counting down.
ATTGAGTTTGGTTTTTGAATCTGTAATTTAGTCCACAGACTCTCCGTCCTCCTCTTTGTTAAATCACACTTCTGGATTAAGCCTAACCACTGGAACAATTTGAAACTCCCCAAGGATTCTCCCTTTCTAACTATGACTTGTTCCTTGACAACCACAAAAACTACACAATAAGCTTCTTAAAACATTGATTCCCTGCCTCCAACATCTTGACATTCTTGATCAATAAGATAGAGGTACAGCAGAGAATCAGTATTTTTTTAAAGCATACTGGATGACCATTTTATTTACAGTTCAGCACTCTCTGGGTCCTATGTCAGCCTGAAGCAGAGCTATCAGTAAATCATCAATTTCAGATCTGTCAGTCTAAGAGGATTTTGTCCTACTTCTTGGACGACAGTAACCAACGAAGTGAGATGAATTATAGGAAACTGTATGCCCATCAACTTGACCTCCTCTGAAAATGTGTATTTTATACAAGGCACAGGGTTACTTCTCCCACCTCTGCCCTGACTGTTAACAATTTTGATACAGCTAGAACAGAACCCCTTCATTTAGTTAGATAACTGTGTCCTTACAACTTATTTTTTTTTGTCCCATGAATTCCTTCACCAAGAAAGTGCCTTACTTAAAAAAAGAAGATAAACAAATAAACAAATCCCAACAAGAAAAGCATCTTACTGAAGTGCAATTAAAGAAGGAAAAAAAAAGTGACAAGAGCCACGAGAGTGCTGGTTTATGTAGAATCTCATAGGTCAAAATCAGAATGGTCATTTCACTGGGAAAGAGAGGGCTTTCCTCATCAACATGATCCCAAGAGCAGAAGTGATGGGGCATATTCAGGGTGGTCTCGCTGTAGAATTAATGCTCCTTTTAATTAGATCGTTTCAGCTGCTCTGCTTAGAATACACTAAAAAGGCAAGAGAACCGAAGCATGGACACCAGTTAGAAGGCAGTAATAGTAATTCAGGGAATTGATGATGATAGCGTTATTCAGAGTGATATCAGGGGTCATGTCTAGAATTGATCAGATTCTACCCATACTTTACAGAATGTGATAATTGACTTAAAGTGAACTATAGAAACTTCAAAACTATGCAGCTGATACAGGATCCCTAACAGCACAATGTACTCAAACATAATTGTGAGGATGGTCTTGGACCTTGCAGTGTTTTGCTTTTTGTACACAGTGTCACTCTGCCTCAGAACTGACTTGACAGCATCTAACCACAGTCTGATCGTGACGCAGTAGTTCAAGCACTAGGCTGATCATAGAAAGACTAGTTCTTCAAAGAACTAGCTTCTCCGTAGATACAGATGTGGTAGTTTACTTCCATAAAGATTTATAGTTTTTGAGATCTGGTGTGCAGGTGTACACTGTCCTATAGAGTCACTATGACCTATAATTGTTTTTGTTTGTGGCAGCTAGTAGGATGCTGCTAGAATTAGCAAGACTGAAATAGGCAAGACTGGAAGAGGGCCTAGCTTTTGGCTGGGGTGCAATAAATTTGACCTTGTTATTGGAAACCCAAGCAAAAACATTGGACCATTAGTTTGGTATATAATTTTTCAATTTATGGGACATATGATCTGTACTCATAGCATTAATCTGGGACTGATTAACATTTCATGAATCTAAAGGCATGCAATTGGATGAGCACTACAAAGGAGAGAGTATTGAGCTCTCAGGAGAGGTTTAAAGACTTAACCTTTGGACAGTCCCACAGGGGACCCTAGAGATGAGGAAGCAACAGAGGAAGGAACAATCAATTCAAGCGTGGTGCCCTGGAAATCAAGTGACGACCGTGTCAAGAAGGAAAGACTGATCGCCAGATAACTAACTCTGATGACATGGCAATACAAGGACAGCTAAGATTTGTCCATGCCCATAGCAATATAGATGAAAAGGTATCCCACCCCCTATCAAAACAACAACAATGGAAAAAGCTCCACTGGGTGAAGCTTTCGTAGCATGCACTGTTCCCCACTAGGGAAGCATGCAGCAACTCTCTGACTTAGTGCACCCAGTGGGCATTGCCTAGGAAGGTTCACTCTGGTCACAGTGAATTTTTTTCATAAAAGCAGTTTTACTCAAACCTCATTTTATTGTGATCGTCAATTTAAGAGAAGAGTTTACTGCTGTGAAATTTTGAGTCCTGCTTTGGGAAAATGCCACAGAAATTATTGTGATGTTGAGCACAACTTACAAGGATAGGTAGGGCTATGGGAAAATCTCAGGTGTACAAGTGGTTTTCTCATTTCTAAAAAGGTGAAATGTTGATTGATGACAAACCTCATTCTGGACATCTGTCGATCTCTTGAATGGACAAAAATGTTGACAAAATTCGTGCATTTGTGCCAAAATATTGATGATGGACCTTGAAGAGATGGGGCATTTTCTGGACTATCCTGGAGCTTGATTCAGTAAATTTCAATGGAAGATTTGGGAATGAGACAGGTTCCTATGAAGTGGGTGCCCCAGATTCTGACTGACCAGGAAAAAGAGCTTTGAGTGGAAATATGCTCTGCTTTTAAAGAACAGCTCTGAAATGGCCCAGAGCTTTTTCTCAAGGTCATTACTGATGATGAGACATGGTGCTATTCTTATGACCCTGAAAGGAAATATGAATAAGGACAAGTGTCATAGTCACTTCACCCCAAAAAGCTCATCAAGTGAAATCAAACATCAAGATGATATATATGCATTTGTAGTTTGTTTTACCAGGTCAGACTCTTAATCAGCTTTCTATTTAGAGGTTCTGAAAAGAGTGTGCAGCAGTGTGTGACAGAAAAGGCTTGACTGGTGGCAGACTGGGACTGGTTTTGCCATCACAACAATGCACCTGCTCACACAGCCGTGTTAGGGTGCCAGTATTTGGCAAAAAACAGCACGCCTTTCCTGCCCCATGCACCTTACTCACCTGACCCCACTCTGTTAAACTTCTTTTTGTTTCCACAAATGTAGAGAAACCTGAAAGAACAGAAATTTGACATCATAGAAGAGGTGAAGAAAAAAAGAGGACTTGTCAGCCATCTAAACAGATGAATATGAAGAATGTTTCCAAGAATGGAATCACAGATTTGACCAACGTATTCAGTGTAGTGGAGAGTATTTTGAAGGTGATAAAGTTGTTTGGCAAAATAAAATTAAAGAAAATACATAGCACTGAAAAAAATCCGTTTCTTTTGGGGAGGTGGTGGGAAATATATTTATCTTCACATTACCAAGTCTTTACATAAGTTCAATCCTATGTCTGGAATGCTCTTCCCACTCTGTTCCACATTCTTCTCATAATTTAATATCAACCATGTTGCTTCAAGAAGAATCCTATGAAAGCTGACATTCACTACCTTCCTTGTAGAAATCCCTAACATTCTGTTTCATAGTATGACAGGTCGTTCTTCACCACATCAATCACAATTGCAATTTGATGTTTCTTTTGTGATTTAGTTGGTTAGCTCTATGAGGGCAGGATCATTGTCTGTTGTTGCTCCCTAGTTGTGTTGTTCTTAGACAACGGATATAAAATGAAAGCTACTGGTGACTATGTAGCGAATTCCTACTCACGGGGACCCCATAGGTCAACTACAGTACAACGCTCCTCCCGAGGACTTCAAATCGTGATCTCTTGAGAATAGATATCAAGGCCTATCTTCCAAGGACCCTCTGGGTGCACGCTTCAAATCATCCATGTTTCAGTTGCTCTTTAATCACTTGCACCACTCAGGCACTCCATAGAAATGATCAATCTTAAGTGAGTAGCCTCAACACGTGTGACTTCTGTGTTTGTCCTTTAAATTGTAAACTGCATACTTTCAACCATACCCATCCCTCTTTTACCCTGAAGGGAAATAAAGCCCCGAGGCATGGTTTTAACTCCTCGAAATGATGGGTTTCTGTGCCTATTGCCCCCTGCCCTATTTTAGAAATCCTACAAAGAATTTTCAGAATATCTTGCAAATGAGTTAATTATTTTAGTTTGGATTGTGATACTTCTGTTATTGTAGATTAATTGGTTCCATCTGTTCTGTGATTTTCCAATTAACAGGTAATAGCTTTCAAAAGTCAGTTCATTTCTGACACGTGGAGGAATGTATTTAAGATGGTAATTCCTTCCACCCCTCCCCAATACTCCCTGTTGCTACTTTCCTTCCACCTCACCCCACCCCCCAAGTCCTGAGGCAAGTGGCACATTCTCCCCCTGTTAGTTGAGGCCCTCTCAGGAAAAATCTTACTAAACCAGGCCATAAATATTTTTTCTTGCCATTTATGTTCTAGTTTCATTTATTATTTGCTGCTGCTTCTAGTGCTGATTAATGAGAGTAATTTTTAAGGCTAGAGGTGTTTTGCTTTTTTTTTTAATTTAAAAATTGACTGGCTGTTTGATTAAGTTTCCTCCAGCTGAGTTTTCATATTAATAGAGATTCCTGACTAAAGAATACCTGCTGTAAATGGAGGGAGGCGGACTTTAAATATTATCTGAGCATAAATATCAAGTTGATCACTTCCTAATAGAAAACTGACTTTAATTATTATACTACCTAATTGTAAGTATGAATTTAACACTTGAAGTGACTGAAGTGCTTCCTTCTTTCTCTCTTTCACATCATAAATACCATTATCAAGGTCAAACAATTTTTAGAACCTCCCAGGCATCAATTTATATGATTGTTCAAACAGTGACGTATGCACTGTAGGCTATAAGAAAGAAACTGGTCACGAAGCCAATAACTCCTAGCTTGATTACTGCTTCCTCTTAAAAAAAATAAAGGTAGTGCAGTATAAATAATGGGATGATGGGATGTCAGACTTTGAAATGATGTTTGTGGTAGTTAAAGTTTTGTGTCAACATGGCTGATCCAAAGTTCTCAATTGTTTGGGAGTTCAGATGTGGTCAATCCCAAACAGGAGATCAGAGGAGGGGAGGGGAGAAAGGGGAAGGGAGTTGGGTTGACTGCTTCCACTTTCAATGTCAGTGGACACTATGGAAAAGCTTGCTTGCATTTTGGGGGTCTAGATTATGTACCTGGCTCATTATCTGACCTTTGGTGTTTTGGACTTGAGCCACTAACGCTCTATTGTCTTCTTTTCCTGAGAGCTGTAAGCAGGCTACTATCTTATCTTATCTTGGATATATTTGTCTCTGCAGCCAAAAGTCAGTCATCTGACCTGTTGACCTCAGGATCATCAGGAGGAACCCCTGGCCTCATGATACCTGATCCACAGAATTGGACCATATCCATCTCTACAGCCATGTGATAAACTTCTCTCTCCCTCTACACACACACAAACACACACACAAGTTTCAATGGTTTCTGTTATCTAGATAACTCAAACTAAGGCAATATTTATTTATTTATAGGTAGTTCCCAATTTAAAACATATTTGAGTATTGACGAACTGAATTCATGACCGTCTTTTTTTATGTCATATGTCTTATCCTTAGTACGAACAATTGGAGGATGAGTCAGATGTGGAATCTTGACCCAGCAAAAATCAAGCAAGTGTTTCCACAGCCTCCGCTTATATTGGAAGCAGACAGCACCTTTGAGGATACATCCTCCAATTGATTGTATTAGAAATGTGATCCGAGTAAGAATGTTGTAGCTCACCTCAATTCTCTTACAATTGATTGGTTGTTGATAGCACATCCTGTTATGGAAGTTATAACATTGTCCTCACATTATAGGAAACTACTGGATCACTCAGAAGCCCGGCTCAGCTAGGTTGACACAAAACCTAACTATCCTTTAGTTAATTGACAGAATGAGGTTTCAAATCCATTTTTTTCTGACTTCAAAGTCATGTTCTTTGCTATAGTAAAAATTATTCCTCCTTATGAAAATGTAAAAGAGAGCACATTAAATTAAATCTGACAAACACAAAGTAGATGTTTCAGGTAGAGTTTTTAAAAATATGATACAATTAGAACTTAGCTTGTTTTTTCTATTTACCTATAGAATACAGTGAGCAAATTTGTGCTCTGTGTTTACCCTAAGTCCGCTATAGAAATCCTATATATGTACATTATTTCTGAAGACACTATGGTGACACCTGTCAAATTAAGGAAATGTAATGTGCATTCAATATAGTCATGGTCATGCATTTCAGGAAGTCTTCCCTTGCTTTCCAACTTTACCATGTCCGATAATTTATGAAATGGTTGGAATTAGTTTTCCACAGGGCTTCTGCATAAATGAATATTCCAAGTGAGTAGAGTCACCTGACTGACTAAAAAAAAAAGATGAAAAAAATACAGTGCAAGAGTGAATTGGTTAGTGCCACTCAGTTTTAATTGTGGGCAGCTATTATCCATTTTTAAATATCAAAGTACTTACAAAATTATTCATAACTCAAGGACATACTGCTTTTAAAAATTAAATCTTGCCATTTGAGAGAAGTGTATATTCATATGAAAATTTCAAACAGAATGTCGAGAAATCCCATACACCTTTTACTCAGTTTCTTCTAATAGTAACATTTTGCAAATTATTATACAACATCTAATCATGATATTGATGCAACTCATTGATCTTAATAGAATTTTCTAGTCTTACTTGTGGATATGTATGTGTGTATACTTTGTTGTTTTCTGTTTTAACACAGATGTGTCATGCACCTGCATATGTATTTCTCTCCTGTCTTCAGCTCCAATTTCTAATTGTAGGGAACCATTGGTATGTTCTTCATCCCAATGATGTCTTTTTAAACATGTTGCATAAACGGAATCATTCAAGATATAACCTTTTACTACTGAGTTTGTTGGTACATCTCTTGCTCTCAGAATAGTTTCCTTGGTGATTTGTCTACATCGCTGCATGTATCAATAGTTCTTTCTTTTTATTGTTCATGGTAAACTCTGGGCTGGAGGCAGTGTACCTTTTATATTGACCTATTGAAGGACGTCAGGGTTGTTTAAGGTTTTAGGTATTATAAATAAAGCTGTTAGTAATAGATTTGAGTATAAAAACTAATTTTTATCTCTCCGTGATAAATGGCCAGGGGTCCAATTATTTGGACATGGTAATTTCATGTGTAGTATTTTTTTTTAATGTTTTCAAGTTATTTTTAGTTTTATAAGAAATTAACAAATTATGTTCCACATTGGTTGAAAGGGGGAGGCTGAACATGGTTACTCATTTTAATTGCGTCACATTCATTTGCTAAAACATTCTTATGTACACTCTGCAGAGGTGTCCTTGTAAGCCCAAAGCACTAGCATATAACCCCTTTTATTTACCATAGGCATGAAATCCTTGCCTCTCACTGGAGGCTGTGGAGAATTGAACTAGTTCTACTGCTCCCTCTCACCTGTAAGAATAACTAGGAAACTCCCTTGCCTTCACCCTATTCTTTTCTTATTTATCTTTGTTGTTGTTGTTGAAGTTAATCGGTTACCACAAGTAAGGATCAGCAGACAGTGAAGGTAAAGCTGCTGGTCCACAGAATCACTTCTTGGTTAGCAACCCAGTGGGAACTGGTTCTCAGTCCCTTAGTAACATGGGAGATTACAGCCATTGATCCATAGAAACATCTGCCTCAAGCCAGTAGCCAAGTGGCTCTTTGATCTGCAGTTTCTCAGGTACATGGCCTCTTGGCTTCTACCTCTATGGGTCACGAAGCCAGCCCACTTGTAGATCTGTCCTACAATTTCAGTCTCATAGTCTCAGGCCATATGAGAAGAAGGTTCTCCACAGTTGGCACAGCTTCTCGGAGTCTCTTGCCATAGTCTCTAGAGCATATGGTCCCCACAACCTCCACCACTTCATCCAGAGGTATTGGAGGGTTCTTCTAATGGGCTTGCCTTTCTTCCTGTGTCCCGGATAGCCCATCTTCACTGAGGAATAGCTTTGATGGAGATTATGCTACTTGTCTTTTAGCAGATGGATAAAAGCCCCATGGAAAAAAGAGAGATGAGTTGTTTTAAGTCCCACTGTCTTGTAAAGTAGTCTTAAAGAGTTCCCCCAATGGGCTTGCTAAGGAGCCCTTGTGGCATAGTGGTTATGAAATTGGGCTGTGATCGGCACGGTCAGCAGTTGGAAACCACCAGCTGCATTGAGGGAAAACTATGAGGCTTTCTACTCCAGTTTCAGAAACATACAGCAACAGTTCTACCCTGTCCTACAGGGTCACTATGAGTTGGCATCAAAGCAATGGTAATGAGTATTGAGAAGGGAACAACTGGTGTGACTTAGGGTCACACCTCTAGTAAGGTGGGCATTTGACCTGACCTTAATCCTGTAACAGAACCACCACCACCCCAATAAAACAATCACAGGCACAGAATCCAGGATTATATCACATAAAGAATTATGACTAGATGGGCCATACTAATTGACTCTAGTTTGGAGTAGTGGGTGGTTTCAATCTGCTGACCTTGACGTTAGCATCCCAATGTGTAACCCAAGATTCCAACAGGATTCCTTCAAATTTGTAATAGATTAAGACATTGAGTGTATCTGGAGACCACCAAATGAAAAGAAAAAGGAATGGTACCAAAACATGAATCAGAACAGACAATAAAAAGAAAAGAAACAGTTGGAAAACTGGGTGTATCTCTCCCTAAATTATACCATTCCAGTCTTGATAAGATGATAAGATGTTGGATGCTATTCTATTTGACATATGAAGCAACAATGGGCTTTTGCACCAAGAAAAACAGCAGCCAACTTATGTTTTGAAAGGTTTCTTTGATGGTTGGTAGGGAGTGGATGAGATGGATTATACTCCCTCACTGCCATCAAGTCAGATGTGACTCTTAGCGACTCCCTATGGGTTTCCAAGAAAGGAAATCCTGATTGAAGTCGAAAGCCCGGTCGATCTCCATGCAGATCGCAGCCCAACGTGCAATCTCTACACCCTCACGGCTACAGTGTAGGTTCAATCAGGAATAAGAAATCACATTATGTTACTGAGGCTACTAGAGGTGGGCCCCAAGCCACCCAGTAATCCTAGGGTTATTCAGACAGAAGGGGTCACTAGGGCACAGACCCCATTTTCCAGACAGCCAAATTTCTTGATAGAAGATCTTTTTTCTGGAAAGGCAGCGCTATTACATATAAGTTAGTTTAAGGAGCTAGCTACATGCTTTGAAGGTAACATATTTGGATTTAAATACTGATTCTGTCATCTGCTGGTATTTGAGGACAAGCCATTTTACCATTCTGAGTGGCAAATTCTTCGCTCTTAAATTAATACCAATCTTCATAATCTTGTTAAGGATTAAGTGAAGTACTGTGAATAGGCATTTGTTATTTAAAGCTTAGTTTTGCTATAAAGAAACACCAGAGAGTTTCAAACTACCTGTCCCAGCATTTCTCAAAATAAGACCTCTTCCCCAAGTAGCTAAGATTCCAAAATCATACATTAACCATAGATTTAAAAAGTAATGACCCCAAGCCAAAAAATTAATGTTTACATTGTGGCTAAACATTGGTTTTAAACTCATTATCAGCAGTTCATTCCTGAAAATAAGTGACCAAGCAAAAGAAGTGTAAATTCCTCGGTGATTTTAAATTCTTTGGGTACGTGGGCAAAGGTAGATAGCAACCGCAAATTGTACATCTGTGATTGGTATGATCAATGTTAATTTGTTACAAAGCAGATCTGATTGTTGTTGTTTATCTAAAAAGAACATATGCAAAAAAGCTCCCTGTTTGAAAACATCTCTATTGGTCTTGATGGAAGAGGAAATCAGAACGGATTTCAAGATACATGAAAAAAACCTTACTCCTGTCCTGATTTACACAGAAAGCATGAAATCTGTGAGAATACAAGCTGTCCCATGGCTGAGATCGAAACCATGTGATTCAAAATATTTTCACTTCTAGATGCAGTTTGCATACTGGATAATAACAGTACACTGAATTAAAAGACTTTCTTCTAAGAGAGTCAGGTAAGAAAAATTCTGATTCCACCCCCCCCTTCCCGGTTTATCACACATATCCTTGTCTACCTGTACTGGAAATTAATCCTTATTTCTTTAAACTAAACAACAGCATGTTTTAAAATTATTCTTAGTGTGATAGAGTGAATCTGTGATGGACTAATATTGTCTTGCTTATATGGTTCAAGTTAGCAATGGAGATGAAATGTGTCAGTCATGCCAAAGATGAACGAATATATATATTTGTACAAATGTGGTCACTGGAATTTGCTGGAGTCCTGAGGAGCAAGCACAAAAATTAATTTCAACAGGGAGTAAAGGAAGCATATGATTTTCATTTTTGGCTTCTCTCTACTCAGATTGCTTCTTTGAGTCCATATGTTATGTTTTGTGTTAAACTCAGAAATAGAGAGGAAAAGACAGTGAATGACTACCATTGCGAGGACACTGTCCACCATCACCAGCACAGGGAGTTGTCATGAATTCTCTTCAAAAATCACAGGTCTCAGTAGAGCTTTGTCATGCTGTGCTGGCGATGCTACTAGGTATCTTGAATACCAGTGGGCTTACCGGTGGTGACAGTTTTCTGCAAAGCTTCAGAGTAACACAAAGAAGAAAGGGTTGGCAATCTACTTCTGAAAATTAATCAATGGAAACTATGTGGATCATAAAAAATATATAAGTAGCAGACCAGGCTCCATAGCCTGGAAAGCATGCAAGACATACAGTGGGAGCGACAGTGACCTCCAACGTATTTTCATAATTAATACATCCTACTTGCTCTCTAGGTTTTAATGTCCATTGCAATGGGCTACACATAACCCGCAGACAAAATTCATGATCAAAGTGTTTATAAAGGAAATTAAACAGCTGTAATACCAGCGAGAAATGCTCAAGGCTGTGTAGTTTATCAGGACATGTCACAAAGTTCTTTCAAATCTGCTAATAAATGCTCAAAGGGGCAATCCCTTCTGCTGGAAACCATACCTTGAAAGCATTCAGCTCCATTTTCTTGGGTTAGCAAGTCCAATTCCCCCAATTAAGTGCCCAGAGGCATCCAACTCTGCAAACCAGCCTGAAAAAACAACACTCAGCTCTACGTGCTCTGTGGGTTGGGAAGTCCATGATTGCGTTCCATGCTCTGGCTTCTGGTTCTGTTGCTTCTTCTCTGATGCTGTAAATGTCTTCTGGATCCAGAAGGTTCAGTGAGCAGAGATCTCTCAGGTCCAGACGACTTACTCTACTCCTGGCTTTTGCTGGTGATGAGATCATGCCCATATCAATGATTATGAAGATGATCCAGGACCAGGAAACATTTTTTTATTTTATTATATTAAAAACAAGTCGCCACGGATAGATTCCTGCTTGATGGCAAATAGCAACAGCAAAACCACTGAAGGCTTTCATCAGCACGGACAGCATCAGACTGAAAATTCTGGATGATCAGCATCCAAAGAGAAATGGTAATGAGGTTTCAGAGCTCACTTAAAAGTGTTAAACTACCATTTTAAAATTACTACTCATTTAGGGTAGTTTACAGTTTTTCTGTTTTTCATATTTTGTATTGAGGGCTCTCTGAGATCTACTGCCTAAATTTCATTAAGGATTTTTATGGTTTATGCTGCTTCTTTCCTTCCTAAAAATCAACAAATGGTTTGTGGTGATGTCTCTTAAAACAAAACAAAAAAGTCATAATCAGACTAGGTATGGCCTTTTGATCCAGAAAAATCAGGCTATATTTGAGATAAAAATGAGGCTTCCTACACCTGGAAGAAGTTACAGTTTAGAAACCACGGGCAGCATTTCCCCACTGTCCTGTAGGGTGGCTCTGAGTCAGAATAGACTCAATGGCAGTGAGTTTGGATTTTGGTTTATACAGGCTTGACATATTCAGTCTTGAATTTCCCTAAATTGCATATGATGTGTCCAAACAATTGCCTGGATTACTTACCTACAACCAAATCATCTGGCTCCCACTTTAAATTGTACATATTCTTCTTCTTATGTGTCACTTAAAAAATCAAATGGTTTGTGATGTTTTAAATATAAATTATATTCTGTCCTAATTATAAATACTATTTTTGACATTTTCTCAAAAACATTATTTAGGAAGTCATTCAAATCATTTTCATATTTGTTGAGAATTGCCTGATCAATTGAGATGTCATAAATCAGTTTTCAAGAGAATCATTTTGGAGTATTATTCAATAGCTCATTGGTTATCAAAGAATATCAATTATGAAAAATGTAAACACATATTTCATATCCAAATAAATTAATATGACTAGAGCAGTTAAATTAAAATTGATTTATTTCCAGAAAAAAAATAAGAAAAAGAGGATTTTTAGCATGTCTGCAAAGAATGAACTAGACATAAAAAAATAAAGTATAGAAAGAGAAAATAGATACATTAGATTATTGACTATATAAGTTCAAATAAAATGCAGTGGGATCCATAAAAATAATTAGGAATATCTTCATATTCCGGCAGCTCAAAATCTTTCCAAATAAACTACAAACAATACCGTTTTCTGAGCTCTGGAAGGAGCATTGGTGGTGAAGTCTGGTAAGCTTCCAACCACTAACCTTCACATTCAAACCCAGCAGATATGCTCTGGGACAAAGAGGAGGCTATCTGCTCCTGGAAATATTTATAACCTCAGAAGCACTACATAGGTCTGCTCTCTGTCAGAAATGAATCTGTGGAAATGGGTTATCCTTAATTTCCAGAGCTCTTAACTACTATCCAAAGGTTAGAAGTTCAAACAAACCCCTAAGGGCATTGGAAGAGCAACCTGGTACTCTGCTTTCCAAAGGTCACAATATTGAAAACCTCAGGAGTTCTATTCTGCCCACTTGGAGTCTCAAAGATTCTAGGACTCAATGACCACTTGGAAATGGAAACACAATGGTGTGGTCTTTGACCTCTTCCCCCATAAGTATGTCTGTAGATTTCACTTTTTAATATGTGTACCTTTCTAATGCTAGAAATAATAACTTTATTAGATAATATAAGAATTTTAAGTTAATAACCAAAATTGAGAAGAACATTAGAAGAGACCCACTGCTTTTCTTTTGATGAAATAACTTGCTGAACATTTCGTGACTTCATCAAATGCCCAGATTTTCTTTGAAGTTTGAGGGCTGGCTAGGACAGGTTCATGTTTTTATCTCCCAGTTGTCCCTAGTTAGCGCCAGTGGGAAATGGCTCAGACTCTGAGGAGGGAATTCTGCTGCAAATGCGGTGAGTGCTTGAAGGCAAGCAGAGCTCGGCATCAACTAAAATGCACAGGGCTTCGAGGGCGTTTAAATGATGAATTACACTCAGTCCACCAAAAACATTTACATGAAACATTAAAAAAACCAACACTTCAAAACTCTGGTATTTGCTTTTTATTCCTTTTTCTGGAGTAGTTATTGATGCTTGAGATTTCAAGGAGTCTATGAAAAATACCCTTCATCTACATTTGAATATTAATGAAGGCAGATGGCATCTTAGAAAATAAAGATTCGAGTCCTATTTTGATCTCTATTTAAGCATCATTTTTGTCTATAAGTGTCAGTTTATGTGTTTTTTTTGTTTAAGTTCAAATGCTCTTATATGTTGTAGTTTCATTTTTAACTCAAAATTCATATACTTAACACTTCTGTAAAATAAAGAATCATTTCTTTGGAGTGAAGACATCAAATTCAGTGTTACATGGTATTCGCCCCACCCATCTCAGTACCCCCTATATCAAATTTCTCCTGGAATTTGTGGACTTAGACATAGTGAAGATTTAGTCATGAACTTCATGGAGCTAATTCTAATCTTGGTCATTATATGTAATTACAGAAAAGTTTTCAATTCTATCTTTTATAGTCTAATTCAAGATATTATTAAAAGCATATTCTTTTAAAAGATTCATCTGATGTGTGGTAGTTACATAATTTAACTTGATATATAAACGTGTAGAGTGGAGTCTATCCTGTCAATCAGGTTACAGCCTGTAGGTGCCTCCTGTGGTAATGGCATTCTCATAAGGAGGGCCCTGAGAACGTCTCCCTCACACACATATACGCCTGCCTCCGACCCCTCTCTCTTTCTCTGTCTTTACTTTTCTGCTGGCTGAGCCTGATGGCGATCAAAGTCCTGGTGATGCATTCACCACCATTGATTCATAAGACTTTGCAACACTTGCCTGTGATCTTCCTGCATGCCAACTTAAGGACTTGTGTTGGATACTTGAGTTGGGCTTGGATATTTGTCTGATATGTAAAGCTTCTTGCTCTAATGCTCTTTCTTACACATGAGTGTCACTGGATTTGTTTCTCTAGTCAACCTGGCCTCACACATTTGTAATAGCAGAAATGCTCCAGGGTCACTCCTCTTAATGATATATTCTCCTTTCTATATGGATTTTGAGGGCTGAAAAGAAACTTAGTAATGCTAATAAAATCCAAACAACAATGGCCATAAAGGCTATTCAGCTCAGTTACTGTGCTAAAGAACTTAACACACATGAATTAATACACCCATCCTCTCAATTATGTGTGACAGAGGTATTTGTTTATATCCCCACTTTAATCAATATGATACTGAGGTAAAGATAGATTACCAAATAAACAGTAGAGAAGGAACTTGAATCAAGATCTACTTGACTACAAGAACTGTTACAGTACTTTGTTCAATTGCTTGGCAAAACAGATACAACTCCCTGTTAAAGAGACCATCTTAGGAAAGGAAAATAATTTGCTTGCATTCTTAAATGCCTTTTGAGGTCTGTATGATGCTGACCAGACCATTTGAGCTCTCTGAGCCTTAATTTCCTCTTCTAAAATACGGGCACCATTACGATTTCATGACAGAAGGCTGTGAGGCAGGAGACAGTAAGCATTTTACAGGTGTTGGTTGTCATTTGTTAGGTATTGTCGAGTCAGTTACAACTCACAGTGGCCTGTGTACAATGGTAGAGAACACTGCCATGCCTTGAGACATGCTCACAACTGTCTTTACGTTTGATGTCCTTGTTGCAGCCGAGGGATGTTCTTTTCCAGAGAGTGGTCTCTCCTGATAACCTGTCCAAAGTACTTGAGATGAATTCATGCATCCTTGATGCTAAGGAGTGTTCTGACTGTGCTTCTTCAAAGACATATATGTTGGGTGTTTTGGGCAGTTCATAGTACTATCACTACTCCTCTCCAGCACCACAATGAAAATGCATGGACTTTTCTTCTGTCTTACGTATTCAGTGACCAACATTCACATGCATAGAAAGCTACTGATAATACCATAGCTGTGTTGGGCACACCTGAGACCTTGCTTTTCCATACTTTCAGGAGGTCTTATGTAGTAGATTTACCCCATGCAATGTGTGTGTTGATCTCTTGCCTTTTGGATCCAAGCAAGACATGATTCTTGACAACCTCAATCTTATCTCTGTATATCATGGCATTACAGATGTTGGTCTGTTATTGTTAGGTGCAATGGAATTGTTTCTGACCCATAGCAACCCTTTGCCCAACCGAAGGAAAAGGTCCTGCTCCATCCCTACAGTTGGTCCTATGTCTTAGCCCATTGCTGCAGCTACAGTATAAGTCTTCTTTTTTGAAGGTTTTCCCCTCATTTACTGTCCCTCTGCTTTACCAAGCATGGCATGTTTTTCAAGAGACCGGTCTTTGATGACAATATTTCCTAAGTATGTAAGACAAATTCTTGCCATTCTTGCCTATAAGGAGCACTCTGGCTGTATTTCTTCCAAGACAGATCAGTTTGTCCTTTGAGTGGTCCATGGTACGTTCCATACTCTTTCCCAGCACCACCATTCAAAGGCATTGATTCTTCTTCAATGTCCAATTTCCCATGCATAGGATACAATGGAAAATGCCATGGCTTGTGTCAGGTGCACCTTAATCCTCAATGGAACATCCTTGTTGTTCAATAAACTAAAGAAGTCTCATGCAGCAGATTGACCTAAGGTAATTAAATCATCTTTTTACTGCTGCTTTCATGAGAATTGATTTGGGGCCCAAGTAAGACAAAATTCTTGACAATTTAACCTTTGTATTTTAATTGCCAATAATGCATCCTGATTGCATGTTTTTTCACTTTCAGTCTGAAGCCGCTGCCAAAAATGTTTATTTTTTGCATCACTAGCTTTAGTGGTTGGTGCATAAATGTGAATGATAATTATATTGATTGGATTTCCTTCTGTGTAGAGAGATAGTATCTTATTTGAGACATTATATTTCAAGAGACCTTGAAATGTCTTTTTAATGTTGAATGTGACACCATTTATCTCGAATCTGTCATTCACATCCTAGAAAGCCATCTGATTTCCTGATTCAAAATGGCGCAAACCAATCCACTTCAGTTCATTAAGTTCTTGGATATTGATCTTTGTATATTCCATTTAATTGTTGACGACTTCTAAGTTTCCTAGATTTATACTTTGTACATTCCCAGCTCTAGTTACTCACAGATTTTCAGCTGTGTTTTCTTATGCTGAGTCGTATGCCAGCGGGAAATGAAGCTCTCAGAGGCTTTACAGCTGAAGGCTCTTCTCCACATGGGGTGGAGTGAAATTCCTTAAGATGCTTCTTGTACCCAGGTCTCTGTAACGCCCACCAGAGGATGGCGTGGGACTATGCAAACGGATCATGTGTAACACTAAGAGAGGGGATGGGTCATTTTTTGTCACCAGCCCCCTGGCTATAAGGGTAAGCCCTCTTTGGTGCAGCAACAGAGAATCTTGGAAGAGCACAATCACTTTCTGACTGTAGTGACAGAAGCCACTGAGACAAGATGCACCCGAGGCTGTGGCGTTGATACTCGGAGGAGGAGCACTGAGACATTGGGGCCCCTTCTCCTCATCTGGTCAGAGGCTATGGGACAGTGGGACAGAGTGGCAGGCTGGTTGCCTTCCTGACCCAAGGAGTCAAAGATCATGTGCTCCAGAGACTGAGCAGAGAGAAACTTCCTGGAGAGTTAAGAACCAGAGTGAGTGACATGACCACAGTCCGAGGAGACCAGATCAATGACTATACTTTTAACTGTTTGCTAATTGTGACTTATGATAACCTAATCAACTTCTCTAATAAGCCCTCTTAATTGTGAGTAATGTTTGAGTTCAGTGGAGCTGTTGAAATGAATTATGGAACCCAACATAGATACAGAGTGGCATGGGAGGATGGGTGGGTGTCAGAATAAGCCAGGAAGGATGGAGCAGCACAGAGATACCTGTCTGGCCTTTGCCTTGTGCCAATAGAGAGTCCTGAAAAGGTCTGAAACGGCCCTCCATGGCTGCTTCTTGCACCATCCACATCATTGTGGTCAACTGTTCTTTGAGAAGGCAGCTCATATTACTATTGCCCTCTGTACTAAATGGCTCATCTCCTGGTACTATTTCTGACAATGTTCTGCTGATATCCATTAGGATTTCAGTGTCTGACAATGTTTCAACAGTAGGTATAAGGTTTTCCGCAGCAGATTCCTCTGAAGCACACAGCCCCTTACATTCCTCTAGTCTGTTCCTCGTCTGCAAGCTCTGCTGGAAATTTTTCACGTCAGGTGGCATGACTGGTATTTGACAGGCATAGTTTGGACAGGTGCTATTTCAGAATAAATCACTTGAGTGTATCATAATCAGGGAGAGTTGTCTAGGGCTTCATCATTACTATCAACACACATAAGTAGCTCATGGCTTTGAATAGCTGAGTTTGCAGTTAGCAGCTCAATACATGATCCCCTAAGAACAACCAAATGTATCTTGGAAGATGTACAGTTAGAATGCTCCTTAGAAAAGAGGACAGTGGCATTTCATCTCCTGTACTTTGGGCAGGTTATCAGGAGAAACCAATCTGTGGGAAAGGACCTCATGCTTGGTACGTAATGGCTCAGCAAACATAGGAAGACCCCTGGCGAGATGGATGAACACAGTGGCTGCAAGCACAGGCTCAGACATAACAATTGTGAGGCTAGTTCAGGACTGAACAATGCTTTGTTCCAGTTCACAGACGGTCGGTCGCTATGAGCTGGAACCAATTCAACAGCACCTAACAACACCATACTGTAGTTCTTCAATAAAATAGGTCCCCTGGCTTTTGAGGGAAAAGAAAAGTGACATACATATTTGTGGTATATCTAAATGTTAGTCCAGACATTCACATGTGCAAAGTATTTGACATTCTTGACATTTAAATATACAATGCTTTTGAACCTTCTTGTCACACGTTTCCTCTGATTGCGGCTCAGTGTTCTGCATCGTGTGAAGAAATTGGGTATGCTGGCGGGGGAATGGGCTGATTTGAATCTCACTAATGATGTATGAATTTACTGAGCTATCTACATTCTAGTAGGTGGTGTTGACTGACCAAAGAGCTCATGTTTTCCAGTTCTGATGGCCCCTTTAGGTTCAGCCACACTCCCTGTTCTATGTTTCTGTATCTTACAAATAAAAGAAAATCATAAAAACATCTCATTGCTAGGCTATGGTAAATGACATGTGTACGTAGGATCTAATTAGCCTAGTTACATAGCATGCATCTTCTCTCTGGTTACCTTCCTTGGTCCTAGGTAGGCAATGGAAGAAATTTAATACATTGTGAAATTCTAAAAATATGGAAAGACTACAGATATGATATAAATGCCATAGGAACTGGAATCATAAGAGCCAGGGTTGATTTATTCAATCACTTACTAATTAAATGTTTTGGAACTTAATTTCACTCACTTTCAGCTTTACTATCTTTGAAAGCTTATCAAATAGTATTTTAAGAATAAACGAAGTTATCCACAGTCCACATCTTATAGTCTTTCTGGAGGAAGAGTAAACACACAATGAATTTAGGGATTAACATTGTTTTTAAGGATAATATAATCTTTGAATTGCTTTCAAACACTTTCATGTATATTTTTTGTGTATTCTCAAAATTCTCAGAGGAAAAAAAGGGAGATATGCTATGAGGATATGCATCAAATGTCACCAAATTAAAAAAATGAAACCCACTGATGATTTATGGTTTTGAACAAATGGCTTTGCAGTTAGCATCCTAACACTTAATCCACTGCGCCAGCAGAGCTCCTTGAAAATTGTAACCAGAGACACACTCTCTCACTCACTCACTCTCTCAGTCACTCACTCTCTCAGTCACTCACTCATTCACTCTCACTCTCTCACTCACTATCTCACTCACTCACTCACTCTCACTCTCTCACTCACTCTCACTCTCTCTCACACTCACCCACTCACTCACACTCACTCGCTCACTCTCTCACTCTCTCTCACACTCACTCTCGCTCTCTCACACTCACTCACTCACTCACTCACACACTCACACACTGAAAAACAAAATTGTAACCAGTGTCCCCTTTAATACCTTCCAGTCTTGAAAGGCATCCTGGAACTGAATGTCAGTGCCCATGGGGAGAAGTGGTGTCAAGCCTTTGTCCTTGGTACTGAACTGCAGAGAAAGGCTGCAAATATGGGATTTACACAAGTGACAGGATTCTGGCACATGTTTACTTCTTGTCAGAGTCATCCTTTTGTTGTTAGAGAGCGAACTCAACCAGCACTCCCTGACGTTGGCCTCATGTGAACTCCTGAGAACAAGGATTTGCTCCATCCACTGGAATTCCCAAATGATGAAGAACACCCTTTACCCCTTGTTAAAAATGTCCCCCCTGCTCCAACATCTGACAGGGATTAAGTTTGGCTGGGATTTTAGAATTGTTCTGTTTTCAAATGAAAATGCTTTTTTGCTTTTACTTTTGATAAGCCATTTAGAGGCAAAATCATTCTCTCCCTCTGTCTCTTTCTCTTTAAGGTATGGCAGCTGTTTCTACATTTGATGAATCCTCTAACAAGGAAGACCTAGGAGAGTAGAAGAAATGCTCTTACCTAACATCTTAAAATAAAGGGATGTGATTATTTTCACTACAATGGTTCATTTGTGTTTGTTTCATCACTAATTTCATTGAATGATTTTTACTACTAAGAATGCAATCAAAATGATTACTTTTTCTCAAAAAAGTCACTGTGATGTATATCACTATAGGTTGAAATAGAATATCCGAGTGTTTTGAGATTATCAAATAAAAGTGAGAATACTAAAAGACATCCCTATCTATAGTTTACACTCTTAACTATTGAACTTTCATGCATAGGATTCACCTGGGAATTTTGTTAAAACAAATTCCTGGGCTCCATGCCCAGAAATTCTGATTCAGCTGGCTAAGAGTGAAACCCTGAACTTTACTCTTTAACAATTTATAGGTGATACTGCTGAGCAGGAAACCCCTCTTTGAAAGTAACTGTTTTTGTTTGGTTTTATAAAATCACTTTATTGGGGGCTTGTACAACTCTTATCACAATTCATACATGAATTGCATGAGGCACGTTTGTACATACATTGCCTTCATTCTTTTCTAGACATTTACTTTCTATGGAGCCCTTGGTCTCAGCTCTTCCTCGCCCCTCCCTCTTTCATAACCCCCGATAGATTGTAAACTGTTGTTCTTTTCATCCCTTATACTGGCCGCTCTCTCCCTCCCCCCATGTTTTCTGTCGTTCTTCCCCCTGTAGAGGGCTGTGTGGTTATGTGTCAATCATTGCAATTGGTTTCTCTTTTCTCTCCCCCCTTCCCCCCTACCCTTCCGGTATCACTACTTCCATTCCTGTTCCTGGATTCTGTGTGTCGTGAGTTCCCATCCCTTTCTATACTTGTGTACATGTTCTGGTCAACAAAACATATTGTTGAGAGCGAGGGGGGCTGGCAAAGAGATCCAAAGCCCACCTGTAGACACTGGAACAATCTTCGCACAGAGGGGCCACAGGGAAAGGATGAGTCACCAGGGTAGAGTAAACATCGATGAAACACATTATATTCTCTGGTTCCTGGAGACTTCCTCACCCCCCACTCCCATGACCCCAGTGCTGCTTCTCAATTCAAACTAGACCGGAACATGCGCACAGGTATAGAAGGGGATGGGAGCTCACGACACACAAACAGTAACTTTTAAATAATTCGTATCAGCTTGTAAGTATTAAAGGAAGATGAGCAAGGAAAAAGAAGAAAGACGGGTGAAATTTTGCTCTGAACCACATTGTTTTCAGAATAATGCTTCTGAGGAGGTTATGTGCGTCCTACTTTTAAAATAAATTCACTGCCAATACATCAATTCAGTCCAATACGATTCAGCCCCATACTTAACGCTATTAGTCACCAGCACTCCTTATCTTTGCAGGTGTACAAATTAGGGTCAAATTATCAAAGCAGCTTAATTGGAAATACTCGAATTCAAAGGGAAGCTAATAGAACTTTACAGGTGGGTTTGAACATTCAAAATGCATTAAAAATTGCATTTAGTGCATCCAAAAGTAATTAATACACTAAAAAGAAGAAATTCTCTTTGAAGGATAAATTGCTAGAGACTCAGCAACAAGTTCAGAGAAACAATATGAAGAAAGGGGCTGAGAGTGACCTTGAGAGCAAATATTTATGACTCGGACTAAGTCAATTAATACCATGGTGATATTGAATCTTAAGAAAATAAAATTCCTCAAACCTGACCCAATAGAGGAAATCATGAAAAATGAAATAAAGACTGAAGTTGTCCATTTCATTTTACTGAGATCCTAGTTAAAGTTCATGAAAGCTTCACTCAAGAAATTTAATGACACATTGAATCGGGCAAAACTGCTGCACCAAACCATGTGAAAACATTTAAACTGCAAACACATCACTTTAAAGACTACGGTCTGCTTGGCCCCGCCATGTGTTTTCAATCACCTCAAGAGGTATGTCAAAGATCGACAATGAATAACGAACACTGGAGAAGATGTGATGTATGGAAATTATGGTGTTGACAAAGGATATTGAAAGTACTATGAATAGATGGGTGAACAAATAAATGCGTTTGAAAAGAAGTCCACCCAGAATGCTTCTCAGAACAAGGAAGGCACAACTTAGACTATGTACTTAGGACGCGTTATCAGGAGAAACCAGTCCCTGGAAAAGGACATCATGCTTGGCAAAGTAGAGATGCTGCCAAAAAGAGAAATGATTTTTCATGCCGTAGAGGCAATAACAGGCTTACACATAATGATTGGGAGGATGGCGCAGGGCTGGGCAGTGTTCTGTTCTGTTGTACATGTGGTCGCTATGAGTCAGCATGAACTCCAGGGCACTCAACAATACCTGCTCCTAACTTTTTTGATTAGTTTCATATATTTTTCCTTTTGTGATTATTGGTATATCTTACTCAGCACAATCTCTTGAGGTTCGTTATGCTATGAAGTGTTTTGTGCATTCTTCATTATTCTTTAACATTGTGCAATCGTCCATTATGCACGTGTGCCATGGCTTGTTTATCCATTCACCGGATGATGGGCGCTTAGGTTGCTCTACCTTTATTCCATTGTGATTATTCCATAAGGAACAATGTGTGTATCTACATCTATTCATGTCACTGCTCTTATTGATTCAGGGTATATAAGGTGATTCAAAAATTTTCATAAAAATGGAATTATAAAATAATAGAATGGCATTGATGTATTAAGATGTTTTTATTTACCACATTGAGGGGAAGGGCCATACTGTATCTCATCGTATTTGTACCATTTTTCAGTCCCACCAGCATTGTTATTTTTCCAGAGGTGAAATTGTATTTCTATGTAATTTTGATTTGCATTTTTCTAATAGCTCATGAAAGCAATCCTCTTTCATGTATTTGTTGACCACCAGAACATTCTCTTCATTAAAGTGTCTAGTTAGACCCTTGCCCACTTTTTGATTGGATTGTCTTTTGCTGTTGAGGTATTGAAGCTTTCTATATATTTTAGACATTAGACCCTTATTTTATAAGTTGTTGTGAAAGACTTTTCCCCTGATGTACATGTTCTCATTATAGTTGTTTGCTAAGTATTTTAATAAGAAGGTATGATTAAATTTCTAAATAGCACTCTATTGTTTGTGCATTATTCATTGCATTTAAGAGGTTGTTTATGTTGAAAATTAAGTCTTCTCATCCTATTCCTAAGTCTATCATTAAACCAGAACAAGATTGACAATCAATGTGTCTGTAGAGTAACTTTTAATTGGGATGTGTGAAGCTCCTACGTACTTTACTTTTCTTCTTTGGTATTAGCATTGCTTTACCTACTTGGAGCCTTTTTCCTTTCAAATAAAGTTGGAAATTCATATTTCCACTTAATAAAGAATATTGTTGGGATCTGTGTCAAGTTTGCATTATATCAGTAGATTACTTTTGGTAGTATTGATATTTTTACAATGTTAAGCCTTCCAATCCATGAGCATGTAGTGTTTTGCCATTTTCCACTTCTTGAGGTTGTGATTTATATTTTTCTTTGTATAAGTCTTTTATGTCTCTGGCTAGATGTAGTCCTAGGTTTTAAAATCTTGTCGGGAGGCAATTGTAAATGGCTTTAATTTCTTGATTTTCTATTTAGAGACTTCCTTATTGGTGTAGAGTACCTACCTGAATTTTTTGTGTTGATCTTACTTCTGTCAGGTTGTTCAATCCTTTATTTAGTTCCAGTAATTTGGGGGGGGGGGGTGAGTGTCTGGAATGTTCTATGTATAGGATCACGTTATCTATAAAATAGTTTTACTTTCTCATTTTTATTCTTAATTCCTTTATTTTGCTTTCTTACCTTATTACTCTAGCTAGAACTTCAAATAAAATATTAAAGGTGATAGGTAGGTTTATTTTACCTACCTGGCCAGTAAGAACATGTGGGATTTATAAGGTCACAGTGTGATTAGAGGGCAAAGAGATAAATGCCTAGGTGAGACCCACCTCTCTCACTCTTGCTCTCTGGTTATCAGACCAGCATGTGACTGCTAGTTCTCTGCCTCAACTCATGAGCTACACTACTTGTGGTACTGCCAACCTGTGGATCATGTTGCTAGAGCTTGAGGTTCTTTTGAGACCTGATTCACCACACTGCTAGTGTATACATTGCTTAAGCATGGGACTGTCAGACATTGTCATTTTGCTGACTCTTGATGACCTGCCCTGCTTTTTGCTTCCTTGGTCGGGCTGCCTGCATTGTCTTACAGAAGACTCAGCTGTCTATTTCCTTGACCTTGGACTCAGCAGCCCTCATGAGTTTAAGGACTTCTGGTATATTAACTATTTCATGGAATGAGTTCAACTGATCCCTTTGTACTGCTGTGTGGGCTAATTAGCTGTAATATTCCTTCATATTGTATATCTATCTATCTATCTATCTATCTATCTATCTATCTATCTATCTATCTGCTGTCTATCTACAATCATGTGTTCTGGTTTTGTTTCTCTAGAGAACCCTAACACACTGAATAAGAGTAATAATAAATATGTTCTTGTCTTGTTCCTGTTCTCCACTGGAATGTTCTCAATCTTTCTTCATGGAGAATAATGTTGGATGCTCATTTGGTTTATATGTCATTGATTAGGTTGAGGAATTTTACATATTTTCCACTGGGCTGAGCATTTTTTTCAGAAAAGGTGTTGGATTTTTTTCAGAGGATCCTTTCTGAATTGATGGAGATAATAATATAATTTTTTCCTTTATTCTTCTTTATTTGGTGAATTACACTGATTATTTTTTTCTTGTTGAAACATCCTTTCATCCCTGGTATAAATTTCACTTAATCACATTTTAGTATTATTATTTTTTTTGCTGTTGGATTCTATTGGCTAGGTTTCTGTGGAGCATTTTTGTAGGTAGTGCATATATATTTGGCTTTGCTTGGGAGAAAGACTAGGTTTTCTATTACCATAAAGAGTTACAGTCTCAGGATGAAAGTGAGATTGGTTTGAGATTTTTTAATTTGTCTTCATGAAGGATATTTGTCTGTAATATTCAATTATAGTGGTTTCTTTTCCTGGCTTTGGTATCAGAATTATGCTGGCTTTTTAGAATGAATTAGAGACTATTCTTGTTTCTTCTTGTTCTGGAATTGTTTGAGTAGAGCTGGTGTTAAGTCATCACTGAATGTTTGTAGAACTCACCAGTGAAGCACATACGTCATTTTAAATTTATTATTTTGTTATGAGACTTTTTAAATCTCCTATGTCCTTTTATATTAGTAAGATGGTGTGCTTCTGGAAGTTTATTCATTTTTCTAGGTTTTCAAATTTGTTGCTTATCAATTTTTTATATTAAACTGTGATGATCTTTTCATTTACGCTAGTTCTGCTTTAAACTCACCCATTTTCTTTATTATTTTGGCTATTTATATATTATCAAGATTTTGTTAATTTAATTAGGATTTTATCAATTTATTGGTCATCTCAAAGAACTAACTTCTAGTCCTGATTCTTTCTGATTTCTATTATATTTTTCTCTTCTCTGATCTTAATTTCTTTTTTCTGGTGATGGTGGATGTCCTTTGCTGCTTCTTTTCCTATTAACTCAGTTATAGAGCTGAGCTGTTGCATTTGGCAATTATTTTTATGCGCCTTTATTACCATAAAATCTTTGAGCATAACATTAGCTGTGTCCTAAAGGCTTTGGTATGTTGCATTTTCTTTTGATTGTAAAATTTTTAAAATTTCATTTTAATTCTCATCTATTACCTGATAGGCTTAAATGAGATGCTCCTTGATTTCTACATGTTTAATTTTCCCAGGTTCTTTCTAGTTTTATAGTATAAAAACCAGAAACTATGTTTTATTTCATAGTTTTGAATTTATTGAAGTGGTTTGTGCCCTGAAATATGATCTGCTTTGGAGAATTAACTATGTGTGCTGGAGAATATATGTGTTATGATGATGTTGCATGTTATGGTCTACATATTTTTACCAGGTTGAGTTGGCTAGATTCAGAACTTTTTTTCTTATTCTTTGTTTAGTTTCTTTCTAGCTGTTCTGTGCATAAAAATGCAGTGTGTTAAAGTCCTTTAATGTAATTGTTACTATTGCTGTTCTCAAGTAGTCTGTTCCAATTCATAGTGTCCCTAGATAGAGCAGAAAGAGACCTTGTCCGGTCCTGCGTCATCCTCATTCTTGTATGGTTTAGCCCATTGTTACCATCATTGTGTCAATCCATTTCATTGAGGATCTTCTTCATCACTGGCCCTCTTTGCCAGGCATGATGCCATTTTCTAGGGACAAGTCTCTCCTGAGGGAGCCTTAGTAGTATACTGGGTTACACATCAGGTCGCTAATGACAGGATGAGTAGTTCTAAACCATCAAACCACTCAGAAGGAGAAAAATGAGGCGTTCTACTCCCATAAAGATTTACAGTCTCAGAAACCCACATAGGGTAATTCTATTCTGTCCGATAGGGTCACTTTCAGTGAGAATCTACATCAATAGCAGTGATTTCCTTTAAGTCTTTTCTGATAACATGTCCAAGTTCATGAGATGAAGTCTTGCCATTCTTGCTGCCAAGTAGCATTCTCTCTGTACTTCTTCCAAGACAGAACTATTTATTCCTCTGATGATCCACTTTACTTTCAATACTCTTTGTCAATACATATCGATTTGTATGTTCAATTCTGTATTTTGTAGCTCTTTCATAGGGTGCACAAATATTTATTACAGTTGTGTCCTCTTGATGATTTTACCCTTTAAGCATTATATAATGCTCTTCTTTATCTTACAGGATGGATTTTGACAACATCAGTTTTGTCAGAGATTGTTATTGCCACTCCTGCTCTCTCTTGGTTACTGTTTGCATGATAAGTTTTTCAATAGTATACTTTGTGGTAATATTAATGATACAGCTTTTTTATCGTAGACAGTTTCCCTGCAGGTTTTAGACTGAAAACCACTTACGTGCTCTTTGTAATCTTCCTTCCTGTCCGTTCAATTTGGAGATGACATTGAAAGAAACTCTTGAGAGATTTGAGATTGAGAAATGTGGAAAGGGACTCCATTTCTTCCACTTATGCCGCAGCCTCACCAAATAAAGCAACAAACAAAAAGAAAGTGAATTTTGGGAAATACAAACATTCTGTTTTCTACCGAGGATTCCAAACATACAGGCTGTACCCAGGACAGGCTGTTGTGCTTCTTTCGGGAGGCTTCTGGGGACTCTTATCAAGAAGAGACAGGGATATATGCTGAAGTACTTTAGTTCTCAATCTGCCAAAGCAGATAGAATAATGTTAAGTTTTACTTAGTGGTTCTCACTTTCTTCTACGAACAAAGAAGAATTGAAAAGGGAATGTGAGCAAAGTATTAAAGGTGACACAAAGAGATCTCAGGAGAAGTTCAGTGGACGTTTTGAAGTCTATTGCCGTTGGACAGAGAAAAAGGCAGAATTTTAAAAGACAATGCACATCAAAATCTGGCTGCTATTTACTGCCACACTGTGTTTTTTCTGAATGAGTCTGCCTTGCCTGCTTGGGTTCAATGTGCCCTTGAAAAAAGGCAAAGACTCTACTTCTTGCTGCAAAAAAAAATCTTTTCATTGTTGTTGTTATTAGGTGCTGTCCAGGCACTTGTTTTATGGTCACAGCAACACTATGTAAAACATGACAATACATCACTTGGACTTCACAAGAACCACCTCAAAAGAGGGGACCTCACATTGATTGGGGGTCACTCCTTCTAAAGGGAGAAAAAGAAGACTGCTATCCACTTGATGCTATACGACATTGAGACAAGGCTGTGACCAATCAACAGACATGCCATAGGAATGAGAGGGGACCCTTACTGGAAATTCAAGTGCAGACCAGGGGAGGGGAGGATCTACATTTTAGAAGAGGCACTGATAATTCTGTTGGCGGGTATGGTGGGAAAATGGGGAGGAGCAACCTCACATTGGGAAGGGATGCTAAACCATCATTGTAGGTGGAAGCTAAGGGGAGAAGTAGCTTGCTTGATACTGGCCTTCATGAAGAGATCACAGAAGACAAGGGTTTTATTACAAAGTGTGATGAAGAAAACAGATGGTGCTCGGCTATTAATTGGAATAGTGTCTGGGGCCTTTTAGGTTTGTATTCATTAAGCAACCATCTAAATCTACATGGAAGAGTCATACCAGCTGTGTGATCCTAAAAGGACAATAATAAAATCCAAATATGACAAAGGGAAAAGTACCAGAGTTTAAATTGTGAACACCCAATTTTTAGAAGGCTCTGCAGGACTGTGGGAACCAAAAATCCATCTGCAGAGAGTCTGCTCAGATACAGCCTCTGGCAGATCCACTAGGGCAACAATCAAGGGATAAGAAAAACAGCTTTACTATGAGGCAGATTTTACTGTAAACGTGATCATGGTGGTTTGAACTACTGTATCATATCATATCTGAGCAGCTGACCTCCCTCGACCCACCCTGAGTGTGCGCTCGTCTTAATTATTCATCACTTGTTCCACTACAGACATTTCTTCTTTTGCTTTAAAAATATTGTTTGTGGTCATTTTTTGCTTAATCTTTATTTTTATCTTTATGTTATTACTAGTCACTTCTGTTTCTTTTTTTATTGTTTCTGTTAGGTTTTCCAGTTAATGAAGCACAGACGGGGTGGATGCATAGAGACAATATGCAATGCATTGCAAAATTCAATGGTTTATCATAGACAGGGGTAGGAAGAGTGAGGAGAATTGGGGAGCAAATAATGAATGTGGGAGGGAGAGGGAGCACTAAAACTGGTTGTGATGATGTATATACAACTGTTTTTAAAAAGCTATTTAAGTATGCAGGTGCATGATATGTGAATTATATATCAATAAAACTACTAAACAATTAAAAACATTGCTTGTTCCTTCATCATTCTCATAATTGTTCTTCTGTTTAAGCTCATTGCTGCAGTCATCCTGTCAATCCATCTTGTCAAGAGCCTTCCAATTTTTCTCTCTCCCTTCACTTCTCTAAGCATGATGTCCTTTTCCAGACACTGGTCTCTCCTGATAACATGTAAAATAGGTGAGATGAAGTCTCATCATTGCCTCTAAGCATCCTGACTATACTTTTCCCAGGATATACCTGTTTGCTCCTTGGGCAGGCATGATATATTCCACATTTTCAACAACATTATAGTTCAAATTCATTAATTTTTCTTTGGTCTTCCTTATTCAACATTGAACTTTCACATGTATATAAGATGACTGAAAACACTATGCATTGTTCAGGTATACCTTGGTCCTCAAAGTAATATGTTTGCTTCTCAAGATTTTAAATAGGTTTTGTACAGCAGATTTACCTAATGGTATGCATCCTCTGAGCTCTTGACTGCTTCTTCCTTGGGAATTGATTGTGGATATAAGGAAGACAAAATCCTTATCAACTTCACTTTTTCATGATGTTACTAACCTAGAGGTCCATTTGTGATGATTTTTTTTCTTTTTTATACATTGAGTGATCATCCATACCGAAGGCTACAATCTTTAATCTTCATCAGCAAATGTTTCAAGTTCTCCTCCCTTTCAGTAAACAAGGTTGTGTTATCTGCACATCTCAAGTTATTAATAAGCTTTCCTCTACTCTTTTGATATGAAGATGATCCAACTTAGCTTTCTGAAATTGAGGAGGTCTTGAGAACTGCTGATAAAGATCAAAGATTGCAGCCTTCCAAATAGATCAGAACTCAACTTGAAGAAGACCCACACTCTCACAATAGGACCAGTAGGAAACAACTTGATTAATTAAAGTTGTCAACTATTTCATCTTTCTTGGATCCGCAATCTATGCTCATGGAAACAGGAGTCAGGAGATTAAATATGCAACAGCAGACCTGTTTAAAGTGTTGGGAAGCAAGTATGTAACATTGAAGACTAAGGTACACATGACGCAATCATGGTATTTTCAATCGACTCATGTGAATGTGAAGTTGGACACAGAATAAGGAAGATGGAAGAGCTATCAATGCACTAGAATCATGGTGCTGGGGAGGAATATTGAAAGTACCCTGGACTTCCAAGAACAAACAGATGTGTTTTGGAAGAAGTACAACCAGAATGATCCTTAGAGGGAAGGATGGAGAGACACCATCTCATGTACTTATAACATGTTGTCAAGAGAGACCAATCTTTGGAAAAGGACCAATGCTTGGTAAAGTAGTGGGGCTAGAAAAAGAGGGAAACCCGAGACCAGCTGTAGTGACACAGTGGCTACACTGTTAGCCTCAAACATAGAACGCTGTGAGGACGGCACACGATCGAGACATGTTTTGTTCTGTTGGACATAAGGGAGCTATGAGGCAGAACTGGATGGATGGTATCTAATAAGAACTGCAATCCATTCTGATCCCACATTCATCTTCAAAGAATCCAGTTTCTCTGGCCATTTTCTCAGAATACAGATTGAGTACGTATGTTGAAAGGATGCAACCCTGAAGTACATCTTTCCTGATTTTAAACCATGCAGTATTCCCTTGTTCTGTTCCCACAACTGCCCCTTGATACGTGTACCAGTTCTGCATGAACACAACCAAATGTTCTGGATCTCTCATTCTTCCCAAGGCTAGCTATATTTCGTCATGATCCACACAGTTGGATGGAGTAGTGTGAGTCAGCAGGGTTTCACTGGTTCACCAGAACCCACAGTCAATATTTGGTTGGAGCTGGGTGAAGAAGTTGTTAAAATGGCACTAGTAATCAGGGTTCCTTAAGGTGGGTGGCCGAAAGAAAACAGTTACAATCTTTACCCTTTTTCAATATTCATATGCTCATTTTGTCCACAGGAGTAAACAATTTTAGATGCAAATATATTGGTAATATTTATTTGTGCATTTCATGAAGCATAATACTTTTAATGAAATGCTCCAATTTTACTCCCTTGTATTTGTTACTTCAGTAAACAAGCATATAATCTAAAGAGAAAATTTCCCAAACAATAGGAAGATGAAATGCTGTCATTGATGACATGCTTGATTCATTGATTTCTGCTTCATGTTTCACTCCAAATTCCCATAGGATATTATGAATTATGCAATTCCTGAAAATGTTCAAAAAACTAAAAATATTGTCAGAACAGTTGTAAGTTCAATGGAAAGGGGTTTTCAACATTAACACAATGTGTTCAGAGAAGAGAAGTTGCTTAACTGTTCCTAATATATCACATAAAATGACTATTGTCAAATTGGCTAACTTCTAAAGGCATGAGATCCTATTGCTATAGGGGAAAGATGGTTAAGGATAAATCACACATTGATGATGCTCAGATAAATGCAAAGAATATTGCTAGTGAAGATGTCCATCAAGAGGCAATATGGATATAAAACTAGTTTATTGTGTTTTTGTCAGGTATTATTTAATATTTTATAACTCTTTAAAATCTAGTTTTGTTTACCTGTTTTGTTGTTCTTATTTAAGTATTAATTGTATGAAATAATAAACTACCTTTTTATATATCTTTTTTATACCTAAAATGGGCAGAAATTAGAATTAGGGCAGTGAACCAGCTGCTAAATTATTTGAATCCCACCACTGGTTGAATGCCTTAGCATAGTCAGTAAGACAAAGTAAACATTATTTTGTTATTCTCTGTTTTTTTCCATCAGACATCAGCAATGATATGCCTAGTTCCACATCCTCTTCTGAATCCAGACTGGACCTTTGGCAGCTTCCACTCAATGTACTGCCGCAAACATTGTTGGATGAGTTTCAACAAAATTTTACTTGCATGTGAAATCACTGATATTTTTCTAGAAGTTTCACAGTGTATTGGGTCACTTTTCTTTTGAATAGATAAAACATATGGATCTCTTCCAGTCAATTGTCCAAGTAGTTATCGTCCAAATTTCTTGCCATAGACAAGTGCTTCCAGTGCTTCCTCGACTTGCTGAAGCATTTCACCGAGTAGAGCATCGATTTCTGTAGCTTTCAGTGCAAGTTGAGCTTCATCCTTTGGTACCTTTTGTTCCTCCAGATACTTCCTCTGGAAATGTTTGAACAGAGACCAAGTCCTCTCGACCCAGTGACATTTGGTGCTCATTCTATTTCTTTTGACGCTTCCTGTATCATTCAATATTTTGCCCAGAGATTATTTCAAGACTGCAATTCTAGACCTAGATTCTTTTCTTCAGTTCTTTCATTTTAAGATAGACTGAGTAGGTTCTTCCTTTTAGGTTTCCTATCTCTTGATATTTGCATTTTTTATTATAATATTTGACGTTGCCTTCTGGAGCTATTTCAAATTTTCTGTTCAACTCTGTTACTTCCTCATTTCTTCCACTTGCCGTAGCATAGCTATGATGAAGCGCAAATTTCAGTCTCTTCTGACTTTCGCATGGATCTTCTCTTCATTTCCTGTCTTTCAAATGACCTTTTTCTTTCTTCATATATGTTTTTATATCATCCCACAGCTCACCACGTCTTCTGCTATGAGTGTTTCATGCAGCAAATCTGTTCTTGAAATTTGGGTGGGATATATTCAAGATTGTATATCAGCCCTTGTAAGCACGCTTTCATTTTCATACATTTGTATCTTAAATAAATGCATATGTATGCTCCCCATCTATCAATTTTTCATATTACTGCGATGATCCAGATTCAGTAGAACTCCCCTAAATATATTCTGTTCATCTGAAATCAACTAAACCCAGTTCTTTGGGAACCATTCCAACTTATAGCAACCCTATGAGACAGACCAGACCTGCCCTAGAATTTCTAACTCTGCAGCTATTTATGCAAGCAACTGGTGACAGCTTTCTTCTGTGGAGACACGTGTGGGTTCAAATTGCCTCCCTTTTGGTTAACAGCTAAGTGCTTTACCCATGACACCACCAGTGTTCTTTATGCTGTAGATATGCCTTCTCTATCTGTGTCATCCCATTTGCAAATAGGGTTTTCTTCGTTGTTTAAGGAGATCACATCAATACAAGCAGTGGCTTAAGCTAATCACATATAAGATATACGAAGAGCAGATTAGGCACCGAAGTAAGAAGGGACAAATGAGGACAGATAGATCCCATGCCACATGAAAATATTCAGGGAACTGAGGAACAGTGCTGAAATATATATATATATATATATATATATATATATATATATATATATATATATATAGATAGAATAGATAGATAGATAGATAGATAGAGACAGAGAGAGAGAGAGAGAGAGAGAGAGAGAGAGAGAGAGAGAGAGAGAGAGAAAGTTGGGGGAGGAAACGGCGATAGGGATGGGGATTAACTGATTTTCTCTCTAGCTGGTACACTGAATTTGAATTTCTAGTCTCCTAACTGTAAGAAAATAAAATTCTGTTCATTAAGGTCACTCTTACTATATTTCTGTTATACCAATATAAGATTACAAAGACAGGTCATTTACCTATGGTGTTAATGCTGGAAGTTATGTTATAAGTAGTTCAAAGATCAAAAGAATCATCCATTTGTCACATATAATGGAGTCTACAAACTAACACAGACTGTGCAAGAAGAAGGGCCTGGAAAGCTACCTCCACAAACAATTTACTCAGTGAAAACTCATGGGATCACAGCAGTTTGCTGTCACCGAAATGACAATGAGATTCCTGGGCTGGAAGGCACTTGAAGCATCCAGAAACCACAAGCTTCCACTGAGTCACAGCAATGATGGTGAAGTGACACAGACTGAGCCATGCTTTGTGCTTTTGTCCATTGAGTCTCTATGAGTCAATCTGGACTCAATGGCCACAAATAGCAACATATGTGTATATAATTAAATAACATGTTTCATTAAACAAAATGAAACATTTAATGAAATATGTTGCTGTGTGTGATATCTCACAGTAATTTTATTTTTCAAAAATGTTAGTCACAACTCAATGAATTAATTCATGATCCTCAAAATCAATAGTAATTCAAAAATGTTCAATTACTGCTTTAAAAATTGAAAACACTGGAATGCTCTAAGAAGAGTATGGATAATCTTGTCTGCAATCCCATAGGTAATTTTTATTTGTATAATTACTGAAATAATTGTTATAATTTATTAAGTAGTAGTTGTTATTTTAATACATAATATAGAGTCCAAAGGATTTACAGAAATGAACATAAGGCTATAAATCACTGAATTCCTTCTACTACTAGTTTCAGTGATTGAGGTGTAAATTTGCATAGAAGTTTTATTAACTGAATTCTTCATATATGGACAGATATTATCCTATTAGACAGCATTACATTTCAAGATAGACCCTCAAATATTCTTCCTGACAATCAATGCAACACCAGTCCTCTTGAATTTATTATTCCTGACATAGAAAACCAGAAATAACTGAATCATATCCCAGTCAATTTCAGCTAATCAATGCCTAAGATATTGATTTTTGTGAATTCCATTTTAATTTCAACAACTTCCTGTTTTCACCCTTTGTACTATCTGGGTTCCGATTATTAATCGGTATATGCAGCTGTTTCATGTCCAGTTGTGCTTCATGAGAACTGAAGGCCCCAGAAGCTTTAATCCACCAAGGTCGTTATGGTCACTGCCATTTGTAAAGGTGGCTCTTCTGTAGGGTTTTGAGTGCCTCCCCCACCACAAAGACTCCGTTTCTTGCCATGTGTCTAGCAATGTCTTCTTGCTATTTGTATGGCTTTCAGTGGCTGAGTCCTCAACATGGACAGTCTATTCTTTCTTCTTAGTCTCTTGTTAGTCTGGAACTGCCAGGAAACCTTCTCATTATGTATAACCCTGCTGGTATTTGAAACACCAGTAACATAGCTTCCAGGATCAAGGCAGCTTGCAAATCACCACCGTGTGACAAACTGAGAGCGAAATGGTAGATTCCCTGCATAGTAAACCATACATATATTTGTATGTAAAATACATTTGATCTCACTAACCCTTAAGAGATTTATATAATCCACTTAATTATGTTGCCTCCCAATTTTCCTAATTACATCCTTCATGCATTCCAGTGTCCTTTAATTAATGGAGATATGCTGTTATTTCTTCTCATTTTGAGTCACACCCCATCAGAGAAGGGAGGTCTCCAAAGCCTCATTCTGTTCACATTATTAAGGTCAACTCTACTTTGAGGAGCTAGGTCTTCCCCATGTATATTGTGAGAGCCTTCCATCCTGAAGGGCTCAGCACCTGGTGCTAACTGAAATTCTTATCTGTTGCAAATCATAAAATTGATACTGGATAATTTTTACAGAAATGAACTGATTCGCCCTTTTTAATAGTTGGTTCTTAGTCTGGTAATTCCTTTGAATCCTGTTTATTATTGGTGAATATGCTATTTAAAATACCAATGCCACCGCTTCTATCATCATGGTAACAAACAAGTCAGCATACTAAGACAAACTGACAGATGAGCAGAGTAAAGGAATGAGAGAGTAATGCACTTTTAAATAGGAGAGACTAAAGTTTTTAATAAAATAACATTTGAGAAGATATCTGAGTTAGGAAAAACATGAAAATCATACTTGTAAATTATTTTTAAGGTGAGGGGAACAATAGATGTAAAATCTTCAAATCAATATGCACTTACTGTGTTTGAAAGGGAATAATAAGGCCAATTTTCTTCAGTGATAAATATGAAAGTTAGATAAATTTACAGGAGTCAGACAGCAGAATTTTAAAGTAAAGATGTATGTGTACATGGATTAGCAAAAATAAACCCGAAACGTTGTTTGTTTCATAGTAATACAGAAAACCATTGTGTCTTTTAAGTAGAGGAGTGGCATAAACTAAAATATCGTTTACAGAGATTGTTCTAGATGCATTGAGGATGATTGACTCTTGGGGCAAACAAGGTCTTCACTCCAGTGTCGGTGATGAATAATGATGACATTTATTATGGTGGGGAAATGATCACATTCGGGACATTTTTTAAAACATAAAGTTGACAGGATTTTTTTGATTGACTGGAGTAAGCAACTAATAAGGGAATAAGAATAATAAGATATGACACCAATGTTCCTGGCCAAAGTAGCTGAGTATATGGTGAAGTTCATTATTGAAATAAAGAAGACTGAGAACGGAACAAATCTGAGGTGGGTATCAAGAACTCTGATTTAGAAATTATATATACGATGCCCACCTGACATAAAAGGAACTATTGAGTGGAAAATTAAATTACAAGCCCGAAGCAGGGGAGAAGGCATTGCTAAAGCTACAGAATTGGCAATGTTCAGCATACTGATACATTTCAACATCACGAAGTTCAATAAGATCCATCAAGAAGTGAATAAAGATCAAAGAAAAATGAAGACACATGACTGGATCCTGGACTGCCTCATATTTATTGAGCTCAAGTTACTGAGAAGAAGCCACCTAAAAGTCAAAGGAAAGCTGGAAGATAATATAAAGAAAGTGTTTCAAGAAGATCCATTGTGTTAAGTGTGTTTGAGAGGTCAAGTAGCAATATGTTGAGTTGGGTTTGTCAGGATGGACTTCCAGCAGCATGATTTCACTTGAGTGGTGAAGATGTAAGTCTGAAAAGACGAAGTTAGAAGGGAAGAAATTGTCTCTGGGAGGAGAAACGGTTAAATACTGCGCACACTTGGCCAATAACAGATATACTTTTTGTTAGTTTGTTTTAGATGGAACATAAGCTTGCATTTTGAAGGAATGGATCCAGTAGAGAAAGATGAATTAATGACCAAGGAAAAGGACTGGGGACTTGCAGAACCAAAGATTGTTAAAGGTGGAAGGATAAAATACAATGCATAAGTGGAAGAATTGGCTTTGGAGTTTATTTATCTTAATAGAAAAGGAATAACTCACTGTCACTGAGCCATTTCTGACTCCTAGTGATCACGTTGGGCTATTAGCTGCAAAGTTAGCAGTTTGAATTCATCAGATGTTCTATGGGATGAAAGTGAGGCTTTTGACTCCCATAAATAGTTGCAGAAACCCACAGCGACAGTTTTACCCTGTCCTATAAGGTCACTAGGGGTCAGAAATCAACTCACGAGCAGTGAGAATGATTTGGGGGCAATAGGAAGGAAGACAGATGTACAGGCATCAATGCATGACTGTTGACAAGTTTGTTGTGAGAAGATGTTAGGTGTTGCACTTCTGATTGCTTTTGTTTTCCTAGTGAAATAAGAGGCAAGAGTATCCACCACCCAGAGAGGAATTTGGTTTTGAGAAAGGAGATACTATGAAATATGTATTTGTAAAGAAAGGGTGAATTGACTTGGGAACTATTATAGAATCTCCAACAAGTATTGAGTTTCTGCTTGAGAATGGAAGATATGAATTCAAAGCCTGGAGAAAATGGTTACGTGTCTGTGCAGTTTTCTCCATGTATGTCTTATGATAGCAAAGGGAAAGGTTTGGAATTAGGTTTACTATATGAATAAGAAGAGGGCAACAGCCAAAGAATTAAAGTGTGGGAGTTGAGAGTGTGTGTAAGGTGATATTAGTGCTGTGTTATGGCATGTAGTATGGGGCACGAGAGACTTTCAGACCTGATAGAGTTCATGGTAAATAAAATAAGGCCTATGAATTGCAGTAAAGTTTGGATTTAGTACAGGAGGAAGTCAGTAGCATTTTAATTAGAGACGTAGATGTTTGAGGGCCAGATTTTAAATCTGATACAGTTATAAATAATAAGTAATGACTATTATAGTCATTGAAATAAAAGTCTCAGGAAATATAGAGTAAAATAGAGTTTCAGTTGAGATAATCAAACATTTGATATATTATTTTTCCAGATGAATTTTTATAGATATTCAAGACATCAAAAGTAACAGAGAACAAGTGCTAATATTTTAAGTTATTAAATAATGTTTACACAAGAGCAATACACATTCACATAAGAGCAATGCTAGAGAAAATCTCACATACTTCAAAAGAAGGACATGTGAAGGAGAAGTAAAAGGACAAATATGAGTGTGTTAGTCCAGGAAGACTAGAGAGACAAATTCATAGATACTCATATGTGTATAAGACAGAGCTTTATATTCAAGAGCAATTGAATGTTGAGAAAACATCCCAGCCCAGTCGAGATTAAGTGCATATGTCTGGTATTAGCCCCTATGTCTGATACCATCTATAAAATCCTCTGCAAACTCAGGAAACACATGCAATGACACCGAATGCAGGAGGATCACAGGCCAGTGGGTAGAAAGTCTTGTGGATCTAGTGGCAATGGAAGCATCTTAGTGCTTGCAGGGTTCTCCATGTGGTTCCTTCACCTCCAGGGCTCTAGTGTAGCTCCATGTGTCTTCTCAACAGGAATGTCTCACAGGGAGTGTGTGTGTGTGTCCCCCTCCAGTGAGCTATTTATCTCCTGAGCACTTCCAAATGAGGTCATCAAGCTACAACCTGATTGACAGGCTAAACGCCACCCCTTCACTCTTAAGTCTCACATTGACAACAGATTATGTAACTACCACAGTGAGGCAGGACAAAAAATCACGGTCATTGAGTCAGTGACGCTATTCAACAGAAGTGCTTCCTGTGGTTCCCAAGCCTATAATATTTACAACAACACATTGCCACATCTCTCTCCCACAGAGCAGCTTGTGGGTTTGAACTGCAGATGCTTATTTAGCAGTCAAATTCTTACCCTCTGTGTCACCAGAGGTCCTTGCAAGAAAGATGACTACCACAAATATATAGACCTCATGGTGTGTGTGTGTGTGTGTGTGTATTTATATATCTGAACTAGATATCCTAATTTGCTCATGAAATGTCAAGAGTGTATCCACTTTTTCTTTGTTGTCTATCAAGTTTCTATTTATAATAGCTGCCAGGCATTGGGACTAAGTAGCATGTAAGAAATAAGCATTAGAGTACAGGACCTCAGGAAGTAGGGAGGAAAGGTTACAGATGATTCATTAATGCCTAACCTGTCCTTTCCTGGCTCTGCCCACAGTTCTGGAACCCATATACAAACACACCAACGGGGGATTGGGCTGAGGTCATAGCCGGAAGCTCTCACACCAGGCCACCAGGCAGAGTCTTCATGCACAGAAGAGAATCAAATACCATTACTCTTACAAAGTCCCAATCTCAGCTTTAGCCATGGATATTTTCTTCTATTTCCCCTAGGAAATAGGCATTAGAAGAAACATGTGTTCCTGACTCACAGTGCCAGTCAACTGTTTATGTAACCAGGCTAAAGTATTCCCTGGCACAAAGAAAGTTGTTTTGAGGTCTTTGGGTAAAGCTTCCCCTTCCCTGCTATGGATGTCCTGTGGAAGATTGCTGCTCCTTCCACTCAGCATCTCCCTCCATCACACTTTTCAAACAGTTCCCATCCCAGAAGAACTCATCACCATGGCATTGTACTTAATGGCCCTTAAGATCTCTCATGCTTATCTTCTCAGAGGCACTTTACAAACATTCTCGAATTAGTCCTTGGAAAGTGCATGTGGACAAAGTCTGAAAATCCCTCTTTTAGAAATGTGCAATGGAAGTGAAGTGGTGGTACCAATAGATCCACTTGTGAATCCACAGAGGGACTCAGAGTAGCCTCTTTAGCCAGTTATGCTAAAAAGTGATTATAAAGTAAACATGCTACAAATTGAGCATGATTACTTATCTTGCAGTCACTGAAATTTGAAAAGAATAGAATTTAAAGAATCACCAAAGGAGGTGATGGACTGCCTAGCTGGTAACAGAGGACTAACTCTTCAAGCATAGATACCATATATATACTCGTGTATAAGCCGACTGAGGTAGTTAGTTTATTGTGCCAACCTGGCCGATAAACACATGTGGGGTTTATTGAAGGGCTGAGGGATACATGGCTCAGTGAGACTCGCCTTTCTAGTTTTTGGGTCTCTTGCTTTGTGACGGTCGGACCAGGGTGCAGCTGCCTTAGCCAGTTCCCTGCTTCAGCTTGCAAGGCTCACTTCCTGCAAGACATCCCTGAGGAGAAGCCAAATCGACCTACCCTGATGCAGCCCTGGGTGCTGGAGAAGCCGTGGAGAGACATATGCCACTACTGAGATGCTCACACACTCACTGATTTGGCTTTCCTCCTGAGGCATCAAATGTGTTTTTGTGAGATGGAGGAGGACTTTGTGGATTGGTGTCGGTCATATGGGTTAATGTTGGACTTGTGGGTTTGGGCAGCACTGGGTTGAGATGTTTTCTTGATATGCACTTAACCTTTACATAAAACTCTCTCTTATACATGAGTTTCTGTGGATTTGTTTCTCTAAAGTACCCAGATTAACACACCAAGTTTCTCAACACATTTTTAATTCAGCTTTTGGGGTAAAATTAGGTGCCTTGGCTGATATTCAGGTCGGCTTATACTCTAGTATATACGGTATTTGAGAAAGAGACTCATTAATCTGTGCTAATGTTTGCTAGTGTTACAGCCCCATCTCTTTCATACGCGGGACACCAAAAATAAAATGACTCTCTTGGGCATGCTGTGTAATGATATTCTATCTACATGGTATTTTCTATTGTTTGAGCTCTTTAGGCTTTCATCCAAGCATGTATTCACTGTTTGTTATAGGCTTGGTATATAAAAGGCATAGGAGATAGAGTGGGGTGTGCAAGGTGAAGTCCCCTGTCCAGAAGGTATTTTTTTTACCCAGGAGCATGGGTGGTAAACTTAGTCAAACATAGTCATGTGACATTTGGTTTTATATTAGAAGAATAGGACACAAAGGGCATATCTAAGATTGAATGAGAGATAAAGAAAACATTTTTGGAAAAATTCATATTGAAGGGAGACTTGATGTATTCATAAAGATTACAAATACTGTTAGGTACTCTCAAGTTGACTCTAACATGTAGTAAACATGCACACCCAGACATACATGTACACGCACACCAGCACCCACACTTTAAAGTGTTGAATACAGCATTGATTTGAAATGTCAATCCCCCAACTAATACACAATAAGAAATCCATTTTAAAAAGTAAAATGCTGACTGGTCCTGTGCCATCCACATAATTGCTCATATGTCTCCACACATCGGGGCAAAAACTTTGGCCATCACTCTCATCTAGCTTCCAAAGCAAAACTTTTATTATGGAATAGGTGAAGGTTTACATGGAAGATCATTAGTTTTATATCCACCAATTTATACACATTCTTTCACTCTTCTACTGCCTGCCCCTTAGGATATCATCAGGTATTCCCCTTTCACCCTGTGTTCCCTGTTCAGTATTTTGAGTGTCTTCCAATCCGAGAGACTCATCTTCCAGCCCTTGAACAGAAAGCTTTCTGAAAGGTTAAACTGCCTAGATTTTCCTTTGTTCGTTGTTCTTTCTTGCTTTAAGCAGACTGTGAAATTCTTCATCCTGGCCTGCTTAGTCTGGACTTAGTCCGCATGCTTTGTTGAAATCTATCCAAATGGGTGGCCCTGCTAAGATTTGAGATACTAGTAAAATACTAGACTTTAGTACCACAGCCATCACTGGTCTGTTCGTTTGCAATACTGTGATGGCTTATATGTGTCTGTGATGGTGGAGGTCGTGTCACCAGTATGTCAAACACCATCAGGGACACCCAAATTAAACAGGTTTTAGCAGAGCTTCCAGAATAAGAACAAACAATGAAGAAGGAATCGCTGCTCACTTCAGAAGTAGCACAGCTTCAAAACACTGTCAGATACCGAAGGCCTGAATCAGGAAAGCAGAACATTGTTGGAGATGCTGCAGGAGGATTGGCTCCTCTGCCTGGAGGGCACTCTAGATGTGACTGAGCAGGAGCTACCCCATTGGAGTGCAGTCATTCAGCGTGATGTTCATGGGGTAAAGCTTATGGGAGTGGTGCCATCAGGATCTTCGTTTTCTGATGCAGCCTGACTCAAAGTCAAGAGCAATGGGTGTAAATATCTGCTAATGATCAGACCTTGGAAGGTAGGAAGTGTGAATATAGGAAAATTGAAAGTAGTCAAAAGTGAAAGGAGGTGTATAAAAATCAATAGCATAGGAATTATTGAGCTGGAATTGATATGAGTTGGCCATTTTGAATCAGAAAATTACTGGTATATGTTTTACTATGATGGAGATGAGATAATTAAGAGGAATGACATTACATTTATTGTCAAGAAGGACATTGCAAAATCCATCTTGAAGTACAATGTTGTCTGTGATAGAATTACCGTATATACTCGAGTATAAGCCGAGTCGTCCAGCACATTTTTAATACATTTTTTTGTGGTAAACTTAGATGCCTCGGTGGATATTTGGGTTGACTTATACTTGAGTATATATGGTATATATTTATCTGCCTTTAAATATATCTAATCAATGCAACTCTATTCAAATTTATATACCAACTGCAAAAACTAGTGCTAAAGAATTTGACCAACAACTACAGTCTAAAGTTGAACAAACATGGAATCAAGTTTATTGATAATCACTGGCGATTTGATTGCCAAAGTTGGAAACAAAAAAGAAGAGCAGTTGAAAATACGGTCTTGGCGATCAAAAAAATGCTGGAGATCACATGATAGAATGTTTTAAGACCAACAACTTGTTCATAGCAAAACCATCTTTTCAACATCCAAAATGCACATGGACTTCTCCAGAAAGAATACACAGAAATCAAATTGACTACATTTGTGGGAAGAGACACTGCAGAAGCTCAATATCAGTAGGTAAAATGAGGTCAAAACTAACTGTGGAACAGATCATCAATTATTCATATGTACCCAAAATAGCTAGTCAACATTCAACCATTTCAGGATGTAGCATATGAATTAGAACTAATGGTACTGATGGAAAAAGTCCAAACTGCACTGAAAGCATTAGCCAAAACAAGGCTCCAGAAATGGATGGAATATCAATTGAGAAGTTTCAACAAGCTAAAGAAACACTGGAAGTGTTTGTCTATGCCAATAAATTTGGAAGATAGCTATTTGGCCATCTGATTGGAAAGGAGCCTTCTCTGTACCATTTTAAAAGTAAAATGATGGTATAAGCCCCCCAAATTATAGAACAATATAATTGATATCATATGCAAGTACAATTTTTCAGAACAATGGTTGCAGTAGTACATTGACTGGGAACTGCCAGAGATTCGGGGTGGATTCAGAAAAAGGTTAGGGAATAAGAGATATGTTTGCTGAATGTAGATGGATCTTGACTGAAAGCAGCCAATACTAGAAAGATGGTTACTTGTATTTTATTAATTATGCCAATGCATTTAACTGTGTGGATCATAACAAGCTATGAATCACCTTAGAGGAATGGGAATTCCAGAACCCTTCATTATGCTCATGTGGAACTTGTTCATGGGTGAAGAGGCAGTTTTGTGAACAGAAGAAGGGAATGCTGCATGGAATAAAATCAGGAAAAGGATGTGGCCAGGTTGTAGCCTCTCACCATACTTATTCAGTCTGTGCACTGAGCAAATCATCAGAATATTTGAAGAAAACTGTGCCATTGAGATATAAGAAATGCTTATTAACAACCTATGATATACAGATGGTGCAACTGTGCTTGTTGAAATTGAGATGAACTTGAAGCACTTACTGATGAATATGATTATTTCACAGTTCAGTGTGGATTACAACTCCAGGTAAAGAAGACTAAAATCCTCACAACTGGACCATTACTCACATCATCTAAATGGAGAACAGGTGGAAGCTGAGCATTTTTCCTCGTTTGGAACCACAGCCCGTGCTCATGGAAGTTCCAGTCAAGAAGTCAAAAGGCGAGTTGCATTAGGTAAATCTGCTGAATGAGATCTCTTTGGAATATTGAAAAATAAGGATGCTATTTGAGAAGTAAAGTATGCATGAACTGAGCCGTATTATTTTTCAATTGTCTTATATGCATGTGAAACTTGGACATTGAATAAGGAAGACCAGAGGAGAATTGATGCACTTGAATTGTGATACCTGGAGAAGAATAGTGAAAATACTATGGACTGCTAAAGGGACAAACTGATCTGTTTTGGAAGATGCAAGCGTACCAAGACTCTGCCTTACATACTTTGGAATGTTTTCAGGAGAGATTAGAGCCAGGAGAATGTCATCAAGTTTGATAAAATGGGGAAGGACCTGCAGGAGGTGGATTGATAGAGGGTCTGAAAAGACGGCTCAAGCAGAAGCACAAT
Organism: Tenrec ecaudatus; assembly: GCF_050624435.1. Taxonomy (NCBI): domain Eukaryota; kingdom Metazoa; phylum Chordata; class Mammalia; order Afrosoricida; family Tenrecidae; genus Tenrec; species Tenrec ecaudatus. Next base: position 28,891,287 of record NC_134533.1, on the reverse strand, counting down.
GGTGAGAAGGTGCAAGACCAGGCAGTGTTTGCCTGTGCTGTGTATAAGGTTGCTTTTGGTCAGGGCCAACTAGATGACAACAAACAACAAGAGCAGCGCAGCCAAATGCAAGTCACCACAATGTGACAGACGGGCAGACAAGAGATGCGGTACAAAGTGTTTTTAGGCAGATACAAGTGTGGAAGAGGTAAATGGTGCCGAGGATGCAAACGATAATGGAACTTTTAAATGTATATTACTTTACCATTTACCCTGTGCCTTCAAATTTATTATCATGTTACAGATGCCCAACCTCTTTTGGTCAAAGCAGTCATGGAATTATTGCCATTATGCAATACCCAAGCCAAAAGGCACTCAGGACATTTAAACAATATAAACAAACTTCAGAGTTGAAACGTTTCTGAGTTAGTCCTCTTGGGTCAGATTGAAATCCAGTTCCTCATGATAAATCAGTAAGTTAAGAATTTGGTTTACTACTTTCAGGGTTCACCAGGTCAAGCTAAGATGCATTTTATTACCTATTATCCTGAGATACCCAACTCCACCTAATGCCCCAAATTATACATGAGGGGAATTATTTTCCTACTGAAATTTCATGATCCATGGTGGAATTATAAATCTTGGCTTCCTATGCAAGTGACACACACTTATTAGAAATGGAATGTCCTCAGAGAATTGGATCTGTTCATCAATATGAGCATAGAGCTTGTTTTCTCAGCGTCAAGATCATGGAGTGGCATCATAAGGTGTTAAAAGTGGAGAAACTCTTACTTAAAACACAAATATCTGTGACAGCAGCAACAACATGTAACATAGAACTGACTAGGGAAATTGCTTTTTGAAGAATTGTCTTTATTGCATTTCCCTTCACCAGTGGTCATAAATATCTCCCTGGTAGAAATACACATGCAATCCAAGATCTTGGACATTTCCATCAATTAGCAGTATGCCTTAAAGAAGCTCGGTTTCCCAGCATTCCCCATTGCAGTGTAGCAGATTGGGGCAGGGTAACAGACAGAGAACTGGGTTGGATATCATAGGAAGCAAGTTAGGCCTCATTGCACTACTTTGCACCAAGCTGCTTTGTCTGAATGGAATCCCCAACCTCTAACTCTGAAATCCAAGTAAGTGTTTACAAGAAGGCCTGTAGACCAAAATTCCATGCTCATTGATATGGTGATGGTGATAGGTTGTACACCTGCACAAATTGCACATCATTGCACATAATTACAAAACAATTGTAATAACTTTTCATCAGGAATTATTGCACTCCTCCTTTTGTCAAGCTTAAGGTTACACACCAAGAATACAATGGATAAGACAGAAAACATTTCATATTCTTAAGAATTTTACTGAGATTAACTCAATAATAATACAAAGAAAAAGGAAAGCCTATGAAGACATCCATGCTAGAACAGATGATTCTAGTTTGATACAACAAATATTCCTTATGTAAAATTCTACTGAGATGCAATGTAAAATGGTGGTGGTGGTTATTGTTAGGTGCCATCGAGTCGGGTCCAAATCAAATAACAGAATTAAACACCACAGGCCCTTGTCCCATCCTCACTATTGTTCCAGTGCTTGAGTCCACTAGCAGCCAAGTGTCAATCCATCTTGTCAAAGGAATTCCTATTTTTCTCTACCTCTCTACTTCACAAGCATAATGTCCTTCTCCAGAAAATATGGCCAAAGTGTCTGACATGAAGGCTAGCCATCACTGCCTCTAAGAAGCATTCTGGCTGTACCTTCTCCAGGATGCATCTGTTTGTTCTTTCGTTAGTCCATAAGAACTTCAATATTCATTGTATGATAATTAAAATGCATAAATTCTTCCTCTATCTTCCTTATTCGGTGTTCAACTTCCACTCATGATGCTAGTATGAACAAGTCTTAGTTGGACTTCTGTCACTATAGTGTGATATTTTACTATCTAACATGAGTAGGTTAATAATCACATGTACTTCCCAGGATAGGTGGAAGAAAAACAGATGAGCCAGTCAAGGTGCAGGGTAGCAACAAGGAAGCATACAACTTTCTTCCAGTTCTTTAATGCTCCCTCCCCTCCACTATCATGATCCCAATTCTACATTACAAATCCAGCTAGACCAGAGGATGTACATTGGTATAGATAGGAACTGGAAACACAGGGAATCCAGGGCAGATGAGCCCCTCAAGGCTAGTGATGAGAGTGGTGATACCAGGAGGGTGGAGGGAAAGTATGGTAGAAAGCGGTAACCGACTACAAGGATCTACATATAACCTTCTCCCTGGGGGATGGGCAACAGAAAAGTGGGTGAAGGGAGCTGTCGGACAGTGTAAGACATGAGAAAATAATAACAATTTATAAATTATCAGGGGTTGGGAAGAATGGTGGGCGGGGAGGGAGGGGGAGAAATGAGGAGCTGATACCAAGGGCTTAGGTAGAAAGCAAATGTTTTGAGAATGATGATGGCAACAAATGTACAAATGTGCTTGAGACAATGGATGCATGTATGGATTGTGATAAGAGTTGTATGAGCCCCCAATAAAATGATTTTTTTAAATAAAGAAATAAAAAAGTGTGGTTGATTTATTTCTTGGCAAATGTCTTTTTCTTTCCAGTGTGGTGACACAAATGAGAATGAGTCATAGGACCAGGAATAGCTCCTAAGTTTTTGGTGGCATCTGTCAATGGAAGGTCCTCGGAGGAAAGTATCGAAATATATCCAAAATATTTACTGAGTAACTAAGGGTTCAAAAAACAAACAAATGCAAGTCCGTCCTTATCTACCTTGGTACATGAAGCTTTTGTTTGTTCACCACCTATTCAAAAGTAAAGATAAAAGAGATATAAAAATTATAGTGATATATGTAAGAGAATATTCACATTTTGATAATTGAATCAAAAGATGTATAGTGTTTTGTTGCATTTTGTTATTTCAGTGAACTCATAAGTATTGTGAGAAAAGGCACAACACGAGTTAGTGTTAAATAAAATTAAATAATAAGAAAAGCAGATCACAGAATGGCACAGTCTTCACAACACAGAATGCTTTTGTACATGGGAAGAGGATTCTCTAATACAATTGGAACATGGTTTTGAATATTTTCTACTTTCCTTTTAAATTGTTATAAGTAGTTTATGGACTTTTATATATTTTTGAGTAACATACATGTATACTTTTATACTAGATCTTGAGATCCTAATAAAGATCATATGGTATTTCTCTATTCATTTCAATTTATTCCCCTACACTTTTCAGCTCTTGTCTACTTGCCTCTTAAACTCAACTTTGTCACTTCTCTCTTCCTTCAATACTATTTATAGTATCTTTTCTTAGATAAATTGATACTAAATTGATACTACGTTCCCGTCTGGAACTTTTGTTAGCTTCCTGCAACCAAATTTGCATCTAGCCAGTTCTCACCAATCCTTTAAGCATCACGCCACCGTGACAGGAGTCCAGACCAGACTTCTTCATACTAGAAACATGTTAGCGTGATTATCTGGGATTCCAGAGCGTGTGCTGACCTTTGTCACAGACCTGTATAGGGAATCCATCAGCAGCATCAATCCCATGCCTTACAACCAATTTTCACTTTTTTTTTTGCATTATTGTTGACCATATTCTCAGACGGTCACAGATTTACTTCAAGTCCTCGTTTTATAGTCCTCGTTTCTTTTCTAATTTTACATTCTCAAATGAGGCGTTTACTACATAAAAGTCTCAGGAACATAGCTCTACAAATACAAACTAAGCACAAATTGAGAATAACATTTGCTGGTCTTGAAGAAATGAAGAAGACTCCCCTGTTCCTGGGTACACGTGGACTGTTCCTCATTCAGCAGTGAGTCGATATGAAATGGGTAGAAGATCAAGTGAGTCCCACAACTTTAAATCAAGTTATGAAATCCAAAAGACGACTACTCAGGGTAATTTTCATGAACCTTGGGAAAAACGTCCATGATCTGCTTGACTTATGGACATGTGCTCCCTGGATTGTCAGATTTAGAAATTCAATGTTAGTTTTTCTTTCTCCTTTCTTTTTCCTCATTCCTCTTTCTTACTCTAATGTGCATTGCTGTGTCTTTTGGTTTTAATTATTGCACAATTTAAAGTATCTTATCAATTTTATATGATAGTCTATTCCTTCCTGATTTTTACCTAATCATAATCTATATTTCCATAATAAAATATAGGTCCTTATATATGTCTAAATTTATTGTACTTAAGTATCTTAGTTTCTTAAAATTTCTATAAGAGAAATATTAGAAGTAAGTGGTATTGAGAATTGAAATTTATTTTCTCAAGGTTTGAAGGTTTTGGTGTCAAAAATCAAGACGCTGGCTCAAAGGCTCAGCTACCACGCTCTCCTGGTATCTGTCTCCCCTAGAGAAACTCTCTCAGCACCTAGACCCTGGCTCCCTGGAGACCTCCATATGGCCTATATGTCTCTCCCAGTTCTGCTAGCTTTCTTCTGTGCCTAACCTGCTTTTCCTATCTCAAAAGAGATTCCTCAGAAACACTATACTGGTATGACCTCATTAACACAAGAGAGAAAAACCTCTTCCTCAAAGAGATTGTACCCACCCAAGTCCTCCCCGCAAAATACATTGCCATTTGGTCAATACCAATGCCTAGTGACCCTACGGGGTAGATAGGAACTGCTCCCTAGGGTGTCTGAGATTCGACATCCTTACTGAATCAGACAGCCTCGTCTTTCTCCCTGAAAGCAGTTAGAGGGATCAAATTGCCAATCTTTTTCTTAGCAGCCCAACTTTTTTTGTTAAATGTATCATTAAAAAATAATTTTATTGGGGGCTCTTACAACTTTTATCACAATCCATACATCCATCCATTGTGCCAAGCACATTTGTACATTTGTTGCCATCATTGTTCTCAAAACATTTTTTTTACTTGAGCCCTTGGTATCAGCTTTTCGTTTTATCCCCCCTTCCCATCTCCCCTCCTTCACAAGCCCTAAATAATGTATAAATTATTAGTATTTTTGTCATGTCTTATACTGTCCGATGTCTTCCTTTATACACTTTTCTGTTTTCTATCCCACAGGAAGGGGGTTGTATGTAGAACCCTGCAATCAGTTCCCTCTTTCTACCCCACCTTCCCTCCACCCTCCTGGTATCGCTACTCTCACCACTGGTCCTAAAGGGTTCATCTGTCCTGGATTCCCTGTGTTTCCAGTTCCTAACTGTACCAGTGTACATCCTCTGGTCTAGCCGGATTTGTAAGGTAGAATTGGGATCATGATAGTGGGGAAACGAGGCATTAAAGAACTAGAGGAAAGTTGTATGTTTCATCGTTTCTATAATGCACCCTGACTGGCTCATCTCCTCCCCATGACCCTTCTATAAGGGATGTCCATTGGCCTACTGACGGGATTTGGGTCCCCACTCCAAACTCCCCCTCATTCACAATGATATGATTGTAACCCATTATACCAATGAGGCATTTGATTGCATTCATAGATATATCAACAACCAAAAACCAAACTCACTGCCTTCAAGTTGATTCTTTCTCATTGTGTTAGGGTGGGTTCTCTAGAGAAACAAAACTAGGACACTTATGATTATAAATAGATATAAGAAAATAGGTTTATACAACATAAAAGAAAGTAAGAGCTAATTAGTCCACAGAGCAGTACATAGTTCTCAGTTCAACTCACTTTTGTGGGACAGTTAATATACTGGAAGTTCTTCAACTCATGAGGGATGTTGGGTCCAAGGTCAAGGAAGCAGACAGCTGAGTCCTTCTTTGGGAAATGCAGGCAGAGTATGCCCACAGGCAGCAAACAACAGGGTAGGTCACCAGCAGTCAGCAATCAGGAGCTTAGTGAAGCAGGCCTGACTCAGCTATCAAACTCAAGCAACGCAGGACGACAGGATCCACCAGCGTCAAGCTCAAGCAATGCACACATCAGCAGCCTGGTGAAACAGGTCTTGAAGAAACCTCAAGCTCTAACTACAGGATCCATGGGTTGGCTTGTCCCACAGGTGATATAGCTCACAAGTTGAGGCAGAGAACTAGCTAAAGCAGCCACAAGCTGGTCTGATCATGAGTCAGCAATTTATCTCTGCTCTCCAATCAAACTGCCACCTGATTAACCCCACATGTTCCCATGGCCAGGTTGGCATAATAAACCTACCTATCAAACATGTGAAAATATTACAGTCCATAGAAGAATTGTGCCACAGGATTTCCCAAGTTCTAATATTCACAGAAGCAGGCTGCTTCATCTTTCTCCCCTGGCTCTTTCTGCAGTTGGCTTTGACCTGCTACAGCATTTCCTCTTAACCCCTGAGTGTTTAAGTACTGAGCAACCAAGGCTTGTAGTTACTTAATGAAGTCAGGATAATCAGGTTTTTGTTTTTTTGAGTGACATATTTCAACACACTAACAGATTCTAAGAGGGAAAGTGCTTGGAGATGCTGCTTAACAAGGGCAACATTTTACCGTAAAACATATTTATTTGTATTGTGTTATTGTTAGGTGCCTTCAAGTTGATTCTGACTCACAGTGACCACCTACACAACAGAAAAAGCCATTGCTCTGTCCTGAGAAATCCTCACCATTGAGGCTGTGTTTGAGCCCACTGCAGCCGCTGTGTCAGTTCATCTCTCCATCTCACTGAAGTTGAAGGTCTTCTTTTCCCACCTGATTCCAATTGATCAGGCATGTACCAAAGTACGTGAGACAAAGTCTCACCATCCCAGACCGAAATGTTTTCTCTTTTGGCAGGCCACCATACTTTCAAAATTCTTCACCTACACCATAATTCAAATGGATCGATTCTTATCCAGTCTTCCTTATTCATTATTCAAATATCACATACAAACGAGGCAATTGAGAATACCATGCAGTGGGTCAGGCACAAAGAGACCTGGTAGACTAGAGGCTAAAAGTAGTTTGAAACCATCGGACGCTCTGCAAGAGAATGATGAGGCTTTCTATTTCCCTAAAGTGTTACAGTCTTGGAAACTCACAGGGCATGTCTACTCTGTCCAATAGGGACGCTGTGAGTCAGGATCAACTCGATGGTGTGACTTTGAGTCAGTCACACCTTTAGTTCGCCAAGTAATATTCTTGCTTTTCCACTTTAAAGAGGTCTTGCATAGGAGATTTGCCCGAGGTAGTACATATTTTGATGTTTTGTCTGCTGCTTCCACACGCATTGCTTGCGTATCCAAGCCAGAGGAAATCCTTGAAAGCTTCCATCTTTTCTCCATTTACCTGTTGGTGCAGTGATGAGGATTTTTGTTTTCTTTTTGAGTTACAACCTATACTGAAGTCTGCAGTTTTTTATTTTCATCAACAAATATTTCAAGTTCAGCATGCTGTAAGGCTATGTTGCCTGTTGCTAAGTACACTCTCTTTCCTTCATGCCTTGCTTTGTATTCATGGTCCACTTTATTTTCATATTTGACCAGCATACAGTCTGAATAACTGGTGAAAGCATGCAACCTTGACACAACACTTTCTTGATTTTACTCACACAGTGTTCCTTTGTTATGTTTAAGTGACTGCCTCATGTTCCACATGAGCACAATGAAATGTTCTGAAACCCCATTCTTCTTAATATCATCCTCATTTCTTATGACAACAACAAACTATAAATAACATTGAAAGGAAAAGAGCATGGATAAGTCCTGGTACAAATTTATGCTAATTTTTAAAATATTCAGCTGAAATTCAAATTTAATGGAGTGCCCTGTATTTTATTTGGTTACCACTACAACTGGCATATTATCTACATAGAAACTATATTCTAAACATAACCTAGACCTAAACATAACCCAGAACAGACCTTTATGCCTGCTCCCCAAATTCATCAAAGTCTATTGACGCTGTTGTTGTTAGGCACACCAAGTCAGTTTGAATGCACAGTGGCCCTCTGTACAGCAGAGCGAAACACCACCTTATCTTGTCCCCTCCTTATCATCATGATTTCTAAAGCCCATTGCTAAAGCCAGGCTGTCAATCCATCACATTGCGGGTCAGTCTCTTTTTGCATGTCCATCCATCTTCCTAACATGCTGTCCATCCCCTGGGAAATATCCTCATACCCTCCACTAGATATTGGAGACAAACTGTCCATTCTTGCTGCCAAGGAGCACTGTGATCTATTTATTTGTTTTTCTTGAAGTCTAAGGTATAGTCAATAGTCTTTGTCAACCCCATAATTCAAATGAATTTGATTTATTGACTTCTGTTTCCATGGGTACTGATTGTGGATCCAAACAAAAATAAGATTAAGGATTTTCTCCAGTAATCATGATGTTGTTTTTATTGATCTAGTTGTAAGAATTTTTGTTTCATCTTCAGTTGTCAGTGCTATATGTCCCATAAATTTCAGCAAACAATCTGGCCTGAATTTCTGGAAGTGCTTCATCGATGTACTGCTGCAACCATTGTTGAAATGATCTTCCATGTAATATTAATTATATAGTTCATAATGAAAGCATTCTGTTGGCACCCCTTTCTTTGGAATGGGTATATATTTGAGTCAGTCAAGTAGCTGTCTTCCTATTTCTTGGCAGACAAGAGGGAGCACTTCCAGTGCTTCATCAGCTTGTTGAAACATTGTCATGGGTTTTCCATCCATTCCTGGGGCCTTGTTTTTGGTTTTTTTTTTTTTTTGCTAAAGTCCCAAGGTCAGCTTGAACTTCTTCCTTCCTTTTTTTAAGAAAAATCATTTCATTGGGAAGCTCATACAGCTCTTATCACAATCGATACATACATACATTGTGTCAAGCACATTTGTACATTTGTTGCCATCATCATTTTTAAAACATTTTCTTTCTACTTCAGCCCTTGGTAACAGCTCCTCATTTTTCCCCTTCCTCAGACATCCTCCCTCCCTCACAAACCCTTGATAATTTATAAAACTTTGTTAATTTTTCATGCCTTACACTGACCGATGTCTCCCTTCACCCACTTTTCTGTGTCCGCCTCCCAGGGAGGGGGTTATATGTAGATCATTGTAGTCAGTTCCCCCTTTCTCCCATCACCTTCCCTTTCCCCTCCTGGTATAGCTATTCTCATTATTTGGTCCTGAGAAGTTGGATTCTCCGTGTTTCCATCTCTGATCTGTACTCATGTCCATGCTCTGGTCTCGCTGGATTTGAAAGGTAGAATTGGGATCATGATAGTGGTGGGAAGGAAGCATTAAAGAACAAAAGGAAGGTTGTATGTTTCATCGGTGCTATACTGCACCCGGCCTGGCTCTTCTCTTCTTTGTGACCCTTCTGTAAGGGGATGTCCAATTGTCTACAGATGGGCTTTGGGTCTCCACTCTGCACTCCCCTTATTCGCATTGATAAGATTTTTTGTTCTGGATCCTTGATGCCTGATACCTGGTCCCATTGTCATCTCACGATTACACAGACTAGTGTGCTTCTTCCATGTGGACTTTGTTGATTCTCAGCTAGATGGCTGTGTGTTTGTCTTCAAGCCTTTAGGACTTCTTCCTTTCAATAACACTGGTTCTTGCTCATGTTCTACCTCTTGAAATGGTGACATGTGGACTAGTTCTTTTTGCTATAGTGACTATGTATTCTTTACAGATTTTTGTGATGTTTTCTGTGTCACTCAATTATTTTTTCCCCAGAATCTTTCAATATTGCAACTCGAGGCTTGAATTTTTTTCCCCTTCTTTTTAGCATTTTCAGTTCAGGATATGTCGTGCTGGTTCTTCATTCTTGGTTTTCTGTCACGAAGTCTTTGCACATTTCATTGTAATAGTTAACTTGATCTGCTTGCGCTTCTCTTTGAAATTTTCCCTTCATCTCTTTTACTTCAAGTTTCCTTACCTTTGCCTCAGTTACTCTATGTTACTCACCTCAGTTACTCGATGATGAAGGAACCACAGCTCATCCGATTTTCTGTCCTTTTGTTCAATGCATATTCTCAAAATAGAGGTGGAATATATTCAAAATTGTATCTTGGCACTCTAAGACCTGTTTTCATGTTTTAGAGCTTCAACATGAACTTGCATATGAGCAAATTTTAATCTGTGCCGCAGTTGTTAAAAAGTGTATTTGCTATGAAGAAGTTGCTGGTCTTGAAAAATTTTATCATGTGGTTTCTAGCTTCATTTCTTTCATCAAGACCCTAGTTTCCAACTACTATTCTTTAATCTTTGTTTCCAACATTTGCATTCTAATCACCAATCATTATCAATGCATCTTCATTTCATGTTTGATCCATTACATTGCATCAACACTAAAGATGTTGGTGGAATCCTTCAATTTTTGGATAAGTAGCTTTTGTGGTTAGTGCACCATTTGAAAAGTAGTTGTTTTGACTGGATTTTTTATATGCAGCTGAATATGATCCTGTCATATGCAATATTATGCTTCAAGATAGAACTTAAAATGTCCTTTTTGGAGATACATGTAACATGATTCCTCTTGAATCTGTCATTCCTAGAACAGCAAAGCGTATGATTTTCTGATGAAAAATGGTCAACACGAGCTCACTTACACCTAGGATATCAGAGTTTTTGAATTCCATTTAACTTTTGACAGCTTCCAATTTTCCAAGATTTTTATTTTGCATATTCCAAGTTATAATTATTAATGATGTTGACAGTGGTTTCTTCTCATTTTGAGTCAGACCCTATCATCCAATGAAATACTAAAGGCTTTTCTCTCACACGCTTTACTCCATCCACCTTATTATTGACAACTCTCGTTCAACAAGGCAGCTCTGTTTCAGTCATATTTTGTGTATCCGAGCATTCATCTTCTGGCACTGTATTTGATAATGTCTCTTGCTAAATTAAATGGAGGTTTCAGTACCTGCCAATACTGTGAAGCTATCTGTAAGGTTTTTAATCACTAATTTCTTGGAAGTGGATATCTCATTTCTTCGGTGTGATCTGTTCTTAGTCTGGAGACTCTAATGAAACCTGCTTACACTGGGGGACCCTGCTGGTATTTGAAATACCAGTGACATAGTTCCCAGTATCACAGCACTGTACAAGCCACCACAGCACATCAAACTGACAGAAAACTATATTGACCGTATTATTTAAGTTATATTTAACTTTCCACGGAGAAATGCCATATCAATTATTTAAAACATGGGCTTTCTCAAAATTTCTTATCGATTAATAGAAGTTGAGAAGTCCACATAGATATTATTAAGGATTGTAGTAGGAATAGTACACTCTTCCAACTGGTCCATGATTTGCTGTGGTATACAGGCCCACGGAGGGGACCACCGAAGGAAAATGGACAAGTCTACTACCTGTCTCATGAAAACTATACAGTGAATGAACTGCAGCTAGCACATATCACTTAAGTCTATGAAACCATGACAAGGGCATTCACTTCCTCTTGGGTGAAAGGGAACTATTGGGAACAGCAAGGTCAGGTCCTGAGAAAGTAGAGATATCTGAATGGAAAGATCACATTGTTTAACAAGATCCAGAAAAGTGCAAGCCAATCCCTATGCTTTGTTCATGACCTAACTCTACGGACGTGGAAGATTATCTGAGGAGCTCTTTGGCATAATGTCCTAGTGGGTTCTCATGATCTAAATTGTGATACAATTGTCTAAATTATGGCACATTCACTTTCTCAATGTCTGAGAAAAAGTGGCAAAAAAGGACTGTGTTTATAAAAAAAATTTTTTAAAAACCTTCAAGAGGTTCAAATTACCCTTTTGGAATAAGCCCTCTAAAGCAGACGGAGAACATTTTCTCTCATGCCATCCCTTATATTAGCACTGCATGTAGGACAGTGAAAAAGAGCCAATTGTGTGGTAATTAAATATTTTAAGAAGCCAAAACCTTGCCTCTAAGTAGAATGTGCTGTAATAAGAAAGTTTCATACATTGGCATACACACTGGGATGGATATTTTAGAGTCAAATGTCCAAATCACCAGGTGTTTTATACTGCTTTCTATTTAATGCATTTGAAAATATGACCTTTCTAGACCTGTTTTCAGTTGAATGCCAGTATTCACTGCCTCCTTCTGATTCGGACAATGGGTTTGAGGCACAACACCTGTGCTATGAGCTACATGCAATCTTTTCACCCTCGCTATGCCCCTCTGACAATGGGTGGGCCAGGTGATACCAGGTGATACCATGTGAACATTTCCTCTCTCCTGTCTAGTCTAGATGAAAATGTGCTCTCATCGTCCACTCACACAGAAGGTAGCTAGCACTACCAGCTAGGTCCACTTTGTCAATTGTCATTCAGTAGCAAGAACAGAGGATATTCATTCTTTAATGACTAATTAACAGTATTTCTATGACCTCATCCCAAAATCATTGACACAAAGGTAACTCAAATCTATACTGACTCCATAAGGCATAGGAAAATAGCTCCAAAGTGTTTACTAGGCTGAGGTCTTTATGGAAGAAAATCACCAGGTCTTTATTTCCCCCCACAGAGCAGCTGGTGAGTTCCAACTGCAACTTTAGCCACTACGACACCTGGAATAATTATTGAACTCACAGTCAGTGGACTCATCAGACATCTGCTCCCATGTCACGTAAGGATATTTAGTTCCATTCATGACTAGGAAAAATAAATTTGAAATAATTCCATAATGCAGTCATCATCAGACAGCTCTACTCTGGAACTGCCAAAGTGTTTAAAATAATAACCTTTTGGGGGAGCAGCCACCTTACATTAGAAGAACCATTCTTCCCATACCTGCCCCCCCCCCCACACACACACTTCACTAACAGGCTGTTTAGATGAATTTCTACAACATAAAGGCCTGAGAGACTAAATGAAGCTCTGGGCAGGATGGAAATGCAGAATATAAAAGAGTGTTTTAAGAGTATTTATATGAGAAAGACCCCAAGTCATTAGTGAGCAGTCAGCATGTTTTACTGCCTCATGATATGCAATCTGTTTATGAGTATACTTATGTATCCTTCTGAATTATTCATCATTAGAACTATTCTACTCAGAGTAGGGCTGCACATTGCCGCCAGTTTTTAAGGAAATATGAGTCACCCCTAAATTCCCATGGGGAGTATGAGGGCCAGGATTGGTTTCAGGACTCCTGAAGATGCCAAAACTAATAGATGCCTAAACATCTCATATAAACTACTGTGGTATTTACATATATCTAAGCATAGCCTCCTGAATACTTTGAATCACATCCTGATTACTCAATATACGCACTACAATGTAAATGCTAAGTAAATAGCATTTAATACTCTTTCTTAGCTTTCGAGGAATTGCTTTAACACTTACTTGCTTTGTATACATCTCCTGGTATTGTCAAACAAAAGTTGTTGGAGTCCCTGTATATTGAACCCATGTCGTGTGAAGGGCCAGCGAGGGTTACAGACATTGAAAGTTAGTAGTGAGGAATTTCCATACAAATTTAACAGAAAAAAAAAAAACCTCTTTGAATGTAAAAATAAAAACAAATAGAAGTAGGGTTTTAAACTCTCTGTGTTATCTTCTCAAGTAAATAATTTTATTACATGTCTTCACACTATTGGTCTGTGTCATAACGGGAAGAAAGAGAACCGGATTTTGCATTTCACTGAACAACAACAACAACAACAACAACAAATCAAATATCCTTTTGAGAACCCACTGCGTGTCCTTCACAGTTGGTATGATTCATGTGTTTTATCATTCTCAGTGTATCATCTACGCAGGGAGAGCACTAGAACACGAGCTCAAGTCAAGTTCCCTGCACCGTCCTGCACACCCATGTGACTGCTAACTCCTCCCAGGTTAGAGAGCTTTGCCAGCCAGTTGGACGGCCGTGCCATGGAGAACAGCGCACCACGGCAGACCTATGGAGATCTGTTAGTTTCACAAGCTCTCCAGGCGTTTCTCATAAACAGTACAGTTTGAAGTTGTGCAGATTCTCAAAAGGAAGACAACGTATTTATCTTTAAGATGGGAACTGCATTAAGACTATTACCTCAACCAGCGAAACACGCCTGTATTCATCAGAAATCACGTCTTCTGTTCAGGTAGAAAAAAAAGTATGTGCTCACAAACATCCCTCACTACAATTTTAAACTTGTTTGCAGCTTCTTTTTGTTACTTACAGGGCAGAACTCTTTGAGGAAAATAAAAGGAAGACTCAATCTCAGTCTTGAATTCAGATTAGAAATGATTCAAATGTGAATCACTCTGGAATCTTTCCATTTGTTTTGGGCAAATTCAGTTGTTCCAAATGAACCCTGACCAAAGTCAAGGATACCAGAGGGGGCCAGATGGAGCAGTGGGTTACTCATTGGGCTTGAAATTTCCAGCTGCTCTGCTGGAGAAAGATTGGCAGTTTGGGAAATCCACGGGGGCAGTTGTACCTCACCCGATAGAGGGTCATTCATGGTAGTGCATTCTGTTTTGGTTTGGTTTCAGCTCTACCAGAAACATGGCCAGAACTTTCTCTGCTTCGCCTTCCTCTGAGATGGTGGAGAGAAAGAGGCCAGTCCTTTGATCCATGAGTGGCCTGAGCACTTGCTTGAGCACTCACCACTTCCAGGCGCCAGTTGCAAAACACCTTAAAAGGAAAGAAAAACTTGTTCTGTAATTAAGTCCTGCAGAGATGTTTTTCTCCCCCAAGAAGGAGTTCTTTGAGTGTAGTGCTTGCCCTCTTCCGAAGACCCACTGTTCTCATTTTTCAGCATCCACTGCAAGTCACCGCTTCCACTCTATGAGATCGCGACTTCAAATATGTTCCTGCTGTCACCAGTTTCAGTCCTCCCAGACAGATAAGCTGGCCAAGAGGAAAGAAGTGCCAGCTCTGGAATCAAGACACCCGAATCGAAACCCAAGCCCACGTTCATTGAGTCTGATTCCAATTCATAAAGACCCTAGAGCGCTGCACAAGCCTGTCTCTGAGTATCCGTGGCTGTACGCTTGTACAAAAGGAGACGGCCCATCTTCCTCCTGCAGAGTGACTAGTGGATTTAAAATGGCAACGTTTTGACTTTTCTAAGGACTCCAAGGTGATAATCTTGATAGAGTTTCTCAAAAGACAGATGATGATCACAGGGGCTTATTACGAAGAAGTTTTAAAGAAATTGAAAACCACATGGGTGAGAAAAGGGGCAGGCAGGCTGCATTGAGATATTTGGTCCATCACCACAAGGCAACTGTTCATTCATCGAAGCCAGCAAGGGCTAGCCTAGGAGAGTGCAAATTGTGTTGCTCATATCTCATCCCTTTAGACTATTATTTTGGGAAAGGGGTTCCTCAGACTGAGAAAATACTTCCAATGAACATGATTTGAGTCTCTCAGCTGAACTATGATTTTGATTTGAAGTAAATTGAAGAGCATTGGGGAAGGGTTATAAATATGGAAATGCCACTCTCAACAGTGTATAGACCTAAATGGAGGATATCCTGTAAAACAATATCTTATAATTTCATAGCTAGACTTTAAAAATTACCCTGGGTAAGTGTATAGAGAGCCAGTGGATAGTATAAAACAGTTAACGTGTTCAATTGATAATGGAAAAATTGAAAGTTTAAGTCCACTCAGGGGTGTTTGGCAACATGCCAACCTCTAAATATCCGCCATTGGCCATATTGTGTGTGTGTATTCAAAAACCCCATGGAAAATAGATTTAAACGATAATAGAACATTTGCATACATGAACTCTTTGGAACACTCCCTTTGTATGCATTCGACGGTCACAGTGGATGTATACCCTGGGTTCTTTATCTCTGGATCCTGGCTGGCTTTCACGGGACTTTGAATGATTGCTGAATGAAAGTAAGTCGAATGAAATAACGAATGAATGGCAATGTTGCAGAAACACGAATTAAATTATGTCAACAAAATAGCATGCCCTCACCGTTCTTGATTAATCCTGGAGGCTATTCATCCTAATGCGAGTTATTTATTTACAGTTAAGGCTGCTTGTGATGCATTTTTCACAGTTCCACTTTAAATGTCAACTTCTCTGGTCTGTGAAGCCTTTCCTGACTCGGTGAGATCATTTTCTGTTTGTTTCCTCATCTCTGTTGGCATAATCCATAAATCTCAAATACTGATTTTGTTTCACTCATGAGAATCCAAACACTATGCTAGGAATTGTTCCAGGAGCTCCTTAGGTAGGAGCGTTGCAGCAATCTTGGAAACAAACTGAAATGCAAATAGATTGGCTTTGAACAATTAGAGGTGAC
Organism: Tenrec ecaudatus; assembly: GCF_050624435.1. NCBI lineage: Eukaryota > Metazoa > Chordata > Mammalia > Afrosoricida > Tenrecidae > Tenrec > Tenrec ecaudatus. The sequence continues at coordinate 28,875,157 of NC_134533.1, read as the reverse complement.
TTTTGACTTAGGTGTGCCTGCCACCTTAATGAACAGCAAACTTCTTCTGAGAGGAAACTATCTTACGATCATCACAGCCCAATTTCCATAAGTTATTTTAAACATTGACTTACAAGCTCAGACAATTCTTGGCAAGACAGATCGGAATGAGAGTCAGAATTTGTGTAGGCTTTGACTGTTTGGAAATTAAGAAGCTGAAATGAGATATAATCAGAGGGCAAAAGAGCATCGCATATTTTAAAATTGGGGGTATGGTTGAAGAAAACATTGCAAAAGCAGAGAATGTCTTTTTGTCTTAGGAAATTATATATGACTATGGAAAGTGAAATTAAAAGAAAATGGAATTTTCTCACTAACATTTTTTAGATTGCCTTGGATAGTCACAGATTAGACAGTAAAAATGCAATGCTCTAGCAGAAACAGAATGAGGAGAGACTTAGGCATAGTGTGGAAAAGTAGGAGACAGAGTTTATTATTTGCTACCGGAGTATAGAGCTGTGCATTTCATTTTAAAACATCATACTGTATTTGATCTGGTTAGTCTCCAATATTTCGCAGCATGTGTTCCAAAGCTTTATGAATAAAACATCCGAATTCTACCTTGCAGGGCTGGATAGGACAGAGGCTGTACACTGGTACATATGAGGGTTGGAGGTACAGGGAATCCAGGGTGGATGATACCTTCAGGACCAAGGGTGTGAGGGACGATGCTGGGAGAGTGGAGGGTGAGTGGGTTGGAAAGGGGGAACTGATTACAAGGAGCCACATGTGACCTCTTCCCTGGGAGAGGGACAGCAGAGAAGGGGGGAAGGGAGACCCCGGATAGGGCAAGATATGACAAAATAACGATGTATAAATTACCAAGGGCATATGAGGGAGGGGGGAATGGGGAGGGAGGGGGGAAAAAAAGAGGACCTGATGCAAGGGGCTTAAGTGGAGAGCAAATGCCTTGAGAATGATTGGGGCAGGGAATGTATGGATGTGCTTTATACAATTGATGCATGTATATGTATGGATTGTGGTAAGAGTTGTTTGAGTCCCTAATAAAATGTAAAAGAAGAAAAGAGAAAAAAATGATTAGGGCAAAGACTGTACAGATGTGCTTTATACAATTGATGTATGTATATGTATGAACTGTGAAAAGAATTGTATCAGCTCCAATAAATTGTTAAAATAAAAAAATAAAAAAAAAGAATGGAAAAAAATAAATAAAAGGTATAATCATTAAAAAGAAAAAAACAAAAAACATTTACCTTTATCTGATATTTACCGAACTATCCCATCTCAACTCTTACCCTTAGTCCACCCCCTTATTAGACTCTAATAATTACACTTCAAGAATAATTATTTTGTTTCCAATTGACCCACCTCTTTCATTTCCAGTTGATGTTACATTCTGTGAAGCTTACATGAGACAATGCCGGTGTTATCTTCTAGTCTTTAGTGTAATTCAGAGATCATCAAACTTATGTTGCGATGGGCCAGGTAGCAAACAAGTTAATATTTATAGGCCATATGATTTCTGCTGCAAATAGCTGACTTTGTCATTGGAAGCAGAAAAAAAACAATAAGAAAGTGACCATAGCTGTGTTCCAAAGCAAGCTTTGTCTACAAAATGAAACTGGACCTCTCCTTCCAGATTTTTTCTGGTTTCCAGTTCCTGTTGACTTAGCTCTGGGAACAATGGTTTGCTGACGCCGAATAGAATGACGGCAGCACAGTAGGTGCTCACGAAAGGGAAAGTAGGTAAATGTAGTGGTTGCTTTTTGGGGAATTAGATCTTCCCCTTAGTCCTCTACTTCCCCCCATGATCACCTAGGTAGGGAACTCCTGTGCATCTTTCTTATGCCGTTAGGCATGTTTATCAGTTATTTGTATTAGCACAGTCCTAAATGCACCCACACGACACCTATCTGTTACCATTTTCACTGCCCCAGTGAAACACATAGTCTTTAAAGACATTCTATGTACTCCTCACAAAGAACCAGATGACTGCTGTTATCGTGTTCATGTTTAAAGACAAAAATATATATATTGTACAGAAATATTTAATTTAAAAACTCACCCCCAAACCTCACAACCAGCAAACGGTTCTTCCTTTGTGCACCCACTGCCAAATATAATGCATGCTGCAGGGGCCCTGCAGGTGACATGTTGAGCTGCTAACTGGGGTCAGCGATTCAAACCATGGACCACACGTCAAAAGATAGATGGGAAAATCATCTGCATAAAGTCTCACAGCCTTGGAAACCCTTTTAGAATAGCCATGAGTCCAAACAGATGTGCAAGAAGTGGGTGTAGTTTTGATTTCAGGAGTCCTGGGTAGTTTGACTAATAACACAAAGGTTGATGGTTCAAAATCACCCACTCGTACCTTGGAAGACAGGCCTGGTGATCTCTTTCACAAGCTGCCATGAACACCTATGGAACAGATCTGCTGTGCACACAGTGAGTAGCCATAGAAGGACTCAACACCATGGAAAACAGTCAGCACAGTGCCTCTCCGTATCCTGTAGGTAGTAGTCTTGGTCTGCCTATTTCAAGATTTTTACCTGCTCCCCAACTTTTCTCCAAGTAATGTTCTTGAAAATCATAATTTAATATTTAAATTCTTCCAGGCATTTTAATCTGCAGAAACTGAAAGTATTATAAAATAATAAAATGAGAGCATCTAGCATGTGTCAAATGTAAATAAGCATACAATAAAATTAATAAATGCTAATTATATTATATAATTAATCTATAATTTAATGGTATTTAATTTAAAATAATAAATATTATTATATAAATAATAAAATACAATATTAGACGAAATTTTAATACAATTTTAAGACAAAGAAAAATAAAAGAAATTTGCTAAAGTTCCTGGAAGTGCATATAATATAAAGATAATTAAATTAAAAATAAAATATCCAGATATGAAAATAATCCTCAAATGATTTACTGTAGGAAAACTTTAAAACACGCTTACCAAAGAGAAGTTCCTATATTCTGTGTATAAAGTAAAATAATTAACATAATCTATGTTATTAGACTCATGAAATGAAAAAAAAACTTCATGCCAGTGAGTCAGGTAGTATTTTTCAATTGCCAAGTAAAGGAACTCTCAACCTAGAATTATAACTTATAATGAAATTAAATGTAATATGAGGCAAAATAACTTTTCTCCAACATTTATGTATAGCAACAACATAAAATTATAGCAATTTAGAAACTTTAAAGCATTAGATAACTAAAATGTGGATCAAATAATAATATGCAGAAAAGGAACAAAGAGAATGGACAAATATGGCTGTATTTGTTGTTTTTTAATCATTTCATTGGGAGCTCTTACTGATAGCATGCATAGTTCCATCGCATCAGGCAGTATGTCACAGTTGCTACCACAGTCAGGTTCAAACACTTTGTTTCTTCTTGAGCTCCTTGGTATAAGCTCCCCTTTATCCCCATGCTCCCCCGCCCTCCCCCACCAGGAACACTTATCTACCTATATCTATCTATCTATCTATCTATCTATCTATCTATCTATCTATCTATCTATCTATCTAGCTGCTATCTGATATTTTATGCCATCCACTATATCTCTTCACATACAATTTGCAATTCTGCTGTTCACTGCCTTCAACTGGGGTTAACAGCAGCCCCTTCCCTCCCCCTCCACACCCCCTCTCTTCCCCTACCCTCATGTTTGGGGATGGAAGGGCAGGCAGGCATTTGACCACCTTGTTGCCATCAGCTGAGAATGTCCTCAGAAACTGACTTAGCTCAGAATCCACAGCAAATACTACGGCATTTGGAAGCAGTGTGAAAATATTGCATAAATTTAAACTTTGCAATATTAAGCAAAAATATATACACTCTATTCATGAAACAACAAAATAAGTGGAAGAAATAAGTATGCATAATTTCTAATTTTATAGATGGTAACTAAAAGCGTCAATTCAAAAGAAAACCAAGAAAAATTAGGACAACAAAATGAATAAAACAAAATTATATAAGCCCAAATGTATACTTAATCATAATAATTATAAATGAATTAGTCAGTTAAAACATTCATATACATATATTATTTGTGAGATGTCAGAAGTTCTTAAATATTCATCAAAATTGTGCATTTCATTACAGAGAAATAAAAATGAATTACAGCATAGAACTGCATGGATGAATCATATATCTTACTAAACCATGAAGCCGTTTACAAAACAGTACTTTTGTATCAAGTTCAAACCTAAGTAAAACTAAATTAGAGTAATCAAAATCACAAGTGACTGACTGTATTATAAAATGTGTAGATGAATTACCAAGGAATTTTCATGGATTTTCTGTGGACTAAGAGGAGACCTGGTTAATTAGTGATTAGTGATGACATGTTAGTGATGAGTGATGCAAAGTCAGCAGTTCAAAACCACCAGCCACTGCTAGATAAAAAGGTGAAGCTTTCTACTGTGAATAACTACAGTCTCAGAAAGCCACATAGACACACTTTGTCCTATAGTCTCACTTTGAGACAGTAGTTACTCAATGGCAGTGAGATATGTTACGTGAGATGTTGATTTCACGGGTATATGTCTTTTAAAAAACTTTTGATGTATCCCAATAAAGTTGATCAAAAATATTCTTAATGGTCCATTCTGGTATAAAGATAAATGTTTTTTTCTAGCTACCTACAAAGGGACTTCAAAAAATCCACAAGAAAATGGAATTAAAATACACTAAAACTTGTCCATGGACTTAAAAAAATCCTCTCACATATTTACACACATACATATAAATTTTGTACATTTCTAGTAAAGTGCACATATTAAAAATGTATAATTTGACCAGGGCTCAATATATATATTACATATCTGTCTGCATATGTAGACGTAGATGTGTGTGTGTGTGTGTGTTTCCTGGTAGTATAATGGTTAAGTGATGGGCTGCCACTGGCATAGTTGGCAGTTCAAAACCACCAGCAATTTCTCAGGAGAAAAACTAGGCTTTTTACTCCCTTAAGCAGTTACAGTCTTAGAATCACACAAGAGCTGGGTGGCTATGAGTCAGTTTTGATGAGATGGGAGATGTATATCACACGCACATGCCTGTAACTCTTATAAGCAAAGAACAAATGAGTTGTGGTATGACACCAAAAACATACATGAAGCAAAAGGTTATTAAAAAGACAAGAAAGGAAACAAATCACCACTCTATCTATCAGAGTAAGAGCGAGATGGGGTTCTCTACTCCCATGAAGAGCTGCAGTCTTGGACAGTCACAGGGGCAGTTCTACCCTGTCCTCTAGGGTCGCTGTGGGTTGGCATGGACTCGGTGGCAGGGAGTTGGACTTAGTTTGGGTATGGTGTTGTATGAATTTATACAACCCATTCAACTTCCTCTTGAGTTAGCTCCTTATGCGCCCTATGCACATTAAATGCCTGTGCACATTGCTCACATCGGACTTGGTTAATGAAATTATGACTGCAAATCTCAGTAGCTATGGTGCCATTGCTAGGTAAGCGTTATACCACTGAACACCAAGTTGGCGTTGCAAACTCACTGGATGCGCCGAGGGAGAAAGATGAGGCAGTTTGTTCCTGTCAAGATGAACGAAGCCTCCCAATCTAAGAGGAGTCAGAAGTGATGATGGTAGGGGGTCTCAATCACCACAAATCTGTATCACAAATTTAATGATCATGTGATTTTCCCAAATCCTGGTCTTCCAAGTATCTCTATTGACATGCAGTGGTTTACTGTAAAGATATTATATATATATATATTTCCCCCTCATTGTTTGGCTCCTGCCAATCCTTCTGGTTCAGGTGAATGTAAAGATTCTAAGTAATTCAGGGTGTCCAACACCTTAGAGGGCCGTGGACTCCTCAAGGAAGCCGCACTTTAGAGCAGAGAAGGGATTTTCTCCCTCTCTTGAAACCAGTGCTTCAAACCCGGGATTCGGACCATGGGGTCCTACCCTCTCCCTTTCTCTCTTTCAGACATTGCTCACAGGAGGTCGGTGAGGAATAGAAAGGGTGGGACCAACTCCCTGGCAGATGTGCGTGGTAGCGCTTGAATTAGAATTTAGACTCCCTTTCTTCCACCCCCTGTGCGCCTTCTACCTCATCTGGCTTCCATCCCGGCTTCTTGTGCTTGTTTTATTTCCCTTCTGTTGTTTCTTTCCCTGAGTTGCATTTCTGGCGCCAGGTGGGAACAGCAGCTGAGCCCCATGGAGGCATAAGAGACTGAGAAGGGGATGAGGCTGCTAAAGATGCGCTCGGCGAAGCAGTCGTTCCCTTCCCGCCCCAGTGATGGATGGCATCGCTGGCGAAAAACCCACAAAAGTGCTCAACTTTTCTCATGCATCTGCAGTTTCTTCCGAAAAAGTGAAATTGCATCAAATGGCAAAATAAGACATCTGTTTCCTTCCGCAGTGGCTCCAAACAGGGCGATGCGACAGGGCTCCATACTGATTGTTTATTGAACAGGTTTGAGTAACGTTCTGACCATCACAGGAGTCGTTAGCAACCACTGGAGTATGCTTGGGCATCTCTAGGTGGCACCATAAATGAAAGGGCTCATCTGCTCACTGAAGTTTGGAGGTTTGAGCCATTCCAAAGAGCACCCTGGCGGTCAAGTGGGGCTGCTAAGCACAAGGTCATCATTTCGAAACCATGAGGCGCTGTACTTCTGTAAAGAGCCACAGTCTCTAAGGAGTTCTCTTGAGAGAACCCACCAGGGAATTCCACTCTGCCCTTCCGAGTGGATCCGAATCGACTCTATGGCAGTGAATGAGTGACGATCATTTTGTTTATATGTGAGTTAAGAACGGAACTACATCCCAGTTCACAGGCTTCCCGGAATAAGACAAACATGTCTTACAAGATGCACACTTCGTAAGAGGCACCTGGCAGGTAACTCTAAGCGATCAGTAGGCGAGGCTGCTGAAGCCAGCTGAAGAACTTCAAGTTGACTGTAGATGGCAAGGACTTCATGGATTGTCAGTGGTGTCCTGGGGGATTTACTGATGTTCATAGCTAGAAATCGCTTATCAACTTAATGGTGACACCAGCAGAGACGTGATGGAAAATATTGCATTTGTTTATAAAATAAAACTTGCTTTGAAACAATGTAGTTAAATTTAAATGATAAATATGTCCCAGCTGTACTTTGCTTTGCACGTTGACATTTCAATAGCAACATACTTGTTTAATTGATCTCATCACAATTTCTTAGCAGGAACGCACATTGGCAATGTCTAAACAATCATAAGGCTATTTAACCTGAAGCCCAATTTATCTTTTGGTCAAGTTCAACCATACCATTAATACTAAATCTCTATAAGAATATCTGCTACACAATATGGCGGAACCCTGGCAATCAGACAGATTTTGCTCTTTTCAGTAAGATTGCAGGGTTTGGGATAATCTAGTCTAACGCATTTGATTTTGTTTGTTTGCTTACTTGTTTGTTAAGAAGCAGTTGGGACTCAGGGAAATGACTTAATAAGTTTTGTTTTGGTGGAAATGAAAAGAATGCGTTTAGTTTTTGAAAGGGTGACAGCAATAGCGACCATTGGCCACAGACAGCAATGGATCGTCAGGCAGCAGCAACACCAAGGTCATTGTTATTTATGTTGCCTTTCTCTGCCCTCTCCTTTTCTGTCTCTTCCCTGTACTCCAGGTCTGTCTTGTTGTAGCCAATACCCACTGCTCTCAAGTTGGTCCCACCTGAAGTCAACTCCACTATTACATCATAGGACTGCATCCCATAGGCTTTTATTGGCTATAATTGCGAGAAAACGAAATGACTTCTGGGTGGTTTTGAACTGCCAATTTTTGGAATAGCAGTTGCACACAGTTTGTGTAACCTAGACAACCAAAAATAGTACTTGAGTCGAACACAGTACAACAATGTCACCGGAGAAAACCACAGATTTCAATGTACAGCATCACCGTTTGTTTCAACAAGGGCAGAAACAATACCATAGAAATGAATTTTCTATCATTGATGACCATTTTTTTAAGACTGCATTCTGACCATTGTTGACACTATAACTGATGGCACTTTTATTGTGTCAAAGTTTTAATTTGCATTGTAAACTACAGAGGGCAAAGTGGCCTTATAAAGCAGAACTATAGATAAAAAATAAAGCAAGAAGAAATTTCTAAGTATTTGTATCTGGAACCTATCTGTGAGATCATCTAGGGATTCTAATGACTCAAATTCAGTGAGCGTTTCAGAATATTTATAAAACAAAAATATGAATTGCGTGGCTCCATCCAGAGCATTCTGAATAAGCAGAATCTGACCATTTTGTGCAGTCATTCATTCCCCTGCTAATGACACTGCCCCTCTTACTCACTGGCTGGCTGCCTTGCTCTTATGAAATACAATTGTGTTTTATCAACATTTAATGGCAAGACTCCCAGAGATGCCAAGCTGGACCCAGTCCTAAAATATATCAAAGCAGACCTCTCAGGGAAAGAACTGAGTCCTGCCTTGGGGAACCATAATAGTCCTATTCAGAATTGACTCCATCTGTCCCAGGGTAGATAAGCTGTCCAGGAATTTGAGATGATGCCCAGGAGACCATTCTTGGTTAAAGTTTTCTCTTAAGAATTGGTTTAAGATTCATTCCAATTTTAGTACCTTAATAAGTATCTGAAGAGCATTCAAAATGCAAGCAAAGAGTTTGAAAAGCTTTGAAAGTGCAACCCGTAGTGTGGGTTCACAGGTCCAGCCAACCAATCCATTGGCGTGATCAGAATCAACATGAGATGGCTTGTGCACAATGTTCCAACTCGTATTGTTGGCTCTGAGAACAGGGAATTAGGGGATAGAGCTAGCAGGAAGGAAAAAGGAACAGAAGACTTATGAAAGAAGACAACACAGGTGTGTTACAAAGTAAAACCAAAATTCCCGATTCATGTGTGACCAGGATATTAAATCACAAATCAAAGAAAAATGGATCTATCACGTTATAGAAGTTGTTGCTCCATCAAAGAGACCTTTTCTAACACCGTTGGCAATTTTCCCACATTCGGTGTCATGCTAACAAGGACTGGTGGTTGTCAGGTAAGCAATGGACTGTTATCCACAAACGTGGTTGTTCGAAATCACCAGCCACTCATGGGAGACACCTGAGCTGAGGCTGTCTGATCACATAAAAACATGGAGACCTGGAAACTATTTGGGTTGCTCTGGGTAGAGGCCAATTTGATGGCGGTGGGTTTAGCATACTAATTTTCTGTTCACTTGCTTTTTCTTATTGTTTTAAAGATGACATTTGCGGGACATTTCTTCTTTAAGAAGTAGGCACTGGGCTTTTGATCGGCAAATAGAGCTTAGAACCTGGAAAGCTAGGAAAGTTTGCTTTCTCATGCACAATCTCTAGAGGAAAATCAAAAGGTGATTGCAAATCATCCACAAATTGAGTCAGCAGAGATATGTCAAAAACATCACAGGACAGGACTGTAATTTGGCTCAGCTTGCATTAAATCTTTGAGATTTGAGAGTGCTGATTTTAGTAAAGGGGTTCTGGTGACACAAAGGCTAAAGCATTAAGTTGTTGACAAGAAGGTCAGCAGTTTGAATCCACTAGAAAAAGACATGGTAGTCAACTTCCCTAAAGACTGACGACCTTGAAAATCTGCCGACCCAGTTCTAATGGGTCCAACAGGGTTGTTATGCCTGAGAATAGACTTAGCGGCCGTGGGTTTGGATTTGCCTTTATGAAATACTCCGGAATGAGTGAGAAAGATCCAAAGAAATATGTATACTCTATTGGATTTCAAGCACTGATTCTAGACAAAACTAAACATAAGCGTGAAGCCTCCAAAGTGTCTAAAACATCAAAAACAAGATTCAGAGTTAAGATGTGTATGAAAATAATTTATAACAAAAAAAGAATTTAGAAACCTGAGTGTACTATTAATTAATTAATTAGGAGAAAGCTTGGGTTTTAAAGGGACATGGTTAACTTCATCCTTTTTTCCAAATCACTGGTATCAAATTGATATCAGCTCCATAGGAAAGGGATGAACTATTCTTATGGGTTTCCAAAGCTGTATAAAGTAGTAGAAAGACCTCCATTATCCCCCACAGAGCAGCTGGTGGTTTGGAACTGCTGGCATTCTGGTTAGCAACCCAAGACATAACCAGTAGGCCAACATGGCTCCTTTTCTTTTTTTTTTTTTTTGGTGTTGAGGGAATTTGAAGATAGCCATGGAAATCAGGCTTTCATATTGATGAGGTATCTGCGAGAAATAGCTTGGAGCAGGCATTTCCCAGTGTTTATGCCTACCACTTTCTTCAGCTCAGAGCTTGAGACAGCCAGCCCATGTGAAATCAAGCGTAGATTTTATAAACAAAAATACTTCTCCAGGTTCATGCTTTCCCAGTTCCAGAAAGGAAATAAAAATGAGCAAGAGATAAACCCTAAAGCTGACAGCAGCTGCCCACCAATCATGTAACTCATTCTTCCTCCAAGTAAGGAAGGAAAGCCTTTAAGACCCCAGATGCTATATCTTTTGATAGCCGGGCACCATCCGCTTTCTTCACCACATTTGCTTATGTGCTCGCTTTGTCGTCAGCCATTGTGTTGGGACACACTCGTGTGCTTCTTCCATGTGGGTTTTGTTGTTTCTCAGCTAGATGGCCACTTGTTTATCTTCAGGTCTTTAAGACCCAAGACGTTATATCTTTTGATAGTCGGGCACCATAAGCTTTCTTTACCACACTTGCTTATGCACCCATGGTCTTCAGTGATTGTGCAATGAAGGTAAGCATAAAACAATAAAGGCTATGGTAATCACAAAAGCAAAAAACCCTAAAGATTTGTTCCTAATGCAAAAAACAACAACAACAACAACAACAAACAGGGAGGAAGGAAAGAAGTGAAACAACAAAGGGAAGAACTAAGGTTAGAAGCATAGCCCTATAAATATATATATAAACTCAACTGAGAATGTAAGTCAATAACCCCTCAGAAAACTTTCCCATCACATGCATGCTCCTGCTTTCCCCCAAACTAATCACTGCCTTTGTGGTATTTGTCTGGCACTACTGGAAAGGGGCATTTTGCAACCAGAAATTTGTGGAACAGATTCATCAACAGGTATTAATGAAATCACCCATAATTCCACGCTAAACCCACAAATGAAAATTTACGGCCTGTCCCAATTTAAGTGTAGCTACTTTTATCTCAAGAGCTACCAGAGCTTCTTTAAAACATGAATGGAGGAAATCAGGATGCTCTTAGGAGCTCTGTTGGCCTAGTAGGTTACAGATTGGGCTGCTAACCATAAGGACGACAGTTCAAGCTCTCTGGCAGTTCTGTTGTAAGCAGGATGAGGCTTCCTGTGTCCATAAAGGTTTATAGTCTCAGAAACCAGTAGGGTTTCTGTGAGTCAGTATTTCACTGATGGCAGTAAGAGGATGCTCTAATTACAAAGCCCCAACAATATGGTGATGTACCAAAGAAGAAATATCCACCTCTCCCAAAATTAAATTATTGGGGAAAAATTCTAGATTGAATCCTTATGCACTTATAAATTTAACTGCAAGAGAAAGTGATCTCCACCCGAGTTAATGTCCCCAAATAATTCAACATTCTTAGGAAGCAAAGAAATTAAAATCCTTGCTACCTATTTTTATTTCCCCCTGTCTTATCAGAAGAGCTCCCTCATGCCTAGGTAGAGTTGAAGCGTGGTCATCATTGGTCCTGTCTTGTCTTTGACTGCACTAGGTGTAATCATTCTGGATATCGAAGTTTAATTCACTCCATGTCAACAATTAAATAAATATGTGCATAAATTTATAAATAAATGAGTCATTCCTAGAAGCAGTTTATCTAGGAAAACATATATTTCTGGTATCAGACGTCTAATGCTGTCAAAGTCTATAACATTGATTTATTGATGACAGAAAGGAGACCGGCAGAAAACCCTTCCTTGTGCATAACTTTGCCAGAATGCTTGTCAATTTGAAATCATCACCTTTGAATGTACGTGAACGTGAATGAGAAGAAATCTCTCATTGGGATGCTAATGTTTAAATTCCAACCCTGTGTACTATCTCTTCACTCAGAGTGACTTTCAAGATCACTGTAGTTCACTAACACTTGAAACCTGTAGAAGTGTCAGGCACTTACTGAGCTATGGTTTGTTCTCATCTAGAATATGAATTACCTGTCGGATGACATTTTTTCTGTCAGACCACTTATTTCCAGCACCTTCGTGGTGCATTGAGGGAAAATCCAACTTGGAAAAGAGATCATGGTTTCTCTTGTGAATGAGCCTTTTCTACCAGTGTCCGCCCTTTTTGTCTCTTGTTAGAGACTTGCTTCGTCCTGAGCAGTCGGTCTCCGTGCTGTTGGTGAGGCTTCTGCAGTTACAGGACTCTGGAGTCTCACCATTCTGCTTAAGCTCCTAAGACACCATTTCTCTTCAACTCTGCTGAGTGATCTAGACATTGAGCTGCATTTGCCTGGGCTACATGTTTGGTTGAGTGGTGGCAAATGCCTCAAGCTTTTGCTGGTTTTCTTCTGGACCTCCACACTTTCAAGAAACTCACCCACTGGATTTCTGTTGGTTTGAATAGGCTTCTTTATTTAGTTTCATTTTACCTTTACTTTATATTAGGATAGTGTTATTTGCTGGTTAGGAGCACCCTGTTTCTATTATGTTTCCTCTGCCTTCTTACTCTGACATTTGGTTGTCAAACACATTTCTTTAATATTCATCTTTTAATAAGATTTTCTATGAACTAATTGGAAACTAATCACTTCTTCATCTGTCTAAGAAGGCGCTCTGTTGGGATAGTGGGTTACCTTTTGGGCTGCTGCCTGCACGATCATCAGTTCAAACTCAGCAGGCAATCTATGGGAGAAAGAGAGACTGTCTGTTTCCATAAAGATTTATAGCCTCAGAAACCCTAAGGAGTTTTTCTACTCTATTGTGTTGTGGTTTTTAAGGGTTGGAATTAACTCAATGGCTGTGGGTTTTGAGTTAACTATGTTAAAGGAATCTATGGCTTACCTTACTGAATCAAATAACCACTGCCCTAGTCTCCTATCTGAGAGTACCTAGCACAGGCCTAGAAAATAAATGGAGTCCTTGGGCAGAAAATGACTAATATGCTACTTGCTGAAAGGTTTAAATTCAAGTTAGACCTTGTGTTCTATCTCTGAAACAAAGCAAGCTATTGTAAAAGCTATGGAGCAGGGTTCCCCTCTGACACACATGAGTCATCGTGAGTTGGAATTGACTGGGAAGCTATTGGTTTTTGTTATTTGGCTGTGTCTCTCCTTTTAAATTTTAGCATCTACATCATTTAGCAAAACACTACAATCCTTGAAGATGGAAGAGAAAATTATTAACAAAATAATAAAATGAAGTCAACATATATTTCTTCTGCATGGAACAGTAAGACAGTTTACTGCACTAGAGAGAGAAGAGGAGTGTGGGATAGTTTCACAAGGCACAGGATCTAGCTCAAGATTGCACTCTGATTGAAAGTATTTGTAAAGGCAGTTTCAGTTAGACTAGACTCCCCTTTGTAGTTAGTGTTAGGGGCTGCTGAGTCAGTGCCAACTCACAGCGACCCCATGCTCAAGGGAACAGAACTTTACCCAGCCCTTGTCATCCTCACGATTGTTCTTGTGTTGACCTCATGGTTACAATCACTATGTCAATTCCTCTTGTTGAAGGCATTTCTGTGTTCCTGGCCATCAACTTTACCCTTTAAGAAACACAATTTCAAAGAGTGACTTTTTACAATCAAGGGAATATAAAGAACTCAAGTATTGGTTCATAAGGCACTAAAGAATGCTCCTTAGAAGCAAAGATGGGAGACTATTCTCAGGTACTATAGGTTTGTTATCAAGAGAGACTAGTCTCCAGTAGAAAGACATTCATTATAGTTGGTTATAGAGGGTCATAGAAAATGGGAAAAACCTTCAAGGATGTGTGGGGGGAAATTTGTAAAGAAAAACACATACAAATTTAAATTATACATGTTAGAGAGATATGTATACACACATTCTATAATATCTTAAACATTGTTGTATTTTCTTGAGAATCTATATGCTTGTTTGTATGTGATACACAAAGGGGCTTCAAATATTCATGAACAAATTCCATATTTTAAAATTCATTTTACACAAAATCTTTGAAGCATCTTCATATATAATGACAGTATCACTTTAACCTCTTGGAGAAATGAAAGTTTAAAAAATACTATTGGGATAATTGACAAACTAGTAGAGAAATAAAACCAAAGAAAATGAAAAATTTAGAGCCCCCTCTCCTAATATACATGCTATGAATTACAATTATATATAAATAAAATGTCTTGAACAAATAAAAATAATCTAGAAGGAATTGGAACCCTATATAAAAATTCCTATTCTTGGAAATTGTATAGCCAAGATGCTTCTTAGAATAGAACATGACAAGTTCTTTTGATCTGTCATCATGAGGAACCAGTCAGTCCATAAAGAAGGACATCATGTTTGTCACTGTTGATTATCAGCGAAAGAGGAAGAACTTCAACAAGCTGACCTGGCCTGTGCTGTAACATTGGGCTCGAACACAGGAATGGTTTAAAGTTGGTGCAGGACCAAACGCCATTTTGCATCGTGTCCCTGTGAGCCAGAGACGACTTGAAGACACCTGTCCACAGGAGCAACAGGGATTGCCCTCAGTCTCTGTATGGGAAAGGAATAAATCAGGGGGGCAATGGGGAAAGTTGCTCTATTTGCTTACAATATTTTCAATATTTCAAATCTTATTAAACAATTTCACTAAATTAAAAGTAGGGAAAACTCTTTCAAGTATGCATTTTATTTAACAAAGGATTACTCTTGTTTGTTTATTTTATCATGGAGTGGGTGAAAGTTTACAGAGAAAATCCATTTTTCATTCAACACCTTTTACACATTTTGTTTTGTGATATCAGTTGCAATCCCTTTAAGGTTCTGGCAGTCTAGAGCTTCTCCATCCACCCTTCTTTACACGTCCTTTCTGCCTTCTGAACTTTGATGTTGGTCAAATGCTGCCCCTTTGCCCTAATATTGTTGATTGATCTGAGGACTAATATTCTTAAACAAATAGTAATGAAATCCTGTTACCAGCTGATGGTGCTGAGATCACAATAGCTTTCTGATAACAGGGACACTTTTTACTTTCACCTCCCCCCTCTCTTTGCTGAGCCTTATGAGGGAGGCATGAGCTTTAGAACCAGGAGGCTGGAGAGTCTTAATAAAATAGAGTTTGCAATAAATATTTCAAATGTGAAGTCTTGAAAATGGATTTGCTAGGTGAATGGATGAAGTAGTTGGCATTACTTAATTAGACAGGGTGTGATGTAGCAAAGATGAAAAATACAACTTTTTGCTAGTTCCTAAATGCTTCCTCCACTCCCCTACACACACACACACACACTATCATGATCCCAATTCTACCTAGCAAGTCTGGTTAGAACAGAGGATGGACACTGGTACAGATAGGAACCAGAAACACAGGGAATCCAGGGCGGATGATCCCTTCAGGACCAGTGGTGTGAGTGGCGATACTGGGAGCATAGAGGGAGGGTGGGTTGGAAAGGGGGAACCGATTACAAGGATCTACATGTGACCTCCTCCCTGGGTGACAGACAATGGAAAAGTGGGTGAAGGGAGACGCTGGACAGGGAAAGATGACCAAATAATAATTTATAAATTATCAAGGGTTCATGAGGGAGAGGGGAGCGGGGAGGGAGGGGAAAAATGAGGAGCTGATGCCAGGGGTTTAAGTGGAGAGCAAATGTTTTGAGAATGATGAGGGCAGTGAATGTACAAATGTGCTTTGCATAATTGATGTATGTATGGATTGTGATAAGAGTTGTATGAGTCCCTAATAAAATGATTTAAAATAGAGAAATAATCAGATACAGATAAAACAATCAGTTTTATCAGAACTGATTCAAACCACAGGATATAACACTTTATATACATCACAGAGGAAGAGAAAAGAGAGATGGAGAGAGAGAGCAGCTGAACAAAAAACTTAATAAATGTGAGCAACAACTGACTTTCGGTTATAGGATTCATAAGCACAGTGTAATTCCGACTGCACAAATAGATGCTCTGGGACCGCAGACCAATGATGACAATGTAGGGCAGAGAAGGAAAAGTCTGTCAACGAGAGACGCAAATGCACGTTAGAGAATGGGGTGCACTGTGGAAGCTGTGTCGCTGAGATGACATGAAAACTACCTGCTTAGACCAAAGAACGGTGTCTATTTCTTCAATACGCTCAATAATTATAGTCATCCGATAGGGTAAAGGGAAGATCTCGGATGGTGTTATGGTTACACATTGGACTGCCATAGGTGTGGTCAGCAGTTCTCAACTATCCACTGCTGTGTGGGTGAGAGACTATGAGCCAGCATCAACTTAATGGCAATGAGTTTGAGAATAGGATAGCAAAAAATTTTACCAAAAGGATACCTGGTGTTATAACAGTTAAGTATTTGGCTGTGAACCAAATCATTTTTATCCCAGCTTCATCACATGTGTAAGTTCCTTAACCTCTGTATACCTCGAGTCTCTTATCTGTAGAATGGATATGTTAATCATGCCATTGTAGGAATGTATTGGGAGGCTTAAGTTCATATACAGTGAGATTTAGAAGAAATTCTGTCATATGGAAAATTCTCCATGAATGCCAGCAATGTTTATCACAAAAGAGCACCGTGGTAGAGAGAAATTACTATTCCCCAGCATTACTAACAAATTGAAGAGAGCTGAGATTCAAACTTCAGTAGGAGGCTTCTCAGTTTGTGTTTTTCACCATCTTTTTGCATGCATCAATACATATTAGGAATGTTTTTTTCTGTATTTCAATTAAACAAAGTACAGGTGGATACTGTTAGGTGCCATTGAGTTCTGACCCATAGTGACCCTGTGTTCAGCAGAAGTATACCCTGCCTGGTCAGGTGTCGGTCTCACAATTATTCCTCTAGTGGAGCCCAGCATTACAGCCACTGGGTTAGCACACCGTGTCAAGGTCCTTCCTTGACATCACCGAGCATGATGTCTTTCTCCAGGGACTGATCTCTCCTGACAACAAGTCCAAAATACATGAGACAGAGTTGCACCATCCTTGCCACTGAGGAGCACGCTGGCTGTACTTTCAAGACAGGTATGTTGATTCTTTGGGCAGTCCATAGTACTTTCAATATTCTTTGCCAACACCATAATTCAAATATATCGATTCTTCCTTAGTCTGTGTCCATATTTCATATGCACATGGAGCAATTGAAAATACCATAGCTTGGGTCAGGTGCACCTTAGTCCTATATGCAATATCTTTGCTTCTACAATACTCTAAAGGGGTCTTGTGCTGCAGATTTACTCAATGCTATGAGTCTTTTAATCTCTTGATTATTGCTTCTATGAGGATTGATTTTTGCATTCAAGCAAAACAAAATCCTTGACAACTCCAAACTTTCCTCCATTTATCATCGTTACCTATTGGTCCAGTTGTGAGTATTTGGGAATTCTTTACTTGAGTTAGGTTCCCTAGTGGTATAGTGTTTACATGTTGGGCTGCTATCCTCATGGTCATCAGTTCAAAACCACAACAGTTCCATAGGAGACACAGCTTTCTACACCCATAAACAGAAATCCACAGGGTGCAAGATGAGTCAGCATTGACCTGATGGCAATGAATTTTACATTGAGTAGTAATCCATACTGAAGACTGCAGTCCTTGATCTTCATCAGTAAGTGCTTCAAGTCCTCCTTACTCTCAGTAAACATGATTGTGCCATCTGCATTTTGGCAGGTTGTTAATAAACCTCCCTTCAATCCTGATGCTGCATTAACTACTTAATCCAATTTCTCTGATTATATGTTCAGCATACAGATGAATACGTATGATGAGAGTATACAAACTTGAGAGACACATTTCCTGATTTTAAACCATGTAACAAACTTGCCTTGTATAGTTTCCACAAGAACACAATGAATTGTTCAGGAATTCCTTTTCTTCTCAAAGCTATCCATAGTTTCTTCTGATCCACACAGTCGAGTACCCTGGCATAGTAAATAAAACTCAACAAACACCTTCCTGGTATTCTCTACATTCAGCCACGATCCATCTAACATCAGCAATGACAGCCCTTGTCCCCAGTCCTTTTCTGAATCCAGACTGAACCTCCAGTAGTTCCTAGTCACTGTACTACTGCAATTGTGGTTGGATTATCTCTAGCAAAATTTTGATTGCATGTGATATTATTAATATTGTTCTACAGCTTGATAATTCTATTGGGTCACTTCTCTTTGGAATGGATGCACATATAGACCTCCTGTAGTCATTTGGCTAAGTAGCTGTCTTCCAAATTTCCTAGCATAAACGGGTAGTGATTCCAGTGCCTCTTCAGCTTTCTGAAACATTTCAATGAACCTTTGGTCAATTCCTAGAAACTTGCTTTTGGCTAATGTGTTTGGTCCAGCTTATACTTCTTCCGTAAGTACCATTGATTACTGCTCATATGCTACAACTCGAAATGATTTAATGTAGACTAGTTCTTTTTGTTCAGTGACCATGTATTCGTCCCATCTTCTTTTGCTGTGTCCTGGATCATTCAACATTTTGTCCATGGATTGCTTCAATATTAAACTTTAGGGTTCAATTTTTCTTTGACTCTTCTGGTTTAAGATATGCAGATCATGCTATTCCTTTGTGGATTTTTAATTTGAGGTTTCTGCACATTTCAAAGCTGCCCTTTGAAATTTTCTGTTCAGCTTTTACTTCATCATTTTTTTCCATTTTCTTTAGCTACTCTATGAACAAGTTTAAGCGTCTCTTCTTACATTCCCTTTGATCTTTCTCTCTTGTCCTTTTAATGACCTTTGTGCTATCTTTAAAGAGGATGCTCTTTTTATTATTAATTGGGATTAATACATATATAAAATCATTCCACAGTTCACTCGAGTCCAGTAGAATTATACCGTTTCTACCACAGTTTCCAGACCTTCCTTTCCTATATGGACCTGGTTGTATCATCATCCTTCACCCTGACACATCGCTCTGCATCTCCCTCCCCCAAAACCTTGTTCTGTTTCTGATTCTATAGGTTCATCAGTCCTATTTTCCATAACCCCCAAACAACAAAACATATACTGTAACTTCAAGAGCGTGACCTCCCCAATAACATATTCCTGAGATATCCCTTAATATGTACAATCAAAAACCAGACAAAGCAAATAGAACCCCCAAATGCACAAGAGTTTGAAAAACAGATATTCTGCCTTTGGCCTTCTATGCTGAACGTACTAATGCACTCTGTTTAGTGACTACTTCCCTCCTGTCCTTCAATTGTGAATAGAGAGCGTTCACCAGAGGTTCATTTCCTGTATAGTTTCTCCAGTAAGTCTTGGACTCCAGCTGTCATCTGTAGCATTCTGAAAACCAGATTCTCAGACTTTAGGCTCAGATACTAATCTCTCCCTCCCATCAACTTTGGTTCATATGCATTACAATCCTTTGGTGACTGATGATGGTGCACTTCTTCCAGGTGGACTTAGTTGACATCTCACTTAGATGGAGACACGCAATTTTATCTGGTAGCCGGGAACTAACTAATTTCTCCACCACATTTTTTATAGTGCCCTTCTCCATGTTCCCTTTCTAGAGGCAAGTATTGAGCAGGGCCATGATTTAAGAAATAATTTTTCTTAAGTTGGAGCTGGGGTTTAGTGTGAAGCCACAATTCTGCTTGACAAAATGATGAAATTGAATGATATAATGACATGATATTTGATTAATTCCCAAGTAAGAATAAAAGGATGATATTCTTGAGATCATCCCATAACTAATCACATCTTTTGTCATTAGTCAAATCTATTCTTGAGATGGTCTCAAAATTCAGACTGAATAGAATCAAGGTCGTATTTCGGCTCTCAAGGCCTTGTTTTAATGTTCTCCAGCTTCACCCTGCACTTACATACGAGGAGTTCATTGTTTTTCCCACTGTTGGAAATGTCAATATCATTTCTGTGCATTCCATTTGGAGAAGTTCGTGTATATAGTTACTCCTTATGTTGTTTTTTTTAAGTTGTTTGCAATGAAGAGTTGTTGATCTTGCCAAATTCTAACCTGCGACCTCTAACTTTGTGTAACCACCCTGGCCTTGTTTTCCAGCATAGTTAACTCATGCCAAATGGCTCGATACATTTTCCAGGAATAGGATGAAAAGGAAAAAGTGAAGTTAATAAAATTAAGTACCCTTTTCTTTCAAGGTAGCGAAAAGGATCAAGTCCTTCAATGAGACGGCTTCAGTGCATTACTGCAAAAAATGGGCTCAAACATCGTGAGAACGGTGAGAACAGTGAAGGAGTAGGCAGTGTTCAGTTGGTTGTGCATAAGGTCTGCATCAGTTGAAACCAACTTCATTGCATCTGAGAACAACAAAGAGTTCTGTTCTTATATATGAAATACTATTTTGACCCCTCTTTATGTCTTACAACACTCGTTCACTACCATGATGCATACAACATAAACTCCATTACAGGCAAAGAAATTGAGTTGAGGGATGTCACATCTTACATTCAGGTGGAATTTACTTGAGGAGTCAAATATGTCTAACCTCAATATACTTATTATCAGTGTCTTAACATTTGCTCTGATGATATACGGTTTTTTCCTGGGCGCAATAGTGACTATACTAAAAAATTCATGTTTGACCTATATTTAGAATAACTGACAGAAACTATGCCCAATGGTTCAATTTCTCTGCAGGACAGACTTTGAGAGAGCCTGCATGGGAGGTCAGAAGACACCAAGTGAAGAAATCCAAGCTTCTCTGCTCAAAAGAATGCTTACTAGAAAAATAAATACTCATGATAAAAAAAGAAAAACAATATTATTTCTCTCTCTGTGACACTCTGGTACCCAGAGTCAGCAGTCTTGAGTTTTAAGGTAACTTCTTATGTATCCTTTTCTGGGGACCATTCCAATTTCATTACAAAATCTGGGATGGTACGTGTAATTGGCATTGTCAATTGCCTCCGCGACTTCCAATCCACCATTTCTTCTAATTACATGCTAATTTCCCTTTGGTAAAGTGTGTTACTGTGCTAAAGCCTTACAATTTGGCGAGAGTGAACTTCTCCTAGCGCAAAGGCAGGGCCTGATTGACTTAAGTTAATCAATACAATCCGTTCTCATGCAATAATAATTAGTGTTGGAATGAATGCATGATCCAATGTGGGTCGCTGAGAGGGAAAGTGAATTCAAATATTTGAGCAGAGGTCTGCTGGGCAGACCCAGATCTGTATGGGCAGGTACGGCATATAATGTGGAGCCTGAAGATGATACAGATTTCCAACACATGGTGAGGTGACCCTGGACTGCTGCCTAAGGGCTCAGTAGAATGACTCCTATTTCAAAATGGTTTCAGTTTTGTAAGTCAATCAAGTCCACCTATTGTTACTGAGAGCTACAGAGGGTCTTAAAAATACTGTATTTCATCAGGGAACTTCTTTTTTTAAACATCTTTTATTGGGGGCTCTTGCATGTCTTATCACAATCCATACATTCCTCCAATGTGTCGAGCACATTTGCATATATGCCGCCATCATAATTTTCAAAGCATTCTCTTCTCACTTAAGCCCGATATCAGCTCCCCATTTCTTCGCCCTCCCTCCTATATCCACCCTTCCTTATGAACCCTTGAGAAGTTATAGATCCTTTTTTCCATATCTTACATCATTCTCTGTCACCCCTCACCCACTTTTCACCCCTCACCCACTTCTGTTATTCCTCCCCCTGGGAGAGAGTTCTAGATTGGTCCTTGTTATCAATTCCCTCTTCCTCCCCCCACCCTCCCCTAATCCTCCTGGTATCTCTATTCTCCTTGTTGGCCTTGAGGGGTTCATCTATCCTGGATTCCCAATGTTACAGGTTCTTATCCGTGGTAATGTGCATGCTCTGGTCTAATACAACTTGTAAGGTAGAACTGAGGTCATGATAGTAGGGGGAAGGAAGCACCAAAAAGCTAGAAGAAAGCTGTATGTTTCATTGGGGATATACTGCACCCTGACTTGCTCATATCCTCCCTGTGACTCTTCTGTGAGGGGATGTCCAATTGTCTACACATGGGCATTGGGTGTCCACTCCATGCCCCTTCTCATTCACATTGGGTATGGTTTTATTCCGGGTCTTAGATGCCTGATACCTGATCCCAACCACATCTCATAATCACACAGGCTCGTGTGCTTCTTTCATGTGAGCTTTGTTGCTTCTGAGCTAGATGACTGCTGGTTTAACTTCTAGCCTAAGATCCCATATACTATATCTTTTGACAGCCAGGCACCATTCAGCTTTCTTTACCACAATTGCTTATACACCCATTTTGTCTTCGTCGATCGTGTCAGGAAGGTGAGCATCACAGAATGCTGGATGGGGAAAACAAAGTGTTCTTGGGGAGGTTCAATGGCCATTTGTGACCTTAATTCTTAACATATAGATATGAGTACAAAGTTCTATTCCCTTGTCATTATATATCATTATATATATATATATATATATATATATATATATATATATATACATATACATGCCTATATGTAGGCCTCTATAAATGTCATTTGCCTCCTGGCTCTTTTTTCTATTTGCTTTTTACAACCCTCTTGTCCCACCATCATGTTCGGCCTTCACTCAGGTTTAGTAATTACTTGCTGCTACATTTTCCTTGATTGAGCCCACTAGGCATCCTATGACCTTCCTCCCATTGATTTTAGTTCACTTGTTATTCCCTTGTCCCTGGGTTGCCCCTCCCCCATTTCCTTTTTCCTACTTCCCTTTGTCCCTTATCCCCCTGGAACCATTGGTCCCATTCTTTTCCATCTACAAATTATTTATTCCACCTATCATATCTAGATAGACATGCAGATACATTAATAAGTGCAAAAACTAGACATAGCCAAATAGAACAATAAAGGAAGTCAAAACCAACAAAACAATAACAACATCAGAAAGCAAGAACAAAATAACAATACCAAAAAGAAAGCCACTGACAAAAATGGAAAAGCCTATAAATAGTTCAAAGTGTGTTTGTTGACCTTTACCAGTGTTTTCCAGTTGAGTCTGATGGGGTTGAGTCTGATGGAGTGTCTCCCAAGTCTATTTTTGTCATTCTCCGGGGGTTTTATCAGTCTGCTCCCCTGCTGCTCTGCTGCGTGCCCTCGGTGCCTCGCCCCAGCGTGACGGGGTCAGACCGTGCACTATTCCTGCACTGGGTCTCCAGTGCTGTCCCCCGCAGCACCATGGTTCAGTGAGGGACACTGGTGTCCTGGGGTGGGACTGGACCTATGACCTCCCATGTGTTATCTGCTCCGAGCAGGAACATCGTCCTTGGGGTTTGGTGGGCCAGGAGGGCCAGGATGTCCTCTCCTCCCTCTCCATTCCTTTGTGCTTCTTTGTGTGCTCTAATCTGACATGCCCCTTTCCCCAATCTGTAGACCCAGTGCTGTCCTCTGAAGTGCACTCTTCTGAGGGGGCGGTGGGGTGGTGTCCACATTGTCGCGATTCGGGCCAGCCCCGTGGACCTCGCTATTGGTTCCCTAGTACATGTTGGTATGTTGTATCCACATCTTTGCCCATCCAGTTGAAACCTGGTCTCTCTCTCCTTCTCCTGTGGAGATACAAATACCCTCCACTTGGGTGGATTAGTGCCCTGCTCCCCCCCCCCCATATCTTTTTTTCCCCTTTCTTTCCCCTTCTTATTCACTTGGCTGCTGTATGTTTTCCTGGATTGGATTTGGCCCCTGCCATAGTTGCTGGACCTCACCCAAGGGATGTATGTATATAGTAGCTTTTCCCCTATGCCTTGTTTTGCTTTTAACCTTATCTCAGTGAACTCGTATTGTACTTGTCTTTTTATGCTTGACTTATTTCACTTAGCATGATTTCTTCCAGTTTGTCTCATATAGCAATGTGCTTTAGGCGTTCATCACTGCATTTTAGAGATGTGTAATTCTCCAATGTACCACAGGTTTTTGATCCATTCATCTGTTGATGGAAATTTGGGTTGTTTCCAACTCCTTGCAATTGTGAACTGTGCCACAATGAGCACTGGAGCACAGATGTCTGGCCAAGGTTTGTTTCTTTTCTCTTCTGGGTATATGCCCATTAGGAAGATTCCTGGGTTATATGGTAGCTCGATTTCCATCTGTATTCGATATTGCCAAATCGATTTCCATAATGGCTGTACATATCTACAGGTCCACCAGCAGTGGACGAGAGTTCCTATCTCACCCCAGCCCCTCCAACACTTGTTGCTTTCTGACTTTTTGAATTGGGCTATGTTTGAGGGTGTTAGGTGTTTTAATGTGCATTATGGCTAATGATCGGAAACATTTTCTTATATGTTTATTGGCTATTCGGATTTTTCCCCTGTGAAACTTCTTATCAGGTACTTTGCCCACCTCCTCAGTGGGCAGGTAGTTTTTTTCGGATTATAAGCTTGCAAAGTATTGTAGATTTTAGTAATAAGGCCTTTGCCTCTGTGTCATTGCTAAAGAGGTTTTCCTAGTCCATGGGCTCTCTTATTACACTCTTGGTGAATTATTTCGATGTACACAGGTGACTTATATTCAGTATATCCCACTTGTCTATGTGTGTCTCCTCTGCATTTGGAGCATTCCCTATTTCTGATAGCCTATGTATTCCCTGTGCTGAGGTTCTCAGGTTGGTCCCAACTCCCTCATTAATGACCCTAATTGCTTTGGGTTCTACCTCAAGGTCTACAATCCACCTTGAGTTTATTCTTGTACATGGAGTGAGGTAAGGGTCTTGCTCCATTTTTCTGCAGGTAAATATCCATTTTTCCCAGCACTACTTATTGAAGAGGGCATCTGCTTCCCATTTAATATTTTTGGACCCTTATAAAAAATGAGTTGCCTGTATGATGATGTTTTTATTTCTGGGTCTTCAGCTCTTCTCCATTGGTATGAATATCCGTCATTATACCAGCACCACACTGTTTTAACCAGTTTGACTGTATAATACATGCTAAAGTCAGGTAGAGCAAGCCCTCCCCCATTGTCCTTCTTGAGGAGTTCTCTGCTAATTCTGAGCTTCTTCCATCAGGGAACTTCCTACTAAATCAGCAACCCCTAAAACTCTGAAGTCCTTATGGAAAAAAATTAATCAAATTTTGTACAAATTAAAATGTATTTATAGGTTTAGTATTAAGGTGGCAGAAGAACCTTGGGCCTCTACTCAAGCACTCCCTCAATGCATGAATACTTTCCTCTATTAAGTTGGCATTGTATGATGCTCACCCTCCTGACACAACCACTGAAGCCAAAGTGGGTGAACAAGCAAATGTGGTGAAGAAAGCTGATGGTGCCCAACTATCAAAAGAGATAGCGTCTGAGGTCTTAAAGGCTTGAAGATAAACAAGCAGCCATCTAGCTCAGAAGCAACAAAGCCCACATGGAAGAACACACCAGCCTGTGTGATCACGTGGTCCCGAAAGTATCAGTTATCAGGCATCAAAGAACAAAAAATCATATCATTGTGTGCACACCTCCATGATACGATCACCAAGGAAAAGCGGGTGCATGAGCAAATGTGGTGAAGAAAGCTGATGGTTCCCGGGTATCAAAAGGGATAGTGTCTGGGGTCTTAAAGGCTTGAAGATAAACAAGTGGCCATCTAGCTCAAAAGCAACAAAGCCCACATGGAAGAAGCACACCAGCCTGTGCGATCACGAGGTGTCAAAGGGATCAGGTATACAGCATCACCAGGAAAAAAAAAATTTTACCATAGTGAATGAAGGGGGAAGTGCAGAGTGGAGACGCAAAGCCCATTTGTCGGCCACTGGAGATCCCCTCGCAGAGGGGTGTAGGGGAGGAGATGAGTCAGTCAGGGTGCGATGTAGCACCGATGAAGAATACGGCTTTCCCCCAGTTCCTAAATGCTTCCTCCCCACCAACTATCATTATCTGAATTCTACCTTGCAAGTGTGGATAGAGCAGAGGATGTACATTGGTGCAGACAGGAGCTGCAGGCACAGGGAATCCAGGGTGAATGATACCTTCAGGACCGGGGTGTGAGGGCCGATAAGGGGAAGGTAGAGGGTGAGTAGGCTGGAAAGAGGGAATCGATTATAAGGATTTACATGTCCATCTCCCTGGGGGATGGACAACAGAAAAGGGGGTGAAGGGGGACCCTGGACAGGGCAAGATATGACAAAATAATAATTTATAAATTATCAAGGACTCATGAGGGAGGGGGGA
The DNA here is from genome assembly GCF_050624435.1 of Tenrec ecaudatus. Lineage (NCBI taxonomy): Eukaryota > Metazoa > Chordata > Mammalia > Afrosoricida > Tenrecidae > Tenrec > Tenrec ecaudatus. Next base: position 28,848,888 of record NC_134533.1, on the reverse strand, counting down.
GCAGGGAGGTAGGGGAAAAATGAGGAGCTGATGCCAAGGGCTTAAGTGGAGAGCAAATGCTTTGAAAATGATGAGGGCAAAGAATGTACAGATGTGCTTTACACGATTGATGTATGTATGGATTGTGATAAGAATTGTATGAGTCCCTAATAAAAAGTTTTTTAAAAATGTAATGTCTTCTCTCAAAAAAAATAGGAAACACATCTAGTGATTCTCAAAAGGTTTCTTAATTTTGGCTGCAAGGTAGACTCCCTCCCACACCAGGTATTATGACACTGTTATCATGGCGCAGCTCATACTGTGCCTCCATTCCGTGCACATTAGAGTCTGACTAACATATTGGTCTTTTATAATGATTCAGCTGTGGCATTATATTGCTATCCTGCGACCATATGGTCCAATAACATTTTTAACCGCCCTTACATAAAAAGAATAAACTCTGAGTCTCAGTGTGTGGTAGCTATTATAACATTAGAATAACCTGAGAGACATTATTGGATTTGGTCCTACGTGCATGGCTAAAATGGGAGAGGAATATTTAAAATGGTCTTGGGGTCTGGTAATAACAATTGTTTATGTATTGCTAAAAGCCCATATTTCTAAAATTAGAGGACCAAAACTTAAACCGATGGAACATACCAGACATCATCTAAAAATATTCTACACATGCATATTTGTACATAAAAAGACCTTTAAAAAGTTAATGGAAATGCATATTATTAAATAACTACACATGGATTTACAAAGTGCCCATAAATAAACTTATACTAACATGCCTGAAGAGGATCTATTTTGAGGCAGTAAGAAGAATATGACATCATTTTGCAAAGGGCCCCCTTTAGAGAAACATACATTTTCCTAAAATTAAAGCAAGAACACAAATCAAATTTATGGTGAAGATTGGGTGGATGAATGGTGAAATTCTTGAATCTTGGCAAAAGCATTATGGGGACAATATCACACACACACAAATCAGCAGTTTAAAAATAGCTAACTCATTTTATGAAGGGATACAAAGAAACTGAAGATGAAGTTCACAGGAAGAGACCATCCACATTAATTTAGCAGGAAAAAAGTAATCTTGCTTATCCCTCAGTAATATCACTGATTAACAGCAGATCCAATAGTAACACCACAGACATCTCATCTACCTTAGCCTGCACAATTGTGACTGAAAAATTAAAGTTGAAGAAACTGTTCATTCTCTATTGTTTGGTACAGTCTAGACACTTCCAACTCACAGAAACCACTCAAAACAGAAGGAAATACTCCCAAGTCCATGCTATGGGTATCAAAACTATTGTGCTGATAGCAGCAGCAGACAAGAGCAGAGCTTTCCATGGGCATTTTGAACAAGGGGGCGCAAAGTACTAAAGCACTGCTTAAAATAATTAAAAAAGGAGATGCAACATGGAATGATCCTGAGGGCAAAATACAATCAAAGCAATGAATACCAAATGACAGAAGTGGTCCAGTTAAAGTAAAGGCAGGCAGGTCAAGAGCAACAATCATGGTAACAGTTTTTTAGAATGCTCAAGGTATCTCCCTTACTCACTGTCGTAGTTATATAATCTGGTGTCAATTTGAGAGAATTACAAGTGAAGTGGAGGGGGCGGGTTGTCTGGCCTGTCAATCAATATATAACCAAGGAGGCCTTCACCTGAGAATTCTGGGAACTCCCGTATTTCCTTCTTGGAGGCATGAGACATTTCCCTCTTCTACTTGCTCCCTGAGAGACCGCTCTACTGGCAAGACACATGGCAGTATGCCCCTGGAGCTGGCAAAGCCACATGGACCTACCCTGATGCAGGAGACCTCTGGACCCAGAGAAGCCATGTAGACACCCCTGACAGCACTGAGATGCTTACAATGCCACTGGATCCACAAGACTTCCACCCACTGGTCTGTGATCCTCTTGCATTCAGCATCATTGCATGTATTTCATAAGTCTGAAGAGAAGTGTATAGTTTGGTATCAGACATGTGGTCTAATATTGGTCTTATGTACTTGATCTGGACTGGGATGGGACATTTTCTCAAGATTCAATTGCTCTTGTATATAAACCCCTTTCTTATATACATATGCATGTTTATGAATTTGTTTCTCTAGTCTCCCCAGACTAACACACTCACTTTCCAGAGGGCCAGAGAATAGCCTCTGCTTACAGATGTTTTGAGAAAGTTAGCCAACCTACACCAGGGCATCCTTCTCTATGAGGTCATAGCTCCTGTTCATACTTCACCTCACAGGGGAACGGTTTTGTGAGAGTTTTTATGGGAAATCACTAGGTACCCACCCTATAGTTATGATTTGGCTCATTTTGTTACTTAATCTTAAAATTATCTTTAAAGGAGACCCAGTATTCTTCATTTAGTAATACCAAAAGATTCATTCACAAGTTTAAATTTCCAGGACCCTCAATTCATTATGGAAGACCTAAGTGGTTGGTATCTTCTCTCACAAGTTTATGTTTTTAAATTGTACCTTTTCATACCATTTTCTACATACATTTTGAAGTCCCTACATGTATTTACACACACACATACACACACATTCTTATGTGTGTGTACATATCTTAATTACCTAGTACTGCAGTAAAATAAAGGGCACATGAAAGTAACTTTAAAAGAAGAATTTTAGTTTCTTACCTTACTGAAGGCCAAAAGTTCAAATCCAGGTCTTGGTCACATGGATTATTCCTGTGATTCTGAACCCAGTGTTGCAGCCATTGTGTCACTCCATATCCTTTCAGGTCATCCTCGTTTTGTGGACCCTCAGCTCCACCAAGTGTTATTCTTTCTCGGGAATTAGACTCCGGATGACATGCATGGGACATGTACATACTTCTGGGTGTACTTCTTCCAAGAAAGATTTGTTTGTTCTCCTGATAATCCAGGATGCTTTCAACATTTGCCACCAACAGTGTTATTCAAGATGCGGGCACATCATTTTTTCTGAAGTCTTATTAATCCATTGACAGCCTTCACATGCACCCAGATACCATGGTGTGGGGCAGATTCATCTTATTCCTCAAGGGGACATTCTGCAATTCAACACTTTAAAGAGGTATTGTGCAGCTGATTTGTTCAATGCAATACATTATTTTTCCGACTACTGCTTTTTATCAGCATTGATTATGTATCCAAGCAAGATGAAGTTCTTAACAATTTTAATTATTTCTCCATTCATCATGAAGTAGCCATTGGTCCAGCTGTGAGGGTGCTGCTTGTCCTTACATTGGGTTGCAATCAATACTGAAAGATGAAGGCTGATTTTTTGGAGGGTCTTTTTTATCATTTTATTGGGGCTCATACAACTCTTATCACAATTCATACATACATTAATTGTGTAAGGCACATTTGTACATTCGTTGCCCTCATCATTCTCAAAACATTTGCTCTCCACCTAAGGTCCTGGCATCAGCTCCTCATTTTTCTGTCCCTCCTCACTCCCCGCACCCTCACAAACCTTTGATACTTTATAAATTATTATTATTTTGTCATGTCTTACACAGTCCGACATTTCCCTTCACCCACTTTTCTGTTGTCCATCCCCCAGGGAGGAGGTCACATGTAGATCCCTATAATTAGTAGCCAATTTTCCCCCACCCACCCTTCCTCCACCCTCCTAGTATCACCACTCTTACCATTGGTCCCAAAGAGATCATCCGTGCTGGATTCCCTGTGCTTCCAGTTCCTATCTGTACCAGTGTACATCCCCTGGTCTAGCCAGATTTGTAAGGTAGAATTGGGATCATGATAGGGGGAGGGGAGGAAGTATTTAGGAACTAGAGGAAAGTTGTATGTTTCACTGTTGCTACCCTGCAGCATGACTGGCTCATCTCCTCCCCATGACCGTTCCAAAAGGGGATGTCCAATTAGCTACAGATGAGATTTGGGTTCCCACTCTGCACTCCCCCTCATTCACTATGATATGATTTTTTTGTTCTTTGATGCCTGATACCTGATCCCTTCAACACCTCATTATCACACAGGCTGAAGTGCTTCTTTCATGTGGGCTTTGTTGCTTCTGGGCTAGATGGCCGCTTGTTTACCTTCAAGTCTTCGAGACCCTAGATGCTATATCTTTTGATAGCCGGGCTCCATCAGCTTTCTTCACCATATTTGCTTATGCATCCACTTTGTCTTCAGCGATTGTGTCGGGAAGGCGAGCATCATGGGACGTGCCAGCTATTTTATCAACAAGTGTTTCAAGTCCTCATTTCATCAAGGAAGGTTGTGTTATCTGCATATTACAGGTTGGTGGAATGTATTTCTTCAATCTTGATGCTACATTATTTTCCATATAACTTAGCTTCTTATATTATTTGCTTAGCATACAGATTGAGTACGTATGATGCACACCTATCCTGACTTTAAACCACATAGTCTCCCCTTGTTCAGTTCTAATGAATGAATGCCTCTTGGCCCATGTACAGTTTCCATATGAACACAATGAAGTGCTCTGGAATTCCCATTCTTCCTCATGTTATTCATAGTTTTTATGATCTACATAGTAATTAACATCACATAAGTAAAACTCTTTATCCAAAGAGGATTGTATCCACTGTTAGAATGGTCAAGACCCAGCACATATTTTGGGGAGGGGAGAAGGTACAACTCAATTAATTTGTATATATGTATATGTATTAGAACAAATCTGATGCCCTTAATGACTTCCTATTTTTGTCTTTAAAATATGAAAGGCCATTAAAAGACTGAACTCTAAAATAAAAGATTCAAATTTTGTGAGACAGTTCAAAATCAGGCAAGCACATCATCTCCACAAAGTGGTGAGGGTGAGTCTGGACTATGAGAAGAGTTAGTCTAAAGAAACAGGAGAATTGTAAATCCCAACAGTTATCAACAAATCAACAGGATTGTGTCAGAATATTTGTGCAAAATATGGCTGGCTCCATGCTGAAAATGACTTCAAAATGAAAGTTATGGCTGACGAATGATAACTTGTTAGAACCAAATGGTAAACACAGACATTTTTCATTCTTCTTTTGAAACCTAAAGGCAATATCATTGTCTTGGACAATCCCTGGGGTTATAAAATTGCATTTGCACCTCTGAAAACAAAGTACTATACATTTCAATTGACATTGTTCAAGGGAAATTATGGTGTGTGTGATAAATTTGAAAGCATGCTGGCCAGAAAGATCAAGAATTAAGTCTTAAATAGTTTATTAGTTGTTTTGTCTTTGGAAAGTTAAGATTGGAATTCATTCATTTCCTCATATGTAAAATTAATATTTTAAAATATCTGGTCCAAAAGTTAAATATCACATGCTTTTTCAGTACCCACGTGCTTTAATGAGTGATTCTAAGGTTTATGAGTGAAATGGATAAGACCAATGGGACCGTCCACTGTATGCCATAGCCCAAGCAGGTTATTAATTAAAGTACAAAGGATAAAGGATAATTTCATTTCCAAAGATTGTGGGCTCATAAGAGAGTTGACAAGTTAACCCAAAAAATATGAACACATCATGGATTTCTTGTCACAAGAAAAAAATGTACTATTTCTTACTAGGTCTAGCCAACTTGACCATATTTATTTGACTTTTTTCCCCTTTCCTTTCCTGGGTAAATGCTAGCCAGAGTTGTGCAGCTTCCTTATCTTTTTTTGCAAAATACAGTGAAAAATATATACATATGCACATATTCCCACAATAGCCTTAATTAGTTCTTTAAACTTTAGAAAATCATTTAATTCTTAAATACTTAAATGTCTCCATTTGGCCAATAAATGAATCACTCAGTTCCAACCAGGTAAACGATCCTGATGCCTTTGTTGCCTCATATAACCCAATTAAAAAGCCTGCTTCATTCACAGTGATTTAGCAAAGTCACTGTAGAAGAATCATTTTATCCTCATTATTTGTTAGCTAAATAAATCATTAGTTAAGAGTAGCTTCTATTATTCATCATAATTCATACAATTGTTTATACAGTCTAATTATAATCAATTATAATCCAGATGCAAAATAATAATATTAATAAGTATAACTAGCTTTTCTTGAGTGCTTTCTACGTACCAGCAAGGGTTGCCAGCAATTTACATATATTAACTCATTTAAAACTCTAAGATCTAATCAGATAGAAATTATTATCATAATAAAACTAATTTTAGAAGTGAGACACCGAAGATTGAGAAGTGATGTAAGTTGCTCATGGATTCTTCATTGATGTGTATCAGAACCATTCTTAGAACCCACACGAGCTATCTCAAAGGCACAACCTTCTGCTTTTTTGTTGCACGATGCACGGAATATAACCATTACGCTTCACTTGTACCCATGTGACCTCAACAAAATTATCTGATACAAATGAGTTATTAGAGCTTAGATAGGTAAAATTCACATAATTCAAATTGTACTAAAGTTATTTTTGCAATAAAACCATCAGCATAAAGGGAAATACCTACATGTTGACTCTCGTTTATTAGCTCCATTGAAAATATGAAAATTATAAATTGATTAAAAGGTTTCTTATAGTCTTGTTATGCAATCCCCTTATTAATTTATTATGAATTGAGAAATAATACAAATAGTTGAATAGACAAAGTACACAATGCAAAACCTAGGAACTGAAACATTGCATGATTAAGAAGCAAATTTATTAAGTTTCCATACTGCAGCTGAATTAAAAAAGCAAAGACAAAACTGCAGCCAAAACAGAGAATAATTCCCAATTTCACCATTTATTTAATATTCCAATTGGTACAATTAGTTATACTAATTTTTTAAAGGTAAAATATGAAGCTTTTCTATGTATTTCAGGAAAAAAAATCTTTCCAGAGGGAATGTGCAATGGCTTTCTCATCATTATTTTCTGCTATTTTCCCACCTCCACTCGAAGTTAGCTTGTTCTTCTATCCATCTTTTTCATTCCTGGTTCTCTACCTTACAAAGGAACAAAAGAGAAAAACGGGTGAATTAATGCTCTGGACTGAAAGAGGATGTGTTTTCAGGTCATTTTTGGGGGGACATAAAAACAATCATTTCATAATTGCACTGTTTAGGTAAAGGGGACGACAACAAGAAAAGTTCACCAGCTTAGTGAGACTCTATTTGAAAAAACATAAAATCCAAACAGCAAAATTAATGGCAAATTGAGAGCTTTTTTCTTTTTCTCTTTTCACATCTCTCTTTTACTTAAAAAATCATTTTATTGGGACTTATACAACTCCTATCACGATCTATACAGGCATTCTTTGTGTCAAGCACATTTGTACATTTGTTGCCATCATCGTTCTCAAAACATTATCTTTCTGCTTCAGCTCTTGATATCAGCTCTTCATTCCTAGCCCTCCCTTCCTCATGAACCCTTGATACTTTATAAATTATTACTTTTTTCATGTTATACACTGTCCAATGTGTCCCTTCACCCACGTTGTCTATCCCCCAGGGAGGAGATTATATGTAGATCCGTCCCCCAGGGAGGAGGTTATATTTAGATCCCTATAATCAGTTCCCCCTCTCTATCCCACCCTCCATCGACCCTCCTGGTATAGCCACTCTCACCACTGGTCCTGAAGGGGTTATATGCAGATCATTGTGGTCGGTTCCCCTTTCTCCCAACCATACCCTTACCCTTCTGGAATCTCTACTCTCAAAACTGGTCCTGAGTGGTTTATCAGTCCTGGATTCTCTGTGTTTCCTGTTCTGATCTGTACCAATATTCATATTCTGGTCTAGCCAGATTTGTAAGGTAGAATTGGGATAATGATAGTGGCATGGGGGAGCATTAAAGAACCAGAGGAAAGTTGTATGTTTCATTGGTGCTAAACTGCACCCTGAATTTTTAGATCACTCTGCTTCTAAATGTTGCCCTATTTTCTTTCTTTGCTCTTTTCAAAATGGAAAGGAAGAAAAGAAGGTGAGATAAAAAGAAGAAAATCTCCCCTAAGTTCAGGGAGAGATGAGTGAATAACCTTGGTTTGTTTGTTTTACCTTTTCTCCTTCTTATGCACCTGAGTTCCAATGAGAGACAATCCATGGCTTCTGCAAGCCAGACATCACATGCTACTTACATAATTAGAACCCCCAACAAACTTATCCTCTCATGGATGCAGTCACTGTTCCTGAATACATTATGATAGTTGGGTTTTGCATCCAACACATGTCAACTTGGCAGCTGTCTTCATTCATATCTTTAAACTATATGTAGTCTCTAAATAAGGCAATTATAGAATCACATTTACCCGTAACATGGTACAACTAACATTAATACAATTGAAAATGCACTGACCCCCTTTACATCCTAGAACTGAATACCTTAGGCCGAGTTCTCCAAAGAAGCAAAGCCAGAGACAGTTAGATATTTACCATATGTACTTGAGTGTAAGCTGACCCAAATATCAGCCTAGGTACCTGATTTTAGCACAAAAACTGCATTTAAAATATGCTGAAAAACTCGGTTATACATGAGTATATATGGTGTAGATTAAGAAAACTTTTATCAACAAAATTCCTCCCACAGTTCTAGAAGTGGGCAAGTCCAAGTAAAAGCAGGATCAGATGTGAGGCTGGAGGATCCTTGTGACTGGAATAGGGAGGGGGCTAATGAATCCCCAAAGGCTACAGAGTTGTTGCGGAAACAAATGACCCAAAGTCAATGGGAAAAAACCACATTCTGAAGCGTCAGCATTAGGACTCCATTACAACCTTGTGAAGGTTCCAGGGTTAGGACTTCAGTATCTCTTTGCTAAGTTTTGAATAATAACAATTATGTTTTGATATTTGATGAGATCATAGCTGGTCATTATATGGTAGGTCAGAATGTAGAGTGTAGAACCTGGAGTCAGATTAACCCGCTCCTATTGCCTTTGATTCACTTCCAGGTCATGGGCACCACATAGGACAGAGTATTACTGCACAATAGGGTTTCCAGAGTTTTAAATGTTTTGGAAGTAGACTGTCACATCTTGCCCCCATGGAGCAGCTGGTGGACATGTCTCTGACCTGTCTGCAGGCTAGTGCTTTAACCACAGCACCACCAGGGAGTCTGGCTACCTGTGTTCAAATCCTTCATTGACATCTTTTCATCTTTGCAAATGTAACCTCTCTTGCAGCTTCCCTACCATCTGGAGAGGCCCTGGTAATAATTTGCATGTACCGTCCAGGGTGTTGGTGAGCATGAAATGAGTTCATGCACAGAAGTGGCTTAAAACAAAAGTAACTTCTACCTGCAGATTGGATTCTGATTAAACATATTTCATCCATCCAACTGGGGTGGAAGGAGATAGCTGAATCCAGGGTAAAAATGAGGCAGTGGGAGGTGACATATTGGAAATTGAAAATAAAATATCCAAATGAAATAATATTCTCTAAAGGTCAGACTCTCTCTCTCTTCGATCATGGAGCAGAATTTGGTTGACTGGAACTTTTGGAATGTGAGGAACCCTGTCCTAAAGCGACAAGATGAAAACCTCTGGCTATCGCGAACAGAAGGATGGTGTCAAGCGTGAAGAAGAACAGCTGGGCGTTTTCACTGATGCGACAAGTTTGTTTGCAACAGAAGGCATTTGACTTTAGGCTCATATTTTAACACCCATTTTATATATTTATTTAACCGACTAGCAGATTGTAGTGCAAATTCATCTTCTGTGCTTTCTTCTAATGAGTTTCTCAACCATATTATTATCTCATATAACGAAAGTGTGTCCCGCTTTTCAGATAAAGATTTCAAGAAACTAGGTGCACCTGTGCCACAACTGTTACCATCAGAGAGGGAAATGTCTGTTTCCTTTGGGAACGGAACATGGTAAAGTAACAATGACTTGACTAAGTATATTCTCAGACAGCCTGGGCACAAAGTCCTTTCGAGCTGTGTGGTCTTTCTCAGATCATTCAACCTTCCTGCAATGTGATGTCTTCATTCCTAACATAAAGACAATTATAGGTTCAGACTATAGAATGATTAACAAGTTTACGTAAATTTATGAGCTTAAATGAGTTCACAGAAAAGTGCTTTCATAAACTAGCCAACATCAGGGCTTGTCAGTCTACTACCATCTTTGGCAATTCGGTTCTAAAATATTTGGGGGGTGGGCATGGTTGCAGGGGGGCATTACGTCTATTTTGATTCTTAGCAACCCTCGTTGTGTCAGAGTGGACTTGTATTTCATAGGCGTTTCAATGGCTCTGCTCTCAAAAGTAGATCACCAGGACTTTTGAATACAGTGCCTCTGAGTGAGTTGAAACCTTCCATCTTTCTTCTTTGTATGCTTTTAAGGGATTCATTTTTCTGGGATCCACAATCAATGCTCATGGAAGCAGCAGTCAAAAAATCAGACAATATATTGCCCTGGGAAGATCTGATGCATGAGACCTCTTTAAACTGTTAAAGTGCAATGATGACATTTTCAGAGCTAAGGTAAGCATAACGCAAGCCATGGTATTCTCAATAACCATCTATGCATGTGAAAGTGGGAAAGTGAGTAAGGAAGACCGAAGAAAGATGAACACATTTGGACAACGGGTTTGATAGCGGGATTTTGAAAGGACTCCAGACGGTGAGAAGAACACGCAAATGGGTACAGGCAAAGTGCAGCCACAATGCTCCTTACAAAGGAGGATGTGAGATATTTGTCTCACGCACGTTGGACCTTTTATGAGGGGAGGTCGGTCCCTGGAAAAGGAAATCCTGCTTGGGAGAATCTCAGTGAGACAAGAAGAAGATCCTCAGGGAGCAGTGTTGACACAATGTCTGTAACAATGGGCTCAAATAGAACAATTATGAAGCTCGCTGTGTTCTCTTCTGTTGTCCGTGGGGTTGTTATTGGTTGCAAGTGACTAGATGGTACTTTATATCAATATCTTTCCGTTAGTAACTGAGTGCTAAAGCATTTTTCACGACCTAGGTATGTGTGCCTGTGCTCTATTAAATTATTTCCTCCAGTTGTCTCATAAATATAATCAATTTAAGAAAAATCAATTTCAAAGCAAAATAAAGGAGAAATACATACACATACACATCACCTAACTTTCTATAAAGATGTACATATATCTAAAAATGGGAACTCATTCTACACAACACATTCAGAGAAAATACACTAGGATCATAATTCATGTTAATTAAAAATATGATAATATCCACCAGCTATTCTGGTAGCATAATGGCTATGCAATGGACTATGAACTGCAAGATCAACTGTTTGAAACCTCTAGGTGCTCTGCAGGAGAAAGATGAGGCTTTCTACTTCTGTAAAGAGTTATCGTCTCAGAAACCCACAGTGGAAGTTCTGCCCTGTCCTATAGCTCTGTATGGATTGCAGTGAGTTGGGTTCGGGTACTCTTCTTTGAAACAATGGGGTTCACCCCAAAGTCATAATGTGGTTGAGCGCTTTTGTAGGTATCAGAAGTTATCCAATGTCCTGGACTCTTGATCTAATGTCAGATCTTACAACTGGACAAGGTTACAAATCATAATTGTATTCAAACAAACACAGCAATAGACAGATGGCCTACATGGCAAATTTACTGGAAAACTACCAATCTTCTGGCAATTAATATACTCATTTTTGAAAAACACACTGTGGCCGCACTGCATATAAAAGACTAATGACTAGCAGGAAGGGTGGAAACACTAGAACACGCTGAGCACATGCTGTAGGAGTTGTGTTAGGCTGGTTGGGCTGGAGAAACAAATCCAGAGAAACTCATATATGTATGAGAGAGAGTTTTGTATTAAGAAATACCGTATATACTCGAATATAAGCCAACCCGAGTATCAGCCGAGGTACCTAATTATTACCTGGGAAACTAGGAAAACTGATTGACTTGAGTATAAGCCTAGGGTGGAAAATGCAGGATGTGAATTAACACAGAGACCAGAGGGGAGAGACGGAGCGCAGCCACAGACACATCTTACCAGTTCAGTTGCCAGCGGAAGTGAATCACTATGAGTGCTTCTGCGAATTGGAGCCATCCACGTCATAGGACGGCTCTGCTTGGTTAGCTGTGAGTAAACAAACATTCAAAGCCCTGCAGTGTCAGCGGGGCTTTGAAGGAACAGCGGAGGAATGGCAATCACCAGCAAGATGCTACACCTCGTTGGGGTACCACTGACCCCTGTATAAGGCAAACCCCAGTTTTTCAACATATTTTTTTGTGCTGAAAAACTCGGCTATTCACGAGTATATACGGTAATTACATATCAAGTAAACACCCCAGTCCAGTCCAGACCAAGTCCATAAGTCTAACACTAGCCCAGTTAACAGACATTATGTAACCACTGTAGGAGTCTTTCTAAGAGCTTCTTCTATTCCGTGTCTGATGGTATGGACTGAACACCTTAAAATTAGTTTAGTTTACTGATACTTTATCAGGTTTAAACAATGACGGGAATATGAGCCAGGATGACTAGGGTAGAAGAAATGGTCATGGGCATCACACACTAGGAGATATAATAGCAATAAAAAATATTTGAGACCAGTCCTCTTGGGACTACACATTTGGAACTGTTTTCCCTTATTCTGCCACTGGAGGTAGTAAAACTTGTTTATTCTGCCAAAACAACAAGGTAATATGTATTTATTTCAAAGAAATTTCACAATATATTAATTAACCGTAAGCCGCACAGCTCCCTGGTCCATTGTGCATTTTTTCTAGTGTACATTGTGTCTTGTGTTATGCACATGTGGGAGGTGTGTATACTGTTTATGTGGGCACATTATATGTAAAAATTGTGGTATCTATTTTCCATCAGAAACAATAGTCAATGAAGGAGCCGTAGTTGTAGAAAATCTGTTCTTTCAGTGAGTCAGGTTATCTATTTAAATCTTTTCCTTTTAGAGAGCATTTTGTCTGGGTGATGTAGTGATATCACGTTGGGTGGCTAGGCGAGAGGCCAGCAGTTTGAAACCACCTGCTGCTCTCCAAGGGAACGATGAGGTTTTCTGTTCTCGTGAAGAGCTGCAGTCTTGAAACCCACAAGGGAAGTTCTACCCTGCCTACAGTGTCACCATGGGTCAGAATTGCTTGATGAATTTTAGTTTGTCTAGGTTGGGACTTGCAGAAACTGAATTCCTAGAAGTTGAAGGCTAGGTTTTTAAATTTTGTTTTAGTATTTCCCTCAATATTGTTGCAAAGAACCTGAATTTTGACCAAATTAATTAGTTAATCAACTGGATCAAAAGTTCTGAAATCTCTTCTGAATTATCCTGTGATGGTAAGGATCAGGTGTCTATTTCTGTATGGAGGGTTGCTACGAGTCAGAACTCATTGAACAAGCACCGAACAAACTCACAAGAATCAGATAATATAAAAATGATGCAACTATATAATTTTGCAGCAAAGCAAGATTTCAAATGCCCTGTGTTCTTACTAGTGTCCTTTTGTACAGGGCATGGTTTGCTCTCAGCTACAAACTTACAGGTTTGTGGTTTCAGAAGCCCCGTGGAAGAAGTGCCCCCTCAATCTGCTTTGTCATGGCTACACTCAAGAAAAGGTGGAGCGGTTCTGTTGTGGCAGTTGTTCAGTGACATTGAGTCAGTTCAGACTCGCAGGGACCTCTGTACCACAGGAAGAAACCTGCCAGGCCTTGGCCATCCTCACAATTGTGTTTTGCTTGAGCCCATGGTTGCACCTCTGTGTCTATCCATTTTTTCAAGAGACTTCCTGTTTTTCATTGTCCCTCTACTTTAATGATGTCCTTTTCCAGTGAATGGACTCTCCTTGCAACACGTCTGTGATAGGTGGGTTTTTTATGCCAACATGGCCAATAGGAACATGTGGGATTAGTCGGGTTGCAGGGTATTGGAGGGCAAAATGATAAATGGCTCTGCAAGTCCCACACTCTTTTCTTTTGCTCCCTGGTGATTGGAGCATGCTGGAGTGTGTTATGTCTTTAGCTACTTCTCTGCCTCAACCTGTGAGCTACGCTACCTGTGGGAAAAACCAAGACATAGATCTTGTAGCTGGAGCTTGAGGCTCCTTCTAGATCTGCTTTGCCATGCTGCTTGCATGTACATCACTTGAGCTTGAGTTTGGTGGATCACCTTGAGTTGCTTGCATCTGATATCCCATCCGGGCCTGCTTTGCTAAGCTCCTGATCTACTGTCAGTGACCCACTCTGCTGCTTGCTGCCTGTCGGCACACTACTTACCTTGTCTGAGGGAGGACTTTGCTGTCTGTTTCCTTGACCTTGGACCCAGCAGCCCACTTGAGTTGAATTACTTCCAGTGTATTGAGTGTTCCACGGAAGTGAGATGAACTAAACCCTCTGTACTGCTGTGTGGAGTAATGAGCTGCTATATTCCTTCTTGCTGTATAAACCTATCCTTTTATATATAAATAAAAATCAAGTGTCCTGGTTTTGTTTCTCAAGGGAACCTTGTACAGCACAATGTCCAAAGTGCATGAGATGAAGACTTGTCATCCTTGCTTCTAAGGAGCATTCTGGTTTACTTTTTCCAAGAAAGATTTATTTGTTCTTTTTGTTGTCTGTTGTGCTTTCAGTATTCTTCCCCAGCACCACAATTCAAAGGCACGGATTCTTATTCTGTTTTGCTAGGTCAATGTCCAACTTTCACATTGTCATGAGCAGCATGGTCAATAATTACTTAATGCTCTTAGACATTTTTGAATGCTTGGTTGAGTCACTGAAAACACACATCAAACAATCTAAAAATCTTAAAATTAACTCAAACTACTAAGGATACGAATATCAGGGCAAGTATGAGAATAAGGGCGATAACAGCACTCTTCACACATCTCATTCAAGCATCATAGTCCCAATAAGCATTGCCTTCATCGGTGTACTCACCCCGGGTAGAGTTGGAGAGAGCAGGAGTTGATGTCTCCTTGGGTCTCAGCTCTCTGAAAAGTCAGTATCTCTAAGCAGGTTTAAATGGATAGCTTGGCTGGCTCTTTGACATCATAATTGTCCAAGTCAAGTCTTATCAGACTTCTCACACTTTAGGAGGCTTGGCTGGTTTTTTGGCATCAGCCAGTTTCACCCAAGTCTTATCGGGGTCCCCCACACTTTTGCGTGGTTCCTTGGGCCATCTGTTGATTCTTGGCAATGGTTCAACTTCTTGGTTGGGCCCCAATGTCACACTTTATTTCTTCTCTAAAATAGATTTTCTTGTGTTTGTTTCTTGTGAGGTGGCTCAATGTCTTACGAGGTAGTACAACTTCTTACAAGGGAGTTCTTTAACGTTCTCATCACACATACATATGAAATGACTGAAAATATCATGGCTTAGGTCAGGTTCATCTTAGTTCTCAGAGTAATACCCTTGTTTTCATCACTTTAAAGAGGACTGTGCACTGGATTTATCCAATGCAATGCACCATTTGATTTGCTGACTGCTGCTTCTATGCGCGTTGAGTGTGGATCCAAGTAAGATGAAAGTATTCAAAACATCAATATTTTCTCCATTGATTATGGTGTCTTCTATTGCTCAGTTGTGATAATTTTGCTCTACTTTATGTTTAGTTATAATCTATATTGAAGCCTGCAATCCATGTTTTAGCTTTGGAATCAACTTCATGATAATTTCTGTAAAGATAATGTTTTATTGGATTTGATTCATGAGATATAACCATAGCAGATAAACCCTACAATAGGTGTTCAGAAAACTTTGTAACCTCAAAAACCCACACGTATCCCTATAATTTGAGCAAAATGACATAAAATGAAGAGTGTGACCTTTAAAATCCAAGGGACATAAGTTTAATTCATTATTGTGCTTTTTATTGTTTCCCAAAGAATGGGTTAGGAAAGCGAGGTTCAATCAAATTCTCTCTTGAATTTCAATAAACAAAACAGGTAAATACAGAACTTTTCTTCTAGAAACACGGTGAGGTACACGAACCTGTATTTATTTTCCTTTTAACCATCTCATATCTAATCATATCCTCCCTATTCTATTGGGCTTAGAAGAACAATGTTCTATGGACCAGAGCTTAGGAACCATGGATATCATTTTTCAGAATCTGATTTTTTTACACTCCAAATTCAGAACAATAATAACTACCTGAATCTGATTTGTTTCTCTTGCAAACTATCTGGTATCCACAGCATTTACAACATTGGTTATATTTATCTTTTATATTTAGATCCTACTAGAACTTTTTTTTCCCCTTGATGAGAAGAACAGATTTGTGAAACAGTTTAATTTCCCAGCCTAGCACATCCTGGTTCCTTGTATGTCTTCTAATTTCTGCTTGCAGAACTAATACCTCCTTTCATTTACCTATATCTCTGTCAATTGCTTAGCAAGCATAAAGTATGTGTGGGTTTGTGTGCATGTGTGTGTGTGTGTGTGTGTGCATAAGTGCATATGTGTGTGTGTATATATATATATATATATGGTTTTCTTAATTAATGTTTCAGTTGCCTCATTCTTTATAACAACCTATTTGAAAATATGGTGGCTTAAAGGTTACTAACAATAGTGTTACTAGCAGTTAAGAAATAGATCCTTGTGTTGTGCAAAATTTGTGCTAGATTACTACCCTAAAATAAATCCCTGATGGCAGAAAGAAATGTTTAACCACTAACCGAAATGTTTGCAATTGAAACCCCACCCAGAGGGAGGGAGTTCAGAAGACAGAGATGGCCATCACCTTCCCAAAGGTCACAACTTTGAAAGTTCCAAAGGCACTTCTACTCTGTAACCCATTGGGTTGCCTTGAGTCAGAATTGATTTGACAGCAACCTGCACAACCAACACCAACCACGAATAACCTAAAGATCAGTAGTGTGAACCCGCCTAGTCGTGCAAAGGAAGACAAGTCTAGTATTGACTCTATAACTAGTATAGCCAAGAAATGCCTATGAATGAGTTTTACTCTATAGCTCAAGGGATCAAAGTGAGGAGGAATCCCATCTGGGACAATGGGTTTGGTTCTGATTTTTGATGCTAATTAGCAGCACCAGTTGACATAGACTCCGTCCAGGGGTTAAAGATATCTGATTTGTCCATCACAAAGGAATAAGAAAAAACATGAGAACTGTTTCTTAAGAAGCCTCTGAGAATTCAATTTCCGGGGTAAGAGAATTCTCTTCTTTTTCCATAAATGACGGAAGCTTTTAGGTCTTAGGCATAGAGGCTGTGATTGAACCATGCAGAACACCTGTAAACCCTTTTAATGAAAGCCTTCTAGACCATGTTCCATAGTGCGAGAAAGGAGACACCTGTCACTTAGTGAAGAAGAGACAAAAGAGCACAATACCTGATGAATTAGCTCACTGTCTCTTGGCACCTAACCCCCCTCCCCCCCACCCACAACTGTGTTAACTGC
This sequence comes from Tenrec ecaudatus, assembly GCF_050624435.1. NCBI lineage: Eukaryota > Metazoa > Chordata > Mammalia > Afrosoricida > Tenrecidae > Tenrec > Tenrec ecaudatus. Next base: position 28,831,625 of record NC_134533.1, on the reverse strand, counting down.
CCTCTCAGCAAACCCTGCAGGCATGGGGTCATAATTCTGTCTCCAGCTGCTGTGGTCGGTTGCGCCTGCTGCTTGGGAATCTGATGACTCAAAGCCACCATCCCAGGTAGCAGCTGGGCTGCCTTTGGTTTCCCTCTTCTCCTAATGTTCCATTAACCTCCCACAGCTGGCTTCCCTGTGCACAATCAGCAGTTCAGCTAATCTCTCCCTGATCTCTCCCCTTCTTGCAGGAGGATCATCATTAATAAATCCTCGCTCTGCTCCCTCCTTCCTCTTAGCCCAACAGTGCTCTCTATTAGCGCATGCTGTGCCAGAGGCGATTCATTCTGCTGTCTGCTCAGCACCAGCTTTGTTGGGTCTCAGCACTGTTGGGCCCTAAGGGCAATGCATGTCCAGGTCCATTAGACACTGAGTGGGAGCCAGTATTAGGATATCTACTTGTGTATGAACATAAGCTCTCCAAGAGGGGAGTCCACATTCCCTCATTTGACCTGCTAGCTGCTCTCCTTCAGATTTCGATATTTTTACGGCAATGACCTCTCCCAATGAAAATGGCTCAAAAGAGTTCAGATTGTAAAACTTGTAGTGACAACCTGTTATAAACTAATCAGAGCACTATAACAGTAGCCGATTTCATGGATAAAGTGTTAACTGTGCCCGGTCAGTGCCAGGGCTGCATGGACACTCCCATCAGATTCATACAACATCTCCTGGCTTTCTGCAGCAGTGACCACAGTGCCATATTCAAACTGCTGACAGTATCTCGGCATCAAGGAACACTTGTTCTCAAGCTTAACGTGCCTACTTTTTTAAGGTTGGGATTTTTAACCATCATATACAATAATAAAATAGCTGTCTGTTATAGTGCTCGAGATTTTATTTACCAAAAAACTAAATGTAGTTTAGTGGTCAAATCTGTAGCAAAACTGATAGAAATTAACTTGATGTCTTTAAATATATAGTATGCTACATCCTACTTATGTGTGTACTGGCTGTGATCGAGAGCGCTCTCGGGGGCTATCTAAAATGCAACAGTTGGTCTCTTGCCCTGGGAAAGACGAGAATGGGAAGTAATTAGTCTAATGGACTAGTGAACCACGTGACCGTAGAGCAGAGAACATGAGAAGGTGTCTCTATCACTACCAATGGCGGCCGTGAAAGGACTCACAGGAGGAGGTCCTGGAGACAATCCAAGGGAAAAGGGGCACAAAACCTACACCATTGGTTCTCAACCTCCTCAGGCCGCGACCCTTTCAGACAGTTCCTCATGTGGTGGTGACACTCAACCATAAATTTATTTTCGCTGTTACGTCATCACTGTCATTTTGCTACTGTTATGAATGGTAATGCAAATAATTGATATTCAGGATGCATTTTCATTGTTACAAATTGAACATAAATAAACTTAATTAAAGCATAGTGATTAATCACAAAACTATGTAATTGTGTATTGTGAAGCATTTATGTGTTTTCCGATGGACTTAGGTGACCCCTGTGAATGGGTTGTTTGACCCCAAAGGGGTCACGACCCACAGATTGAGAACCGCTGCTCTAGAAGGCCACTTTGAGTCACACTTGACTCTGTGGCACTGGTTGGTGATACATAGGCACTTGGATACTATATAAATATATATGCAAGTTATTATGCATACATACACACATGGGTATATATTTCCCCACAATAAAAATGAATAAAAGTTAAAAAAAATAAATATCAGGGTCTATTAAATTACAGAAATGTGATAGCTTTACCTGATACATTGTTTCTCTGAGTGTGATTATTTTTGCAATCCTTTCAATTGCCCCAACAGATTGCAAAGAGGTCTCTCGATCTTTGTTCTGAGGAGCACGGTAACTGTTCATCTCTACATGGGTAGCTTGGGAGTCACCCCACCTTCTCATACCTGCCTCTTATAAAATGTCAGAAAGGCACACCCACAGAGAAAATCTCTCCCCTTCCAAGCCCCCAGTCTGTGGGTTAGATGGCTACTTCAGAGGCTGAAGACAGGGAGAACTACATTAAAAATATTTCTTGCCTTTACTTTCTTTAGAGGTTTGTTCAGCCCAAAAGGGACGTGACAATGCTTCTCTCCAGGTTTGGCACGTTCCAAGAGATCAAGTGGTGCACAAAGTGGCGGTGGGGTCGAGGGAGAAGCAGCTTCCCTGGGCCCCTCCAATGCCAGCAGGCCTCTCCGTCAGTATATTACAGAAGTTGGAGGAGGTGACAGGGATTCAGGACATGACATGTCAGAGTATGGGGGAGTTCCTTGCTCACGTGGTAGCTCCAATTTGGTTTTAAAAAGGTCCCCGGGTAAGTGTTGCAATGATGTGAAAATGGAAGTATTTCTGGATATTTATGAACTCCATCAAACACTTCAACCATTTCTCTGACCCTGAGCAATAGAAGCTGTGTTGTGTTTGTACTGGGGTTTACAGTCATGGCCCCTCACACCGGGCTTCAATTCACACCCTCAGATGAAACATTGTTCTGACTCTCCCAGGCTACCTTAGATCATTTCTGAGCTTTGAAAGGAGTTACTTGCAAATAGACTATTCATATTAAGATAATTCTGCAAAATATTAATTTTTTAAAATAAGCTATTGGTCCACTGCTATATAAATAAAACTAGGAACCACACAATAATGATAAATAATGTTTTGAATCCTGGCTTTACTTCTTACTAGTTAAGTGGCTATGGGCAAATTACTACATCTATTTAAATCTCTTATCTGTAAAATATATGATGGTAGCTAAATGCATTACCTATTATATATATTTTTGCTACTAAAATCCAAACCACTCTATTTAACAATGTGGAATTAAACCTTGGAACTTAATGATAAAAACACAAACACTTTCTAAGTGGTTTTTTAAATTACAGATTCTTCCACATTCTTTTCCAGTAACTTACATAAATCTAATTTTTCATCCTTATTCTAATCATCGTTTCCAGCTATTACGAGCATGTAATTTTAAATATTCTTTGGATGTCATGTTAAACTTTTTAAGTAATAGGGGACAATTGAATGAAGGTATTTGGGTATAGAATTTATTAATTCTTTGAATAAATATTTATTATGTGATGCTCAAGCTGTAGGAGTGGAAGAGAGGAAGGGGGACAAAGAAGGAAAACAAAAGATCAGCAGAAGATAAAGTCACAAGCAATATTGACTGAGAAAGAGAGGGCCTTTACTTTCTTTCAAAATCCACTGAAATTTACTTTGAAAGTCCTTTTCGGCAGGAAATAGATCACAAACTCACAGTATTCTCCGAAGATCACCCACTTCTTCTTTTAAAAAAAAACAAAACATCCCTTTGTGCTTTTTGAGGAAACACAAAAATAAATGGGTGGGACTTTTGAAACTAAAACTGCTTTCAAAGGGAAAGGATGAGCTTAGAAAAGTAGCTTCTGCACTCACGGAACTGCCCAGAGCCTTAAAGACTGCAGCCTACCAACGGGCTATTTCCTCCTGGGATTTATAACTGCTGGAGAAGAACCCCTTCCTAGGTCCACTGGCGTATCCTCTGCCCTTGCTCTCTAACGGGCATGAAGGTAAATTTGGGAAACGATTTCTGAGGTGGTGGGGGGAATTATACCGCAAGCAACACCTTTAAGTATTTGATCACTCTGGATTTGCATTAGTTGGGCATTTAAATGGATGGCAATTCTGACCCATATCCCTTCCACTCTCATTTCCCTGAAATATATTTTTTATTTACAGAACATTTAAGATGAAGCCAAATAGGTACGGTAACTTGAAAGAAGAAAACTATTTCCAAATCAGGCACTACCAGAAAGTATACCCCATGTCATTCTTCTTCAACAGGTCAGTTCCTTCTTTGGGATGTCTGTTAACATTGACATTGAAAATGTATTCTAAAGCACTAGATCAGCATGCCCAGACAGAATCAGCACATACACGTATTCAGATGGAGGTTATAACAAATGACTCAAATGTATCTCTTTTCTAATTGACTTGCAATTTTCAACTATCATTTTATCAAGCATTTGTCAAAATCCATAGGATTCATAAGATTAAAGCAAATATAGAGTAAGATTCTAACTGATGTAATGAAAGCAATACTTGTTTCTGTTCACCAGATGACCTCACTCTAGTGTTTATTGTGTATACACATAAACACATATATATTAAACTTTCACGTGAAACAGAAGGAAGAAAAAAGTAAGAAAGGCACAGATAAGATGGTAAATCACAAGAAAAAGTGACTGAGAGGGGAGAGAGAGCTTTTCCTTTCTCTTTCAAAATTCAATGAAATTTACTTTTAAAGTCCTTTCTAATTGTTAAAATATTACTAACTCATAGTCTTCTCAAGCGATCATCTCCTTTTTTAACCCTTTGAACTTTTAAAGGAAACACAGTAGTAAATGGGTGGGGCTTTTGAAATTGAAACTGCTAAGGGGAAGGATGAAACTTCATATATGCTTGTATATTGTATATGTGAGGTTTCACAATGTTCATGGTAAAATCTATTACCTTTTCATCCCATTGTTCCATGAACTTTTTAAAATACACACACTCACATATCTGTGCAACTTATGAAACCTCTAGCCCTTGGGCCACTTTAACAAGGGTACATAGCTACAAGGTAAGCCATGTTCAACTCAGATGGATCCTATTGAATGCTCATTTGACTTATCCAATAAAGGGGTTTTCAGAGTTTCAAAGTCGTCACACAGAGATTGTAAGATCAGACTTCTAGTCCAGTGTAGTAGAAAGTCATTGTAATCATGGCTGTCATTACAACACTGTGAACATGTGATAATACATTCTTAAAAATTGCCTCCTCAAAACTCAAACTCATTGGGGCTCTGCTCATACCCTCCCTCAATACAAGAACACCTTGTTCTAACCAATTTGCTGACACTCTGAGATTTTTCACCCTCCCGACACAATCACTGAAGATGAAACAGGTGCATAAGCAAATGTGGTGAAGAGGGCGGATGGATGGTGCCTGGAGAGCATCTGGGGTCTTAAAGACTTGATGTTACAAAAGTTGCCATTCAGCAGTGAAGCAATAAGTCCACGTGGAAGGAGCACACCGCTGGTGTGATCATGAGGAGTCACAGGGACTGGGTAATAGCCATCAGCAGACATAAACATATTGTTGAGAATGAGGGGGGCTGGAGTGGAGATCCAAAGCCCATCTGTAGACAGTGGAACAATCTCCCAACAGAGGGCCCACAGGGAGGGAATGAGTCACTAGGGTGCAGAAAAGCATAGATGAAACACACTATATTCCTCTGGTTCCTTGAGGCTTCCTCACCCCCGACTTCCATGACCCCAGTACTACTTCCCAGTTCAGACTAGACCGGGACGTGTACACAGGTATAGAAAGGGTTGGGTGCTCAGGACACACAGAATCCAGGACTGGAAATGGTAATGCCGGAAGGGTAGGGAGAGGAGGGGGAGAGGAAGGGAGAAAAGGGGAACGGATTCTCATGATGGACACATAACCATACACCCCTCTACAGGGGGCAGAACAACAGAAAACATGGGGGAAGGGTACAGCAGTCCGTGGGAGAGACAAAAATAATAACAATGTAGAATCTATTGAGGGCAATGAGGGTGGTGGGGAGGGGGAAGAAGAAAAAAGCTGGTACGGAGGCTCAATAGAAAGTAAATGCTCAGAGCCTAATGAGGGCAACATATGCAAAAACATGCCTGATTCAAATGATGTATGGATTGGGATAAGAGTTATAGTTGATAGCAAGGAGAGTATTGAAATAGCAAACTAGAAAAAAGTCCTCAAACTCACTGTAATCAAGTCTATTCTGCCTCATAGCAAGCCTATAGCACAGGGTAGAATGGCCACTGTGAGTATCCAAGACTGTAACTCTTTTTTAAATCATTTTACTAGGGGCACATACAACTCTTATCACAATCCATACATGCATCAAGTGTGTAAAGTACATTTGTACACTCGTTGCCCTCATCACTCTCAAAACATTTGCTCTCTACCTAAGCCCCTGGCATCAGCTTCTCATTTCCCCCCTCACTCCCTGTTCCCCCTCCCTCATCCTTCATGAACACTTGATAATTTATAAATTATTATTTTGTCATATCTTGCACTGTCCGATGTCTCCCTTCACCCACTTTTCTGTGGTCTTTTAACCAGGGAGGAGGTTATATGTAGATCCTTGAAACCGGTTCCCCCTTTCCAACCCACTCTTCCTCCATCCTCCCAGTATCGACACTCATACCACTGGTTCCGAAGGGATCATATGTCCTGGATTTTCTGTTTCCATTTCCCATCTGTACCAGTGTACATCCTCTGGTCTAGCAAAGCCTTGTTTTCCACCCATGGAGTGGCTGGTGGTTTCAAGCTGCTAACCTTAAAGTTAGCACCCCAATACATTCTTCAAAGAAATGGAAAAACTCATTACCAACTTCATATAGAAAGAAAATAAATACAGGATTTAAAACAAAACACTATTTTAAAACACAATAAATGTAGGACACTGTTCAGTCTCTGATTTCAAAACCTATTATACAGCCATAGTACTAGTCAAAGCACCTTGGTATGCATGCCATGATAGTCATACAGACCAACGGATTAGAACAGAGAAGCCAGAAATACAACCATGCACCTATAGATAGTTTATGAACTAAAACACAATAAGTGGGAGAAGTTATGCAAATGTAGCTGGAAAAATGGATCTCCACCTGCTAAAGAATGGAACAAGATCTATACCTCACATCAAGTACAAAATGAACTCAAGACATATTACAGATCTAAATATAAACCCTGGAACCCTAGCGATCATCAATGAAGAAATAGAGACAAACTTAAAAGACCTAATATTACGGGGCATAAATGAACTACCACAGATGATGACAAACACCCATATGACAGAAGAAAAAGAGAGGACTGGGACCTTATATACATATGATCTTTCATGTACATAAAAAGATCATCAAAAGAGTAGAAAGAGAACCTACAGATTGGGGGAAATTGGCAATGATATATCAGATAAAGGGCAAATTTCCAAAATTTGTAGAAAATGACATTTTATAAGGAAAAATACAAAAGACCTAATCAAATATGGGAACAAGACATAGACAATTTACTAACGTGACATTCAGATGACTAACAATCATATGAAGAAATGCCCCATTCACTATCCATAAGAGAAATACAAATTTAAACAACAATGAGATAACACCTCTTACCAACACAAACATTTTTAAAAACAAGAAAATAATAAATACTGGAGTGGATGTGGAGAGATTGGACTGCTCATATGTGGCTCATAGGATTGCAGAATTTTATAACCACTATGAAAAATGGCATGCCATTACCTTAAACAAATGTAAGTACAAATACTGTATGAACCTGCACTCTAGCTCTAAAGAAATAAAGAACAAAACATGAACAGATCTATGCACACCCATGTTTATTGCAGCAATTTTCATAATAGCAAAAAGATGGAAACAACATTTAAATAAATTAGTACATACACACATGCATGGGATATTATGCATCCTTCAAAAAGCCATGATGTGTCTGTCAAACACCTCACAAATTGGAAAAAAAATTAGAATCACAATATGCTTACCAAAGTTAGTCAATTGCATGAAGATGAATATTTCATGACACCATTATCCTGAAGGAAGAAATAGAACACATGGTTTTCACACTAAAGGAACAGTCTTCGGTGAGGCCGATGCTGTTGGAGAAGGAGGGAGGAAAGAAAGTGGGAGGTGAAGACAGAGGATGGGTAGGACTCAAGCAAGAATAGCAGTGGGTTTCCTAGGGTACTGCTCCTGCTTTGATGAGATGGGTTGTCCAACAACAAGGAGTATGTTTTTCTTGGTATGTTTCATATTCAAGAAAGAAAAGGCAATAATAATAATACTAGCAATATTATATAGAGATAGATAGCATTATTTTTTAGCACAAGAGAAGTGTGATGGCCTTAAACAATAATCAGTTTCTTACCCATCAGACTGAAACACTGGTGTGAGTGGTTATAAATGGTGGGAAAGTAAAACACAGGCACTTGCAAGTTTGTGTGTATCTGCTATTTGGGTTGCTTGGGGATCTTTGCCTCTATCTCTCTTCTCTCTGCTGCTCAATGATGTCTTAGCTCCACCTCGGGGCTTCGGAATGGATGCTGTTCATGAATTGTGTTACAGTCAATGGAAAGAGAGACAGAGGAAAAGTTTTCACCAAAGGAACACATTCTGCAAATGATGGTTCAATCACTCCAAGTGGCAGCCGATAGTTATTAAGTATGACAAGGAATGCATTTTTATATTATATTTAGAGACTTTGTTAATGCTGATGAGATTCTCCCAGTTTTTCTCCCTAGGCAGTGTCACTCCATTGTCAGGAATGCTGGATAATTATATATTTATATATACCTTTTATCTCTCATCAGAATAGTAGGTCTGTGGATTATTTGTCCTATTCTGGGTTAGTTAGAGAACAGGGATGTGGTCTTTAATGGTGTGTGTGTGTGTGTGTGTGTGTGTGTGTGTGTGTGAGTGTGTGTGTGAGTGTGTGTGTGAGTGTGTGTGTGTGAGTGTGAGTGTGTGAGTGTGTGTGTGAGTGTGGGTGTGTGTGGGTGTGAGTGTGTGTGAGTGTGAGTGGGTGTGTGTGTGAGTGTGAGTGGGTGTGTGTGTGAGTGTGTGTGAGTGTGAGTGTGTGTGTGTGAGTGTGAGTGTGTGTGTGTGTGTCTATGTACCTGTAGGTCTAGTGCTTTCAGTGCTTCCCTTGCCCAAGGTCATTTTGAGCATAGTGTAGTGGTTAATCGCTTACTCTGGAGTTAGAAAAATGCATCGCTGTATTTGAACAGATCCCTGACACTGTATGCAGATATGTCCTCGCAAGGAGTTAAGTTCATTGAGTTTTCCCATAGAAAACTTGAATGTAATAATAGGAGCTACTTTATAGGATCTTTTGGAGACTCACTACAATTAAAGTACTTGACATCATTCCTATCATATTTTGAACTCCAAAATATATTATCCATTGTCATTATGTGAGTTTCATTCATCTAATTTTATTTTAGAATGAGCAGTTGAGAAAACTAACTGGTGGATCTGTTTCTTCACTAAGAGGTGATTCTCAGTGGCCCCTTTACGTGACAAGTCCTCTCTCTCCATTCCTCCACTTTCTCCAGTGGCTCCCACCCTCATCCCCACCAATTCCCTGACACGGATTTTCATACGAATGAAAGATAGCTAGGGATCGTGACATGGATTTCTGTGCAGCATCTTAGTTTTGTGGATTTTACATATACAGATTCTTTTGAAAGTACTTTTTATTATTGAGAATATTATTTCTTTTGATTTTAACTCTACTGTCTGCTTCACTTTAATTAACTGTATTATTGGCAAAAAGTCATGAAGTTCCCTAAAAGAAAATAATTCTATTTTGTAATAAAAAAAAACTTAATGTCTGATTGAGTTCCATTGCACTTTTGGGAAGAAACACCCAGCCTGGTGATAGTCAACAGCGACTGGTGCGAGAGATTAATACCAGGGAAGTGGATCTTATATTGGAGGATAAGAATGAATACATTGTCCTTGAACATCTGAAGCCTCTCTTTTTCAATGGACCTAACACCAAGATAGCCACCTTTTGTTCTCATCTTCATGAAAGAGAACAAAGGGCTTGTGCTCAATGGGACATTACATTGTAAACCCTTGTTGTAGAAAGGAGACTGTTCATGGGCTCAGTCTACTAGCAAGTGGGTAGGTACCATTTGGAATATGGGTGTATAGTGAGAATTAGAATTGCAAAGAATTAGAAATGAAGTAAAACAGGGGGCTGCCTATTAGGGTTTGGTTGATTGTTTTATTGTTTTTGTTTCCTACTGTTGAGCAGCGCATACACGCACCGAGAGGCTCTGCCGTGGCAGATGCTGCTTCTTTATTTCTTCCGGTATTTTTCTGGGTGCTGTTATATGTTTTCTTCATGCATGCTTCCATTTCAGTTATATCACACTACAACTTCCACTTTGGCAAATACGAACCAGGAAGGGCTTTCGCTAGTGCTAGTTCTTTTCACAGAAAACACATTTTAACTAAATGAAAGATTTGGGGAAACCCTGTATTTTGTATGTGGGGTATTATGGACTCAGTGATTCTCGACAGAAATTTGTTGAGGGTCTCCATCTTTTTTTTCCGATCCTATCCTTTAATAAGTAAGATGTCCTTCTCCAGAGACTTGTCCCTCCTGAGACCACGTGTGGAGGAAGGGATGCACACACTAGGGAGCATGCTGCCTGTTTTTTCTAGCAAGGCACGTTCGCTTTCTCTTTGGCAGCTCATGGTGGGTCTAGTTGTCTTTGTCACACCATATCTTGAAGGCATCCATTACTCTTTGATCACTGTTAGAGGTCCACCTGGTACAAACTTACAGCACCATGGAAACATCATGGCAAGTTTGAAATTGTCTTCTGATCACTATTGCTTATTTTTTTCCTTTCCTGTCTTTTAAATAACCTTTTGCTTCATGTGTGATATCTTATGTCATTCCACAATGTGTCTAGTATTTCATTATTTGTATACAATTTTTCATATATGATTTTGAGATGCTCTTTAAATTCAAGTGATATACACCCAAGGTCATCATTTGGATCTTGCGGACATATCTTAATTTTCTTCAGCTTTGACCCAAACTTAGGTAGCAGTAATCAATGGTCTGTTCTACAGCTAGTCCATTTTCTTAATCACATTTCACAGTGCAGAATCCTATGACTGATGTCTGGTGGGGCATGTGTATAGACTACCATATATGTATATACTTCATCATTGATCTTGAACTATTGTTTTGGACAATGAATTCAATACCATTTCTGTTCAATTTCCCATTCCCAGAGGAGTAGACTTTATGGATGCCTACTGATTCAAATGACCACTGTCAATCCATATCATTGCACTAAAACCTATGACATTTACCTTATGGATTATATTTCATTTGAATGATTTCAAATTTCCTACATTCATACTTTGCATGTTCCCCATTCTCAGTTTAACTTATAACTGAGTTTTTTCCCCACATAAGCAAATGAAGGTCCGAAATCCTTGTTCCTCCATGTCATTAATTTGACTCTACTTTGAGAAGGCTTTCCTTCCCCAGTTCTATTCTGAGAGCTTTCTGGTGTTATATTAAACTGTGTTACACTGTTGTTTCTATTTTCTGGCACTCATTGTTCAGAAGTGGGCTGTCTTTTTCATCATCTGGTCTGTCTAGCCTGTCCAAATTAAGTGAAATTTCTGATACTCGAAATAGCAATAGCACAGATTCCAGCAACACACAAGCCATTATGATATGAAGAACTTACAGATGAGAACTGAATAATACATATAAATATATAAAATATAAGTATGTGTATAATATATGTAATTTTTCATCTATCTTACACAAATACTAATATTTACTTACTCATAAATATAAAATACATTTATGTATTAATAGCTTATGTATTATATACTATACAGATATTTGATTAACCTATGTATGCTCATATATAATATTATCTACACATATCTTTTAACCAAAAATATATACATTCTTCTGAGCATAAGCTTTTCAGACTTCTATCACTCTGGAATTCAGATTCACTACATTGGATAACTATGTTCCACAAGACCTCTTTAAAATGTTGAAAAGCAAAGATGTTACTCTGAGGACTAGGTGCACTTGATCCAAGTTATGGTATTTTCAATCACCTCATAGGCATGTGAAAATTGGACCTTGACTAAGGAAGATGGAAGAAGAATCAGTACATTTTAATTGTGGTGCTAGTAAAAGATTAATTGATGGCATCATGAACAGCCAAAAAAACGAACACTTGCGTCTTAGAAGAAGTAGAGCCAGGATGGCTGCTTAGAGGCAAGGATGACACAGCTTCATCTCGACGTTTGGGCCTATCATCAGGAGAGATCAGTCTCTGGAAAAAGACGCCCATGTTTGATAAATTAGAGGAAGGGCCTCGACAGGTGGGTTGGTATAGTGACATCAACAATGGGTGTTAACAGCACAATTGTGAAGAGGCAGCAAGACCAGGCATTGTTTTCTCCTGCTATATGTAAGGCCACTATGAGTTGGATTCAACTCAAAGACACTGGCAGATAACAACAACACATGTCATTCTCAATTATGTCTCTGCATAATCCTCAGGGTCTGCTCTTTCTTTCATGTGTAGTCTCTTCTCTTCCCTAAGCAAACATTGTTGTTAAGTGCTGATGAGTTGCCTCTGACTCACAGCGGCCCTTTCTACGTCAGAAGGCAATACTACCCACTCCTGTACTACCCTCACAATTGCTTTTATGTTTGAATCCATCAATCCATCTTATCAAGGGGCTCCATTTATCCCTCTGCCTCTCAAATTTAATAAGTTTGATGTCCTTTTCCAGGGATTGGTCTCTCCTGAAAACATGTCTAAAGTACTTGAGATGCAGTCTTACCATCCTTCCCTCTAAGGAATATTCTGACTGTATTTCTTCCAATATAGATTTCTTTGTTCTTTTGGCAGTCCATGGTACTTTCAATATTCCTTGCCATCACTGTAAATCAAAAGCACCAATTCTTCTCCAGTCTTCTTTATTCAATGTTCAAGTTCACATGCATTGAAAATACAATGGCTTGTGTCAGGTATATAGTACACCGTAATACTCAAAGTAACATCCTTGCTTTTAAACCCACTGTAAAGAGGTCTTGTGGGACGGATTTACTCAATGCAATGGGATCTTTGATCTCTTGACTGCTACCTCCATGAGCATTGATTGTGAATCCACGCAGAATGAAAGTATTGACAACTTCAATTTTTTCTCCATTTATCATGTTACCTATGAATTCAGTTGTGAGGATTCTGATTTTCTTTAATACAGTGGCATTCCGTATTGAAGGCTGCAATCCTCAAACCTTGATCTTCATCAGCACGTGCTTCAAGTCCTCCTCACTTTCAGAAAGCAAGATTGTGTCATCTGCATATCTCAGGTTACTAATAAGGCTTCCTCCAATCCTGATGTGTTACTTTTCATATAATTCAGCTTTTCTGGCAGATTTTTCAGTATACAGATTAAATAAGTATGTTGAGAGGATACATCCCTGACACAGACCTTTCCTAACCTTAAACTATGCAGTATTCCCAGTTCTGTTCACACAACTGCCTCTTGATCCATGTACGAGTTCTGAATGAGCACGGGGAAGTGTTCTGAAATTCCCATTTTTCTCCAGCCTACATAAATAGGCTGACCAATAAGAAACATCAGATTCTGAGTTTGTGTCATGGAAAGCATTACAGGTACTGCTTTATAGAGCTTGGCTCTGCAGGAAACCAACTGCTCTGACCTGAAGATACTCAACAGGGTCCTAGTGGTCCATGCAGTAAAAAACGTAGGAAAAGACAAAATAAATTTCCTAGTCATGGGAAGTAGGAATCTAACAAGTGAACCAAACCGATTCTTCTTTGGACAATGGAAGAGAAGGGCCATGGAAGTATTGAAATACTGCTTTATTCAAAACAGTATTGGATGAATATATAAAGCATAAAGCTTATTTTCTGTGCCTGTCTTTTTTAACTTCCATACACTACCTACCCCACTCTCTTCCAGACCACTCTCAGCCTACACTTCCTTTCCACTGCTCACATGGTCGGGACCACGTGCCAAATGCCCCAGTCCTTCAATGTTCTAATAACACAAGCATGCTTTGGCAAGTTGCAAATAAAATGTTTAGACAATTTTCAAGGCATGACACTCAACTGCCTTGAATAGGAGGGTCTGGAAGGCATATTTGTGAGAAGGAATTTTTTATTTATTTCCAGATTCACCTTTTGAATATGCGAGGTTGGCTTGGACCCACTAACTACAAGCTTGAGGGTTCAAACCAACTGTAATTCAATGAGAGAAAAATGATGCTGCCCTGCTGCTGAATGCAGTGAAGTGACTCAGTGACTGGGTGAGAGCCGGCACAGAAGGTGTCAAAACGAACAGACCTCATGGCTATAGTGCGGGTCCCGGCTCATAGCAACCGTATAAGACAGGGTGGGACTGCTTCTTGAATTTCTCAGAGTATTACGCTTTATGTGTTTCGAAAGCCACAGCTTTCTCCCACGGAGCAGCTAGTGGTTTCAAGCTGCTAGCCTTGAGGGTCACAGCCAAATGCTTAACTATGATGTCAACAGGGCTCCTGCTAACTTATACATGGTTACCACCAAATACATCTATTCAACAAAATGTGAAATGACAACATTATATTGTTTAATTCTGAAAATTCTGTGACTTGATATTCAAAAAGAGAGCTTACACAAAACACTTAACAGAATTTCTGCAAACTCCATCCAAGCACATTGATCATATTTCATTTCTTCTTCTACCTTGGCATTCTAACATACAGCCAAACTGATTTCCAAATCATTGACATGCTTCTCAGAGCCCAAATGGTGCAGTAGGGTGCTGACTGCTAACCACAGGATGACTATCCATCTAACCACTTCAGGAGAAAGATGAGGCTTTTTCCTCTCCGTAAGCTTTAAAGTCTCAGAAATGTAGAGAAGTTTTACCGAGTACTTTAGTTTCCTTATGAGTAGGAATCTGCTCAAGGGTGGTGAGTTTGGTTTTGGAGTGAGTTGGGTTTCCAGAAGGCCCCTGCTCTTTCTACCATTTGAAATCGCAGTGATTCAAGCCAAAGAAATGCAAGACTGTATAACAAAGGCAGGAAACTAACACAGGATAGGACTCAGCTCTGAGGCAGCTTGCTGACCCATTATCTGAAGCAAATGCTTCTTCTGAAGACAGTTGACCTTCAGTCAACAATGACGAAGTTCTACAGACGCTGAAAACGGAAGGTGGCAGATTAATGTTGAGAGCAGGCGCACGGAGCTGGCATGCTTTTATAACAGAGGTATCTCAGAGTTCTTGGACAGGTCCCTGGAGGGTCAAGGTTTGAGGGAAAAAGAAAAGAGGGCATGAAGCAACTGAATAATGTTGTAAGCTGAAACAAAAGGGCTGAAAGATTTTTGCAAGAAAGAGAATTAAACAGAGAAGGAGTCATCTGAAAGGGAATGGGGGAAAACCTATTAATTACTTTCCTTCAGAATTAACTTTGAAAGATCATACTTACAAATAAAAACTCAAAATATTTCCCCAAATAACTGGATACATGCAGGGGCTCTATGAGGAATGGGAACGCTTCCCATGAGTGATTTGCAGAGTTAATTCCAATGGCCTTCCTTTAGTGATGGCAAGCAACATTTATTCTTAAACACGCCACCTCATAGGAGTTTTCTAGGGCTACAAAAACAAATGATCACAAAACATGTGGCTTAGGGTGTGCATGGAAAATGAAGGGGAGAATGCATTTTGGGTAGAGAAATGTCAGCAGGGACGGAAAATAGACATGACTGAAAAAAGAACCAGTTGATATTAAGCCAATTACAACCGATGGCAAGCTCTTGTATGTCATTGGACTCTGTTTCACGAGGTCACAGTAGCTGCTCTCTCAGCTATAATGTGATGCTGTTCTTTCTGGGCACCTCTGAATGCACTCAGGTCTCAAACGTTCTGGTTATCTGCCGTGTGTTAGCTATGTGTGCTATCCTGACACGTTATCTTTGTTGTTAAGTTCCACTGGGTTTGGACTAAGTCATAGTGACCTGATCTACAATGGAGCAAAAATACTAATTTGTGCTGTGCTGTCCTCTCAGTGTTTGTGTTTGAGACCATTGGTGCTATCCCTGGGTCAATCGGTCTCATTGACTGCCTCCCTCCCATTGCTTGATGACCCTCTACTTTAATAGTATGATGTCCTCCTTCAGCAGAGAGCCTCTCCTGATGCTGCATCCACAGTACATAGATCATATTTTACCATAGCATAATAACATACCACAACCCAACCCAACAAAAGCATAGCATACCATACCATTACATAGCATGGAGGAAATTGGTTGTTTGGAAATGGGATGTGATAGGGTTGTTTTCTTTTACCTTACTTATCTAATCTGTAAACTGAGCAAATAATATAAGAATATGAACTACATGATTAAGTCTATGGCATCAGAAAGGTAAAAAAAAAAGTTAAAAACCTGCAGTGTTCAAATGGCACAACCTTGCTTGCCAAACTGAAAAGCATTTGAAGTATTTACTGATGAAAGTTATAGATCTTCAGTATGATTTTCAATACCCAGGCATACAAACACACCAAACCCACTGTTGACATGCACATTCTGAATTATAGGGATTCAGAATTTCTCTATAGTGTAGAGCAAGACTTCCTCATAACATTTCCCATGGAAGCAGATTGTCTCCTCTATCTCCCATGAAGTGACTGGTGAGTTTGAATGCTAGAACTTTTGGTTAACAGCCAAGTTTTTAACCACCTTGCCACACAAGGATAAGATTTAAGCCTATTATTGTGGGGTCAATTCTGGCTCATATTGACCATATGATCAGAGGAGAACAACTCTGCGGGGTTTCCAAGTCAGTAATCTTTATGCAAAGAGCCTAATAGAGCTTTATCTGATAGAGTAGCTAGTGGGGTTCAAAGCCACTGACCTTATCAGCCTTTACTTATCAGCCTTATGCTGCACCACCAGTGATTTTTCTACCAATGAATAGAAAAGTGATGTAGCATCCAGCTGACCTTAGAAATGCTCTAGACAAGAGTATGTATTTTATAAGAAAGAATGATAGCGGATAGGAGGGAAAAGAAGGGGATAGGAGAACAATGAACCAATAAAATCAACACCATGAAACACCTTGAATCAGGCTTTAAAGTTTGGAATTAACTCAACAGGCAAATGAATTTGGAGTTCATATTGTGATTTTCTTCTCAAAGAGTTCTTTTGGCTTATTGCTAGTGTGTTAAGCTTAGAGGCAGTCATCGCTGTACAGAACTGTTTTAGTTGCATGAACCTGTGATCTGTGCCCCTTTCTTTGGAGTGATAATCCAAAACAGCAAAAGAAGAGGTTGCATGTGCAGAGCGCCACATAAATTATAAGTCCAGTCAGAACCCTGCAAAATAAACAAGGTTTCTGAAACACAAGTCATGACCAAAAAGAATGGATGAATTATTACTTTGACATTTTCTTTGTTATTTATGTCCAGAAATCAATCAACAGTTGAAGGCACAGAGTAATTTATAAGTCAGGTGCTGTCAAATACCTGTGGGTCTCAACCAGTGTAACATATCCACGAATTCCTATGAAACTTCATGACAATAAAAAATAGCCTTATTACAAGGCTGGCATTCATAATCTTGTGCGTATTTTGCTGACATGCTACCAAAACATGAATTAAAAATACAATATCACTGAAAACGGAAGCGTCCACTGACTATATAAAACCTTTTCTCGTTCCTCAGCATGCCTTGTTTAATAAAAATAGATGTAGGTGATGAAACATTTGTTATGGAAAGAAGTTAACCAACAACATCTGTCAATTTGATGGAGGAGCTTATTTGTTCAACAAAATATCCAAGCACATGAGGCATTCTGGAAATCTGCGAGGGAAAGCAGAGGAACCTCTCTGCCTTGGTCTTTTCCAGCCTGCCTTTCTCTACCAGAAATAAATGTCTACAGAGCATGGATTAAAAGTACAGGCCTAGTTTTATAAACTGATTTTGCTTCATGAGGTTTAGAAGTAAGAGAGGGTGATTGGTCGTCTCATGAGAGCAGACTTTAGATCAAGAGTCTTGTCAGAAAATGTCAGGACACTTCTCTTTTTCCATCTCCCTCTCTCTCGTCTCTCTCCCCCTCTCCAAACTCTTCCCCTCTCTCTTCTTTAACCTTCCTTCTTTCCTCTCTCTAAAGCAATGGGTGGTCTCCATATTCATTTTAAAAGTCAATGGACTCAGTTTCTGAGGGTCAGAGATACATTAATCAAACGAACAGAAGTCCAAGGCATAATTCAAGAAGCTAAAGACCAATTACAATGAAGAAATATAACAGGAAGATTGAACAGATGGTTTATATCAGCTGATGCATGTAACATCTCTCTGTAGGCTACATGGTAAGAAACGTTCTCAGTGGCAGATATTCTTACTAAAAATCAGATAAAGAAAAATTAAGTTAGAAATTCCAATGGCTTTAGGCACCAAGATAATTACTGAGGAAATTTGCCAAAGAATCTATAGTAGTTTTATTCATGGGACCTGCTGCTTTAAATAGGAACACATTGCCCATTTTTTGTCAAGATGGATGGTCTACACTGTAGTTCAAGTCACAAAGACCTCAGGAATGTAGAACAGAATAGGTTTATTTCTTACTTAAATCACATGTGCATGTGGAAGTGGTCCTCATTGTTCTCAGCCAAAGACCCAGGTTGATGAGAGGTTTCATCATCCGCAACTATTGCAACTGTTCTGTTAGTGGAAAAGGGACCATGCACATAGTGTATTGCCTGTTAACATTGGCCCTGGAAATGAAATGCAGCCCTTCCTCTCATTGCTCATTGAGCAACGATAGACACATGGCCATGATTTATTTCAAGGTGCAGGTAATTGGAAATGCACGCTATACCTTCAAGGATGTGAAATGAAAACTGCAATAGACCTAATGTCTACTGAAACGCATTAACAAAGACCCACTCTTTGAGATCAGCTCTTGCAGATACAATTTTTCTTCTTGTTATGTTACCATACAATGGATTGTTCATAAGATAGTTCTGGATTCCCTAATGTTGTACATTTAAGTTCTTCTAAATGTGTTTACTTTAATTGATGTGGTTGGTTTCTAAACCCAGCAATCTATTCATTACTTAATGGAAGCTACTTATCTAGAGCATTGACCTCAACCTGTAATTGCTGACTTATTCCAGTCCCCATTCTCTGAGATCATTCAGTCTCCATGTTGGTGTTACTGCTATGCACAGACAGCAGAAGTTTTTACCAATCAAGCTATTTTGGTTTGGATGAGTCCAACTATTATTTTTCGGTAATTTGAGACCTTCTAGAATTATGTGATCAATTTTATTTGTCATTTAGTCATTTATGCCACTCTGAGATCAATATCTCAGAAGGGTTTTTTTTAAGTTTCCCACCAGTAGCAAATACCAACAATTTCATAAGAACCACTATAATGTAGCAGTAGGTGAGGACAGTAACTACAGAGTCAAATATATATACATTTGAAGATGGGATCTTTCACCTATAAACTGGGATATTTCAACTTCCTGAAAATTATTTTTTCATGTCCATAAAATGAAGGCGATGATACTCATCTTGAAGTACTGTTGATGGCTAGGCATCCCAACCCACACAGGCAGTCTCTCAGGGCAAGATCTACATTCACCCAACCAGCAGTAAACTGATGATTAATTTAGGATACTAAGAAATTAATTAACTATATAGACATATGCCCGGCACAGCGTCTGACACAATAAAGGTTGATTCTGTTTCAGAGCATTCTTGCTGTAGTAACTTTCCTAATGTAGTGCTAGAAGACATAATGTGAGCTAGGGAATGTTCTACTCTGTATGATCACCTTTGCTAATCTCATTCCCTAACACAGTGCCAGGCACAAAGCACCTAATCCATGTTCATAAGCAGGACAGTAATATTACTCTTACAAGGAAGTCTGCACTTACCCCCTTTGCCACTAGATGGTGAATTTCAGGAAACTGAGATTTTTTTTCTGCTTTTCTTTTTCAGTGTTAAAATTGTGAGGAAACTGAAGGCTAGACACATTAACTACAGGCAGAGCTCAGGTGTCTGTTGGTTAGGGCTGGTTTTTCCATTAGATGAGAAAATTATCGAGGTGAGCAGAACAAGGAAGCTAGGGTTTCTTCAGTCAGTTTTCACCTAACAAGCAGCGAGAACCCTGGCTGTTGGGAGTAAGAGAATTGTGCTATTAAATGTCATTGATCACAAATCACTGCGTTTGGTTCACAGTTGATGCGAATCTAACAATCTCAGTTCTCCGTGTTTGTATGATTGTATGTGTTTGCCAGGTTATTCTCAACCAAAACAAGACACAAACGAATCAGCAACTTTTCAAAGCACTTTCTCATTGTCACCACATATCTATCCGATCACAAAATTTCATGTTTTCAGTGAGGACTGGGATGTCCTGCTGGCCCGGACATTTCAGGGACCGGAGTTTCATGGTAGGTTGAGCGTCCCAAGACTTTCTCAGTAGGTTGAGACTGCTTCTGTGTGGTAAACCTTAAAAGAAGATGATGGTTTAGTGTTCTGGGTTGCTTGCTTGTGTATTTGTTTGTTTTTAATTCAATGTCCACCTTCCTATGCATTGAACTGCTAACTGCAAGGTCAGTGGTTTGAACCTACCAGCAGTTTTCAGGAGAAAGATGAGGTTATCTACTTCCATAAAAATTTAGTCTTGGAAAGCCAAAATTGTGGTTCTACTCTGCCCTATAGAGTTGCTATGGGTTGTAATTGACTGGTAGCACGGTTAGTTTTATTATTACTGTTACCTTTAGTTTATTGAAACTTTAAGATGCCTTGGTGACTCTGATGGTAGGCATTGGGATGTTAACTGAAAAGTCAATTCTGCAGGTCCTCCCTCAGCTCGAGACTTGAAGCCCTCTCCCTAGATGATAGCACTGCAGAGGACAGCCCTGCAGATGCAACTTGGGTAGAGTGGCCTGACTGACACCACACATGGGAGCAAATCAAGAGGGAAGCTCAACAGATCAGTGATGAGACCAAAGCCACAAAGTCCCCAAAGAATCCCGATGCTTGATTTCTGGCTTTGAGGTAGGGGAGGCGGGGGAGGTAGGCAGCACTTGGCACCCCATCTGAACTGGTTGTAGATTACTCTCAAGGGGCCCACATTGAATATCTAAAGGTGCAACTGGGTATGGGGGTGGGGGTCCCTAGAATGGATGCAGGAATAGCAAGGATGACTTTGAGGGTGCTCACCTTTTAAAATCAAAGGACAAAGACTAAAAGGTGTATGAGTTGTTAGGTAAGCGGACCCCGGATATGTAGCTCTGGAAGAAAGGGGGACTGAATTGATGGTCTATAACATGTCCTACTCTCTATTTAACAAAGAGCTCTATGTCAGGATATCTATTAGACTTGTGACTATCTGTGTGTGTGTGTGTGTGTGTGTGTGTGTGTGTGTGTGTGTTTGGTGTCTATCTATACTAGATAGGCAATCTTACCGAGACAGTAACAGGTCTGAGGGTTCAGGGCGGAATGGGAGGGAAGGCGGGTGGTGAGCAGAGAGTCAACATTGACAGGTACAGGTGAGCATTAAGTGCTGTAAAATTGATGGCAATGAGGATGTAACTTTTCTGGTCATGTTTGATCAATCAAATTGTATCTGAGAGGAATTCCTGAGAGATAAAAAGATAGGTAAACAGAATAGCGGGGGGAGGGGGGATAAAGGGAAGAAAAAAGTATAAATATTTGTGTCTTTGTTTGTATATGTATATTTATGCAAATGCAACACGGAAGCAAGTGGACTTTGGGCCTCTACTAAAATCTTACCTCAGTACAAGAACAGTTTGTTCTAATAAGGTAGCATTTTTTGATACCTTCAGCACACAATCTCTGAAGACAAAAACTTGCATAAGCAAAAAGCTGATCGTGCCCGGCTATTAAAAGATATAGCATGGGATCTTAAAGGCTAATAGTTAAACAAGCAGCCATCTAGCAGGGAAGCAACAAACCCTACATGGAAGAAAGCAAACCAGCCTGTGTGATCATGAAGTAACAATGGGAAGAGGTATCAAAAGCAACTGAATTGATATGAAGGGGTATGGATGTAGTGGAGACCCAAAACCCACCTGTAAGGTAACTGGAGAGTCCCTCACAGAAGTGATGATAAATCCAGAGTGCAGTATGACACTGATCAACCACATAACTACCATATAGTTCTTTAATATTTTCTCCCCTTACTATTATGATTGCTATTTGTCTTGCCTCATGAAGGATGTTAGATTTGCGTATGTCCATCTGGATATTTAAGATTGAAATTCAAGATAGATAATCCTTCAGAAACAGTAACAGGAGTAATGGTTCCCTGAGGGTACAGGAAGAGGGTAGGGGAAGGAATGGGGACTGATATCATTGATGTCTATAGAATCCCACTTGATGAAATCAAATAAAGAATTGTATGTGCATGGATAGATAGGATTGTGTAGAATATGGCAAGGGAAAAAACTATTAAAGAAAAAAGAAAAGTAAGAGATTCAAACCCATCAACAACTGAATGAAAAAGATTTCTGCTCCTAAAAAGATTACAGTCTCAGAATCACTATATAGGTTCCTGATGAGTTCCCCGTGGTTTTTTGATTGATCATAAAAGAAATCTAGGGGTGAACACAAACTGTTAAAGGCTCGCTAATGAAATGTTGGGGATTCAAATCCTCCCAGAAGTAGCTTGGAAAAAATTCCTAATTATCTACTTCCAAAAGATTACCACCCTAGGAAATTACAGAGCACCGTTCTACTCTAAAACACCTGGAATCATCTGAGTCAGAATTTATTTCAGTGTAACTTTCTTTTTAGTGGGTTATGAATTGGGCTGCTAACTGCAAAGTCGGCAGTTTGAAACCACCAGTTACTTCTTAGGAAAAAGATAAGGCTGTCTGTACTCCTGTAAAGATTTTTGACAGCAGAGGCAGTTCTACACTAGCCACGCACTAGCCACGTGGCTCACTTGCAGTTGGGTCAATTAAGAGAGTGAGCTGTGAGAGTTTTCTTTTGTTTTTCTTCTCTTTGACAATGTGCATTTATAAATTAAGATTTAGCTTTCTGAATATCAGAGGATTTGATCCAGGTATATTCTGTCATCACCAGGGGTGTCAAACACCTACCTCAAAGGTAGCTTTATTTCACAATAGGCATAAGTAAGAAGCTCACATACGATATGTACACCATAAACCACTAAAAATAAGTCTCTACCAATAGGCTATCTTCCACTACAGATCTGGGGTTGGCATATAACATTGTCTAGAGGCTTTAAAATCAGCCACATGGTAGCTGCTGCCCTATTCAATGTGCCTCCTCACGCTGATGATTTTCCAGAGATAAAAACCTCTTGAGAGAGGCAGAAATTAAATCTTATTGTAAGTGAAATGCTGTCTGAGGCTTTACTCTGTTATGATCCCACCCTGGAAGCCAATAAATAAACTGAGTTATAAAACATGGACCCTGTTAGAGACCCACAGCTCAATTGCTTGCATCCACTCTGTATATTCTCCCTTCTATTTAGTTTTTCTCACAAGTTCAGCAAGAGGGAATAACCCTCCTTGAGTTCATTTTATCTCTATCCATTTCCTTTTAGACATCACAATTTATCAGAAATAGGTGCTAGTTTCTTTCCCAGGTACTTAGCAGGGCAACTCATCTTGCTTTCTAAAGGCTGTCTGGAGTACTTTTCCCTTGTTTTTTAATCAGAACCCACAACTTCTCTTAACAAACACTGATTCAGTGCTGGAAGGACCCGTCTGTGCCAAAATATTTATAAGATAACTCACCAACACGAAGACATCCATATTTGGACCACTGAAAAAGAAAAAGTGGCCCATCAGACTGTGGACAATATTTACCAATATCATTAACATGATATGCAAGTAAAATTTTGCTCAAGGTAATTATAAATAGTTGTCATAGTACATTCACAGTGCACTGTCAGAAATTCAAGTGGGATTTAGAAGAGGCTTGTGAAGGACATAGAATGAAGGATATCATCGCTGTCAGATGGCTCTTGGTGGAAATCAGGGAATACCACAAAGATATTCACTTGAATTTTATTGACTATGCAAAGACACTTGACTGTGTGGATCAATAGAAACTATGTGTAGCATATCAAAGAATGTTTATGCAGAGATCGTACACAGACCAAGAGACAGTCGTTCAAATAAAGCAAGGGAAAATTGGATGGTATAAAATAATGAAAGATGGGTGTCATTATGCAATCAGTATACTGGGAAAATAATCTGAGAAGCTGGAAAATATGAAGAAGAAAAGAAAGGAAGCTAATTGGCAAGTTGTGGTAGACTATCTGGAAGTCAAGATGACTTGAAGCACTTATTAATGAGTACAGCCTTCAGTATGAATTATCACTTAATGTAGAGAAAGCAAAAGTCCTCATAACTAGATTGCTAGACAATAGTATAAAAATTGAGGAAAAATGAATTTATTACCGATTTCATTTTCATGAATCCACAATCAATACTTTTGGAAGCAGCAGTCAAGAAATTAAATGATGCATGGTATTGGATGTATCTGCCGCAAAGTGTTAAAGAATGACTTTGTCACTTTGAGGAACAAAATGAACCGGATTCAAGCCATGGTATTTTTAAATAACTCATTTTCAAAATCTGAGCAATGACTAATGAGTACTAGAGAAGAATTAATGCATTTGATTTATAGTATTGCCAAAGAATATTGAAAGTCCCACAGACTACCAGAAGAACACACAGATCTGTCTTAGGGAAAGTAGCCAGAATGCTCATTCGGAATGAATTAGAGACTTGGTTGCATATACTTTGTACAGGTTATTAGGAGAGACCAATTCCTGGAAAAGGATTTCATGCTATGCAGACAATCAGCAAAAAAGAGGAAGACAAGATAAATTGATACATTGGTTGAAACTATGAGCTCCAGCACAGGAACTACTATGATGGTTCAGGAACAAGCAGGGATACCCTTAGAAACAGTATCTCCTTGCCTATGAACTCCCCCACTTGTTACTGTGTGGCCCACTCTTCTATAAATCATTCATCTCCTATAGCATTTCATTGTAAAACCCTTTTACAAATATTGGCCCCAGGGTCCTTCCAATTTGAACTAAGAATGAGTTCACCTTTGGCCAAGAGTAACCAATAAGAATCACAATTCTATCTCCAATACACTGTTTGGTAACTATCTTATTCCCATGCCTCTGTTATGGAGAGAGGGAAAGCACTGAAGGCGGATTTCCGATGTAGACCTCATATATGTATCTTGAGTTTCCACTGTAATCCAGAGCCTTCTGCAATCCAGAATCTCACAATTTAGATTCTGATCATAATGAATCTCACAAATTACTATTTCTTCCTTTGACTTTGGATTATATGGATTACAGTCCTTCAGTCACTGATGTTGGTGTGCTTCTTCCATGTGGATTTAGTTGACATCTCAGTTAGGTGATTGCTTGTTTGGAGACAAGCTTTGAAGATCCCAGGTGGTATTTTATCTGATAGCTGGGCACCATCTAATTCTTTCACCACACTTTATTATAGCACCCATATCTTCTGAGTCCCCTCCCTGAGGGCGAGGAGGGCCATGATGTAAGAACTAATTGCTCTTAAATTGGAGCTAGGATTTAGTCTGGGGTTGGGTGGCTAGGGCATGGTGGTAAAGGGTAACTGATATCAAAGAGCTTAAGAAGGAAGAGAATGTTTTGGAACTGATTGTTTAAACAATGGAACAATACTGCTTGGTGCAATTGAAGTATGGAACAATGTGATATCTGTATGAGCTCCTCATAAAATGGTTTTGGAGAAAGAAAAATCATAACAATCATCTGACCCCAATTATCTTGAGCTTATTTCTCAATCAAGAGGTTCATCTAGAGAACATCTAGTAGAGAATGACTCACCTAGACGTCTTTGTATGGACAGAGGCAGATAAGAGGGTGGGGAGGGCCAAGGATTAGTTGGAATCAGGAAACTTTGAAGACTAAAGGGCCTGCTCATCACCAAACTCATACGGGCTCTATAGGACAGAGTAGAACTGCCCCTTTGGGTTTCTGATATTGTAAATCTTTATGGAAATGCACAGTCTCATGTTCCTCCTGACAAACAGCTGGCAGTGCATACTTCACTCTGCTACCCAATCCAGGGAGCACATGACATTTGGGTCTTGGGATACCATGCTGGTCCCTGTCTATGCAGTCTATAAAATACAGTCTTTTTTTTTCCTTCCATCCATGCAGTGTTTACTTTGTTTCAATTGGCTAGTCAAGTAGAACGAGTCCTCACAGGTTTGGGTGGCAACAGCAATATTTTGTTTAGATTTATGCAAGGTCACTATGAGTCCGAGCCAACCTGATGACACCTAACGACCATATGAGTTTTAGCAGATTGTATTAGTAACTATAATATTAAAAAGACATTTTTCTGCCCTCCCAATTGGTATGCAAACATAAAACATTCCTCAGGTCTCAGAATTTTCACTAAAGGGCTGAAGTTGAATGCTCACTAGTCCTATACTTGAAGGGATTTATCTTCAAGCATTGCTCTATTATTATTATGTTGCAATGTGAAAAGTTGCTCCATCAGAGCCTTCTTTTACTTACTTACTTTCAAAACCATTAAGTTTGTTTTTTGTCCATATGGAGACAACATAGTGCCTTAGCCATAGTCAGGGCTGACTAATATATTTAATAAAATTAAACCAAAATTTAATTATTTTTAATTTCTGGGGGAAAGGGCTATATTGACAGCCACAAACAGTTTTTTTTTAATTTACCAAGATATGTTGAACAACCTTTCCAGATACCTATGATGTAAGGTGCATAAACATATGATGGGACTCAAAACACTTCAATAGAAAATGTAATTAAAAGATAATGGATTTTTTCATTAATTTTTGATGCCCAGACTTACATGGTAATAGATGGACTTACAAATATGGACTTATGAAATTTGGTCTGAAAACATCATCCACATATGCAAAGTAGAATACAACAGGGTCCTATGCCTCAAACTCATGGCCACCGTGTCGATTCTGACTTACAGTGATATTATAAGACAATGTAGAACTACCCCTGTGGGTTAACAAAGCTATAATTTTATTTTAGAAACAGACAACCACATCTTTCTCCTGAGTGAGTTAAAAATGTTGACCTTTCAGTTGGCAGTCCAGCATGTAACTCATTATGCCATTAGGGCTCCTTTTTTAGAAGGTCATCAATATGTATTTGTTTAAACAAATGAGTAAATCCTAAATTAGAAAAAGTATGAGGGAAGGAAAGTAACACAGATTTTCAAGGCTAATGGGCTTTTAGAACCTAGAAGACATTAATATAATAAGTTGAATTTGCCTGAATGTTTATTGTCTGATGTGATCTATTTATAAAGATGAAGAGATGTTACGAATATTTGTACTTTGCTAAAATGTAAATCCATTATTAAACCATGCGTGAGAGCCCACAGTGAAGAGAATTGATGGTGTAATTTTACAGAAAAAAATAAATAAACCAACAGGTGAGAAGTTATTTAGGATATCTATAACAAATATCTAGTCTTTATGCAAATAAATTATAAAATGAATTTTCCATTCAATAATTATTTTTCAAACCCTTTTATTGGTTAGGTATCTTTATAATATCTGGAAACAAACAAGATCTAGAAGTAATTTCTTTTTCAGAAAATGCTTGTTTTAATTTTGAAAAGATAAAGTAAAAATTCTTCATTTATGTAAGTGAGAAAACTCTTCTCATAAAGGTTTTCATGTTTTTGGTCGGTGCTGTAGACTCCAGTCCAACTCAGGACACGCTATGCCACAGAATGAAATACTGCCTGGTCCTCTGCCATCCTTACAATTGTTCTTATATTCGAGCCCATCAATGCAGCTACTGTGTCCGTTCCTTTTGTCTAAGCTCTTCCTCTACTTTAGCAAGCATGGTATCCTTCTCCAGGCACTGGTCTCTCCTGAAAACATGTTCAAAGTACTTGAGATGAAGTATCATCATCCTTACCTCTATGACACATTCTGGTTGTACTTCTTCCAAAACAGATGTGTTTGCTCTTTTGGCAGTCCAGGGTATTTTCAATAGTTTCCATCAGCACCATAATTCAGATGTATCAATTCTTCTTCAAGCTTCTTCTCTTTTCAGTATCCAACTTTCACGTGAATATGAAGCAATTTAAAATAACATGGCTTGGTCAGATAGACGTTAATCTTCCAAGTAGCAGACTTGCTTTTCAATACTTTACAGAGGCATGTAAATTTACCAAATGCAATGGGTCCTTTGATCTCTTGATTGATGTCTCCATGAGATGATTGTGGGTCCACACAAGACAAAATCCTTGATACTTCAACCTTTTCACCTTTATCATTATGTTACCTACTGGTACAGTTGTGAGGATTTTGATCTTCTTGACATAGAGTTGTAATTCATTCTAAAGCCTGCAATCCTTGAACTTTAGTAGCAAAGGCCTTAAATCCCCTCACAATCGGGATTATTAAAATTGCATACACTTGAAATGGGAAAAATGCTACAAAATGATATCATCTATATATGTATTGATTGAGAGGTAAACTGAGGCATGAAGACAAACAAAGAGAGAAAAAGCTAAGAAGCTGTAACAGCTCCTTATTAGAAAAGAAGCTCCCAGACGAGCTTCCATGGGCTAACAAGTAGCCTGAGAATTGTAGTTCTGAGAACTGTCTGGTAGCTTCGCTTCCTGGTACGTGTTGGGAGAAATATAGAGGCCCAGGCAACCTGTCCCTGACCCAACATCCCGGCCTTCTGGTGATAAGGGGTGATGTGAGTCATTGTCTACTTCCTCCTAACAGCAGGGTAGAGAGGAGCTACAGGCCAGAGTGTGCTGGGTCAGGTTTGGTAGTCAGGGGCTGTAAGGGTGTAAAAGAAGATGGTTAGCAGTTAAATTGATTATGTCCCTTACTCTGCTTTAGAGAAACTTGAAAAAGCAGGGGGCTATTAATAACAGAAAACATATGGCCACTAGTGGCTCAGCCACAGGGAGACACCAAGAAACAAGAGGGATTTGAAACCAAATGTTGACGACGCGCTGTCTTCTTGATGGTTCCTGACTTTGTCCACCATTTTATTAAGAACTCTTACATTCTGTTCCACTACTCCAGATTCATTAGTGTAGTAACAACATTTTTCTTTTTAAAACATAGAGGTGCCTCCTTTTCCTGCGGTTAGGAGATTTAGAACCCTATGGTTTTGGAGGGTTACCTGTGCTAGGGAAGTAAGTTGTTGCAGTAGGGAGATTAGTGATTCTGGGGTAGAATCCATGGCCACCCGGAGGGCCATAGTAGAGAGCCTAACTACTGTGAGTGAGGAGGCAAAGCTAAGGCCAACTAATGCAAGTAGGAAGGCAGCCTTTTTGTTGTGTGGGTTGTTTTGGGGACCCACATAGATAGCCATTTAAATTTAGCAGTCCCATACATAGTAATTTGGGGACCACAGTGGTTGGGAGGCAGGAACTTGTTACAGAGTCATTAATTCACTTGATAAGGATGTCAGTGCACCAAAAGAACATTCCCAGCGGAGGGGGCCTTACAAGCACTGTTAGGCTGTGCATACTGTTGCACTGATGGCTTGAGGCTGATGCCTTTTGATAGCAAATGGGATATGTTCTGTTTATGCTGGTGTTGGAAGGATCACACAAAGGAATTCCATTTCAGGGTGTACGGCACTCCCCGTAGATGGTTAAAAAGTTAATAAGGGCACAGTGGCTAATAATGGGCACTGTAGGGAGGTGTAGACAAAGCAAGTGGTTATATTGATTACTTTTGAAACATTGAGGAGGGGGGCAGCAGCTTCCTGGATTACTTTTAATCAGGTGAATGAGCTATTGGGGTGTTTTCTGGGTGATGGACTAACTACTGCTGGTAAGTGGTTTACCAAGGATTGTTTACTATTCTGGATTTTCTGTGCCATCTGATTTAATTTATTAAAACTTTTGGGAAGGATCCTTATGTATTGTTGATGGATGTGAAGTGTAGCAATGGGTTTGGCACTGCGCTGCCAAGTATATAGTTTGCCTTTTACCCCTGACATCCATTTGCTTTCCCAGGTATCGGTGACATTAAGGAAATAGGCTTACCTTTTATCCCCAACAAAAATGCCTTGTTTATTTAGCCTGAACTGTGCATTCCAGTCCAGCAACTGGTGAATTTTGAAAGAGGAATGTGGGTACCCGCCACCAATGGCAGTATTTTCCCATCTTGTTATAAAGAAAAAAAGATTGGGCTGGCTATAAAATTGATTGGTTATGGACTTCAAGGACCTGGAAGGGCAATTGATTGATACTGGTGACTAGTACCCTGCCTGGGCGCAATATCCTTTTCCAGCCATGGGTATGCTTAGCACTGTCAGCCTGATAGGATTTGCGGACAGCAAATTCCTAGGCAAAGGAGTTTACTTTGGGCTTTGTAGCCTTACCTTGGCTTAGGGTGGCTTGCAGAAGGCACTCTAGTAAAACGAAGGTGAATGGGCCCCATGACTTGGGTAGAGTACAAGGTATCATGGCTGGAAGGTGCCTGTTTAACTTGGCTGAGGTGGTGCCAGTTAGGATTCCTGAGTACCTGAACTGCTGGGGGCATAGTGAGGATCATGATGTGTGGACCTGACCACCGTGGTTGTGGAAGTTTTGGATGAAGAATTTTGAGAAGCATTGAGTTTCCAGGTTGCAGCGTGGCCACCTGAGAGATTTGGTCTGAGCCTCCAGGGTAGGGCAGGTACCTGTCCATGTGTTCCTGGAGCAGCTGTCTTAAAATAGAGGGATAAGGGAGGCAGGATGCCAAGAGGGTTTCTTAGACTGGCAAGTGGCGGTTAAGTAGGAATGGTTTTCCATATATGCGCTCAAAAGGACTAAGAAAGATGGGGCTACCAGGGGAGGCTCTAATCCAACCAAGAGCTATAGGTAAAAGTGTCATCCAGGACTGGCAGAGTTTTACAGAAAGCTTTGCGAGGTGATCTTGGAGGAGTCCATTAGTCTTTTCTATTTTTCCTGCTGACTGAGGTCTGCATGGAATATGTAGCTTGCAAGCAATGTTTATTGCTGAACATACCTGATGAGTGATTTTGGAAATGAAAGCAGGCCCATTGTCAGATTGTATGGAGGTGGGGAGACCAACTATGGGAATGATGTGGGTCAGCAGGATGTCAGTCACTACTTCTGCTGTTGCATGTTTGGTAGGAAAGGCTTTTACCCACCCTGTAAAGGTATCAACCATGGTGAGGAGGTGTCTAAGCTTTTGATGTGAAGGCATGTCGGTGAAGTCTACTTGCCAATCTTGTCCTGAGAGATGTCCTTTTATGTGATGGGTGGGGAAGCTTGGTTGAAGTTCTTCTTGTGGGCTGGCAGAGGTACGAGTGCCACAGGCAGAGCAGTGTTGACACAGGTTTCCAATGGCAGTTGATGAAACAGAGGTTTAAGGAAATGGCTAAGGTTTTTGGGGCTGATGTGCAAACAGTGATGGATGTGCTGTATGATGGTGGCTGCCTGGGTTTAGGGTAAGGCTAGCTTTTGTTGCAGCATTACCCACCCTTCTGGGGTGAAGGCTCCTTGGACAGCAAAGAGTGTAATTCCGTGTCTGTATACTGTGCCTGGACATTAGACAATGACAAGAAGAGAATGGGAGAGGGGTGAGGCTGGTTTGAATGAGTTAGGCTGCAGGTGACTGTGTCTGCTCCATTGTTTTCCTGTGTCACTGGGGAATCATTAGTTTGAGGCCCTTCATATTTCTTATACTGGAATTCTTTTATTATAATGAAAACATTCATTTCTCCTTTCTCATTAACTTCTTGGCTAACAGCTTTCTGTATACTTTTCTGACTATTTAAAACTTACTGTCTCTATCTTAATTTTTTGTGTAACTGGTCTATTATCCACTGGACATGTAAAGGGCCCAAGGGAAAATGGATGTGAAGGACGACCGTCAATTTCCATCACAGAGACCTGGGAAGGGCGTAAAGAACCAAAGAAGAAATGCAAAATAGAGAAGGCAGGCCCTGTGTTGACCACAGAGGACAAAACCTTCCTTCTACCTTGATTGTTAACCCACGGCCGGCGAAGGTGATTGGGGTCATTGAGTCAGGGTCCTGCCAATCCTTGGCAGCTAGGCCCGGTAGGGTCAACAGCACATCAGGGCCATTGATCATACGCTGGGCAAGGCTTATTGGGTGGACGAGGTTGTGAGCAGCGATTGGCCCAGTGACTTAGCTGGCTACCCTGAAGCAGGTTCGCTGATATGGTCTGAAACTGCTGTTTCCAGGGCCTGGGAAGGATGCTGACATTGTTTTGGTTGACAAGGGTCTTAGGACTGTAATCAAGGCTTGGGCCTATACGTTTTCCTTCTGGCTATTTTGGGACTCCCTGTCTGCCTTTGCAGGCTCCTCTCTAGTATTAAAGACTTTAAAGGCATAGTTGCCAGGTCTTGGACAGGAGTCTGAGGGCTGTATTTGTTCTTTTTAAAAACTTCTTTTTTAAATGTGTGGAGCTGATTGACTAATGAAATGTGTGACAAGGACAGTGGACCCTGCTGGTGAGTTTGGGTCTAGGCTTTAGTCAGGTGATTTAACAATGTTGGCAAATTTGTATCCAGACTTTGAGTAATCTCCTTGAGTTTATCAAAATTTGCTGCTTTATGAGAAATTGCCTGAAGATCAGCCAAGACACACAGGAGCATCTTATCTCGGCCGGCCTGGCCATCCTGGCCTGCCTGGGTATTGGTCCAGTAACTCAATCCTGGTCCCTGTCTTGGTAACGGCCTCATTACCCACAGGCATATCGGGGTCAGTTAGATGAACCTGGTCTAAATGTTGCTGGGCAGCAGCAAAAATATACTCCTTTTCCAGGGACAGGGGAACAAAAATTGGTTTCAAACCTGTGGTGAGAGGATGTAGGAGGCCTTGTAGGGCATGATCAATGGTAATGTAACCAAGGAGAATTACTGAAACTCAAATGAAGACTGAGCATGATAGTGGGACTAGAGGAAAGTCAAATGAAATAGATGAAAGATCTAGGAGGCAAAGGGCATTTATATATGTCTACATAAAGGCATGTGCATATGTAAATCTATTTATATATGAGGATGGGGAAATACATCTATGGCATATATTTATAGGTGTAGTATTAAGGCAGCAGATGGACATTGGATCTCCACTCAATTACTCCCTCAATGAAAGAACACTTTGTTTTTATTAAACTGGCATTCCATGATGCTCACCTTCTCAATACAATCGCTGAAGACAAAGCAGGTGAATAAGCAAATGTGGTTAAGAAAGCTGATGGTGCCGTCTATTAATAGATATAGCGTCTGGGGTCCACTTGAAGATACACAAGTGACCATCTAGCTCAGAAGCAACAAAGCCCACATGGCAGAAGCACACCAGCCTGTGCGATCACAAGGTATCAAAGGGATCAGGGATCAGATATCATCGGAACAAAATATCCTATCATTGTGAATTAGGAGGGGAGTGCAGAGTGGAGACTCAAAGCCCATATGTGCGCAACTGGACATCACCTTACAGAAGGCACTTGGGAAGGAGGCAAGCCAGTCAAGGTGTGATGTAGCAACGATGAAACATACAATGCTCCCTCTTCCCTGCCCCCCCCCACTATCATGACCCAAAGTCTACCTCAAGTCTGGCTGGACCAGAGGATGTAAACTGGTACAGATAGGAACTGGAAACACAGGGAATCCAGGGCAGATGACCCCTTTAGGACCAGTGGTGAGAGTGGCGATACTGGGAAGGTGGAGGGAGGGTGTGTTGGAAAGGAGGAACAGATTACAAGGATCTACATATAACCTCTTCCCTGGAGGATGGCCAACCAAAAAGTGGGTGAAGGGAGACATTGAACAGTGCAAGATACGACAAATAATAATTTATAAATTATCAATGGTTTATGAGGGGGCAGCGGGCAGGGAGAGGAAAAATGAGGAGCTGATGCCAAGGGCTTAAGTGGAGAGCAAATGTTTTGAGAATGATGAGGGCAATTAATTTGCATATGTACTTTACACAATTGATGTATGTATGGATTGTGATAAAAGTTTTATGAGCCCCTAATAAAATGATTTAATATAAAACACACTCTTTTTCATTTGAGGTGAGAGTGGATGAAATGACTACAAAAATATCATGCCATGATAAATTATAGGCTTGAGATAGATAGCAAAACTCTTTGATGTAGGTGGGGGGATTATTGGAAAATGAATTTAAGTCCTTTTCAATTTGGGACAAGTCAATGGGAGAGGAGGGAACTTGGACTTGTACTTGACATTCAGTGCCCGCAACTTCCCATAGGGGGCAGAAGAGGGGTTGTGGGAATGGCTATGAAGAGTGACAGGGGAAGACAAAGGAGAGAGCTTAGGGCCTGGAGTAGGGGGTCAGTGGAGGGGTGGTTTGGAATTGAGGGGGTAGTGGAGAGAGGTGGTGGTGAGGGGCACCCAGATTATGGAGAAGTCCTTACTGGGGACACAGACAAGGAGTCATGGGTTCAGAGAAAGAGAAGGGGCGAGCACTGTCAGAGACCTGGTTAAGAGAGTGTTAGCGTGGTGTGACAGGTTGTACAGAGAGAGACACGGGAGCATAGAAGGAAGAAAGCTTCTACATTGGGGAACTTAGGCCATTTGCAATTATCTAGTTTATATTGGGGCTAAACCGAATTTCAGTAAAAGACCAAGACATTTGGGCCAGATGTCTGGCGTTAAGCCAGCATTGGGAGGTGAATTGGGAGACTCCCTAAAGGTGTGGAAGAGTCCGGCTTGGAATTTTTCTTTCCCATGCTGCAGGGTTCTTAGAAGAGGCTAAGGTAGACAATCAGCGACCTGAATACACAACTGGGCCTCTGGAACATGGGGCGGGGGAAGCATGGTTTCCCAGCTCCTCAAGAAAAGGAGCAGAAAGACTCAGGAATCACTGACTGTCTCTGACCTTTGGATAAAGGGAGTGGGGCTCAGTAGCCTCCCAACTCCCTGGCTGTCCTTTGGATGGAGAGGCTCTGATGTGGGATCACGGCTCAGCAGAAAGTAATGGACAGAGCCTCTGGCGGAAGAACCCAGGTGCAAGGGACAGTGATCGAAATAGAATGGATAAAATTTAGTCAGGTACTTACTCATAGACACAGCAGATGGCAGCAGAAAGGTCCCAGGCCAAAGGAAAGGGGGGATGGGGGAAAGAAGGGTGCCGCGCTCATTCAAGGGCAGTTAGGGGAGCGTCAAGACACTTGTTACTCCTCCCAGGTTTGGGCACCAAATGAGAGGTAGACCAAGGCATGAGGATAAACAAAAGGAGAAAAAGTTAAGTGGCTGTAACAGTTATCAATTAGAAAAGACGCTCTCAGACGAGGTTCCATCGTCTAGCAAGTAGACCAGAGAAACGACGTCGTGCCCAGTGAGGAGAGTGGTGAATTTTTAAAGGAGGGTCTGAGTAGGGTCCCTTTGGGTAGGGGTTGGGGCTGCAGTTATTAGGGATTTTCCACCGCTATCATATTTACCTTAGTCTAATTGTCCAGCCGTTACAGGTGGGGAGGAAAGATGGTTATTCTTGGAGTGAGTTCTGAGAATTTTCCATCAGCTTTACTTCCTGGTACGTGCAGGCAGAAGGTTTGAGTCCCTGACAGCCTGTGCCTGACCCAACATTGATAAGTACAGTGGAACCCCGGTACTCAATGGCATCAGTAATCACCATAATCAGATTTCGAGGAAAATGTTGAGAAAATTTTACATCGGAGTTCAGACAAACATCGAAATCCAACCCAATGCAGGTGACTTTTGTAAACAAAACCAGTTTGTGTTTCAATCACTAGGTTTTAGTTGGCGCTGTTAGTATGCTTTGCTTAAACCTTTGGCCGCTGTGTTCTAAGCTTTTTTTTCTATAATTTTCCTAGTTTTTGTGGCTTTTTGTAATGCTTTTAGATAAAAAAACATCTAAGAAAGAGTTTTTTGAAAAGAATCATCACAATCAGGAGCTGGTTAACCGTGTTATCGATCTTGTTGATGGAAATTTAATCAACCCTTTTAGAAAAGTTAAGGGATATAGCAACAACAGGCCACCTTAGGGAGAAAGATATAGTTTTAGAGAAAGCCAGCCAGGTCCTGGAGAACAAAGGGCAAAGAAGGGAAAAAACTGAAAAGCAGCTACCAGTTGATTTGAGGGACGGGGATTCCCCTTCCAAACAATGACTCTCTCCATGCCTCCTCTCCACATCGTGTACACAGATCCCGATCCTCATCAATCTCAAGGTATGAGCCATACTGAAGCTGTTAAAAACTTTTTTTAATGTTGTGCTTCTTATTTCCATCATATTATTTAACTCTGAACTTTACTTTGAAATGTAATGTTTTGTATAAAAAGGCAAGTTAGGGTAAAAACTTGGTGGCTGAGAATGGATTACTCCGTTTTCAGTTATTTCTTATGGGAAAGTTTTATTTGGAACTCGACTGCCTCACATCTCAATGCTCCTTCTAGAACAGATTAGCATCGAGGTCCGGGGTTTTACAATAGAGTCAAGAGAAATATTACTATGAACACAAAATACATATGGAAAGTTGACATTCTGTTTAAAGTGGAAGAGTCCTGGACTTGTAGGAAAAGCCACATGCCAATACTCCTTGTTTAGTTCCAGCATCCATCCTGCACGAACTCATCTTTGTCATCTGCAATGTTAGGGGTTAAACTTAAGAATTTCCTAAAAGCCCTGAGCCTGCATGCAGTCTTTATGACAGCCAATTCTTTTGCAAACTTAAATGGACCACCTCTCCGGATCCCTGCTGGCATAGTGAATAAGACACTCCGGTGCTAACCAAAATGTCTGAGGATCAAACCCCCCAGGTACTTCATAGGTGAGAGATGTGTCAGTTCGTTTCATTAAGGTTTAAAGCCCTGGGCATCCCATGAGACAGTTCTACTTGGACATAAAGGGTAGCTCAGAGTCTACTAGATAGCAGTGAGTTTGGTTGTTTTGTGTTTTCTGTTTTACATACGTGGATAACTGAAGTCATAAACTAAGGCCAATTTGTTTGCTTTTCTTTCCCCGAATAAATAAGAAACTTCTAATATTTCAATTTGTCAATTTGTGTGCTTTGGAAGGTTGACAATTTAATCCAGTTACAAAGTGCTTTATTACACATCGGATTGACTCGGAGTAATCCAACAAAAATGGCTTCTCATCGTTGACACTTGCTAACATACTCCTCTTTTTAAAAATGGAAAATGGCCCTGTCTTTACAAAGGGAAAAATGAGACACAATTTCAAGTTATACCACCAGGAGTTTCCTACGAAAATCCTAGAAAATGTGTCAGTATTAAGGGAGAGAAATCCAAGAGAGGCTGAAAAGTTACATACATGTCCTGTGAAAGAATGATAACTGCTGTAATTGGATGTGGACAAGACAGATGGGCAAAGCAGCTGACTTTTGATTAAATATTTAATGGGATGATTACTTAATAGGAAGAATTGCCAATCTGAGGATGCTGCCTCCGCTGAGGAAGTACAGCATGCGCAATGGACTGAAGCTAAAGGGCCTCAGAAGCTCTTCTCACCTACAGATTAAGGGGAGGAAATGTATTATTTAATTCAGGGAACAACATTGCAACTTTCATTTACCTTTCTGTGTGTGTGCACGTTTCTCACTCCTTTTCCTCTTTTTGCCCAAGGGGAATATTTAAACTATAAGAAAACAGAACCTGTATCCAGCATCCTCATTCCAGTAGCGTTGTCAGCTGTACTCACTGTGGTGGAGAACTGGCTCTTCTGGTTGTCTCGGCGCAGGATGGAAACAGTGAATTTGGCAAGAGAGTGGCAACCAAAGGGCATGCCTCAGGGCATGCCTCGTGATCCTGTCATGCTTCTCCCAACAGGAAACTCAACATGTGTGGGACAAGAAACATTCCCCATCTTGGATGGAAATCTTCAGGAAGTGTTAGGCCTTCTGATTACAGGATAGCAGAGCTGACAGCTGCTGAATTCTAGAAGTGCCCCTGTCAGCCATGCGCTTACAGTAGAGGAAGTATTTGCGTAGGATCACTGATCTCAACAACAGCCTCCTGGTAAGATGTTCCTCCCCCACCTCTTCATAGAAGCACGTGCATGTCATTCTAATAATACACTCCTTTAATGCCCTGACAATTATTCCCCACTTGTACTTTCCTCCTTTTCAAATATTCTGGTTGCAAAACTTTGGTTTTTGAAAACCCAAAGCCCCTGTTGTCTTATCCATTCTGATTCACAATTTCACACATATTCAATATTTTCATGTGTAGCATGCCATTTTGTTTTGTGCAAATGCTTTCTTATTGTAAATAAAGAATATAAGCTGGACCACATTCCACACTTGGGCTTTTCCCTTTAGTATTGTGAGGCTGTTGTTGCTGCCATTTCATTTTATTGGGGGCTCATAACTATTGTCACAATCCATACCTTGCTTGCATCAGGAGAAGTTGTACATATGTTGCCTTCACTATTTTCTAGACATTTACTGTCTATTGAGCCCTTGGTAGCAGCTCCTCTCTTTTCCCTCTCCCTCTCCCCCCACCCTCTTAACCCCTTGATAGATTCTACATTGTTATTATTTTCATATCTCACACCAATTGCTGTCTCCCTTCCCCCGTGTTTTCAGTTGTTCTTCCCCCCTGGAGAGGAATATATGGCTACATGTCGATCATTGCAATTGGTTCCCCCTTTCTCTCGTACTCTCCCTTTTTCCCCTACCCTCTGCTATCGCTATTCCCACCCCTCTTCCTGGATTCTGAGTGTCACGAGCTCCCATCTCTTATCCATACCTGTGGACATGTTCTGGTCTAGTCTGAATTGAGAAGCAGCACTGGGGTCTCAGTAGTGCGGGGGGGTTGGGGGCGAGGAAGCCTCAAGGAATAAGAGAAACACAGTGTGTTCATTGATGCTTTACTGCACCCTGGTTAACTCATCCTTTACCTGTAGCCCTTCTGTGGGGAGATTGTTCCATTGTCTACAGATGAGCTTTGGATCTCTGCTCTAACTCCCCTCATTCTCAAAAATATGTTTTTGTTTGTTTGTTATCTGTCTGCTGATGCCTGTTACTCGGTCCCTATGACTCCCTATGATTCTTCCATAAGAGGAGGTACCAGAGGTGGAAATAAGGGTAAGTGACAGTGGGGCAGGAAGAAGGTAAAAGGAAACAGAGGAAGGGCAAAGGAAGCAAAGCAATGGATACAGGTATAAAGATAATGTTGTACATATGTAAATACATTAATCCACAGAAATAGAGGTTTGGCCTCTATAATCTATTTATATGTCAGTACACTGAGGAAGGGGTTGGATTTCTGGCCTCTGCTCATACCCTCCCTCAATTTAAGAACTTTGTTCTAACCAATCGGCAGTCTGAGATGTTCACCCTCCAGACACAAGCGCTGAAGACAAAATGGGTACATAAACAAATGTGGGGTTGAAGGCTGGTGGTGTCCGACTTTAAAAAGATATAGCCTGGGGTCTTAAAGGCTTGATGCTACACAACCCGCCATTCAGCTGAGAAGCAACTAGTATTGTGTTTTTAAGACAAGGAGGTGGAAGGTTTTTCAAAGACCATAGAAAAACAGAATTCTTTTTTTTTTAAAGAAAAACAGAATTCAAAGAAAGGAACCCATTTCTTGAACTTGTTGATGTCTTTTTTTGCACCAACTGTGTTAATCCATCTTGTCAAGGATTTTCCTCTTTGTCGCTGCCTCTCTGCTTTACCAAGAATGACGTCCTTTTTCAGGGACTCGTCCTTTCTAATAAAGCACCCAACATACATGAGAGAAGTCTCACCATCCTTGTTCCTAAGGAGCATTCTGACTATTTCTTCAAAGTCATATGCATATTTCTTTGGCAGGCCTGGGTACTTCCAATATTCTTCACCAGCATCCCAATTCAAATTGGTTGTTTCTTCTTGTCTTCTTACTTATTGTCCAACTTTCACATGCACATGTGGTGATTGAAATTACCTTCGCTTGGGTCAGGTGTACCTTAGTCCTGAAAGTGATATCTTCACTCTTCAACACTGTAATGAGGCATTGTACAGCAGACTTACCCAAAGCAATGCACCCTTTGATATTTTTTGACTGCTGCTTCCAAAAGCAAAGATAAATAATCATGTACACATATACTTCACAAAATGCATATGTTTAGCAGTTCAACATGTAACCACTACATCACCAAGGTATGTGTGTGTGTATGTTTATTTATTTATATATATAATCACACTCTCCTTCCTACACCCACTCATCCTGCAAGACCATCCAAGCATGTACTCAAAGATCATCGTTGTTACAGAATTATGTATATAACTGCATATGCCTTTGTTGCTTCTAACTTCTGCACTCCTACCAACGTCTCCCCCTGCTTCCATCATTTCTTATACCAATCTCCAACTTATTGCTAGTTCTTCTACCTTTTGATCATGCTGGGGGAATTGTGGGTTATATAATGGTCTGCTAACTGCAAGATCAGCAGCTTGATACTCTGTTGTCTGACTTAGTATTCTCTATTTTACGTCTCTGGGTCATAATATCCATTTCAAGGGATACACAGGACCCACTTGGGGAAGGGGTGTAGAATCATGAGTAAGGGGGTTTTAAGGAGGGTAACAACTGGTAATGCCAGTGAGAAGTGCTCAGGGTTGAGCTGTTTATTGGGACATGCCACACAAAGGGGCAAACCCTCAACCCTAAGGTATTCATCTCAAACTCCATAGATCATAAAACCCAGTTCTTTGACTTAAATGACTAGAGGTGCCCATTCCAGTAAGTCTCCACCTGAAGGCACTCAGCTTTATCTCCATGGATCAGCAGCCCCAAATTCTCCAATTAAGTTCCCAGAGATACCTTACTCCTCAAGCCAGCCTCCTGCACAAAGCACTCAGCTTTACTTGTTCCATGGATGGAGAAGTGCATCACTCTGTTACATGCTCTGGTTCCTGGTTCTGCTGCTGCTTCCTGATGCTGTAGCTGTTTTCTTGCTCCAGGAGGTTCACTGCACTGGATTCTCAGGTCTGGAGGACCCACTCCTCTTCTCTTGCCTCTTGCTGTCCATGTGATCTCTTCTTCTGATGCTACAAGAGCTTCATATTCATATCTTATTCATAGCAGGATGTCACTCTGGGGAATTCTGTTCACAGCTACCCACAGGTAAATTCTCAGTATCTTCCCTCATCTTAGTGGAGCCATGCAGGAAAAAGGCTGCTTGGAGGGTTTGATAGCCCATGTTGTTGCCTAGAGAGACAAATGGGGTGCCGCTCATCTACATATAAGAGCTTCATGTCAAGAAATAAGTACATATCAAGAAGGCAACCCAGCTGAATCCAACACAAGTCCTGAAGTCCAATGCTAGTCCATAGTCCTTCTCCAGACTCACATGGCTGTGTACTAGTGATGGTGTATGAGGAATCAGGAAGACCACAGCCCAGTGCATGCAGAGTCACATGGATCCAAGGTTGGTGGAAACATGTCAGGCTGCTGACAGCCTGGGGGAAGACAGAGATCCAGTGAAATTCTGGAAAGGAAGAAAGGAAAGTGGTAGGGACCGAGATAATCCCTGTTTTTGTTTGTTTGTTTAATACGCAAAGGATCATCCTTCTAAGTAGGTGCTAGCAAGCTAACACTTGAGTGACATATTGAATTTGGCCCTCAGCCAGGGTGTCCAGTCAGCATAGTGTCTGAATACCACAATGGGAGTTAGAGACTTTGGCTAGAAAAGACACAGTATATCATTCACTTCCCCTGCCACACTGCAGGAGAATGATAAGACTTTCTACTACTATAAAGACTTACAGTCTCAGAAGCCCACAGAAGTCCCTCTCTTACCTAGAGGATCCCCACGAGTCAACATGGACTCAATGATGATGAATCTGAGAGTTTTTTGTTTGTTCATTTGTTTCTTTGAATGAACTCTAAGACACTGA
Organism: Tenrec ecaudatus; assembly: GCF_050624435.1. NCBI lineage: Eukaryota > Metazoa > Chordata > Mammalia > Afrosoricida > Tenrecidae > Tenrec > Tenrec ecaudatus. The sequence continues at coordinate 28,790,067 of NC_134533.1, read as the reverse complement.
GTTTGAGAGTTGCTTTTGCTTGTTTGTTTAATGCAAATTATTACTTGCATATAATGGGTCTTGGGAGCTTTTTATTGAATTTGTAAGTGAAATGAATGTGTAAGTGGCATGGAAATGAGAAACTAATTATTCTTCCCTATTTTCTCTAAATATACATTAAATCCAGGAGGGCTCTTGTAAAAAATTTGGCCATCAAAATCCACTTTAGGTATATAAACCAAGACAATACAATTCCTGTAACCTTCTTGATTTTCAATGCAGTTTTGATGATTCAAGGGTACTACTGTATTTAGTATGTGGGCATGTAGGCCCACAAAGTTATTTGGGAAGGGGAAAATTAATAGGCTTTGGAGTCCTCGGGTATGTGTACATAGACTGCAACCCCCACTCATTAGCTTTGGTTCCTTTTACTCCCTCAGTCTCAGCTCTCCTCCAAAGTGGAATCCTAGCACAAGGTGAACATCCGTTCCTCTAAATCAGAGGTTCTCAGCCTTCCTAATGCTGTGACCCTTTAATGCAATTCCTCATGCTGTGGTGACCCCAACCATAAAATTATTTTTGTAGCTACTTCATAACTGTAATTTTTGCTACTGTTACAAAAAAGGTAACTGCTGTGAACGGTTCATTTGACCCCAAAGCCTGCTCTAAATCAATCATGGAGAAACTATTGAAGAGAGTAGAAAATATGGATGTGAGGGTTTCCTAGAAAATGCTGAGGGAATAGACCTGAGAATTTTATAGAAAACTTTGAGAGAAACCAAAAATTCTCTGAACTGTTTGAGACAGGCCAAACCCTATAGCACCACAGGTAAGGTGTATGAGCAGATAGGCTATCGGACTATAAAAAAAAGGTGTATTCTTTTTTTCCCCAAAAAACATTTTATTGGGAGCTAACACAGATATTGTATCATTACAAAGTTCAATCCCATTCTTTCTGTGTCCATGGTCAGTAGCAGTGGTTTAGATCATGATATTAGGGGGGTGGATGCCCCGCTCAAACCGCTGGAAACACATGTGGCACATAAGAATTGATGTCCTCTCTCACTCCCACTTTTCCTTTTCTTCTCACTCAAAACTCCAAGACACAGGGCATTACAATCTACACAGAAAGTTGTTTTGTTTTTGTTTTTCTTAATCCAGTTATTTCAAAGACATTAAAGGAGAATCCATAAACAGAGAATTTGCCTGGTGGAAAAGGCACCAAAGAGAATGATGTACACATTTCTAAAAAACATCTTCTATCCTCTCCTTAATCTTACTGAAAGAGGAAACACTAGGAAGGCCTGTTCCATGGCTCTCCCTTATTCCCAATAACAGACAGCTTTTTATGGTACCTTCTGGGGCACCGGAGTTCTCTGTCAAAACAACCAGATGACTTGGAAATATAACCGCTAAAGAGAAAACATCAGAAGGAATATTTATCACATGCATCGGAAAGAAAAAGATCAATGATTTCAATTAATCATAGCAGTATGTTCAGTGCCACAAGGGAGAATGTTGAGAAAATGAAGTAAGAAAATGGGAAAATAAGTTATAAAATGTCTAGCATTTATTGTCCCAGTTGAAGAGACATGTCTTCTTAAAGACATGATGACTGAACTGTAAGGTGAGCTCCTCAGTCGGATCCTGGAAGAACAACAACAACAAAAGACACTGGGTAAAAGCCAAGGGAAGTGGAATAAAGCACGGCCTTTATCTGCTTCAAAAGATGCCGTTTTGAAGACTGAGGTACGCCTGAAAAAACCCATGGTGTTTTCCTTCACCTTCCATTCATGCGGAACCTGGGCAAAAATGAGGAAGACCGAAGGAGTTTTGCGTTTGATTTACAGTGTTAGTCAAGAATATGTAGTGCACCGTGGTCTGCCTGAAGAACAAACACAAGCAGAATGCTTCTTAGAGCCAGGATGGCAAGACTTCACCTATTTGGGACATGTTATCAGGAGACCCTGGTTCTTAGAGAAAAACATGACACTTTGCAATGTAGATGGTCAAGAGGAAAAAGGAAGACCTCAATAAGAAGCATCGACCCATAACCTGGAACAACGGATTCAAACCCAGGAAATATTGTGCTGATTGGGCCCTGCCCTTTGAGACCAACCCGACAGATCCGACAGCATGTACCAATAATAACATTGACCAGTCATCACTGCATTTAACAATAATGCACTCATCTTGGTTTTATTACGGTGGCAAAGGTCCTATTAGAATTTAATTTGTTAGTAATCTGGAATGTAGGCTTGGGATATAGATGGGAAATACCTTTACTAATTTTTTTCCTACTTTCTTTCACTCCAAATTGATTCTAGTAACTCCTGGGTGGTACAAATAATTAAGGTATTTGAGGACTAACTTCAGGTGATGTTTCGTTTCATCCAGAGGTGTCTTGGAAGAAAGGTCTGTATATTTCTGAAAATTCAACACTGAAAAGTCTTTGGAAGTTAGTCTTATACTCTGACACACATGTGCTTGTTATAACTTGGAATTAAATTGGCAACTGGGAGGTTCAAATATTTTCTAAAATTAAAGGTTTATTAAAGTAAACATGGTATTTGAAATGAAAAACACAAAATAGGATGAAAATAAAGTGGAAACAGTAAGGTCTACATTGATGAATTTATGGTTCTAAGTATAGAATTGTTGAAAAAGTTAACAGGTGATGATATATATCAAGAATAGGGAAGAACTAGAAAATATGCTCCAAACCCAACCCCATCTCTAAAAATAACCAGAAAGAAGCTCCCATATTCTGATAGTAAAGTAGCATGAAAAATGAAGACATACATATATATGCACGCACACACAGAAACACACACATCTCTGGTAGTGCAAGAGTTAAACCATACTTGGTTAATAACTAACAGTTCGGATATTTGAACCGAGCAGACACTGTGGTAGAAAAATTTAGCAGTGGACTTCCTTAAAGATAGTGTCTGGGGTCTTAAAGGCTTGAAGATAAACAAGGGCCCATCTAGCTCAGAAGCAACAAAGCCCACATGGAAGAAAACACCAGCCTGTGTGATCACGTGGTTCTGAAGGGATCAGTTATTAGGCATCAAAGAACAAAAAATCACACCTCCATGATATGATCGCCAAGGACAAACGGGTGCATAAGCAAATGTGGCGAAGAAAGCTGATGGTGCCTGGCTATCAAAAGAGATAGTGTGTGGGGTCTTAAAGGCTTGAACGTAAACAAGTGACCGTCTAGCTCAGAAGCAACAAAGCCCACATGGAAGAACCACACCAGTCTGTGTGATCACGAGTGTTGAAGGGATCAGGTATAAGGCATCATCAGAAAAAAAAAAAATCTTACCATAGTGAATGAAGGGGGCAGTGCAGAGTGGAGACCCAAAGCCCATTTGTCGGCCATTGGATATCCCCTCATAGAGAGGTCTAGGGGAGGAGATGAGTCAGTCAGGGTGCGATGTAGCACTGATGAAAAATACAGCTTTCCTCCAGTTCCTAAATGCTTCCTCACCCACCCCACCCCACGCCCCGCCAACTACCATGATCCGAATTCTACCTTGCAAGTCTAGATAGAGCAGAGGATTGTACTCTGGTGCAGATAGGAACTGGAGGCACAGGGAATCTAGGGCGGATGATACCTCCAGGACCAGGGGTGTGAGGGTTGGTACAGGGAGGGCAGAGGGTGAGTGGGTTGGAAAGAGGGAACCAATTACAAGGAGCTACATGTGACCTCCTTCCTGGGGGAAGGACAACAGAAAAGGGCTTGAAGGGAGACGTGGAACAGGGGAAGATATGACAAAATAATAATTTATAAATTATCAAGGGCTCATGAGGGAGGGGGGAGCAGGGAGGGAGTGGGAAAGATGAGGACCTGATGCAAAGGGTTTATATGGAGAGCAAATGCTTTGAAATTGATGAGGGAAAAGAATGTACAGATGTGTTTTACACAATTGATGTATGTATGGATTGTGATCAGAGTTGTATGATTCCTTAATAAAAAGTTAAAAAAAATTTGACGTCTTAAAAACCCTATGAGGCTGTTGTACTATGTCCTATAGCATCTATTTGAGTCCAAAAGAACTCAGGCAATGGAAATATGTGCACGTGTGTGTGTGTGTTATGGACAAGTAGAATTAGAAGATAATGACGTTTTTGAAGACCCCTTGTATATACAGGTATATATACACACTAAACAAATATACATATGGAAAAATGAAAGAAAGAAATAGTTGGATTAAAAATGATCATACATCTCATAGACGTAAAATGAAAGACCTCAGACTGCGGCGCTTCATGGAGTGCTAAGTACTATGAAGAAGAAGAAAATCCCTCATCCGGACACACGTTAGTAGAATTTGAAAACATCTAAGAGAAAAATACATTTTCTAAAAATTCCAGAGAGACCAGATCACATATAAAAGAACAAGAATCAGATTGACATTGGACCCCTGACAGCACCACTTCTATTGATGAATTAATATTTCAAAATATTGAAAGGAATAGGTTTTGAACTCAGATTCTATATCTGCCCAAATTATCACTTGAATATGATGGATCAATGAAGAATATTCTCAGGTGTAGTAAAACTTGGGAATTTTCCTTAGAATTTTTTTCAGCCACATAAAACTTTAATACAGAGATGCAGAGAAGGCCCTCAGAGAGCTCCAAATTGACTGGGTAATATAAGGACTATGGGAGGAGAATCAGGGTATAATTTTACTGCATCTTTTGAAATGCCAAACATATGAAGTGTCTGATTTCATGGTAGGATTACATAAATACAAAGACAATCTATCTTAGATAGAGAGGTTATAAAATATTATATCATCCCAGGATGTGTTTCCTCCTGACTATGCGTCTACTTGTCACACGTTTGAGATTCTACCTAATAAGATAAATAAATAAATAAAGAAGATAATGTCAGTGATTTGGAAAGTAAGATCGATAAAACAACTGAGTGCAGATGATTATAAAGAAAATTTAAAGAAAATTTTAAAAATATAAAGGAAATTTCAGGAAATCAATAATTATATTATTTAAGGTATTAGAGACTTCAGATGAGTATTTTAAAATACTTTTCTAATTGTATAAGGTTTTGTACAATCTTAATTACTAGGAGTTAAAAAATTTTAAGTCCATTTCATCTACGAATGTGAATATTGGCAAACTAAATGACAATTCAGCAAGAAAAGCCACAATATCTATTCTTATATATCTATGTATCTATCTATATCTATATATATTAGATGATATCAAGTAAAATTTATCCCAGTGATGCTATTTTCCTTTCAGTTATTAGAAAATTAGATAATAACATTTCATTAGTTTCTTAACCAATGAAAAATAGGAACCATTTTTTTCTATAAAGGAAAGGCATTTTTAAAAGATTAATATGTATTTCTGATATTAAACATCAGATTGATATCAGATTTATGAAATTCTTAAAGGCAATTTATCAAGCCTCTATAGCAAATATGACTCCACATGGAGAAACATCAGAGGCATCTTTGCAAACAGGGATGAGCCAAGGTTGCCTATGGGCAACGTCTATAGAAGTACAGCTCATTGCCCAGCACCACCCCAGGGACACCATGTCCATGGACGCTCCATATGCATGGCATTGCACCAGTTGAGCAGGGCCATCCTCCACAAGGCCCTGTGATGACACTCGTAGCCTGACTCTTCGCTGTACCACTGAAAGGCTTGTCAATGGTGTGGCCTGAAGAGGAAAAGATAAAACTCTCATTTTTCTCAGGATGACAGCAACAATTTTGAAATTCCAAGAGAAAACACTTAGAAGCAATATGGCAGAAAGTTTGCTGCTCTCAGATCAACTTAGATAAATACACTGGCATGTGAAACAAAAAATAAGATACCACACAGTCTAACTAGATAAACCACTTGCAAATTAACAAGTAACTCATGAGTAATGAGTGAAAATTTACAGTTTTACTAAGAGACAAAGAGGAAATTTAACCAATGGCATGACTTTCTATTCTGTGATGCAAAATCAATTAATAATATTAAAATGTTAGTTCTTTCCAGATTAATCTCTAAAATAAAAGCAGTTAAAATGAAATTTATTTTTAGGAGCTCATTCTAACTTTCTTATGAAGAAAAATGAGTTAGCAAATAACAAGCCATTGTTGGGGTAGGGAGTGGGGAGAAGGAAACAAAAGGACAGGGAAAGCTGACTATAAAGTCAAAGTCCAGGACAGATTAACCCCTCAGGACCAGTGGTGTGAGTAGTGATACCGGGAGGGGAGATGGAGGATGGGTTGGAAAGGGGGAAACCATTACAAGGATCTACATATAACCTCATCCCTGGGGGATGGACAACAGAAAAGTGGGTGAAGGGAGACATAGGGCTGGGTAAGATATGATAAAATAATGATAATTTATAAATTATCAAGAGTTCATGAGGGAGGGGGGAAGAGGAGGGAGGGAAAATTAGAAGCTGATACCAGGGCTCACGTGGAAAGCAAATGTTTTGAGAAAGATGAGGGCAACAAATGTACAAATTTGCTTGACACAATGGATGTGTATATGGATTGTGATGAGTTGTATGAGCCACCAATAAAATTATTTAATTTTAAAAAAGGTTGGATATATTTTGGGCGTGTAAATACAAACATACATAGTGTAGAATCAAATATACAGAAAAAGAGCTACATACATGTGGAAAATTTTTATACAAAAAACACAGCTCCAAAAAAATTAAAAAGCAAACAAATAAATGAAGATTATTTAATGTAAAGTATTTGCAAATGGGTTTCAATATATGGGACATCTTTTTTGGGGAAATCAAATGTAGCTATTTGAATTACCACCAATATTAGTAGATTTTACAGAATACAAAGTTTTTAAATTAAAACTGTGAAAATTGGTACTATAAAGTTAATTTAAGAACAAAACACCCATATATGTACATTGTATAAGTTGGGAAGGGTGTGTAAGATAAAATTCATTCAGAAGAAAAATATCATAAATATTTTAAATGAATTTAATTATGTTGAAATTAGGGATTTTTGTTGACTTCTTTGGTGAGGGTTGGACGGCTAACCACAAAGTTGATGGTTCAAACCCACCAGCCTCTCTGTGGAAGAAGGAGGAGGTTATCTACGCCTATACAGATTCACAAAGCCTCAGAAACCATGTATGGGGTCACTATGATTTAGAATTGATTCAGTGGTAATGGATTTAAGGGAATCTAAACAATGTTTAGAAAACAACAGACTTGGAGAAATAAATAAAATTTACAAAAAATGTTGGAAATTCTGGAATATATTAAGAACTCATGTGAGCAAAAATAAAAAGTAAACTCAAAATACAAAAGATGACAGTAATAATAATAAAAATAATAGATACTTAAATCATTATTATATAATAAAAGTTATATACTAATACACTCAATTATTATTACGTATTTGCTGAGAACCTAGGGTATATGCTTTCAGCAATAAGAACCTATATGCTGTCAGCAATCTAGCTGAGGGTTGCATATTAAAATGCCATAGTCAAAAATCCCTGTATTCATAGAGTTTTAATCATGGTTTCATAATCTTTATTTTGAAAGGATATTACATCCAGGACAGATAAACCCCTAAGGACCAAGAATGAGAGGGGCAATAACAGGAGGTAGGGGGAAGGTGGGAGGAGAAAGAGGGAATCAATTCCAATGATAGACATATAATCTTTCCATCCTCCTATCCCCAGGGGAGTGAACAACAGAAAACAGAAAAGTAGGTGAAGGGAGATAGCAGTTGGTGTAAGATAAGAAAAAATAATAATTGATAAATCATCAAGGGTTCATAAGGTAGTGAGGTTTGGGGAGTGAAAAATGAGGAACTGATACCAAGGGTTCAAGTAGAAAAAATGTTTTGAAAATGATGATGGCAGCATATGTACAAATGTGCGTGACACAATAGATATGTGTGTGGATTGTGACAAGAGCTGTAAGAACCCCGAATAAAATGATTCTAAAAAGAAACAAGAATGACAAAATATGAAAATTAAAGATCATTTTGCAGGCACTGTATTGGTAAAAATATCAAAACTGAGTAATGGTAAGTCTGGGATGGAATGTAGAGATACAGAAAACTGGATGCACTGTTGCTTTAAGACCACAGAGTCATACAATCATTCCAAAAGGCTCAAAAGCAGTGGTTCTCAACCTGTGGGTCACAACCCTTTTGGGGCTCAAATGACCCATGCACAGGGGTCACCTAAGACCATTGGAAAACACATGTATGTCCGATGGTTTTAGGAACTGAGACATCGCTCCTCTATCCGTCTCCAGACAGGTCCGCCCACATGCAGATATGCCCACATACGAGTACCAGGCATGAAGTCTGTTACCCATGCTACACCATGCTTCAAGACAAAGCTTCATTTATTTGTCATTCAAAATAAATATTTCATAATATATAGTTACATATTGTTTCTGTGAGTAATCACTATACTTTAATTATGTTCAATTTGTCACAATGAAAATGCATCCTGCATATCAGATCTTTACATTACAATTCATAACAGTAGCAAAATTACAGTGATGAAGTAGCAATGAAAATAATTTTATGGTTGCAGGTCACCACAACATGAGGAACTGTATTAAAGGGTCGCTGCATTAGAAAGGTTGAGAACCACTGCTCTAAAGCAATATTTAGTGGTTATGCATTGGTCTACTAGCCACTAGGTCAGCTGTTCAAATCCACCAGTAGCTCTGCAAGAGAAAGATGAGGCTTTCTACACCTATAGAGATATAATCTTGGAAACCCACAAGGGCAGTTCTTCCCTGTCTTACAGAGTCACTGTGAGTCAGATTGACACGATGGTAGTCATAATCTGAACATATCCCATGCCTAGGAAGTCCATAGAGAAAAACTTAAGGATCCTCATAGGATCTGTATATAAGAAAGCTCAGCACATCATTCATTGGGGAGGAAGTGGTCACAGAAAAGCATAGTGTGGTGGCTTGCATGGTGCCATGATGGTAGAATCTATGCCACTGGTATTTCAAATACCAGTAGGGTTTTAAGATGACTGGTTTCAGCAATGCTTCCTGACTAAGAACGTACTATGAAAAAAGGATAGGATGTTTATGTTTGAGGAATTGACCAATGAAAACATTATGAATACCAGACACATATGGCCAGATATAGTTTTGGCAATGAACCCCTGCGGTCAGAAGACACTCTGTATGTGACTGAAGAAGAGCCTTGTGAACTTGTGCACAATGAATGAAACACCGCCCAATCCTGTGTCATCCTCGCAATTGTTCTTGTGCCAGAGCCCCTTGTTTCAGCCTCTGTATCCATCCTTCTCATGCTGGACCTTCCTCTTGTTTGTTGTCCATTTACATGACCAAGTATGATGTCCTTCTCCAGGGACTGGTCTCTACTGACAATATGGACCAAGTGTGGAAGACAAAGTCTCACAACACACATTGCCTCTTCAGAGCACGCTTATCAATAATTCCTCGGGGGAATAGCAGCCATTCTCCACCTTCCTAATTCCACAATCCTTTAATATAGTTCCTCCTGTTGTGGTGACCCCCCAACCATAAAAGTATTTTAGTTGCTGTTGGGAGCCATCCCAGCCATGCTGTCTAGCAAAGCGCCAGCCGGGTGGAAGGAGCATCTGCAGAGCAGAGCTTCCCATGGAGGGTTTCCAACATTGCTCAAATATTTGCTGTTTTAAATCCATTCTTGAGAATTTTGTGTATTGTCATGTTTACTGCACCTGGAGTGGATGTGAGGCAGTCTTGAGAAGTACCAATGAAACCAGATGTAAAATTTGCTTCAATATGACGGGCTTTCCTTATCTGAGACATTGGAGAGGCTTAGACAGCGAGACATCTTTGGGAATTCTGAGAAGGATATGTGGGAATTGAGTGAGGAAGAAACCCCAAAGTTGAGGTCAGAGGAGAAAATGAAACCGATCAAAAAACCCTGGAGTCCATGCAGATCAGGTAGTGGGGGGCTCTGCTGGCCTCCCTGATATAGAGGACCTTGTAGACTGCCTCCCCCAACTGACACCCCTTTACCTTGGACAAGGGCTTACATAGAAGGGGGGAGAATGGTTAACATTAATAGAAAAAAAGTAAAAGGGGAAACCTTAAATCTTTGACAAAGAATCAGATGGTTTGGCCCCATGGTGCCTCAGGGGTATAAAAAATAAAAGAGACATGGGTAGACAATGGAACAGCTACCATAAGAGAGTTTATAAAGGACAATATTTGAGAAGTATTGAACTCTTGTGCAGCAGATTTACCTAATGCAACACATCTTTTAATATCTCGACTCTTGCTTCCATGAGTATTGGTTGTGGATACAAGCAAGATGAAATCCTTCACAACTTCTGTCTTTTCTCCATTTATGATGATGTTACCTATTGGTGAGGGTTTTAGTCTTTTCCACATTAAGCTGTAACCCATATTGAAGGCTGCAATCCATGACCTTAATCTGAAAATACTTTGTCTTCTTCACTTTTGAGGTAGTTCATTTATTGTGCCAACCTGGCCTATCAACACATGTGGGGTTAATGGAAGGGCGGAAAGATAAATGGCTCGGTAAGCCTCAGCTTTCTAGTTCTCCTGTCTCTTGCTTTCTGATGGTCAGACCAGGGTGCAGCTGCCTTAGCCAGTTCCCTGATTCAGTTGGCAAGGCTCACTTCCTTCAAGACACTCCTGAGGAGAAGCCACATGGACCTACCCCAATGCAGCCCTGAAGAGCACTGAGATGCTCACAGGTTTCCTGATTTGTGGAGACCCCTGCCAGCACTGAGATGCTCACACGTTCCCTGATTTGGCTTTCCTATTGCAGTTGGCATCATTGCGTGTGTTTTGTGAGATGGTGGAGGGCGTTGTGGATTGGTGTCGGACATATGGGTTAATAGTGGACTTGTGGGCTTTGGCAGCACTGGGTTGGGATGTTTTCTTGATGTGCACTTACCCTTTATAGAAAACTCTCTCTTCTACATGAGTTTCTATGGATTTGTTACCCAGACTAACAGAACTTTCAACAAGCAAGAGTATGCCATCTGTATATTACAGGTTTTTTAAAAAGCGCCCCTGCATACCCTGATGCCACATTCTTCGGCATATAACCCAGCCTCTCTGATGATATTCTCAGCATACACCTTAAAGAAGTATGATGAGATGATATAGCTCCAACGCAAAGCTTTCCTGAAGTTATACCATTGACCACTCCCTTGTCTGTGTTCACAGCTTCCTCTTGCTCTGTGTACAAGTTCCTCATAACCATAATGAAGAGTTCTGGAATTTCCCTTATTCTAAGGGCTATCCATAATTTGTTATGACGCATAGAGTAGAATGCCTTGGTGTGGTGAATAAAACTCAAGTAAACATCTTTCAGATATTTTCTGCCTTCAGCTTAAATCATTCCAACATTAATAATGGTATATCTTATTCCACATCCTCTTATGAATCTGGCTTGAACCTCTGGCAGTTTTCAATACACTTCATTAAAATTGTACTTGCGCATGATACTAATGATATTGTTCTATACTTTGAGAAATCTTTTCTGTCACAAATCTCTGGAAAGGGGATAGATATAAATTTCTTCCAGACAGTTGGACATGTAGTTGTCTACCGAATTCTCTGGCATAGATAAGTAAGTGCTTCTGGTGCTTCATAGCTTGTTGAAACATTTCAATTGGCATTCCATCAACTCCCAGAGCCTACTATTTGGCTAATGATTTTTTTCATTCTTTTTTGGTTTTGAATAGATATTTCTTTTATTTCTTATTGGTAATCTTTTTTAAAAATCATTTTATTAGGGGCTCATACAACTCTTATTATAATCCATACATACATCCACTAAGTCAAGCAAATTTGTACATTTGTTGCCATCATCATTCTCAAAACTTTTGCTGTTTACTTGAGCCCTTGGTATCAGCTCCTCCACCCTCCTCACTTCCCCCACCCCACAATGCCTCCCTTATAAACCCTTGATAATTTATAAATTATTATTTTTTCATGTCTTACACGGTCTGATGTCTCCCTTCACCCACTTTTCTGTTGTCTGTCCCCAGGGAGGGGGTTATATGTAGATCCTTGTGATCGGTTCCCCCTTGCTTCCCTTACCCCCCTGGTATTGCTACTCTCACTATTGGTCCTGAGGGCTTTCTCTGTCCTGGATTCCCTATATTTTCAGCTCTTTTCTCAGCCACTGCACATCCTCTGGTCTGTTAGCTAATGATTTCAATGCAATTTGAACTTCTTCCTTCAGCAGCATTGGTGCGTGCTCATCTGCTCCCTCTTGACGTGGCGGACTGTCGATGAATTCGTTTTAGGACAGTGATTCTGTGTCTTCTGTCTTATTCTTTTGATGTTTCTTTCTCATTCTACGTTTTGTTCATACTCTTTCACTATTTCTATCCAAGCCTTGAATTTTTTTCTTCAGTTCGTTCAGTTTAAGACATGCTGAGCATGTTATTCCTTTTTGGTTTTCTAACTCTATGTCTTTGCACATTTCATTATAATATTTGGCTTTGTCTTTCAAGCTGCCCTTGAAAGCTCCTATTGGGCTCGATGATTGTCTCACGTCTCCATTTTCTTTAGCTACTTACAATTCAAGGCAAGTTCAAAGTCTCTCCTGACATCCACTTTGATCTTTTCTTTTTAATGACCTTTGCTTTCTTCATGGATGATACTGTTGATGTTTTTCTACAGACAGCAGGTCTTCGGTCTGTAGTTTGTCAAAGCTGTTCTTATGAACTTCTAAAAATTCAGGTGGGGTAGACCTAATGTATTTTGGCTCTTTTGGTCTTGTTTTAATTTTCTTGAGCTTCAAACCGAACTTATAGATGAGCAATTAATGGTCTATTTCATAATCAGCCTCTGGCCTTGCTTCAACTGTTGATCTTGAGTTTCTCTATCATCTCATCCCACAAGTGTAGTCTATTTTATTTCTGTGTATTCCATCCAAAGAAGTCCATGTACATATTCATCATTCATGTTGTTGACTAAAGGGATTTGCTATGAAAAGTCATTGGTTTTGAAAGATTCTATCATGTGGTTTCCTGCTTCTCTTCTATCACCAAGACCATCTTGTCCAACTGCTGCTCCCACCTCTTCATTTTTAACTTTTGTATTCCAATTGCCAATAATTATCCATTCATCTTTCTTGTATGTTTGATCAATTTCTGACTAACATTGTTGGTAGAATACTTCAGTGTTTTCATTATTAGCTTTTGTGGTTGGTGCATCAATTTTAATAATAGTTTTATTGATTGGATCACCTTGAAGGCAGATAGATATAATCCTATCACAGACAGCCTTGTTCTTTAAGCTACATATTTGAATGACACTTTTGACAATAAATGCAACACCATTCTTCTTGATTGTGTCATTCCTGGAATACTAGATCATATCATTTTTAGATTAAAGTTAGCAGAGTACAATATAACTTAATACTTGGAACTCAAACCAAAAATAAACAAACACATGCACTGCCACAGAGTCCATTCTGACTCTTGGTGATTCCAACGGACAGAGCAAAGATACCCCAATGGGTTTCCTAGGCTGTAACTGTTTACACGAGTAAACAGTCTCCTCCTTCTCCCAATTTGCAATGTACAATGAACAAATTGCTAACTCGGCAAAGACAATCTTGGGTACCATGTTCTAATCCTCCTGCCGATGTTATGTTCTCCTCAGTTTCAATCAATAACTGATTTCTGGGCTTTTGTTGTTTCAAAATTCTACTCTAAACATTAAATCAAGATAGAATGTATTAACTAGTTTCAATTAGTACATCAAAACAATATACGCCCCAAATAGATCTTTCCAGGAATATTAGAAATATATAGGTGATTTATGAGGCCAGCCCTCAGGAATCTTGTACATTATATATCAGCAAACACACAGGAGTGGCAAACAAACAGATGTAGTCATTTTAAAAAATCTCTCTTTTATGTATTTTTTTTTCCTATGAGGAATCCTAAACTACTGATAAAAGGCATGAGAGGCTTGGGAGTGACTGCCAATGGAAATCAAACAGGATCATTCTTCAAGAAGGGGCTAGGATTATACACTTAAGACTGTTCTCTCTCGCTAGTTTATCAGGCAATCAAAAAATTAAAACAATTTGCATTAGAATCCCCTAGAAACACTTTTTGATGGTTACAGTCCATGCACCACTCTTGAAAAGCCAAAAAACAAACAAACAAACAAACAAAAAGCAATTATCAATCAGTTTTGTTGCTCATGAGAAGATCAGCATAACCAAATTAACACGGCCTGGATCAATCTCCTGCATCTCATAGAAGGATGGGCAACTTGATGCTGTACTAGAGCTACACTGGAAGCACTCCCTTTGCAGAAGCTATGGATGACAATGAACATCCAAAATCCATTGGTAGACTCCCCCCATGGATTTTAACCCTTTGTTGAATTGTTTCTGACCATTAATAAGGGATATGAACAGACTTGTCCTCAAACCGAGTGCCTGGGAAAGTGGATCACCTCCACCCATCTCCAGCCAGCCCTGGGAATCACAGTCTCCCTTGGACACTTGCTTGTATGTGTTTGATGGTGATTACCATCCAAGAGTCTCACAGACAAAAGTCATGCTGTATCGGTCATATCCTGAATACCTGGGTCAGAAGGCTCTGGAACAATCTGGAAAAACTCCTCCATCTACCATAATGTGCATGTCCCAATAATGGTTCTGTTCCCACTTCTATCATCTCACGTGTAGCTCTGTTACAGATCTGTCACCAGTCATGCTTTTGTGACAGTTTTCTTTGCCTTCCAGAAAACCCTTGGACATGACTGTGACCTGGTGCTAATGAAATACGTCATCTCGATGATGTATCTTTGGTTCAACCTCTTTCAGGATTAATACATGTTCTTTTAAATTATATTGGAAACTATTATGGAAATGATGATGGAAACATATGTACAAATGTGCTTGAAACAATTTATGTGTGGGTTGTTATAAGAGGTATTAGAGCCCCCCACCAATAAAACTATTTATTAAAAACTAAATAAATATTTGAGACCGAGTTCTCATTTATAACCTAAAACAGAAACGAGGGTTATGAGGCTGCATCTGAAATACTTTGGACATGGTATCAGGAAAGTCCAGTCTCTTGAGAGAAAGATCATGCCCAGTAAAGTAGAGGGCAGCGAAAAAGAAGATGACCTTCAGCAAGGTGGATTGGCCCAGGGGTAGCAACAAGGGGTTAACATGTAATAACAATTGGGTGGAGGTGGAGGACCAGGCAGTGGTTTGTTCTGTTGAAGGTAGAGTAGTTTTTATTTGGAACAGACTTGGCAGCGCCTAACAACAACAAGTGCATCTTAGCAAATCCTCAGATACCATTACGACTTCCTGCTATTGGCCTCCTTCATCTGGATGATACGTTGCTGTCTTTGTCCTGGTTAAGACTTAATGTGTGTTCTCCTTAAATTTTATTTGAGACTTGGGATCTCTTTTGTACTCTAAAAGGGTATAAAGAGATGAAGCTGTTCCTGCCAATCCTGGCTTTTCCAGGGCAGCCTTTGAAAGCTGTCACTATTTTACATGACACACAAATATGTGTTCATTCCGGAGGCTGTCAAAATGTCCTCTCTGGCACAGTGAATGGGGGGAATGGGAAGCCAGGGGAGGAGGAGCACTCCATGTGGAAACCCGTCATAATAGCTTTTCGGCCGCAGCCAGCGCTGGCAAACGGGGGCAATGGGAACTGAGGGTGAGAACTCAAAGTTCTGATCTTTGGAAAATGATTTTTTTTTTCAAAGAGAGACAATTAGTAGGTCTCTCTCCTCTTTGGGTGTTTGTTTAGTAAATAAAGCGCTCCTATGAACACGTTCTCTACCTCAGCAGTACAGTGCTGGAGGCTCAGGGATTATGTCTCTTCCATGTCACAATGTGACTGCCTACTCACACACGGTCAGAGCGGCGCCTGTTCTATAGTCTAGAGTCCTTAAGGAAAACAGAAACAATAACAACAGAATAATAAAAAATGTCTGAAATGTGATCAAACTACTTCTGTCAGTACTTCTCCATTAGGGTGGTTTTGCATCCCGATGCACTAGAGACGTTTGTCAATCATTGGAGATACGGGTTATCACAGCAAAGGTGGGTATGATTGACAACCAGTGTAGAAAGGTCAGGGATGCCAGCAGGTAAGTTATAATATTCAGAACAGTCTTCTTATCATTTCTAGCAATAAAAAAGTCGAATGCAAAATGTCAATACTTCTGAAGTTGAGAAACCATGCAATATATGTTAGTATAAGAAATCAGTTGTATGTGAAGTACAGGTCATGGTTTTATTTGATTTTCTGACATTGTATTAAACCCTCAAACCTTCATTAATATGTATTAGAAAGAAACAGAATAAAATGTCACATATCATGGAGAAATCTGACATTACCATGTTATACTATACCCTGCCCCACAGCTCCATTAACTAATATTGATATATTTTAAACAAAGAGAAATAATACTGTTTTCTTTTTATTATTAACTAGCAAAAGATGTCATTCAAAACTCAAAGTTATCTTAAAACTAATATCTTTTTTCCACTTTATACCTTGAGTGAATTTTAATCCCACAAAGCATACTGAGTTTGAGGGAAGAAGGTGAGGAGACTGAAATATGCCCCTTTCTTCTTTCTTAAGAAAAACACCTTAAAGCCATTGTCATTAAGTCCATTCTGACTCATAGTGACTCTGCAGCACAAGGTAGAATAAGGTCTTTCATCACGTCCTGCAGTCTTGGGCTAGATGAGCAGAAGGTGTTTCGCAGTCTCACATTGCCCTTCTGAGTTCCCTTGCTATCATCTTTGGTACCTCTGGCTTCAGTCTCTGCAACTTCAGATAGAGATTTTGAACATTCTCTTCTGAGACAACTGGGCTTTTTCTCTCTGTCAGATATGGATCTTCCATACAGAGGAATGACTTTGATGTTAGAATAATTTTTGTTTTGTTTTTTGTCTTTTAGCAGGTCATATCCCCAGCGAAAGAAGGAAGATGACTTTAATCACACTCTCTAATAAGCGTATTTATTTAGTTCCTGAGAATATAGCTGAGTGTGGAAATGTGCACACTGCAGAGATAATATTGTAGTAAATATAGCCCACAATTATAAATACTGAGCAAATATATAACACGTAATATATGAAGAAACAAACAAACAAGCATAGTTTTACTTAGCAGCCTTCCTTCTGTAAGTGATCCGAAATCTGGCCATAGATGAAATACTTCTAGGCTACATGTTTTTGCATGGTCTGATGCTTTAGAAGCATAAGTGAAAATTGTTTAAAAAAAAAGAATAAACAAATTAAAGAAGTTGTCATTGAAACAAACTTTGGTGTTAACTTCTGTACATTTACATAGGAGAAAGATGAGGCTTTCTATTACCACATATTTCCTTTTCCCCACCTCCCCCTCTCCCATGTCCCCCTGGAACTGTCCTGTTGTTTTCTCCTCCAGATTGTTTGTCCCACCCTGCAGAGATAATAATATGCACAAAAACAAGCCAGAGCAAAGCAAAGCAACAAAACAACAAAAAACCAATGACCAAAAGCAACAACAAAAGCCAATGACAAAAAAAAAATAGGCCTACAAATAGCTCAAGGTCTGTTTGTGGACCTTTCAGAGTGTTTTCTGGTTGAGTCTAATGGGGTGTCATGCCCTTGCCCCAAAGTCTTTTTTTTGGTATCTCCTCAAGACTTAGTTGTTCTGTTCCCCTTGCTGTTCTATTGCACACCCTCAGTGTTTTGGCTTAGTGTGGTGGGGTCACATATGGCTCAATTCCTGCACTGTGTCCCCAGTGTTGTCCCCATAGTACTATGAGTCAATGAGGGACATCGGGTCTTAGGGTGGGGCCGGCCCTATGGTCCTCTCTGTGCTTTGGCTACTCTGAGCAGGAATATCATCCTCAGGGCTTTGTGGGCCAGAATGTGCTCCACTCTCTCTTCCTCCTCCTTCATTTGATCCTGTGATCTCTGGATATGTCCCTCTCCCTGAGTTGTAGCTTCAGTGCTGTCCACTGAAATGAATTCTTCTGTGGGGAGGGTGTGCTGTCCTCATAGTTGGGATTGGAGCCAGCCCCTAAGTAGGAGGCCTGGCAAAACTTGATGAAGGGCAATGTAACTGAGAGGAATTACTGAAACCCAAATGAAGGCCGAACATGATAGTGGGACAAGAGGAAAGGAAAAGAAAATAGAGGAAAGAACTAGGAGGCAAAGGGCATTTATAGAGGTCTAAATACAGACATGTACATATGTAAATATATGACATATGTAAAAACTTGTATATATTTATATAATGATGATGGGGAAATAGATTAATGGGCATATATTTATAGGTTAAATATTAAGGTAACAAATGGACATTGGGCCTCTACTTAAGTACTCCCTCAATGCAAGAACACTTTGTTCTATTAAACTGGCATTCCATGATGCTCACCTTCCTGGCATGATCGCTGAAGACAAAGCAGGTGCATAAGAAAATGTGGTGAAGAAAGCTGATGGAGCCCGGCTATCAAAAGATATAGCATCTGGGGTCTTAAAGGCTTGAAGATAAACAAGCGGCCATCTAGCTCAGAAGCAACAAAGCCCACATGGCAGAAGCACACCAGCCTGTGTGATGAGGTGTTGAAGGGATCAGGTATCAGACATCAAAGAACAAAAAATCATATCATTGTGAATGAAGAGGAGTGTGGAGTGGGGTCCCAAACCCATCTGTAGGCAACTAGACATCTCTTACAGAAGGGTCACCGGGAGGAGATGAGCCAGTCAGGATGCAGTATAGCTAAAACAAAACATACAACTTTCCTCTAGTTCCTAAATGCTACCTCCCCCCATTATCATGATCCCAAATCTATCTTACAAATCTGGCTAGACCTGACGACCTAACTGGTACATATAGGAACTGGAAACACAGGGAATCCAGGACATATGAACCCCTCAGGACCAGTGGTGAGAGTGGTTATACCAGGAAGGTGGGGTCGAAAGGGGGAACCAAACACAAGGATCTACATTTAACCCCCTCCCTGGGGGACAGACAACAGAAAAGTGGATGAAGGGAGATGTTGGACAGTGTAAGACATGACAAAATAATAATAAATTATAAATTATCAAGGGTTCATGGATGAGGGCAAGAGGGAGGGTAAAATGAGAAGCTGATATTAAGGGCTCAAGTAGAAAGTAAATGTTTTGAGAATGATGAGGGCAACAAATGTATAAATGTGCTTGATACAATGGGTGTGTGTATGGATTGTGATTTGTATGAGCCCCCAATAAAATGATTTAAAAAAAGGATTTCTAAGTATCTAGTTTTGATTTCTGCTCATATCCAAAGGTGGACAAATAGCAACCTTGTAAGGGCCAGCAAAGGTCTATGTCAGTGAAGTGAAGAAGGAAAGTTCTTACCAGAGTCTGTTTCTGCCAAAAATTCTTTACTTTCTTAGTTCACTAGATAACCGGTCACATTCCTCAGAAATAAATATATGCCCATCCTAGCACCTAAGTTCTTTCAGCATCCAGGCCAGTCCCTGACTGGGCAGCATCCTCCTACATTGTTGTGGGGTGGCAGGGAATCTATTCATAGGGACCCAATTGACAACAGAAGGAAATAAAACCTGATACTGCACCCTCCTCACAGTCATTGTTGTAACACTTGTGTCAATCGAACATGTTGAGGGTCTCATTATTTTTTGTTCACCCTCTACTTTATCAAGCGGGGTGTCCTTCCCCAGAGACTTTGTCCCTCCTGATAGCATGTGATAAGAAAATATGACGAAGCATTCCTTTCCTCAGTTCTAAGGACCTCTTCAATCGTGCTTTTTCCAAGACAGATGTGTCCATCACTCTGGAAGCCCATGGTATGCATATTAAATAGTGTTTGCAAACACCATAATGCAAAGATAAAAATTATTTGGTCATTCTTATATATTGTCCAGCTTTCTAATCCACATCAAGTGACTGAAAATACATTCACTATTTCTATAGTGTTTCAGCAAATCCATCTTCAAGTATCAAGATTTTTGTCAACATCTTAAGTTCTTCCCCGAAGTCTTGTTTCCTTCTGATTGAAGGTCATTGAAAATACACCTAATTCTCATTTATTAATTATGTTGTTGTCTGGCAGCATGCATTTAGGACAATAGTGAAAAAAAAAAAAACTCTTCTGTCTGTCCATTAGCCTGTCTCCCCTCCAGGTACAGTCCCTAACACTCCAATCCACCCATATCTGTCAGGCCTGTCGCTAAAGCAGCCAGCTCTTCATACGGCCTCTTGTTGGTCCCACCACTAATAGGTGACAAAAGGTGAATGGGGCTGTAGAGAAGGTGGCTGTGGGAGTTACAGCCATGGGAAGTAGCCCCAATGACCACCTTCACCCAGGGCCCTGTGGATGCATGAGCCTCAGGGCTTCCAATTGTGCCCGGAGCCCATGCGTGGGGCCAGGCAGTTGGAGCTTCAGCCCTGAGGGCCGGGCCTCAGAGTCCAGAGCACTGTGGAGTTGGGTTGTAGCACTTTAGTGGCCCAGGCTCCGTGGCTGCCCCCATCTCCCCCTCACTCTTGCATAATGCCTATTTTGCATGATGACCTGGTCTTTGAAATCTAACCTTTGATACTCACTGCACACTTGTGTTGTCAAGTGTGGAGGGGGTATGGAATTTTACGCTAATCTCTGTATACTTCTTCTGAGTCTTCCAGTAAACTGAGGACTTGGTCTATACAGTATGTATGGAAAGCTATCTCTCAGAATGCCCAACACGGAGCCTTTTGTAAAAGAAAGATTCCTTACCAAAACATAATGGATGACACTAGACCCCCTACTTATACCATCTCTCTTATTGATGGCTTTTATAGGCTTGAGCAATTAGCGCCTAAGTATCTCTGCCTTTTTCTCTTCCACTTAGGACAAAGAAGCTTATCAGCAAGAGAACTGGCGTAGATATGAAACCACCCAACACGGCAGTCCGTGGCATCCAAAGCATACCAAACAGATGCCTGACTCATTTATGGACTTCATAGAGTGGCGCCCAGAGAATGAAAATGCAATTTACGGCTCACTTATACACTCCTGAATGTGACTGCAAAGCACACATTTCACGGGGCAGAGGAAAGCAGCTCTGCTTAGCAGTTTGCTCAGCTACAGGACACGACAAGTGTTTGTATTCATGGTAATCTGCCGAAGTCTGTGTTAGGATGGAACCTTAGTTAGAAAGCACGGCCCTGGTAAGAGCATCACATTTCATAATCTCCATCAAAGTTACACACTTAACAAACTAGGAAGCCAAGTTGGTACTTACCCTGAACATGGATATAATTCAAGATGATAAAAATTGATAGGATGAAGTCACGTTAGTGTTACCTGTGGGGAGAAAGCAGCCACAGATTTGTTCAGGTATTTTTTATTATTATTATACCTGAAGGAACGGATTATTTTTATGGTCATGCTGAATTTCATTGAGTTACCTTTGTATTAAATGCATTTGTAAGTAAGCAAAACTCTGATGATTTTTCTTGGTGTAGATTTCCAAGGTCTTTTAGCCATATGAAACTTCCTTTGCAGTAAGAAACTGAGAGCATAGCTTGCCTCTCATGACCCGCTCACTAACTTCCCCAATATTTATTAAAAGAATCCATGAAAGACAGAGGGGAGAAACCCATCTGCTTGATGGACTTCTCTGTCAGTCTTGCCACAAGGTGTGTAGAGAATCTCCTTTGTAAAGGCTCTAGGGGACACTCGGGGATCTTGACCCCTTTAGTTCATCAGAGACAGACATTAACTGTTGCCCCAAACAAGCACAATTATTTCTTTGGATTCCTTGAATGAAAATAAAAACCCTATAGACCTGGAAAGGTGAGCTCAGGGATTGGTAGAATTAAACCAGAGGCGGTGTGATGACCATTCTTACCTGCCGGCCCTTTTAGGCTCTTGTTCCAAGTTACTGATTCGAATAGGTGTTACTAGGAAGGTATTCGGAAGAAGTGATGAAAGACCAGTGTCAGTGTACCTTCAGTAGCAGAGAGAATCCCACATCATCTGAGTGATCTTGATTCAGTCCATTGGAAGATGGTAAGCATACTGAGGTCCCTTGGAAAAAGAAGTCGACAGCAGAGTTGGTGCCTGTGGGGTCTAGCCTTCCCTTCCCTGCACTGCACCTCTCAGATGTGGCGTCTTATCTCCACAATCACCCAATCAACCCCTTGCAATAATTTTTTTCCATTTGTATTAAGTATGTATTCCATTTATATGGTTGATTTTAATTAGAACATGCATAGTTCTAATTAACCGATGTACCACTCAAAATTGGATTCTAATGAGTGGAGCTGAAACCTTGTTATCCCAGGAACCCCATTTCCTGAGAGAAGCAGCAAAGAGACGTCTTGCAAGACCTCTGAAAAATCATGGTCACATTTTCAAATCCTCAGTTTCAGTGCCCATGAGATGTGTTCCAGTTTTATTTCCTCTCTATGCGCTCTTGGCTGTGTCCTTGAATTTGTTACCATGTTCATTTGGCTGGTTTTTTTTAATTTAAATAATCTTGAAAAGAGCCATTACCACTTGGTTTGTATATGACACTGGCCAACACACCTTTTGGTGTCTCCAGTGTTAGACTTCTTTCTGGACAAAGTTGACTTGCTGATTTAAAAAAAAAAACACATGGCACCTGCTTTCCCCTATCAACTCTTTGAGATACTGAACATTTCCTTATAACACTCTTCACTCTGTTCACCCATTAAAAACACCAGGTTATTTCAACATAGTGTTAGCTAGCCCAAGATTGAGGATAAACATGCTGACTTTATTGAAAGTACTTTATATTGTGATCAATATTTAGGCAAGTTATAATTCACAGGGTATCCTTTGCCCAAATATATTTTTGAACAGTACCAATTAGATGAACTTGGAATTTTCACCTTTATTAGAAACTGAATAGCAAAGAGTTCCAATTTGTTATCTTAAAATGGGACAGAAATGAGTTACTGTCTAATGAATAAGGGGTTTAAGAAAAAACAAAAAAAACTGATGTATGGATTGTTACAAGGGTTGTAAGAGGTCCCAATAAAATGATCTTTTAAGTAAAATAAATAATGCCCCCACCCCCAATAAATAAATAAATAAATAGATAAATACGGAGTGTGCTTGACTGTTGACCACAGGTCAGCTATCCAAACTGCCCAGCCTCTTTGCAAGAGCTCTATGAGGCTTTCTGCTCCCATGAAGACTTACAGCCTTAGAACCTTCCCCCCGAAGAAGTTCCACTCTGTTGTATGGGTTGCTTTGAGTTGTGATCAATGGACTGGGAGTGAGTTTGGTACAATAAAAGGAGACTCAAATGCTTCGAAGCCACAAAGGGTCTGCAAGAGGCCACGGGTTGTAAGATGGCACTGCTTCTCCACCAGTACCCAGGAACCCTTCAAAGAAAAGCTAGAATTTTTCTTATAAGGAAGCTCACATTCAACTTCATCTCTGAAACACAAAATATCCAATCACTTCTATATATTAAAATGTGTCCTAAAATCTTTATTGCATACTTTGAAGAAAAGATAGATCATCAAAACATTTATGAAATTATTTGGAAGTCTTACATTTTCGGCACTCTAAATTGCCCTCAGACTTTCCCTGTATGTTCCTTTTCAATTTTCTTGTCTGGTCGCCCACCCTTCTCAAGCTGTGTTCTGGCTTTGCAGGATCCAATTTGTAGTGTCTGTTATGTATTTCACAGCTTCTCAGACCAAAATGAAAAACTCCCTGCAATCTAATCAATTCTAATTCTTAGTTACTGAGAAGAACATCCCCTTTGGATATCCAAAACTTTAAGTCTTTAAAGAATCAAGAGAGGGTGGTAGGTTGAAACTGCTGACTGTGTATATGGTGATGACTCAATGTGTAATCCTCCAGCCACCACAGGTCCATAATCAGCTTTCCTTGGAAGTCCCTTAACACCAAATTCATTTTCAAACAAGTCTTATCTTTGTCGTCTTAGCTTTCAATTTGTGGTCAGAATTCTTCTCATATTTAACATGAGGGTGATAAATTAGCATTGGTATAACTTATTAGTGGAACTTAATAGCTGACAATATAGTAGAATATCATATCTAAGAAACTAGAGCTGATGCGATCTATCCAATGCAATTTTCTTAAACAGTGTCCCAAATAACCGCAGGAACGAGCCTAAAAACCAAGACACCAAGAAAATGTTTTGTTGTTGTTGAGCTGTGTTATAGAAATGGGAAAAACTTTATATTTGGGATTTATATTTGGGATATATATACTTTTTTAATAATCAGAGCTGGTAAAACTCGCTGCTAGTGAGTCAATGCCCACTCAGAGTGACTTATTTCCAAGACTGTAGCTGTTTAAGGGAGTAGAAAGCCCCACCTTTCTCCAGTGGAGCTGCTGCTGGTTTCAAACTGCCAACCACGTGGATCGCAGTCCAATTCATAACCAGTATACCACCAGCACTCCTCATAACTTGTAAGAAACACTGTAGTGGGTGCAATGATGACACAAAGGTGGATTTGGCACATCGATCCAGCCTGCAAGATCTTATAGCCAAGAATGTAGATGTTTGATCCTAAATATCCCTATTCCATATCCCATCCCTGTTGCATCGATAACCCTAAAAATTATATATGGAACAGAGGATATCATGGCCTTCTATTTCTGTGCAAAAACACTGGGACACTGTGTTTTACCTACACAATGGTGTGTGTGTGTGTGTGTGTGTGTGTGTGTGTGTAAGCTAGAGTAGAACTGCCCCTGTGAGTTTCTGAGACTGAAACTCTTTACAGTAGTAAAATTCCCTCTGTCGCCTGCTAAGTGGTTTCAAACTGATGACCTTGTAATTAGCAGCCCAATACATAACCACTAGGCCATTAGTGCTTTCTATGTATATATTAATATATATGTGTGCATGTGTGTGTTCACGAATGGGTATATATAAATGCATATATATTAAATGTAAAAAAAAACAAACAAGAAAAAGGCAAGGCATCATGAATGTTTCTTCCAGCCTCCTGAGTGGCTGGGGAAAAAAATCCAAAAGGATGACAATGTCTATCAACTGCTGTATGGAGGCTTAAAGCAGACATTAGACTGCTCTGCTGCGCGTTGCGTCCCAGTGGACTAACAGACTTGAAATCTTTTCTGTGATCTTTCTATTTTGTGTGTGTGCATGTGTGCTGATATGCACTGGGCGGGGGGGGGGGATTTGTTTCGACCCAGTGAACTTCAAATCTATGATGGATGCTGAGTTGAGATGCTTAAAAGTTAACACTCATGTGACTGCTCTTCATTTATCCATAAAAGTACTGCAATGAACACTTAGGCCTGCTCAGCTGCCTCTGGCCAGAGATAAAGTGACTTTCAAGGTGAATCCTCACTTTCTCAAAAAAGAAATTATCTCCAAATTCAGGCAGTAAAGAGTGTGTGTACTTAGCTCATCTTATGTGGGAAAAACCCATTTTCACAATTGAGAGCAGGAAACTCTGCAAGCAGATTGTAATCAAGCATTGAGGGTCTTTTATAAAGGTGGTTGTGGTGAGAATTATAACGATGGGGTCAAGAAGAGAGGAGACAGAAGAAGGGAATTATCTGAGCTGTAGCATTGTGGAATAATTTTTACTATCCTGCAGACTGCTAAGAGAAGGAACAAACCAGTCATTGAAGAAATACGACAAGATTGATGCTTCGAGATTATAATGAGTCTTCAGCTTGCTTACTTAGGACAAGTCATTAAGAAATACCATCCACTGCTGTTTGTATTGTTAGGTGCCATTGAGTCGTTTCTGACTCAGATGGACCCTTTCTATGTACAACATTATGAAGCACCGCCAGCTCTTGCATTGTCCTCACAATCGCACTTTTGCTTGAGTCCATGGTTGCAGCCACCTGTTGATCTGTCTTGTCCAGGGTCTTCCTCCTTTTGCTGCCCCTCTACTTTCCCAAGTGTGATATGCTTCTCTGTGGACTGGTTTCCCATGACAGCATGTCCAAGTATACGACACATGGTCTCAGCATCCTTGCCTCTAAAATGCATTTTGACTGTATTTCTTCCAATACAGATTTGGGTTTGTGGGGTTATTTTTGGAATCCCAGGTATTTTCAATATTCTGTGCCAATACTGAATTTGAATGCCTTATTTAATGCATATGAGGTGATTCAAAACTCTATGCTAGGATCAGGTGCACCATCGATCTCAAATTTATTTTTTTACTTTTTAACAGGTCTTTAAACTTTAATTTTTTAAACTTTAAAGAGATCTTGTGCAGCAACGTGTTATTTGATCTCTTGAGTGCTGCATGCATGAGATGGATGGTGGATTCACGACACAGGAAGTACTTGACAACTTCAAGTTTTTCTCCACTTGTAATGATGTTCCCTATTATTTCATTTGTGAGACTTTTGATTGAATTTAGACTGAGTATAATCATTGAATATACTGTATGCTTAATGTTAATATAATTAATTTCCATACTGAAGGCTGCAATCCTTGATCTTATCACTAGAAAATGACTTGGTGATAGATATTCTCACCTATCTTCAATTTCTCTTTACATATCGTTCTCTCTTTAGATTTAGCTTATTGAAATGTTGAGTCTAGTATAGCATATAACTCAATTGCTATAACCATGGACTGTGGATAAGATTACACTGCCCACCTCCTGGTACTCAGGTGTGATTATGTGGCTAACTAGGCCAGAGAGTAAGTGTACATCTATGAGCCAGAGAATGATTCTCCACACTCTCTGTCTCCATGACTGGTGACACTCCAGAGAATGGAGACTTCAATATCCTGGCTCTTTGAATGAAAGTCATGCCAACTAGAAGCTTGGAACCTCTTTAGATAGGGATGCAAGTTTACAGTACAATGAACCTTTGAGATTTTAACTTACTGGCATGTGAGTACAATCTAGTCTGCGCTAAGTGATACACATAGTAAATTCCCTTCATATTTTTGTCACTGTTATTGCCATCCTGTCATTGCTGATTCATGACAACTCCAAGTATTACGAAGTAGAATTTCTTCATAGGGTTTCTTGGCTATACTATTAATGGAAGCATATTGTCAGGGATAGAAAGTAAGGTAAATAATGACCTGAATGAGCCTGATCATCTGAACATATTTTTCTGGGACTTTGATATTTTTAGTGGAGTCGTATGCCCCTTTGAGAATTGGATCAAAGCTACAGTTTATTCCTTTACCCCCAAGCCTGTGGCTGTTGAGTAGATTGAGACTCATAGAGATGCCTTAGGGTTCCTACGGCTGCATGTCCATGTGGAAGTAGACTACTACATCTTTCTTCCATGGAGTGATTGGTGAGGTCAAACCACTTTTTAAAAATTAGCAGCAGACTCTTTTAACCACTGCACTCCCAGGACACTTCTTCGTTTTTTCCCTACAGGGTAAAACAAAATCATATTCATGCACATCAAATACCATACATACAATATTGGATATAGGTATATATCCCAAACTTCTCAAGCAATTTCAGCACCTTGGGGACTTTTTGAGGCTAGTGCATAGCTTCTAGGACAAGGACTAGCGCTGTAAAGAGCATAGGGTCCAGGGGTAAAACTGACAGATTGGTTTCAAACGTTCTGCCGTTAAAAAATCCCATGCTGCATTTCCCTCAAGTGTAATAAAGGATTTACTATCAAGTACATTATCCCTCAGATAAATAGATGATGAGAGTGTGAGGTGTGAATAGAATGGTCACAGTGTTTACCATACAGCAAGTGGCCCATAAACGTTAGTCCACTTCACCCCATAATCATAGGGACAGCAACATAGCAAGATGATCTCAGAGTAAACCCTGTACAAGCTGGCACAAGGATCCAAAGAGATAAGAATGTTCCAGTTGGTAAAGTAGTGATTTAAATCCGATGAAGGACATTATTCTTCTCACGTCTCCAATGCTATCATTTGACAAAGGTCCCCATAAAAAGTAGTTATCATTGGGCTAACTCAATAAAGTAGTTTTCCCTCATTGATTTTAGACTTAAATGCTCAGCTGCTGTCACTTCTCATAATCTTCATATGTATCTGTGATCTGAAATATTAGGTTGAGAACATAGTTCTATTTTGGAAAATTTGGATATTGATATCATCATGTAAATCAATTTGCTGACGAAATGCAAAGGAAATTCTGGTGTGTGCTAAAGCGCCTCAGAAGATCTATGTGCTCAAGGAAGAATCTTTAAGCCCTTGCCTTTTGACAGAGTTAAATGTCTCCTCTGTCCCTCTGGAATACCCTTAGAGCAGCCCTGTTAGGGTAGCGGTTATAGTTTGGGTTGCGATCCACAAGGTCAGCAGTTTGAAACCACCAGGTCCTTTAGAGGAGAGAGTAGAAACTTTCTATGCCTGTAAAGATAAACAGCCTCGGAAGTTCTACCTTGTCCAAGAGGGTAACTAGGGGTTGGGATCAGCTTGATGGCAGTGGGTGAGAATATACCCTAGTGGAGCAGTGGGTTAAGTGCTGGCTGTGAACGGAAAGGTGTGCTGTGTGGACCTATGAACCGCTGCATGGGAGAAAGATGAGAGTGTTTCCCCAAAGCTTTGCAGCCTCAGAACCCTGTGAAGCAGTTCTCGGGGTTGTGAAATCGCTAGGAGTTAGAGTCTACTTGGCAGGTGTGGATCTGGTTTTGGAAGGAACCCTGGTGGCATAAATGTTTCAAGCCCTTGGCAGCTAACAGGAAAGTGGGAGATTAGAACTTACCCAGTGGTTCTGTGTGAGATAGGCCTTTTCTACTTCCATAAAGGTTATCAACCAACAAGTTCATTACCCTGAGGTTGGCTCTGATACATAGCGACGTTTATAGGGTTCCCGATATTGTGAATCTCCATTGGACGGGATAACATTATTTTTCTCCCTTCATGTGATCAGTGGTTCTGAACCATTGATTTAGTGGTTAGTAGCCCAACCCTGAATCCACTGCACCCCATCATAGAAAATC
The DNA here is from genome assembly GCF_050624435.1 of Tenrec ecaudatus. Classification (NCBI taxonomy): domain Eukaryota; kingdom Metazoa; phylum Chordata; class Mammalia; order Afrosoricida; family Tenrecidae; genus Tenrec; species Tenrec ecaudatus. Next base: position 28,761,150 of record NC_134533.1, on the reverse strand, counting down.
AACGGGGCAGTTTTACTCCATCACCTGGAAACTGAGCGGAATCAGCTCAACAGCATTCACCAACAATCACACCAATGACCGTTTCACTCTGCATGCACATCCCTCCTCCAATACCAGCCTGAGGCAGCAAGCCTCCGTTCTCACTCCGCTCCAGTCTTCATCCCAAGGGGGCATTTCTCTCTGATCACTCTGTATACTAAAAGTTCTTGACTTTCTGGTGCTTGGTTTTTGAACCCAAAGGTACAAAGATGTCTGCTTTGAGGACGCCAGCATTCTTTGAGCGAGGAAATAAAAGCTCAGGGATTACTATGGGCTCAAATGAGGTTAAAGGACACAGAGATATTCAGCAAGGGAAAAAATTTAGACGAGGCATCCCAAAATATGCTCGCTACCATCATTGCGATCATTATTAGCTACATTCTCCATAAGGTCAATCTGTATTACATTATATATAACTTGAATAACTGACAAAAGCCCTCACTGACTGCCATCAAGTCGAGTTAGGCTCATAGTGACCCCTAAGGACAGACTGGAACTGCCCCCGTGGGTTTCCAGGACTGTGACTCATTACAGATGTCAACCATTTCATCTTTCTCCTGCACAGCAGGTGGTGGTTTCAAACTGCTGATCTTGCAGTTAGCAGCCCATTGTGTCACCCGCTGTGCCACTAGGGCTCCTTATCAGGCTAATAACTAGAACTATCATATTACAATTAATCACATGGAGATTATCAATCATGAGTCTCTGATTCCATATGAATGATAGATCTCCTTAGAGATCTCAGCCACAAGCTTCATAATGTCATGGATGTAATGAAGCCAGAAATTTCACAGTAAACGAGTTATGGGTTCAAGTCCCCCATCAAGTGCCCATCACGCTATTCATGAACCTCTGGTAAAAGTCCTGGTATATGTTATCTATAGCTGAGTTTCTTCTTCTCTACAATCAAGGTGATATTTATCAGGGTCTAATTACATTGGGTTATCCAGCCCTGTTTGAATAGTGGTTACCAGTTGGGCAGCGAATAACAAGATTAGCAGTTCGAAAGCACCAGCCTCTTGGAGGGAGAAAAATGAGGCTTCCTACTTGTGTAAAGAGAGCCTCAGAGAGCCACAAGGGCAGTTCTATTCTGTCCCATAGGGGAGGGTCAATAGGAGTCAGAATCCACCTAATGGCAGTGAGTGAGTACATTGGGTCACTTTGTGTGTGAACTGATTCGAAGTCTGATTTAAATAAAGGACCTGACAATTGCAGAGATTCTTTAACCAAGGCTGAATGGATACTGTTGCTATCATGATCCTTGTACTCATTACTAGCACTACTCTTGTTGTCATTGCTCTTGTTGTTTTGCTCTTAGTGGAGGACTGAAATTTCTGAGCGCACTCTCCACAGGCAGGTATTAGCTCAGGAAAGTCTTGCTCATTTGAATTATTCTTCCTGCACAATGCCTTCAAGCAGCTGCAGTCAATGCCCCCAACCTCAGTGCCTTATTTAACATCACTTGTCTCTTGCTGGGAACTTTTGGTGGTAGATGCCAGAGGCTCTAGGGTCAGGAATTAATTATCGAAACAGCAAAACCCAGAAAACCCGCTGGCAGGAGGTGCCCCCATTAAAATGGCAGTTTATTGGCCGCTGTTGGGGAAATGAAGACAGTAAGCCCAACAGGCCCCTCCGTTCCCCTTTGACTTGCAGCACGTGGCTTTCATTGATGAGGCCATCGGGTTCAATTAAGCCTCTGCATAACAAGCTGTCAGTGCTCATGAAGGTGCCTCCTGGATCCGTGTCAGAGCAGCCTCCTCCTTGTCACTTCAATCTCCTTCTGGAAAGCCAGGAGCAGGTTTCCAAGGAGTTGAGTTGGTGCATATTGCATAACACTCTGTTTCCTCTCCCTACCTCTTCCCCCTCCTCCCCTGCTGTGTTTCTGGGGGCTGTTGCCCTTGCATGTCTGTCTGACTGGCAGGGAGCTGAGGGGTGTGGGGCTTATGAGTCCTTAGGGAGCGCCCGTCTTGCTGAGCTCTGACAGGCACACCCTTCTGCAAACCCTTGCGGCAGCTCGATCAGAGGAAGTGGCTTTAGGCCATGGCTTTCCTGGGGGTTCACATTCACCCTTCAAAGATGAAAACGGGGAGGAGGGTACTAATCCCAAAGAGCAAAGAGAAAAAAGTACTGAAAATTACTTCTCAAGTATGCCAAAAGCCCGGCATGGCTGAGTGTGTTCTCCACCAGCTAGGGCAGCGGTTTTTACCGTGTCCTCCATCATGGACCATGTTTGTCCATGCGCCTCTTGTTTACCTACATTTTACCAAATGGGTTCAACCATCACATCTTTGCTGTCACTCCAGAGATGATACTACAATGCACGAGAGAGATGAACGCTATCATGGGGCTAATGTGTATATGCTCGCTTTTAACTTACCCTTGTGAAATGGGTGACGACGTCCCAAGCAGGTCAGTCTTCCATTGGACAGCTCATGCCAATTCTGTTTCATCGCATTGAAGACAACCCCTGCAAGGCTACCTGGTTTGAGGCATCCCACTTTCTCCCTCCCTGCTGCCATTTCTCCTTCTTTCCTAGCGCTCTGAGATCTGTCCTTGACTCCACGCGACTCTTCTCGTCTCAAAGAAGTGGTTTTTCTAAAGCGCGTGCACTTCCTTAATGGTGTTGTTCCCCTCACAGGCCTGTGTACTGTTTCACTGACAATGGAGTCTCCGAGATAAGTACCACTTCACACCTCACGGGGGAGTGAGGACCATACTCGTGGGGGTCTATCCATTTCTATCTGACAAGTAAGCCTGGTCTCTTTTTTTATGATGTTGAGTTTTGTCCACATCTTTGTCCCATCCTAACCAGGACCCTGAAATGTGATCTATTTCAGAGTAGGTGGTAGTGGCGGCAGGCCCATCTAGTTCTGGTCTCAGAGCGGTGAGGACTGATGTGTGTGTCATGCAATTGAGGGATGGTTTCCATGGATCTTCAGTTTTTCTCACTCTTCTTTCAGAGGGACAAGTGAGAACCATAGGTGCATTTTATTTCTTTATTTTTTTAATTTATTAAAAGATCATTTTATTGGAGGAACTTACAATTCTTATAACAGCCCATACACCAATATGCAATCACTTATATTTGCATATATGTTGCCATCATTCTTTTCTAGACATTTACTTTCTGTTGAGCCCTTGGTATCAGCTCCTCTTTTTCCCGTCTTTTCCCCCTCCTCCTCCTCAGGACCCTTGACAAATTATTATCTTAAACCAACTGCTGTCTCCCTTCTCACATGGTTTCTGGTATTCATCGCCCTGGTGGGGCGTGTGGTTGCGTGATGATCAGTGCAATCTGTTCCCCCTTCTTCCCCTCCTCTCTTCACTTTTCCCCTATCCTTCTGGTATCTCAATTCCCAGTCCTGTTCCTGAATTCTGTGTGTCGTGAGTCCTTATCTCTTATCTGTACCTGTGTACATGCTCCAGTCTAGTCTGAAGTGAGAGCCAGCACTGGGGTCATGATAGTGGGGGGGTGAGGAAGCCTCAAGGAACCAGAGGGATGTTGTGTGTTGCATTAATGCTTTACTGTGCCCTGGTTGACGCATCCCTTCCCTGTGACCCCTCTGTGAGGGATGTTCCTTTGTCTACAGAGGGGCATTGTGTCTCTGCTCCAACCCCCCTCATTCTCAACAATATGGGATTTTTTTGTTTGTTTGTTATGGGTATTCTGATGCCTGTTACTCGTTCCCAACGACAACTCATAATCCACCAGATGGTGTGCTTCTTCCATGTGAGCTAGTTGCTTCTCTGATAGATGGCCACTCGTTTAACTTCAAGACTTTAAAACCCCAAATGCTATGTCTTTTAATAGCCAGGCCATCAGCTTTCTTCACCACATTTGCTTATGCACTCATTTTGTCTTCAGCGATTTTTCCAGGAGGGTAAGCATCATAGGATGCCAGTTTGTTAGAACAAAGTGTTCTTGCATTCAAGGAGAGGATGAACAGAAGCCCACAGACCATCCACTATCTCAGTGTATTGCCATATAAATATATATACATAGGCCAATAGCGCTATTTTTCTGAATTAATATATTTACTTTTGTATACATCTATGCTTATACCTCTATCCATAGCTTTGCTTCCTAGATTGTTCCTGTTTCCTTTTACCTTCATCCTGCCCTACTATTATGCTAGCCTTACTTTTGCCTCCTAGAACTTCCTCTCAGCCAGACTGTTGTTGCTCCAACACCCATAGGATCACTATGTCCTCCTTGTTGTTGATTGTAATTACCTAGTTGTTCCCTGGTCTATGGAGTTATTTGCTCACCACTCCCTCCCCCTGGCTCCTTCTCCCCCCAAGTCCTTCAGGACCATGAGTCCCATTGCCTTCTCCTCAACCTTGCTTCCCTGCTTATCTTATATAAGCAGGCAAACCAACAATGGCTTAGACCAACCAAAAATAAAACAAAATATTGAAAAAAGTAAAGAGCGAGAAAAACATTAATAATTCCAGGTCTGTCCACTGACCTTTAGGACTATCTCCCCACTGATCCTGGGGGAATTCCAGGAGCTGCCTCTCCGAGACTGGTCTATTTTGGGGGTTTTTAGGGGCTTTGTGGCTGATCTGTTATGTTATCTTCTTGGTTTTCCCCAGTGTGTGTGGGGGGCGGTGGGGGTGGGGGAGTGGGAGCGGGTTCAGACTGGACTCACCCTTCACCTTGTGCCCCAGGATTGACCTCTGTCATAGTATGTTCCAGAAAAGGGACAGCATGTCTTAAGCTGCTGTTGGCCCTACAGTCCCCTCTGTGCCTTAGCAGTTCCTTGCAGAGATGTCGTCCTCCAAGCTTGGTGTACTGAGATGGTGTACTCTTTCTCCTTCTTGGTTTCCTTCTGTGTGGGCATGCTATGCCAGCCCCTCTCCCCCACCTATAGGTTTAGTGTTGCTCTATGTAGCACAATCTTCTGAGGAGGGGTCAGTGTGGCTCTAATTGGGCATGGCCCTGCAGCCCAGGATTTTCATCGTTTGCTCCACGTGGTTATGTTGCTCTCATGGTTTGGCTCACCATGGTGGGCTCTGTATGCACACTCCCAGTTCTGTGGAGACATAACCAATGCTCACGCTCCTCCTGGGTGAGTAGTGACCTGCTCCCCCAATGCCATCATCTCACTCCTTGTCTCCCTCCCTCTTCCCCTTGTTCCTCTTCTTTTTGTTGGATTGTACCTCCTTGGGTTTGGTCTGACCTCCACTGACAGCCTGGAACTCAACCCATATATTGTGAAATAAATCACTTTTCTTCTAGTCCTTTTGTGTTGATTATATTTACCTCTAGGGACTCATGTTGTACTTGTCCTTTTGTGATTGACTGACTTCACTTAGCATAATTTCCTCAATCTTTTCCCATGAAATGATGTGCTTCATGTGTTCATCGGTGTTTTTTAGTGATGTGTAGTACTCCATTGTGTGTATATGCCAGAGTTTACTAATCCACTCCTCTATCAATGGAAATTTATGTTGTTTCCAACCCCTTGCGATTGTGAATTGCGTCACAATAAGCATTGGAGTGCAAACGACTGGTCCTGGTTTATTTTTTACCTCTTCTAGGTATATGCCCAGGAGAAAGATAGCTGGGTCATAAGGTTGCTCAATTTCCATTTATTTTAATTATCGCCAGATCGCTTTCCACAGAGGCTGTTCATATCTACATGACTACCAGCAGTGGAGGGCTCCTATCTTGCCACATCCCCTCCAACATTTGTTGCTCTCTGATTTTCTGGTTTGGGCTGTCCTTAACGGTGTTAGATGGTATCTAATGGTTGTTTTAATTTGAATTTCTCTGATGACTAATGAATGGGAGCATTTTCTCCTATGTTTGTTGGCCAATTGCTTCTTCTCCCTAGTGAAACTTCTTTTTAGTTATTTTGCCCATTTCCTCAGAGGGTTAACTCTTTTCCTCTTTTTTCAAGCTAGGAGGATAATATACATTTTAGTAATAAGCCCTTTGTCTGTTGTATCATTGGTTAACATCCTCTTCCAGTCTGTGGGTGCCCTTCACCTTTTGGTGTAACTTTCTATGTACACAGGTATTTTATCCTTAGTTAATCCAATCCACTTGTCAATTTCAGGTTCACCTGTGTGTGTACCCTTCCCTATTGCAGTTAGCTTATATATTCTCTGCACCAAGGTTCTTATGTTTGTCCCAATTCCTTTGTTGATGATCCTGATAGTTTGGGGTTCTTAGTTTAGGTCTGGGATCCACCTTGAGTTTGTTCTTGTACATGGGGTGAGGTAAACATCTTGTTTCATTTCTCTACATGTGGATAACCATTGTTTCCAGCCCCATGTGTTAAAGAGGACATATGCCTCCCACTTGATACTTTTGGGGCCCATGTTGAAGATCAGTTGCCTATATGCTGATGGTTTTATTTCTGGGTTTTCTGTTCTTTCCCATTGGTCTGTGTATCAGTCATTACCCAAATACCACGCAGTTTGGAGCACTGTGGCTGTGTAGTAGGTTGTTAAAGTCAGTTAAAGTAAGCCCTCCAACTTTGTTCTTCTTCTTGAGGAGTTCTCTGCTAATTTTGGGCTTCTTCTCTCTCCGTATGAAATTGGTGGTCAGGTTTTCCAGTTCTTTGAAGAAGCTTGTTGATATTTGAATCAGGATTGTGTTAAACTTATAAAGCACCTTGGGTAAAACTGGCATTTTTACTATATTGGGTCTTCCAATTCAGCAGCATGGGATATTCTTCAATTTGTGGAGGTTGCTTTTGGTATCCTGTAGTAGGGTCTTGTAGTTTAGCTTATATAAGCCTTTTGGTTTTTTTGTTGTTGTTAAATATATCCTTAAATATTTCAATTTGTTGTTGGCTATTGTGAAGGGTACTGCCTTCTTGCTCTCCTCTTCCATGATCTTGTCCAATGTATGTAGCAAACCAAAAGACTTCTGTTTGTTGATCTTGTATTCTGCCACTCTTCCATATACTTCTATCACTGTCAGTACTCATGTTGTGGAGCTTTTGGGATATTAAATATATAGAATCATGTCATCTGCAAATAGCAATGGCTTCATCTCCTCTCCCAGTTGGATACCTTTAATTTCCTTTTGCTGTCTTATGTTGTCAGCTAGGACCTCCATCCAGTATGATGTTGAATGCAAGTGGGGATCAGGGACTTCCTTGTCTGGTCCTCTTTTTCAGTGGATTTGTTTTCATCTTTTCTCCATTGAGTATAATGTTGGCTGACAGCTTTTCATAGATACCTTATATTACCTTGAGGAATTTTCCTTCCATTTCTATATTCTTAAGTGTCTTAATTAGGAATGGATGTTGGATATTGTCAAATACTTTTTCTTATCAATGTGGTGTAAAATATTGATGGCTTTCGGATGTTAAACCATCCCTGCATCCCTGTAGTTCTCTATTTCTGTGGGATCCTTTCCCTGTTTGGATATCAAAGTTATACCGGCTTCATAAAATGAGTTTGGGAGTTTGCCATCCTTTTCTACACTCTGGAATAGTTTGTGGAGTATTGGTGTCAGCTATTCTTTGAATGCTTGGTAGAATTCTCCTGTGAAGCTGTCGGGTCTGGGAGCTTTTTGTTGTTGTTGGTAGTTTCTTGATAGCCATATCTATTTCTTCATTTGCTATGGGTATGTGGAGGTTCTTGAACTCTATCTGGGATAATCTATAGAAGGATTATTTTTCCAAGTATTTTCTCATGTCTTCTATGTTGTTTAATTCATTAGAATATTGACTTTCTTGTGGGTTCCATTGTGATGTTTCATCCCTCATTCTGGCTATTGATGTTTGCTCCTTCCTTTCCTTGATTAGGCTTGTCAGCGACCTGTCAATTTGATTCTGTTAAACCTTTCAAAGAAACAGCTTTTTGATGTACAATATTTTTTCATTATTCTCTTATCTTCCCTCTGGTTTAACTCTGCCCTGATTTTTATTATTTTTTAAAAATTTCTATTGGAGGGGTTGTTCTATTGACTCTGTTTTAGGTGCTGGAGATTTTGTGATAACAGATCAGTCATAACTTCCTCTTTCTTTTTCATCTATGCACTTGTTGTGATCAGTCTACCTCTTATAACTGATCTTGCATTATCCTATAGGTTTTAATAATGGCATTCTCATCCCCAACTCCTCTGTACTCTGGACCAGTACCCATTTGGGTCAGAGAAAATTATTATTCATCCTCCAATTGTTTTCACTTCTTTTTCTGGCCATCCTTTGATTGATCTCCCGCTTTATGGCATGGTGTTCAAAGAAGGACATCTGAGTAATCTCTATGTGTTTGAATTTACTCAGTGTCAAGCATTGTCCAGCATGTGGTATATTTTTGAAAAGCAACCACGAGCACATGAAAAGAATGTGATTTGTTATACATTTAGATGGAATGTTCTGTATATGTCTATCAGGTCCAGTTGCCTAATTGTAGTGTTTAGCTCTGTATCCTATTTGTTGAGCTTCTTGCCCAGTGATCTATCTTTCTCTGGTAGCAGTGTATTAAAGTCACTCACTATGATTGTTGAATTTGTGATTTGTTTTTTATTATGTGACTAGATGGACGAATTTGAAGTCTCTAGTTAGGCATATATATATATATATAAATTATGCTCACTGGTTCCTGGTTAACTGATCCTTTGAGCATTTTATAAGCCCCCCCACCCCCTGTCTCTTGTTAAATATTGTTCTTTAAGGTCAATTTTGTCAGAGATTAGGATTACTTTTTTCATGTTGCCTGATTTTTGTAAGTTGCCATTTGCCTGGTATATTTTCCACCTGCCTTCTCATTTTAGTCTATTTTTGTCTGGGAGTTTAAGGCGTGTCTCTTGCAGGGATCAGATTGATGGGTTATGTTTTCTGAGCCAGTTTACTGTGTGTGTTTGGTGAATATTGGTCTTCTGACCACAGTGAGTTGGCAAGGTTCTTCTGCAGGGTTGGTAGTTTTATGGAATATTTTTTGAGTTTTTTTCTTGGCCTGGAAGCCTCTTACCTCATCTTCTATCTTACTAGATAATTTGGCAGGGTAGAGAATTCTGGGTAGGCATTTTATTCTTTCTTTTGGAAGATGTTACTCTACTCTCTCCTCCTCTTCATGGTTTCTGCTGTTAAGTCTGAGCATATTCTTACCTGAGTATCATTGTAAGTGACTTCCTCTTTTTCTTGCTGCTCTTAATTTTCTTTTTTCTTTTTCCCTAAAGTTGGATAATTTAATTATATGCCTTGGTAAGTTCTTTGTGGGGTTTAGTCTACTTGGTGTCCTCTCTGCTTCCTGAATGAGTGTATAATTCACATTCATTAAAGTGGGGAAGTTTGCTTCCAGAAACTTCCTCACTAATTTAGCTGTTGATTCTTGGTTGTATCTTGTTCTGGTAGGCCAGTTATTCAAATATTGTACCTCTTCATAACATCTGTCATTATTCTCTGGTTTTCTTCTACCTCTTTGATTATTTTGTTTGACTGTTTTTCCATTTGTTGGAGTGTGTCTGATTGTCCTCAAGATCACTGGTATGATTCCCTGCCTACTCTAGTCTTTTCGTAAGATCTGTGACCTTCTGTTTAGCTTGATGCCTCATCCATTAGCTCCTGTATTTCAGTTTGGTGGGTGGACTTCATCGCCTCTATCATGGACTTCATCTCCTCTATCATTGTGTCCTTATTCTGTGTTGCTTCCCTCATCTTCTGTATTACTACAAGAAGCCTTCTGAAAATTTCTTTTTGTGGCAAATCCATGCCTGATTCTGTTATGAGCACTGTAGTTCCATTGATAGGTTTTGTTTTCTTGAGGAGGGTGTTGTGTTATGTTGCTGTTTGCATGTCATTTTGGAAAAAAAGTGGGTGTTATGTTTCTGGGATTCCAGTGGGCCCTGAGTTCTTTCTTTGTGTGACTGCAAGAGTGTTTTTGAGGGCTGCTTATGACCTGCCATGGTGGTGGGTTAGACCACTATTTAGGCAGTATGTCAAGGCAATTCAGTGGCCTATGGTGGTGGGGGTCCTCAGAGGTGGGTTACCTGGTGACCGTTGTGTATACGAAAGTCTGGTCTGGACTGTCAGGCTACATTTTGTAGCCTAGACCTCACTGCTACTGGGAGCATGCCCAAAGAAGACAGGGACAGTCCCAATGCCTGGAGGTGCTGGGAAAATGCAGGGTGGGAGGTAGGGGTAGGGGTAGGGGGACTGTTACTGAGAGAGAGGCCACTGGGTGACAGTAGGGAAGGACCACTGCCAAAGGATCGGGGTTCCAGTCACTGGTGTGGGCACCCACTGGTGTGGGTGGGGGTGAGGTGTGTCAGGCAATAGTGGGGAGAGCTACTGCAGCCACAGGTAATTACACTTAATGCAGGGGGACTGTAGACAAGGTTTAGTCAGAGCCAATGGGGTCTTGGGTGGACATTTGGAGGGACCCAAGCTTGGCAGTGGAACCACCACCACATGGGGAATAGGGAACCTCACGAGGCAGGAGCAGCTCAGAGTGAAGAGTACTGCAGGCGGACTGCCTCAGTATGGGTCCAGTCGTGGTTGTGAGGGACTCATTATGGCTACAGGCTAGCTCTGCTTGCAGTGATAAAGCTGAGGGGGGCAATTGGTAGGTGGTGGCTGTGATGGGGTCCTAAGTAGTGTGGTTGGTGTAGACTGGGGAGTCCCTGGGACAAGGTTGCTGATCCCCAGGGTTCTGGAGCGAGGCTAAATGTGGGGAAAGTTGCCATCTGGACTGAGGATGTACTCTGGGTTGTCATCAGATACTGTTCACTTCCCTGAATCCCCACACTTGTCCTCCTGGGTACCAGGTCCACTGATTACTATAGAACTCCCAATGTGGGCTTCTTACCTGGGCACCATCTTGCCAGAAGCTCCCAATAATTCCTGCTCTTGAACTTTTAAAGCTCAAGTCACTAAACATGAAAGTACATTACAGAACATTGTCTTTGTAATCTATGTTATGTCAATAGACCTTTTCCCTCAAGACTGTGGTCCTGGGCCCCTAGCCCAGCAGCTCATTCCATCATGTGCTTGGTATGATTAAGATGTTTCATAAATGTGCCTCTTTGTGAACCATCACATTAAAGAATATATTTGAAATCTATGCAAACTGCAAGTAGAAATAGCTTGTTTTAAACAATATATTTATGGATATAACTTCATTCACATTCCCACAACTGTCCAACCTCCATGTCTATCCATGAATCTACTCATAGATTACTTATATTGTAAAATTGTATGTGTAATAAAATCTATCTTTGTTGCCTTTAACGCTTGCATTCTTCTCAATAGCTTCCCTTCTGTCCATCACTTTTAGGCCCACCTCTCCCTTATTGTCTACTGATTTTACCTTCATCTAACATAACACATGCCACCTAAAGGATCATGCTAGCCAGTAATTCGTCCTCTCTTCTCCTTCCACTCCTGTTAACTGTCAAATAATATTTCTTTTCATATGGAAACTTATTCTTGACTTTTTATAATAGTGGTCTCATATAATATTTATATTTTTGTGATTGATTTACTGATCATAATGTCCTCTAAGTTCATTTTTGTTAGGAAGTTTTTTGTTGTTGTTGAGATTCATCTTTATTTGGTAACTTGCATAGTATGCAATTATGTGTATCTATCATAGATTGTTCACTCCTTTTCTCACTGATAGGCATTTAGGTTGTTTCCATTTTAGCTATGGTGAATAGTGCTGCAGCCAACATGGGTGTGGATATCTGTGTCTTAGATCTTGTTTCTCTAGTATATATGCTTAGTGTGAATAATGTTAGCTCATATAATATATAGATTGAAGAATGTAAAGACTTCATATCATGCACTGTGGCTATGTTAGGGGAGAGACCATGCTTGGTAGTGTAGCAAGTCAGTGAAAAGAGGAAGGTCTTCAGCAATATGGATTGACACAGCGGCTGCATTGATAAAGTTAAACAGAGTTAATGATTGTGAGGATGGCACAGGATGGGGCAGTTTCTTGTTCTGTTGTATACAGCGTTGCTATGAGTAGGAACCAGCTTGGCGGCAGGTGATGACAGCAACATGGTATTTCTTGTTCCGGTTTTTCAAAAGGAAGCACATACAACTTTTCACTTGGGGTGAGCCACTGTATTGTCCTCATACCACTAGTTTGTCTTCTTGTGTCCTGTGTGTTGCTGTGATGCTGGAAGGTATACGTCCAGTATCTCAAATCTAGGGGAACTAGAAGCTATCAAAGTGAAAGGAAATGTGTCCCCAGTGATATCATTAATTTCACATTGTTGGTAAAAATTTTGCTGAAGAGAATTAAAAAATGGCTGTAGCAGTACATTTATAGGGAGCTGCCAAAATTCAAGCCAGATTCAGAAGAGAATGCAGAATAAGGGCTATTATTTCTGATATTGGTTGTATCTGGGCTAAAAACAGGAAATAGCAGAAATATGTTTACATGTATTTTATTGGGGATGCAAGGGCATTTGACTATGTGAATCTTAGCAAACTGTTGATTAATTGTGAAAAACTGTAACTCATGAACAATTAATTATACTCATGGAGAAACTATACAAAGATCTAGAAATAGTTGTTTGAAAAGAACAAGGTTTGGTGTTAGCATTACATCCCCCCCCCCCATTTATTCAGTTTTTATGCAGACAAGATAATTCAAGGACCTGGGCAATGTGAAGTAGAACACAGAATTAGGATCCAAGGAATCTTAAATAAGCAAACTTCACTAGTTTTATTGCTTAAAGTGAACTTGAGCACTTGTAGATGAAAGCCAAAGACAGTGGTTTTTATGTGAATTGCCACTCAATGGAAAAAAAAATGATGACAAGTGAACACATAGACAACATCATTATAAATAGAGAATGGAATGAAGCTGTCAACGATTTCATTTTACTTGAATCCACAGTCAATGCTCATGGAAGCAACAGTCAAGAAATCAGATGAAGTACTGCATTGGAAAAATCTGCCGCTCAAGACGTCTTTAAGAGCTAAAGAGCAAAGAATTCACTGTGAGTAATAGGATGTGTCTGTAAAAGTTGGATTTCAGAAGATTATATTCATTTGTATTCTTTCAAGGAATATTGAGGCTATAAAGAACTACCAGGAGAACAAACAGACCGTTCATTGAAGAAATACGGCAAGAATGTTCCTTAGACTTGAGGATGGCAAGACTTTGCCTTACATATACTGGACATGTGATTAGGAGAAACCAGACTCTGGAGAAGGACATCTTTCTGGATTGGTTAAGCAGAAGATCAGCAAAAAAGAAAGCCAGCAAGGAAATGAATGGAAACATTGGGTTTTCAAACAATGCGTTCATACAGAACAGCAGTTGTGAGGTTTGTGCAGAACCAGCAGTGTTTGTTTGTTTGTATGCAGGGTCCTCATGAGTTGTAATAAACTCATGGGCACCTAACAATCATAACAAACATCAGCAGTGCATTAGAATTCCCATCTTCCCACATGCTCACCAGCATTTGTTATTTTCTGCTTGTTGATTTTCTTTTTGCTTTTCTATTAATGTTGAAATGAGATGATGTCTCATTTTTGTTTTGACCTGTAACTCTGTAATGGCTAATGACCACAAGTATTGGAGAAAAGGACCAATATGTGAGTCAGAATTCACTGGGTTTTATTTAACATCAATAATGCCAAGAATATTTTCAAGCATTCCACTTCATTTTTGAGAACTTCCAATTTTCCTAGATTTCCTATTTTGTTCATTTCAGTATTGATATATTATTAATGGATAGTTATGTGTTTCTTATCATTTTCACTCACACTGTATTAGCTCCTGAAAATTTTAACTTATTCATATTTTTATGATCTGCTCTACTTTGAAGTAGTGACTTTTCCCTATTCATATTTTGATAGCTAGCTTTGTATCAGACAATATCTGCTACTATCCATAAGATTTCCATTTCATTCTTTGATACATATTAGCAATGCTCTTTGTATAGATGAGGAAACTGAAGCTCACTAGTGGAATTTATAACAATGTTTCTCAGCCTAGATTCACACACTGAGTGCCTGACTTTTGAGAAATCAAACAAGCAACAACTCACTGCTCTCCAGTCCATGTGGACTCATCGTGACCCTAGAGGAGAGGATGGAATTGACTCTGGGTTTCTGAGACGTTAACTTTTTCCCCTTAATTAAAAAAACGAGATATTTTTGGTTGTTTTGGTTATTTAAATTTAATTGGCTGTTTTGAGACTCAGTACAGAGAAATTATAAACAATTTGTACATAATATTCTTGTTGTTGTTGTTCAGGATCACACTGGCTGTATTTCTGATGTTTGGGTTTGGAAGGGCAGTTTGACTATGTTGATGATATCACCTGAGGATGTCCTCGGAACCTGGCTTAGCTGGGTGTGCACAGCCAAAGGAAGACAAGAGCTCTGCCACAGTGCTCCAGTCTGCTCTGTGTCTCCTGCCTGATCCTGGGACTCCAGCTAGCAGCTGCCTTCTCAGCATGTGGGCAGGGCCATGGATTTGGGGGAACAGCACAGTTGCAGGTAGTAATTCACTGTTTTACAAGATAGTGTACATTTCTTGCTAATTGGGCTGGCGGGATTTGGAGACCTCTCAGAAGAGTCAAGGTCTTGTTTGGAGAGCTGGGAGAGGGAAGATGAGAAGGGGCTGTAACTTAGGGCCAACTTGCTGGAAGGTTTTTCAAGATGTTTAATCTTTATGGGAGTAGAAAGCCTCTTCTTTATCCCACTAAATGGCTGCTTGGTTTCATTCTGTTGACCTTGTGGATCACAATGAATTCACAGAAGTTTCTAACAAAAATTTGAATTTTGGATTTTTATCTAGCCAACTCTGACATATGAAGGGGCTTAAAAATTCGCTGAGCACCATTTTTGAAGTCCCAATCTATTTTCCACTTGAATAACATAAATTAGGGTTGCCAATTGCCATTCACACTCTGGTCTTTTTGTTTGCTATAATCAGAACAAACATCATTCTTTCATTGATAGAATTATCATTGTCTGTGATAACTGGACAATGCATCTCTCATGCATAGCCTCTACCTCTCTGCCAGATGAGGTTTACCTGTAGCTGTGACACTGAGCACTTTGCAACAGGGCATTCAGACTAGGGTGGGTCAGAAACAAAGGTCTAGTGATCAACTTCTGAAAGTTAATCAGTGGAAATTAACTGAAACAAACTTGTAGCCATGTAAAATGTGGCTAACAATAGTACCTGCCTCACCAATTACTATGAACAGATCATTAATATATAAAAAGTTCATACATATAATCCACTTAGCAAAGGGGATCGCAGGCATTTAGTGGGATCTGCACTTTGCATTTCCTATTGTCTTGGGGGTCAAAGGTCAAGAGCTAGCTGAAAAGAAGGCAAAATCATCTTTTTCAGAACCCTGCCCCAGCACCGACTCCCCCTCGCCTTCTTTTGAATGAAACTGTCTTAGGATAAAGCTCATTTTTTCATGCTGCCCATTCATACTGCCGACTGTTCTACATAAGGTCCATGTTACAAAGTAAGCCCACTAGATTAACAAGAGAGCCTCATGGGGCGGGGGGCGATATTTTAGCAAGGGATGAGATTTCTCTGGTTTTTCTTTCTGTAGTTCTATCTCCCCACAGACAAACATAAACAAGAGAAAGAGGTGCTTGCTTAAAAGATGCTTGATTAGCACTTTCATTTTAAGCCCCTTGTTTAGACACATAAATCTGACTCAGCTCAGTTCTGGTGAGTGGCATGAAGCTGACCCTCTGAAACGTTTGCAGACTTAATTAGCTCCCCTACGGTGATTCTACTTTTTGAGAAATCCTGGCTGGAGGACACACACAGTTATGGTCAATATTTCATACTTAGGGGTTCATGTAGGAGTTTATTTTGCCCTTCTATAAGAAGAGCTTGCTTGAGCACAAGGAGATCACAATAGAGGTGAGAATTTGGCAGCGGAAAAAAAATACTGATCACCTTTCCACTTATAACGAGGGTTATATTTTACCTCTGTGGTGTTTGCGAGCTATTTGCAAAGTGTGAAATCAATGGAAATCAACTAAGATGCCTACCATCGAAATGACCTAGAGGCCTATGTGTCAAATCTGATATGATTATTCAATTAAATATTAACCAACCCCCTTTTGGCGTTCTTAGATTTTTCATTTTGTTCTAGCTTTCAAGGACACTACTCAATGCATATCAGATTCTAATTGAAACGCTAGCCGGTTGACCATGCAGGTTAATTATCAGGTGGTAGTTGAATAATTACCTAGCAATTGGCATCTTAGATTAGTGTTATAATTATTTTGGCCCTCTTCACCGAAACACAGACTGTCCTTAATAATTACTTATGGATTCACTGAGCATTTCTAAACAGAACTCTGGTAAAGGCTAAAAACAAATGATAATCACCATCTAAACCCAATATAAATACAACAAGTTCTCTATTTCCTTTGGAAGATTTAGGGAAGGTTTTCTTTAGACATATTGTATTTAATTTAACTGACACAAGATGAGGGAACACTCTGAAAGCAAATAGGAACTTAAATTGGTGATTTAAATTTCAGTAGAATCTATAGAAGTGAATAAAGGCAGGAAGAAAGAATGGAACAAGAGGGGAGGACAAAGGGAAGTGAAAAGGAACAGAAGATCAAATTAGAATGGTGAGGCGTAAATGATAAGGGCAGATAACAGGTGAACAACAGAACAGTCAGAAAATAGTGGTTTTTAGGGAAAGAAGGAAAGAGTGCTAAAATGTAATAAAAATCATGTCATTTACATATGTGGAAGAATTAATTTCCCCAACTCCTAAAAACGATAACCACAGCCTAATCCCTGACACCTGTCACTCTTACTTTATATGTCAGAAAAGGGTGATGGAGATAACAAAATGAAGGGTTTTCAAATATAGAGACCATTCTGGATTATTCAGGTGAACCTTGAATATAATAACACATATTCTTATAAAAGAGGAGAAGAAGAAATTTAACAAAAATCTGGGTAATAAAACCATCAAGACAGATTTCAGAGTGATGTGTTCACAAGCCAAGGAATGCCAGCAGCCATCACCATACAGAAGAGGTGAGGAGAGAATCCTCCTGAAGAACCTCCAGAAGGAAAGGACGCCTGCTACCACTTAGGACTTTAGTCCTTGATTGAAGCCCATTTTGTACTTCTGACCCCTGGAGCTCTAAAACAATCCATTTGTGTGATTTTAAACTATCACTCTTTTGTTAATATGTTAGAGCAGCCACAGGAAACTAACAGTTATTAAACCTATCACAATCTTTATTTAGTTCCTATGCCAGATGCTGATGCCAAGTTGAGGGAAAGATAATCAACCTTAAGCCAGCTTGTAAATAAAACAGATCATTTCAGATAGCAACAGATTCTGTGAAATACACAAACAGGGCAATTAGAAAGAACACAACGAGGGAGAGGAAAACATGAGGGGGGATCAGGGAAGATATTACTGAGAGGGATATTAAGTGATGTAAAGGCTGAATCATACAGAAGCTAACCATGTAAGGATATAATATTTTCTAGCCTCTTTAAATTATTAAAGATTTTCAGTACCAAATGCCATCTGAAGGAGAAATTATTATGTTATTAATAGTTTGAAAATATATTTTAAAGGCTTTCAGGAAAAAAAAAGACACCTATGGCCATTGAATAGAACCCAACACATAACAGCCCCTATGCAAGGTTTCTAAGACTGCTAATCTTTACAGAAAGATTCATCTATCGCCTACGGAACAGCTGGTGGGTTTGAACTCTCAACCTTGTGATATACAGCTTAGCTGAGCCCACAGCGATGATATATATATATATATATATATATATATATATATATATATATATATATATATATATATATATATATATATATATATATAGTCTTATAGAAAACCTTTAGAATGAGTCCTCTCACCCTGCTTTTAAATCAACTATTGAAAACCCTGTAGAGGACAGTTCTACTTGTACACGCATGAGCCATGGTCTAAAGGAACTGTTTCGTTGTTTCTTAGTGGATAATCCAGACGTCTTTAGGTGGTTCTAAGAGTGAATATGTTCAGGCCTAACCAAAAGGGTAGCCATTTGAGTTCATCTAGAGTCAGAGACATCATTGACATCAGACATCCCAAGCCTTAGAGAAGGACACTGGGTTTGTGCTAACGATGGTGGAATGATATGGAAGAGGATAGTGAAATGGGGGCATGTCAGTAATTATATCATTAACATGACTGAATTATATATATGAAATTGTTTGGGGGGGCGGTGTATGCTTTGTTATATATATTTTCACCACAATAAAATATAAAGAAATAGCAACAACAACACAAAGGCGTAGAGTACAGTTCTACTCGGATACAAAGGTGTTGCAATTAATTGGAGTAGACTAAACAGCAACTTCTGTTGTTCTTCTTTTTACAGCTAAACTGAGGCTCCATTGTAGAAAAAGATTCCTACGCTAGATGGTCTGTGTCAGACAGGGTCTCTAGAGAACCAAAACCAGAAAGCTCATGATTGATTACATATAAAACATAAGAAATTAACAGTTAATTAATCCATAGAGCAGTACAAATGGCTCAGGACAACTCACTTCTGTGAGACAGCTAGTACACTGGCAGTCCTTCAAGTCTTGAGGGCCGCTGGGTAGTCCCTATAGAGCAGTTCAGGTTATCCGTCCACAGGCAGCAAACAGCAAGGCAGGTCACCAACAGTCAGCCAGATGACAGGGACCAACAGTCCCCAGCTCAAGTGATGTATACTCCAGTAGCATGGCAAAGCAGGTCTTAAAGGAACCTCAAATTATAGCCACACTGTCCACGGGTTAGGTGTCCCACAGGTAGTGCAGCTTGCAAACTGAAACAGAGAGCAAGCTAAGGCAGCCACACACTGGTCTGATCATCAAAGAGTAAGAGACAAGAAAGGTGAGACATGCCCAGCCATTTATCTCTGCACTCTTCAATTAATCTCACATGTGTTCATTGGCCAGGTTTGCACAAAAAAACCTACCTATGACATGGTCTAATTGCATGACTTAAATTAAGATCAATAAAGTTTTTCCAGCTATCCCCAGTAAAAGTAAGATTATTTTTTCTATTTACAATTGCATAGCTCGAAACTCCCTGCTATCCTAGTCATGCTGCATTAAGTGCTATATGCTGATCACAATTCCTAGTTTAGATGTGGTACCCTAAACCTTTAAGAGCAAAGCCAGCTAGGTATCTGGGTAAATGAGAATCTACCATGACTAATTACCACCCCAAAGGCTCCCCCTCTTTCCTCTCAGTTTGACTTAGCTCTGTCCTGACAATTTTCCTGATACTTAAGTGAGACTCTCTATGCAGATGAATGTGACAGTCCAGTTAATGCCCTAGAGTGAGAGTAGAAAAATTACTTCTACAGCTGAAGGTCTGAAGAACCTTTAATTTGTTAGTTAGGCCCTTGGCTCGATTGGGCCTTGGCAAGAGAAATGTGTTCTGTTAGGTTGTGTCAGTTTTCAGACTCCAGGGAATGGCTAACTCCAAGGCAAGGGCTGACTGACATGTAACCAGCAGGCATGAGCCAGCACGAAGCACTCACCGGTGATTGTTAATGGAAGTGCATGGGTAGCCACAGAGACTCCCCAGGGAAGCCTGCAAGCCTGTCAGTGCTTGTCAGTCTCCCTGTGACAACTGGACACTCAGGAAGGAGCTGGTGGAAAAGAAGAGCAGCAGCTAACAAGGCCACCTTGAGTAGTCCGAAGCATTGAGCACCTGGGGTATACTGTGAAGGGAAGTTAGGTCATCTGGCTCACAGTCCTGGAATTTTTGACGTGGATGTAATGAGTTTCAATGCTGCAGATAAAACATGTACTCCCAAACTACTCCGTGCCAGTGTCGAGTCAGTGCTAGCAAATGAGACATTCAACCTGGCATAGATTTCCTTAGAGGGAAGTAAAAACAATAACGAAAGTCATCGCAATGGCAATAAGAATAGCATTCATTGTATGATTTCTATGTATTGAACTCTGCTATATAGGCGATAGGCATATGAATTCACTTCATTATAGCAGTCTTATAGGGTAGGTATTATCATTAGCTCTATTCTGCACATGAGGAGAAAGAGACGTGCAGCTAGAACGCTAGTGCCATTCGGCCATGCATCAATTCCGATATGCATTATTTCCCAATTGGAATCCTGGTTCAACTTATAAGTTGGGTAACCTTGAATGAAATATACATCCTAAGACCCAGTTTACTTATCTATAAAATGGAGATATGAATACCTACTTCTCTTGATTTTTTGGAAAGGTCATGGGATGAAATATGTCAAGTTAGTATGACCCTGCTCAATTCTTTCCTTCATGAAGCGATCACTGATGACAAGGGGGCTATAGCAAAGTGTGACGAAGAAAGCACATAGTGCCTGACTAACAATTAGAATAGTGTATGAAAACTTGAAGGCTAATATTCAAACAAGCAGCTATTTAAGTAAGCCTTCAGTTAAGACCACCTGGAAGAAGCACACCAGCCTGTATGATCCAAAGATGACAACAAAAAATCCAAATACGGTGAAGAGAAAAGTATCAGAGCTTAAATTGTGATCGCTCGATTTGTAAAAGGCTATAGAGCACAGTGGGAACGCAAATCCATCCACAGACGCCCTAGTCAGATTAGCCTCTGGCGCATCCTCTCTGGACACACTGGAGAGATGCATGAGCACGGATTTGCTCTCAGACAAAGATGATTGTAAACTTGATTATGGTGCATGGAACTATGGTAGAATGTGATGCCTAATCATTTGATCTCACTCTTGACCCAACCTGAATTTTCTCGAGGCTTAAATATTTGTTGCTTGTTCCTCAACAGAAATTCCCTCTCTGGCTTATTTTAATACTTCTGGTAATGTTTTCTTTCTTACTCTTTATTTTTATTTTCATATTTTTCTCTTTCTCTCTTTCTTATTGTTTTTGATAAGTTCCTCAGTTTATGAAGCACAGAAGGATTGGGTGCATAGGAACAAAATGGATGCTAGGTTTCTCGGGGTTAGAGGTAGAGGGTGGGAAGGGGGAGGGAAATTGGGGAACACATAATGAATGCAGGCGGGAAGAGGGAGTTCTAGAACTGGTTATGATGCCACGTGTACATTTTTTTTCAAAAGCAACAACTGCTGAAGTGTCTGCTATGTAAATTTTAAATCAATTAAACTACTAAAATAAATAAAATACATAAGGTTTAAAAATTGCTTTTCAAGGAATATCACGTTCTCAAAATATAGTCATTTTAAAACTGTTACATCAGATCTGGCTAGATTCAGTCAGTCTTACCATAGAAGGCTAACTTTCTCTTAGTTTCAATTTGCTTTTCTATGCAATTTGAGTTTCATTGTAGACTAATGGCTTCATTGTAGACTAAATAAAAGAATCACATCATATTTGATAATGTTTTAATATACTTTGTGAAATATCAAGCAGTGCTGCTCAAAGGGTAACTCCGCTCTTGTCATTATTAACACTATAAATTCTTCAATGAAGGGTCAGGATTGTGTAGCATGGTTATGTAACAGATTACTCTCCTCCCAGATTTCCATACAAATGCCTCCATTCACGTCATATTGGTGCTCAGTGTCACATGATTGGGATTACTAGAGAATCCGTGTCTTGGGATGCACGTTTATACCATTTTCTATCCAACATTTATTTTCATTCTTAAAAAAATATTTGGTTTAAGGAATAGATAATTGCATTAACCAGTATTGGAACCACTGCTTTTTAAATATCACCTTGCACCTGGATATCTATAAGACAATATTTGATCCACCTCTAGATGTCTGGTCGATTTTCTCCGGGGGAAAAGTACTGTCCTGGGAGGACATTATTAAAGCTCATGAGCCTGCTCATCCTGTAACTTTTTCTAGGTAGGAGCATGAAAGTCACAGCTGAAGGGAAAGATGAAGAGTGATCATGTCCCTTTTTTGTAAATAATTCATGCCCCAGTCCCTGTTCTGCAGTTAATTTGAGGTATTTTGTAGATGGTTGCTTTGGACCATTAAAAACAAAAAAGCATAAACACTCTCTCTCTCTCCTGGCACAGTATACCACATCTCCAGGTTCAATGGAACAAAGACATCCAGTGTTTTTCAGCTTGCTGCTTGCCGGCTTGCTAATCCCCAGATGCAGCGTTTAGAAAAATCAATGATCGCACATAACAGTCTTTGGTATCCCAACCTGCTCTTCAAAACCAGCTAACAGGCTGAGTGTCTGTGATGCGGATAAAGTTAGAAACAGCTCATTACGGGAGAGATCATGTTGAGAAGTCTTGGTCCCTGACGTTTTATGACAGCAGCTTAAGGGAATCTCTTCCTCGCTGTTGATGGTTACATAATACATTATTCTATCTGTTTCGATCAAGAACTAAGGAAAGCAAGGCAGCACAGAATACCTGTGAGAGAAATGGTGCTTCCTCATATAACCAGGACCCCAGTTATTCTGCTTAAGGGGAAGGCTCTGACTTTGAAGATCTCACAGGTGAGGAAACTATGTCGATTGTGGAATCCAGTACTTAGAAGGGGATGCTTCTGGTCTGTTTGTTGGTTGACTTGCAAACTCTATTTCATAAGACCTGTGGTGTTTTCTTAAGACGATTCAGTGGCTACTGCAATAGACTTGTACTTGTGTTGGACACAAGCCAGCCCCTTAAGCCTCTTCTCCTAAGAGTGATGTGTTGTAAACTGTGGTCAAGTCTGAGCCTGACTCATAGTGACCAGAGAGTAGAATGGCTACATATTACTTATTATCTTTGTTTTTATTTTGTTTGCTTTTGTTTTGTGATAGAAATACCTTTCCATGCCTACCTTCCATGGACACTGCTTGCCTGTCAGTTTGCTGTTCTGTGTTGGCTTTTGTTTTGCTGTGACACTTAAAGGTATGCCTCAAGCATGTTACATTGCCAGGAGGATCAGCCATGGGGAGCAGATTCCAGCCAAGTTTCCAGACCGGGACAGATTAAGGAGAAGGAAGAGGGGATCCATTTCTGAGAAAGTAGCCATTGAAAATGCAAGAATAGGAGCTGAATATTTTTTGATAACATGACAGAGGATGAGTTTCCCAAGCAGCGACATGAGTAGAGGGCTTCCTTCTAGTAGAATCAAGCATAACCACATGGCTGGAGCAAAGGCCTGGGGAGCTTCATTTACTAATAAGGCATGATTTAAACTGAGAAGAACAGTAGCCAATATCAGTTAATGATGGCAGAGTGGAATGTATGCTGTGTGGATCTAGAAAAAGTAGATGTAAATAATGGACGGGAACACATAGAGAGCAACAACTTAGGCGATAATGAGCTTAAATGCACAATAATTAGCCTCCTTGAAATGAATAATCATGTATTGAGCCTTGGTGTCTTTGGGCTATGACACACATTGCTGGCAGTCAGAAACCACCAGGCGCTCAGTGGGAATAAAGGGGGATTTTCTACTCCCATAAATAATTACAGTCCCAGAAACTCGAATGGGGGATCACTATGAGTCGGCATTGGCTCCATGGAAATGCATTTGGTTTGTGTTTTATCATTTAGTATGCTGGGAAGGGTAAATCCTACAGCAATGATTGCCAAAAAAAAAAAAAAAAAAGCCTTTCAAGATTTCTGGTAGGATAATATTCACACACCTATAAGGAAGACCAGTCCATAAGACTGAGTCAATTTATACCCCCGTGATTAGTACCAAAGGTGAGGAAATGGAACACCTTGACAAACTTGTGAATTCTGGATTTGATCAAACATACACTCAGGATGCATTTATATTGACCAGTGATTGAAATGTTAATGTTAGCAACAGAGTAGAAGGGTTTGCAGGTAGAGATGTGGAAATGGCACAGGAGAGCATAGATTTGGTGTAATGGGTTAGAAGGGGGGCACTAACCATACCAGTGCTAGAACCCAAACTGGGCCATGGAAAAAGATGAGGCTTTATCATTTTGTAAAACTTGGAAGCTCACAGGTTCAATTCTATGCTGTCCTACTAGTTCAATTAGACTCAATGGCAGTGAGTTTGGCTTGCCTTTTTGGAATT
Organism: Tenrec ecaudatus; assembly: GCF_050624435.1. Classification (NCBI taxonomy): domain Eukaryota; kingdom Metazoa; phylum Chordata; class Mammalia; order Afrosoricida; family Tenrecidae; genus Tenrec; species Tenrec ecaudatus. The sequence continues at coordinate 28,737,162 of NC_134533.1, read as the reverse complement.
GCGTATCCATTGCAAATATGTCTTTACAACATAAACTGTGACTATACATATGGATCGTGTTGTATGGGATGCACACGAAACAAATCAACTACACATGTGGAAAGAGAAAATGGATAAACTCACTATCATTAGTCACAACAAAGGCAAGGGCTGACTGTGAAATAGACCATCAATGTTTACGTACAAGTTCAGGGTGAAGCTGAAGAAAAGTTAGACAAATATGTGAAAACCAGAGACATACCTTGAGTATAGTCCACCAGAATTTACTGGACATCTCAAGAATTTGCTCTTTTGAAAACAAATGAGATGATGTCAAAGACATAAAACACAAACCACTCAATTGGATAATATGTAAATTATGTGCCAAATAGCTGTTGGAAAAACAGAGTTAATCAAAAGCTTTCAAAAAAAAGATAGAACAAAATGAATATCAGACTAGGAGCTGAATCTTGCTTTTGAATATAAAAAGTAAATTAAGTGGGAAAAACGATGCAATAAAATAAAATAAGGATTTCAGAGAGTGGCTAGAGTAGACAAAAATTAAGTGAAATTAAAAGTGTAAAAACTTGCAGCCATTTGGAATTTCAAAGGTTGAAAGAACTGAAAAAAACCCAACTTTTGAGTTGCAATATTACAGATTCTATAAGCAAAATATTAAACAAAGCAGGAAGTACCAAAGATAGGAGTACATAATCACTAAAATGAATTAGTCAACCATCAACCATAACAGAAGTAAGAATGTGATCAAGAATTCAATTAAAGAAAGAAGTCTAAGCTGCATTGAAAGCATTATCAAATAATAAGGCTGGAAGAAATTATAAATAAAAAACAAAGTGTTTCAAAGGAGAGGGCACTGTTGGAAGCACTCATTAGCTTATGCCAACCAATTTGAAAAACAGTTACCCAGCAAAACTGGATGAGATTGGTATTCACGCCCATTCCAAAGAAAGATGATTCAACAGAAGATGTAAATTATCAAATAATATCACTAAAGCAAAGGGACCCTGTTGGCATAGAGGTTACTTGGTGGACTGCTAACTGCAAGGTCAGCAGTTTCAAACTTCAAGCTATGCCAAAGGAGAAAAATGAGGCTTTCTACTCCACTAAAGAGTTACAGTCTCAGAAATTCACAGGGGGCAGTTTTACACTAGTCTATAGGGTGGTGACAAGGCGGCATTGACTCAATGGCGGTGAGTTTCATTTGGGGTTTATCATCAGTATCACATGAAAGTGAATTTTTTTTCAGAAAACAATTCAAAAAGAGTTGCAGCAATACAATGACTAGAATTGTCACACATTGAAGGCAGTTCCAGAAGAAGACATACAATGGAGTATATAATTGGAGTATATTATCAGCCAGGTTGGCACAATAAACCACCTCAAATATGTCCTAATTAATAATTCTATAAGATATTTAAACCTGAAATAAAATAATACTTAAAAATTCGGACTATGATACACTCTAAAATATTACTGGCATGAGTATGTTAAAAATTATACTACCATTATAAACAAAACCAAACATTGGGACAAGGGCTGTACAAGATTAAAGTAGAATTGATGAGCATAAAAACTCAAATTATACATTCAAGCATAAGTTCATAAATTAGAAGTTCAATTTATAGTTAAGTAGCAAATAATGTAAAAAATCTACCAAAAATATTTTGGACACCATTGAGGTTGTTAGTTGTTACTGAATCAACTTGTATTTACAGTGACCCGACTCACCACAGACAAAGCCCAACCCACTCCAGGGCAATCGCACTGATCATCGTTTTCTTTTCTTCAGGTTCTCTACCAAAATCTTTTCTAGCAAGCGGTCCCTGCTGATGATGTGTCCACCATTTGGAGACAATTAAGGATATTTAACTGTAGACTGTGAATTATACCATGGTTTATAATGGTTTATTATGCAATTGTGTTATATAATACTTTTAGGGCACGCTCTTACATTTTGAAGTCTACAGAACTGTAGTGTTCTAATGTGTGCTGTTTACAGTGGCTGCAGCTTACTTTCAAATGACTCTTTAAAACGCTAGTGTGTGTAAAAGGAAGGGAACTGAACAATTCTAAACAATTAAAATATCTAAGTGAAAGGTGGATAAGTGTTTATTATATTTTTTTCATTATTCCTATAGAGTTTATAATTTTGAATTAGATGGTAGGGAAAATTATAAACAACTGTCTTAGAAAAATAAAGACATGTCTGTCAAGAAGGTGATATCTGTCCTTTAGAATGGTTGCATTAGCTGTTGTGCATTAGCCTGGATAGAACCTAAAGCTGAAGTTCTCACAGACGATCCAGTGTACCGTGCATGAACTTGAAAAGCTATGAAATCTTACATGTATTCTTGGTATTTGCACAAAACCTAAAACCATTTTCAGTCTTTTCCCTATGAGTCCTGTAATTTGGAGGGAACCGGATTCAAAGAATAGCAGAAAGTCCTGGTGGTGGCAAGATCTAGAACACACTTAATTTAACATGTTCAATGTGGAGTATGGTATTGATTGATCTATTCAACAAGTGATTGTTGAGAACCTATTATACTGCAGGAAGTGTGAAAGGCTCCAGGGAAGTATTATAGATAATGAATTAGGTTGCTGTGGGGGCAAATTGTTTGCACTTTAGGTACATGGAACAGGACCACCACCATCCACGGTTCAGGGCCTGGGGAAACATGCTAACGGCTCAACCTAGGGAGCAGATGAAGCAGCAGCTGCACTGCTTCTCTGTTTTGATAAATCAGACACTTTCCTTCATGTTTTCCGGCAAAAACAGCAGAAGCACCACAGTCTGCAAAATATAATTCCTCCCTGTTCTTTACGATATCCTCCCATCCTGCCTGCGAACAACTGGGCTTATATATTGTTTTTTTGCATACCTTCAAATAATGGTCAGCTGTCCCTTTGTGTAAGCTTGTCATGAGATGCAGGCTACATGTTAGGACGTGTATTTAAACCTGCTTTGAATAAAGCGTCTATGCTGCAGCTCCCACCCCACCCCACCACCCCAGCACCTTAAAAGCATCTATCCTTTTATTCATTATCTCTATGTTTTCTCATCGCAGATCGTGCCGCTCTCAACTCGTTCGATTCGTAAGGGCAGAACTGGATTTGTTCATCTTATGGGTCGAAGCATGGCAAGTAAGGATAAAACACTGTGGAATTCAGAAGCGTAGGAAACATAATGCTACACCATTTGAAACTTCTCCTAGGTTCCTTCTCTTCAGTTTCTCATATACACCGACCTATCTTAAAGATGAAGAGCCTGAGACGGGACCCAGGAGTTCCCTATCCAAGTCCAAAGCTAGTAGATAACAGTGTGTGTCAACAAACCAAATGGCAACTACACACATGGACCTTGCTAGATACACTCACTACACAGGAATCAATGCATTGTATCTGTGTAGAGAGATGACAGAGAAGCTCAACGTCACCAACTAACACAAAGTCAGAGGGTCACAGACCAGCAAATACTCATAGACAAGTTCAGGGTACAGCTGAAGAACATTAAAACAAGTGGTTAAGAGGCTAAATACAACTTTCAGTACATCCCATCACCAGAACAGATTTAACACTTTGAAGACTATTGAACAAAGACCAGATAAATTGTAGGAAAATATTCAAACATTATAGATGAGGAAAGCCAAACATTATTTTTAAAAAGGAAAGGAAGAAGACCAAAGGGGACATTTGACTTTAAAAATTACGCTTACGTTTAGAGGAGCTAAAGTAAATTGAATAAATCACTAAAAGAACTAACCAACATTTAAAGGTATCTTGAATAAAGTAAAATATGGTAAAGAAATGTGTATAGACCTGCAGACAGAAATCCAAAAGGAAAACTAGCCCCAGCACCTCTAAAGCTTAAAGAATAGAAGGGAAAAAAATCAAGCAGTGGGTTACAATATTAAAATTTTAATGGGAAAAGTATTAAAAGACACATGAATCAAAGAATATGGAAAAGCACAGAGTTCAAAAATATTCAGTAGAGATCTAATCATTCCAAGAGATAGCATATGATCAAGTACTAATGGTGCTGAAGAACAAAATTCATTGGGGGCTATGCAGACAATGGCCAACTCAAGGCTCTAGGAAATGAGCCTTCATCCATTCTTCACCACATTGATGCAGCACTGAAGACACTCACTTATCTATGCCAAGAAATTTGAAAGACACTCTCTGGCCAATAGACAGTAAAATATTTACATTGTTCCCATTTAAAAAATGGTGACCAACAGAATGTGAAAATTGTCAAACAATACCATTCACATTACAAGAAAATATAATGGTGCTGAAGATAATTTTTAAAGGGTTGTGGTTAAACATCAAGAAGTAGAGGCTAAAAATTTAATCTGGTATCAGAGGAAGATGTGGATTGAGGGATATCTGATATCAGAGGATCTGGGCTGAAATCAGATAATACAAGAAAAACAAATGTTTACTTGAGTTTTATTGACCATGGAAAAGCATTGAACTCTAGGGATCATAACAAATTATGGATGTCGCTTCAAAGACTTGTAATTCCAGAACCCTTAGTAGGCTCATGCAGAGCCTACACATTCATCAAGAGGCAGTCATTGAAACAGCACAAGGAAATACTACATGGTGTAATTCAGTATTGTATCCCTTCACCCTACTTATTAAATCAGTATGCTGATAAAATAATCCAAAAAACTAAGTAAGAACACAATGTTAGGATTGGAGAAAGGCTCATTCAGTCAACACCATGTAGATGACGGGATTTTGCTGGCTGAAAGCAAAGAGAAGCTCAAGCACTTCATGATGAAGGACAAAGACAGCAGTCTTCAGTAGGGATTGCAACTTAATATAAAGAAGAAAATGTTCTCACAACTGGACCAATAGACAGCATATTGATATACTGAGAAAGCATCATCATTTTCAGTGACTTCTTTATCCTTGGAGCCACAATCAAGGGCTCAGGAAAACATTAGTCAAGAGATGAAGCAGCATGCAGCCCTGGAAGTGTCTGTTGAACAAGATCTCTTCAACAATGGACAGAGGAAAGATGTCGCTTTGAGAGCAAAGATGTGCCTAACTTAAGCCAGGGTATTTTCTTTCTTTCTTCAAATTTTATTTTTTTAAATTATTATTAATTGCAGTTAATACATATACCATATCATTCCATAGTTCAATCACGTGAAACTGTAATGTACAATTGCTATCACAGGTCTCAGTCATCTATTTTGTTTTTCCTTGTGTGTACTTCCTCTTTTTTATTTTAAATCACTTTATTGGGGGCTCATACAACTCTTATCACAATCCATACATCCATCCATTGTGTCAAGCACATTTGCGCATTTGTTGCCCGCATCATTCTAAAAACATTTGCTTTCAACTTAAGCACTTAGTGTCAGGTATTTTCAATCATCTTATATACTTGTCAAAAGCTGGATAAGGAGTAAGGGAGACTGAAGAAGAATTGGTGCATTTGAATTATGGTGTTGGTGAAGAATATTGGATATATCATGTACTGCCAGAATAATAAAATTAATATGTCTTAGAAGTTGTACATCCAGCATGTATTTTAGTAGCAAGGCTATTAAAATTTCATTTCATTTGCTTGTGGTATGTTGTCAAGAGACCAGTCCGTGGAAAGGGACATCATCCTTGGAAAAGAGAATTGATGAAAAAGAGGAATACCTTCCAAAAGAGAAATTGACATCATAACTGCAACAATGGGCTAAAACGTAGCAACAATTTTGAGAAAGCTACATTCAATGTTTTGTTCTAGTTTGCATAGGGTGACTATGAATCGGCTCTGACTTGATAGTGCCCAACACTAGTAACAACAAAGGTGGATCAGCCCCTCAGAATCAAAATGTTTTGGTCTTTTCAAAACAGCAAGTCTGTCATATTCTTATTGACCACAAAGTCATACAGTTAATTTAACTCATGTACAAATACAGACCCAAGGGTATAAATGTCTTCACAAAAATTCCAGACACAACTAGAGACTAATATCTCATTTGCTTTAGGAAGTCATTCCCTTGTTGTTATTGTTAGGTGCCATCAAGTCAGCTTCCACCCATATATTGACTCTATGCCCAAAAGAATAAAACACCGAACAGTCCTACACCAGCCTCACAATCGTTCCTGTGTCAGAGCCCATTGATGCAGGCACTGTGTCAGTCCACCTCCTTAAGGGATTTCTTCTTTTTTGCTGCTCCTCCACTTATCAAACATGATGTCCTTCTCCAGGGACTGGTTTCTTCTGATGATATGTCCAAAGTATGTAAGATGCAATCTTTCCATCTTTGCTTATAAGAAACACACCGGCATTACTTTTTCCAAGACTGATCTGTTTGTCCTTTTAGCAATCCATGCAACTTTCAACAATTTCCCCAGCACTACCATTAAAGTGCATTGATTCTTCTATAGTCCTCCTTGTTCAACGTCCAACTTTCACATTCAAATGATGCAATGGAGAATACCATGACTTGAGTGAGTTGTACCTTCGACCTTTAAGAAACATCCTTACTCTTCAATACTCTAAAGAGGGCTCATGGAACACATTTACCTAATGTAGTATGTCTTTTGGTCTCTTGACTGCTGATTCTGTGAGCATTGATTGTGGATCCAAGTTAAAAAGAAAAACAAACTTGTCAACTTCAACCTTTTTTCTATTGATCATGTTGAAAAAAAGAGGAAGGAACAGTAGTTGGAAAACAGGGACCTAGTGAAGGAAATGAACCTGGAGATGACATAATAGAACTTTGCAAAACTGCGACTTGTCCATAGTGAATACCTTTTTCAACAATACAAAAGGAGACTGTACACACAGTTTTCCCCATATGGAATACACAGAAATAAAATGATCTCCCTTTGTGAGAAGGCATGATGGAGAATCTCATTATCTAAATTCATGGGAAGGAATGATGGAGAAGCTAAAAACAGACCAGAGGGCAATTGTGAAACAGACCATCAAGTGCTTATATGCAAAATGAGGATAAAGCTGAAAAAAATTAAAACAAATTTCAGGAGCCAATTTATGACCTTGAGTTTATCTCATCTGAATTTCAAGACCATCTCAAGCACAGATTTGATGTACTGAACACTAGTGACAGAAGACCCGATGAACTGTGGGAGGACATCAACATCATTTATGAAGAAAACACCAGGTCATTAAAAAGACAGGAAAGAAAGAAAAGATCCCCATGGATATCAGAAGAGGCTCTGAAACTTGATATTAATCATTAGAAGCTAAAATGAATGGAAGAAAGAATGACTTCAAGGAACTAAACAGAACATTTCAAAGGTCTCTAAGCCATTACTGTACAGGGCTGCATTGACTGCCCTCTTCCAGGAACTCTTGTCCCCACAACACGCTTATCAAAGAACTTCCGACATACCAAGGTTTCTTCTAGATTTTACTGAGTCAATGTCTCATCTACCATCTCACTATTTTATGAGAACAAATATTTCTGAAGAATTTTCAGTTGGTGAGACTTCAACATTTATATTATACATCACTGTAGCTATTATTCCATAAAATGAAACAGAATGTGCTCAGAAGTTAGCAAGAATGGTGCCAGTGGCTTAGAGAGTTACCCACATGTTAGGACCAAATTGAAAGAACTAGCAATCCCTCACATTGAAAAAGACTTCTTTGAAATTCTGAGAAAAATAAAAAGAAGTAGACTATCAAAGAGGGATAAGCCTCATTTTTTGTGCCTTTACATTTTCAGAATTAAATCTGAAATTAGTATAAAGAAAAAATGTTCTAATAGTCTGGATTAGATTTAAATGTGTCGGCAGTGATCGGAGAAGTACAGGAAGAAGCCAATGAACCCAGAGACAGGGTACAAATATTAATGAATGTGTGGTCATGGGCTGATCCTTTGTCCTCTCCTGGCTTTAACTTTCTCTTTCTGCAAAAGTGTAGGATTGGATTAGTTTTTTAGGATTATTTCCTGCTTTAAAATTCTAAATCTAATAATTTAGGTGTTTTTACAAAAGATGCATCGTCACATGTTGGAGGTATTGTATTCTTGTTATTAGGTGTCAACAAGTCAGTTAGGACTTACAGTGACACTATGTACCAGCAGAGGTATTATAGAAGATTTAATTATCAAAAGTAGGACAGAAGTAAGGGACCACCGTAGGCACCTGCAAAATGCCAGCATTGGACACGAGAGTCAGCGACTGGAAACTCTGCCATTGCTGCATCTACGGTATTCATACTGAAGCCTACACTGCATACTTTTGTCACCTGAATTGGTTTAGCATATTCCCTGCTGATTTACATCACCGATTCTGATGCCAAGTCTGGAACAGAGACATCTGGAATGGGACATGCTTTTATTTTCTAGGTGCCAGAGAACCTGATAAAATGACTGGAATTTATGATTTTCCAAAACGGAGTACACATCACACTAGGAGAAAGGAGGTTTTAATTGGCTCTAGCAACATTTAAAAATGTGTAGCTTTGGTCATCTTTATATGCTACATTCTTACCATCATGATACAAAAAAAAGAAAGGGGATTTAAATGTCTTATCAGGTTATTGAGAAACTGCAAAGCCTATGAAACTTGCTGCTCTTGTCGGAACCAGTGCACATACCTATTACTCTTCTACTGGATGGATCACTCACACGTTCTCCATATGCTTTAGTGTCAAGAGATGGTCTAAGAATCCACCCCCCCCCATATTCCCTGTTCTCCTTTTTGACCCTTCAGTTGATATTTCCTTATGTTATTTCCATCTCTACAATATTAGACAATGAAGAACACTATCAACAGGGGTTCATAAATGTTTTCTTTTGCTTCTAAATATGGAACCAGGGACAAAACATTTTCATTTTCTTACCAGTATCAATGGCCAATGCTCCTAAGCTGATGGAATTTTGATTTCTTTGGTGAGAAAAGTCAAATAAAGTATTCATAAAGTATGTAAGAATTTGATATTGTCTTTGTGTCATTCATTTATTGCTCAATATTTTTGAGCACTTCCTATGTGTCATGCACTTTCATCCTCCTATTGGTAATCTCATTCTTAGGCTCACATAACTTTCATGGTATATTGCACAAAATTGGTACTCCATAGTGTTTGTTGAAGAAATGTGTATATAACTAAATTGACCTATCAATTAAGGGAATTTTGTCAATGCAAAGTCTGCATACAAACAGAAACTTTCTAAAAATAATTTAACACTGCAGTTAATTGTCTAACATATTAAACAAATATTTTTAATAGATAGATTAAAGCGTGATGGCTGAGAGATACATGTTTTCATGCTAAATACTGATTCTATCACTAAAGCTGAAATGCAAGCTTGAAGCAGCCACTAACATGCTTTCAAAATTGCTGATGTCAGAAAGTGAGATGTCTGATGTCAAGCACACAGGGAAGTGAGGCCAGAGCATCCTGTGAGTCGGTGTCCTCCACGGTCAATAATAACGAGCTCATGGGCCGGAGAGGTTTATGTTCCAGGAGGGGAAACATCACTTGGGAAGTAGAATTTGTTTAATGCCCTAAATTAAGACCAGCAGCTTACCAAAATCACAGGCACACACACACTGAAGGAGCAGGTATGTAACACAATCAGTAAAATAGGTGATATAAAGGAGTTGATAGTCATATCTATATATACATGTTAACATTGTTTTAGCTGGAGAATACCTTGAGTTCTCAGTAGCTATTTCTTGAATTTCATTCCCTAACTTGGGCCTTGATAGAAAGATCTGAGACAAGGCAGGAAATCAGAATGCAAAGATCAATGTAAATTTAACACTGAAATATCTTATTCATATTCAATTATAAAAGTCAATGATACAGAGAAACTCCAATGAGAAAAATATATTGGGCATCCCAAATAGCTGTTCCCGTGACCATTACTCTCGATCAGTTTACATTTTTTGCCCCCTAATTACTTCTACCTCTGAGGAGCCATTACGTAGATTGTGCTTTGTCTGCAGGATCATTCTGGTAAAGCCATCTTTCTTTCTTTCTTTTTTAATACCTTTATTGGGGCTCTTACATCTCTTATCACAGTCCATACATTCTTCCACTGCTTCAAGCACATTTGCACATATGCCACCATCATCATTTTCAAAGCATTCTCTTCCCACTTGAGCCCCTGTTATCAGATCCTCATTTCTTTCCCCTCTCTCCTCTGCCCACCCTCCATCACGTACCCTTGATAAGTTATAGATTATTTTTCCATATCTTACATCATTCTCCATTGCCGCTCACCTACATTTCCATTATTTGTTCCCCTGGGAGGGGGTTCTAGTTTAATCCTTGTGATCAATTCCATCTTTCTCACCCTCCCCTCCCCTAATCCTCCAGGTATCTCTACTCTCCTTATTGCCCTGCAGGGGCTTAGCTATCCTGGATTCCCTGTGTTGTGTGCTCTTATCTGTAGCAGCGTGCATGCTCTTTTCTAATCCAATTTGTAAAGTAGAATTGAGGTCATGATAGTGGGGTGAAGAAAACACAAAAGAGGTAGAGGACAGTCATGTGTTTCTTCAGTGCTATACTGCACCCTGACTGACTCATCTCTTCCCTGTGACCCATCAGTGAGGGGATGTCCAATTATCTACAAATGGGCATTGCGTCTCCACTCCATGCCTCACCCCCGCCCCACCCATTCACCTTGGGTATAGCTTTATTCTGGATCTTAGATACCTGATACCTGATCCCATCAATACCTCATGATCACACAGGCTGGTTTGCTTCTTCCAAAAATGGCTTTGTTTCTTCTCAGCTAGATGACCACTTGTTTTTCTTCAAGCCTTTAAGACCCTAGACACTAAATCTTTTGAGAGCCATGTTTCAATTCATGTTCTTATTCTTCCCAGATATACCTCATGGTGTTAATCCTATTTGTTTAAAATTTCTATGTGAACATCTATTCTTGATTGCAGCTGCTCTGGACACAACTGTTTTAGCACCTATCATGCAGAACATTCATTCAACTTTAATTTGCCTTCCATAACTGTGCAAACTTCCCTACAACATTAATGATTTCAGCATTCTTCCGCACAAGCTTCATCCTAAATTGACTGTTTTCTCTTGCTTTGACTTTTGCGAAATTTATGCTGCTCTCGCCGATAGGAACTCTTCCAAACTCTTGTGTATTCCTTATTGACTCAAACTAGATCCTGTTTGACATATTAAAATAAATTATTGTGAGTGTATTGTGTTGCAAAAAACTTGAAAATAAATTTTTATTTCAGAATCAAATTTCTACAGACATTTTGGAGACACTTAACTTATATATATGTACACTTGAGGTTTTAAAAATTATTTTAAATCTAACTCCTCATTTCGTTTATGCGAAGAAGTTTTGGATCACCAATTATCTACGTTAAAGCCCCCTAAAGGAAAACTGGTGAATGTTTTGTAACAGAGAAGTAAACATTGTCATCTCAAATCTCTGGTCACATATTTTCATATCAGTACACATTAATAATTTGGTATCCCGGTTTGAAAAGTAGCAGATCCATCTTAAAGAACTGGCCTGGCTCCATCCCTTACCACTTGCTTGCGTTTAATGCCTTTAGGTCTTATATTCTCTCTAGGTAAATGGGAAGAAGAGTAGCACCCTCGACAAGGATTTGCTGGGTGCTCAAGTGGCGTTGCATATGTGACCTCTTCCTTTGAGGAGGTATGCAGAGAAGTGCTGCTTATCTCCTTGAAATGGAAAGTACCAGTCGGCTTTTTATGTGATTCTAAGCAGTTCTTTTGAAAGTAGCTTAACCAGTCTTTACCACACGTTCTCGTTCTCTCCTTGTAAGAGGAGGGTAGTAATAAATTCTAACCCACTGGGTAGAAGGGCTTCTTAGTAACAAGTTAGACTACCGCTTGGAAGTCAGTCACCTGTACTATAGTGGTTTGCATGTTTGTATGAAACTGGAAGCAACAGCATAAAGATTTCTAATATCACGTGATGTGGGTTGTTTTCACTGGGGTTCCAGGACTAAGAGAGATTATGAAAAGAGGAGTAGGCAGTAAAAATCCTATGGATAAAGCATCATTGCCTCATACAGTGCTGGGAGATAAGTCTCTCAGCCTGGAAGGCACTGCATAACCAACACAGCAGTGCATTTCAACTAAGGCTAAATCATGAAGACAGCGTAAGATCAGACCATGCTTTCTTCTGTTTTGCATAAGTTTCATATAAGGTCCCCATGAATCGGAGCTGATTGGCAATTGACAATAGCAACCATGTTAAATTGGCAGGCATGGGATAAACAGAAACAAACTCTACATCAAACCAAGTACATAGAGTATTAACTCTGTATTAGGAATCACTTGAACTGCTAAAATAATTTAACATCATCTCTCCAATTCTTACTTCCTCTATAGCTAAATAACTTTTGAATTGTTTTACTACTAATCCTGTTCAATTAAGAAGCCACACAGAATTTTTATAAACCCCTAATTTGCCTTCATAGATATGTAATTTTTTTGGAGTGGAGTTTCGGCCCCCCTGGGCATGCCCTACAAGAGAATGTCAGTGTGAGATTTCAGAGAGCACCTTTGCCTATCCCCTTGCCGGTCACACTCCCACTCATTTCCACTGTAGTGCCCAGCCAGGCTGATTTCTATCCTTGGGGACCAAGCAGTCGTTTGGGAGTCACAAAGGTTTTCTTGTATTATTTTCTATGGACAGCATACACTTTAAATCATACCACGATAGAGGACAATACTAGGAACACAAGACAGGGAGTCAGTCAGGTCTGAATTCCCCACAGTGGGGCAAGTCAAGAAGGGAACATGACAGATCAGCCACAGGAATCCCCAGGACCAATGAGCAACAGTCATACAGGTCAGGGAATTATGTATGCTTTTTATTTTTCCTACTTATTATCTCTTTTTTTTTCTTCTCTTTTTCTCTCTCTTTTTTCAATCTCCTGTTTTGTCTCCATTAATGTTGGTTTTGACTACCTGTATAAGGTAGGCATGGGAAGCAAGCTCCAGGAGAAAGCAATTGGACCCATAGTTCCAGAGGGACTTGCGGGGAGGAGGAGGCAGGGAAAGGAGCACCGAGCAAACAACTCCATAGACAGGGGAGGAGCAATTAGAGAATTAAAATATAAAACAAGGAGGACATAGAGATCTGGGAGGTGTTGAAATAACATCAATCTAGCTGAGAGGAATTACTAAGAGGCAGAAGAATGGTGAGCGTGAAGGTGGGGCAGATGGAAGGTAAAAGGAGACAGAGGAAAGATCTAGGAAGGAAAGCAATAGATAGAGGTATAAACATGGGTATACATGTGTAAATATATTAATTCATAAAACTAGAGGTATTGACTTACGTACATATATTTATATGGCAATACACTGAGGACATAGATGGACTTTGGGCCTCTGCTCAAGCCCTGCCTCAATGCAATAACACTTTGTTCTAACAACCTGGGATTCTGTGATGCTCACCTCCTGGCACAATCACTGAAACCAAAATGGGTGCATAAGTAAATGTGGTGAAGTGATACCTGGTACCTGGCTATCAAAAGATATAGTGTCTGGAATCTTGCCAGCTTAAAGTTAAACAAATGGCCATCTAGCAGAGAAGCAACAAGCCCACATGGAAGAAGCACATTAGCCTGTGCAATCTATCATGAGGTGTTGACAGGATCGGGTAACAGGCATCAGAAGACCAAAACCAAGCAAACAATGAAACAAAACACCATATTGTTGAGGATGAGAGGGGTCAGAGCCCAGACCCCAAACCCATCTCTAAACAGTGGGTCTCTAGACCCCTCACAGAAGGGTTACAAGGAAGGGATGAGTCATTCAGGTTACAGTATAGCACTGAAAAAACACACAACATTCCTCTGGTTTCTTGAGGCTTCCTAACCCCTCCACTATCATGACTCCAGTCCTACCTTTCACCGAGGGTTAGACTGGACCATGTACATAGGAACAGATAAAAGATAGGAGCTCATGACACACAGAATCCAGAAACAGGAGTAGGAGTAGTGATATCAGGAGGGTAGGGGAAAGGTGGGGAGAAGAGGGGAGGAAGGGGAAACTGGACACATTTTCCCCCCTTCCCCCACCCCACTTACATGGGGATGAGCAACAGAAACCATGGGGGAAGGGGGACAGTAGACATTATAAGATATGAAAATAATATTAATTTATAATTTATCAAGGGGCCACGAGAGTGGGGTGGTGGGAGGGAAGGAAAAAAGAGGAGCCAATACCAAGGGCTCCAATATAAAGTAAATGTTTGAGGGGGGGAGCAAAATAGTTCATGCTGAGAGTGACACCAGTAAGGAATTATGTGAAACTTTATTAACACAACATATGGGTCCACCCAATCTCTGTATAATTCGGCAAGTTGTCTTCATATGGTTACTGCACTAAAGGGTGTTATTTTCAACAGATAAAATAAAAATCAGGTCCAAAAGGCAAGGTAGGATTGGGGTCATGATGATTGGGAGGGGAGGAAGCGTTCAGGAACTAGAGGAAGGTTTTGAGTTTCATTGTTGCTACACTGAACCCTGAGTGGCCCATCTCCTCCTCACTACCCCTCTGGAAGGGGTGTCCAGCTGTCTACAGGTGGGCATTGGGTCCCCATCATGCACTCCCCCCTACCAGAGGATGTACAGTGGTGCAGTGGGGATCTGGAGGCACAGGGAATCTAGGACAGACGAACCCCTCAACACCAGCGGTGGGAGTGGCGACACTAGGAGGGAAGGGCATGTAGAAAGAGAGAACTGATCTCGGAGATCTATGTGTAACCTCCTCTCTGGGAGATTGGCAAGGGGGAGGCGGGTGAGGGGAGATGCCGGGGAGTGTAAGATAAGATATAATAATTATTTATAAACTATCAAGGGACCAGGGGTGGGATCAGGGAGGGAGGGGGATGGGGGGAAAAAAAGGGAAACCAAGCTGATTCCAGGAACCCAAGTGGAAGGTGAATTATGAGAGTGACGAGTGCAACGAATGTATAAGGGTGCTTTGCTCAATTGATGTATGTACAGATTGTGATAAGAGCCTTATGAGCCCCAATAAAAAGATTAAAAAAAAAGAAAAACCAGTTATCATCTTTATATAGGTTGCTTACATTCCTACTTTTATTAATTCCTTTTTAATCAGGAGAACACAAACTAATTAAACTATTTCAACTTAAAAAAAATAAAAATCAGATAAAAAACCAAAATTCGCTGTCTTTGAGATATACATTTTAAAATATAAATTTAAAATTTTATGTATAATATATTACACATACGTAAAAGAATGCAGCCATTTAAATATATCATATTATTCTAAAATCACTATCCTTAAAGTCAATACTTGAAAAACTGAATATCTTCCCCTAAACTCTTTTCCAAGTCACCATCTCTTGCTACCACACTAATTACTATATTGATATCTGAGGTAATCAATTTCTTGAACTTTTTATTGTGTTACTACATATGCATGTATCTTTACAGAATATAATTTATTTAGTCCTCATTGAACTTCATTTCAAATAAATGATTCAATGGGAATTACTTTGTCTGTGTTTCTGCTCAGCAAGATGGGACGCAAGGTTAGCCGGGTAAGCACTGGAGATCTTGCTCACCACTAGAATATATTCTTGTTCTCTCAAAGGTGACTTTTGATTAACTAAAGTTTTTAAATTAACTGTGCTTCAATGATCAATCCTTTTCTTTAGAACCAGTGATTCTACTATCTTGTTAAGGGAAATGTTCACTACCCAAAGGTTACTATTATATACAATATATAATAAATATATATTTGCCTTCTAAGTCTTTGGCTTTTTCTTTCATCTTAAATTTTGTAGAGTATTTTATAAATTTTATAGGGTATTTAAAAAACTTGAAAATTGTCTTTTCATTATTTATTTATTATATTTGTTTGGCAAAGCATTATTTATGGTATCTATAAAGGATCTTTTTAAAGTGTTAGTAGGATATTGAGTAAGCCCTATTTTTCATTTAATATATTATTGTTCCTTTTCTCTTTCTCTTTACATATGAATTATACCTTGATCAATCTTGCCTGTGGGCTATCAGGTTTATTGTCATTTCAAAGAATGAACTTTTACATATATTGACACTCACTCTAGTCTCTTTTTCCCCCTATTTTATTTAAAAATTTGCAGATATAATTTCATTTCAAAAATTGATATGTGATACATAAAGTACCCTTCAGTTGAAAATCATTTTTTTCACATAAAATTTTTTGCTACTCTCATGAATTATTTATTCAGAGGTATAAATAAATAAAGATAAATACAACTCTTCATTTTACATAAAAGAGAACCTATGTATGAGTATATATTACATGTGTGTGTACATACATACATATATATGTATATATAAATTTCCATGGGAATATGTTGCTCCTGTTATCTGATTTAGTTCTAACTCATAGTGACCTTACATACAGAATAAAGCTTTGCCAAGTTCCGCCCCATCCGCATGACTATTCCTATATTTGAGCTCATTGTACCCACCACATTGTCAAACCATCTTGTTAAGACTCTCCCGTTTATCCACTGATCCTCTTCTTTTCCAAGCATGATGTATTTCTCCAGGGACAGGTCTCTCAGATGTGAGATGTAATAGCCATCCTCACTTCTAAGGAGTATTTTTATTGTTCTTCTTTTCAAGACAGATTTAATTTTCTTCCGTCCATGGTAAATTCAATATTTATTTACCAACAAAAGAAGTCAAAGTCATACGTTTTTCAACATATTGTGGTATACATCCATAGATGAATGTATTCAGCAATAAATACAGACTAACAACAATATGGATGGATGTCAAATGCATTATACAAATAAAAGAAGTCAGAATCAAAAAAGGCTGTGTGCCAGATTATTTCATTCATATATTATTATGGAAAAGGTAAAGTTACAGATTCCTAAAATAGATCAATTGTTCCCAGGTTCTATAGGTAGAGAAGTGATTGACAACAATTAATAACAATGACATGAGGGAGTTTGAGAGAGGCTGTGAGGAAGAAAATAGTTATTTATCTTAATTGGGCTAGATACTGTACAGTTATATGTGTTTATAAAATCTCATAGAACTGTACAATAAAAATTAAGTATACTGTACATAAATTATCTGCCCAAACTCATAGCTTTAGAGTTCTTTCTGATTTGTAGAGATCCTGTATAAGATTGCAGAAATTGTAAATCTTTATGGGAGAAGACAGACCCATTCTCCTCCTGTGGCTGGTGAGTTTGAATCCCTCACCTGTAACTGGTAGTCCAACATCTAGCCTACATGACCATCAGGGCTCCTTATGCAATTTATAATCCATTTAAAAATAACTATAATGATATAGAAATGCATGACATACTGAGGAGTTTAGGTAAATATGTGCAAAACAGGTACAATGAAAGTTACAAAACATTGCTGAGTAATTAAAAATGGACCTGTTGGCGTAGTGGGTTAAAAATTTGATTGCTAACCACAGGGTCAGCAGTTCAAAACCATCAGCAGCTCCATGTGATAAAGATGAGAATTTCTACTCCTGTAAAGTGTTACAGTCTTAGAAATGCACAGGGGCAGTTTTATTCTGTCCTAGATGGTTGCTGTGAGTTGAAATCAATTTGATGACAATCAGGTTTTGTTTTTATAGTAAATGGACTTTTTACTCCAGGAAAGACTTACAATCTCTGAGACCCAGAGAGCAGGTCTTTGATGTGCTATAAAGTAACTGAGTCAGAATCAACTAGATAGCAGTGAGTTGTTATGAGAAATGGAGAAATATGTTCATGTTCATATATTTTAAGACAATATTATTTAAAAGTTCATTCTTAAATTAACTTATAAATTTAATGCAATAATTTACAATTAACATTATACTGGTTTTCTTGAAAAAACAGAAAATACATAAGTTGATTCTAAAGCTCACATGATAATACAAAATAGGTAGAATACATCATTTTGTTGTTTAAAAAGTCAGATTGCTTACACTATTTGATATTACTTAAGATATCATTCTGTAAACAACTAACCATATGGAGAAATTAAATAAAGAACCCAGAAACAAATCATATTATTTTGGTCAGATAATTTTGGTTAAATGGTAATGTCTTTTCAAATATTTATCTTAAAAATCTGAATATTCATTGGAGATGAAAATATTTGTTATGCTTCACAGTATTCATGTAAAGCAAACCAAAATGTATCATAAAGGTTAAATAGAAAGGCTAAAATTTAAAATGTCTGAGAAAAAAAGAGTGAGGGACACTGAAGGAACCACAGATATCTCAGATAGATAGATAAAAGGAATGTAAGCCCACACATCACATGGAGAAATCTGACTGTATCAAAATCGTCTATTAAAAATGATATTTTAAAATGAGAATTTAAAAATATTTTATGAGCTAAGAAGAAAATGTTTACAATCCATATATTTGAGAAGAGTTCTATAACAAACTTATAAAACCCTCTTACAAATCTGTTATATGACAATATAAAAACAAGAAACTCAAGGAAATTAACACATTACACATAAGATATATAACATGTTAATAAACATAAAAATACTAAGCATAATTATTCATCAGGGATAAGCATAATAAAGTCACAGAGACTAAACTATACACAAAATTATATGGCTAAATTCAAAGATACATGTAATACCAATTGTTGGGCTTATATTGAGAAACTGGAGGTCGCATACATAGTAGAAATGCATACCAGATAAAGAATATTTATCTGTTTTTTCGTATAAGTTAGCAAAACGGAAATCACTGTCATTGGGTTACTTGGAAACCCACTAAGGGTTTCTGAGATTGTAACTGTTTATAGAAATAAAAGTTCCAGTCTTTCTCCTGTTGAGTGCCTTGGTTTGAACTACTGACCAGGCGAATCACAGCTCATTGCATAAGCACCACACCTTACCACCAACCACAAAGTATAGCAACACGGTCCACAGGTTGGGTGTCTTGCAAGTTGAGGCAGAGAACTAGCTAATGCAGCTGCACACTGGTACGGTCATCAGAGAACAAGAGACAAGAATGGCAAGGCTCACCAAGCCATTTATTCTTTTTCCCTTCCATTAAACTGTGACCTTACTAATCCCACATGTGTTCATTGGCCAGGTTGCCACAATAAACCTACCTATCACAGCCCAAAGCTCTCAGTGAGGTACAGAGACCCGGTGGCTACAATGGGCTCCAACATAAGAACAACTGTGAACATTCAGTAGCTATGATTAGGAACTTCCTCAAAAGCACTTAACAATAATTATATATCAGAGTAATCATGTTATCTGTGACCTGTGAAATGTTCATGCTATCAAACCTGTAGAATAAGCAACCCAAGAAAGTTGAATTTAGGATTAAACATCCCATTGTCACAGCCATTCTCATGAGGTAGCTTGGATTATGTGTTTTAAAGGCAGGCTATCTTGAGTGATGTCTTGATATTCTATATACTCTATAATTTATTGCTGGTGAAATACTGAGGAAATTGGTTATCTGATCATACATTGTGTTTCCCCTTTGCATCAAACAGGGAAAATAATATATTATTTACAGTGCAGATGATATGGTTTCATGGTTTAATGGATGTGAAATATCTAATGCATAATAGGTATTCATTAAATAGTAATTCATGAAAGAATGCAAGGGTAGAAAGAAAAGGTAGTTTTTAGTATTATCATTATTATTATTATTTTGTGTTGTTTCCTTTTACTAAAGCCTAAAGTGCCAGTTGAGGGAATCAATAAAATCCACTTCCTTTGGAATGGAGGAATAATTGAGTTAAAGCACTCTGTCCCCATCTGCAACACTATCATTAGATGCCAGGCACTTTCTTCAGTGAGTCTTAGGCTGGCCTGACTTCGTTCTCAGGTACACACCACTTCAAAGCACAGACACCCACATTAGTACGAATCAGAGTGGGCCACAGCTGGGGACTACAGAGTAGAGCTAGGCCGCACACAACAGCCACTACCTTGGGAGCTAGATTACAGCCAAGTTAGAATGACATTAGTTTTCTTTTAAAATGTTCAAATAAACCCCACTCCCATGGAAATTTCCTTTTTCTACTTACACATATTGAAGACAGAGTATCATAGAATGGTCATGAATATAAGGTACATGAGGTGCCCTGGAAGACTGGTCCCGATTCTTAGTTGTCCAGGAAAACTCATTTAATTGCTCTACACATTTCTTTTTTATATAAATCACTTTGTTGGGGGCTTTTAAGGATCTTATAACGATCCATACATCAATTGTAGCCCGCACATTTGTGTATATGTCGCCATCATCTTTTTCAAAATAGTTTCTTTCTGCTTGAATCCATGGTATCAGCTCCTCTTCCCTCCTTCCTCCCCTCCCATGCTTGTTAACCCTTGATAAATTATAAATTATTGTTATTTTCATATCTTACACTATCTGCTATTTCTCTTCACCCACGTTTCTGTTGTTCATCCCCCCCCAGGGGTTGGGGGTTGCTTATACGTTGATCATTGTGATCGGTCCCCCCTTTCTCCAGCTTTCTCTATACATTTCTGAGTGATGTGATAGATAAAAGGATACCTATACACATTCATGCTTCCTTTACTTTTAATTGGGCCCCTTGATTCTCTGCAATGTTACAGACGATCTCATGTTGATTCAGAAAACATCTTTAAGCCTTTGGAAAACATGTGTGGCTGAGACTCACCACATCGACAAATTTTTGTGCTTGCTGAAAATAATAACTTCCAAATTTATACTTGTGTAATAAATACATTTAGGCATATATTTACAGAGTAAGTTAATTTTCCATTCATTAATTGATACACTACTTTTGGTTTGTGCCATTGTTTGTAATCTCCTCAATGGTAGCAGCCCTCACCCCTCCTTCTCCTCAGGTTCCATACTTGTAATCACTCTTTGCTGCTCCTTCCTGCCTTCTGAACCTTGGTGGGCACGTGCTGGCCTTTGGCCTTCTACGGTTGATGATACCGAGGGGTACATCCCTCTGTGGTGTTATGACTCACTTTATACATCTGTCAGTTTGGAGGCTTTAAGTGGATCCCTGAGGATTGGTTCCGTTCCAAGCTTGAAGGGTATGTAAGGGTCATTGTGTAGGTATGTCCAATAGTCAGACCGGAAATCAGTCTGATCTTCATAGTTTGTTGAATTGTGTTGTATTGCCCCCCGGGACATTCTACTGTGATTCTGGAGAGTGCATTCAGTAATGGTAGCCAGGTGCCATTTAGTTCCTTTTGGTTGCTATGTAGTTGAGGCTGTTGTTCGTGTAGCCTCTTCGTCATTTGAATACCCTAATATATATCCTAAGGCTGTATATAGTTTTTTTTCTTTATTTCTTTACAGATTAAACACAAAGAGATGCCCTAAGGTTATTCTGGAACAAAGGTGGGAGTGTAAGTCTGAGGCATACACCAAGCAATGAGGATCTCACATCAATTCTAACTATGAATTCTAACAATTTTCACAAACCCCAAACCAAGTTCAATCATCAAGTCCATTGTGACTCATAGGCCCCTGTAAAGCAGGGTAGAACTGTACCTATGGGTTGTTGTGTTTTAATGTAGCTCTTTATAGGAGTAGAAGTCTCGTTTTTCTATCATGAATGGCTGGTGGTCTCAAATGTCTGGCCAGTTAGTAGCCCAGTGGATAACCAATATACCATGTGCGTGCAGTTCTTGATGTGCATTGAAGTCCCTGGATGGTCCACATGATTAATGCATTCAGGAGTGCACTGACAGGAGGAACTTTTGATTTCAACCAAAGATGCCTTTGATAGAATTTTTTGTGTGCCAACATGGTACCCATGGGACCATGTGGGTGGAGTGTAGCCTGCCAGTCAGGTCACAGCTTGATGACCTCTTTTGGAGGTGAGACCCAGATAAATGGCTCTTGGCGGCTGTCCCTTCCTCTGTCTCCCTGGTGGGCAGACCAGAGCGCTACCTGAGTTAGCTGCCCTGCCTCTACACATGTACTGCCTTACCTGTGGGCTGAGTCAACTCATGGACTGTCATAGAACCTGTCAAGTTCCACTACATGGTGCTGCCCACCTTGTCTTATCTGCTGCCTGCAGGATGACTCTGCTCATCTTGCCACCACTCCAGATGCCACATGCCCCACACTTTTGCATTGCTCCACTGCAAGGCTACACTGTGGCCCGCTTTGCTAAGCTGAGCTACTGGCCTCTGCTGTGTTTCAACATTGCATCCTCCTACTATCTGATTCTTTGGCCTTGGAGCAGTGGCCTATGGGAAACAGAAGGACCTTCAGTGCGTTCACTGTTTCACAAAAGTGAGTTGGACTGAGCTTGCTGTACTGTTGTGTGGACTAATTTGCTGTTGTATTTTTTTTTTGCTATATAAATCTATCTATCTATCTATCTATCTATCTATCTATCTATCTATCTATCTTTCTATCCATCATCATAATTTTCCTGGTTTTGATTCTCCGGAGAATTCTGCCTAACACAGTGCCTCAGTAGAATAGTTTGATAACCAAATTCCCGAAACAAGCATGCCTTGACAATGTACAGAGCACACGTTCACTCTGTCACAGAGGGCGTCATGGTGAGTTGGACGCAATTTCTCAGTCAATAGGGACACGTGCTACTCACCATGCTCAGTACTTAATGCTGGTGAATTCTGTCAAATTTCTCAATAACCATCTGAAGTATGTGCTCCTATAACTATTGCGTTTCAATATTGAGGAAACTGAGGCACAGAGAAATTAAATGCCTTGTCCAGCTTATCATTGGCACTCATTTGGGGGCATCATTGTTCATTCATTCATTCATTCATTCATTTATTCATAGCATGCCTACAAAGTTCTATGACCGTCCCATTTCATTGCTCCTTAGAGGAAAGGATGGCAAGACTTCATCTCACATAATTTGGAAGTGTTGTCAGGGGAGACCAGCCCCTTAAGAAGGACATTATGCTTGGTAAAATAGAGGGTCCCCAGTGAGATGGATTGATGCAGTGACAGCAACGATGGGCTCAAGCTTAGGAACAATTCTGAGGATGGGACAGGACCTGGCAGAGTTTCATTTAATTGTGCATAGGCTCGCGATGGGTCAGAACTAACTCTATGGCACCTAGCAACCACAACACCCCCAACCTGAGACTCCCCCTTCTTTCTTTTTCCCCGCCAGCTCCTGGTGACCATCAACATACATGTCTTTTGGTGTGAAAATATGTTCTTTTCTTTAAATAATAGTGTCTCATACAATAGTTATCCTTTTGTGACTGATAGATTCCACTCAGCATATTATGCTCCAGGTTCACCAATATGATGAGGTGTTTCATAGATTCAACATTGTTCTTTCACATTGTTTAGCATTCCACTGCACTGTGTGTAGAAGCCAAAGTATATTTCTCGATTCTACACCAATAGCCTTTCAAGTTGCTTCCTTAAGCTTGCTATTTTGAATAGTGTGCCAATGAACATGGACCTGCATATACCTGCTTTCCCTAAAGGTTTTATCTCTTTATATGCTAAGTAGATGGACTATGGGTAATATGCTATATATTATGATTTCATGATTATCTTCGTGGATTATGATGAGTCCTTTGGAATTTAGTCAGATAAGTTCAGGCTTTCTACATTGGAGATAACATCACACACACGTGAAAAGGAAATAATAAGACAATTATACATTTAATGAATTTTCAAAAGTCCCTGATAAATGGAATCATCTCTGGAATTTGGTAGGGAAGTTTCAGTGGTCCATGCAAGTGGAATGTCCATTGCCCCTCATGAGCCCCTATCCACCATCACAGCCTCTCCAGAGAAAACATCGATGTGAACCTGTGAACCTTGAACCCATTTACATTTCAAATGAAATGTACTAACTTATCCCAAAGACTGAACCTTTGTGACAGAGGGGCAGATAAGGTGAGTCACAATCAAGGGATATTGCTCCCTTCAAAACTAGCGACCGCATTTCTAAGCTGTGACAGTAAGGTGAACTCTAATATGCTCTGCAAAATTGGAGAATCCATTAGCACAGGGAATTGACTGTTCAGGTTGCAAATCAATGTCCCATTTGGGAACTCCCTGGCAGTCGCTGACAGCTTTCCTGAAGACAGTGAGAGAAAGATATTGCGACATGGTTTCACGTTAAAAATAGTAAACAGAAAGAAACCTGAGGTTTCTCTCTCCATCAATACGTTTAAATAAATGCACCATCTTTTCAAGAACAATCATTTTTTTTCTTTTTCCACACATGTTCTTATTGGTCAACACTACTCAAATTAAGTCCGACCCTTCTATCTTCCAACTAGCCCCTGCATTCTGAAAACTGATACTATTCTTATATCTACTAAAAATACAGGTAGCAAATGAGAAGGGGTAAAGAGAATGCATTAATTAGTTAACTTCATCATTTAATATATGTAATACTGTTATAGTCACCACAGTATAGAGCTGGTGGCCCTTTGGTTTAGGCACTAAGCAGCTAATCACCAGGTCCACTGTTCACACCCACCAGGATTCCAAGGGGACACAAATTGAGCTGTCTGCTCCCATTGAGATGTGAAGTCTCAGAAGCGCTATATAGCATCACTATGAATTGGAACTTACTCTTGCACAATGGGATCGGTGTGGGGGTTGTTACAGACTGGTAACACAGACATAAACGAGGAAGGAAGAGTTCCATTTGAGGATGACACATGCAACAAAATGAAACAAAAACCAAGAACATCCATGATGACATGAGAAAGTGGAAGGGTATTGATTCATGCAAGCACTGGGTATCACAGTGGGAAGCCTTATCCCAGAGGGAACTCGGAGGATTCTGGAACATGAAGCCATAGATGAGTTTTTAAAGTTGAAGAAAATATTTAAACGACATGGACAAAGGGCATCTATTCCACAAAACTGAGCTTATGAGAAAGCATATAGATCTAAAGGGAAGTGTTTTACCTGAGTAAAAAGGACAAACTGGATAGCATCTCAGGATTCTATCAATGCTAAACTTTTGTTTCTTTTTTAAAAAAATCCATTATCTCAATGGAAAACTAAATATCATATAAAAGACAAGTGAACGCGCATGCGCGCACACACATATCTAGTCACGAGGCTATATTTGGCATTCTTTATCTCAGCCTATCCCCGCACAGGCACATACAGTACACACCTAACTCGCTTTCTTCTTTTCTGAAAGAGATTTTTTTATAACAAATCAATGAAAAGAGGGTGGCAAAAAGAATAATATACTGCAAAGAGTGAAACACACATTTATGACATAATGTTGTCGGGTGTCGTCCAGTCAGTTCTGACTCCACAGAACCCTAAGTAGAACAGAAGGAAACATTCCCTGGTCCTGCACCTTGCCATCTTTATAATTATTGTTATGCTTGAGACCGTCAATAAATCATATTGAAAATATTCCCCCTTCTCACTGATCCTCTGCTTTATCAAGCATGATGTCTTTCCCAAGGATTTCTCCCTCCTGATAACATCTCCAAAATATGAGAGATAAAGGCTCACTACCCTAACTTCAGAAAACCATTTTTCCTCCAAAACAGAATTTGTTTTTCTGGCAAGGAATGGTACTTTCAATATCCTTCATCGAAGTTAAAATTCAAATATATCTACTCTTCTCTAGTCTTCCTTATTCATAGACTACCTTTCACATGACGTGATTGGGGATACTGTGGCTTAGAATAGGCACACTCTGATCCTCCAGGTTGTATATTTGCTCCTAACATTTTAAAGAGGTCTTGTACGGCAGATTTTACCATTACCATACACCATTTGATTTTTTTTATTGCTTTGTCCATGAAGACTTTTTGTGGAGAGAAGTAAAGTCAAAAATCATTCTCTATTATTTTGATTGTAAGGATATGGTGTTCTCTATGTTGAATTATAACTCATATTGAGGCCCACAACTTGTGACCTTCATCAACAAGTGATTTGCTCTCCATGCTTTCATCAAATAAGCTTGCACCATCTTCACATTGAAAATCATTAATAAACTTCCTCCAATCCTAATGTCTAGTTCTTCATAGAGTCAACTTCTTGGAATATTTACTCAGTACACACACTGCATAAGTGTGATGAAAAATAATAACCCAGATGCACACCTTTCCTGATATCACACCAGGCAGTATCCACTTGTTCGGTTTTAAGGACTACTTCTTGGTCTATGATCAGGTTCTGCATGACAATGAACTGTTCTCAGATTCCTATTCTTTGCAATGTTCTGCATAGTTTGTATCTCTTCTCATGCAAGAAGAGCCATCACATATGATTAAAGATGAGCACCTCCTAGAAGACAGACCAGAATGGTCACTGTTGAAGAAATAGCTACTGGAAATCTTTCGAACAGCAGCAAAGCATCTCAGACCGTGAAAGCACCTGAGCAGCAGCACCACACTGTGAGTCATACTGCTGGAAGACGAGCTACTCCATTCGGAAGACACCCAGAATCTGACTGGGGGAGAGCTGCCATCTTGAAATGAATCCGAGGATCCGAATGACCTGGATGGAGTAAAGCTTTGGGGAGTTTCCCTTGCTGATGGGGCAGTCTCAAAATGAGAAGAAACCACTGTAGACATCTATTGTTATGGGAATTCAGAATGTATGATGAGTGAATCTAGGAAATCTGTAAGTCAGTAAAAATTAAATGGACAACATATAGATCGATACCCTAGGCATTAGTGAGCTGAAATTGACTGATATTGGCCATTTAAAGTAAGAAAATTATATGGTTTCCTATGCCAGGGGTGACAAATTCAAGAGGAATGCATTGACTTTATCTTCAAAGAGATCATTTCAAGACCTGTCTTGAAGTATAATATGTTGGTGGTAGGATTTTTTTATGAGCCTATGAGGAAATCCAATTAATGCAACTATCAGATTGATCATTCAAACCTACCAGCTTCTCTGAGCCAGACAGGTAAGACTGTCAGTTTCTATAATCATTTACAGTCTCTGAAACCCAAGAGTGGTTTACAAGTCCTAATGGCACCTTGGGCAAGGCAAGCAGTTCAAACCCACCAACAACTAAGTGGGAGAAAGACGAAGCATTTTGTTCACAGAAAGATGTACAGCGTTGGAACCCATTGTGCCAGTTCTACTCTGTCCTATAGGGTCGCTAAGCCAGTGAAGTGTATTTAAAAACATTTTTGTTGTGAATTAAGTGGACGTTTACATGTCAGATCATCATTTGACATTAACAACTTACATAATTCATCAAATCTCTCAATGACTTGTCCCGTCATCCTACATTTTTTTTTTAACCTGTGTCCTTCCCACGGAGTACTTGATTCTCTTTCACCCAAGTGAGCCCTTGTTGCCCCTCAATTCAATGATTATGCCTTACTTCATTCCCTCCCACACCTGGTAACTTTCAAAGGTGGGTGTTTTTTGTGTGTGGGGGGGCATAAAATTCTTGATTTTTATTTTTTACAGCAGGGCGTCTCATACACTATTTTTCCTATTGTGATTGATGAACTTCACTTAGAAAGTTGTTGTTAGGTGTTGTCGACTCCATTCCAACTCATAGCATCACTGTGACTGAAACAGCACACAGCCCTACACTGTGCTTACAAATGGTCTTAGGTTTCAGCCCAGTGTTGCAACCACTGTGTCACTCCGTCTCCTTGTGGGCCGTCCTTTTCTTCCCTGTCCCTCTGCTTTACCAAAGATGATGTCCTCCAGGGACTGGTCTTTCCTGATAAGTGTGTGAGATCAAGTCTTGCCGTCATTTCTTCCGAGGAGCATTCTGGCTTTATTTCTTCCAAGACAGATCGGTGTTCTTTTGGCAGCCAATGGTACTTTCAATATTCTTTGCCAAAACCATAACCCCAATGCATCAATTTTTCTTTATTCTTCCATATTCAATGTCCAAATTCCGCATGCAGATAAGGTATTTGAAAATACGATGGCTTGAGTCAGGATCACTTAAAACCTCAAAGTGACATCCCTGCTCTTCTACACTTTAAAGAGGCCTTGTTCAGTGGTTTATCTAGTACAATTCATCATTTGATTGCTTGACTGTTGCTCCATGGGAGCAAACGCCCTCCAAATTCACCCATGTCATGTGGTGCTGCAAGCTTTCATCGTTACCCTTTATGTTGCCTTGTATATTATGTACTACATTTTATTTATCCTTTTTTCCACTGATGAACATTTAGGTTATTTCTATCTCCTTGCTATTTAGAATAGTGTTAAAGCGACATGGTTGTGGATATAGCTGCTCTTGCTGTGCTATTTGTTTATTTAGTGTATATACTAAGTGGAGGGGCTGTTGGGTCGTATGTTATTTCTGTTCCTCATTGCTTGAGGAAGAGCCATCTGCTTTCTACAGAGGTACTGTTTCACAGTCCTATTTTTAAGAGGCCCCAGTCCTCTATTTTGTTTTCTGTTGTCTGTGTCTCTGTGTTTGATAATGTGTGCATGCCGTAATACTGCTCTTTTTTTAAATCAATGATCTTTAACGTCCTAAACTTTACCTTTAGGTCTTTAATCCACAGTGAGTTCAGTTTTGTATGCAGAGTGACGTATGGGTACTATTTTATTCTTCCAAAAATGGAATTCCAATCTGAACAGCATTATTTGTGGAGGAGACTATCTCTCCTCCATTTAATATATTCAGGGACTTTGTCAAAAATCAATTTTCTGTAGGTGGATGGATTTATTTCTGGGTTGTCTCGTCTGTTCTATTGTTCTACACACCATGCTGTTCTACCACTAGGGCTGTGTAGTAGGTGTTGAGGTCGGGAACTGAAGGACCTCCTACTTTGTTTTTATTTCATAGTGCTTTGTTTATCCTGGTTGTCTTTGTTCTCCATCTAAAGTTTCCTCGTCTCCTTAAAGCAATGATTCTAGGATCTGGATCAGCACTGCATTACATTTTTAGATTCTTTGAGTAATATTCACATGTTCACAGTGTAAAATCTTCCTATCTATGGCCATGGTAAAGTTGTCAATTTACGTAAATCTCCTTTGGTTTCTAGTAGTAGTTTTGATAGCTTCTTTGTAAAAATCTTTTGTTTCTCCTAATCGGTTTACTCCTATGTACCTAATCTTTTGTGATTGGCATTATTTTCATTATTTCTTTTTCAGAGTTCTCCTACAAATCCATATGTATGTTGATCTTGACAATGAGTTTTGTTTGTTTCTTTGTTTGGAGGGAGGGGTAGTGTGAGTTGAAATTTACTTGATATTGGGGTCTTTGGTTTTGGGGTATGCATCTCCTTTACAATTTTACTTTTATTTGAATGCAAAATGCTATCATGCTTTGCTCTGTGCATTTTATATGTTAAAACATATATTTGTGTCTTTTAAATATACCCATCACTGTTTGTCACATTATTCTACTACGGTGGCTTGTGTTGCCATCATGTTGGAAGCCATTTCAAATGCCAGCATGGTCACCTCTAGTAGTTATGGAGTTTCTAGGATAACTTGGAAAATAGTCAATGGAGTTTCTAGGCTGACTTGGAACATAGACATTGACAAAAACCAATGGAGTTTCTAGAGTATCATAGAGGTTATCTATATATCATCTACGCATCCATCTTTATTATTCTAATGAATATTCTACCTATGTCCAGATCTGCTCTCACTTTGTTTTCTATGTGCCTGCCTTTGCTCTATTTTTCCTTCAGCCATGGGATGGTTTTTCATGACCCATTTAGTTCACTGATTCTCTGACTGGCTTCATGCGACATGTGAAGGCAAAAGTCAGCACTTTTCTATCCACTGACAGCAGGAAACTTCCTGAATCCATAACTATGAGCCTGCTTAGGTTGGTGGACCCAGCTAATGGAACACAGTAGCCAGTCAATTCACACACACACACACACACACACACACAGTTCATTTTGTTTACATATTTCCCTAGGAATTTATAACCGTGTGTTGTATAGGAGAGAAAGATGGTTTCTACATCAGAATCGGGTCTTTTCCTTGTCATGATTCATGATTAGACCCTAGGCAAGACACTTCCCTTTTCCAAATCAAAGCCAATGGGGCTCACTCAACTCTGATTGGTGGCTACTCTCCCTGTGCATCAAAGTCAAACTGCACGCCTTAAGCTTTTCAATGGTGGATTTTTTTTTAATAAGTCCCAGCCCTTTTTGCTGAAACTGTTGGCACCCATGGACTCCTTCCTTCCCTACAGCCAGCTAATATGACAACTCACCTTGGTAATTACTCCCAAGCATGTATGCAGCAATAGTTACTACGCATCAACTAACATTGATTTTGACGCCGAGAATATAGCAGTGCAAATATACCAAAACCTGAGCCCCTACTCTAAAGGATTTGACACCTCAATGAAATAAAGTACACACACGAAATAAATACTTAAAATATGAAATGTTACATTACTTTAATCTGCAATTCACATTGTTTAACACATTTTAAGCATCTTTAGAATCAGGATACATCTTTCCTTGTGGTTATGCCAGGACATGACATGGCGTCATTAATACCTTTTGGTGTTTTTGTTCTTTTTCCTTTTACCAGAACATTAACAAATTCTGAATCTCCCAATCATTGATAGTTAAGTTTGATAACATATGGCCTAATATGGTGATGAAAGATAAATAATTTTAGTAAGTAATTCTGCAGGATAAGACAAGCACATGGCATGAGGTCTCTCTAAGAATGTGATATTTGAACATAGACCACAAGTGATAAACTAGCCATGCTGATACCTTCAGAATATATTTCTCAAGAGTTATATAACAAGTCTATGGAAATTCAAACTTGCGTAGGAAGAGAAAATGAGAGCAATCTTAGACGAAACCAGAAAAAAGCCCAGAAAGACATTTACATATGCTTCATTACTGTGAAAAGACATTCAATCTATGTGGATCTTAAGAATTTATGGATAACACTGGGGAGAAAGAGAATTACAAAGCACTTAGTTACACTCATGCAGAAGCTGTACATACCAAGAGGCAGTTTCTAGAGCAGAACAAGGTAATACTGCATTGTTTGCATCGGGAAAGGTGTGTGTCATGGTTGCACCCTTTCACCATACTTATTCAATTTGAGAAAGTGGACTACATGAAGAAAAATGTAGCAGCAAGGTGAGAAGGAGACAGTGATGACTTATGATATGCAAAGGATGCAACCTTCTTACTGAAAGCAAAGAAGCCT
The DNA here is from genome assembly GCF_050624435.1 of Tenrec ecaudatus. NCBI lineage: Eukaryota > Metazoa > Chordata > Mammalia > Afrosoricida > Tenrecidae > Tenrec > Tenrec ecaudatus. The sequence continues at coordinate 28,706,116 of NC_134533.1, read as the reverse complement.
AGAAGCATTTATTGGTGAACATCAAACATATAGTATTCAGTATGGATTGCACTTCAACATAAAGAAAACACAAATTTTCAGAAGTGGAACAATAAGCAACATTACAAGAAATGGATTAAAGAGTGAAGTTATGAAAGATTAAATTTTACTTGTTTTCTTAACATTGGGCTGTAATTCGCTTTGAAAGCTGTCACATTTTCTTTGCTTTAGGAAGCATAGTTGTGCTACCTGAATATCACAGGTTGTTAATGAACCTTTTACCAATCTTAAGATCATGTTCTCATTCATACAGCCTGGTATCAGAGATTATGGGTCAACATATAATTGAATTTGGATGGATGTGATAAAGAATACAAACTTGAGCCACTCCTTTCTGGATTTTACAGAAAACAATATTTCTTTGTTCAGTTCAAACAACTGTCACCTGGCAATGTACACGGTCTGAATGAGAAAAATAAAGTACCCTGGAATTCTGTTCTTTATGTATGAATTGATGTCATCCATAGCTTATCATTATTAGAGTTAAATGCTTTCACACAGTCAATAAAACCATAAGCAAACATCTTTCTGGTCTTTGGTTTAAGCCAAAGTTCAGTGGACACCAACAATGATACCCCCACTTCATGTCTTCTTCTGAATCTGGCTTGGATTTCTGGAAGCTCTTATGGATATATTATGAGAATCACTTTCAAATGATCCTCAGCAAAATTTTCCTGGCATGTGATATTACTGACATAGTTGGATTTTTAAAAAATATTTATATTCAGTTGTTTACATTTCTAAGGAATGGACCTCTTCCCATCAGTTGCCCAGTGTGTTAGTCGGTGTAGACTAGAGAAACAAATTCATAGACACTCATATGTACATACAAAAGAGCTGTGATCACGACTTGCCTGAGTGATCGTGAGGTATGGATGGGATCAAGTATGAGGCATCAAATACCCAGAACCAAAAATCTATCAATGTGCATAAGGGGGAGGGTGGAGTGGAGACCCAAAGCCCATCCCTAGACAATCCGACATCCTCTTACAGAAGGGTCACAAGGAAGAGATGAGCCAGTCAGGGTGCAGTATAGCACTGATGAAGCATACAACTTTCCTCTAGTTCTTTAATGCTTCCTATCCCACACTATCATGACCCCAATTCTACCTTACAAATCTGGCCAGACTAGAGCCTGTACATGGGTACAGATTAGATCTGGAAACACAGGCAATCCAGGACAGATAAACATCTCAGGACCAATACGAGAGTAGTGATACCAGGAGGGGAAGGGGAAGGGGAAGGGGAGGGGCCGAAAGGAGGAACTGATCACAATGATCTCTATATATACACCTTTCCCAGGGGGACAAACAATAGAAAAGTGGGTTAAGGGAGACATCAGTCAGTTTAAGATATGAAAAAATAAGAATTTATAAATTATCAAGATTTCATGAGAGAGGGAGGGAAAATATGGAGCTGATATCAAGGGCTCAAGCAGATAGAAAACATTTTGAAAATTATGGCAGAAAATGTATAAATGTGCTTGACACAGTGGATAGATGTATGGATTGTGATAAGAGCACTATGAGCCTCCAATAAAATGATTTAAAAAGAAAAGAGCAATTTTACATTAAGAAAACATCCCAACCCAGTCCAGATATAATCCTTAAGTCTGATATTACCCCATATGTCCAGTAACAGTCTATAAATTCCTCTTCAAACTCCAGAAACAGATGCAGTGACACCCGATGCAGAAAGATCACAGGCCAGTGGATGGGAAATCTTGTGCATCTCAGCACTGGCAGGGGTCTCTACATGGCTTCTCCTGCTCAGGGCACTAGCGTAGTTCAATATGTCTTGTCAGGTACAATGTCTTCCAGAGAGTGAGTCTTGTTTCCCACCTCAAGGGAGCTATTTATCTGTTTAGCGCCTTCAACTGAGGTCATCAAGCTGCGACCTGATTGACTGATAAACTCCATCCCTTCACCAGTAAGTCTCAAATTCACAACAGATTATGTTAACTACCACACTCAGGTAGCTGTTTTCCACATTTCTTGGCACGGAGAGTGAGAGCTTTCAATTTGCCACAGTTTGTTGGTACATTTCATTGTGCTCCTGTGGAACTTTAACTTGGATGAAGAGGCTATTTTGTGACCAGAACAGGAAATACTGCATGGTTTAAAACAGGGAAAGGTGTGTGTCCGGGTTTTATCCTTTCACCATATGTGTATGATGAACGAGTGACTAGAGAAGCTTAGTTATATGAATATATAAATATATATATACATATGGCATAAGTATTGAAGAAAGTCTTATACAACCTGAAGTATGCCGGTGACAGAAGCTTATTTCCTAAAAGTGTGGAGGAATTGAAGCACGAAAGCCTTGCTGATGAGGATCTAGCATTGCAGACTTCAATGTGGATTGAGAATTAGTGAAAAAGAGACCCAAAATAGTCAAAACTGGACCGATAGGTAACAACATTGTAAGCAAAGACAAGATTAAAGTTGTCAAGGATCTCTTCTTACTTGGATCTACAATCGATACTCATGGAAGCAGCAGTCCAGGTACCAAATGACACACTGCATTGTGTAAATCAGCTGCACCAGATCCCTTTAAAGTGTTTACAAGGAAGGGTGTTTACTTTGAGGACTCAGGTGCACCCGGTCCAGCCACGGTATTTTCAATGACCTCAAATACATATGAAAGTTGGGCATTGATTAAGGACAATGAAAGACTTGATGCATTTGAATCATGGTGTGGAGCAACAATATTGATATTACCATGAACAGCCAAAAATATAAACAAATCTGTCTTAGAAGGCCAGGCAGAATATTCCTTAGAGGCAATGATGGTGAGACTCGATCTCACCTGCTTTGAACATGTTATCAAGAGAGATCTGCCACTTGAGAAGCACATCATGCTTGGTGAAGGAGAGGGTGGGGGAGGTGGGGGAAACAAAGTTCTGGCAAAACTGGTTTGACACAGTGGCAGCAACAATGGACTCCAACAGAAGGACAATTGTGAGGATGGGGCAGGACTGAGTAGCGTTTCCTTCTGTTGTACCTACGGTCACTGTAAATCAGAATCAATTCTATGGCATCAGACAAAATCAACAACAACATGCAGATATTAACTTTCAATATCCCTTCACCATATCAAATCATAAGGATCACCAGAAGCAGTTTGCTTCGTCTGTCATTGGCAATAGTAAAACTCCACCTTTGACCAAATGAATTGGCACAGTGGTTAAAACAGTGGGCTTAACCACTAGATCGACTTTGAGGTTGGCATAGCTCTGGGCCATGTTTCATTGTGTTGTGCACAGGATCATTATGACTTGAATGTAGATAACAACACATTTCACCGTTGATGTTTGCAGGATTCTCAGATTGAATGGACTGAGGAATGGGATATGGTTGAACTAGAGAATGGCCTAGGACAATATCAACATTTTTAGCTAACGGGTGACATTACTCTTACCGTTACCATACCAAGTATCATAAATTGGGTTATTTAATAATATATATCTTTATTGGCAATGCTATGGGAATTAGAAGTAAAATATGGATATCGGTTACACGGATGTTTTCGGAAATAGAAATTATACAATGACTCTTCTTTAGTTCTGATAGCACCAGGCATTCTTTGGATTGAAATTTTAGCCTCATCTGCCATTGATTTGACTCTCTATCTAAATACACAAACACACGCACACATATTAGAAAACAATAGTCACCTTCCCTATCCTACCCATTATAATCTCCTGTTGAACTAACAAATAACACCTTCAATGTCCCTATTTTCCAAACAGGAGCACATCCAACTGACGCAAGGGCAGTACTAATCACATAACGTTTTTGAAGATGCACGTCTACTCGTAATGTCTCTGTCCTATCAATCTCCATAGGAGCCCTGCTTACTCAGTAGTTACACATAGGGATGCTCACTGCAAGGTCAGCAATTTGAAACCTGTAGGCTATACGGAGACAAACTTGGCTTTCTAATCCCGTAAAGTCCCATAACAGCCCCGGAAATTCACAGAAGTGGTTCCATCCAGTCCTTCAGGGTCACTATGAGTCGGTATCAACTCGATGGCAGTGAGTTTGATTTTGGTTTACTCTCTCCGTATGAGAAAAGCCCAACACTCTGCTTCCACAGGGATTATAGCTAAGGAAACCCCTCTGAAGCATTTAGACTCTGCCACCCAGGGCTGCTCTGAGTCAAAGCAGACTCGCTGGCACCTAATACCAGCACATGGACTGTAGACAAGTGCATTTCTAAATCATTTGTTGCATAAACTTGGGAAATGGTTAACAGAGTACAAAACTCACATCCAGTGATGAAATTGAGGCCATGCTGATAGGGAGGGCAGAGGCGAGGAACAGGAGGGCCTGCAGCTGGGATAATGAAGAAGAAAAGAAAGCAAGGATGTAAAGAAATCACAACAATGGCAGGCTGGTTGCCATTTTTAACCTAACATTTTATCACTTTTTGCTCTACAGAATAACCCCGTTGCTTTCAATCATGGGTGTGGAGAATGCACATAATTATTTGGCATTTCAAAGAAATACAATTTAAAAGAGCTTCTAAAGTTATCCATCCTCATTTCTAAACTTGAAACATCAAAAAATAGATGTCCCTGGCATGATAACACACTGAAGTCATTTGAAAGAAAATTAGAATTTTCATTCCTCATTTTCCTTTCTCCCCAGCAAGGTTTCAAGCAGATGGGAATATCAATTTAGTTACTTGACATTTAGGAGCATAAATGACTTAAGCACTCTATGATCCCCTCTCATTGAGGCATATTTGATAACATCTGCCCAACATCTTACATTCCATTAAAAGCCAAGGAAGATTGAGCAAGAAGGGAATGGCTAGAACCCAGGACCCTGGAGTTCCATCCCTGATCCGAACTGATGTTAGCAGCAACACCTAATGGGAACACTTGTTATTGTATTGATGTCTTAAGTATTTGTATCCTAGTGAAAGATGATGCTTTCTACTCCCATAAAGACTTCATTGCAGAAACTAACAGGGGCAGTCACTCTGTTCTGTTGTGTCAGTATGAGACGGTATCGACTCACTGGCAGTGGGTAGTAGTCAAGTAAATAAATATGTTATTGTTGCAAGCTAAAATGGGATATATAATATCTAAAACACATATATTATCCATAGGCAAGTTTTCATTCAAAACTCTAATGGAAATGAATTCTTCCCTCAGAGTGCAGTGGGGAAAAGGCACACTTTGGATACTATGGCTAAGAACCTTATTCCTTGAGTATTTAAAAAAAAAAAAACAACCTATATGCGCTCCTTTTATTTCTTTCTCATTTAGTGGATAAGTTGCCAGCATTACTGAAAATTTAAATCTTTCTTTTATGTAATAAATTATAATATTTAGTTCAAGTTTTTACCTCACTAGTTATCAGTCTCTAGTCAGAACATAAAAGAGTCTCATCACTACGTTTTATAGCATCCTCTCTAAAGAAAGTAGTGGAATGCCATCCCTAAGGCATTTATGAAGACTTATGGAGCAAACTCCAATAGATAGCAGCAATAAAACAATTAGTCACATTTATCAAAATCACTTGAACAAACGGAGCAAAGAGCTCCAGGTCCGGCATTCTCATCTAAGTGGAATATAAATCTTTCTTGATAAATCATGTTTGGATATGTACTAATGAATAGTTTTAACTCCTTCAAAATTGTTCTCTTACTACTATGTGTGCCTATTTATTCCCAGTGTTCTATAAATATCTATAAATACATAAATTACACAATAAATATTTATTAAATGAAAAGATAGATTAATTAATTTCCTTATAATGTGCTCCTATACTATTGCTCTGGGTTGTGAGCTTAAGAAATTTTCTGATATATGTGATCTCATTAAAATTCAATTTGCTTACTTCCTGTTACTTAAATTATCATAACAACACATGAGATTCTGGAACTTGAAAAGACCTTAAAGGTCAATGGATTCATTATCTTGAGTTTGCAATTTATAGAATGATTTTTAGTGTTTCAGAGGTCCTCACTAAATCATCTAGTCAAAAGTATGCCCAGACACTCCACAAGAGATGGAAATCCATTCTATGCACTGAGCATGAATTAAATGCCAATTGTTTATCACATGAGATTCATTTATGTTTTATCTCACTGGCTTTGGAGATATGTATGTTTATAAAATATGACTCTGGAAATAACTATCACCTGATAATAATTTTGTATTTTCCTACCCAAGAGGCCTTTAACTATGTGCATCATAACAAACTATAGAAAATATTGAGAAGAATTGGAATTCCAGATGTCCTGCTTGTGCTTATAAGGAACCTATGCATGGATCAAAAAGTAATCATTTGAATAGAATAAGAGGCTACCGCAAGGCTTAAAATTTGAAAGATGTAAGTCCAGGATGTGTTCTCTCACACTAAATATTTAATCTGTGGTCTGAGCAAATAACCTGAGAAGCTGTACTATATGAAGAAGAAGGTGACGTCATGATTGATGGAAGTCTGGTAAATGATCCAAAGTTTGCAAATGATACAACCTTTCTTGCTGAAAGTGAGGAAGATTTAAAATACTTACTGATTAACTTGTATCACAACTTAAGCTACAAAAACCTAAATTCATCACAGTTGTACTAATAGGGAACATCATAATAAGGAGAGGAAACAAGAAGTTGTCAAAGACTATCTTGTTGGATCCACAATTAATGCTCATTGAAGCAGCAGTAAAGAGATCAAACAAGTGGATGGATGGGGTAAAAATCAAGGATGTCCCTTGTAGGACTAAGGTGAACCTGACCCACACTTTGGCATTTTCAATGATCTCATATACATATGAAAATTATAAATTGAATAAGGATAGCAATTTTTTTAATTGATGCACTTGAATGATGGTACTGAAGAATGCTGAAAGCACAGGGAGTTGCCCAAAGAAGGACCACACCTATCGCGGAGGAAGTAGCGCCTATCGCGGAGGAAGTAGCGCCTATCACGGAGGCAGTAGAATACTCCTGAGAACGGAGAAAGGACGTGTCATAAGGCTAGAGCGGGCCCTGGAAATGGAAGAGCAGGGAAAGGGGGGCAATCTTCCACAGGGGCCCCTGACAAAGCAATAAATCAAAACTATCCATTTGTCTTCACTCTTGCTCATTTATTGTCCAGATTTTGCATGCGTGTGATAGATTTTAAAATACCATGGCCTGGGTTAGGCACACCTTAGTCATCAAAATGAAATACTTGCTTTTTTTTTTTTTTAACAATTTAAAAAGCTCTTTCGCAGCAGATTTTGCCAATGAAATACAGCATTTGATTCTTGATTTTTACTTCAATTAGCATTGATGTGGATCCAAGTTAAAAAAAATCCTCACACACATTATCATGATGTGCACTGATCTAATTCTGAAGATTTTTCACTGTTTTTATATATTAGGGGCAAGTCATACTGAACACTGTGGTCATTTGGTTTATATCAGTGAGTGCTTCAAGTCCTCTTTACATTTTGCAAGCAAAAATATGTCATTTGGGTATAAGATGTAACAGATTGGTCATGTGTCTGATAGGGTGTTAGTATGTCTTTCTCCCATTTTGATGCACCTTCTTTGATCTACAGTTTACCTCCTCAGATTATTTACTTAATCAAGGGTGACTATGGTGAAAGGAAACAACTCTGATCGACACCTTTCCTGAGGTTAGCCAATTCAGTATTACGTTCTCCTGTTTGAACTACTAGCTCTTGATCTATGCACAGGTTCTGTATGAACATAAAGTGCCCTGGAATTTTCATTTTCTCAACGTCATCCATGATATGCTAGTATCCACGTAGTTTGAATGTCTTTGCACAGCCAATAAACCACCGATTACCTTCTTTCTAATGTTTTCTTCTTTCCGTCAGAATGTCTGATTCAGCAGTGTTTTTTTCCTTACATACCCTTTTCTGAACCTGGTTTAAACTTGTGTCAAGTCCTTGTTGACATATTGCTGCAGCCAGTTTTCAATTGTCTTCAACAACATTTACTTGCATGTGGTGCTAATGATATGTTTCAAACATGTCTGCATTCTATGGGATCACCTCTCATGAAGTGGGCTCAGAAGTGGATCTCTTCCTGACGGCTGATTGCTAGCTGTGGTCTGGCACAGTTGGCAGAGTTGAGTGAGGACTTTCAGTGTTGTGTGCATTTGTTGAAACCAGAGCTGTGAAAAGGTTCAGGCCATAGAGTCAATGAATTAAGATAAAAATAGACCTGCATTTTTTAATTTTGAAAAAGATTGAAGTGATAGGCATTATAGGAAGAATGATAGGGTGGATTCCAGATAGAAACTCAGTCACACGTAGGTTAGCATATGCATTACAAAGCAAGTAATTATTTTGCCTGCAGTAGGGGAAACAGCCCCATTCAGCACACTGATGACGACCTCCAGACCTGCTTTGACTGTATGTCATTCTCTACTTTTTCAAAGATTCCATTCTCCTCCGTGAGGCTCCTACAAAGGCTCAGCAATCCCTTCTGAATCTCTTCTTCCAAAATCTGACCTCCTGAAATGTTCTTTTTCCTTTCAGGTATTGTTATTACTCATCCAAATTTTAAAAACCCATGTATCTTCCACTCTCCCTTCTGCAGCTATGCCTGTTCAAACTGGTTTGAAGCCCTGATTGAAACATCATCATTGGCATGCTGTCTATTCCTGGGAAAAGGAGGAAGCACTACTGCAGGCTATACCGTTAGGAGATAGCTTTGAGATAGAAAAATAAAAGAAAGCGATTCTTTAAGCAAGCAAGCACGCGCAGAAAGGAAGATTCTGCCCACATGCTCACGAAGGAATTTAGGAATAGAAACGTAAAGGGAAACCACAGAGACAAATAGAAAGCCTTCCCCTCGAGCAGTTGTCCCGAGCTGGGGCTTCTATTGCCCAAACTGTGAGAAAATGAGTTTCTGTTCATTCACGCCATCTGCGTGGCATTTCAGTTATGGCATCACCTATGCTACAGGGAAACTGAACTCAGAGGCTCCTAAGTTCAGAACATAGGATGAGGAGTTTCAGCTATTACACTTCAAGCTTTTAAGACTCGTATCTGAGTTTGGGGGAGAAAGGAGCCTAATTACTCCACCACAGCACTTTCTCTGTTCTGACCCTCTCCTCATCTTAAATAAAAACACATTAAGATCCAGCCTTCCATTGTAAGAGGTGTGCACGTATGGTAACTATGCACAGGGCTCTCCACAGATGAAATACCCTGGGAAAGCCAATGGAGAAGTTTAACAGTCAGAATAAGACCAGGGTTCACATGTGGAACAGGCTATCAATTGATCATATGCAAGTTCTGTTGAAGTTGAAGAAAATTCTAGGAACTCACAAAAGCCAGTAAGTGACCTTGAGAATATGCCATCTGAAATCATGAACCCGGTGAAGAATAGAATTGGTCATTGAACACTACTGACCAAAGAGAATACATGTGGGCTTACTTCAACATCACCCACGATGAAAACCAAGTGCCATCACAAAGAGAGTAAAGAAAGAAAGTACCCAAGGGGATGTCAGAAGAGACTCTGAAACTTCCTGTAGGATATAAAATAGCTAACAGGAAAGGCAGAAATCATGACGTAAACGTGCTTGACAGAAGCACTACAAAGGGTAGGTTTAAAAGAGAATGTTATGTATTATAATGAGACATGAAAACGACCAGGAATTAGAAAAGCAAAAGGGAGGAACGTCTCCAATCTTTCATCTTTGACATTTTCTGACAAAGATAATATCTTCCAGCCTGTTTTAGAATATAACATGAAAAGAACACATATGCATTGCCCTCCAAGTGACCAGCCAGTATTTATCATATTTATCATACATGTTATTTATCACTCGGTGAGGCCAATGCTATTAAAATGAAGATCTCCATTTTACAGATGAGGAAACCAAGATTCAGGGATGTCAAGTACCTTGTATATGATCAATACCTGGCAAGTGGAGGGTAAAGGTTTGTGATTGACATTTGTGTTACTCCAAAATTACCACTCTCTAAACATGTGGCTCTTCTTTTTAACCCATACTTCAAAAAACATCCAATAGTTCTGGAAACCTTCAAATATATTCATGGTATTGCTTTACCAGGAGCTTGTCTTATAGCCTACTATATTGGAACTCTGGAATTGCGCAACCTCGGCCATTACTGATATTGAGAACTTCCGCCTTTACATAAACATGGGATAAAGAAACCTAGGAGAAAGAGGGAGATGATGTATTCTTTTCTTGGGTAAGATTATGCTTCGATTTAATTAAGTCAAATGTCAAGCCTTGAGTGGCAATATTGATGAATTCTGTGGGCGAAATAATAATGATACCCAAATTACCAGACCAAAGAAGGAATAGATGGAACCATTGTACCAAAATGATTTGGTTTCCATTCAACCATTGCAAGAGGTAGCAAATGATCAAGAACTTGAAGTAATGAATGAAGAAATCCAAGCTGTGCTAAAAAAAAACTGGCAATAATAAACTTCCAGAAATTGAGGAAATACCGATTGAAAATTTTCAACAAACAAATGTTGCACAAGACACGTTCACTAGTGTATGCCAAGGTGCATGGAAGACAACTACTTAAGCATCCAATGGGGAAAGGACCATATCCATGGTGATTTCAAAGACTCAACCAACAGAAGGCAGAAATGATTGAAAAAATAAAATTTTTATCACACACAAGAAAAGTTTGATGAAGATAATTCAAATATGATTGCAGTAGTACAATGACAAAAATCAAGCCAGATTTATTAAAAATGCCAAACGTCTTTGCTGACATCAGATGGATCTCAGAGAGGGAATAACAGAATAATATTTGCATGTATTCTATTGGCTATGCAGAGGTACTCAGTTTTAGGGATTATGATAAATTATGTATAATACTAGGAATAAGGGACATTTTAGGACAGTGCATATATGGAGTCTGTATGTAGACCAAGAAGCAGACATTTAAACAGAACAAGAGTACATAGCATGCTTTAAAATCAGAAAAGTGTGCTTCAGTGATTCTTTAACTTTCACCATAGTATTCAATCTGCATGCTTGCAAAACAATCCATGATTTGGACCATAAGAAAAAGAATATTGCTTCAGAATAGGATAAAGACTCATATATTTTTTTAAAAAACCTGCAATATGGGGAAGACAAGACCTTGCTTGCTAAACGTGAAGAGGAGTTGAGCCACTTGCTGATAAAGATCAGTCTTCAGTATTAATCACACCTCCACATAAAGAAAGCGAAATTTCTTGCAATTGGACCAAGAAGTGAAATCATGATAAATGGAGAAAGCATTTGTGTTGTTAAGGATTTCATTTTGCTTACCTCCATAGCAGTAACAGTCAGGAAATTGAATGATAGATACACTGGGTAAAACTGCTGCAAAATACCTCTTTAAAAGTCTGGATGCTCTGGTGGCACAATAGGGTCCAAAATGGCCTGCTAACTAAAAGGTCAGCAATTCAAAACCACCAGCTGCTCAGCAGGAGGAAGACGAGGTGCTGTACTCCCATCAAAAGTTACCCTCTCAGAGACAATGGGGCCAGCTCTACCCTGTTCTATAGGGTCACGTATGATTTGGAATTGACTTGATAGCAGTGTGTTTGTTTGTGAAAGCCAGTTTGACCCAGGTCCTGAGTATATGAATCTTGGACTGACAAAGACTTGAAAATTGATGCATTTGAATTATGATGCTGATAAAGAATACTGAAGTTACCTTTGACTGTGTGGAAAACAAATAAAATATGTCAGAAGGACAACAAGAATGCCCATGAGAGGCACAGATACCAGGGTTTATCTCAAGGACTTCGGATAGATTATCAGGAGGGCCACTTCCTGGACAAGGACATCATGCTGGGAAAAGCAGAGAGTCCACTAAAATAGAAGGACCTTATCAAGGTAGATTGACAAAGTGACAGTACAATTGATTGACACATCTGAGGGATTAGGAGAGTTCTGTGGACATAGAGTCACTATGAGTCAGAATTGAGGGTACTGAACAAGAACAGTCTGGAAGTTCATTATCTTATCTACTGGTGGGTTAGAATTGAAATAAAGGCAGCTAACAGAGTCTCCATGGAGTGCAAAAGGCAGTGTCCCTGGCTGTCAACCCAAACGCTGGAAATTTGATCCCATGAAGAAGTTCCTTGAAAAAAAAGCCTGGTAATCTCTGTACAAAAATTCAGGCATTGAAAACACTCCGATGTTGGTACACAATGGTATGGCCTGAATTGAAATCAACCCAGTACCAACAACAGGTTGATGATGTTCCATGATCACAAAAGAAAAGAATATATTTGGTTCTTTAAAAAGCTAGAACATTACAAAACTCCAGCAGATCCACTATGCTTTCTTTCATCAATTACAAACTTGCCAGTTTAATTATCTATTGATTTTGCATAGATGTTGTTATAATTATCCACCGAGTATACATCGCTGACTTCTCTAACTGTGGCACATGTGACAAAACCAAGTTAGCAGTAGAGACACTGTACGAAAGTAGGGAAGCTAGACATTAAAATTAAAAATGAATAATATGGTGAAACATTAGTAATTGATACGTGAAGATAAAATTACAAAGGAAAGGGGTGTTGGTTTTCTGTTTTTATAGAGGACACAAGGAGATGGAATTTTGAAAAGGAATATGGGAGGAAGATGAAGAAGATTTCTGCTAATGATTGCACTGTGTTCCCCCAAAGGTATATTAAAGTACTAACTTTTGTACCTGGGGTGTGACTCCGCTCAGAAATCATGACTTTGAGATGTTATTATGTATGTTAATATGAGATTATAGGCGTGGGGTAGGGGAGTCTTAATCCTATAGGACAAGTGTCCTTATAAAAGAGACCAACCGACCCCCTGCCATTGAGTTCATTCTGACTAAGAGAAGATAAACCAAAATAAGGAGGTGGAGGAAAGAAGCATATGACCTGGCGACTGAAACCAGTTTCTGGAGCTTCCAGGAGTGGGAGCGAAGCATGAAAGAGATTCATTCCCCCTCAACTCTCAGAAGACATCAGCAAGGCCAACAGCTGCAACTCAGATGTCCACTCTCCACCACTGTGAGACTCAACACATCTTGAGATGCCTTTGAAAACACCCACTTGGTAATACCTGGTTAGGAAAGACCTCAGAAATTGAAACAAGAGCCTTGTGCTTCTCAGGAGGACTGCATTACTAACTAGTGAATGAGCGAGCAGGGCTGGAGCAGCCAGTTCAAGGAAAGGAGCAGGACTGGCAGGCTGGACAGAGATCTCAGAGATGGCCTCAGTAAACAGACTAGGTATTTTTCTACCAACTATAAAGCAATGGGTGGTTTGTCGAAGAGAGAAATGTGACCCGTCTTCTTTTCAGGTTAGTTGTCACTGATGTTTTGGAAGAGCGGAAAGTGGCAAGTTTGGGCAACATGGCAGAACTGGGACTGGTGCATGGCTTCGTAACTTCTGTCCACTTTACAAAAAGATACAAACGCTGACTGCTCACCAGGTCAACAGCTAGAATTGAAACGACAGGGAGGTGAGGGACATGGTACCTTTGGAAGTCCCTATTTTAGAACAATAAGATAACTTTGATCTGATCAGGAGGCTAAAGATATGAGAGGAATAATTGAATATAATATGTTTCTGCCTGTTTAGGACACATTGTATTGAAGTTTCTAGTATCAGTTGTGAATATCAGACTGTTTTACTAGTAATTATGCATTTACCATGGACGGCAGACACTGAGTCTTTGCTATTTTTGTGTTTCTAGCACATATTATAGAACCTGGCACATTAGACAAACTCCACAAATGCTGACAAAATTAATTAATCATAAAGACTAACAACTGTACAAACATTACTTCACAGTTGAAATTTCAATTGCATTCCCATTTGGCATCATCTCATGTGCTCTTAGGGGCCGTGGTAGCATGAAAGATAAGCATTCAACTGCTCACCATAAGGTTAGTGGCACAAACCTGCTGAATCTCTGTGGGAGAAAGCTCTCTCAATCTGCTCTCATGAAGAGCATAACCTCGAAAACTCTATGAGACACTGGCATTTGTCACTCAGAGTCACTGTGAGCCAAAAATCAACTTCACAGCATCCAGATCAGCATTTGATACTGCAAAAGAATCCAGACAGGGCAGGTAGGACAGTCTTATTACACCCACTTTAAGGAGGTGATTGCTGAGGCTCAGATACGGTGAGAAGCAGTCAAAGAGCAAGGTATTAAGAATGGCAAAAAGAGGGCCTAAAACCTACATCCTATGCCACATTTGCTGCCCGTGTCGCCTCGATGTTGATTTCCTGTGCTAATCCTTAACTCCACTCAGTTTCTCTCCCAGGACTAATCCCCACTAGAATCTCTTCACCATGTCCCATCCATATGTAATGGATAAAGGTCGGTGCATCTCTGGAAATATCTGCAAGGTATCTTGAAACAACTGTGCAGAATAAGGACCTAGGCATATTTTCAGATATTAGCAATGTACATTCTTCAATCTTTAATGCCTCAGAACAAAGATCCTTCAGAATTAGCTGAGCATAGAACACACTGAATGAAAATCCTACTATGACAGACTGCCAACCATCCAAAGTATTTATCCATTAATTCAATACTTTAGAATTGTGAAGGGCGTCCTAATTTAGTAGAAGAGAAGTTATATGCAAATAACTTGATTGTGCATTCCACTCTTCCAAAATTATAAATCCTTTCTCTCTGGGGTTTATCAGACTTGCCCATCCAATAAGCCACCTACCTCTGACCAATTGCCATTTGTAGAGATCAAGTTATTTTTGCTCACTGCATACTTACACCCTGCCCTTTAATAATCCTTACAAAGTTCCAAACTTGTTCCTCATTCATAAGTTAAACCCTGGGGTATCAGATTCATTATGGGCTGAACATTTAAGCAGCTTTTTAACTATTGAGACTCTCCAGAGATGGAGTCATCACCCCATCCAGGCTCCTCTTTCCTCCATCACAGACTCCTGGGGTCTCATTAACTTATTTGGTATTTCAAAATTGAGGCAATTATGTTAACACCAAGGGCATTGCTCATTGCCACCAAATTTTAAAAGGCAGGAGAAATGTGCCAGTGTCAGCATGCGCTCCAGCTCCAAAAGGGAAACATGGACACAGGGTTCACAGTCATCCACAGATCCTGTCAAGGTGAAGTGAAAAAGGTGGTTGGGGGATGGGAGGGGGGAGGGATTAGAAACTCCTTACACATGCTAATCATATCACTGTCTGAGATTCAAAAGGAGACCAGTATGCTCAATATCAGTTAGATTTGCTATCTGATTTAATTTTGTGAATATCTCATCTCAGAGGTGAGTGGAGTCCTTAACGTAGTCATTTACTGCATACGTCGCATGCCCCTACATCACAGTTAGTGTGTGTCCTACACTATGCTCTGGGCTTCAGAAAGACTAACATCAGTATCAGAAATTAGTTTCTGTTCCATCCATTTTCTTCATTGTCTTGCTCTCTTTGCTCTTCTTTAGGGTCCTGGCAGCATTGTGGATTATGTGTTGGACTGTTAACCACAAGGTCAGCAGTTCAAACCCATCAACTACTCCTTGAGAAAAAGATGAGGCTTACAAATTCCATAGGGTAGGAACCCACAGGGGTAGCTCTACTCCATCTTATAGGGTTGCTATGAGTCAGATTCAACTATGTGTGTGTGTGTGTGTGTGTGTGTGTGTGTGTGTGAGAAAGAGAGAGATATTCGCTTTATTGTTATTTATTTTTTATAGTTTTATCGGCATATATGTCACACACAATTTAATCACTGAATCATATTAAGGTGATTTTTGCAATCATCACCACAATCGATTGCAGCACTTTCTTATTCTCATTGTTGTTAGCCCCCCATTTCTCCCTCCCCCATCCTTTCCTGCCATGCCTCTTAGCCAGTAGTTCCCAACCTGTGGGTTGCAACCGCTTTTGGGGTCAAACGACCCTTTCACAGGGGTCACCTGATTCATAACAGTAGCAAAGTTATAGATATGAAATAGCAACAAAAATGATTTTATGGTTGGGGTCACCACAACATGAGGCCCTATTAAAGGGTTGTGGCATTAGGAAGGTTGAAGAACACTGTTCTAGGCAATTATCCATCCCGTTATTGCCTCTATAGATCTACCTGTCTTAGATTTAATATACAGAACATCATGCAAAACACAAACAAAAAAGCAAGTAAGCAAACAAATACCAACAACGACTAGACAATGCATACAAAAACCTCAATTAAAAAGAAACCAGAACATTTGACAACTTCAAAATAGGTTGATAAAGAGATAAAATGGTAAAGTATTTTTTACATTTTCACCTAATTGTGTCTGCTGGAATCAACTTTAGAGTGCTGTGTGTTGGATAGCAAGGTCATTCACGTGTCTCCACTGTGCTCAGAGAGAATTCAGTGGAGGCCTACTCCATGTGAGGACCCAGCAAATGGATTCTAGGCTACCAATTAGTCTCTACAAACCAGATGTTTACTACTTAAGCTTGATAACATTCACTCCTTCAGATTGGTACTCTATTATTTACAATCTTTGGGTCACACTGGCTTGGTGTTCTTCCATGTGGCCTCAGTTTCTGTCTCACTGATATGGCCTCTTGTTTTAAAATAAAAACTTACACATCTGTCTATTGTTATTATGTAGTGTTAAATTCAATATTTAATTAGACAATCTCTGGCTTCATTGAAAACTAGTCTTCATTCCCTGCATTTTCTCTTGAGAAAAGAATGTCACCAAAAATTTATTTTTATCATATGTTTAACAAAATAATTCTAAACATGTTGCTTAAAACAATCTACTTCACTGAATCCTAGCATTGCCGAAGTGACGTTGTTTATATAAAAAACAGTGACTGCAGCTTTGCGGAAATCATTCATTTCTCCTTCTCTAGATAGTTGTATATTTATATATAGACATGGTTATATATTTGTGTATTTCTTATACTTCCGATGAAGGGAAGGACAACAACTACCCAAGCAAATTTGGACAAGGTCCTATGACTTAGAATAAAGCAGAGAAAAATATACCTTGTCCTTAATAAATAACTGATTCGGCAGGGCACCCAATGGCAGAAAAAAGCCAGTACCAGTGATGTGTGTTTTCCCTGCCTCTCTTGAAACCATCATTTATTCTGAGCAGTAAATAGAAAAAAATAAATAAAAACAAAATTGAGTTAGAAAGCATCTGTTACAACTTTGGTTCCCAAACTGTAGGAAAAAAATAGCTTGATACTTTATTCTGGTCTGTTTGTTTTTTTTTTGACACTGCCTACCGTGAAGTTAGCAGCACGATGCTTAACTGCTCTATCACCAGGGCTCCCGAGAGGACACTGCATCAGCCAATAGCAGTGCTGGGTCTTGTGGGAAATTGATCTCATCTAATGTGCCCTCTGTTGTGGAGAATTTTGACAATAATAAAATGACCGTTTTTCAGGTGATACCTGTGAAGTGTTAGGGGTGGTGAGTTTGCAAGGCTGTACCCTTGTAGCACACCTGCTGTCTTCATGTACAGGTATGTATTGAATGGCAGTGACTTAGCTGACAAAAAGAGTTATCTTTTCATGAGCCTGTGTTCTTTATTGCACACGTTAGCTCCTGGAGAAGAAGAGAAAGAAAAAGAAAAAGAACAGGTGACTTCAATAGACTATCTGTTTTCTCTGACCTGTAGTGTGAGAGTGTGTCCTGGTGGCAGAGAAGGGGAAGGAACACAGAGCTCATCCCCAGCACGAAGGGCACGTGCATTGGAAACAAAAGAGACTCACAGTACTGAGCCTCTGATTTGTCCCTCTCAGAATGAGTCTCTCCCTTTGTGGTTGCTGTGCAGTAAGGACCAAGGTGAATCAGTCCTCAGATTGTGGAGATGCTTCAGCTCCTCTCCATCTTCATTAGTACATGTCCCTTGGATGCACCGGCTCTGCATCTCTTGGACCTTAAGCTCTTGGATTCTTCGTCTAATTTCAGGAGACCAAAGAACACAGTGGTTAGATGTTGGGCTTTCTTTTCTTCTCCACCCAGCTACACAGGAGAAAGATAAGGCTTTCTGCCCTTGTAGAGAAATATAGTATGGGAAATTCACAGGGACAGTTCTATCCTGCCCTTATGTCTTCCAAGAAGGCAGATGCTAGTCACAAGTTTGGAAAGTCCGTACGACACCCTCATCTGTCTAGCTCCACACTCAGGGCTGTTTTTCACTGCCCCTTCAGGATGTAAGGCAACACTCTCCAGAGTCTACCTGACACTCTACCTTTCAGATCTCTTGGCTTCCAGTCTTTAATTTGGTTTGGACAATATTTTTAAACCACTTACAGACATCAGAGAGTGTGTTAAGCTGGGTTCTCTAGAAAAACAAAACCATTCTGTGCATATAGAAAGACATTTATATCAAGGAATGACTCACATAGTTGTGAACGTGGGTACGTTCTCTAGGGCTCAAGTCCATAATGCTCAAAGCCAGATGCAAGCTGAGGGTTTCTCCCTAATCATGGGTTACTGCAGGAGCTCACCAATATGAAACAAGAAAATTAAGCGGGAGGGCCAGAGACTGGTGGATGCAGAGCTGAATAAATCCAAAGTTAGTAGTCTCCTGATAGCTCCTGGGATCGAAGGCCTAAATAATAAGAGGTCAACAGACCTGATGAAAGATGCAGAACCAGAAGGAGAATTGAACTAGCTTCCTCACACTGTCAATCCAGATCAAGAGTTGGCCTTACCCCAAATGATATCTCCTCCCATTGTATCAAGATTAAGACCAAATCAAGGAGGTGGTGTTCCATCACAACCTTGCCACATATACTTAGCAAAATCATAGAATATTCTGATTTAACTACACCGTTCTACTGCATCTCATGGGAGAATGATGGCCCACCCAATTGACATGAAATCCATCATTTTAGTAACATGTGAATATATTATGCTCACAGCTAAGATATTTTTATTGTCTTAGGCAAAAAGAATGCAAACGTTTCTGGTCATTACTCATAATTTCCTTTTCTTAACAATGTATTACTTTCCATACCATTGAGTAAATTAATGATATTATCATTATGTTTCAGGGATGATGGATAATGTTCCCTAATTGGTTCTTATATCATGGCCCTGATGATGCTTGGCCTCATGAATAGATCACTGAAAGTATGGGTGTTACAACAAACTGTAATGAAGAAAAGAGATAGAGCCCAGCTATCAGAAGGAACAACATCTATGGTCTTCAAGGCTTGTTTCCAAACAAGTGAGGCATCAACTAAGTCCACTTGAAAGGAGCACATCAGCTGATGTGATATAAAGGTTGTAAATAGTGAAATCCAAATCTGAAGAAGGGAATAGTATCAGAGCTTCAATTGTGAGCATCTCATTTGCAGAAGGTTATGAATTACAGTGAATGCCCAAAATTTATTTGAAGGATTTGAGGCTTAGATTAAGCCTCCAGGGCATATGCTCTAACCATACTTGTGGGGTGTGATTAGTCTTGTTACCAAAGAGTACAGTAAAGTCAATTATGGCAGACATAGGTTAGTATATAATATCTTATCATTTGATCTTTCTTTTGCCCCATTTTAAAGTTATTTAAGTTAAAAAAACAAACAAGCAAACAAATAAAAAATGAAGGGGAAATACACGTAGATTTAGCCTCTGTGAATCACCTCTGAACATAGACAAGGGATATGAATAGTCTTGCTATAATACAGAGTGCGCTGGAAAGTAGATTATTGCAGATGAATTTAAATTAAAATTTCACACTTCATCATCTGATATCCCTTTTAATCGATTTTAAATTTGTTCTAGATTTTAAATTTTTCTGATTTTTTCCTAATTGAGTTTCTTATATGTTTTACTTTGTTACTATTGTTTTTCTTTTCAAAATGTTTTTCTGTATTTGAAATCCAGAAGAAGCAAACCTATAGACTCAATAACTGTATTCATGGTTCCATGAAGGCAGAACAGGGGAGGTTTGGGGGGGGCATGGAGAGGGAGAGCTAAGAACAAAGAAATGAGAGGGTATTGTTTATATCTCCACAGGGGAAGAGGGACCAGACTTCAACCCAGTGTTCCAAGATGTGAATACAACATGTCTGCATGGAGTAGGGAACCAGTGGAGAGGTCTGGGGACTGGCCCCAATCCCAACTACTAAGTGGACACCTGAACTAACTACAAGCTTTTCTTTCTTGTTGTGTTTTCGTGTGTGTGTGTGTTTTTTTTTTTGGTCATTGGTTTTTTGTTGTTTTGCTGTATATTGTTGCTTGGTTTTGTTCTCTTGTTTTTGTACATACTATCTCCACAGGTCTGTCAAAATAAAATATGCTGGATGAACAATCTGGAGGAGAAAACAATGGGACTGACACTTCTGGGGGGAAATGGGAGAGGGGAAGGGGGGAAGGAAGAGGTGTTAACAAATCCAGGGACAAGGGAACCACAAGTGACCCAAATCGGTGGTGAGGAGGGTGTGGGAGGCCTGGTAGGGCGTGATCAAGAGTAATGTAGCCCAGAGGAATTGTTGAAACTTGGTGGGGACTGAGCATGATAGTGGGACAGGAGGAAAGTCAAAGGAAATAGACAAAAGAGCTGGGAGGCAAAGGGCATTTAAGAGGTCTAGATAAAGACATGTACATATGCAAATATATTTATGTATAAGGATGGGGAAATAGATCTATGTGCATATATTTATAGGTTTAGTATTAAGGTAGCAGAAGGACATTGAGTCTCCACTCAAGTACTCCCTCAATACAAGAATACTTTCTTCTATTAAATTGACATTCTATGATGCTCACCTTCCAGACACAACCGCTGAAGACAAAGCAGGTGAATAAGCAAATGTGGTGAAGAACGCTGATGCTGCCCATCTATCAAAAGATATAGCATCTGGAGTATTAAAAGCTTGAAGGTAAATAAGCAGCCATCTAGCTCAGAAACAACAAAGCCCACATGGGAGACGCACACCAGCCTGTGCTGAATGGAACAGTTATCAGATATCAAAGAAAGAAAAATCATATCATTGTGTGCTCACCTCCATGATACGATAACTGAAGACAAATGGGTGCATAAGCAAATGTGGCGAAGAAAGAGGATGGTGCCTGGCTAACAAAAGAAATAACATCTGGGGTCTTAAAGGCCTGAAGGTAAACAAGCGGCTACCTAGCTCAGAAGCAACAAAACCCACATGGAAGAAGCCCACCAGCAAGTGTGATCATGAGGTGTCAAAGGGATAAGGTATCAGGCATCATCAGAACAAAAAAATTTTACCATAGTGAATGAGGGCGGGCTGCAGAGTGGAGACCCAAGGCCGATTTTGTAGGCCACTGGAGATCCCCTGGCAGAGGGATCTCGGGGAGGAGACGAGCAGTCAGGGTGTGATGTAGCACCAATGAAAAATAAAACTTTCCTCTAGTTCTTAAATGCTTCCTCCCCACCCCACACTCCCCGAACACATCCCCACTATCATGATCTGAATTCTCTCTTGCCATTCTGGCTACACCAGAAGAAGTAAACTGGTACAGATAGGACCTGGAAACACAGGGAATCCAGAGTGGATCGTCCCTTCAGGACCAGTGGTGTAAGTGGCGATTCTAGGAGGGAAGAGGGAGGGTGGGTTGGAAAGGGGGATCCGATTATAAGGATCTACTTGTGACCTTTTCCCTGGGGGATGGACAACAGAAACGTTGGTGAAGGGAGACGTCGGACAGGGCAAGATATGACAAAATAATAATTTATAAATTATCAAGGGATCATGAGGGAGTGGGGAGTGGGGAGTAGGGTGGGAGGGGAAAATGAGGAGCTGATGCCAGAGGCTTAAGTGGAGAGCAAATGTTTTGAGAATGTTGAGGGAAATGAATGTACAAATGTGCTTTATACAATTGATGGATGTATGGATTGTGATAAGAGGTGTATGAGTCCCTATACTAAAATGATTTAAATAAAAAGAAAAGATCTAAAATTGATTGTAGTGGTGATTGTACAACACTCCTTGATGTGACTAAACCCTTGAATTATATGACATGTGTGTCATATGCCAATAAATTGCTATATAGAAAGAATACAAATAGGACAGAGTCTGGAAGGGTCCCCAACATGAAGATTCTAGGTTCCCATGGACATGCTACCTTCCCAAGAGTACATGGTCTTGGGAAAAACTGGGTACTTCTTCACACAGCGGCAAAACACATTAAGATTTAGAAAAGACACAGCCACAGGAAATCACATTGAATGGTTTCATGTTCTCAAAGGTTTAGTTTATTTATTTCTGAGTGAATAAACCATAGTCACTGGGGGAGTATACAATGTTCTGTTCACACGCGAGAACATAAAAGTCAAAAATACCCATGAAAAAATATGGGGGAAATAAATCTAGCTAAATTGGAATGCCATCAGGTAAATTTCCTTAAAAACACTCAAGAAAATATAAAAAGGTCAAGAGCTAAGATTCTCAATGAAGGACCATAGAGCTGGGTGTGAGGGAAACCTCCAGTAACATAATCAATGAGGATGGATTGAACAGAACCACTTTAAGTTACACATGCACTATTTTTTTTCTGAGTTACAATAACACACATGACCCTAAAATACTCCCAGAATAATTTGATTTATGGCTTTAATACTGTTCCTAATTGTGAGGTTTATCGACTTCTCTAAAGCCATCTAACTACCTACTCACCTATCTTCTCTCATTTATCTATATATTTCTGTATCTATATATCCATCTCTATCTATATGCACATGTGCACATTTATTCTTCATGTTAACTTCTGAACAACTAGAAGTATATGTATCCTTCCCTTTACTATTTTCCATGTGTTTCTTTCTTATTATGTAAATCCATTAAGAGAAATCAGGTTTGGTAAAGTAGAGGGGCAATAAAAAGAGGAAGGCCCTCAATTAGATGGATTGACACAGTGGCTGCAACAGCGGGCTCAAGCACAGGAACAATTGTGAGAGTGGTACAGGACTGGGCAGTTTCCTTCTTTTGTGCATAAACTGTCTGTAGGTCAGAACTAACTTGGTGGCACCTAACAACAATATTAAGAGACTAAGGAGCCCTGGTAGCTTAGTGGTTATACGTTGGAATGCTAATCTCAAGGCCATGAGTTAGAAACCGTGAACCACTCCTCTGGAGAAATATGAGGTTTTCTATGCCAGGAAAGTCACAGTCTGGAAAACCCACAGATATAGTTCTATTTTGCCTTATAGGGTCATCATGAATTGGAAATGACTCAATGACAGCGAGTATCGATTTTGATTAAGTATGTATCTCCCAGTTTTTCTATTTTAACAAAACACTACAAAATCTGAGAGTTTGCAACAGAAAGATCCTTACGCACTCTCTTAGTTCTCCAGTGCTGCTATGAAACAGATACCACGAGTGTTTGCTTTATCGTACAGAAACTTCTTCTCCCACATACTGTTGTTGTTAGATGTTGTTCAGTTGTTTCGACCCATAGCAACCTTACATACACAACAGAAGAAAGCCTGCACAGTCCTGCCCCATCCTTACAATCCTTATTGTTGAGCCATTGGTACACCCACAATGTCAATCCAGCTTGCTGCGGGCCTTCCTGTTTTTCACCACCCTTCCTCTTTACCAAATATGCTCCCCTTCTCCAGAGACCAGTCTCTCCTGACAACATGGTCAAAGTATGTAAGACTAAATGCTGCCATTCTTGCCACTAAGGGAATTTATGGCCCTACTTTTTTTCAAGCAGATTGGTTTATCCTTTTAGCAGTCCATGTTACTTTCAATATTGTTCTCCAGTACCACCATTCATGCACATCCATTCTCCGTTGGTCATTGTAGTCAATATCTAACTTTCACATAGAAATAAAGCAATGGAAAGTCCCATGGTTTAGAAGTCCTCAAAATAACTGTGTTTTTTTTCAATACTCAAGGGGGGGTTGATGCAGCAGATTTACCTATTGAAAAACAGTTTTTTAATCTCTTGACTATTGCTTAGTATTGATTGTGGACCCAAGTAAGACAAAATCCTTTACAGCTTTAAATTTTTCTCAATTTATTATGATATTCCATTTGGTCCAATGATGAGGATTTTGATCTTCTTTACATTGAACTTTAATCATGGTGTTCATCAGCACGTGCTTCATGAAAGTTCTCCCCACTTTCAGTATCAGCAAACAAGTTTGTGTCATCTGTTTTCAAGGCTCCACTGCTAATCCATAAGGTTTTCAGTGGCTAATTTCTTATCATAGGACAGCCTATTTATTTTTTGTAGTCTGTTCTTAGTTTGGAAGCTGTACTGAAATCTGTTCACTTTGGGTGACCTTGCTGGGGTTTGGAATACCAGTGACATAGCTTCCATCACACAGAAAGATATAAGTCACCATAAAAGGACAGACTGATAGAAAACAGGTGGTAGCGTTCATTAGAGATCCCCATGTGTCTTGGCATCAATTTTCTCCTGGATTTAGGAGCTTTACAGGGCAGAGATTGCACAACCAAATGACACATTCCACTCCAGGCTCATTTTTTGGTAGTTGGTCCCTCTCTTTTTGCCCACTTTTCTCTCCTTTAATCTCTTGTGAGATAAAATCGTGTAGGCCACACGCCAGGAAAATGCCCCTTACATTGCATGGGGATGTGACTAGAATAAAGGAATTGCACCTCATCCTTAATCCTAATATTGGCTTATCACATAAGATCATACCGGGGGGATGGTCATCACATAAAGGCCACAATACCTCATTATACTGAGAGTCATGGCCAAGTCAAGTTGACACATTTTGTTCAATTTATGCCACTTGTATTACATGCGATCTTATCTTTGGTGATGATTGTGGACTATTCTAATGATCCTCTTCTCAACTCAGCTCTGTTCCAAGTATTTCATTTTTATTAGAATCTTGCACAAAACGTAGTTCTAATTTATAAATTGATCATCTCTTGGCATACAAAAAATTGCAAGAGCTATGTGGGAGCTTACATGAGAATAATACATTGCTTCTCCTTCTAAGCCCCTGAAAAATTAAGGGAATTTATTAACATAACAAGAGTGATGAAACTGATCATTGGGCCTATATATTGAGTACCTATATATGGAGTCCTGCAGAAAGTAAAAGACCTTGCACTATGTGACAGTAGCTTTCAGGATCCACTGTGCTAAGCAAAAGAGAAATAGTTCATGAAAACTGAACACTTACATTTTCTTGGCTTTTGCCTCTTTTCCTTTCCAAAAAGAAATGTTGTGCTATGATTAAATATTTGATGAAAATATTGTCTGAGACCACCTGGAAGACACATAGCATGATATATGGTTTTAGACAAAGGGATAGCAAAACTAATTTTTACCGTATGTGTTATTAGGTGTATTTGATATAGCCTAAGAAATAGATGTGTTCAGAAAAGAACTGACAGGTTGACAATCAAGTAACATCAATGAAAAGTGAAATAATATAGAAACTCCAGCGTTTGAATGATAGAAAGACACAAATATTTCTCAACTCCAATGCATAAATGATAAGATGGTAAATGCTTGCAGAAGCAATGGCTCATTAAATCACTGCCTCAAGGTAAAGACTAAATCAAGGACATGCCCATTAAGCCCTGGTTAATTTTTTCAAATGGATTCAGGTGAGCCCCAGGAAATCCTCTAATTTGGACAAAATGGTGCAGGAAGGGAACTACAGACATATCCCCACAGAAGCCTAATATATTCACAGTATAAGTATACAAAATACAACACATGTTAAAAATTATTGTGAATATAGCTATGGGAATGTGGCACTCAGTAGAATCTAAAAGACCAAAAGGCCAAAGAACTCCAGGCTGAAATTTAAAATGTCCATGGAGACATAAAGTAAACATGTGTCCTCAGATTTCTTTGGTAAAGAAACACAGTGAATTATCCTGTACCCCCAAAGGACTTTTTAATGATGCTCTCTTCAAATATTGTCCATATGAATAATGGAGAATGAAGACACCTGTGGTAGTCACATAATCTAGTGTCAATTTGAGGTTTAAGAGTGTAGGGGTGGAGTCTAGACTGTCAATCAGGATATGGCCAGTGATATCTTGGTGTGGGCCTGGCCTTCCTCCTAGGATTCTGGGAAATCCTGATTTTCCTCCTTGGAGGTGGGAGACTCTGCTCACACCCTGGGAGACATTGCAGCTGCCAAGACATATGGACCTACCCTGATGCAGCTCTGGGTATTGGAAAAGCCATGCAGAGACCCTGCCAGCGCTGAGATGTTTCCAATGCCACTGATCCAAAGACTTTCTATCCACTGACCTGTGATCTTCTACATTCAGGACCCTTGCACATGTTTTGTGAGTCTTAAGAGGACTTTATAGATTGGTATTGGACATATGGGATATGATAGGGCTTGTGGATTTTATCTGGACTGGGCTGGGATGTTTTCTCAGTGTTCAATTGCTCTTGTATATAAATCTTTCTTATACATATATGTGTGTCCATGGATGTGTTTCTCTAGTCTAACCAGACTAACACAACTCCCTTAGAAGGAGACATGAGCCATTTAAAAACTAAAAACTAGACAAATAATCCATCTTACATCATATGGTGGCCTGGTTAATGCCCACCCCTGCTATCCTATCCTCCCCTTGACTCTGGGCAGGATCTGTGATGTGCTTTTAACTGACGGAATATGGAAAGTGTCATGAGATGATATTCAGTGATTTTTATTGTTGTTGTTAGGCACCTTCAAGTCAGTTGAGACTCATAATGACCCCAGCAAAGACAGAATGAAACACTGACCCACTCTGTGCCATGCTCACAATTTTTTCTATGTTTTAAAGTATGTTAATCCATCTCTTTGAGGGTCTCATCTTTTTGACTGACCCTCGACTTTACCAAGCTATGTGTCCTTCTTCAGGGACTAGTATTTCCTGATCATATGTCCAAAGTATGTAAAGTTTTGCAATTCTTGCTTCCAAGGATATTAAGGCTGCAATTCTTCTAACAAAACGATCTCTTGTGCTGGCAGTCCCTGATATATTAAATATTCTTTGTCAGCACTATAATTCAAAGGCATTGATTTTTCTTGTTTTTCTTTTTCATTGGTTTCACATCACGTGTATATGAGATCATGGAAAATGCTATGGCTAGGTCAAGTTTGGGGGTTTTTAAAACTTCCCAGAGGTCTTTCTGGAAGACTTACCCAATAGAGTATCATGTTTGATGTCATGACTTTTGTTTTAATAGGTTAATTTTTCAAATAAATTAAATGAACAAACACAATTCCTCTCTGAATTAGAATCGGTAGATGTTTAAGGATTTCCATGCGTATACTATGGTCTAGAACTAATAGTACTTAAAGATAAAGTCCAAACTGCAAATGTTAGGCCAAGTTGTGCAGAGAAAAAATTCAGTGACACTCATCTATATGTAAGAAAGATCTTTATATCAAGAATTAATAATATATATAAATAAATTACCCCAACATAGTCCAATTAAAGTGCGTAAGTGCATTACTAGTCACTAAGTCCCTCTGCAGACTCACACACTTACCTAATGTAGAATGCAGGAAGATCAATCACGGATCTGAGGTTGGTAGGAATTGTGGCCAGGCTCTAGCAACTCTCAGGGTGGTCAGCAAACAGTAAGATCAATGGGGAGAGAGAGAGAGAGAACGCCAGCCTCCAGAGAGCTATAAATCTCAGCCACACCTCCAAGAGAGGTCATCAGGCTGCAACTGATGGACAGGCTAAACTCCAACCTTACCCTTTAATATATCTTCAAGTTGACATGAAATTATGTAGCTACCACATTGCACACAAGGGATCCAAGAATTGATGGGATACTGATCCAGATGCTCCAACACCCAGAAACAATGCAGCAAAAATTCACTTGTCTGACAAAAAGTTTTGGAAGACAGCTATAGCTAATCATAAGAAGAGATCCATATGTGCTTCCATTCCAAAGAAATGCTACTCAGTGATATAAGTGTTAGGGACCTCCCAGTTGGTTCTGACTCATAGTTTCCCTTTTTACAACAGAATGAAACACTCCCAGTCCTGGGACATCTTCAAAATCATTTCTTATGTTGAACTCATTGTTGGGACCACTCTGTTAATTCATCTTGTGAAGGGTCTTCCTTTTTTTTTTTTTTAACCGCTCCTCTACTTTTTCCAGCATGATGTCCTGTTTCAGGGACTGGTCTCTCCTGATAGCATGTCCAAAGGAAATGAGACAAAGAATTGCCATCCTTGCCTCTAAGGAGCATTCTGGTTGTACTTTTTGCCAAGAAAGATCCAGTTGTTCTATTGGAAATCCATTGTACGTTCGCTATTCTTTGCCAAAATGATAAATCAAATGGATTGATTCTTCTTCAGTCTACCTTACTAAATGTCAAAATCTCACATGTATATGGAGCAGTTAAAAATACCACGGCTTGAATCAGACACTCCTTAGAACTCACGTAATACCCGTGTTTTGCAACGCTTTAAGGGGTCTTATACAGCAGACTTACCCAACGTAGCGCTTCCTTTGATATCTTGTCTGAGGCCCCCGTGAGCATTGATCATGGATTCAAACAAGATGAAACCTTGAAAGCGTCAATTGTTTCTCCATTTAGTGTGATGTTACCTATTGGTCCAGTTGTTAGGGTTTGGCTTTCTTTACATTGAATCGCAAGTCATTCTGAAGGCTGCCCTCCTTGGTATTCATCAGCAAATACTTCAAGTGCTACTAATTTTCAGCAAGCAAGTTTCTATAATCTGCATGTTTCAGGTTGTTCATAAGCCTTCCTTCAATGCTGATGTCATATTCTTCTTCACAAAATCCATCATCTCTGATTGTTTGCTCAGCCTACAATGGAATACTATTGAATAAGTATGACAAGAGGCTAAAGCCCTGTTTAAAATCCTGATTTTAAACATTCAATATGTCCTAGTTCTGTTTGCACAAGTGCCTGTTGATCCATGTACAGGGTCCTCATGAGCAAATTAATACTCTGTAATTTCCTTTCTTTTCCAGGCTATTCATATTGCACAAAGGGAGATGTCTTTGCACAGATAAAACAAACACACACCTTCCTGCTATTCTCTTCTTTCAGTCAGGTCCAACTGACATTAACAATGCCATCTTCCACATCCTCTTCTGAATTACACCTGAATTTTTGGCAGCTTCTGGTCAATGTACTGCTACAACCATTCGTGCAAGCTCTTTGGCAAAATTTGGCTCGCGTGTTATATCAATGAGATTTTTTTCCTATAACTTGCACCCTTGGGGGGTAACCTTTGTTTGGAATAGGTACAAATATAGATCCCATCCCGTCAATTGGCAAAATAGTTCTCTTGCAAATATCCAGGCATAGAGGGGTGGAAGCTTCCAGTAATTCATCAGCTTGTTGAAACATTTCAGTTGGTATCCCATCAATTTCTGGAGCCTTGTTTTTGGTAATTTCTTTCGGTGCAGTTTGGACTTCTTCCATCAGTATAGTTGGTTCTTAATTATATATTATTTCTTGGAATGGTTAAATGTTGAATCAATCTTTTAGATACAGTGTCTTTGAGTATTTTTTCCATCTAATTTTGATGTTTCCAGCCTTTAAACCCTTTTAATATTTCAACATGGGTGTTTTATTTTCTTGAGTTTTTTTTCAGTTTCACATATGCTATGATTGCTCTTCATTTTTCTTTTTTAACTATATGTCTTTGCACATTTCATTATAATGGTTGGTTTTGTTTTATCAAGATGCCCTTTTAAGTTTTCCATTCAGCTCTTTTACTTCATAATTTCTTCTTCCAGTTGCCTTAGCTAGTCTATGATTGAGAGGAAGTTTCATGGTCTCTGATGATATCTAATTTGATTTCTATTTCCCCCTGCCTCTTTTAATGAACTTTTGTTGTATTCATGTATGATGTTCTTGATGTCATCCCAAAGCTCATCAGGTCATCTGTTATTAGTGTTCGATTCTTCAGACCTTGAGATGTTCTTGAAATTTGGGTGGGATAGACACAACGTGGTATTTTGTCTCTGGTGGGCTTATTTTCCTTTTCCTCAGCATCAATCTGACTTACACATAAGCAACCGAAGAGCTGTCCTACAAATGACTCCTACAAGGCTTTAGCTCATGATATTGAACTCCATTCTCCTCTGTCGTCACGTTTACTTCTGTTTATCCACCTGGAGAAATCCCCATGTATACTCACCTTTTGTCTTGCTGAAACAAGGTATTTACAATGAAGAATGGGAAATCGAAATTCTGTCATGCAATCTCCATCTTACCTCCTATCACCAAGGACATATTTCCTAACTATGATGTCTTATACTTTGTTTTCAACCTTTGCATTATAACCTTCAATATTTATGAATGCATGTTGATTATATTTTTATCTGTTTCTAACTGAGGATATTTCTGCATCCTTAACTTTAGTAATTGGTTCATAAATTTGAATAATAGTTGTATTGACTGGATTCTTTGTGATATCCTATCACAGACACAGAGAACATTGTATTTCCAGACAGATCATGAAATATTCTTCATGATGAGTTGAATATTATTCCTCTTGAATGTGTCATTCCCAGCATTATAACCCATATGATTCCTCATTCAAAATGTCCAATCCTAGGTCAGTTCTCTCATGCCTTGAATATAGATTTGCCATATAATTTTTGACAACTTTCAATTATCCTAGACTCTTACTTAGTACCTTATACCCTCTGATAACTAATTTTTGATAATTGATTTTTACAATGTTTTCTTCTAATTTTGAATCTTTTTCCATCAGCAAATGAATATCCCTAAAGGTTTAGTTCAAAAACTTTACCCTGACCAAACCATATGCTCAACTCTACTTTCAGGAAGCAGCTCTTCTTCATCATATTTTGAGTGCCTTCTGATTTGAGGAACTCACCTGTCTCTGGCAATACCCTGCTCCTGTCCATTAGGCCTTCAGCCCCTGAGAATGTCTCGATGCTACCTATAATGTTTTCAGTGGATAATTCCTCTGTAGTTGACAACCTAGTCCTTGTTCAAAATCTGTTCTTAGTCTGGAAGTTCTGCTGAAACCTATTCACTTTGGTTGAGCCTTTTGGTATTGAAGTGACAGTGAATTCGATTCCAATATCACAGTAACATGGAAGCCAAAAAGAGTACTAAAAATGGACAGAGAAGTCATCAATTTTGAAAAGTATCCAATGTTATCATTAATATTATACATATATAAAATTCTGCTGAAGCTAATAAATGGTGTTGGGAGTACTTTGACAGTGAACTGCTAACAATTCAAGCTGGATTAAGAAGACAATATAAAATGGGATGTCATTGCTAATATCTTACCTGATTGAAGAGAAAACCAGAAATTGATCTTACCTGATAGAAGAGAAAACCAGAAATCATATTTGCCTGTATTCAATTACATACACACAGGCATTTGGTTATGTGGGACACTACAAATTATGGATGCGATTGTGAAGAAATAGAATTTTAGAGTTCTTAAATGTATGTCTTCTGCAGGCCTGAGCTAGACCAAGAGGCAGGAATTAAAACAGAACAAAAGGGTAGCATAGTGCATGGCTTCAAATCAGGAAAATTGTGTTTCAGGCTTGTTTCATTTTACTCTACTAATTTCAATCTGCATGCTGAATAAATATTCCTAGAAAGGAGACTATTTGAAGATGAACATGGCTTCAGGATTGGAGGATGGCCATTTAGCAATCTGATGTATGCAGTTGACACATATTTGCTTGCTGAAAGTGAAGACAGTTTAAAACATTTACTGATGAATATCAACAAGGCTATAGCCTTCCTTACAGATGTCACTACAGTGATAAAGGAAGCATAAATCCTTATAATCAGACCAACAATTAACATCATGATGAATGGGAAAATGTTTCAAGTTGTTAAGGATTTTATTTTACTTCGATCTGAAATCAATGCCCATGGAAACATCTGTCATAAAATCAATTCATTAAGGTTATTACATTATATAAGAATCCTTCTTGCTAGGCAACTATAATTAGAAATTCTTAATGACTTCATGGACTTAATGGCTGTCTGGAGGAAACACGTGTATAGCAAACAGCTTCTGGGGACAGTGGGAGGACTCTATATGCTGAAGGTAGCCTTTCAGACCTACAGAAAGCACAGCAAGAAGCACCCTCAGCACAACAGGCACAGGGACATGAGTTCTGCCAAGACCTTGAACAAGCTTGGATGCAGATTATTTCCCAGTTGCCTCCAAATTAAACACAGCCCAGCTGACATTTTGCATTTAGACTTTTAAGATACTTAGGAGAAGATGAAGTTTGGCTAGGTTTAACTCCTTACCTAACCTGATATAATCAATGTGTGGATTCAATCTACTAAATGTGTGGTTATTAGTAATGCAACATTAGAAAAATAATACAGCAACAGAAAACAAAAGGCAAAATGCCTAAAATAGGCTCCTCTCCAAACTTAATGTCAGACAGAACACACAGCTTTCATCAATTCTCTGTGTCATATTAGAACACTAGATTTCCCAGACTCCTTTGCAGGTTAGTGTGATTATGTAACTTCCTTTCAGGCAATGGGATTGGGATTTTGATGAGATGACTTACAATAAAACACGATATATATATATATATATATATATATATATATATATATATACACTGTGATCTCTAAATATGCTTCTTGAAAAGTCATCATGTATACTAACAAATTAATATTCTATAAATCTTGATAGGTAAAATTGAAACCAGGGTTCTGAAAACAACTAACAAAAGGCCAAATCTGGTCCACTACCTGTTTTTGTAAGTAAGTTTTACTGGTAAACAGCCATATTCTTCAAGATCATAGTGCCTATGTCTGCTTTCAACACTACAGTAGTAGAGTTAACTAACTACAACAGAGACTACAGAACACACACAATCAAACACATTTTGTGTACACATGTTCTTGTTCATGGAAACATATCATTTAAAATCTTTTATCATAGAATTATAGGAACAGAAAAGTTGTGATTTAAGAAACTCATACCCATATCGATTATAAGTTATTTATGAAAGAAACAAAAATATGTCATCCTCTAATATATTCTATTTCTTGTAACTTAAATAAGCCCAAAGTAAACCGATTGCCATCCAATTGCCTCTCCTCATCCAAAAACAAACAAACAAAAAAAACCAAATTCACTGCTATGGAGTCAACTGTGACTTACAGCAGCTCTGTATGGGCTTTCTAGGATTTACAGCCCTAGAAAACCTATCAGGATCACTGTGAGTTGGAATCAACTCAGTGACAGGGGATTTGGGTTTAGACTATGTAACTGAAGGTTAAAAAAAATGAATGAGAAACAAACATAATTCAGGCAAGCTGCTTGATCTAAAATATGAAAGTTCAATCCATCCATAAGCTTTGTCAATGACTCCAGTTTAAATTAATTCTAAACTATGATGAGGTACGATCACAGTGCTATTGTTAGGTCCGAACTAATGGACTCTTATGCCCAGCAACCCTCAGAAGGAAACCCTGCATCTTCCTTCCATCTTCCGACAGCTTCCATCTTTCAATATCGAAGCTTAAGGATTGAAGTTTTCCTTCAGTTATTTCAACTTAAGACATGCAAAGAATGTTCTTCTATTTTTGGTTACATAAGGCTGCATGCACTAACTGTGGTTCCTTTTTGTTTAAACTTTGGCATTCCAAACACCGATAATTATCAGTACATTTTGATTTCATAGTCAATTTTATACTGAAGATGTTCATATTTGCTTCAATTTCTTCATCACTTGCTTTAGTAGTTTGGGGCTTAAGTTGTATAGTAATTGTATTGTTAATATTTGTTCTATGTGCATAGTTATAATCAGTGGTGAGATTCAGCTGGTTTGCACCTGTTCACACTGACAGAACTCATACCTAATGTTTTGCTGAGTTTACCACATTGGCTCCTAAAAATTACACTTGTAATCTAAATTTTCTTTAAGGTGGATGGATGTGGAAATCACGAATTTATATTTCTTACCCTTTCTTAACATTCATCTGCACAAAAGCTTATTCTATGAGCCCATAGTATTTAGACTGAACTCTGCTTGTAATGTTTACTTATTCATTTCATAAAACTCTATACTTTTGATGAGATAAGAAATTTTTATTCCCTTGTGGTTGTTACTTCAGTAAGCAAATATGTGACGTAAATAGAAAAATTCCAACAACCAGAGGATAACACTTTGTTTTTCATTTTAGCTTTATTTTATGCCTCAAAATCCCAGGGGAAAGTATCAGTGAAGTATGCAAATCCTGCAAGTGTTCAAGAACTAAACATATTATCAGAACAATTGCTATACGTCCCAGAGAAATGGAAAGGGTGTTTTCAAAGATGAACATAGTATGTTCAGAGTAGAGAAGTCACTTAACTGTTTCTAATATATCAAATACCTTCCTCTAAAGGAATGGACCCTACTCAAATAGTGAAGAGATGGGGAAGGCTAAATCTAAAAGCTGATGATGCTCAGATAAAAGGGAAGAATATTGCAAGTGAGGATGCCTGTCAAGTAGCAATATGGAAATATCTTCAGTTACCCTTTTATCGTTTTTATCAGGACTTATTCAATATTTTTCATTAATATTTTAAAACTCTTTCTTATACCATAAGCTACATTTTTGTACCTTTTTATTGTTCTTATTTAAGTATTACTGTATGAGTTCATAAACCATATTTTAGTGTATCTTTTTTATACTTTACAGGGCCCTTAGGAAAGTGAACTCACTCTCTTAATCCCTGAATGGAGCAGTAAAGTAAAAAAGGGAAGAGGAGAACAGACCTAGGACTGAGGCCACTACCAACTGTCCTGATCAGCTAAATAAACAATATGTGATGAGAAACGATGAAGAAGAGGAGACAGTGGAGCAACATATTCCAAAAATTAAAGGAAAATAGCACAAAACCGAGAATACTCTACCCAGACAAATTTTGTATCAAGATAGATGGAGAAGTAAGAGTCTTCCCAGACAAG
Source organism: Tenrec ecaudatus (assembly GCF_050624435.1). Taxonomy (NCBI): domain Eukaryota; kingdom Metazoa; phylum Chordata; class Mammalia; order Afrosoricida; family Tenrecidae; genus Tenrec; species Tenrec ecaudatus. The sequence goes on along the minus strand of NC_134533.1, from coordinate 28,671,211 downwards.
GAAAAACTCAAAGAATACGTTAGAAGAAACCCAGCCCTACAAAAGATCCTTGCTGACTCAGTTTGGGCAGAAGAACAACACTCACCAAGCATAAATACGAGACCACCGCATAGAGCAACCTCACCCAGAGGGCAACAAAGAGAAAACAGACCCCAAGATAGCACTGGCTTAAGGATGGAAAGAAGTCAAGAGTGAAATACACACACACACACACACACACACATTCACAACTCACTAATAAGAAAGGAAAGTAGGGAAATACCCAAACAAAAGGTATAAGATGACTGAAATCAGGCATTAAAAGACTGAAGCTAGCAGACTGGCTTAGAAAACACAACCCATCAATCTGCTGCCTACAGGAGACACATCTCAAGGCTACAGACAAAAATAGACTGAGAATCAAAGGTTGGAGAAAGGTATTCCAAGCAAACAGCAAGTTCTAAAAAGTGGTTGCAATCCTAATCTCAGATAAAATTAACCTCAGCATGCAAACCATTAAAAGAGATAAGGAGGGACACTGTATAATGCTCAAGGGAATTGTAGACAAGGAATCACTAAGAATTGTAAACATATATTCTCTGAATGAGAGACCCGCTAAATAAGTCAACCAAACACTTCAAAGGCTGATAAAAGAAATCACAGCCTCAACAATTATAGTGGGTGACTTCAATATACCACTCTCTGAGAAAGGTAGATAGATCACAGGGAAAGAAACTCAGCAAGGAGGCTAGAGATCTCAACTCTACGGTTGAACAATTTGACTTGATAGATATTTACAGAGCTTTTCATCCAAATACAAAATATTTCACATTCTTTTCAGACCCGCATGGCACATATTTGAAGACAGACCACATGCTGTGGCATAAGGTGTATCTACATAAATTTAAGCATATTGCTATCACACAGACCTCTCTCTGACCACTGTGCCACAAGGCTGGAAATAAACAAAAGGAAGATGAAGAAAACAAGAGCAAACAATTGGAGGACGAATAACTCTCTATTGCAAAATGAGTGCATTCTGGCACAGAACAGAGATGAAATTAGGAAATTTCTAGAAACCAACGACAATGAGAAAACAACATACCAAAATTTTGAGACACAGCAATGGCAGTCATCAGAGGAAGTTTCATAGCAATACAAGCACACCTGAAAAAGGAAGAGAGACTCAAGACTGATATGCTGGCACAAAATTGACAACAAATGGAGAAGAGTCAGCAGGACAATCCTATTAATGGCAAAAGAAAAGAAATAATAGAAATCAGGGATGAGATTCAGGAGAGGGAAAATAAAATTATGGAAAAATCATGCGGCTAAATGTTGGTTCTTTGAAAGTATTAACAGAATCGAGAGACCACTGACAAACCTAACCAAAGAAAGGAGGGAAAAAATCCCAATAACAAGAATGAAGGATGAAAGAGGGGCCATTACAACAAACCCTAAAGAAATCAAAAGTATAATTGCACAGTACTACAAAGGATTATACTCCAATGAATTCAACAACTTGGAACACATGGACAAATTCTTGGAAAAACAATCCCTCCCTAGACTATCCGCAGATAACATCAAGAATCTCAACAGATCCATAGCAATAAAAGAAATAGACAAGGTTATCAATGGATTACAACAAGAAAAAAAATCCCCTGGGCCAGATGGCTTCACTGGAAAATTCTACGAAGCATTCAGGGAAGAACTAGCACCAATCCTACACAAACTCTTCCAGAACATAGAAAAAGATGGCAAACCCCTGAACTCCTTCTATGAAGCTAGTATAACTTTGATACCAAAATTATTCAAGGATCCCACAAGAATTGACTACACATCGTTGTGAAAGAGGGGGGTGTGAGGAGTAGAGATTCAAAACCCATATGTAGACAATTGGACATCCCCTTAAGGAAGGGGTGCAGGAAGGAGATGAGCCAGCCAGGTTGCATTTAGCAACTATGCAGTGTTTCCTCTAGTTCCTAAATGCTCACACACACACACACACACACACACACACACACACACACACTGCACTGTAATGATCCCAATTCTACCTTACGAATCTGGCTAGAACAGAGGATGCACTCTGGTAAAGATAGGAACTAGAAACAGAGGGAATCGATGACAGATGATCCCTTCAGGACTAGTGTTAAGAGTGGTGTTATGGGAGGGGGAAGGGAGGATGGGGTGGAAAGGGGGAACTAATTACAGAGATCTGCATATAACCTCCTCCTTGGGGGATGGACAACAGGAAAGTGGGTGAAGGGAGACTTCAGACAGTGTAAGAAATGACAAAATAATAATTTATACATTATCTAGGGTTCATGAGGGAGGGGGGAGCAGGGAGAGAAGGGAGAAAATAAGGAATTGATTCCATGGGCTTAAGTGGAGAGCAAATGTTTTGAGACTGATGAGGGTAATGAGTGTTCAAATGTCTTTACAGAAGTGATGTATGTATATATGTATTGTTATAAGAGTTGTATTAGCCCCCAATAAAATGATTTTTTTAAATCCTCGATGATAAGGAAGAAAACATAGAACAAGATTCAGGATCATGAAAAAAGGATAGGCTAACTTATTTGAATGAGCATACTGGAGCTCCTGAGACTATGGCCCTTCCACAGCCTTCAAACCTGGATCTGACCCCATGCTAGGAATTACCTTTCAGCCAAATATAGAGAGCAGACAAAAATACCCATGGGAGAAATATATTCCACAGACCAGTCAACCAAAAGAAACAAAAATGGCAGTGGCTGTGTAAAATCACATTCAGAAGGCAGAGAAGGGCAGAGATACAGGAGAAGTGGAAGCAGGGACCGCGGGGAGGAAGAGGGAGAGTTCTATCACATTAATGGCATTGCAAGGTATGTCATGAAACAAAATGTGTATAAATTGACAAATGCACAACTAATTATCTCTGTAAAATTTCTCCCAAACCACAATTAAGCATCACTTCAAAAAAGAAATAGGAAAAAAGAATATAAGAAGCAAAATGGACAATAGCCAAATGCCACAGATAAAACTTGTTAGATACTGATTTGAGTTAATAAGCTAGATAAAGGGTCATTGCTTGATGAAAAATAATTGGAATATTGAATAGGGACTAAGTATTAAGTAAGTAAAACAACAGTTAATTTTAAAATGCTTTGTTGTTATTTATTACAATTTTAGGTATATTAATGGTTTAATCATCATTCTGTTCAAATCAATGCACACTAAAATATAAGGATAAAAAATAATTATGTTTTATAATCCTACAAATAAATGATTCTGTAAATTAGGTAAGAGCAACTGCAAAGTGAAATAATGAATGGATAAAAGTGTCATATCTGGGAAATAAAGCTAAAGGATTTTTTTGACATTTTTACTCCTGGACATCAAAGTGACAGCAAGTGCAAATGGGGTGCCCTGCAAAACCAGATTTTATTTTCACAGGTATGTATTTAAAAATTTTTTATAGGACAATAGTTCACCTTCAAAGTACGCTCCATTACACTTAATAGATTTGTTAAATCTGTGATTCCATTCTTGGAAACAATTTTCAAACTCATCTGGTTGCATCGCTGACAGCAACCCCCTCTTTTTCTCTTCACCTTTTTCTTCACCTCTTCTATGTCATCAAATCGCTATCCTTTCAAGATGTCCCTCTTTATTCTCAGAAACAAAAGGAAGTCGCAGGAAACAAGATCGGGTGAGTTAGGTACATGGGGCAAGAGAGGCGTGATTTTTTCTCCCCAAAACCAGTGCACAAGGAAGGCTGCGTGAACAGGTGCATTGTCATAGTGGTAAAAAATTTTTTCCATCTAACACAAATCAGTCCTTTTGTTTTGTCACATGCTGCATATGTAACAGTTTGACCAGTGAAACAAGCTTCAAATGCACTAGAGCTGAGATTTTCATGCATTTGGAAAGTTGACAGATATCCAGAACAAGGCTTGTCATCAATTGACCTTTCACCTTTTCTAAAATGAGAAAAGCACTTGAGTTTTTGCCCATAGCACTGTCTTTATAAGCGGTGTTCTACATCTCAACAGTTTCTGCTCCATTTTTTCCTGAGCAGGAAACGAAATTTCACAGCTACATGCTGTGTTCTGAAAGCTGCCATCCCCAAAAAATGAGGTCTGAGTGAAACTGCTGTTATGAAAAAAAAAAAAAATTCAGTTACCAGAGAGAGCCTTCCCAGGTTCGAAGGGACTCCATCTCAGTGTGATGGGTAGAAAGGGCCGGTCTACCTTAAGATTAAGGTTCTAAGAACTGAAACAACAAAACTATGCTGACAACACCACTAACTCAGGTTTATCGGCGCCTTTTGTCCCCAAAATCCATCTGCTTCCAAGGAACTCAGCCAGTTCTCTGAATGTGGGCATTAGGGTATGATGGCAGGCTAACAAAACATCGCTTAGATAAATTTTCTTTAATCTGTTTATTATTATTTTATTTGTGCAGCTTCTTTTCTTCACGGTGAAATATGATGGTTATTTTGCCACTTAATCATGTAGTTTCAACTTACCATATATACTCACGTATATAGCGACCTGATTATAAGCCGAGGCACTCAATTTTACCACAAAAACCTGGGGAAACTTATTGACTCGAGTATAAGCCTAGGGTGGGAAATGCTGCAACTACTGGTAAATTTCAATAGATACCAATAAAATTACATTAATTGAGGCAACAGTAGGTTAAATGTTTTTGAATATTTATTTCAAAGAAAAACCATAAACTAGCTCTGAAAGGGGAAAAGGGGGTCAACAGAAACAATATGGTATCAACAATAACTTTAAAAGTACAAAAATTTTAGCTTCACCGCAGAACAGGTAAGTGGGACCTAACTCTAGTATAAGTTGAGGGGGACTTTTTCAACATAAAAAATGTACTGAAAAACCTTGGCTTATGCATCGGTAGATATAGTAATTTTTAGAGAAGCAATATTAAGTAGGGGGTAGAATATGGATTTTAGAATCAAATATGGATTTGAAGTCAAGTTCTATACTTTTTACCTGCATAACCACTATACTAATTTACTTTCTCTAAACCTCTATTCCCTCATTAAGAAAAGGATAATGTTATCTTTAATTCCTTTTGAGAATTAAGCATAACAAAATCACATTTGAAAGTTATTTGAATTATATTATATTTATATATTCTTTTCATATATGTTTACATTTTACTCTAAAGGAAATTTTTTTCTGTGTTACCATTGACTGTCTAATAAACTTCCAAGATTCTGCGTGGAATAATTGAGTTGCTATTAACTTTTCTGAGTAATTAAAATATACAGTTTTGAGGTGTTCTCAGTTCTGCTTCACGTGTTTTGACTACCCAATTATTCAAAACAAAATCTCATTTTGTGAAATACTGAACACCTCTGTTCTTCTGTCTGGATCCCTGAGGTTAAAAATTCAGAGCATGATGCAATCCCAACAAAAGATAATTTTGTCATTTTAGCCAGCTCAGCCTTTCTGATGATATCAGACTTTCTGGACTATCATTCAAGATATCGACAAGTGTTAGCCAAAATGTTTCTTCTCTTTGTCTATCGCAGTGGTTTTGCTATCAAAAAATAGACTAATTTTGAACCTGGTAAAACGTGAGCGGTTTTTACTAATTCAGTTTCCTTCCTTGGATCCTTTGATTGGATAGTTCTTCATCAGAGAACTATGATGACACCTATACACACATGCATTTTTCTTTTTTCCTTAAATCTATAATTGCAGCTGGAAGCAAAACTTCAGTATCAGGGAATCCCCGGCTGCAGAACAAGTTTATTATGTTTCATATATGATCAGAGAATTGGGAGTATTGGGAAACATATTTCAGACATACTTTCATAGACCCTTCAGCTTCTACTCTGTGCAGCTACTACATTTATATTTTATGCATATGAGTGAGTATATATTGTTTAATAATTTATAGACCTGGTTACAGTTTGCTACTAGGCAATGTGATGTTCTCAGTTGATCTCCTTTTGTAGAATTGCTTTCTGTCAGGGAATTTATTGCAATGATGTGCACAGTAAATATTTAATAGCATTAGAGACATCAGAGTCTACTTTCCTCTGAAGAGGGCTTCATTATGTCAATTTCCCATGATGAGATGCTACAGTCAGTATTATTTGACTCTGAAGTAACTGGGTCCATGAACCTTTGCTTATGACTCTCCTCCCACAAGATGCCAGCAGTGTATGTGAGTTTAAAGGGGCAATAAAGCAGATCATCAACCTCATTAATCTGGGCCTCACTAATTAAATATGTGTGATACTTTATCTGTGGTGGGCTAAATTTTACCTTGCAGTGTCAAGCAAGGATGTACTGACAAAGCTGAATTTGAGGATAAACAGGATAGGAACAAGAATAGTTAAACTTGCTTTTAACAGAGTCTGTTATATTCCTATATTTTGATAACTGTTACCTACACATTAGTTTGATTCATATGCCTATATTCAATGATAAGCTATAAAAAGAGCAAAATCTTACAGGTCATATAAAATTAACACAGAGCACAAGCATTAACTTTACAGTTTCATAAATACACACTCAGAATGATGTTTCCACTATGTACATAATCAAAAATTATCTTCTTAACAAAACAACCTTGAGGTGTCAACTCTAAGGAACATTTTAGTTCAGCTTCAGCAAAAACATAGGATTCACAGTTTACTTACAGTCTGAAATGCACCTGTCTGACTTCAATCCTTTCCAAACAAAACAAAACATCATTTGTTTCAATTCTTTCCAGTTGATAGAAAACCGTGCTAGATTATTGACACCATTTTACTTTTATTTATCATTTAAAAAATTCTTAAATCAAGGTCTTAGTTAAAGGAAAAGTTGATAGAATAAGCAACTAGGTTATACATGACTTTGTAAATAACTGCATACATTTTGGCTTCAGTAGAAGTTTCATCTTGAAACTCTCATTAAAGTTAGAACATATGGCTTCACTACAAAGAGCAAACTACTACATGGCTTAGTGTGTACAATGCATCTTTGACTCAAGTAACTCATTACTGTGCTATTTTTACATTCTCCAAATGAGCACACTTTATATTATTTTCTTTTCTTCGGGATACAATAAACCATATTCGATTTTTAGAATACTTCCCTTTGGAGCAGTTTGTTCATATAAATGGAGTTATGAGTAATAGAGAGAGAGAACATTACATAAATTATGTATAAAAGCACTTTTCATACTATATTGAGTCAGAACATTTTGTTTTTAAGCAATGACTTGGCATGGGCAGTTGATAATGTTATCGTTTCTCTTGTAGTTTACATGATTCTGACTAACAAGAAGATTCAAAATCACAGCCGTAAAAGGGTACTGAGGGGTGCCATTGATTTGGTGCCAACACGTAGCCACTTGACCTATAACAGAATGAAACCTTTCTGAGCCCTCTGCCATCCTCCACAAGCAGGCATATTGCAGTTCCTTTTGGCAGCTGCTGTGCCCGTCACATTCAGTGTGGGGTGTCACCTTTTTAGCTTACCCTGTGTTGTACCAAGCCTTCTTCAGAGATGTGCCCTTCCTGGTAACACATCCAAATTAATAAAATGGATCGTTGCTGTCCTTGCTTATAGAGAACATTCTGGTTGTACTTCTTCCAGGATTGAGTTGTTCATTCTTCTGGAAGTCCCTGGGCTATTCAAGTGTTTTCACGAATACCTCATTCTGATAGTGTAAATTCTTCATTAGTTCCTTTACAGCTCTGTGCTGATTTCACATGCACTTCTGGAGACTGAAAAGGTCAAGGGTTGAGTCAAGCTATCTTATTTGTCAAAATGAGTTGTTTTTTTGCATATTTTTTTTCTGAACACTTTACAGACTAACATTTATCTATCAGGTTGTCTCACTGTGGTGACTACTGTGATATTGGAAGCAAGGACAGCTGTGTTTCAAGCATTAATGCTTTATCCATGGACCACAGAAGCTGTGGTGGCGTAGTTTTTATGGGTTGGGCTGCGAATCACCTGGTTGGCAGTTTGAAATCACCACCAGCAATGGGAGAACAATGGGGGTTTCTACTTCCTTAAACAGATACAACCTCAGAAACCCCCAGGGGGTCACTCTGAGTGAGCATTGAACTGAAAGAAGTGAGTTGGTCTAAGCCACTGAAAGGGTGACCACTAGCACTCTAATGAAAAGTACTGAACCATGTTCTAATGTAGTACCCGAATATGAACCTCTCCAGTCACTTGGTCAGGTAGATATCTCCCAAATTTCTGTGCATGATGTATTGAAACATTTCTATTAGTATCCCAACAATTCCTAGAACCTATCTTTTTAACCAGTGCCTTCACCCAGCTTGCACGTATTTCCTCAGCACTCTTGGTTCTTGATCATATGCTGCCTCTTCAAATGGTAAAACATTGACCAGTTATTTCCAATACTCTGCAAATCCCTTCCATTACCTTTTGATCAAAGCATTTTGTATCTTGCATCATTCAATGCTTTTTTCTATCAAAATCTTCAAGATTACATCTCAAAGTCTGAGCTTTCTCTTCAATTCTTTGAGCTTTAGATATGCCGTGTTCTTCCTTTTTGGCTTTCCAACTTCTAGGTCTTCACATACCTCACTGTGACCTTTTGTCTTCTCAAGCTGCTCTCTAACATTCTTCAATTCATCTTTTTTATTTGGAATTATGGAAAAACAAAACTCCAGTGAGCAACAGAGTACCAATCCCAATTACTCACTCAGGAAGTTGATACAGACCTAGAAACATTCATTAGTATATGCCAAGGCATTTGGACCTTACCAGCCAATTGTAAGAGAGCCATAACTTTTCCCAACTCCTATGAAAATGACTTAGCAGAATGCAGAACTTATGAGATCCGGTATCAGGCATCAAAGACCAAGAACAAAACATCATAATGTGAATGAGGCGGGAGTGCAGAGTGGAGGCTCAAAGCCAATCCCTAAGCAATTGGGCAGCCCCTTACAAAAGGGTCATGGGGAGAAGATGGGCCAGTCAGGGTGCCCTGTAGAACCCATGAAACACACAATTTCCCTCTGGTTCTTTAATGCTTCGTCCCACCCCTACCCCACCCCACTATCACGACCCTAATTCTACTTAGCAAATCTGGCTAGACCAGAGTATGTACACGGGGACAGCTAAGATATGGAAACACAGGGATCATAGGACAGATAAACTCCTCGGGACCATATTGAGATTAGCCATACCAGGAGGGTAGGGAGAAGGTGCGGGGAGAAAGGGGTAACCAAACACAATGACCTGCCTATAACCCCCTCCCATGGGGATGGACAACAGACAAGGGGGTGGGAGAAGACATCAGCCAGTGCAATACATGAAACAATAACAATAATTTGCAAATTATCAAGGGTTCATGAGGGAAGGATGGATAGAAGGGGAGGGAGGGGAAAAATGAGGAGCCGATACCAAAGGTTCAAGTAGAAAGAAAATGCTTTGAAAATGATTTGACAACGTATGTACAAATGTGTTTTAGACAAAGGATGTATATATAGATTGTGATAAGAGCTGTAAAGCCCCCAGTAAACTGATTTAAAAAAGAGAGACAAAGCCATTAATCATTGAAACATATTTCCTCTGTTAAAAACAAAACAAAATAAAAAAAGAAATGAAGAAGTTATGAAGCATCACATTAATATCACGTGCGAGTAAAAATGTTTTGAATATATTTTAACACAATTGTAGCAATACATCAATGGGGAGCTCCCAGAAATTCAATCAAGATTCAGAAGAGGATTTTGAGATAGAGATATCATTTTTGATCAGATTAACCTTGGTTGAAAGCAGAGAAGATGAAAAAAATATTTGCTCTTTTTTTTTGCTGTGATGATAATACCAACTGATGTATAAGACTCTGAAGAATGTGAACAAAAACTAATTGTGCTTAAGTGGAACCTATGCACAGAACAGGAAGTAGTCCTTTTAACCAAACAAAGGAAAATTGCTTTGTTTAAAATCAGGAAAGGTAGGCCTCTGACTTGTATCCTTTCACCATATTTAGCAATGCATATTCTAAGAAGGTAGTCCAAGAAGAATAACTTTATGAAGAAGGAAGGAAGGAAGTCTCATTAATAAACTATGATATTCAGACAACCCATAAGATGAAAAACTTGCTGATGAAAATCAAAGACTGTAGATCCAGAATGGATTCAATGTAAAAAAAAATACTCAGAACTGGAGCAATAGACATCATGATAAGTAGAGAAAAGTTTGAAGTTATCAAGTATTTTATTTATCTTAGATCCACAACAAATGCTCATGAAAGCATCACTCAAGAAATCAAAGAATACATCGCATGAGCAAAATTTCTACCAAATATCATTTTAAAATGTGAAGAAGGTCTAAAATGTGACAGAGTAAGACTGAAACTCCAAACTCACTGATATTGAGTCCATCTGGATTCATAGTGACCCATCTATAGATCATAATACAACTTCCCGTGTCAGTTTCCTGGACTACAGCTCTTTACAGGAGTAGGAAACCTCGTTTTGCTCCCTGGGAGCAGCTGGTAGCTTCAAACTGCTGATCTAGTAGTGGGAATCCTGGTGAGTAACCACGATGTCACTCTTTGTGCCTTGCTAAAGCCATGGTATTTTCAGTTGCCTCATATGTAGTTGGAAGCTGGACAGTAATAAAGTAAACCTGAAGATGATTAATATATTTGAAGATGGTGTTGGGAAAAAAAGGAAGTATCACACATCACCAGAAGAACAACTACGTCCTGTGGGAAGTATGGCGAGAAGACTCTGGAAAATATGTCTCTTGTACTTGGGAAATGCTACCAGGATTGGTCAGTTCCTAAGAGAAGGACACTATGCCTTTCATAGCAGAGGCTCAGAGATGTGAAAGGAAGAAACTCAGCTGATAAACTGACAAAGGGGCTCCAACAAGGAGTCCAACCTAGAGGATGGCACAGGACTTGGCAATGCTTCATTTTGTTGTACCTATGGGTGCTGTGGGGAGTCCTAGAGGTGTAGAGTGTCATTCGTTGGGCTTCAAATCTCAAAGTCAATAGCCTGAACCCATCAGTTGCTTTGTGGGAGAAAGACAGCCTTTCTACTCCCATAAAGATTGACAGAGACAGAGAGGAAGGCCCTTGATGAAATAGATGGAGACAGTGGCTGGAACAACGGGCTGAAACATAAGAACATTGGTGAGGATAGTGCTGAGAAGCTGGATTATGTGAAGATGAATGATTGTGCTTTATAATGATCTTTGGGGAACCTTTCTTAAACATGGGTACACATGTAGATCTCTGCCAGCTTGTTGACCAAGGTACTTTCTTCTTCTTCTCCTCCTCATTCTCCTCCTCCTGCTCCTCCTCCTCCTTCTTCTTCTTCTTCTTCTTCTTCTTCTTCTTCTTCTTCTTCTTCTTCTTCTTCTTCTTCTTCTTCTTCTTCTTCTTCTTCTTCTTCTTCTTCTTCTTCTTCTTCTTCTTTCTTTTCCTTCTCCTCTTTTCTCCTCCTTCTCCTCTTCCTCCTCCTCCTCCTCTTCCTCCTCCTCCTCCTCCTCCTCCTCCTCGTCCTCCTCCTCCTCGTCCTCCTCCTCCATCTTCTTCTCCTTCTTTATGCATAGACTAATAGTGTGTGCTTCCAGCACTGCAGCATCATTTTGGTGAAACACTGTAATTGATAATCCATCCTTTGAAATTGTTACTCCTACTCATATAAACCAGACATAAAAATCGAGAAAGGTCTACTACACATGTCAAAATAAATTGCTATTCAGTATGTATTCAAGAATCTACAGTATGTCAGTGTGAACTTTTATAATCCCAGTTTTTGAAAATTAAAGGAAATATGTGTATGCATAGTTATAAAACCCACATCTAAAACTTTGGCCACTATGCACGCACGGCAGAGACACACAGACACAAATACCATCTCAAAAAGTATTATGGAGTAAAACAGAACTATTGGCTTTCAATTTTGATTTATGGCAACCTATGTATTTTAGAGTGGAACTGTGCTTCTCAGGAATTTCAAGAATGGAACCTTTCAGATGTAATTGCTGGAGATGTACTCTTAATGAGCCTCTGGGTGGGTTCAGATGGGCAACCCTTTGGCTAGTACCCAGATGGTCACTAGAAGTTATTGTATGTATTGATTGATAGTGTCTACCCATGAAAACCTAGGTTTGATTATCATTTGTTTGTTTAATGAGGATGTGTAACCTTCTATAGTAGTTTAGAGTTCCCTTTGTAGGAATTAAGACTATTCCTACAGAATTGGAGATTACTGGTGTCCCAAATGTCCAACTCTTCCAAGGCGTCATTCAGCACCATTTTCAAACTCCCACCCCACCTCCCACTTCTCCCTTCATGATATTCCCTCATGGCCCTGGGGTCTGCAAATCATGGGAATATTCCACACAGCATTCACCAAACTTTGAGGAAAAGTCTCACGTGGTAGTGGGTGCAACTCAATCCAAAATCTGAAAATCGGGCAGAGGTAAGCCAAATACAGGCCTCAGAGCCCCAAACTGAAAATCTCCCAATTCCAGAAGAGACCTTTTTTTTTCTTCTACCAAAGCTCAGTCAAGAAATATATGTCTGGCTCTCCAGATGGGGTAATGAGTGCAGAACTGTGTGGTGAACCCATTCACACCTGGCCCAAAGGTGGGACCTTAAAGGTGCCTTCAAGGAGACAGAGCATGTGGCCCAGTCTATACCCTCCACAAAGGTCAGGTCTCAATCCCTGTCCCTCAGCATAGGAGAGACTGCCTTCCATATTTATAGTCACAGGTGTACAAAGTCTCAAACCATAGTATGTCATACAAGAAATCATGGCTACAAAAGTAACATTAATTGATCATAACTCAATTTGTCACGTAAGGTCTGATTTGTTAAGGAGGAGAGACTCTCAGAGAAGTGGCTCCAACTTAAAATCCAATGGTGATTAACCAATAATGCTGAGAACAAAACAGTTTCTTGCCATATCTATTCCTATGTATGATTGTTTCAATTGTTGTCATATCAACACAAGTCAAAGTTCATGCCATGACACTCCTTTTGAAAATGAGGTTAGGTTGTTTGATTAATTTAAAGCCTACCATTTTCCTCTCATTATTTAGATATTTTTCTTAGATCTCTCTTGATACCAAATAATCATAAACCAAAACCAAACTCACTACCATCTAGTCAATCCTGACTCATAGTCATATTGTAAGTCAGAGAACTGTCTTGTGGGTTTCTGAGACTGTAATTCTTTATGGGAGTAGGAAGCCTTATTTTTCTTCCTCAGAATAGTGGTTTTGAACCGCCTTTTGGATAGCACTCCAAGGCATAAACACTTCACCATTAGAGCTCAATAGTTATCATAAACATAGCTTAAATCGAAGTCCTTCATGATTCTTTTGCACCTTGGTTCTCTACTTCCATATCTCAGCCATTTTCATAATGGTGAGAGAAAGTTTTATTTATTCTGTTAAGCAAGAGAACTCCAGAATGGCTACCCTCTGGATTGCAAATATAGGCCTTCATAAAAAATGTTTCTCTCTTTTTTTCCCCCAGGAAGAATTATTTAGCCCCAAGATATGATTCTATGAAAGTAACTATTTATTCTGTTTATGAGCATGAAGTTGTTATCGCTTCTGATTTGTCCTCTTCATTTAAAAGAATAAACAACTCCACTAGCATCTACATTTAAAATTTCTCATAAATCCAAGTCACCATCTGGCCCTTCTTCAGTGAAATATCTAATTATTCAACTGCTACCTCTGTATCTGTACTTAGGAAAATGTTCCACATTTAATTCAATGCTGGAACTCAATTTTAAACTGAATTCATACTTTTGCTTGCCACAAAAGAACCCCCAAAGCTTCCTCATACTAAATATCTCTACTAATGATGACAGCATGTATTCTATCAGCAAACCTAGACTCTTGAGAGTGGAGTCCCATTAACTGTGCTTTCTTTCACACTCTGCATCACCATAAGTCCTACTGATGCAAATATATTTCATTTCAAATGAATTTGTTTTCAGGTAAAACTTCTGCTCTTTATTTCTACCTACCAAACATCAAAAATACAGTTTCCCACATGTGTCATTGCTAGTGTTCATTTCCCTCTATCTTGCTTTCCCCATTGTCACCAAATAATTTTCTTAAAGTATAAAACAAATAAATGTCCTAGGCACTAGTCAGCTAAAATATTGTCTTTTTTAATGAAATGATCGCATATTTCCTACGCTAGGACTGACGAATTCAAGGGGAGAGGTATCACGTTCTTAATCTGAAAGGATATCTTGAGATTTATGCTGGAGCGTCATGCTGTCTATAAGAGGGTAATGTATGGTCCGCATAAAAGGAAATTCAGTTAATACAATTATTACTCACATTGAAGAACCACTCCCTAAATTTAGTGATGCTCAAAATGAAGAAATTTACCAACATCTGCCTGTAACTTATCAAATGTGCAATCAAAATGCTTTGATAATTTTGGGGGATCAAAATAAAAAGTTGGACACTAAAAGGAAAGAATAGTAATTAGAAAATATGGCCTTGGTGATAGAAAAAAAAAGGCTGGAGACTGAAATCCAAAAGCGGATTAAACACTAGAAGCACTTCTTATCTATGCCAGGAAACTGAGAAGCCAGCCACCTGGTCAGTTTTGGGGAAGGGATCCATATTTGTATCCATTCTGAAGAAAGGTGATCCCACCAAATGTGGAAACTATAGAACAATCTCATGGATATTACATGCAAGTGAAATTTTGCTGAATATCACCCAAACTTGGTCTCAGTAGTAAGCTGACAAGCAACTGCCAGAGGTTCAGAGCAGATTCAGAAGAGGGTGTGCAATAGGGTTATCCATGCTACTGTCAGGTGGATCTTGACTTAGGGCAGATATGCTTACTTGTGTTTGATTGGCTACGAAAGGGCATTTTACTCTGTGGATAATAACAAATTGTAGATAGCCTTGAGAAGAATGGGAATTCCAGAATACTAAATTGTGCTCACGGAGAACATGGACAAGGACCAAGGGCAGTTGGATGAAAAGAACAAGGGGATACTGTACGGTTTAAAATCAAGAAGGGGGTGACTAGGAGTTGTGTCTTCTCACCACACTTATTCCATTCGTATGCTGAGAACAAACAGAGGAGCTGGGCTCTTTGAAGAAGAATGTGGCATCCGGACCAAAGGATGGCTTATTAACAACCTGCAGTTGCAGACGGCATAACCCTTGTTTGCTGAAAGTGAGACCACCTAAACAGTTGCTGATAAAGATCAAAGACCGCAAGTCTCCAGTATGGATTACAGCGCTTTATAAAGAAGAACAAAATCCTCACAACTGGACCAATAGGTAACACCACAATAAATGGAGTAAAGGTTGATAAATGGAATCAAGGATTTCATCTTACTCATAGAAGGCACGGTGAAGAGATCAAAGGACACATTGCATTACGTAAATCTGTTACACCAACCTCATTAAAGTATTGAAAAACAAGGGTCTTATTTGGGGTACTAAGGTGTGCTCATCCCAACACAAAATATTTCTAATGGCCTCATACACATGTGAAAGGTTGACTTTGAATCAGGAAGTTAGAGGAACAATCGATGCATTTGAATTTGTGGGGTTGGAAAAGAACGGTGAAGGTATTGTGGACTGCCAGAAGAACAAACACATCTCCCTGGGAAGAAAACCCACCTGAAAGCTCCTTAGAGACAATGCTGGCAAGACTGGTCAAGACTCGGGAGACTCCGTTCCTGATAACATGTACTTTGGACATGCTATTAGGAGAGGCCAATCCCTGGTGGAAAAACATCATTCTCGGTGAAGCAGGAGGGCAGTTGATAGGGGAACATGCTGGGCATGTTGTGTAGACAGTGGCTTGCAGAGTGAGTTTGAATCTAACAATTGTGACGATGGTGCAGGACTAGGCAGTGTTTGTTTTTCTTCTGTTGTACAAGATAGACTGTTATGGGGACTCAATGGAATCAAAGTACAACAACAAGTTTTATTAGTATATATTAGAAAACATATACAAAAGTCAAATATGAGAAGATAAAAAAATATATGTAAGTAGATATTCTGTTTTTCCAGTAACCCATTGAACTGCCTTGACTATCCCCTGAAATGTGCTTACTGTAAGAGTAAATAAATGAAAAAGGAGACAGAATTATTTATCTTGTCTTACTGCATATGATTTTTAATATGCATGTTACATGAATTTGATATGTACAACTTATGAGTTATAAAATACTTGTGTGTTTTAGTGGGTGAAATGTTAACTCTTTTCCTTGGTTTTCACTGTTTCCTATAGGTCTTTTTAAAGGCCTAAATTGCAATTCATCTGATCACTGTGACTTGTAGTTTATAGTATTTTTGCGATAGGGTTAGGGTAAAACTAGGGTTTAAGTAAGATTTAAGTTAAATACCAATAGCCCGAGTATCTTGGGGTAAGATAAACCTGAGTATCATGACATGAGATACAGTATTGTCTTTCTTTCAGAAATGTTAGCACCCAGCACATTGCTTGGAGTCTATGCGCTATGGAAAGTACTGTGATTACATGAACAGGATGAGATATGATTCATGCTATGTAACTCTTCACAAGAGTAGAAATCCTCCTTTTTCTCGCATGGAGTGGCTTCTGGTTTTGAACTGCTGACTTTTGGGTTAGCAGTCCACTATTCATAATCACTACACCACCAGGGACTCGTACTTTCAACAAAAATTTTAATTATAAACAAAAACCTCTATAGTTGGCAGACGTGACAGGAATTGGAATTGAAAATATTTTGTATACAGGCAAATCACAGAATACATGTACATCAAAAATTTTAATGTGATTTTCTTTATAATTCTTATATGGTTTAGACTCTAGTTGCCCCAAAAGTACTGTGTTTTCACTTGTTTACGTGCCTCCTTAAGTTGCCAGAAAACAGACGCTGACAGGAACGATGGCATTTCCAGAAAGATTATTCCAATGTTTTCAGCGGCTTAACTCTCTGGAGGTGGAGAGACCGTGGGAGCTGAAAGCACACCTCCTTGATTGACTTCAGTCATCTTTTCCTCCCCTTGATGCTTACTGTTTGACGGTCTTTGCGGAGGATCAATACGAGCTTTCAACCTCTGTTTCTGCACTGACTCCCAGTGGAAGCAAGAGGAGACCAGGCAGTTTGCAAAACAACACTCCGCAATACATCAGAAAAAGGGCCTCGTGGGACTAGTAACAAAATGATCTCAGGGTAAAAGTAAGCTTTTATCAACATGCATCCATCATCATGCATTCTTTAATTGGCTTCAGAAATAAAAAAAATCATCAATCATCCAAAGGTGGTAAACGTGAAAAACAACAAAAGTAACACATGAAACTAATTGATTTTTTTTCTTTTTTATGTTTGTGAAAGGAAGCAACAAGTGAGCCCAGGTATGAGCTTGTGATATATTATTTCCCAATCCTCAAAGTAGGAGTTACTCTCATTTTGGATGTTTGTACAGTCAAAATTCATTATTCTTTGGATTCAGATGAGAAGGAAACGTCCCGTTTAAAATTTCATCAACGGTGTCACTAATTAAATTTCTGTGTGTGTCACAGATGCTCTTTTGTGGATATTCATTGAGACTTATCATGTGAATGGAAATCACGAATAATAATAGCAACTGACACATGCAAGAAGATTCGCCTTTCCCTGGTATATTAGTCTAGGTAGACCAGACAAAAAATTCATAGTCACTCATATTTCATAAAAGAGTGTTTTGTATAAGGGGTAATTATACAGTAAGCATCCCCACCCAGTTCAGTCCAAGCCCATATGTCCAGCATCGATCTACAAAGTCCTCCTCAAACTCACAAAGCACACACAATGATGTCGAATGCAGGAGGAAAGCCGAGTCAGTGAGCATGTAAGCATCTCAGTGCTGGCAGGGGTCTCCACATGGCTGCTCCAGCACCCAGGGCTGCATCAGGGAAGGTCCATGTGGCTTCTTCTCAGGGATGTCTTGAAGGAAATGAATCTTTCAAGCTGAGGCAGAGAACTGGCTACGGCAGCTGTACCCTGGTCAGCCATCAAAGAACAAGAGACCAGAAAGGCGAGGCTTGCTGAGTCATTTGTCTGTCCACCCTTGAATTAAACTGCCCTTCAATGAATCCCACATGTGTTCATCAGGCAGGTTGGCACAACAAACCTTAACTAAAATACTTCGTGTTCTACAAACATCCTCCAACAAGCTCACAGCAAATTTTACTACCTTGAAATTTGTGGTAGAGTTAGGCATTTATTTGAAAATCATATTTCTTACTGACACCAGAGGGTTCTTATCTTCAGTATGATTAACCCCATCATCCAATTCACTGCTCACCGAGTTTATTACAAATCATGGAAACCCTATAGGGCAGGATCAAACTGCCCCTGTGGATGTGGGTTTCTGGCACTATAATTCTCTATGAGACTAGAAAGTCCATCTTTCTCCTGCGGAACAGCTGGTCACTAGCTGTTGGTTTCAGACCACTGGCTCGTGGTTTCAAACTGCTGACCTTGCAGTTGGCAGATAAAGTCTTAAAGGGATCCCCCCACAAACGGAAAAAGAAGTGGGGGTGTCAAAGAAGAAGCAGCAATAAAGACTATATTCGATGAAATATGATGCATATTGAGAAGCTCCATTGGATCACTACTGACCCACATGTTAGGTGACCAGTACAAAGATGTGTAAGGACCAGGACCAGTCTAAAGCCTGAGCAAAGTTGTAATTATGGTAGCATGATGAAGGCACATGGTGCTGTGAGAATTGCTTGGTTGGCAATATTTTCTGTGTATCCATGTATAGAGAGGCCTAATAAAATATTCATATTTGGGAAAGACACTGAAATATGGCTATGTCAACCACCAGTTGTTGTCAGGAGCTACTGAGTCAGCCCCTACACATAGCAACCCTGTGCACAACAGTAGGAAACACTGCATGGTCTTGTGCCAGCCCCACCATCGTTCCTATTCCAGAGCCCGAAGATGCAGCCGCTGTGTCTAACCATCTCGTGGAGGCGCTTTCTCTTTTTGCTGCCCTTCCTCTTGACCCAACGCCATGTCCTCTTCCAGGGAATGGATTTCCTGACCCTATGTCCAAAGTATGCAAGATGAAGTTTTGCCATCCTTGCCTCTATGGGGCCACCATCAGTAACTTAAGTGTATATGTCAATGTAGAATTGTGCTTCATAGAGTTACTATTGTTCATAAATATTTAGCCAAAGTTTTCTCCTAAGGCATCTTTGGGTAGCTCTGAACTACCAATGTTTGGTTCGCACTTGAGCATGTTAACCATTGGCACCACCCAGAGACTGAAGAGGAAGGGTCGAATTTTAACAAGTAGTGTTGGCAGCAAAAAAAAAAAAAAAGCAAGGATATGTTCAGGAGATTGGAAAGTAGTGTGTGAATCTGACTTGAAAAAGAGTCTTGTGGTGCGAAGTGGGAATACACTTTGGAAAGGTGATTCTGACTAAATTGCGGTAGATTCTGTCTTCTACCAAACAGCGGTAGGGCATCACTCAGTAAGGGAGAGAATCCTTAAAAGTGTTTTAGCACAAGAGTGGCATCAGATTTCTCCACTGTTAGCAACATTCTGCTAAAAGCAGAATTGTACCTCTGTGTTGAGAAATGTTGCGTCTTTATGTTAATGGAAAATGTCTTTCCTGGTGGGTATAAAAAGATAAGTGTGAGTGTGGTGTGATACACATCTCCTATTCTGCCCCAGAGTCAGGAAGAAGGCCCATTAGGGGGTTTCAGTCGAAGCCCCGTGTCTATAATGAGGGAGCTGGTGTGGCTTTCTCTGTCTGGAAGCATTTTGAATGAGTGATGTTGCGGAGGCATCTAATTTAAAACTTACTTGGATGTATCTCTCCTAAGGGAATTGCTGAACTATTTTAATGGACAAGGTGGGGATTAACTATTAAAGACTGATAGGAAAATCAGTCAGGTGCCTTGCCTGCAAAGCAGCCAGGGCTTCAAGTTGGTGAAGTGCAAAGCACCCATGACGGTAGCTCCCGGTGAATATCCCTTGGGGCTCCTATTCCTTCCTGGGGTGGGAACAGAAAGGTCATAGATTAGTCAGCGGAAGGGTCTGCTAGACACTCAGCAGCAGCTAGTGGATTGATGCTATACACTTGGGCAAATTCTTTAGCACTCCTTCACTATAGTCATTTCTTAGGGTAATTGGATAGGGGTGCCAGGGGGGTGGATGTCAAGCAAGGTAAAACCAGTTTAATCAGGATGTATCTTAAATCTGGGCTGCCTTTTCCATTAGAGCCGATCGCCGGCTTACCTCTCCAAACATTTTCATTTTCTGCTATTGGCCCCCATTTTATTGGGCGTTCGGACCAACATCCCCATTACTCATTCTCATTCTGGTATTTTCTAACTGCCCTTCTTTTATTAATGAGGGACCCTAGCTTCGCAGGACAGACCCTGCTCCTATAAGAGAGATAGAAATCTTCCAGAATAAGTCAGGTATCAAATTCAAGCTTCCACATATTTAGCACATACTTTAGCTGCTTTGTAAAGAACCCTGATGCTTACTGGTTATGTCTTAGGCTGAGAGCAGTAAGGTCGCTAGCTCAAAACCACCAGCCCCTCCATGGGAGAAAGATGGCGTTTTCTACTTCCATAAACTGTTACAGTCTTAGAAACGCAAAGGGGCAGTTCTACTCTGCCCTATTGGCTCACTATGAGTCAGTATGAGCTCAATGACAATGAGTTTATCTGCTTCACCAAAAGCTTTGGTGGTGTAGTGTTACATGTCCCCCAAAGACTTAAAGCCTCAAAATCTCAAAGGGGAAGTTCTAGTCTGCCTTCTAAGGTTGCCATGAATCAAATGGCAGTATTTGATTTCTTGTTTCTTTGTTTGTTAAATCTGAGTCTAATATAGTTATGTATAAAACAACTACACTAACCACCACATAAAAGTATATATCAGGGATATTTTGTTCGGCACTTAATCACAGAGCAAAGCAAAGTTTTTCTTATAAAGAAAGGTCTCGATATACATTAATGATAGATTGTGTGAAAAGATAAATAGATATACAAAATCAATACACTATTGGCAGACCTCGCCACCTGACACTCTCCTTACTTGTTTCAAAACCATCTAGTATTCTGTTGTTCTTGGGCACAGGTTCCACATTCGTACAATGAAGGGTATTGGGATTCCCATTCTTCTCAATGGTATCCAAAGTTTGCTATGATTCACACAGTCTAATGCCTTTACACAGCCAATGAAACACAAATAAATATCTTTCTTAGTTATTTTTTACTTTCAGTCAAGACCCTCTGGCTCTGCAATGATTCCTTCATTTAAATGAGTCTTCTGAATCAAGCTTGAATGGATGGCAGTTCTTTTAGATAATCTCCACCATACACGGTGTCACTTTTCTTTGGAATGGGTCCAATATGAAGCTCTTCCAGTCAGTTGAGCAGGTAGCTGTCTTTCTAATTTGGTGACACAAATAAGTGTGTTAGGCCAGTTTGACTGGATAAACAAATCCAGAGACAGTCATACATGTACAAGAAAGAGCTTTATATCAAAAATAAGTATGTATTGAGAAAACAGCTCAGCCCAGTCCAACTCAAGTCGTTGAGTCTGAGACTCGTTCATAAGAACCCCTTAAGGCAGACCCATGCAGCCACATATGATCTTACAGAATACAGGAATATCACAGGTTGGTGGGTGCAAGTCATGTAGATCCAATGAGGTGGTAGTATCACAAGGCTCTGGCAGCAATCAGGCTCAGTCCGTGGGGAGGTGAAGGCAGAGGGAGATTGGGTGGTGCCCAGAGCCCTCCTTATGCCTCCACCATGCCCCTAAGGAGGTACCATCAGGGATTGACAGGGTGAATGCCACCCCTACACTTTTATATATCTTCAAATTGCCATGAAATTACATGAGTAGCACAATGAGTGAGTGTCTCCAGTGCCTTGTCACCTTGTTGAAGCATTCCAATGTGCTGTTCCATCACTGCCCGGAGCCTTGTAAGTCACCAATGCGTTTGCTGCTACTTGGCTTTTTCCGTCAGTATCATTGGTTCTTGCCCCCACACCACCTCTTGTAATGGTTGAATTTCAACCAGGTTTTTCTTTTCCCGCCCCTGTACAGCAACTCTGTGTATGCTTCCTGCATAATTCATAAAATTATTCACTCTTTCAGTTTGAGATATATGGAGCATGGTCCTCCTTTTGGGTTTTCTAACTCAGGTCTTCACATATTTAATTATAAAATTGTATTTTGTATTCTCAAGCTGTCCTCAGAGTTGGTGTTCCACTCTTATCATTCCTTTACTTATTCTACAAGCTAGGGCTAGTCTCAGTCTCTCCTGATGTCCCCTTTCATCCTTTCTGCCTTTTTAATGACCTTTAATCTTCTTCACATATGCTGTTCATTATGTCATCCCACAGCTCATCGGGTGTTCTGTAACTCATGCTCAACAAAGCAAATCTATTCTTGAGATGTTCTCAAACTTCAGGTGAGGTAGTCTCAAGGTCTCATTTTAGTTTTCGTGGACTTGTTTTCATTTTCACCATGAAATTAAATATAAGCACTTGATGATCTGTCCCACAGTGTGTTAGTCTGCGTATATTAGAGAAACAAATCCACAGAAACTCATGTATAAGAGAGAGCTTTATATAAAAGTTAAGTGCACATCAAGAAAACATTCCAACCCAGTGCTGCCCAAGCCAAGTTCAACATTAATCCATATGTCCAACACCAATCCACAAAGTCCCCCTCCATCTCACAAAACACACACTATGACACCAACTGCAGAAGGAAAGCTGGATCAGTGAAAGTGTAAGCATCTCAGTGCTGGCAGGGGTCTCCACATGGCTGGTCCAGCACCCAGGGCTGCATCTGGGTAGGTCCATGCAGCTTCTTCTTGGGGATGTCTTGCAGGAAGCGAGCCTTGCCAGCTAAAGCAGGAAACTGGCTAAGGCAGTTGCAACCTGGTCCGACCATCACAAAGCAAGAGACTCGAGATCTAGAAAGGTGAGGTTCATTGAGCCATTTATCCCTCCACCCTTCAGTTAACCTCACATCTGTTTATCAGCCAGGTTGGCACAATAAACTAACTGCCTCACACATTTAACCCCTGACCTCATGTAGCTACAGAGGGTGGGTTTCTCCTTTCTATTTCCAGATGCACTGCTGGTCTGATTTCCATCTGTTCCATCTGGCTAGCTCCATGTGTACAGTTGCTGTTCATATGTCTGTAAAAAGGTATTTGCAAAGAAGTCAAGGGTGTAGAAAAATTTTATCATGGAGTCTTCATCTTTGTTTCCTCTTCTTCCAACTTTTGCATTTATATCATTAATAATTATCAATACGTCTTAGTTGCATGTTTAACCAATTTCAGACTGATAGCACTGATAGAATTATTCAATTTCTTCATCAATAGTTTAAGTGATTGGTGTGTACATTTGTATTAACTGAATTTCCTTACATCACTTAGATCTTCTCCTATCACAGATAGTATTATACAACAAGACAGTTCTTGGGATTTTTTTAAGATGAATTGTCTTTTCTCTTGAATTTATCATAACCAGATTAGTAAGCTATATAATTGTCTAATTCAATGTGGTCAATAACAATTTATTTCAGCTCATTAATGCCTAGGATATTCATCTCTGTGTTCATTTCATTTTTGGTGACTTCCAATTATCCTATATTCATATTTCATACATTCTACATTCTAATTATTAATGGGCATTTGCAACTGTTTCTTCTCTTTTAAGTGCTGCCCCACCAGCCAATAAAGGTTCAGAGAGCTAACTCTATCCCCTTTATTATAGTCATCTCTGCTTTGAAGGGGCAATTCTTTCTCAGTTGTGTTTTCAGTACCATTCAACTGATATCTCCTGACATAATCAGACAATTTTCATATGATTAGCAATGGCATCCTCAGAAGTGGGAAACATACTTCTCCTTCACAGTCTGCTCTAGTTTGAAAGGTCAGTTTAATCCTGTTAATGACAGGTGACTACTGGTATTCAGAATATGAGTGATCTAGCTGCCAGCACGACAACAGCACCCGAGTCATTAGAGGATGACAAATTGAAAGACAACCGGCACGTACACTGCATAACACAGAGTAAACTATGGAAAACGTTGCAGAGAATGGGAAGTATAGGAGATTTTGTTGTGTGCAGGAGGAACTTGTGCAAGGAGGAACTAGGGCAAGGGGTCATCATTTATGCAGAACAAGGGTCTCATGTGGGTTTTGAAATCAGAATAGTATCCTTTCACAAAACTCATTAAATCTGTGTGCCTAACAGAAAATACCATAAGCTGAGGTCTATGAGAAAGAACACGGCTTCAGGATTGTAGGAAAGCACAGCGGATGCGCCTGTGCTGGCTACAAGCAATAAAGGCATAGCACTTACTGATGAAGATCACAATCAATAGCCTTCGCTAAGATGGTATAGCTTGACATAAAGAAAACCCAAATCCTCACAACAGAACACGTGCACAACAGCATCAGACATGAAGTGGGGTTGAAGTTGTCCAGGGTTTTGTATTGCTTGGATTCATCACCTATGCCTATGTAAACAGCTGTCAGGAAATCAAATCATCAATTGCACTGGAATCATCTGCTGCAAAACCCCTCTTTCAAGCGATGGAAAGGAAAGACGTCACTTTCAGGTTACATTGAATCCAATGACAGTTGTCATTCCCTCAACTTGTATAGAATCTCTATCACCTCTCAAAGTTCCCTTGTGCCTCTTTGTAACCAACCGTTTTTTGGTCTATGAAAATGCTCAGCATTGTGTCCCTATACTTTGCCCTTTTTTTGAAGGTCATGTTGTTGTGAGGTGCCATTGAGTCAGCAGTGACCAATAGCAGCCCTAAACACAACTGAATGAAACATCGCACAGTCTTGCGGCATCCTCACAATTGTCCCTAAGCCAGAAACCATTGGTGTGTCCACTGTGTCAATACATCCCCTTCCCCTTTTTTGTCGCCCTTCCACTTAACCAAAGATTACATTCTTCTCCAGGGACTGATCAATATGTCCAAAATACGACAAGATGGCCAAAGTATGTAAGATGAAGTCTTCCCATCATTACCTCCTTCTAAGGGGCGCCCTGGTCTTAGTTTTTCCAATGTAGATCCGCTTGTCCTTTTGGCAGACCATAGTATTTCAATATCCTTTTCCAGCACCATAATTCAAATGCATCTATTCTTCTGAGTTCTCCCTTATTCAATGCCCACCTTCCATGTGCATATGGTGGTTGACTAGAGAAACAATCCAGGAAGACACTTATATGTGTGTAAGAGAGAGCTTTATAACAAAGAGTGATAGTGTAGTGAGAAAACAGCCCAGCCCAGTCCAGATCAAGCCCATAAGTCAGATATTAGCCCATATGTCCAATATCAGTCTATAAACTCTTCTTTAGACTCACACAATTATGCAATAATGAAGAATACAGGAAGCTCATGGACCAGTAGGTGGAAAGTCTTGTGAATCCAGTGGCAGTGGAAGCATCTCTGCACTGGCATGGGTCTCATGTGGCTCCTCCAGATCTGGGATTCTGACTCCGTCGGCTTGGCTCTATGTGTCTTGTCAGCAGGAAGAGGAAGCAGAGAGTGTGGGTCTGGCCTCCAGTCTCTTCCATTGCTCCAAATGAGGTCAATGACCGGATTGACAGACTAGACTACACTCCTTTGCAAGTTGACAGATTATGTAACTGCCACACATATGACAAAATGGAGAATACCATGGCTTGGATCAGGCACACCATCGTCCCCAAAATAACACACACACACACACACACACACACACACACACACACACACATAAAGGTCTTGTGAAGCAGATTTACCCCATGTAGTATGCCTTTTGATCTCTTGACTGCTGCTTCCATAAACATGGATCCAAGTAAGAAAAATTCCTTAATAATTTCAAACTTTTTTCCATTTATCATGATGTTTATTAATCATGTTTTGAGGATATTGTCTTTTTTACATTGGCTTGTAATTCATGCTGAAGACTGCAATCCTTGACCATCATCAGCAAGTGCTTCAAGTCCTCGATTTCAGCAAGCTAGGTTATGTCATCTGCATACAACAGGTTGTTAATAAGCCTTCCTCCAATCCTGATGTTGCTCTCTTCTTCATATAACCCAGCTTCTCTGATGATTTGCTCAGCATATAACTCAAACAAGTATGGTGCAAGATACAACGCTAACAATACCTTTCCCAATTTTAAACCATGCAACATTCCCTTTTCTATTTGCACACCTGCCTCTTGATCCATGTTCAAGTTTTGAAGGAGAAAAATGAAGTGTTCGGCAATTCCCATTCTTCCCAAGGTTATCCACGGTTTTTTAGGGTCCACCCAGTCAAATGCCTTTGCATTTTCCAATGTAGTTAATGAAATAAAATTAAACATCATTCTGGTATCCTCTGCTTTTAACCAGGTTCCATTTGACATCAGCAATGCTATCTCATGTCCCATGTCCTCTTCTGAAGCCAGCCTGAACTTCTGGCAGTTCCCTACCAATGTGCTTTTGCAATGGTTGTTGGGTGATCTTAAGCAAAATTTTACTTGTGGGCGATCTCAAAAATATTTTCTACAGTTTTAGCATTCTGTGGGGTCACCTTTCTTTGGAATGGGCACAAATATGGATCTCTTCCAGTCAGTTGGTCAGTTGGCTGTCTTCCAAGCATAATGTGAGCGCTTCCAGTGCTTCTTCATCTTGCTGAAACATTCCAATGGGTATCTGTCAACTCCTGGAGCCTTGTTTTGGACTGATGAATTCAGTGCAGCGTGGACTTTTTCCTTCAGTATCATTGGTTCTCATTTTCTACCTCTGGAAATGGTGGACTGTCTGCTCCTTCTTTCTGATCCACCGACTCTGTATTCTTTCCATCTTCTCTTGATGCTTCCTAAATCTTCCATATTTTATCTCTCAAATCTTTCAAAATTGCAATTCCAGACTTGGGTTTTTCTCTTGAGCTCTTTCATTTTCAGATATGCTGCGTGTTCTTCCTTTCTGCTTTTCTCACTCCAGGTACTCACACAGTTCTTTACAATAAGTGTCTTCATTTGTCTTCTCCAGCTGCCATTCGAAATGTTCTATTTACCTCTTTGACCTCATCCTTTCTTCTTTACTTTACTTTACTGTACTTTACTGTACTTTACTACTTTACTTTAGCTACTCTATGATTCATAGCAAGTTTCAGGGTTTCTTCTGGTATCCACTGTGACCTTTTCCTTATTTTGTGTCTTTTTAATGAAAGGTCATATACATTAATTTATTTGCTCTATAGCCTGAGGTGGTTTCATTTATTTATTTTTTATGACTAGAGTCAACATGGTAGCCATTTTCCTGGGGATCCTTCAATTGTCATGAGTAAACCCTCTTTAATTCTCAAAAACATTTTTTTAATATGTATAGTTAAACAGAAATCTATGCTTCCTATTACGTGAACACATGCACACACAGACATAAAACTGTGTCCCTAGGATGAGTGGTTTGGAGAAGCACATACGAAAGTATCTATCCTCAGCTTCAGGGTATCCCCAGCTCCTCCATCAACACAGCACGAGACAACTGAAAGGAACACAACAACACATAGCAACGATGAACTTTAAATCTGGACTACTGATGTATTGAATTTTCATGTGTTCATATTCACAGGCATGATCCACTAAATTGGCAGCTCTAGATACCAGAGGATATAAAGAAGACAATGAGTTAAGTACGAACTGACATTGGTTTCAATGTTACACACTTTTGTTCTTATTGCAATTAACCATAAATGTTTTACTCTTACAAAGTTATAAAGCATTTCTTTAATACAGTGTCTTGAGCATATCAGTATCTGATGGAGTTCACCATTGGGAGTGTCATACAAAGATAGGTTATTATCTAGAGTGACAGTGATCAGGATTACTCAGGGATTAGCTGAGCATAAGTGCCATTATAATCTAGGGCAGTGGTGTCCTATATTAAAAATAACAGAAACTTTTGATTAAGTTCAAGTTGGGGATGAGTTATTGATATGCTACTCTCTTTCTTGGGCGTCCCAGAGGAATGGTGGGTTAAGCGTTGAGTGGCTAAACCAGCAGGTCAATGGTTCAGAGCTACCAGTCACTCTGAGAAAGAGAGATGATGCCTTCTGCTCCGGGGATGAGTGGTGACTATGGACACCAGAAAGGCGGCTGTGCTCTGGTATAGAGTCACTGTGCACTGGATTGAACTCGATGCCAGTGGGTTGGCTTGTGTTTTTCTTTAACTTCTGTTTCAAATATGTTTCTTCAACTTCCATTCATTTCTAATCTGAATTAATACTTAATTAATATGCGTGATATTAAAACGAAATACAATGATGCATGGCATTTGCTTGCATAACGTATGAGACACATTAAAAGCTCTTTTTTAAAAAAAGAATCTAACTATTATTAAATGAAACCAGGGCTTTTAGTAGTATAAAAGCTTAGTATAATATCAAGCAAGATG
Source organism: Tenrec ecaudatus (assembly GCF_050624435.1). Taxonomy (NCBI): domain Eukaryota; kingdom Metazoa; phylum Chordata; class Mammalia; order Afrosoricida; family Tenrecidae; genus Tenrec; species Tenrec ecaudatus. Next base: position 28,642,797 of record NC_134533.1, on the reverse strand, counting down.
TTCCGTGGAATAAGACTCCATGATACACAGCAATTAACTTTAGATTTTGTCGAATAGAATTTAGCTAATTTAAGTTTCCCCTTCCTCTTTTGATTCATGCAAGATAGAGTGCAAATTTACACCAGGTATTGATTTTGCCAGACAGCTGTGGCTCACTCAAATAAACACACACCCTAGTATGTGAGGGGCCTAGGCAGAAGCACTAGTAAAAGCCCACATATAATTCATCTCAATGATGAAAAGTTATAAGTCAAGGTAATAATGAAACTTGCTGTAACTTTACACCTGTCAAAAATGTGTTCATAGCGTCACGGAAAACCAGGTCGGGATTTAGAATTCTAGAGCGCCTCAAAGTTCCATATTTGAAAGTAGTAGCCTGGGAAAATCTTCGCCAAGGTTGACTGACCCACTCTATTCCTTCCCCCTCCCCCCATTTCTTCCTACCCCCAGCTCCATCCTGCACCAGGAGGGGCACATGCCCACTCACCCTGTCCATATGAGCTTTGCCCAATTCTACACCAAGAGCAACACTCAGCCACTCATAGGAGGCACTGGCAGCCTTTGGAAAGATGCACATAGGGATGAACAAATACCAAGTTGTGCATGAAAATAATCACAAAGACGTGTCATATTATCCCAAGGCTCAAGAGTCATTGCTGTGCAAAGTGATACAGCTAGTGGAACAAGCGCAAGTATCTTTTAAAAGTCCACACCAGAGCAGGGGTTGCCCACACCCTGGAATGAAGGGCAATACTAACTTCTTTCCAACTAACTTGATGCCAGGACCCACCATTTTGAACAACAGAAAGAAATACCGCCTGTTCCTGCCTTGCCCTCATGATGATTGGTATGTTTGAGCCCATTCTTTTTTTTTCTTCTTCTTTTTTTTGAGCCCATTTTTGCAGTCACTGTCTCAACCCATTTTGTGAAGGATTTGATTCAGAGTTCTTCCCCCTCATGATGTTCTTTTCCAGGTATTGGTCTCTCCTGACAGCATGTCCAAAGTATGTAAGACAAAGTCCCGCCAACGTTGCCTTCAAGCAGAATTCTGCTGTCCTTCTTCCAAGACAGATTTGTCTGTTCTGAATAGGATTCTGAAATAATGTGAATGCATAATGCTTGTGCCAAACAATTTGAATAGTGTGTGTGTGTGTGTGTGTGTGTGCACGCGCACGTGCAAGGGTTTGCAAGTACCACACCTGTTTAACATATTTAATGTCCTTGAGATTGATCGTGAGTCAAATTTCTTGCTTATACTCTTCTCTAAGATCCTAATTCTAGATCCCTTCAGTAAATAAATAAAAGAAGTTTAGGCAAGAATAAATAGATAGGGTGTGAGTGAATGATGAATGAAAAGGGGATATCAGATAAACTACGTCATAAGTAGATAGGTATTCAGATAGCTCCCCTTATAAACTAAGGCCACATTAAAATACAGGCGGAGCTTCAAAAAGTCTGTGGAAACAGTCCATAATCATTTCATTCCCATTTTTTACAAACTTTTTGAAGCCATTTCATGTATTACTCAAAATATATATTTTTAAATGTGTTCTTTCACATCAAAGAACAAAAAATTATATCATTGTAAATGAGGGTGAGTACAAAGTGGCGACTCAAAGCCCATCTGTAGGCAACTGGACACCCCTTTACTTAAGGGTTGTGGGGAGGAGATAAGCCAGTCAGGATACAGGGTAGCAACGATGGAACATATAACTTTCCTCTAGTTCTTAAATGCTTTCCCCCCACCACTATCATGATCCCAATTCTACTTTACAAATTTGGCTAGATCGGAGGATGTACACTGGTACAGATAGCAACTGGAAACGGAGGGAATCCAGGACAGATGATCCCTTCAGGACCAGGGGTGACAGTGGCGATACATGGAGGGTGGAGGGAAGGTGGGGTAGAAAGGGGGAACTGACTACAAGGAAATAAATATAACCTCCTCCCTGGGGGATGGACAACAGAGAAGTGGGCAAGGGGAGACATCGGACGGTGTAATATGGCAAAATAATAATAATTTATGAATGATGAAGGGTTCATGAGGTAGTGGGGATGTAGGGGGGGAAATGAGGAGCCGATATTAAGGGCTCAAGTAGAAGGTAAATGTTTTGAGAATGACGATGGCAACAAGTGTACAATTGTGCTTGGCACAATGGATGGATGGATGGATGGATGGATGGATGGATGGATGGATGGATGGTTATAAGAACTGTACAAGCCCCCAATGAAATGATTTTTTAAAATGTGTTATTTCTGTGAAAGCATTTCACTATTTTCAAGCTAATATTTCCTAACCATGGCACAAGTACTAAAATGAAAGCTGATTGCTTTGTCGCTTTCACGTCCTCAGCCCTTACATGCAGGGAAGAGCTCTAATAATGGTTTTCTCCAGATTCCCTCTTCTCCACACCCCTATGATTAAAATGAGAGCAGCCATGTTTTCCAGTCTGACTCAGCCACGAGTAGCAATTTATGGGCAATACATATATAAACAGACACTCCTGATTGAGCCACTTATTTCTGATCACTTTAAAATGAAGAACATTGAAGAACTTCAGACAGAGTAAGCTGTGAAGTCATGAACTGAGTCAGGTTTGGTGCAGGGTGGCACAGAGGGATATGCACTGGGCTTCTAATAGTAAAGTCCACGACGTGAAAATCCCAGTGGTTCTTTAGCAGAGAGAGAGAGGCTCCTTGCTCCTGTAAAGATTGACACTCAGGGGCAACTCTGCTCTGGTCCGTGTGGACCACGAGAGTAGGCATTTTAGGCATTTAGGCATTGTCTCCATGGTCGTGGGTTTGAGACAACCCACCAGATGGCTGAGGCTTCATGGAAGTGACTTTCAGACATCCTGGTTGACAGAGTGACCTGGTAAGAGACTCAATCCACACACCCTGTCCTGGTGTCAATGACAGCTCATGGAGAATTTCCAAGACCGTTCATACTCAGGAAAGCCGAAAACCTCACCTTTCTCCCTTGGAGAAGCTGGTGGTTGTGAACTGCTGACTTTTCAGTTTTTAGCCCAGTACAGAACCACTCTCCCATAGGGGTGCCTACTGGTGAAAGAGCAGATAAATTACAACAGCAGGCACCACAGTCCTTATGCAGAGAGGCAGAAGGGAGAGGTCAAGAAGATGTGCTTGGTTCCTTTGCATTTTATATTCCCTGGTTTTAACTGATTCCTGATACCCATTTTTGTTCCTCCCTTTGAAATCCATGAATACAGCCTGCAATTTATGAGAAAGAATTTTTTTCAAATAACCTTAAATACAGTTTTTGTTACCACTGAGCAAAATATTCAAAGTACATCTAAAAACAGGAGAGTCTGCGATATCTGATGTAATACTATCTCTGATGCTTATTCTGCATGTTGTTTCTAAACCTAGTCCGGCCCCAAACCTTCCTGTCACCTTGAACATATTCACACCACTCAGCACACTTTGTCAGAGACAAGAAAGGTAGAGCACTCCATCTTTGAAGTTTTACTGCCTTTACTAGTGGGAAAAAAATGCATCTGCTAAAGTTTTTTTTTTAACATAGCAACACAATAAAAGAGTAAGTGACTTTGTAGTGAAAAATAATATAGAAAGATAATTAAATCTCAGGGGCATTTTTTTGGTCTGATGTAGTTTTTCTCAAAAGGAAAAACAAGCATCAAGGCTGCCCCCAAAGACACTTTCAGAGCTGCCATCTCCACTAACAGGAAGTTGAGGAATGAGAATTCTTTGCTGGGTTTGTTCTTTCGTTTCAAGAAAATGAGGCTTAATATTCATCAGGGAGGGAAAGGCGAAGCAAAACAGCACCAGTGTTATTTGCAAGAGGCTGAAATGCTTGTTCTTACCACTGAGGGGGTTCGTCTTCCCAAAGATGGTCACTAGTGAGCCAGCTAATTTGAGTGAATATTTTTGAATGTTTATAAAACGAAAGAGCAGAGTCACTGGTGATGCCCTTCTTGGCATAAATTAGTCCATTAGCAGACGATGCTGAAGAGACTCCATGCAGTCAACTTCACAGAGGGGAGAATGAGTTCTAGGACTTACTGCTGGAGCTTTGTGTTTAAATGTATGTGATGTGTTTAAATGTATGCGATGTCTTTAAATGGAAGATGAAAGCAAAGGCATACCCTTCCTGGGTCAGGCCATTGGAGTGCTCAAGGTTGGGTTGACGCAAACGTGAGACGGTATTTTAGGCACTTTCTAGAGAAGCTCTACTTTCTCTTAGGTCAAATTCATCACAGGGTCCGCTAGCTGCTTGGAGGCTGGTGACTGTTTGGAGCCCCAAGGAAAGGCCTAATGACACACTTCATTTCCTGCCCAGCAGCTGTGCAATTCAGCCACAATTCTCACTGTGATTATCTTCTTCTGATTTATTCCGACCAGTAATGTTCTGCATGAAATATTTTCATTGGTCTTCAATCTACTTTTTACTCATATTGTGCTGTTTATCCCCCAGAGCACCAGTTACAGTAGAAAGAAACCCAACCACTACGGGTGATTGCATTTACAAGATGAATGTATTCGTGTGCCACTGCCAAGGTAACTGGAAAGAATGCCGCAGGAGTGTAACTAGGAGAAAGGTTTGTACCTCGGTCACATGCAAAAGAGACAGACGAGTAGGGATGAAACCAGCAGAGACAGAAAGGCAGGATCTGGGCTACCTCTGGAGCACAGAGTTTGGTAAAGCGGGTGGACAAACAGACTATTGCTGCAGACGAGAGAAGGTTGAGGATGTACATACTGGAGTCAGTACACGAGTATCCAACAAGGGAGATGGGGTGTTGCTGTCTCTCGGCTGAGGGAAGTCTGTTGTTGCTGTCTCTTGGCTGAGGGAAGTCTGTTTGGGTTCATAAAGGGGTGTCATGGGACAGGAGGACAGGAGTGTCAGACAGCAGTGAGTAGATTTCATTCAGCATACACAATAAAAGAGGGCTATAGACAAATTAACCTAGTGAAGACCAGTGGATAAACCGCACAGGAGGACAGTTTGTTACACTGCCAGGATGGAACAGATAAAAGGTCAGCGATGCCATGTGCCATAAAGAGAAAGGGGCGGGTTCTGGGACATAGCAAAATGAAACTTGTCCAAAGCCACGAGGCAAAGATGCAACAACGGTGCTGGAAATCAAGTCTTCACCCCTCTCCAAAGTCCCTCTCTTGCCACGGAGTAAACGTTTAGAAAGTCACTAAGCACCTGCAAGGTGGTTCCCTCCCCCTCCCCCAGGGATGGCTCAGGTGGTCATGAAAGTATAATGCTGGCACTGACTTGGAATACAATGCAGTTTGCAGATTGGGATGCTTTGGGAAAACTAAATTTTGTATCTGTGTTACAATCTTATTAGGAAAATGTAGAGCACACGTTTTGTCTCTAAGAATACTTCCTGAGCATAGTGTTCTCATGTCATTAATTCACTCATTAATTAATGAATACTTAATATTGTTAGTTATTATTGAGTCCGCTTCCACTCGTGGTGACCTTTGGCATCTTAGAGGAAAGCATTCTTATTTTAGAGAAAGCAGAAAGTATGAAAAGATTCCATTGTCTCCTAGCTTCCATTCTACTAGGAGGAAGCAAAGAGTAAACATGTAAGTTAACAACAACAACAAATAAAGCAATGGAAATTAAACCCAGTGTGAAATAATAGCACCCCTGTAAGACGAAGTACAACTTCCCCATAGGCTGTCCAAGTTTACAATCTGTATGGAAGCAGGTTACCACATCTGTTCTCCAAAATCATGTAACTACATAAATGAAATTATTTCAGAAAATGAGATACTTTAGCAGGTATAAGCAGCAGTGCTGTTGTATGTATACTGACAGAGATGAGGGAGATGGGAAGTGTTGTCTGGGACCTGAACACTTATTGTTATTTGATAAGCAATATGAATTTTGATCAATAGTCCATTCATTCATCCATCCATCCATCTGTCCGTCTGTTCATATAGATGCTCCACACCCTCCTAGATGTGTGCTCTTAGTTAACCTCATGGAGACCTGATTTTCTATCTACCTTCCATAGATCTGTTGCAATTAGTAAATGCATTCAAAGTGCATTTTTAAACAGTGATTGGAATAAGAGCTTTGTAAATTAACATGCTGATCTAGTCTAAAATTTTACTCTTGTTCTTGAGAAGCAGGGTTTCACTTTGCCCATCTCATTTTTTCCTAAAGTGCTGTCTAAACTGGTACCTAAAGGTAAAATTGTCCCCTGGAGATTCTTCCTTCTCACCTTGAAGCCAGTTGCCCTGCACTGCCCCCAGTAACTGCTTATTAAATGAGCGCTACCTGCTAGGCATCAGCTTCCTGATGGAGAATTTAATTCCAAAATCACTAAATACAATTCGTCAGGTATGTTTTGTTCCCCTGTAACCCCCCACCCTGATTTATCAGCCAGTAGTAGAAGCAGGAGATAGCCTCAGGGGCTCTGTCAGCTGGGCCTAGCCCAAACATCAAAGAACAGTATAAATGTGTAAAATTGCCTTTGGCAAATACTATTTACAGACCCTCTGGCACAGTTATGCTGAAATGATAAGAAATGTCACTGTAGCCTACTGAGTTGAATAATAAACATTTCCTGACTTCAATATCCACAGCCTGCAATCGCAATCAGGAGAGAGGGCTACACTTCTTCCTCCTCTTCTCATTAATATGCAGCAATGCTTCCTATTAATTAAATCAGTGGTATAGCCAGGAGTAGAACTTAGTGAGATTATCTATATTATGCACTTGAAATATAGTTTATCCATTTTAATTAAATACGTTCTAAATATAACCACATCTAATTCTTCTACACCCCGGAACTAATTAAAAATAAAATTAGTTAACTTTTCTCTGTGACATCATTAAAAAATTGTTCATATAAAAATGCAAATATCTCTATAGTATGCCGTGTGTTTACTTGGATCCCTCTGTGATGTTCATGAGCAGAACATTATAAGTTTTTGCATGAATACAAACCCCTGGGCAAGATTTCTGTTCTCCTTCATATTTCTCTTCCAGTCTAGTAATCCATCTTCTCTCTCATCCTGTCATGTTCTTGAATACCAGTTGTCGCTGGGGGATGGATATTAACGGCCAGTGTCCTGGTTGCATTATTTTAGACCTGCTGAGTATTTGGCTGTTATGATACGAAAAATATTGGCTCTGTTGTAGAATTGTGTCTTTCATGGGAGAGGCCTGTCATTCTTAGTCAATGCACTTCATGCATGACCATCACTCAACCATCAGTGTTGCTATGATGATGTACACGTGTTAGCGTAACTTCCAAACTGAGATGAACTATGAATAAAGGTCTGGCAAGGAAAAAATCCAGGAGAAACCTCTGTGATATATCTTACAGTGGGGTAAATCAGCACTGAGAGAAAAGTACTATAAAAAAGTACTATAAAAAGTACTATATAAATAGTACTTGACTTTTTTCACAATTCATATATGTTATCTCATTTTATCCTCAATATTGAGATGTAAATCTTAAGCTCCGGGCCACCATTTTCCAAAGCTTTGCTAATGATTCCTTCCAGATGAAGTAGATAACAATCCAGAAATTGAGTTTTCTGAATCCCAAGTCTGAGATATTTGACATTTTTCTCCAAAAATGTTTTCATCATTTTATTGTGGGTTCATACAACTCTTATCACAATCCATACATACATCAATTGTGTAAAACAAAGTTGTACATTCATTGCCCTCATCATTCTCAAAACATTTGCTTTCACTTAAGCCCCTGGCATCAGCTCATGCCAAGATTTATTTTTAACCCATAGTTTTATACTGTGACCTAACAAAATATTATTTCAAATTACAGATGTATTTTTCCCTAACCAATAAAAGTTTCACAAAGTCGTGGAGATGATGGCAAATCCCACCTATGATTCTGCTGCACCTATCATGTAAATGTCATCTTTCAGACACTGAGAATGTAACAGCAAACTAAGCATTTCTGCCTTCATGGAGTTTGCTTTCCAGTGAGTGCAGGAGAAATTTAATGAACCCAATAGCGAAATCATATAGCATATGAAGGAGCATTAAGCCCAGCAGGAACTTAGAGAGTAAGAGGCATGTATATGCAAGTAGGATGGTAAGAAAAGTTTTCACTTAGAAGATGGCATTTAAGTACATCCTTGAAAAGGATGGAACAACGTCACATGTGTGTCTAAGGAAGATTATTCCCAGCCAATGCGACACAGAAGTAAAGTTGAGGAAGTAGGACATGGGACCAGTGAAGAATGTAATGGTCCAGGGTAACATTCACAAGAGAAAAATGATAGAATCTTTGCTTATTGTTCTACAGGATAACACTAGACACAGAGAGCTGTTGTCTCCTTGTTAGTAGGTACAGAATAGTTCGTTTGGCTCCATCACCACCTTACGTAGAAAACAATTCAATTCTTCTCTATCCTGTGTACACTCACAATCATTGTTTTGTCCCAGGCTGCTTTAGGAGGCACTGGGTCAATCCACCCACCTCTTTTTCACTGTCCTTCTACTTTACTAAATCTGATATCCTTTCCCTGGGATTAGTCCCTGTTGGTAGCATGTCCCAGAAAGTGAGACAAGGTCTCATCATTCATGCTTGTAAGGAAATGTTGGATGTACTTCTTTAGATATAGATTTCTTTGTTCCACTGATGATCTTCTTTGCCATTCAATATTCTTTGCCATTTAAAAAATCATGATTTAAATACATCAAATTAGTATTAGGCAAATCTATGACATACACTGTCTAGCACCTAATAAGTATTTTATGTAGCTCTGGTGGCATAGTGGTCATGAGTTGGGATGAGATCCACAAGGTCAGCAGTTCAAAACCACCAACCACACTGAAGGAGAAAGACTAGGCTTTCCACTCCCATTAGCAGTGACAGTCTCAGAAACTCCCCGGGACAGTTCCACCCTGTCCTATAGGGTCGCCGTGAGTCAGCATGGACTCAAGGACAGTGAGGTTTTGGTTATTAAATATAGATTATTATTCCAACTTACAGATGTAACAACTCAGATTCAAAGAGTTAAATAGTTTGCTCGGTGTCATTGATTTTTGCTGTTTGTCCCAGTCAAGCCTAACCCTGGTGCCAGCACAGTGGAATGAAATTCTTCCTTGCCCACCATCCTCATAACTTGTTCTATATGAGGCTATTTTAATCTATAGGGTTTATTGGCTAGTCTATTTTAGCCTGGGAAGTTCAGTGTATACTGTTCAAACTTATAACAATGCATGAGATTCTACTGACATGTGGGTGGCAGTTATGCTTGAGGTGTTTTGACCAGGTACTGAACGAGATCTCCCTGGAAGAGAGTACACAATTAATTCAGAATGTAACATCAGTATGCTGTGATTTCAGTTATGTTATTTTGACAATATATGGGTAAAACTTACTTGATTTCTTGTCAGTATTTAAAGAGGATAACCATTTCTTATGAAAACAGTAAGTCTAAAAATCAAAATACTTATAAAATGAATCCCTGATGTTTTTAAGCTAGGAGAAAATAGGAGTAATAGTTGTTATTTGGGGGGTTCTGTCTTGTTTCTTTCTTCCTACTTTTGAAATGACATTCAAATTTACTTTCAGTGTAATAAAACAGTACACTTGTTAACATATGGACCATGGATTCAAATCAGGCCTTGTTTCTGACTACTGGGTGGCTTTTCATGAGCATCGTTTATTGGACACAGCATGGAGATTCTCCAATCTACTAACATGTCGGCCAAGTGGACATATTAATAGCAGAATCTTTAAAGGGCTGTGATGATAATGAAGTGAAAGCATAAGTATCAAGTTCAAAGAGCCAGTCTCTGCATGCGATATGCACTGAGGTCATAGTTTCCCTAGTTTTTGTTAACTCTCTGCCATTGCCCGGGAGTGCCTACGTCAAGTCATGTGACTTTTCTGACATTGGTAGAGGTCTACCTGCCCACCCAGCCCTGCTAAAGTGCCAAAGGCAGGGGGTTTTCTCTAATGGGTATCTGACATTTATTTTTACATACCATAAACAGTAGTGAAAACTTCAAGCCAATCCCAGTAGCACTGCTTAGAATGCAGCATAATTAAAATAAGAGAACAATCAACAGCAGGATGTGAGCATAAAACCAAGGAAATTATTAAGAAACTAAACTGAACAACATCATTAAGAATCACCAGAGGCTTCTATAAATATGTAAGTAGTGTAGGAGTTGAAATAATGCAGGAGGGAAACACACTATAAAAATATGTCTGTGTCTATAGTCACTGCCTGTGTAAGTCTCTGCAGGTCGTGTAGCTCAAAGTGACTTCTTCGATGAGCGTGACTTATGACAGAGAAACTCACATGCAGGTAATATCAAGGCCTGGATTTCAGCAGGTGCTAAAGCACAACTCACATTTATTCCTGTGCCTAAATGTACCAGCTAAGTCATTAAAACAGCACTCTGCCCTACTTTTGAAAAGATAAGAATCCCATAAAAATAATCCACCTTGTGTTTTCAAAGTCTAGACTTTTCTTGAAAATTAGAAGTGATGTTCGGTGCAAATGTCTCCTAAGAAATAATGATCATAAAAAGAGGTCTCGCCTGGACAATTCTGACGGGAAGTGAGTTTGGGGGGGGGGGGCGCGAAGGCAGAAGCTGGTATTTGAGTTGGTCAGCTATTGCAGGAAACAAGAGAGGTCTCAAGTCCGAGGTTCAGCTCTTGACTCTGCTACTGCAGATTTAGAAAGGCCTCTTCTTTACAGTTCGATGTCAAAGGAATTCTGCAACTTTGAACCCAAACTGTTCACTGGCTATTAATTTATGACTGTGGCATAGTTCTGTATAATGCCTACCATATAGAAGTTACACAGTCCACAGGTGGAGTTGGAGTGAAAGACACTTTCACAGATTATATATGATTTCAACGGAGAGTTATCAAGGAGAATGGTGTTGTTTTGGAAAATGGCAAGAGTCTCCAAACAGTAAGTTAATAATGAGAGAACCCAAATTTTCTGAAAATATAATGTGGTATGGAATTATATAAGATCTATACTCTAGACTCTGTAGGTTTACTGCCTAAAATTCTACATTCCTAGCAAGTTCTCAAATGATGGAGATGCTGCTGGTCTTCAGGTAATCCTCAGAGCAGTAAGATGAAAAAGCCTAGATATCAGATAGATGCTTAATTTTTAAATTGCTTGCTGGCAATAAGTTTTATTGATTTGTTGAAATCATTTTCAAACTGTGGTGTGGCTGAAAGAGCAAATACTTTTAATTTAGAGATAGACAGGACTCGGTTTAAATTTTAATCTATTTCTATGAACTTTCCCTAGCCTTCGTTTTTCCTTCTGAAATTGAATAAGGCAATGTCATCCTCATGCTATTTATGTATGCAGTTTGATCTCTGAAGAGTCACCTCTTCAAAGGAATGGTATAAAAGTAATTTAATTATTAACTTGTATGTCTCATAGAAGATTGACAGGTATATATCATAGATTTGAAAAATTTTAATGGGCCATATCCAGGGAGAAATGTGGCCTTTTACATTGTCTTCTGGGAGATAATCTAGGTAATAACTAATAGAAATGTCTTCCGTTAGGGCATAGACTGAGATCAGCTCCAAAAAAGTCCCACCAAGTGATTCAGAGTAAAAGTTTTGAATTGTACGAGATTAGTAAACCAGAGGACTGCGCTGTATCATATGAGGAATCAACCACTTCCTCATGGAGCCTCATGCAAACTGCACAGCAGAACTTGAGGGAGTGTGACCGGAACACTCGTGGCCATCACCACGCCTGGACAGAAGCAGCGCAATACCACCGCACACCAGGGATCGCGCACTGGAATCTCTACCATTGTACTCCGCCCCCATTCTGCCCTACGTGGATAAGTTTGGATAATGTGGATATTCCTTTGGATAATTTTAACTTGGCCTTAGAGGCTAACTATGAGTAGGAATTGACTTGATAGCAATGAGTTTTGAGTTTTCCCTGTAATAATGGTAACCATGGGTGAGTCTCGTGAATTATCACACACAAAGATGGTTTGGGTAACTGGTCCCACTTGAGGTTGGGCTGAGAATTCAGGGAAATCTTAAGGACTTGGCCCTCAGTAGTTGCAGTTTGGTTAACATCCAGTTCATCAGCCACAGAATAGTTCCCCAAAGTGATTTTCCTTCTCTAGTTTTTTTTTTTTTTTCCTAACACACTTATTGAGGATATTCCTGCCTGGACTCTGACCTTCCCTCCTCTTGATTAACTATTACTGCCACCATCATATCCTCATTTCAGTACACATCATTCTTGTACCTTGTTCCATACTTTCTTCTCTCTCTTAGGTTTTTCAAAAATTAATATTGGTTGAGTCTATGTGATATTTTTTATAAAAGTGTTATCTTAATGTATTTGTTACTTTTAGTATGCTTTCTGTACATAGAAGTTTAGAGATTTCAGAATACATGTGCAGAATGTCTCTATTATATGTACAGAGCTTCCATATATCACCATTCCCGCCCAGCACATTGCTTCTCTCATTACTGGAATCGTGTACTCATTCCTGTGGTACCTTTGTTATGATTGATGAACCAATATTGACATATTATTCTTAACTAAAGTCCATAGTGTGCATTCACTCTTTGTGTTACACATCCGTCCAATGGGTTTTGAAAGATGCATGATGTCATGTGTTCACTATTAAAGTATCACACAGAATACTTTCACAGTTTTATGGCTTCCTTATAAAGTGTGTTCTCTATCCATTCATTTTCCAAATTCTACAGCAACAAAATAAAACAAATAAAGAAAACCCTCTGGATCCAGCATCCGGCCAGAACCTTTCTTAAAGGGTGAACAGGTAACAACTGCACACAGTGAGATAGCTTCCATCAAGCAACGTGGGTCAGAACAGCAGCACAGCAGAGAACGAAGAAGAAACAACGCTAGTGTGTTGTTAGGCGCTACTCAATCAATTTTCCACTCATTGCACCCTCATCACGTGACAAAGTAGAACTGTGCCACGTCATTTTAGGGGGTCGTAATCTTTATAGACGCAGAGAATCAGGACTTTTTCCCTGAAGAACTACTGAGTGCATTCAAACACCAACCTTTGTTCAGCAGCCACACTTAACCATTTCACCACTACATGTTTGTGTCTGCCTTGTTCAAAGCCCCCAGCTACTCTGTAGGAGAAATATGAGAATGTCTGCTCTAAGGAGGATTTGCCTTCTTGGAAACACTACACAGGGTCTGAATTGACTCAATGGCAGCAGGCTGAGGATTCTTATTGGACGTGTAACCACTAAGACATTTCCTCTGTATAAATTTACTTCTCACGAGCTTATTTTATTGTTCATCATACGGTCTATATTGTTTCTCTTCCTTTCTCTCTCATGAGAAAGAATCCTTTGGGGAAACTTTGGTTCAGGTTGATCATTTCCTTTTAAATGCCTGCATACAATTTGAAGCTGTGGAAAGAGGAGTAACCCTTTGGATGATGCTAGAGGCTGATCTTGTCGATCTAACAAAGTCTAGAACGTCTGGCACACTCAGGACTACTGTGGATTTCCAGACTCCCTTTCCTTGTCCTGGTGATTGGCCACTAGACACCCCTCAACCAAGCCAGGTTAAGTCCCAGCCCCTAAAAATTTTGAAAAATTGAGGTATACCTAAGATGGATTTCACCCATCCAGGATATTTATACAAATGTCGTGACAAAGGAAGAAACACATCTCCTCCAACCTAAGCCACAGGCTACCTCTGTGGGTTCTCGGATCAGGGAGCTCTCAACCGTCACATGGTCAACAGCAGCCTTCTGCAGAGGGTAATACTTCACAGCAGTTGCCTTTCTCCACTGATCTGCAGGAACATTTCCAGTCCTTGTTCCGACCAGTTCTCATCATTGTCCTACTTTTGTTCTAACCCTTAATTATGCTCCTCTATAGTGAGAATCCATGCAGCCCCTCTTGGTTTTAATACTTTATTTTGTTTATTGTGGGTTTTTCCCCCTTAAATCTGACAAATATGACCTGGGATAACTTCAGTAACCGCGGAAATGTAGAAGTTCTGCTGCTTTGAGGAAGGGCTCCTCTGCAGGAGAAAGCCAGGTTTGGGCCCACCGTCACCTTACTGGTATGGCACTGGCTATGACAAGAACTCAGCGACCATCTTCTCTGCCATACTCTCATTCTGTGGCACGGATGTCATCTTACGTTGCAGCTGGAAAGCACTGGCTTTGAAGCACCTAATGCTTTGTTCTGAGGCATCTCAATATAGTGTCACCCTGCCACTCCTGAGGCAGAAATGAAAGGGACTCCAACTCACTAGCTACTGCTTGGTTGTTCAAAATCAATTTCCTTGGTGATAATAATCTCCTGAAATTATCCCAGGTTAGATTTTGCTAGATTTAAGGGGGAAAAACCCAGAAAAATAAAACAAAGAGAACGAACTCTAGTAAGATTTTAATTTCATATGAAGAATAAATACATTTTTGCATAATTATATGTCAAACAATTTAAGAGACACAAACCTATGTGCATGTGCACACACACACACACGCACACACATTTTAATCTGGCAAATTGTCCCAGATAGTCTCAAATGGAAAATCCCTTCACTTTCATATCTAACTCCAAATTCCTTCAACCCTTCCTTTCTCTGTTTCATATCATATAACTCAGCAACTTTCCCATTATGTTTTTAGCTTTCTCTCTTCTCTACAGACTCTCCAATTTCTGCCTCTCTAAAATCACAAGAACTGGTCTGATAAAAACAGAGTTTCTTTAGGAGTAAGAGATGAGAGAAATTCTAAAGAAACAAGAAAACAATTTCTCTTATCAAAAACCCACAAAAAAAGAAAAGAAACTGTAAACACTGGCATGTTATTGAATATTAACCTGGTCCCATGTTGTCATTTGCAGTTTTGAGAAGAGAGCGTGCTCTTTAGATCGCAGGATCAGTGGATGCTCCTTGCAGCAGGGAATATTGCAGCAGTGATTTGAATAGGCAGACGTTTGGCTTGGGAAAACTGAGTGGCTTAACCTTGAGAATGAAAGAAAGAGTTTTAATGCTAAAAGATCATGGTTCTGTTTGAGGAAATGACAGGAACACAGGTGGGATGTGGTATATAGAGGGGGAAATAGGGCAAGAGAAATTCAAGGGGGCAGCAAAAGTTACATCACGATTGACTGTATATTACAGAATCCGGGTGTTAATCTAGATGCAATAAGGAGGTATTGGGAAGCAATGGCCAAGGAGGTGGTTGAATCTATGCTACGGATTGTCAGAAACACTTTGGTTCCTATACGGTGAGTGATCAAAGCAGGAAAAGAATGTACATTTATCTAGATAGCTAGAGAGACTACAGTGATGGCCATGTGGCAGTTACATAATGTGTTTTCAATTTGAAAGGATTAAGAGTGAAGGGGTGGAGTCTGGCCTGTCAATCAGATCTTGGCTTGATGACCTCATTTGGAGCAGCTAAGGAGAGAAATAGCTCTCTGGAGGAGGCTGGCGACAGGCTCACTCCCTGGGACACATTGCAACTGACAAGACACATGGCACTATTGCCAGCACTGAGATGCTTTTTGCCACTGGATCCACAAGACTTCCCACCCACTGGCCTGTGATCTTATACATTCAGCGTCATTACATGTGTTGCGTGAGTCTGAGGAGATTGGTATCCGACATATGGATTAATATTGGACTTATGGACTTGATCTGTACTGGGCTTGGATGTTTTCTCTATATTCGATTGCTATTATATATAAGCTTCTTTCTTATATGCGTGTCCAATAATTTGTTTTTCTAGTCTCCCCAGATGAATACAGGCAGGAACCATTAAAATGGAAGAAGTGAACAGCCATGATATCTATTCTGGAGGTAGGATCAAAAGAACATGTTGAAAAAAAAACTGGAGGTAGGTGATGACATGAAAGTTACTACCCACATACTGCCCTACATTCCATTCTTTCTCAAAGGGATCTTGTATGACGGAGTAGAACTGCCCCATAGCCTTTCCATGGCTACAGACTTAATTATAGAAGCAGATTTTCGCACTGTTCTGCTGTAGAGTGACTGGTGGGTTTGAACCTTTAACCTTTCAGTTGGCAGCCCAATGCTTAAATCTCTCGAAGGAGTTTTTCATTTCCTTCTTTAAAGGGTAATGAGGAGCTTTATCTTACATAAATAAAATACCAGTAGAGGATATTAAGGTTTCAGTACTTTTGGTGTTTGTTGAACTTGCGAAGGAGACTTTCCAGTGGTGATTTCTAGAAGACGATAAGACTTAAGAGCTTGAAAGAAAGAAAACAAACCTGCGCTGTCCCATTGATGGCTTGCGGCTATTGTTAAATGTTGTCAAGTCAATTCACACTCATAGAAACCGTATGCATAGCAGAATAAAACGCTGGGGTCTTGAGCTAGTCCCACAATTGTTATCTCTGAACCTACTGTGGCAACTACTATGTCAGTCCCCGTTTTCACTGTCCCTCAGCTTTATCATACATGATATTCTTTCCGCAGACCGATCTCACCTGAGACCACGTATGTGATACAAAGTCTCATCCTCCTTGCTTCTAGTGATCATTTTGAATGGACTTCTTCCAAGAAAGTTTTGTTTGTTCTTGCAGCCCACGTCATTATCCCTATTCTTTGCTAACACTGTAATTCAAATGCACATATGTTAGTACATTAAAAATACTTCTTTTTTGAGGCTTTATATGCCTAATGGCATGTCTATGTCCAAGGAATTAAAGAATAGTAGTCATCTTTAGAAGCAACATTTGTCAGAGTTTAAATATCCAGGTTATTTTTGCAATGATAGGGCTCCCTAACAAAGCATACGCATTGTTTTGTTATAAACAAGTAAAGAGAGTTGTGGATGCTGAACATTGTAAAGTTGTGTTATTCTTAAAACTTATGGTAATAACTCTATAATGCTGCCCAGTGAGTTTCCTGGGCCCCACACAGACTCACATACACCACAGGAATGACCAAGAGAGCATAATGCTGACAGTAGAGAGCACATGCCTTCCTGTCCTATAGTCTCACTGAGCCACGAGCTGAGCTCAGGGTTTTGGGAACCGTGCTAATTAGACACCAGGGTCCCAAGAGGCTGCTAAATCATGACCCCCTCCTAAAACTGCTTATCTTCAAGCACAGAGTAATAGCATAATGATTCGTGAAATGAAGTAATTTCTGACCAAATTGGTCTTGTCCCCCTTATCCCCTCTGCCTAGTGCAAGTGACTCCTTCTTCCGTCCCAACTCCAGAAGTTGTCTCTATTACTGATATTGCAATATGAAAGTCAACAGTAATTGATTCCAACGTCTGTAGCCACCAAATTGCTGTGCTAAGCAAAGGGATTGATGGAGTTGACTGAATTTGGTTGTTTGGGGCCTTTGTGTATTGCAGATGTATTTCCCACCCTGCTTTCCAATATAGAGTGTCTGAAACTGACATGAAAATGATTTCAGCAATGCATTCGATAAAGATAATTTTATAGGCCCCTTCAAACATACTCTTCAACTGTCTTCTCTTATTTAAAAGTTAAAAATCATTACAGAAAAAGGTTTAGAAAGGAAAATATGTTTAATTATATACCTAATAATAAACATGAGCAAATAATTAGAGAAGCTGGGATATATGAATAAGAATGCAGTATCGAGATTGGAGGAAAGCTTATTAACAAGCTGTGGTATGTAGATGACTACATTTTGCTTGCTGAAACTCAGGACTTGAAGCACTTAGTGATCAAAACCAAGGACTGCATGCAGCCTTCAGTCTGGATGACAACTCAATTTAGTGAACAACAAAATCCTCACAACTGGACCAACCGATTACATCTTGATCAATTGAGAAAAGATTGAAATTGTCAATAATTTAACCTTACTTGCATCCACAATCAATGCTCATGGAAGCAGCAGGCAAACAATCGAAGGATCCATTGCGTTCTGTGAATCTGCTGCAAAAGATCTCTTTAATGTGTTGAAAAGCAAGGATGTTACTTTGAGGATGACACTGTGCTTGATTCAGCTCGGGATAATTTCAATGGCCTCACTTGCATGTGAAAGTTGGACATTGAATAAGGAAAACTGCAGAAGCATTGAGGCATGGGAAAGATGGCGCTGGAAAAGAATATTGAAAGTATCATGGCCTGCCAACAGATCAACACCCCTGTCTTGGAAGAAGTATAACCGGAATGCTCCTTAAAGGGTAGGATGGCAGGACTTTGTCTCACGTAGTTTGGACATGTTTGCAGAAGAGACAAGTTCCTGCAGGAGGATATCATGTTTGGTAAGGTAGAGAGGCAAGTGAAAAGAGAGTGGCCCGCCACAAGGTGGACTGACCCAGTGGCCACAAGAATGTGCTCAGACATACGCATAATCATGAGAATGGCACAGGACAAGGCGGGGTTTCATTTTGTTTTCCGTAACGCCGCTATTTGTCAGAACTGACTTGATGACAGCAAATGATAGACAAAGCAGCTTCATGGAAAACAAAGGAAATAGTGAAGTCTCCAAGGATTTCAGTTTCCTTGACTCCATAATCAGTGCCCATGGAAGAAGCAGTAAGGTCAAGCAAGTTAAAGCATTGGGCAAATCTGCTGCAAGCCACCTCTCGTGTGTGAGAAGGCAAAGATACCACTTCGAGGCCTAAAGTGTACAGAGCCCAAACTATGATATCTTCATCGTCTCATGTGCATGTGGCCAAATGGTAAGGAGACCATATCTGACCTCCTTGGCTACACAGGGAGAATAAAATTCAACTCCAAACGAGGCCAAGGCCAAGGCCGATTGCTACATGGCGTAGGTCTTCCATGCTTTCACCCTAAATCTTTTGTTATGCTACTCTGATACCAACCTTTCCATCAAGGACACTCTGCTTCTCTTCTGGGTTTGATAATTCATTGCAATAGTCCCACAGAATTCACAGATGATTATGGGGCTCATTAGAGAGTTTCGCATGTTAACACAAGGCAGAATCATTGAATATTAAAGATGCAATTATTGGTCCACAGCATTGGTTCTTCTCAGCCAGTAGTCAAGTCTCTCCTCTGTGTATCAAGCCACGTAACCATCTCAAAGTCTCTAGTCTCAGGTGCACAGCCCTTTTGCTCTGTCTCAGCATGGCTCCTTCACTCTGTTCATGGTCTTGTACCTTGATCCATGGTGCATCTCTTATCCTTCACCACTTTACAAAAAATATAAAATGTGCTTCCCCGTGCTTTATATTTAACAGTCCTATGACTGTCCCTCCCTACTTCTAAGATGACTTTCTTATACACAGAGGTTTTGGTGGATGTATGTGGGTTTTTTTTGTTTTTTAAATGTCTTCCAAGAGAGCATATGCCTAAAGAAACAAAGTGTGATGCATGGATCATCCTTTAGTAAGACAAAGACTCAGAATACACCTGACCTTAATCCTGCTCATTAGCAAAAACATAGAAATCGTCCCCAAATGGAATTATAACCACAGATAGAGCGGCTAGAATTAACAATACATCATACAAGCGATTATCTACAGAAGACCCATATAAGGAAATTTCACTTCACCATAATATGTGAAAGCTAGACAATGAATAAGGGAGACCACAGAAGAATCGACATACTTAGTGTTGACAATCATCATCATCATCATTCTCTGCAAAGGAATATCTTGGAAGAAATACAGCCAGAATGTTCATAAGAAGTAAGAATGGCAAGATTTCATCTCAGGTGCTGTGGACTTGCAACAAGGAAGGATCAGTTCCCGGAGAAGGACATCATGCTCGGTACAGTGGAGGGTCAGCCAAAGAAGACCCTTAATGACAAGGATTGACGCCATGGCTGAAATGATGGGCTGGAATATTACAATTGTGAGGACGATGCAAAACTGGGCAGTGCTTCCTTCTGTCATAGGTCGTTATGGTGTCTGCTCATAAGAACTGACTCAGGAGTACCCACAGCGCATCATACACATCATCAGGTTCAGAGTTGTTTCTAAGCTATCTTTCTAAATGTATATGTTCTTTTACATTTATTTTATATAAATTGAGAATCAGGTAAATGTTGTACTCTGAATTTTTCCTTTAAAATCCTTCCAAATATGATTTGTAATAGCTACAACATATTTAAATAAATATATAAGCAATAATACATTAAGGTTTTTTAACTATTGCTAATTAAATTTTTAGTTCCTGCTCATAGGCTTTTCAATAGTAGATTTTTACACTTGGTAATATGAGTGTTTATTGAGTCTCATTCCAATCACCAGTGGTTTCTCACTAAAGATTTCTAGATTTCAAAATATGATATCAGTATTAACTTCCATTAAAGTGGTTTTGAAAAATTAATTAAAAATAATTTTAATAAAAGAGGCATTGAGGAAAGTGCCAACTTGAGGATTTTATTCTTTCCTTTTTATAAATAAAAATTAAATTTAAAGATAATGGGCTCATTTAAATTCCTTTTCCTGAGATATCAAACTGATGAATAAACTTTAAACCCTGTAGTGCATTTTCTAGAGAACATTAAAATAGACTAACCATCAGTAGGCCTACATGAGTCATAAACATTTTAAGATCTCTGTTTCATAGGTTTTTGTAATGCAACTGGCAATAAATAGCAAGGGGGGTGGCAAGGCTACCTCTCTTATAAAAGGAAAATCTATTACATTTCCTTCCTTATCTACTTATCCATATCTACATGTTGTATAAGAACAGAAGGAAAATAAGTTCATTTTATTCACTGACATTTAAAGATTATAACCTCTGATCCCAACCCCAGTGGGACCGAGCTCACAAACCAAACTGTGTTGAAAGCATCTCAACTTTATGTCGATTCAAAGCAAAACTCCTGTTTAAATTCCAGGTTTCCTGAATTTTGTTCTTAATTAACATTCTGGCTTTTCCCAGACACATAGAACAATGTATTTTACCTAGGGGCTTTGAAATTCTGAAATTTCACTCTATGCCCAACAGTACAAATCTAAACCTATATTCTTCATTTTAATCTAGTTATTCAAGATGGTCATCATGTGCATAAACCTGGAGACACAATTAAGTGTTAAATATTCACAACGTTTTGCACCTTTCTGAAGATAAGTCTGTGTGCTGGGATGTATCTATTTCTAAAAGAATTGAAGTCGTTGATAGCATAAGTCAGGGTTTTAAGACAGTGAAGGAGGGAAAGTACAAAATGGATGGGGAAGGCAAGTATTACAATCATAGGAAGCAGAAAGCTAAAGGGAAAACGTGTACAAGGAAGAGTCCTTCTTGGCACCGAGATCATTGATAGGAGATGAGAGTGAAGGTAGGAAAAGTTATGGGCAACACAATAGTTAATACTGTCAGATATCGAGAGAATTCTTAAGTTTATTTAGTTACAAGGTTTCTGAAGGTCAGCATTTTTAACATTTTATACTAGTTTTTGTTTTGTTTTGTTTTTGTAGTGGGACACCTTATGCTTTTACCTGGAGCCACTTTGGGCTATTGGCTATAGTGCAGTTTGGGCTTTCTGGAAATGGCTCGATGTTGATGGATTTCTTTCTTCTTTTTTTCCTTTTGTCTTTTCTTTCTTTCTCCTCCTGCTTCACCTCCTCCTCCTCCTCCTTCCTTGCTACAATGACCCTGGGTCTTTTTCTGTCTTCTTCTGACACTTCCTGCATTGTTCCCTCTTTTTCCCATAGAACCTTTCAATATTGCAACTACGGGCTTGAACTGTTTCTTCATTTGTTCTGTTTAAGGAATGCTGGACATGTGGTTCATTTTGGTTTCTAACTTGAAGTCTATTGTGCATTTCATTATAATATTTTCCTTTTTACTCTATGAGCAAGCTTCAGAGTGTCTTCATTCAGAGTGACATTCACTTTGATCTTTTCTCTCTTTCTTGTCTTTTAACATGATCTTTTATTCTCTTCATATATGATGTTCTCAATATCAGCCCGTAACTCATTAGGCTGACTGATATTAGTACACCGGGCATCAAATTGGCTCCAGAGATATTCTCAAAATTCAGGTTGGAAGTCCTCTCGTTTATATTTTGCTCTCATGCATTTGCTTTAGTTTTCTTCAACTCAAACTAAACTTGGCAGATAAGCAATTGATGAACTCTGACCTCATTTTAGCTGCTGATATTGAGCTTCTCCATCGTCTCTTCTCACAGATAGAGTCAATTTTATTTTCTATGTTTTCTTAATTCCTGGAGCATAAAACAAGGCTCCTGGAATTGGCAGAATACCAATCGAAGTGGTGAAACAAGCCAATGAATCACAGAGAGCACTCACTGTTTCTTGCCAGAACATTTGGAAGGTACTTGCTTGACCAACTGACTGGAAGAGAACAATCCACATACCCATTCTAAAGAAAGATGGCCACATGGAATGCTCAAACTATAGAACACTATAGTGGATATCACATGCAAGTAAAATATACCTGAAGCTCATTCAACAATGTTTACAACAGTATATTGACAGGGAGCTGCCAGATATCCAGGACAGATTCATAAAAACATATGGGGCTAGGGGTACCTTTGCTGATATCAGATGTATTTTGACTGAAAGAAGTGAAAACTAGAAAAAGCATCACTTGAGTTTTATTAAGTATGCAAATGCATTTGTCTCTGTAGGCCATAGAAAATGGTGGCTACTCAAGAAGAATGAGAATTCCATAAAGCTTCATTGTAATCGTATAACTCAGCATCTGGATCATGAGGCAGTTGTGTGAACGATGCAAGGGAATGTTCCAAGACTTCAAGTCATGGTCATATTCTTCCACCATACTTATTCATCTACATGCTGAGCAAATAATCAGAGAAGCTGGAGGAAGAAGAATGAGGTACTAGGATGGAGAAAGGGTTAATAACAAGACAGTGAAGAAGATTTAAAGCACTTACGGATGAAGATCACAAATCTTAGCATTCAGTATGGATCACAGCTCAATGAAAAGAAAACCAAAATCCTCACAATCAAAATCCATGTAGTGATACAATGGAGAAAAGATTGGAGTTGTCAAGGATTCAGATCCACGATCAATGCTCATGGAAACAGAAGTCCAGAGATCTAAGGGTCCAGCTTGCATCTTCCTATGAGGCGATTAAAAGTCCTGTGATTTGGGTGAAGCACTTCTTGTTCTTCAAAGTGGCAATTTTTGACCTTCTGTACTTTAAAAAGGTTTCAAGAAGCAGATTTGCCCGATAAAATACACCTTTGACTTCATTACTTCTGCTTCCATCAACATTGATTGTGGATCCAAGGAAAATGAAATATCTGAGTCGTTCAACACCCCTGCACTTATTCATGATAGGATCCACTGATGCAGCCGTGAGGAAGTTCGTGTTCTTTACATTAGTTGCAATGCACACTGAAGGCTGTAATCTTGTCTTGATCAGGAAGTGCTTCGTCCTCCTCTTTCTCCTCATTTGCATCATCTGAGGTTGTGCTATGTGCATATGACAAGTCGTTAATTACCTTCTTTCGATCCTCATGCCTTTTTTTATCTTGTTCAGGTTCCACGATTATTTGCTCAGCAGACAGCCTGCGTGCTTTGGTTTTTGTTCCCTGCTGTGGAATCTGTTCTGAGTCATAGGCACCCTGTGTGCAATAATAAAAAAAACTACTGTCCCATCGTGTGCCATCCTCACAATGGTTGTTGTCTTTGAGAACCTTTTTGCAGCCATTGTGTCAATCCATCTCCTAGAACAACTTCCTCTTCTTCACTCCTCCTCCACTTTGCCGAGGATGCTGTTCTTCTCCAGGCCCAGGTCTCTCCAGATAACATGTCTTCTCAGCATCACATTTAAGGAATTTTCTGGTTATAATTCCTCCAAGAAAGATTTCTTTGTCTGGGGGGAGAGTCTTGCTGATGTTTCCATGTGGAAGCAGTAAGATCCAATGACAAGTAAGGCTTCACACCTTAGGAATTCCATCTTGTTATCCACTCAACCTAGTTACGATGTCAGGTTGCTACTGCTGGGATGGTTGGAATACACATAACAAATATTTATATTTAAACAACCAGAGAAAAAAGTACCCAGAAAGCTAAATGACCAAAGTGGATGGATAAGCGAAGAGATATTTATTTCATTTTCCTAAAGTGGAAATAGTTCACTTATTAGTAATTAGGAAAATAATTCAAGCTGCAAATAATTTATTCATTATAGAAAATAAAACAGGGAATGTGAAAAAGAGTTATGTTGATTTCATGAAGATAATTATGCTTAACATGTTTACATGCACAATGTATACAAATGAATATTCATTTTATAAATGAATGTGTCCTTAAATTTTCTGAGTTATTGTCTGTCATAAATAATCATTATCGTTCCCATGAATATTCATTCATTTTATATAAAAACCATGTAATTAAAACTTAACAATGGGATCTTTTACATGGAATGAGATATCCTTGTCAGTTGTTACTGCAACCAATTTTCAATTATCTTCATTTGTTATTAATGATATTATTTATAATATCAACGTACTATCGTGTCACCTTTCCTGAGAATGTGTACAAATATAGATTTATCCTAGTCAGTGGGCCATGAGAAGACTATTTTCTAATCATTTTGTCTTCAAAATTTTATGGCATAGATAAGACAGTGCTTCCCGGACTGCATCAGTTTGCTGAAACATTTCAATTGGTATTCCATTAATTCATGGGGCTTTCTTTTCCTGCTAATGCCTTCTGAGTAGCTTGGAATTCTTCTGTCAGCACCAGCAGTTTTTGGTTGTATGCTATTTCTTGAAATGTCGGACAATTATGTTTCATGCAGTGACTATGGATATTCCCTCTTCTTTTGTTATTGTCTGTATTAGTCAATATTTTCCCCATATATCCCTTTAATCATAGAACACCAGGCTTCTATATTATCTTCAATTCTTTCAGCTTAATAAATGGTGAGTGTGTTTTTCCTTTGGGGTCTTATAACTTTAGCTCTTTGCATATTTAATAACACTGTTTTACTTAGTCTTCTCGAATTTCTTTTTGAAATTTTCTCTTCAGAGCTACTTTACTCCTTTTCATGTCTTCCATTTGTGTTAATCAATCTGTGTTAGCCTGGGTGGGATAGAGAAAGAAATCTAGGGAGACTCATATCTGCATGGGAAAGAGAATAATATACAAGGGCCATTGAATATTGAGAAAACACCCCAAACCAGTCCAGATCAAGTCCATAAGTCAGAATAGGCCATATGTCAGATACCAACCTATAAATTCCTCTTCAGACTCCTGAAACACATGCGATGACTCCAAATGTAGGGAGAGCACAGGCCAGTGGGTGGAAAGTCCTGTGGAATCAGTGGCGGTAGAAGTATCCCAGCGCTGGCGTGGGTCTCCCTGAGGCTCCTCCAGCTCCAGGGCTCTGGCTGCATCAGCGTGCTTTCATCAGGCTCATGGTTAGTAATGTCTTGCAGGGACTGAAAATGTGTCTTGCCTCCAGAGAGCTATTTATCTCCTTAGCGTTTCCAACTAAGGTTATCAAGCTGCAACCTGATTGACAGGCTAGGTTCCACACCTCCACAAGTTGACAATCACACAATCTGTGTGCAAGAATAATGTTCCAAGTATCTATCTTTTGACATCCACTTTGTTTTTCTTTCTTCCCTTTTTAAGGACCTTCTGCTTTTTCGCGTATGATGCTCTTGATGTCATCCCGTAGCTCATCAAGACTTCTGTTAGTAGTGTGGAAGTGTCAACTCTGTTATTGAGATAGTTTCTAGATGTATGGGAGATGCAATCAGATTATATTTTATCTGTTGTTGATGACACATTGTATGCAAATGAACCAATGCAGTGAATGTGCAAGATCTCTTTAAAGCAAAGAGGTCATTTTGAAGACTAAAGCACACCTGATCAAGCAAGTGAAATTTCAATTGCCTCATATGTATGTGAAGGTTAGACATGATTAAAAGATGGAGGCAGATTCAATGCACTAGAATTATGGTGCTGGCAAAGAATAATATAAATATCATGGCGTGATCAAAGAACAACTACCATATATACTCAAGTATGACCCAACCCAAGTATCAGGTGAGGCACCTGATTTTACCACAAAAACTGCATTAAAATGCATTGAAACACTCGGTTTATACATGAGTATATATGGTAAATCTGTGTTGGAAGAAATACAGACAGAATGTTCCTTAGATATAAGAATGGCAAGACTTTATCTCACACTAATTGCATATAATATCAGAAGAGACCAGTCACTAGAAAGGGCATGCATGCTTGGTAAAGTATAGGGGCAGAGAAAAAGAGGCAGTCTATCAACAAGATGGATGGATACAGTGATGGCAATCATGGTGTCAAACATATCAACAATTGTGAGGATGGCTCAGAACCAGACAGTGTCTTGTTCTTTTGTTCATTGGGTTGCTATGAATCGGAGCCAACTGGACTGCATCTAACAATAACAACAGACTGGTTCTGATTTTCTTCCCTTCAATTTGAACTGAAGCAACTGATGGTCTGTTCCACGATCAGCCTTAAGACTCACTTTGGCTGATGGAACTGAGTGTCTCCATCATCTCTCACAGATGTAGTAAATTTGATGCCTTTCTATTTCATCTGCTGAGGCATATATGTATATGTACTATTTTATTATTTAAAATATTGGCAACGAAGAAATCCATTGGCCTTGAAAATTTCTATCACGCAATCTCCAGATTCTTTTTTATCGCCACAGCCAGAGTCCAATTACTGACGCTTCTTTGTTCCTGACCTTAGCATTCCGAATGCCAATAATAATCAGTGCATCTGAATTGCACGTATGACCCATGTTAGGCTGAAGTGTTGATAGAGTTCTTCAATAGTTTTATCACTCGTTTTAATTGTTTACTTTAAATTTGAATGATCATTGTGTTAACATGATTTCCTTTTAAGTATATAGATATAATTCCACTATCAACAGCAATGTACTTCAAGATAAATTTTGACATATAATTATTGATAATGCATCTAATACTTGGATGTGTCATTCTTAGCATAATATATTATATAACTGATTCAAAATGGCTAATCTAAGGTCCCAATGCCTAGGGTGCCAGTCTGTATGTTTTTCATTTTATTTTTGACAACTTCCAATTTTCCTAGATTCACACTTTGTACATTCCATGCTCTGATTATTAATTGATGTTTTCACGTGCTTACTTTCATTTTCAGTCATGCTCGATCATTCACTGGAAGTCCCCCAAACTTTCTCTGTCCACATCATTAGAGTCTCCTCAACTTTTAGGGGCCCCTCTTGCTCTTCTTCAAAAATGGAAAACATCTTTTGAGTGCTTTCCAACTTGAGGGCCTCATCTTTTGGTACGATATCGAACAATGTTCCCCTGCTAGTGATGAGATTTTCCGTGGCTAGTCCCTCCGATGCGTTTTTGCCTAATCCTTCTCCCTACTTTGTTGTTTGTCTGGAAGCTTTCTTGAAACTCGTTAGGATGATAGGCTTTGATGATGAACTCTATAGGTAAAAAATAATTTCTGACCATGTGGAAAATCATCCTCAGTCATGAAGATACACTTCTCAGGGACTTAAAAGGAGTTGATGCCCTTTGTTAAAACAACAAAAGTCATGCTCCCTGTCAAACCATTTCCAAAGAAGCAGTAAGTTTGTATGCCTCCCAAATGATAATTTCTACAATTCAATATTGCTATTTAACATATATTACTTAATTGAATGTAAGTGTTCTAATGCTTCTTTGGAAAAGATAATTCTTTTAAGAATTTTGGATCCTGTAGTGGGACATAGCTTATTGTTGACAGAAAGTGCATTTTGGTGATTTCGCTATCTGGAAAAATCGGGCTCCAGTCCTCCTCCATTTCATGTGTATTTACGATGTAAAATTTAGCAGTACACTTATTTTTTCTGATGCTGTATGCATTGCTAAGTGCAGAAAATTGTACTCAAAGCATTTACTGCATTTTCAGTAGCTTCACTTTTGCCTTCTTAGCGCCTCTCCTCTCTCCCTCTTACTAACAGAACTCAATCTTTTTGTTTTGTTTTGTTTTGCTTTGAGTAGGGGTGATATTGTCTCTACTCAATACCATCTCCATGGGTCTGTGAATTCCCTTTTTCTAGTTTCTGAATGTAGTTTGTCCATGTGACTTCGTTTTGGGGGTTTTTTGGTTTTGTTTTGTCTTTTAGTTTTTTAAAACATTTTGTTGTACTTTAGGTGAAAGTTTATATGCCAATTAGTTTTCCTGATCATGGTTCATACACAAATAATCATGTGACATTGGTTGAAATCTCCACCAACATGTCACCACTCTCCCTATGTTCTCAGCAGCTTCACCGTTTCCATTTATCTGACTTTTTCTCTACCTTATTAGTGTTTTCAGTCAGTTTATTCTTTAATTTGGCACTTGACTCCATTCCTTAATCTTTCATTCAATGTTAAAGCGTTCAGGTTATCATCTGTATATATTTCATTTAGCTTCTTGGTTCTTTGCTGTAGAGGAATAGCATAGTGTGTGTAAATACCTCACCATTGTAAGCCAGACCCCCAGTAACTTATGTCTGAACAATTATAGTTCCTATTTGTCTGGTAACAAAGGTTGGCTAAGAAACAATCATGTGGCCAAAGATAACTAAGATCGTCCAAGTAACTTTAATGATTTAAACTTCAAATTACCCGAGGCCATGTTGCCTATAAATTTCTACAGTGTGTAGTTAATGCCATGCTACAGAGAATAAGAGAGGTAGAGAAACAAATTAATTTATGGCTTAAAATGCCTAAGAGCTGAAGCATTCCTGATTACATAAGACTCTCCATTCTCATATTTACTTAAAATGGTTTGTGTTGACTCTTGTGTCAGTTGCAGCAGAATGTATTATAATAAAAAGTATGTTCCATAAGGTTTGTGTTAACTTACTGAGATATACGATGTATCACTTTCCAACTTTTCATATTTTCTTTCTCTCTGTGTGATTTAATTCCTTTTTTACACTATCAATCAAGTTCACTGAGAAAGTGGATGAATTATTTTGTAGGATAGAAATGAAGACATTGAGCACTCTTCAATGAGGAGGAGACTGGGCATATCTATTGTGACAACTCTTAGATCAGGAGCTCTACAGCTCCAGCCGGAGCCAGAACCAAGTAGGCACTTCAATCAGACACAAGGTATCTTAGTTATCTTGTGTTTCTATGACAAAAATGCCATAAGTGGATGACTTTAACAAACAGAAATGCTGCATCCCAGTGTTTGGGAGGCTAGATGTCCACAATTGCAGTATCAGCTTGAGGTTTAGACTGTCTTTGTTATCTTTGGTGGAAGGTCTTATCTCCTTTTAATATGTATTAATATGTATGGAAAACATATTGTCCCTTAGACATCTCATTGAGTCTTGGAATGAAGCTTCCCCTGTGTCCAAGAGGTTTCTTGCACAGCACCCTGGTTCCAAACAATGTACTTTGCTCATAGCTTTTTATCTTGCTGGCAGTAGAACTCCTTCTCCCCGTTTGATTGTCTCTTCTTTTATCACCTGTAGCCTAAAAAGTGATGCAGATCACACCTCAGGGAAGCTCTTCTTAGATCAGTGTGATTACCTTAATATCCTTTCATCCTATTAAGGTTGTAATCTTTAGGGTTTAGCACATTAGGTCACAACATGGATGATAATTACATCATTTCCTAACTGCCACACTCCATCATTTGCAATGTCTTCAAACCTGAAGGACTTATCTTCTGGCACACTTTCTGACCAAATATGCTTCTATCTATAAAGTTTTCAGTATCAGACAACATTTAGATGTTATCCATGAGATGCTCAGTGGCTTCTCAGAAGTGGAGAACTTAACCCTTCTTTGAAGTCTGTTCTTAGTCTGGAAGCTCTACCCAAACCTATCCACTTTGGGTGACCCTGCTAGTATTTGAAAGACCAGTGACATAGCTTTCAGCATCACAACAACACAACCCACTACAATATCACAAAATGGCAGATGCATTTACCAAAAAGAGCTAGTTGCCCAAAACAAACTTCAACAAATAAGAGAAAATTGATGGAAATGTTTCAACAAACTGCTAAATCAGTAGAATTGTTCCCTTGTCTATTCCAGGAAATTTGTAATACAACTGCTGGGTCAATTGACTAGAAGAGATCCACATTTTTGCCCATCCCAAAGAAAAGTATCTCATCAGAATATGCAAATTATATAAAATATCATTAATATCGCATGGAAGGAATTTTGTGCTGAAGATCATCCAACAATGGTTGCAGCAACATATTGACTGGGAGCTGCTAGAGGTTCAGGCTGAATTAAGAAGAGGACATGAAACAAGCAGTATCATGGCTGATGTCAAATGGATGTTGGCTGAAAACAGAGATTACTTAAAGGAGATTTACTTGTGTTTTGTTGACTATGTAAAGGCATTTGACTATGTGTAAAGGCATTTGACTACCATAACAAACTGTGGAGAACCTTAAGAAGTATGGGAATTCCAGAATATTCATTCCAGGCATTAATAACATGAAAAATTGGAAGACCCTTGCCAAGATAGATTGACACAGCGGCTGCACCAATGGACTCAGACATAAGGACAATTGTGAGGATAGCACAGGAACTCACAGTGCTTCATTCTGTTGTACAATGTTGCTATAATCGGAACCAGCTCAGCAGTGCTGACAATATCAACATTACATCATTATATAAATTGCACATCACATCTTTATACAACTGCCAAACTATAGAGAAACATGACTCACCCGAGGCGACACTGATTTGGGGGAGGTGTGAGTTCATCCAGGACACATGGCAGGGTTGCCCCGACAGCATATGCAATCATCGCTCTCTCTAGAACCTTGGGTAGAACAGCTGCTAGCTCCCAAGGGAGAGAACTGCTCCATGGTGCTCTTTGATTCAGGGAAATCACTTCCCTAAATAATAGGACTCTTTGAACTATATTTCTTCTTTATGAAATTATCAGATATCTTAGATGCTGCTTGTAGATTGACTTGAATTGGGAAGCATATTTAGTCCTACTTTTGCCATTTTTAGTTTCTAAATTTTCAGCAAATAAAACTGTAACACTTCCATATTACATTCTGTCAGGATTTATTATAATTATTGTACAAATAAAGGAATGGCTTATTGTCAAGGTAGAACCTCAACTGTTTTGAGGTTCAACCTTTCTTTTAAGAAAACCAAAGAACAACAGAAACAACAACAAACAGATACATCAAAGACCATTTTGGGATGACAGAGTGCTCTTAGAATTCTATTATTGATGTTATCATTAATTAGCTGGATGACCTCAACAAATTTCACTTAACCTCCCTAGACTCCAATTGTAAAATAAAAGGAATGGTAAATTATCCCTTCTCATGCAAACAATTTATGATGTTATGATATTTTGAAATAATAAATTGTGTGGAATGCTAAACCATACTGTATATGCTTTAATAGATATGTTAGACAAGATATTTTTACAAAAGAATCACATTTCAAAGGCAATAATGAGTGAATGTGGAGAAGCAATTAGGTCTAGTCTGGATTATTAGACTTGCTTTGTGATTTTGAACAAGTCATCTGACTCTCAGGATCTTTGTTTCTTCATGATCTTTATTATATTTCAACCAAAGTAACCTATTGAAAATGAATATTTGTAATAACAACTACAGAGTTGTTTTGGTCCCAAAAGAGGTAGAGGTTGAAAACCTCATCCATCCAGTCTCCTTTTACTCATAATTACAATTACCTACATCTTAAAATATGACCTTTTAAGAACACATTTTGATAAATCCTAGACTCCTTAAGCTATACAGTTCCATGCATACATGATTTTTAAAAATTCACAAATGGACCAATGATAAATGAAGCATAAATTATAAGTTGTCAAAACTATCTTTAAAATTTAGACCAACAAGCAGGCCATTGGGAAGCAGAAATGTAGAAATTACATGAGGGATTGGACAAATCTACTAGACAAGACCTCTTTAAAATCGTACAAAGCAAGAATATCATTTTGTTGGTTAGGGTATGCCTGACACAAACTGTAGCATTTTTAATCATCTCATTTGAATGCATTATCTAGTCAATAAAAAGGGAGACAGAAAAATTGATACCTGTCAGTAGGGCACCAGATAGATAGGACAATAAGCCCAGCTTCCCTATCAGCGATTCAACACACAGCTATGGAGGTCCTGCCTGTCCTGGGAACCTACACCCCGTTCCCCCCTACCCCCTGCCCTCCTGCTGCAGTGCTGCATATAACACAAAGCCGATATACCAGTGAACTCCAGCGCTCAATACTGCGGTGGGAATTGACGCCTGGATGCTGGTGCCATCTTGCCTTCCAGAGTAATCCCACCCTGCATTTGCGGAACCCTGGAATTCCTCTAGCCCCACGGACAGATGATCAAGTCTCAGTTATCTCCTTACTTACCACTCTATTTCTTCCTTCTTTACTAATTCATTCACCGTTCTATCTTTCCAACCGCAGACAGTCTTCATGATCTCAGGTTTGTGTTGGGGTTTTTTTCTCTCTTCTTTTTCCTTCTTTTTTTTTTTTTTTTTCGTTTTCCCTCTTTCTCCTCTTCTCTCCCTCTCTTTCCTATCATACGCCACTACTGGCTTCCAGGTCACTACCCTCCGTCTAGAGAAAATCAAAGGAAATAGCAGGGCATCTCCAGTCTGCCCTCGGCGGCAGTGCTTTGCACCACATGAGGAAGCTGTGACAGCCATCTACAGCGGAGGAAACCTCTGCCAGACCTTCAAAGTGATCTCACGAACTAGGGCATTCCCCCCAGCACCACTGGGTCCCTGCATTAACAGGGCACACCAACCGGTCATCGACGGGCAGGGTTTAAAACACTCTGGCCCACATTCAAGCAATTAGGGATCAGCTATCTCTTTATTTTTTATTTCCTCCTTCTCTCTCTCTTCCTTATTTACCATCACATCAAATCTTTTTGAACACAGTTGAGATTTTTTCCCTTATTTCTCTTTCTCCTCTCTTTCTTTGTTCTCGTGTCTTCTCACTCTGCGGTGTGGTTCTCTCCTCTCCCTCTCTTTCATTCACATACCACTGCTGGTTGCTAAACTTATAGTGCCTGCCTTGGGCAACTTAGCCCACCCAGTAGACAGCATGCCCCCTAAAACAGCGCTGCTTGCAGCATGAGTCAGTGCTACACACAGCACAGCACGGGGTCAGCTATCACTTTATTTTTTTTTAATTTTCTCTCGTTCGCTTCCTTTTTTCTTCTTTTCCTATCTTTCTTCTTCTTTTTGTTCTCCTTTCACTTTTTCTTCCTTCCTCCTTTCTTCTAGCTCTCCTCTATTTTCTGCAAGTCTCAGCAGATACAGTTCTCCTTTTTGTTGTTTTCTGATGTATATATATGAATATATATATATGCATATATGTATATATATTTCTGATGTATATATATGAATATATATATATGAATATATATATATATTCACTTGTTTATTCTGTGAATTTTCATTATGTTTATGTGAGTGGGTGTTAGTTTGCTTGTCATTGTTGCTCAAATATTTGTGTTCTTCTTGCTCTCTTTTTCCTCTCCTTTCATTATCTTTCCTTTCACAAGCAACTAGCAGCC
The DNA here is from genome assembly GCF_050624435.1 of Tenrec ecaudatus. Classification (NCBI taxonomy): domain Eukaryota; kingdom Metazoa; phylum Chordata; class Mammalia; order Afrosoricida; family Tenrecidae; genus Tenrec; species Tenrec ecaudatus. The sequence goes on along the minus strand of NC_134533.1, from coordinate 28,609,324 downwards.
CCCAGGCCACTCCCCTCCACCTAGGGAAACTCCAAAGACCCAACTGGGGGGTCCCACCCACATTTGTTGGCTTTGCATGCATCTTGGGGAACCACACCAGCCCTCTTCCATATACAAAGCAGCAGGGGTTTTTCACAGGCAAACAGTGGAGGCATCTGCAGCCTAAACCTCGAGGCCCTACAAGTGAATGGGGAAAATGTCTGCCCACCACAAGTGGGGCTCCATGCTACTGCGGGAACATCCACCCAACCTCCAAAGCAATCCCTCTGTCTACAGTAATTCTCCCTGCCAGCTACAGAGCTCTAGACCAAGGAGGGTTTACCCACATGCCCTCCTCAGCATTGTAGTATCAGAGTGAAACACCACAGGGCCACCTGAGGTGCTCCAAAAACCATAAGGCTTACTTAGAGATCAGCCAGTGAACCGATGCCCTGTGGGCCCACAAAAACTTGACCAGCATCACATGAGAGACTATCCAACTCACATTCCTACACAAATATTCCAGAACATACAAAAAGATGGAAAACTCCCCAAATCTATTAAGCTAGTATAATTCTGATACCTAAAGTGGGAAAAGACACCAAAGAATTGAGAACTACAAAACAATATCCCTAATGAACATTGATGCAAAACCCCTTAAAATATTGACCAATAGAATACATAAGCATATTTTAAAAATACTTTACAGTGATCAAGTGGGATTCATACCAGGGTTGAAGGGATGGTACAACATATGAAAGACCATCAGCATTATTCACCACATTGGGAGGAAAAATGATAAGAAAGACATGATAATATTGATAGATGCACAAAAAGCATTTAACAACATCCACCAAGCATTCGTGTTTGAGACTCAAGAAGACAGGAACAGAAGGAAAATTCCTCAATATTATACAAGCTATCTATGAAAAACCAACAGGCAACGTGGTAGTTAATGGAGAAAAGATGAAAATAATTCCACTGAAAAAGGGGGCCCAGACAAGGATGCCCCTTGTCCCCACTCCTATTTAACATCATACTGGAGGTCATAGCTAACAACAAAAGACAAAGAAAAGATATTAAAGGTATTCATCTGGGGAAGGAAGTGGCAAAATTATCATTATTCACAGATAATAAGATTCTATACATCGAAGATGCCCTAAACTCCCCAAGTGGAGTGTTGGAAGCAATAGAGTAATATGCCAGAGTGGCAGGATACAAAACCAACAAACAGAAGTCTATTGGACTGCTCTACACATCAGACAGGATCACAGACAAGACCATTAAAAAGGTAGTACCCTTTACAATAGGCAAGCAAAAATAGAAATACCTAGGGATATACCTGACTAAAAAAAATAAAAGATTTGTATGAGGAAAATTGTAAAACACTACTACAAGAAATCAAGGGTGACCTCAACAAATGGAAGAATATCCTGTGATCATGGATTGCCAGACTCAATATAGTAAAGATATCAGTTCTGCCTAAGCCACTATATAAGTTCACTGCTATCCCAATACGAATACCGCCATCCTTCCTCAAAGAGTTGGAAAAACTGATCACCAATTCATATGGAGGGGGAAGAAGCTCAGAATTAGCAGAGTACTCCTCAAGAAGAAGGACAAAGTGGGAGAACTTGATCTACCTGAGTTTATCAACATACTACATGGCCACAGTAGGCAAAACAGTGTGGTACTGTTTTAAAGACAGATATTCAGACAAATGGAAAAGAGCTGAAGACCCAGAAATCAAAACACCAGCATACAGGCAACTGATCTTTGATAAGCCCCAAAAAATATTAAATGGGAAGCAGATGCCATCTTTGATAAATGGTGCTAAAAAATTGATATCTCCCTGCAGAAAAATGAAGCAAGACCCTTACCTCACTCCGTGCACAAGAATAAAATCAAGGCGAATCACGACTTGAGATAAAACCCAAAACTATTAGGGCCACTAATGAGGGAATTGGGACAAACCTGGGAACCTTGGCACAGGGCATACATAGGCTATCAGAAATAGGGAAGGATACAAATACAGAGGAGTCACACATAGACAAATGGGATAAATGAAGATAAGACACCTGTGTACATTGAAGGAATTCACGAAGAGAGTAATAAGAGCCCATCAACTAGAAAAACATCTTTAGCAATGATACATCAAACAAAGGCCTTATTACTAATATCTATAATACTTTGCAAGCTTAAAATAAGAGAAAAACTAACTGCCCACTGAGGAGGTGGGCAAAGGACCTGAACAGAAGTTTAATAGAATCTGAAATCTGAATGGCCAATAAACATATGAGAAAATGTTCCTGCTGACCATTAGCCATAGAGAAATTCAAATCAAAGCAACTATGAGATACTACCTAACACCCCAAAGAGAGACCAATTCAAAAATCAGAAAGCAACAAGTGCTGGAGGGGCTGTGGTGAGATAGGAACTCTCATCCACTGATGGTGGACCTGTAGGTATGTACAGCCACTATGGAAATCAATTTGGCAATTTCTAAAACAGATGGAAATAGAGCTACCATATGACCCAGCAATTCCCCTACTGGGCATATACCCAGAAGAGGCAAGAAACAATCCACGGCCAGACATCTGTGATCCAATGTTCATCGCAGCACAGTTCACAATTGCCAGGATTTGGAAACAATCCAAATTTCCATCAACACATGAATGGATTTAAAAACTGTTGTACATACATACAATGGAGTACTATGCATTGCAAAAAAGCAATGATGAATGCATGAAACATATCGCCACATGGGAAGAACTGCAGGAAATTGTGCTATGTGAAGTAAGCCAAGCACAAAAGGACAGGTACTACAAGAGTCCACTGAGGTGAGTTAAAAAAAAAATTCCAAAGGGCAACAGGAAAAAAGCTACTGTATACAAACCCTCCAGGGGTGAGGTCTAGGTAGTATGGCCAGGGCCAGATCAAATACAGGGGTACATATGGTAGCCAACTAAAAAGGATTGGGGGAAGGAGGAAAGGGTAAAAAAACTAGGTGGGTGGTGGGAGAATAGGTCACTGACCCACCCAAGGGAAGGTTATTGTTTGTGTCTCCACAAGGAAAGCTGGACCAGACTTAAATCCAGTGTTCTGGGATGCGAATGCAGTGTGCTGGCAAGGAGTGGGAGTCAGTGGAGGGGCCTGAGGGCTTGGCCCTCATACCAGCTAAGTGGACAAATGCCCCTCCCCCCAGAAGAATATACTTCAGAGGGTGACACTGAAGATGCAGCTAGGGGAGAGGAACTTGTCTGATCAGAGCACATGGGAGCTAATGAATGGGGAGGAAGAGAGAGTGGAGCACATCCTTGCCCACCAGTCCTGGAGGACGATATCCCAGCTCCGAACAGCCAAAGTACAGAGTGGACCATATGGCTGATGCCACTGTGACACACATGGTCCCTCTCTGACCCATGGCCCTACGGGGGACAACCCTGGAGACACAGTGTTGCTATTGGCCCAGACTGACCCCCAAACACTGAGGCAAAACACTAAAGGCATGCAGCACAGCAAGGGGGGATACAGCAGGGAGCTCCTGAGGGAGTACAAAGGACAGCCTTCAGGGCCACCGTGGCACTACATCAGACTTGACTAGAAAACATGCCTCAAGTTCAAAAATCAGACTTTGATCAATTTACAGGTTTTTCTCTCTTTTAAATGTTTTTCTTTTAATCAATTTATTCTTTTATGAGTCATTGATTTTCTTTTTTTGTTGTCATTGCTGTGTTCTCATTCTTCACCTATCTTGCTATGTCTTGGTTTTTGGTGTATAGCATTATCTATACAGATCTATCTAGATAAGATAGGCTGGATGAACAGTCTGGAGGAGAAAACAATGGGACCAATGGTTCCAGGGGGACATGGGAGAGGGGAGAGGAGTAATAAGTGATCCAAAATCACTGGCAAGGAGGTGTGAGAGGCATTGTAGGGATTCAGTAAGGGCAAGGTAACCAAGAGCAATTACTGAAACCCAAATGAAGGCTGAGCATGATAGTGGGACAAGAATAAAGTAAAAGGAAATAGAGGAAAGAACTAGGAGACAAAGGGTATGTATAGAGGTCTAAACACAGGCATGTACCTATATGAATATATTTATTGTGGGATTGTGGGGAAATAGATCTATGTGCATACATTTATAGATTTAGTATTAAGGCGGCAGATGGATATTAGGCCTCCACTCAAGTACTTAATCAATGCAAGAACACATTGTTCTATTGACATTCCATGATGCACACCTTCCCATCTATAGGAACTGGACACTCCCTTACTGAAGGGTTTTGGGGAGGGGATGAGCCAGTAACAGTCAGGCTGTAGTGTAGCAATGATGAAACATATACCTTTCCTCTCTTAAATGCTTCCTCCTCCCACTATCATGATCCCAATTCTACCTTACAAATCTGCCTATACCAGAAGATGTACATTGGTACAGATAGCAACTGGAAACACAGGGAATCCAGGACAGATTACCCCTTCAGGACCAGTGGTGAGAGTGGTGATACCTGGAGGTTGGAGGGGAGGTAGGGTAGAAAGAGAGAACTGATTACAAGGATCTACATATAACCTCCTCCCTGGGGGATGGACAATAGAAAAGTGGGTGAAGGGAGATGTCAGACAGTGTAAGATATGAAAAATAATAAGTTATGAATTATGAAGGGTTCATGAGGGAGGGGGTAGTGAGGAGGGAGGGGGGAAATCAGGAGCTGATATTAAGGGCTCAAGGAGAAAGCAAATGTTTTGAGAATGATGATGACAATAAATGTACAAATGTGCTTGACACAATGGGATGTATGCATGGATTGCTATTAAGAATTCTGAGACCCCCAATAAAACTATTTTTAAACATTGATGCATGTTAATTGTGGTGTTGGTGAAAAACATTGACTATGGATTGACGAAAGGAGGAACAAATTTGTCCTAAGTAGTTTAGTCCAAACACTCCTTTGAAGAGGGGATGAAGACCTGGTCTTGCTTAGTATTAGTGAGTTATTCACAAGAATCAATTCCCAGAGATGGGCATCATTCTTCGTAAAACAGAGTCAATAAAAAGAGGGAGAATGTAAAAGGAAGAAGAAACTCAGTGAGATGGATTGACACAGTGGTTACAATAATGGTCTCAAATGTACCTATAAATGTGAGAATTTGCAGGACCTAACAATATTTTATTTTCTTATATAAAAGATCACGGGTACCTGGAGACATTGAGACTTCGTCTAATCACAGCATGATTGAACAGCACATATGAGTATTTTTCTTACTGTCGCTGAAATTTTGAGTGGAAATCCACAAATACTTTAAATATAGCATTATTTCTCAAGATTTCTTTTATATTATTGCTTATCTTAAGATGCATTAATGTCTTGGCTCAAAACTTTAAAACTTGAATAGACGAGTGTTTGCTTCTTTCTATTTTCTTTTTTCCACTCTCTGCCAGTTTGTTCTTGTGATGCTAGAAAATACACTCCTGCTGTTTCAAAAACCGAGAGGGCCATTGAAAGAGAACAGGTTAGAACAGAACATTCAAACGAAGAACAGACTACACAGGAGGACTCTGTTGTCCACGTCTGAGGTACTAGCCATTGAAAATCTTAAAAGTAGCATTGAAATATTGTCAGATACTGAAAACCTAATGATTATAAGCTGAACATTGTCAGTGATAGTGCCAGAATATGAGACCCTCATGTCAGAAGGTGGTCAAAATATGACTGAGGAAGAGCTACCTTCACAAAGTAGAGTTGATCATAATACTGCAGAAGGATTAAAACCTTTGGGATCTTCATTTGCTGATTGAGCACGACTAAAAGCATGACTTAAAAGAGGGGGGGGGAGAAACAGCTGCAAATATCAATTAATAATTATAACTTTAAAAGTACAAAGTATGAATCTAGAAATGTTGACAGTGTCTAAAATTAAATGACACACATAAATATTGATATTTTAGGTCTGAGCGAGCTGAACTGAATGGTGTTGGCCATTTTTAATCATAAAAGCATATGGTTGACTATGCTTGGAATGACAGACTCAAGAGGAATGCCTTTGCTGTCATCATCACAAAGGACACTTGCAGATCTCTGTTGACAACTATGCTATCTGTGATAGGATAATACCTAAAAATTATTTGAATTTATGACCAACCCCTAGGATTCTACCAATGTGTTCAGTCTAAAATGGATCAAACATGCAGTAAAAGTTCATTAATAATTATTGGCAACTGGAAGGCAAAAGTAAAAATACAAAGATGAAAAACAGTACTTGTAAAATATGGTCTTGGTGATATTAATGAAGTTGGCGATCCCATGATAAAATTTTGCAAGACCAACGACTACTTCATCATATATATATTTAACAACAAAGAGGGAGATTATGCATATGGACCTCTGCAAATGGATGACTAAGCAATCAATTTGGCTACTTATGGGAGAAGAGAAAATTAAGGAGTGCAATATCAGGAGCGAAAAACAGGTGCAGGGACAATTGGGGAAAAGACCATTAATTGCTTGTATATGAGTTCAGGTTGAACATGGAAAAAATTAAAACAAATCCATAAGAGCCAAAACAGTACCTGAAATATTTCCCACCTGGATTTCTAGAACATCTCAAGAACAAATGCTAACCACTGAAACCTGACAGAAGACCTGATGACATAGAGAATGTCATTCATTAAGAAAGCAAAGGGTCTCCCAGAAGAATTTATTTCAAAGGATGACATTGAATCTGCAGCTCTGGGAGAGGGACATATCTGACTGGAGTACATGGGAGCAGTTGAAGTGGGAGCTAGAGAGAGTGTAGCACGTCCTGGCCCACCAGGACATGAGGATGATGTTCCCAATTAGAGCAGCCAAATGACAGGACGACATGGCAAGCCCCACTAGGAGCCATGACGCCCCTCACTGACCCATAACCCTACAGGGGACAACAACAGAGAAACAGTATGAGAATTGCACCAGATCTGATACCACCACCCCAAGGCAAAACACTAAGAGGGTGCAACAGAACAGCAAGGGAATGGTGTGGCGAGGTCCCCAGGTAATGCTGAAGGTGGACTTTGGGGCCAGGGTGTGGTGCCCCAACAGAATGGACTGGAAAACACTCTTAAAGGCCAACAATCCTTGAACTAACTACAAACTTTTCTTTCTTGTTGTGTTTTTTTGTCATTGGTTTGTTGTTGTTGTTGCTTTTTTTTCTGTATATTGTTGCTTGATTTTGCTCTGTCTTATTTTTCTGCATGTTATTATCTCCGCAGGTCTGTCTAAATAAGACAGGCTGGATGAACAATCTGGAGGAGAAAACAACAGGGTCGACAGTTCAGGGGGGATATAGGAGAGAGGAAGTGGGGCCGGGGAAGGTAGTAGTGTTAACAAACCCAGAGACAAGGGAAAAACAAGTGAACCAAATCTGTGGTGAGAAGGGTGTGGGAGGCCTAGTAGGGCATGATCAAAGGTATTGTAACCAAGAGGAATTGCTGAAACCCTGGTGGGGACTAAGCATGATATTGGGACAGGAGGAAAGGAAATGGAGGTAAGAGCTGGGAGGCAAAGGGCATTTATAGAGGTCTAGATATGTAAGTATATTTATATATTATGATAATAGATCTATGTGCATATATTTATAGGTTTAGTATTAAGGTAGCAGAAGGACATTGAGCATCCACTCAAGTACTCCATCAATGCAAGAATACTTTCTTCAGAAATTGGCATTCTATTATGCTCACTTTCCTGACAAAATCCCTGAAGACAGAGTGGGTGAATAAGCAAATGTGGTGAAGAAAGCTGATGGTGTCTGGCTATCAAAAGAGATAGCGTCTGGGGTCTTAAAGGCTTAAAGGTAAATAAGCAGCCATCTAGGTCAGAAGCAACAAATCCCACATGGAAGAAGCACACCAGCCTGTGTGATCATGAGGTGCCAAAGGGATGAGTTATTAGGCATCAAAAACAAAAAGTTCATATCATTGTGTGCTCACCTCCATTATATGATTGCTGAAGACAAATATGTGCATAAGCAAATGTGGCGAAGGAAGCTGATGGTGCCTGGCTATAAAAAGATAGAGTTTCTGGGGTCTTAAAGGCTTGAAGGTAAACAAATGGCCATCTAGCTCAGAAGCAACAAAGCCCATATGTAAAAAGCACACCAGCCAGTGTGATCACGAGGTGTCAAAGGGATCAGGTATCAGACATCATCAGAACAAAAAATCTTACCATAGTGAATGAGGGGTGGGTGCAGAGTGGAGACCCAAAGCCCATTTGTAGGCCACTGGACATCCTCTTACAGAAGGGTCTCAGGAAGGAGATGAGCCAGTCAGGGTGAGATGTAGCAACGATGAAAAATACAACTTTCCTCTAGTTCCTAAATGCTTCCTTACCCCTGCCCCCCCGCCCCACTATCATGATCCAAATTCTACCTTGAAAGTATGGCTAGACCAGAGGATGTACACTGGTACAGATAGAAACTGGAAACAAAGGGAATCCAGGACAGATGATCCCTTCAGGACCAGTGGTGAGATTGGCGCTACTGGGAGGGTAGAGGGATGGTGGTTTGGAAAGGGGAAACCAATTACAAGGATCTGCATGTGACCTCCTCTGTGGGGGACAAACAACAGAAAATTGGGTGAAGGGAGACGTCAGACAGGGCAAGATATGACAAAATAATAATTTACAAATTTTAAAGGGTTCATGAGCGGGTAGGGAGGGGAAAAAGAGGACCTGGTGCCAGTGGCTTAAGTGGATAGCAAATGTTTTGAGAATGATGAGGGCAACGAATGTACAGATGTGCTTTACACAATTGATGTATGGACTGTGATAAGAGTCATATGAGCCCCTAATTTAAAAATTATTTAACTGATTAATTAAAATAGAAAGAAAGCAAAGGGTCATTAGAAAGATAGGAAAAGGAAAATATCGCATTGGATGTCAGAGGGAACTCTGAAACATGCTCTTAATCTTAGAGTCTGCATGGCATGGGGAAAATATGAATTCAAAGGGTTAAGCAAAATTTCTTATTTTTTCTTTTTTGTCTTATTTTTTTCTTTTTTTCCCCTCCCTCCCAGTTCCCCCCTCCCTCATGAGTCCTTGATAATTTATACATTATTATTTCATCATATCTTGCCCTGTCCCAAGTTAAGCAAAATTTCTAAGTACAACTTTAAAAGACAAAGTCAAATATTATAATTACATATTTCAGTTAGGGAATTAAATAAGAAGAAAGCACTAAGCACATCATAGACCAAGAGAACTAAACAAAAAATGCAGGTATCAACTTTCAGAATTGAAATATTTGATGCCAGAAGCATCAACCATGATGGACAGAATACAGAGTCGCTGTTTCAAAAAGAACTAGTCAATATTCAACCATTTCAAGAGGTAGCACATGAGAAAGAACCAAAAGTAGTAATGGACGTAGTTTAAGCTATGCAGAAAGCATGAGGCAAAAACAAGTTTCCAGGAATTGATGAAACACTAATTGAAATATTTCAAGAAGCTGGTAAAGCATTGGAAGCACTCACTTATCTATGCCAGCAAATTTGGAAGACAGCTACATGACCAATTAAATGTAAAATATTTTTACACTTTCCAAAGAAAAGTAACCCAACAGAATGCTCAAAATATAGAACAATATCATTAATACCACACGAAAGGATAATTTTTCCAGAGGTCTTACAACAACGGTTTCAGCAGTGCATTGATGGAGAGCTGCCAGAGGTTAATGTTGGCTTTGGAAAACATGGAGCAAAGAATATCATTGCTATGTTAGATGAATGTTGACTGGAAGCATTGTACCAGAATGATGTTTACTTTTGCTTCATTGACTATGCAATGGCATTCAACTATGTAAATCATTAAAAAAATTAAACTATGGTTAGCCTTGAGAAGAATGGAATTTCCAGAACAATTCATTGTACTCCTTTAGAATTTATACATGGACCAAGAGGCAGTTGTGCAAACAGAATAAGGGACTATTACATGGTTTTAAATTAGGGAATGTGTGCTTCAGGGTTGTGTCCTCCCACCAAACTGTATAGTGGGAAAATCATCAAAGAAGTTGGATTATATGAAGACAAAAATGGCAGCAGGATTGGAAGTAGGGTTATTCACAATGGACATTAGGCAGACGACAGCACCTTCTTTGCTGAAAGCGAAGAAGACTTTAAATAAGCTGCTGATAAAGATCAAGGAATGCAGCCTTCAGTATGGATTACAACTCAATGAAAAGCAACCCAAAATCCTCAGTAGGATTGACAGATCAATTTCACAAATAGATAAAAATTGAAATTATCAAGGATTTCACTTTGCTTGGTACCACAGCCACGCTCCAAGCCCTACGCTCCAAGCCCCACAAGAGATTAAAAAATTTATTGCATGGGGTAAATCTACTGAACAAGACAACTCTAAAGTTCTGAAAAGTGAGGATGTTCCTTTGAGGACTGAAGTGTGCCTTGCCCACGTCATGGTATTTTCAACTACCTCATATGGGTGAAATAACTATGGCCAGCGTGCTTGGTAGAGGCAAGGCTAGCAAGGCTTCAACTTACATATTTTGGATACATTGTCTGGAGAGACGAGTCTGTGGAGAGGGACATCATGCTTGGTAAAGTGGAGGGTCAGCAAGAAAGGGGAAGACCCTCAACATGATCGAATGACACAGTGGCTGCAACAATGGTCTCAAACATAGGAACAATTGTGAGGATGGCTCAAGACTGGGCAGGGTTTCATTCTGTAGTACGTAGGGTAGGGTTGCTATGAGTCTTGACCAACTCAATGATACCCGAGAAAAAACATATGTGTGTGATAATTGGACATTACATAAGGAAGGCCCAAAGCTAACTGGTGCAGTTGAATTCTGGTTGTGGCAAAGAATCTTGAAAGTACCATGGACTTCCAAAAAGAAAAAATGAAGCTGTCTTGGAAGAAGGACAGTCAGAATATTCCTTAGAAAAGTTTCAAAACTGTGTCTGAAATACTTTGGGCATGTTGTCAGGAGAGACCTTTTCCTAGAGGAAGGACAACATGCCTGGAAAAGTAGAGGAGCATTAAAAAGGAGGAAGGACCTTAACAAGATGATTGACAGCAGCTGCAATAACAGCCTCAAACATAAGGGCAATTTTGAGGATGGCACAATAGCACATATCTTCCTTCTACCTATATCGGTCTTTCTCTTTCTTGCTGAAGGGCCTTGTGTCACCAATGGGTATATCTGGGTTCAGAATCTTATTTACATATGGTCTGTAGAAACCAGAATTGACTTGCTCCAAGTAGGTCTCCCTACTTTAAAGTCAAATGGTGTTGTTGCTGCTGTTGGGTGGCATTGTGTCAGGTGTGACTCATCGCAACTTGATGCACCCCAGAATGAAACACCGCACAGTCCTGCAGCAGCTCACAATGGTCCCTATGTTTGAGCCCCTTGTTGCACCCACACAGCCAATCCATCGCTTTGAGGATCTTCCACATTGTCTCCTTTAATGGAACACTAATTCTCCTGTTACACTGTGTTCCAATTTGTCAGATGGCTTTCTGTTGGCATTAGGAATGTTGACTCACTTCCATTACCAAAAGCAGCTCACAACATTTGATATGTATTTTTAAAGTTACATAATGTATCATTCATACTAGGGTACCCTGGAAAGTTGTTAAATTGTCAGTTACTAATTATATGGACTTGATTATGCTATTTACCTTTCTAATATTAAGTTTTCACATTTATAAAATGGTGGCAATTATCGTGCCACCTTCCTAGTGTTACTGGAAAAAATTAAATGAGTATGATGATTTTAAATGCATATTGTGTTAGTTTGAGTTTTATAGAGAAAAAGGCTCATGCCCCTCATATATGTAAGAAAAAGAGTTTTATATAAGAAGAGATATATTTATATCTAGGCAATGGCCTTGCCCAGTCCAACCTAAGCTCACTGATCAAATGCTAGCTGGAGTGCCCTCCACACTCATGTAGAAGCCAGCTGGTGAAACAGAAACCTGAAGCAGGAAGCTGGGAGATCACAGGGCAGTGGGGGCACAGTCATGTGGATCTAAGGTGGGCAGGAATATGGCAGGGCACTGACAGCTCCCAGTGTTAGCAGACCTTACAGACCACCAGCCTTGAAGCCAGCCACAGGATCCAAGCCAGCAGGAAGGAGAAGAGGGTCAAGAGAGAATAAGTCTACATAATGTCTCAGATAAAAAGGCCATACACCAAGGAGACACTACCAGACTGTGAGATTACCTTATGGGAGAGGGCTTAATGGCAAACTACCCAGAATCCTGGGCAGACCAAGTTGACACAAAACCTGATTATCACATATACAGTGCAATATAAAATGAAGACTAGGGTGTATAACTAACAAAAGCCTTGGTATTTTTAATCACGGCGTACATATTCAAAGCCAGAACAATGAATGAGAAATACAGGAACAAATTGATGCATCTGAAGCACGACAAAGAATCTTGACTATGCCATAGACTGCCAGAAAACTGCGGTGGGTTGACTTAGCAACTACACCAATGAGGTCAGGGATAACGGTGACTGTGGGAATAGCAGAGGACCAGGCAGTGTTTGGTCCTGCTTTAGATAGGATTGCTAAAAGTCAACACTAGCTCAGAAGCACCCAAAGTTAACAGAAGCAATGTACTATTAGGTCTATACTACAATATGTGAATGACAAGATATTGAGTCCATTCTTCATCCATGACAAATCTCAACTTTCTGGAGGATGCTTGGTCATTCACTCATCATTTCATTTATCAGTCATTTGTTTGATATTCACCTGACCACGGCTCTTCCAAAATACCCAGGCTGCAGAAGATGCTAACGGGGAAATTCCTTGCCCTTGCAAGACTTCACTTCTCTTTGTCTTTGCAATGAGCTGACTTGTCAGGATTTTCAAAGTGAGCTCACCTTTCTGAAGTCCTCGTTCTCTCTTGTAGTCCTGTAACACTTTTGATTTGTGGCTCGGGAAGTCCTCAGGGTAAGACGCCAAATCCCTGGAGGCTGCAGAAATGCCACAGCTCCCCGTGGATATGGTCGCCCACTTCCACCTGGCACTCTGTTGAGGAAATATTAGGTAAGATGCTTTCTACACTTTCTTGTTTGTGATGTTGGCCCAGGGATGGTTCCTGTACTTGCAATCTTCAGTTCATGGTACTTGCCTAAAGAACTGGACAAAGGTATTTATTTTTCACACCCAATAGAACTGAGAAAGACAGTGATTGGACTGGGCTGACGAGAGGATACTCTTATAACGAAAGGAGTTGCAATTAGTGTGGAATATCATGAGAGTAAGTCTGAAGTAAATGAATCATTCTAAAATGGACACTCCATCTCCTTAATGAGTCTCTCCTATTTAAATAATCTCTGGCATCATGTTGTCCTCTTGGCTATCCCAAACTGTGAATCCATCCTTGATTCCACATTCACAAACAGATCCATAATGCATGTCAGGGATTATTTATTTGCTTTTAGTAACTGTGCCTCCTAAATCCTACTAATGCAGTGGATATTCCATATGGAAGACCATGCAGAAATTATTGGAGGATCGATCCATATTGAAATTTATCATAATCACAGTTGATAATCATAGCCACATTTACCAAGTGATCAATTAGGATAGCTCTTGAAATGTCAGTAGAAATTTAACATCATATTAGACTCAGCCCAGTAACCATAAACTTCTACAATTACATCCCAGCTTGCCATTACTTATGTTACATTTATTTCTATTATTAGTGACCATATTAATTTATTCACCACTTTATTTGAACAGGCTGATCCAATAACTTTTTTATGTTGGGACTCTATTAAAGTGTATTTAAGTCATGGCATTAAATAAATCTAATGTCAGTGCCAAGCAAATATTTTAAAATTTAACATATATATTTGTGTTACAATTCAGTCCAAGGTTTATATTTTTGCCAGAAAATAAGATGTGTGTATATTTTACATATTGCTAATTGGAAAATATTGGTGCATGGGCTTTATATACACAAAATGGCATTTAGTTTATGAGCCAGGTTTTGCAGTCTTGACCTAAGAAGTTTTATACAACCCTCTTAGAATATTAAGCATAAAGTCAAGTGTAACAAGAGCTACTAATATTTGTAGCAACAGTCAAATTTGGGAAAATAGACCTTAAGATGTAAAAGATTTCTGATATCAATTGAGGACAGATTTTGTTCAAGAAATACAACATAAGTTAACTTATATCTTTAAGAATATATATTATGGTGAGTGATATAAATTATAGTACTAATAGGTCGAGATGGTTGAATATCTATTCTTTTATATATTTTAAATGAACATTTTACTACGTATATGTATTTTTATTCAATAATCAACTTCTGGACAGTTTGTTGTTGTTAGGTGCCACCAAGTCAGTGATCCCGTGTACAACAGAACATTGAAAATGACATAATCTTAGGCTAGCCTCACAATTGTTGTTATATTTGAGTCTATTGTTTCAACATCTGAGTCAATCCCGCTCATCCAGAGCTTTCCCTTTTTCCATTTCCCTTCTACTTTGCCAAGCATGATGTCCCTTTCCAGAGACTTGTCTCTCCTGATCACATGCCCAAAGCACCTGAGACTAGTTTCACCACCTTTATGTCTACAGAGCACTCTGGCTGGACTTCTTCCAAGATAGATTTGTGTGTTTGTCTGGCATTGCATGGCACTTTCAATATTCTTTGCCAACACCATAATTCAAATGCATCAATTCATTGGTCTCTCTCTGTGCAAACTAATGTGATAGACACTGAAGTAAATACAGAAATAAATAATATTTTCTTTCCAACATTGAGCTTATAGTCACATTAACCAATCAGATGAATGACAAGAATTAGCTTTGAAGCACTAGAAAAAAATCACTTTCCATTTTTGAGTATTCAGGTTCTTAAAAATGTATTTGTGAAGTCGAAGGCAAATTTTTAATTGTCGCATTTGAAGTTGTGTCCATTTAAATTTTTCTTCCAAATCTGCATGTTTAATGCCTCAACTATGTCAACATTTATTTGATCTGGTGTCTTAGGCACCAGGACCAGTAAAATCTGATGGGACAAAATAATGATACTTTCATCAGAGTTTAAAAAAAAAACAAGGAACATTTTACCAGCTATGCTCCACATTTCAATTTAATAGTATTGACAGTGTATTAAAAGTAAGAATTTAGGTATTGTTTTTAATTTGTTTGGTTTGTCTTCTCCTTTCTTTTTCAAGCTGATATTTTGATCATTATGAGACATAGCATGACCGATGTTCTTTGGGCATGAACTATTTGAGATTGAAGGCATAGTCTACATGATTAACTAATGCTCCCTCAGTCCCAACTCCATTTTAAGCTAAGCACTGCTGTGCAAAAGAATGTTCACTCATCCTCAAAGAAATTAATTTAAACGATGGAAACAGGGACTGTTGGAAAGGTAATAAACATTTATGAAGGCTGCATTACAGTGAAAATTTTGATAACATTGTGTATTACATCCATATTAATAGCAAATTACTTTAGCACAGATAATAGCATTTTCCAATGAACACGCAAGGAATTAGGAATGATTACTCTTGTTCTCAAAAGTTCTGGCTTCCTCTTAAGAGGTGAATTCTGAAAAAGCTCTATGCGTGTTTGTACATGGATACCTTTTCGACAGTCTGGTGCTCAGACCCACTCGGAGTTCTATCACTAGTGTTGCCGGTCTGCTAACACAAGCAAATTCCCATGCTCCTGGGAGCAGAGTAACACGAGTTTTAGGGCTACAAATGCTTCTTCTGAACCTCAAGGCAATGCCCATTCAGTTAAGCAATCATTCAAAGAACACAGGAGAAGAGGCTGTTTTTAAACTTCATCTGTTTAACAGATGAGATGTCATGGCCTCTTGGCAAGTGCATATGTCAGTGGCATAGTATTTTGATTCGCAACAGTTATAAAACCACTATTCCTAGAACAGTGTTAAATTTATATTGCAGTGCATTGATTGGCAAAATCGAGAAGAGGGCTGAAATAAATACCCCTCAAGTAGGTTGTTTCAAATCCAACAGCCAATGATACATTAGGATACTGCATTAAACTGAAGGTAAGGGGTATTCCAGATAGACGTTAGCTGATATGAGCAGGTCATATCTTATGATTATGACATTTACGATGGCTGGATGGCAGCTGGGGAATGTGAGGCAAGCTGAGTGGCCATGCTTATAGATGATGACATTGTTTCATATCTCAGGGATCGTGGATTACCACTCTAAACACTACCTATTCTTGAGACTTGCAATGTACACATTTTCATTCTGCTGGGAATCATCCAGAAAAAGTCACAGCATTCCTGTATTGCACAACATTTATAAATTGCATTGGTTCTGATACTGATGGGAAGAGTGGAGAGAGCACAGTGAGGGTGTGGGAGGAAAACCTTATCGAATGCAATTGAGAATATGGTTTTTTACATAGTTGTTTAGGAGTAGAAGGAGCCGATTATTGTTTTTTATCCATTTATAGCTAAATCACATGAAAGCTAAAATTCTGCCCTTTGTATATCCTGGCTTTTTTTCACCTAGAAGAGTCTTGAGTAATACATATTTAAGGATGGAGCTTATAAAATGAGTTTGAGAACCGAAAGGTATGAAATGAAGTGGGGACACGATGAAGTGTACTGGTGTGTTTCTGGCAAAGCAACACCAACTGCAGCAATTCAGGAAACAAATGGGACTTCACACAACCGGGTTTACCTACCTTTGATTTGGTGAAGGCATGCAAATCAGAGGAGGATTAATAAATATTGAGGAATGTGAAGACTTCAGGACAGTTGTACATCATTGCCATGTAAGCAATGAAATAGAAAAGAAAGCATTGTATCACTGGAGTCCTGCACAAGCAGAAGCCTTGGAGGATGGAACACTCTGAACTGTATTCATGGAGGAATGCATCTCTGGGTCAAACTAAGATGACAGCAATTAAGAGGAAATCAAGGAATAAACCATGTGTCCATTTTCTCCCTCTACTTTTTTTTAAACATTTTATTAGGGGCTCATACAACTCTTATCACAGTCCATACATATACATACATCAATTGTATAAAGCACATCTGTACATTCTTTGCCCTAATCATTTTCATTTCTTTCTTTCTTTTCCCTTTTCTTTTTTTACATTTTATTAGGGGCTCATACAACTCTTATCACAATCCATACGTATGCATACATCAATTGTATAAAGCACATCTGTACATTCCCCGCCCCAGTCATTCTCAAAGCATTTGCTCTCCACTTAAGCCCTTTGCATCAGGTCCTCTTTTTTCCCCCTCCCTCCCCGCTCCCCCCTCCCTCATGTGCCCTTTGTAATTTATACATCGTTATTTTGTCATATCTTGCTCTATCCGGAGTCTCCCTTCCCCCCCTTCTCTGCCGTCCCTCTCCCAGGGAGGAGGCCACATGTGGATCCCTGTAATCAGTTCCCCCTTTCCAACCCACTCACCCTCCACTCTCCCAGCATCGCCCCTCACACCCTTGGTCCTAAAGGTATCATCCACCCTGGATTCCCTGTGCCTCCAGCCCTCATATGTACCAGTGTACAGCCTCTGCCCTATCCAGCCCTGCAAGGTAGAATTCGGATCATGGTAGTTGGGGGGAGGAAGCATCCAGGATCTGGGGGAAAGCTGTGCTCTTTGTCGGTACTACCTTGCACCCTGACTCTCCTCTCCTAAACCCCTCTATGAGAGTTCATGGTGAAGCAGAATTTGGGAATCAGCCTCCTTCAGTCAACACACAACAGGGAAAAGAAGGAAGAATGGATGGGAAAAAGAGCAAAGTGAGAATCGTCAGTGAGGTGGTAGACGCAAATTATGTTATTGTTGCTAGTACTTTATCAATGAATTGACAGTGGGAAGTGAAAAGTCATCATCATACATTATTTTCTACATTCCAACTTTATATTGTATATCCATTATATCCATAGATATAGAAGGTACATATGGTGTACATATGTATATCAGGTCATATCAACTGCCACAATGAGTGAGAATACCTCATAATTTGATGGGGCCGATATCCTGCCTGACAAATCTGATATTGTCACCCACAAAGAGTGGGTCAGATTTAGTTTATTTCTATTCTTTTCAATAACCATTTGATTCCCTCCACTCTTTGCCTCTCTGTGTCCTTAGATTGATTTCATTCACTTAGAATTATTTTTTTTTTGTAATCACCAATGTGTTACTAAGACCTAATGCCCCTTCCGTATTGTCCTACTTTTCAAAGGGTTCTTAAGGAGTAAAAGGTACCATACTTTATAATTGGTATCCATACATTATCACCAACATAGAAAAAGTGATTTTAATAAAAGCTTGATTAAGGTTTTTGATTTTGATATTCTACAAGAACCACAGTAGAGTAACATAGGACACTGGACTTTATAAAACTGGGCCTTGCCTTTGATTTCTACCTCTCCAGCTTCCTCTCACTTCCTACTCCTACTCTTATTATTAGGATTTGTTTTGTTTTTTTACTTTTTGTAATCCCTCTCCACTTTTCAGCGCATGACTTTTCAAACCTTGGAAATTAGTAGCTGATTGATGTTAGCTTCAACTCTAAGAGTCTGCTACCAGTTCCCCACATCTAACAAGGAAAGGTATACAACCATAAGAATGTTCCACCCAAATTTCAAGAACTGATGTGATGCATTAGACACTAATTACATAAGACCTGGTGAGTTGTGCAAAGAAAAAGGTCGTTAAAAAGTCAAGAAAGAAAGAAAATATCAAAGTGGATGTCAAGAGAGACTCAGACACTTGCTCTTAATCATAGAGTGGGTAAAGCAAATGGAAGAAATGAAGTCAAAGCGCTGAACAGAACATTTCAAAGGGTACCTTGAGAAGACAAAGTTAAATATAATGACATGTGTAAAGAACTGTGGTGATTACATAATCTGGTGTCAATTTGGGGCTCGAGGGGTTTTTGAGGGTGGGGGTGGACTCTAGCCTGTCAATCAGGTGACAGCCAATGAGGCCTCTGTGTGGGCATGTTCTGCTCTGGAGGATTTTGGGAACTCTAGTATTTCCTCCTTGCAGGTGGGAGACACTCTCTCGGACTCACTCCCTGTGAGACATTTCTGAGGAGAAGCCACATGAAGCTACCCTGAGGTAGTCAGACTTTCAGAGTTGAAGGAACCACATGGAGAGCCCTGCCACTGCTGAGATGCTTACACCGCCACTGGATTCACAAGACCTCCCACCCACTGGCCTGTGATCTTCCTGCATTCGGTATCATTGCGTGTGTTTAGTGAGTCAGAAGAGGATTTATACATTGGATTCAGACATATGGGCTAATATTGGACTTATGGATTTGATCTGTACTGGGCTGGAATGTTTTCTCAATATTCAATTGCTCTTGTATAAAAACTTCTTTGTTACACACATATGAGTATCTATGGATTTGTTTCTTTAGTCTCCCCGGACTGACACAAGAACCTGAATTAGAAAACCCAAAAGGGAAAACACTCGCAGTATATGTTAAACTGAAAGAACACAATAATACAATTCTTGCCTCTAATCTAAATATCAAAAGATTCTAAGGTCAAAATATTGAATGATAAAGGAATCATCGAAAGAAGATGGGAAAATATATAAACTCACTGTACCATAAAGAACGAGTTCAAGAGCTATATATTCAAGAACCAATGGAACTGAAGGAAGAACTAAGCTGTACTCAAAGCATTATCCCAAAGCAAGGCTTCAGGAATCGATGATCTACTGATTGAAATGTTTCAACAAGCTCATGAAGCACTGGAAGCACTCACTTATGTATGTCCGATACTTCAGCAGACAACTACTTGGCTGGAAGAGATGAATATATGTGTTAATTCCACAGAAAAGTGACCTAATGGAATTTTCAAATTATAAAGAATTATCCACAATCAATGCTTATGGATGTAGCAGTCAAAAGATCAAAGAGTGTATTGAATAAGGTAAATATGCAGCCCAACACCTCTTTCAAGTGTTGAAAGACACACATGTTCCTTAGGATTAAGCTATTACTTATCCACATAATGATGGTTGCAATTACCTCAACTTCATATGATAATTGGTCATTGAGGGAAAAATCCATTATAATTTTTAGTTCTTCCATTTGCCTGTGATGTGCTGCATGAATCGTCAGTATTGTAAGGCACTGTCCGATATGTGCAGACTCACGGTGACTGTGCACAACAGAAAGAAACACTGCCAGGTGATGTGCCACTCTCACAACTACTGTCGTGTGTGAGCTCATTTCTGCAGTAAATGTGTCAGTCCATCTGATAAAGAGCCTTCCTGGTTTCCAGTGCCTCTGACTCTCCACTTTACCAGCATGATGTCCTTCTCAGAAGATGGCCTCTTAGACGACATGTCCAAAGTCTGTTACAGGATATCTAGCTGTCCTCACCTCTTAGTAGAATCCTGTACGTCCAACACCGATTTTGTTTGATCTTCTGGTACTATATGTACTTTTTAATATTCTTCACTAGCACCACAGTTAGCATTTTGTAAACATTTTGTTTCACGTAATATGTATAAACCTATGTATACATATATAGAATATATCTTCATTCATAATGATATGTTCTTAATTTGCCTATTTTAAAATTCTGTATCCCACTATTACTGTTGTGGTGACTTTTTGGTAAACTCCTAATGTATATGCACCTTCACATTCAAACTCACTGCCCTCAAGTATCTGCCTCATAGAGACACTATAGTATAGGCTAAAACTTCCCCTGAAGGTTTGTGAAACTATAACTATTTGTGGGAGTAGAAAGCCTCATTTGTCTCCCAAGAAGCAGCTAGTTGTTTTGAACTGCTGACTTTGAGGTAATCACTGTGCCACTAGTCAAGTAGGCAATAAATTCCTTGGGCTTGAATTTTTCGGGACAAGAAACCACTTTAGAAGATATTTAATGTCTTCTGCGCCCCCTCAAACTCCTGCATTTCCTCAGTCCATTTATAATGGCAACATGTAGAGCAGAATTCCCTTAATCAGTATGCTAATGTGCACTGACGCTGCAGGTGTGCTGTAGGCATTCATCATCAAAGCTTCAGGAGCTCTTAAGCTGACCAAGTTTCTGAGTGGTCACTTTGCCAATGAACACACTCACTCATCCATTTATTCTTATGTGACATCTGATTATGATAGTTTTCATACATGTGTCATGATAGGAAGCAATTTACAGGGCGCCTTAGCACTGGTTCTTGATTTTTATGGGAGAATTTTTATTAATAGGTCAGATCCTTCTTAGTTCCTATATATCCTGGATTATTTATCTTCTTAAAATTTTCATTATGTCATGGTTCCTCAGATCACTCTATTTGGTTTGAAGACCAGGCCCAGCACGCAGTCTAGTTTAATATGTCTCTGAACTGAGGTTGGCTTTTATATATGTAGAGAACTACTGTTTTCAAAGAACATAAATAAGAATGATTATATAAGAAATAATTATATCTAAGAATATAAAAAGCCATACCAAGATGTGACCTGTAAAAACTATATAACTAAATTAATCTGAGGATCATTTCAAAGAGCTTTTGAAGGCCTTGCATGTTTGATAAGAGTTGTATTTCATTTTCACATTTTAATGGTAATTAAATTTGATTATAAAATTTTATATGCAAAATCCCTTTCTTTTCTTTGAATAATTTAAAGATTTTGCTTCACTGTCTACTTGAAACTATGTAGTTGAGGGAATACTGATGTAAATGTAACCTTGCTTATAAATTAAGCATTTTAAATCTACATTCTTCATATCTGTAAGTATATTTTAATTCAAAAATTAGAAAATAAATATAATTTGTTGTGTAATCCAATCTTGAATTCAATCTCAAATTAAATGCACTATAACAATAAATAAATAATCGACTTTCCTGGTGTTTTTACAAATATTCAATTATCTCTGATGTCCTCACTTTCAGTTTCCTCTTTATTGTTTTATTCTCACTTAATGATATATTTTAAATCTACTTTGAATGGCAGTTTTCAAGACTGCAAATTTGATGGTTTTCTTTACTAAAAAATTTAATTTTCTCAGATTTTTTCAAATATCACCAACCCTGAAATGACAATTTCTTTCTCTACTTTTGAATAAACAAAGTATTTTATATAGTTTTATTTCTTTTCTTTTCCTTTAAATATTTTGGTATATTATTTGCTTAATTTACTTTATTGATGACTTTATTGTTATCTTTATTGATATCATTAAAAACATGCAGGTGAGCATGAGCATATCATATGCAAGAAGCAGCACTATTATCTCAGGTAATTAGCTAGAGTGCTGACATGCAGCTGGAGCCAGAGGCGCAGACAGGGTGACTTTAAAGAATTAATTCAATTAATTTGTACACTTATCTTTTTCAGTGTTAAATCTGCTACAACCCGGTCTAGAAAATGCTTCTTTTACCCTCTACTTAATCAAATTCCATCCAATCAAGATATTGTATGATTTTTTTGTTCAAAAATATTATTCTAACTGATCCACAATTTGCTATGCATAATTATTCTCTAATTGGTTTAGGTGCTGGTTTTGCCCTGATTATAAAACCCATTAATCCTTAGATCATGTCAAATATAAGCTTATATAAAACAGCACATAATGGAATGATTACCATTAAGGTTATGCCATAAAGACTCTTCTCTCTGTGAATTGCAATTGGTCAGAAATTAGTCTAATTGGGAAGATATATGATCATTATGCTGAGGCACGTATTGACAGGGTCTGTTTTTAATGTGGTTATTTTCATCATTAATATCCTCGACACCATGAGAGCTGATGATATGTGTCTAAGGCTTTTATCACAATTATTCTAAACAAAAAATTTGTACCACATTAAAAATAGAAATTAGTTGCCGGTTTGCTGTTACAACCATTACTTTTTAACAAAAACACTGGCATTCTTGGAATTACAAAGCCCAGGTCTAAGAAGTCAGAAACGTATCTTCTTATGCTACAATTCATTTATTAGAGAGTATTTATGTTATTTATTTTTTTAACTTTGGGTCAGTGACAGAGTTCAAAGTATCCATTATCCTGAACTTCTGAACTAAAGCAGATATGTAAGCATATATGAGTATACATCCAGAGAGTAGCTTCTAGACTTAATGGACTTTCTAAATGTTTTATTCTGTTGGGCATGGGGTTGTTGTGAATTGGAACCAACTTGATATTACCTAAAACGTAAGCTCTTATTCAATTAAAAGTGGACACTTCCTACTTCGTGTTTGTACATATTGGTCCATAATTTGGGAGGTTAACTGAGGACACAACCCTGATGAGGGGCAAAATACCACACAGTTTGTGGTATGTCTGATCTTGGTGATGTTAAGTCACCTTCTATTAATGAATACATTACAAGTGCGTTATGAAAGCTTCTCCATTTCACTGCCATCAAGTCAAATCCTGACTCCTCAAGCCCTGATATAAGAAGCTCTCGTGGTGTAGTGGTTGCATGGTCAACTGTGACCTGAAAGGTCATTAGTTCAAAACCATCAGCCGTTCAATGGAAAGAAAGATGGGGCTTTCTACTCCGGTAACAGTTATAGTTTCAGAAATTTACAGGGAGCAGTTTCACCCTGACTATAAGGCTTGCTATGAGTCAATGTTGACTTGGTGGCAGAGAGGTAAGTTTTGAGAATGACCCCATAGGACAAAGGGACACTGTCTAGAGGATGTCTACAACTGAAAATCTTTACAGAAGTAGAATGAAACATCTTTCTCCCTTCACGTCGCTGGTGGGTTTGAACTGCTAACTTCTCAACTGACAGCCAAGTTCTTAACCATTTTGCCATCAGAGCTTTTATGAAAGCTACAGCAATTCCCTGTCTAGACATATCCAAATGGTGTTTAGAGAAGTGTCACAAACCCCCACTAGATGACGACTCATAGTGACTCGATAGGACAGTGTAGAGTTGCTCCTGTGGGCTTCCAAAACTGTTAGCTCTTCAGGAAGCTGAAAGCCCTGTCTTTCTTCCTCAAATCAGCTACTTGTTCCACATTGCTGACCTTGTGATTAGCAGCCCAGGTCATAGGTAATACAGTAATATAACAAATAGATAAGAATGAACCCATATTAGCCATTAACCATAATTGAATCATGCCCCTATACACAAAGGGTGTTGATTCTCTCTCTCTTTCTCCCTCCCTCCCGCCCCCCCCCCCCCGCCCACTCCTCTTTCTCTCTCTGACTATCTGTCTTCCTCTCTCTTTCTCTGGCTATCTCTCCGTCTTCCTCTCTCTTTCTCTTTCATCTCTTTTAATTGTAAGCTTCCGAAAGCTATTCTAATCATTTTGGGGGATTCAGAAGTAAATTTTAAGTACAGGTCTGTGACAAAAACTCCATTTACTGAAATGAGACAGTATGTTTGAACATTTCACAAGAGAGCAAGTCTTTCTATTTGCATTTATGAAAACCCCAAATATCCATAGCTGAACCTCTGCCAATAAAGTGATCACAACAGAGGAGGCAAGATTGGCACTCATTCGACCTCCACGTGAGAACCGGGTTAGCTACACAAACACTATGTGGCTCTAAAGAAATATATTTTATAGTTCTCATATAATTCTGATTAATTATCTGTGATCTATTAAAAAATCTGCATGGGCAAATCTCTAAACTAAAAGAGAAACAGCCAAGTATATCTTTTAAAAGTACAACTTATACTCAAATTTAGGTTTCAAACTCATAAAACACCATCCTGCTATATAAGTATCGCATCAAAGGCACTGGCCACAGACAAGTGGTTCCTCTTTCATTTTGCTGGAGTGCCTTGATTAATCACGGTGATTCTCTGTGATGACCCGGGAGACTGTATGAAATGCAATTCTACAGAGGAGACATAAAGGTCTGTCAGCTGGAAACACAGTGCAACCTCAAGGCAAGAAAAGCAAGGAATTGAGGTACCCTGATTTTAGCTACCACTTCAGATTTGTTCCTCAGAGGGAGGCAAACTGTCTTGACATACATGGTCAAGTATAAAATGGATACTGTTCTGAAAATTTTAAATATTTTCAAACAAATACTTCTTTTATACCAACTCCATGACAAAGCCCTTTCTCTAGGCCCGTGCACAATATTTCATATATCCAAAGATGCCAGTGTCTCTGGATCTGAAAACGCCAATCACATAGATTCTTCTTATGTTTTCCTTTTTCATCTGAAATGTCAATTATGATTATGTGTCTGTTTTAAATACTCAGACAGACACATAAGCATAAGCATACAAATATACGCTATTTTTCTACTAATAACCAATTAGCTTACACAAAGTGAAGAATAATTAAAAATATTTAAAATTAAAAGCTAAAGGTTTATATCAAATATGCAAATAGTCTCTAAAGCACTGGGCTGTATACTTAGATAACAAGACACTATCTTTCCAGATAGATCACTATACTGTAAAACTCACAAAATTAGTTTATGGTCATAAATTTAGGTGATAATAAAATCTTCAGTTTGCTTACTCATAATAATTAAATGTGTACTGGTCACACATTTTCTCTAAGCCATCATCTCTAAAGAAAAGAACAATGTAAGTTTGTGTATAAAACATAGGCAAATACGTAATACATAAGCTGAGGCTATGTAAGCAATAGAAGGTAGGCTTTGATAAAATTTAAATAAAAATAAACCCAATAATCCTGAACACAGCCACATAAATAAATGAAACAGCTACTTCTAATAAGATAATAGTGGAAGCCAATAGAGTACGAGAATTTTTAATTATTTCAAAAGAAGTCTAAAAAGGAAGAAAACTCAAAGGAATGCAACACAGGAATCCACAGCAGATAATCCCCCCAGGACCAATAAGGGGAGCAGCGATAGCAGAAGGGCAAGGGTGGGGGAGTGGGGAGTAATGGGGAATCGATCACAACGATCAACTTATGGACCCCCTCCCAGGGGGATGGACAGCAGAAAAGTGGGTGAAATGAGACAGCAGTCGGTGTAAGACATGAACATTTTAAAAATAAATTCTTGAGGAGACATAGGAGAGGGCAGGTGGGTGAGGGAGGGGGTAAAATGAGGAGTTGATACCAGAGGCTCAAGTAGAAAGAAAATATTTTTTCAAAGTTGATGGCAACATATTTACAGATGTGTCGGACACAATGGATATATGTGTGGATTGTGATAATAAAAAATAAAATAGAAAACATCTATTAAGATGGTAAATTAAACTCTATTGTACTTATAATTATATTATATGTAAATAATCTAAACAACGTAATTAAAAGAATGCAATTCTCAAGCTGGATAGTAAGAGCCAAATATATGTTGTCTGTATGAATTACATTTCAAATATAAATTAAAAATGAAAACTAAATTAAAGAAGGCCTGGTTGCTTAATGGTTATGCTTTAGGCTGCTAACCACCTGGTTAACAGTTGAATACCACCATTAGCTCTGCAGCAGAAATACAAAACTTTCTACTCAGAAACTCAAAGAAGTCCTATAGGGTTACTCTGCTTCAGAATCAACCCAATAGCAGAGAATTGTTGAGATATATTAAAATAAATATGCATTGAAACATATACTAGTCCCAAACTAATCTCAGTAAGGCTGGTGCGACATTATAACAAACAAAGGGAATTTACGAGAGACTTAGCATAGAGAAACACTTCATATTAGTGGTTTTGTGGTTTTTAGTTGCTACCAAGCAGGATCCCACTCCCTTATCCACAAAAGATCATTGTCAGGCCCTATGCCACTTTCATATTCATTGTGATGTTTGAATCCACAGGTGTCCCATAATCCATCTTACTGGGGGTTCACTCTTTTTCACTGTCGAATGTATCGAAAATCGATATCTTTTTATAGTGATGGCTACTTCCGGACAATGTGCCCAAAGGAAGCAATCTGAAGTCTCGCCCTCTTCCTGACTAAGAAACATTCTGGTTGTATTTCTTCTAAGACTAGTTCAAAATCACAAACGTTTAAATGAACCAAAAAACCCTGCTTGGGTGGTACTTGATAGGGGCCCTAAAGGACTTTCAACTCCTCACAGCCCTCCGTGCAAGAGAACAAAATACTGCCCGGCCCTTCCCCCGCCTCACAAGGGTTCTGTTTGAGCCCACTGAGGTGGCCACTGTGTCCACCCACCTCACTGAATATCCCTCTCATTTAGCAAGCACGACAGCCTTCTCCAGAAACTGGTCTCCCCTGATGTCAATGCTCTCCCTAGTGTCTCTGGATTCATGTTCTGCATGAGCACAGTGAAGTGTTCTGGAAGGCCCATTCTTCTCAAGGCTAACCGGGTTTGTTATGATTCAGACAGTAGAGGGCTTTTTCATCATCAATAAACACAAACAAACACTTTTCTGGTATTCTGAGCTTTCAGCCAAGTTATTTGACTTTGGGGCTCAGAACAAACTGTGAATAGTTTTGAGAGGAACAGGCATTCCAGAATCTTTACTGTGGTCTTGGCGAACTCGTACATGCATCAAGATGCAGTTGTGTGAACAGAACAAAGGAATACAGCGTGGGTTAAAATCAGAAACATGTGCACCAGCGTTGTATCTTCTCATCATACATTTTCTATCCATATGCTGATCAAATGTTCAGAGAAGCTGGGTTATATGAAGGAGAACATGGCATTAGGATTGGAGGAATGCTTAATAACAACCTGAAGTATGCAGATGATACAACCTTGTTTGCCGAAAGTGAGGAAGATTTGAAGCACTTGCTGATGAAGATCAAGGATCGCAGCGTTCAGTGTGGACTACAACCCAATGTATAGTAGTCCCAAATCCTCACAATGGGACCCATGGGCAACATTGCAATAAATGGAGGAAAGTTTGAAGTTGTCAAGGATTTTGTCTTTCCTGGATCCACACTCAATGCTTATAGAAGCAGCAGTCAAGAGATCAAAAGACAAGTTGAATTGGGTAAATCTGCATTAGCTTGTGTCTGACCCAAGTTTTATGCATATGCAAATTGGACATAGACTGAGGAAGCCTGAAGAAGAACCAATGCATTTGAATTGTGGTGCTGGCAAAGAATATTGAAAGTATCATGGACTGCCAAAAGCAAAGAGAGCTCTGTTGGAAGTATGGCCAGAGGTCTCCTTAGAGGCTAAGATGGGAAGACTTTGTGTTACAATCACTCAACCTACTGTTAGGTGAGAGACCAGTCCCTGGAGATGGACCTCATGCATGGTAAAGTAGAGGGGCAGCAAAGGAGAATAAAACTGCTCCAGGAGCTGGACTGACAGTGACTTCAACAATGCTCTCAAGTATAGGGACAATTGTCAGGATGGGGCAAGTCTTTTGTGCTATTGGGCATAGGGTTGCTATGGGTAGGAACCAAATTGATGGCATCTAACAACAACAACAATCTACAATACCTAATATGCTTTATTTTTTAATAATGGGAGCATAATTCAAATGTAAACAAAAACAAAATATGGGACAAAGGGATAATTCATTGTTTCAGGCTACCAAATTCTGGGAGACTTTCTGGCTTCTGGAATAGCTATATTTGGACATCTTAACGATGTTGAATTTCTAGCTCTCTGTGACTCTGTCTTCTGCATTGTCTGCAGGGGCAGCTTAATTCACTAAGGACACCTTTCTCCAAAAGAATAGGATTAAATTTTCACTTCCATGAGGCCATGTATTTAAATGGGAAAAATCCTAGGGGAGCATATAATTATCCAATTTTGACCTTTGAGTCCATTCCTGGACCACTTATAGAATCTAGAGGAAAGGGTTACTAAATTAATCTGGGCAGAATGTCCTGATCTATTACTAAGGCTAGACTAGGCTAACCTATGTTGAGATAACATCTCTAAAATGTAAGTGGCTTAAAAAATAATTAATTTTTTTAATTAAAAACATTTTATTAGGGGCTCATACAACTCTTATCACAATCCATACATATACATACATCAATTGTATAAAACACATCTGTACATTCTTTGCCCTAATCATTTTCTTTTTTTATCTTTAAAAAATTTTTTTTTTAATTTTAACAATTTATTAGGGGTTCATACAATTCTTATCACAGTTCATACATATACATACATCAATTGTATAAAGCACATCTGTACAGTTCCTGCCCTAATCTCTTTTTTTCTCCTCTTTTCTTTTTTTACATTTTATTAGGGACCCATAAAACTCTTATCACCATCCATACATATACATACATCAATTGTATAAAGCACATCCATACATTCCCTGCCCCAATCATTCTCAAAGCATTTGCTCTCCACTTAAGCCCCTTGCATCAGGTCCTCTTTTTTTTTTCCCCCTCCCTCCCGTTTCCCCCCTCCCTCATGTGCCCTTGGTAATTTATACCTCGTTATTTTGTCATATCTTGCCCTATCCGGAGTCTCCCTTCCCCCCTTCTCTGCTGTCCCTCTCCCAGGGAAGAGGTCACATGTGGATCCTTGTAATCAGTTCCCCCTTTCCAGCCCACTCACCCTCCACTCTCCCAGCATCGCCCCTCACACCCTTGGTCCTGAAGGTATCATCCACCCTGGATTCCCTGAACCTCCAGCCCTCATACAAACTATAGCACATCCTGGGGTGAACTGTAGCTCTGTTCCAGATCATTTTTAATTTAGACGCAAGCACACTCAATAACCTCTAAATGTAGCAATTTCGGCCCCAGAAATAGTGATTCAAAAGCCTGGGATATTATATAATGGCTCAATAGACAATATATACATTACTTTTGTCCTATGTCTTTGTTCAAATGAATCCCAAGGTCAAGTCTACTATTGGATTAGGGACGTATAATCCTCTCAGAAGGTAAAAGTAGAAGGTTTTTCTAAATAATAATGGATTCCACCCTGGTATTTCTTTCTGATAAGAAATATTTACTATTCTTCTCCCACATTAAGGCCATATCCATCCCTAATTTGTCTGATAGAGTAATTTCTATATGAAAACTTTCTTGTTTCATGAAAAATTGAACAGAGAAGGGATGAACTACACATTGCTTCTTAACTGTCCTCCAGGTAATTTAAGTTACATTTCATTGTCCAAAGTTAGTAAAAAGAGCAAGATGACTATCAATTATGCAGATAGGACATGACTTTACCTTCAGAGAACATTACTTATCACCTCGACTACCCATTTGTTCAGGGACAAAATCACCCATGTTGCAGCTCCTAAGAAGACTATAGTTTAGGACAGGAGGGTAAAATTGTTTCAAAGGAAAGTAATTTAATTTTCTGTGATTACATCCACAAACGTCCACTACTCATTGAATATCCACTGCATTGGTAACTTGAATAAATATTCTCTAGTAAAGTGTGTTTGGGAACTGTGGCAGAAGACAAGACTCCTTCTCTTGGTGATTTACACTGTTTTAGCATATTAAACTTGATGAGTGGAAATATAATAAGGAGACTAACATAATCAATACATTTTTTTACAAATTATTGACTTGAGGATTCTTTCCATAATGAGAAATACTGTTATTGAGATATCACTAAAATGCTAGGAACTTCTTTAGTAAATTTATAAAATTCACTATAATTATCTCATGAAAAAAATATAAATCTTTAAATGTGAGAGTTAAAAAAATTATAATTCTGTTTTTTACCACCTCATAATCTTATGGATGACAAAATCTTTCTTGCTGAAACTGAGGAGATATTGAGGCACTTGCTGATGAAGATCACGGATTTCAGTCATCTTTATGGATTACAACTCAATGTAAAGAAAACCAAAATCCTCACAACTGGCTCAATAGTTAACATCATAATAAATGCAGGGAAAAAATTGAAGTTGTCAAGGATTTTTCCTTACTTGGATCCAAAATCATTGCTCATGGAAGCAGCAGCGAAGATGTCAACAGAGAAGTTGTATTGGGTTAAACCGATGCACAAGATCTCTTAAAGTATTGAAAAGCAAGGAAGTTACTAAGGTTGCCTGACCCAAATCATAGTAACATCCATTTCTTGTACGCATGTGAACATGGGGCGGTGACTAAAGAAGACTGAGGAAGAATGGGTGCATTTTCATTATGATACTGCAAAGAATATAGAAATACCATGGACTGACTACAAAAGGACAAACCAATCTGCCCTGGAAGAAGTAGGGCCAGAGTGCTCCTTAGATTTCAAGTTATATACTTTGATCATATTATCAAGAGAGGTCAATCCCTGACAAAATACATCATGTTTGGTAAATGGAAAGGGCGACACAGAAAGAGGCAGGCTCTCAATGAGCTGGGTTGACATAGAGGCGGCAACAATAGACAGAGGTACTGGAACAAGGAGGAAGACGGTACAGGACAGAGTTTCTGCTGGGCATGGTTGCTATAGTTCAGAACCAACTTGATGTCACCTAACAAGAACAGCAACAATCTCATGGATAGTCATGTATTTCTTTTGTCACAGTTAATCATTTCAAATTTGACTAGCACCTATATTTTAAAATATTTTAATTGTTTCTAAGAGTAAACCCTTTATTTTACTATGAATGGCAGTACAAGGGGGTGAAAATTCATCTTTTTCTTCAATAGTACAAGTCAAACCATACATAACAGTTATCTAACATACAAGCTTCAAATTCACACCTTGGAAACATTCAAAGTATACATCATTGCTCCCTTTTGCCACTTGGAAGGTGCTTTTGTGATTCTCATTGTGATAAGAGGTGTATGCGCCCCTAATAAAATGATTTAAAAAGAATAATGATAATTACAGTGATAATAATTATAATACTATAAATAGATGTTGAAGGTGTATGCTTATCAAAAGCATTGAATGATAATTTTATATTACTAAAAGAAATGGACTCTCACAAAGTGATTCCCTCATGGTTGTTCCTGGATCACATCCCATAAATGTATCACACAACTGATCTTAATTTGTTTTGTTTTTGAAATAGATTTTCTGCCAAGGAAAGATATATTCATCCACTGTAATCATTAAACGAGCTCTCTAGTATGAATGAGTCCCTTGGGAGTTGGGTAAAGTAATATGAGTCCATTTCCTAACACCTGGTTTCTAGTTTATCCAGGAGCCGCAGATGAGAGAGGGCTTCAGAAACCACAATGCTAATTTTCATTGGAGGCAGATCAAAGGAAAAAATACCTAGACTCCAATTTTTGATTCCTGGAATTCAATTCCCAATTACAGTCCTGAAGAGCTCTAACTATTAGCAAAATTCCTATGTTTATTCATCTAACAAATACTTATTGAGCGTCACATTGTGCTGGCATGCATAGACACCGCAAAAGAAGCAATCGCTGACCACTGGAAATTGCAGGCTAATTAAAAATGTAAATGAAAATTTAAAAAGTAGAGAAAGAGGACCGAGAATTATCGTTTCCAAAACACGAAGACATAGGCTATATGCATTTGCTAGGCTATATTTTCCTCATTTATGTGTTTGTTAGGCTATGTTTCCCTCCAACCACTATCAAAGGTGTGTTTTTCATAAATCGTGTGACTACCAAGATTGAGATTAGTCACTTCTATAATTTTAGTCATAAATGACAAATTTCCTAAAAAGAAGTATTCAACAAGGAATTTGGAAGATCCCTCTTCTTTCTTATGGTGCTTCATTCTCTGTGAATATAAATGGTGTGAGATTGGCATCTAACCTCCTCTGACTTCACAAGGGAGAAGAAAAATTAAGCTCTTCAGCCGACTACAGATGCCTCTGCTCCAGGACCAATCATGCCTCCACACTCCAAGCCTGGTTATCAATCCGGACACCAGTCCTCCCTCCCACAGCAATTTCTACTTCTCAGCTACGGCTGACAAGTGATTGCAGAAGCCACACCGAACACAGAGACAATCACAATTATAGGATTTTTTAGGTGAATCAATAAGTTACCATACAGGATGAGAAATGCTTATGATTCAGTTTATCTAGTTAGGATAGCCTCTGCTTCAGCCATGCCTGAAGGCTCTCTCTGGTCCTTAGCTTTGAGCCACATGGCCCCTCGAGCTCAGACTGTTACAAAACTCTATTAATTGTACTGATCGATGCTTCAAGGACACAGCATTCTGCAATGTCTCAAAGCAAAAGGTATTCAATTCTAGCTCTTTTAGTCAGCAAGCCTAGGTCCCCAATTAAAAGTCTGAAGGCACACACACCAGTGGGGCTCCTGCCTAACTAAAGGGGCCCAGTTTACTCGGTCCATGCATCTAGAAGCCTATCACCCTGTCATGTTCTCTGCATCTGATTCGCTGCTGTTCCTCCTTGACCCCAATTCTGTTGCTTCTTAGGTGCCATAAATTACTGTCCCTGAATCAAGGAAGGTCGATGTGCAGATATCTTGTTATCCACAAGACAAGCTCCAATTATGTTTGTTTTCTTGGTGATAATGAGATGTCCCAATCCTATTTTTGATATTACTCATTTTGTGAGTAGCTAGATGGCAATATTGACCACTCCTCATGGTAGAATTCCAAGAGTTTCTGTTAGCCGTTCACTCTATTAACAATCACTCATAACTATGTCATGCAATCTGATCAACATCTTCCCTACTCTTTTCTGACACACACTCACCAGGAATATAGGAAGTATCCCCAATCTGCATCATCCCACCCCATTGTTTCTTGGGAGTTATAAAGACTATGGCAAGAAGAGCCATATTAAGTAGCCCACTGCATCTAGAACAAAAAGATCTAATGATGATTATATTGTCAGGAAAAAAAACTATAAATGAAATTCAAACACAACTTCAGGAAATTTAAAATGAGGCATAACCATAAAAGATTTTGAAATAACTCATAAGCCCTGTCTAGTATAATATTTTTGGTCCAGGCAATAGAAGTTTAGCAGAACCCACTAATAAAGTTGATGAAAAATCAAATAAATATTATTACTCTTTAATTCAGCATTGTCTGGTTGGTAGTGAGTTTGGTTTCTGGATTTCTGACGACTAGCACGATGGCATTCCACTCCTCTCTAACGGTTGCAGTATCTGTCAGCTGTCCTGACCCAATAAATGAGAGTGACTTCTTTCCCTGTTGAAACCCTCACGGGGTATATCCATACACACCCCACATATAAGCGTCCACAGACTTAGAATGGGTGACAGTCTCAAATGCTTCAGTTTCTCAGATGAAGACACATTTGCTTTGAATTATTGAATTATAAACCTGATGGCTCACCCAAATGCATCTTTTGGGGGTATTTCATAGTTTGAGAAGATGCGGTGTTTTGTATAGTGAGCTTGACTACCCATTGGGGGAGGTGCCAGAATGATCAAGCAGGGGCAGGGTTAGCATTGTGAAGAAGATACCCATACTTTATCCTACATTATAGATTATAGTACAAAATGTTTTCATGCCATGAGGACAATGACCTTATTTTTTCCTCCAGAAAGGTATAGGCCAAATAAGTTTGTTGAACCTATGCATACAGCCTTACAAGGGAACTGCTAAGAGTATGTTTCTAGTATTTTGGAAAATAGGTTCAACTCCATACACTGATTTTGCAAGTGTAGAACTAGATCTCTAAATAAACTTGGAAAAATCACACCCTCTCTGTGTTGGTATTTCAACTCATTAATAAAAAGTTTGGTAAAGAAGGTGTTGATCTCCCTAGTTGAGTGGAGGAAAAACATTATGAGTTTATGTAATGGAAGTGATGTCGCTCTGAGAAGTGAGAATTACTATGTGCCCAGACTTAATGCGGCTTCAGATGCTGTTAGTTCCTAATGGCAAATTGATGAGGAGATCACAGAGAGTGAACACAAACACAATATCATGGCAGGGGTTTATTGGCTATAAAAATAGCTTAGATGCCTCCCCCATCATGATACCCCTTTTTCCACTGTCTGACGACACAGCAACATAAAGAGACACATATAATGTTTTTTAAGTTTTGCACTGATGAACGAAAAGCTATCTTGTGTAAAAATATTTACTTAAGCATTGTTCAAAAATGTGGTAGTGTGAGTGTCTCATGGGTTTAACTCATTGGAACTTGGAATGCAGAGCAAAAATTAAATCTAAATATCTTAATTTGAGATGTAAGGTCCACAATCTGGCCTGAACCTACATATTTACTCCCCTTTCAGCCCTTTCTTTACTATATTCAAACGGAATGTCCTCAATACCAGACCACCTTCTTATTTTCATGAATCTGTTCATTCTTTCTCTTCCTCCTCTGATGGTATGTATATTCTTACATAGCAAGAAACCCAAGTATATTTATACTTCAAATCTAGCTTAACTGTCAATACTTTCAAATAGAAACAGTTTCCGTTCTCTCACATCTCCATGGAGCGATCTTGGCGCCTCCCTTTCTTCTTCACATTACCATCATTTACGCTTTTGCCTGTTAACTATTAAAGACGGTCAGCTTCCTGAGGGTCAATTTGTGCTTAATTTTTATATTTTAATATATTTCGAGGAATACATTCAGTATCCAATGAAAGTTTGTATTAACATTGATCAAAACAAGAAGGAAATGAGAGAATGGATGTAAGCAGAAAATGAAGAAATCATGAGCACAATGTTTCTAAAATATTAAAAGGTTTTTCATCATAGTGTATTTCCAGGTCATAGTAATTGACATATCAAAAATCATAAAAATACCTACCTACTGCTTTTAGATCTGTAAGTGAGCTAATTCCTGTAAAGTACTTAAAGTAGCAAATACAGAGAAAGCCCATGTTATGATTGTTATTTTGAGGTATTTTGCTAAACTTAAACCCTACCACAAATAATACTGGCATGGCACAACATTTTAACCAGGCCTTCCAATTGGGGCATTCCAGTTTGACGCCTGCTGAGAATTCACCTTTCCACTCCAGATACACTGAATCTGAATTTATGTTTAAAGAAGCCCTCTGTGTTATTCCTATAAATCAGTGAAAACATAGACTCTAATTCAGTACATTTGGGATAACGATGCAAATTCTCAGCAGGAAATCCGCTGATCTTTGGTGGTTTGAAACCCCGCTTTTAACTCAAAGAACTTAAGTCATATATGTTACTAAATTAATAAAACATATCTACTAAGACAATTTAGCTCGCCTCCTAAAAGAAAAAGCCCAGCTGATTAGGAAAACCCAGTAGCTGAGATAAAGTCTCCCCATCTTATCTCCATCTCCATTTCTGTCTGTTTGTCTCTCCCCTATGGGTTGCCCAAGGTGTTGCCAAGGGCTTCCATCTTATTTGAGGTTCAATGTCTTCTCCCAAGCTAACTAGTTGTTGGCCACATTGGATACATTGCAGTTAAAGAAATAAAGTGTTGTTTTCTTACCAGCTATGAGTCAGGTTCAGACACCATGCTCCATGGAAGTAAGAATGGCAAGGCTTCATGTCATGTGCTTTGGACATCTGATCAGGAAGGACCAGTCCCTGGAGAATGGCACCCTGTTAGATAAAGGTTAGCAAAAAGAGTCAACAAGGTCGATGGACACCAAAGTCTCAAATGTAGCAATGATTGTGAAGGTAGTATACGACTGTTTATTGTATCTCATACTGTTGCCCATATTGCCACAGTCACACCTAACTAGGTCACAGCTGATGACATGGGTCAGGTACTAGAGCGGTGGTTCTCAACCTTCCTAATGCGGCAACCCTTTAATACAGTTCAACCATAAAATTATTTTTGTTGCTACTTCATCACTGTCATTTTGATACTGTTATGAATCAGGAGATACCTGTGAAAGGGTCCCTGGACCCCCAAAAGGGGTCATGACCCACAGGTTGAGAACTGCTGTACTAGAGACGTAACTTGAGCCCTTGGCACATAGCCTGTTCCATATCTTACTTAGGATATTGTTGTTTGCTCCTTCAAGGACAATAAGTGAACCTTCCCTTACTTTGAATCTATTTCCCTCTTTTATTTACTTGCTTCATAAAGAGTTCTTTAGCATAGTAAAGGGCCTCCGCAATGATGGTGCACTTTGGGTGATGTTTACGAGGATGGCAGTGATTGTAATAACTATTATTCTTTTGTAAAAGGGAAGGAACATGGCCCCATGATAAACTTTCCAATAATCCAAACACCAACTCAGGAGCCATTATCCCAAGATGTTTAGAGCATTGGACATCTCGTTTAAATTTCAGTTGATGTAGAAAGTCATTTTCTTTTTACAATCTCACTTTGCTGATATATCAAATATGTACACTAATGCTTTCAGAAGAGACCTGTCTCTCTCGAGACGGACATCATACTTGGCAAGGCTGTTGGGCAGCAAAGAGGAGGAAGACCTTTGACAGGATGGATGGACCCAGGTGTTGCACTGATGAGATTCAACATAAGAGCGATTGTAAGGATGCCACATGACCAAGAAGTCTTTCATTCTGTTGTACATAGGGTCATTATGAGTCATAGCCAACTTGGTGGCACCTAACAACAATACCACTTATATCATAAGATGGCAAAGATATTAGAAGAGGTTATAAAGTACACTGACATGTATTCGGTATGTAGCAAATGAGAAGTATCCCAGGTAAGTACAGTTATGAGCACTCACCTGATAGCTAAGAGGGGTCTTAAGTTCAAATACACCAGCTGCGACACTGGACAAGGATATGGCTGTCTGCTCTCATAAGGTTTATAGCCTTAGAAGGCCTCTGGGGCAGTTCTATTGAATCCTATAGGGTCGCTCTAAGTCTGTGAATCTACTTGATGACAATATTGCATGAGTGTTTATAAAAATAGAATGTACTTTATCTTATTATTTTCTGTACATATCTTACAGAAGAATGTAACTGATCTTTCTGGAAGGAAAGCCATTGTTAAGAACTTGTGGGACATGTCTCCATGACAAGTATCATATACTCTGGGCAGTCATTAACCAGTGCATACAGAGGACAGCATTTATCAATCACAGAATGCATTTTTCGTTAAAAGGCAAAGCAATCAAGCAGACAAAAAGAGAAAAATACAAAGTGATCTCCCCCTCTCCCCACCCACCCCAAATAGAACATAAGGAGGAACTCACAGCATGAACCCTTATCAGTAAAAAGTTACACATTTTTTGAATAGTGGTAAGGAATCAGAAGACTAAGGGTGTACAAATGTCCATGCATCTTACAGAATTAGGAAAGTTATATGTTCTCTATAATAGTATGCGATACAACCGTTGTCATTGGACTTCGGAGTGTTGGGTACAAAAGGATAGAATCAACAGCACATTCGGGACTTAAATATTCAAATATGAAAGCACACACACACCCCTCAAACTACTACCATCAAGCTGATTCTGACTCATGGGGACCCTCTAGGACTGGGTCTAACTGTCCCTGTGGGTTTCTGAGGCTCTGAGGCTGTAACTTTTATAGGGGTCATCTAGTTTTTCTGCCATGGAAAGTCTGGTGATTTCTAACTGCTGTCCTTTATATATATATTGATAAAATCAGTAAATAGTGGATCAGTGGTAGAGTGCAGAACAGACAATAATTACTCATACTCAGGCCCAAGTAAAAGTTGGATAAAATTAACATAAGTCACAAAAAAAGCTAAATTACAATCTGCTACCTGACTTTAGAGACCATCTCAAGAATGGATTTAACACATGGAACACCAATTATTTAATGACTAATGCCCAGATGATTTGTTTGATGATATTAAAAACCATATATATTCATGTGGATTCGCTAAAGCAAAGGGAATAAATGATGAAGCAAGAGAAGTGATTTCAAAGGTCAACATGGAAAGAAAAGGCACAGTTTCACAATGAAGGCACCAAGACATGGATGTAGAAACTACGGGAAGGAGCACCAGCTGCATGTCTCAAGCTGAAAGGACTGATGGAACCAGACAAGCCTGTAGTTCCATGTTGACGAACTATGCTGGCAGACAAGATGGGGTTGCGGGCTAGGAACTGGACTCCTAACCTCAAGGTCCCTTCACAGGACCAAGAGGATGCTAAATATTTACAGCCTAGAAACTCTAAATAGAGTCATGAGGAGTCACAAACAATTCAAGGCTTATAGAACAAATATTGAGTAACCAGGAAGCGTACAAAAGGGGAAGGGCTATCGTGTCTGTATGAAAAGAATTTCCCACTGTTCCTCCATCTCGGGAGATAGAGTGCAAGCCAAATCCAAGAGTCTTGAGGGAGGAGGGCAAGCTGTCGTGGACCTGGGGCTAACAAGATGCCAGAATTGATAGATTAGCAACTGAGATTAGAGCAAACTGATTCAGCATTGCAAACAGTTACCTTTCTCTGTTCAATCATTTTTATAGGAGCTCTTACAGCTCTTATAACAATCCAATCATCAATCGTATCAAGCATATTTGTATATATGTTGTCACCATCATTTTCTAAACATTTCCTTTCTATTTGAGCTCCTATCCCCCCACCTTGTGACCCCTTGATAAATTGAAAGTGATTATTATTTTCAAATTTTTAACCAGTAGCTGTCTCCCTTCACACATGTTTCTGTGGTTTGTGACCCTGGGGTAGGGGTATAGGTCCTTAATTTCCATTAGTTTCCCCTTCCACCCCTCCTTCCCCCACCTTCCACCTACCCTCCTCTATCGCTACTCCCATTTCTATTCCTGAGGGGCTCATCTGACCTGGATACCGTGTGTTGTGAGCTCTTATCTGTACCAGTGTACATGCTCTGGTCTAGCCAGAAATGGAAGGCAGGACTGGGGTCATAATAGTGGGGGGTTAGAGAGCCTCAAAAGAACGGAGGAATTTTGTGTGTTTCATCAGTGCTATATTGCATCCTTGTTGCCTCATCCCTTCCTTGTGACGTTTCTTTTTCCTATTGTCTACAATAGGAAATTGGTCTCTGTTCTGACCCCCCTCGTTCTCAACAATATGTTTTTGTTTGTTTTGGGTCTTCTGGTGCCCGTTACCTGATTTCATCGAAACATCATAATCTCACAGGCTGGTGTGCTTCTTCCATGTGGGCTTTGTTGCTTCTCCTCTAGATGACCATTTGTTTAACTTCAAGCCTTTAAGATCCCAGATGCTATATGTTTTGATAATCGAGCACCATCAGCTTTCTTTACCACATTTGCTTTTGCACCCATTTTGTCTTCAGCGATTTTTGTCTGGAGGCTATCCCAGAATGCCAGGTTCAGTTAGAACAAAGTATTCTTGCATTGACAAAGGGCTTAATCAGAGGTACAAAGGCTGTCCACTTCTTCAATGTATTGCCATTGAAATAGATGTACAGGTGGGGGAGGGAGAGGGAAAGAGAGGAGCTGATACCAAGGGCTCAAGTAGAAAGACATTGTTTTGGAATGTGGAAAGCAATGTATGTACACATGTGCTTCCTCCTTTTTACCTTCCTCTGGCCCCACCATCACGCTCACCTTTCTTCTACCTCTTAGCAATTCCTCTCAGCTTGCTTGCTGCTGCTCCATCACCCCCAGGATCTCTATGTCCTCCTCTTTGTTGATTTTAATTTCCTAATTGTTCCCCTGTCTATGGCTTTGTTTGCTCCCTTCCCCTGCTCCTACTGCCCCCAAGTCTGTCAGCCCTCATTCTTTCTCTGTGGGATTGCTTCTCAAGCCTATTTAGATAGTTAGGCAAAACAACAATAACAGACTAAACAAAAAGAAAACAAAATATTAAATAAAAAAACAACTAGCAAAAAAAAGAAGACAAAAATTGTACAGAATTCCAGGGTGTCAGCTGACCTTTATCAATATCTCCCCACTGCTCCTGGGGGTTCCATAAGCTGCCCTCCCCTAGCCTGAAGTCTCTTTGGGGGGCTGCTCATGCCTTTGTGGCTTGATCTGTTTTCTTCTTGTTTTGCTCCACTGTGGTTGTGGTGGTGGTGGGTGGGGGGGGTGTCAGATAAGGCAAACTCCCGACCATGTGGTGTGTCCCCAGTATTGTCCTCTGTTGTCGTGTGCTCCAGCGAGGGGACATCATGTCTCGAGTTGTCTGCTATACAGTCCTCTCTGTTCCTTAGGAATTCCTTTCAGGAACATTGTTCTCAGGACCTGGTGTGCTTCTATGGGGGTAGAGTCCCTCACTCTCTCTCCCCACCTGTAGGTTCAGTGTGGTCCTCTGTGGTACATAAACAAGGGAGGGGAGCTGTGTGCCTCTTATCGGGGCCGGCCCTGTAGCCCTTGTCTGTTCCTGAGTTGACCACATGGAACAACTCATAAGCAGTTACTATTCTATGCCAAGAACCAGCTGGAAGAAAGCCATGATCACTTTTATCATTGCAAAGGAAAGTAGCCCAACATAATGTTGGAAGTTGCTGAATATGCTCATTAATCACATGAAAATAAAACTAAAATATTTGCTAAAGATCAGTAAAAACAATTGAAGTAGTATATTGACAGGGAACCAGCAGAAATTCTAGTTGGGTTCAGAACAAGTGGAATAAGGAATACTGTTGCTGATATCAGCTGTATCTTGACTAAAAACAGAACACCAAAGGATTTTACTGACAATACAATGACACTTGATTGTGTAGATCACCACAAATTATGAACAAGATTGGTAAAAGTGGGAATTCTAGAACACTTATTCATGCTCACATAGGACCTGTACATAGATATTTTTTTAAAATCAATTATTGGAATAAAGCAAGGAGACACTGCATCACTTAAAACCAAGAGTGCATATCAGGGTTCTATCCTTTTACCAAAATAATTAAATCTGTATCTGAGCAAATGACTTGAGAAGGGGACTATATGAAGAAGGATTAAAGGAAGACTCACTAACCAACTGTGATTTGCAGATGACAGGAACTTGCTGAAAATCAACTTGATGTGAGATAAACATCAAAGACAGCAGCTTCAGTATAGATTACACTTCGATGTAAAGAAAAAAATCATCCAATTAGGTCAATAGACTGCATCCGGATGAAAAAAAAAGTGAAATTATCCAGTGATTCATTTTAGTTATACATACAATAAACATTCATGGAACCAGTAAGTCGATAAAATCAAAGGATATATTGAATTGGGCAAATCTGCTGCAACAATATCTTTAAAAAACCATCCTTTATCAATTTGAAGACTAAGGTGTGCCTGATCCATGCCAGGACAGCTTCAGTCTCCTCATATGCTTGTGGAAGCCGGACAATAAATAAGGAGAAGTATAGTAGGCCCAATGCCTTTAAATGTTGGGGATGATAATAAAGATATACCCTCTATATATGTAATATACACATATTAATTTAATTTATGCATTTTATTTACCATTGATCAATTTATAATTATATTAATATATTGTTAATTCACTCACATAATTTCACATATTAACTATAAAAATATCTTCCATGAACCTCAAGAAAAATCTATCTGTGTTGGGAGCACATCAAAATGCAATTTATAAGTCAAGATGGTGAGACTTCCTGTCCTATACTTTGGTGTTATCATCAGGACAGACAAGTACCGGGACAAAGAGATCAGGCTTGTGAAAGCGCACGCGAAAGACAATAAGGAGGCGCTTCAAAAAGCTGTATTGACACACTGACTAGAACACTGAGCATAAACAGAGACACTAATGGAAGTGTGGCGCCACACCAGGTGCTATTTCTTGCTGATGTACAGAGGTAGCATCACCCTGGGCTGCAACATACCTGATAGCCCCCAAAACGAACAAAACTAGTAAGATTACTAGTAAACAGTTCTACATCCAAGCAATCTAAAAATGTCTTAATTTGACTATTTTTGGGGGGTCTTTATTGTTAAAAACGACATACTCAGATTTTAATATGGGCTAGTCATTATCCTAGGGACGTTTCCTAAATCACTACTTTTGATCCTATGATTCGCATAACAAAGTACCACACAGTAGATGGGTTCTAAGAATAAAACTTACTCTCAAAGCTGTGGAGGCAAGAAACCTGAATGCAGGGCATCATGAGGCTATTTTTTCTCTTCCTTATTAGTGGTAAGGGAAAGTCGTTCCTTGTCTCCTTCAGCATGTAGATGGATTCTAACATTTTTGCCTTAACCAGATGAGTATGAGCCTTTGTGTGAATGGCTCCTTTTTTTAAAAAAAAAAAATTTAACATGAAACCATGAAGAAGGGATTAGTTCTAGAACCCAAGCTAATGCAATATGATTTCATTTAACCTAACAGGTAACCACACACACAAAAGACATTATTTCCAACCTGGGTCAAATGGATAAGTATAGGGGTGAAGGTTTTAGCATATCATTTGGGGGGAGGGGACACAATTAATCCATCACAACCATCTACTTAAATGTATCCTAAATTAAGCACTACAAACTTTATTTCAAATAAAGAAAACGACATTCCCAAAGTCAAGTAACTTGTAGAATCAGGAAAATGAAAAGAAGAGAAATAGGCAGAAACAGGGCTGACATTCAACTAGATATTAACCTAGAGCTGTTCTCTAAACCTTTCCACCATACATATTTCTAGTAATAGGCACTTAGCATTCCCTTGCAGGAACCTTGGTTGTCAGGTTGTATACACCTGCTAAGACCTCTTCAGGGGACACCTGCTGCAGGGTTTCCTAATCCAGTTCTGGATGTATTTCTACTCTGTGCTCCTTGCAGGCTGGTTTGCAAGGAGTCAAGGCAGCTGTGAGAAATTCTGTCAGTCAGGAACTTCTAGTGAATTCCTGATTTACGGAGTTGGAGCAACATTCACTGGTTGCACCCGTGGTCTGTAATGCCTTTATACATGCCGGTGTGTTAACAACAGGCCCATCGCAAATGACTCTTTCCACTTTCAAATCATTCCTTATTATCGCTGCTCAGTGACTGAGCAGGTTTAATCTATTCCTCACCATTCAAACCATTTTATTCTACTGCCAAATAACATTTCCCATATTCAGGGAAAGGCTGAATCATTTAAATAGAGTTTTGCATGACTTATTTAAAGCTGACAGTTTGCACGTGTGGAATATAAACTTGACAGAAACCTGATGAATTCCCTTCGATTTATTAGTTTGCAATTCTCTGAAAGATGCGATAATACCATAGTTTGAAGGGACAAAGATGATACAAAAAAGCTTGTTTAATATCAAGAAATATCACCTGAGCCAGGGTCAGCACTAAATCTAAAATGGTATTTCTCTTAAATCCAGATGTAGAATTATAAATTCTGTGTTGCTTTCTTATTCTAAACAACACTTTTATGAATTTGAATGGATTTTCCCAGGGGATTTTAAGCTTCTTTCACAATATCCAGACTTATTTTGTATGCCAAGAAACATATGTGATTGGGAAGATTTTACCACGGTATACAGATGTTAATATTGTTGTACAAAACAAAAACCTAAATCAAACACAAAACAAAATACAGTTTATGCCGCTATTAAAATTTCACACTACATAATATAAATGCATGGAATTCCTTGGTAAATCCTTCACTCTGCCTTACCTAGGTAGAGAAAGTTTCACACAGAGAATAGTTTCATTCTGTGAGAAAAAATACAGAGATAACCCGAAGTAGTTATAAATATAGAATGACCACCGTATTCTATATGAGGGTAATTCAAAGGGTATTTTAATTAGCGCTTCCTTTTCTATGTACTGCAGACAAATTCTATCAGAAATTAACTTGTCTTAAGTTCTTCAGGGTGCCTTAAAAATTCCAACTGAAAGAGTGACTTCCAATGAAATCTACTGGAGCAGAGAGGTGAGCTCAGAAAGTGATGTGGTGATGCTGATAACCCAAAGGGTTTATCTTCATCAACGTTCTTGGAGAACGTGGGGCAATGACAAGGGTGTATTGTTGATTAATTTTTCATCATTGTATTGGGGGTTCCCCCAGCTCTATAGCACCCACGCATCCACTGTGTCGAGCACACTTGTACATATGTTGCCATCACGACAGGAGTTAATTATGGAGTTTTAGCAAAACAATCAACTACATTGGTGAAAAAAAGGCTGGAAAGACTGTGTTGAGCAAATGTTTGTCTATCATGACATGACACTTATTCGAATGAGGGTATCATGGGCATCATGGAAAAACCCATACCACCTACCTTATAGGCCAGAGCCTGTGCTTCCAGGACATATTTTGTTCCTAAAACTAAAAGGAAATTTAAGAGGAATGGGCTTTGAACTCATGGAAGATGCCCAAACTGCCAATTGTCCAAATAACTCAATGTTCTTTGAGCAAAAGTTAGATGGAAACACCATTTTCAAATGAATATAGACCTAGATAGAGGTGAAGGAA
This sequence comes from Tenrec ecaudatus, assembly GCF_050624435.1. Classification (NCBI taxonomy): domain Eukaryota; kingdom Metazoa; phylum Chordata; class Mammalia; order Afrosoricida; family Tenrecidae; genus Tenrec; species Tenrec ecaudatus. The sequence goes on along the minus strand of NC_134533.1, from coordinate 28,564,350 downwards.
ATATAGATTCACACTTTGAACTATTTGATTACTTTTGTTTCAAGTATTTTGTGTCAATATGTCAGATTATGGTGTGTGGAAGATACTGGATGGTCGTGGAAGACCTAAGTACATTTGCAGGATCTGTACAGGGAATAAGCCTCTGGTGGTGTCCCTCTGACCATAATTGAGGGATGGGAAAAGCCTGGTTATCAGACAGAGTGTAGAGTAGATTTAAATGATAAATCTGACTTGAATAGTTGAAATTTCATCATTTGATCTCCATTCTGATACACTTTGTGCTTTATCTGTTTATAAAAAATATTTTCTCTCTCTGTGTGTGTGCCTTTTATATTGGGGTTTGCCTCTGTTGTATATTGTCAATTGCCGTTAGCCTTCCTGACTCTGGGTTATGTGTTTTTCTCTGTTTTTCAGTATATGAAACCGAGGATAGGTGAAGCTATAGAGACAACAAGAAGAGTAAGATTCCAGAGGGGGTGGGAGGTCAAGCACCAGGAGGTAGATGGTAAGGGGGGCTGATAACAAGGAGTTCAAGAAGGAAGAAAATGTATTGGAACAGATTGTGCTAGCGATTGTACAACATTGTTTGATACGGTTGAACCATGGATAGTATGATGTCTGGATAAGATCCTAATAAAACTATTTGGGGGAGGGGGGAGAATGTAATTGGCTAATTTTCAGAAGCATCTTACTGAGTCTTTTCCCTACTCTTAGTCAATGAAGTTCCTGGAAACTGTATGTTATTACTCACTCTCCTGGTTCATGAAATATTACTTCCATAGCTTCCCGTATCACAGCTACTTCTTTGGCCATCCATTCAGTCCACTTGTAGCTTGGTAAAGATGTGTCTAATTTGGGACATTTGCCTATGAGAAGAGGTAGCCTGTGCCACTTACATAATGAGCAAGTCGTACAAATACCTGTAGAACCTTCCAACATTCTTTCCTCCTTCAGAGGCAAGGGTGAGGGAGAAAATGGAGAACAGTGCGTTATAACTTTAATGGTTACTCCATTGCGTAACTGACATAGGTCTTAGACAGTTATTAGCAGAATTTATGTGAGTGAACAATAAGCTTTTGGTGATAAACCATGAACACATAGGTCATTCATTGCCTCCACACATGCTTAGTCTATCCTGACACATACATGTTTTAGAAACAAAAGACATTTCATGGTATATTCACAGACATTATGTTTTATTTCGTCAGTCCTTAATGAGGGGCATATGAGCTTGGTTTACTTTACCCAAACCTAAAGAAAAGTGTCATAATTCATCACTACAATGTGTTCGTTAAGAGAAGGGAAAACTGCATATCAAATTTCAGAGGAGTTACCCTCCACATTAAGGACGTCCCATTATTAATGTATTAGCCGTGACAACAGCAGACAAACACGCTAGAAGGTTTGAACACTGAAATGTACATAGAAGAATGGTTGATACCAAAATTCCACCAACCTATTTTATGTCAAGAATTATGAAGGATGTGATATATTACCCTCCTTGAAATGTGAAAATTAGACTGCCAACATTTTATTGTTGATGGCTGAAACATAGGACTACTTACTCAATGAAAAGGCGATAGAAGTCTTCATAATATCAACACCTGTATTGTTATTTACAATTCCCACAGAATAGGGTTTCAAAGCTAGGTCACATTTACATGTGTAGCGTGTCTTTACAAGGGAAATAAACCAAACCTTACTGCTGTTAGTTGCGATCAAGTCCAGTCTAACTCATACAGGTGTGAATACAAATTAATGAAACACGGCCCAGCCTTAAGCCACACATTCTCACAATTATTGTTATGTTTGAAGCCATTGTTTCAGCTAATGTATCAATTCATCTCAAGGGAATTCATCCTTGTCACTGACTCCACTTGACCAACTGTGATGTCCATTTCCAGAGACGAGCCTTCCTGGTAACACGTGTACTGTAGGTGAGACTAATGTTATCCTTGCTTCTAAGGGCCATTCTGGCTCCTCCTCTTCCAAGACCGGTGTCTTCTTTCTTCTGGCAGGGCAGTCATTTCAGTATTCTTCGCCAGCACCAAAAAAAAATCGCTCTCATGGATCATTTACTCTTCAGTCTTCTGTATTCATTGTCCCATTTTCACATGCTTTCAAGGTGATTGAAAATACCACAAGTTGGGTCAGGCACATGGTGACCCTCAACATGACATCCTTTTTTTTCTTGAAATTTTAAGCGATCTCATGCCCACTCTAACGACTTTTGGTTGCAGCTTCCATGAGCACTGATTGTGGCTCTAAGTAAAACGGGGTCTTTGACAAATTCAATCTTCTCTTCTTTATCGTCTTTGTATTGGTCCACTACTAAGGCGTTCAGTTTTATTTGTATTGAGTTACAATCCAAATGGAAAACCTTTGTGTTTGCTTTTCATTAGTAAATGCTTAAGCCCTTCCTGCTTTCAGTGAACATGGTGTGTCACCTGCATATCAGTTTGTCAATGAGTGGTTTTCAAACCCTGAAGCCATATTCTTCCTCAAGTAATGTAGCACCTCAGATTATATGCTCAGCATACAGATTTCATAAGGATACAACCCCAACTTGCAACTTTCCTGATTTTAAAAAAGTATTCCCTTATTCTGTTTGTAAGATTGCCTCTTGGTCCATATATAAATTCTGCATGAGGAAAATGAAGTATTCAGGAATACCATTTATTCTCAATGCTATTCAGAGTCTTATATGATCCACACTGTCAAATGATGCTGAGCATTCAATAAAATACAAATAAACATCTCTCTACTATTATCCACTTTCAGCCAAAATACATCTGACTTCAGCAATGATATCCCTAGTTTCCATGTTATGTTCTAAATCAGCTAGCTGGAATTTCTAGCAACTCCTTGCCAATGTACTACTAAAATTTTATTGAATTATCTTTAAATTGCATGTGATATTAAAGTTAATGCTCAATAATTTCTCCAACTGTGAGTCACCTTTCTTTGAAATGTGACATGTATGGCTCACTTCCAGTTGACTGACTAGGTAATCTCTTCCAAATTTCTTGGATTGGAGTAATGAACGATACTAGTTCATTGATTTGCCAAAATAGTCAAATGATTATTCTGTAAATGATTGTAGCATTATTATTTGGTTTTCACCAGGAGATCGGGAGGAACATATAGGTCAGCATGGAGCTGCTAACTGCAAGACAGGCATTTCAAAATCCTGTGTACTTCTGGAGAAAAAAAAATGTATCCAGGTGCTCCTATAAAGATTTGTAAAATCCTGGGAAATCTCACATAGTTAGAATGGAATATTTTTGACTAATATATTCAGCGTGCCTTGGACTTCTTCCTTGAACACCATTGTTAAATGATTGAACATAGACCAATTCTTTATGATACAGTGATTCTGTGTCCCTTTCATTTTCTTTTGATCTTCCACCATCCTTCAATATTTTTGCATGGTAAATTCTGGGTTTCAACTTGAGCCTTGCCTTTTTTTCTTCAATTTGTGCTAAGGATGTTTGTCTTCCTTTTTGGCTTTCTAATGCAAGGTCTTTGCACATTTCATAATTATGTTTTCATGTTGCCTTTTGCAATTTTTTGCATCTCTTCTATGTCATTATTTCTTCCATTTTCTTTCGCTACTGTGCATTCAAGGCCAAGTTTCAAAATCTCTGCCAATGTCCAATCCAGTCTTTACTTTCTTGTCATTTTAATGTTCTTTTGATTTCTTCAGGTATATTATTGAAATCATCCCATAATTTAATCAGGTTATTCGTGTTCAATGTGTCAACTATGTTATTGAAATTTTCTCTAATGTGAAGTGTGGTGTACTCTGATGTACTTGAGGTTATATTTTAGCCATGGAATTTACACCATGAAATTATTTTAGTTTTATTCAACTTCAACCTGAACTTGCATATGAGCAATTGATGGTCTGTTCAGCCTTCAGCCCTTGGATTTGTTGGAGCTTCTCTGTTGTCTCTTACTAAAGATGTAGTCAGTTTGATTCCTATATGTTTCAGCCATTGACATCCAAATGGACAGCTACTATTTATGTTGTTTACAAAGTATTTGCATAACAAAAGTCACTGGTGTTGCAAAATTCAAGCATGTAATCTCTAGTTTCATTTCTATTAACATGGCCCTATTTTCCAACTATTATTCCTACCTCTTTATTTCCAAGTTTCACATTCCAATCATCAATAATTATCGATGCACCATTGATCATATTTGATCAATTTCAGAATGAAGAATTTGAGAAAATTTAACTTCTTTATCACTAGCTTTAGTGGTTGGTCAATAAATTCAAATTATATTTGCATTAACTGGACTTCTATGTAAGTATATTAATATTATCCTATTAGACAGCATTGTACTTCAAGATAGATATTAAAATGTTGCCTCACCAAAATACCTATATTGTTGATTCTAGAAAATAGCCACAAGAGTATGATGAAATATACCACATTGTGATTAATTCAATTGGTTTAGGCAAAAATTAAAACTATAATCAAACCATAGAATCACATACTTTGGACATGTTGCCAGAAGAAATCCGTCCCAGGAAGAGGAAATCATGCCATGTGAAAGAAGAAGTCCATAAGCATTGTTTATTGTAAATGAAACTTAAGTTGGATTGACCTACTGGCTGCAATGATGGCATCAGGGATAACAACCATTGGGAGGATGGTGTGTCTAGTTCTGTTGTACACAAGGTCACAAAACAGCAACACAAAGCACTTCAGTTTATCTCATAAGATATTGAATAAAAGCAATTAGTAGAACCTGAGGGTGGTCTGCAACAATACCCCCTGCGATTATTCACCCACAGAGTTGCACATATTCTCAACATTAGATCTTCAGAAGTCTTCAAGGCTGGCTTTAAAAAAACTACTAATTGATTCTCTAGGGATTTTGCCATTTTATGAAAGGTATTAATACAGCCACAAAGTTACTTTAGTGATTGCACTGACTATCTTGGCTGGAAATGAGGATGCTTAAGGTATTTGAGCATAGAAACAACCCTTGTCCGTGAGTTTAGGCTAAGTTGCATGCCATTCATGGATGGTTTGGTAAAATTTATTGTTTGAGCCATAGTCAAAGATGAGTTTACACAACTCTTTTATTTTTAAACTATTTTTTTGCTCAGACAACTCCCAACATCAACTCCCATTGCAGGGTACACACAAAGCACATACATTTATCCAAAAAGCTCCTTCAAACAACCATTTGGAGAGATCAATGCAGCAATCTAAGAGTTACTGGTGCTACTTATTTAACTTCCTGAATGGACTATGACCATGCCTAAAGTATAGTTACCATATTTCTACATGGGTCTATATGGTGCTCTTGGGAAACATCCCCAAACATTCTTTCTTGGACAAATACATAAAATCCTGGTGAGCCTGAATAATCTATGTATCACTGTTCTATATCTCATCTTTATCTTGAGGACAACTATGTTCTGTCTTTCTTTATGAACTCATTTCAATGGATTATCCAGTTAGACAAACTATTAGATTAATAAAAGACCATCTAGATGAAGCATTCATATTAGAGCATTTGGAAGTAGAGATCATCATCATCTGGGTTGTTAACCCGGAGACTATTTTGTAACAGATCTTTTTAAATAATTTTGAGTAGGGCAATGTATGTACTACATTTTTAAACTATCAGAGATAGGAAGATATAATTACCTATAATATATAATATATATATATGAATTATATCTTCATATGCCTGATATTTTTAAAAAGGGTTTCAGAAAATTTAGTAGTCCTTGTAGTACATACATTTCCCTATGTACTCATTTCTCTCAAAAGAAAAGGAGTTGAGATTAAGGACAAAGGGGAATATATTGAGACTGGTGCTTTTGACACGATGATGAATTTTATCTTTTAGAATTTGCATTGCTCTTATCCTCTCTGGGAACCCAGGCTTCAAATGTTGGCAGAATTCTTGTTATAAATGAGACTTAAGTTTATTACTCAATAAAGAGATTGATGTGGAAAGTTCGCAGTGAAGCTCATGACCTGAAGTTGAAGATGTGCCAAATGTTTTCCAATTTACCAAATTCAGCAACATTAGGGCTCCTTATAGATTTTAGAATTGTAACACAGGTTTTTCTTACTCCAAAGCAATTCTTATTTTTATTAGTTCATATCAAACTTTCCACAGTTGCATATTTAAAGCAATTACGCTGTTAGATACTGTTGTGTTAGAACAACTGGAATTCATATAACTTCCCTCTTAGTCCACTAGAAATTCGACTCAATGGCAGTAGGTAAGTGGATTCATCTCTGGTTCACAGATTATCCCCATTCTTGCCACCTAAATATTTGACATCAGCATCCATATGTTCAATCTGCTAGACCATGTGTAGCTTAGACTTCATTTACCTTTCTCTTTCTCCAGAATATTATGAGAAAGATTTAAAATAAAGTCTAAAAGAGGTGTGAAAATTTTAAACGTCTCCATACATTATTTGCCTCGTGCACTCATGCTGTAGCTTGGGACCAAGGGAACCATCAGTTGGCGCCATGATGATGCAACCAGTAGAACTGTTCCACTTCAGGTGAAATGTGCCCTGTTCAACTAACTTTTATCTTCCCAAAGAGAAACTACATGCAGTAGCCAGGGTATGTTATTGACTCGTCCCTTATATATAAAATGTACTTCCAAAGCAGAATGGAGTTCCTTGAAGTCGATGGCCAAGATTCCTTTCCAACTGCAGGGCTTGCACCACCTTCACACAGTCTCTTTAGAAAGGGCATTCTTCCTTGCTATTAAGGAAAAATGATAACACTTCCCTTCAGACTCCTTTGAATCGATTTTTAATTTGATTTAATTAATTTACTTATTTATTGCCTTCTCCCTTCATCCAAATTAATATGTTGATTTTTAAATGTAATCTGGGGACTGCAGAAGCCTTCTAAATGTGACTAAAGAAACTCAGCCCAAATGTTTCTGATTAATCTTTGTGTTTCAACTTTGTGATCTACAAAGAAAAGAATTGAGCATCTGTTAAAATCACTGCACTCTGTTGCTGTAAATATCAAATTGCTGTCATTAAATCACTTCCCCCAATCATCTTGAAGGAGGGTTGGAACATTGTCTACTATTTTCAGTTCGATAAAACCGCTCAACTTTTTGCATTGTAGTCAATTCCTATGGCCCTTCAAGTCATAATTCTCCATGTGATGTATTAAAATTCTGAATTCCATTCTTGTGGCTATAATCCCATTTTGGAAGGTATTCTCTGCTACACTAATGGGAGGCTTAGGGTGGGATTAAGCTATAAATGTACTTGTTTTAATCATTTTATTGGGGGCTCATATAGCTCTTATCAAAATCCATACATCTATGCATTGTGTCAAACACATTTGTACATTTGTTGCCATCCTCATTCTCAAAACATTTTCTTCGTACTTGAGCCCTTGCTATCAGCTGCTCCTTTTTTTAAAACTATACGTTTTTTAGTAGATGGTGTGAATGGCATCATGTATTTTTGGTATAATAAGACACCATCCTTTGTTTCTTGGGGTGATAAAAGATAGAAACCACACTTCCACAAAAGTCATGCCTCTTCTTCATGACTGAGTTTTGGTGGAAGAAAGAAGGCCTTCTTTGATTTTTAGACAGTTTGACTTGTCACTGGACCCTTCATTTGGCTCACCTCTGCTTGACCATTGGATTTAGGGCTAGGCAGTACCCATACCACATGTGACTTTTTAAAAAAGCTTTTTGAGCTTCTCTAGGACATTGCGGATAATGACAGAATTAAGAGATAAAAGGAAATACATTAAAGGGAGGATTAGGGGGAAAATTGGGTGGATTAACGGAAAATCTGGTTCGCTGTTGGAAGGCATCAAGAACATCAAACATGAAGAAAGCAAAATACCATTAAAAATTCAGAAAAAGGAAAGATCAAAGTGGATGTCAGAAGAGACAATATTTCACTTAATTGTAAATTAGCTAAGTCACATTGGTGAAATGATGAAGAAAATTTCAGAGGGCAGCTTTAGATGACAAAGTAAAATATTATCATGAAATGCGCAAAAATCTAGAGTTAGAAAATCAAACTGGAAGAACACACATAGCATCCCTTAAACTGACAGAACTCAAGAGAAAATTCAAGCCTCAAGTGATGATATTAAAAGATTCTATGGACAAAATATTGCATGATTCATAAAGTATCTCAAAAAGATGGAAAAAAATACATACTCATTGTATCAAAAATAACTAGTCAACATTCAACCATTTCAAGAGGTAGCAAATGATCAAAAATCAATAGTACTGAAGAAAGAAGTCCATGCTACACTGAAAGCATTAGTCCAACAGTTCTCAACCTGTGGGCCATGACCCCTTTGGATTTTGAATGACCCTTTCACAGGGGTCCCCTGATTTGTAACAGTAACAAAAATTACAGTTATGAAGTAGCAACGAAAATAATGTTATGGTTGGGGCAGGGTCACCAACATGAGGATGTGTATTAAAGGGTTGCGACATTAGGAAGGTTGAGAACCACTCTGCTGGTCAAAAGCAAGGCTTCAGGAATTGGTGGTATATTGATTGAAGGTCCCCCAAGCTCAAGAACCACTGGAAGCACGCACTTTGCTGTGCTAGATCACTGAAAAGACAACGACTTTCCAAAGGATTCCAATCCCCTCATAGCATGGAAAGTTAGCCATTGAATAAGGAGACCTGAAGAAGAATCACTGCATTTGAATTATGAGACTGGCAATTTTATATATATATGTATAGTGGCAATTTTATATATGTACTATTGACTGCTAAAAGAACAAACAAATCATCTTGGAGGGTGCATAGCCAGACTATTTCTTTAAAGCAAGGACGGTGGCACTTCATCTCATGCACTTGTCGCATATTAGCAGGCGAGGTCTGGCCCTGGGAGGCAGAAGCATGCTGTGGTCAGCTTTTATGATGATGAACACACCTGTGAAAGTGTAGGAGTGGAGTCCAACCTACCCATCAGGTCACAACCTCATGGTGCCTCCTTGAGAGTTTGGCCTTTTGTATAAGGGAGGGCCTGACAGCCCCTCACCTCGCTTGCTCCTTTGCCTCTGCCTTCTCCACTCCTGGGACTCTGGGCCTGCCTCTGGGGGTGGCCCCATGTGTGCCATGGACCTGGAGAGCTGTCACTACTCTACCGCATTCCTACAGACCTGTATCCACCCGACTCTGTACCCACTTGCCTGTGAAGCGCACCCACTTCCTTACTTCCTGCTTCACCTGTCAGCACCATCAGCCTGCATCTATGTGAATCCGAAGAGGATTCTGCCTAGCATCAGACCTTGGACTTTAATTGGACTGGATTGGGATTACTTCTTGATAGAACATTTATTTCTTGATTTAAAACTTCCGCTTAAACAATTTCAAATGTCACTGGTTCTGTTTTCTAGACAACCCAGCCTTGCACACTTGGTAAAGTAGAGGGACATGCACACGTGGCAAATCCCCAACCAGATGGGCTGACACAGTGGCTGCAGCAGTAGGTTAAAATATAAGAACAATTGAGATGATGACACGGGATCAATTCGTGTTTTCTTGTGTTGTACCTGGGGTCAATGTGAGTCAGGCACGTAACAACGACAACATACACAGCAGGATGGCAATAATAATTAGCCCTGTTCGCCATCACTCACAGCTGAGTCATATAATCTAATCAGTTTCCACCTCCCTTTCTTATCCAGGCCCTTCAGCAAAACGAAGGTCGTTTGGTGGGAGTAACAAAAGCTAAGAGTCATATTAAATAAATTGCACGACTGCATTTTTGTTTTGGTCTTTTAAAAAATGTCTATTTAAACCCTAGAACTTTATGAATACATATTAATATTTATTTTTGCTTCGTCTATAGTATTCTGCAAACTCTGTGAAGCGAATTATTAGATAATTGCCATATTTGACCTATTTCCTTCCCTGCCCTTTCGGTCTGAGGCTTGTCATCGTCCGTGTTAGCCTATTTCATCTTCAAAGCGTCACTCTTTCAAAAGCAGACCGGCAGTGATCGAAATAAGGATAGGGAACGCAGTCTTGCCACCCAATCCTTTGTATCCTGTAGCTTACAGTTGGAAAACGGGCAAACTGCACTTGTTTAATATCCTAACTGCTCCCGTCTGACCAGTATTCTTTGGATCGTGCATTCTTGACAGATTCTGAAAAGTCAAAGTCATTTATCATATCATTCCACATTTTCAAATATATTTCACAGTAAACATCCTGTATCCCCAGATCTGATGCTCCAGTCACAAAATGAGTCACTATTTCTAGGACTTGCCCTGTATTCTCTGACTACCAATCAGGCGAGGACAAAGGCGGTGTGCCCTTCATTCATTCATGTCCTTCATCCCATCTAGAGTTCTACAATGAATTCATTTTACTAAGTGAATGCTCTTACATTTTTTATCCTCATAACAGTGTTTACCCATAATTCATGCATTTACTTGTTCAGTATATGCTTATTGACTGCCTAATGTAAAATAAGATTACTTTATGATTCCATAGACAAAGAACCGTGCAGCGAGCACTCGCTTCTTATAAGTGTGTTTGTTACACCTTGAATTTGGCAAGACAATGGGGTATGAACATTGCAGGGTTAGGTAAAGCATTTTGTCACCAAAATGAGCCTTAATGGCATAGTTAGGCATTGGACTGATAACCACAAGGTCAGCAGTTTGAAACCACCAGCCACTCTGTGGTTGAATGGCTTGACTTTCTACACCTGTAAAGAGGTGTAGTTTGTTTGCTATTCATTTTCTAAGGGATACTCACAAGTGTGGTTCTACCCTGTTCTATAGGGTCACTAATAGTTGGTTTTTACTCAGCGACAGTGAATGAGATTGGCCAAATAATCTGAGGTTCTCCTTCTAATACTGCGAAAGTTTCGTTGTGACGCTTTGTGCCTCAGGCCACAGAATGAGAAGTCGTTTGCTCCCGTGTGATCCTCACAATCGCCAATATAATGAGATCTGTTCCTGTGGCTGTTGTCGCAGCTCACTTCACTCAGGGTCTCCCCTACCATTGTCCCTCTGAGTCACAAATATGATGTCCTTCAGCACCGATGGATCCCTCCAGATGGCATGCCCAAAGCAAAAAAAAACAAAAAACAAAAAACAGACAATGTTCTATTTTGACCCACAATATTTTCCTTGTCTGTTTCCTAATTTTCAGAATATTAATTTTGAAACTTCTGGAAGGCCTGTGCAAACCTACCCACAACAAGTGACCCTGTTGGTATTTGAAATCATTACGGTACTGCTCCCCACATCCTACAGCATGAGAAAGTGGCAAATAAAGAGTGCTTTCATGTTTTAGAAACTTGAGAGTATTCGCATCCTTTAGAAGTATAACTTTCATTTCATTTCATAGAAGTCCACTCGCCTACATGTTAAATCCATAATTTAGAACCTGCTCTGATTGCCCTCCACCTGTGAAGTTTCTCTAGAACTAACTGCCCTTCCATAGACCGTCTCAGAAATGGGCACTAACAAATTCCAGTTAAAGGGAAAGACTGCACTGCCCTTCCTCCCACCTCCACAGGTCCCTCCTCTTGGTACCACAAAAGCCATCGAAGCAAGCTAGTAGTTTGCGAGAGTTCCTCTCACGGCATGAGAATGCTTGCCTTGAAATACAGCAGAACAGCTGAACGCTATCGGGAGTCCCTTAGTGACTCAATGTAAATAAGTAAATAATAAAAAGGTGTACTTCTCCTTGGGTAAATGCAGCCTGCACAAATGATTTGAAACCGTTGACTCGAGCAGAAATGAAGGACTTCCACTGGGTCACAGTTGGACAGGAAGTGCTTGCTGTTTGCATGGGTGGAAGAGGGAACAGGGTCAGACATGGTAACGGAGCAGAGCAATTTCTCCGCTTCATCAGTTCATGAATATGAGAAGAAGAGGGGTGATTTGGAAAGCTCCTTCACGGCTTTGTTTTTAAAAAATTTCTCTCTAGTGTCCTGCTTATCCATTGAGTACCTCAAATATATCTAATTCTGTTCAGGCAATTTGCTAGGCATAATTGTGATGACATCATATCCTCATCCCAATGAACAATCTCCTGTGCATTGTTTCCCCATTGAGATACAATCATATTAGTAAAAAGAGGGCAGGTGTCCTGGCTTAAAGAGAGTGAGAATTAAGAAATGAAGGCAGCTCAGCTTCCCATTCTCTTTGTCCGCCCTCTCTGTCATATGCATAAACAAGTGGTCAATCTTGCGCTTGGATGATCTATGCACTTTTGAGCTATGACCAGGCTGCTACAGCATCTAATTTAAAAAGCGCTTTTTGAGTATCTATATGATGGAGGGAGGGGGGTTCTTATAGAATGGAGTTCTGACACAAGGTCAGAAGTTAGAAACCACCAGCACTGTCTGCAAAGAGTTTCCACGACTGTGAAAAGTTACTGTCTCAGAATTTCATAGTAGCATCTAGTGATACCTTGTCCTGTAGATTCACTCTGAGTGAGAATTAACTTGACGGCAGTGAGGAAAGATGAGATGTAATTCTCTCCTCTAAAGCATTCCTAAACAAGATCTGCTATTTTTCTGTATCACAAACTGTCTTTTATTGAAAGAGTAGATTCTCGTTGAAAATATATTCATTACAAAGCTTTATGTTAGTAATGGTGTTAGTCAGTAAGTGTTCTTTAATGACATCCAGAAGAATTGTTACTGCTTTTCTTATCCCTACCTTTGCAACCTTTTGCAGAGACAATGAATTGCATAGGATCAATGACATGTCATCCTTTTTATATACACAAAGCTGTCAGAAACTCAGGGTTACTCATTTCAAGTTCTCTATATTGGGAGCAGGTGACATCTTGACTCTGCTTAGCTAACGAAGTTAAAAATGTGTACTTCACGGAAAAAAAGGAGGGAGAAACCCAACAGTTTGTCAATATCCAAATAGGAAAGTATAAAGAAGGTCGCTACAGAAGGTGGAGAGACGAATGAAGAAAACCTTCATGAAGAGCTAACAGAATTAAATGATTAGTGGAAACAGAAATCTATAATGAAATGAAGTAGGAAAGATACCAAGAAAGAACAATCTCTTACAGTTGTAGGGGAAAACCCGAGAGAAGGGATAACTTCTCAGTTTAGATCTCAGGGTGATGTTAAACTTTGTCCATGAGGTAAATTTGTGATGCATGAGAGCCATTTGGGCACTTCTTTAATTGCATCTGAGGGCTGGGAAATTTTTAATTGCTCAGGAAGTTAAGTAATATTAGGTGTCAAAAGAGTTCATGAAGGATAAACAAAAAATCCTCTTTTTTCTTTATTTGCCAAATGAAAATTACTAGCTAAAGACTTTTGTGGATGTTTTGTTTTAATACTGTTGTAAACAAAGGTTTGAAGATAAACAAGTGGCCATCTAGCTCAGAAGCAACAAAGTCCACATGGAAGAACACACCAGCCTGTGTGATTGAGTGGTCCCGAAGGGATCAGTTATCAGGCATCAAAGAACAAAAAATCATAACATTGACTGCACACCTCCATGATAGGATCGCTGAAGACAAATGGGTGCACAAGCAAATGTGGTGAAGAAAGCTGATGGTTCCCGGCTATCAAAAGAGATAGTGTCTGGGGTCTTAAAGGCTTGAAGGTGAACAAGCGGCCATCTAACTCAGAAGCAGAAAAGCCCACATGGAAGAAGCATGCTGGCCAGTGCAATCACGAGGTGCCAAGGGACCAGGTATAAGGCATCATGCAAAAAAAAAAAATATATATATATATATATATATGTGTGTGTGTGTGTGTGTGTATGTGTGTGTGTATATATATATATATATATATATATATATATACCATATTAAATGAAGGGGGAAGTGCAGAGTGGAGACCCAAGGCCCAAGTGTCGGCCAATGGAGATCCCCTCATAGAGGGGATTAGGAGAGTAGATGGGTTAATTAGGGTGCGAGGTAGTACCGATGAAGAACACAGCTTTCCCCCAGATCCTGGATGCTTCCTCCCCCCAACTACTATGATCCGAATTCTACCTTGCAGGGCTGGATAGGACAGAGGCTGTACACTGGTGCATATGAGGGTTGGAGGTACAGGGAATCCAGGGTGGATGATACCTTCAGGACCAGGGGTGTGAGGGGCGATGCTGGGAGAGTGGAGGGTGTGTGGGTTGGAAAGGGGGAACTGATTACAAGGATCCACAAGTGACCTCTTCCCTGGGAGAGGGACAGCAGAGAAGGGGGGGAAGGGAGACTCCGGATAGGGCAAGATATGACAAAATAACGATGTATAAATTACCAAGGGCACATGAGGGAGGGGGGAGAGTGGAGGGAGGGGGAATAAAAGAGGACCTGATGCAAAAGGCTTAAGTGGAGAGCAAATGCTTTGAGAATGACTGGGGCAGGGAATGTATGGATGTGCTTTATACAATTGATGTATGTATATGTATGGATTGTGATAAGAGTTGTATGAGTCCCTAATAAAATGTAAAAAAAGAAAAGAGGAGAAAAAAATGATTAGGGTAAAGAATGTACAGATGTGCTTTATACAATTGATGTATATATATGTATGAACTGTGATAAGAGTTGTATGAGCCCCTAATAAATTGTTAAAGAAAAAAAAAGAAAAAAATACTGTTGTAAACCTGGTGAAGTTTGGCTGAGTTGTATTCTGTGTATACCAGGAAAATCAATTGCAGACTAGAGAAGGATGACATAAAGCCAAATGCCCAGGTGTAAGAGTGGTAGTTATAGAGAGCTTGACCAATCTGAGGGGCCAAAAGAAACATTAGTTACACAATAGGTTGCTTTTCATTCAGTCGTCTTGGCTTCTCTACCAAACATCCATTCAAAGCCCAGATCCAGCAAATAGAGGCTTGTAGTTGAAGTATAACATGATTCTACAATCCTCCTGAGACTAGAACAAAACTCGCTGCATTCACATGGCACTGTGTTTTAGCACTGCTACATTCAGAATTGTGCAACCTTCACCACTCACTCATTATTTATTATTTCTTAAAAAAAGGAGCTTGTTTCATTCACTCCTGGTGGTCGTGTAGATACATGCAGCCACTGTGGAAAGTGATTTGGTGATACCTAAAACAGATGGAAATTGAGCTACCATATGACCCACCAAATCCATTACTGTTCATATGAGGGGGTAACCCCTCAGTGGAATTGCACTGCGCATAATTGAGGTTGCATTATATGTATTTTTCCTGCTAGATGAGCACCGTGCCCCTTGCTCTGAGTTAGTGCCCTCGTGGCATCTCCTTGGAAGGTTCTCTCTGGTAACAGTGATTATTTTATAAAAGCAGTTTCACTTGAATCTCATTTTTTGTAATGGCAAATTTAAGAGAACACCATGCTGCTGTGAAATTTTGATTCCTGCTCGGGAAAAATGCTGCACAAATGTCTGTGATGTTGAACACAGCTTACAAGGACAAATGGTGAAATGTTGATTGATGACAAACCTCATTCTGGACGTCCGTCAACTTCCCAAACAGACACAAATGTTGTCTCATTCATAGTACATTTGGAGTTTGTCCCACCAGGTCAGACTGTTAATCAAGCTTTAGAGGTTCTGCAAAGATTGCATAACAGTGTGCAACAAAAAAATGCCTGATTTGTGTCGACAGGGGACTGATTTTGCCACCACGACAATGCACTTGATCGTGTAGCCATCTCAGTGCACCAGTTTTTTGTTTGTCTTGCCCCACGCACCTTACTCACCTAACCTCGCTTTGTGTGAATTCTTTTTGTTTCCACCACTGCAGAAGTACATAAAAAGACTGCCTTTTGACATCATAGAAGAGGTGAAGATGAAGAAGAGGGAGGTGCTGTCAGCCATCCAAACAGATGAGTTTGAAAAATTTGCAAGAATGGAATCGCAGATTTGACAAATATATTAAGTGTAATGCAGAGTACTTTGAAGGTGATAAGGTTGTTTTGTAAAAATTTTAAATATATAGCTTTGAAAACAGTTTTCATTTTGGGGGGTACCCCGTAACTAGAAGAAATGAGAAAAAGACCATGATGAGACATCTGCTCTCCAATGTTCATCACTGCCCAGTTTACAATCACAGAAAGTGAAACAAACACCCTAAATTTCCATCAACAGACAACAGAATGGAAAAATTCTGGTATATACACACAATAGAGTACTACTAAACATCCCTAAAAATAGTGATGAAACTGCGAAACACCTTTTCTCGCAGAAAGATTTGGAGAATATTATGCTGAATGAAGATAGCCAAGCAAGTCAAGTACAGCATGAATCCACTGAGGTGAGTTTAAACAGCAGAACGGACAAAAGGGAAATTACACACAACATACAATTCCTGGGCTGAGGACTGGATATTCTGGCCTGAGCCAGATAAAACCCAATGATTCATATGTTATCAAAACAGATGCAGATAGAACCTATGCTGAAAGGCCTCTTTCCACCCTTCGCATGTGCCTTTAAGGCCCACAGAAGTTTGGGGGAAGAAAAACAATGACAATTGGGTCAAGGCACTAACCAACTCAAGGGAGGGTATTGTTTGTATCTCCACAGGAAAGGGAGAGCAGAGCAGACTTCATTCTGGGTGCCAATCTTTGAGGGCAATATTCCTGCTCAAAGCTGAGGCATGATGACCTCTCCCTAGATGACAGTACTGCAGAGGGCAGCCCTGAAGATTCAACCCAGGGAGAGCAGCCACTCTGGCCTGCACTCACAGGGCAAACCAAGAAGGGAGCACCATGGGGCAATGGCAGCGAAGCCACAAAGTCCCCAAAGAATTCCAATCATAGATTTCTGACTTGGCTGGGTGGGGGCTGGGAGAGGCCGGCAGCACTTGGCACCCCCATGTGAGTTTGTTGGGGATTACTCACAAGGAGGCCACCCTGAAAGTCCACATGCCTAACTGGTGTGGCATGGGGGCGGGGGTGGGGGTAGCACTAGACAGTTCCATCCCTGACTGCAGGAATAGCAATGGGTACTTTCAGGATGCTTGCCTTTCGGATACAAATGCTGAAGATCAATCAGTAAGCAGAATCCAGGATATGTAACCCTGGAAGATATGTGGACTTCACTCATCGTTTATAGCAGGACCTACACTCTATTTAACCGAGATATATTCATCTGCTCTACGTCAGCATCACTGTCAGGCTTGTGACTATCTGTATGATTTTTGTTTTTTCATATATACTTTTTGTGCATATCTATACAAGATAGGCAGGATAAACAATCTTAATGAGACAGCTACTGGTCATTGATTGCCAGGAAGGTGTAACTTTTCTGGTCATGTTTGACCAATCTATTTGTATCTGTGAAGACTTACTGAGAGGTGAACGATGTGTAAACATGATAGTGGAGCAGGAAAAAGAAGAGGAAAGAAGAAAAAAATATATGAATATATGTGTGTGGATTGGTTATATATGTATGCAAATGCAACAAGGAAGCAGACTGACTTTGGATCTCTACTTAATTCGTCACTCAGTACAAGAACAGGTTGCTCTAATAATGTGACATCTAATGATGTGGTACTCACCTTCCTGACACGGTCTCTGAAGACAAAATGGGTACATAAGCAAATATGGTGCAGAAAGCTGATGATGCCAACCTATTAAAAGATAAAGCGTCTGGGGTCTTAAAGGATTGAATTAAAACAAGTAGACATCTAGCAGAGAAGAAACAAAGCCCACCAGTCTGTTTGGTCATGAGGTGTCTAAGGAAAAAGGTATCAGAAGTTCAAAAACAAGCAACCAAATTGCTTTGAAGGGACAGGATGAAGTAGAAATGCAAAACCCACCTGTAAAATAATTGGACAGTCCCTCTCAGAAGGGTCACATAAAAAGAATGATAAATCCAGGGCATGGTGTATCACTGGTAAAGCACATAACTATCCTCTAGTTCTTTAATATTTCTTCCCCTTACTATTATGGTTTCTATTTGTATTTTCTCATAATTCATGTCAGATTTGCATAGGTTCATCTGTATATTTAAGATCATTTGATACATGAAAGCCAAGATAGATAACCTTTCATAAACAGTAACAGGAGTAATGTTTCCCTGACAGTTCAGGAAGGGGGGGGGATAAGGTACTGATAGCACTGATGACTGTATATCCCCACTTGATGGAATTAAACAACAGAATGGTATGTGAATGGATATATTGGATGTGTAAGATATGGCAAAAATGAATATGGCAAATAAACAAATAGAGATACTAGGGTTTATGACAGGGGAGGAAGGGGATAAAGGGGAACAGATATCAAGGAGCTCAAGGAGAAATAAAGCATTTTGAAACTGACTGTGATAGCAATTGTACAACACTGTTTGATGTGATCAAACTATGGAATCTTATGATATGTGTAAGAACTCCCAATAAAATGACTAACAAAAATTTATCTTGGTTATTAACTATATACCATAAGATTTATCATAACAATGTGGATCAAGCAAAGTCTTTGAAACCTGCATTTTCTGATGGGTCACAATGTAAAATAACTGGTATGGGTCAGTTTGAATAAAATATTCATGTATTTTACAATTCAGGGAATGTCTAATTAAAGTGGAATGATCCTGAATCATCATTAAAAAGGAAAGTATCATTAATTTCATATGCAAGTAAAATTTTTATGAAGACCATTCAACAACTGTTGCAGCAGAATATTGACTGGTAGCTGACAGAAATTCAAGCCAAATTCAGAAGCAAACATAGAATAAACATTACCATTACTGACTTCAGGAGGAACTTGGCTCAAAATAGAGAACAAAAGATATGTACTTGTATTTTCTTATCTACGCAAAGGGATATGTCTGTGTGGATCACAATGAACTATAATGGGAATTCCAAAAACCCCATTGGCGTATGTAGAACCTGTACACGAACCAAGAGGTGGCAATTCAAACAAAACAAAGGCTTATTGTGAGGTTTAAAATCAGCAAGGGTATACATCAGCTTTATATACATTCTTCATACTAATTCAATCTGTAAGCTGGAACACATTATGAGAAACTGAACTATATGGGGAAGAACGTGGAATTAGAATTGAAAGAAGACTTATTAACAACCTGAGATGCGAGATGACATAACCTTGCTTTGGGAACATGAGGAGGATTTGAAGCAATTGCTGATGAAGATCAACGTTTGCAGCCTCCAGTATGGATCGCAACTCAAGGGAAAGAAAAATAATTCCTCACAATTGGATCAACAGAATCCATGAAGATACACAGATAAAATTAAAGCTGTCAAGGATTTAATCTTTCTTGATCCATTATTAATTCTCATGGAAGCAGCTGTTAACAAAGAACACAACATCTTGCATCGGACAAATCTACTACAGAAGGTCTCTAAAAGTATTCAGGAAAACTGTCTCTGATAACTAAATGTGCTCACCCAGGCAACAATATTTTAATTACTTATTATGCTGTGAACGTTGGACATTGAATAACAAAGACTGCAGAAGAATCAATGTATTTGGATGTGGTGCTGGCAAAGGATATTGAAAGCATTGTTGACTTCCCAATAATAATAAAAAAAAAATCTGTCTTGGAAGAAACACTCCAGAAAGTTCCTTAGAAGCTAAGGTTGCAATACTTCATCTCACATGCTTTGGACATATTATCAGGAGAGATCAGTTCCTGGGGAAATAAACAAAGCAAAATTTTAAAAAACCTTACTAGGTAGGTATGTAGGTAGGTAGATGATGGAAGATAGATAGATAGATAGATAGATAGATAGATAGATTTTAATAACTCACATTGAGTCATTTTCAACTCAGAGCAACACTATAAAACAAAGTTGAACTGCCACTGTGGCCTTCCAGAGAAGCTGGTGGCATCGAAGGGTAATATATAAGGGCAGTCAAAAAAAGAGGAAGATCCTCTAGGAGATAGATAGACACAATTGTTGTAACAATGGGCTTAAACATAGCAACAATTGTGGGAATGGCTCAGAATGGGTCAGGGTCTCAATCTGTCGTAAATGAATTGGAATTTCCTTGATATCATCTAATAGCATACCAAAGTCAATTCCAATAAATCATGTTTGTGTCTGTTCCTACATCTAATAACCACAAGCACAGATGTTTCTCAATGATGATACTACAGGAGAAAATAACTGATCTGACCAGTTTATTTATCTTTTCATCCGTGTCTAAAAGTTCACAGTTCAAAATTCAATCCCCTAATTGGAATATTCCCCTGCATGGTCTAATAACAAGTATACATCAAGGATGAAAAACACTTTTTGTAACATTTAGTCAGTCCTGTTCAACATAGTATGAATAAGACAATTTACCATAAAGTAGAATGTGAACACACAAGTACTGTAGAACACCTATTATGGTATGAATGCCTATAAAATTATATAAAGTTAATGAAAAAAGAGAAGCTAAGTGTTCAAACTTCTGGTGCAAGAACTTGGGTAGAGAACAAAAAAGAAGAAAATATCACCAAGGCCAAGGTTAATGAAAAAAGACTCAAGCAAGAATCAGGACTGAAAAGAAGAGCATAGAAAAGAGAAGATGATTACACAGTGCTGGTGATGACTCCGGCAACATTCTCAGAAGACAGTTCCGCTGGGACATGTAGTTGAGACTGTGGTCAAGAAGGGAGCTCGTAAACCCACTGGTTCTCAACCTGGGGGTCACGGGCCCTTTGTGGATCAAATGAACCTTTCACAGGGGTTGCCCAAGACCATCGGAAAACATATTTCTGGCAGGTCCACCACATGCAGATACGCCTACATAGGAGTATCTGGCGTGAAGACTGTTACCCATGCTACACCATGCTTCAAGACAAAATTTCATTCATTTGTAACTAGAAATAAATATTTCACAATATGCAAATACATATTGTGTTTGTGATTCGTCACTGTGCTTTCATTATGTTCAGTTTGTACCATTGAAAATATGTCCTACATATCAAATGTTTACATTGGGATTCATAACAGTAGCAAATTACAGTTATGAAGTAGCAACAAGGAACTGTACTAAAAGGTCATGGCATTAGGAAGGTTGAGAAGCACTGTGTTAAAAGAACAACAAAGTCTGGATATAACTAGTGTCCTTAGATACAGCAGTGCAGTGTGGCTAGCTTTTCTGAGCTCACATGACAGAAAGCTAACCCTGTCAGAACTGTGCTAAAATTGGGATAAGACCAGTCTTACAGACATATATTTCCCCACTTGGGCTCTATTGCTCCAATATATTAAGAGGTGCAACTAGTCATCTTGAGCCCAGAAATTTCTTTTTTTTCCCCTGAAAACATACATTTTGGGGAGATCTTTTTTTTTCCTTTTTTTAAAAAACATTTTATTAGGGGCTCATACAACTCTTATCACAATCCATACATATACATACATCAATTGTATAAAGCACATCGCACATTCCCTGCCCCAATCATTCTCAAAGCATTTGCTCTCTACTTAAGCCCTTTACATCAGGTCCTCTTTTTTTTCCCCTCCCTCCCTCACAGAAATTTCTTTATAGCCATTCTGGTTTCTTAGCCTTGAGTATTTTGATAAAACATAGATTCCCAAGTGAAAAACAAGGTTTTAACAGAAAGGCATGAAATAACAGTGCTGTTCTTTCAGGGAATCATCATGATTTTAAGGTTACCCATAGACAGTAGCAGCAGTTTATATATTTATATATATATATAGATAAAGATATACACACAGTTTATATATACATATATATAGTTTATATATATATAGCAGTTTATATATATATACACACACACACATATATATGTGTGTGTGTGATTAGAGCAGTATATATATAATATATATGATTAGAGCAGTGTGTATATATTATATAATTTATTATTACAGCAGTATATGTTATATATATATGATTAGAACAGTGTGTGTATATATATATATGATTACAGCAATATATATATATATATATATTATTAGAGCAGTATGTGTGTGTGTGTGTGTGTATATATATATATATATATATATATATATATATATATATATATATATATATATATATATATATATATATGATTAGAGGCTCTTTCATGCCAGGGCAGAGAAGGAATGAAGAAGAACAGGAGTTTATATTTAGAAGAAATCTCTGGTGGTCTGGTGTTATTTTTCGTACTTTTTGTTAGACCAACATAATTATTTTGGTTCTTTTAGAGAAAACTTGCAGTCCATTTAATTTTGAATAGTTAGTAGAGAGCTGCTAATTTTACCAGACTACAACCAAAACCAATCTCGGAAACATAGTGACTATGTAAGTCAGAGCAGACCTGCCTCTGTGGGTTTCTGAGACTGGAATTCTTTCCAGGAGCAACCGGTGCATTCCAATTGCTGACTTTGCGATTAGCCACCTACCATGTCAATCGTCATGCCACCAGGTAGGCTGAAACACAAATGCTCTGAAAATGGACTTTTAAAACACAGAACTGTAGGGAAAGAGGGGTAAATGGGAAAAGAAAAAAAGATGAATTAGTTGTGGTGCCATTAGGAGATACAACGTGGTTATGTAACACTTAGATTTAATTTGACATATGGATGGTGGCCACATGCTAGGTTAATATGAGCTTCATTTTTTTAATAGTCCTTCAAAACTTAAAAAAAAACAACCAGTGGCCAGTAATGTACACAAAAATAGGTGATAGAAATATGAAATCTTTGTGGATGTACTGCAAGCTCTTCGGACATATTGTAGAAGACATGTAACTGAGATATATTCTGGAGTAACAGTATCCAGGGAATTTCATAATCACATGTCGATATGAGACTATTCTTGTGTCAAAAAGAAGTATAACTTTGTATAATGTGGCATTTAAAAATTGTTTTATGAGGAGCTTGGACAACTCTTATCACAATCCATATATCCATCTATTGTGTCAAGCACATCTTTTCATACGAAGATACTGAAAAAAAAATAGTCCAAATCTTATTCATTCCATCGTCTGCTAAACAACATGATTTCCTCTCATGTGAATATTGTTAATGTTAGATGCCATTGAGCGTGTTCCTACCATGGTGATCCCATGCACAACAGGAGAAGACTGTGGGGGAAGTGCCATCCCCACATGCTTCACTGCAGCCACTATGGCAGTCAGGCTCATTAAGTGCCAAATCTTTCTGCTTCCCATCTACTTTACTAAGCATGATGTCCTTCTTCATGAATCGGTCTCTGATGACATGTCCAAAGTACGTGAGACGAAGCCTTGCCATCCTTGCCGCGAAGGAGCATTCTGGCCATACTTCTTGCAATCCGCGTCAGTCTGTCTTTCTAGATGCCCATGTCATTTCCACAGCACAAGTAAAATGCATCAATTGTTTTTCAGGCTTCCTTATTTAATGTCCAATTTCCATATGCATTTGAGGTAGTTGAGAATACCATGATTTGGGTGAGACACACATTAGTCTTTAAAGTAACATCCTTGATCCTTGCTTCTAAGAAATATTTTAGCTCTTTTGCTGTGGTCTCTCTCTCTCTCAATCCTTTCTTTCTCCCTCCCCCCTCTCCCCCCTCTTTCTCCTCTCCTCTCCTCTCGTCTCTTTCTCTTCTCTTCTCTATCACCTTCTCTCCTTAATAAAAACCCATTTGGATTACCAAAATAAATAAATAAATAAATAAAAATAAAGTAACATCCTTACTTTTCAAGGCTCTAAAGTGGTCTTTGGCAGCAGATTGTCATAAAGTACCTCACCTTTTTTAACCTCTTGAATGCTACTTTCATGAACATTTATTGTGGATCTAAGCAAGACAAAAAAGCAAGAGCACATAAACTTCATCACCATTTATCATAATGTGACCTATTGAATCCGTTGTGAATATTTCAGTCTTCTTGACACTGAGTTGTAGCCTATGCTAAAGGCTGCAATCCTTGATCTTCATCAACAAGTGCTTGAAGTTTTTCCCATTTTCAACAGGGGTGATTGTGCAATCTGCAAATCACAGGTGGCTAATAAGGCTTCTTCCTCATATAACTCAGCTTCTCTGATAATCTGTTCTGCATAAATATTGCATATTTAGGGGAAGACCATGCAACCCTTGTACAAATCTTTCATTGTTCTGGTCTCATAACTGTCTCTCAATCCATGTGCAAGTTACCCATGAGCACAATGAAGTGTTCTGTTATTGCAATTCTGCTCAAAATCTTGCATAATTTGTCATGACTCACACAGTCAAATGCCTTCAGTCGGTCAACAAAACTGAAGTAAACATCTGTGAGGTATTATCTGATTTCACCCGAGATCTATTTGATATCAGAAATGATATAGCTTGCTCCATATCCTCATTGGAATCCTGCGTGGGTCTCTGGCAGCAACCTGCCAATGTACCACTGCAGCCATGTTTGGATGATCTTCAGCAAAATTTCACTTGCATGTGAGCTCAGTGATATTATTCCATATTTGAACATTTTGGGGGTCAACTTTCTTTGGAATAGGTACATACATGAATCTCTTGCAGTTTGTCAAATAGATGTCTTACAAATTTCCTGGCATACCTGAGTAAGTCCTTCAAATGCTTCATACAACAAACTGATCTTGAACATTTCAATTTGCATTCCCTCAATTCCTGGAGCTTTGCTTTTCACTAATGCATTCAGTAAAGCTTGAACTTCTTCTTCCAGCCACCACTGTCTTGTTCACATACCAGCTCCTGAAATGGTGGAGTATGGACTAATTTTTTTTGGG
Organism: Tenrec ecaudatus; assembly: GCF_050624435.1. Taxonomy (NCBI): domain Eukaryota; kingdom Metazoa; phylum Chordata; class Mammalia; order Afrosoricida; family Tenrecidae; genus Tenrec; species Tenrec ecaudatus. The sequence goes on along the minus strand of NC_134533.1, from coordinate 28,539,739 downwards.
GGGGTGGGGTTGGTACAGTGATTTTGTGTATTCTTTCCATAATGTGGATAGTGGTATTCAATGTGAAGTGCTTAAACCACCAATTTGACCATTGCTGTCCACTACATTTGAAGTAAAATTTATGAACCCTGTCTCAAGTTAAGGAATCAAAATTTCTAGTCAGGACAGGAGGAATGACAAAAATTAATATATAAGGATAAGTAAAATTATATTGTAAAAATATAGAAAATTTTATTGAACACAGTCATCAAAATTTAAGGTATTATTTTTCAACATATCCTTCTTTATGCTTCTGAAGGTGATATATCCCTCTCCCTAATTTTTCCCAAGAATTCTACACTTAAATGTATACCATGTTAAAATAGGATATATGGCATTACTAAAAGAATAAACACTGAAATCAGGAGAGAAGAGCAGGTCTTTAAGATTGTTTGGATAAGGCTTTCCACACAAACTTCTTTAAGGACAGTTCTGGTAACTCTTAAATGAGAAGTAAAAATAAGCAAGTGCATTCTGAGATTTCATCAAAATCTGTAGAATAACTTTTCTGACCCTTTCCCTCACCAAAGCAGTTTTCCATCTTCTTAAATATCCTTCATAAGGAGCCCTATGATTATCCTGTCAAGATTACCCTTTTGCCATCCACAAAAAAACGACTGTCATTACCTTCCACAGTGAACACTCTGATTTGAATATAAATGGTCTGGTGGATGACATTCATAAGTCACTGTTGATTTGGACTTTCTACTGCAGGAAATAACTCTGCTGGTAGAGCATAAGAAAGATGAGGCTGTCTACTTCCATGAAGACTCAAAGTCTATGAAACCAAAGGGATGATTCTATTTTGTCCTAAATGGCCCAGTGAGTTGGAATCCACTCAATGGCAGTGAGTTTATTTTCTTCCAAGTTACCCTCATGAGACTAAGACAAGAAATGGATTAATGAAAGCAATTGTCTTCAGGCACCCACTGATTGTAGAAGCATGTTTACACATGTCTTGCTTGAAATAAACTCATGCATGTTACATGAATTAACACCCTCATAGCAATATTTATGATGTATCCTTATGTATACTGACATTTGAAATGCTTTGGTTTAAACAGTTTTCCTGACATTTATTGAACTCTGCTTTGTTCAAAGTATTTTTAAAATATGAAACAATAGTGAGAAATTTAGCCACAGCTCAGTGATTATGAAGCTGACCACATTTAGCAGTAGAAAAAAAAATTCAGCAACAATCTTACAATTGTGGTAAAAGTGGTAGAAATAGAAATATGTATGACAGGGGACCTATTGCTGTCTTTGGGATATCTTGGTATTGTGATGGAATAATTGAAAAAAACTGAAAAATGTCAGATAAGAGCCACAAAATTAAAAAGCTTCACCTGATGCTGGTGTGAACCAGCAGATAAAATTTTTTGTCAGCAGATAACATTTCAGAATCAACAAATCTCAGAAGAGGAAGGCCTGTGTGGAATTATACTAATGGCATGAAGATATTTCTGACGCATTAAGCTCTGTCTCTCTTTAAATAGATTTAAGTGATTCAATAAAGCACGTATTAGAATCTATTCTAACTCATTCTTCTTCAAAGGATGATTTAACTCCTTCTGCTGTTCAGTGTAAGAAGATTTTAAATAGTACTCATCATAGTGAAAATACCAGAATGCTGGTTTTGGAGGCCAGAAAGGAACAATGAACTGTCAATTTCATTCCATCAATGAACAAGGTATTTTCTCTGCTTCTGCAGTTTTCATGGAATATTTCACAGTTCTATTATCTTTAATTAAAGGTATTATTTAGATGAGATAGGTAGAGAATAATGACTGGGAAGAAACTGAAATGTGTTTTCCAAGTACATTTTTATAACTCTCATTCTATTTTTTTCTAGGAGTTTTTCAATCTTTCAAATCCATTATTGAAAATTAAGGCATGACAAAATAATAATTTATAAATTATCGATGGTTTATGTAGGAGGGGGGTGAGGGGAGGGATAGGGAAAAATGTGGACCTGATGCCAGGAACTTAAATGGAGAGCAAATGTTTTGAGAATGATGAGGGGAATGAATGTACAAATGCGCTTTACACAATTGATGTATGTATGGATTGTGATAAGTGTTGTAGGAGCCCCGAATATAATGATTAAAAAAAAAAAAAAAAGAGCTTCTGGGAAGATGGCAGACCAGGAGACCGGCATACTTTGAGAGCTCTTTCAAACAAGGTAAGTTTGGTGGCCAGGTAGCAGAATGGTAGGAGTCTAGTGAATGAAATATCTACCCGGGACAGCACCCTACCCCCACCCCACGCTTTTGTCCTGAGCCGGGCCTCGGTGATCCAGGACATGATTACTGGGGCATCTTGGGTCACTAGGCTGTCACCACTGCAGTTAAGACTAGCTATAGCCCCACTCCATCTCCAGACCGGGACCCGCACCCAGAGTCATTTGCCTTCTCTTCCAAGAGACACAGAGCGGTGGCGGGACCCCCTACAGCAGCTGCCCACTAGCGGGACCCCACTAGGAGAGAAGCTTCCTTTTCCCACAGTTACCCTCTCCCCATGTGGCAGCGATCTGCCCTTGGCCCTGGGTCCCTCCCTCCATTCATCCAAGGCCCGGGTAACTGACCTGCAGGCTACCAGGGGATGCATGGGCGATCCCAATGGGGGACCAGCCACCGCCATTGCTGCCCGGAACCGCTCCACCTGCACCCTGCCAGTCCTTGTCAGTTTAGCTCCTGCTCCTCTCCCGGCCTGAACCTGAACTGTGCACATCGCGCCACTGCAGGCTGGCCGGAGGCACTGCAGAGACCTGTGCCCGCGGCCTGGAGCACTAGACCTGCCTGCCGTGGGGCGCTCCTTCCAGCGCTGACAGCACCAGGCAGAACAGTGGGTGCTCCTGTCTACTAGGAGCATGAGAGATAGGACCTTGTACTCTTGCCAGAGCAGCTTTGCCCTCCCAATGCACTGCAGAGTTTCCAGTACCTGGCGGCTCAGGGCTCTGAGCCTGCCGGGCGCGCATTCCTCCCAGGGCGGAGGGCAGGCACCATTGCCACTGTTTCTCAGCTAGAGCTGAGGGTTGCGATCCGGCTCCACCACATAGCTGAGGAGCCTGCGCCACTCAAAGGGCAGGCAGCTCAAGGGAAAAGCCTGCTAGGGAGCCTAGGACACGGCTTTACGGCCCCCTCCAGAGCGTCTCTGGGCTCTGGCTGACTCTCACCACTCCAGTACCCTGCAGGGTCCCCAGCGCCAGCATCTAAGGCTGCCCCAGCCCTTCCCAGCCGGCATAGAAGGCGGGCGCTAAAGCCTGTGCCGCCCTCAGCACCCCTTGCGGCCCCAGCCCTTTGTGTCTGGTCCAGGAGGCCCGCTCTTGTAATGCTGCTCCTGCTTCTGTAGCCTCTGCCCACAGGCTCAACTCTACAGGCCTGCAGGGACCCGGGAGGGCCTGCTGATCTGAAGAGCATTTTCCCTCACATAGCCCAGCTCGGGAGCCCAAACAGCACCACGTCCTGTGGCAGAGAAGCCTCGTCCACCTCCGCCTTCTATTAGGCATCACTAGAACTTGGCAGGAAAAGAAGGGGGATAAATTTAAAAAAAAAAAAATATATATATATATATATAATCTTTATCTCATGCTGGTTTTTCTCTTTTCTTTTACTTTCTCTGTTTTCTCTTCTCTTTCTTCCTCCCTTTTCATTATTGCTATTATTCTCTTATGTCCCTTTTCTATAGGTTTTCCTTCTAACTCTTTTTTCTCCTTCTACTTCCAGTATTATCAGTTCCGTTCTCTCCTCTTTTATAACTTCTCCTTCTTTCTCTTCTTTTCTTTTTCCTCCCATTTTTTTCCTCCCAAACTATTTTTAAAATTATTTTTAAATTTTTTCATTTTTATTACTAAACAAAAAAGGGGGGATGCTAGGATACACTGACATGCCACGTCAGAGCAGCCTAGGAGCACTCACTGAGGCTCCAGCCCCTACTCTGGTCGCTGAAACATCTCACCACTGCAGGTCACTAAGCCTTCAGGAAACTCTGCCTACACAGCAGTCTGACCCATCCTTATAGTAGGTCATAGGCAATCGCCTCAAAGAATCCTTAATAGTAACACAGATAAGGTTCCCCTGGCCTCCCAGAAACATGGGGACTATCAAAGAATTGAGGAAAAATCAACAGACCACATCTACCCCCAAAAAAAACAACAACCAGAGAGACAAACCATAATAGCAGAGCTAATGTCTCTCATAGAAGAAACAGATACAGATCTGCCACAGAGGAAATCTTCAGAAGTCTGCTCACAGTAATACAGGAGCTGAGGGAATCAACCCAGAATAAAGATTCAATGATAGAGGAGTTGAAGTCCAAAACAGAGGGGAAGAATTCCACAATACAAGGGATGAATTCCATCCGCCTAAGGGAACTGCAGGAGCTAACAGAGGAGGTAGCAGCACACACACACAAGGTCACCGAATTTATGATTAGGCTTGATAACCTTATCAGTGACCTCGAGGACACTTAAACTGACCTAAGAAAGTGAGAAAGACAGTCAGATAGGAAAATTAAAGAAACAGAACATAGCCTGAGATCAATGACAGATGTTATAAAAAGGAATAATATTCAAATAATTGGTCTACCGGAGCACAACACAACACACAAGTCCACAGCCAAGATAACAAAGGAATTTCTGGAAGACAACTTTCCCACCCTAACAAGGGAGAACCAGGCACTCATACAGGAAGCAGAAAGAATGTTAGCTAGACTAGACCCCCAAGAAGAACATGCCAAGACTTTTGATAATAAAAATATCCGACTTCAAGGCAAAAGAGAAAATTTTACGAGTAGCAAGAGAAAGGAAGACAGGGACATACAAAGGAATGCAGGCAAGAATATGCTCAGACCTATCAGCAGATACCATGAAGAGGAGAAAATGGAGTAACATCTTCCAAAAGCTGAAGGAAATAAACATGTTCCCCAGAATCCTGTACCCTGCTAAGTTATCCATTAAGATAGATGGTGAGATAAGGGTCTTCCAGCAAAAGGAAAGACTCAAAGAATATGTTGCAAGACACTCGACCCTGTGGAAGATACTGGCTGACTTATTATGGCCAGAGGATCAACCACCACGAAGAACAAGCAGGAGACCACCATATAGCTCATCTTCATGTAGAAGCCAACATGCCAGCAATAATTACCAGGACAACAGGGTCTCAGATGGAAAAGAAGACAAGATAGAAACTCTCCACTGAAACAAAGCACACTGATATGAAGTGAGATAGGTAAAGACCCAAAACACAAAACAGGGTATGACAACTCTGAATCCACAGATAGTGATAATAACTCAGAATCCAATGGACTCAATTCATACATTAAAAGAAAAAGGCTTGAGGACTGGCTCAGAAAACATAATCCAACAATCTGTTGACTGTAAGAGACACATCTTAAGCTCACAGACAAGAATATGCTAAGAATAAATGGTTGGTAGAAAGTTTACCAATCAAATATAAAATCAAAAAAGGCAGGGGTGGCTGGCTATCTTACTCTCTGACAAAATGGACCTCAAGGTCCAAACCATAAAAAGAATCAAAGAGAAACACTACATAATGCTCAAAGGCTCAGTAAACCAAGAATCACTTAACATAATGAATATTTATGCTCCTAATAATGGTGCGGTGAATTTCATCAAACTATTAAAAAGATGAAAAAAGAAATCATGGACTTGACAATCATAGTAGATGACATTAACACTCCGATATCAGAGAAAGACAGCTCACTGTGAAAGCAGCTCAGCAAAGAAGCCATAGAGTAAAACAATGTAATTAGGCAACAGGACCTGATAGACATTTATAGAGCTTTACATCCAAATGCAAAGTATTTCACATTCATCTCAAGTCCACATGGATCTTTTTCTTTCTGAAAAAGTCCAGCATGAGTAAATTCAAACACATAGCTATTATCCAGACATCTTTCTCAGATCACCATGCCATAAAGCTGGAGATTAATAAGAGGATGTCCAGAAAAACAAGGGCAACCAATTGAAGGATGAAAAATGATCTCCTGTGACATGAATGGGTACAGGTCCAGATTAGAGAGGATATTAGGAAGTTTCTAGAAACTAACAAGAATGAAAATACAATGTATTAAAATCGATGGGACACTGTGAAGGCAGTTATCAGAGGTAGCTTGATATCATTAAATGCGTATATGAAAAAAAACAGAGGTGTATGACAGATATGTTAACACAAAACCTCCAACAACTACAACAGTTACCAAAACAACCTCTCCAATAGCAAGAGAAAAGAAATAATAAAAACCAGAGTAGACTGAAATCAGTGGGAAGACAAGAGAACAATGCAAAAGATAAATGCAGCTAAAAGCTGGTTCTACAAAAGAATTTAAAAAATTGACAGTCCTCTGGCAAAGCTTACCCAGGATAGAAAGGAGCAAACATCAATAGGCAGGATGAGGGATGAATCAGGGCCAATAACAACAGACTCCAATGAGATTAAAAAGATAATCACAAAGTATTATGAAGGTCTGTATTCTAATGAATTCAGAAACATGGAAGACATAGATAAATATTTGGAAAACAGTCTCTCCCTAGATTATCTCAGACAGAGGTCAAGAACATCAACAAACACATAGCAAAAGAAGTAATAGAGAGGGTCATCAAGAACCTACAAACAAAAACAGCCCCAGGGCCAGATGGCTTCACAGCAGAATCCTACCAAGCATTCAGGGAATAGTTGATACCGATCCTTCACAAAGTATTTTACAACATAGAAGAGGATGGCAAACTCCCAAACTCATTTTACGAAGCCAGTATTACTTTGATACCCAAAGAGGGCAAAGGCCCCACGGGTATAGAGAATTACATATCAATATCTCTATTGAACATAGATGCAAAAATCCTTAACAAAATATTGGCTAATAGAATACAAAAGTGTATAAAACATAGCATTCACCACGACCAGGTAGGATTCATCCCAGGGATGTAGGGATGGTTTAACATGTGAAAACCCATCAATATTATACACCCCATCGATAAGAAAAAGGATAAAAATCATATGCTAATATCCATAGATTCAGAAAAAGCATTTGACAATATCCAACATTCATTCCTAATCAAGACACTCATGAAAATAGGATTCGAAGGTAAGTTCCTCAAGCTGATACAAGCTATCTATGAAAGGCCAAAGGCAACATTATAGTCAATGGAGAAAAGAGAAAAACAATCCCACTGAAAAGGGGTAAAAGACAAGGATGCCCCCTGCCCCCACTTCTATTCAATATCATTTTGGAGGTTCTGGCTAACAACATAAGAGTGATAGGATATCCAAGGGATCTAAATGGGAGAGGATGAGGTGAAACCATCACTATTTGCAGACGGCCTGATCCTGTACATCGAAAACCCCAAAAGCGCTACAGCTGGAGTATTTACAGTGATAGAGGAATATGGAATAATGGCAGGATACAAGATCAATAAACAGAAATTGGTAGGTTTTCTATACACATCGCACAGGACCCTAGAAGAGGGGTTTAAGAAGGAAGTACCCTTCATAGTAGCTAATAGCAAATACCTAGGAATATATTTAACTGAAATACCTAGGAATGTATTTAACAAAAAATACTAAAGACCTATACAAGGAAAATTGTAAGCCCCACTACAGGAAACCAAAAGCAACCTCCACAAATGGAAGAACATCCCCTGCTCATGGATTGGAGGGCTTAACATAGTAAAGATGACAATCCTACCTAAAGCACTTTACAAGTTCAATGCTATACCAATTCAAATACCATCAACCTTCTTCAAAGAATTGGAAAAACTGACCACCAATTTCATATGGCGAGGGAAGAAACCCAGAATTAGCAGAGAGCTCCTCCAGAAGAAGGACACAGTTGGAGGACTTGTCTTACCCGATTTTAATGCCTATTACACAGCTACAGTGGTCAACGCAGCATGGTACTAGAACAACAACAGGCACTCAGACCAGTGGAAAAGAATAGAAATCCAAGAATAAAACCTTCAGCATATAGACAACTGATCTTTGACAAGGGTCACAAGACCATCAAGCGGGAAGCGGATGCCCTTTTTAGCAAGTGTTTCTGGAAAGAATGAACATCCACATGTAGAAACATGAAACAAGACATTTACCTCACCCCATGCACAAGAATAAACTCAAGGTGGATCACAGACCTAGAAGTTAAACCCCAAATCATCAGGACCATCAAGGAGGGAATTGGGACTAACCTCAGAGCACTGGCCCAGGGAGCTCATAGGCTCACTGCAATAGGGAAGGGTACATACACAGGCGAACTGGAAATTGACAAATCGGATTTAATAAGAATTAAGCACCTGTGCACCTCGCAAGACTTCACCTAGAGGGTGACAAGACAACTCACAGACTGGGAGAAGATTTTAAGTAATGAAAAATCGGACAAAGGGCTTGCTACTAAAATCTACAACACCATCCTGACCTGCAAAATGAGGAAAACAGTTAACCCCCTAAGGAAGTGGGCAAAAGAACTGAAAAGAACTTTTACTCGGGAGGAGACGCATATGGCCAATAAGCATATGAGAATTGGTTCCAGGTCATTAGCCACAAGAGAAATGCAAATCAAAACAACCATGAGATGCCACCTAACACCCCTGAGGCTAGCCCAAGTCAGCAAATCAGAGAGGAACAAGTGTTGGAGGGGCTGTGGTGAAGTAGGAAGCCTCCTCCACTGCTGGTGGTTATGTAGATTTGTACAGCCACTGTGGAAAGCAATCTGGTGATATTTAAAGAAAATGGAAATTGACCTACCTTATGATCCAGCCATCCCTCTACTGGATATATACCTGGTGGAAGCAACAAAGTACTATTCAGCACTGAAAAGCATGGACGATCACATGAAAAATGTCGTTTCGTGGGAAGAGCTGGAAGGAATCATGTTAAGCGAGGTAAGCCAAAGTCAAAAGGACATGTATGACATGAGTCCCCTGAGGTAAGTGCAATCAGCATGCCAGGAATAGAAGAATATGCACCTATCTCGCTATAAACTGGTGGAAGCAAAGATAGTTGGAGGGAGGGCAGGCCACACCCAGGGAGGTACATGATAGCCCAACATAAAGAAGGGGAAAAGTGGCAGGTGGAGGAAGAAGCGGGGTGGGGAGAAACTGAGTTGATGGCATGAGTGGAACAGGGCACTAACCCACCCAGGGGGAGAGTTTTGGTTGTGTCCCCACAGAACTGGAATGTGCATACAGACCCCACCATGACACGCCAAACCAGGAGGGCAACGTAATGCGCGGATGAATCCACAAAGTGACTGGACCAAACACTCGCCCTAACCACAATTAGCCTGACCCCCCACCATCGAAGGGAGTACCACAGAAAATGATAATAGATCGTCTGGTGTGGGAAAGGAACTGACATACCACACCACAACCAGAAGGAAGCTGAAGCAAAGGAAGGAGGAAGAACAGAGCATTGCACACCTGGGCCAACAAAGCTCAGAGGATGATAGCCCGGCTCACAGGGCCCAATGTACAGAGAGGACCATATAGTTGGCTCCACAGCGAAGTGCAACATCATGCACTGACCCATGGCCCTAAACAGGAAAGCACCTGAGACACAGTGGTGTATGTGCGACGGAGCTGACCCCATAGCACTGAGGCAAAACACAGGGGGGCGTGCAATGGAGTGGCAGGGGAAGCAGAGCAAGGAGGTCCCGAGGGAGCATAAAGGATGGACTTTGGGGTGAGGACGTGGCACCCCATCAGACTCATCTGGAAAACACTCCTAAAGGTCAACAAACAGACCTTGAACTTTTGTTTTGCTCTTTTTGTATCTTTTTGTTTTGTTTGTTTGTTTGTTTTTTCTCTTCTTTTAAATTTTCTGCCAGTGGCTTTTTAATTTGTTAACTTGTCAGCTTTGCTGCCGTCATCACCATGTTCTTATGTACCACTTTGGTGCTGTGAATGCCATCCCCAATTTTATGCATATTAATGTATCTGTAGGTTCACCTAGATAAGATAGACTGGAAAAACAATGTGAGAAGAAAGTAACGGGACCAATGGTCCTGGAGGGACATGAGAGTGTTGGAGGTAGGGGAAGGGAGGAGGTGTTAGCCAACCCAGGGACAAGGGAACAATGAGTGGTTCAAAACCAGTGGCAGGGAGGGGATGGGAGGACTGGTAGGGAGTGACAAAGGGCAAGGTAACAGAGAAATTACTGAAACCAGAATGAAAGCTGAAATAGTACTGGGACAGGAAGAAAGCGTAAGGTAATAGAGGTAAGGAGTAGGAGGCAAAGGACATTCATAGAAGCCTAAATACAGACATGTACATTTGTAAATATGTTTATGATTATGGGAGAAATAGACCTACATGCATACATGTATAGGTTTAGTAGTAGGGTAGCAGGTTGACATTGGGCCTCCTCGCACATATTCCTTTGATACAAGAGCACCTTGCTCAGCTAAACAGCCATTTCACGATATCTACCTTCCCGGCATGATCGCTGAAGACACGTGTGCATAAGCAAATGTGATGAAGAAAGCTGATGCTGCCCGGCTACCAAAAGATATAGCGCTTGGGATCTTAAAGGCTTGAAGGCAAACAAGCAGTCATCTAGCCCAGAAGCAACAAAGCAACATGGAAGCAGCACACCATGTGTAACATGTGTGATCATGAAGGGGTGAGGGAACCAGGTTTCAAGCACCAAGGGTGGGGGTGGGCGCAGAAATAATATCGTGAATGAGGGGAGCACGTGGTGGGGACCCAGTGCCCATCTGTAGACAACTGGACATCCCTTGCAGAGGGGTAGTGGGGAGGAGATGAGTCACTCAGGGTTCAGTGTAGCAACAATGAAACTCAAAACCTTCCTCTAGTTCTTAAACACTTCTTCCCCCCAACTATCATGATCCCAATTCTACCTTGCAAACCTGGTTAGACCAGAAGATGCACGGCAGTACAGATAGGATCGTGAAACACAGGGAATCTAGACAGATGAACCCTTCAGGACCAACGGTGAGAGTGGTGATATCGGGAGGGAAGGGGGATAGAAAGGGGGAACCGATCATGGGGATCTACATATAACCTCCTCTCTGAGGGATGGACAACAGAAAAGTGGGTGAAGGGAGATGCCGGGCAGTGTAAGATAAAATAATAATTTATAAATTATTAAGGGCTCATAAGGGAGGGGGAGGGAAAAAAGGAAAATGAGGAGCTCATTCCAGGAACCCAGCGGAAAGTGAGTTTTGAGAATGACGAGGGCAACGGATGTATAAGTGTGTTTTACACAATTGATGTATGTATGGATTGTGATAAGAGTTGAATGAATATTTCTCTTCTCAAATGAAATCACGTTTAAGAAGAAAGATAATTGCTTATATTCATTAGGAAACTGCAGCAGCATGTACAAAAACATTTTCAATTTAGAAGATGCCATACACATCGAGCGATGTCTTAGGTTGGGTTACTATAGGAGTTGACCCTAAGTCAAGTATAGACAAAGAAACAGCCTTAGAGGAATAGGACATTGTAACAGCAAAGAAAATGCATTTAACAGTGGAGCTCATCCATACTGATAGCATGCTAGGAGGCCGTGTAGAACACAGAAGTCCAGGTTTTATTATGTGAGCAGTCAGAGAACCAAAGCATAACCTATTGGCCATGGGACTATTCGTGGGGCTCTGTTAATTCCTTGAACCTTCTAGCCTACCTCACTGGCATAACTCTGATTTTCACATAAGAAAAAACACTCAGACAATATTCAACTTTCTGAAAAAAAGAAGCCCCTTAAGAAGATGAACTGCCCAGTGGTGACACCGTGGGCTCATATACAGCTATGATGGGAATTGTGTAGGTCTTCACAAGTGAGACTCAACAACACCTAGCAATAGCTCAGTCGAGAAATGAAATTCCCATTTAATTTCCTTTAACCTCTGCATTTTTCTTGTCTTTCAGCTTTTGGTTGTGAATTGGGCAAAGGCTTATGGAGCAAGCCTTTACTTTGATAATCAACAATTCATGGACATTCTGCTTCATCGGATTCATTGCAATCCCCTCACGAAACTTCCCTCATCTCCTTCCTTCCCTGCGTACCCTACTTCCATCTCTTCTGCTTTCCAGTCCTTCTCCTGAAGCAAATGTTGCCCTTTTGATATACAATTGTTAATTATTGTAAATGGTACAAACTTCATTTCCCTTATAGACCTTTCCATTATTTGGCTAAAATTTGCATCATAGGATGACCTACAGATAGACTAAAGGTCATAAGTTCCAGGTTTCTACCAGGATCTGTTGTCTAGTAAGCCTGGTCTCTGTTAATGAGTTTGAGTTCTAGTGCACATTTTCTTCCCACCCTGTTTAGGACCTTCTAATGTGATCCTTTTGAGTTAAGTTGTAAGTGATAGCAGGGCACTGTGTCTAATTCATCTGATATTAGGGTCATAGAGACTGATGTTCTTGCTAAACTTTTAAAATAGGCCATAGAGTTGGTGCCTATTCACAGCGATCCTATCTATGCACAACACAACAAAACACTGTCTGGTTTTGTTCCATCTTCACAATTGTTCCTGTGGTTGAGCCATTGATGCAGCCACAGGGTCAATTCTTCATATAATAAATACCATATCATACAGAGTAATAATTTTTATCTGGCTATCATATTATTTAAGACTCATTATACCAGCCTACTATATTTATCTTTGTTTTGTTTTTTATAACTTCCAATGTTCTTTCTTCTTTTCTGAAGTGTCAATCCTTCTGTAACTTTATTTCATTTATAGGACTTTCTTGAACATCCTTTAAACTGGTGTTGCTAACAATAAATTCTCTTATCTGTCCTTCATCTGAATGTCTTTTTTATTGTATTTTTCAGTTCTACATTTTGTGTTTTTCTTTAGAATGTTTACTTATTTATTTTTGCTGTTATTTTTTTAAAATAATGTTATTGAGGGCTCTTACAGAACTTATCAATCCATACATACACCATTGCAGCAAACACCTTTGTACATATGTTGCCACTATCATCATTCAAAACATTTTCTTTCCATTTGTGCCCTTGGTATCAGCTCATTTTCCCACTCCCCCACCCTCCCTCCCTCCCTCATGAAACCTTGGTATTTTTTTAATCGACATTTTTTTGAACCATTGATATATTTTTTTTCATGGCTTACACCAACCACTTTCTCCCTTCACCCATTTTCCTGTTGTCCAATTACCGGGGAGGGAAATATGTTGATCATTGTGATCAGTTTTCCCTTTCTCCCCCACCTTGACCTTACCCTCCTGGTATCACTACTCTCAACACTGGTTTTGAGGGGTTTATTTGTCCTGAATTCCCTGTGTTCCAAGCTCTCATCTGTACTAGTGTACATGCTCTGATCTACATGCTCAGATTTATAAGGTAGAATTGGGATCATGATAGTGGGGGGTGGGGGGAACGCATTACAGAACTAGAGGAAAGCTATATGTTTCATCAGAGATATATTGCACCCTGACTGGATCGTCAATTTCTGTTACCCTTCTGGAAAGGGCTGTTCAATTGTCTAGAGATGGGCTTTGGGTCACCACTGTACCCTCCCCATCATTTACATCAATATGATTTTTGTTTGGGGCCTTTGATGCCTGTTTGCTGTAATTTATTATTGGTTTATTAATTTAAAGGAAATCTGTTATTAATGAATGAATCATGTTTTATTGAAGTTGCTTTGGAATTTTGTCAGATAATTCCAACCTCTAATTTAGCTTGTTATCAATATCTGTTGTCTTCTATTCCCTTTCAGGTTGAGCGACATTTTCGTTATTTCTATCATGAGGTGCTGTGTTTTTAAAATTATATCCTGTGCTTTAAGAAACTATAAGACCATGTATTCCATTTACTCGAATGTTTTAAACAAAACAATCTTCCTATTGAGACACAGCACGAGTCTTTTCTTAGGTGGCTGTGTATATTTAACTTTTTGATGGGCCCTGCGAAACCAACCTTGAATTCTCATTGCACCAATGAAAATTGTCGTATGGAAGCTAAGCCCTCTTCTCAACATGATTGCCACTTTCCTAGTTAAAGGAGGATCAGAACTTACTGAGACCCCTTTAGCTGCTGCAACCCCATCTCCTCACGGGCTCCTACTGACATCAGGGTGTAAGATTGAAAAGGCTGACTCCTACTACCTGCTGCTAAAGAAAGACTGTGGAGCAGTGGTTCTCAACCTTCCTCATGCCACAACCCTTTAAGTTTCTCATGTTGGGGTGACCCCCAACCATAAAATTATTTTTGTTGCTACTTCATAACAGTAATTTTGCTACTGTTAAGAATCAGGCAACCCCTGTGAAAGGGTTGTTCGACCCCCAAAGGGGTCGCAACCCACAGGTTGAGAACCGCTGCTGTAGAAGATCATCTCCCCACTAGGCCTCTCTGATTCCAGGGGAGGAGAGGAAACGAGAAGATTCCATCTTCCTACCATGACAGTCTTCCCTTTAAATACCAAGTGGGGGTGGAGGATCAATTCTCTGTGTGCCACTGGCACCAGGTTGAATGGGGTAGATCAGAAGATCACTGCCTCATTACACTTCAATGGTGCCCCAAAGGGATGAAGGCTCAGCTCCCCACCTTTACTTTCTGATTGGGGACAAGATAAGATTGCTGTCTGTACTAAGCAGCACAGTCTCACAGTGCTCTGCTCAGCCTCACTGGTACTACGTGAATTGGGGTGATGGAGTCCCATGAACCCAAGGAATGAAAGAAAGTGGGATGTTTACTTGCCCTCACTCCTACCCCTTCATCCGGGCTCCTTGCTGCCAGATAGGAATGAAAGCTCAGCTAGCCACTGGGCCCATGGAAGTGACTCAGATCTGCTTCCAATGAAGGGTGTATGGAAAGAGGAATTGAAATTCCACTTGCTTCCATTGAACAAGAAGAGAGAGAGAAATGTAGCTCATCCCTTGGTTCTGGCATCAAAGGGCAGGGGAGCCATCGCACTTTAAGACTCTCGTATGGTGTGGTGTGGCAGCAGAACATCCATTCTTCATTCGGCCCTCAGGAAATCGTATGGGTTTCTTCATGTTGTTTGGCCTATGTAGGGTTGTCGTTGTTAGGTGTTGTTGAGTTGGTTCCAACTCACCGCGAACATATGTACAACAAATGAAGCATCGCACAGTCATGTGTCATCCTCACCATTGCAGCCATGGTGTCAAACCATTTCTGGAGGACCTGCCTCTTCTTGTCACTGCCCCTTTACTAAGAACGATCTCCTTGTCCAGGGATTGAGACATCCTGATGACACGGCCAAAATCTGGGATATGGAGTCTTGCTATCCTTACCCCTCTGGAGCATCCTGCTTGTGTTTCATCCAAGACAGATGCGTTTGTTCTTTGGGTTGTCAACATTCAATATTTTTAAAATATTCGTTGTCAGTCCAATAATTCAAGTGCATGGACTCTCCTTTGGTCTTCCTAATTCAGTGTCCACTTTTC
This sequence comes from Tenrec ecaudatus, assembly GCF_050624435.1. Taxonomy (NCBI): domain Eukaryota; kingdom Metazoa; phylum Chordata; class Mammalia; order Afrosoricida; family Tenrecidae; genus Tenrec; species Tenrec ecaudatus. Next base: position 28,524,285 of record NC_134533.1, on the reverse strand, counting down.
ACATACACAAGAACAATGGAAAAGACCATGGGCTTGTGCTAGGCATACCTTAGTTCTCAAAGTAAAATGTTTGTCTTTCAACACTTTAAAGAGGTCTTCTACAACAGATTTATACAATGGATAGGTAAGGTAATATCAGGGAGGATCTCTGTGCTCTTCCCAAACTAAACCAAAGTCACTGTCATGGACTCAATCCCAACTGTTAGCGACTCTATAGACCCAATCCTTGAGGGCTTCTGGGCTCTAAATCTTTAAAGATTCAAAAAGCTACAACTTTCTCCCTTGGAGTGGCTGCTGACTTTGCTATAGCTAAGCGTAACAGATTTCCTGAGGATTGTTTGTTTGTTTGTTTGTTTAGCTTTTGTTGATCTGCTGAGCAGTTCTGAGCATGAGCGTTCTGTACCATCTGACTGGGACACATAGAAACAATGAGGCTAGATGGAGAATGAGCTGCCACGCCGTTCTGCAAGAGCCAAGGTCCTAAACCATCTACCTTCTTTCTGTGTGTGTTTCTTTCCAGTATTTTGTCCAGGTCTTTTCATTTTAAAAGGAAGAGTCTAGAGGAAGGGTGATTTCTTGCTGCAACTAGAAAATCCGTTCAAATGATCTTTGAAGCCCAAGTGTTTATGGAAAATATCAAGCATAAGTTTCAATGAGTTAAGTCCTTGTCTTCTATTTATATTATTCATTTACATCTGTGGTTAGAGAGTTAGGTGAGTGGAAGAGAAAACTTCTATTTTGCTTTAAGTGGTGCCACTTTTGGAATTGAACATTATTTACATGTCTCACAGTCTTCCTAGCTGGTATATGAAAATAAACAAAAGTTGGTCAGATACAATTTGCATGGCAAGCTTTTAAAAGTCATCCTTAATAACTTGTCTCTGTTGTTGGATTCACGATACCCATAGGTGCCGTGTACTCTATTTTTCAGCCTCATTTATTTAGCAATTAATCTCACATTTAAACCCCAGAATAATTTTCTATTCCCAACCATGGTGACCTAGAAATTTTGCCTTAAATATGACTCTATATATGTATTCATATTTAATCAAGCCTCTTTACTGGCATTCCTGCCACTGCTGCAGATTCTGCTGCTGACAAAGGCAGGGGACATGGAAGACAATTGTACGGGACCTGGCTTGTTCAGGGAAGGGACTTTCCTGTGAACAGTACACAGAGGCCATCGATGATGACCTGACTACTGTGTAGGTAATGTGGGATAGAAAACAGAGATGCAAAGGTGAGAAAAATAACACACACTAATGACAAAAATAACAGAAGACACCAAGGAATGTACATAAAGATTATTTTACTCCTTATCTTCTAAAGATAGTTTGTGAGCAATACATCTTCCTTATTCTCTAGAAGTACAGGTTATTTGACATAGGACGTCTCCCAATGCATACCCAAGTTCAAACTTAAAAGCAATCTCACTGCCATCAAGCCAATGAAGACAACTATTGACTCTGTAGAACAGAGTGGGACCACCACAGTGGCATTGCTGAGGCTGTGAATCTATGTGAGCAGAAAGCTTTATCTTTCTCATTCCAAGTGGCTCATAGGTTCAAAATACTAACCCTGTGGTGTTCAGCCTAATGCACAACCCACTACACCCACCAGAGCTCCTAGATATCCAATCCACCTGGGTTTAAATTCTCACATTCCAGCTGATTACATCTGTAAGTCTTGGCAATGATTTAATACCTGGGATTCAGATCCCTTACCTACAAAGTGATCAAATTAACTGTATCGGCGCCCTAAATTGATAAGCATGTGAAAAGAGTTAAGAACCTTGGACTTAAAAATTAGTGCTGATAAATTCTATTTGTCATTGTCTAACAGGCACCTTGGTGACCCAGTGGTTAAGTTCTTGGTTGTTAACTGGCAGAATGGCAGTTCAAACCCACCAGCAGCTCCATGGGAGAAATATGTGGCAGTCTTCTTCCATAAAGATAAAAGAATTGTAAACACAATGAAGAAGTCTAGTCTGTTCTATACACCCATTTCCATTCAGTTGTATCTAACTGGTGGCAACATTACACAGGACTCCTGAGACTGTATATTTTTACTGCAGCAGACAGACAGCCTCATCTTTCTCTTGTGGAATGAGTGGTGAGTTTGAAATACCAACCTTGTGGTTAGTAGCTCATGCCTGATAGTAAGTCTTTATAGGATCACTATAAATCCAAATGAACAATATTTGGGATATGTTTGTGCCTGTTTTTTATTTTATTTTGTGTCATCTACTGTAGATTGGTAATAAGATACTATTTTTTTTACTTTTCTATTTTTCAAAATGTCGGAAATTATCTGACCACTCCCCCCTTTCCCATATTATCTGGTATCACAGAATTACCTATTGGAGATTAAGGAGCGAGAACTGATGAAAAGGATTAATATTGTGGGTGATATATGGGGAGTGGGACTCACAAACAAACGACAAAGTACATTATCCTTCCATTTAATTTTTCCACAAACTTTGAAGGCTTTTTTATGTGCCACGTGACAGGCAATGAGTTTCAGGAAAGTGGAAGGAATAATTACTCAAGATCATACAGATAATTCAAATATAAACCAAGGGAATTCAAATTCTTATAGCATTATTTATAGTAATTTATAATCTTGGGGGGGTGATTGGCGTGCTACCTTATTTACACTGACGATGATGTCCCACTTATCACAAGCTGATAGCAGTTAACCTGTTATGGCCAATGTTCTTTCTCAGAAACAGTGCAAGTGGACTAACTTTAAGTTTCAGAAGAAAAATAAATTGTATTATTGTAATCTCTTCATCTGCAAAGTGAATTCAGCAGACTATATATCACTTAGGCTTCTTTGTCTAAAAATATACAATCTTTGTTTTGAAGCTTAATTTCTAGGTCATTAACCATAATAAACTGGGTTAACATTTTGTGTTTTCAAAATACTGTAAAGGAGATTGGGAACATCGAAGAAATCATTTTCAACATGTTCATTACATAAAGGCGGAGCCAGATAATTACAGAGATCAGGTGTAGAGTAGGGGAAGCAGAGGGAGAGGAGAGGGATCAAGTTCTTGGAAGTTCCACAATATTCACATGCTATTTATTGATTGATTAATGCCACGTAACCGTGTCTTATATTTACTGAACAATATCTCAAATAATGATAACAAAAGCCCAGGGGAAATGGAATACTTAATTCCCAATTGTGTTTAAATGATTGAACTTCAGAGGGGTGAAGAAATTAAGAGGCCACAGAGCAAATGCGCAGGGGTGCTGATATTAAAGTCAAATGTACCACAGCAGTGCTTGTATTATTTTATAAAGTCTCCCACAGTTTCCTATGCAACAAGGCACTTTTTCTTATATGCATTTATGTAAATGACAGTATGACCCATGACTAACATAATAGTTATTTGTGATAAGTATTGGCATTTATCTCTAAAATGGAACGGAATGTGCTCTTTTCATTCACTGCTGATGTTGCATTGTAGCCTCCACTGTCATTTTCTTAGAAAATATCTTCAGGGGATGAAAGGGCAAAGAGACTGACAGCTGTGATTACGGAGTCGGCATCAAGCATTTGGAGGCAGGGGTGTATTTGTGTGTATGTGCACTTTACAACTTTTAAGGCAAGTAGTATTTTCTATTTCTAACCGATGAAAGAACTATTGCTCAGATAATGTAGCTAACATGCAGCAAGACTGTGATTTAAAATAACCTGTTTATCAGAAACCTGTACTGCTTTCAATGATCAGTTTCAAATTTGGGATCTATATTTCCTGTGAATTTTCAGCTGTCCTGTATGTTAAGATTTTTATGTTAGGGCATTTCCATAAGTTCAGAAATATATATGTGCATCAAAGTTTAAAGTAGATGTGGTACAGAAAGTGACGGCATTAGAGACTGACCCCACGTCACAGGTGCCTGAGTTAGGCTTGTAATGAGCATATATATGGATCTCTCTAGAAATTCACTATGTGAGATGCTCAGCATGGGTTGGCTTGTTGAGTGAATAAGTTCATTTTACTTTGACGTCCGTGTTGAAGCAGTTTGACCGTAGTTGCATTATGCTTTCTGTTTGTGTTTTTCTAGACAAACTATTTTCCCCCAGGAAGAATTCTTAACTCCAGCTATTTAACACTTCCGTAAGTCAAAACTATGCTATCCCTTGGCACATATGCCTAAAGCACCACAAATTTTAAACAAGAGCTTTATTTGCTGTATGCCATAAGCTAAATAGATAGTGTGGGGCACACAGTCACCTAGAGACACAATCTTGCTCTAAAACAACAGTTTAAAATGTTTTTGCGAACATCTTCTGAAAGTAATGTATTTGTAAGTACTTTCTCTGCCGTTGTCTTTAGCAACAGCTCAGCTCCTTAAGTGTAAATGAGTGGTGAAGCCAAGGTGAAGTGCTCCCCAAATTCCCATGCTGAGCTGTTGGTTCCATCCTTTACGCTCCCCGAGCACTTTCTCCGCACTTCTGGAATAGCATCCACTAGGCGCTTCGATTTACTTATTCACTGACTTTGCTTCTCCCGCGTCCTACCATGAACCCTTCAATGTCAAAGGACAAGGCCTAGTCTTCACTCTGTCTGCAGCACTAGCACACTGCAATCTACATAATTAGGACTTAGGACATGTTCTGGAATCTGTGCAGGAATAAAGAACAGTGGTACCCACTATCTTCCAACAGAGCAAATTCTGCGAGGACCACTGTTTTGTGCTGCCAAGATTTTGCTTCAACCTACTGCCCAAGCTTTGGGGAATTTGGTCAGCAGTCATCACCTATCAACACCTTTAGGGACGGACTTAACTGCTAAAAGCTCTCTCCCCAAGGTCACTCCAATTCTCATAGTTTCCCATGTCCAACTACTGACCAGTGTCGCCATAGAAAGGGATTCCAACAGAAACATTACAAGTGTTCGCCAAGGTTCCCACAGGGCCTACATATCAGAAAATGTTCATCTTCCTCTCTTCCACCCCTTTCCACCCCGCAGTCATCGATCACAAGGACACACCTTAATAAATATCCTGCAAGTTAAATTTTATCTTAGAGCCAGACACTCCAATCTGCAACAAGTTTTAGGAAACAGGTTTGTAAACAAAATTGTAATCGTTCAGTATCTTACCATTACTCCTACAATCTCCAGTACAAAGTCGTGATGATGTATATCACAGTCCAGATGTAGTTTTGCCTACAAAATCATACATTATTTTTATCTCATCTCGGAAACTTAGGGAGTTTTGTTTAATTGCAATTTTTTTATGTGGCTCAGGGTCTAAGAAATATGTTTATGGTATTATAGTTCATCTGAACTGGTAGTTAAATTTCCCTAGATAACCAACCAATGTACTAAAAGCAAGAGCTAAATTAGAAGTCTAGGTGATTTTATTTTATTCTTCACACATGCCAAAAGACCATGCACTGGTATATTATCTCACTTCAATAGATGCTCAATGAAATGAGCTATAGGAGTTACCTCTCCATTTTACGCTTCTATTTTTATTAGAATATACGTATTGAAGAAAAAGCATCTAACTACTTTTTTATTAAAAATAAAATAAATCTCCACCCTCTTTCTAGGAGTCTTAGGTGAATTTCCTAGAAGCAGAGCCTAAGATAAGGTTTCTCTGTTTCCGTGATTTAATGAAAGAGTGGGCAGGATGAGGAGAAAGAAAAAATGCTAAGCTAGATTACACTTTCAATTAAAAAATTATCTTCAGTCAGAGTAGGAAGATATTGACCATGAATTCACTGTAGAGTCTTTGTTTGTGTATTTGTTTGCTGTTCCCCTTGAGGCAAGTGGCTAGTCTTGTAGCCCTGGGTAAGTGAAACACTGGCTATGGGCTGTCCTGCAGGGGAAGTCTGCCAAGCCAGATACCACAGGGCCAGCAAAGGTCAATTCTCCAGAGGAGATCATTTGCATGTGATTAATTGCAACATCTGGGGGGATACTTCCAGAAAGGGGGTGGTGGTTCGAAGGGCCAAGAATAGTATAAACTACATCAATTACTTTATCAACAGCTTTTTGGGAATATAATTCACATATACAATTCAATAGTGCACTCATATCAAGAAGAACTGTACAGTCATAACCATAATCATTGTCTCCATTTTTATTAGCTCCCGATTCCTCCCCAACCTCCACATGGCATATCCCCAGGAACAATTAATCTAGTCATGGTCTCTATAGATTTTCCTATCCTGGATTACTTATATAGAAAACAACAAACAAGTAGCTCTCTCTAACTCTCTTCACCTTCTCATGTGGCCGCTCATGTCCCTCTGTCTCGGCCTCTCTCTTGCTCTACCATTTGTTACTTTTTGATCTTCTCTCTTCCCTCTGCTTTTCAGTCTTCTCTGGCCCTGCCCCTGACTCTCATTCTACTCCAAACACCGGCAGGTCGCTAACTCTAATAAAACCTGTTAAGTAATCTGCCCCCTCCTCCCCACAAAACTAACGATAACAAATCAAAACAGATAAAAACCTCAATAGAAAGAAAATATTTAAAAGGAACAGATTCAAATGGATCATTAGGGAACTCAACAGATAAGGTGCTAAATTGTAATGGAACTGCATCTGCAACCACCCACTCTTCGGCGCATTCTGCATAACCCCAAGGTTATTCACATCTCCAGTCCACGGTCACGGGGCATTCACCAGCACTTCCATCCATGCAAAAGCCCTCTTCCTTTTTAAGAACAACTGAAATGGCTTTAAAGGGACTCCAAGGGGGATCAAATGCTATGATATCACAGTGGCCTAACTATGTCTGCCACAATCAACCTCACAGTCTCTGTCTGGTAACGGGGGTACGCACATCCCTCAAAATGACTCGAGATGATTCACCAGAGCCTGAATTCAAGTGTGGAGATTGCAAATGGATTTGGGCATTCCCCTGTCATCCACAGACTTCTACAAACCAGGTGTTAATTGTTAAAGCTCTGAAACCATTCTCTCCTTTGGATTTGAATTTTATGGTCACAATCCTCGATTCATACGGGGTGGTGTGCTTTTTCCACGTGGATTTAGCTGATGCCTCACTTAGATGACTGCCTCAGGGAAAACAAGCCTTTGAGACCCCAGACACTATTCTTTCTGATAGCCAGGCACTATCTAGTTCCTTCACCACATTTTGCCAAAGCACCATATCGTCATTGAGGTCCATGTCAAAAGGCTTCAAGTGCATTTAGTCATCATAATCAGCATTTCTTCCACTTGCACTTATTACATGGTATCAACCCCTGAAGGGGTCGTGGTGGTTAAAGAGCTTACCCCAAAGCCAGTCATTCAAAGCCTCCAGATGCTCTTTGGGAGAAATACGAGTAGGTAGCAGATTGCTTCCACAACTATTTATAGTCTTGGAAACCCAATGGGAGCAATTCTCCTCTGACTTAGAAGTTCAGCATGGGCTAGAATTGATTCCATGGCAGTGAATTTGATTAAATGAATACAAAATCTGGGGCGCATCTTAGGTACAGAAGTGAAAAAAATCAGACAATAAGTCATCTCTTATTAGTACTTCCATTCTAGTGTTGAGGGGAAATGGACAATAACAATAAAAATAAGCTTTTTAATATATTAGATCTTGTTAAATGGCATGAAATATTGGTCTTAGTTTCACATTCAAGGTGACTTAAATATAATAGGTTCACTGATTTTACATAACCTTAGGAAATAATTCAGGGAAGAATCAATGTAGAATTCAAAGGAATGGAACAGTAGTAGAGATCTGTGACTCGTGATATATTTCTGGTTATAGCATGATCATGCATTTGAAATGCCCAAGTTCATAGAGGAAGAGAATGAGTTGGAAAGGTCATTGTCACCTCAGGACATCATCATCTGTGGGCTCCTACTTTGGATGCTGCTGTATCTATTAAACATGAGTTTTCATTACTCAATAATCTCTATACTTAGGGTCAGGTTCTTGGTCCTGTCCACAAGAACGTTAGCCCTAATCCCAGTATAGGTCAGCCATCTGACTCTAAAATGCATGCATTGTGCCAGGAGGGAACATGTGATCATAGTCAAATCATTAGGGATCCCTGAGATTAAAGAAAAGACCACTAATCAATCATTTGCATATGATGAATATGTTAACCACCCAAGTGGAGAAGATGGCGATGGCATGCTTTGGGAAGCGTGTTCTTGGAAGGCCTGGAAAGGAATGAATCAAGAATTAAGATGAACTGGACTCATTGAAGATGAGATTGGTTTACAACTAGAAGGGGAGATGTTGAAAACGGCATTTGATGCTCAATCAGAATAAAGTCTTCAGATAGATACATTTGAGGGTCAGAAGGCAAGTTATTCAAAGCCAAATAGAAATAAGGAGAGCTAGAAAGAGAGTGTGTGGATAGAAGCATTGAACAGTGGAAAATCTGACCTGCTAGAGAAAAAGAAGAACGTGACACGGAGCAGACCACTCACCCCAGTCTGCCATATTGTGGTGAAATGAATGTTTTTGTGATGTTGGAAACTTTCTACCAGTATTTCAAAATCAAGCGGGTTGTCCAGTGACTGAAACCACGAGCTCAAACATGCCATTTGGAGTCCACCACAGGCCCAGGCTGAGTTTGGATCTGTTGTACAAACTGTCACTTTGCCCTGGAGACAACCGAGGGCACCAAACGATGGCGACATGACAGTCTGAGCTTTAAGCAGAGTGGAGGACCCAGTTATTAGGACAACGAGGCCAGGAACTGCTCGAGAATCCAAGGCAGTATAACGACCATGAACATGGCCATGGGAACCACCAGTAACCATGGCGGAGGTCATGCTGCAGAGTGAGACCATGAGGAAAAGACTAAAGTCTTCAGGGACAGGGAGGCCATGTGGTTGCATGTAAGGAGGTACAGCGAGGATGAGCATGGGGACATGGAAGTGGAAGGAATCATGATTTGGAAGCAGCAGTCAGAAGTGAGAGTTCATACCTTTGCTCCAGGCCCAGTAGTGAGCTCCCAGAAATGCATAATCCTCAAGATAGTGTGACTTGGACATATACTGTTATACTTAGTGGAAGGACACCTTCATTCACAACCAATGTCAAGTTCTGGACAAGAGACTGTCCTATTAGACTTCCTGAGTTTGGCGAGCTTTGTTATCTGATCCACTGAGCTATAGCAAAGAAAGCAGAGCTATAGAATAACAATTTGCTTGCGAGAGCCTTCTTATGGGCGCTTGCGGACCAAAAATACTAACTCATAAATATATAACCTAATTCATTAGAACCAATTCCAAAAACAATGTTGGTTTTTATTTTACAGCCTTTGGGGATGATGACTGTGTGTGTGAATTTAGCTAGGCTTAGATTCCAAGCCATTTGAAGTCATTCCCACTACTTCAGAATCACAGTTATATGTGATTCAGTCAGTTGGTTTTAAGTAAATACAAGTGTAACTTTGCAGAAAGCAAGTCTTGTAAATCTCTATGGGTCCTTTCTGCTCTATTATATAAGCAAACATTCACTGCCATTGAGTCGATGCTGACTCATAGTGACCCTTGAGGACAGGACAGAACTGCCTGGGGTTGTGGATTTGTCCAGGTTCTGAAACTATAATTCTTTACAGGAGTAGAAAACCGTTTATGTCCCCCAGATTACCTAGTGGTTTCAAACTGCTGACCTTGGAGATATCAGCCCAACATGTAACCAGTCCACAATCAGGGGTCCTGCTTTGTTAGATAAGGTCATTGTAAAGTAGAATCAATGTGACAGCACACAGCAAGGACATAAATCCAATTACCTTCCATAATGCGGGTAGGTCTCATCCAATGGGTTGAAGTTCATAAAAGCAAGAAAGAGTTTTTCCTATGGTGTATTTTTTCTCCATAACGCAAATAGGTATTTTTCCAGAGCACCTTCACTCTTTTTATTCTTCTAGAAACCTGACCCATTGCACTGGGAACACAACACTGCAAGAATATACACCTCATTGCATAGCCAACAGAATTCTGAACTTGCCAGTCTCCTAGAATTGCACTGGTCAATTTCTTAAAGCTTCCTTCTCTATCGGTATCCCTGATTCCTGGGTCTGTTTCTCTACAGCTCCCTCACTAGTATACCCTTTCTTTTTCAGACCCAGCAGATCCTTGCTAAGCCACAGAGAGCAGAGTCCATGGCCAGATATTAGTCCACACAATTGAATTCCAGCTGACCACACGCACCGATCTCATCACGGCAGCCCTGCCACACATAGAAACTGCCCGGCTTGAAAAGAGCTCAGTCAGAAACTGCAACAACTTACCTGGCATTGACACAGCTCATTGTTGTGCAAGCAACCCCGCTTGGCACAGGGCATCTTGATTTGTGTTAGCAGTCTAATGCACTAATCTTCTTAATACCCCTTATATTTATTGATGGCATAAATCAAACCTGTGCAGAACTAAATTGTTGCTGGGTTAGGTTTTTGCTTTTCGGTGTGTGTGTTTTCTCCCCTGCTCTCCTGCTAGGTGAATTTATGTTATGCTGTGTGGTGTTGCTGGCCCTGCTGCAAATATATCTGAGCTTCGACTTTTACTGCTGATTTAGCAAACATTTTATACTCTGCAATGAACTGTAAACATTTTTTCTTCCGATAGATCCATTATGACAAGTGTTATAAACTCTTCACTGTGGACTGAATCTCTTCTATTGAGCTGCTCTTCATATCAATTTTACTATGCACCAAAAATGACGCTGGTAATATTGCACCTGTCTCAGCTCGCCTGGGACAATCAGTAAGTTCTGCAACATAGAGCGGGTGTACACTAAGTTTTATTACATCTATTTCTGGTTTATATGACATGCTAGCGAGAATTTCACTTTTAAAGGTAAGCAAATGAGTAGTCGAACTAGCCTATGAACCCCAATTTCTTTCAACTTAAAAGCTCATCTGGATGTAAACCTACAAGACATTTTGAGTAGTTGATAAAGTTTCTCACTTTTTATTAGGGTTTAACATGCCATGAGGCATTTGCATTAAGCACAGGTTTTCTCTGAGACTAGACAGTGATCCTGAAGAAGTCTCTGTTCTTCTGTCAAACTATGGTGACATCCTTGTCTTGTTGTAGAAGGATCTTTTATTGGTGCCCTGGGTGGCTTAGTGGTTATGAATTAGGCTGCTAACTGCAAGGTCAGCGGTTCAAAACCAGCAGCCTCTCCTTGGGAGAAAGATGGAGTGTTCTACTCCCCTAAAGAGCTACAGTCTTGGAACCCACAGGGGTAGTTCTACCCAGTCCTATTGGGTGACTATACGTTGATATGGAATCAATGGCAGTGAGTCAGTTCTGTTTTTATCACTTGACTGTTGCTTTCAATGAATTAGAATATTAACATTCCATCCAAAAATAATGATGATGAAGATACTGAGTCCCAGAAAAATTAGACAATTTATTCTAGGCCAACTAGCTAAATGTTACCGAGCTCTGTGTAGTCCCCAGGTCCGTTGTGACCTCAACTGCCATGCTCCTTCCTTTCACACGTAGTCCATTCTGCTTGTTAACTCCCCCACACGACTGGAGTTGGAGTGGGTTTGTGGGTTCCCCATCTGGCTGCTAACCATAAGGTCAGCCATTCAAATCCACCTGTCACTCTGCCGAAAAAAGCATGTGGCTACCTGCTCCCCTACAGATGGACTGTTTCAGAAACCCAAAGAAATCCTACTCCACCCTGTAGAGCTACTATCAGTTGGAATCATCTTAATGACAGGATTTATTGGTAATCTTATGGGTGAGTAGAAAATTAAATGGGAAGAAATATCATGGACATGTGCAGGCTTTATATAGAGCCTCAGTGAAGTTCACCACGATCATTTACCCAGTGAAAGCTGAGGGCGTCACATAATTCGTTCCTTTACTTTTTCAATTTTAAGACCATTCCATTTAACCAAGGCCTCTCTGTGGACACTCATGGGACTACTTCCAAGAAAGACTAGAAACCAGTATTTCATTTGAAGGAAGCATTCTGTTTTACAATCCTAGGTCCACTCTTGTATGTACAGAGCACTTCCAGAATTCCATTGACCATTCGTTAATTTAAAATTGAGTAAATAACTCTTGATTGCCTTCTGCACTTCAGGTGCTAGGCTTGGGATAAAGGATACAAGAGTGTATAAAACAAACCCAATCCCTGCCCTCAGTTTTCAGGATTGTCCCACTACTGCCTTCCAGTCGCTTAGGACACATAGTGACCGTGTATAGGGTTCCAGAGGATGTAAATCCTTACTGGATCAGACTGCCTCAAATTTCTCCTGAATAGCCGCGAGTGGGTTTGAACCGGTCACTTTGTGGTTAGCAGTCCAGTGCTTATCTTACAGTGCTGTGAGGGCTCCTTTTTCACGATAGTAATCACATTGATTTTTCTTTTAAGGTTGATTTTCAACATGTCTCTCTTCCATCTATATGGAAAACCCTGAGGTCAGGGACGGTTTCTTGTTTGCCTCTGTATCGCCAATGCCTGGCAGCGTGCCTGGCACATATTAAGAGCTCAATAAATATTTTTAAATTGAATTGGGATTCCAAATTTATAGCTGATGAAGATGAATGTATATTCCATGACTTGACAGGAGTTCAAGCACCCTTCTGAAAACTGCTGATAGCAGCTCAGCCGTTGTGCACGCCAGATAAATACCAAACACTGGAATGGCTCCTCAGCCCCCACCCATCGGAACACGTACGCTCTCAGGGCCCAAACCAGTAAGTGTGTTTCCCTTTCCCTTCTTCCATGATCAGTTTTTGATACTATAATGAGATTTTTCCAAACAAAAAGCAGGATTATAGGAAATACATAAATCTAAAAAACATAAAATAATGTTCCCTATAATCTAGAGCTCCTACTGTTACATTTCACTATTCATCCCTCTAGTCTTCCTTCTGTGTTTACATCTTACTGCCTTCAGCCGATGGTGATCCTACAGGCAATCCTCTGAATCTCGAAATCATACCATGCAGTGTTGTTTGATAATATGTCACTTTCGCTAAGAATATATTGAGCGTGTTACTCTATGCCATTCGATATTTAAGCATGGTTCAACAGACCTGAACAAACTTAATGAAGTGTGGTTTTTTTTTCTCATTCATTCTTTCACTGCATATCTGCTTATCCTCAGACACTCTGGGAAACATCACAGTTACAAAGAGGTGTAAGACACAGCCCCAGCTTTTAAAGGTTGTATTATCAGCACTGTGTGTTCGTTCTGCATGACATGGAATCACCCTGTATTCATTTATCCTTTAGCTCGAATTTCTTAATTTATGGAATATAACCCATGTGATAAGTTCTACTTATTCATTCACTCTTTCCTTCAAAAACACTGATTGAGCACCTAGCATATGAAAAGCTCTACTCTAGGCAACACAAAGTTTGATGTGAATAAAACTAATTGTGTTCCCACCCATGAGGAATTTATTTTCTAATAGGGGAACAGGGAAAATAAATGCAATGGAAAGCGCAGATTCTGTTTAGTGGTAAAAAGTGGGTGGGGGTGGGAAGGTAAAGTAGTCCCTGTGCTACAGGAAATACGGTCATAGATAGAGAAAGCAGTTTAATGTAGAGTGACCAGGGAAGACTTTAAATATTAAGTAACAATTCAGTTAGGACATCACTTACATAAAAGAGCAAGTTCTTCAGAGAGTTGGAGCGAGTCAAAGGCAGAGAGAAAGTTGTCTACACGCACTGACTCCAGTATATGAGTAAGTGCCTTGTTCGTTGTTATTAGCGGAAGGCTGAGGAGTCCAGTCTGGCTAGAATGAAGGGCAGAAGGGTGAAAGTTGTGGATAAGGTGTCAGGTAGGGATCACACTGCATGGCCCTTGTAGGAGCAGCTTAGTGGAAACAGTACTAGAAACTTGTAGATGTTCGTTTCTCTTTTTCCCAGTGAAGTGGTAATCAAACTCTTCAACTAAATGGAGAAGGTGAGAGGGAAGGTGTTGGAGAGTTAGGAAAAGTGGAGGGGAAGTGAAATCATTTCAGACTGGAGGGATCTAGTGAATGGAGGGGAAGGGGGTGCATGGGACTACAGAAAAGTAACTAGTTTGGTTTTACTGCTTAACCCTGAGTGAGGTAGTTTATTGTGCCAACTGGCCAATAAACACATGTGGGCGGAGAGATAAATGGCACAGTGAGCCTCACCTTTCTAGTCTCTTGCTCTTTGATGATCAGACCAGTGTTTGGTTGCCTTAGCTTGTTCTCTGTCTCAATTTGCAAGCTACACTACCTGTGGGACACCTAACCCGTGGACAGTGTCGCTGTAATTTGAGGTTCCTTCAAGACCTGCTTCACCATGCTACTGAGAAGGGGACTGTCAGACCCTGTCATCTAGCTGACTGTTGGTGACCTGGCTTGCTCTTCACTGCTTGTGGCTGGATAGCCTGAATTTCTCTTCAGAGGACTGCCGGGCGGCCCTCAAGACTTGAAGGACTACCAGTATCTCACAGCTGTCTCATGGGAGTGAGTTGCACTGAGCCATTTGTACTGCTTTATAATTTAATTAACTGTTAATTTCTTATGTTATACATCAATCTATCTGTATAAACATATATACAATTATTAGCATTCTGGTTTTTTTTCTCTCTAGAGCAGGGGTCCTCAAACTTTTTAAACAGGGGACCAGTTCACTGTCCCTCAGACCCGCTGGAGGGCCAGACTATAGTTTAAAAAACAAAAACAAACACTATGAACAAATTTCTTTGCGCACTGCACATATCTTACTTTGAAGTAAGAAAACAAAATGGGGCAAAAACACCCGGCAGGACAGATAAATGTCCTCAGCAGGCCACATGTGGCCCACGGGCCACAGTTTGGGAACCCCTGCTCTAGAGAACCCTGTCTAACACAGTCCCACAGTGTTTTGTATATTACTCGTGCATGGTGTCTATCTACATGTGATTGCAATGAGTCCTTGATAAGAATTTCTCTATGGACAGATTTCAGGTCCTTCCAAGGCTACACCTGTTCTTTATTCACCACAGTAACCAATGCATAGCTTTGCACATCCAGTAAACCTCAGGGGAAGAAATATATTTGACCTTTAAATGGTGTGTGTGCTTTTATTCTGTTTATTTTCTAGACCCTCTGAAACCAAGACCAAGCATAAAGACCAATGTTTACCAGCCAGTTTCATTAGTAAAAGTTTGGCTCAATTTTAAACTAGGCTTGCATCCACTTTTATAGGCAGCAAAGGTTTTTGTTTTTCTCTTCTGAAATGGTAGAAATGTAATTTCAACATAACAGAAGAACTCTGAACCAAGACGCTTAAGGTAGTAGGTCACCTGTCTCTATTTAGATTAGAAAGGACTGGGAGTGGAGGAAAATAAGTTTTACATCACATGCCAACTCCAGGAGGTTGGGGTGGCTGCATCCTAAAGACACTGGAAAGCTGTACCTGGATGAGTTGTCTCATCAATGAGCCAAATAGGAATTACAGTATTGTTGGATTCTGGCTAAATTCAGCGTGATGTAAGTTACCTTTCAGTCATGCAATACAAATTGTTAAGGACTTCTCTACTTATGATGTTACACATTGTGGATGAGAACATATAAATCTACAATACAATATGCTCCCTAAGGGAAACTGTAGGGCTCAGTAGGGATACATACAATAAGGTGCCGAAATCAAGCTTGAGGGAGAAAATACTGTATGCCTGGAAAATTAGTTCTCAGGTGGGAAATAAAGAAAGAATAAGCATAATAGAAATGCAGTCGATACCCAAATCAGATCTCTCCAGGTGGTATTAAGTTGGTGAGAATGGTCAATACTAACAAATTAGAAGAAAAGGGAAAGAAATGGAATTTTAGTTGAATGTCTAAAGTATTCAGATCTTTCTTCCTATATCTATTTTATCACTAAAGCAGTTTTTAAGGGAGCCAAAATATTCAAGGACTTCAAGGTAGGGAAGAGCAAGGTAAGTTTCAAGAATTGAAAGAAAGACAATCCAAAATGACGGTGGACAGACGAGGCCCAGATTATTATAGTCTTAAAATGGTTTTTAATTAAATTGGACTTCATTCTAAGAACATTGGAAAAGCTTTGAAGACTCCTAATATGAATAGCAAAATCATCTATGCATGTTAACAATATAATTCCATCTATAACATTCAGGATGGAGTGCAAGGAACAAAGGCTGATGATAGCCAGATGAGTGGGGAGAGGTCATGGCGCTCACATACGCAGTGACAGTGGCTGGAATGAGACAATATCAAGGCATTCAGAATAACTGGAAGACTTTGAATAGTATGTAGGAAGTGAAACCAATAGGACTCGGTGCATGATTAGAAACTCGCATGGAAAATGAAATAACTTTGCCTTTGCTCTTTGGGTAAGTAGATGAGAGAAAATTATAGCAATCGTGATGGGAAACCCAGGCAGCAGGTCGGAATGAGTCATGATTTCAGCTTTGCAGCTTGAGCACTGGAGCTTTTGGCACACTGGAGAGTAGATTGACTGTTCACTAAACATTCGGATAGATAAGTGGATTGTAAGTTTAAAATACAATATTAGCGGGAAGTAAAAATTTTGGAGTCATAACTAAAACCAGTAATCAAAATCTTGGTCATTGAAGAGGTCATTCAAAAGCATGCTTCATAGTGAAATAAAAGCTGGGTTTTGGTGCAAATGCAAGTATATCTCCTCAATATACATTGTTATGTCTGATTCTGATCAATGTCTGTTGTGAATTGTCATTGAACTCAAACTCTGTGGCTCTGTCTTAACTCTTGGCCTCTTATCAGATAGATATGATCCTATTCTCAGGCTTATTAACTATCAAGGAGTATCAATATCACATGCATCACATGCAATTCTCATGATCTTAGAGCAAACTACCATGTAGGTGCTGGCATCTGAGTTCTCTAATAGACATGTCTTTTACATAAACTAGCTACCTTGCCACAGGAGATTGGCAAAAACTGTTGTGGAAAGAGACTTGGTGTTGAAAGTCTCTAGTTCCTTGTAGAGCAGATCCCCTGAAAGAAACGTTCAGACCAAAGCAAGGAAGGCAGTCTCATTTACAGAACACGTCAGTTATGTCAAAGCCATTCTATTGTTGACCCTTTCTTAGCCTTTCTTAATATTGATTACAAAGTTCCACTTGAAACAATTACTTCACTCAGACTGGAACTGTCATGATTGCTCCGCTAATTACTCCTCCCTCTCTCGATGCTCATTAGCTACTGCTGCTGTTCTTCTTCTTCTTCTTCAACAGTTTTATTGATATATAATTCACATATAATATACCACATATACTCGAGTATAAACTGACCTGAATATCAGCCGAGGCACCAAATTTTGTCACAAAACTGCTTAAAACTGTGCTGAAAACTCGGCTTATACATGAGTATATATGGTCATTCAATAGTTCAACCATATTAAGAGTAGTTGTACAGTCATTACCACAATCATTCTTATTTGCTCTCCATTTACCCACAACTCCCCTTCCATACCGCAAGAAACCATTCATCCAGTTACTGTCTCTATAGTTTCACCTATCCTAGATTTAATATACAGATACACATAAAAATTAAAACAAAAATAAAAATCAAAAATGGAGGATAATCTCAATCAAAAGGAAAGCAGAAAACATTAGAAAACTAGAAAAAAATTAAAATGAGTCAAAAGAGAGATCAAATGATAAGGTGTTGAATGTTAACTGTATTTGCTATAATCCACTTCCCAATTCATTGTTCATGACAACTATTCATATGCTTAGTCTGCTGTCAAAGGGGATTCACTGGAGGCACGGTCTATGTGTATTTCCCTGGCATATACATATATTCATATCTCACATTCCGTACAAGCAGTGTTTCGAATTCTAAAACATTGGCTAAATTAATGACACTATCAATGGAATTACCTTAGTCCCCCCGGCGATGGTTGATTAGATTCTCTAACATAAAATGATAATGCTGTCTCTAAAGTGAATCAGAGACATGTACAATATAAGCCATAGATATGTGAATGGATCATGGGTTCACAATTCTGGCTTCAATCTGAGAGGAATGATACCTTCTAGCATTTTCCTGCCATTTGCTGCTCACTCTCATGAAGAGATCACTGAAGACAGGGGTCTTATAGGAAACTGTAGTGAAGAGATTAGATGCTGCATGGCCATCAGAAGCAATAGTGTCTTGAGTCTTCCCGGCTTCTCCTCAAACAAGCAACCATCTACGTGAGGCACCAACTAAAAGCCACATTGAAGACACACACCAGCCTGGGTGATTCAAAAACTGTAAATTATAAAATCCAAATACAAAAGAGGGAATAGTATCAGACCTTACATTGTGAACATCTGGTCTTCAGAGGCTGTAGATGAAGCCTATAGATGCTGGGCTATAGTGGAAACCCCATATTCACTCACAGGGTCCTCCCATGAATTAGACATCTGAATTCCCTGACCATATTCCAGAGACAGGATGGCATTGCTATCCGACAGAGAACTGGTTTCAGTTGATTATGGCCGATGCAGTTAAATTAAAATGGAGTCTCTTAAGATGTAATCTCCCTTTTACGTTGATTCTGTCATCAGCTTAAGGATCCCCTCTTCTACCCCACCAACCTTACATCTCTAGTCATCATGGCTACGTGCAAGATTTATTTTTTTAATTATGTATTATTATCTTGAGTTATCTTTCCAACTAACACAACTTCCTTCTTTTTCATTGACCATTTTATTTATGTCAAAATCCCCGCTGATTTTTCCTATTAAATATTCAATTCAACGCATCTATTTTCATGTTGCTTGGCCTTATTCCATTCTAGCCACCAACACCTCTTGTCTGATCTCATCTTACAGCAACATGGCCACATTTGCGGTGTATTTCTAATACCATCTTCCACCATGGATCCGGACTACTGTGTAGGCAGTCCCATATAATTACAACAATATTCAAAACAGGAAATAAATTGGTGTGGGGAAAGATGTTTCTCTTTTATGGCTTTATCTATTAATTCATGAGGGTTTCTCCCCACCCCTCTGGAAGTCACTAGATGGTGTCTTTTTCCTCACTAGGTAGAACTGGCTGTCAGCATTGTCCTTGTCATTGGTTGAAGAAAAATAGAATATCCATAGGTGATTATTCAATAATATATCATTCTATGAAATTATTTTTAAAACTGCTTTTTCAAAAAACAAATGCGCTCCTGTTACCAATAAAGAAAAGGACAATGACTTAATAGTAACCAAGCAGCAACTTCTGCCACGTTGAATAGCAGAGAAGCACTTTTCAGGTAAGGGAACTGGATATTAGTTTGGGGACATTAGCAGTAGGTCTTAAGCAGTTGGCAGCTAAATAAAAGTGGATGGTTTGAGCCTAACGGCTGCTCTATGTATTGTGAGCAGAGGTGAGGGAGCAACTTGGTGATTTGTTCCTATAAATATGATAGCGTAGGGAATCCGATGGGGTAGTTCCATTTTGTTATATAAGTTTATTGTGTGTCAAAAATAAACAGTACAGAGCAATAATACATGTGGATTATATATTCCTACACCAACTCTTGAATTGTTGTAAGTCCTGTTCAAGCATCAACAAAGTCCAATCTAATAGTTAGGAGCAAGTCACTATGAGTAGTAAATGGATAGCGTAGTGTGAGAATTGAAAAACAAACTCAGATGCTCCGTCTCTGAATCACAGAGACCAAAACTACTGAATCCACAGTCCTGGAGATAGTTCTGACGCACAGCAACCCAGCAGAGGACAGAGCAGGACTTGTTCCTTATGATTCCTGAGACTGATTCTTGGAGGGGGTGGACAGCCTCATCTTTCTCCCTCGGAGTGACAAGTGAGTTTGAACCACTGACCTTGCGGTCGGAAGCCCAGTGCAGAGCTCACAATGCCACACTGAAAACAGAAACACTTAATTTCATGTGTAGTCTTTGAAAATAGCTAAAAACTTTTGTGCTTTCTTTTTCAAAATAAACTCCTCAATGAATGAATGAATGAGTGAAAAAGGTTAAATGTTTGCACTCCCCAAAGGCCAGCTCTAATCAATTTTATATTTTCTCAGAGATGGTTTTATTAACAAGATGCATCACAAGAGTGAACAGCTCAGAAGTGTGTTATAACTAATTATATTCGAAGACAACTTAAACTCTGACATAAACAGTCTCTTGCTGCATCGAAGCCCCTCAGGAAATGATCCCATTGGCATATTAATTCCATTTTATAAGGCTCTGGTAGATGTCAGTGAGATTATAGCCAACTTTCTTCTTGTTAAAGAATTAGTCATATTAATGTGTATATAAAGCATGCTTTGACAAGACAGAATATTGTTATTATTATTTACTATGTCCAAGGTACTTCTCAGCCTGTAGGAAATTAGGTTTAATATCACAGTAGAGCTCCTCCAGCTCTGCTTTAATGGGCTTCCAGAGAACTGAAGCCTGGTCCCACTCCTTCAAGATGGCTTAAAGAGTCTGTCTGCTCCTGCTGAGCTAGTCTCTGTGAAGTGTGAAGTTTTTAAATCTGATCTCTGTTCAGCCTCAAGCATTTAATTTGCAGTTTAAGAATTTGTAGGGGTCTGCCAAATACATCAACAAGGGTAAAAGCTGCTGAGATTTACCAATACATATTGAAGGGAGCTGAGTAGGAAGATGCACGGCCCTAGAAGAAACCTGTCAATCCACCCGAAAGAACTGAGACTGAGTTCCATGTATGAATTCTGAGCTTTTCTTCCCATTTCCTGAAACCAAACCACATTCTATTCCTGGGAAATTCTAAGTGGGAATGAACGCAAGGATGCCTTGACTTTATGGATCTCAGCAACTGAGGGGGTGGTGGGGAGGTTGAGAGAGAAGATTTAAAATCGGCCCCCACCCCTCTCCAAAAAATCAAAAGGGCTATACTCCCTACTGACAGCGCAAGGATGAGAACGTCATCATCCTTCTTTCTCATTGTTGCCAAAATTCAATTTCTGATGCATTGCGGATGGTTACCCATTTCTGATGAAATTTACAATGCATTAAAGCACCCATTTCCAATAGCATTGAAAAAAAATATCACATTCATTCTACCCTGGCCCTCAACCTAATATCTCTAACTCTCCTTATCTGCACCCTACCCACTCTCATGGTTCAAACTAAGGACTTCCACATTCCCACGTTGTTGGGGCTCCTCTGACTATTTCAGAGAAAACTTCACACCCGGTTCTCATGTATTTTATCTCTTCCATGCAATATCATTTCATCATCTCACAGTTTTGTGTGTGTTGAGTTATAATTTCAGAAAAAGAAGGCATATTCTCTAAGTGTTGGGTGATCTGATTCTTAGTCAACTGTCTGCATCTCATTAGTCAATTCTTAGTCAATTAAATGCATTTAAGCTGTAGGAAATTCGGTTCCTGTCAGTTGGCACCTGCACTCACATCTTCATTAAGATGTTCTGATTACTCAGTTTTCCTACAGGCCGCAATCTCATTTGATCTACATGTCTGTTTCTCATATTTCATGTAAGACTTCATACAGTGTTAGATGCATAAAAACCTTCAAGAAATGAAGTGAACTGGTATTACGATGAATGGATGATGGGATGGAGGGATGCATACAAGTTTAGATAGAATAGTAATGGTTATTTATATGAATTAGTTGAAAGGATTAAATAAAACATTTTTGAGATACAGCAGAAGGTACACATTGGCTTGGATCCAGGGGCTGGTTTTATGCAGCAAAGCGATTTTATGGGCGGCATTACCCGAGAGAGTCTTCCTGCGGTAGGAATCCCAGGACAGAAGCTGCCTGCCGAAGATGTGAATGTGTTTAATCAATTTTCTTGGAAGGCTAATGACTGTAGATTTCTTATGGACTTAGAAGCTGTCCTTCACTCACTGCTGTCGATTCCTAATCATGGTGACCATAGAGGAAAGAGCAGAACTGGCCCTGAGGGCTTCTGGGACTAGTGTTCAATAGCTCCCGGGTAGTTGGACTAGAAAAAGAAACATTATGAGTCTTTTTTTCCCCGCAAAAGGAAAAGGTACCCACTGTTCTCTGTTCAACTATCACTTAATGAAAATGTCTCCCAGCCATCAGCACAGTCGATTGAAACTCATAACCTCCGGGCTCATTTTTCACCCTGTTGCTAGCTGGTTCATTTTTTCACTTCACCTTAGCCTTTTGACAAGTCATATAAAAAAAAGGGTGTGAAAATAGCCCTAAAATCAAAGCCTCCCTCTCCTTCGCTTCAGCACACCGTGGTATACAGGCAGCTGAGAAATGATCCCATTACTGTTTCCAAGTACTGTGTGTAGTCCAGATTTTCAACAGAGCTATTTGCCCCGGGTCACCAGTCAGTCCATAGATGGATAGTGCCTACTTGGTCTGTTTATGTACAAAGTCCTGTGCACCATGTAGTCATGTCACCAACCGCAAAGCCAATACCAGAAAACCATTTCTACGATGTCACGGCTGCCCACTGCATTCCCACGCACAGTGGCGCCTTCAGGCAGAGGAAATGAACAGATGTCATAGCTTTGTCTAGAGGAACAGCGGCTGGATTCAAACCACCAATTTTTCCATTAGTAGCTGAGCATTTAACTACTGCAGTAGCAGGCCTCCTTTTCACACCCCCTACGAGATAGCCAAACCCAGCCCATGCCTTGGAATCTATGGTGAGCATAGTAACCCTGGAACACAGGTAGAACTGCTCCCTAGGGTTTCACAGGACCGGTACCTTCACAGGAGCAGACTGCTACATCTTTCTCCTTGGAGCGGTTCAAGGATTCCAACTACTAACTTTGTAGTTAGCAGTTTAGTGTATAACTCACTGTGCCACTGGGTCGCCTTCACATCACCTTGTCGGAAAGAAATAGCCTTTTGGGAGGTTGCATGTAGTCAATGGAGTGATAGAGCACAGAGAACAAGATCTTCGTTTCTGAAGGTGGCGCTCCAGTCACAAGTTCAGCAGAGATCTGCAAGGTCTGAAGTTTGAAACCACTGGCTCGGTACTTACAGAGCTGTGAGCCACAAGGTCCGTGGTTCAAACGCACCAGCAAATCTGCAATAAAAGAACGGGGTTTTCTACTCTTGTGAGCAATGATAGTCTCCAAAACTCACAGGGGCAGTTTGCAAGGCTGTCCCGTAGGGTCGTTTTGAGTCACGTCAACTAGGCGGCAGTGAGTTTAGATTTCTGGTTTTGGAAGCATCGGAAGTAGCCGCGGTGGCACTGTGGGAGAGTTGTTTGACTACTAACCGTGACATTGGCGATTCGATTCCACCAGACGCTCAGTGAGGGAAAGATGTGGCTCTTGTTCCTGTAAAGGCAGATGCTCAGCATTCCTTGAGAGCACCTTTCCCTGTTCTAGCAGGTCACTGTGAGTAAGAACTGGTTCAATAGCCATGAGTTCAAACCTCTGTTGGTGCTTTCCATAAACATAGGTCAGTTTTATATTATTTTAAGTATCACGTGGACCAGTCCAAGGTAACACCCATAATAATAATAATCTGGGTGTCCCCAGACCACTCGATTCCCCTTTTCTTGGGAGCAGCTTCATTTCTCCCTGTTAAGATCCCTGATGGCATAGCAGTTTGACATTGGCATTGGGGAGCTAACTACAAGGTCCAGAGTTGGAAACCACCAGATGCTCTGTAGGAGAAAGAGGAGGCGTCCTGCTCCAGTGACATGTATTGGCACAGCGGCTGCAACAATGGTCTCAGGTACAGGAACAATTGTGAGGCTGGTGCAGGACCAAGCAGTGTTTTCTTGTATTGTTGTCGGGGTGTGCATAGGACAATTATGAGTTGGAACTGACTCAATGGCACCCAACGACAACAGAGATTTATAGTTTCAGAAATGCACAGGGCCACCTCTACCCACTCTTTCAGTCTATGTTGCTATGAGTGGACATAGACTCGATGGCAGTATGTTTGGTCTTGAATCAGGATAATCTAACCTAGAACATAATTTAAAGAGGCATGGAATCATAGTGGTTATTGGCTAGACTGGTAACCACAAGGTCAGCAGTTCGAAACCACTAGCTGCTCCGAGGAAGGCAGTTGAGGCATTCTACTTATGTAAAGAGATACGGTCTCTGAAAGAGGGACAGTTCTGCTCTGATTTATAGGATCAGAAGGAGCCAATACTGACTCAGTGGCAGTGAGTTTGGTGTGTTTGTTTGTTTGTTTGTTTTCTCTTTTTGGATTACATCATTATATCTTGCTGTGTTGTTTGTTTACTCACTGACAGGGTCTGTGTCTAATTGGGGCACACCACTTCTAATTCAATAGAGCCTGTACTCCCCTGGCATTATTCTGACTCTGAACATTAATGTGTCTGAGTCAACAGAACCCAAGGTTATCATGTCTTCAAGGGTAATAATTAGGGATAATAATCAGCAGAGCCACCTCCATATATGCCCTATCCTGAGAACGATGTTGATGAAGACCACTAAGACTCAGCCTTGAAACAGTTGAGAAGTCTCATGACCTATGTGTTTGCTGATTTCTTCTGCAACTTAATCTTTTGAACAGACTGTAAAGAACAAGAAAGTACGCAAGGTCTGGGAAAATAGTTTGTTTAATTTTCTCAATTGTCTGGCTTGGCAGAAGATAGAGTTGCTCTGTGTTTCAAATGTGCTTGCTTAACAATGAGATAATTAACCCCAGGTTGTTTCTTCATGGATAAAAGGAGTATATAGAATAAACTCAGCGCTTCATTATTCACTGCTGCCCTCCCAATACTTTCAGTCTCTCTTTTTTCCCTTAATTCTCACTCCCCCTTTCAGGACTGTTCGACTTGTCGGCTGGTGCGGGGATTAGACCAGCTATCCTGCATCAAGCTGGGTCTGAAATGAGGCGTGCGGATGAAAGGAAAAGAAAGAGATATGTACAAAGCATGGGATCGGGAGGACTTCAATCTGATGGACTGAAGTCTCAAGTATATTTGAAGCTTGGTTTTTCTACTCTTCTTACACAAGGAAATTGGTTACAAAGCAAACATCAAAGAACTTAAACATTCCTAAACTCTTATGTATGCAAATGTTACTTAACTAGTCACAGTTTCTTAACCTTAGAGTATAAAAGCACTAGGTTCAAAGACAATCACAGGGATATGCAAGATTCAAGAGAGCCTCAAAAAGATCTTAAATAACTGAGTTATCTCTCAATGTTTTTAGCAGCATAGTCACAAATAACAGTCATTTTGCAATGCTTTTGTCTGCAGAGACACAGAGGCACAGGGGATTAAATGGTCACCCATTAGTAAACACCTCGATCAGCAGGATGCCTCCTACAGGCTGGCTCTGACACTATGCATATATCCTGGACTGCAATCCAAAAATCGCAGTATTCTAGTATTTCAATGTACTCCTGCCCAGATACAGCTTCACCCAGTCTCCTCTGTTATGCACAAGGCTGACTGGCAGTACAGAGCAAATTAAAACTGGGTGACGAAGTAACTGATAAAACCAGACCACCAGTGGGGTTCCCAGCCTCTTCATTTGTTCCCCTTAAAAGTGAGTTCACACATCATGAGATGATATAATGACATGCAACATATTAAATACATTAACTAGTGATGTGTCAGGAATAATAATAATAATAGGCTGGAAGAAGAAAACACCAACAGGGATGTTTTTGTAGTTTAGAAAATAGTCTGTTTGTACAGATAGTTCTCAGATGACAAACAAATTCTATTTTTTAGTGTGTCTTTAAGTTTAAATTGTATGTAAGTTGGATCAGTTCATATTTGATGTCAGTCAAGTGCTTCTCTTAGTATGTAGCATACAGATTATCTATGCATCAAAAAAATTAAGAACTTCCAAAGACACGAACACATCTTTACCATAATAAAGAAATGGTAATGATGATTACGTTTTGATGCGCATCCAAAAGTAGCTTCTCTTTGCATGTACTTCCACTGTTTAATATATCTTAATATAATATAGTCTTAATATATTAATTTTAATATGAGTTAAATTAGGCATACAGTGTAATACTTCATAACTATGGGTTGTGTGTAAGCACTTCCTATCCCAAGGAAAGCCTGAAAGTAGAATGGGTGGTTATCATAATCAACCTACTACTGTGTAAACTTCTTTCTTCTCCTAAGTCATATAATAATTTTGGGGACAAAGTTGGCTGTTGATGTGTGGGAGCTGAATAATAACAATAGCCAAATCAACACTGTAAAGAAAAGTGCCTGTTACTGAAACTATCCCTTGTGCAACCCTGTTTCCGCCATTTCTTTGCAGGCATTGTGGCTCCCAGAATGACTGTGTGGCCCCAATTCCCTCTCAAAGAATCAAATATAAAATGCAAAGACTGCTATATTCATTCTGTCTTTTAGTAGAAACTATTTGTCCTCTACAAATAGTTTCTTACTTGAATTGAAAGTTTCTTAATATTTTTAAGTAGAATAATTCTTAGTAGAAACCATCCCCTGTTCACTTGTATTAATTTTTTTTATCATAGCACAAGCTGATATTGTTTTTCCAGGTGTGAGATCCTACTTGCAGGAGCTGTGAATTATTTAATGTGGCTCATTTAGTCAACATATCTAATTCCCACCAAACTACCATTTCCTGTTGGATTGTAAATTTCTTCGGTATGAAGGTGGGGAAAGGTATCCATAGGATTCACCTGAGAGTAGTCGTGAACAGGATTCCACAGCATTGCATCCTGCTGTGCATTAAGTGAGCCTGTGAGAAGTAGGTGGTGAGGTCTCATTGCCAACAAGAGCCTGGATGGTGTGTGTCCCCAGGACTTGAGATCCCTGCACAGTGAACCTCATGAATGCAGAAGACATCTATAACATCAGAAGAGCAACAGCAGAACCAGGGGCCAGAGCATGGAACAGAGTGATGGAATTCCCAGACCAGGGAGTGAGTAAAGCTGCGTGCTTTTGTGCAAGAAACTGGCTTGGGAGTGTGTGCCTGTCAGCACTGAATGTGGGCTTCCTGCTGTGGGGAGAGCTGAATGTCTTTGGATTGAGCGTTATAGCAGAGTGGCACCCTCCTTTAGGCGTTTTGTAGCACACCTGACATAACTTTGTAACCTCAACCCTGAGCATTCTCCCTGGCATTGCATTGTATTAACTTCCTGAATAAAGCCTTTCATCATGAATTCGTCTATGAGTTCTGTGTAGGCATTGCAAGGACATCAGAACCCAGAGAGGTAAAATAGAACACCTTCAGATGTCACACTGCTAAGGAGGCACTCCATTGATAAGAAGGAAGAATGGCAACGCCCTTCCCTGCCACAATAATTCACTCTGGATGATGAAACTTCTCAGGGTTTGCCAGTAGATTCTGAGTCTGCACCAACTATATATCTGGAAACATGGGGGGGGGGGCGGGATTACAATAAGTTAACTTAAAACATTTTCTTCTTTGCGCTCTACTTTGACCACCCTTAGTTTTTATTTTCTTCTTCTTTCTTGCGTATATTTTCAATAAACTGTTGCCCCCCTTTTGAAAGCTTCCAGTTACCCATCCAGCTAATATTTTCAGAGTCTTGGCATTTTCAATCATCGACATATTTGGTGGTTCTGTGGTTGTAACCCCAGATCCCCCCCTCACTCACCAGCCGCACGGGTTGAGGTTTTATTACTTTCTGACCTGCTCAGTAGGTATCACTCATCAGACACCTCTGTAGCTCTCAGGATTTCCTGACTGTAGAACCTCCCCTATTCATTCTGTCCTTGTGGATTAAGAGTGCTATTTTTCACTGGAGTTCAGGAAGCGTGTCAATAAATATCATGTCCAATCCACCAAGCGAAGTAGAAATGTCTTGTGCTTACATCTGTCATTCATTCTAAAATTAAAGTCCTGTTCCCCAGAATCAATTTTGCTGAGTTTAAGCCGTGTTCTTGAGCCCAAGCCACCCTCCTGGAGTTCACAGACAGAGTCCAGGTGGCCCAAGCAAGCATCTCCTACCGACGCTGTTAGCAAATGCTTTACACAGCTAAGATTTCAAATGCTGAGGAGGTGAAAATGTGCGTGTTCAAGGGCAATGGGGGTGGGATTGGTATTTATTACATACCTAGTGTTCTAATATCTTTTACATAATGTTGTCCATGCTGGTCTGCCATTTAGGAGTAGTAACTTTCTGTTTTCTGCTATCCAGCAAAATGATCCCATTCCCAGTTTCAATTTCTCAAGAGTGAGCAAGAACCTAGTCTCAATAAGTATAATTAAGTAATTATGATGGTAATATAAGAATGGTAACAAAGATAAGATCTAGATGTTTATAGTCAAATCATTGCATAGTTCCTTTCTGTGATGCTAACACACGTGACATTTGAAAAGTATCTAGTTCTCAAATTGACACAATAGAGGCAGAGGCAAATAAATGTCCATAGGTTTCTTTCCTGTAGGATTTCTCCAGTACTTTTAGCATATACTTTAATAAAGTTTGAAGGGAAATAATGTAACAAGCAATTATAAAATACCAGAGTTGAAGGGGACACAAAAACTGTTTAGTAAAAACCTGAACTTTATCATAATGCAACGCAACTCAACTATGGAGGACTGACTTGTCCCTGGAAATCCAGCCAATTTTTGCCAATTTTAGGCCTGACACTTAACACTGCTGACTTTTACATAAAGGTGCTTTCCAATTTATATATCCTCCCTTCGAAGAACTAATAAATGGAATATGTGTGGATGCATGAACATGATGCATTACTGTAATAATGTGTGTATTTTTTTCTGTTATTTAGGAAATTCTGCAGAAATATTCATTAAGAACATGAGTTAGATTTTGGAATTATAAACTCCTGGTTTTCTATTCAAGTTCAGCAACTAATGACTCTGGGCAAGTCATTTAATCTTCAATGCAAATTTTCTCCTCTGTAAAATGAGAATGCAACTTACTTTGTGGATTTGTTATTAAGACTACAGAAAATTATGTATGATAGCTACTTCCTTATCGTCTATTATTTAGACAATAATGAAAATTTAATATGTTGTATGTTTCTCACTTGTGTTTTATAGTATAATTTATGAAACAATGAATAACAAACAATGAATAAAAAAGTAAGATTGTATTATTTTATTTGGAAGCCCAGAAGGTAAACCAGCTTACATTTCCCACAACCACAACAGTTCATTAATAATTCTAGTATTTCTCTATATCACTAGCCTTCTTAAGGATATAGGCATATTGTATATATTTCTTCACCTTCAACCAATTCCAATCAGCTTCTTCTACTATCAGAGCCCATAAGAATATTTGCTAACGTCATAAAAAATCTTTAAGTTGACACATCCAGTACACATGTATTTTCTTCACTTTACTGGATCTTTTCATAGTATTCAACACAGCTATATCCGTCCTATCTGGCTCTATTTATGGTTATAAGATTTAAAAATATGTATTTGTAAAATGAAAGTTCTGCAATTATTTTATATAAAGAAGACTGTGACATCAGCATTAGAGAAAGACTGTAACTGAGACCACCAGATGTAAATGGCACAACCGTGGTGCTAAAAGTGAAGAGAGCTGAAAGTATTTAATTCGAAGATAAAAATCCCATATGGATGACTCATCGGCATAAAGTAACAAAAATCCTCACCATTGAACCAATAAGCAACATCTTGATGAACAGAGAAAAAGATTGAAGTTATCAAGGATAACGTTTCATCATGAGTCCTCAATCAAAGTCTTTGGATGAAGCAGGCAAGGAATCAAATGACATAATGAGTGGGGACATAAGCTGCAAAAGATTTCTTTAATTTGTTTAGAGAACAAAGATGCACCTCTCCCAAGTCATGTTTTGAATCATTTCATAAGCTTGTGAAAACTAGACCATCAAGAAGGAAGAGGAAGAAAAATTGATGCCTTTGAATAATGATGTCGGCTAGAAATATTAAATATAACATGGACTTCCATTGGAACCAATAAATGTGTGTAGGACAGGATAGCCAAAAGGCTTCTTAGAAATGAGGGTGACGACACATAGTCTCATATTCTTTGGTCACGTACTCAGCGCCCTCACTCAAGACAGACCGGTTCTAAAGAAAGAGCTCACACTTTGTGAAGAAGAAAAGGAGATGAGCTCCATACAGGAAGCCACATCAGGAGCTGTAATGGGACCCAGTTGGAAGAATGTTACTAAACCTAGCAATCCTAGTGAGGCCGCCTCCGAATGGGTAAGTGTATCATTCTATTGTACATACTCTCAATAGCAACTGACTTGGCTGGAAGGCATCTAACAAAATCAAAATTTATTATATGCTTAGAATGAGGGGGAAAAATAACAGTATCTATAAAGAAAATCCAAAAGCCCCATTTCCCACTGCTTAATCTCACTTCCAAGAATGTTTTCCCCATTCCAGTGTTCATCCATAGCAAATATACCACCTAAACAGTAATGGATGAAATCATACATATTTCATTTTTCATGACTTCCAAATTGGCACTTTTTTATTTTTCAATAATATATTCTGTAGTACGACCAAAGCATAACCCCCTTAATCCTCTTGAACATTTTGGTTGATGTTAATATTTTGTGTGTACTATCTTGACAAATTTTGAAATAACAATACATCTGAAGGAAACATATTCTTTTCTCTTGATGTTCAGATTTTAAAAAGGTAAAAATAAAAATGAACTGATTAAAACAAACAGCCTATTTTTAGGTTGACTGTTTAAAGTACAGTAGAACCCTGGACCTCGATGCTAATCCACTCTAGAAGGAGCGCTGAGATGCAATGTAGTTGAATTCCTAATCAGTTTTTTCCCATAAGAAATGAGTTAAAATGGAATAATTTGTTCTCAACCATCAAGTTTTTACACTAACCTTGTATTTTTATACAAACCTTACACAGAAAATTCAAAGTAAAGAAGTTCAGAGTTAATGTAATTTAAACGAGAACCATAATATTAAAAAACTTCTTAACAACTATAGCATGGCTCATACCTTGAGACTGATGAGGATCTGGCTCTGTGGACACGGATGTGGAGAGGAGGGATGGAGAGAGTCACTGTGTGGAAGGGGAATCCCCTGCCATCAATTCAACTGGTAGCTGCTTTTCAGGAGGGTTTTTTCCTCCCTTCTTTGCCCTTTTTCACTAGGACCTGACTGGCTTTCTCAAAAAAAAAAAAAAAAAATCTGTCTAAAGTGGTCTGCTGTTGGTGTTTCCTTAACTGTTTTCTAAAAGGGTTAACTAAATTATCGTCAACAATATCGATAACATGGTTAACCAGTTCCTTATCATGATGATTCTTTTCAAAAAACTCTTTCAGAGGACCTGTGTTATTTTTAATCTAAAAACAGTCCAAAGAGCCACAAAAACTGAGAAAATTATAGCAAAATCTTGGAACACAGTCACAAACGTTTTAAACAACACGTACTAACAACAACCAACTAACATAGTGACCAAAACACAAACTGCTTTTGTTTACAAAAATCACGTGCGTCTGGTCGATTCCGATGTTTTCTCTGAGCTTCAAGGCAACGTGTCCTGGACATTTCCCAGCTGAATCTGATTATGTTGAGTACTGATGTGGCTGAGTATTGGAGTTCCCCTTTAAATACAATCGGGGCTCCTTAGAAGTGAGGACTGTGAGACTTTGAGGAATTGACTTTGAACACACCATCAGCAAAACCATTAGCTTGAAAAGGACATCCTGGTCAGGAAAGCAGAGAGGAGCCCACCAGGAGGCCAACAGCTGCAGCCAGGGGCTCAATCTTCTCAAAAAGCATGTAGATCAGCAGTTCTCAACCAGTGGGTTGGGACACCCCTCTGGGGGCCAAACGGCCCTTTCACAGGGGTCTCCCAATTCATAACAGTAGCAAAATGACTGTGATGAAGTAGCAACGAAAATTATTTTATGGTTGGGGGGGCACCCCAACATGAAGAACTGAATTAAAGGCTCGCAGCATTAAGAAGGTTGAGAACCACTGATGTAGATGGTGCAAGAGCAGGCAACTCTTGTTCTGTTATGCATAAGATCAGCTGTATCCGAAGTAAATCAAGACAGCTGACAGGAGGTTGACTGCTGATCACCTTGAGGAGACTGGGTTATAATACAAGAATAGAGCCAACGATGAGGCATTCCATTTGTAGACATTTACTAATAAAGTTTTAGATGGATAAATGACATAACTTCAAGGTGAAAAGTATAATATACTCATGCAAACCATGACTGTCAGCTTATATGAATGATGTCCTAAAAATATTACATTGCCATCAGCAAAATAACTAGTGAATAATTAGTAGCAATGGTTATTTTTAGTATAAGCTTTAGTATGTGTTTGTAATCACTGAAGTGGGCCTAAATAAATCTCTGGGATAATTGGGGTGGGGGGGGATTCTGCTATTTCCTATTTATCAAAAAAATATTGGAAGCATCACTTTCTCATGTGACCAAAATGTTTTTAAAGTTTCTGACTTCCAACTACAAATCAAGATCTTGAAGTGCTATTAACACCATGCTTCCTCCTCTTTAGAAAAAGATAAAAATATGACCTTTTAGTGAAAGAAGCTGGAAGCTAAGCAACCTTCCAAATTGTTTGATATTGTGCTTATATTTTGAAGGGGAATAAACACTAGAAAAAGAAACTGTTTTGTTTTGTGACACTCTGAATAGGAAAGAATTGCTGGAAACTGAGTAACCCTTCTGCCGTAGCTGAGATTTAAGCTGACATTTGCAAAACTAAACTTCAATATCTCCATGTCCCAGGAGTTGCAAAGAAAACAGCGATTTTTAAATCACAGGCATATATGATTGTCTTTGGGCATGCTGTTAACAAACTTAGCCAAGCCAACTAATTTCAGAAGCAGAAAGGAATGTCTTCCACACTCCAGTGTCCTCGTTAGCCATGTCCATAGTCAAGCTATCCAGTCCATGTAAGGTTTAAAAAAATATGTTTGGACTCCGATACCTAGCCATAGTCTGATGATCTAAAGACACCCAATGTATTAGTAATAATTTAATTAACTGAAGAAATGCAGTTACTAAGCTGCTATCTGGAGACTCCAAAATTATTTTAAGATTTCAAGAAAAATACTTGGCTTCCTCAATTTAGGAGCTGTTGAGGAATTTCTTCCAAAAGGGCATGACTGATGTCAGGGCTTCTGTAGATAGAGAGAGCTGTGACCTGAGTGAGTGGCTTCCTCTCTTTTAGCCCCAGATTACAATGCAATGCAATCCTTGCTCAATCTACCCTTCGTTAGTGAAGACGCTTGTCTGTTGTGCAAGGGCCTGTGGGGAAGATGTGACAGTCATGATTTTGTGCCAAGTTGGCTGGCCAACTTAGTAATTTCAGTGGTTTGGCAGTTTAGGAAACCACTTGCATAATGGGAAGTGTGATGAGCAGCTAATCAGTTGTAAGATGATTAAGATGGAACACAGCACTCACGTCTCAGTCCTGATGCAATCCATCAAAAGAAGTTTCTTTAGCGGTGTGCCCTGCTGCCAATCCAAGTGCATGCTGTGGAAAAGCTTGCTTGGCTTTTGCTGGGTCAGGATGCTGCCTCTGACTTCATGACCTGTTGTGGTTTGAATGAGTCAATGTCCTGCCATATTGCCTGCTGATCCTCAGAGCCATCAACAACCTAGCCTCTGACCTTCTAACCTTGGATTTACTCACTCCTCCAGTCACAATCCTAACCAGCTGACATAGGAATCCATCACCTCCACAGCTGCAAGCCTGCAGTTTTCCTTTTTAGGAGAATTCGCCAGCCTAGTATCTGACTCGCAGACTTGGAACTTATCTAGACTTGCCTTTCACAATGCTGTAAGGCATTTTCTTCATAACAACGCCCTCCTTTATGAAAGAGACAAACTCACATCACCCCCTTTAAGCAGCAAGGCCTACACTTTTCCCTAAGGCATTTTCCCAGCCCTCTGTGACCAGGTCATCTGATTTAGCATCCCCATGGAATACAGGTTTGGAAGTGCCCTCAGAGCAATTCTTGTATAAATTCCCCCTCTGCCCTTATGGAGGGATGCTGTCTTTCTCCCCAGACAGGAGTGACCATTCCCTCCCCAGCAAGGAGAACAAGCTAGAGAAGACAGCCAGGGATGGGGTTCATAGTCCAAGGTGCCTGAAACTTTCCCTAGATATAGTTTTGTCAGTACCACTTAGTGATAGATGTAGTATAACTTGCCTTTTCTTCTGCTTTCTGTATTCTACCCTTTCAGAATGATATAAAAGAAAATCGGCCAGGGGGCTACAGCATGCAGAAAGGTTCCCTCTGAACATTCCACTGTAGCCCAGGCCAGCCTGATGCTCAAAATAATTCTAATTGGACACTGTAGTGGCCTTCTTTTGTTTTCTTTATGAATGATGTGTGCGAGGTGCTCCCCCAGCTCCTCCAATCTTTTGTCATTAGGAGTCAACACAGCAAATCTTTTCTCGAGATAGTTTTAAAACAGGGGGAGAGACTCAGGGTCCAATGTTGCCTCTTGTGGACTTGTTTTCATTTTCTCCAGCTTCAACCTGAATTTTCACACGACCAATGGGCGCTCTGTTCCAACCTCTGCCCTTGTCCTGGT
The DNA here is from genome assembly GCF_050624435.1 of Tenrec ecaudatus. Classification (NCBI taxonomy): domain Eukaryota; kingdom Metazoa; phylum Chordata; class Mammalia; order Afrosoricida; family Tenrecidae; genus Tenrec; species Tenrec ecaudatus. The sequence continues at coordinate 28,489,890 of NC_134533.1, read as the reverse complement.
TGTAGCTGCTGATAATGAGCTTGCCCACAAATGTAGCCAATTTGACCTCTGTGTATTCCATCTGGATAAACCCAGGTATATAATGATCTATTTTTTTGTTGTTTTAAAAAGATACTTGCTATTAAGAAGTCACTTGCCACGCAAAAATCTATCATGGAATCTCTAGCTTCATTTCTATCACCAAGGCCATATTTTGAAACTATTGTTCCTTCCTCTTTGATTCCAACAGTTGTATTCAAACCAATAATAATTGTCAATGCACCCTGATCATATGCATGATCAATTTCCAAATGGAGACATTCATTGAATTATTTAATTCACTTATTTGCCAAGCATGATGTCCTTTTCCAGGGACTGGTCTCCTTTGATAACATGTCCAAAGTCCATGAGACAAATTCTAGCCATGCTTAGTTCTAAGGAGAATTCTGGCTATATTTATTCCAAGGCTGATTTGTTTGTTATTTTGGCATTCCGTGGTTCTTTCATTATTCTTTGCCAGCATAATTCAAATACATTTATTCTCTCTTGAACTTTCTTATTCATTGCCCCCCTTTCACAGGCATATAAGGTGGGTGAGAATACCATGGCTTAGGTTAGAGCATCTTTTTCCTCAAGGTAACATCTTTGCCTTTCAATGCTTTAAAAAGGTCTTGGGCAACAGAATGACTCAATGCTATCCCTAGGTTTGTGGTTGGTACTAAATTTGAAGAAAAATTCTATTGAATCAGATAGATATAATAGAATCACAAACAGCATTGAAGTCAAGATAGACCTTGAATTGTACTTTTTTGATGGGGATGCAAAGCCATTCTTCTTGATTCTGTAATTTCCAGCAGAGGAAACCATATGATTTTCTGAATCAACATGGCCAACATTAGTCTATTTCAGCCCACTAATGCCTACAATATCTATTTTTATGCATTCTGTTTCATTTTTATCATTTCTATTTTTTCTAGATTTATATTTCTTACCTCAAAGTCCTTATTATAAACTGATGTTTGTTGCTGTTCCAATTCTTTTTGTGTGTCATTCTCTATCAGCAAATGAAGGCCTTATAGGCTTTACTCCCACACGTTTTCCCCCAGTCACGTCTTTATTGCGGACTGCTTCAGAGAGCAACTCCATCCTTGGTCAGGTGTGGATGCTTTCCAACCGGAGGGGCGCATCTTCTCGTGCTGTTTGCAAAGGCTCTGCTTCTGTTCACGAGATGTCCAGTAAGTGACAATGTTTCAGATCTTTACATAACGTTTTCCACAGCTGCTTCCACAGAAGTGGACAGCCTGATTCCACCTTCATAGTCTGTGGTTTACCCGGAAGCTCTGCCCAAACGTATTTACTCTGGGTGACCGTGTGGGCATTTGAAATACGGTAGCATAGTTCCAGCATCACAGAAAGCCACCGTTAGATGACAAACCTACAGACAAGAGCCTGGTTGAAAGGGGTAAAGTAACTTTGAAAAGGATCTCAGTGAGGTTTTGTGGAAGCGAATTATCGATATTCAAAGAATGAGAAGTGAGCAGTGTAGAAGATAGAGGGGAAAGAGCAAGTGCTGCAATCTGAGGTGATTTAGGACTTGTTATATTTGAGGAAATAAAGAAAACTTAAATAGCTTCAGATGATGAGGCAGATATGAAAAGAACAAAATTGCCAACTTCCTGTTACCCGGTTCATGTTAAAAGCCACAGTAAGGAGTATGAGTTTTATTTAAAATAAAATGTAAACAACTGAAGTTGTTGGTAGTTGTACTTCATTTTTTAAAACAAAGCTACGACTGGCTCAAATTGAAGAGCAGGTAGATTATGAATCAGTCATCTACTGTAACATATCAATGGAGATAAAACAGTGAATAATTTTAGGGTGATATGAGTGAAGATAATGAAATTAATGAATTCAGAATTAAATTAAATGTAAGGCTGCTTTGAACCATCAAGTATATGGTAGAGAGAGATTGAAAACATGCCAAAAACATGCCAGACTGAGCAGCACAATACAAGATTTTTCATTTTACCAATTTATCTTCCCAAGGCCCTTGCTCACTAAAAAGAAATGTTGTCTTAGGATCATCCTTTATCATGTATGTTCATGGTGTTCTGCATTAGAAAAGTGGCTATTGTCCAATTCTGTGGAGGAATCTTGAAAACCATTAAAACAACACCACTATAATAAGATTGACTAAGTGATACCATGCTAATGAAAAACCCCAAAATACTAATGACTTAAAAAAAAAGTTTTCCACTTTTAGGCATAGCATTAGAGGAGTTACAAAATTGTTAAATCTGCTAACAAGTATAAAGTAGACAGAATACCGGAGGTCCTTTATTTCACCACTAGACAGGTGGGTAGGACTGACACTTGTGAAAGTGGAAACAGGTGAGTGACCTACACAGAAAACAGCTCACTTTACACAGTGCAGGGGTCTGGCCTTCACCACCTGTGGTCTCTCTCAGCGCTGAGTTAGAAGGTATTAAAGTGGGTGACTTCTGGAGAAGTTGGGCATTGAGATTAATGTACCTATGAAGATGGAGATATTAGAAACGAGGAATCCCAGACTTATTTGTGAGGAATGATAAGTCTTTGGCAGAAGGCTGGCCTGTATTTACACTGAAAAACATGCCATGAAGTCTTGTAGAGGTTGTACCTTTCAGGACTAAAAGGTGATCGGTGATGGCAGATTCCATCATGAAGGGCTGGGGGACATCGCAGTTTTATTCGGGGAAGAGAAACATTTCTAAGACATTCCGTTGAGAAACGGTTGTTGTTAAATGCCATCAAGTTGATTCCAACTCATAGAAATATATGTACCATCAAACAAAGAGCTGTCTGTCTGTCCCAGTGCCAGCCTCACAATTGTTCTTAAGTCTGAGACCATTGTTGCAGCCACTTGTCGATGCATCTTGTTGAAGACCTTCCTCTTTTTTGTTGCTCCCCTATTCTACCAAGCATGATGTCCTTTTTCAGGGATTGGTCTCTTTTCTAGGGACTGGTCTTAACCTGTCCAAAGTTCATGACACAAAGTCGAGCCAGGCTTAGTTGTAAGGAGAGTTCTGGCTGAACTTCTTCCAAGGCTGATGTTTGTTGTTTTGGCATTCCGTGGTTCTTTCATTATTCTTTGCCAGCATAATTCAAATACATTGATTCTTTCTTGAGCTTCCTTATTCCACGTCCACTTTTCACAGGCATATAAGGTGGGTGAGAATACCATGGCATAGGTTAGAGCATCTTTGTCCTCAAGGTAACATCTTTGCCTTTCAATACTTTGAAAAGGTCTTGGGCAGTCGAATTGCTCAATGCAATATGCTGTTTGATCTCTTGACTGCTGCTTCAATGTGGACCCAAGCAAGACTAATCCTCGACACATTCAATCTTTTTGTCCTTTTATCACGATGGCACCTCTGGTCCATGTGTGAGGATTTTGGTTTTCTTTACAACGAGTTGAAATTCAGGCTGAAGCTGTGATCCTTGATCTTCATCAGCAGGGGCTTCAAGTCTTCCTCTTTCCGCCAGCAAGGCTGTGCCATCTCCGTATCTCAGATGGTTAATAAGCCTTCCTCCAATCTTGATGCCACCTTATTGTTCCTGTAATCCAGTGTCTCTGATTATTTGTCCATCACACAGATCGAATAAGAATGGGGAGAGGATGGAACCCTGACACACATTGTCTTGGTTTTCAGTCATGCAGTGTTCTGTTCTCTCCTCATAGCTGCCTCTTGATCCACAGCTTGACAAACTGCTATACAAGTGGCAGATGAGATATCAGACAGGCCATATTGTAGGAATAAGGTCCAAACTCTAGAGTAGAGGTGTAGAACATCTGGCCGTCAGGCTGTACAAGACCCACAAAATCATCAGTAGCAGGTAACATCAGCTGCCTCGCCAAACAGAAGCTTTTACGGCATTCATATTGGGGTGACCCAGAAATGATATGATGATTATCTACATGGCCCTTGGCTAAATAAATGTTTCTCAGCCCTGCTCTAAGCAAAAGACATGTCCTAAAACTAAATTAACGTGGAGTTGTTAATCACAGACAGAAGGAGAAAGGGGATTGTGGGTTTGTAGAGGAGGAGCGCTGGTAGTGTAGTGGTCCGTGTTGGGTTGCCATCTGCATTGTGGGCGGTTTGAAATCACCAGCAGCTCCATGGGAGAAAACTGGACTTGGACTCCAGTAAACAGTTGCTGTCTCAGAACCCGCAGGGGTCGCTGCAAGTCCACGGGGACTCTATGATAGTGAGAGAGAGGCTCTGAAGAGAGACCAATACAACTATCCAATCTAAAGAGAGAGCAGAAAAACCTTAAAATTTAAATATTTCTTCAGTGATCCATGGGACAACTTTAAAAGACCCAGTACGTAAAGGCGCTTCAAAATGTTTCTGGGAAAACGTAATGAAAAGATAATGGTGTTTTTTATGCAGTTTTTTGAAGCTTCATCATGCATATGTGATTTTTCAGGATCCTGGAAAATGGATTTCAAAATATTAAAAATAGGAACAAATGGTTAATTTTCCAGTGTGGGTTACAATCACCTAATTACATATCAAAATTGTTACAAAAAACTATAGCAGAAAAATATTAAAAATTTATGAACATGGAGGCACAGCATAATCACACTTAATACCAAAAAAGTGAAAGTAAAAGGAGAAAATCTTCAAATGTGTCACAGAGGAAAACACGTTATTTGTGTGTGAAGAATAATGGTGAAAGAATAACTACTTGCTTCTAATCAGTAAGTGTTAAATTTCAATTAATGGGGATGGAAAATTCTCAGTGGGTATTGGTGATGGCTGTACATGCATAATGTAATTAGTTTCACTAAACTGACATGTGGAATATATTTAATTGGTAAGCATTGTGTTGTACACATATATCTTTATAACAATAAAAACTTTGAATATTGACGAGAATGTATTTTTTTAAAACCTTTCTGAAAGTAAACAAGGAGAAAGAATAGAGAAAAGCAAAGACAAAATAAGTAAAAAAATGTAATAATTTAGGTAATAATAGAGTGAAACAATAGCTTTAAAATTCTTGGTCACAGTGCTCCTCTTGAATGCTACTGGCAATGAAAAGTGTCTTCAATGGTTTTATGAAACTGATGATATTCTTAGATAAAATTAAGTTAAAGGAATGTTTTGATCAATAGCTATTACACCCTGAGAAACTAAAAAAGATATTACCTAGGAGGAGAAAGTCATATGATTAAAAAATAGTAATAGTATCAGCTTATCACAGGTTGAAATTCAAACAGAACGGTATCTTAAAACAACAGTAGCTAAACACCAAATGAGACCAGACAAAAGTTTTGTGGTTTATTGAGCAATGTTGCTTATTTAATCATGTAGGGTCAGAAATGATCTATTGGCTTATTTGTGCAAATTTGGGTTAAACTGAAGTTTCAAGATTCTTCATAGATCATGTCCCCTATTGCCAATGTTTTAGGTCTCTTGGAAGGGGAGATAACCTTGAAAAGCTATTAAGAAACAAAACAAAATCTAAACACTTATATTTCTTTCCTTCAATGGGGTTTATTTTGCTTTGCTAACTATGTTTTGGTGTATGTAGTCCAATGACAATTTCTTGTTGATTATTAATCACTTGAGAAACTGAGAGCTTGGAAAATAGTTATATTGTTTCCTGCCTTAGTGTCTGGCCCTGTTTTAGTGGAGTATAGAATATAGAATGTTGTTTTCATCTGGAAATATGGTCACAACTCTTCGATTTGAAACTTGGACATTGTTTTATGCTTTGGGGATAAAAGCATAGGTGTATAGTTTTAAATATTGCCATGTAAACCTTTATATTTCCTTATTTACCTAATATAATTGAACAATGAAATCATGAAGTATTTCCTTCAGTCTTTTCTGTAAATAGCACATGATATTTCTTGTAAGTGAAAAAAAAATCTAAATCCGATAAGTTGCTTTACTTTTGGAATTCCTGTTTCTCTCAATGTTATCTACATTTTGTTATGATACAAACACTCAAAAGCCTTTGCATAGCTGATGAAACACGTATAAACATTCTGGTAGTCCCACAATTTCATGTCAACTTGATTAAAGAGTGAGGGGTGGAGATTAGCCTGTCAATCAGGTCACAGCCTGATGATGCCTCCTTGTGGGCGTGGCCTTCTCAGGAGGATTCTGTGAACATCCTGTCTTTCTCTCTGGAGGAGGGCCACACTCTCTCTATTTCACTTTCCTGCTGTTGAGACACTTAGAGTACTGGAGGAGCCATGTGGAGCCTGCGCCAGGGCTGAGATGCTTCACCAGCCTGCGATCTTTCTGCAATCGGCATCATTGCATGTGCTGCGTGAGTCTAAAGAGGAATTTATAGACTACTCTCAGACATATGGGCTAATATTGGACATATGGACTTGACTTGATCTGGACTGGGCTGGGATGTTTTATCAATATAAAATTGCTCTTTGATATAAAGCTCTCTCTTACACGCATGAGTGTCTCTGCTTTGCCTCTCTAGTCTCCCTGGACTGACACAAACATATTTACGATATTTTTAGCCCTGATACATGTTCTAACAATAATATTCCTTCTGTCACTTTGTTTTTTTTTAGTACAGTTTACAATTCCTTTAGTATACTATTGAAACTGTTTTTTTATTATTTTCAGTAAAATCATAGTTGCATGGGACATTGAGGGTGTTTTTGAATAATTTCTGCATTCTGTTGGGTCACTTTTCTTTACAAGGTACAAATACGGATCTTCATTTCTGTCACTTAAATGATCTTTGCTTCTCCTTATGTGATGCTCTTGATGTAATCACTTAGCCCATCATGTCTTCTTTCATTACTTTTCATTGCATCAAATCTGTTCTTTAAATGCACATGGGATATACTCAAAGTTGTCTTTTGGCTCTCCTGTATTTATTTTAATTTTCTTCAACTTGTTTATGAGCAATTGATGCTCTGTTCCACAGTTGTCGCTGACCTTGTTTTGGTTGATTGTATTGAAGTCCCCCTTTGTCTTTTATCACAGGTGCAGTCGATTTGTTTTTTATATATTCCATCTGGTGAAGTCCACAGAAAAATTATTATTTATGCTGCTGAAAAAAAGTATTTCAAGTCATTGGTTTTGCAAATTTCTATTACTAGATTACCAGCTGCATTGATATTTTCCAACTATTCTTTTTTTCCCAACTGGCATTCCAATTGCCAATATTTATCACTGCATTTTGATTGCATGTTTGATCAAAGTCAGACTGAAAAAGCCACAGAATCCTTCATTTTCTTAATCTCTGGCTTATTAGTGGTGTGTAAACCTAAATAATACTTATATTATTTGAACTTCCTTGAGGTACATAGATAGCATCCTATCACAAACAACATTATACTTCAAGATGTTGAAGTATATTGTTCTTTCTGATGATGAATGAGATGACTCTCCTCTTCATTTTTTGTCATTCCTGGACAAGTAAACCATATGATTTTATGATTGACAGAGGCCAATATTTGCCAATTTAAGCTCACAAATTCCTAGGTTATGGATCTTAGGGTTTCCGTTTCATTTCTTACAACTTTCAGTTTTGCTAGCATCATACTTTTTACATCCCGTATTCTGAGTATTAATGGGTATTTTCAGCCATTTCCTTCCATTTTCAGTCATGCTTCATTATCAAATTGCAGTCTAAAAGTTTTACTCGAGTACATTATTGAGGTTGACTCTATTGTGAGGAGATAGTTCTTTCACAGTTTTATTTGGAGTGTCTTCTAACCTGCGAGGATTACTGTTGGCACTATAATATCTGACATTGCTCTGCTGCTATTTATAAGGTAATCAGTGATTACTCCCATAGTACTGGACAGCTTATTCCTTCTCCACAGTCTGAAAGCTGATCTCCAACCAATGTTAAAAGAAATAAGAGATGTAAATAATGGAATATACTATGTTTATTGAATAGAAGATTCAGCATTGTGATGACATCACTTCTCAATTTTATCTATACATATAACCGAATCTCAATCAAATGCTAGCTGAACTTTCAGCATAAACTTTTAAGCTAAAATGACTTGTAAGAAATAGGATGATTTTGGTAAGAACAGCAATGATAACATAAAATTTATAATACTAAATTTGAAGAATCATTAAACATATAAAGTGTTTAAGGGAGAGTGACAAGGATATACAAACAGGTCAATGATGAAATGGAATAGGTATCTCCAAAATAGACACAATATGAAAATAATAGTCCCGTATTAGTCTGGGTAAACTAGAGAAACAAATTCATAGACACTCATAAGTGTATAAGAGATTTATATAAATAGTAATTTTATATTAAGAAACTATCCCAGTCCAGATCAAGTTCATAAGTCTGATATTAGCCCATATGTCCAATACCAGTCTGTAAATTCTTCTTAAGACTCATGAAATCTATGCAATGATACCGAATGCAGGACAATCACAGGCTAGTGGGTGGAAAATCTTGTGGATCCAGTGGTGGTAGATGCATCTTAGCACTGGTGTGCATCTCCATGTGGCTCCTCCAGCTCCAAGGCTCTGGCTCCATCAGCATAACTTCATGTAGCTTGTCAACAGGTGTGTAACAGAGAGTGTCTCTCTATCTCCATGGTGTCTCCAAATGAGGTCAACAAGCTGACAGGAGATTATGTAACTACCAGACTATCCCTTGTCAATTTGACACTTTTACACAACTCTTTAGCCAGATATAATTTTTAACAAATTAAAAGAAAATCATATTTATACCTAACAGGATAAAACTAAAGTGCATGCAATTCAAAATGCGCCAAAGCCTCATTTAAACATAAAATTCTATACATGAACAACACAACAATATTCTATGCCTAACAATTGTAGTTCAGTGAATGCCTATACCTTGATCTTGTAATCCTATGAATATATTCCCCCATCTATGAAAGTTTGTAAGCCAGCCACTTCATGCCTTTATCCACCAATTCAGGGTATCCAATTTCTATACTGCCCACTTATGTCAATGCAGGGTTCTGAGGAGACAATCATTTTCTTTGATGTGAAGAATATTTACTCCATTTGGAACCTTGTGACATCTACATCCATAAACAAAATCAAATTAGGACAGGCCATCCATAAAGTCAGCATCAATATGCACCAGGTCGCCGTCTCAAAAATATGTCTTTTCACCTGGTCAGGTTCTGGTCAAATCACTTGGCCTCACCAGGGTGCCCATTGGTCACCTCACCATTAAACCATGGACACCGTCACCAATTCTCAACAACCCTCGGCCCCTTGGGCTCGGCCAAGAACCTCAGACCAGGCAACCAGCTCTTGTTTTCTCCTCTAGTCCCTGCAAACTAGTTCTACAGGTGTCATGGCCAGACTCAACCTGTCTCTTTCTTGCTGCCTTTCTCCCACTTCCACTCAACAAGTGCATCCAGGTGGTCACCTAATAAGCATTTCTGGCTGTCACAGTCTCCCTTTAAAGTTCAGTCTCAGAGAGGAGATTTTCATATGGTTTCAGTTTTTTCCAGCCTTCAGCACACACCACTAGTTCAAAATTCAAAAATCTAAAGAATTCGGTTTCTTTCAATCTGTCAACAGCCCCTAGGTAAGTCTCTTCACCTTCCAATGTCCTGAGCACCCAGATACTAGGTCAGACTGACCTTTTCAGAGCCTTCTTTGCAGGTGTGTCCTAAGCCTATTCAAAGATTCGCATTTTAAAGGCTAATAGCAAGGCTTATAAGCTCTCTATACTCATACTTCCCAATAATCATTTCTATCAATCATTAGATCACCATTAGTAAGCAGAATTAATCAGTATAAACAAAATAGATTCAGATCCTAAATTCAATTCTTAAAACAGTTGAATTCAATCCTTTTTTTAACTGCTCTTAATCCTTATCTAAAGTATTCAATTGATAAAAAATATAGGATTAAGATTTTCCATCAAGCCTTGGTCAGGGTTTCTGTCAGCCATTATGACATTCTGTCAGCCCTTTTCACTAAGCAGGATGGTCTCTGAGAAACTCAGAGTGATTTCTATCCCTGAGCTAAAAATATATATATTAATAATATTCATTTTTGACATTTCACAGAGGAATAACCAAAGACTACAACCAAACAAAATAATCAAAACTTTAACTTCCCATATTCTGTCCAGAAAACAACCCAGGAAACCGCATGGACATATCTAAAATCTGGCTGACCAAGGAAGATAAACTACCACGAGGCAGAGGTCGAACCAGCATCGACGCTCCAACTTCATGATTGGTTTCTCTAGTGGCCCACTCCCAAGGTACCATAATGTGTTAGTCTGGGTAGACTAGAGAAACAAATTCATAGACACTCATATGTGTATAAGAGCTTTATATAAAGAGTAATCATATATTAAGAAATCATCCCAGTCCAGACCAGATCAAATTCCTAAGTTTGATTATAGCCCATATATCTAATATCAGTCTGTAAATTCTTCTTCAGACTCACAAAGCACATGAAATGACACTGAGCGGCAAGAGAATCACAGGCCAGTGGGTGGAAAGTCTTGTGGATACAGTGGTGGTGGAAACATCTTCATGCTGGTGTGGGTCTCTATATGGCTCCTCGGGCTCCAGAGCTCTGGCTCCATCAGCGCAGCTCCATGTGTCAACAGGAAGACGAAGCAGAGAGAGTTTGTGTGCCTGGCCTCCACTGAGCTATTTTTCTCCATGGCACCTCTAAATGAGGTCAACAAGCTGCGACCTGATTGACAGACCTGACTCCACCCCTTTGCAAGTTGATGGCAGATTATGGAACTACCCCCGTCCTTGAAATTACCACTGCTGGTTCCATTGGATATCATTAAAAAATAAATAAGTAAGTAACTTTGACTTTTCTTCACAGCATAAGCAAATTTAATCCCATCTGGACTAAAGAATAATTTGAGTGATAAAATGTGGCAAGAGAATTGGAAGTCCTTCTAGTTGACATAGTATAAATTATTTTGATAAAGTTAAAGAAAACATATACTTCCTGTTTTTCCAAAATTTATAACCCCTTGTTATTGTTTGGTTCCATGGACTTTATTCTGACTAAGAGCAACCCTATACACAACAGAATAAAACACCCCCCAGGCCCAAGCAATCTTCACAATGGCTACATTTGAGCCCATGCTTGTAGTCACTGCGTCAATTCATCTCTTCAAGAGCTGTGTTAGGCAGGGTCCTCGAGAGAAACAAAACCAGGACACTTATGATTATAGATAGATATAAGAGGACAGATTTTTACAGCATAAAGAGATATAACAGTTAATTGTCCACACAGCAGTACAGAGGGCTCAGGTCAACTCACTTCTGAGGAAGAGTTATTATACTGGAAGTGCTTCAACTCACGTGGGCTGCGGGATCCAAGGTCAAGGAAGCAGACAGCAGAGTCTTCCCTCAGACAATACAGGCAGAGTCCACCACCAGAAGCAAATAGCAGGGCAGGTCACTGACACTCATGCAATTTAGGAGCTTAGAAAAGCAGGCCCGGATGGTATATTGAACTCAAGCAATGCAAGGCGACAGGATCTACCAGCCTCAAGCACAAACACACCAGCAGCATTGGCAAAGCAGGTCTCAAAGGAGCCTCAAGGTCTAGTGACATGATCCATGCGTTGACTTGTCACATGGGTAGTATAGTTCACAAGCTGGGACAGAGAAATAGCTAAAGCAGCCCATGCTGGTCTGATCACCAGAGAGCAAGAGACAGGGAGCAGGTCATGTAGAGCCATTCATCTCTGTCCTCCAATCAAACTGCAGCCTGATTAACCCCACATGTTCCCATTGGCCAGGTTGGCACAATAAACCTATCCATCACAAGGGCCTTCTTCTTTTTCGCTGCCCCTCCATTTGACCAAGCATAACTTTACCAAACATCACCCTTTAGAGCATGCAAATATTTAGTTTTTAATTTAAATTTCTCAGAATCTACACTCATCTCATTCAGTTACTTGTTGTTTGGTATAAATGAGTAGTGCTAATTCATAGCCTCTTTATGTTTACCAGAATAAAATGTCACCCGTCCACACACTCTCTTCAGGGTAACGGGGACGCTTGATTGTATTGTTGTAGCTCCTGTGTCCGTCGGTCTACTGAGGGTCTCCCTCCATCTCACTGGTCCTCTACTTTGCCAAGCATGACGTCCTTTCCCAGAAGTAGGCCCCCGCTGAAGAGTACAGTAACAAAGACCAAGAGAGCACAAATGCAGATTTTTCATCCTTCTCCTTTCATCTAAAGAATAGTTTAGATTCAGAAACCCACCTAAAAGAGTACTGTTAGTCATGTCAGAGAGGGCATCTTTTATATAGCTTCCAAGGGATGAGACTAGAAAAGAGCACTTTTATGAAAATAAAATGAACTGTATAATCATATAGAGCCAAATTTAAAGCGTTGTTGAGAACTTACAAAGAAGGATGAGTCGCTGAACAGAAATCCCAAGGAGAAATGAGGCCAAGGACACCGGAAGCAATTAGAAAGTTGATGTATTCTTGCATCCACCCCTTGTCATATTGTGCTGTCTCATGTATGGTTATGATGTTGAAAACTATGCCTCCTGTATTGGAAACACCAGCGGAGCCACCCATAGTGGATGGGTTTCAGTGGAACATCTAAACTAAGACAGTCCAAGAAGAAAGACTTGGTCATGAGCTTCCAAAAATGACCAATAAAAACCCTACAGATGACCACAGACTATTGCCTGATATCATGTTGGAAGGGGAACACTCTTGAACAAAAATGGTGTGGACTCAGCCATGCACACAGGCCATGATGACAGCACAGAGTGACTCAATATTTTGTTCTTTTACAAATAATGTTGCCTTGCTTCAGAGCTTCCTCAGTGATCGCTGACCCGCAGTCTTTCCATTTTCAGTTGTTTGCTGTGTTACTATAAAACTATCATGGAGTCTTTGGTGAAGTTTGTGTACTCACAAATGTACTCTCTTATAGTCACAAGTAGTACTTGAAGGAAATCTACAGAGCAGGACAAAAGACCATGCCTCATTGGTTCACAGCTAAAAGAAAGGAAATAAAAATCAGTGGAATTCAAATAAGCAGGATATTGAAAGGGGAGCTATGAAGGGAGAGGCAGCCTGTGGGGATTTGCACATTTCTTTCAGAGAGCCTTGTACTTTCACAGGATGAAGGGTAAGGCAGTTCAAACCAATTTTCTTTAAATACCAAAGACTTGAATGACCTTTGATACGGAAGGGGCACTCTAACTAGAGGGTAGAATAGAGAGTAGGAACAAATGACCTCTAAGGCCTGGTCCGACTCGGAAATGCTTTGATTCCAAGAGCAGCGCATGACTGCTTAGCACAAGAACAAAGCCTTGCCAGTGTCGTTGTGGTTGGGGCCAATCACTACATTTATTTATGGTTTGGGAACTTCAATTAGAGCTTGAAGTACAAGACAAAAATAACTCCAGTTCAAAGAAACAACAGTGACATTGACATCTCACATGGTCAGCAAATCTTTGGGGAGTAACTGAATGGCAACACGTCTAATCCACAGTTGCTACTGCTCAAGTGGAGGAGATCAGGCAAGAAAACTGTCCCTAAAGCCTCATTACAGGGTCAATCAAACCTGACCTGATGGCCCAGTGTTGCTGTCACTTCAGAAGAGACCAGACCACTAAAAGTGTCTATGCCCCAAGTCCTTATCACCGCTTTAGGATGAAACAGCAACTAAAGACTGAGGCAAGCAATTTGGCAAGTGATTCTTAGAAGTGGAAAATTCTAGACACTGACAGTATTTTTAATGCATTACCCACAGCAGTTTGTAGTTAATTATCAAATGGGGGAAAATCAATGGCTGTTTATTAACTCTGGACAAGGGAGTTTTAAGTGTTTGTCATAATAGGCAGAGTCTAGTTACCGTAACCGTAGAAGTTCCATGGTAAGGAATGGTAAGTATGCGATACGAATGATAAGCATGGTTGTGAATTTAATGTGCTGACATTTTCAAAACAGTAGAGAAGGTGGCTGTATTAACAATGATGGTGATTTAAATAGCAGAAGGACTTTACTATAACAATAATACTATTTTGAGCATTATTCTGTGATTTTTAAAAGAATCAACTTGGTTGGTTGAGCATACAAAATATAAAAAGGCTGGTGGACATGGCATCTGGGGTCTTAAAGGCTGGAAGGTAAACAAGCAGCTATCTAGTTCAGAAGCACCAAAGCCCACATGGAAAAAGCACACCATTCTGTGTGATGTTGAGGTATGCATGGGATCAGTTATTAGGCATCATAGAACAAAAAATCATATCATTGTGAATGATGAGGAGTTCAGAGTGGGGACCCAAAATCCATCTGTAGGCAACTGGACATTCCCTTACAGAAGGGTGGCGGGGAGCTGATGAGCCAGTCTGGGTGCAGTGTAGCAATGATGAAACATACAACTCTCCTCTAGTTCTTAAATGTCCTCCCCCAACCTATCATGATCCCAATTTCACCATATAAATCTGGCTAGACTAGAGCATGTACACTGGTACAGATAGGACCTGGAAACACAGGGAATCCAAGACAGATGATCCCTTTAGGATCAGTGGTGAGAATGGTGATACAGGGAGGGTGAAAGGAAGGTGGGGTAGAAGGACCCCACCTATTACAAGGACAGAAAAGTGGGTGAAGGGAGACATAAGACATGACAAAATAATAACAATTTATAAATTATCAAGGGTTCATGGGTGGAGGCTGGGGAGGGAAGAGAAAATGAGGAGCTGATACCAAGGGCTCAAGCAGAAAGCAAACGTTTTGAGAATGATGATGGCAATAAATGTACAAATGTGCTTGACACGATGGGGGTATGTATGAATTGTGATAAGAGTTGTAGGAGCCCCCAATAAAATGATTTTTTTAAAGCATAGCTTTTATTGCAGAGATATGCTAATGGTTAAAACCATCTTGTCTCTGGAGAAGGTCCACTTGATTGCTCAACTGGACGAGGAGTGGGAAAGAGGAAGGAAGGCCCTGAAGGACATGGCACAACACAACGACTCCAACAACGGCCTCAAACCATATAACCATTGTGTTCTGTTGGACTTAGGGTCTCTAGGCGTTGGAACCAATTTGATGGCACCGAACAACAAATATTAAATTTGATACCATCCACAGCTTGTTATGAAATAGGGGGACACCTTGCTTATGATCTTAGTTTGGGTTCTCTAGTTTAATGAGATGGATAGGTAAATTATAGATAAATGATACAGAGATGGTAGGTTGGTAGGTACATTTATGGGATGCATGAGAAAGATATATTTATGAGATATATGATAGAGAGAGAGGAGAGAGAGAAATTTGTAGGTCATGCAGCTGGCAGAAACTGCTACAAGCTTATACTCCAGGGTCCAATAAGAGATTGAAGGCTCCCGCAGAATATCCCTTTGCATTCTCTGGACGGACCACATCCTCGATGAAATCCTTCTTCCTGAGGCCAAAGATCTTGCCCTGAAATCTGATAACATTGCAGTCTGCACTGTTGCACTACAGTGTGTTACACTCCATTGTATTGCATTAACAAAAGGACGCCAATATCTGCCCAAGCAACTGTGAATCAAAGCATCGTCAAGTTAACACATCATATTAACTATTAAACTTAAATATACAATCACAAAGTTACAGAACATGATTCATGGTCAGGCCTTTTTATTCACTCTGGGCTATTAATATATGGCAAAATGAAATGCCCAAAATGAAGATTTAGAAGGTCATATTCAATTTTTAGCTTTGCCCCAAACTGGTGGTGGCTTCTAGGTAATACCTTCACTTTTCCAGTTCACATATGTGTCCTCTATAGAACAAATGAGACGTGTTTGTGATCTCACATCCAAAGGATGACAGGATTCATTTGCTACTCCTTTATCACCTCTATATAATTCAAGCTTCAATAATCATAGAAGATCCTTCTCTGGGCCTAGAAACCCAAGAGCTACACCATCATTTATGTATGCCTTGCAGAATCATGCCTATCTCTCTCTTTCAACTTTAAATGCCCCACTAGACTCATTTAATTTGAAGGAGTGTCCCTACTGAGCACTGTGTGAATAGAAATTGCGATAATATGAATATTTACCCATCCACATTAAACTTGACATGAAAATATTCCAACTACTGTTAATATTTTGGTCTAATGGATATGGAAGAATCATTGGCTCATGATCAATTTCCAGCTGGTTCCTGAAAAAGGAACCCGAGCAACGTGCATCCATTTCAATTACTAATTGGATTACTGGATACTTCAAGATCACATTGACCCTCGGCTGTGCAAGACATACTCTAATAAAAGAAAGCTGTGTGGGAAAGGTTGGTCTAATCAAAAGCTAATATTTTTATGAGAACATTTTAATTGCAAGAGAGAATACTGATTTTCAGTTGCTCTAATTATTTGAATGATTTGAATTTGTATTGTTGATTTCTTTAGGGTATGTATATACACCCAGTAGAGGGATTTTGGATCATAAAATATTTGTATTTGCATTTGTTTAAGGAAGTGTCATACTGTCTTTTATAGTGTTTGTACCATTCTATAGTCCCACCAGCTGTACAAAAGCATTTCTATCCCTCCGCACCCTGTCCGGCATTGATTATTTTCTGTTTTATTTAATTTTGTCAAAACTTTAGGTGTGAGGTGATAGCTCATTGTTATTTTAATTGCTATAGCAATTATTAATTAATAGCAATCTTATTGCTAATGATCTTGAACATTTCTTCATACCATTGTTGGCCACCTAGATATTGTCTTTTGTAAAAGGTCTGCTCATGTATTGTGCCCATTTTACATTACAATATTTGTATTTTTCTTAAGATGTTTTCTATAGAATTGGAGATTAACTTTTTATCTAATGTACTTTTATAGAATAATTTCCCCAATCTGTGGATTCTCTTAACTCTTTTGATGAAGTATTTTGATGTCCTTAAATGTATTTTTAGTAGTGCCAGTCCTTTTTTTTTTTCACATGGTATCAGGTATCAGTTCTGTTTCATTCTTTTGCAGGTAAGATCCAGATTTTTCAGCACTATTTGTTGAAAAGGCTCTAAAATCCATAATACATAAGATAAAATAAATGACTGGGATCTACTCAAAATACATTTATGTACAAAAGGCTCGATCAAGAGTCAACAAGCTGCTGTAGATACACAAGTTCACTATCAGTTGGACCAACTGAACTACCTAACAGTAACAGCAACAGCAACCGAAGAAGAAAATTCTACTGGACCACTTAGCGAGGAAACTGCTAGTGGAAGCCCGTGATCCAATTCCTACTTATGAATGATGAATATTCTAGCTTTCAAAGGTGGCAAAGCTACTGTGATATGGATATGCTAGTTTCTTTTTTTTTTTATGTGGACTTGGGTGACTGCGCGCCCATGGCCAGAGAGATCCTTAGAGGCAAGGATGGGGAGACTTTGTTGCACATACTTTGAGCATGCTGTCCGTCCGGAGAGACCAGGCCCTGGAGAAGGGCACCTTGTGTGGGGGCAGCAAGTAGAGGGGCAGCAAAAGAAAGGAAGACTCTGGAGGAGATGTATCAATACTGTGGCTGCAACAAGGGGCTGAAGCACTGGAGTAATTGTGGACTGGAACAGGGCCAGGCAATATTTCCTTCCATTGGGTATAAGGTCCCCATGGGTTGGAACCCACTTCATGGGACCTTACAACAGCACAGTGGCTCTTTCTACGGAGTCCCTGAGTGGTACAAAATCACAGGCTCAGATATTTTTAAGCCGTAGAAGTTGCCTGTTTCCTTAGTTCTGTACAATACAACAAGTTTAATTAATCCTGTGTAGTGTCATGATTATTAGCAATATGGAATTTTCTTTTATTTCCCTTTTCTGCCTCTTCTCTGTGCTATTTTTCTGTCTCAATCATCTTTTTGCTCAGATGAGAAGTACTGTATCCCCAATCACAGGGCTTCCTCCTGATTTTATTCCCTCCAATAGAGCATAGATCACCTTTCAAAACACTGACTCTTTCTGCTTCTATAAAATCTCCACCCAGCACTGCTCTCTTTTTCACAACAGACTTCGACAGAGTATAGTACCTTTAATACAAACCCTTTTATATATTTGAAGCATCCAGCATTATCCTTAATTTTCCCAACCAATATTTATCAAATGTGTACTGTTACAGAGATTACCCCCAAGCACTAGACTAGCACATGAATGACTCAACCACGATCCATGTTTTCACATTTATGCCAAAATAGTGTATCCACTAATCTCTGGCTTTACCTTGTGATAGTGTAGTCAGTGTAAAAGTAAAGAAGCGTCTCGTCCCTGGACAAATCTACAGTGCTTAACGCAGTGACTGGCACAGATTAGTTATTGATTAAATATTTGCTGAGTCATAATAGTTAGGCTGTATCCTAGGCATAACTACCCTAGGGGACAGGGTGGGATTGCCCCTGTCTGTTTCCCAAACTTTAACTCTTTCTGGGAGTAGAGTTTTTCTTTCTCCTGAGGAGTGGCTGGTGGTTTTGAACTGCTGACCTTGAAGATCACAGCCCAATATGTGACCACCATGACACAAGGGCTCAATAGTTACTGACATGTAGAACGTGTACTTAGCCACATTCATTGCCCCATCTCTCCTTGATTTTGCTGTCCAATGACTTTCCTGCTGACGTTTTTTAGAAAATCTCTGACTGCCTATAAGTGACCACTTAAGGAAAATAAGGTCATGTAACAGAATAAGTCCTGGACATATCATTTAGCTCTAGGAAGAGTCAGAAATGCTATCACTTAGTTCAAAAGGTCTACTGTTTTCTAATCTACCAGGCATAATTGGGGGACATATCCCATGAACCTACTCCTATCAACCCTTGGCAGATAAAGAACCTTTCTTGGTCAAAGCTCCATAGATACTAGGCATTCTTATGTCTATTTAAAAAGTTACAATCGAACCAGTTAAGATAACTACTTAACAGAAAAACACATAAACTGGACAGTTAGGTAGGTCATTTAGGTCAAGTAAGGATAATTCATCCAAGAATACTGATAATACAAAATTGGATGGAGCTTTGAATTTTGATTTAAGACTGTAAAATCTTATGTTTGTTATGGGTAGAATATAAATGTAATATGTATTTTACAGTCTCCCTGCTATTAAGCTGCTTGCAACTAGAGAATAAGATCGTGTCATAGTCTGACTTGTTTGATTATTTCCTTCTTGTTAGATAAAATCATTCTAGTTTGAATAGTACAAGGATCCCAGGTGACTTGGTGATTACAATTGAGCTGCTAACCACGGGGACAGCAGTTCCAAACTACCAGCCACTGCATGGGAGAAAAGCGAGGCTTTCTATCCGTGTAACAAGTCACAGTCTTGGAAACTCCTAGGGCTACTTCTCTCCAGTGCTAGAGAACCATTATAAGTCAAAATTGACTTGATAGCTTTGAGTTTGGGGTTGAGTTTGAATATTACACATGTGATGCTATTTACCTCCTTTTTGCATCCTACCAAGAGGCATGGACGATAAGTTTTTCTCACCACTAATGGTTTGTATTAAAGAAAAATAACCTGGTATAATTATCATGCTGATTATGGATGATGGGAAGGCGAGTGCTTTGATACTATGTGGATATCCTGATCCCTAAAAGTGTGTCAGCTAATGGGCTTAGTCTCCTACAATAATCCTTAACTATTAAGCTGTTGCATTGGCGGTTAGAAGTGGGGACTTTCATTTTATTACATCTTGTGAAAGTTGTGCATCAGTTGTTTCTAACACACACACACACACACACACGCACACGCACACATAGGGGAACTCAGCTTTTCTTTGCTTATAGGCAGCTCACAGTAATACTTCAGCTGAACTATACAAGTCATTTGCAGGCACATGTCTTGCAAAAAATGTATCAGACTACCACATTCTCAACCTTTCCTGCACCTCTTTTTACTATTTCTCCACCTTGATTTCCTCTTCTGTTATTCTAATGTATTTTGTGCCTTTCCATTGTGACACAAGCGATTTTTATGGGAGGTTGATGTTAGAAAATATATGATTTCAAAATGATAGCATCTTTCCCTTCCTCAATGGCCAGAGAGGGAAAAAGACTCTTTCTGTCATTGTCAGAGATATTTTCAAATAATATTAAAGGACTGGCATCCAGCTTTCAGAAAATGTTTCTACTTTCATACATTGAACATTAGACAAGAGTCAAGAAAGGCAAAATCCCAGCAGAAACAGATAGAAGACTGATTTATGGTCTTTGGGGCTTGGCTCTAGCATTTGCCAACTTTATATGTAAAATAAATCCTGGCTTTATTTTTTGTTTCATGCCATTCTAAGGCAGAGAATTGCTATTTACTTTCTGTAGAATCAAATAAAAGAATCAGTATAGAAAATATATTCTAAAAAATGCAATCTAAAATTTAAAATACTCCTCAGTTACTTGGTTACTATTTGAAAAGGAAGCAAATTTTTTTAAAAAAATCCAAAATAAAGCCCAGCAAAAGAGCTTCCATCACTCATCAATAGGTCTATGAATCATTTCTCAAAAAGAAGTTGGATTTTTTTTCGTGCAAAGTGTCTTCCGTGTCTGGTACATAGTTCTCATTAATGGGTCCCTTCTCTTAGATGTTAAGTCACATTGTCTCACACTCAAGGAATGATTTTGTGAATCACTAGAGTGGAACTTTCTGCCTGTGCCACTTTGAAACAGCTCGGGGACAAGCTCCTTGGGGGATGGTTGAGAGAATCTAATACCAATTGTCCATTCCCAAATTATTATTCTCTACTCGAGCAGTCGGATCTGTTGAGCAAATGGTTCAGTGGTTTGCAAAAGAACATCAACATGACCAAGCATTTTGACCATCTAACCTAGCTTGCATCTCCACCATGTAATCAAAATAATAATCCATTCCTTTTAGGACAGCTTGTCTATTATGTAAAGGACTGAACTCCTGTTACCTGTCACTAACTAGACTGAGCTGAGCGACCAGGGAATAGATGTAGATTGACACCAGGTTCATAGATGCCTCTCACCTCCTGAGTGGGTAATCTTGCATGGTTCCTTCAAGGCCTCTCAATTTCCAAACTCGGCTTCGAGTGGGCCACTAAAAACATAGGGAACCAATACTCTTATTGAAAAACTGAAAGGATTTTCCCCCTACAAAATACGAATGCCTTCAAGAGGTCGCTCATTTGAGGTCCAGAACTTAGTATCTTTTTCAAATAAGAATAGACACACACACACACACACGAAGTTTATATAAAGCTACAATCTATTGTTCCTTATCTATTTTTAGTGCTTCAACTCAATATGTTTACACCCTGAGGAATTTCAAAAGGGTTATAAAGACACACAAGTATATGTGTTTATGTAGATAGATAGATATACATAGATATAGATATACATATACATGTATACCATATATGAAGCCTATGTATACATCAAAATACAAAGGGTATGCCCCCCCCCAAAAAAACCGGGCAAACAGCTCTCCACTGGGCAGAGCTTTTGTAGTACCCACTTTTCCACTAAGTGAGAACCAAGCAACTCGCTCTGAGTTAGTGCACCCAGTGGCATTGCCTGGGAAGGTTCTCTGTGGTCACAGTGAATTTTTGTGTGAAAGCAGTTTAGCTCAAACCTCGTGTTTTTGTGTTGGCCAATTTAAGAGAACATTGTGCAGTTGTGAAATTTTGTTTCCTGCTTAGGGAAAATGGCATGGGAACTGTTGTGATGTTAAACGCAGGTTACAAGGACAGCACTACAGCCAAAACTCGTGTATGAGTGGCTTTCTCATTTCAAAAAAGGTGAACGGTCCATTGACGACAAACCTCATCTGGAATTCTGTCAACTCTCCGAATGGAAGAACACGAGGACTCTAGCGCATTTGGAGTCCGCTCCACCGGGTCAGACTCTTAATCATGGTTTCTATTTAAAGATCCTGAAAAGAGTGTGTAACAGTGTGGGACCAAAAAAAAAAGCCTGATTTGTGGCACACAGACTAGTTTTGCCACCATGACAATGCACCTGATAGTGCAGCCATTTCAGTGTGCCAATTTTGGCACAAAAAAACCACCCCAAAACAACACCCTAACATGCCTGCCTTACCTCATACACCTTACTCACATGACCTCATTTCGTAGGACTCTTTTTTGTTTCTGCTAATGAAGAGGGGCATGAAAAGTCAGTTGTCTGACAACATAGAAGAGGTGAAGAAAAAAAAACCAAGGAGGTGCTGTCAGCCATCCAAACATATGAGTTTGAAAAATGTTTCCAAGAATGGAATTGCAGATTTGACAAATGTATTAAGTGTAAAGGAGAGTGTTTTGAAAGTGATAAGATTGTTTTGTTTAAACAAATTGAATGCAGTGCTTCAACAGCACATCGACTAAAATTAGAACGATCCAGAGAAGATTAGCATGGCCCCTGCGTAAGGATGACATGCAAATTTGTGAAGCATTCCATATTTTTTAAAAAAATTGAATGCATAGCTTTGAAAAAATAATCCACTTTTAGGGGGGCAACCCCTCATACCTGTCTGCGATACAAAGGGTCTCAATAAGTCTTTGCAGAGGGAAGGAAATGAGAAAAAGAATGGAAGGAAGGAAGGAAGGAAGGAAGGAAGGAAGGAAGGAAGGAAGGAAAGAAAGAAAGAAGGAAGGAAGGAAGGAAGGAAGGGAGGGAGGAAAAGAAGAAGGTAGGAGGAGAAAGCAGCACAGGAAGGAAGAATAATGGGATGCAGGAAGAAGGAGGCAAAGAAAGAAAGTAAGCAGGACGAGAAAATTGGAGAGAAAAGAGGCAGGAACAGATGCAAGCAAGCAATGAAGAGACTAATGTGTTCTAGAAACCTTCCTAAGGCCGTCAGCTTGGTGCACAAGCAAGAAGAATGACATCAGAGGGTGAGGAAGTCTTAGGTGTTCTTGTAGGCATTAATAAGAAGATAATATTTACTTTTCAATAGAGTTGAAAGTCCAGGGTAATGGGTTTTTTCCCTAAGTACCCCCAAGCTGTAGTTGCACACAGGCCTTGACTCGGCCTTAAAAAATTATTCATTTTTAATTTTAATGAATTACAAAGTCTTACATTTCCTTCCAGCTTGAATGAACTAATCAATTCACTTCAAGGGGTCATGCTGATTATATTTAATACTTCCCCAAGCAGATATAAGTGATACAAGGATGGACATACTGTTGCTCAATTTAACTCCATTAAAGTACAGTGGAAACAATGGGACTTCAGAACCCCTAATTATGCTACTGCAGAACATGAACCTATATCAAGAGAGGCAGTCATGGGAACAGAGCAAGGAGATGCTGCAGGGTTCGAAATCAGGAAAGTGCAGCACCAGAATTGTATCTTTTCCCCACATGCATTCACTTTATATGCTGACAAACAATCTGAGAAAATGGATCATGTGACTGAGAATCTGGAGTTCAAATATTAATTGCATCTCAGTGTAGAGAAAGCAAAAAGCCTCATAACTGCATCAACACATGACATCATGATTTTAAAAAAGGGCAGTTGTCAAGAATCTCATTTTACGAAGAATGCTCATGAAACCAGTAGTAATCAAGTGTCATACCGCAGAGCCCAAACATGTGGCAAAAGACCTGACAGGTGTTCAAAACCAAAGCTGTCACTTTGAGAACAAATATGCACCGACTCCAGCAATGGTATTTTCAATTGCCTCCTATGCATGCAAAAGGTTGGTGACCTGCCCTGCTGTTTGCTGCCTGTGGCCAGACTGCCTGTATTGCTCTACAGAAGACTCAGCGGTCTGCTTCCGTGACTTGCACCCAGCAACCCTCCTGAGTTGAAGGACTGCTGGAGTATTAACTGTCTCATGGAAATGAGTTGAACTGAGGCTTCTGTACAGTTCTGTGGACTAATCAACTGTTTATTTCTTTGTGTTTTGTATATAATATATGGATATATATAATATGTATATATATGCACATTATTTATGTATATATATAATCATAAGTGTCCTGGTTTTGTTTCTCTAGGGAACCCTCTCTAACACACTTAGGATGCTACCTAGAATCAAGAATAGGGAGATTCGTATCACCTATTTTGGCAATTTTTTCTTCTTCTTCGGGTTTGTCTCCATCTTCGCCTTCATTTTCTTTTTTAACGTCCAAAATCATTTTAATAACGGTGGAATTGGGAATTAGTTTTTGTTTTTTTCCAAAACCATTTTATTTGGTTCTAACACGGATGCCGCATCATTCTGTAGTTCAATTCCATCAAGCAGTATTATGTAATTGCTACCACCATCAGTTTCAAAACATTCTCTTCCTTCTTAAGTTTCTTGATATTAGCTCCCCATTACCCCCTACTGCACAGTACCCCCCTCCCCTCCCAGGAACCCATATTCTACTTTCTATATTTATAGATTCATCAATCCTGGGTTTCAGATACTGAAAATATATAACAAGATTTCAAGGTTGATACCTGCCATGACAAAATTCATTAGAGATACACCCCAATATAAAAATATGAAAACAGATAGAGAGAGAATGTTGAAAACCAGTTCATGCCCAACATGCATCAGAGTGGGGATTAAATGACAAGGTTTTATTGGTTCAAATCAGGTTTATCACTTTGATCTCCTACAGTCATCTCTCCAACACAATCTGTTTGGTAACCAGCTTATTCCCATTCCCCCATTATGAATAGTTTTTTGTTTGGGTTTGGGTTTTTAGCTCTGACTGGCACGCTGTCCTCTGGCATGCTCAAATGTCCAGCCCTTAGAATGGACACATGGTTTATTCTGGCTTTGGGAGAGTCCCAGGAGACTTACCAAAATACCTTAAACACTTCGCGGCCCTTTTGTCCACGGGACATCAGGAGGGTGCTGGAGCTTTTGGTGTGTCCTGCACCAAAGGATGGAAGGTGAAGATTAGGCCCCTAAGCTTTGAAGGTATGGCTCCTGGCCCACAGCTTACGGCAGGGCGCACCCCTTCAGGTTTTGCACCCCTGTCCCCATACATCATCTGTCAAGGACCCCAGGGCCAAACAGCTGCTTTGTTTTCCCTGCCAGGAAGCTGCAGCCTCCGAATCATCCAAGAGGACAGAGGGCAGCTGATTGCTGAGGCTCATAAACAACCTCCAGGCTTTGAGCACAACCAGGTTGAAGACAGTGTGGGTCCGCCGGGCCAGAAACCTGCAGAGCTTGACCAGTAGCCAGATTATAGTAGGACAGATCCATGATAGAAGAAGACAAAAATACACTCTGGAATTGTCTGAGAATATTTGGTGCTAAAAATGGACTCTTCGCTAGCTTAAAATTCTTTTCCTAGTAGCAGAATCTGTAGCATCCTATCTAAGGATCTCCGGTGAAAAAGTAGGTTACACACTGAGTTACTACCTGCAAGGCAAGTCATGTGAACCCACCAGCTACTCCTTAGGAGAAAGGTAAGTCTTTCTGTTCCTGTAAAGATTTACAGCCCCAGAGATCTAAGGAGCCATTTCTAACTGTCCCATAGGATCACAATGAGCCTAAATCAACTTGATGGTAGTGGTATTTGACATAATTATGTAAGCCGTTTTCTGAATTGTTTATTTGTTATTGAGTCTTAAAAGAACTAGTTTATTGACTTCGTGCTTATAGTAGTCTCAGTAATACCTTAAATAAACACACCCAATCATATTCTTAGCATCAAGAGAATTTTTTTCTCCCACAGAATCACCCATCTGGCATCTCCTGAAGGAGACAAGAGAGAGGCCTTAAAAGCCTCAGGAACCAACAGTTCAGAGGGCAGCTGCAGACGCAGGCCTGGCAGCTGTAAAAGGAGCCTAAACAAAGTCAGTTAGGGGTGTTTGGTGAAGCCCTTCCAGAACTTTCAAATTAATTTTCTTAACAAGCATTCAATTTACTTTCATGTGAAACCTAGTCACGTCGATTTCAGCAATAAAGAAAACTGGTTCTGTTAGACAGATACAAATATTTACTGGATCTAGCTAAATGTCTTTCAAGATTATCAGGTGCTGCCAGTGTTTGTGTCCAGGGAAGATGTAATCATTCTGTTTTCATCACCTGTTGCTTTTTAATTTCCTCTCTCATTGAAAATCCTATTGCTGCACAGACAATAACATCACTGTCTATATGTATATACAGATATTGTTAGGGGAGCTTTGGTGCTGGGACAAGATATGCTAAAATAATAAGAGGAGACAGATTATGCGCCTCCAAAAGGCTGTTGGGAAGCGCTGAAGAAGATTCCATCTCAGTGGCCATGTTTGCACAGTGGAAATCATGGGGGAGCAGGGGCTATAAATCTGCAGAGATTTATTAGAAAACCTTTCAAGGAGAAATTTAAAATCTCTAATAAAATCCTCCTTATTGTTTAATGCTAATTGGATTATTTCAAAGAAATAGGTGCCTGCAGAGATGCAGATTTAAAGGAGCTGGGTTCAAAATCCAGGAGGTTAGTTACTGTGGAACCTGGAGAAAGTGCTTTGTTTTCTATAGATGCCAAGCCCTTTATTTGAAAAATGGGGCAGCAAAGTCGTTTGTTTTTGTGAATGTAGCATGATGTCATGTAGGTAGGAGTTCTGTGAATGCTGCAAATTAGATTGCAAGCTATTAGCTATGATTGCAAATTTTATGATAACTATTAGCTTATTGATTATAAATTGCATGTACATATCTATTAAATTCACCCTTCAAAGGTCCGTTTGTCCTACTGTGGGGGCGTGTACTTTGCTATCGTGCTGGGAGCTAAAGTACCATTATTTCAAATAGAAGCATGATCACTCATGGTGGGACAGGTTTCAGCAGTTTCTAGGCTAATGTAGATAAGGGAGACTGGTATTAATTTCTAAAAAATTAGGTAACTACAACCGTATAGGTCACAACTGAACATTGTTCAACTCTCTTACTTTGGACAGATCATGAAGAGGGACCGAATTCGAAGTGTAAGATAATCTAATGCCTGCTAATGTGTGGACCAATGATACTAATGGAGCAGAGAGGGTCTTCTTTAGATATCTGGCCCAAGAAAAGCAATGATGGACATAAATCTGTTATCGATAGAAAGGATAAGGCAGAATCAGGAAACATTGTGTTCTGATGTGCATGAGGTTTCCATGAGTCAAAGTCAATTAACTAGCTGATTAGCTGTCTACCTATCTATTGACCTATCTACCTATCATCTACCTTGAATATCAGATATATGTAATGATTATGAGTTGGACTGTGATCTGAATAGTTGGCAGTTCTAAACAACCAGCTGCTTCCACTGGAGAAAGACTGGACGTTATACTTCTGTGAACAGTTGCAGTCACAGAAACTCGTGGAGGGGTCTACACGAGTCAGTATTAAATAGATGGCAGTGATTTTGTTTTCAGTGGATCTGATCTCTATCTATCTACATATCTATCCATCTATATATAATCTATCATCTATTTTGAGTAAAATTATTGATTTTTGTACAGAAAACTAGTAGCTATTTTCCCATTATTTTTGTTTCCAAGTATTACACAATCTTTTCTAATCCTATTAAGCACAAAAGGACAGCCATTTTACCCTAATAGATCCCAGGTCCAGATCGGCCCAAGATCTGATTAAGAACATTTGGGTGGAAAGAAAAGGACTGACAAGGTACTTGTGAAAATTCTATGGATCACACTAGAATATAGTGTCCTATAGAGTTCTGGAAGATGAATGCCTATATGGAAAGACACTCAAAAATGCACAGTGGCCCTAACGGGAATCAAGCCGACCAATGATAAGAAAATGGCGCAGGACTGGGCAGCATTTCAGTTGGCATGCCTTTGCGGTACCTGGCAATAGTAAGAAGTGTTGAGTCTAGAGCAGGACTATAAGAGAGAACACAAAGCATTCTCTACAACTGTCGTGTACCTTATGGAGGACAATGAAGTGAGAAGTTCTATCCTACTCTGCCAAGGGAAGGCAGGGGGAAACCTTAGATGAATTCTGACTTCAACTGAATAACTACACAGCTGATAGATGGGAGGATGAGATGCTAACCAAAGAATAACATTTAGACAACGAAGACCGAAATAACTCATTACCCATGGCCAGGGAATTGAAACTTTTTACTCCAATGAAGAGAAAAAATAATGGCAGATGACAATGGTGAGCCAAGATAAAGTCAGCTTCTAGATTTTTCTCTTTTAAATTCATAGAAATGACAGAGTTTGAACGATAGAAAGCAAAGACTGAACGGGCAAATCAATATACCTGCATTCTAGAACCTATTCAGCTGATGATGAAAGGGGAATGTCTCACAGATTATTTCTCTTCTCTGGCCTTTATTTTCCATCTGTAAAATTACATATACTGGACTTCATGTTGAGTTAAATCCCATAGACTTGAAGATGTACATCCCCACTACAATTCTGTTTCATTTATATGAAATGATTGACATGCTTAAACTAGTTCTCAAAGTAAATTCTCCAACTACCCTGAATAACACAACCCACACCTGCTTGGCTTCTGATTTTAAATTAAATATCACTTCTTTCTAGAAAAGGGGTCTGGTGACAGAGATGATTGCACATTGGGCTGCTAACTGCAAGGTCAGTAGTTTGAAACCACTAGTCATTCCACAGGAGGAGGAGGAGGCTTTCAACTCCAGTAAATTATTACAGAATAAATTATTACAGAATAAATTATTACAAAAACCCACAGGGGCAGTTCTCCCATATCCTGTAGCGTCACTTTGAGTCAGAAACAATGATGGCAGTGAGTTTGTGTGACTGTATTTTCCAGATGGCTTCCACGATACTTGGAGTGCAAGCCTTTATTCTCTTCCCTCCCAACCACCATGCATCTGGCTCTTTTCTTGACTGTAAGCAACTGGAAGGTCTTTAATCGGGTTTCTGATATGATGTGTCAGGTACAAAAAGTAGATACAAGCTACATGTTTGTCGAACAAACAAGCGAATGACTCTATATACATGAATTGAAGAGACAGAAAATTAGAATGAACGTGCCCGCCTTTCGATTCAAAGGACTGAAGAAACTGACTTGAAGCAGGAGCTTCTGTTCTTCACAATGACAAGCCTTGAGCAAATACAAATGGCGCAGCCCCTCTGAGCCTGGTTATGCTTTGCAGACAGTAGGGGCGTCCAGGTACCAAGAGCAGATCGCTACAGAGAAGACCGCTATCTGTGACTTGCGAAGGTTTCCATGCCTTTATTTCTTGGTATTATCTTCTCATTTTGAGTTTTAATTTCTTGCCCACCATCCTTAGTCCTTGATCAATTTTGATTTCAAAAATCAAAGAGGAGCAAAAGAAAACCCTTCCTGCATATGTACGATGTTGCTCTGCCTAACCTCAATAATTTACAATCAGCTACACAGCTCTTACACTACCTCCATTCTTTGGCCTTGTGGCCGTTACATTATCTCCTGTCAACTTGTGAAGGAGTGGAGTCTCGCCTGTCAATCAGGTGGCAGCTGGATGATCTCACTGGGAGGCCCCATGTGTTTTAGCATATGTGCTGCCGAAGCGAGTACTGGCAACACCATGGTGATAAACAGCGCACTGGAGGCCCCGTTCACAGACTCCCTGCTTCGTCTTCCTGCTGAGGTGCACACGCAGCTGCTCTAGAGCCCTGGAGCTGGAGGAGCCTCCTGGAGACCCCAGGCAGGATGAAATGCTTCCACTGCCTCTAGATCCTCAAGACTTTTGCCCCACTGGCCTGTGATCTTCCTGCGTTTGGCGTCATTGCAGGTGTTGTGCGAGTCTCAAGAGGAGTTGATATATTGGTATCAGACCTATGGGCTACATTGTACTTATGGACTTGATCTGGACTGGGCTGGAATGATTTCTTAATGGACCATTGCTCTTTGATAGAAAGTTCTCTCTCACACGCATACGAGTGTCTATGGATTTGTTTCTCTTGTCAACCCAGATGAACACAGATCTTCAGCTATTCAGGCTACTAACACTCGTTTAACAGCATTTACTTTCAGTTGAGTGTGTCACTAAAAGTTGGAGTTGACATGCTGGCAGTAGCTTTTGGGGTTATCATTAAAATAATCTATTGTGATATGTATCACTATTTTACAGATAAAATCCAGGAGGCTTAGAGAAGCTAAACAGTTGCTTAAGCTCAGGTAGTTGTATAGAACTTGATGCAAAACCAAGTTCTTTGAAATCAGAATCAGGTACCTTTGATATTTTATCATAACCCGAAAGAGAATCTTAGCCTGTTGCCTCTAGTCCCACTGTTCTCCACTGCCATGGAGTTGAGCCTACTCATAGGGCAGAGAAGAGCTGCTCCACAGGCTTTCTGAGACTGTAAATCACAACAACAGTAGGCAGCTTCATCTTCCAGGTGATGAACAGGAACTGACAAACCTGTGTCAGGTATTAGCAGCCCAGCTTTTAACCCATTGCATGACTAGAACTCCTACCCCGACTACTAGAGACAGATTTATTTGGCACTTAAAGCTTTCTGTTGTCAAACATTACAAGACAAACACCTCTTAGTTATACAGTGGTACTAAAACAGAAATACTATAAATGGTGGAGTTTAACAAACAAATTAATTTTCTTACAGTTCAGGAGCTTGAAAGTCCAGGCTCAGGCACTGGCCCCAGAGAAAGACGTCCTCCTTCTGTTTGGGCGGAAGACGATCCTTTTCAGGTGGTGTGTTGTCCGCTCTCCACCACACCTCTGCTTCTGATTTCCTCTTTTATATGCTCTTTTATATCCTGAAAAAGATGATCCCCAAATACATCTCGCATTAATACTGTCTTATTAGCATAACAAAGACAATCATTTACAAATGAGATTATAACCACAGGTGTGGCGCTGTGATTCACAGCACATTCCGGGGAGGGAGAGGACACAATTCAATTCATAACAACCTCTAAGAGGAAAATATACATCGACGCCCCCAAATAAAATCAGAACAGGAAGCAGCAGTTATGGTAACATAATGCTTAATAATGTCAAAGCGTTACCTCCTTCATTTTCCCCAAGAACTAAAATACACATCATGATTCCAATTTTACAGATAAACAAGCCAAGATTCACAACGGTTGAATTTCAGGTTCATAACCAGTTATAGACAAGCTATATTTTGAACTCTATTCTTGCTATCTCCCAAAGCTCTGCACTTTATAAGGTATTATACCTCTACTATGTTTACAAGTCCTCCAGATTCCACTCTTTCAACCTCCTTCACACTTAGAAAACAGCATCAACAAGTTTAAATCTATCCAAATTGCTTTGGTCCCTGATGAGAAGCGAAGCTCAAGTCCCCACCTGCCATTCTGAGTGAGACTGCCAGATACAGTGCTATGCATCATTTAAGGTCATTAGTGTAAAATCAATCGCTGCAGGAAATAATTGCATCTATCCCTGCGACCTTGCCCCCTGTGGTACTTCATCCTTGAAGGTTATTTAATTAAAGTCCAAGCAAGATGGGTTAGCTCTGGAGTGGGGCACAAAGTGGAATTGACATGACACGCGAAGGGAGCAGCCTTCCGTCCCAGCATTGCAGTGTGAGGATGCTAGGCAGGAGTGGTCTCAAACTACACGGAGCCTGAACACCCCAGGTGTGAGGAGGACTTTGGGAGAAAACGTATCTCCCAGGAATCTGCTGTTGCTTTAATATGTAGTTGAGACAATTCTGATTTATGGCAACCTGAGGCCCA
The DNA here is from genome assembly GCF_050624435.1 of Tenrec ecaudatus. Classification (NCBI taxonomy): domain Eukaryota; kingdom Metazoa; phylum Chordata; class Mammalia; order Afrosoricida; family Tenrecidae; genus Tenrec; species Tenrec ecaudatus. Next base: position 28,458,332 of record NC_134533.1, on the reverse strand, counting down.
CATGGCAGACTGGAACTGCTCTATAGGGTGTCAAACTAGTGACCTTTTAAAACAGCGGTTCTCAATCTGTGAATCACGACCCCTTTGGGGGGGGCGGTCAAATGACCCTTTCACAAGGGTTTCCTGATTCATAACAGTAGCACAATTATTGTTATGAAGTAGCAACGAAAACAATGTTATAGTTGGGGGGGTGGGGGTTACCACAACATGAGGAACTGAATTAAAGGGTCACGGCATTAGGAAGGTTGACAACCACTGTTTTCGAAGCATATTGGCATGCCTGTTTTCCAAGGTACCCTGGGTGTGTTTGAACCATCAATCTTTCAATTAGTCATCTAACACTTAACACTAACACCTGAGACCCATTGGAAACCTGGGGGAGAACAAACAACAACAAACAGCTGCTATTGAGTCAGTGCTGCCTTATTGCAACCTTTATGTAGTTTCAGAGACTCTGTTTACAAGAGCAGACAGCCTCATCTTTCTTTCTCCCGAGAACCTGGTGGAGGTGAGCCTCCAACCTTGTAGCTTGGCTCCATCCAAGTCTATCACAGAGTTGAGTAAGACAGCAATCCAAAGAAACCTCCTGAAGATCACCTGTAGTTAGAACTGCACCCCAAATGATTTGTATCTGATAGTCCAATAGGCATAACAGCTCCAAACTAACCACCAACCAAATTAAATAATAATAATAAACACTGGTACTGAGTTCAAGTCAACTCATGTTGGTGTTGCTATACGGAGTCATGGAGTGGGCTCCAGCCCATAGTGAACTTATGTACACTAGAACAAACACTGCACGTCCCCGCACCATCCACACAATTGTTCCCACGGCTATGCCCATTGATACAGTCACTGTGTCATCGAGGGCCTGCCTCTTTTTTGTCACCCTTCCACTTTGCCAAACATGCTGTCCTTCTCCCGGGACTGATCTCTCCTGCCTATGTACAAAGTACGTAAGATGAAGACTTGCCATCCTTGCCTCTAAGGAGCACTGTAGCCTTGTTTTCTCAGTACAGATCGGGTTGTCCTTTTAGCAGTCCATGATTGTTGTTACATACTATGTTGTCAATTTGAGTATTAAAAGTGCATGGGTGGAGTGTAGCCTGTCCATCAGGTTGCAGCTTGATGACCTCATTTGTAGCCATTAAGGAGATAAGTAGGTCACTAGAGGCAGGACGCAGGCTCACTCCCTGGGAGGCATGCTTGCAGACAAAACACAGGGAGTGAAGCCATAGCCCTGGAGCTGAAGGAGACATCTGGAGACCCCTGCCTGTGTCGAGATGCCTTTCCCACCACTGGATCCACAAGATTTCTTATCCACTGGCCTATGGTCTTCCTGCATTCGGCATCATTGCATATGTTTTCTGAGTCTGAAGAGGAATTTATCGATTGGTATCAGACATATAGGCTAATATTGTACTTAAAGAATTGATCTGGACTGCGCTGGAATGTTTTCTCAATACTCCATTGCTCTTATATATAAAACTCTTTCTTATATACATGAGTGTCTCTATGAATTTGTTTCTCTAGTCTAACCAGACTAACACAATTATACTATCAATATCCTTTTCTAGCACCACAATTCTAGTGTGTCTACTCTTCTCAGGACTTCTTTATTCAATGTCCAACTTTCACATGCATGCGATGCCATGGAGAATAGGATGGCTTGGGTAAGGCGCAGCTTAGTCCTCCAAGCAACATCCTTGCTCTTCAATACCCTATAGAGGTCTTAGGCAGCAGATTGATCTAACGCAATAGATCTTTTGATCTCATGATTGGCGCTTCCATGGGCACTGACTATGGAAGGCAAAATCCTTAACAACTTTCACCCTTTCTCCATTGATCATGGTGTTACCTGCTGGTCCATGGGGAGGCTTTGGGTCTTCCTTACATTCCATTGTAATCCATATCGGAGGCTACAATCCTTGATCTTAACCAGCAACTGTTTCAATTTCTCCTCACTTTCAGCAAGTCGGGTTGTATCATTTGCATACCACAGGTTTTTAATAAGATTTCCTCCAATTCTTGTCCCACATTTTTCTTCATGTAGTCCAGCTTCTCTGATGATTTGCTCAGCATATAGATTGAAGAGATATGTTCTGTTGCACAACTGCCTCCTGATCCATGTACAAGTTCTAAATGTGCATAATGGAGTGTTCTGGAAGTCCCATTGTTCTCAACGTTATCCAAGGTGTATTAAGATCCACACGACAGATGCCTTTTCATAGTCAATGAAACACAGGCAAATATCTTTCTGGTAGTCTCTGCTTTGAGCCAAGAACTATCTGACATCAGCAATATCCCTTGTTCAACATCCTCTTCTGTATCCGGCCTGAACTTCTGGCAGACCCTATCAATATACTTCTGCAACTGTTATTGGGAGATCTTAAGCAACTAATTTTACTTGTGTGTGATCGAAGTGACATTTTTATAGAGGTTGAGATTTCTATCCGGTCATCTATCCTTGGGATGGGCATAAATATGTTTCTTCTCCAGTCAATTCACAGTGATGCTAAAAAGGGTTTCCAGACTATAAATCTTTATAGTAGCAGATAGCCTCAGTTTTATCACAACGAGCAACTGATAGGTTTGTACTGGTGAACTTGCTCATAGTAGCCTAAGGCTTACCTAAGAGTGCCAGCAGGGATCTGACAGGCATAACATCAAGACATAGCTTCCTGACATCAAGGTCTGGCAGATTAGGTCATATTGTAGGAGGCAGAAATTTGAGTATATGCCTCCCATCCCATAAAGTCAAATATATATAGTAAATCAAATATTTAGAGATAGTATATATCTAATCATTTATCTAATTTTTCAATAGACATAAAATATTAAAACCGTGAGTCTGTTTGACTATTTATAGGTATCTTGGAGCCTTATGTGTGTTGTGCTGTGCTGTGTGTGTTGTGCTTTATTATGTGTTCTGTGCTGTGTGTGCTGTGCTGTGTGTGCTGTGTGTGTTGTGTTGTGTGTGCTGTGTGTGCTGTGTGTTGTGTGTGCTGTGTGTGCTGTGCTGTGTGTGTTGTGCTGTGTGTGCTGTGCTGTGTGTGCTGTGTGTGCTGTGCTGTGTGTGCTGTGTGTGTTGTGTTGTGTGTGCTGTGCTGTGTGTGCTGTGTGTGTTGTGTTGTGTGTGCTGTGTTGTGCTGTGCTGTGTGTGCTGTGCTGTGTGTGCTGTGTGTGTCGTGCTGTGCTGTGTGTGTGTGCTGTGCTGTGTGTGCTGTGTGTGTTGTGTTGTGTGTGCTGTGCTGTGCTGTGTGTGTTGTGCTGTGTGTGCTGTGCTGTGTGTGCTGTGTGTGTTGTGTTGTGTGTGCTGTGCTGTGCTGTGTGTGTTGTGCTGTGTGTGCTGTGCTGTGTGTGCTGTGTGTTGTGTGTGCTGTGTGTGCTGTGCTGTGTGTGTGCTGTGTGTGCTGTGCTTTGTGTGCTGTGCTGTGTGTGCTGTGTGCTGTGCTGTGTGTGCTGTGTGTGTGGTTGTGCTGTGCTTTGTGTGCTGTGCTGTGCTGTGTGTGTTGTGCTGTGTGTGCAGTGCTGTGTGTGCTGTGTGTGTTGTGTGTGCTGTGTGTGCTGTGCTGTGTGTGTTGTGCTGTGTGTGCTGTGTGTGCTGTGTGTGCTGTGCTGTGTGTGCTGTGTGTGTTGTGTTGTGCTGTGCTGTGTGAGTTGTGCTGTGCTGTGTGTGCTGTGCTGTGTTGTGTTGTGTGAGTTGTGCTGTGTGTGCTGTGTGTGCTGTGCTGTGTTGTGCTGTGTGTGCTGTGTGTGCTGTGCTGTGTGTCATGCTGTGCTGTGCTGTGTGCTGTGCTGTGTGTGCTGTGCTGTGTGTGCTGTGTGTGTTGTGTTGTGCTGTGCTGTGTGAGTTGTGCTGTGCTGTGTGTGCTGTGCTGTGTTGTGTTGTGTGAGTTGTGCTGTGTTGTGCTGTGTGTGCTGTGCTGTGTTGTGCTGTGTGTGCTGTGTGTGCTGTGCTGTGTGTCATGCTGTGCTGTGCTGTGTGTGCTGTGTGTGTTGTGTTGTGTGAGTTGTGCTGTGTTGTGCTGTGTGTGCTGTGTGTGTTGTGTGTGCTGTGCTGTGTGTGCTGTGTGAGTTGTGCTGTGCTGTGTGTGCTGTGCTGTGTTGTGTTGTGTGAGTTGTGCTGTGTTGTGCTGTGTGTGCTGTGCTGTGTTGTGCTGTGTGTGCTGTGTGTGCTGTGCTGTGTTGTGTTGCGTGAGTTGTGCTGTGCTGTGTGTGCTGTGTTGTGTGTGTTGTGCTGTGTGTGCTGTGTGTGCTGTGTGTGCTCTGCTGTGTGTGTTGTGCTGTGCTGTGTGTGCTATGTGTGTGCTGTGCTGTGTGTGCTCTGCTGTGTGTGCTCTGCTGTGTGTGCTGTGTATCATGCTATGCTGTGCTGTGTGTGCTGTGCTGTGTGTGCTGTGTGTGCTGTGTGTGCTGTGCTGTGTGTCATGCTGTGCTGTGCTGTGTGTGCTCTGTGTGTGCTGTGTGTGCTGTGCTGTGTGTGCTGTGCCGTGTGTGCTGTGCTGTGTGTGCTGTGTGTGTTGTGTTGTGTGTGCTGTGTGTGCTGTGCTGTGTTGTGTTGTGTGAGTTGTGCTGTGTTGTGCTGTGTGTGCTGTGCTGTGTTGTGCTGTGTGTGCTGTGTGTGCTGTGCTGTGTTGTGTGAGTTGTGCTGTGCTGTGTGTGCTGTGCTGTGTGTGCTGTGTTGTGTGTGTTGTGTTGGGCTGTGTGTGCTGTGTGTGCTCTGCTGTGTGTGTTGAGCTGTGCTGTGTGTGCTATGTGTGTGCTGTGCTGTGTGTGCTGTGCTGTGTGTGCTCTGCTGTGTGTGCTGTGTATCATGCTATGCTGTGCTGTGTGTGCTCTGTGTGCTGTGCTGTGTGTGCTGTGTGTGCTGTGCTGTGTGTCATGCTGTGCTGTGCTATGTGTGCTCTGTGTGTGCTGTGTGTGCTGTGCTGTGTGTGCTGTGCCGTGTGTGCCGTGTGTGCTGTGCTGTGTGTGCTGTGTGTGTTGTGTTGTGTGTGCTGTGTGTGCTGTGCTGTGTTGTGTTGTGTGAGTTGTGCTGTGTTGTGCTGTGTGTGCTGTGCTGTGTTGTGCTGTGTGTGCTGTGTGTGCTGTGCTGTGTGCTGTGTTGTGTGTGTTGTGTTGTGCTGTGTGTGCTGTGTGTGTTGTGCTGTGCTGTGCTGTGCTGTGTGTGCTGTGCTGTGTGTGCTGTGCTGTGCTGTGTGTGATGTGTGTGCTGTGTGTGCTGTGCTGTGTGTGCTGTGCTGTGCTGTGTGTGCTGTGCTGTGTGTGCTGTGTGTGCTGTGCTGTGTGTGCTCTGTGTGCTGTGCTGTGTGTGCTGTGTGTGCTGTGTTGTGTGTGCTGTGCTGTGTGTGCTGTGCTGTGTGTGCTGTGTGTGTTGTGCTGTGTGTGCTGTGCTGTGTGTGTTGTGTTGGACTGTGTGTGCTGTGTGTACTGTGTGTGCTCTCTTGCGTTGTATTGCTTTCCTACAGAAGCCAGAAAAGTATGATTGGGGGAGGACGTACTTGTGGAAAGATGGAGGGGAACCCTCTATAAATAAGCTTCTCCAGAGAACAAGAAAAGTACTGGCAAAAGGATCAAAATCAATATTATCAGAGTTCTGTAAATTAACCAAGCATTTACCACAACCTGAAGAGCATGAATACAAGAACAAACCCTTGAATCTTCATCAGAACCATGAAGGCCTGCGGCAGTTTAACTTGACTGACTTCCCATCCCTCTCTCCTCAGGGCCATTGTTGCCACCAAATTGCATAATCTTGTAAGCATGATAACTGTAAAAATCAGTTGCCTAGTGAACCAAGGTAGCAGTGCTTCAAATTCCCCTTCTGTGAGTGCAATTCCTGTTGGACACGTCTTATGACTCCCCGACCACAGACATCACATTACTGGACCTGAATCCAAGCTGTCTTGGCTGAAAAAAGTTTTTAGGAGGATGTCTATAACTAACAGTAATAATAATAATTAATAATAATATAAACTGCAATTCCTAAAGCTCTGTCAATGTAACTACTAGATTTCTATATCATATTCAATAAAATCCTGTGCTTAAAATAGAAGTCCCCTCACTTTGTCAATTTATCACTTTGAACAGTGGCATCCTGGCAACATCTATTACTACTTGCTTTCTATGTACCAAAATAACCCTCAGAATCTTTTGTAATACATTTGGCTAATATATAAAACCCAATTTATAAGAAATGGTCAAAAGACTGATCTAAAAATATAAAGCAATACGCTATGAAGCAAAAAACCTCACTGCCTTCCAGTCAATTCTGACTCATAGTGACCCTGTAGGACAAGGTGGAGCTTCCCCTGTGGGTTTGCAAGACTGTGCCTCTTGAGTGGAGTAGAAAGCCCCACCTTTCTCCCTCAGAGGGACTGATGATGTCGAACTGCCAATATTGAACTTAGAGGCTGAGTGTGGAATCTCTCCACCCCCCGAGCTCCTGGCACTCCGGTACTCCACATGGGAGGATGGAAACTGAGAGGCTGCGATTGTACTGCACATCACTGCCCTTCACCTCCCAGAGCCCACACCTCGGGCCTTTCCTGCAACCTTTTCACTGCTATCTTCTCAGTTTCTTTTCTTAGACAGTTGCCTCCTGGCAGATAAGGGTTTTCATCTCCATATCTGCATGAGGCCAATATTAGGCATGGACAAAGTAATTGGTAAATGTATGCCTATCAAATCAGATATCATTGTTGTAAGATAGCTTATAAAAGAAAAGAAGACGACATTTCAGGTACAGCAAAAGGGTTGGCAGAAAACTGAGATCTGAGTTTTGAGGAGCAGTCAGTGAATGAGATTAATGCTTCATAAATTTCCTTGAAATCAGTGGAAGAAGTGTTTACTTTCTTCCCTTTAAAATTGAAACAGAACTTTAAATAGAGCCTCATATATTAATTGTAATATTAAGACGACAAAGTTAAACAGCAACTAACTCATGAAGAATAGAGGGGAAAAAAAACGAAAACAAAAGGTTTCCTTATAATTGTTAACCTCTCCACATTAAGCAAATGTTGGATTTTAATTAGTAGCCAAACTCCAAAATGCGTTCTTTAATTAAATGAAAAACCTCCTCTAATGCAAAGTTAAATTTGAAAAATTAAGGCACCAAAGTTAAGAGGGAAAAAACTCCACAAAACTGAAGTTAAGCTTCTTGCAAGCACATGGAGTATGTAGCAGACGGAGAAAAGCAACATCTTGTAGTAGATGTGTATCCCCTGTGCAAGCACTGTTCCAGCCTACGTGGAACAATTGACTTGCCTTCATTTATAAGACTGAGCCCCTTGCATTGCTGATGCTTCCTTCAGGAAATTCTTTCTGTTTCCATTTATTTTGGTGGGAGAAGGCAGGGGTGGTAAGTTAGATAAGGTGTGAAGCTGAGGTGGGGACAGAATTCAAAATTCTGATTCTCGAACTGCTCTGTTAACTTCAACTCATGGCAACCCCATTTGAATAGATTTTTTTTAGAGATCCCATCTAGATATCTAGGCTTCTCCTTCAAAGTGCCCGTGGTTCCTTGAACCTCCAACCTTCTGGTTAGAAGCTGAGCATAGTCATTGTCTATACTCCCCATGACTTTGTTCTCAAACCAAACCAACTTGAATATTGACCTTAGTTCTATACCTGCACAGCAAATGAAAGACTAGGTGTGCCTCGGAGTTTCTTTCCCACCTGTGTTCCTCTCCATCATTGTACTGGTCATTCCACATTTACCTATATTCAGACACCCTTGACTTTTGATCTTTTAACTTAATGAATCCTCACTCCTAAACTCTCCTATAAGGCATGCGTTTGAGAATGGAGCATACACTTTAGAAATGTTTTGTCCCCTTACAGAGAGGAGGTCAAAAAAGAAGAGAAAACAATAAAAGGCAGAAGTATGAAAAGTTTCAAAAAGAATAAAACATTATTCTGTTTAAAACACCACATGATCTTATTGCAGTTTCCCAAGACCATGAACCCTTAATCCAAAAATGTAAATATTTCTCAATTTCTCTTCAACCAATGCTCATGAACAGATATTAGATCATCTGAATTCACAATTAGATTAATCTGAAATCAAAACAAAAGCTGTAACATTTACACCAAGCCCCATTACAGATAAACACTAGCCCATGTTTGGTTTTTTAAAACAGATTGGTAGCTAGTCACCAATGAACTTGGTTTTCTCTTGCCAGGAAGCTAAGTAAATGTTGACAGCAATTACATAAAATTAAGATTCTGTGTAGGCTTCACTCAGTCCTGGGAATGGGATTAGAAGCAAATAAAGGATAGCATTGCTCTAGAAGAGGCTGCCACCACACTATCTCCTTCCCCTAATTAAACCCACCACTTACACACATCCCTTTAAATTGCCGTTTTTCAATACCCTTAGAGAGAACTGCGTTCATTTCAACTATCTCCTCTGGATAGTTAAAATTTGGGGGGGATGGGAGCTATAACTATAGTCACATGCACCAAAGAACTTCAGAAAGTTCTTGAAATTGAATGAAAAGATAGTGAACATTTTCCATGAACTTTCAGACCCTCCAATGTATGAGTGTGTGTGTGTGTGTGTGTGTGTGTGTGTGAGAGAGAGAGAGAGAGAGAGAGAGAGAGAGAGAGAGAGAGAGAGAGAGAGAGAGAGAGAGAGCGCCCTGGTGGCATAGTGGTGACAAGATGGGCTGTGACTCACAGGGTTCTCAGTTCAAAAGCACCAGCCACTTCCCAGGAGACAGATGGGGCTTTCTACTCCTGTAAAGAGATACGTTTCATAACTCACAGGAACAGTGCTGCCCTGTCTTAAGGGCTCTTATGAGTTGGCATCAACTCAGGAATCCTATATAGCAGTGGTTCTCAACCTGTGGGTCACGACCCTTTTGGAGAGGGCAAACGACCCTTTCACAGGGTTCATTTGATTCATAACAGTAGCAAAATGACAGTTATGAAGGGGCAAAAAAATAATTTTATTTTCCGGGGTGGGTCACCAAGACATGAGGAACTGTATTAAAGGGTCAGAGCATTAGGAAGGTTGAGAACCACTGATATACTACTAATTGACTTGATGGCAGTAACTGTGTGTCTGTGTGTATGTGTGTAAATTTGTTTATAAGAAGCAGTAATAAAAATGAATAATTAATTTTAAAAAGCCCTGGTTGAACAAAGACTAAAAACTCCACTGCTGATAGATAGGAGTTCCCACCCAGCGGTGCTCTGTGGGGGAATAGAACTGGCAATACACTAACTTAAAGATTTGAGCCTAGGAAACCCTTTTGGATAACTGTACTCTTTCAGAGGAGGTCACTGTGAGAATGCACGGCACGCACCAACAGTAACAGAAACATCATATCTTTAGGACTGATGGCATGCCTTCCTTAGTGACTGCATGTGATGTGCCTGGTGTGTCAGCTGACAGACAGTGGGGGTTTCAAAAGTGCAGAAGAATGGTCATATGATTATTATTGCACTTAGCAGTAGCTCTGTCCCTGACTCTTTTTAAAAATGAAAGGACATTACATTCTTTCTTCACATTTCATATACAAAAAAGCAAATTGGGTAAATGTTCTAAGTGTTTAAGCTTTTTCCTGGGATTCCTTTTAGTCTGAAAGGCCAGAGAACAGAGTGGTGAGGGTTATCTTGAATCAGAGAGCCTGGGTGCTCGACTAACTGGATGACCTTCACAAGGGGTGATGAGCCCACAATGACAGTGACATGGGAATAGCAAGGGATCTAAAAGTGATGGTGAGGGGAAGGAAAGTTTCCCTGGTTGTGTTTGATCAATAGAAATGTATATAAGAGGAGTGACTGAGGTGAGCAATGGGTGAACATGATAGTGGGGCAGGAGGAAAGAAAAGAGGAAAGAATAAATAAAAGTTATATATAAAGGCATAAATACATACATATGCATATATATATAAATATAGGTATGTGTGTGTATATATATCAGGAAGCAGGTGGATCTTGGATCTCTACTTAAATCTTACTTGAGTACAAGAGTTTTAATAATGAGTCATTGGAGGATACTCACCTTCCAAACACGATTGCTGAAGACAAAATGGGTGCATTCGCAAATGTGGTGAAGAAAGCTGATGGTGCCAGCTATTAAAAGATATAATGTCCAGAACCTTAAAGGCTTGAAGTTAAACAAGTGGTCATCTGGCAGGGAAGCAACAAAGCTCACATGGAAGAAGCACACCAGCCTGTGTGGTCATGAGGTATAGAAGGGAATAAGTATCAGAAATTTAAAAACAAGCAACCAGACGGATGTGAAGGAGCTTAGGCAAAGTGGAGACCCCCAAACCACCTGTAAGGTAATTGGCCATTCCCTCACAGAAGGGTTGATATATCCAGGGTGCAGTATAGCACTGTTGAAACACATAACCATTCTCTAGTACTTTAATATTTCCTCCCCTACTATTATGATCTTAGTTTTATCTCACTAATCCAATTAGACCTCCATATGTTCATTTCTATAATTAAGATCATTTGATGCATGAAATCCAAGATAGATAAGCCTTCAGAAATAGTAATGGGAGCAATGATTCCCTGAGAGTGCAGAAAGCAGGGCAGGGGAAGGGGGAACTGATAGCAGCAATGATATATAATCCTACTAGAGGGAATGAATAGCAGAATGGTAGATGAACAGATTCATTGGATAGAGTGAGATATGACTAATAATAATAATTATTATTATTATAATTAATGTAATAAGAAGGGTTCCTGGAGGGTAGGGTGGGGGAAGGTGGGGTTAAAGGGAAGCTGATATTGAAGAGTACAAGAAAGAAAATGATGGAGGCAGCAATTGTGCAATCATGCCTGATCAAATTGAACTATGGATTGCTATAATATCTGTAAGAGCTCCCAATAAAATAGAAACAAAATAAAAAGGCTGTCACTGCCTCTCTCCATAGCTTAGGCTTTTCACACATAAACAGAGGTGATCACAACAAAGATATTATAATAAACAACAGTTGATATGTAAAGGTTTTAAGTAGAGGTACACAATACAGCAACCCCGCATGGCAGGATTCATATGCTAGGAGAGCATTAATGTTACTTTGTTCTGAATTATCTAGGTAAAATTTTAATCTACAATGAGGAAAGTTTGAGAAGAAAGTGAGAAGAATTCTTCAGAGGTCGCAGCTTTCAATAACGTCAATCTTAGGGTATTTGAACAACTATCACACGCTCTAAAAAGAAGTACATGTTCTAGATGCAGATGTGGAAATGCTAGGCTGTGAGCCCAGGTGTAGTTCTGGAGATTTGATGACACAGCAATTTGAAAAGCTCTGATGTCGCCTGGTGAACAGTATGTCCTTGTTCTTTAGGCTAGTGTAGGTGTTCATCAAGACCCTTACTACATAAACAACTCCTCTGAGGGCCAGGTCTTGGTCAGAGCCAGAATGAACAGATTTTCCACACAACAACTAAATGTGTAAAGCTGCAGACCCATTCACTCTTGAGCTAGATTCCTTGACTGTTGATATTGGGGAACAGACAGTTCTTCTGTTTGGGGACTGGGTGCTCTGTGAATTATGAGATATTTAATAGCATCATAGATATCTACTCAGTAGATGCCAACAGTCTCTCCCCACCCCCAATATGTGAGAAAAAAAATCTTCATTGTTCAATGTCACTCTGGGGAGGGCAAGACACAACCACAATTCTACAAATTGACTAATGAGTAACATAAACCCTAAGAAATGCAAATTGTTGTCTGTAATTAATCTATTTTTCTCTATATTTAAACATTAAATAAAAAAATATATCAAAGCATTACAATGTCAAAACCACTAGAAAAAGCCATGAGGAGATTAAGAATGCGAAGACCGTTCAATATTAAGAAATGCATGTCTATAAGGTAAGCATTTGTTAGGAGGCATACAAGTGAGCGTATTAATGTCTCAATTCCTTCCAGAGAGATGTTGGTTAGAAAACCAGTTGGGTAGCCCAGCATGAGCACATGTATGTATATGGATGACCTTGAGAGGACCTGAAGGTGAAGTCATGACTGGAGAGCATAGATTTAGGGGTAATTAACCAATTGTGCTATTTTAGACCATGGAAGAAGTTTAAATATCTAGGTAGATACTACAGGAAAATAGGAAAGAACCCCAAACTAAGCTCTGGAGTACTCGGATGCTCAAGAAAAAGAGAGGAACAGTTAATGAAGGCAGTCAAATAAACTAATGAGTCTATAGGAAAAGGGAAAGAAAACAAAGTAGAAATTGTGTTTCAGAAAGGAACGTGTGGACAGCCTTGTTGGGTCTATAAAAGATCAGCGTAAGACTCGCAAATGCTCCTTCATTTTGGAAACACTGGAGACTGGGACATAAAAGAAGAGGAAGAAATCAGGACAGGTGTGGGAGAGGGGCAGAGTTTAGGCTGTAGGGCGAAGGAGAAGAGGACCAATGTCGGCTGCTCCAGTCGTAGACAAAGATTCCAGGAAGTTTTACTGAAAAAAAGGAAGAAATATAGATATTGAAACACTACATGTTTTCAAGGAAGGCTTGCTTCCTTTTTCAACTAATATGCTAGAGAGTACATCTTGTTCCTGAACTGATATGAGTAATTCAGTGGAAGGAGACGAAGACAAGCAAAGAAATGAGAAAGTAAAATAAAGTATGAATAAATGGATTTTCTACAGATTCAAAACACTTAAACAAGTAAAAGATTGGGATCAAGTGCCCTACTGTACATGTTTTGATCTTTGATAAAAGCAGAAATGATGCCTTTATTGTACTGAGAAACTACGGAGAGAGATGTAGTTATAATTGTAGATTTGGTTCGGGGGAAATGAGGGCACATCAGTCAGCTGGCAACTATTTCTTAGAGGAGTAGGAAGGAAGAGCATCACCTAGGGATATGTGGGAGGCAGTGGGCTATCTGTGAGAGGCTGGAGAAAGAGGATAGGTTCTGAACCAAAGGCAAAATTTACACTGAGTTCTAAGTCTGTAGACATTTGAGTCACATACTGAAAAAGAATGCCCACACTATAGAATGTCAAATATAAGGGACGTTGGTCAGGACACAATTATACAGGAACAGGCTTATTCCAAGGTCAAATATAACTACTGATTAAATTACCCTGATGGAACACCTTTCGATCTGGCACTGAGATAGCTTCATTTGTCAAAGCCATAAAGACGGCCCTGTGGCTAACCAGGGTGTCATCATTTTGTGAATATGCTGTTATTGTCTTAGGTGCCGTTGAGTCTGACTGATAGTGACCTGATGTACAACACAACAAAACACTGCCAGGGCCTATGCCATCCTCCTAATGTTATTTTCTTCAGTGTTGGAGCCCATTGTTGCAGCTACTCTGTCAATCCATTGAGTTGAGGTCCTTCCTCTTTTTCACTGGCCCTTGACTTTGCCAAGCATGACGTCCTAGTCCACTGACTATCTGTCCTGATAACATATCCAAATTATGTGAGACACAGCCTCTCCGTCTCAGATCCTCTTCCAATACAGTTTTGTTGGTTCTCTTGGCAGTCCATAATACATTCAATATTCTTCCCCAGAACCATCATTCAAATGCATTGCTTCTTCCTAGGTCTTCCTTATTCGATGTCCAACTTTCACATGCATATGAGGCAATTGAAAATAGTATGGCTTGAGTCAAGAGCATCTTAGTCCTCAAAGTAACATTCTTGCTTTTCAGCACTTTAAAGAGGTCTTGTGCAGCATATTTACCCTAGGCTGTAGGTCGTCTGATCTCTTGACTGCTGTTTCCATGTAAGCATATTCCTAATAATCCCCGATATCGCAATCCTAAAGCTGCAAACTTTGTTCTGCACTCTCCCCTTACTTGGAAGCAAATGTAACCTTAGTGGTGAGTGCCGAGACAATTAGCTGAGCTAACCAGAAGACCAAAGGCAGAGCTGACAAAGGAGAGGCATTTTCTGTGAGAAATCTTGGAGAATCTTGACACGCAGGTAAGGAATACTGGTCCACATGCATCTTTGGTTGGAAAACATGAGTTTTCATGGAATGCCATGTGAGTATGGGGATGGCCCCAAAATTCCAAGCAACACAGAAAAAAAAATGTTAGCACAAGTGAGCCTTCATAAGTGTAGAAACGAAGCTCAGGAAGTGGTGGTGGTCCAAACAGCCACCTGGAGGTCTGGGTGGCTGGATTGGCCCTGGTAGTCATGAAAGAACATGTGAGAAAGCACACAGTAGAACCACTTAGAGGTAGAAAGGATGAGTGACAGTTGTGTGCAGGGCCACAGCTAACTTCTAAAAAGTTGTACCTACAAACCAGGGGGACCGTTACTTGGCTCTATAAAAATAGAGGTGAAGGGAGAAGTGGTTTGGGGAAACTGGGCAGGGAGGTAGAGCGCAGATGTGAGTAAGAAACCTTACCCTCGCTTGTGGCCACCTTTTCGGCTCCTGTCTGCTGAGTTCTTGAATGGCATGGCAGGGTCTGCAGCCATGTGCTCAGACACACCAACTGTGGAGCGGGCACAGGCCAGGCAGTATTGCTGTTGCACATAGGGTCACTAGCTTGAGAATGGACTCCACAGCACCTAACAACAGCAATGAGCCAAAGTACAGGCCCGGGTACAATGTCCCAGCTGATCTTTTTGCTCAAAAGCGTTTTCTTAGACAGAAAAATCAAGGAGAGGGAGGGAGCCTGAACATCAGAAGGAGGCAGCAAACCCTGCATGGAGCATGCTGAAAGGTGCCTGTGTGCTACCTTTACTTTGTGCCCTGTCTTTTGCTTCCCACTCCTCCTTGCTCATGGAAGGAATGCTGGTGGCCAAAGACAATTAAAAGGGGGGGGGGGATTAGTGAATCAGTCACTCCAAAAATGCACACAAAGGTCTTACAAGTGGCCAGACACCCAGCAGTACTTATATGCAGCTGGCAGTCAGAAGTAGCCAACCTCAGCAAACATCAATGGACATGCAATAGAGGGGAAAAGGGAGGGAGTGGGGCGAGGCTGAAAAATCCCTGTAGAATCGTCAACCATCTAAACACTTGTTGAGAGCAGACCTGGACAGTCTTAGTGGTCCCAAGATCACAGTAAGAAAGATAGATAAGATAGCCAAACCTTGAAGGTAACATACCCGTGTGAAGCAGCGAACTAACAGAGAGGTCTGCGGGGTCAGACCCAATTCCAGCTATGTGGACCCCCTCCCCAGAAGAATGTGCTACAGAGGACAGGACTGAAGATACAGCCAAGAGAGAAGGGCAGGTCTTCCCAGACGACACAAGAGCAAACCAAGAGGGAGAGAGAGAGAAAAATTACATCCTGGCCCACCAAGCCTTGAGGACGACATTCCTGCTCAGAGCAGCCAATGCACAGGGCTGGTCCTACCAAGAGATATGATGTCCCTTCACTAACCCATAGCACGACAAGGGACAGCCCTGGAGACACAGTGTGGGAATTGTGACCGGTCTGACCCCCCACCCCTGGGTGAAGGGAGTACAACGGAACAGCAAGGGGAGCAAGCAAGGAAGTCCCCGAGGAGCCTAGAAAATAGATTCCAGACTCAGAGGGCAGGACTTGGCACCTAACTGGAAACATTCATAATGGTCAGCAGATAGACCTGGAGCTATCTTTTTGAAATCTCATGTCTGTCTATATAAGATAGGCAGGATACAAAACCCAAAGAGAGAACAACGGGAACTACAGCTCCAGGGAGACATGGGAGAGGGGGATGGTGGGACAAAGGAAGGACATCTTGTCTCTTGGTAGGGCCGGAGAACAGTACTAGGAGTAGTGATACCATGAGGGTGGGGGAACACAGTGGGAGAAGGGAAAGAAAGGAGGAACTGATCACAATGATTGATGCATAAACCCCAACCCCTACCCCTGCCAAGGGGGGCGGTCAACCGAAAGTAGAAGAAAAGAGACAGCAGATGGTATAAGATATGAAAATAGTAATAATTTATCATCTATCAAGGGTTTGCATGGGTGGGAGGGTGAGGGATGGAGGGAATAAAACAGGGGCTGATATCAAGTGCTCAAGCTGAAAAACATGTTTTGGAAATCATGATGGCAACCTATGTGCAAATGTGCTTACACAATTGTTTTAGGGATCGTTGTAAGAGCTATAAGAGCCCTCAATAAAATGATTTATTTTTAAAAAGAAAAATAGATATATAAAAAAATACCATCAGTTTAGATCAACCTGTGGAAAAAGTAAAGCCAGAGCAATGATAAAGCCCTCTGGGTCCTACTGCTCCCTGTGAAAAAGTGCCCCCAGCCAGCAGGTTGGCCTTGCTAGTCCCTGGGGTTAGAGATGTAGGGTGGCTCTAGTCCCTCGCAGGTTAGAGACCTGTAGGACCTGAGAGCCCATGAAGAAATGAGCCACAGATATTAACTCTGGTTGAATACTCTCATCTTTGTGTGAACTCCTACCCCCTTCCCTTAGCTTGGCCATTGGCATCCTAGGGGTCGATGACCTCATAGGATTGGACTTGACCATCTCTGTAAGAAAATCTATGTGGGAACCAGTGATCCTACCCCATCTACACCATAGTCCTGAACATAATGTCTCTGTTAGCAATACTTAGTACAGAGAGTTGGGCATATACCATGCTGTCTTAGACCTGGATCACACACAATCTTTCAAACTTTTCATTGTGAATTAGTTGAAGATTTCTAGGTGTGTTAGTCTGGGTAGACTAGAGAAACAAATCTCTCTTATATGTATATAAGAGAGAGTTTTATATGAAGGGTAAGTGTACATTAAGAAAGCATCCCAATCCAGTTCTGTCCAAGCCCATAAGTCCACCATTAGCCCATGTGTCCAACACTGATCTACAAAGTCCTCCTTAATATCACAAAACACACATAATGATGCTGACTGCAGGAGGAAAGCCGAATCTGACAGTGTGTAAGCATCTCAGAGCTGGCAGGGGTCTGCACAGGGATGCTCCAGCACCTAGGGCTGCATCAGGGTAGGTCCATGTGGCTTATCCTCAGGAATGTCTCACAGGAAGTGAGCCTTGCCAGCTGAAGCAGGGAACTGGCTAAGGCAGCTACACCCTGGCCAACCATCACAAAGCAAGAGACCTGAGAACTAGAAAGGCGAGGTTCACCTAGTCATTTATCTCTCTGCCCTTCAATTAATCCAACATATGTTTATCGACCAGCTTGGCACAATAAACCTTAACTGTCTCACCATGGCAGGTTATCAATTTTATATTCAATTCATATCTATGTGTTTCAAACCACCCACTGTGATTTCCTCAATCTACCATCACTTATACCAATTGCTTCTCGTGTTTCTTGTTTCCATTCTTCCTACACACTTAACCCTCTGAACTTTGTCCTTGGATAAATGCTACCATTTTGATCTTAATTGGTTGATGATTCTTATATGGAGATGAGTTGGGTTCTAGACCTGAAAGGTGACTAAAGATCTAGTCTTCGTGATTCTACTACTCTCTGCCTGAGTAGTAAGCTTGGTTGCTTCTATGATTTTTGGTTTTGTTCCACATTTTTCCACTCTAGCCAGGACCTTACTAATGATCCTTTACAGAGCACCGTCTAGTTCTGATCTCAGGGTCACTGAAGCTGAAAGCTGCATGGTCCATTAGTCCATTGGCATCGCTCTGGTATGTCTGCCTAGGACCAGTTCATTTTCACCTGAGAGTGGCAAAGATGGGCATGCGTGGTATTTTCCCAAGAACATCCACACAGTTCTACCACCTGCCAAGTTGTATTTTCTAGGGAACTGACTTTGTTTACTTGCCCTGCTACTGTCCATTAGTCTCATTACATTGGTGACATTATAATAATTATTGAAGATGCTTCTCTATTTCTGGATTATCTAGACCGTCTACTCACCCACTAAAGGTTAGGCTGTGAACATGCAAAAAGGGACAGGGGCCGGGATGTTACTAACGTTCCTCAGGGTCATCTGACTGGGGGAAATCTTCCAAATGATTCCAATTTAATGTAAGGAAAACAAAAATCCTCACAAGTGGACCAGTAGGCAACATGATGACAAATGGAGAATATATTACAGTTATCAAGGAGTTCACCTTCCTTGTATCAATACTCATGGAAGCAGCAGTAAGGAAAGCAGGCAGTAGGCCAGCGTTTCGTTCTGTCGCGGTTCCGCATAGGGTAACTAACTGTGAGTTGGAATTGACTTGAAGGAAACTAACAACAACAACATGATTTTGGAACAAATTATTTTTAACTTATCATTAGTGTAAACATCAGTGACATGTGTATATCTAAGCAATAACCTCTTAAATATAAAATGGACAGTAAAATAATTCTCAGAAACTATGGCTTTCGCATATTATATCTCTACTTAGAATTGTGGCCTAGGGATTTTTTGCAGTGCTGACCTGTTCATTTTCTGTGCGATTTCCTCCCTCCTGTTACTTAGCAGATTCCTGCTCTTATATCATCGAGACCAGTATCCAAGGGGTCATGTACCCGAGAGCTAGGGAAGATTCGGTATGATTAGAAATGAAATTACTTTTGACCAGTTGAGAATCCAATGAAGGACGGGGAACTTGTGAACTTTCAGGTAGAACATATGAAGGTACATACAGGATGCTGCTCTTTGATCAAAATTAAGCCAAATTACATAATGACTTGCACATTTCCCTGTATATAATCCACAGAAAAAATAGAGGACCTAAAAGAAAACCCCTGTTCCTTTGCTAAAAACATGCATGCTAGGTCTTGGAGAAACTTTAGGTAAATTAGATTGGGCACAGGGAGTAGTAGACTTGATGGAGCATACCCTAATTTCCTGGCTCTACTGTTCACTGGGGAACAGCTGTGTTTGCAACACTAACAAGAAGCCAAATGCCTGCATCTGCTTCCCTCTAGCTTTGTTCTCCCTCTGTTGCGTGCATAGTGACTCGGTTTAATTCTCACTGTCTCTGCAGCCAAGGTGGGAATATCCTAATCAGGCAGGCATGTTACTACTTTCCAGGCCATTTGGATAAGTTCTCATAAGGGAGAAAGAAGAAGAGAAGGGAAGCGTACTAGAGGAAGGGATGGGTACATTACCTCTCATACCTCATGCTACAATTAAAAAAAATGTCTATCATTTAATCCTCACAGAAACTCTCCAACATTCTTATTAAGCCCACTCCTACAGAAAAAGAAAACCACACTGGTAGGGTAAATACACTGATGAGTTCAAAAGGAAATCTATGTGAGCATTTGATTTGATTTTGAGCCTAGTCCTTTGCCTCGAGAAGCCATTGCATGGTGTATTTGGACATGCTTAGAGAAGGTTTCCATTAACTAAGAGGCAGCCAAACAAAACCAATCTCCCTGCCATCGAGGGGATGCCAGCAGTGCCGGCCAAACCACCTCCCTGGGAAAGGGAGTACTGGACTAACAAGTATATATGGAGCATCGTATTACTGTTAAACACAAAAAAGCAATAAAGTAATGGAATTTCCCCTGTAGGGTCTCTGACTTGAAATCAAAGATGTCAGTGAGTGGAAGGTGGTCGATTAAGTGTTTATACAGCGCTTCCCCCTCCCCCCCAGTTGTCTGTCAGTTTGTCTAACAGCAGTGGCTTGTGTGTTACCGTGATGATGGAAATTATCTCACTGGTGTTTCAACTGCGAGCAGGGTGACCAAAAGTGAAGAGGTTTCTGAAGAACTTCCAGACTAAGAACAGAAGACTAAAGACTAGACTCCCCAAGTCACAGGCCGGAGTCACTGAAAACCTTATGTGTAGCTTCTACATATTGGCCCAATAACAGCATTGTCAGAGGTAGTGGTGGAGGATGAAGCCCTAGAGTTAGAGGGCACTCAAACTGTGACTGAAGAGGAGCTGATTTCTTGGAGGAGAGTTGACGTTGGTGACGTGAAGAGGGTGAAGCCTGTGGTTATAGAGCTTCGGGGCATCTTCTTTTGCTGATGGGGCATGAGATTTGAGGGAAGGAAAAGCAGTGGCAGAAATCTGCTAATGATTTTAACTTGGGATGTGCAGAAATATGAATCTAAGAAATTTTGCAGTGATCAAATTGAAATGGAGCACTTCAGGCTCAATATGCTGGGCATTTGTGAGCTGAAATTGACTAGCATTGTCCATTATGAATCAGAAAATCATAGATTTACTATTCTTGGCATAACAAAAGAGGAATGGCTAGAATTCATCATCGAAAGGACATGCAAAATCAATCATGAAGCACAATGCAGTCAGTCTGTGATAAGATTGTATCTATTCACCTTCAGGGAAATCCAATTAATACAACTATTACTCAAATTTATACACCAACCACAAAAGCTAATAATAAAGAAATTAAAGAATACTACTACTGACTTCTGCATGTTGCTCAAACATGCAATGCAGATGCATGGATAATTATTGTCAATTGGAATGGAAACTTTGGAAACAAAGAAGAAGGAACAGTAATTGGAAAATATGGAGTTGGTGATAGACAAGAAGCTGTAGATCTCTTAATAGAACTTTTAAGAACAACGATTTGTCCATAGAAAATACATTTTCTCAACAAATACCTCTTCTCCAGAAAGAATACACTGAAATCAAATCGAGTACCTTTGTGAAAAAGTGACGCTGGAGAGCTCATTCTTTGCAGTGAAAACTGGGCCAGGGGTGAGTGTGGCATACACACATCATCAATAGCTCATAGGTAATAGCCCATCAATAAGTCAAGGTAAGGCTGAAGAACATTATTAAATGTTCACTGTTTTCATTAGGGGCCATAGTGTCGGTTCTGACCCACAGCCACTCTGTGCGCCACAGCTTGAAACACTGAGCGGTTCTGTGCATCCTCACAATAATTCCTGAGCCCAGGCCCATCGTTGCAGCCACCGTGCAGCTCCTTAAGAGCCTTTCTTGTTTTTGCTGCCTTTACCAAACATAATGTCCTTCTCTACGGACTGGTCTCTCCTGAAAATATGTCCAAAGTATGTAAGATAACGTCTTGCCATCCTTGCTTCTAAGGAGCACTCTGGCCTTACAGATTTGTCCTTTGAGCAGCCCATGGTACTTCCAAGATTCTTCTCCAGCGCCACGATTCAAATACAGTGATTCTTCTTCAGTCTTCCTTATTCAATGTCCAACGTTCACATGCCTATAAGGCAATAGAAACTACCATGGCTTGGTTCAGACAAAGGAATAGCCCTGCTCTTCAGTACTCTAAAGCAGTCTTGTGCAGCAGATTTACCTAGTGCAACTAATCCTCTGATCTCCTGACTGCTGGAACACAGCATGGTTTAAAACCTTAGAGGGAGTGTGTCAGGCTTGTGTACTGTCACCATACATGAGCAAGCTGTATTCTCAGTAAATCCTCATAGGAGCTGAATTATATGACAAGGAATGTGGCATTAGGATTGGAGGAAGTCTTATTAGCAAACTGCAGTAGGCAGATGACACAACCTTGCTTACTGAAAATGAGGAGGACTTGAAGCACTTGCTGATGAAAATCAAGAATTGTAGCCTTCAGCATGGATTAAAACTCAATGTGAAGAAGGGCAAATTACTCACAATTGGATCAGTAGGCAACATCATGATAAGTCAATAAAAGTTTGATGTTGTCAAGGAGTTTGTTGTCAAGGAGTTTGTCTTGCTTGTGTCCATAATCAATGTTCACGGATACAGCAGTCTTAGGAGTTAGGAAGGGGCTTCCAAAAATTCATGGGAAAATAGAATCATCTCTTAATTCCATTTTCCCACACGTTTTTATGCCCTCTGATATACAATCATATGTCACATTTATAATTTTATTGCTGTTTGTAATAATTATAATGTATAATGTTTTTAATATGTACAGAAAAACCTACACCAAACCAACAGTTTTTCCATGTATAACCCAGTAACATCAATAACCTTCTTCAAGTTGTGCAACCAATCCTATACTCCTTTGTTGATTTTTCCCTCCTCCATTAATGTCACGTATTGCTTCCTAACATCCTATCTAATCCTTGAAGTTACCGTGCCAGATTGATCCCATAATGATTAATTTTGAAAGAACACAATGCTTGAGGATAAAGTATTTAATAGCTAGGCTAAACTGATTGGTTTTAGGAACACTTCAGGCAATAGCTTTGTTTCAAGGTTTGTAGATTGTATTAGGACAATACTTTCAGGAGTTCATCCAAACTTCATGGCTCCCCAAAGTGTAATGCTCACAATAACTTGAACTTCTAGCCGGCATTTTACCTCTTTTGATTATCTCCTCTTAATAGGATCTTTGACTTACAGGTTCAGTGATAGCAGCCAAGCACCATCATTTCTTCTGACTCATACATAGCAAAGAAAGCTATTGCTCATTGAGGCAAAGAGTCACACATTACATTTCTTTCCCCTCTATCTGATTCTCTTTCTTCCCTCATTGGAACCCGGTGGCTTAGTGGGTTATGTATTGGGCCGCTAGCCACAAGATCAGCAGTTCAAAACCACCAGCCTCCCCTTGGGAGAAAGATGGGATTTTCTACTCTCATAAAGAGTTACAGTCTCAGAAACCCACACAAGCAGTTCGACCCTGTTCTGTAGGATTGCTAAGGGTTAGAATGGCAATGTGTTATTTCTATCTTGCTCTAGGCAGCGAGTGACCAGTTGTTGTGTCTTGAATAACAGTTTCCTAACTTTTATGGTCCTTAGGATTATAGTATATGGCATACAGTTAAAAGGCATGAAGAACGTCATCTTGTTATGAATCAAAAAGTAGTTCTCAATATAGATCTACATATTTTAATTTATTCTCTCTCCCACCAGCCGAGTGTATGCAATGTGATTGTGAGGGTGGTCTTGTCACTGTCTGCCACCGTTTATTCGTCTGATCTAGATGTTGCCCTATTATTGCATCGCCGTTCTTCTGATGACTCTTTAATAACTACCCATTCTCTCCAACAAAAGAAAATAATTCTTTAAAGGTGAGACCTCAAATTTTTCCGAGGTTACCTGAAGAGGGAAGAAGAAAGTACAAGGAGGCAGGTGTAGGCTTCTCTAAGATTGAGAGCTAGAGCTAGCTGATAAATAGGAACTGAATCCGCGGATCACCCAGTATGTTCAGAGACCTACCTCTAGGGAAGGACCATCAACTTCTACCGCTTAGTGGAAAATAGCCGGGGGAAGACAGTCCTATGACGGGGGACCACAAAGAAGGGCGTGAAGTCCTACTGCTGCTTCTGCTATAAATTAACCTCTGTGTAAAAAAAGACAGTTCCTCTAAATACTTTTCAAGTCTCCTTCCATATTTATGAGACTATGAATCTAGAAACAATAGGGGTCAGGTTGCATGTAGGAAAAGAAAGTAGAGTGATCAGAAAGCACATTAAAGTGATAGGTGGGTGTAATGCAAAGAATACTTGCTTCACATTATGAAAGGAAGGAACGAAGTATGTGGACTGCCTCCTCTAAGGCTTAAGTAAAACACTAAAAGGAATAATTGGCAAATGAGAAATTACTGTATAAATATGACATCTAATTCTTATATTTCCCCGAGGATGTTTGCTAACGCCCCATAAATTGAAGGAGCAGGAGTACTACAGTGACTTGCAGTAGACTTCATTGCAACAGCTTTCATTGGTTTCCTTTATACCAGAATCCCAGCCTTATCATGTAGGAGATAAAGTGCAGAGTTAACGTGAGCGCACATCTCTATCGAGAACTATTAATCCCTCCACCATCAGGTTCTATTCCTAAACCATGGTCTCCTATAGTCTGTTTAACGTTTTGTTTCTTGCTTTGTGTTGTTGTTGTATCCAGTCACTAATGCATAAGCAATAGATGGAAAGAAAGAAATCCAACATCAGTAGTTTTGCTTCCCTTTTTAAGACCGAGGTTGTCCCACATAAAGAAACTGCAGTGGTTTTGCAAAGGAAAAAAAGTGGCTTCCCAATGCTGCGGCCCTTTTCTACAGTTCCTCAGGTGGTGGTGACCCCCAACCATAAAATGATTTTCATTGCTACTTCATCGCTGTCATTTTGCTACTGTTATGAATCAGACGACCTTATTAAATGATTGTTCGACTCCCAAAGGGTTTGCAACCCAAAGGTTGAGAACTGCTGAAAACCATGACCTTGAAACTCTACATTAAAGATGATCTGTGGAAAAAATTATGTAAATTTTTAAATTGGGGAAAAAAAGATCCTCTGTGACAGATGTAGACATCTCTAAGATAAAAGATGGAGAAATGGCATTGCCTGGTAAATAAGCTAGGACTACTGTGCTAGGTATATCACACTCTGCGGTTTTCTCCCATACCCCCCCTCCCGCCCTCTGGGGTTAATTAAATAGTTTTTAGTTGCAAACATCAGAGTGCTTCAAAAAATGGTTATTTGTTGAGTGGTAGGAAATATCTTATCACAAAGTCACTGCAAGTATTCAGCAAACACAATGGAGATGGGGCTTGAGCTATGCCTCCAAGCCTCGTGGACGCTGAGAGGGATCCCCAGCCCTACATGCTCAAGACTGACAGAAAAGCGGAGTCATCAGAAGTTTAGAGCTCTAGGCAAAGCCATAAAGGCCCACCTCACAAAGGGAGCCCTCTAGTGCAGCCACTGAAAGGTACACACACAGTACCTATCTTTTCACTTCATTGACTCTTTCACACCTTTACAGGAAGAAGTTATTAACCCCCACTCTGTCACTCTCCTAAATAAGCTTCTTAATGCATATCTTGACAACTTATCTACTTTTAATTCTTCAGCCCATCATCCAACTATTTGTACCCATTTTAAGTCATGGTTCCCTCCAGGAAGAGGTTATGATGGAGCTACAAAGTATCTATTAGACCTGTGATATATTGCAAGTTCAGCTCAGGGCTGAAATTCACTTTTATTGCCATTCACCCAATGGAAGTGCTGACAGGCTTCCCTTGGGGCCAATGTCCCCTTGGAGACCCATAGACTATGTGTGATTGGGTCACCGAGTCCTTGCCAGACCACATACACAGAGGAAACCCGAGAGTAAGGAGTTAGTGATGGGAACTTCAATCAAAGTGGCTTAGAGATGGCAGGTATCTAAGGCTTAGTCTACCCAGGACACCTAGTTTCTCAGAGACTCCAGAAATCAGCCCCACAAGGCTGAGTGGTGTAAGATGCGAAGGAAGAGCAGAAACTCAGTTGCATAAGAGGATAGATGAGATCACGGGCATCCGTGCACATGCAGTCTGCTCCTCCCAGAAAGAGATGCCCCGAGAGAGCGCTAGGTCATGTGCTAACCCTTTAACATTAGCCAAGTGCGGTGTCAGCACGGAGGTAGCCACTCTCCTTGATGCTGGTAGATACACATGGCGAGGTGATCACTCCAGCATTGCTTGAGCGGGTTATAAAGAACAAGGAGCGCCTGTGTAATTTTTCTGGCATGGCTAAGAGAATAGCCATGAACTTGGAGACTGATCTCTGGGTGTGGAGTGGTAATGGGCTTTCGTTCACACCCTTCCTTTCTGGCTGCATTAAATAACACTTTGGTGTTTCGCCATAATTCACAATCAGCAGCAGCTGTGCCAGAAGGAGGCCGCCGTTCGCTCATTTGGACTGCAATTGCAAACACAAATGCAGTGACGTGTCATTTGCTGAGTCTACACAATTGTTATTCTAGGCACAGGTTTCTGTTGTTGTTGTTGTTGTTCGCTTTTTCCTTTGCATACACTTTGGTTCCAGTATTTACGGAAGAGAAAAAAAAAACACAAAACTGCGACCAGAGACCTGATTGTGTCACAAAGGAACAAGGCTAATCCTCCAATTAAAAAAAAAAAAGATTTTTATTCCCCCTATCAGAGCCTTGGATGGAAAAGAAAGCTCTGTGACTGTGTAAAAGAGATGCTAATGAAATGTCTGAGCGAGGACTAAAAGAGCCAAGTCCTCCTACCTCAAGGGGACAGGACATCTGAATTCCGGACGCCAAATGGCAGGGATGTCTTTGAAGGTGAGTGAAGCCATCCTCCTTGAACGGTGTCCAGCCTCTTCCGTTATACATGCTCCTGGAGGCCAGGTGCCTGGCCAAGACATGTCTCTCTCTTCATCTCTCCCATGTTCCGAGAGCAGCCCTCCCGGCCCTGATAACCTAAATAAAACAAAGGAAATGAAATCTGATGTCCGATGAGTCAGTGTTTATAAGTCAGGCTGCTAATTGCAAGGCCAGCATTTCAAAACCACCAGCCACTCCATGGGAGAAAGATGGGCCTTTCCACTCCTTTTAAGAGTTACAGTCTTTGAAACTCAAAGGGGAAGCTCTGTGCTGGAAGATCACTATGAGGCGGTATCGGCTCAGTGGCAGTGAGTTTGGTTTTGGAGTTCATGAGTTAGAAGAATGGAGAAAGAATTATCCTTCCTTGGTCCCTGGGAGCTTGAAAAGAAATGATTGAACTGTTGCAATGTAATATATCTAATTGTAATACTAATGATGATGATGACAATAATAATAATGTACTTGCCAATCAAGTAGACTTTGAATGGTTAAAGGTGCATTTAGGAAGTAAGGGGCTGGGATTCAAAGACTATTTCAGACCATGTGACTTCAGACTGGTTAAATCAGCTGCCTGAATGTTAGTTCTTTCAAATAACAAAGGGTTATATTAATGTGCACAGAGTGCTATGACCATTTAATCAGGAAGTAGATGTAAAGTGCTCGGCACAGCCCCTAAGAGTGGACATGATGTATTCCAGTATACACTGTCCCCTGCCTATTCTTCTGGCTTCAGATTGGACCTGTTTCTTAATCCAGCTCTATCATTGGTACCCGGCCTCGTATCAATTTCTTAAACCTTCTAGGATTTGTCTAGTCTGTGAAACTCTGCCTGTAATATTTCCACTGCCTGAAAAGTTATCCAGGTGTCCAACTCTTCTTTTGCTTGAGTAATGTGTTACAACATTGAAGTCTCACCTTTTGTAGATATTTCTTATAGAAATAAATTAGTCTATTATCTGAAGTTTTATGAAAAACCAGAAGCCACAATATAAGAAATAATACAAATAACCATACTAGTTATTTCAATTAAAATAATTTTTTAAAATCCATACTCAAGAAAATTCCACTAGTTCATTATTTTTTTAAAAGCCAGTATGTTATTTTAGAATACTTTAGATGAAGAAGAATTCATAGTATCTAGCATTCACAGTGTCTTTATAGAACTTCTTGTTCTTATGTGACAGGGCTCCTAAAACTTTAAAAAGATCTTATTTCCCATCAATTCCATGGTTCCATGAAATTTTGAAGTTGCCTGTGTAAACTTGAGATTTTTAAGAATGACAGACATTAATGTGGAAGCAGCATATATTAGTTTGGTTAGCTGTATGATGATGCATTAATGGAAGTTTCATAAACTTTCTTTTGTCCTAATTCAGAAGAGTATATATCAGAGTCCTGTAGTATGTGTTTAGTCAGGAATCTTATCAACTTTAATATGTTTACAACTTATACAAAGCTAAACCAATGTATCATTATAGTGAGTAAAGTATAGCTTGGTTCACATTAGCTGACGTTTGCCAAAAAAAAAAAAAAGAATAAATGAATTAGATGAACAAATAATAAATAAAAGAAATAAATTAGTCTTTATCCACAGAATAAGTGATATGTGAAGTGTGTGTGTGTGTGTGTTTTATGAGCAGTTTAAAGTTTTCCACAAGAAAATACACTTACGCATATGTGATTAAAGACATCATTTATCTTTTTTTACATGTCAATATTCCTTACAGAGCTGAAAGCTCTTGTTCCCTCTTTAATTGCAGCCCTGGCAATAGAATCCACAAATCTTTATGGATTAAATGATCACTCCATGGCCTGGACAGTGGCTCATGGGGAGATGATCAGGAATCATATCTCACCACCCAGAGGGCAGTACAGCTTCCGTGAAGTAAATTAGAAATGATCTAGGTCCAGGCAAGTGGTCACGGCCCTTAAGTGGAGTCAACTCCTCTTCTTCTGTCTACATCTTCCTGCGTTCTGCATCATTTCATGTGACTGTGAGGGTCTGGAGAGTGACTTATGGACTAGTACCAGAATTATAGCCTTGAGTTTGAATTGACTGGGCTGTTTTATTGATGCACAGGAGAGCCTGTGAGGATAGAGATGAGTCTCTGTGTGCTGTGTACCTGTGGGAAAGGCCAACTCTCCTGAGAGAATGCTCATCTCTTTTCTTAGCCTAATTTCTTGTGATCAATTTGGTAAGATGATGGTACAAAAGACATCTAGAAATACTCAACATGCCTGATAGGGTCGGCATTCTAAAGTAGATGTTAGGGTTTCAATCCACACTTAATAGTGAGATTTAGCTTACTCAGTGTCAAGAAGTATTTCACACAACTTGATAAAATCAACCATAAAGGTTCTTCTCATCATGTAGAAATCCTTGAAAGATGGGCCCAAGTTTTGTAGTATTGGTCATACCAGTGCCTGGGAAAGTACCTAGAATATGCTACTGTTGTGATTAGGTGCTACCAAGTAGGTTTCAACTTTTAGCCACCATCCCTACAACAGAATGAAACACTACCCTGTCCTGTGCCATCCCCCCATTTGTTCTTATGATTGAGTCCATTTTTTCAGCCAATGTGTCAATCCATCTTGCTGAGGGTCTTCCTCTGAATTCTGGTTGTACTTGTTCCAAAATAGATTTGTTTGTACTTTTGGTAACCCACAAGATTTTCACTATTGTCCACCAGCACTATAATTCTAATTCATCAGTGTTTCTTTAGTCTTCTTTATTCTATGTGCAACTTTCACATGTTGTGTTAGTTACATAATGTCATGTCAAATTGAAGATATAAAACTGTAGGTGTGGAATATAGCCTGTCAATCACATCACAGTCTAATGGTGCATCCTTGTGGGTATAATCTTTTCACAAGGAGGATCCTGGAAATCTACCCCCTCTTTCTGCCTTTACCTTTGTACTGTGGGACATGATGGGACCTGCAAGAATCCTGAAGATGCATCCAATGCCATTGGATCCACAGCGTTTTGCCTGTGATCTTCCTGCGTTCTGCATCAGTTCATTTGACTTGAGGGTCTGGAGAGTGAGTTATGGACTAGTACCAGAACTATAGCCTTGAGTTTGAATTGACTGGGCTGTTTTATTGATGCACGATTATTGAAATATAAAGCTCTTTTTTATACATATTTAAGTGTCTCTGGATTTGTTTCTCTAGTCAACGCAGCCTAACACATTAGTACCTTGGAAGTGGGGTACAAGAGAAACAAATCATGAAGATGGAAAGTAGATGTTTGTTTGACCTATGACTTACGGTGGTTTTTCTTGGGTTAGCAAGAGGTCAGATAAGGCAATACTGTCTACTCAATTATTTTCTGGAAAGAAAATGAAGTTTTGATTCCTAGAAGTTGTTTTTGGTTATGCCTGTCTGAAATGGTAAAAATGAATGTGGGGGCAGAATTTCCCCTTCAACTTTTCTGAAGCCATGCTATGTAGTCAAAATGGCTAACAAAAAGCCTGTACCTGATTTGAGGCAGCCAGAGACCTAAGGCCATATTGTATATGAATGGGGTAGTTTAGATAGGAGAAGATTGAATTTGACTGTTTTAAGAATGCGGTTAGGATCTTGCTGTAATAAGTTTATATGGATCTTTTCTATCTATTGTTTTTGATGCAATGTGTAATAGAAATTATTATTGGGAAGTAGGAAAATAGAGAGTTTGTAAGCCCACTGCCTCAAACATTAAATTGGATCTTTAAATGGTTCTTGGCTATGCCTGCCAAAAACGGGTCTAAAGATATACCTACAAAATAGGGTCTTAAAAGATAAGCCCCACCCAGTGCCTTGAGTGATCAGTACAGTTACATTAGAAAAGACTTGCTAAAAGAGCTGTTGCCAGACTCACACGGTGGGGTGGTTGTTGGGGCTGGTGAGGGTTAGGACATTTTTGAATTTTGAACTTGTGATTTGCTCCTGAGCTGGAAAAATTGGGAGCCATGAAGAAAATATCCTCTTTTAGATAGAAAGTTAAAGGGAACCTGCAGGTAGCCTATAAAGCTCATCAAGAGACGACCTTTATCCACACATGTATTCAGTGGAAGTGGGAGAAATATAGCAGTGTATAGATGGGTTAAGTATGCCTGGTGACACCTGAGAGCCTGGTTCTATAGGAGACGACTAGAGCAGCTTGACTGGTCTGAAGTTTAGAGTTGTATAAAACCTGAGCCTTTAGCACGGCCTAACACAAACGAGCTAGGATTTGGGGGAATTTGTGAAAGGCCTCATAGTCAAAAGGTCAGGCAGCGCATGAGCACCCTGGGCAGGCTCAACAAGGCTACACACATTAAGCTGACCAGAACCTGATAAGATGAAGATAAGTTTATTTCGCCTGCGAGTTGGCACATCCTGCTACTGACTTTATGGACGGCCTGTGTAGATTTAACTTTGCTGTGATTGCAGACTCACAAGGTTCCAACTGGAATGAAGATGCTTCACATCAAAGAACATGCTTGTGTCCTCAGAGCACTGAGTTAATCTAAATAGACAATACTGAAATTGAATACCCAAAATAGGGAGTATAAAGGCATGGAGTGGCTGGCTTACAAACTTTCATGGATAAGGGAATATGCTAATAGGATTTTGGGGTAAGAGTTCACCATACTGCAATGATAGGCAGAGAATACTTTTGTGTTGTTCACTTATAGAATATTATGATTTAATGAGGCTGGCATATTTTGAGTTGTATGCATTTTAATTTTATCTTATTCAGCACAAATATGGTTTTGCTATGGGCTCTGTTTTTTTAAAAAAATATATGGTTAACGAGTTGTGTAAAAGTGTGAAATTAAGACAATTAGGTCTGTGGTAGTACATCATGTCATGGTCATTTGAAGATATAAGAGTTTAGGGGTAGAGTCTAGCCTCTCACAGTTTGATGATGTCTCCTTGTGGGTCTGACTTTCTTATAAGCAGTGTCCTGGGAATCTCTCCATTGCTCTTTGCCTTCCTACTCGGGGGCTACCCTGGGACCTGCCAGAGTCCTAGAGATACATTCAATGCCATTAGATCCACGGGATTTTGCACTCGCTGACCTGTGATCTTCCCACATTCTGCATCACTGTATGTAGCTGTGCGAGTCTTATGAACTTTAGTTATAATTTGGCTGAGATGTTAAATTGATGCACAACTAGTTCTTGATATAAAACTCTTTTTTATACATATATGAGTGTCTCTGTATTTATTTCTCTAGTCAACCCAGCTTAACACAAAGGCATATGAGATGATTGAAAATATCCAGTATGTTGTGACATCTTATACAGTTTTAATACATTTTTGTTTAATTTTTAAAATTTAATTAATTTAGTGTTAATTTAATTTTAAAATTTAATGGTTTAATTTTAATATTTAATTTAATCTTTACTATAATAAATTTTAAATTAATTATTTAATTAAATTTGTAATAATGCTTTAGCACATTATTTTTTAAGAATAGGTGAAAGAATGAATCATTCAGGCATATGGTGACAACCTATATCACAAGTAGATAGTGGAAACAGATTTGTTCACTAACAAAAAATTCTACAACCATTTTGTTTAATATCTGCTTTAACGCACATGGCAATCTTACTTTGGAGTATAGTAGATCAAACACTCAGGTGCCCAATGAATCTATTATGATTCACGACAACCCTACAGGTGTCAGCATAGAACTGTGTTCCGTAAGATTTTCAATGACAGTGATATTTTACAAGTAGACCCCTCCATCTTTGTTCTGATGATCTCTGGGTGGATTTGAATTACACACTTCTCAGCTAGCTGACTGTTTAACTATTGGCACAACCCAGACCCTGCTATGTGGATCCCAGGAAGCTATCTTCATGTCCTAACCACCAGTACCTGAGAGTATGATTTTATTTGGGTAAAGAGCCTTCGTAGATGTAATTAAATAAAAATATCGAGATGGGGTCATATGAGATTTAAGACGAGCCCATGGACATGCTGGGCTGAAGACTGCATGAAGATAGAGGCAGACTGTAACTATGCAGCCACACACCAAGTAGACCCTAGAAAACAATGAGCATTTGGACTAGGCCAAAAGGGATTCTCCCTTAAAGTCTGGATGGGAACCTGGTTCATAGGGACTAGAGGAGAAGATGAGAGCAGATTGGTTGGTCTGAAGTTAATGACCTACCCAAAAGGGCTAGGGTTGTCGAGAATTGATGTAAGGGGTCCATGGACTAAAGGGAAGGAAACCAATGAGCACCCTGGTGAGGCTAGGTGAGGCAGGCCAGAACTCAGTTGACCAGAACCCGACCAGATGAAGAAGAGATTTTGGAACCTGTGAATTGGTGTATATTGCAGCTGACTTTATGGATGGCCTGTCCTGATTGAACTCTGCTGATGGACGCAGACTCACAAGGTTCCAACTAGAATGAAGTTTCTTCACATCAACGAATATACTTGTCTCCTCAGGCCACTGGGTTGATTGAAGGGAGCAGTATAGAAAGTATGACAGTCCAATTAGGGAGGATAAAGGCATGAAGTGACTAGCTCACAGGCTTTCATAGGTGGAGTAATATGTTTGTGGATTGGAGGATTATAGTGTAGGTGTTCATATAACTGCAATTGTTAAGTATGGAGTACTTTTGTTTGTTGGTTGATAAAGCATTATCATTAAATGAGGCTCACATATTTTGAATTGTATGCATTTTTTGTTTTATTCTGTTCAGCACAAATATGATTTTATTATTGTTTTGCTTAAAAATTACATATGGCTAAACAGTTGTGTAAAGTTGTCGAGTTGACAATGGGTGGTCTGTGGTAGTTGCATAATCTTCTGTCAACTTGAGGGTATTAAGCATGAAGGGATGGGGTTTATCCTGTCAGTTCTCAGCTTGATGACCTCATTTGGAGGCAAGACGGAGATAAATAGTTCACTGGAGTCTGGACTTACTCTCTCTGCCTTCCCTTTCCTGCTGTTGAGACACTAAGAGGGATGGAGACCCATGCCACTGTTGAGATCCTTCCACAGCCACTTGATCCACAAAACTTTCTACCCACCGCCCTGTGACCTCCTGCATTGTCACATTGGTCACCGTTGCATGTGCTACTAGGAGGAAATTATGGACTAGTGTCAGACATATGGGCTAATACAGAACTTATGGACTTGATCAGTACTGGGCTGGGATGTTTTCTCCATATACAATTCCTCTGACATAAAGCTTGCTCTCTTACACATATATGAGTGTCTCTGGAATGTGTGGTGGACATCACATTGTATAATTAATATAAAAGAGGTTCAAAAATTTTTGGGGAAAAGGTGATTTGTCCAAGACCAGAGCAGGTATCCAAGTCAAGGTATTACTCTTTCTAGCACATTGTACGATCACCCAATAGCTGGATGACCCATACATACCTGAGTTTGAAAGAGTCCGCCATTCTCAACCTGAAGCTTCCTTTTCTCTTTACATAGCATTCAAATCATCTCTGCTTTACAACCCCTCACCCCCAAACTGGCTGACATTCAGACACTTCAAATTATCAAATGCAAATAGTCTTTGAAAATCAATTTCAGGATGCTTCGCCGGAGACTTTGCTAAGCAGTTATTGATTGAAAGCAGAAAACTCAGCACGCAAATCAAATTTAGATTATCCAGGATCTCGCCTACAAAATATCATCTTCCACTGACAGAGGGGTCACTGCTTCTGCTGCTGCTGTTAAAAAATAAATAAATCCTGTTGGCATCTCAGAAGCCAGGGCACATTCATTTTTTTTTTCTTCTATGGTTGACAAGAAGGAACAAATCTTTAAAAACATAATGAGTCAAGCCATTCTCTCTGTGGTATATAAGTGGCTCCAAGGGACTTCAGAAAGCCCCTGTCGAGGGTCATTACCTATTTCAGGGCCTCTAGGAAGAATTGAGTAAATAATTGCTTCCTGCCATTACATGGAATATCCTGGTGCTGCAGCAGAGGCCAAGGCTGAGAAGTAACTTTTGAACTGGGAGGATTTGGCTGATTAATTTTCCATTAAATGCTTCCCGACTCCATGCTGAAACGTTAGGAATCAAGCTGAGAGCTGAGAAAAAAGGAAGCATCCAAATGCTTTGCTGGTCATTAACATCACCAGGTGACAAATCAACCCTACCTGGCTGTTCCCTAAACAATGGTAACCGGCAGAATTACACTTCAGACCCAAAGGTTGTCTTGTGGTTATCAAAGCTTTGAACCGGTTCATTCTGGTCAGCACATGCTGACAATTGGCCTTTTCTCCAAAGATGCAGTGAACGGGGAATCACTATATCCCCAGATATAGTGGTTACTATATAGACATATGGATCTTCAGATTCTGATTTATTATCTCTGTAGTGGAAATACAAATTCCCAATGGGGAGTCAAATTAGAATGAGCTTGCTTGAATCCCTGGTGGTTATTTTTCTGTGGCTCATCTTGCTTTAACAGAGAAAATTGACAACGGTCTGGATAGTGCTTCTTCAGTGATAGGTGGTGATCAGGTCTGCCGGTGCCAACCAATCTCTTAAGAAATGGTCAACGGTAAGAAGGAAGTAAATTAAATCTGAGAAGGTGAATTTGCCCAAGTGTTTTCTACGTTTCAGCATATTTAAGAATTAAAGAGGGAGTTTGTTAGAAATATAGATTCCATCATTTCTCTCTCAAGAGTAGTCATAACAAGTTGCCCCAGGTGATGTTGCTTCAAACAGATCACAAATCATATTTGACTAATGACTATTCCACACAAAAAATCTCACAAACCAATTCATTAAAAGTTAGATACAAAGATGGCGTGCTTATTTCCTAAAGGTCCGGCACTCTTTGAAACACTAATGCATATAAATTGAGAGAAAAACTAATCTTTTCCTTTTTTCATTAGCACAGTAGTTCTTACCCAAGGAGTCCTGGAGGCACACTGCTAAAGTGCTCCACAGCTCGCTGAAGTGTGATGAACTGAGCAGACGCGGAGACCCTGTAGGAGAAAGACCTGGTGCAGATGACAGCCTAGAGAATTCCATGGGGCAGTCATATTCTCTCCCACAAGATCACTGTCCCATGAGAGGAAAACCTACCAGAACCCCTAAAGCAGCAGAGCTGATTAATGGAATGCACCCACCTCTTGGGCACTGTATAGCTTTTCAAAGCTTGAGAGCAGATCAGACACTGCCACCTGCATTTGCTGCTTCACACTGATGTTCACATGGGGCCTGATTTTTTATCACAGCAACTGATGAAAATGCAACATCCCACAGTGATGGAATCATCAGAAAGAAGGGAAGGCAATTGATCAAGCATGGTAACTGTGAACTACCTCATAGTTACCTATGCAAATTACCTGGCACAGGTAATTCGCACAATGTTTAACAGATTTGAGAATTTGCACAATGAGTTTACTGTGATAACCTGATATGTCTCAGCACACTCATTCGGAATTATGGGGACAAGGAGGAGTAAAATAGAAGTTCAGGAAGTCTCAGACCCCTTATTCCCTTTTTATTGACAGAAATTTGGCTTCTAGATAAATACTTACATGACAAATTGCCTATATATGTTGGAAATGGAAGATACTTTCTTTAATAGATGGAGAGTAATAATCTAGTTTAGGCATCTCATTAATGCTAGTTAGAGCATTTTTAAGTAAATAGTATGGGTTAGGAAACTCACATGAACATCAAATTTATAAGTAGGATTTTTTCCAGGCTGTTTTGCACTAAATTCTTTAGAAAAGCAAAACTGATGATCTCTCTCTCTCTCTCTCTCTCTCTCTCTCTCTCTCTCTCTCTCTCTCTCTCTGAAGAGAGAGAGAGAGAGAAAATTATTTATATCAAGTATCAAGACAAGGGCTCACAATATGTAAAAGTGGACAAGTCTAATCCCAGACAGGTTCTAAATCTGTCGGTCAGATATTAGGCAAGAATCTTCTCCTGACAGCAGTAGATTTGGTAGCTGATGAAGGCAATATTGACAACAAGATGACATGCTTGTAGGTGCATATGTAAATAAACACAATGTAAGTAGCTCAGATTTGTGCCTGTAGAGGTCAATTAATCTAAAATTGGTGTGATACAAATGCTTATTGTGCCAACCTGGCCAATATGAACATGTGGGGTTAATAAGGTTGCAGTTTGATTGGAGGGCAAAGAGATACATGGTTAAGCAAGTCCCGCCTCTCCCTCTCTTGCTCTCTAGTGATCAGACCAGCATGCAGTGGCTAGTTCTCTGCCTCAACTCATGAGCTACACTACCCATGGGAATGCCAACCCATGGATTATGTTGCCAGAGCTTGAGGAGTCCTATTTTGCCACACTATTGTGTATACATCGCTTGAGCTTGGGACTGTCGTATCCTGTTGCCTTGCTGACTGTTGGTGACCCGCCCTGCTGTTTGCTGCCTGTGGCCGGACTGCCTACATTGCTGTACAGAAAACTCCATTGTCTACTTCCTTGACCTTGGACCAAGCTGCCCTCATGAGTTGAAGGACTTCCAGTATATTAACTGCTCCATAGAAATGAGCTGAACTGAGTCTTCTGTAATGCTGTGTAGACTAATTAGCTGCTATATTCCTTCATGCTGTATCTCTGTGTCCTGAACCAGATGCAGGATACCAAACCAAAGTAAACTCACTACCATCGAGTCCATGCTGACACATAGAGACCTTTTGTGGGATGTAAGGGATTAGAAACCCCAGTCTTTCTCCTGTGGAGTTGCTGATGGCTTTAACCTGCTAACTGTGGGGACCATAGCCCAACATGTAACTTAGGACAGAAACAAGTAATTCCCATAGAGCCTTCTCATAGTGAAAGCAGGCCACAAGCCTGAGAAAATTAATTGTATCAGGATTGAGACCTAAGTTAGGGCTTTGAAATTCACCTGAATCATCACATTTTGGAGGCTTAAAAATGATTGGTTATGATTACATTGTGCTAGTTCAGGTAATGGGAAATTATTAGGTGTTAACTTCTATACCATTGTAAAACAGTGAGTTGAGAAAAACCTTAACAAGCACACATCTATTTATTATTTATTGCTATGTAAATATAAAATGCACATGTTAACTCATTTATACTTTTCAATAAACCCAAAGGAATCATCATGCACATTTTCAAAGTTGATGATCTTAGGTATCAAATTAATCAAGAGGTTCACCAAATACTTAGCAGGGACCAAGTGTTGCAGTCAAGTGCAGAGCTCGGGTAGATATGAGTTTAAAGGTATATTTGACTATAAGCCAGCATTCATTCCCAGGCAACATCTTGGGGGCTACCACAATTTCCACATAGGTCTATAAAGATCAGCTAGAGACATTCAGCTTAATATTCTTCGATCATTCAATACTCATGTGATTCTAGGTAGGTGTCTTAACCAAATTAACCCAAGATTAATAATAGCAACTACTACATAGTTTTCTACCACTTGTCTGTCAGTTTGTTGTATTGTGCTGGCTGTGTGATACTTGAAGTTATGTCACTAGTATTTCAAATACTTGAAGATCACCTTAATATTAGGTGTCAGAATAGGTTAAGACTAAGAACAGACGATAAAGATGAAATTTACTGCCCCCTTCAGAATAAGGAGCTGCTGGAAACGTTATGCCTGGTTTCCAAATGCTGTCAAATACTGCAGGCTTAATGAATGGAAGCGTAACAGTATCCACGGTGGAGACAGAGGATGGGCCCATTGTGTTGGAACACAATCCACATGTGCCTGAGAAGAAGTTCATTTCCCTGGGCGGAGTCCACCATGGTGCCAGGAGTCACAGGAAGCCAGAGGGGCCGGAGCCTTCAGGATCTTCACTTGCTGATGAGGCATGACTCAGGTAAATAGTGCATTCCCCAAAACCTGCTGATTGTAACTTAGACTATGCAACGTATAAATCTAAGAATATTGGAAGTTGTCAAAATGACATGGAATGCATAAAGTTCTGATTTCTAGACATCAGTGCTGAAATGAATTGGAATTGGATGATTTGAATCAGAAAATCATATGACCTACTATGCCAAGAATAACACAAAGGACATTGAAAAATCTATAATGATGTACAAGTCAGGTGGTAATAGTATTATATTTGTTGTCTTCAAGGAATCACAATCAATGCAAATATTATTCAAATTTGTACACTAACCACAAAAGCTAGTGCTGAAGAAATTGGAGAATTCTACCAATGGCTATAGTCTGAAGTATTCCAATCAAACTTTGGAAACAAAGAAGGAACAGTATGGAAAATATGGACGTAGTGATACAAATGAAGCTGAAAATCACAATAACAATATACACAGCTAAAATCAGATGAGGAATTGACTGTGGAACAGACCATCAATTGTTTATATGTAAGTTCAGGATAAATCTGAAAATAAACAAACAAACAATAAATAAAAAAAATTGGTTGAAGACCACAAGAGCCAAAATACAATCTTGAATTTATCTCATCTGATTTTTTCAAAATCACACAGATGCATTAAATGCTAATAACGAAAGCAGTGATAAGCAGTAGGAGGACATTAGAACCTCCATGAACGGAGCAAAAGGACATGAAAAGATAGGAATGGAAGAAAAGACCAAGTTGAATCTTAGAAGAGACTCTAAAACTTGGTCTTAATCTTGGCTTAGCTAAAGCATATGGAAGAAATGATGAAGTCAAAAAGCTGAATAGAACATTTCAAAGGGCAGCTCAGGAAGATAAACCAGATACAGTGAAATGTGCAAAGACTTAGAATTAGCAACCAAAAGAGAATAACACACTAATTATATGTAATCACGAATTCACAAAAAGATACAAGCCTTGAGTTACAATATTCTATGGGGAAAATATTGAAAGATGCAGGAAACATTAATAGAAGATGGAAAGCATACACAGAATCACTCTACCAATAAAACTACTCAACATTCCACCATTTAGGAGATAGCTTATGAGCAAGAGCCAGTGGTGATGAAGGAAGAAGTTCAAGTTTCACTGAACGCATTGCGGCACTGAACGTGTTACTCAAAATACAAGGCCCCAGGAACTGATGGAACACCAATAGAAATGGTTCAAAAAGCCGAGAAAGCACTGAAAGCATCTGCTTATCTTCTTGACTTCTAAGCACCTGCCAACTGACTGTCAGAGATCTATATGTACACCCATTCCAAAGAAAGATCATTGTGTTAGACAGGGTTCACTAGAGAGACAAAACCAGATTGCTAATAATTATACACACACACACAGATTGATAGATATATAACATAAGAGATAAACAGTTAAATTATAAAGCAGTACAAATGGCTCAGTGCAACTCACTCCCATGAGACAGTTGTGAGACACTGACTTCAAGTATTGAGTGCCACCAGGTAGTCTTTGGTAGAGCAATTCAGGCTATCCAGGCACAGGCAGCAAGCAGCAAGGCAGGTCACCAACAGTCAGCCAGATGACAGGGTCTGACAGTTCCCAGCTTAACAGATGTAAATTCCAATGGTGTAGTGAAGCAGGTCTTGAAGGAACCTCAAACTACAGCGACACAGTCTACGGGTTAGGTGTCCCACAGGTTGAGCAGCTGCAAATTGAGGCACACAACAAGCAAGGCAGTGACACACTGGTCCGATGACCAAAGAGCAAGAGACAAGACAGGCAAGGCTCACAGAGCCATTTACCTCTCCGCCCTTCAATTAATCCCACATGTGTTTATCAGCCAGGTTGGCACAATAAACTAACTACCTCAATCCACCCCTTGCCAACCTGGCACCTCTACACAATTATTTAGCCATATATAATTATATAATTTCCAGACATTGATGAAATCACACTTATACTCATCATCAATCATCCATCATACATATAAATGAAAACACACTGAGTCCAATTCTATCTGGTATATCATATCTGAACAAAGGAAAGATATGCAATAGGCACATAAAAAGAAAATACACTGACAATTACAAACTTCGCTTTTGCAATTGAGCCCATGGTCATAACTGATAGGTAGAACTACCTTCTTCTACTACCCATTCTGCATTACCTTTGCCCTTAGCAAGCACCTCAGCTGGCTGTGGTTTCTTGCCTGGTCGGGTGACCCAGACCTTCATTCCTAAGGGGTCTGGGTCATTATAAGTCCTGTCAGGTAGAGGCACTGAGACTATGGCCCTTATTCATTCTTCAGGTCTGAGTATGACATATGGCTCATTTATCAGGCAAACAATAGACCCATTTATTGTTTATCTATCAGGTCTATCAGGGGAATACTGAGACTAGTAAGGTAAACACACTGTAGAATAATGAAACATTTGAGGTCAAAATGGCCCAAGTTCAGAGGATAAGGATAGAAAAATGAATGGAAGCTGGAATCACAAGGAGGAATGCAGAGGGATAAGTGGTGTTGCATCGTAGACAGTGCAACCGATGAGCTGCAACAGGATGTGAATGTATGGTTCAATGTAAAACTGGTTTACTCTGTAAACTTTCACACGATTCACAAACAGAAGTAAAAAAGAAGATGCATCATTTCTCTGCTCCACTTTCTGGAACTTTCCCAAGTTCTTGTCTAGCAAATGTTTCGCTTACTAAGGTACAGAAAGTCCAATCAAGTGGTGTTAGTTTCCTTTCTTTAATTTCCAGATCATAATTGCTAAACCTTGGTAGTGCCTTCAAATATATATATATATATATATATATATATATATATATATATATATATATATATATGCATGTACATATCAAAATAAGGTGTGTTGGGGGTGCAGCCGGTAAGTGATTGGGATGCTAACTGCAACATCGAGTTTGAATCTACCAGCCCTTCTGAGGGGGAAGATGAGGCTTTCTACTGCAGTAGTGCTGCTGCTGTTGTGGCTGAGGTCCACTGAGTTGGCTCTGACCCACAGCATCCCTATGCACAACAAAACAAAATGCTGCATGACCCTGTGCCATCTTCACAATTGTCCTTCTGCCTGAGTCCATTGATGCGGCTGCTGTATCAATGCATCTCATCGAGGGGTTTACCTTTTCTCGATTCCCTTTACCAAACATGATGTCCATCTCCAGAGACTGACCTTTCCTGACAACATGGCCAAAGTATGTCAGATGAAGTCGTACTAACCTTGCCTCCAAGGAGCTCTCTGGCCATACTTCTTCCGACACAGAAAAGGTTATAGCCGCCTAAACCCAAGAGCGCAGCTCTACTCTACCCAACAGTGTGGCTGTAAGTCAGAAGCAACTCGATGGCAGTGGGTTTATTTGAAAAGTTCTTGAAAATGTCATTACCTTTTAAGCAATTTCTTTTTTTTCCTTGAATTTTTTGAAGCCTCCTCATGTTTATATACTATTTTTAATAGGGTATATAAGAAATGGTGGAAAGAGGATGATAGTTTTGTTTATTTACTTCCTTTGAATTTTCCTTTGAATGCCCCTTTGTATCTTAGCAGTAACTGTTCATGCTATGCTGATGAGTGACATGATTCTCATGAATATTGCAGGGTTAACAGAATTTACTTGGCTGTGTTTATAACTTCATGGATGAATGAGTGAGTGGTTAACGGAGCACAAATAAGGTTGGAAAAATCCTATGGTACATTAAATTCATAGAAAAAGATTTATTAAGAGGAATTTGTGCTGTTTTGACAGCTAGTAATATAATATTCTATGTAGCATAATATTCTGCTTCTGTACATGTGGAAGTTACATAATATTCTGTCACCTTGAGGAAAGGGTGGAATCTACCCTGTCAATCAGGTCACAGCTTGATGGCCTCCTTTGGAGGCACAATGGAAATAAATATCTCACTGGAGGCCAGACACCCTTCTTCTACTACACATTCCTGTTAACAAGACACATGGAGCTATGCTGATTGAACCAGAGTCCTGGAACTGGGGGAGCCAAGTGAAGACCCTTGCCAGAGCTACGATGCTTCCACCACCACTGGATCCACAAGACTATCCACCCACTGGCCTGTGAGCTTTCTACATTCAATGCCATAGCACGTGTTGCGTCAATCTGAAGATTTTATAGACTGGTAGCAAGCATAGGGAGCTAATATCAACATATGGACTTGATTTAGACTTGGCTGGGATATTTTCTCAATATACAATTGCTCTTTTATACAAAGCTCTTTCTCACACACATATTAGTGTCTGGATTTGTTTATCTAGTGAACCCAGGCTAACAATATATAATGATAATTTTATATATATATATATATATATATATATACCTCTTGTTACAAGGGTAGATCAAATAGCATTGATGTTAGGTTTTAAGTTCCTACATGCACTGGTTTATTACAAACCAAACACATTTAAATATGCCTCTGCTACCAGTGGATGATTGCAGACATGTTCACCCAATAATATACTCATCATAGTCTAAGAAACTAACAAATGTAATTCCCACGGATTCTCCTCCAACAGCTATGCTGCCTTAATGTGAGCACATGGTTGATTGTCTCCCTGTAGAATCAGACATCCTTTGATTATCTCCTCCCACCGCGGCACCCATCCCACCTCATTGCCTTCCACCAGTGCAGGTATTGGGTTTCCTCACCTGTGAACTCATGGATTTTACTGTGTTTATCACCCATCTTGTGATGTATGTAACTACTGAATATGACTGTCTTATGGGTACCTACAAATAGCCCCCAAAATAAAAATGCTGATTCTCTCTCCTGCCATTTCCACCTTCCACATCCCGACGTGGACCACCAAGCTGAACTGAAGTGAGCATGCTACCATTGAATGAGCCTGACTCCTTCATTTTACTTTATCTCTTATCTCTCTTATTCTCTATGACTTTACTGTGATTTTTTACATATTATAGTTCTACAATTGTGCCTGCCGGGCCTGTGATGATTTGTTAGGGGCTGGTGACTCTGACAATGGTCTTGCTACAATGCCTACAAACAAATAGGATACTGTGTTCATCTGGGTTGACTAGAGAAATAAATCTAGAGGCACTCATATATGTGCAAGAGAGAATTGTATATCAAGAAGTAAGTATGCATCAATAAAACACCCCAGCCCATTCCAGGCCAAGTCCATAAGTTTGATATTAGTCCATGGATTTCTCTTTAGACTCGCTCAGTCACATGCAATTATGCTGAATGCAGGAAGATCACAGCCAGTGGGTGGGAAGTCCTGTGGATCCAATGACAGTGGAAGCATCTTCTGGGCTCTGGCTGTCATAAGCATGGCTCCATGTGGCTTGTCAACAGGAAAGCTAGTCAGAGAGAGTGTGCACCATCTCCACTGAGGAAGACAGGTATTTCCAGAAACCTCAGGAGAAGGTTTCCAGAACCTCAGGAGAAGGCCATGCCCACATAGAGGCATCCTTGGCTATGCCCTGATTGACAGGCTAGACTCCACCCCCTCACTCTAGTGGTCAGGAGGCTATGTAACTGCCATAGATACTTTTGTACCATGTGGGAAGAAAAAGGTTTTGAAGTCAGGACTAGTATCACTTTATAGAAAAATTCAAGCCAACATCTTCCCAAATTTTTGCAGTTTTGCATCAAGTTTACAAGAATGGTGCCTCAAACGAAGCAACAGTTTTTATCTGGATCCAGCACATTAAGGAAGATTGGCAATACTTCAAGGTTAAATTTAAAGCAGAGAAATCTACTCAGAAGTTATGGGAACTGGTTTTATGGATTCTGAAAGTTACCCAAGATAATTAAGGAGGATTATTAGGAAGAAGTTTGTTTTTTTTCTTTTTGAAAATTGCATTGGCAAGGTTGTGACAAGCAATTTTGTTCTCATTATGGTAATCCACTTGCTCGTTCCTGGGAGGTAGCAAGTAATATCCCACAAGAATATCATTGGGACACCTTACTTCACCCACCCTGTAAGCCTGATCTGTCTTGCTCTATCAGACTCTTGGTACCCAAACTCAAAGGACATTGAAAAGGAGTACAAGTTGAGTCTCCAAGGCCATCATAACTGCCTGTTAACTTAGTGCAAATTGGAGAGTACAAAATCCTTTGCTGAAGTGTTAAAGAGATAGAAATGACACCTTCAGAAACCCAGAGAGAATTTTTTCAAGAAACAAGAGCTTCACATGTTGATGTTTTTGTTTACTAAATTTTAAAAAAGATATTTAGAATTATTTCTGAAATTGTCCTCTGTATTAGGCTGGATTTTCTAGAGAAACAACCACACACACATACACACACACACACAAGAAAGAAGTTTATATCAAGAAATAAATTTTATATCAAGGAAGAGGCCCAGCCCAGACAAACTGAAGTGTATGTGTCAGATGCTAGTGGGAAGTCCCTGCAGACTCATACAGCTGCCAGTTGATAAAACAGGAAGGCAGGAGATCATAAACCAGTGGGAATAGAGTTGCAGGGATCCAAGGTTGGCATGAACATGGCAGGGCATCTACAGCTCCCAGGGTTGGCAGGCCTTATGGGCTGCTGGCCACAGAAGTCAGATGCAGGATCCAAACAAGGGCAAGAGAGAGGGATCAATGCTCCCAAATGTCTCTTATGAATAGGCCACAGTCTTAAGGTGACATCATTAGCATAGCCTGAGTGAAAGACTGGAGTCCATGCAGAATAGCCCAAGGGTGCTCCAACTTAACACCAAGTCTACCTAACACACCTTTATATGTTCCTGTCATGGTGTTTGGGATTAGGGTCAATAATAAATGGGAAAACTCATCCAACACTCTGTATTTTTGGAATTTTGAGTCTTTTAGTTTCATGAATCCTCACAACAGGCTCTCCAAGTATGTATTGTCGTCTGTTTTACAAATATGCTCATTGAGATTTCGAAAGTAGCATTAGAGAAAATATTTAGTCAGAATCTGTAGTCAGGACTTAGACTTCCGGACATGATGTTGTTGCATTTGTTGGTTTTGTTGTTGTTGTTAGGTCCCATCGATGCAGTTGCAACTCATAGTAACCTGGTGTAAAATAAGAAGAAACCATGCCTGGTCTTATGTCGTCTTTATGATTGTTTTTATTTTTGAGGCCATCACTGCGGCCACTGTGTCAATTCCTCTTGTGGAAGGCCTTCTTTTTACCCACCCCTCCATTTTACCAAGCACCATGGCCTTTTTCAGGGACTGGTCTTAGCGTCCTCCCATCCCACGTATATCCACTATTGAAAAAATCAACGACAACAGTTTTTAAAGTTCATTCCCATTTATGGCAACCCAGGTGTTGCAGAAT
Organism: Tenrec ecaudatus; assembly: GCF_050624435.1. Lineage (NCBI taxonomy): Eukaryota > Metazoa > Chordata > Mammalia > Afrosoricida > Tenrecidae > Tenrec > Tenrec ecaudatus. The sequence continues at coordinate 28,413,361 of NC_134533.1, read as the reverse complement.
AGAGCTAAGATAAATACTGTTTTCTTAAATTTAATTATTTACAGAAGCATATGGTCATACGTGGACTCATAAGTGCTATTGGGTGGGTTTGAACTGCCAACCTTTAAATTTGTTGTTGATGTTAGGTGCCATTGAGTTGGTTCTGACTCATAGCAAGCCTAAGTATAACAGAACCAAACACTGCCTCGTGATTTGCCATCCAAGTTTAAATGACTTACTGTACCCAGATAGCTGACTTCCTTACTAGTTCCTCCTTGATTTTCTTTTATGTCTTAAACTGACTTTATGCATAGTTTCTGACAAGCTAGAGGTGATTTTAATTTTAAAGTATATCAAATTTAGAGTATATCCACATACGCTACATATCTGTATTCTTCTGTATTATGCTTGACAATGGAAATAATTCACTAAGATTTAGTGAGTGGTGTTTTGAAGAACCATTATATCCATTTTGATTTTCAGAACCATATTTAGTGTTATCATCATTCCAAACCAGAAATCAAACTCACTTCCACTGAGTCAATTCCAACTCAGAGGAACCCTATAGTAATTATGAGAAAAAAAAGATGTCTCATTTACATCCCATTTCAGACAGTAAAAGTAAAAAGTCTTTTCTAAATTCAGGCCCATAACACTTTAGCTCAAAGTCACCAGGGGAATTTATGAAAAATATAGGTTCTACACCCTACTGAATTAGCATCTACAAAGACTTTTAAAAAATCATGTTGTTGCTGTTGCTTTTGATAATGACCCTATGAACAACTGACAGGTAGACAGCCCTGGTCCTACACCAGCCTCATAATCGTTCATATGTTGGAGCCCTTTACTGCAGCCACCATGTCAGTCCATCTTATGGAAGATCACTCTCCTTTTTGCTGCCCTCCACCTTCCCAAGCAAGATGTCCTTCTCCAGGGTCTGATCTCTCCTGATAACATGTCCAAAGCATGTGGGACAACTTCTCACCATCCTTGCCACTAAGCATTGTGGCTACTTCCTCCAATATAGACCTATCGGTTATGTGGGGAGGCTACAGTACTTTCAGGATTCTTCACCAGCAACACCTTTCAAATGCACCGATGGAAGAAACAACGATGCTGGGTTAAGGGACAGGCCTAGATGCCATGCCACTTGAATATTTCATCCAGAGCGAGGAAACAGAAACTTAAGAGACATGGACCTTCCCCCCAGAGCTGACAGAGAGATCAAGACTTCCTCTGGAGTCATCACCCTGAATCCCGACTTCTGAGATCTTCATCTCTGAAAAAAATGCATTTCTTCTCATTAACATCACCCATTTGTAGATTTCTGTTATAACAGCAATAGATAACTAAGAAAATATGAAAGTCATTCATAAACAGACTAGTTGAATCTGGACATTGGAGGAAGCTTTAAAAAGTTTATAGATAAAGAGAATTTGAAAATAATTTTAAAAATGTCCACAAACGTTTTAAAGCCTCATTTACAAATAAGTCAGAACAAGTATGAATGCCCTAAGAGAAAAAACAATCTGTATTCAATGTGTAGTATGGCTGTTCACTGACCCCTCACTTTGGTTGCATTGGCCTGGAGATAGAGTTTGAATTCGAATGACAAACCTTCAGCCACTCATTCACTTGTGATTGTACAGCAGGGACCAGACACGGTCTTTGGCCTGAGCGTCCTTTTTGGAGTAAGTACATCAAAGTTTAGAATTGAAATGTTAAAACCTAGACTTGGTGGCTTCCATGTGTGAGTGCCACAAAGGCAGAATTACTGGCATCTATGAAATTTTATCAGCAAAGAATTTAGCTTCAAAACCAGGAGATTATACATCCTGGAATAATCTTATATTTATTTAATCCTCACAATACGTGTTCCCTGTGAGGTTCTTCTCTCTATTTGGGGACACTTACTCTTGGAACCCAACGTCAAGGTTGTGAGGGTGTCCAAAGCTTCCAGATAGCCCACAAGTTACCATGCTAGCCAGAACAATTACCTGGCAAATGCTTAGCATACACTCAGCATCTTCGATTGCCAGGCCTTTGAACAAAGGAGCCTAAGGTGACAGCAGTCTCTCAGGTTTTAAGTCTTTCAGCCGAGGCTGTATAATCACAGAGAAAGAATAGGCAAATCATCCTGTCTGGGCCTTGTCTGTGTCCGTAACTCATACTAACTGTGAGACAGTTTTGGTTATACATTTTTATGCAGAAATTGTTGGCTAATGTTGTTGTTGTTAAGTGCCATCAGCTCAGTTTCAACTCAGAGTGACCCTATGTAAAACACAATCAAACCCGTCCCAGTCCTGCGTCATACTCAAAATGGAGTCCATGGTGGCAGCCGTTGGATCAATCCATCTTAAAGGTCTCCTTCCACTGACCCTCTACTTTATCAAGCGCAGTGTCCTTTTCCAGGGACCTGTTTCTCCTGGTAGCATTTTCAAAGTTTGTCAGATGAAGTTTAGTTGGCTTTGCTTCTAAGAAGTATTCTGCTTGCTCGTCTTCCCAGATGGAACAATTTGTTCTTTGAGAAGGTCATGGTACTTTCAATATTCTTCACCAACCCGATAGTGTAAATAGATTGCTTCTTCTTTGGCCTTCCATAGTCAATGCCAAACTTCCACATGCATGTGAAGTAATTGACAATACCATGGCTGGGTCAGGCACGCCTTTCTTTTCAAAATAATTCCCTTACTTTTCAAAACGTTAAAAAGGTCTTCTGTGGAAAATTTACCTAATACAATGCATCATTGCATCTCTTGACTACTGGTTCCATGACCACAGATAGTGGATCCAAACAAGATGAACTCTTTCACAACTCCGATCTTTTCTTCATTTGTCATGACATTACCTATTGCTCCAGGGGTGAGGATTTTTGTTTTCTTTCTGTTAAGCCTTAATCCATACTGAAGGCTAGAATCGTTGATCTTCATCAGCAAATGCTTCAAGTCAAGTTCACTTTTGGCGAGCAGGACTGTGCCATCTACTTATTGCAGGTTGTGAAGGAGGCTTCCTCCAGTCCTGATCTACCTTCTTCGTCATATCCTCCAGCTTCTCTGGTGACTTGCTCAGCACAAAGTTTGAATAAGGGCTATGTGAGGATACAACCCTTACACATATCTATCCAGTGTCTAAACCATGCACTTTGTTCTTTTCACACAATTGATCCATGTACAAAATCCACATGAGTACAAGGAAGCCTTCTGGAATACCCAATCTTCTCCAGGCTATCCATGGTATAGAACACACACACAGTTGGATGCCTTCACATGTGCATTAAAACACAAGTATACATCTTTCTAGTATTTTTTGCTTTCAGCTGAAATTAGTTGACATCAGCAAAGATATCCCTTATTTCATGTCTGTTTCTAAATCTATTCTGAACCTCTGGCAGCTCGCTGTCAATGGACTTGGGAAATTATTGTGGATAACCTTTAGCAGAATTTTACATCTGAGATACTGTTAAATAATTTTTGAATTCTGTTGATATGGGTACACATATGGATCTCTTCCAATCAGTGGGCCAAGTTACTATGTTCCAAATGTCTTGGTATAAAAGAGTGCTTCCAGGGCTTTATCACATTGTTGAGACATTTCAATGGGTATTAAATCAATTCCTGGACTAATTCTTTCAGTATACTTTGGATTTTTCTATCAGTACCATCAGTTATTGCTCATATGCTACCACATGAAATGGTGAAATGTCAGCAAGTTCTTTTGGGTACAGTGGCTCTATATTCTTTCCATCTTCTATTGATGCACCAACCACAAAAGCTAGTAGGAATCAATGGAAGAATTCTACCAACTTCTTAATGTCAAATTGAACAAATAGGCAATCAGGATGCATTGATAATTATTGGCAATTGGAATGCAAGAATTGAAAACAAAGAAAAGGAAAAGAAGTTCTTAAACAAGGTTGCATGACAGAATTTTGAAAGACCAACTACTTCTTCATGAGAAACACTTTTTTTCAATGTGGACTTCTGCAAATGGGATACATACAAACTGACTTCAAAAGAGACAATGAAGAAACTCAAAAATAGAAGCAAAAATCAGGTCAGGAGCCAACTGTGAAACAGACCATCAATTGTTCATATATATGTTGAGGTTGCAGCTGAAGAACATTAAAATAAACCTGAAACAAAAAAAAATATGATCTTCAGTATATCCTACCTGAATTTCAAAAGCATCTCAAGAACACACTGGTGCATGATGAGCTAGAGGATGACAATAAAAATATCATACATGAAGAAACCAAAAGGTCATTAAAAAGACAGGAAAGAAAGACATGTTCAAAGTAGATGTCAGAAGATACTCTGAAACTTGCTTTTTTAATCATAGCTAAGGCAAAGGGAAGAAATGATGAACTAAAAGAATTGAATGAAGTAAATGAAAGTTCCAAAGAGGAGCTTTAGAAGATAAAACCAGACATTTTAATGAAATGTGCAAGAGACCTAGAGTTAGAAAATTAAAAAAGAATAATATGCTCAATATATCATAAACTGAAAGAACTAGAAAAAATCAAGCTATTTGTTATAATATGGAAAGATTTTATGGTGTCCAGTTGCATAATAAAATAAGCAACTAATATTTTCACTCAACACCCAAAAGTCCATTTTTTTTTGTATTCTAGTAGTGCCTTGAGTATGGCTGAAAGGCTGGGAAATTAAAAATGCAGAGTTTTCCAGTCAATTCTGACTCATAGCAACCATATACGATGTCATATCACTGCCCCTTTGGGTTTCCAATTTTGTGAATTATTCCAGAAGCAGAAACCTCGCCTCTCTCCTATACAATTAGTGGTGGTTTGAACTGAAGACATTGGGTTAGCAGTCCGATACATAATCCACTACATCACTAGGGCTATTAAACCATTATGTCAAACACCATCAGGATCACCCCTGGTGGAACCGCCCCTTTAATAAGACCTTCCAGCCCAAGAGAGAGTCGGAAGAACGGCCTGGTGATCTACTTCAGAAAATGAACCAGTGGAAACTTTTTTAATTCGAACAGAATGCTCTCCCATATTGTGATGGATGATAAACTCCCTAACCATAGCCACAATACTGAACTCAAATATCCTAATGATTATGAATATTCCATAGAACTAGGCAATGTTTTCTTCTATGGTACATGGAGTCGCAATTAGTCAAACCTGCTCTATGGCAACTACTCTCAAACCAAACCCACTACATGGAGTCAATGCCGACTCATAGCAACCCCTCCTGGATTTCTGAATTGGTGAGTGTTTAGGAGAGCAGAAAGCCATCTGTCTCCTGCAGAGCTGCTAATGGTTTCAAATTGCCAGCCCTATGGATCATAACCCAATGCTTACCCACTATCCCACCAGGAATCCTTATGGAAGCCAACAATACAACAGGCTCACATTACAAATGAGGAAACCCCACTGTGATTATTTGCTGATAGACCTGTGTTCAATAACCTCCCTAGGCAAAGACCCTGCCATATTTGTCTTTATACTTCCTGCCCTGAGCACTGGTCCTGGAACTAACAGGAAGCACGGACTGTTTGCTTAATCAAGGGATACTGAGAGCTGTAGATAGAGAGCCTGGGAAGCTATTCTCTCAAGCACACTTTTCCTCTCTTTACCCACTGCCCCCTGAGGACAGTCAGTGTTCGAATAGGCGAGCAGAGCTAAATTGCTCATTTATTACGGAGAATGAGGCTTGTGGAAATCACATAAAGAAGGCAAGTCACAATCTGCAGCTGATTTAAAAGGTATTTTTTCAGGGAAACTGTTGAGCCCAAGTAACTTTTCATGAACTGCAGAGACAAAAGAATTCTCTTCTTTCCTGCCATTATGTTTAGCAATGGCACTCTCCGTAACCAACAAACGACAATGACTGCTTGTAAGGGAAAAGTAAAAAGACCAGAAACCATGCTGTCTTTAAACTTCCAACTACTGTCATATTAATGCACGCTCAGACAGCATGGATGGCTCCCTGGTTCCATGTACAAATAACATAGCAGGAGCTACAAGATGTAGAGAGGTTCCCAGTTCTCTTTCCTATATCTGGACTTCTCTTTTCTAGTTTCTTTGTATGCTTTGTATCAGCCATCCGGAACCATTGATTCTTTGCAGTTTCGACTGCCCTGATGTTTCTGAAGCCATTCACTAAAAAGCTGGAGATTGTGTCCCACTGGGGTGGTCCTTAGTCAATGGTAGATCTTTGTAGGCACAGTTCACTTCTTGGCATTTGGGAAAACTCTTGAGATATAATTTACCTTCCATTGTGGCCCTTCAGCATCTACCTGAGGCCAATTCTTGAGATTTCTCTCTTTTCTACCCATTCTCTCCAGGTATCTTGAAACCTTCTTCTAGGCGCATTTCTTTAAGAAATCACCTGTAATTCCTCATCGTATTTTCTGCTGCTGTGGAACTGATGCCAAAGCAAAGAGACTCCGGAGAACAAGAAGTGAGCATCCTACTCAGCACATGATCTCAAGGGATGGCAGTGCTCTCACCTCCCAAGCATTTGTTCTTTTGTCATCCAAAGTTCCTAAATAAGGGAATTGTTGAGACAATTAGGGGGAAACAGAGGTGATATACACATATACACACACCTGAGAGAGAGAGAGAGAGAGAGTAATGTCTGTATAATGCCTATTAGCATTATTGGCTGCAGCAATTGGGTTTAAGCCTAACAATAATGGTGTGAATGGTACAGAACCCAGTAGTGTTTCATTCTTGTTGACCCCTTGTTGACCCCTACCAATACAACTCTTATCTAAGATTCAAGGGACCTCACTGCTACTGAGGTGAAGATGACCCATAGTGACACCAGGCAGGAAGCTCAAGAGTGTAAATCCTTATGGGAACAGAGAGCCTGTTCCTTCTCCCTTGAAGCAGCTGGTAAGTTTCAACAGAACTTGAGATCAGAAGTTTCATATTTACCTCAAAACACCACCAGGGCTCACATATTCTTCAGTAGCACAGGGCACTAAGCCACCCAAGGAGAGAGTATTGTTTATATCTCCACAGGGAAAGAGGGACCAGACTTCACCCCGGTGCTCCAAAATATGGATGCAACATGCCAGTGTAGAGTAGGGAACCAGTGGAGGGGTCTGGGGGGCCAGCCCCAACCCCAACTACCTGGAAAGCTGGCCTCGACCCAGAAGAATTTATCTCAGAGGACAGCACTGATGCTGCAGCTCAGGGAGAGGGACATGGTTGTTTAGAGAACAACGGAAGCAAATGAAGGGGGACGAAAGAGAGAGTGGAGCACATCCTGGCCCACCAAGTCTTGATGACGATATTCCCGCTCAAAGCAGCCAATCCACAGAGAAGACCATATGGCTGGCCCCACTATGAGATACAGCATCCCTCATTGACCTATATCCCTACAGGGGGGCAACACAGGAGCCACGGTATGGGAATTGCACCCAATCTGATCCCACCACATCGAGGCAAAACACTAAGGGCATGCAACAGAACAGCAAGGGCAACAGAACAATGAAGTCCCCAGGGAATACCAAAAAATAGACTTTGGGGCCAGGGCTTGGAACCCATCAGACCAGACTGGAAAATACTCATAAAGGCCAACAAACAGCAAACAGTCCTTGAACTAAGTACAAGCTTTTCTTTTTTTGTTGTTGCTGTGTTGTGGGATTTTTGGTCATTGGCTTTTTGTTATTGTTGTTTTGTTTTCTTTCGTTGCTTGGTTTTGCTCTGTCTTGTTTTTGTGCATGTTATTATGTCCACAGGTCTGTCTAAATAAGACATGCTGGAAAACAATCTGGAGGAGAAAACAACAGGACTGGCAGTTCTGGGGGGACATGGGAGAGGGGAAGGTAGGGGAAAGGTAGTGATGTTAACTAACCCAGGGACAAGGGAAAAACAAGTGAACCAAATTGGTGGTGAGGAGGGTGTAGGAGGCATGATCAAGGGTAATGTAACTGAGAGTTACTGTAACCCAAACGCAAGCTGAACAATAGTGGGACAAGAGGAAAGTAAAGGGAAGTAGAGAAAAGAGAAAGGAGGCAAAGGGCATTTATAGAGGTCTAAATAAAGGCATCTGCATATGAAAATATATTTATATATGAGGATGGGGAAATAGATTTATGTGCATATATTTATAGGTTTAGTATTAAAGTAGCAGATGGACATTGGGCCTCCACTCAAGTGCTCTCTCAATGTAAAAATACTTTGTTCTATTAAACTGGCATTCCATGATGCTCACCTTCCCAACACAATCGCTGAAGATAAAACAGGTGCATAAGCAAATGTGGTAAAGAAAGCTGATGGAGCCCGGCTATCAAAAGATATAGTGTCTAGGGTCTTAAAGACTTGAAGGTAAGCAAGCCACTATCTAGCTCAGAAACAACAAAACCCACATGGAAGAAGCACACCAAGCTGTGTGATCACGAGGTGCTGAAGGAATCAGTTATCAGGCATCAAAGAACAAAATATCATATCATTGTGTGCTCACCTAACCTATATGATCACTGAAGACAAATGGGTGCATAAGCAAATGTGGTGAAGAAAGCTGATGGTGCCCGGCTATCAAAAAAGATAGCGCCTGGGGTCTTAAAGGCTTGAAGGTAAACAAGCGGCCACCTAGCTCAGAAGCAACAAAACCCACATAGAAGAAGCACACTAGCTCGTGTGATCACAAGGTGTCAAAGGGATGAAGTATCAGGAATCAAAGAACAAAAAAATCATATCTTTGTGAATGAGACGGAGTGGGGCCGCAAAGCCCATCTAACTTTCCTCTAGTTCCTAAATGCTTTCTCCCCACCCACTATCATGATCCCAATTCTACCTTACAAATCTGGCTAGAAGATGGGAAGTATACTGGCACAGATAGGAACTGGAAACATAGGGCATCCAGGATGGATGATCCATTCAAGACCAGTGGTGAGAGTGGTGATACTGTGAAGATAGAGGGAGGATGGAATAGATTAGGGCGACTGATTATATGGATCTACATGTAATCCCCTCTCTGGGGGATGGACAACAGAAATTGGGTAAAGGGAGACATCAGACAGTGTAAGATGTGACAAAATAATAATTTATAAATTATCAAGTGTTCTTGAGGGAGGGGGAGGAGAGATGGGGGAGAAAAATAAGGAGCTGATGCCAGGGGCTTACATGGAGAGCAAATATTTTGAGAATGATGAGGGTAACGAATGTACAAATGTGTTTCATACAATTGATGTATGTATGGGTTGTGATAAGAGTTGTATGAGCCCCCACTAAAATGATTAAAATATATATTGTTCAGTATTATAAATTATATATACATATATTCCTTCACATAGTACATCCCCCAAATATTTCCTGGTTTAACCCTCTTTCTATATCTATACATCTATTTCTACCACTATAACAACAAATAGTATGCAGCAAAAATACCAAAAGAGATGGAAGGTTTAGGTTATAAGTGTAACATATTTTTATTTTGTAGGTGTTTATTTTTAGCTCTATGACCTACATCTTAATTTTCCCCTTTTGAATTTTTCAACATCAGCATTATAGCACTACCAATTAGCATTGGGGAATTCAAAAATATGTGTGAATAGTTTTAATTTTTAAGGTCTGAATTATTTAAATATTATATCATAAATACCTAAAGTGGAGAAATTAACTGTTTCCTTTCTACAGGAAAGTTTGTATCCCATTTAAAGGTAATACAAAAACATAGATGGGTTCCTTTCTCTATGTTGTGAATCTCGATGTTGGACTAGTAAATAAAGGATATATGACACCTTATTTCTGGATCAAAATCCCAAATTCCTACCCTCAACATTGGCTGGATATCCTTCTTAGTGAACTTACAAGTAAACCTATGAGGTTATTTGGCTGTGAAATAACAGGTGAACATAAGTGAACGTACTAGTCCTACCTCTTAGGAGATGATAGGTATACAAACCCAACAGTTGGCACAAGAACTTTTATGGAAAATTAAACTCCATTTGGATGAGTTTGGATCCAAGACCAGCTTCTAGATTTTTGGATAAACATCAGGCAACAGAAACCCTTGAATTCTGACTGTCACACAATGAAGTTACTGAAGAGACCGCAGTGGAATGCTTTCACCATGTTAGAGATTACAGATAGATAGTCTCACTATGCTTTTATCCAAGAAAGAGGTGTTATGGGTAGAGAGATTGATGTACATAATTACAGAGGGAACTCCTCATGAGGAGAGGGCATCAAGGCCTGGCTGCACAGCATTCTAGTGGATTCTGAGATCATCATGCTCATCTTCATCATGAATTTCTTCAACAAGAAAGTTTAGCATCCTCAACAACATTTACTGAACTCTTACCATGTGTTAGTTCTGTTGCAAATATGAATTTTTTACATGAAGTAACTCGTTTAATCTATACCTCAGTAATCGGGGAAGGGGGGTGAATAACTGGTATAAAGAAATCATTGTGCAGATGCAAAAGCAAAGGCATCGTGTACTTAAATAATTTGCCCAAGTTTGGGATGGTGGGGCCGAGAGTTGAACGTCATACATTCCCAGAACATACATGCCAGAAGTTGATGCTAACGACAAGCAAGGTTCTGCTGCACGGAACCATGTCTTATATTCAGAGGAATTAACTTTGATGAAGGGAATTCATTTTTCTTTTTTAAAACTCATTTTAAATCTGTTATTTTCAAAGGTCTCCTGAGATCAATCTATTTCACAGGTATCTCTTTATCCTCTGACATTCTTCATTGCTTATTGGAGACAACGGTCATTCTGCATTTGTTTCGCTTATTTGCCTTCTCACCCCAGCTACACTAAATTATCTTTGATGGAAGATATTGCATCTTACTGATGTTGCTTATTTTTGAAGCTTGGCCTACAGTAAGCACTGAATGGAACACTGTGGACAAATTAATTGAAATTTGACAAAATGAGGACTTTGCTAACATTGAATCAGTTGCCAAAGGAATACACCAAGGCTTTTAAAAAGAAACTTATAGATAAGATTCCATTTCAGTCATTCCAAGTGATATAGAGTGGAATCACTTGAAGTAAAAAGAATGACCTGTGACATTTCCTTCTAAGTCTGTGAGATGTCTTTCTAAGATTCCAGGCCAACACAGTCCTTTGAATGTATTTGTGCTGTTATGAAAAGATCATGAGCTGTGGGGTCAATAAATGTAGGGTATTGGCTTAGTCCCTCCTATATAATAGCTGGACATGTATTAATTTTACCTTTTTGGTCCCAAGTTTATCATTCACAAAATAGGCCTGATAACAGTTACTTTACAGATCTGTTGAATGGGAACACACAGATGTGCTCGTAATACAATATCTAGAGAAAAATAAACATTTTAAAATTATTAGCTCTTTCTCCTCCTAATATGTTTTAATAAAATAGGTCATACAAAATGTTCTATCTTATTAGAAAATAGCCTTTTAATACAAAATTATTTGAAAATATGTGTGACTGTTTGCATGTGAAATATGCTTATGTCATTAAATTCAAGGCCGCTAACTGAAAGGTTGACAATCAAATTCAAACCATTAGGGGAAAGTTATCAGTAAAGAAATCTTCACCCTATTCACTCCCCCCCCACAAAATTAGAAAAAAATAAATAAAAGTTTTATTACAAAATAAGCCTACTGCCATTACTGCCATAAAATAAATTTAGCCTCATAGCAACTTGAATAGAACAGAACAGACTAGAATAGGCGGCTTATGGTTTCAGAGGCTGTAAATCTTTCCAAGAGGAAATAGCTTCCTCTGTCTTCTGCAGAGCATCTAGTGGGTTTGAACCACTGACCTTGTGGTGAGCAGTCCAAGAATTAGCCATGGAGACATGAAAGTTCTAGTACTAAATAAACTTGGCCATAATATGATCCATTACAGTCAATCACTGAAAAGATTTTAAAGTCAATAAGAAATCTTAACTATTATGTAGGGAAGGGAGTACAATCATTTCATTCCACTCATATTTTAGAGCTAAATATTATATTGACGTTTCTAATTCTTTTGGCTTACACATAAGATTAGGTTACTTGGTTTATGCTAATCTTATTAAAAACTCTGGAAGTCATAGAAAAAAATTACTGCAAGTTATATTTACATGATGTTTTAGGAAAATAATGAATTTACAATATACAAGGTATCTAAAGCAAAGTCTAAAGAAATTAATGAAGGAGGGTATCCCTTTTCTTCTTTTACTTGAATAATTTTCCCTTTAATTTTCCTACTTCAGAACTCAATGACTCCTTAATATGGGATAGAAGTTCCATAAGTTAATCTAAGAATATTAAATTCCCAGGGAACTAACCTGAACAATCACTGAAAAGAAATATGAATGACAGTAAGAAAACATCGGTGCTAGAAATATTTATACTTAGCGTATGTGCAAGTTTTATTTGGAGATTGTGTAAATGAAATGCATTTAAAATTTTGCATTCATGATGTTTTTCTAGCTGGTATTAATAATGATAATAAATTACTTCTAGACACATTCCAAAATTATGCCATACATTTTTAATTAATTTTCATTAATAGGAACAATATAGTACAGTGCATTGAGAATATCTAGCTGAATTCAGTTGCATTTGATTAAGACACTAAAACTCTTCTGAAATAAGCAGTAATTTAATATCTATAATATTAATTCTACATTCAAATGATATACTAATTATAGACTTTTCAGATAGTAATTACTTTAGTTTGAAATACAGCATTACATTCAAGTTTTAAAAGTCTTTTAAACACTGAGTATTACAATTTTAAACTTGCATGCCTCTCCATTTGTGTAATGCGTCTCTACAATTATATGGGGAAAATAACATGATTTAACATGTGACTGCTTCAGTTCCATTCATGGAAAATGATTAATCAAACAGAATATCTACACTAATATCCGTTCTACTTTTGCAGAGTTCGAGGTACTCTGAAAAAAGGAGCCAACCGATCCCTATCTTAGTGCCCACATCAGAATCTACCACTAAGCAGATGCCCTCACTGTGGACGATGTGACACCATGGGCAGTTTTCTTTGGGAAACTACTTACTCACTGGCTAATACATACTTTCTACCTGTAAAATTGAAGCCACTTAATCTACAAATAAATAGATTTTTTGGAAGTAGTAATAGTTGATAGGAGTTATAATAAAATATTCCATGTCAAATTCAGAATATTCTGAATGGCAAAGTCATAAATGATATTTTCCTTATAGCATTATATGTTACAAATGTTCTACTGAGTAAAAAGGCTTCCATAATCAGAAAATGTATATCTTATATTGCAAAATAGAGAAAGCATACCCTCTATATTATCATTGTCATATACTCTATGTGTGTGCATGTATGTGTCTCTGTGTAGATTGAAAGAAGTTGAAGTGCTTCATAATTCTGAGAGAAACACTGGAGAGACTGGGTATTATAGAACTTTTGCCTAGGTGAAACTGTCTTAAAATGCTACATGCCCGACTTCATAATTCTTTTTCCAGCTCAAAACAAACACAGCCCAACTCTGTTTTTTCAGCTCTTGAAATCCAAGTTCTAAAATATCCTTTGACAATCAATTGCTGAAAATCAGAAGCCAGTATTAATAGTATTACTTTCAGTGCATCTAACACTACTCCCTCTGTACCTCCCCTCCAAACAAACCCATTGTATCAAGTTGATCCCAACTCTGCATCTAAAGGATCCAAATACCTTTATCCAGGTAACCTATTAATATGATGAGAACTTATGCTATCATATTCCCTACTTGTGATAGGTAGGTTTATTGTGTCAACTTGGCCAATAGGAATCTGTGGCATTCATAAGGTTGCAGTTTGATTTGGAAGGCAAAGAGATACATGGCTTGGCATGTCCCTTTCTCTCTTGCTCTCTGGTGAGGCTGCTTTAGCCAGTTCTCTGCCTCAACTTGTGAGCTACACTACGTAAGGGACAGCCAACCCATGGATCATGTTGCTAGAGCTTGAGGTTCCTTAGAGACCTGCTTCACCAAGCTGCTGGTGTGTACATCAATTGAGCTTGAGGCTGTCTGATCTGGTTGTCTTGCAGTGCTTGAATTCAATATCCCATCTGGGCCTGCTTTGCTAAGCTCCTGAGCTGCTGACTGTTGGTGACCCACCCTGCTGTTTGCTACCTATGACCGGAGAGCCTGCATTGCCCTACAGAAGACTTTGGACCCAGAAACCCTCGTGATTTGAAGGACTTCCAGTATATTAACTGTTCCATAGAAGTGAGTTGAACTGAGCCCTCTGTACTGCTGTGTGGACTAATTAACTGTTATATTCCTTCATGCTGTAAAAATCTATATATCATTGCAACTATCTATCTATCTATCTATCTATCTATCTATCTATCTATCTATCTATAATCATGAGTCCTGTTTTTGTTTCTCTAAAGAACCCTGCTTAACACACTATTCATCAAATAAGTAAAGAAAGTCGTAAAATGCTACAGAAAGAAAAATACAGGTATTAATGAGTAAATACAGTGTGTCAAGCATCACATTTTTCCATGCATCATATAATCTAATTTCATAAGAATTCAGTACAACAATAATTAATTACTGAATTTGGGCCTTCAATCCATAGTGTGCTATTTTTTTCAGGTATTGTAAATTCTAGCCTTTACACCAGAGCAGCAGTTCTCAACCTGAAGGGCGACTGACCCATTCACAGGGGTCATCCGATTCATAACAGTAGCAAAATGGCAGTTAGGAAGTAGCAATGAAAATAATTTTATGGTTGGGGGGAATCACCACAACATGAGGATCTGTATTAAAGGGTGGAGACATTAGGAAGGTTGAGAACCATTGCTCTAGAGGTAATATTTCCATTTTGGAGTGAATAGACTATTATGTGAATGAAACACGATTAAGATAAGCTATAGATGTGGTCTGCCCCCTACTAGAGGGTTTAACTGAATTATTTTTTCTTGAGGACATTCCCTGCAGATTTACCATCATCTTTGATGTTGTTGTTGGTATTAAGTGCCATCAAGTTGGTTCTTATCCACAGTGACCTTTTACACAACACGACAAACACTGCAAGATGCTGCGCCATCCTCACAGTTGTCCCTGTGCTTGAGCCCATTGTTGGCCACACAGTCCACCTATCCCCTTGAGAGTCTTCCTCTTTTTTGTGGTTCCTCAATTTTACCAAACACGATGGCCTTCTTCATGGACTGTCCCTCCTGACAACATGCCCACAGTGCATCCATGTTAAACAAGAATTTATTTCTAGCTTTAAGCTATTCTAATAAACCAATGGTCAGCTGCCAGTTTAATGAAGAAAACCTGAGGCTGGGGTTAGAGAACTGGTTGAGACTAGACCTGAGCTACAAAGGAAATACGGAAATAATTGATGTGCTCTCCACCTAAATGTTTGAAACCTAAGGCAAAAACCACACCTCCTTCAAACTCTGGACAAAATGTCATTTTTGTGACATTTTTACAATCACTTTGCATCCCAAATGCACATAAACTAGTGTTGAATCAACCACTGATGGTCACCAATCAGATGCCAGTTACTGCACTATGAAAACTACTGGCCCAGGGCCCAGGTGGCCATTTAGAACTGAGCTGAGAAACTTTGTTAAAAAATCACTCTCTTTTTCAGCATCCTCCATCAGTCTTGTCTCTACTTGTCTTCCGGTTTGGGGGCTGTAATCAAAACTACTTTCTGGTCTGATTTAACAGTTTTTACTTTTTGTTGAGTCAAAAACCTGATTTGATGTAAATTAGGAGAACCTTGAAAATAGATATCTGAATTTTAGATTTGGGTTTGCCATCCACCACAACTCAGCATGCCATTTACCAAATGATTTATTTGTTCAATGAGACATTGCATCAAGTTTATGAGCTCATGAACATGAGGGAGAAAACTTATCAGCTGGGGTTTCATGTCAGGGACAATGGGCTGGTGTACCATTTTGGCAAGTTGAGGCATTTCGCCCATCATTTGCTTCTACCTCATCATGAACAGTCTTGAGCTCATCTTTGTAGAAGCAGTTATTTTGGTGGAGAGTTACTATTATTTTCTACATTTTCCAGTTAAAACCTTGAGGTCTAAATATATAAGCAGGCTTTCAAAGATTGTTTGCTCCAGGTGTGGCTCTTACCACGTGTGTGTCAGTTTGTGGCACTGTGTTGGATTATGGGTTGCTGTGAAAAATGTCACTCACATTTCAAATACAAGCAGAGTCACCCAACTGGAACAGGTTTCAGTGGAGCTTCTAGACTAAGAAAAGACTATGAAGAAGTGGAATAGGCTTTCCACTTCAGAAAAATTAGCCAGAGAAAGTCTGGTGGGCCTACTCAATACATTGGCAAATCCTGAAGATCTCATGAAAGGAACACTGGCAGTGCTATTGCCTGAAGATGAGCCCCTCCAGCTGTAAAGCTCTCAAAATATAACCAAGAAAGAGCTGCCTTCTCCAAGTAGAGTTGACCAAAATGACACAGATAGAGCGAATCACTTCATTCATGAGAGGGTCAGGTCTCAAAGGGGAAGAAAGAGCTGAAAACATCAAGTGAAGAGGAATTTAAATTGAAACTTGGAATGAACAAAGTACGAATCTAGGAAAATTGGAAGTCTTCAAAAGTCAAATTGAATGATTGAACATTGTTATCCTAGACACTTGCTGTTTATAGATGGCATCAACGAGGTTCTGACGTACAACACCCCTGTGTGCACCAGAAAACCGCCCTGCCTGGTTCTGTACCATTGTCCCAAATGTTGCCATGTTCAAGTCCGTTGTTGGAGCTACGGTCTCAGACCATCTTGTCATGGGTCTTCCTCTTTTTCGCTTTACCAAGCAAATGTCCTTTAAAGACTGGGATTACCTGACAACATATTCAAATTACAAGGTTCTCTAAGGAGCATTCTGACTGTAATTCTTCCAAGATAGATGCATTTATACTTTTGATAATCCAGATTACTTTAAATATTCTTTGCTAATACCATAATTCAAGTGCATCTATTCTTTCATATTCGATGTCCGATGTTCACAGGCATATAAAGCATCATATCTGAAAACACCCTCCTAGACATAGGGACCTGAAATGGACCGACATTGTATCAGTCGTGTGGGTTATTGTCCCAGGAATGACAAACTTAAGAGGCACAGCTTCACATTCATCCTCAAGCAGACATTTTAAGATATATACCTTGAAGTAAAAAACTGTTATTGGATAATATCTATCTGAATATAAGGAAATCCAATAAATACAATAATGATTTAAATTTACTTAACAAACACTAAAGATACTAAAACAGAAATTAAATAATTTTACCAATGTCTTCAGTGTGACTATGACCAGATTTGTGGTCAAGATGCTTTGCTAATTATTGGCAAATGGGATGTGGAAATTCAAAACAAGGAGGAAAGAACAGTAGTTAGAAAACGTGGCCTTGGTGATAGAAACAAAGCTGGATATAGTATAATAGAATTTTGCAACACCAACGATTTGTTCTTAGAAAATATCTTTTTCAGCAACACAAATGGTGATTATAAACATGGACTTCTCCAGATGGAATATAGAAAAATCAAATTATTTATATCTGTAGGAAAAGATAATGCAAATGATCAATATAAGCAGCTAAAATGAGGCCTGCAACCTACTGTGAAATAGACCATCAATTGCTCACACGTAAGGTTCACTCTGAAGCTGAAGAAAATTAAAATAAGTCCATGAGTGTATTTCCCACCTGAAGTTTAAGAACATCTCTAGAACACATCTGCTGTATTTCGACAAGGTGGTGAAGCACTGGGAATACTCACTGGTGTATTCCAGTAATTTGGAAGAAAACGAACAGGCCACCTGACCTCAATTGGAGGTGCAATGGAGATAAATAGCTCACCGGAGGCTGGACCCACTTCCTCTCTGCCTCACCTTTCCTGCTGAGGAGACTCACTCAGGAGCTGGAGGAGCCATGTGGTCTCAAAAAGAGGAAGACCCCCGACAAGATGGATTGACACCATGAATGCAACAATGAGCTCACACGTTACAGTTGCACAGAGGGTTACCACATGTGGGTCTGCACCCAAAGGCACCCAAACACAACAGCATGCTTGACTCAAGTATGTCCCTCCAAAGCCTATATTCTTAAATTACTAACTGTAATCTACTGTAAGCAATGGTTTTTGTGTCAATTAGAATCTGCCTGGATTCTCAGTGGTTTGGCAAGGAATACTCAGTAATCTTCCATGATTACACAATGTAAACAAGCCCATAATGAGATTTTCTGTGAGCAACCAATCAGTTGCAAGATCATGAGGATGAAATGCAACCTCCTGACTCAGGTCAGGACACTGATATATTTTCCTCAAGGTGTGACCTTCCTGCTATAAAAGACTGTGGAGAGCTAGTCTACTTTTGCTGGGTCTGTGTCCTGTATCTGGCTCATCATCTTCTGCTTCTTTGAACTTGAGCCGACTGACTTCCATATTGCCTGCCAGTACTGGGAGCC
This sequence comes from Tenrec ecaudatus, assembly GCF_050624435.1. Lineage (NCBI taxonomy): Eukaryota > Metazoa > Chordata > Mammalia > Afrosoricida > Tenrecidae > Tenrec > Tenrec ecaudatus. Next base: position 28,394,972 of record NC_134533.1, on the reverse strand, counting down.
ATCAACAGCCTGATATTTAACCAGCAGATTTGGATTCCTTGAACTCTGCAGCTACCAGTCTAATAAACTGTGTTGAATTAATCCTTTTTATTTTTTTGGTATCAATCACGTCGTTTTGGTCAATCTGCTTGCTTCCTGGTTCTTCAGTCCCGACAGCTCTGCAATCAGGATTGTGTGAGTTATCTTCTTGATATAAATAAATCTCTTGCATACAGGTCACTGCATTTTCTTCTCTAGAGTATTCAGCCTAGCATATCTCCTCATCCATGTCCTCTCAAACACACACACACACACACACAAAACTGTAAAATATTGCCCAAGTATTAATAAGAGGTGTCAATTAATGATGCTCTTTCTTTTAGAGTTAATACTTTAATCTTCAAATTGCTTATCACATATTCTGGGTTTAATGAGAAAGTCATTTACCCATTACTAAGAAGTTAAAATTTCTAGTTTCTGACATCAGTCAAAAAAGAAAACAGATAAATTCCTATTCTAAATTGATTACCGTGCTAAAAATGTATTGCTTATTAGAAATTTAAGGAGGCTGCTAATTTCTAATTTCCTCAAATGCTGATTGAAAACAAATTTTGGATATTACTTAGGCACTCGTTAACTTACAATAGTTATCAGAGAGACCAGTCCCTTGAGAAGTACAGAATGCTTGGCAACATTCAGTGGCATTGAAATAGAAGGTGCTCAGTATGATGAATTGACAGTGGCTGCAACAATGGGCTCAAGCATAGGAACACGTGTGAAGATGATGCTGTACAGATGTGACATTTTGGTTCTTTGTGCATAGGGTTGCAAGGGTCCGAACTGGCTCTATGGCACCTAACGATCACAGCAAGACAAAAGCATATTGTAGGAATCAGTCTAGAGAGCATGGTTCTATCTATCTGAATGAGCATTATCAAAAGGTTCTCTTATCCCCTACCCTCATTGTTCATGGAAATATTGTCCAACAACTTTTAATCTATACAAGTTAACAATTCGTGTATTGCAGTGTGAAAACCCAGCCTATACGTGGATAATTTTCATTTCTCCACAGTGTTTTAAAATTTATACTATTGGATTAATAATAATACTATCAGTAGAATTACTTTATGCCCTATGGGTATGATTTATAATGTCCTCTAATTGATAATTGTATATCTAAAGGGAACCAGAGACCTATATAAACCACAGATATGTGACTATATGAACCATACGTGTACTTGGGGTTCCCACTTAATTTTGTATTCCTAATCTAAGAACAATTTGGGGCTCACAATTAATTGTATCGCAAATCTAAGAGCACAAAGATTATGATATGGTGCTAATGGATATTCACAAGATCACTGTTACAGAGAGATGTGGTGAAGAAACTAGATGGGTGCCTGCCTATCAGGAAAATGAGTGTCAGAGGTATTAAAGGATTATCTCAAAACAAGCAAACACCAGAAAAAGACATCAACTAATTTCACATGGAAGAAGCACACTAGCCTGTGTGATACAGGGATTTTAAATAATAAAATCCAAATGCAGAGGAGCAAATGGTATCACACCTTAAATTCTGAACATCCTGTTTGCAGAAGGTTATTGATGACAGTGGGACCCCAAACTCCACCTGCAGTGTCCCCACAGATTAAACCTCTGTAGAATGCCCTCTCACCACAGTCCAAGGATATGAAAAATCATGCTGTCACACAGAGTATTGCAAAGTCGATTATGGAAGATGTAGTTAGGATAAACTGTAAAACCTGATCAGTTGATTTCTTCTGCGACCATTTTAAAGTTGTCTCTTTAATGCTTTCTGCTTTCTTTTCAATTGAGGCTTTTCTTTTATATTTTGTCACTGTTTTTTCCTTTTGTCTCTTGTTTTTGTTTACATGGTTGTCTGTATATGAAATTCAGAATAGAGAAAACTATTGACAGCATGATAGGTGTGGTGTTGGGAAAATGGGAATACACTGAGAATAAGGATAAAGTGTTCTGAAATTGATTGCTAAGATAACTTCAGAACTCCTCTTAATATGATTGAACTATTAAATTGTATGATCTATTAATTGTATGTCAATAAAACTATTAAAAGGAAATAATTTTTGACCAAGTTAGTAATTAAAGTTACTAAAGAATATCTTTGTGGTTCTTCATGGAGTTTCAAATTTTTCAGAAATGTACAGTAATTTCCTGAGATCTTAATATCATCTTTCTTTCAAAATCATATGGCTTGATGAACACAATCTACTCATCTTGGAAGCTGGTGTATTTAAGCTTATCATTAAAAATGAATTAAATATTCAATCTAGTACTAAAATAAAATACCATGGATTTTATGGAAAACCGGATTCTTTAAAAAATGTTTTCCATTTTTAAAAATTGGAGCTCTTACTGATATAACAATCCATAATTCAGTTAAATCAAGCATGATTATAGTATTGCTGTGACCATCATTTTCAAAAGATTTTCTTTCTTTTGGCATTCTGATATCATCACCCTTTATCCCCATCCCCCCACCATACCCCCAAGAACCATTGTTATCATATTAAATATTATTGTTATTTTTATTCCCCTCCCCACCCAGTATCGTACATCATCCATTGTCTCTGTTCACCTGCCCTTGGGTGGGGTTATATAGTCATCATTTCTATCAGTCCCCACCCTTTTTAAAGCCTCATGGAATCATTACTCCTGTTACTATTTCTGAAGAGTTTATCTTTATTGGATTTCATGCATCGAACTATCTTAATTATATAAACTGACATATGCAGGTCTAAGAGGATTAATGAGGTAAAACTAAGACCATAATAATAGGAAGAAGAAATATGAAAGAACTAGAGGATAGTTATATGTTTCAATAGTGCTATACCACACCCTAAATATATTACCGTTCCATGTGGCCCTCTGTTCAGGACTGTCTAATTATCTTCAACCAGAGTTTTGGAGCTCCACTTTGTCTATGATCATTCACGTCAATTTGGTTGTTTGCTTTTGAACTTTTGATACCAATTACTGCCGACACCTCATAATCACAGAGGCTGGTGGGATTCTCCCATGTGGGCTTTGTTGCTTCCATGCTACATGGTTGCTTGTTTAATTTCAAACCTTTAAGACCCCAGATGCTGTAACTTTTGATAGCCGGACACCATCAGCTTTCTTTACCACATTTGCTTATGCACCCACTTTGTCTTCAGCAATTGCGTTAGGAAGGTGAGTGTCATGCATTGACATATTGCTAGAACAAATCATTCTTGTACTGAGGTAAAATTAGAGGCCCAAAGTCCATCTGCTTCCTTATTATATATATACAAATATATATACATATATATGCACACACATATATACACACACAGATAAATAAACCTATCCTTATATATTATATCTACATCTCTATATTTATACCTATATATATATCTTTTTTCTTTCTTTTATTTTTATATTTAATTTTCTTTCTTCTGGCACCACTATCATCTTTACCCATCATCCACCTCTCAGTAATTCCTCTTGGATACATTTCTATTGATCAAACACAACCAGGAATGCTCCTACCTCTTCATCATCACTTTTAGATCCCTTGTCATTCCCTTGTTGCTGTCATTATTGGCTCATCGCTCGCCTCATTCCACCTTCTCCTCTTCCAAGCCCCCCCCCCCTCCATATTGCCTTCTCCTGGGGGTTGTTTATCCTGCCTATCTTATATAGATAGACACCAAAAGAGAAAGAAAAGAGGGTATCTACTATAAGTCTCCCTTTCTTCTGCATATGTGCATTTGTAGCTATCAAGCATCCTCTGGTAAATGCCTTTGCTGTGTACCGTAGATTTTGGTATGTTGTATTCTCCTTCTCATTGGTTTCCAGAAACTTCCTGATTTCATCTCTAATTTGGGTCAATAAGCACTCTTTTTGAAGAAGCAAATTATTCATCCTCTAACTATTTTCCCTTTTTTAAAAAAATCTTTCTTTTGTTGATATCCGGCTTTATGGCATAGTGGTCAGAAAAGGAAGTCTAAGTGACCTCTATATATTTGAATTTGCCAAACCTTGAGTTGCCTCCCAGCATGTGGTCTATTTTTGAATATGTGCCATGAGAGCTTGAAAAGAATGTGATTTACTTTGCAGTTTGGTGGAGAGCTCTGAATGTGTTTATCAGATCGAGTTGACTAAATGTAGAGTGTAGTTCAGAGAGCTGTGTATTGATTGTCGGTCTCATAATTTCTTTTTCATATTTTGAAGGATTTGACTGATGAATTTCATAGGTCTTCAATTGGGCGTGTATATGTTTATTACACTCCCTGGCTCTTGATATACTATCCCTTAACTATTATATAATGTCCATACTTATCTATTGTTATGCTATGTGCCTTGAAATTGATTTTGCCTGAGATTAGAATAGCAAATACTGCTTTTTTTAGATGCCATTAGCCTGATATATCTTTTGCCAACCTTTGATCCTCAACCTGTTGTTATCTGTGAGCTCAAGATATGTTTCTTGTAGAAAACAGATTGCTGAGTTTTCTTTCCTATTCCAACCTTTGTCTTTTCATGGGGGAATTCAAACCAATGACGTTCAGGTTTATTACATCAATCTGGAGACTCTGCTGTCATCTCATACCTTTTGTGATAAACCTTTACTTCCCTCTCTCCTTAGCAGTGTGTTACATATGTGGGGGAGGGGGAGGTTTCATTCTTGCCTTCTTTGCACCATTGGGTCAAAAACATCTTGGGAATAGCTTTCAGTGCTCTGACTTCTGGATAGAATTACACTATGTGGTGGTCTCATGTTTGTGCTCAGTGGATGTTGATCTTCTGACCAAAGTGAGTGGGAAAGTATTATTTTAGTTTTGGTTTCATTTTTTACATCTTCTCAAGGATCTTTAGGTTCACATTTTTTTTTAACTTTTAGAAGATGCTGTTCCGTTTTCTGCTCTTTATGGTTTCTGCTGATAATTCTGAGCATATTCTTATCTTATTACCCTTATAGGTGACTGCCTTTTTTCTCCAGCTGCTCTTGTTTTGATCCTTTTCCTCAAAGTCAGATACTTTGACTATTTATGCCACGGTGTGTTCTTCTTGGGATTTCTGGTGTCCTCTCTGCTCCCTTGATGATTGTCTGATTCTCTTTCATTAAATTTAGAATTTTTTTCTTTCAGGAATTCCCTTATTAGCTTTGTAGTTGATTTTTTATTACGTCATGTTTATTGAATTCTACTTGGCTATCTTCAAGGTCTCTGATATGATTCTCAACCCCTTCCAGTGTGGCTGTAAGGTCTTTTACCATTTGTTCTGCTTCTGTTGTTTCCCCTTAACACTTGCATTTCCCTTCAGCAGAATCTATCATCTCTATTTTTCAAAATCTTTTCTGTATTGATTCCTTCATATCCTGTGTGACTCTGAACAGCATACTGAAGATTTCTTTCTGTTCCTGTTCAAAGTCTTCCTCTTCTGTACATGTCGCTAGATTCAGGCCCTCTGCAGACACTGTGTTTTGTTTCTTTTTGCTTTCTTGTAGTGGCTGCTGATGTGGGTTGTTTGTGTGGCATGTGGGTGAAGCTCGGAGCCATTTTCCTGAGGGTTCAGAAGCCCTGTGGATTCTTTCTCAGAGGCTAGTTGGGATGATTCTAAGGAATAACTGGAGCCAAGTGTGCTGCGGGATCAATCTGCATCTCTGCTTCACCAGGGTTTACTCTCCAATAAGACTGATTATAAGGTCTTCCATGACCTCACTACAATGCATGATCATGCTGTATCTTACTCACGGGGTTTTGCCCACTCCCTAGGCAGGATTGTCTCTCTGGCTAGCAGTTTGGGTGGCCCTCTCAGGCAGTGCAGGTGGGGTGGTCTCTGGCAAGGAGGGTGATACTATGCAGGCTGTTTTCATGAGAAGAGCTGGGTAAGGGCCCCTGAGTGTGCACAGCATAGTGTGCTTCCTTGAAGGATATGCACAGTGATGGAGTGCCAGCAGGGGTGACCTATATGGTGCTGGGATGTCGGTGCAGGCAGCAAGCAGAGCCATGAGCTGTGAAGCACTGGTGACTGGTCCACAGGCCTTAAAGCTGTGATGGCAGGTGGGGGGGGGCATGGGGAGCAAATGGGCAGCTGGTCAGGGTGGAGCTTCAGGCTACTAAGCAATGGTAGTGGGCAGGGGTGGGGCTGTAAGCCTCACACTGGTCTCGGTGGGAGATGCAGGCAGATATGAGCTGGAGACAGGACATATGCTCCTGAAGCTCAGTTGAGCATGGAGGAGGTGTGATGCAGTGTGGGTAAACACTGAGGGGCAGGTCTGCCTTTGCACTAGTACAGATCCCTGTGGGTGCTGTGTGGCCCCATTGCATATCTCATACCCCACCCACTCAACCTCCCTGTCCCCCAAATCAGCAATCGCCTGCTGAGCTCACAATGCAGTTACTTCCACCTCATGACCACCTTAACAGAAGTCCAAAACTTTTTTTTTTGTTTTAGATTATTTAACAATACCCCCACCCTTACCCCCAACTAACCAACCCACCAACCAATAAATACTTGAAATATTAAACTTTAGTTTGAAGGGTCAACCTTCTGACTATAAATTCCTTATAAATAAATCTTATAAATGTTCCTCCTATTGCATGTCTCTTATAATACTTTATATGGAAACAATGAATATTGAAAAGTGTGTTTTCAATGATGATATTTGTGATAGTTATGTTTTGTGTCAATTTGGCTGTGCTAGGTTCTTCAGAAGTTTGGCAGTAAGGCCTCCTGAATAATATGACCAAACACAATGCAGCAAACCTCTGTGGGAAAGGTAGGGTAGAGAGGAAAAAACCCTTACTCCGGTCGAGCCTGATTATGTCTCTTTGAGGATATATATAAATAGATACTTTGGAGAAGTCTATTCTTCCTTCTGCTAGTATGGACCCTAGTATGGCTTTCTGGGACTCAGGCCGTTAGCCTGTCATGTTGCCTGCTAACCCTGGGAGACATCAGAGCCTAACATCTGATCTACCAGCTGTGGTCTTTCTGTTTTGTCTTCTTGTTTCACCCTCCTGCCTCCTGGTTCATCTTCCTGTTTCCTGATTCTCTGTCAGCTATGTGAATCAGGCAAAGACTCCTGTTTATTATCTGGCACATGGACTTGAACCAGACTGGACCTAACCACTTCTACAGCTGTCTGAGTCACTTTCTTGATATAAATTTACATGTATATGCATACGCACATTTATATTGCATGGCTTTGCTTCTCTAGAAAATCCAGTCTAACTCACCATTCTATGCTATGGTGATTAATAACAGTACAGCATTCTAAATTCAGCACAATACAGAACAAAGGAACACATACACAGAAGCAGTAACATAATTCTAAACTGCTTCAAACAAGTGAATCTACTTAAAAATTACTGAAAAATTTCTGCAAAGACAGCTACAGATTTCTTGAAGAATCCCTGACAATCACACACCAGTGTCTACTACATCAGTACAGGGATAGTCTGGTCTTCAAAAGCCTTCAAGCCAATTCCCACTCCTATTGAACCTATAGGAAAGGGTAGAACTCTCCCTGGTGTTTTCTGAGACTGTAGTTGTTCATTCTTTATGGGCTTCGAATGTCTCATCTTTCTCTAGGATATCAGCTTATGATTTTGAACTGCTGACCTTGTGGTTAGTAGACCATTGTGTAACCACTATACCACTAGGCTTCCTAGCCTCATATAAGGTATTTTTGTTTCATGAAGGAATACATGCTTTATCAAAATGAGCCAGGTACTGCTGTCCACTCCCTCTGCAAATTGCCTACAAAGCCTGATGATTCCATCCATTTTACAATAATGTTCAGGTTTTCTCTGGGTCACAAAAACCTAGGTTTATAAAATTAGAAGCCTGGAAAAATGTGTCATCAAGAGAACAGACAAAAACATTTGCCAACAGGAAAAAGAGAAACAAAATTCTCCTCAACCATATACCACATCAAAGAGGATTTTCAAGGGAAAGAATAGACAGAAATAGAAACTCACTTTCTGAAGGTAATCACTAAAATTCCAAATAAGTTCTAGTGCATTCAGTTTAAAACTTAAACCTATATCAGTGTCCTGATAAGAAAAAAATCCTAGAATTTAATTTCCCTTTCCTACAAGTTTTCCAGCTATTTTTCACGAATCCTTTACAAGACCAACAAAGGCATGTCTTCCTCAGGCTGGAAATAGATTTTGCTAGAATTGAGAGGGTTAAGAGATCACAGATTTAAGATGAGTCTTAGAAAGGCCATAAATGGGTTAAAATATCCAAGAATACTTCTCCAGATTTGCCAAGAGGCCATGGAGCACAATAGGTAAAACACCCCTTTCTCTGGTGGCAATCCTCAGAGATCCCAACAGAAAATATAGGTTTTTGTATTCTGCTGACTATATCCTAGTTGTATAGAAGTAAAAGAAATCTCAAATTAAAATATAATTTATAAACTAAAAACCACACGTACTGGCATTGAGTCGAATCCACTCATAGCAGCTCTAACAGAGAGTAGAGTTGTCCCTCTGTGTTTCTAAGACTGAAAATCTTTAGGGAGGGAGTAGAAAGTTCATTCATCCTCCCATGAAGCAGCTTGTGCTGTGGAATGACTGACCCGGTAGTCAACAGTGCATTGTATAACCAATTCTGCTACCAGGGTTTCTTCCAATAAAATGTATAATGATGCCTTTATTAAATCCTAAACAGGCAAAAGCCAACACAAAGTAAGCCATGCAGATGAGGGATTATCAGCATGGGACCATCCTAGTTTCCAAAAGAGTCATAGCTACATGGCTACTTAGGTAAACAAAATGAAACTCACTGTAATCAAGTGGATTTGGGTTTGAAGGCCATGAATCTTCCTGGGAGCAGAGAGTCTTACCTTTCTCTCATAGGTGCGTAGATGGTTTAAACCACTTACCTGTGATTAACAGTTGTGATGGGTAAATTGCATTTCCATCTGCTGATACCTGTTAGGAGGTAAGAATAGAGTTCAACCTATCAATCAAATCACAGCCTGTAATCAGTTCCCCCTTTCCAACCCACTCACCCTCCACTCTCCCAGCATCACCCCTCACACCATTGGTCCTGAAGGTATCATCCACCCTGGATTCCCTGTGCCTCCAGCCCTCATATGTACCAGTGTACAAACTCTGCCCTATCTAGCCCTGCAAGGTAGAATTCGGATCATGGTAGTTGGGGGGAGGAAGCATCCAGGAGCTGGGGGAAAGCTGTGTTCTTCATTGGTACTACCTCGCACCCTAATTAACCCATCTCCTCTCCTAAACCCCTCTATGAGGGGATCTCCATTGGCCGACACTTGGGCCTTGGGTCTCCACTCTGCACTTCCCCCTTCATTCAATATGGTATATATATACACATACACACACACACACACACACACACACATATATATACATATACACACATATATCTTTTTTTTTTTTTTGCATGATGCCTTATACCTGGTCCCTTTGGCACCTCGTGATCATACTGGCCGGTGTGCTTCTTCCATGTGGGCTTTTTTGCTTCTGAACTAGATGGCTGCTTGTTCATCTTCAAGCCTTTAAGGCCCCAGACACTATCTCTTTTGATAGCCGGGCACCATCAGCTTTCTTCACCACATTTGCTTATGTACCCATTTGTCTTCAGCGATCTATCATGGAGGTGTGCAGTCAATGATATGATTTTTTTGTTCTTTGATGCCTGATAACTGATCCCTTCGTGACCACTCGATCACACAGTATGGTGTGTTCTGAGAAGGGGGGGAAGGGAGACTCCGGATAGGGCAAGATAGGACAAAATAACGATGTATAAATTACCAAGGGCACATGAGGGAGGGGGTAGCGGGGAGGGAGGGGAAAAAAAGAGGACCTGATGCACAGGGCTTAAGTGGAGAGCAAATGCTTTGAGAATGATTGGGGCAGGGAATGCATGGATGTGCTTTATACGATTGACGTATGCATATGTATGGATTGTGATAAGAGTTGTATGAGTCCCTAATAAAATGTAAAAAAAAGAAAAGAGGAGGAAAAAAGAGAAAATGATTAGGGCAAAGAATGTACAGATGTGCTGTATACAATTGATGTATGTATATGTATGGACTGTGATAAGAGTTATATGAGCCCCTAATAAATTGTTTTTAAAAAATAAATAAAGAGGTAAAATCTGAAAAAAAAATCACAGCCTGATGATGCTTCCTTGGGATTTGGCATTTTTAAAAGAGAAACACTGATAAATTCTCCCCTTTGCTTACCTCTTTTTGTCCTCTTGTTTGCTCATATTGCATGGCTGGCTCTGGGGTTGGTAGCTCATACTCCCTGCCCACACTGGAACGGTGGCTCTCTGCCAAGTTCCGGCTGACCTTGGATTGACATGACTCTGAATCACTGGCCTAGGATCTCCCTTCTGACTTTGATTCCTATGTCATCGTCCAGCAGCTGTGTGACTGTAAAGAGGGTTCCCTCTCTAGCACAGGACCCATGGACTTGAGCTGGACTGTGTTGAACTGGTTTTGTATATAAAAATTCTCCCTTGATTTAAAGTCCTTTCTTATACAAACGTGCATGCACTGCCTATGTATCCCAATAAAACCAAGCCTAACCCAGCAGTGCAAACTTTACCCACCAGCACCCCCTGGGCTCACTAATTTAGGGCATGTCAACAAAAGAAATTGTTAGAAAATCATAATTGGAAATTCATCGATTCATCAGAGACACAGGTGGAGCAACTGAAACAGAACAAGAACCACGATTGAGATGCAAGCTCTACTGCAGACAAAGGCTCTTCCAGAATTGGTTCATGGCCTTGCCACCAACTTGGGTGGGCCATGATTCATGATCATATGGCTCTTTCCAATTTCCATCAAACCTGTCAGTAAATGAAGGTCCCAGAAGCATTTCTTTATTCATATCATTAAAAGACAACTATACTTTGAGGAAGTAGCTCTGCCTGATCTCATTTTGAGTGCCTTCCATTCAGAGGGACTCATTTTCCAGCACACCATCAGAAAAATATCTATACGAAAAAGACTTAGTTGACATGCCATCATTTCAGGATGTAGCTTATGATCAAAACTCAGTGATGCTATGGAAGAAGTGCAAGCCCCACTGAAAGCATTAGGCAAAACAAGGCTCCAGGAATTGATGGAATGCCCATAGATACCTTTCAACAAGCTGATGCAGCACTGGAAGTGCTCACTCTTATTAGGCAAGAAATTTAGAAGACAGTACATGGCCAGCTAAATGGAAGAGATCCATTTTGTACCCACTGCAAAAAAAAAAGTAACCGCCAGAAGGCTCACATTACAAAACAATATCACATACAAACAAACTTTTGCTGAATATTGTTCAGCAATGTTTACAGTAGCACATAGACAAGGAGCTTCCAGTGGCTCAGCTCTGATACAGAAGAATACCTGAAACAAGAGATGTCATTGCTAATGCTAGATGAATCTTGGCTGAAAGCCAAGAATACCAGGAAGCTGTTTACCTCTGTGTCACTGACTATGAAAAGGCATTTGAGGGTGTGGATAATAACAAATTACAGATAACTTTGAGAATAGTGGAAATCCAAAGTATTTTATTGTGTTCCTGTGGGGCCTGCACATGGATCAAGAGGCAGTTATGAGAACAGAATAAAGGAATATTGTGTTTTTCTAAAAATCAAGACAGTTGTGCATCATGGCTGTATCCTCTCATCTTACCTAATCAATCTGTAGGCTTAACAAATAGAGAAACTAGGCTATAGGCAGAAGAATATAGTAACAGATTTGGAAGACAATATATTAATCTGTAATATTCAGATGGCACAATCTTAGTTGCTGAGATCAAAGGTGCATTGAATGAAGCACTTGATGAAGATGAAACATTGCAGTGTTCAGTATACATCACAACTCAATGTAAAGGAGAATAAAATCCTCGTATTTGAACAAATAACTAACATCATGGTAAATATAGAAAAGTTAAATTGTCAAGGATTTTGTCTTACTTGGATCCACAATCAATTCTCATGGAAACAGCAGTCAAGAGATCAAGCAACACATTACATTGGGTAAATCTCTATAGGCCCTTTTTAGGGTGTTCCAGAGCAGGGGGGTTACTTTGGGGACTAAGGTGGAACTGATATAAGCTGTGATATTTTCAAGTGCTTGATGTACATATGAAAGTTGAATACTGAATAAGGAAGACTGAAGAGGAATCCATAGATTTGACTTGTGGTGCTGGAATAGAATATTAAAAATACCATGGACTGCCAAAAGTTTGTACAAATAAGTCTGGTTTGGAAAGAGTATGACCAGAGTTGTTCTGAGAGGCAGAAATGGCAAGGCTTCATCTTACTTACTGTGGACAGGTTGTCGGCAGAGACGAGTCCCTGGAGAAGACCGTGTGCTTGGTGAAGTACAGGGGCTGTAAGAAAGAACAAGGCACTGAACCAGATGGATGGACACAGTAGCTGCAACAATGGACACAAGCATGGGAATAATTTAGACCAGTGTTTCTCAACCTTTGGGGGTCAAACAACCCTCTCACAGGGTTCGCCTGATTCATAACAGTAGCAAAATTACAGTTTATGAAATAGCAACAAATATAATTTTATGGTTGGAGTCACCACAATATGAGGAACTGTAGGAAAGGGTCGTGGCACTATGAAGGTTGAGAACCAATGATTTAGAGGATGGTGTTGTACCCAGCAGTGTTTCGTTTCACTCTGTTGTGCAAAGTGTCTGCGGATTGTCACCAAACCACACAACCTTTCTCGACAATAGTTCCTTGATATTCATGAGGTTTTCATTGTTTAACTTTTTATAAATGGACCAATCACTTATTCCTTCTGCCTAGTCTGAGTTTTCTAGAATCTCCACTGAAACCTCCTCAAGGTGGATAATCCTGTGAATATCCAAGACTATACATTTTTATCGGAGTAGAAAGCCTCATCTTCTTCCTTGTGGATCTGCTCTGAGTTTCACACTGCTGGCCTTATGGTTAGAAGATATTTTCCTAGTCATTTTCATCTGCTGTGCTTAATACAAAGCAGTTACCATCTATGGATATATAGGATTTTGAATTGTTCAGGAAAACTTGTATTGAAGAAAAACTGATATTTTGTATATATTAATATTAAGTATGCATATGTGTGTATATTTTAACTAACAAGTTCTATTAAAAAGAAATCAGACTTTGGATTCATACATAACGGAGACCGAATCTGATTTCATACACTTATTAGCTGAATTATCCTGGGCAAATTATTTAACATCTGTGAGCCTTTGCTTCATCAAAGAGTTTTGTATTCAGTAGACTGTCGGTGTGCTGTCCTATGGTGAGTGGCTGTGATATTGGAAATTATGTTATATATATACATATATATATTATATATATATATATTCTCCAGCCACTTGGATGGAGAATGATGAAGCACTCTCCATCCATTAAGATTTACAGTCTTGGAAACCCTAAGGAGTAGTTATATGTTGTCCTATAGTGTTGCTATGAAATCTAATGGACTCAACAGCAACCGTTTTATTTTATTTTAGTGGGGAAGGGGGAATATAGCATTCGTTATGCTAGAGATTAAATAAAACTCATCGACATATTTTATAGTAGAGTAGCTAAATAATTGTGATTTGGTTGCAAAAGGGATGCCTTGTCAATCTAAAACTATAAACTAAAATTATAGCTTTCAAACTGGATAATTCTTCGAGGCAAATTGTGAAGTTTAAAATGAAATGAAACTGCAAAAGTATGAGCGTAGTATAACGTTATTCGTGTAAGTGTTCAAACAATCAAAACAATATTATAGTCTATTTTTTAAAGGATGGTTCCAGTAGTCTATTGTGTGATTTAAAGTCTGAGCACACTGCTTCACCTCATGTGCCTTGATCTCCTTTTCTACAAATATGAATAATGCTTAAAGGAACTGGAGTTTCTGGATTGACAGAAACATCCCCAGTATTCTGTTTTCCCCTGTAATTTGTCCTGTCCACCCTCTTTACCCCCTCTCAAAAGGTCTCTGTTGGGACAGTAAATTATATTAATCATATAATAACTTATAGTTGTACATAATGTATATTTACACATAATTTTGTCACTTGAGCAAATTTAGACATATGTGTGTGGCATGTTGTTGATTTTAAGTAGGCTCTACTGAGTCAATTTTGACTCACGGTAACCCCATGTAACAGCAAGAACTGTTGCATGTGCTTTGCGTGTATACAATCATTTTAGAGCAGATTGCCAGCTCTTTCTCCACAGACACTTTTGGGTGGATTTGACCTGACAACCTTTCAGTTCAGTCTCACAATTAATTAGTTCATTGCTAGGGTTTCTCAGAGACTTAGAAAAAAATGGGAAAGGGATAAATTTCCTAGTATTCCTCTCAAAATCAACTGTACATATCTGACATAAGCAGTGCTGGCAGGAAGAGGTAGTCCATTTTTGAGCTTATTTTATTGTGATTTGAGTGAAAACTTACAGAGCAATTTGATTTTACATTCAATAATTCACCCGCATATTTTGTTTCATGGTATCGATTGCAGTCCTTCCCATGTTACAGCTCCCTCTCCATGGCCCTGTGTAGCTTACTCATAACATGTGCCTTTCTTTCGTATTTCTTCCCTAATGTCTGAGCTTTATACCCGAGCAAAAATTGCCCGTTTGAACTCTGATGACAGATTATTCTAAGAAGTATGACTGCTCTAGGGCTAATTTTCAACTTATAGTCTTGTTTATTGCTTGGCTAGAAGTTAAGATATGGCTTCAATTTTAGACTTGAAGAGTACTCAGGTTGTTTCATCTCTTTCTATTATAAACAGTGATATAATAAGCATGGGTGGGCATCCACATATTTGTGTACTATTATTGCTCTAGAATATGTACCCCAAGAGCCACACTGTTTTACATGGTGACTACAGTGTACTAATGTCCCAATTCTAATCTCTCCATACACACACCAGCAATCATTGTTTTCTCTCTCACTGTACTTCGTTATTACTGCTGTGGGGAGATGCTATCTCAATGTTGTTTTGAATCACACATCTCTAATGGCTAAAGATCTTGAGAAGTTCTTTATGTGTTTTATGGATGCCTTCTTCTTATGCCTTCTTTGGTCAACTGTCTTTTCATGTTCTCTTCCCATTTTTAGTTGTGTTGTTTGTCTCACTGTTGTTGAGGTGTTGACGTTTCCTACCCATTTTGATAAAAATCTCTCAGCCAAACAGCAATAGAAGGGTAATACAAACTATAACCCTGGTCATATCTACAAGCCAGTGATCAACATTATTCTCAAGGAAGACTGAAAACATTCCCTTCATAAACATGAAGCAGACAACTTTATCCGTTGTCACCACCATATTTTTTAAAAATAAATTACTTATAGAGGGCTCTTACAGTGATTCTAACAATTCATACGTCAATTGTGTCGAGCACATTTGTATATATGTTGCCATCATTATTTTTCAAACATCATTTTCTTTCTACTTGAGGACATGGTATCAGCTCCTCACCACCACCCCATGAACCTTTGATAAATTATAATATCTTATACCATCCATTGTCTCTCTTCACCCATTTCTATAGTTCATCCCCCTGGAGGTGGGGGTGATATCCTTGCAATCGGTGACTTCTTTCTCCCCCTCCTCCCCCTACATTCCCCCTACTTACTTGGTATCACTTTTTCCATGGCTGTCCCTGGGAGTTTTATCTGGCCTGAATTCCATGTGGTGAGAGCTCTTATCTGTACCAGTGTACAGACTCCAGTCTAGCCAGATTTGAAAGGTAGAACTGGGGTAATAGTAGTGGCAGGGAGGAAGCAAAAATGAACTAGAGGAATGATGTGTGTTTCTTTGGTGCTATACTGCACTCTGACTGACTCATCTTTTACTTGTGACCCTTCTGTGAAGGAATGTCCAATTGTCTACAGATGGGCTTTGAGTCTCCACTCCGTTGCCCCATGCACCCCTTTCTCTTTGGTATGATCATTTTGGGTCTTCTGATTGCTGATACCTGATCCTGTCAACACTTTGTGATCACACCAGCTAGTGTACTTTTTCCATTTGAATTTTGTTGCTTCCCTGCTAGATGGCCGCTTGTTTAGCTTCAAGCCTTTAAGACCCCAGATGCTATCTTTTAATGGTCAGGCACCATCAGCTTTCTTCACCACATTTGCTTATGTACCTTCAGTGATAGTGTCAAATAGGTGAGCATTACAGAACGACAGGTTATTAGAACAAAGTGTTCTTGCGTTGAGTGAGTACTTGAGTAGAGGCTTAGCATCTGTCTGCTTCCTTAATAATTAACATATATATATGCCTATGTCCTTATTGTTGTATATTAATATATTCACATATGTACATGCCTATATTTATACCTCTATAAATTTCTTTTGCTTCCTAGCTTTTCACCTATTTCCTTTTACTTTCCTCCTGTCCCACTCTAATAGTTGACCTTCATTCGGCTATCGGTAATTCCTCTTGGGTAAATTGCCTTTGATTGAACCCCACCAGGCATTCTATGCCCTTCTTGCCATTGATTTTAGAACTCCTGTTGTCACTGTGTTCCTGGGTTTGTTGGTTCCCCTCTCCCTTTCCCTACCTCCTCCATCCCCTGTTCCGCCAGAACCATTGGTCTGTTGTTCTCCCCTCAGGATTATTTATCTTCTTATCTTATATAGATTGACATGTAAAAAAGAAGAATTAAAACAGGGGTAGGGGGGACTATAAATAGTTCCAGGTCTGGTTGCGACCCTTATGTAGGTTTTTTTATTGTTTCTGATTAGGTGCTAAGCCCTACTTTCTGAGTCTGCAGTCTATTTTTGGGATTCCTGGGGGACTTTTTTGCTTTGCTACCCTTGCTACTCTGTTGAGCTCCCTTTGTGTTTTGCCCCATTGTGTGTGTGTGTGGGGGGGGAGGCAGACCAGGCATAACTCCCACACTCTACTGTGCTGTCCCCTGCAGTGCTGTGGGTCACTGATGGTATGTTGTGTCTTATGGTGGGGCTGGTCCTAAGGTCCTCTCTATGCCTTGAATGCTCTAACAGGATTATTGTCCTCTGGACTTGATGGGCTAAGATGCAGTCCTCTTCTCTCTCTCTCTCTCTCTCTCTCTCATTGGTCTGGGCAGACCTGTCACTCTCCCCAGGTTGTAGCTTCAGTGCTGCCCTCTGTAGTGACCTCTCCTGTGGAGGGACCCTATGTAGCTGGGATGGAGCCAGCCCCACTGACCTGTTGGATTGCTGCCTCGTGCCAGTATGCTTCTCTCAGGGCTTGGGTACCAAGTTAGGGTCTGGCACCTCTCTCCCTTTCCTGCCTCTGTAACCATGATTACTTAATATTTTTCTGGAAATTTTAGCCAAGACAATAAAGCATGGAAGGGAAAGAAAATTTGTCTAAAATGGTAAGAAATAATTAAAACTATTGGTATTTGCAGGTGATATAACCCTATGCACAGAAAATCCCAGATGCTCAGTAAAGAAAACAAATCAAAAACCTACTTGGACTAATTAAAAGATTAACTTCAGTGTCAAGCTACAAGATTAGCATACACAAATCAGTTGGATCCCTCTACCTCAATAAAAGTACTCTGAAAATGAAATAAAGAAAACTATATCTTTCACCCAACTACCAAAAAATGAAAGACTTAGAAACGTACTTAACAAGATGTTCAGAAGACTTATACAAATAAAACTACCAAACACAATGGCAAGAAACCAAAAGATACCATGAGCATATTATGTTCATGGATAGAAAGGCTTAGCATTGTTACAATGTTAATACTACCCAAAGTGATCTAGAGATATAACTCAATCCCCATCCAGATTTCAACACTAGTCTATAATGAAATTAAAAATGAATCACCAAGGGTAAAGAAAAGAGACTGTAAAAAAGCAAAACACTATTAAATAAGGGCAAAATAGGTGACCTCACTCTGTCCAGTCTCAAAACACAGACACGGTAGGCAAAATTGAACAGGGTACTGCTATACCAGAGACATAGACCAATGACAATAATTGAGAACTTATAAAGAAATGTATCCCCCTTTGACCACCTTCTGCAGTTAGTATGTCTTGGCCTTCAACAAAAGACCAAGAGGCCATAATGCGTAAGAGACAGTCTCAAAAGAAACCTTCGTGGCACTGTGGGTTTAGTGGGGGTGCTAATTGCAAGATCAGAAATCTAAACATACCTGCTACTCCCAGGGAGAAAGACGAGGCTGTTTGATTCTATAAGGATTTACATGACCAGAAAACCTATACAGAGTTTAGTCAGGATCAAATTGATGGCAGTGGACTTTGTTTGTTTGTTTGTCTTAGAGAGTCTCTTTAACAAATGGTTCTGGTAAACTTGTCAAAATAAACCAAGATTCAGATCTTACACAACATACAAAACAAACTCCAGATAGATCAAAGATTGAGATTTCAAAACTAAAACCAATTGTCATCACAGAAAAAATAAGAGAAAAGTTAGTGTGTTAGTCTGGGTTGACTAGCAAAACAAATTCACAGAGACTCATATATGTGTAAGAGCGGACTTTATATCAAATTGTACATTAAGAAAACATCCCAGCCCATATCATTGGCTGCACACCTCCATGACAGGATCGCTGAAGGCAAATAGGTGCATAAGCAAATGTGGTGAAGAAAGCTGATGGTGCCCGGCTATCAAAAGAGATAGTGTCTGGGGTCTTAAAGGCTTGAAGGTGAACAAGCGGCCATCTAGCTCAGAAGCAAAAAAGCCCACATGGAAGAAGCACACCGGCCAGTGCGATCACGAGGTGCCAAGGGACCAGGTATAAGGCATCATGCAAAAAAAAAAGAGATATATGTGTGTGTATGTATATATGTGTGTGTGTATGTGTATATGTATATATATGTATATATATGTACCATATTAAATGAAGGGGGAAGTGCAGAGGGAGACCTAAGGCCCAAATGTCAGCCAATGGAGATTCCCTCATAGAGGGGTTTAGGAGAGGAGATGGGTTAATTAGGGTGCGAGGTAGTACCGATGAAGAACACAGCTTTCCCCCAGATCCTGGATGCTTCCTCCCCCCAACTACCATGATCCGAAGTCTACCTTGCAGGGCTGAATAGGGCAGAGGCTGTACACTGGTACATATGAGGCCTGGAGGCACAGGGAATCCAGGGTAGATGATACCTTCAGGACCAAGGGTGTGAGGGGCGATGCTGGGAGAGTGGAGGGTGAGTAGGTTGGAAATGGGGAACTGATTACAAGGATCCACATGTGACCTCTTCCCTGGGAGAGGGACAGCAGAGAAGGGAGGGAAGGGAGACTCCGGATAGGGCAAGATATGACAAAATAATGATGTATAAATTACCAAGGGCACATGAGGGAGGGGGGAGAGGGGAGGGAGGGGAACAAAAAGAGGACCTGATGCAAAGGGCTTAAGTGGAGAGCAAATGCTTTGAGAATGATTGGGGCAGGGACTGTATGGATGTGCTTTATACAATTGATGTATGTATATGTATGGATTGTGATAAGAGTTGTATGAGTCCCTAATAAAATGTAAAAAAAGAAAAGAGGAGAAAAAATGATTAGGGCAAAGAATGTACAGATGTGCTTTATACAACTGATGTATGTATATGTATGAACTGTGATAAGAGTTGTATGAGCCCCTAATAAACTGTTAAAAAAAGCACATCCCAGCCCAGTCTAGATCAAGTTCAGAAGTCTGATATTATCCCATATATCTTATACCAATCTATAAATTTCTCTTCAGACTCATGTAAAACCTGCAATGGTGGCAAATGCAGGAAGATAAAAGGCCAGTGGGTGGAAAGTCATGTGGATGCAGTGGTGATGGGAGCATGTCAGTGTTGGTGTGAATCTTCATGTGGCTCCTCCAGCTCCAGGGCTCTGGTTCCATTAGGGGTCTCCATGTGACTGGTCAGCAGGAAGGCAAACATAGTGTGAGTTCATCCTGCCTCCCTGGAGGAAGATAGGAGGACCCAGAATCCTTGAGAGAAGCCCAGGCCCACACAGAGGCCTCATTGGCTGTGACCTGATTGACAAGCTAGATTCTACCCCTTCACGAGTTGAAAGATCATGTAACTGCCACATATAGGATAGCTAATTTATAACATAGATTAAGCAAATCTAAAAATGCACACACAGCAGAAGACAAATGAGATCATTTGCACCTCCTAAAATTAAGTACTTATTCAGATAAAAAAACTTATCCATAAGAATAAAAAGAGAGCCTGAAGATTTTAAAAATACATATAGTTGGCAGCAACATATTTGAAAAAGGGACTATCTTTAATATAACAGGCAACCCATTTGTGCAAGATTAACCACTGATATCCAGAGTGCCAAAGAGAAGAATACCTTCCCCGGCTGAGTGTCACATCCCTTTAGGAAATAGGACTAGGTGGTACTGTAAGGGGAAGAACTTATGACCTTCATTTACACCAGAAACCTGTGAAATGAGACATAACTAGGGCTACTTGGGGCTCTGTGAGATACAGAAAACTATCAACAGAATAACTTTCCCTGTACATTTATCTACTTTAATCTGGGTGAGTTTCTATTTAAGCCAATATAGGATCATAAGCATTACTTCAGAGCATTGATGACAAAATCACAAACTCATCAACTTTACGGTTAAGAAAATCTAAGTTCTAATATGTTATCAATTACTTTTCAATTCTATTTTTTGGCTAGTTTCTTCCAGTCTTCCATTTTTCATCCATATACTAAGAATAAATTATGTGAACATTTTAGTGTGATTTTGAACCAAAAGACATTTATCTCAGTCACTAAGCATATGCTTTCTGTTCTTTGTGTAGTAACAGATTATTTACCTTCGATGATCATAATTGTCTAATTTCATACATCTTTTGTTGCTAACACACATGCCAGGATACCCTCAATGGAATGATATTGTTCAAATTGACCACATCATTGGACGTGGCTCAACTTTGACTTCTAGAGAGTATTTTTCATGTTCCTGAATAACATACTACTTAAGACAGTCTATATTTTAGTTCCATTTAAATTTTGAAGTTCTATTTTCAAGATGGTTTCTGCTAACATGGTCTCTGTATAGTGTTCAAAATTTTAGATGATTAATTGGAACCATTGGATGAAAAATTACTCCCATGCTAAAAGCAGTGAAATACCTTTCCGATGCTATTATTGATACTGCCTTCTTTAACAAATGTACAGGTTATTTTTACTTTTTCAAGGAAATTTTGAAGAACATGAAATATTCATAAAGGACAGATAATATTTAAATGACACCATTAAATAATTAAAAATGTGAGACTCTCCACTGGGAATTACTACATTACGGCTGAAAATGCATTCTCATTATCTGCTCTCAATTTCTGAGATACTGTGAAGAAAAGGAACTTCGGAGTCATTTCTCTATGCTATTCTTAAAGGAGTGGAAATCTACCTTTAGAAAGACTTAAGTTTCAAGGAAAATGAATAATTATTTAGGAGAATGATTCTTAAAATATTCTTGAATAAATTTGCAGCACAAAAATCATAGGCAATGTGTACTCAATAAAGAATATACCAAATATCATTAATTAACCACTATTATTGTGGCTGAAGACACAGAAAAGTGTTTTTAGTACCTCAAAGACTGAGTTTAGTCCCATCTGTGTTACTTGCCAGGTACATTCTACTTGCTTTGATATTTCCTTTAAGCTACATGAGAATAGATTTGGGGGTTATATCATGTAACTTGCATGACAATGGAAAGGTAAAATTTTGCACCCTCCATTATGCCCTTTACATGTTTCGACAATTCTAGGTTTACTTCTATTTTACAGATGGGAAAAACAAAGGTAGTATCGTGAAGCAGGTTAGCCTACGTCACACAATTAATTTGAGGTATTGGTATTAGCTAAACTCAAAGACAATTACAATTGTTATTATCTTCTCTGAAAATGGAGATAACATTTACCCTGCTTCCTCCTGGTGCTACTGTGAAGTTCATAAAAAATAAAAAAGCATTGATGTTCTCTTTAAACTCTATAAAGATTCTCAAATACGTTTTGTATTATTATTTACAATTTACAAGCTATTATACTTTTTTTTCAAATCTATTACTGGCTAGAAGTACCAACTTGTTATATCAGTACATTTTTAAATTATAAATGATCCATTATTTTTCACAGAAGTAATAATCATGGATGTTGAGAAAAGTAAAATGGGGAGTCATTATTATGACAAGTGAAATCATTGGTATTTACTTAAAGTATGTTTTTCTTTCAACATTATAATCATGGCTGGAAAGAGCTCACAGACTACTTGAATAATATATAGCATGTTGCCACCCCATTTTAAACTTACACTAATAAAATAAGAACATGATAATACTTTTATGTATACTGAACAGCAATATCACTTATTACGTACCAGAAATACTCTCAGCACAGTGGCTTTATAAATATGTATATAATTATAAAATAATAAAAAAGTATATAATCACTGTATTCCAACTCATTCACACAGGGATAGCTGGGGATCTATGTAGTTTATTCCCACCATCTAAAACTCTTTAAATTGAGAAGTTTTTTCATATATTGACAAATCTGGCAACTTACTTCTCCTTGATCACTTAAGTCTCCATCATGGAGACTTTTATTTTAAAATTTTTACTTCCCTTGGAAATGATGGTGCTATGTCCTCTGAATCTTCCCTTATATCTTTGATGAAATATTTGCACAAATGGCTCTTTCTTATTAATGTTTAATGAACATACACACCAAAGGTTTGCATTAGGATAGGGACCTTACCCTATCATATTATTTCACTACTATCTCTCACATGGAGAATATTTTTCAAAAGAGAACTGAATATAATACAGTGTTGCACTAATTCAAAAATTTCTTCCTGAGTAAGATGTCACTTTGAGGGCTAAGGTGCATCAGACCCAAGTCATAGCATTTTCAATCGCCTCAGCTTGGGAACTGGGAATTGCTTGGGAATTGCATTGGGAATTGCATTGTGATAGGAACTCTCATTTACTGCTGGTGGTCGTCAAGATACGTATAACCATGGTGGATTGAAATTTGGTGATACATAAAACAGATGAAAATGGAGTTACTTTACGAACCAACAATTCCACTATTGGGCATATATACTCAGAAGAAATAAGAAACAGACCACAACCAGGCATCTGCTCCCCAATGTTCATTATTGTACAGTTCACTACTGTAAAAAATTGGAAACAGTCTAAATTTCTATCAGTAGACTAATGGATTAAAAAGCATTGGTATATAAACACAGTGGAATACTATACCTCCCAGAAAAATAATAATGAAAATATAAAGCACCTTATTATCTCATGGAAAGAGTGTGAGGATAATATGCTGAGTGAAGTAGCAAAGCACAAAACGACAAGAACATGAGTCCACTAAGGTAAGTTCAAATAGCAGAGTGGCATAAGGGAAAATGCACATAACATGCAATTCCCAAGCTGAGGACCAGATACACTGGCATGAGCCAGACCAAACCAAATCATACATACATCAACAACAACAACAAAGATGCAGATGTCACCTGTCTTGAAAGGCATCTTTTCCTCCCTTCACATATGTCTTTAAGGCCCACTGAGTAGTGGGGGGAGAAAAATGATGGCAATCAGGAACCAGGGCACTAATCGACCCAAGGGATTAGTGTATACTGTTAATATCTCTTCAGGAAATGGAGACCGAGAGTAGACCTCATTCCAGTGTGCCAATCCCTGAAGGAGACATTCCTGCTTGGAGCAGCTTGTTTCCAGAGTTGACTACAGGGCTGGCTCCAACTCCAGACAGGCCATCCCCTACCTAAACAACAGTGCTCTGGAAGACAGACCTATAGATACAGTTCCAGGAGAGAGGCCAGTCTGAACCACCCACACGGGGGCAAACCAGAGCGCAACAGACCAAAGATGGGAGCAAAGCTTCAAAATCCCCGAGGCATTCTGGGGGCAGCACTTGGCACCCCATCTGAAATAGGTGAGGGTCACTCACAAGGGGGCCTCAGTGAAAGTCTACAGGTACAACAGGTATGGGTGGAAGGGCACTAGACTGCTCCATCCCTGACTGCAGGCAGAGCAATGCAGACTTTTATGATGCATGCCTCTCAGGCATGAATGCTGGGGGCTAAGTGTGTATGTACGGTTAGGTAAGCAGGTCCTGGAATATGAAACCCTGAAAGAAAGTGGGATTTGGACTGATGGATTACAACAGGCCTGGCTTTCCATTTAACAGAGAGATAGTCATCTATGGTGGGTCAGGATGCTAGTTAGATTTGGTCCTATTTGTATGTCCCTTCTCCCTCTCTCTCTTTTTCCTTTCTTTACTTTCTTTGGTGTCTATCTATACAAGATAACAAGGATAAGAAATCCCAAGGAGACAGCAAATGGGACTGATGGCTCCAGGGGCATGGGAGGGAAAGCAGTAGGGGGCAGTGAGCCATTTATGACAGGTACAGGGAAATAGTAAAGGTTCTAAAAGAGCTAGGAGGGTTTAGAGCTTCTGGTCATGCTTTATCAATTGAAATGTATCTGAGAGAAATTACTGAGAGGTAAATGATAGGGAAACATAATAGTGGGGCAGGAGGATAGGAAAATAAAAAGAGAAAGAAGGAAGAAAAATATATGTATAGTCATATATAGATATATATGTAAATATTTAAATATACAAATTTAGGTGTATTTGTTTATATATGTATACACATGTAAATGTAGCAAAGAAGCAAATGGACTATTACTTTTACTTAAATCTTAGCTCAGTACAAGATGGATCTGTTCTAACAATGTAGCATTGTAGTTTCCTCAGCCTTCTGATATGATCACTGAAGACAGAATGGGTGCATAAGCAAACGTGGTGAAAAGCTGATGGTGCCCAGCTATTAAATGATATAGCATCTGAGGTTTTGAAGACTTTTCGTTAAACAAACAGCCATCAAGAAAAGAAGAAACAAAGCCTTATATAGAAGAAGCACATCAACCTATGTGATCATAAAGTATCAATGGGAATAGGTATCAGAGGTCAAAAATAATCAACCAAATTGATGTGAAGAAGCATGGATGTAGTGGAGACCCAAAACCCACCTGTAATATAATTGAACAGGCCTTCACAGAAGGGCCAAAATGAAGGGATGATAAATTCATGGTGCAGAATAGCATTGATAAAACTATCCTCTAGTTCTGTAATATTTCCTCACCCTACTCTTGTGGTTTCAGTTCTACCTCATTAACCTTGTTAGACTGTATGTTCATTGGTAAAACTAAGCCAACATAGATCACCCTTCAGAAAAAGTAATGGATTTATAGGAAGAGGGTGTGCAGGAAGAGAGTCCTGGGTGTGCAGGAAGAGGGTTCTGGGTGTACAGGAAGAGAGTCCTGGGTGTGCAGGAAGAGGGTTCTGGGTGTACAGGAAGAGGGTTCTGGGTGTACAGGAAGAGGGTTCTGGGTGTACAGGAAGAGGGTCGGGGTGACGAGAAAGGATGAGCTGATAACAATGATGATTGCATAAACCCACTCAAGGTGAGCGAACAGCAGAATTGTAGCTGAATGGCTATATTAGATAGTGTAAGATATGGCATATATATATATATATACATAATAAGGGTTCAGGGGTAGAGGGGATTACAAGGAGCTGATACCAAGGAGTACAAGAACGACAGTGTTTTGAAACTGATTGTGGTAACAAGTGCACAATACTGCTTGATGTGACTGAATTTTGGGATGTGACAATATCTGTAAGAGCTCCCAATAAAATGATTATTCAAAAATGAAAAGGAAACTGGGGAGCACAGTTATCCTCTGGCATAGAGCATGGGATGGCCATATGTCAGAACTGACCCAATGGTCAACTGGAAAAAGAAAACAAACCTCTCCATTGGGTTTGGCCCTCAACTCACTTGACCTGTTTTTGAACAGAGTACACAGCACCATCTTTTGATTTTGGGTTTAGCCACGTGGCTTGAATAGTCCAATGCAAACCCAGTTGATATGATGGAGTAGGAGTTAAATATGTGCTTTCTGTGAGAAAAGCATGTCTCAATTGCTCTGGTGCTACAGGATGAGTATGGCAATGTGAAGTAGCGCACAAAGCTCAGCCAGCTGACATCTCCAACCCCCAGCTGACCCACCGATATTTAAGAAAAAAATAAAGATAATTTTCAAGTAAAAAAAATAGCATGGGTAGTTAAAAAAATCAAACAAGGGTGTCCTGCAATAAACACAACTTGAATGCACCTTATAAGATGGTAATGCATTGTCTCCTGCACTTCGAACATGCTATTAGTGGAACGAGTCTCTGGAAAAGAACATCATGCTTGGTAAAATAAAGCATCAACCAGAGGAGAAAATAAAAAGGAAGACCTTCCAAAGACGGCCTGATACAGTAGTGGGTGCAGTCATCACCATTGTGAGAGGGAACAGGACTGGCAATGTTTGGTCTCCTGTGCATAGGGTCGATGTCAGGCAGCCTCCATGCACACGCGTGGCCATAACAGCAAGGGCAGCCCTATGATAGAGGCCATTCTCAACCATGAAAAAACAAGAGCAACGAAATAGGTCCTCAGACAGCTTTATTTCTGGTGGTGAGAGAAAAAGGATCCTCTTAATCATCAAAAATTTTATTTTTCTTAGAAAATGCTTAACATAGGGTAAGAATGAAATATTTTTAGAGCAAAGAGAAGCCAGTGCAAGATAGTATGTCTCAAAATACTTCAGAAACGACTCTTTGTACCTTACTCTATGCACTGCCAAGTTTGAGAGAGAATAAATAATGTTCAGAACATTCTTAGTATTGCATGATGATGCAATAACAGGAAACTGAAGTAAATTTTGACTCAATCTAATTTGATTTCTTATACAAATATATAAGCATATTTGACTAGGCAGCAAATCCCCTCAGATGCAATTGTCTTGATCGGACCTTTTATGGAAGGCGCCGACACAAGTGTACATTAGGATAAGTGTGTTACTGAACGTGTCTTCAGCCGTCTACTGACAGCACACATAGTCAAACACGGTTTTGTTTGGAATACCCTGTGCATACATGAAGTGGAACCACACTAACAACGCTATTGACTGACCTCATGTGGACGAGTAATACACACTGGAGAAGAATTCCAGGGGGCATTCCGGTTTGCACACTGATCAAGTAACCACGAGGTCAGTGGTTTGAAGCCCCACCTACTTCACAGAAAAAAAGATCAGGCTGTTTACACCTGTACAGATTTAAAATCTCAAAAACCCAAAGGGGCAGGCAGTTCTACTCTGACATACAAGGCTGCTGTGAATCTGAATTGACTTGCTGGTAGTGAGACACAGAGGACAACCGCCCTGTTGAGTTTCTAAAACGGTCAGGCATTTAGATACGTACTCTATTTTCATTTAACCACTCTGAACCTGTGACTTCCCCCATGCATTTTGGCTCATTGTTCCATGATGACTTTTCAACTCCAGGATAGCATCGGAACTCTAATGAGAACAAACAAAAGTCATAGCAGGGAAAATATTTATTGACTATATCATCCTTAAATATTTTTTCCAGAAGACACACTAAGGACTTATTAGACGCACTTAGAGATACCTCAAAAAGCGATGTTGAAAAACATAGTTTTTTTTCTTTGCATGATTGTATTGCTGCACAGAGTATTATTTATAATAAGAAAGAAGGGGTAAATTGATATCAGGTAGATAAATTTAAAATGATATACTTATTTTAATGGCATTAGGATACATTTGAGAAAATTCTGTTACATCTCCATTCAGATTCAATCTTCATATCTATCTGTATGTATTTATCCTTTATTATAAACATGCCAAACAATCTTACTAGTAGATTCTTTTCAAAGAAACTAAAAATACAGCTTCACATTTAAAATACTGTAATTTATCTTAAAAACTCCATGGCCCAATCCAATACTATTTGAGTCATTCCTCATCAAAAACACAGGACTCAATTTTTAACTTTTATCTGGCTACTAGCTACCCAGCATCTTCTATATTTTCGTCCCAGGCCTGTGGACTAGCTGTAAATACCGTTTCCTCTTTTGATTCTGAAAGTAAGTTTAATAGCTTTTACCCCTTCCAATTAAATGCAACTTGTTTCATTGATCAGAAATTATGCTGTAGAGCAGAGACACAATTTGTAATTAGCTATTGGCAAACTCATCTGTCAGTTTGTCAATCTGTAGTCGTTTGTATGTTACCGTTATACTGGAACCCATATCAATGATACTTCAAATACCAGCAGCGTCACCCAAAATGAACAGGTTTCAGCAGAGCTTCTAGACCAGTGGTTCTCAATCTGTGGGTGGCGACGCCTTTGGGGGTCAAATGACCCTTTCACAGGGGTCACAGATTCATAACAGTAGCAAAATGACAGTTATTGCCAGAGTCCCGCTCCGGGAGGGTTGAACTGGCTACCTGAGGGAGGTGTGGAGTTGGCAAACACAGATGAGACAGACACGAGACATGTTCTGGTGGAAGCAATCTCTGCTGAGTTCTTCCAAACAGCTTTATTTATACCATAACATTTTGCAGACCACTGCATAACAACAATGCTTTATGATGAACTCCAAAATCACCCTTACTGTTTCCACTAAAACCTGATAAAAGACCATTATCAGGTCTTTTTTTCTGTCACGTTCTGTCCTATTCTTGGCTCTTTCTGTACTGTTTGTCTTATAGGTTACATGCGATTCTTGATTGAGGTATTCAGAAATTTTGGTTAGACTCATATCCTACTCACTGCCCTAATTTTTGCTCACAATGTTTCTTTCCTGGTTGACTAACTTAACATAATGAAACTACCTCATGTGCTACTTCAAAGCCTAATATCTACAAGCAGAGTTAAATGCGCCACAGAGTTAAGTATTTCCCATTACAAACTCTTCCATGGTAACTCTTCCATTGTCTACCCATGTCTCTTTTATTTTTTATACCCCTGAGGCACCATGGGGAGCCAAACCATCTGATTCTTTGTCAAAGATTTAAGGTTTCCCCTTTTACTTTTTTTCTATTAATGTTAACCATTCTCCCCCCTTCTGTGTAAGCCCTTGTCCAAGATAAAGGGGTGTCAGTTGGTGGAGGCAGTCTATAAGGTCCACTATATCAGGGAGGCCAAAAGAGTCCCCCACTACCTGATCTGCATGGACTCCAGGGTTTTTTGATCGGTTTCATTTTCTCCTCTGACCTCAACTTTGGGGTTTCTTCCTCACTCAATTCCCACATATCCTTCTCAGAATTCCCAAAGATGTCTCGCTGTCTAAGCCTCTCCAATGCTTCAGTTAAGGAAAGCCCTGTCATACTGAAGCAAATTTTATATCTGGTTTCATTGGTACTTCTCAAGACTGCCCTCGCATCCGCTCCAGGTGCGGTAAACATGACAATGCACAGAATTCTCAAGAATGGATTTAACAACAGCGAATATTTGAGGAATGTTGGAAACCCTCGCTGGGAAGCTCTGCTCTGCAGATGCTCCTTCCACCCGGCTGGCGCTTTGCTAGACAGCATGGCTGGGATGGCTCCCAACAAAGTATGAAGTAACAATTAAAATAATTGCATAGTTGGGGGGCTGACCACAACATGAGGAAGTATCTTAAAGGGTCATAGCATTAGGAAGGTTGAGGAGTACCGTTCTAGACTAAGAGGAGACTACACTGAAGACATCAGTTGTCTACTTTGGAGTAAGTAGCCACTGAAATCCTTGTTTAAAATTGAAACATTGTCAGATACCGAGGGCCTCATGAGTGGAGGTAGAACGTAGCAGAAAGCAGTGCTGGAGGATGGGCCCCTGGGACCAGAAGACACTTGAAGGAAATGCTCTCCCAGCACAGTGTCCACTCTGGTGACATGGGAGGGATAAAGCCTGTGCCACTGAAGTCTTCAGACCTTCCTTGGTTGAAGGATTACAACTCAAAATGAGCAGAAACAGCTACAGACATGAATTAACAGTTGGAACTTGGAATGTATAAAGTATGCATCTAGGAAAATCGGAAGTCGTCAAAAATGAAATGGAGGGCATTAAGATCTATAACCTAGGTATTATTGAGCTAAAATGGTCTGGTGTTGGCCATCTTGAATCAAAAAATCACATGGTTTACTATGTTGGCAATGATACAATCAAAAGAAATCAATAATACTATCAAGACAGTATTTATTTCAAAATTCTGTCTGAAATAGGATTATATTTATCTACATTCAAGGAAATAAAATCACTACAACTATTATTCAAGTTTTATTCTCCAGCCTTAAGAAAGCTACTGATGACAAAATTGAAGAATTCGCTCAAGATTCATTGGTAATTATTGGAGATTGGAATGCAAAAATTGGGAATAATCAAGAGGAAAGCAGTAGATGGAAAATTCTATCATGGTGGTAGAAATGATGGTGGAGTTCCCATGATGGCATTTGGAAGTACCAACAACTTGTTCTTAGCAAATACCTTTTTCAACAACACCAACAGTGATTATACACATGGACCCCTCTAGATGAAATACACATAAATCAAATGAACTACATCTGTGGGAAGAGAAGATGGACACGGACAATATCAGCAGGGAAAAGCAGGGCCAGAGCAGAATGTAGAATAGATCATCAATTGCTCATAGGTTAGTTCAGGTTAAAGCTGAATAAAAATGAAAAAACACAGATCTATGAGACCCAAAATATGACCTTGGGTATATAATACTTGAATTTCTAAAATATCTCAAAAAATGATTTGATGCATTGAACACTAAGGACAGAAGAGCGGAGGAGCTGTGGGAGGACATAGAAGGCATCATCCATGAAGAAAGCAAGAGGTCATTCAAAGGACAAGGGAAAAGAAAACATCACTGCTGATGTCACAAGAGACTCTGAAATTTGCTCTTAATCATAGAGCACACAAGACAAATGGAAGAAAATATGAAATCAAAAACCTAAATAAAAAAATCTCAAAGGGTCCCTTGAGAAGACCAAGTAAAATTTAGTGAAATGTAGAGCAAAAAGGAAGAAAATGCTTAGAATATCTTAAATGGAAAGAATTCAAAACCTTTAAAACCTTGAGTTGCATATCGAATGATTCTACAGACAAAATATCAGTGGTGCACGAGACATAAAAAATAAATGATAAAAAGAAAGAATACACAGAGTCAATGAACAAAGAGAACTAGTAAACATTCCACCATTTCAGGAGGTAGAATATAAGCAGGAACAAATGGAGCTGAAGGAAGATGTTCAAGCACTAGGCAAAAACAAGGCTCCAGGAATTCACACAATACCAACTGAAACCTTTCAACAAGCTGATGAAGCACTGGAAGCACTCACTGGTCCATGCCAGTAAATTTGGAAGACTACCAACAGGCCACCTGACTGTAAGAGATCCATATTTGGATCCATCCCTAAGAAAGGGGTCCCAACAAAATGTTCCAATTATACAACAATGTCATTGATGTGACATAGAAGTAAACTTTTGCTGAAGATTATCCACAATAGTTGCTCAAGCCCTTTGACAGGGGGTTGCCAGAGGCTCCGAATAGATGGAAGAGAATGTGGAACAAGTTGTATCTTTGCTGTTATCATAAGGATTTTAGTCAAAAGAAGAGAATACCACAAGGATGTTTACTTGTGCTTCATTAACTATGCAGATGCTTTAAATTATGTGGATCATACTATATTATGGATATTCTTGAGTAGAATGAAAATTCTAGAACATGTCATTGTGCTCGCTTGGAAGTTGTACGTGGATCGAGAGATCGTTGTGCAAAGAGGATGACAGCATGCTGCGTAGATAAAAATCACGAGAGGTTTGTGTCACGCTAGTATCGTCTTACCATACTTATTTAGTCTGTCTTCTCAGCTAATAACCAGGAAATATGTAATACAGGACGAAGGTTTATTAACAACCTTCAACAAGCAGATTGCATAGCCTTGCTTGCTGAAAGTGAGGAAGACTTGAAACACTTGCTAATAAAAAACAAGGGTTACATCTTTCAGGATGGATTGTAACTCACTGTAAAAAAACAAAAATCCTAACAAGTGGACCAATTTGCAATCTCATGATAATTGGATAAAAGACCGTCAAGAATTTTGTCCTGCTTAAATACACAACCAATGCTCATTGAGGGAGGACTCAAGAGATCAAAAGATGTATTACTTTAGGTAAATCTGTTCCATAAGACCTCTTTAAAATGGCAGAAAGCAGGTTATTACTTTGAGGACTAATGTGTGCTTAACCAAAAACCATGGTATTTACAATTTCCTCACATGCATATGAAAGTAGGACGTTGCCTAAAGAAAACCAAAGAAAACTCGATGCATTTGAACTATGGTATTGGCAAGGAACATTAAAAGTACTGGGAACTCTCCAAAGAGCAAACATCTGTCTTGGAAGTACAGCCTAGAGGCTGCTTTGAGGCAATGTGGCAGAGACTGCATTTTATTGTTTTGGACATGCTAGCAGGAGAAAGCAGAACCCCAGAAGGGCGTCGTGATTAGTGTAGTGTAGGGCCAGTGATAAAGAGGAAGGCCCTCAATAAGGCTGATTGACACGGTGGCATCAGAACAACCGTGTGGAGGCCATGGGAATGGACAATGCTTCGTTTCATTATACACAGGGTTGCTATGAGTCAAAAATGACTTGACAACACATAACAATAAGAAAAAAAACGGTGTGAAGGGAAAGAACCGATGCCACTGCCAAACGCGTAGGCAGGGTTAACTTGGGTGAGAGATACGGCAGTACACAGTAAGAGGAGCAGTGGGGGAAAATGGAGGCAATAGGAGACACTGGAAGTTTGCTTGGGGGGGGATGGGGTGGTATACATGTAAATCTCACATAGGAATCAAATTGACTACAGCTGTGGAATGAAATGATAGAAAAATTAATTATCATCTGTTAGAACACGGAGAATAGTCAACTGCAGAATAGCCCTTGAATTGCTCATGTATTACTGCAAATCGAAGTGGAGGAAAGTAAAAACAATCCACAGACGCAAAGTATGACTTTGGGCATATCTCACGTGTATTCTGAGACCATTTAGAGCAGTGGTCCTCAAGCTTCCTAATGCTGCAGGCCGTTCATGCCGCTCCTCATGTTGGGGTGACCGCCCAACCGTAAAATTATTTTTGATGCTACTTATCACTGTAACTTTGCTACTGTTATGAATCAGGCAACCCCTGTGAAAGGGTCATTTGACCCCCAAAGGATTCATAACCTTCAGGTTGAGAACTGCTGAAATAGAGTAACAAGTATAATATGTTCTGGAGCAACAACGACACGTCATTATCATTTTGAATTTGAAAAGAAAATAGCAGAAATAGATTAAAGGGGTATAAGGCCCTAATAATAGATACATGCATGTGTTTAGTCTCCTTTGCATTATTTTATCTCTAGATATATTCATTGAAATAAAGTTAATCATCTTGAAAGTGGGTAATAGTAATGGTTGAACAATATGATAACCATAAATAATGTAATTAAATTATATATGTGAAGAAACTTGATAAGGCAAATGGTTTGTTGCCACATATATTTACCACAATTCCCAAAAGGAATTAGATAACTGTCTTTTAAATCTATTTTACAGTTTCTAGAGTTATCATTCTCTCACCTTCCAAAAGAGAGAAAGATAAATATATTTAGAGACTATGTCTAGTTTCTAGTGAGAATTTTACTGGGAATCCCAGTAATGACATTTGCAATCCAGTGAGTTCTTAGTCCCTGGAATTATTTTTCAGTAGGATGCAGCTGGTACCTTTTCCCATAAAAAAACCCTGTAATCTCTGGATTGTGGGTAATGTCTTTCTGGAAGACATATGAAATATTTAACTAACTAAATAATAGGAATGTTTTACATCTGAAAGATAGATCTCTTCTGATTAAGTGATGCAGCAAACACAGATTGCTCAAGATGTTTTAGTCCCTGTGCTAAAGTGTCAGTGAAGAATAACAGAGTGACCCATCACTCAAATCAGTATGATAGCCCTAAATGTCATAGCCTCTAGGGTACTAAAGTCAAAGTTGAAAAAACGCTTGCACGTATGTAGTATGTAGGCATAACACATTTCCCAGGTTCATTTAACAGTTTAATAAGCTTATAAAGTAGGTTTTATTGTCATCCTTTTACTGATGATTTCATTGAGGTTCAGAGGTAACAAACTTCCCCAAGCTTATATATAATCACATGGAAACAAATATTCACTTACTCTGAAGCCGTATTGTTTTGCCATCCCATAAGAGAATGGAAAGGTCTGAGTACACACTTAGGTCCTCAATAAATAAGTTTAGAAGATATTTTTTCATACCACTGATCCTAGGAAAAACTTACCTGGTGAAAGAAAAGTAATCGACATGGTTTCAAAATTATATATTAATTTATCATTTGCTTCATCAGAAAACTTGTTGGTTGCCCTTATGTTGGGAGAAAGCTTGGTTATAGAACTTGCTGCCAGATATTTTATTTACTTATTTTTTCTTAGTTTTTTCATTACCTTTGCCTGTGCTCTTGCTGAAAAATCAATAGTAGGAACCATGGCCCTGACGTTTAAATAATGAGAATTGGCTTTAATTAATATGAGAGAAAATTACCTATTTGGGTTGGAATTTTTCAGAGTGCGTCTCCCATTCTAGCAAAGAATTTAATTAATCTCCTCCCATAGAAAGAGATTATAACTCACATTCCATGCTAATTAAATTTAGAGAACATATTACCTTGTTATAATACAGCCAGCTTATCATTTCAACATAAATTATCCTTACTTGTGACAGTGTTATTATTACTTTCCCCAATTAACACATATTTCAATCCATCGCAATGGTACTACTTTCAGCCACGTGATCACAGGAATGGTGATCAAACTGGTAGTAAGGGGAGTTGTAGAAGCAGGGCACATACACATGATTCTAGAGCAGCGCTTTCCCCAGATTTTAAAAAATGGCTAAAATATACTCTTAGCACAGTAGTTACTAATTGCAGTGAGCATATATGAAAGGAAATGAATATCAGGAGGGCGCAGAAAAGCAAACATATAGGCTTTCAGAAACACCTGTGTCCTGTGACCACTCAGCATTCGCTCTATTTCTTGCACTTGACACTTCCTCAACAACCCACTCCACCCGCTTGGACCAGACCAAGTGCCCCGCATACTTCTGCGAAAAAAATAAGGCAGTTGGCCCAATAAGGTGACTTCATCTTCCTTCTGTGCCATTTGACTAGTGAGCAGCTAAACAAAGAAGATATAAACTGGTTAGAAATCATGTGTTCCAGCAATGTAGTCTTTCTATGCCTTCTGCACTGAAAAGCAACCAAACAAGTAAATTCATTACCATCAAGTCAATGCCAACTCATAGCAACCCTATAGATCAGGGTAGAAATTCGCCAGGGAGCTTTCAAGGCTGTAACTCTTTTTTTTTTTTTTTCAAGACTATACCTCTTGACGAGTGTAGAAAACCCACGAGTGTAGAGAGATCCCTTGGAGCAGCTGGTTGTCTCGAACTGCTGACCTTAATGGTTAACAATTCAACTCAAAACCACTACTCCATCAAGGCTCCTTTATTTCTGTGCTTGATAGCTTTTCAAAGTAATAATTGTGTGGAAACTATATTCTCTCTCACTGACATAGTGTCGATGCCAATCCTAGGTATCCTAGTAACTCGGTGTAGGTCTGTGTATGTGTTTAGTCTGTCTGGGAACTCAAGAGTGGTCTACATAGACCTCACCATCTACCCCCACCTTCTACCCACAAAGAGCCCATTGAAATGTACCACCAAAGAAAGATAGGATAACATACATACTAAAATTCAATTATTGACTACCCCATGGAGCACAATTCAGCTCTGATGCAATTGGGGCTGTCATGAGTGAGAATCTACCTGACAACAACTGGTTCTGTCAATTTTAAAATCAGTCTATCTATCTATCATCATAATCATCGGTTAAGAGTAGCAAGGAAGAGAAAGTGGAAGCCCACTAATGGTTCAGAGTGTAAACTGGAAGAGTTGGAAATATTGGGCTACATTGTAATACACATTAGACTACCAAGGTGGTGTCCCCATTCCTGTTGCTTTTGTTTGACTGTCTAGATGTGTGTGGGAACTAGCATTGGGACACATATTACCTACTCTGATTAGTGTAATTATAGGGATAAGTATTTAAAATTCATTCTAATCCTTAATGATAGACTAAAACAAAAGTGTTATAAAATGTCTAATAAGCAATTAGAATGTGGGAGGATTTTTTTGTAAATTATGAACCTTATTATTTTTTTGTCATCAGATAATCATATGAACACCCAGGCTATAGGGTTGGTGTTTTAGAGAACAGACTGTGGTCAGAAATCATGTCTATCATTAGAATCTAAAATGCAGCAGGCATATCGATCAATACATCTGACATATTTTAAAGTGGGGTAGGTCTGAAAACGTTTAACATAAGAGCTGTAGTCCAATTAGGACCTGCTGTCTCTGGGCTGCAGGTAACTTCATGTCCTTCCATTAGGTGTTTTAGGATATTCTTAAAATTATTTTTACTGCTGTACCCAGGATGCTGATGGCTTTACTAATGTGATGAAGAAACTAACATGTGTCACTTCTCCTGGGTGAGCCGTGTTTGCAAACATTATCCCATCCACTCCTCACAGACTTCCTGTGAAGTCCTTTTAATTACAGTAATTTTTTTTTCCGCATGAAAGCTGTACTTTACCACCATGGAGGAACCTCTTTCCCACCATCATTAAAGGAAAATTGCTTCATATCACTGGTTTTTGTTTGCTTTTAATTGTGGTAGAATCTAGACATAAATTCCCCTTCAGGCTATTTGTAACCACACATCGCCGTGGCATCAATTGTAGTCATAGTATTGTACAACCATCGCCAACATTTGCATCCAAGCCTTAGCATGAAAGCCCCCTGTGTTTTTTGTTTTAAATCATTTTATTGGGGC
The DNA here is from genome assembly GCF_050624435.1 of Tenrec ecaudatus. NCBI lineage: Eukaryota > Metazoa > Chordata > Mammalia > Afrosoricida > Tenrecidae > Tenrec > Tenrec ecaudatus. The sequence goes on along the minus strand of NC_134533.1, from coordinate 28,358,110 downwards.
TCTTATGACTCTTGTTACAAGCCATACATCAATTGTATCCGACCTGTTTGTACAAATATTGCCATCATTCTTTTCTATACATTTGCTTTCCATGGAGCCCTTGGGATCAGCTCTTCTTTTTATCTCCTCCCATTCCCCCAATTCTCATGGCCCCTTGATAGATTACAGATTGTTACTATTTTCAAATCTCATATCAATCACTGTCTCTCTTGCCCTCTGGTTTCTTCCCCCTGCATGGGGGTGTGTGGTTATGTGCTACTCATTGCAATCAGTGTCCCCTCCCTACCCATCTCTCCCCCACTTCCCCCTCTGCTTTTGGTATCACTATTCCCATTCCTGTTCCTGGGTGCCATGTGTCAGTGAGTTTTATCTCTTGGCTTTACCTATGCACATGCTCCCGTCTAGTCCAGAGTGGGAAGCAGCACTGAAATCATGATAGTGGGAGGTGAGGAAGCCTCAAGGAATCAGAGGTATATTGCATGATCCATAGGCGCTTTACCGTGCTCCGATTGACTTACCCCCTCCCTGCGACCCCTCTGTGGGGTTGTGTTCCATTATCTACAGATGGGCTTTGGGTCTCCGCTCCAGTCCCCTCCATTGTCACCAATGCATTTTTTGTTGTTGTTGTTGTTTGTTGTGAATCTTCTGAAGCCTGCTGCCCGGTCTCGATGATACCTCATGATCACACCAGCTGGTGTATTTCTCCCATATGGGCTTGTTGCTTCACTTTTGAATGGCTGCTTGTTAAGCTTCAATTCTTTAAGATGTCAGACACTATATCTTTTGATAGCTGAGCACCATCCTCTGTATTCACCATATCTGCTTATGTACCCATTTTTTCTTCAATGATCATGTGGGGGCCGGGGTGAGCATCACAGAATGTAAACTTGTTAGAACAAAGTGTTCTTATATTGAAGGAAGGTATGAGCTGAGGCCTTATCAATATTATACAGAGGCCAATACCTCTACGTTTATGGATTAATGTATTTATATAAGGACACACACTCTCAATATCCCTATCTATACCTTTGCTTCCTAGAGCTTACCTCTGTTTCATTTTGCCTTCTCCTGCCTTGCCACTGCCACCACTTTCCCCCTTCTTCCACCTCTTAATACTTCTTATCAGCTAGATTGATGTTGCTCTAATACTCACAGGATCTCTATACCCTTCTGGATATTGGTTTCAATTCCCTAGTTGTTCCCCTGTCCATGATGCCATCTGCTCACCACACCCTTCTCCCTGCCTCCTTCTTCCCCCTAGGCCTTGGTCCAGTTGCTTTCTCCACACGCTTCCCACCCATGTCCATCACATAGAAGTAGGTAAACCAGCAGTGCCCTAGTCTGAACAATAAGAAAGCATACAATTGAAAAATAGAGAGCGAAAAAACCCACCTACATGGATCCAGGTCTTTTCGCTGGCCCCCCAAAGTCCCTCCCCACTGGTCCTGGGGAAGAGCCAAAAAAATCCTGTGTTTTTTCCCTCTAGTCCAAAATAACCACTTATTTTATATAAGTCAATTTACTCACACATTATCTGTACTTTTGTGCTTGGCTCATTTCACTTACCATAATATTTGCAATGTTAATGTTTGTGTGTTGTAGCTTGTATTAAAACGGCATTCTTTCTCACAGATGACTAATATTCCATCTCGTTGATATCCAGCAGTGATGTTGAATTGCTCTCATGTGAGCAAATCTTCTCTCAAGTGGTGCCAACTGTGTTTCTTTTTCTTGCTCTGCTCTCTCAGAATTTCCCCTCTGTTGCTCACTCTGAAAGCAGTCAGACTTGAACTAGATCCAGAATAAATGGCAAGAGGTTGCTTATTAATAACAAGATAGTCTGTGATGAAAATATGATTGAGTCCCTTTGTAGAAAAAAATGCATTCGCTATAAGAATGTATAATTTATAAATAAGAAAGTATCGTTTCATTGTTCACAGCATGTTTTCTGGTATGAACAAAAAGCTGTTGGGACACAGATACTGGTAAAGACTTATGTAAAAATAATTAAGGTATTCACTTAAAGACAGCACATGCATGGAGTGTCTTCTGGAGATTAGGAGCAATGAAGGTACTGAAGATGTGATGGTTAACAAGATTCAATCCTCCTACTCAAGGCATTCACTGTTGTTCTGCATGCTATATTTTAGATACAATATAATACTCATATTTTTACTAGTTTGCCTTTAACCCTTTACTACCTGCAATTGCGCTTCACTTTGATCCTTGCTCTTCTCTCTCACCTTTATGCACTCTCCTTATCCTCAGGCGTGTTTTCAAAGTGCTCATGGAACCACTAAATAATCTTCTGGCAATTCAAATACAACTTTCCCCAAACAGTCACACACTTTGCCTCACCAGACTCCAAATATTCAACATAAAAATTAAGGTTTTATGTTGGTTCCTCATTTTTACCAATACCAACCAGCCATATAGTTGTCTGTGTCTTTATCCTTTCCACGTGTCCTTTGTGTCCCCCTTGACTAGGATGTTTTGCACACTAACTTACTGCTTTACATCTCATGGTCTTGTAGGTCTTACTAGGTGTGGTTATGAGCATCATGCCAACTAAACTCAAAGACGTGGGCTCTAAACTAAACCATCCAAAACTCTAGCTTAAATGCTGGATGTTCTCCCTCACTTAGCACCAATTTACCATTCTGCTGTATCTTCCACCATTCCCTATGTTCAAGTCATACAAGAAGTCTTGCCAGAATTGGGATCATGATAGTGTGATGGAAGAAGTATTTAAGAACTAGAGGAAAATTGTATGTTTTAGTACAGATATCAAGTGGAAACACAGGGAATCCAGGACTGATGATCCCTTCAGGACCAGTGGTGAGAGTAGTGATATTGGGACGGTGGAGGGAAGGTGAGGGAGAAAGGGGGAACAGATTACAAGGCTCTACATATAACCTCCTCCATGGGGGACAGACAGCAGAGATGTTGGATGGTGTAAGAAATGACAAAATAATTATAATTTATAAATTATCAAGGGCTCATGGGAGAGAGGAGAGTGGGGAGGGAGGGGGAAATGAGCAGCTGATACCAAGGGCTTAAGTAGAAAGCAAATATTTTGGGAATGATGATGGCAACAAATGTACAAATGTGCTTGATACAATGGATGGATGAATGGATTGTGATAAGAGTTGTACGAGCCCCCAATAAAATGATGAAAAATGTTGAAGAAGACTTGCTTTAGAACATCCCTGCACATACTTTCATATGTGGGACTTTGATCTATCCAGTTTCTACACACACTCCAGCTCACACTCATTCTCCCAGGTTGACCTCAAAATGCAGTAGTTCGTTCCATTAAGCCTTTTTTATTCTCTCTGGCAGAACATTAGTTCTTTCCCCTTTTTAATTTCATGACCCATCATTTCTATTACATTCACAGTTTCTATTTTGTACAACATAAAATTAAAACTATGTGTTTATATAACACAGCTCACCCAGCAGATGTGAACTCTGACTCACTATGTCTCATTTCTTCAAAGTTATCTATAATCCTGATTAATAATAGCAAAGTACATGCAATTTATACAATTTGAAATATCTGTGAAACCAAGACAAGATCAAACCCACTGCTATTAACTGGCTCTTAGAAACCCTATAGGATGGATTCAAACTTCCCTGCAGTGCTTCCAAGGCTGTAAATCTTTATGGAATCAGACTTACAAGGCATCCAGCTGGTTTGAACTTCGTACCTTTTGGGTTAGTAGCTGAGTGCTTTTACCACAATACCACGAGGCTACCTTAAAGTATGTATAAATGGGATCAGATGGATATACAATTGTGTGTCTGGCCTTGTTGGTCTAATTTGTATTTATGAGGTACGTTCATGCTCTTCCGTGTACTTGTAGTTGGTACAGGCTGTTTATGCATTCTTCTCTAGGTGAACGTCAGAGTTATTTCTAGTTGTGGGAAATTACAAGTAGCGTCGCTTGCTTGGTCATGTTCTCGGATGCACACATATATTTCAGATGCACATAACTATTAGTAGTGTCTGGCATAATTTTGTCTTCTTCACATCATCTAGTTCAGTGCTCTGTTATTTGAAAAACTAATAAATAAATCTACACGATATGCCTCTTCTTCTGAAAGAATTTCTATGTTGCCCACATACTATACTTCTATAACACACTTCACAGAGATCCCTTCAAAATAAACATGTAACAAAAATTGGATTGAGTGATAATTTTCTTGAATCTTTGAAAGTATATATACATAGATATCTAGATAGCTAATCGCTAGATCGCTAGCTAGCTAGCTAGCTAGATGATAGATAGATAGATAGATAGATAGATAGATAGATAGATAGATAGATAGATAGATCTTATGGACTTTCCTGTTATTGCGTTAAATCAATTCCTGCACATAGAAAGCCTATAGGATGGAGAAAAATTGCCCCAAGGTTATAATTTTGAGGGAAGTTGATTGTCATATTTTTCATTCATGGAACAGTGATGGGCTTGAACTGTGCATGGATCAGAAAGCGGCTGAGTACTTAACCCCTGCGCTATTAGGGCTCCTCGTTTCGAACCTAGAATTAATGAAATGTTCAAGTACTATGGTTCTAATTATCCCTGTGCAAAACATAACTTGAAGGGCAAACACAATGTCTAATAAACACACCCTATCTTTTTATCAGAATGTACAACACAGAAGTCAGTGATGAAGTTTGTTCCTTTTCTAGCTCCCACAAGAGTACAAGTAAAAGCAATGATACCAGTACTAAGCATGAAATCGTTTTTTTAAAGTTATATTAATTAATAAATGGGAGGATTAAAATATGTGTTTATTTACTGTCTCATACCTTCATGAAAGTGATTTGGATTGTCTCAGCTTATTCTGTCTTTAACAGTGAAAAACAGTTATACTCACTTCTGCAAAATCTCCTCATTTGAGAAGGGTGAGACCCTTTTAATAAGCAAAACTTAACAATGCTATGCCTATAATATGCATCTCCTCTACTCCCCGTTCTATTTACCCCTTCCTCTCCACTGTCTCAGCGTGTGTTGCTAGAATACTCGATGCATGTATGCACATCTCAGGAGAAATGCAGTGAATGTAGGTGGAAGAATGGAGAGGTGACATGTGGAAGAAAAGACAGCTGAATAACATCATGAGTGGACAGAACAAACCCAATGGTTACATTGGGATATGTTTCAAAACACCTAATAATAATAATTATTAATAGTATTATTTATTATTTTTAGCAGTAAGGAATCTGGAGAGGAGTTTCTTTTTTCCCATGGAGAAATTTTGATTTTATTTATTATGTTCCTGACAAACTGTCTACCCTCCTCCACCAATGATCTCCATTTTCCCAGCCACATTTTTTTCTTCCTTGTCATTAAAAATCTCTTGGTACATAAACCATATTTCTTTGACTTTATGGTTACTTACAACAATGGTGTTATTAAATATTATTCTTGTAAGACTGGGTTTCCTAAGCACAATGTCTTATAGTTTTGTCTATGACTCATTGTGTTTAAGAGAGTTATTAATATTATTTTATTGATGTATAAATTCCATGGTATGACTGTACCAGAGCTTGTTTATTCATTCCTGTATAATTAGCATATTTGATTATTTGCATATTTTTGCCATTGTGGAAATTACTGCAATAAACATATGTGCACAAGCCTGTTTCTGTTGTCTTTTTTTTTTGTTTGTTTGTTTTGTTTTCTTCATTTAGACCTATATCTAATGTTATATCACTGAATATTTTTCCAGTCTGTGGGGTCTTGTTGACTCTAGAGATGAAGTCTTTTGTTGTGCATAAAGTTGTAGTTTTAGTGGGCCTCAGCTTTTTATTTTGTCCCCTATTTGTTCCTATTTTTTCATCAATAGTTTCAACAATGGTGTGATTTATATTTCTGCCTCTGACCCATCTTGAGTTGGTTTTGAACATGATGTGAGGCATGAGTTTCCTTCTTTTGTATGTGAAGATTCAGTTTCTCCAGCACCATTTATTGAAAAGTCTGTGTCTTGCCCATTTTATGTGTTTGATTTCTTAATCAAAACTTACATGCCTAGTGATACTTTGGTGTATTTCTGGGTTTTCAATTTTAATCCATTGGTCTTCATATCTATCATTGTTCCAGTCCTCATAATTATTTCACAAAATATATGAGGGATGAGGTATATTGTATGCAAACCTAGAAGTCATTGATAAGGACATTTTCCCAGAGGAAGTTAACCCCTGGCGTTCCAGCAATTCACCCAAAGGAGCCCCACAACCAAGGGCATCAGATCCAGAAACGAGATTTAGTACATAAGCAAATATTAGACTGGCCTCATGAGAAAGTTGTAGGGTTTGAGAGAATATGAAAATAATTCTGGTCAGTGTGTTTTCTATCTTATCTGTCCATCCTTCTGTCTGCCTGCCTATCATCTTTCTCTATTAATTTCATTTTTTGCACCCAAAATCATTTTTAAAACCTTTCCATTTATCCTAGTGGGCAGTTACATAATCTGTAGTCAATTTGAGACTTTAAGAGTGCAGGGGTGGAGTGTAGGCTGTCACTCAGGTTGCAGCTTGAGAACCTCCTTTGGAGCAGCTTAGGAGATAAACAGCTCATTGGAAGTGGGACACAGTCGCACTCCCGTCCAGCCGTTCTTGTTGACAAGCCAGAGCCTTGGAGCTGGGGGAGCCACATGGAGACCCACGCCAGTGCTGAGATGCTTTACCACCACAGGATCCACAAGACTTCCCACCCACTGGGTTGCTATCTTCTTACATTCAGCATGAGTGCATGACTGCGTGAGTCTAAAGAGGAATTTATGAACTACTATCAACATATGGGGTAATGTTAGAGTTGATCTGGTGTGGGCTAGGATGTTTTCTCAATATACAATTGCTCTTTTATATAAACTCTCTCTTATACATATAGGAGTCTCCCTGGATTTGTTTCTGTAGTCACCCTGGACTAACACACCTAGGATATGGTAAACATTCCCAAAATAATTACAACTAAATAATTATGGAAAACAGAAAAATAAAAGTTAAAAAGAAAATGAACTTAGATGGCTTACTAATCAATATTTTTTTTCATATCATGCTAAATATTCAAGAGATGAGCCACAGATTCACCTCAAACCTCTCCGGGCATCAACACTATAAGATAAACATGATATGTGTTAGTTATCCAAAACCAAATAAAACAATGGTGCTTCCCAAAAGAGGTATTTCACTAATACAAAGACCAGGGAGGCTTTCCACATAAAACCCTCATTAAGAGAACAAAATGCACTCTGATAAACATTGCAATTTTCAAACTCCTAGAGAAATGAATAAAGTCAAAGGAAATCAAAATGAAGGTCTTCAGATCAGACCTGAAAGAAGACATGCCTCCTTCGGAAACCATCCTTCAGTTTCAGAAAATCTCAAGCAGCGTCTTCAAGGAAAGAGCGGTCACAATCAGGGATCTCTGATGCCACTGTAAAGGACTTGCTCATTAGCCCGTGGGGGCTTCCAGAGACACGAGGGCCTCAGTGGCACAGTGACTTTGGAGTAGCCTCAAGAGAGAGCTGCAGGGGAGTCAATCTGAGGAAGAAGGAAAACAAGGCCAAAGCCATAGTTGTTGTCAAGCACTGTGCCAAGGATGACTGCCACGCTTTTGGGTTCTTGTTTTTTAAACATTTTATTAGGGGCTCATACAACTCTTGTCACAATCCATACATATACATACATCAATTGTATAAAGCACATCTGTACATTCTTTGCCGTAATCACTCTCAAAGCATTTGCTCTCCACTTAAGCCCTTTGCATCAGGTCCTCTTTTTTTCCCCTCCCTCCCCGCTCCCCACTCCCTCATGAGCCCTTGATAATTTATAGATTTTTTTTGTCATATCTTGCCCTATCCGGAGTGGGCACTGGGAAAGCAGGAGCTGGCAGCAAATTACACCAGATGAATAATCTAACTCCTCCAGCAATGAGGCATAGTACCACACTATCTCATTAGATTGTCTCTAAAGATTAGGCCTACCAGTTTGTTCATCCAGGTTTTCAGACTCCTACCTACTACCTTTTGTATTCCCTCACCAGACTTATTCAATCTGCCTGCTGAGAAAATCATCAGAGAACCTGGATTATGTGAAGAAAAATGTAGCACCAGAAAGGGAGGAAGACTTATTAACAACCTGTGATATACAAATGACACACCTTGCTTCTGGCAGACGGGGAGGAATTGAAGCACCGGCTGATGAAGATCCAGGACTGCAGCCTACAGCGTGGATGACAACTCCACATAAAGAAAACCCAAATCCTCTCAACGGAACCAATAGGGAGCACGAGAAATGGAGAAGAGCGATTGGAGTAGTCAGTGGTTTTATCTTGCTTGGCTCCACAATGAATGCTTGTGGAAGCAGAAGTCGAGAAATGAAAGGGCACATTGCATTTGGTAGTTATGCTGCCCAAGACATCTTTAGAATATTGACAAGCAAGGCTCTCCTAGGACAGGTGTGCATGGCCCAAACCATTGTACATTCAATTGCCTCAAGTGGTCCTTTGCCATCCTCACCATTGTTCCAAACTGTCTTGTTGAGGGACTTCCTCTTTTTTATGCCCCTCAGCTTTATTAAGTGCCAGGGCCCTTTCCAAGGTCTGTTCTTTCCTAATAACATGTCCAAAGTCTGACTGCACTTGCTTCCAAGGAGCATTCTAGCTGTACTTTTCCAAAGAGACTTTTTTCTTCCTTGTTCAGCCATGGTACTTTCCATGTTTGTCACCAGCCCCGTAATTGAAATATCTCGATTTTTCTTCAGTCTTCCTTATTTAGTGTCTGAATTTCATATGCCTGTGGAGAAAATGAAAATGCCATAGCTTGGGTCAGGTGCAGTTTAGTCCTCAGAGTAATGTCTTTGCTTTTAAATACTTTAAAAGAGACCTTGTGCAGGAGATTGACCCAATGCTATGCGTGATTTGATTGCCTGACTGCATTGATTGTGGATTCAAACAAGACAAAGCCCTTGACTATTTTAATAGTCTCTCCTTTTATGACGATGTTTCTCACTGGTCCAGTTGTGTGGATTATGGTTCTTCTTACATTGAATCGTGGTCCATTCTCAAGACTGTCTTCCTTAACCTTCATCAGCGAGGGCGTCAAGTGCTCCTCACTTTCAGCGTGCAAGGCTGAGACATTTGCCTATTGCAGGTGATGAATAAGGTTTCCTCCAATTCTGATGCCCCGTTCTTTTTCATATGATCCAATTTCTCTGATTATGTGCACAGCATACAAATGGGAGAAATACGGTGAGAGGACACAATGATTTAAAAACCATGCAGCATTTCCCTGTTCTTTTCCCATAACTGTCTCAATCCGTGCGCGTGCTCCATATGAGCACAATTAGTACTTTGGCATCCCCAACATGATCAACGCTATACTGTCAAGTTTGTTATACAAGTAACTATCTTTCTGATATTTCTACTTCCAGCCAACATCCATCTACTTCAACAGTGCTATCACTTGTTTCCACATCCTCTTTTCAATCTGACCTGAACATCTGGCAGCTGCCTGTCAATGTGCTTCTGTTGGAAGATCATCGGCAACATTTTAGTTGAATATGATATTAAGTATGCTGTTCTCTATTTTGCACATTCTGTTGGATCATCTTTCTTTGGAACAGTGATACGGATCGCTCCCAGTCAGTCGTCATGGATGAATGGGTGCTTCCATTGCTTCATCAGCTTCTTGACTCTGCATTTTCTTGATTCTCAATAACCATCACTCGATGCACTTGTCTAAACTTTATATATGCTATTTTGAAGCATTACTGCATAATTACCATGTTGATTTTTAGCCTACTAATTTCCCTACTTTTTTCTTTACTTTCTTCCTTTAAGGAAAGCATCACTTCCCCTCAACATATTGATTTCCATGATGGTCATCTGGATATTTCTAGTGGTTTAATGGCAGAATTTTCATCTTCCAAGAGGGAGGACTGTTTTCTAGTCTCAATGTACCTCAGATGCAGTCACTCCCCCTCAGTCAGGGAGGATTCTTGTTGCTGTTGCTATAATCATGAATGGCTTTCAGCAGTGCTTCCAGGCAGACAGACCGGAAAGGAATGCTGGGCAATCTACTTCTGAAATCAGCCAATGAAAGCCTTATGGGTAATAATGGCCAGATCCAATCCAGCATGGCTGGGTACAGGACTGAGAAGTCTTTCTTTCCATGGAGTCCCCAGGATCCACGGGCGCTGCCACAACTCTAACCCCACATGGGTTTCTGAGGCTGTAAGTAGTTTGGGGAGAACAGTCAGCCTTATCTTCTTTTTACCCATGAGGCGGGTGGTGGACTTGAACTGTGGAGCAGCATCACAACAGCTACTCAACACTGGCACCCCGGCTCAACTGGAGAAGCTATAATAGCAGAGAAATTCTAAAATGTCACATTCGGTCAGAAAAAAAAAAAGTTTATTTCTTTCTCACTGGTAGAACAGGCTGGTGATGAGAAGATTAAGTGGCTCAACTCCAGCCAACTACAGGCTCCTTGTGACTTTTGCATGTTTTTTTAGCTTTTGGGTTATCTGGACATAATTCAGCCCACAGAGAGACAAAATAAAGTGAAAGGAACATTCGCCTATGTTTACTCATCTTCTCTAGAAAGTTTCCTCAGCTCATTTTCCAGGTGCTATAATTCAGACATTTGGCACTAATCCAACTAAAATAGTGGTTCCTAAAGGTAAACTTCTGGAGTTCAAGGAGCAGTATCTAAGGCTGTCAAGTACTGACGACAGCTCAATCCAACATTCAGGTCATCCTTCTCCCACATTTATCTTCCTAAGGGAGATCACACAGACAGCCATCTTCTCTTTATAAAGTTCACAGGTGGCTCTTTGGTACATATCAGGGGGCTTCAAAATTCATGAACAAATGGAATTAGAAGATAATGGAGTTTTTCCAGCAAATGTTGAAGGTCCTGCATAGATAAAACATGTACCACTTTATCACACAATGTTGGAGCACTGGAAGGATTTCCACACCAGATACATTTGACTTAAAAAAAAGTAAGTACGTAAAAGGGATGAAGTCCAGCAAATTGGAGAAACCTACAAATAGCAGCAGTAGTATATATAAACTCTGAGATTTAGTGTCCTGGCTACTGAGGATTGCCCCTATCCTTGAGGCAATAATAATTTCTTAAACTTTTTGATTTTTGGAGAGATTTTTTTTCATTACTCTTCATGGTTTCAATTCTGCACGTGGAAACAATCTCCCTATTTTCCTGCCTACCCACATCTACAGTGGGGTTAGTAGTGTGATATCCTTGAAGCAATGCAGACTTGAGTCTCTTGTTTGTGGAAAGCTAAGAGTCTGGAAGAGCTCTTCTCCTATGCAGAGTGACTCACGATGCGTCTGTTTCCATCCCAGATTTCTTGTGTCGCTCCAGGAAATCCAGCTGAAACCGATGGAGGAAATTGGGCTGTTATAAACAAAGACATCAAACAGCCACGGGGGAGTCAAGTCTATTTCACACATCCAACTGTCTTATTTTAAAACATGATTGCATCTACTCATTGACAGCTACCGCATGTGATGATAACATATTTCTCTCTTCTAGGATTCTCCTTTCTCTCTTGTGTAAAATATTCGATACCTTGAAGCTATATTTTTCTACCCCTATTCCCATTCATGGGTTTAACCTACAAAACTACTCAAGTCAAGTTTGTTTATCTGAAACCCAGTACAATACTCTGCCTCACACACTGAGTCACCTTCTACGTCATGCCCACGGCCCCCCAAATCTCCATTTCCAAAGTCAAGAAGTCCATGCTATTTGCGCCAACCTACTGCCTGAGTCCAAATAGTTCTTTGCTACAAAAAAAGTATTTTTGAGATTCATGTTTTAGTTTCCACTCTTTCCCCATTCATTGAGTTTCTATGCTTGAAACACCCTATCACTCCCCCTTCTTGTTCAACTCCATCTATTATAGTTCTCCGCCTACTTGTACCTACACATGGACACCGTTGATATATTTCTCTAATCCAATAGTGTGCTCCTATCAATAGTCTTTATCCACCTTGGACCTTTGCTTCAGCATTTGGCAATCAGTCTCCTCAAACTCTTCCTTCTCCTTTCCATGGCACTCACTTTGAAAAACACCGAGGAGCTCAATGACTGCAGACATCACGCTAGAGAGCAAACGGATGGAATGATATACTCATAAACTTGAAATTAAGAAACACCCTTGATGCAATCCGACATTTTTCTGATACACAAATCTTATTCATTTTCCGCAACAATGATTTTAAGTTTTGAACTCTCCACAAAGCTTTAACTGCACAGATCATATCACTCACGTCAACCTTGGTCAAGAGAAAACAGAAGCTCCCATCAGGCTCTACTTTACACCAAACTCACTGCCCATGAGTCAATTCAAACTTCCAGAGACACTGCAGCACCAATTAGAATGGCCCCATCAGGTTTGCAAGGCTCTAAATCATTACAGAACCAGCCTGCCACATTTTTCTCCTGAGAGCAGCGCGTGGGTTTGGCCTGCTGAGCTTTCTGTGAGCGGATGCTTTAGCCGCTGTGCTACCACGGACCTTCCTGCAGGCTCACCGCCCACCATATTCTGTCTCTGAGCATCTTCACTGCATCTCGTTAGCATCAAAGTGTCCGTCCTTTTCTTTGATACTCACTTGATTTTTCGCCCCATTTTCTTCTGACTTCATAGAAAATCAACTTTTGATTCCCCTATATTTTAAGGCTTCCCCTCAATGTGACAGCCTTTCCAACATTTAAATCCTCTCAATGCTGTCCCTTGAAAAAAAATAAGTCAATAAAACCTTCATTTATCATTTACATCTGCAGCTTCAATCCCCATCTCTATATTGATGGCACCTATTCGTCTCTGAGAGTCAGGTAAATCTCCCCGTATCCTCCTGAAAAATTGCGCACAATATTCACCAATCACATCTAAAACTATAATTTCTGACCACCCCACATGCTAGTGTTTTCTATTTCTCACTCTCAATGAATGGCTGTACTGATCATCTTTTTCTGCCTGACAAATATTTTAAAGCTATCCTTGACACCATATTTGCCTTTCCATATCCATTAAAAATCCCTAAACGCCACATCATCTAAATGTGCCACTGAAATACCAATGTCTACTACCACCATCATCCTCCAGAAAACTTCAATCCTTTCAAGACCATTGCAATAGTCCCCTCAGTCTTTCATGGAATTCCCAGATAACACCAACAGCGGAGCCCTTGACGGCTATGCAGAAAGTTGATAGTTTGTGTCAAGCTGGAGGTACCATGGTAAAAGGCCTGGTGCTTTTCCTCTGAAAAATCAGCCACTGAGAACCTGATTCAGCACAGTTGTACTCTCAGTATATGAGGCCATCCCATGTACGAACTAACTTCACAACTGGTTCGTTTAGTTTTGTCTTCTTTTGAAATTCTCACTTAACCCCTCTTTAATTCACTCTCTTCTCTGCAATCAGAATGGGATTTCTTAACTGTAAGCCTGGTAATATATCACGTTTCTGCTTAAGATTCTTCAGTGGGTTCCCATTGCTCATGGGGTATAATTAAAATAATGTATTTGGCTCAGCATGGGTTATCTCCTGAATACTGCTCCAGCCTCATCGCACACCATGCCCCTATAGCTCTCTAAGCTCCGGTGACTTTGACCTTCTCATTAATCTTCAAACAAAACAGGTTTACACATGCTGCTCTTACTGCCACTTCAACGCATTTTTTACAAGTTAATTCTTATCATTTTAATTCCTAATTCACACGTTATTTCTTCAAAATTCAAAAACAAAACAAAATCTTCTCAGACATATCAGACTAGGCCAAACACCCTGTTTTGCTTCATTTCCTACCTAAAACCTCTATGAGTATAATCATTATGCTTAATCTCTGTAACTAATAGAAGAAAGTCTTCAATAAATACTGGCTTCAAATATCTGTTAATGACATGTGGAAGGCAAGGGAGAGAGAAAAACATTGTGTTGGGATGTTTACATTCATCTTGTTCTTGTATGGGCTTTTAATTTTGTTAGATCCCTGTGGCTCTCACTCCTGGCCACCCATGAAAACCAGAACGAAATGTGACCCTGCTCCATCTTTAAGCCAATTCATATGTTTGAGTCTAATGTTACGGCTTAACCTCTGGGTGATACTACTGCCTGGGAAATGCAAGTCAGTGGCCTTCCAAGTTCAAGGGTCCCTTGTCCAGCAGCATGTTGGAGAAGATGAACTGCAATGTAAAACATATGTATTGTCTACATTTTAGAAGTTGAATGGCCTGTCCTTTTCCTTAGTCTGTCTTCATCTGGAAGCACTTCTAAAACCTGTCCATCTTGGATGATGATGATGATCTTCAAATCACGTTTAGCATAGCTTTTAACATGATAGCCAACACGCAAGTCACCACAAACGAACAGCTGGGTCACAGGTACACAGCGGTCTTCTTCAGGGATGAACTAGCGACTCAGTAGAGAGCATACACATTATATAATATGAAATCTCCATATTTGCCAATTTGCTTTGATAAGTCATGGATGACAGATATTTCAAGGTTATCTTTCCTAAAATAGCTCGAGAGAAAGTATTTCACTTTAGCATTTTAATATATATCCTTGCAGGGTTGGTAAACTCCAGGTTCCAAATGAGAGCTGTTCTTACATGTGACTTTTGTGACCTGGGGATATATATTGTCCACCTACCTTTCTAACCTTTGGGGTTTTGTGGGGAGGTACTATCCCACTTTCAGAATAGACTTTATCCCACCACCCCCAGTATCAGAAACCCAATGATACTTCATATGTATCTGTCTCTGTATCAAAATCACTATTCAATGAATTAAAAAATGCATTCAAAATGCTTTTTATCACTTATAATAAATACATGGTTTCAACTAAAATATTCAAAGCAAAAAATAGTTCAGTCCTGAAATGGTTAAGCCTAAGCACATCTTTATGTCTAATTTACAGTAAGTCAGAGCAGGTGCCAAAGGTTTTATTTTGGCCTTATTTTAGTGCAGTGTTTCCCAAAATCATGTGATATGCCCCCATGGAGAGCGCTCGAACAATCCAGTGGGTGCAAAAGCAGCTATCTCCACGTTAGCGTGGATTATGGGCTATCGTAGAAAAGTTTTTAATTGCTCAGGAGGGGGCACTTTTTGTTTTACCCTTAAAAAGAGGACAGTAGGGCAAAGAAGTTTCAGAGCCTGTTATAGTGCCAAAGAGACCTAAATTCTCTTCATAGATATAAAAACTGCAGGTGCAGCACAGGAAAGTGTGATGGCTTTGTTGTTGATAGAGATGGGCTCAATCATCTCAAAGTGAGAGCGAAACACTGTAATACCAAAGAGCAAGTATGAGTTGTGTGTAAGTTGGACATTCACTTGTGAGCGCCTGTTTATATCCACACCAAGATGATCAGCACAGCTAACTGTTGAACAAAAAGGGTCTGAACAGTGTGGGTTCACTTATATCTGTGTTGTATTTTACCTCCCTGTAATTATACTAGTGAGAGTTAGTGGTGGTGAGTTCAAGGGTTGCTGGTAACCACTTAAAATGCTGTGTGATGCTAATCGTCTCTGCGAGAGAGTGGACTAGTGTTACCTGATGTTTTAAGCATCTGCTAGCTTCATTTGCGCTCACAGCAACAACAAGACAAAAAGAAAATTCATTTAAAACAGGAACCACGTCGTTCAAATTTGTGTTGTTCAAGGGTTAGCTGTATAAACATACGATAGCAAAACAAAATAAACAGACAAGCTGGACACAGCTCTGAGTTAATCCAGAACTATATATCACCAACCCCAGAGTAAGAAATTTTCTGATTATTCTAAAATATTATCTCCTGGAAATTTTGGTCCTTGATATCAGTTTCATAGCAATGTTTGGGACTCTCTATTCTCCTTACCAAAAAAAAAAATGATGTTATGGAAGAGATAACCCTTGGTTAGGATTTTTTTTAATATCTTTTTTCAATAATCAGTGCAGTGTGGCATTCTGTGCTTTATTTTAATTATCAGAAACTAAGTTCTCTAGCCTTGTAAAATGTAAGATGGGTTTCTAAAATCTCTTCCAGATACGTGATTTTATAAACGGCATCTTTGCTATTTGTCAACGATCATTAATCACAATGGGCAATTCAGAATTCACCAGAAACTAGGGTAAATCAAGTACCCCAAGGCCTAATATAAAACCTAAGGCAAACCATACAAAATAAAACAAACCAGCAGACCCCGAAATGGCTCCCCTTTCTTGCCCTACTTGATTCTACTATTGCTTGCTTTCCTAAGGAGACATATTTTATCCAAGTTTTATGTCCTTATGAAAAATTAATATGAAGATACAAGATTTGTTCCATTGGAGTTGCAATGATTGCCTATAAAGTTGGCATGATACTACAATGTGTCCTCATTTGATTTCTCTTCAGTGTGTATGGGCATTATCTCAGAATGATCAAGCAAAAAGGTCCAGAGAGGTTATAAAATGAAATCTAGATAGAAGATAAAAATTGTTCCTCAAGCTTTGGGAGACGTTCGCTCTAAAATTAGGTGTCTCTATTGAAGAGAGAATATTCCTTACAGTAGTCACTGTTAATAGGGCTAGGTCATTAAAAGGAAATACTTTCAGTGTTTCATACATCATGGAGAAATAAAATTAAACTTTTTAAAATAAGTCTTATATTAGGCTTTATGAAAATGAAATGATTTTCTAAAGAGAGAAAGCACTTTTTAGTTATCAATAGGGGCAGAAATCAAGAGTTCTCCTGCAGCAGAGACCCACACTGTAGGTAATTAGAGACTCAACTTACCCCGAGGCCAAAATGATATTCATTCTCCAGTGGATGGATTATAAAACCGAATAGTGTCTTGCCAACCAGTCGTGCCTGGTAGAGAGACCCAACACTGTGGCGACGTGGCTGAGGAAATGATCATAAATATGCACAAATCAGGCTACCAAGTACAGAATTATATGATTTCTGGGATAGCACCTTGTTGTGAATTACCCAAGTGGAGATGAGGGTATTTATAGACTTCTCTTGGCTTCAAACTTCAGGAGTGAAAAAACACACTCAAATCTTCCACCAAAGCCATGGTGAACAAAAATATAGGAACTGGTATTCTCTTTTCTGTATAGATCCATTCATATGACTTTGCACACCTTTAGAATCCAAATGATGCCTTCGAAGACTTTCATGTTGCTGACACTATTATGATTCTATGTGACTATTTACTTCCATAAAGATCTGCAACTCGGAATCTATCTGTGCCAGTTCTATTCTTTCCGATACATTTTTCTACGCATTGGAAACTGCTCCAAAACAGAGGGATTGTTTAACTGTTCAGTCTGTGTGTGATCCGTGTTAATTTTTTTTTTACTTTGCTGGAGATAAGTAGTCAGTGACTGCAGTTTAACCAGTTTCTGGTTTTTCAGTAAGTTGAGTATTCTTTTGTTTATTGTCTATATTCCATAGTTTCGTGTAGAAGGGAGTTCATGTGGGACTTTCTGTACCTCTGCCTAAAACTGTGATGTGTGGATCTGCTGCTAGTCATGCTCTCGTGACATTAAAGGGCAGATCTCTGTAAATGCTCAGATCTCATTATAGACTCAGGCTAATGGTCTCCTCACCCGGATAAAGGATTTTTGCTTTTGTCTTTGTTGATTGAAGACATAATAAAGGTTGTCCTTAAGGTTTAAGATTTGAGGTTACTTTTATCCCCTAATACAACACTCATCCCCTTATACAACACTTTCATCATCTAATATACCATTTAGGAAGAAATGAAAAAGCAGGAATAAGCCGAGAAAGAAGTTGCATGGTAATGCGGCTGCCGACAGAGGAGCTGTGGACCTGGCATGACACCTCAGATGTGTTCTGCCTTTATCTAAGGAGATAAAGATGCGAGCCTTTGCAGCTGGACGCTGGCCGATCACTGAATACAAACAGCCCCAGGATCAGGTGCATAAGAATCTCCCTTTGGTTTAAAGCACTGCCTGGGAGGAAATCGAGCTCTAGGCTATCAGGACTCGGCACAAATTGTGATGCTATGGCATTGGCAACCAATGGTGCATTAGTCCGGGGAGACTAGAGAAACAACTCCATGGACACACATATGCGTCTAAGAAAGAGATTCATTTACAAGAGCAATTGAACATTGAGAAAACATTCCAGCCCAGTCCAGATCAGGCGCATAAGTCAGATATTGGCCCATATGACCTATACCAATCTGTAAAGTCCTCTTTGGACTCATGAAATGAATGCAATGATGCTAAATATAGAAGACCACAGGCCAGTGGGTAGAAAATGTCATTGGCAACATCTCAGCACTGGCAGGGGTCTCTGCGTCAGGGTGGGTCCATGTGTCTTGTCAGCTGCTATGTTTCCCAGGGTGTGAGCAGAGAGTCTTCCCCCTCCAATGAGCAAGTACCAGATTTCCCAGAATTCTCAGGAGTAGAGCATGCTCACACAAAGGCCTCATTGGCTATGATCTGATTGACAAGCTAGACTCTATCCCTACACTCTTAATCCTCAAATTGGCAGGCAATTATATATCTACCACAAATGACTAGACTTGTGACTGAAGTCAAATTGCTTAACTTCTGTCTGCCTTAGTTACTACATATGAAAACAAAGATAACCGTACCTCCTTCAAAGTTGCTTTGAAAATACAATACAGGTAAATTACCTCACTAGTATACTAAGTGGCATATAATAAGCAATCAATAAATATCAGCTACCATATCATTTTATAGTCAAAGAGTTCTGAATATGGACAAGGTAACACAATATATAATAATAAAAAGAAATATTAGTAATTTGTTCTTGAATTCGAGTATTTCATACATCATGCATTCTCACAATTGTTACTGATGTCCCATCTCAAATAAGCTTGCGTCTGTGCTTATGATATGCTGATGGTCCCTCATCCCCCAAATAAGCACTTCTCACTACTCACTTTTCTGTCTTTAAGCCCTTTCTGGCACATATTGGTGCAATCTAGAAATATGGGCAAGTTAAACCCACAGAGATCTAACCATGAGGAACAGAAACCATGAGGTAGAACTTCCAGGGGAAATGGCACTGAGTTAGCCCCTCTTCTCCTCTTCCCTCTCTGGCTCGCTAAACAAGACCTTGACTCTTCCAAAACACCTCCACTACCCACCAGCGCAATTAGCAAGAAATGTACACTATCTTGTAAGACTTTGAATTACTCCCTGCAGGTGTGCTGTTACTCCTGAAACCTGATGAGAATGTGACTCCGAGGAGCTGGAGATCTGGAGCAGGCTGGAGAGCCAGGAGCAGACCAGAGGTCCATGAGAAGACCAAGAGCAAAGCTGTTGCCTTTCCTTGGCTGTGGATACTGAGCTAAGTCAGTTTCCAAGGACCTCCTCAGCCAATGGCAGCAAAGTGGTCAAACCACCACCTTCACATCACCTTCCAACCCCAAACATCACAAATACAGCCAGTGTGGCACAAACAGCCACACAACTTATGTGCAAATTATCTATAATTTCTCGCTACAGATCCTCAAAGCAACTAATACAATACAAATAAATAATTCTAAAAAAAAGAAAATATTAGGTAATGTCTGAGACTTCATCTTACATATTTTGGAAATGTTGACAGGAGGGAGCAGTCCCTGGAGAAGGACATCATTCTTGGTAAAGAGGAGGGGCCATGAAAAAGAGGAAGGCGCTTAACAAGACGGGTCAACACCTTGACTGCAACAATGGCCCAGGCATAGGAATGGTCCGAAGGATGGCACAGGACTGGGCACTACTTCATTCTGTCCTTTATGGATCACTATGGATCCTAAGCACCTAACAACAACAACGAGAACCTCTGATATCCTGTAGGATAATTCTAAGACATATCACACACAGTGTCTTGGAATTTCCCAGCAGAACTGAGATGCAATTTCCTCTCATGAAATCATACCATTGTAATAAGCATCCAGGGTAGTTCTTTAGTAAACACACACTTCTACAAAATCTAATCACCAATAGAGTATGAAAATGATGATGTTGTGATGTCTGAGGCTATGTGGTGAAAGATATTAGCCATTCCATTTTGTCTTCTGAGGAGAAGCTAGTCACCGTGTAAGGAAATGACTCAAGTCCTCCTATACAGAAGTACATACGATGAACAATTGACACCTTCTATAGACAGCATCAGAATACCAAGTATTTCGGTATCTTCCAAGCAGTCCTTTATGTAACTGACTATATGCCTGGTCAATATGTTGATGTAAATTCCTGAGGAGGTGAGCTAGAACCATCCAACGAAGCCTTTCCCAAACTCCTGACCAAGAGAAACTGGACAGGGTGATAAGGTCTTTTGATGATTTAAGTCACTGATCTTTGAGGCAGTTGGTTGTACAACAATAGATATGTAATGCATCCATACTCCAGTACACATTTTACTGGTCACACGTCTTTCTGGTTCTAATTTCCCCCATGCTCAAATGTAGGCTTCCTCAGGTTGTCTTCAAAATAAACTGTACAAACCCAAGTCATTGTTTCAGATTCTGCTCTTAGGAGAGAGGCAAAAAAACCCAAACAAACATGAAGATGCCTGAAGAGGATCTTTAAAGCCAACTGTAAGAATATGACCCGGGAAGTGTATCTCTCACTAGCCAAATCCACTGAATTTCTGATGACAAGTGAGATTGGTGATAACTCTGATTATATCACAATTGCTATCATATTAGTATTTATGAAGGTTCTGCAAAATGGACAAATGAAATTATAAAATGATGGAATTTCTGTGAACTTTTGGAAACTACTTCATATGTTTCATATATATAGTACTACATAGAAAAATGATGCATACAGACAGTCCCCAAGTTATGCATGGGATCCATTCCTGCCGGAGTATCTGGATTTTGTGGTTAAGTTACAACAGGCGCATAAAGTTCTTGGCTCTTATTTATCTTTATAAGGGCAGTGACTTTAACCTGCTAGCCACTCCTCTGGAGAAAGATGAAGCTATCTACATCTATAAAGATTTAAAATATCAGAAACCTTCTGTCTTACAGGTTTTCTCTGGGTCAGAATCACCTTAATGGCAGTAAATTGGTCTTTTGTTTTCAGTACAAGAAAAGACTTATAGCCTGTCAACGAATTAATAGCTGTAGATACAACAGTGTTGGTGATGAAGAATTTCTTGGAAGTAGGAGCTGATTCAGTCATTTCAAAGTGAGGGTAGCTTACATAACCTGAACGCTGGTCTTGAAAGATTAAAGAATCTCATTCAACAGTGGTGACCCCTCTAAGTGATGGCAGCCGAGCACACTACTCTCATTGTATATGACTTTCCACAGTCCAGCCAACAGTCTAATCACATCAGATTTTTTAAAAGTTCACTACACCTTTGTTGAGTCTCTCATTCTAAGATTACATCTTGTCATTTTTCCTGTCCTAGTTACTTGATGAAGCACCAAGTTGTTAAAAAAAATAGCAACATTCCATCAGTTCCTATTTTCTTGTATTGATCCTAACAAAACCAATAAGAAGCCCTGCTTTATAGGGCAAGTACAAGTTGTTTGTACGTCGTACTTTTGCAACAACTCCCAGTTAGTCTGTATGTATTTATTTATATATGATCTTAAACTCTCACTGGTAGTTGATTCCAATCAGGTACAAGTATAAAGATGTATGATGGCTTATGAAGTAGCTCTAGTACAAACAAAACAAACTCACTGCCATCAAGTTGATGCCGACTCATAGTGACCCGTCGGGCAGAGTAGAACTTCCTCACTGAACTTTCAACACTGTAGCGAGTCATGGGAACAGCAGTCCCATCTTTCTCTCATGGAGCGCATGGTGGTTTCCAATGGACGATCTTATGGATTGCCGCCCAGTGCCTAACCACTATGCCACCAGAGCTCTAGACCTTGGATGTTATGAGGGAAAGAGGAGTTGTATAAATTGTGGAATGAAAATGGCATTTGTTAATTATTCTAGAATCCTGAAAAAGAAGAATGCTAAGCACAAGTCATTGAGTATTATGATTAACTCTAGTTACTTGTGACCATCAGAAAATCTCAACCAAAAATTGAAAGAGAGCCTCACCCTTTTCAGCTGAAGAGCCAGGCGGAGGGTTTGATCATAAGGGTAGGAGACCGATGAAGGAGCCTTCATATACTGGCCGACTCATTATGATACAGGTAAAGCCCTATTCCAGACATGGGACCATCTGAAATGAGGTATATGTCTCACAAGGTGATACTTCACTTTGTCAGTATCTTCTCCTGTTTCCTTTCGTTCTCTCAAGACTAATCACTAGCACCAGGTCTCAGTATAACACGGAAAATTACATCCTACTTCGCAGCATATTGCTTATTTTGCTAAAGAACCCAAGGATTCGGTTCATATGTATCAACAGGGACGAGTGAAACATGTATGAACGTGGACCTTACAGGGGTCGGACCATCAGGTGTGGAACGAGAGGGCGGTTAATGAGTTTATTGGTATGGGAGCACTCTCCCATGACCAGGATTTAATATCCTGGCAAGGAACAGCTGGCACTGGCCGAACACTAAGATGGGATGACTCCAAGAGTTTGAACAGGCCAGTGACCTGCAATGAGGATTAGCTATCAGAAATACTTTATCTTGGAATTTAGGATTAGAAGGCTCAGATACATGGGAACTAGACTTGATTATTTACATCAGAAACCCTGATGATATTCCTGATGGTGTCCACTCCACTTAGTAAAGTGATAAGTATTCCATCATACGGAAGAAGGCTAATAGCTTAATTGTGTAGTACAGTCGCAACTGTCCTTGGAAAACCTGAATTAATATAAGAAGGCAGATCTGGGTTTATATTAGCATCAATTAAATGGCAGGAACATGGATGACTAGGTGGCGAGTGATATTTAACCTTTTGAGAAAAGATGAATGTGATTGCTTTAATAGGCAGTTTGGTTGGAGTGGAAACAAAAGGGAATTACTGCAGTAGGTGACAATGGTATTCCAAGGGATGAAATAGATAGAAAGCCGAGAACCCCTTGATTTACAAAGAAATATCAAGTCCTATTTTTCTGTCACCAAAGTATGTCGCTTAATACAAATCTATGTATTATCAATTCTGTTCCTCTCTTCTCTGTCACCAGCTGCACACACAGCACATCTGCACCCAACCAACCCCAGGTAGATCGGCACCCACAAGTAAACATGTACAGTCTACTAAATTGCACGTTAGCCCAATACCCCGATGTCAGCCAGAACCTTGAGGACCCCATAGCACCCTCATTTCTCACCTGCTGGTTCCCACGCCTTCCTCAGATAGAACCATTCACTACGAAGACTAAGAGAACACCTGGAAAAGTGCTAGGTTTACAGTAACAGTTTTATTACATATGCAGATCAGGACTAACATAAAGAAGGGATGCACAGGCTGGGGTCTGGAAGGAATCCCAGCAAGGTGCTTCTGTGTTCCCAAAAGAATGCATCACCTGCTTCAGGACAAGCATCTTTCACCATCCAGGAAGCATAAGAAATAGCTTCTGTGCATAGACACTCTTAATGGGGCCTCATTAAACAAAATTGGTTGAACTTGGTATCACCTGGCGCATCTTTCTGGCCTGATCAGCAATCACTCAAGATGTGCTACTTTAGCATACACTGTCCAGGTGTGGTCTGGAGGCATCATCAAAGGTTTTCCTTTTTGGGAAATCCCCAAGGTTTTAGAGGTTCTCTCTTAGGAACAGAAAGAACAAAGACAACCTATGTTGGGTAACAACGCAAACTTTGCAAGAGGTGGCGGAGTCAATTATTCTACTATTCTAAAACCCAGAAACGAAAGCTGGATATATTGAAAAAAGAAAATCATTCTAACTATTCCTCAACATCTTTTCCAAAAAGGATCCCATCTAATTCTTTAGTGTACATCTGCACTGGAGGAAGAAGTGACCATCTAACCTTAGGGATATCAGACACAGAGACTGCTCTAGCAAGTGCTCACCAAACAAAAACACATCTCTACTGAGTCAACTTCCATTCAGAGTGAAACCGTAGGACAGAGTAAAAACTCATCCACAGGGTTTCCATGGCTCTAAATCCACAGGGTTTCCATGGCTCTAAATCCTAATGGATTTAAATCCTAAATCCTAATGGCTCTAAATCCTAATGTCTTCTCTCAAGGGTTCAATCCGATGAGTTTTCATTCAGTAGAAGAGTGCCTAACCACTGCGCCACAAGGACTTCTGATAATGACTTTAAATATCTCACAGGGATCTCAAACAGCCCCATAGCACACAGAGTTAGGTGTCATTTTTTTTTTAGGTGTCATTTTATCCCCTTTTATCGTTGTAAAAAATCAGGATGAGTAATTGACAGGAAGGGCCAAGAAGAAGCCTCTGAACTTGTCTCATGGACCAAATGAGTCGGAAGTTATATGCGTCTCAGGGCTCCTGCAGACATTTGTGCTACTATAAAATAATTGAAGAGAACTTGACTTCTTCAATGTGATCCCGATTGACTCACTGGGATGACTTCTGAGAGAAATCAATGGATCGTGGCAGATAACATAGTTTACATTTTCAAGGCACATTTACTGTGCTATAGGATCGTGTTTGATTGATGTATTGGATCCCTTAAAAGTTTGAGAGATTTGAGTGGGCCATAAAGCAAGAACATGCAAACAAGCAAACAAACAAAAGCTCGGCATTAGAGATTCTGGAAGACATCATAGATGGTTTACAATGCTGCTCCCTACGATACTGGAGATAGACTGTGCCTTCAGCTGGGAACCCTCACCTTGTGAGAAGCTGGCCCTTAGGAGGCAAAAAGGAGCACTAAACCAGTTGTTTTCTATGCAAGGGGGACCAACTTCTGCAGCTACACCAAAGCCTTCCATTCAGTCCACACTCTGCATTTATGGCCATCTGATAAAACCAGAATGCATAGGGGAGAGAAACTAGCCCAAGCTCATGGATAAGTCAATTGGAAATATTGGCGTGAGTACAATTGGACTACAGTCAGTTTTTATGTTATTGTTTTATTGTAATATGAACAAATAAACAACCCTACCCCCACACCTTTCAAGTCTCTTCTGAGCAAACTTTCCTAGGACTTCTGAGGATGTAAATCTGTGTGGGAGCAGATAGCCTCATGTCCCTCCAAAGGAGCAGCGGTTAGGTTTGAACCAATACCTTTGCTGTTAATAATCTAATACTTACCTGACAGCACCACCAGGGCTCCCAAACACTTGCTACTTCAATCATTTTTTTTACAAGGGAAATGTGGTGCATAGATTATGTTTATCATACTACGCAAACATCACTTCTGTTTCTAGATTTTCCATAACCTGCAATAGGAACTTTGTATCTAAAACACCTAAAGGGGATGGCTTTTCACATAGGCATGTTTGCTCTGTTCTTCACACGGCACAGAAATGAGCAAACTATGTCTGTGGGCCCAGTGCAGCCAACCCTACCCTTGTGAATGAATTTGTATTGGCACACAGCCCCACTTGTTTCCCACACCCCTCTCATGTTCTCTAAAGTACAAAAAATCAAAGAATTCTCTGGAGCACTCCATGAGGTTTCCAGGCCTAGTGATAATTATGTACAGTAACACAGCAATAATGGTCTGATATAAAAAATTGTTAGTTGTGGTTCATAACCTCCCAACTGGAAATTTAGGCTACTTCGTCAGTAAAGGAAGTCAGACCAGTAGATGTACTCTCCACAGGGGAGAAGAATCTAAGATTGATACTTCTAAAGGAGTTGATGAATATACCGTATGGTCATGAGAGTAGTACATTAGAAGGGAGTGTGCCCTTTATTCTTGTCATATATTTAAAAATAAATGCTTTTCAGATTTTGTGTTAGGCCACCACACTAAGGTTCAGAAAATGACTTCTCAGCCTCTGGGTCACAAGGAGGTCCACAAGATGTAAGGGACGGCTGTGTCGGGCACCATGATGCACTACCACATGCCTTTGCCCCACTTTTGACTTTCTCTGCATCTATGGTAATCATGTTCTAGAGCAAAAACAATGCTGTACTTCAAATGTCTGGACCCCTTTGCATATGGCCAGCGTGCTTTTTAATGGCACCATGAGATCGTTCAGCTTGATGCACGTACAGACACACAGTGAGGGGAGGTGTCAAAGTCTCAGGGAGTAAGAGAATATGGGAAAGTGCCCCAACCATAAATTCTTTGCCAGGACATTCCCAAGCATGTTTATCTTGGTCGTCAGAGAGTCCCCAGAGCAATTGTGCCCCAGTTGTGCAGAGCATAACTTACACACGGTGTTCCCTGCTCTTAATTCCCTCGCTCATGTTTATCATTTGCCCAATAGCACACCCACTGATCACACGCCACCTCCTTGTCTCCTGGTCTGCTTTGGGGAAACCTTATTTAAGAACCTTAGCTTCAAACATTATTATAATTATACACATTTTATAAATATGAAACTTGCAGACAGATTCAATATTTAATCAGGCTCACACAGTACTTAGTGTAGGACGCAGCTATAATCAAACACTATGTAATTATAATGACACAAAACTTCTACACCTCACATAAAATCTTCCTGAGTCTTCTCTCATTCACGGGACATTTCTTACATTGAAACAAATATATATTTTATAGTAAATATTTTTAAAATAAATAGAAAACAACAGCAAGGTCTATAAGTAGATGTGAATGAATGTATATGTAGCACATGATACATTTAAAGCCAATGACATCTACACCATGATGCTATAAGGTGAATCTGAAAGGCTCCTTCTGGTGTTAGTTGCTTCTCCCTGCTTCTTGTCTGTTTTGTTTGAGCTGAACAGTTGAAAGCGGTCCACAAAAGCAGGCAACGTTTATTTAACTTCTCCATCCCCATCCTGGAGGATGCCATTTAAAATCATCTTATTTTATTCAAGGACTGGAAACACTGCATTTTATTATAAAGGCAGAGGCAGCAAAATTTCCCCATCAATATTTTCCTACAAAAACATTGGTTAGTTTTGAATGTTCAACAATATAATATGCACAGAGATCTAGTAAATATACCTAGCTATATACCTAAGAGAAATTTATATTTACACACCCAATTCTAAATATGTTTGTTAAAACAATGTACACTGAAAAATACAGTGTACAGGAGGAATCAAGAGTGTTACACTGTAAACAAGTTATTGAAGGCTCTGGCCGTCGTGAAGAGCACATTGAACATCAGCTCAGGAACGTGTTTCTCAGGATCGCTACGGTTGAGAGGCCTCACTTTGGTCCACTATGAGGGGATGGACTTCGCTGTGCCTTGTATACTGAGCACTGCTTTTTGCCTAGTGTTGTTCAATGAGGTTCCCCAAAAGTCAAGATTTTCAAAGAAAACTGGAAAAATAACCAAAGTGAAAAAAGTAAATAACCATAAAATAATTGACCACATACAAGCAAATTTAAGTGATTAATTAACTGATGATCAGAGAGTGATGCTTTAAGCACTTTATATCCTAGGAGTATATGGGCAGTTCTTTATTTCTTTGTAAATTTTCTTAAAGGAATTACTGATAGAGATCCTGGGAGGCACCCTGGGTTAAGGGTTGCGCTGAGATGTGCAAGGTCAGTTGTTAAAATTGACAAGTGGCTCTTAGAAGAAAGATGACTGAGGTATTAAACACCATTGGAGCAGCTCTGCCCAGTCCTATACAATTGCAAATGCATCATCACCTCAGTAGGTGAGGTTGGTTTGTATGTGACATCATTTCCCAGTAGTAAAATAAACTAAAAGCAGAGTCAATTCTGCCAATTTTTAGGGAAAGAAGAAAAAATGCCAAACACCTCTATCATCAAAATTTCAATGTTGGGTTGCATAGCCCATGGTAACTCCATAGGGCAAGGTAGAACTGTCCTTGTGGACTTTTGAGATGAATTTTTTTTCTGTGTCTGTTACACATATATGCCCAACTTTCCATTGTGCTGGGAAAGAGGGATGTTACATTGGGTAACACTTTCTTTCCCACAGAGGAATGCCACAACTGCTACCAGAAAAACAGCTGCAGACCAGTAGCTGTGGAAGAGACGGAATTTTTTAAGAGAATAGAATGTCTCATCTTACCCTCACAGAACAACTGGTTGTTTTGAACTTCTGACCTTGTGGCTAGAAGACAACCTAACCATGATGCCACCAGGATCATACATATGAGTTGAAATCAATTTCCAGGGCTGTGATTTTATGTTGCAAATGTGATTTTATATGGGATAACATGAAACACACATAGGAATCATATTTATATAATCACTTTTCATTGTGAAATTCATAAAACTAGTCAAGGACATGGCTCAAATAAAACCCAAATTGCCATTGAGTTGATTTTGACTCATACTGGCCATATAGGACACAGTAGCACTACTTCAATGGATTTCTGACGGTTGTAGAACTTTATAGAACACAGTCCTATCTTTCTCTAGAAGAGGAGCTGGCAGGCTCAAACCACTACCCTTCTGGTTATACATTCAATGTACAATCTGCTACACCATCAAGCTCATTAAACACATGATACAAAAGCACGATTTCATATTGACAATTCCACTTGAGTGCGTGGTTCAATGGGGACTCCATTGAAAATTAGTGCATTTAAACATAGATAATAATATATAATCTATTACTATAGTTCTTTGTGTCATTAATTTTTCTTTATGCTTATTCTCAAAATTATTAAATATTAAAACTAAAGTTTGGTACAATTTTATTGTTCTTAGATGTCACCAAGTTGGTTCCAACTCATGGGGACTTACCTACAACAGAATGACACACTATCCTTGCCTGTGCCATCCTCGCAATGCCTGCAGAATTTGAGCCATTATGCTCATGAGGAAGCTGTACATGAATGAAAAGGCATGAGTGGAAACAGAGCAAGAGAACACTGCACAGTTTAAAATCAGAAAGGGGTGCATCAGAATTGCATCTTTTCATGATACTTATTCCATCTGTATTCTCAGCAAATCACCAGAGAAGTTTGCTTCTAGGAAGAATAATATGGCCTCAAGATTGTAGAGACAGAAAACAAGATGGAGAGGAGACACAGTATTTTGAATTGAAATGGGGAAAATATAGGAGAAAAATAGGTAAGGTCAAATATTATTAGAAGGTATGCAGTGCATTCCTGCTATCGGTAAGTACTGCATCATATTTCAGTGGGTTGTTCTGGGCTTGGGTAGTAAATATAGATAAGATAATGTCCAGAATAAAAAGAAAATGAAAGATTCCTATATGTTTTATACCAATTTCTATGATATTCTCTCTCCTTTAAGAATTTATAATGGGACTTGGGACAATTCCACTACTTTCTATTTCTCTGAAATGGAGATGATGCACTAAAACAGTGTACAAAGAGAACAAAGATATTTTACTTTCCCTATAACATGGGAAACAATCTCATCATGGCATCCCCACTAGACAAGCTGCCCCTTCTTCACCATCTCTTCAGACTCCCCTACAGCCGCTCCTCACTGCCAGCCCTGAACTATACACAAATGCGCATCTGGAGCCAGACCAGAAGGATGATGAATCACGGACTAACTTGCCTCTTGCTTTCTTCTCCTTCTACTTCCTCTGTCCTGTGCTCTTATCCTTTCACTGAAAAGCAAAGACCAGGCAGAGACCCCTGGTGAACTGTGCATTTCATCAATCTTGTAACCCAGGCCAGGCTCCTCTTGCCCCATATGATTATTCAAACAGAGGAAATCTATGAATCAAATGTCACATGCGCCAGTTGGATCCCAGAAGGCTACTGATGGTCAAGCCCTTTGGTTTCCAGGACAGCAAGCACAAAGGAAGGCTGCACGGGGTCATGCTTCTTGTGGTCAATCCATCACCATTCTCCAACTAGTACAGCTTTCACAGACAGAGTTCAATAGGAGGGCCATTCACAGTAAACTCAGGAATTGCTCCAAAGGAGAAACCCATGCATTTCTTTGTTTGATACTACCAGAGGTGTGGAAGATATTTGCATTGTTGGAAGAAAAATGCCTCCCAAAGACAATGCATCGAATATCCTTCAGTGTGCGGTAGATAAAATGTTATGCCACAGTTGTTTTTGTGGTCTAGCCTCTGAGGGAGAACCAGCTGGAATTAATGTGATGTTTGGACAGACAGAGACTCACTCAAATTTTAAATATAAAACTATCAATGGAGCCCTCAACAACTGCTAGTGCAGAGGTTCTCAACCTTCCTAATGTCGTGACCCTTTAATACAGTTCCTCATGTTGTAGTGATCCCCCAAACCATAACATTATTTTTGTTGCTAATTCATCACTGTAATTTTGCTACAGTTATGAATTGGATGACGGCTGTGAAAGGGTCGTTCGACCTCCAAAGGGTCACGACCCACAGGTTGAGAACCGCTGTGCTAGTGGCAAGCCAAAATGATTTAGGCGCTGTGATAAACCTTTTTGGCACTTCCTCAAAAAGTTAAGTGGAATTATTGTATGAACCAACAACTTGATTCTTAAGAGATTTAAAAGCAGAGGTGCACACCTATTTCCATTATAGCTCTCCTCACCCAAACGGCTGCCATGGAGGAGCAAAATAGGTATTGGTGACGGTTGCACAGCATGATTGATGAAATTAGTCTCAAAGAAGTTTTCACATGAAAAGTGTTGAGTAGGCAAGTACTGTGCTATCTATGTATATTTTCCAGCAGTAAATTTATAAAAATAAAAAGAGAAGAGAACCAATATTGTCCACCTTGTCTCTCTCCTATTGCTTCTTTCAGCAACCCTGAAGCACCTCTTCTTCCATTCTCTCTCAGGAAACAAACAAATAGCATTTTCCCTTTTCAAAAGAAGATAAAATATCCTTCCACTATGAGAAACAGAGTTCCTAAGGGCACCAGGAGTGCACAAACCATAAAAGATGTGTATATGAATTGGATGCCTCTCTCTTCTGGACAGGTTTCTACCCTCCTCTAGTTCCACTCTGGGACTAATTAAATTGCTAATGAGCAAAGATTTACCTCTGTGCCAGGGAGACAGGTTTTTGACAATTCTTCTTATAAACCATATTGGATAAAGGTTTTGCAGTTCACCTCTCATGTTCTAGGAATCTGATTTCTGATCCCAAGGAGGAAAATATACAAGGGTACCCTCCCCCCAAATAGATTTTTTCCTCAAAGATTGTATTTAAAGTTTTTACAAAAAAATCTTATCACCCTCAAAGTACTCTCCATTACACTCAACACATTTGTCAAATCTGCAATTTAATTCTTGGAAACGTTTTTAAAACTCATCTGTTTAGATAGCTGACAAAACCTCCCTTGTTTTCTTCACCTTTTCCATTTTGTCCAGTTGCTATCCTTTCCGGTCCCTCTTCACTCATGGAAACAGAAAGAAGTTCCAAGGAGCAAGGTCAGGTGACTACGGTGCCTGAGGCAAGAGAGGAATACTGCATTTTTTCAAAAACTTACACACTAAGGTGGCTACTTGAGCAGGTGCATTATCGTAGTGGCAAAACCAGTCCCTGTCTGCCACAAATCAGGCCTCTTTTGTCACACACTGTGAGGCAATCTTTTCAGAACTTCTAATAGAAAAGTTGATTGATAGTCAGACCTGGTGGAACAAACCCCAAATGCACTGTCCCCCCTCACATAAAAAACAAAACAACATAACAACAATAAAAAATACTATTGGACATCATCTTGATCTTTGATTTCACTTGAGGGGCTTTCTTTGAACGAGGTAACCATGGCATCTTCAATGGGCTTGATCAATGTTCACTTTCCAAGTCATAAGAATAGCACCATGTCTTATTACCAGTAATGACCTTGGGGAGAAAGGTAAGACCAGCACCACATCTCATCACCAGTAATGACCTTGGGGAAAAAGTTTGGGTCATTTTGGAGCTGTTCTTTCAAAGTACAGCATGTTTCCACTATTTCACAGAGATCCTTCTCAATTTCACATCTTTGATTAAAATTCAGTGAACCTAGAAGCGCTAAGATAGTCCATACAACTTCCCCATCACTTCATTAGTCTTCAAGCACAAGTGCATAAACTTTGTCGACATATTTGTGTGTTAAGGAAGTTGACAGATGTCCAGATTGGGGTTTGTCATCAATCAACATTTCACCTTTTTTGAAATGGAAAACTACTAGTACACTTGAGTTTTTCCCATAGTGTTGTCCTTATAAGCTGTGTACAACATCACAACAGTTTCTGTGACATTTTTCCAGAGCAGGAAACAAAAACTTCACAGCAGCACCCTGTGCTCTTAAATTGGCCATCACAAAAAATGAGGTTGGAGCAAGACTGCTTTTACAAAAAAATTCACTGACTAGGAGAACCTTCCCAGGTGATGCCACTGGGTGCACTAACTCAGAGCAAATTGCTCAATGCTCACCTAGTGGGGGGAATAAGCCATGTCAAGCGGAGTTTTCTTCTCCTTTTTGTTTGGGGGGTGGGGGCCCTTGTATGCAGCACATTGACTAGACCAAACCTACTGACCTCAATGCTCCCTAGGGTGAACGGAAAAGGTCAGTCTTTGGAGTTGTCAGGCCAGGATTCCCACTAGGCAGTGGCCTTTGGCTTACCAATAACTTGTCTCTTCAAACTAGCTCTCCATGATTCTCAAAGAATCTCAGAGCTTGGAAGATTGCCTCACATGATTACTCATACCTCTATTTCCATTCAGTTTGTCCATGGAGATGCACAATCAATAATCAGAGGACAGAAGGAAAGAGGTTGGACATTCACTTTCACATCCCACATCACGAAATGTCTTATTTCCTGTCCTGCAGCTTTCTCTACACAACCCTTTCTTTCTATGGATTTTGATCACCATTCTTCCCATTCTGGTTTGCAGGCCCATGGATGCTAACAGTTTCCACAGTGAAATCTCCCAATAATGTAACTCTGTGTTAGCCCTCGATAAATGCAATTTACACCAAATTATTCTCAAGGTGTAACCAAGTTTGAGTGCAATGTTTGCTTCATGTTAGCATTCTAATGTAGTCTAGTTAATCTCTTCTGAAGTTACACTCACTTGAATAATAATATCTATCTTGTATAACTCAAAATATTGTTCAAAATATGGAATCAAGGAACAAAAAGTTAATGTGTTTATTATGCATCAAAGAGTCTTAGTGGCACAGTGGTTCAAGCACTCAGTTGCTAGTCAGAGAGAAGGAAGCCACCAGCTACTCTGTATGTAGTAGACTCCTTCCATACAGATTCATAAACCTGGGAATCTGATGAGACAGTTTGCAGTTTTTAAGGTTGCCATGAATCGGAATCCAATTGACAGCCATGGTTGCTATCATGTGTTAAGAATCGAGTTAAGAGTTAGAGATACAACAATATCAGGCAAGGCAGAGTAATTAAAACATCACCTCCAAATTGCAAAGCTCGACCAAAGAAGGTTTAGTTATTCATGATTCTATGAGAGTCAGCAATCTGTGATTGGCACACAAAGGTTGGTCTTCAGCTGTCCCACCGAGGGTCCTTTGTGTGGCAGCCACCTGCTCATGACGGGACTGGGGTTGGACAGTCTAAAATGGTCTCACCCTCATGCTGGCTGCTGGTGCTGCTCTCTCCCGGTCTTCACTGGTTCTTAGCAAAAATCAGTCTGGTCTTCTTCACATGGGACTGTAAAGACAGTGGCAAAAAGAGTGATTATCAAGGAAATCAGTGCATAGCAGTCATCACTCCACTAGTGTCTTCACAGCAAGCAGAGTTGCAGAATGACACTTAGTCATTATTTTGCCAGTAAACGAACAAGCAAGCCAGAAAATACCTGGGTCCTTCCAAACATGTGACTGAGTGGAAATTGGTTGTTGTTCATGACCTCTGCGATCCAGTCTTTCTTTTCTCTTTCTGATTTAGCTGATAATGACATTGGACATTATTGCTCTCTGGCTTTCCCCCAACACAAATTGGCTCAGAATAGTTGTGTGAATGGACATGAGGCATGGGTCCAAGAATGCTAGCCCGTATAACCCCTGTCCCAAATCAATGCCATAGTTGCCTCTCACTTCCCAGGCTCAAATCAATCTACAACTCACCTTTACCCAATGGCACCCTCAGGCCATGGTGGCTCTCACCCTTAAATTCCTTCCATATAGAAAGGTTTGGTGCTTGGCAACACCCTTTCACCCTAAGGTCCCAGCGGGAATGCTGGCTTTTCTCGGGAACTACGCCTCGTTCACCCAGTTCAAGCTGACTCCTTCGACATCGGGATGCTGTCAAACTCAGTGCACTGATCGGCACTGTCAAATCAGATGATTTTTATTTCTAAATTGTCTCTTTTCATCACTGGAAGGTTATCTCTTAAGAAAATAGAGTTTCATTTAACAAGTTCTCTCTATCAGGCCCTGTGCCTGGCCCAACATTAGTGATCCTCCTGTGCTTAATGGGCTAAAATTTTATTTCAAGTTTGCTTTGAGCTTGACATCCAATTTACCCAAGTCTCTACTTCAATGTGTCCATAATGACTCTTGAGCTGCAGATACCCAGTTCTCCACTGCTCTCAATCAGCTCATTCCATTAAACACCAAACCAATCTAGAAATTCAAGGAATTGAACTCTCCTTATTCGCATGCAGAAAAAGGAAAAGCAAAGCAAAAACAAAACAAAAACTCCTAGAAATACTCAAGCATCTAGGGAGAAAATCCACATATATGTGTGTTCTTTATAATGAGTAGAACAAAGAGGTGTGTTTCCTAATTAGGTAACACATAGTTAAGTCTGTCACTGCTAAATACACGGTTACATGACTTCAGTGCTCAGATAAAAGGAAAGGGAACCTTGAGTTGCTAATTCACCTTCTTCATGAGGCTGAGGGGTAAATATAAAGAAATAAACTCATAAACAAATACATAAATCAAAAGATGGCAATATATACATTTTAAGACCACTTCAAAATTAGAGCTCTGAACTGTTTTCTATAAAGTCATTCTGACTTGAAGATAGATTCATTGTCTTTGAAAAAACAAATTAAAAATTATTTAGTGGACTGACTCAATAGTAAATAGATATAGGTATTTTTCTAGAATACTAGGTTAAAAGTGTTTTTATTTCCTTTGCTTATTTTTCAACAATTACATTTTTTCCTTAAGGCATAGCTTATTAGAAATCTTTAATAAAATTCCTATTTTGTGCTAGCTTAAACAGTTCTATCAGCACCGATTGACTTCTCTTTTACTTTGAAAATTTTCAATGTTCATTTTAAGAGCACGTATATTTATGTGATTCTATATTTACATCAAAGAAGTCACAGTTCTATCCTTGTGTCATCCACTCGATTTCCTTTCTACCTTTATGACATTGTACAGCAGACTGCCACATTTTGCTCTCACAGAGCAGATGGGGGTTCACATCGCTGATCTTTCAGGTTACCAGCTAAGGGTTTAACAACTGTGGCAATAAGCACTTCCAATTAAAATATTATAGTTTATACTTTTGAAAGTATTAGTAAACAGGTATAAGTATGGCTATTCTCTCTTTCTTAAACATTTAACTGGGCTCATGATGAATTTGTACACGGATGAAAAGGCAGTTATGGGAACAGAACCAGGTACCACTGCATGGTTAATCAGGAAAGGTGTGTAATTGAGTAGTATCCTCTCATCATACTTACACAACATATATGTTGAACAAATAAGCAGAGAATCAGCATTATGAAAGAATAATGCAGGATCAGGATAGGAGGAAGGCTTATTAGCAACCTGTAGTATACAGGTAACACAACCTTGCTTGTTGAAAGTGAGCCAAATGAGCACTTGCTGATAAAGGATTTCAGACTGCAGTGTAGATTACAACTTAGTGTTAGGAAGGGCAAGATCCTCACAACTGGACCAATAGGTGACATTATGATAAATGGAGAAAAGATTAAAGTTATAAAGGGCTTTGTCTTAGATCCACAACCAGTGCTCATGAGAACAGCAGTCAAGAGATCGAATGATGCATTACATTGGGTACATTTGTTGCACAAGATCTCATTAATGTGTTGAAAATCATGGAGCATACTTTGAGAATTCAAGTGCACCTGACTCAAACCATGTTATTTTCCATTGTTTCAAGCTGGACATTGAATAAGGAAGAATGAAGAAGAATCAATGTATTTGAATTATGGTACTGGCAAAGAATAATGAATATCCCATGGGCTTCCAGAAGGACAAATATCTGTCTTGAATGAAATACAATGAGAACGTTCTTTATAAGCAAAGATGGTCAGATTTGTTCCTACATACTTCAGGCATATTGTCCGTGAAGACTGGTTCCTGGCGTACATCACGCTTGGTAATGTTGAGAGGCAGCAAAAAGAGGAAGAACCTTGGCAAAATTGATTGATACCGTGGCTGAAACATTGAGCTTCAATCGACCAACCAACAAACAAATAAAACAACTGTGGAGATGTCACCAAGCGAGGTAGTGTTTCCTTCTGCTGTACACAGGGTCACTGAGTCAGAACCTGCACAATGGCACCGAACAATAACAGTTTTTTCAACGCTTCTCCAAATAACAATGACTGAAATAGCAATCATATTCATTCTGGTCATTGGCTTAACATATATTTCTGTGCATTTCTCATCCTCAAAGAGTTAGCCCAAGCTTATTTACATGAGAGTCTCAGCATACCAAAAGAGAATGGAAATTATGCAGTCCTTTGCAATTAGGCTCAAAGAACTCATAACATCATTTCTACTGTAGTTGTTTTGTATGAGCAACTTCCAAAGTAGCCACGATTCAAGGGGTAGGAAAGGGGGAGCAGCAAAGTCACATTGAAAGGAGCATGAAGGGTCAGAAATTCTCCATGGGTGTGAACTAATTTGCTGACTATACAGAATTTATTGGCACTTTACCAAATAGAGCCCCACTTGTGTACAAATGACATCTTTTTCTCATGTGACTCAGGTGAAATGACCCCAGCTCTACTTCTTCTAAGTTTAGCACTTAGCGGTATTTTTATGGTTATTCTTGCTCAGCCAATGGCAATTTTGAGACATGCTCTTTCCCAATCACACTGAAGGTCAAAAAGTAGCTCTCCTAGTGTTCTAGTGCATGCATGCATGAGTATATTTCAAATAAACAAGAATCAATGCCTTAAAGGAACTAGTGTGAGGATGGATGATACAGAACTGGGCAGTGTTTTGTTCTGTTGTGCATATGGTCATTATAGGTTGGAACGGACTGAATTGTGTCCACTAATAAATGATATGACCATCTACAGATCACTACAAATAAGTTTTCTCAGGATTACATATGTCTTAGCCTCATTAGGGGACATTCTAATGACAGTCCAATCAAAATATTGGCTTCCTGAGGGACTTGCTAGAAGAAATGCCTTCAAGGAAGAAATGTCAGATCAGAAGGTTATAGGTAGTATTTGTGATTCCCAATGAATATTCTTATTAAATTTTGTTGATACAGAACCATCATGGGAGTGTATCAGGAAGAAGTTTTAGTAAAATTGAAAACTGCATTTTTGAGAAAAAGTCAGAAAAGTTGATCTAGGGATTATTTTTCCACCATGACAATACACCTGCTCATTCATCCAGGGTAGCCATTTGGTTGGGAAACCTTACGCCATCCACCCTACAACCCTGATCATTCATCTTTAGGCTTCTTTTGGTTTGCAAACTCAAGGAGCAAATACTATTTGAATATCTCAGAATGCCCCACTGCCATTTCGTTATGTTGTAAATCAAAGAGAACTGAATGCCTTATGGAAGATTTGTTGTTGTTAGATGTCATTGAATTGGTTCCAACCCATAGCAACTCTTACTACCAAATATTTTATACTCAATTGTCTCATTCAAGTCCCATAGTCTTCTCGCTATGACTCCAACAAGTAAAATTTTGTTGAAAATGGTTGAAGCAATGCAAGGAGTTATGAGACGTTCAAGCCAGATTCAGAAGAGGACCTAGAACTAGGGACATCATTGCTGAAGTAAGATAGATTTTGACTTAACGTATCTGAAAGATATCTGCCTATTTTTACACACTGTGAAAATGCGTACAAATGCGTGGATCATAACAAACTCTAGACCACATGGAGAAGAATGAAGTTTCCAAAATATTGGACTGTGTTCCTGTGTAACTGGTTTAATCAACGAAGAGGCAGTAATTCAAACAGAACCAGGGAATACTGTGCATGAAATCAAGAAAGGTGGTGTAAGGATTCTCTCATCTCAATGTACTTGGTCTACATGCTGAACAAATCAAGCATTAAGAGCGATGTAAAGTATTACGGTGACAATGAGAGTCAGCTAAGAGGACTGGTAAAGGAGGATGATTAGAACCTTGTTTCAACCTCAAACTTCCGGTTTAGGTTCCAAATTCTTTTCTGACAAATTGTTTTACTCTCCAAGGGAATATACTCATGGATAATACAGGAGTTGATTGAACTACCTGGAATGCCAAAGAAAAGATGAAATAATATGATGTGTGTAGAGCATCCAGCCCAAGCAATGCTTCTTATCTGGTACTCTATAAGTGTTTGTATTAAGACATGCGCTGGCTGAGATTGAGACTCAAAATGCTTGCTTTCTGGCTTAAAAACTATGAATGCGTCTTTTTGAATGCATGTGTGCTTGAGGATGGACTTTCAGTCCACAGCTAGAAACAATGTCCTTGCTTCTCTACAAAGTCTCGATCGTACTTTTTAAAGACAACATATCCTTTTCGTTTTAGAATAAGACTTTTTATAATTGTTCATGGGATAGCAATGTAAGAAATAAAGAATAGGCTTGAGACAATGGACAGTTAAACTATATGGCATAAGCTATTTCTTTCAGGAAAGAGGAAAATTAATTCCTAATTCCTAAATATGTGTTAAACTGTCCTTACCTTGAAAAACAAAACAAAAGCAGTCCTTGGGGGGACATGCTTAAGATAGATGATTCCATGCACAGAAGGCTGAAAGGATGAGGAGCTTAGAAGAATATACTCCCCCCCCCACCCCCCCACACACACCCATAATACAGAGGGAGCATAATGGGGAAGACAGAAGCCCAATTGTATGGCTCACTGTAGTTTTCTGTGTGTTATTGTCTTGAATTGAGCAACCTACACATTAGAAAATATCTGGCAATCTACTTCCAAAAGGCCCCAGACATGGACCACCGTATGCACAGCCTACTTGGAAGCATGCAGTGCCACCACGAGTCAAAATGTTCTTGTGAGTCACTAGTTCACGTGGCTGTAGTGGAAAGTGACAATGAGGACAGATGTTTTCCATTTGTGGGGCAACTCAGAGTTCTCAGAAGTGCTTGAGGAGGCACGGCTTAGTAAAGATTTCCAATGCTTCCTGTTTGAGTAAAGTTCCGCTTTAGCTATGGAGAACTGGCAACAAAAATGCACATATTTAGCATGCAAACCTGGGAAGGTTTATTATATATAGGCTTTATTGCTTAACCTTGGACCTGAAAGCACACTCTGAGACAGTTTACCATGTAGCAAGCATTGGTGTGTCAGGGCACAAATTGCAATAGAAATAAGGAACTAGCCTGACCAATTCCTTTGTAAAAGTATTTGATAGAAACAAGTAAATGAAGGCAACATTTCTTCCATACAGAACTTTAGCTGCATGATGTCCTGTGGGTAGGGACATCAATGATAACTGAAGCCAGAGCAGGAGAAGGGGGGGATCTGACATGGGCAAAGGGAGCTGTTTAGCATCCTTAAGGAGCTTTGCTTATTGCAGTGTAAGGAAGTCTTTCTCAGGGACGATGCCCTCAGCTCCACTTCCGCCCCCACAGGGGAAAGCTCACCCAGGCAATTTAACCACCTTTCAGAAACAATCTCCTTGTTTTTCTGTTTCACGGTGTTCCCTGTGTTTCGTTTCAAATCTCCTCTTTCTCTCTAAATGGCTCAAGCAATTCCAAAGAAGTCCCAAAGTAGAGAGAGAATGGATGTTTGTGTCAACCGGATCTTCCACCCCTGGACGGTCCCTTTACTGATTTGACAACAAATCAGTTCCCGCTGGGAAATGATCAAGGCCAAAAGTGATTTGCATCCTGCAAGACATTTGACTGCCATGATTACCTGGTGGAGAAAGGCAGACAAGACAGGTTTGGAGGGCAGACTATGAACACAAGGGGAGACAGGTATGAGCACGTTCTTGCAGAGGGGACCGGGAGCAAGAGGGAGAAATACAGGCAGCATTGCTTGAGATGGAGGCTGTGACAGCCTTCTGGGGGTGACTGTGCCCTAGTGACTTTCCAGTGTGTGACCTCAGCAATAAACGTAACCCTTCACTTGGACTCTGAGCCCACCCAGCAGCTCCATGGAAGAAAACTTTTGGCGGTGGACTCCCTAAAGATTCCTCACTCCCCGCCATGGAGCCCATTCCAATCCATAGCAACTATATAGGACAGGATCGAACCGCCCTGGTGGGCTTCGGAGAGTGTAATTTTATGGAAGTAGAAAGCGTCATCATTCTCCAGAGGAATGGCTTGGCTAGTGATTTGGAAGGGATGACCTGCTGGCTAGAAGCCAAGTACATAGCTCTCTAGGCCCCAGGGCTCCTGTATGTAATCTATAAAGATCACAGCCCAGGGAGGGCTTTGGAGCAATCCACTGTCACCTTGGAGCACTAGGAGTTGGGATCAACATAATGGCACCTTTATAACAACAACAAAAACAAAAACACTACACCTTAGCTTTAACCTCCTGCATCCCACAGTGATATTGTGATGGTTGCATGAGATGTTTCTTATAAAGCATGAGGTACTTAGGCACCCTCAGCACATATTAGCACGTGTTCTTGCTGTGCCTGCTATAGAGAGAAAGAAGACCTTCAGCAAGATGAATTGGCACAGCGGCTGCAACAATGGGCACAAACATAACTGTGAGGTTGGCACAGGACCAGGCCATGCATTGTTCTGTCGTGCAGGGTCCCTAAGGGTTAGAACTGACCTAACACCAACTACCTAACACCAACATGACTGTTCTCTGTCTTAGAGCTTGGGAATGATCTTTAAGTCCTTGGTTGGTATGAACAGTCAATGCACTTGTCGACCCTCAATTCGGAGGTTCGAATCCAACAAGACCCACCTCAGAGGAAATACTTGGCCATGTTATTCTGAAGATAGAATTCAATGTAAGGCCCGAGGGAGCACCATTCTATGCTAATTCACAAGAACTCACCCTACATTGAAAGGCAATGGAAAGACTAACGACCACAGGTCTAGTTTCTGTACATCACTCACATTCTGTACATTGTGAGGAATACGAACTTTGTTCAGTTTCGCTGTGTGTAATTTGCTGATGCCATAATTATTGGAAGTTTAATGCAAAATGTTATATGTATATCAACTTATATCAAAATGCTGATAACATAAGGCAATAATGATACAAACTGGAAAAAGAAGTAGCCAGTGTTAGTCAGAATTTACTTACAATGGATCCTTTGCAATGAAACCATGTTGTAAATGGGAAAGAACTTACACCTCTGTGGCAGCAGATTTCCTGTGAGATCTCTGCAGTTTACCTTGTGAGAAGAGGTTTCTCACTCATAGAACTAAAACCCAACAGGTGGAGAAACGAACAGCTTACCAAAGGCTTAGAATCTGAACATGACCTACAAAGTCCCCCCAAATGTTAATCCACTCAATAGACAGAGGAAGAAATGGAATGGGATGGCTGAGGGAGACTTTATGGGCCTGAATCACTTCTTCCAACATTCCATAGGACGCAGTCGCATGGCCATAACTAACTGCAAGGGAAGATGTGAAACACAGGCTGACTGGGAACATGGAATACACGCTAGCTCTCTGTCAAAACACATCAATATAAAAGAAGCCTCTTTCTTGTTGGGGCCACCAGGTTTGTTGAAAGTTTTGTGATGAACTTGCAAGGTATTGTAATCTCAATATAGCAACGAAAGAGAAATTGGAAGAAAAAAATAGAATTAGATGGCAAAGAAAGCAAAGTCTGAGGCAGGAGACAATTTAAAACAGCAATTAGAGTCTAATTAAATCCAAAGTTTGGTATCATTATCAGAAGTGAGGACATAGCTAATTATGCTGAAAGCAAGTTTCAGTGCAGGTTATGGTCATTCAATAAGGGAATCTTAACTTCCCAGGCCCAAACACTAATTTTGAAAACCACTTAAAAGATTCTCATAATGGATAGTATGTGTGTGTGCATTTTAATCTCTTTATCCATATTGTACGTGTGGTATTTAGTCTTTGTA
The DNA here is from genome assembly GCF_050624435.1 of Tenrec ecaudatus. Classification (NCBI taxonomy): domain Eukaryota; kingdom Metazoa; phylum Chordata; class Mammalia; order Afrosoricida; family Tenrecidae; genus Tenrec; species Tenrec ecaudatus. The sequence continues at coordinate 28,315,977 of NC_134533.1, read as the reverse complement.
CTTAAATCAACAGTAATTGTTTGTGGTAGCATGAGAAATTTTTGCCTCATTGATTTTCCATAGCACTGAAATGTCACATTAGCTCAAGGTGAAAAGCTAATAGGATGTGAATAATGGTAATAATAATAAGAATGATAATAGAAAGAATAATACACCTGAATGTACATTAAAGTCCTCTATTGCCACTCTGGGTTTTCATGGCATTTCGAACACAGGAGAAAGAGGGGAATGGCTTAACCTTGCTCTCTCTAGTTCCTCCTTGCTGTACATTCTGGTGAAAATGAGAATTTTCTGAATGAATGAATGAATGAGGACCAAGGACACAGTTGCATCTGCAGCATATATTCCCCTGTCAGGTTTTCTCTCTTCCCAGGTGCAGGTCCTGATTGTGCAGTCCTCCATATTCCTCTCTAGGAAACACACCAACCCTTACAAATGTAGATAAGGCTCAAAAGAGGCACTGGGAGGTGGTGACATGCTCAGGGTAATTGATTAAATGCACTTGAGTTGGCTATAGCTTGGAATTCCAGGGAGACCAGTTATGGTCCAGTCACCTCCAAAAATTCACTGAGTCTCACAAATGTCTAGCCAAGGACATCAGCTTATGTTTCTGAAAGTGAAAAATAGAAGAAGTGATAAAAAGACACAGCTGAAACCCTCTGTGTCTAGAGAAAGCAAATAGTGTCCTACTTAGCGTCCGAGGCACTATAATCCCCTGCTGATAATTGCAGATTCATAATTATAGGCAAAGGAATCTATTATTCTATTATGCTAGAAATATGCTTGAGAGCCCAGTACCTCCACAGATACTGTTTTATTCCACTGTGATATCCACCCATGGGATGGTAAACTATTTTATATTACTGCGCCACTTAGCTTTTATTTAATATTTTTTTAATTGCGTAATGTCTGTTTTCCCCTTGTTGTTGTCTGGCTGGAGCCTTCCTTTTGTTGGTCAGTACTGTGACCACAGGACAGGCGAGCAACAGAGCAGCCGTCAATCGATGGCCAAGGCCTGAGCAACGTTTCACTGTTCCTATTCACATGCTCACCCAGATTGTTTTCCTGATTGAATTAAGTCTGAGAATCTCAATGACTGGGCACCTCCAATACATTTTTCCTCAGCACCCAAATGCTGAACTCTTGACTACATTGTATTTGTTCAGGTAAAAGCAGTAGTCTGCAGGTTTTCGTCCACATCACTCATTATTACCTCTAAGTCTTCATTTATGTCATTCAGCTTACTAAGGAAATGTCCCCAATTATTCCAACTGCACTCCTTTATTGCAACCACTCCTGAAGACCTCTGGGCATTGCATGGAAAAAATAATGGTAAGCATCTATATATATGCATATCATTATATATATTTGAAAAAAGACGTTTCCCTTCTCAGAAATAAACTATAAATTAAGTCAATTACTATTACAATAAATACTAATATATAATCAACTTAGATAGAAAAAATATTCCCAGATGACACTGAGAATTTATACTAATCAAACAAAGGAGCTCTGCATATATAAAGTCTCAGCTTTGAGCAAATAAAATCCCTGATCCAGGTAGTTCCAATATCCATTCAACTGCTGATCAAAGTACTAAATTAATTAGCTCATATTATTCAGCTCCTTCAGCAAAGTATATGCATATCAAAGAAAACAAGTAGGACATTATATATTTCATACTTTGTGTTACCAGGTTGACTAGAGAAACAAATCCAGAGATACTCATAGGTGTATACAAAAGAGCTCCATATCAAAGAGCAATGTATATTGAGAAAACACCCCAGCCCAATCCACTTCACGTCCACAGTCCGACGTTAGCCCATATGTCTGATACTAGTCTATATATTCCTCTCAGACTCATGCAGCTCATTCAGTGCTGCCGATTGCAGGAAGATCACAGGTCACTTGGTGGTAAGCCTTGCGGATCCAGTGGTGGTAGAACAGCTCCACGTGGATCCTCTAGCTCCTGATTGTGTCTCCTCAGCAGTAAGGTGAAGCAGAGAGAGGGGGGAAGTTCCCAGAGTCTTCTTGAGAAGGCCAGACGCACAAGGAGGCATCATCAGGCTGTGACCTGATTGACAGACTAGACTCCATCCCTTCACTCTTAATATCCTCAAGTTACCAGGAAATTATGTAACTACAACATTCATCTTACTACTTTTCATTATATTCATTAAAGCAGCCTCTGGTTAAAATTATTTTCCCCCAAAATATGACACCAGTAAATCCTCACTGCCTAAAGACTTAACTAGGGCTAACATTAAAGTCAGATCAAGAGCAATGTAGAAAGAGGTACTTAGGCAGGAATGCGAGACCTTGCCATTAGGTCCCTTGTGGACCCACTTTCAGTGTATCCTAAATTTTTTTATATTGTTTGCCTTTTCTTTGATTGAGGTCTTTCATTGTTTTATATGATCATTACTGCATGATCATTTTTCCCTGTTTCACATATTTTTCTCTCTAGAGAAACCAGGATTTATGAATAAAGTACCTGAAATAATAATTACCTGGAAGAGGGGGGGGGCACAAAAGACAAGGTGGGGAAAAAATGGAAATCCACATAGTGAGTACAAGAACAGAGAAAATGTTCCAAAATTGGTCAAGTGATGTTTGTACAATGCTTCTTTATATAAATTATATTTTGTGTTAAGTATGGCTCAATGAAGCTCATTTAAAATACAAAACTAATACACTCCAGTCCAGTAATAAGTCTTAGTTAGCCAAAATATGAACCAATTGACATTCAACCTTGTCCACATATTCTTCTGAGCATGAATCCATTCCTCTGATACAGGTTACCTCTGTTACAGTGACAACTCCATGTGGGTAGGAGCCCTGGTGGCGTAGTTCTTATGTGATGGGTTGCTAACCAAGGTCAGAAGTTCAAAACCACAAGCTGGTCACTGGAGAAAAACAGAAAGAAAAACGTTCTACTCCTATAAAGAATTATCCTCTTGGAAACTCACAGGAGTGGCTCTACCCTGTCCTTTAGGATTTCTATAAATTGGAATCAACTCAGTGGCAGTGAGTTTTAGTGTGGACCTGCAAGGGTGAGAAAAACTTTGGAAAACTGTGCTATTAGATTTCGCATACATTAATCAAGCAGTTTTCCCTGGAAATACACCAACATTTCAGTCTTTATATTTTCCTCCCATTAAAGTTCTAGAAGATTCATTCTCTTCATGGGGTTGTTTTTTAAATGACTGTCACTCAGACTGTAGGCCGTCTTATCTTATGATTTGTCATCATTTGGAACTGGAGTGTCAGCAACAAAGGTCCTCATAGTGGTGATTTGTTGCTATGTAAAATGATGATGATTTTTAAGATTATCTAATATCAACAAAGCATATTCATTAACTGTAAACTCTAATTATTTTCTGACTGTTACCACGCACTATAATTAACATGATTTATAATATCTCCAGAAACTGCCAGAATAGAATGTGTTCTTTCTGCTAGGCTTGCATAGGTCAGAGATGTTTTGGAATTCCTGAAATCATTTCTATTTTATGATGAGCCCTTTGGAGCTCACGGGAAGACCAGATCACATCACAGTTCTCCAGGGACTAGATGACTTCCTTCACACAATTGGCAATAGCACTGCACAGGGAAGCAGAGCAGACAGGCGCAGTAATTCTGAAAGTCAGAGAGTAATCATATATACTAATTATCACCTGTAGGCAAATGATCAAAGGTATGTGTGATTATTATCCCTCCATCTCATACTGTAAAGAGACTCCTTTCTATACAATTCACTAGTTTCTCAGGTGTTTCCAACAGATAAAAGATGACCCACATCTCATTTGTTCCCCCCAAAACTATCTTAAATTGCCTCTCAACTCCTAACTATGGTCAGAGATAGCTGGTCCTTTAAGCATAATGTATTACCATGCAACAAATAAGCAGTTGGGTTTTATGTATTACAATTCTCTGGTCAAGGATTACAGACTCTTGATTTAGTATTCCTTACCCAGCAGGAAATAGGAACACTTGATGTGAAAAGAGAGTTGCCTTCCGGTGTTTTCTTGAGTGTTTGTTTTCTTTCCCGACACCTCTGTCCTGAACCACCTGCAAACCCCAAGGCATTGCATACCTTCTGGAGCTTCATCTGCTTCTAGGTCCCTGTCGTTAATGTAAAAATGATCACAGCTAATTGATCTTAAATTAGATATGATTAAGAGCCAACAAATTAATGAGGAAACATCCTATTGAATAGTTAGCAACTTGAGTGTTCTCTAACAATAAAGACATATAGAAATCTAATGCTTACCCATTTGTACTCTTTATAAACATAAGCATTGAATGTAGATGCTGCAAGCTGTTATATATCACCTTGTTTAATTGTGAGTTGAATTAATGTTTTCTTTTATATTTTCCTTTAGTTAGCCATGGGTAGAGGTGCTAATACTATATGAAGAAATTAAAGAAAAAAAACACAGAGGGGAAAAGAGATTTAGATAATATAAGAAAGTAGATTTAGATTATGAGCTGAAGCTGGGCCAATTCCCTGGAAAGTTGACATGGAGAATAAATGACAAATTAGTTATCAGTTGTATTATCCAATTACAATGATTTAGTGCTTGACGTAGCATCTTATACAATCTTGAAAACCACCAGTGATGTGTGTAAAATCCTCTTTCTTTATAAATTAATTGAAAGTCAGAACATTTAAGAGATACATCCAAGAACTTACAGAATGAATACATGATATTTTGGGATAGAATTATCTTAGTCCAATGCTCTTAGATAAAGGGCGGAATATTTAACCCATAGCATCTTTAAGATATATGAGAAACCTAGGGATAGAACACAATACACAGAGCAAAGAAGAGCTAAGTATCAAAATAATGACATTTTTCAAATGTTGAAAAAAGCTAGTTGAGTGTGGGTGTGTAAACAGAGAGAGTAGATTCAATTCTCACCTGTAAAGGGTTGTTTAAAATTGCTTACCTGGAAACACGGGGGTAGATCACAGAAAATAGGCATTTAAAATAGTAAATAAGAGTATGGGGTAGAATGAAGCTTTATGCATGAATGTAGCCTCTTACCACTGGCCCTTATAAGATGCTTAGCAATCAAGTTATTTAACCTCTACTTTGCTTAGATTTTTCTTCCTGCGGTTGAAAAAAAAATGACCATACCTATATCATAGTATTTTCGTGGATATTAAAATAATGTTTCTCCCAAAATGTATGAGCCTGAAAAGAAATACAACAAAGGTAGGCAAGCTAACTACTGCAGAGAATGGAGTTGCAGACAGTCAAGGAACACCGGAGGATATTTTGCTGGAGAGCTAGAAAGAAATCCAACAGTTCATTTTTGGGTGCTTATTTTCTTAAGAGAGATCTACCAGTTCATTTTCATTTATTTGTTTGTTTGGTTTCTTTGGGAGCTGTTCTTTCCTGCTCCACAAATCACTCTTTGAAATGCCGGCTAGGATAATCCACCTTTTATTGACTTGTCATTTTTCTACTCTTTTGGGGCTCCCTAGTCCTTCAGCTTTTTTATGTCATCCCCACTCACTCACAGTCAAGGGGGCCAGAAATAGAATCCCTAAGACACAAAAACACAGAAACAAAGCTCACTGCCAACTCACAGCAAGCTTGTAGGACAGAGTAGAGCTGCCTCTGTGGGTTCTGAGACTGTCAACTTTGTGGGGAAGTAGAAAACCTCATCATTCTCCCTGGGAGTGCCTAATGGTTCCAAACCGCCGACTTATGATTAGCAGTTCAGCTCAGATCCACCACCAGTCCCACTAAGACTCCTAGCTCTACTACAAATGACGTTCCAATTAAGGGAATCTCCAAATGGCAACTTCTAAATCAGAGTTTAATTTATAGCTCCAATGGAAAGCTTATTATTATTTGAGTGCTACGCAGTTTATAAGCCCAAACTTTACTTTAATCTCATTTTATTCTTCTTCTTCTTCAATTTATCAACAGCAAACCCACAAGTGTAGCCGGGAAGTTTTTTGGGTTTTTTTTTTCACTTTTACAATCTAGTATAAATATGAGTAAAGGGAACATTTGAGCTATGAGTTTTGTTTTTTAAAAAATTAGAAAACAATAAAGAGTTTTAAAATGTGATTATATCCAAACAAAACTAGTGAAACCAATAGAGAAAATATTCATGAAAGCATTTCATCTGGTGAAACTCTTACACAGAATAACCTGCAAGCTGAAGGAAAAAACTGTAACACTTAGAGATGAATTAAAATTCCTCAACAAACCTTGGCAATCTTAGGAGAAACTACAACGTTAAGTCATAAGCAGAAAATGAAATAATGCCCCAAACAAGCGGTGCAGCACTCCTGGACACTGGGGTCCCTGGTAAGACACAGCCAGAACCACTCTCCCTCCCCCGCCCACAGGTTGGTGTCACAAGAGCTTCCTTTGCTGTGCATGTCTATTTGGCCCAGGCTCCATGAATTCCGAAACCTTTAGGCCAATATTCCTTTTTCCATTACCCCCTGCTTAGTAGGTTACTCTTTCACCTATGCTATATAAGCTAAACCTGCCATGTTGTACATGCTGGCCATCAGCATTCCATCTCTAGACCCTTCTGCAAAAAAAGAAACAAACAAAAAATCCCTTAGGCTAGTGCCAGTTTGCTCAAGGTCAAGGGGAGTATATACAGTCCATACCAAAGGGTCTTCCAACTAAGCCCAGGCCCAAGAATCCCCAGAAAGGAATACACGTTCCAGCTCCCTGTCAACCCATTTGAAAAGTGAGAAGTGTATAAAAGTGAGAAGTGTATCCAGGAGAACATGACTTGAGAGCTGGCCCTCCATATATGAACAGAAGCAGATTAGAGGGTGGGAACTGGAGGGTAGAAGTCAAAATACCAGAAGCCTGAGTGAATAAAAGAATCAGGCACCCCAAATTTTGGGTGTCCACCGTATTTGAATCAGGAAATGACATACCTTTCTGTTTCTCTTGCATCTAGTGTTCCCTTTACTTTAATTGACTAATAGAGTGGGATACAGACTCACAGGTTGAGTAACAACAGACCCACGGAATCTTGGAATCCCACCTTACCTCTCTCTGTGGCCTCATCGCTAGTTCAATTGAAACAAGTAGGATCCATCTTCTATGCCAACCTGTCCGCACCACCATGCCATTCTTCCTCAAAGCATTTCTCCTGATGTTAATAAGACTGGAGAAGTTGCTCTCCTACATGACCTGGAGGATAGACACATTTATTCTTTTCTTCCTGGTAACCTGCATGTGGCAAGTGCTTCCTTTGTCTTTGGGAAGCAAATGAAACCAACAAGGAAACCAGTTTCTGTGGAGCCCAGCTCAGCTCATGTTGGTCCAGACTTGATGGCGTTTCCACAGCTGTGACATTTTGGAATCAGATTGGCAGACTTTTCATCCAAAGCATCACTCCATGGAGGCAAGCTGCCAGTCTCTTGGTTAGTCGTCCAGTGCTTCCTTGTGCTCCGCAGGACACAGAACCACATACAAAGCTAGTTACAGAACACTTTCCTCTCCCAATGGGAATTCAAGAAGAGGTAGAATTTCATCATGAATTTTGTATTATTCTGAAAAGAAACCCCTCTCCCCTTCCAGTGGCCTTTGTATAACAATCCAGGAGTGGAGACAGCAGTAGTTAGGTTGGCTGAAAGAATATCGATTGAATGTTTGAAGAGTTTATACTAGAAATACTGAAACAGTTTTAGCTTTATACCCCAATGGGCCAAGGCTTCTAAATATAATTATAATATTATCATAAGACATAAGTACAACATGAAATTTATAATTTTATCTTTCAAACTTGTCAGCAAAATGTTATCTGTAAGAGAAGGCTTTTTACTCTTGTTTATTGGAAGGCAAAGCCATAATTTGATCAAACTGTAGAACAAAGAGCTGTTGGTAAGCAGATGATTCAAAGGAGCCAACCCAGTGAATTTGGCATGGTCTGTGGGTTTCAAACTGATGGACATTTCAGCAAGTGAATAGAAAGGGCGGCGAGGTCTCCAGGGTGCTTTGTGCCTTGAAATTTAATGAGTTTCTTTGGGGAGTAATTCATTAGGAAATGAGAAAGCAAATGCTCTGTCAAGAGGAAGCTTTTGAAACTATCCTTCTGTTTTAATCAGCAGTCTGGATTTTCCATTAATAAACAAGAGAACATGTTTGCCCTGGCCAGGCAATACTTTTCAACAAGAGATTGGCTGTTTTTTAGTAATGCAAAGTGTTTAGAGGGCTAGAGATTGGCCCACCTAATGAGGGTTGTGGAATTTCACAGTCAGGAAAATTTCAAACACTTCTGATTGTTGTAGAAGAAAAAATTGCTAACGTTAAAGTTAGTAGCATTGACTTACATTTTAGAGTAAGGTGCACAACCTCAGGCGAATACCTTAATCTCTCTGAACTTCAATTATGCCTCGGCAAGTGAAAATAAAAACACATATTTACACAGAGTATTTTTTAGTTAAAATGACACACGTTACTATTTAAGTAAATGTTAATACCCAAGTCAAGATTGAGACCAAGTCGGACTAACTATAAAATTCAACCTCTTACCCTTTTCATTACTGAATTATTGTTTTCTTGGAGGTAATATTTCATAGATGCAATTTATTTGCTAATAGAATAAATGCATACTAAATTATTGAGTGTTTTAGATATATTGTTAAGATTGATAGATTTTGATAAAAATCATATGAGATACATATATTGGCTTAGTGTCTTAGGCTGTGTTCTCACAAGAAGCAAAATCCGTGACACTGATATGTACATGTACACATGCGCACATATATAACGAAAATGGTTCACACAGTTGTGGAAACTGGCAAGTCCTGGCCCATACAGGTTCCAAGTTCCTGGGTCAGCTATTAGGGGTTTCTGACTTGCATCGTTTTAGGTGTTGAGGACCCCAAGATCAGCAGGAATACAATGGGATTATGGCTGCCAAGTGAATTGACCCAAGGTCAGCAGGGCAGAACGATGGCTGCGGAAGCTAATGGGTCCAAGGTCTTCCAGCCAGATGGCAGGCTACTCAAAGAGTGGTAAGAAATTGACAGGCCAATAGAAAGATGTGGAGGCTGGGGAGCCAGCTGCAGGATGTAGACAGAGGGGAGAAAACCATCTTTTCCTCCAGAGGCACTTTTCTTGGAGGTGGGCCAAACCTCCGAGGCCTCTTTCTTTCCACTGATTGTATAAAGGCTAAGAGCTGAGCGAGAGTGTTCCCTCCTGCCCTGATCTGCTTAGGACACATAGTGCACTCTTAGAAGACCACATTATAGAACTGATGACGTTGTTTTAGGTCACATCGTGGGCTCTTACCTTACAAACGCATCACTTTGCTGTCGGTTTGTCATACTGTAGTGCCTTGTGTGATACTGTATTTCTGGAAGCTACGGCCCTGTTATTTCAAATGCAGCAGGGTCACCCAAGGTGAACAGGTTTCTGCAGACCTTCCAGACTGAGAACAGATTATGAAGAAGGAATCAGCTTTCCAATTCTGAGGAATTAGTCACTGGAAACCTTAGCTATAGCCCCCAAACACTGTCAGTAATAGTGCCGAAACGGAGACCCTATGAACACTAGTAAAACATTGTCAGACATAGCGCTGGGGGATGCACCCTGCAGCGTGGAAGGCACTGAAAATGTGACGGAGTGAGAGATGACTCATCTCAGTAGAGTCGATCATCACGCGTGGTTGGAGTAAAGGTTGGGGGAAGTTCACTGGCTAGTCCAATAATTCTCAAAATGAAAAGAATTAACTGAAAAGATCTATTAGTAATAGATTACTGATCAGGACAAGAAATACACCAAGTATGTATCCAGGAACACTGGAATTCATCAAAAACTGATTTCCTGGGCATTCGTGAGCTGAAATTGAATCAGAAAACCATAGCTCTTACTATGCCAGCAAGAGTAAACTCAAGAGAAATGGTGTCCCATTGACTGTGAATAAGGTCATTTCAAGATTTATCTTGATGTACAAAGCTTTCTGTGTCAGGGTAGTAATTATTGGCATACAAGAAAGACCACTTTATACAACTGTTATTCAAATTGATGCACCAATTACTAACAATGACGATAAAGAAACTGAAGAATTCTATGAATGTCATTAGGTTGAAGTTGATCAAACATTCAATAACAATCAATCTGTTGATAGCGATTGAAAATTGAAATGAGAAAGGTGTAACAGAAGAAAGGATTACAGTTGGAAAATATGGCCTTGGTGAGAGAAATGAAGCTGGAGATCTTGGGCTACACTTTCGGAAGGCCAATGACAAGTAAAACAGTGACAAGACACACGGAATTCACCAGATAGAACACACATCAATCAAATTGCCTACATCTGTGAGAAGAGATCATTGAGAAGCCTAATATAAGCAGCCACAAAGAGGCCATGTGCTCTCTTTGGAACCAGCCACCAATTGTTCCTTTTTAAAATTCAGGTTAAAGTTTAGAAAAATTAAAACAAGTGCAATTGATCCAAAACACAGGCAAGAGTATATCCATCCGGAATTTCATGAACAAATTTGTCACCGAGAACATCAATGACAGAAGCCCCCATGGGCTGTGGAAGGTCATCAAGAGCACCATCCAGGAAGCAAAGCAGGGTCATTAAAGACAGGAAAGAAAGAAAAGGTCAGTCACAAGAGACTCTGAAATGTGTTCTTGAATAGTGAGTAATTAAAGCAAATGGAAGACATGATAAAATAAAAGAACTGAAATCAAATTTTCAAAGGTAGCTAGAGAAGACAAAGTAAACTATTACAATGAAAAGTACAAAGATCTGGAGTTAGAAAATCCCAAGGTTCAGCATACCCAAGACAATCTGAAGCACTGAAGAAAAAGTTAAACCTTCAATTGCAAGACTGAATGATTCTAAAGAGAAAGCATCCTCTCTGACCATAACCCAGGGAGGTAAATTACCTTGTTGTCTGATAGAGAGCATTCGTTACAAAGGTAATTATGGCAGGTGTAATTAGGTTAAAACATAACACCTCATCTTTTGGTCTCCCTTTTGAACCTTTTTATATTTTTTACAGTCAATCTTTTGTTTTCTTTCCGTATGCTATTTTTCCACATTTTTATTTTGCCCTTATTGTTGGGATTGGTATTTTTGTTCCTAATTTTGTTTTGTATACTTTCCTGTGTATGAAATCCAAGGTAAGCAAATCTATAGAAACAGTATCTGGGTCAATAATTACATAGGGGCATGGCAGGGGAGGTTGGAGGGAAAGTAGGAGCAAACAGAAATGACTACAAGAAAGAATATAATGTTCAAAATTTGACTGTGATGATTGTAAAACTCTTTTAAATATGAATCAAGTATTGACTTGTATGATATGTGAAAGCAAAATAAAATGGAAGGATTACACAAGTCAGTACACCATTTCAAAAAATAGTATCCGATCAAGAACTAGTGATACTGAAGGAAGAAGTCGAAGCTACCATGAAGTCATTAGCCAAAAACAAGGTTCTGGGAATTGATGTAATGCCAATTGAAGTGTTTCAAGCTACAAAGCCCTGAAAGAACATACTAGTCTATTCCAAGTAATTTGGAAGGAAGCCCACCTGGTCAACTGACCGGAAGAGATCCGTATTTGTGCCCATTCCAAAGAAAGCAACCAACAGGATACAGATGTCATCAATCAATATGGTTAATATAACGTACAAAAAAAATTCTGCTGATGATTAAGAAGCTAAAACAGTACATTAACAGGGAGCTGCCATAATTCAGATTCAGAAGAGGACTTGGTTTGAGGCATAGCATCGTTGATGTCAAATGGAACTTGGTAGAAAGTATAAAATACTAAAACAACATTTACTTATATTTCACAGGCTATGCAAAGGTATTCAACTACGGCTCATAACAAATGATGGATAACATTGAGAAGAATGAGAGTTTCTGCTAATGCAGAACCAGTAGAGGGACCAGTCATGTGAACAGAACAAGGACACAGTGCATGGTTTACCATCAGGAAATGTTTTTGGTTTTGCATATATTTACATATTATATGGTTTGGGTTTGTTTTTATGGTACCTAATTAGTGGTTTACAGTTCAGATAGTTAACTCTGTGTTCTAAGTTACTAATCAAATGCCTCATCAATTTACCAATGTCTCAGGCCTTCATTTCCCTTCTTCTTCCTATACATTATCACCTTCCATTCAACACAAGTCAACACAAATAAATGCAAGCATCTGCACCACTGCTTTGCCCCTCTTCCTTTCCCTCCCACCCTTTCCAAATTCCAAAATCTGTTCCTTTTGGTATGAACGTTTTTATCTTCTTGTCTCTCTTGGTCTTATTTTTAAACCATGTAACAATGTTCTCATATAATATTGATCCTTTTGTATTTGACTCAATCTACTCAGCAATGATGCCGCCTGTGCCATGTCCTCTTCTGAATCCAGCCTGACCCTGTGGCAGCTCCTTGTCAATGGACTGCTGAAACTGCTGTTTGATGAACTGCAGCAAAATTTTACTTGCATGTGATATTAATGATATTATTCTATGATTTGATTCATCAATTGGGTCACTTTTTTGAAATGTATACAAATAAGCATCTCTTTCAATCAATTGGCCAATTACCTGTCTTCCACATTTCTTGACATAGATGAGTAAGTGCTTCCAGTACTCTATTGATGTGCTGAAACATCTCCGTTAGTATTCAATCCATTTCTGGAGCCTTGTTTTGGGCTAATGCTCTAAATGTAGCTTGAATTTCATCCTTGAACACCATTGGTTCCTGCTCCTCTGCTACTTCCAGGAATGGCTGGGTGTCGACTAGATCTCTTTGATTGTGTGACTCTGTGCCAGAGAAAAATAATAAGAGTACCGTGGAGAGCCAAAAAAACAAATAAACAAATCTGTCTCAGAAGAAGTTCAGCCAGAGTTCTCTTTCAAGTAAAGGATGGCGAGACTTGTCCCTGGACAAGGGGTTGGGTAAAGCCTTTGGGAAGTGAAGAGGAAGACCTTCCAAAAGACGGATCAACACTGTGACTGCATTGATAGGTTCAACACAAGCACAATTGTGAGAATGGCACAGGGCTGGGCAGTATTTTTTCTTATATTGTGCATGGGGTAGCTATGAGTTGGAACCAACTTGATGGAGAGCCTAACAACAACAACAACAACAACAACAATTTCATTCAGCATGGCGTTCTTCAGATCCACCCATGCTATGAGAGCTACTTGGATTTCTCATTGTTTTTCTTTTTTTAACAGTTTCATTTTCCTTTCCGTCATTCTTCTACCCATTACTGTGAGCTCTCCATTACCCTTCAACGTCTCAGTAATTACCCTAAAGGACTCTGAATCTAATTGCTATCTCTGTGGATTGCCTATCCTGGATTTAATTTAAGGAAAATCATAAAAATAATCAAATAAAACACAGAAAAGCATCTGTTCCCCCCCCCCCCCCAGTGATGTAGAGTATTCCATTGTGTATATGTACCAAAGTTCCTTTATCCATTCTTCCCTGATGGAAAATAAGGTTTCTCAGGGTGATATATGCTCATCAATACATTTTAATGTGTATACTGAGCTGAGCAAATAATCTAAGAAGCTTGACTCTATGAAAAAGAACATGACACCAAGATTGGAGGACTGCTTATCAACAGCCGGTGACACGCGTGTAGCACAAGCTGGCTTGCTGAAGGTGAGGAGGACTAGAAGCACTTGCTGATGAAGATCGAGGCTGACTCCAAATTCAGCCTTCAATATGGATTGCCACTTTGCAGATAAGCTAAACATTACAACTTCGTGTAAAGGAACCCACATTTTCACAATTGGGTCTCTAAACAACATTAAGATGAATGGAGAACAGAGTTCATCTTGGTCCATAATCGTTGTGCATAGGAAGAGCAGGAAAATAATTAAAGGGAAAACCTGCTGTAAAACCTCTTTAGAGTATTGACAGCTAGGAAGCCACTTTAGAGTCTCAGGTGTGTTATTTTCAATGGTCTCATATGAAAATTGTCTCCTGTGAAAGTGGTATATTGAATAAGAAACACTGAGGAAAAATTGGTGAATATTTCTTATGATATTGAAAAATCCACTTGTCTTGGAGTATACAACCTGAATGTGTCTCAGAAAGGGGGATGGAGACATCTTATCTCATGGAATTCAGACATGTTATCAGGCGAGACCAGTCCCTGAATAAGGACATTATGCTTGGTAACAGCAGTTCAGCGGGAAGGACAAAACAAAAGATGACTGTCAAGGAAATGCAGTGACACGGTGGCTACAACAATGGGCTCAACGCTACAAGTAATTGTGAGGATGGTGCAGCACCAGGCACTGTTTCAGTCTGTTTTGCACAGGGTTGGTATGTGTGAGAATGGACTAGATAGCACCTATCAACAACATCATTGACTTCCAAAGCACAGACAAGTCTGGCAAAGCTGTGTTGACACAAAACTTAACTATCACAGTTGGGAGGAATCACAGAAAAAAATACTCACTTAAATATGTGCAGATTCTGAACACTGCCCTTGCTCCGCAACAGCAGTGTACTTGTCCCCCAAGAACACTGCACTTGCCCCCCAAGAAACAGTAGGTCTGTTTACAAGTCATGTTTCACTGTGCAGAAGCCCAAAGAGATAGGAGTTGTATGCAATCATCCCTCCCCGATGCGCCACCTTATACAATGACCTCTTTACCCATAGTATGTCATCAGTGACCTTCCTTCTGTTTTAACAATGCAGGCTCATATTGTCCATGGGGGGAAAAGACTCCACAGAAACTCCAGCGATAGAAAGTGTACGTGGTAGCACTGGGTACCACAAGGTATGAAACAGGTTAATCTTACCCTCCATTGTCTCTACTTTTTAGAAAATCACTGTGAATATTAAATATGGATACAAGAATAAATTCATGAAGAACAGTACAACAACAAAAAGAATTTGTCAGGATAGATGCAGGGCATTATAATCAGAACTATAGGCTTTTGATAGTAATTTGGCAGAGAAAAGAAAACTCTATAAAAGTACAGAAGGGATTTATTTCATTATCTGAGATCTCCCTAGCTGTGCAATGTATAAAACTGGTTTATTACATCTATTTGTTGAAAGGATGGAATATAAAAAAATACTTATCAAAGGAAAGAGCACAATAGAGTGATAAACTCTTATTTTTATACATTTTAAAGGAGATAACTTCATTATTCTCACCGTTTTATGCTATAAAAGTTCTCTTTAGAAAATCTAAGTCACCCAAAACAGCTAAGGCCCCTGAAAAAAGAAAGGTGGCCCACAATGAGATGGACTGACCTACTGGCTGCAACAAGAGGCTGAAGCCTAGGAATAACTGTGAGGATGTTGCAGTATTTCATTCTCTTGTGCACAAGGTTCCTATGGGCCGGAACTGACTGTGGCAGCCAACAATAATAAAGATAACATCTCCCCCACTCAAAAATCATCTTTCCTTCTTATACCTCTGTGAGCATCTCTGGAGACCACTTTTGTACACTTGTTCTCCATACACAGGGAAATCTACCTAGTATACTTTCCAGGTTTCTAGTCTTTCTAGAATAGGCAGACAAGTTGGAAAGGAATCGAAATGAGTATTTTAAAGTTCAATCTAGTTGATGTTCCCACATCAAAGGAATCATTTTTGTGTCTGTTTTTATTTAATTGTGATGAAATGTATTTGCCATTTGAACTACTTTTAAGTGTACAAGTCTGTGGCATGCACTAAATTCCCCGCTGTAAAATGTCACCACTAGGCTTGTGTTCATTTTACACGGGGAGTCTAACTAGGATCGTTTGCCCACAATACTGCCACTTTCATCCACCTACTAGGAAGCAGCTCGGACACTAACTGTGGAGTTGCATATTTTTGTCACTGTACTTTTTAAAATAAATGCTCCTGTGGAATATCTGCGACAACTATCATGCGCAGTGAAGATTTCTGTGAGTCCCATTGATCACAAGTTTGGTAATTAGAATATAGGTCTACAGTGACTCAATGCCATTGAATTCATGTCAGCCCCTAGCGACCCTATAATAGAGGGTAGAACTGGTCCTGTGGGTCTCTGAGACTATAACTGTGGCGTAGTAGAGAGCCCCTTCTTTCTCCTGCAGCGTGGC
This sequence comes from Tenrec ecaudatus, assembly GCF_050624435.1. Classification (NCBI taxonomy): domain Eukaryota; kingdom Metazoa; phylum Chordata; class Mammalia; order Afrosoricida; family Tenrecidae; genus Tenrec; species Tenrec ecaudatus. The sequence continues at coordinate 28,299,917 of NC_134533.1, read as the reverse complement.
TAGTGGTTTTGACATACCAGCCTTGCAGCTAAGAGCCTTGGGTGTAACCTCCATACCATAGTCTTAAAGTAACCACAAGAAAAATATAATAAAGATTAGAGCAGAAATAAATGAAAGGAAAAACAAAACAAAAAAAAAGCATCAACATTATAAGAGGGTGGTGTTTTGAAAAGATTAACAAAATGGACAAACTATTTGCAAACCTAACACAAAAAATATGATATAAATGACATAAGTAAAAAATGAAACAACCGATGTCTGAACAATGCCAATGGGAATAACAAAGAATATCAGATTTCTAGGAAGAACTGTGACAACCTAGAAGAAATAAGAAAATTTCTAGAAACATATTACCTATCTAAATTAATGTAGAATGAGGGATAAAATAGGAGTGGACAACATATAACAAACGATGACATTGATATGATCATTTAAAACTAAAAGAAGAGGAGGAGGAAGAGGAGGTGGCAGTAGTGGTGGTAATATTAGTAGAAACTGTCTCGGCCAAGAGGGCTTCACTGGTGAATCCTACCAAACCTCTGGAGTAGAGCTGACACCATTGAAGATGAACAGAACAGCGCTCACCGAAGCACAAAGTCCGTAGTGTTGGGTCAAAAGTCTGGAAGCATGAGAAAGAGGAATGAGTGAGGCTCCATTGAGGGGATTGTAATGAATGAGATGAAACACAACGGGCCAGAAGTGCTGTATGTAAAATTGGTGATCTCTTTTGTAAACCTAACAATAAAAAGTTAAAAAATAAAAAACTGTTATAGAGATGAGGATGGCATTTAATTCAGCATGGCATAGGAATAATTAAAACACCACCACATGGTTTTTAATTAAGAAAGGGTTTTATTCTTTTACCATATTCAATCTTTCCTTGAGAAGATAATCTGAGATGGTGAACCATACATATAAAAAAGGCAGCAGGATCAGAGAACCATTCCTTAAAGACCTGTGTTAGGGAGAGGACACAACTGTGTTTGCTGAGAGTGACGACGACTTGAAGGGCTTAAGACCAAAGACTTTCCATTTCAGCAAAAAGAAAACAGAAATTCTCACAACTGAACTAATAGCCAACCTCATAGGAAAGGGAGACAATATTGAAGTCAAGGATTTCATTTTACTTGGATCTGATAGAGAGCGAGATAAGGGACAAGGACAGGCTGTCTCCCACAAATGCCTGCCTAGTGAAGAGTGGCCAGCCAGGCCACCTAATGGGGGTGCAGGAAATTTGGGCATCCATCGGACACCAATGGGAAAATCCACACCTGAGCCCCACACAACACTAGGCAGTAAAATTTAGCCACTAACACTGAGCATGCTCAGACTAAGGCCAGGCAAGTGAAGATCAACTTTCACAGATCAGCCTCGCAAGTGCTGAAACAATGGTCTCAAACAGATTCCCTGTTATGATGATGGTGTACCACAAGGCCAATTTTCCTGTGCTCTCTACAGGGTCAGTGTGAGTCGGCATTACCTTGATGGCACCTACCAATAATAACTTCAGGGAAAAGAATTATTGTCACAAGCTGGGAATTAAAATATATGTCCACACACATAAATATGCCCATATGTACACCATTTATTAACATGTACATGTATATAAACAAGATATACACATATTTATAGTTCACTACCTAGATACAAATATATATGTATATAATCGGCAAATATTAGAAGTGGTAGAATAGAAACCGAAAATTCTAAATGAACACATAGGGAAATGCCCAGTCTGGCAATTAAGCAAATAAATGAGAATTTTAAAAAATAAAGTTATATGTAATTTCTATTTCAGAGACTATGATTTAAAATAAGTCACAATTATTAGTTATCGAAATGTTGTGGTTTCACAACTTTAAAAATTCAACTATAAGCCTGATTTTTTGGTGTAATTGAAATTTGGGATTATAATTTTGGAATATATCAATGTATTTCAGAATGAATATATATCTCAATAAGCCCATTCTCAAAAAACTTCTTGAAGAAACCATTTAGTTAGGTTCTTGTGCTTTTTCAGTTAATATTCTCCGTGCAATGATAGCTGTAATATCTAAAAATGAAAAATAATTAAAGTGTCTAACACTAGAGAAATTGTTAAGAAAATTAGGCTGTTCACATTCATTGGAATATTTACAAACATTAAAAAACCATTTACAACTGTATAGCCTATGTAAAATATGTATGACATGAAATTCACAGAGCAGCGTATACAAAACTCTACGTTCATACGAATTCAGTCATATATACTGGATAAATTCACATGTAAATGTGAAGTTTTTTATGACTTCAAAGTACCATCATCAGAAATACTTATAGGGACCAGCACAAGTTTTATGTTATTTCCCAATTGAAATGAAAAGAAAATCAACTGAGCCGGATTTCATTGTCTGAAAGTGAAATATTTTCTCTTTCTGGATAGCGTATTTTTGAAGAAGTTCAGGAGCACTGGTTTAGAAGTCAGACAGTTGATGTCATGGCTGTCTCTTCCCTTGAAAGCTGGAGGCTCTTGGAAAGTAATTTATACTCTCTTAGTGCCAGTTTCTCCTTCTATAAAATGCGTGTAACGAAGACTCAAATTGTGGCAGGACTGAACTAAATAAGTATCACATAGCAATATTGTTAACACATTATAGTAAGCAAACAAAGAAACAATACAAAATTTTCTTTTCACATATAGCACAATCAACTTTTGGTTACAGAAACATTATGAAATTAAATCTTGTTAATGCCACAAATTCTATTTAGAAAAAAATGAGTATAGCAGCAAATTAAAAAAAAAGTCAAACCTATATCTAATAAAAGGATTTCAAATGAGTCCTTTTCTAGAAAAAATACTTCTGTTGAAATGTTTTGCCTATTTTCTCTCAGGTATTTCAAATTTTGAAGATTATATTATGGTTGATAAAAAGTATTTCTACTAGGGTTCCAGGTCATGCACACAGTTATTTATATCCCAGTAAATATATGTTTAAATGAGTCTGTGATCAATGGATGGCGGCAGGCACATTCTCTCAAGTATACGTTTATCTCATTAGGGTGCTGTGTTATGCAGGGTTCTCCAGAGAAACAAATCCAGGACACTTATGAATATATCTATATATATTCAGTTTATACAGCAAGAAGGAATATAACAGCTAATTAGTCCACACTGCAGTACAGAGGACTCAGTTCAACTCATTTTTATGGGGCACTTGGTATACTAAAAGTCCTTCAACATGCAGAGGGGGATTTGGACCAAGGTCAAGGGAGCAGACAGCAGAGTCTTCCCTCAGGCAGCTGACAGCAGCGTAGATCAGTGACAGTCCGTAGCATGGGAGCTTATCTAAACAGTCCTGGATGGGATATCGAACCCAAGCAATGTAAGGTGACATAATCCACCAGCCTCTAGCTCATGCAATGTATGTACCAGCAGCATGGCGAAGCAGATCTCCAAGGACTCTCAAGTTATAGCGACATGATCCATGGGTTGGCTTGTTCTTCATGTAGTGTAGCACACAAGTTGAGGCAAAGAACTAGCTAAAGCAGCAACTTCCTGTTTCAAGCATCAGGGAGCAAGAGAGATGGGGGTGGGTCTTGTAGAACCTTTTATCTCCTTATCCTCAAATCAAACTTTGATCTCATTGATCTCCACCCACATGTTCCTATTGGCCAGATTGGCACAATAAAGCAAACTATCACAGGTATCTTCCAATAAAGGTCTAATCAAAACAATGGCTTCTGGGGGGATCAACTGGGTCAATAACATTCAAAGAAGAGTGGTCAACTCAGAAGGATAGAGTGCTTAGATTTTGAAATTTCAAAGGGGTAGCCTTGATAGAGGATTCCAGGTGGTATGCATTCGAAAACTTATCACAGGATCAATAATTTGCAACCAACAGTTGCTTTTCAATAGAAAGATGAGCCTTTCTACTCCAGTAAACAGTTAGTTTCAGAAACTCATGGAGGCAGTTCTACCCTTTTCCATAGGGGAACTTAGAAGTCAGAATGGACCCAAAGCAGTGATCCATGCTAGCAAATTCCGCTCCAGTCTGGACAGAGTTTTTCTAAGGACACACGACAAGATTGAGTACTATCAGGAAAAAATTCTGAGGAAATGGAAAATTACATTGGTGAGAACAAGGAAGCTGTTGCCAGGGATTTTTTTTTTCCTTAATAATGCACTTACTCATTCTTGGAGGGTATCAAGGGCTGTCCTGAGGGGATTTTGTTTGAAACACACCCTATCTGCCCTATAGTCTTGATCTTGCCCTCCAGATTCCTTTTTGTTTCCAAAACTCAATAGTTCAAAGAAACACAAATTTAGTTCTCTAAATACACACAATTTTGATGTTCTCTAAATAGAGAAAGAGAGGTGGAGAAATCATCTTCAGTAGTGTATAAATCTAAATGGAGGATATGTTGAGAAACAATAACTTCACACTTTACCATTTTTGTTGCATAAAGGGTTCTATAGTTCCAAAGCAATGTTTTTTGACTTATTGTCATAGCCAATCCAATTTATAACACTAAATTCCAGGTCAGAGCTAAATTTGAAGAAGGTCACTGAAAAATTACACCCAGTGTAATGATTTTCCTGAAACTCAGTAAGCCTCTGACAAGCTGAGGTATTACAGAGCTCTATTCTCTCACCTCATACGTATTATCCTTACACCTGTATCTTAGCCTACTGAAAGAGTTAAGCTTCCCCCACGCCCCACCCAACCTCACCCAATGAATGAGCAGTTTACTCTTTTTTTTTTTCTCTCCAGCGTGGTCTGGCCTATTTCATGTAGACACAATGGATCTAGGCTCCAAAGGATCCCATTGATTCAAGAATTATACAGCGTTTCTAATACAAAAGGCCAGGAAGACACTTTTAGATTTTAAAATACACACTTGAAAGCTGTGCACAGTGGCTCTAAGAGGGCATAACAATGACTCCCTGGAACTGTCCTCCTTTTCAATATACCCACACTTGAAAGAAATTCAGTTTCTTTGGCAACAAAAGTATATCAAGGACCCTAGGTTCTCAGCACTCACTTCTCAGAAAGACTCTACAGGAGGAGAGTCCCTGTATTTGCCTTTGAACATCCCATTGTTGCCTCTCAGCCCATCTGCATGAGAGCTAGATGTAAGACAATCTTTCTAACTGAAAACCTGGGGAGACCCAGGGGGTAAATACTGAGATGTATCACCTTCCCTTCATGATGAACCTTGGCAGCAAAGTGACCGGGCACATAAGAAGCATAATAGATGCACAATGTAAGGAGATCTTGGAGTCTCTGTGGTCTCTGTCATTGGGAAATTCTGTATTAAATGGCTTTCATGGGTACGTCTCCTGAATTCCAATTTTAGCTTTCAGTCTTTGAGAACTGAATGTAGATTGACAATCAGAATTGTCTTTGGTTGATTGCTAGAGAATTCCTTATTTCTTTAGGAGGGAGAATGATTGAAAAGATCTGCTTTCTGAGTTATGTACCATCATTGTAGAAGTAATCTTTAAAAATATTCACAGTTTTATATAAACAAATTGGCGGTTCCGTGGTACAATTCCTATCTTCCAGGTGGAAGGTAGAGTGTAATCCTTGGTTGATGCACCTTGGTCAAAGACACCACTCCCTTGCGGCTTTTGTGTTGCCATGGTGTCCAACAAATTTCAGTAATTTCCATTCTCAGACAGACTACAAAATAAAAATGGCTGGATGACCTACTTCAGAAAATCAGTCAGTGAAAATGTTTGTCATCATAACAGTACAATCTGAGAACAATCATAGAGATAATATAGGACAAGACAACATTTTATTGCATTGTACCTGGTTCACTTGTAAGGTCTATTAAGAGCCAACTGAATGACAGCTAACAAAACAACTGAACTAAGCAATAGCACCACTTCAAATTGTGCCTAGAGACATTCTTTCAATGACTGCTTATTCATTCAACAAATTATTTACTTATTCATTCAACAAATATATCTTCTCTGCTGTATGTCAAATAGTAGCCTAGTGAATAGAACATCTTACTAAACTAAACGTGAAAAACAAACCCTGAACTTGTGAAGCATCCATTGCAGGAGAACACAGAATATAAATATTAAACACAAAAACACATAAATAATATAGTGTGTTGGAAGTTGATAAATACTCTGGGAGGGAAGAAAAACTAGAGCAGGCCAGAAAAAAACACGAGTTCTGGAACTGGTTGAGTGGGTTGTTTCGTTTTAAATGCAGTAGACAGTGCTTTCTTCTCTGAAAAGATGTTGTTTGTACACAGGTGAAAGACCAAGTGTTGGAGAGAATATTTTTCCAGCAGAGAAGAGAACCGGGCAATGGCCTGAGTAGAAAAGCAGGCATAGAATAGAGTTAGTAGAGATAAAGCAGAAAGACCACAGTCAGGCCTCAGACGGGGGGTAGAACATAAAACCACTGTGAAGATTTTGACTTTCACTCACAGACTAGTAGGGTGTGCATGAGTATTGGAGACAGAAGATTGAAGTTATCTGACTTGGCTGGTAAAAGAATCATTCTGGGTGTGGTGATAGAATAGCATTAGGAGTTTCATATCCTAGCAAACCTTAATTAGAACCAGCAACTCCCAGGAGCTCTCTCATATTTCTAATACACCTATGTATTCATTCAGCCACACACGCTTATCAATATTCACAAAATAACTGGAAATACAGAAATGAGCATGTTGTTGGCATTTTTGAACTCCGAAGTACTCAGATTCTCTATCTTTGATTAAATTTAAAAAATTTTATATGGGCCCTTGTATATGACTCATGATTTGACCCCCCCCCCCAATTAAAAAAGCTAAGAGGGGGAATGTTATGATCAGTAACGGAGTTACATTTATAGCCTATGACTCATCTGTGAAACAAAGGCATCTGTAAGCGTTTCCAATGGGAACTCTGAGTATACTCAAACCTGTACTTAGAGAAAAAAAGTATTTGACCTTGTAAGGATTTGTTCATTATTTGTTTGCTAATTTTAGTTTCCATTACATGTAAGCATTATTAGCTAATTTACTGGTTTGTTACTTTGGATGAATATGCTGGTTGTCAGTGTATCTTTTCTTTCTCTTTCCCGTTCATAAATCAGACCCAGGTAGATAAGAGAAAATGACAACAACAATAACAACAACTCTGCTTTCAGGAAGTTGATGAATTGCCTTGATTGGAGGAAAAAAATTAGTATAAATTATCTTCATTTGAGCTGGCTGGTGTTATTTGTTCTTTTCTCTTGAAGCGACGTCCCCGTTAAGCTGTTAGACTTCAGTATGTTTGACCTGTCTGGTCAACGGGGATCCTATATGACTAACCACAGAAAGGTGGCAAGTTCTATTTGTTCCTGTAGACATGATGATGATGACACTTGATGGTGATGCTTATGACAATCTCGGAACTTCCTGCAGCTTCAATGTCCTGCAAGCTCCTATCTCCTTATTCTCACCTCTTTAGTGGTCCATGCACTACTCTCTCTCTCTCAAAATATCCAGAAAAATTTTCCAGTTGTCTCCAAGCCTGTCAAGAATCAAGAACATGTGACACAATATGAAGCTTATCTTAAAGACCCCAGATGTTATATCTTTTAATAGCTGGGAACCATCAGCTTTCTTCACCACATTTGCTTATGCGCCCATTTTGACTTCAACGATCTTGTTGGGAAGGTGAGCTTCACAGAATGCCAGGTTATAGAACAAAGTATTCTTGCATTGAGCGATCACTTGAGTAGAGACCCAATTCCAGTCTTCTACCTTAACACTTAATATTTAAATATATGTACATAAACCTACATACCTATTAATATATAATTAATATATTTACATATGTGCAGAACTGTATTTGTACCTCTTTAAATGTCTTTTGTCTCCTAGTTCTTTCCTCTATTTCTTTTTATTAAAAATACTTTAACAATGAAAATCTGTAATTTTCATTATTTAAGGCATACAGGTGTTAAGCAGTTTGACCGGGCCATACAGTTAGGGGATGAAACTTGCATACAGCATGATGCCGGAGCTAGTGCCCGTATCATTCTTTGGAGAGACGCAGTGCTCTAGAGCTTCTTAAAGATTAAAGGCAAAGTAATTATAGGAAGGAGGTAAAGATTCCTTTTCAGATTTATCACACACAGCCTGTCCCCCAAAATATATTTGTCTGGAGCATGGGAAGATCAAGATTATTCAGGTTAAAGATGAAAGGGATGGTGGGGAAGAGTCTTTTGAGGTACATGGTCGATAGAGGATGGATGGAGTCTGAAGACAGAGGAGGGTGAGTTAATGCTACACTAGCAGTTTTCACTAAAGTTCGCTAAAGCTATAGTTCAGTAGAAGCTCCATCCGCTCAGTACAGGTTTAGCGATGCATACAATTTGTGGGTCATTCTACCGAGCAGGGACAGAAAGTCAGGCACTCTACTCTCCTTACTCATAAGGAGGGCCTTTGAATTCATAGGTCACTACTTCTGTTAAGCTAGTGGGTTCTCAAGCTTCCACTGCAAGGTCCCTCCCCCGCCCCCCCCCCCCCCCGCGAGTTCTCAGTAGGTCTGAGGTGGTGCTAGAGAAATTGCTTTACTAACCGGTTGATAGGTGCTGCTAACGCTACATGTCCAGTGAGAACACTTTGAGAGTTACTGTGCTAGAATGCAGCCCCTGGCTTGTGGAAATGGTGCTCAGATGCTTACTTTCAAATTTGAAGGTTCAAATCCACCCAGAGGCTTTGGTGAACTACTTCTGAAAATCAGCTATTGAAATCCCTGTGGACCTCACTTCTACCTGATGCACATGTGGGTCACCATGAGCCTGAGCCGATTTTAAAACAATTGATTTTCAGGACCCCAAGGACCTGCTTCCGTACCAGCATCTAGTCTGGAGGAAGGACGTCCAGAATGTTCATCTTAATACCTTGGTAAGTCTGGATTCACGGCAACATAGTGAGTCACGCATTATTGTCTGAGCTGGACCTTATGGGTGTTGGACATGTGGACTTTATTACCTGCATGACACAACAGAGAGAAATCCACTGATCCGTTTTTAGCTTCCTACTTGATTGCCGCAGCGAGGACTGGCGTTGACAAGATTCAAGATAGCAAGTGAGGTGCAGGCCTGCAATTCAAACCCATCCCTGCTATTCCAAAATTTCTGCATTTTTCATTTCTACCTCACTGCTGAGGCGAAGTAATTTGATGGTACTGGTTTGGTAGTAGAAGCCTGTGAAGTGAGTGGCTGGTTAAGCATCAGGACGCCTCAATAAATAATTAATTAAATTTCCTTTTTCCTATTTTTTTTTCCTGCTCAGATGAGGAAAGCACCTCATCTGTTATAAGACTACAGCTCAGGCAGAGCTAACAGGGAAAGAAAGGTCACCCTCTGCTTCCCTGGCGCCCGGGGACTTCTCCTTCCAACAAGGGAGTCGCTTTCGGAACACAGCCTGAGTCTTTCCCCAGCCACTTACACCCCTCCACAAGCAGACTTGAAAGGCCCACAAGACTGTGGCACAGTGGCTGGGGGAAGGGTGGTATGCCAGTAGCACCACCAGCAGGAGAGTGAGAAGAGGGGATGGCCTTCAGGAAAGGCTGTCTAAGCCCTAGCCTGTGCTGGTTGTCATGGTGACAGGGGCACTGCTTGTGCAGGTGCCTTATGATGGAGACACGTGCACATCAAGTGATGCGGGGCATTAAAGCGGATCTGCAGCTGGCTCTGCAGCTCCAGCAGGAGGGCTCTGAAGCCTGTGGTGCTGGGAGCAGTGGGGAGAGAATTGAGAAGGCTGAGCAAGTGCAGGGGTCCAAGTGAGGGTGGCTTAGAGAACTCTCAGGGGCCTGTGCCTGGCTGAAAGTTTAAAGATACGAGGCTCCAGACTTGTCACTGATGACTAGAAACGGTGCGTCCCCACATTCAGGAAAGGCACGTATGTGGTCCTCATCTCTCTCTTACCTCCCTACCAACTCTTCCAGTTTGCAAGAAAAGAACAGGAGAGAGGCTTCCAGAGCTAACAAGCAGAAAAGAATCCACCCAGCGATGCTTTAAGCGTCACAGTTAAGTGGAAACAAATTGAGCAAGGAATCCAAGAGAGGGGCCGTCTTTTTTGAATGTGAAAAATGAGTGAGTGATGCTCAAGAATGATTGTGTTATCCTCTTAGTAGGTCACCATGATTCACAGCAGACTCAATGGTCGCTAACAATGGTGGTCGGTTTTAAGGACAGTTTCAGGAATAATAGAACCTGAAATAATGACATCAAATACGGTCGCATTTTAAACTGGGGGATGTGTGACAGAGACATTTAATAAAATGCCTTTCTCGGCAAGCATTTTCTTTTTACAAATAAAGCAGAACATTTGTTGTGTGGTAGGTAGGCGTTTACTTTCAGATCATCATTTTTGCATTCAGTAATATAGCGATTTAAACAAGTTAGGAAAACTCTCATTAGCTTGTTGTGTTCTTTCTCTTCTCTTTCTTGGAGAATATTAACTTAGACTTCACCTTAGCTAACACCTGTCTATCCTCTAGCCTCTTGTTCCTGTCTTCCTGGTTCATTGTCCAGATTTCACTACCTAGAATCAGATTCAAAATGCCAGGGAGCGGACATTGCTGATGGGGGCCATCCAGGCGGAGATGGCCCACAGTGACCTATGTACAACAGGATACAACAGGGATGAGTCCTTGCCATCCTCACGCTGCTTTCTATGTTTGACTTTGTTGCTGTAGCCACTGCATGCATCCATCTCCTTTAAGAACTTCCTGTGTTTCTCTAAGCATCTTCTTTACAACACCAGGTGTCTTGTTCCAGGGCCTTGGCTCCCTGATAACATGCCCAAAGTACTTGAGATGAAGTCTCTCCAGTCTCGCTTCAGAGCACATTCCAGCTGTACTTGTTTCAAGACAGATTCGTTGTCCTTGTGGAGTTTCATAATTCTTGTATTATTTTCCATCAATACCAAAATTTAAATGTATCAATTCTTCCTTCTCCTTATTCAATGTCCAACTTTCACAGGCATAGGAGGTGATTGACAAGACCATGCTTGCGCCAGAAACACCTTCGTCCACAAAGCGATATCTCTGTTCTTCAACACATGAAGAAGATCTTGTGCAGTCGGTTTGCCGATTCAGCGTGTCCTTCGGTTTATTGACTGCTATAGGCATGAACATTAATGGACAGCTTCAATCTTTTCCCCATTATCATGATGCTCCCCACTGATCAGTTGTGAATATTTTGATTTTATTTACATTGAGGTGCAATCTGTTGAAGACTGAAGTTCTTGAACTTCATCAGAAAATTCTTCAAATGACACTTTTTTTAAAATGTTTTATTAGGGGCTCATACAACTCTTATCACAGTCCATACATATACATACATCAATTGTATAAAGCACATCTGTACATTCTTTGCCCTAATCATTTTCTTTTCTTTCTTTATTTTCCCTTTTCTTTTTTTACATTTTATTAGGGACTCATACAACTCTTATCACAATCCATACATATACATACATCAGTTGTATAAAGCACATCCATACATTCCCCGCCCCAATCATTCTCAAAGCATTTGCTCTCCACTTAAGCCCTTTGCATCGGGTCCTCTTTTTTTTTCCCCTCCCTCCCCGCTCCCCCCTCCCTCATGTGCCCTTGGTAATTTATACATCGTTATTTTGTCATATGTTTCTTAAATGACACTTTTTTAGGAAGCAAGGTGACGTGATCTGAATATTGATGTTTTTTAAACAAACTTCCTCCATCCCTGATGCCTCTTTATTCTTCTTTTAATCCTGCTCCTTGGATTATTTCTTTAGAAACATATTGCATGAGTATGGTGAAAGGATCAACCCAAGCACACACTTGTTAATTTTAAACCATTTAGTCACTATGCTGCCTGAACAACTGCCCCTTGGTCCACAGGCCGATGCCATACGAGCACAGTGAAGTGTCCTGAAACGCCCATTCTTCTCAAAGGTGTCCTTAGTTGTAGCTTTGCATACTCAGAAAAACACAAGTAAACATCTCTCTGGGGGTCTTGGAAGTGAAATGCATCTAAAGTCAACAATGGTATCCCCCATACTGGGTCTCTTCCACTACCTGTCTGTCAGTTTGTTGCACTGTGTCTGTGGTGGTTTGTGTGTTGCTGTGACACTGGAATCTATGTCGCTGGTGTTTCAAATGCCAGCAGGGTCACCCAACGTGAACACGTTTCAGCGAACCTTCCAGATGAAGAACAGACCATGAAGAGGGAACTGGCTATCCACCGTGGACCAACAAATCAGTGTGAAAGTCTTATGCATGGTATTGAAACACTGTCAGATACTAAGGGCATAACGAATGGAAGCAGAACCTTGTGAGAGAGAGTGCAAGGGGATAGGCCCCTCAGGTCAAAAGGATCTCAGGATGTCACTGAGCCTGCAGCGCTCTCAAAGCACAGATGAGCTGGGTGAGAGGAACCGAGGAACGCCTGTGGGAGTACAGTCTTCAGAATCTCCACGTCGTCGTGAGGCACAACTCAAAACAGGAAGAAATCGCTGCAGATATGTGCTGATCCTTGTAACTTGGAAGATGCAAACTATGAACCTACAAAAATTTGAAGTCAAAAATGAAGTGAAACACATAGAGATCGATATTTAAAGAGTCAGTGGGCTAAAATCCACAGGTATTAGCCATGTTGAATGAGAAAAACATGTTTTATCATACTAGGAATGACACAATCAAGAGGAATGGCATTGCAATAATTGTCAAGAAGGACATGTCTAGTTTTATCTTGCAGTGCAATGCTGTCTATAATGGGATTATCTATTCACCTTCCAGGAAATCCAATACATACTACTATTATTAAAAATTTATACACCAAATAAGAAAGCTAGCAATGAAGAATTCTACCTACATATCAAAACTAAAACATATCAAACATAAAATAAAGATATATTGATATATTTTATTAAAATGCAAATTTTGAAATCAAGAGGAAGGACCAGAACAGTAGTTGGAAAATATGTCATGGAGATTGAAATGAAGCTAAATCTTACAGAATAGAATTTTGCATGACCAATGGCTTGCCTATAGTAAATATCTTTCTGGAACAATAGAAACACTGACTAAACACATAGACTTCTCCAAATGGGATATGCAAACCAAATTGATTACATCAGTAGGAAGAGATTAAAGAAAAATCTCAAAACCAGCAGCTAACTGTGGAGCAAACTATCAATTGCTCGTATGTAAGTTCAGGTTGAAGCTGAAGAAAATTAAAGCGGGTCCATGAGAGCCAACCACAGCCTTGTGTCTGTCTCCCCTGAATCTTGAGACGATCCCAAGGACAGACTTGCAGCATGCGACACTGCTGGCAGACTGCTGACGAGTTGTGGGAGAAGAGCAAGAACACCGCTCATGAAGAAAGCAACATGTCATTAAAAAGACCAAAAAGGAAACAAAATGAGCATCAGAAGACACGTGGAAACTCGCTCCTAATGGCAGAGACATTGTGCTGTTTTTGTTAGATGCCATCGAGTCAGCGGCGACCCTGTGCACAACGGAACAAAGCACTGCCTGGTGCTACACGATGCTCACAATTGTTCATATGCCTCAGCCACGTGTTGCAGCCACTGTGTCAATCCATCTGTCCCTCTGCTTTACAAAACATGATGTCCTTCTCTAGAGACTGGTCTCTGCTGACAACATGTCCAAATCATGTAATACCAAAGCTCCTCCCCCTTGCCTCTAAGGAACCCTCTGGCCGTGTTTCTTCTGAGACATACTTTCTTGTTGTTGTTATTTTGGCAATCTATAGTGCTTTCAATATTCTTCTCCAGCACCACAATTCAATTGCAACCGTTCTTCTTAGGTTTTTACATTTCAATGTTCAACTTTCATATGCATATGAGAAAATTGAAGATGCTATGACTTGAGTCCTGCACACCTCAGTCCTCAAAATAACTTTCTTACTTTTCAATACTAAAAATATCTTGTACAAAATATTTACACAATGCAATGAACCTTCTCTCTCTCTATCTCTCTCTGAACTGCTGCTTTCACGAGCATTGATTATAGACCAAGCAAGACAAAATTGTTGACAATTTTAACCTTATCTCCATTGTTCATAATGTTATCTATTGGTCAAGTTGTGAGGCTTTTGATGTTCTTTACATTGACTTGTAATCCATACTAAAAGCTGAAATCTTTCATCTTCCCCAGCAAGTGCCTCAAGTTCTCCTCACTTTCAGCAAGGTTTGTGTCCTCTCCGTATCTCAGGTTATAATTAAGTCACCCTCCAGTACTAATATTGCATTCTCCTGCATATAATCCAGCATCTCTGATTGGATCCAGTATGCAGATTGAATGAGTGTGGTGAGATGATACAACTCTTGATGCACAACGTTCCTGATTATAAACCAGGCTGTATGCCACTGTTCCATTTGCGTAACTGCCTCTCAGTCCGTGTACAAGTCCACAATGAGCACAATGGAGTGCCCTGAAAGCCCCATATTTTTAAGGTTATCATAGTTTCTTATGATCCGCAAAGTCGAATGCCTTGGCAGAGACAAAGAAACACACGTAAACCTCTTTCTGATATTCTCTGCTTTCAGACAAACTCCCTCTGACAGCAGCAAGGATATTCCTTATTCCATCTCCGTTTCGAACCCTTCCAGAAGCTCTGGCAGCTCTCTGTAAATGGACAGCTGCAACAGTTGTTGGATATCTCCGGAAAATGTTTCCTTTCATTTGATACCAAGAATATTTTTCTATAGTTTAGTACTCTCTTGGGCCACCTTTCTTTGGAATGGGTGCAAATGTGGATGTCTTTCAGTCAGTAGGCTAAGTAGCTGTCTTTTAATTTCCTTGAATAGATAAATAAGTGCACCAAGTACTTTATCAACTTTTTGAAATATGTCAATTGGTATCCCATCAATTCCTGAAGATTTTTCTTTGGCTGATGCTCTCAGTGCAGTTTTAACTTCTTTCCTTTAGTACCTTTGGTTCTTATTCATATGGTGCCTCGTGAAATTGTAGAATGTTAATTAGGTATATTTTGATACAGTAAATATGTGTATTCTTTACACCTTCATTTGATGGTTCCTGCATCATTCAAAATTTTTCCCTTAAAAACTATCAATATTACAATTATAGGCTTGACATTTTTCTTGAGCTCTTCACTTTAAGATATGTTGAGTGTGTTCCTCCATTTTGGTTTTCTAACTCATGTTAGTTTGGGTAGACTAGAGAAACAAATTCATAGACACTCACAAGGAGGTTTATACACAACAGCAATTGAATATTAAGAAAACATCCCAGCCCAGTCCAGATCATGTCCGTATGTCTGTTATTAGTCCATATGCCTGATGCCAATCTATAAATTCCTCTTTAGACTCACAAAACACCTGCAATGACGCCGAATGCAGGATGATCACTGGCCAGTGGGTGGAAAGTCTAGTGAATTCAGTGATGGTGTAAGCAACTCAGTGCTGGCAGGGGTCACCACATGGCTTCTCCAACTCTGAGGCTCCGGCTGCCATCTGCTTGCGTCCATGTGTCTTGTCAGCTGCAATATTTCCCAGGGAGTGAGCCTGTGTCCCGGCTCCAGTGAACTATTGATCTCTTAAGCATCTCCAAATGAGGTCGTCAACTCATGATCTGATTGACAGGCTAAAATCTACCCCTTCACTCTTAAGCTTCAATTGACAACAGATTATGTAACTACAGCAAACTCTAAATCTTTGCACAATTTATGATAATATTTTACTTTGTCTTCCTAAGCTGTCTTTTGAAATTTTCTATTCAATTCTTTAATTCATTATTTCTTCCATCTGTTTTAGCTTTTCTATGCTCTTAAGAGGACATTTCAAAGTCTCTTCTGTCATCTACTAAAACTAGTGCTGAAGAGACTAAATAACTTTACCAACACCCTCAGTCTGAAATAGAACAAATACATACCCAATTTGCATTCATGATTGCTGGAAATCAGAAAGAAAAATCTGAAGACAAATAGGAAGAAGCAGTAGTTGGAAAAATTGCCTTGTTGATACAAGACCCGGAGTTTGCATTATAAAATTTACAGTGTCAATGGCTGCTTCACTGCAGATGCCTCTTCTCAACAAGACAGCTGGCTGGCTCTACATGTAGGATGATGGAGAAACTCAGCAGCAGCAGGCAAACCGATGCCAGCAGCTGGCTATGGAGCATAACTTTAATTGCTCAACGTTCTTCACATCGTCGAAGGAAGGCTTGCAGAAGCGTGTCAGTTTACTGAAATACTTCAAGTAGTCGTCCATCAATTCTTGGAGCCTTGTGTTAGGTTGAATTTAAAGAAAATCAAAACAAGCCCATGAGAGTCAAACTATGACCTGGAGTATAACTCACCTGAATTTCAAGGATTTCTCAGGCACAGATTTGACTTATTCCACACTAGTGACCGTAGTAGACCTGAGGAGCTGTGTTATGATATCAAGAATGTCATATATAAAGAAAGCAAAGGTCGCCATAAAGGCAAGAATAGAAGAGAGGATCAAATGGAGGACTTGCGTAAGCTATACTCTAGTCTTCAACATGGCATCTTTGCTCTTTAACACTTGAACAGATCTTGAGCAGCAGGTAAGGATTATGTATATGGAATGGACACCACCATTAAGTGCATGCTTCTTTTTATTCTAAACCACACTGTGTGTTATTTCCCTGTTTGAATCATTGTCATTTGATTGTGTATGGGTTCTCCATGAGCACAATTAAGTGTTGTGAAAGCTTCACAATGTTTTCCATAATTTGTTTGATTCAGTTGAATACCTGAATGATCAATAAGAGACAAACTAGCTTCTTTATGGTGCCCTTTACAAGATCCACCTGTAGTCAGCATTGATATTTTTTTCCATGTCCTCTTTTAAATCCCATTCAGATTTCTAGAAGGTCTATGTCAATGCACCCCTACAGTCACTTTTAAATGATTTTCAGGAAAATTTCACTTTTATGTGATGTTAATCATATTGCTCAATCATTTATGCATTCTGTTCGATTAACTTTCTTGGGAATTGGCACAAATATGAATCCCTCCCAGTCCATTTTTCTAGCACCCTTTCACATTTCTTCACATTGCCTAATGAGTGCTTGCAGAGCTTCAACGGTATATGGAAATATTTCTATTAGTTTTCCATCAATGCTTAGAGCCTTGTGTTCACTAACGCCTTTAGTGCAGCTAGGAATTCTTCTACCATTGAATCTTAATCATTTGCTACTTTTTAAAATGTGGGATTTTGACTAATTATTCTTAGTACAGTGAATCTGGATATCATTTCCCATGTTCTTTCGATACTCCGAAAATAGAGGGTGACTATGATTCAGAATCAACTCAAAGGCAGTGAGATTTTTTTACTTACATCATTCAATATATTGTCCATATAAACCAAAAGCAAACTCACTGCCATCAAATCAATTCTGACCCTAGAGGATAGAGTCGAACTTCCCCTGTAGGTTTCTGAGAATGAAACTCTTCACAGGAATAGGCCTCATCATTCCCCTCAGAGGAGGCTGGGGGTTTCAAACCACCGACCTTGTGGTTAGCAGCCCAGTGCATCACTACTGTGGCACACATCAAACCCCACCAGGTTCAACTCAAAGCACTATGTTTTTTCTTGAATTCTTTCAGTTTGAAAAATGTGATTTATTTTTCTGTTTGGTTCTCTAATCCCAAGTCTTTGCGCATTTTATTCTAATGTATTGCTTTGTTTTCATTAGTTGCCCTTTGAAATTCTCTGTTCATCTCTTTTATTTTATTGTTTCTTCCAGGGGTCATTGTAGGCATCTCTATTTTGGATAGAATGATATTGAACCTCAAAGATCTTAAGCAATGTTACCTAAACCAAAGATGGAACTTGATATCAGATGTAGCGCCTTTGACCACCAGATCTCAGTTTTCCTTCTATACTTTCATTTCAAACATGACTTCAAAAAAAGAAAGAGAGGGAGAGAAAATAAAAGGAAAACATTTTCATGGAAGACTGTTTCTCCATTCTTTTCTTTCATAATTTTGATCCCTTACTGGCACAAAATTCTCATTGTACATTTCTTGCATGCGTGTCCCTGGAATCATATCGTAGCCTTCGTTCTGAATATGTTTCAATGTCCATTCAATGATTTTACTTTGTGCTGGGAAGCATGCAATACATCCCTCAAATGAGGATGCAGTGCATAGGTTAAAGATTTTGATTCATTATAGGTATGGCCATTGAGGTTTAAGAATAGCCTTTGGGAGAGGGCACATAATTTATAGAGGGCTGATGCATGATTTGAATTCGGGTCTCTCTCTATAGAGAGCTCCAAACTTATTCTCACTGTGATGACACAAAGGCAAATGTTCTCATAAGCATTTTGTCAGGGAAAAGATACAAAGTAAAGACAGATGTTATATTTTGTTCTCTTATTTGTTCTCATGGAAATAAAGCTAAATATGTAGCTGGGGTTTAACCAAGATTATTTCAAGAAACTTAGGAATGCTTACATTTTATTTTTAAGTTTTTGTTGTTCTTGCTGATTTCTAGAATCTTCCCAGTGCCTATTGCTTTTGGTTGAATACTTCAGGATAGGCAACCTAAATCTGCAACTACAATGACTTTCTCAAATGATTTCCTTCCATGATGTGCTTGATAGAGATCAATGCATCTAATATTCACTTCAGGGTAATTAGCTAAAGCAAGGGTCCCATGAGCACCAAGAGCCAAGAGAAGTGACAATTGAGGACATCTTTGTCTAATTCCTCTTTAAATGCTAATAGCTTTGAGATTATTCTATTAACAGGCAGTATCAGAAAAGGCATAAAAGGCCCTGTTTCATTTAATAAAGGGATCACCAAGTGGATCAGAATGTTTGCAACAGCCTGAATAATTATCCATTTATTTAGGTCAAACTCCTTGTGGGCATCAGAAAAACATAACTAAGAGGAGCAATCCAATTTATGTACAGCCTTCTTCATTATGAAACAACCCCTGATCCCTGCATTTCCACCCACCTGGTAGAAAATAGACCTGCTGTACAACTGGGAGCACAGATTTTTTTTCCCCTTGAAGTCCCAACATTTGTGTCAAACATTTATAATATGGTAAATAAAAGACATATTTGTATACTATATATGTTGTTACCTAAACAATATGTTTTAGGAAATAGGCAGTAAAGCTTGACTAGATATTAAACATTTTCTAGAAAATCAGAAAGGCATATATTCAAATCTTGGTTTTTCCTTTAATAACCTGAAATACACCCACCCAAATTCTGACGTTGGCCGCACTGCCATTTACTAGAACATTACGTAATGTGACTAACTCTCTTACGTCTCTGTTTTCCCTTATGAATTTAATTATGCCATTCCCCAAATGCATAAAAATCCTAAGCCCTAAACCTGTAAATATAGCCCTTTGGGAAATAAGGATTTTTCCTTTAGTTAAAATAGTAAGGTTATACTACTATAGGGTGGGCCTTAAACTTCTAAGTTAAAAAAAGACGAGAAAAGACACAGAGATGCATAGGTAGAAGATTAACAAGATATTCTCTGGAATATGGATAAAGCAAAGAACTGTGGACTAAATTTGGACTTCTAAATCCCCAAATTGTTAGAAACGAATATGTGTTCTTTAAAGCTAATCACTTGTGGATTTGTTGTTGTTGTTATTGTTGTTACAGCAGTACTAGATAATTAAGATCCTTATTTATAAAGTAAGCATAATCACTTTTTAAGCTTACTAATCTTGTTATATATGTAAAATGAGGCTTATATTTTAAGAGTAAAATGTTAGTCTCAGAAACTCACAGGGGCAGGTCTACTTTGTCCTGTAGGGTTTCCCATGAGTCAGCATCAACCCCTGTGGCAGTGAGTTTGGTTTGATTTGGGGTCAATACTAAGTGTTCAGTAAATGCCTGTAATTGCTCCCTGTCTCCGCTACTTAAAAATAATACCTGACTGAGCAAATGGAGAGTCCCTGCCAGTGCTTGGTGATGGGTTTAAGAGTGTAGATACTCATTATTCCAGAAAGATCCATGTAATGATCACGTCCTGGCACCAGAAGATGGACACATCTTTGGTTTATACATTAGTGAGGTGAGTGTCACAAGAGTTCAATTTCTCTTTTACTTTCTCAGAGAGTAGAGACATAATCAAATCATATCTCTAGAGAGTTGGCCAGACATCAACCATTTAGCTATTAACCATCTGAGCTGATAAATTCCATTTCTCATAGTAGCTGCTCTTACCTGTTCTGATTTAGCCAGAAATACTATAGAGTTGCAAAGCTAGCTTCTTTAAAATATATGTACTTTTTAGGTCCTAACCCACGTCTACTGAATCAGAATCTCTACAGGACAAGGCCAGTGTGTCTGATTCTTCTAAAATTCCCACCCGATACTGTGACTTCAGATGCCATCGAGTCACTGCTGACAAATCATAATCCTACGGACAACAGAACAAAACACTGCCTGCTCCTAAGTCATCCTCATAATTGTTTCTTTGTTTGACTCCATTGTAGCCGCTCTTGTGTCAAATTCTCCTCTATTTCAGTGTCCTTCTAGCTTATTAAGCATGATAGCCTTTTCCAGGAACCGGTCTCTACTGATAACATGTCCACAGTCCTTGAGTTGAAGTTTTACCTCTCGCATCTAAGGGACATTCTGGTTGTACTTGTTTCCAGACCGATTTGTTTGTCCTTGCATTTTACAGAACTTTCAGTCGTCCTCACCATAATCCAAATGTACCAAGGCTTCTGTCTTCCTTACTCAATGTGAAACTTTCACATGCATATGTGGTCACTGAAAATGTCATGGTGCGGACTAGACAAACCTTAGTCCTCAGCATGATATCCCTTCTCTTAAATACCTTAAAGACGTTTTATGCAGCAGATGTGTCTAATGCCACACATCATTTGCTTTCTTCGTTGATGCATCCATAAGCATTGAGTGTGAACCGAGCTAGATGAAATCGCTGACAACTTCAATCCTTTCTCTGTTTATCATGATTGCTTCCTGGTCCAGTTTTGAGGATTTTGTTTGTCTTCATGAAGAGTTGCAATCCATACTGTAGACTGCAATCCTTAAACTTCATAAGCAATTGTTTCCCATCTTGCAAGTGAGGTTGTATGATAGCTACTTAATTCAACGGTTAATAAGCTTTCCTCCAATTCTGGTGCTGCATCCATTTAGCATCTCAGATTACTTGCTAAGTACATAGATTAAAAAATTACAGTGAATTCATTCAATCCTGAAAAACACTTTTCCTGCAAGGCATTTCATTTCATTTCAACTAAATGTTGACAGATTTAGTCTCCCTAGAGGATCCTCATAAGAAAGGCCCAGTGAATTGTTTCTGAAACAATTCATTGAAAACTCGATGAAGCACCAATACATGGAGTCATCAAAAGTGGAGTCAGATGTGAATTAACTGGAATTGGCACTATATATAATCCTTAAATATAAATAACCATCATTTCATCACATTCTAAGTGATCGAACAAGAAAGGGAAGATAATAATATGGTTTAAATATTCCATAAACTAACTGCCATGGAGTCGATTTCAACTCTTAGAGATGCTATAGGACAAGGTAGAACTTCCACAGTGGAATTTCCCAACTCTAATGCTTCACAAGGAGAGAATTCTTAGCTATCTCCTACGGAGGGCATGGTGGTTTCACATGAGCAACACTGTGGGTAGCAGCCCAACGCATAGCCCAGGATACCAGCAAGGCTACAGAGACAACCTTGAAAATCTCTCACCCAAACTGGAAGAAGCCTCAAGAACAGATGTGATACCTCGGACACTAAAGACGGAAGACCTGATCAGCTGTGGGATCAAAGCAAGAACGCTATACATGAAGAAAGCAAAAGGTCATTAAAAAGAAAAAAGAAAGGAGTGTCGGAAGACACTCAGAAATGTTCTCTTAACTGCATAGTTAAGGCAAAGAGAAGAAAGAAAAAAGTAAAAGAGAACAACAGAAATTTCAAAGTGGAGTTTGAAAAGGCAAAATCAAGTATTATAATGAAATGTGAAAAATCCTAGAGTTAGAAAATTATATAGGAAGAACATGCTCAGCATATCTTTAGCTGTAAGAGCTGCTGAAAAATGTCAAGCCTTGAGTTGAGAATTAAAGAGATATGATAGGCAAAATATCAAACATGCTACAAGTGTCAAAAGATTATGGAAAGCAAAAATCACTAGAAGAAGTTTAGCCATTTCAAGAGGGAACATATTGTCAAGAACAATGGTACTGAAGGAAGAAGTCCAGCCTGCACTGAAGGCGTTAGCCAAAAACAAGCCTTCAGGAATGGATAACATGACAATGGAAATGTTTCAACAAACAGATAAAGCATTGGGATGATTCACTCATCTGTACCAAGAATTTTGGAAAATGTCTCCCTGGCCAACTGACTGGAAAAGGTCCTTATTAGTAACCATTCGAAAGAAAGGTGACCCCCAAACCTAAAACAAACCATTATCATCGAAAAATCCTCACCTAGAGCAATCCAGAGCAGACGTGCCGCAACCCCACAGGGTGACCAAGGAGAGAATGTTTAAGGAAGCAGAAAATCAAATTTTCTCCTGTAGAACAGTGCTGTGTTCACACCACTCAGTGTTCAGTTAGTATCCAGACACCAGCACTGGAACAGGGGTCCTTGAGCCCCAGTGTGGCGGGACGCCACAAATCACTTTGCATGTGTGAATGATTAAACATACACATAGACCTTGCGAAAAAGACGGAACCGATGTCAATGTTCCATAAGGAAAAGGAGGTTAAACATTTTGTTAAAAACAAACAAAGTGAGCCAGTACGTGGGCAAACGGAGTTGAAATCCAGATATTTCTGCATTGCTGACACATGTGAGACCCTTATCGCGCAACCTCCCTTGTACATGTGTCCTGGTCAAGTGTATGGGAAGGCAGAGGCACAGACTGGGTTTCAAAGACATTTAAGTATGACATAAATATTTCGAGGGAGGCTGGTGTCTGGGGAAATGCATCCATTTCCATTGTAGGCATGCTGTGTGCTCCCAGGGCATAAGATTCGATTTTATCTGGTGAACTTAACCGCAGGCACTAGGCCTGGAAATAGAATTACCCATCTCAAGTATTTGACTCAAGGACTTTTTTCAGCCTCCAGTTCTGCAGCTAGCTTTGAGGCCATAAGACTTAAGCACTGTTATGTGACCTTCAAAACATGACAGATGAGTAGCAAAATAAATGATTCATTTAATGGGTTTAGATACACAGGGCCTTCCCCTACTTCAGCACTCAGGTCTTATTTATGGCCTGAACTGAACTGAGTTTCTTTGTGTGAAAGCTTTGGAAAGCCATTATAGTTAAACTTTTCACAGGATTTATTATAAGAATGCTTTGAAAAATTCTCTGTTGAAAACAGAAGAGGGGATTCTATTATATCTGTTTAGTAAATGTAAAAAGAAAAAAAAGAAACAATAATCCACCAACACATAGCCACCTGAATGTGGACATGACAGAAAGAAAAAAGAATCTGTACTTGGTAAAGACATTATTTAAATAGATGTAAATACCTATATAAAGTTTTTCTTGCCCATCACATGTTTTTTCCTTAATCAGGTATTTAATAAATGTTTATTGATCATCTATAGGGAAATAGTAATATGCTATAGATTTTTTGAAAACTTCTTATTAGGGGCTCATACAACTCTTATCACAATCCATACATATACATACATCAATTGTATAAAGCACATCTGTACATTCCCTGCCCTAATCATTTTCAAAGCATTTGCTCTCCACTTAAGCCCTTTGCAACAGGTCCTCTTTTTTTCCCCTCCCTCCCCACTCCCCCCTACCTCATGAGCCCTTGATAATTTATAGATAATTATTTTGTCATAGCTTACCCTATCAGGTGTCTCCCTTCACCCCCTTCTCTGTTGTCCATCCCCCAGGGAGGAGGTCACATGTAGATCCCGGTTCCCCCTCTCCAACTCACTCACCCTCTACTCTCCCAGTATCGCCCCTCACACTCCTGGACCTGAAGGGATCATCCACCCTGGATTCCCTGTACCTACAGCTCCTATCTGCACCAGTGTACAACCTCTGCTCTATCCAGTCTTGCAAGGTACAGTTCAGATCAGGGTAGTTGGGCGGGGAGGGGGGGGAAGCATCCAGGATTGGAGGAAAGCTGTATTCTTCATCGGTGCTACGTCACGCCCTGACTGACTCATCTCCTCCCCTAGACCCCTCTGTGAGGGGATCTCCAGTGGCCGAAAAATGGGCTTTGGGTCTCCACTCTGCATTTCCCCCTTCATTTTCTATGGTAAGATATTCTTTTTGATGATGCCTTACACCTGATCCCTTTGGCACCTCGTGATCGCACAGGCTGGTGTGCTTCTTCCATGTGGGCTTTGTTGGCCGCTTGTTCACCTTCAAGCCTTTAAGACCCCAGACACTATCTCTTTTGGTAGCCGGGCACCATCAGCTTTCTTTAGCACATTTGCTTATGCACCCATTTGTCCTCGGTGATCGTATCATGGAGGTGTGCAGCCAATGATATGATTTTTTGTTCTTTGATGCCTGATAACTGATCCTTTCGGGACCACGTGATCACACAGGCTGGTGTGTTCTTCCATGTGGGCTTTGTTGCTTCTGAGCTACATGGCCGCTTGTTTATCTTCAAGCCCTTAAGACCCCAGACATTATCTCTTTTGGTAGCCGTGCACCATCAGCTTTCTTCACCACATTTACTTGTTTACCTGCTTTGACTTCAGCAGTTGTTTCGGGAGGGTGAGCATCATAAAATGCCAATTTAATAGAAGAAAGTATTCATGCATTGAAGCAGTGCTTGAGTAGAGGCCATTTTTAGGACTAGGCGATGGATAAGGGATATGTTTGAGCTATCCCACCAACTGGAAGATTGGTGGTCCATCTTATCCAGAGCCACTTTAGAAGAAGTGCCTGGCCATCTGCTTCCCTGAGTTCACTACCTGGTCAACCCTCTGGTCCTCAGTTCCATGTAGCACGTGTGCAGTTGCGATGCATGGAAATTAATTCAACCACAAATGGCTTAGAGTCCCTGGGTGCCACAAAGAGTTAGATGCTCAGTTCCTAAGTCAAAGTTTGAATCCACCTGAAGTTGCAGCAAAAGAAACATCCATAGAAAACTCTATGGAGAACAATTCCACCTGAAAACACCCGGGCTTGCCCTCAACTGAATGACTCCCTGTAAAATACCGTATTTTGAATGGTCTTTTTGATTCTGTCCAAAGATACAGAGATATGGTTGGGGGAGTGTGGGGAGACAAGTACAGCGCTAGTCAAAGGGCAGTCCAATAGTTAAAAAGAAAATATTGAATCATCTTGAATGACAAATGGATCTCAAGTTACAGACAGCCATATATATAGTCTGGTGCAGACCAAATTATTGCATGTCAGTGCTTCAGTAATGGGTAACCTTTCTAAAATAATTTATAGGTACCATGTTGAGTACCAAGGGCTTTCCCAAGTGCTTTTCATTATGTCATATAAAAGCAGAGGTAACATCATCATCGTGGTCACTTTAAAATTCAGAAAGTGAAGAACACACTGGCTTAGTAAAATGTGTAGTCGCACACAGAGAAATGATACCGGTCCAGTGGATCCAGTGTCATCACTGTGAACCCCCAAACTGTGGTGAGAGATAGAGAACAGAGCCACAATGAAAGAGAACCCGCTGCTTGACTTCCTGTTGACAGGGACTAGAGACTGTGGTATCCATTTCACATCCTAGTGTGCTCTGCAAGTGCCAACAGGTAGAGTGGAGCTTCAGTTACACGCTATGAAATCTATTATTCTCCATAACTATCTAATAACATCTTGAGATGACAGTATCTCTAGATAATGCCTTTAGACACCCATATATAGAACTTAAATTAACAACCATAGAGTTATAGGCCTGGTACCACGACAGAGACACATCAAGGAGGGAGCATTCATTATCAAATTCTGTCCTCAGTCATGTTCCAACCAGTAGATATGATAATGGGAAGAAGAATGAAGTATATTCTAGATAAGGGACCAAGAAATAGTTTGTGTAGTAAATAGAATGCAAGTAAACAGGAAATAAACCAGGCTGCATTAATCACCTACTCTATTGGCATTGAAAGGTGAGCTGTGACTGAGGAACTAAGATGCACTTTACCCAAACCAGGGCATTTTTAATTGCCTCATATGCGTCTGAAGGCTGCACATTGAATAAAGAAGACTGAAGAAGAATCCATGCATTTGCATGATGATTCTGGTGAATATTTAAAGTACAATGACTGCCAAAAGAACAGTTCTATTCTGGAGCAAGTACAGCCAGAATGTGGCGCAGACGCCTGGACAGTGGGACATCATCACATATGCTTTGGACATATTTCAGGAAAGACCAGTTCTTGGAGAAGAGCATCACGCTGGGTAAGACAGAAGGGCAGCACACAGGTCTTCCATAAGGTGGATTGACACAGAGGTTGCAACAATAGGCTCAAGAACAGGAATGATTGTGATGAGGATGGTGTTTGGTTCTGTGGTACGTAAGGTTGGAATTGGAACCAACTTGATGACACAGAACATCAATAAGAACAATAACAGAATCCTTTTGGAAAATCCTTAGAAGCAAGGGTGGTGAGACTTCAGCTCATGTGCTGCCCATATTATCAGAAAGGTTCAATACCTGGAGAAGGATGCAAGCTGCCATTTCCCTGAAAGTACTCAGCCCATTGAAACAATCTCAGTTTGGTATTGTGTTCTCTCTCTCTCTCTCTCTCTCTCTCTCTCTCTCTCTCTCTCTCTCTCTCTCTCTCTCTCTCTCCCCTTCCTGCCCTCCCTCCCTCCTTTTCTCCTTCCTTTCATTTTTTGTATTGTTCTCTTAAAGTGCTTCTTCAAATTCCAGTTCTTACTGAGCAGCTTATATTTACTTACTATTCTATTTGCCATTAGTCTAGAACATAGCTGACCCATCCCAGAGTATGATAGTAATGCCCTGGATAATCTTGCATTCTCAGGCTATCATGGTTGTCCCCAAATCAGCACATGCCACAAGAAATTACAATGTATTACAATCACTCCTACTAGGTCAAAATCCTTGGCTCTCAGTTCTTGAAAAGGAATCTAGGAGAAACTCATTAGAACTCACTTTACAGGTAGAATCTAAAAATAAATAGAATAATTATGAAGAACAAAGAATATTCTAAAGAGTTATAGGGTATTCAGTTTGAGGCTTTGGATGAAATTATGTCTGAACTCAAAGTTATAGCAATTCTTTCCCAATTTTTGCTATTTGGAATCGTGGTCTCTATGTAGCAAAGGGCAAGAAGGAGTTATACAAATCTCATAGATAGATAAGCAATATTTTTTTAAGTTTGAGACAAACTATGCCAGACATAAATGATTAATTTCTAGATTTCAATGAAAATATATTTGCTACTTTAGGTCCACCTTTTCTGGCATTATTTTTTGTGGCCGGACTAGGGAATGGGGATGGTGACTGCAACAGAGAAATAGCAAAGTTCTAAAGACAACCAAAGGGTAAATCAATCATATGGAGCAGAGAAGTGAAGGAAGAGTCAAAATAGATGCATAAAATATTACAGGGCAAGTGAAATTTTATTATCTTGGATGCAAAAGGATACACTAGTCCCAGTGGTAAAAGGATGGTATTATGAAAGGGTCCAGGTCAGGAAAACTGGCATTTAGGCTCAAAAAGGAAGGAAGTACCAAGGAAAGCAAGTAGGCAATATGCTGGGGTTGTTTTTAAATCATTTCATGGCACGCTTATACAAATCTTATCACAATCCATACATAAGTCCACTATGTCAAGGACATTTGTACATCTGTTACCATCATCATTTTTAAAATATTTTCTTACTACTTGAGCCCTTGGTATCAGCTCCTCATTTTTTCCTATCCCTCTTCCTTCCTCTATCCCTCCCACATAAACCTTTAATAATTTACAAATTATTATTTTTCCATGCTTTGAACTATTCGATGTCTCCCTTTACCCCCTTATCTGTTGTCCATTCCCCTGGGAGGGGATTATAGATCAGTCATTGTGATCAGTTCCCCACTTTCTCCCCCCACCTTCTGCTTACTGTCCTGGTATGGCTACTCTCAATATTGGTCATGAGGAGTTTATCGGTCCTGTATTCCCTGTGTTTCCAGCTCTTATCTGCACCCGTGTACATGCTCTCATCTAGCCAAATATGTAAGTTGAATTAGGGTCATGATAGTGGTGGCGAGGAAGCATTAAAGAACTGGAGGAAAGATGCATGTTTCATTGGTGCTATACTGCACACTGAGTGGTCTGTCTTCTCACGACCCCTCTGTAAGGTGATGTCCAATTGCTACAGATTGGCTTTGGGCCTTCACTCAGCACCACCACCACAACCACCACCCACCCCCACACACACATACACATTGACATGATTTTTTGTTCTGGGTCTTTGATGCCTGATACCTGATCCTATCAACAATTCGTGATCACTGAGGCTGGTGTGCTTCTTCTATGTGGGTTTTGTTGCTTCTCAGCTAGATGGCCACATGTTTATCTTCAAGCCATTAAGACCCCAGATGCTATATATTTTGATAGCCAGGCACCATCAGCTGTCTTCACCACATTTGCTTATGCACCCATTTTGTCTTCAGCGATCTTCTTGGGAAGGTAAGCATCTCATACTCCCAAATTATTGGAACCAAGTGTTCTTGTGTTAAGGGAGTACTTGAGTAGAGGCCCAATGTTGATCTGCTTCCTTAATACTAAGCCTATAAATATATGTACATAGATCTATTTCCCCATCACCATATATAAATATATATACATACGTACATGCCTGTATTTAGATGTCTATAAATTCCATTTGCCTCCTAGATCTTTCCTCTATTTCCTTTAACTTTCCTCTTGTCCCAGTATCATGTTAAGCCTTCATTTGGATTTCCATAATTCCTCTAGGTTACATTGCCCTTAATCAAGCCCTGCCAGGTATCCTACACCCTCCTGATGATCGATTTTTGGTCACTTGTTGTTACCTTGTCCCTGGGTTTCTTAACACCCAATTCCTTTACCCCATCTCCCCCTCTACCATGTTCCCCGGAACTTTCATCTCATTGTTTTCTCCTACAGCTACTTTATCCTATCTTTATCTAGGTAGACATGCAGAGATAATAATATGTACAAACACAAAACCAAGCAAAACAAACCAACAATAGAAAATAAAACAATAATTCCAACAACAACAACAAAAGCCAAAGACACAGAAAAGAAAATCCTACAAATAGTTCAAGGTCTATTTGTTGACCATACATTCTTGGGGTGAGGTCCAGGTACTCTGGCAAGGGCCAGAATAAACCCAGGGATACATATGGTAGCCAACTAAAAAGGAGGGGGAAAAAGACAAGAAATGGGTACCCGGGGGAACAGGGCACTGAACCATCCAGGGGAGGGTGTTGTTTACATCTCCACAGGGAAAGAAGGACCAGACTTCAACCCGGTGCTCCAAACAAGAACACAACACACTGGCATGAAGCAGGGAGCCAACATAGAGGCCTGAGGGGCCGGTCTCATTACCAACTAAGAGGACAGCCTCCCTCTACCCCCAGAAGAATTTCCTTCAGAGGACAGCACTGAAGCTACAGCTTAGGGAGAGGGACCTGGCTCATGAGAGCATACAGAGAAAATGAAGGGGAGGGAAAAAGAGTGGAGCACGCCCTGGCCCACCAAGCCCTGAGGATGATATTTCTGCTCAGAGTAGCCAATGCACAGAGAGGACTATAGGGCCGGGCCCCACAACGAGACACAACTTCCTTGACTGACCCATAGCGCTACATGAGACAACACGGGAGACACAGGGGGGGAATTGTGCCCAATCTGACCCCACCACTCTGAGGCAAAACACTAAGGGGAGCAGAGCAAGGAAGTCCCCAGGAAACACCAAAAATAGACTGTGGGGGCAGGATGCGGCACCCCATCAGACTCCAATGTAATAGCTCTTATTGGATGCAAGCAAGTTGCTTAGATACAGTGAGCTGAGAATAACCTAACAAAACACTGCCAGGCCCTCCACCATCCTCACAACTGTTGTGATTGAGTCCATTGTTGCAGTCACTGTGTCCGTCCATCACGTGAAGGGGCTTCTCTCTACCCCTGACGTTCAACTTTATCCAACTTGATGTCCTTTTCCAGGAACTGGTCCCTCCTGAAAACGAGGAGGAGTTGAAGTCTCACCATACTCACTTTTAGGGAATATTTCAGCTGTAATTATTTCAAGACAAATTTATTTTTCCTTCTGGCATTTTACAGAACTTTCAATATTCATCATCAATGTTATAATTCAAGTGCATTGATTCTTTGTCCCTCCTCCTGATTTGTTATCCAACGTTCACAGGCCTAAGAGGTGGTTGAGAATTCCCTGACTTGGGCTAGGCTCACCTTAGCCCCCAGAGTGACGTCTTTACTCATCACCGATTTAAAGAGGTCTTGTGCAGCAGATACGTTACTTTATCTCTTGACTGCTGCTTCCATGACCATTGATTTTGAATGCAAATTAAATGCAAGCTTTGGCAACTGCAAGTTTTTAATGTACATTATGATATTGCATTGGTCCAGTTGTGAGAATTTTCTTTTTCTTTACATTAAGTTGCAAGCCGTGTGGAAAGCTGCAGGCTATTTTTCACCAATAAGGGTTTGAAGTCCCCTCACTTCCAACAAGCAGGGCTGTGTCATATGCATAGCACAGGTGAAAAGTGAGTCTTCTTCTAATCCTGGCTCCTCATTCTTCCTAACATACTCTCGCTCTTGCTTAGCATTCAGATTGCATAATTATGGTGAGAGCATACAACCCCGACAAAACTTCCCTGACGTTCCACCATGCAGGATTTCCTTATTCTGCTCAATGTTTGCCTCTTGGTCTAGGTACAGCCTCTCCATGAGTACAATGATATATATTCTGGAAGTCCCATTTTCTGCAATGTTTTTTCATAATATGCTATGATTCACAGAGTTGAAAGCATTTCCATAGTCAAAATAGAGCTAGACTTTTTCCTGGTATTCTGTGCTTTTAGACACGATCCATCTGATGTCAGCAACTCTCTCTCCTTCCATGTCTTCTTCTGGACCAGCCTGGGATTCCCGAGAGAACCCTTCTATTTTACTTGCATGTGGCATTCTTGAAATTGTTAGGCAATTTCACATTCCCTTGGGTCATCTTACCATGGAATGTCCATAAACAAGGATTAATACCCTGGGTTGGTCAGGTAGCTCTCTTTCAAATGTCTTGGAATAGATGAGTGTGCGTCCAGAACTACAGCAGCTTGTTGAAACATTCCTATTGATATTCTATCAATCATTGGAGGCTTGTCTTCCCAAAATGCCTCCTCTTAGTGAAGCTTAAACTTACTCCTTCAGTCTCATTGGTCCTCGATCATACACTGCCTCTTGAAGGGATTCAAGACTGCCAAGTTCCTTTTGGTGCGTTAATTCAGTGCATTGCTTCCATTGTCATTCAATACTTCCTTCATCATTCAATGTTTGTCCATGAAATCTTTCAATATTACAACTCTAGGATTGAATTCTTTTCTTCACTTTTTTCAGCTTGAGATATGCTGAGCATATTCTTCTTTTCTTGTTTACTGACTCAAAATATTTGCATATTTCATTATAATGTTCTCAAGCTGCTATTTGTAAAATGTTTGCTCATATCTTCCACATCATCATTTCTTCCACTGGCTTCAGTTACCCTACTTTGAGAGCAAATTTCAGAGTGTCTTCTGATATTGTTTTGGTCTATTTCTTCTTTTTTATATTTACGTGAAGCTTTCCCTTTTTAATATATGATTTTTCCTGATGTCAGCCCATGGCTTGTCAAGTTTTCTGTCATTCATGTTAAACGCATAAAATCACTTTTTGAGATGGCTTCTAAATTCAGGTAGAATGCACTCACGGTCATATTTTGGGTTTCATGAACTTGTTTTAATTTACTTCAGCTTCACCCTGAACTTGCATAATGAGAAATTGATGATCTGTTTCACAGTTAGCCTCTGGTCTTGTTTTGGCTGCTCATCTGTTCCCACAGATACCCTCATTTGATTTCTGTGTATGAAAGGTAAGGTCATTTTACTAACACTAGATGAAGCATGAAGGGTTTTGTTTTTGTTTTTTATTCAAGAAATCTGTAGGTAGTTAAATTCTAGCTTCAATTCAATATATCAAGTTTGTGTGGTTTGGCATCTCTGAATTTTATTAGCCTTTGCCGACATAACTGTCATCTAGCCCTCACCACTTAAAGCCTGCAGTGATTCCAGAGACCCATGCCCAAGGCAGGAAGATAGATAAACTGCATTTATTTGAATTGCATCTATCAGAAAAGTAAAATCTCCCTCCAAATAACATCTGCTATTTGTTCATTAGAATATTGGTTAGGTAACATATGTAATTTAAATATCTCTCTCTATATATTGTACATTTAAAGAATATTACATGTTTTATATAAATACCACATATTATATTATTTGTTTCAATATCCATCTTCAATTATATTTACATATATATTACTTATGCTTAGGAAGAAATTACCAAATTATTATTTAGCTTTCTGTAGCTAAGTCTGAGAACAGAATGAAATTCTAATGCATTTTAGAAATGGGTATTATAGAGGTGATACAATTATTCATTATTTCAATATTCCTCTTCAACATTACAAACCTTTTTTGGTGAATATGTATTAGTTATATAATCTAGAAAAACAAACATTATAATATTTTAACAATACAATTTTCAATAAAAGTGCTGCCTATGGAACATTGTAAACTATTTTAAGAGCTAAGCTGGTAGATACATTAAATGTAGAGTAGTTAGTTAATTTGGACCAAGAAACATAGAAAACCTAGGGGGGGGGATTAATGTAGCTCAAGAGGAGAGAAGCATTAAGTGGCTTATGGACTCTGCATACACCATTCTTTGGACACTGCATTTGTGTGGTGGAAATAGTGGTGTACTGTGACATACCCCTTCCAAACTCCATTTAGTGACATCAAATCAGTGACCTGAAATAGGCCATGACAGGAATATTTACACCATAGAAACTGGAAACAGCCACAAATCAGAACTTGGTTTATTGTTTTAAGAAAATAACTTACTAAAATGTACATTGTCCTGTCTGTAACCACTACATTGTGAATCAGCACAAAAATTTGAGGAAACATTTATCTATTATTATTTCCATCATCACCATCTAATTCCTGGAATCTCTTCTTTTGTGTACTGAATTGAACAGTGTCCCCTAAAAACACATGTTCTCTTACAATCTCAAATTGTAGCTTTATTTGAAAATGGGCTCTATCCAGATGTAGTTAATTCATACTAGGGTCACAACAGAGAGAGCGACCCTTGGCCCAATGTGTCAGGTGTCTTTATTAGAAGTGAAGGGACTGAAAGTTGCAAGGTCATGTAAAGATGGAGGCAGAGTGGAGTGGTCCCTCTACCATACAACGAATGCCAAGGACTTTCAGAAATGTCCAAAAGGTTTATTCTTATAAAAGAGGTAAGGGATATTCTTCTCTAGGGCCTCCATAGAAAGAATGATTTTGCTGATGCCTTGATTTCAGCCCAGTGTTCTCCAGAAATATGAGAGAATAAAGTATAAGATCCCTGTTGCTAGGAAGAATAATGATCTAAAAATCAGTGGTGAGGAGAGTATAGGATGCCTGGTGGGACTTGATCGCAGGTAATGTAGCCGAGAGGCATTACTGAAACCCAAATGAAGGCAGTACATGATAGTGGGAGGAGATGAAAGTTAAAGGAAATAGCTGAAAGAACTTGGAGGCAAAGGACATTTATAGAGTTCTAAATATATTTTTATATAATGTTATTTATAAATAGATATTTATATAGGGAAATAGATCTATGTACATATATATGTATGTTAAGTATTAAGGTAGCAGACAAACATTGGGCCTCTACTCAAGTACACCCTCAACACAGAACACTTTGTTCAAATAACCTGGCATTCTGTGATGCTCACCTTCCCAACACAATCACTGAAGACAAAATGGGTGCATAAGCAAATGTGGTGAAGAAACCTGATGGTGCCTGGCTATCAAAAGATATAGCTTCTGGCGTCTTAAAGGCTTGAAGATAAACAAGCGGCCATCTAGCTGAGAAGCAATAAAACACAAATGGAAGAAACACACCAGTCTGTGTGATCATGAGGTGCAGACGATATCAGGCTTCAAAGACCCAGAACAAAAAAATCATATCAATGTGAATGAGGGGGAGTGTGGCGTGGAGACCAAAAGCCCCTCTGTAGACAATTGGACATCCCTTTACAGAAAGTCACAAGGAACTGACGAATCAGTCAGGGTGAGTACAGCACCAATGAAGCATACATCTTTCCTCTAGTCCTTTAATGCTTCCTTCCCCACACTATCATGACCCCAATTCTACCTTACAAATCTGGCTAGACCTGAGCATGTACACTGGTCTAGCCATGGACACTGGAAACACAGGGACTAATACTACATAGTAATGTTGCATGCAACACAGTTTATTTTTGAAAATAATTTATCCTTTATTAGTGAAATTTCCATGGTTGGGTCATTGTAGTCATTTACATGTACATCATGTACAGTTTTTAAATATTTTAATTAAAATATTTATAAAAATATTAAAACTTTAATATTTTGTTTTAAATATTCCAGAGCACTATTGCTAAATTGTATGGTGGCTACATATTTAGCTTTTTTAAGAAGCAAAAACCAAAACACAGGGAATCCAGGACAGATAAACCCCTGGGGACAAATAATGGGAGTAGCGATATCAGGAGGGTGCAGGGAAGGTGGGGGGGAGAGGGGGAACCAATCACAATGATCTACATATAACCCCCTCCCAGGTGGATGAACAACAGGAAAGTAGGTGAAGAGAGACATTAGTCAGTATAAGACATGAGAAATAATAATGATTTATAAATTATCAAGGGTTCATGAGGGATGGAGAGTGGGGGAGGGAGTGAAAAAATGAGGAACTGATACCAAGGGCTCAAGTAGAAAGAAAATGTTCTGAAAATGTTGATGGCAACATATGTACACATGTGCTTGATACAGTGGATGGATGTATGGCTTGTAATAAGAGCTGTATGAGGCCCCAATAAAATGATAAAAAGAAAATAGATCTCTGTTGCCATTAATTACCATCAAGTTGACTCTCATGGTAACCCTAGTACAAGAGACAGAAATGCTGCCCTATCCTGTGACACCCTCATAATTATGTTTTAGCTATGAGAATTAATCGGGGATCCTAATAACGTAAAGTCAAGAGAGTCCCCAGGAAATGAATGTCTCTTCCTCTTAAAAGGAAATCTTGGCTTCTTGCTTCTTAAAAACACTAAACATGTAGCTATCATACACTCTAGCAATAGTACTCCAGAAGATTAAAAAAACCTAAAGTTATATTTACACAACAAACTGTACAGGTAAATGTTGTCCTGTAAAGGATAAATTATTTTGAGGGGTTCATCTGTCCTAGATTCCCTGTACCTCCAGATCCCCACTGCACCGCTGTACATCCTCTGGTATAACCAGGTCCGCAAGGCAAGGTAGAATTGGGGTCATGATGACTGGGAGGGGAGGAAGCGTTCAGGAACTAGAGGAAGGTTTTTAGTTTCATTGTTGCTACCCTGAACCCTGAGTGGCCCATCTCCTCCACACTACCCCTCTGGAAGGGGTGTCCAGCTGTCTACTAATGGGCATTGGGTCCCCATCACACACTCCCCCTCTTTCACGGTGATGTGATTCTCACCACCACCCCACCTTTGTTGTTGGAGACCTGGTCTCCTCTGCCCTTCACGGTCACCTATGTTGGTGTGCTGCTTCCGTGTGGGCTTGGTTGCTTCTGGGCTAGATGGCCACTTTTTTGCTTTCAAGCCTTTAAGTCCCCATACGCTATATCTCTCAGTAACCGAGCACCATCAGCTTTCTTCACCACATTTGCTTATGCACACTTTCGTCTTCAGCCATTATGTGAGGAAGGTGATCACACAATGATTGTTTTTGTTCCTTTGGTCTGCTACATGGTCCATTCAACACCTTGTATTCGCTTAGGCCGTGTGCTTCTTCTCTGTGGGCGTTGTTGCTTCTGAGCTAGATGGCCGCTTATTTGCCTTCAAGCCTTTAAGACCCCAGACGCTATATCTTTTTTGATAGTCGGGCACCATCAGCTTTCTTCACCACATTTGCTTACACACACGTCTGTCTTTTTTAATTTGAGTAATGTAATGAAAACTTTCAACAGTAGTTATACGCGTTTTCCCTAGTACTCCCAGTCCCCTGTAGTAATTGGGCAAAAAAGTCTCGCTAATATCAATGTAGAACACTTCTTTATAGCAATCCAATAAGTGCATGCAAAGGTAGGTTCTAGAAACCTGGAAAATGAATGGTTTGAGTAATGTGATTGATTTGCCTCTAGCATTTCACATATATCAGTCTTCTGGCTGATAGAAAGCACACAGCTGCCTTTCCCCGAGAAATATCAAAGGGAAAAGGCACAACCCTTTCTAAATCAACAGTATGTCTACTATGCTACCTGGTTTTTATTAAAAATTATTTTTCAAAAAAATTATTTTGAAAAACAGAGACCGTGTTGCATGCAATATTACTATGTAGTATTATCTAACAACTAGCATTTATAGACAAAACCATAATGAGTCTTTAGAAAATTATTCTGAAAAAAAAAGAAAAAGTCAGTCCCAAAGATTACAAACGTTTAAATTCCAAATATACAACGTTCTTGCTATTGAAATCAGATAATTACGTAACTGGAAGCAGAGTAGTGCTTGCCAATGGCTGAGGAGCTGGTGGCGATGAGGGAAACGAGTCCGACTGTAAAGGAGCAATAGGAGCCATCCTTGTGGGGGTGACCCTGGTCTGCAGCTTGCCCGTGAGTAAGGCCAATGCTTGGCCATAGTACATTGTAGATGTGCAGGATGGAATCTCAATACAAGGTATATGATTTCTCTTTGTGTGATACTATTCCTTATAACTATATGTGAACCTACAAGTACCTAAAAATCAAATATTAAAAAAATATTTAACAAAAAACCCTGGAATAATCTCAATAATTTAGCTATTGGACAAAAATAAGTTATAAGTAAGAAAAAGGCGGTTTCTTTATCTTCCCCTTCCCCTGCTGCTGATGCTCCCATATGCCCTTATTTACCTCTTCTTTTATTATTGCACATATTTATGCTTGATTACTTTTTCAGATCACATAGCTCCAACTACCAGGATAAGGTTTCCCAAATATACACCTAACTTTTGAAACTCTGAACTACGTATACCGTAAATTATACCATTTGCTTAATCAGTCAAATCATTTGCTTAAGTTATTGTAACTCTTTGGATATCCTATAGGCATAACAAACAGCATGTGCAAAACGTAGAGCAAAAATAATTTATTCAAGAAAGCATTTCAGTTCCAACAAATGGTGCTGAAACAATTAAAATCCAGATGCCTAAGGAACCCTTAACTGCCACACCTCTTTCCTTCTGCAACAATGAGTTCAAATGGATCATGGACCTCAATTGAAGACCTACATGTTTAAAGCTTCCGAAAGAGAGAATCAGCAAAAGTCCATGTGACCTTGGGAGATGAAGATGCCTAGGGTACATTACCCACTGACCATGATCTCAAAGAAAATAGATGGTTAATTAGACTTCACAAAAATTAAAAAGTCCTACTGTACCAAAGACTCAAAGATTCTAATAAGACATTAAAAATACAAATGAAAGGCTTGGGGAGGGTGTTGGATAGTGTATACATAACACACACACACACATATATATTGAGTTTTATGCATATTCTCAAACCAATCTCACTGCTGAGTCAATACTGACTCACAGTGAACCTTGGCTTGCCAACCTCTGTGGGATTAAGAAGGTAAAAATCCCAGTTTTTCTCCTGGAGTTATTAGGCTGCTGGTGACTTGAAGGGTAACATGCAGAACACAGCACAGCATGTAACCAGTAGGCCACCAGGGCTCAGAGTTACAATCTTCAAAGGGACAGCGAGAGACTCTGTCCCACACAGTCATCACTGCGAATGGGCATCGAGGTGTCGAGGGTAGTGACTGAATGTGTTTTATATGTGTGTACATATGTATACATATATACATTTAGATTATATATGTATATATAAATAAATATAGATTACATACACATACAAATTTGTATGTGTATTTCATATATATAGATTGTATGTGTATATAAATCATATGGTATGTATCATATAGTATATAATATGTATTATTTATATGTGATATAAGACATACATATATGAAGAGCTATCAAAATTTAATAATAAAATTCAAACAATCCCCCAAATGGGGAAAATGATTGGACAGATATTTACATCAAAGAAAACATGAATGACACACAAGCTCGAGCAAAGGTCATCAACATCACTAATTATTAGGGAAATAAAATTTAAAACCACTATGAGATACAACTATAAAATGAAAAATGTTACCCTATGAAGTGTTGGAACAATGTAGAGCATTTAGAAGTCAGATACACTACTGATTCGATTCAAGATGGTATAGCGACTGTGGCATCCGTTCCGGCAGTTGCGTTGTGACGTATTTACTGTATGCTTTCATTCCAGGGCTGGAGAGTTAGCTAAGAAGAGAGGAAGTTCAAGGAACTGTTTGAAGGTGAAGAGCATGTTCTCTATATGAACTGGTGTGAGTATTCATAGATCTAAACGTACCAAATGTATGTGCAATTTATTATACATGAATCATGCCTTGATAAAAAGAAATAGAATGTAAATATCATGAGGATCTATGATTTCGATGAGAGAATTTAATAAAATTATATTAGATAGAAAAATCAGTTTTAGTTTCACAGGAAAGGAAACAATATGCTGAACGCAAAAAGTAAACAAACAAACAATCAAAACAAAACAAAAAACCATGCCATCAACTTGGTCTGACTCAGGTCACACCGTGCCGTTAGGGTCGAACTGCTCCATAGTATTTCCTGGCTGGAAGTTTCAAGAACTGTAGCCAACTCAACCACAACCAAGAGTCCCAGTAACGACTTCCAGGAAGCAAATAGTCATCTCTTCCCAGTATCACTAGGTGGCCTCTGACTGTCCACCTTTCTTTAGGTCAGCAGTCAAGTGCAAGGTGCTTGCTCTTCCCATGAGCAACTTACAGGGAAATTTACATGTAATGGATATTTGATGAAGTTTCCTACTTACTTTTTGTATTTTCTGAGTGGAAGTTGATATAATTTACTAAGCGATACCATGGAGAATAGGGAATAGATTTGAAATATCCACGACAAGAAATGTAAACAATCAATAGTGTTTCTCTAAGTTAATCTGTCAGGATAGTCGTGCTCATGACTAACGTTTCCTATAACAAGTTTTGATGACACTTTCTACTCTTTCATTATAATGTGTCCTGGTTGATAAAGAAGTTTTTCTTATTTGTAAATAGCACATGCCTTTTATGCTTAGTGACAATTGGTTCCCTTCCTCTGGGAGATATTTTCATAAGCACAGTTATGCCGTTTCTTTTATATGTTGTTGCAAAAAAAAGCATAGTATACTCATAAAACTATCTCCCAGGGGGAGGAACCAGTTGGCAAACAAATGTAGAAGGCACAGATTATTTGGGGAAAATATGACACTTTTTGTATGTGTGTTAGATTATTTGCATTGCCTCTTTCTTACCCATGAGATTATAGTCTGTATGAAACCAAAGATTATTTTTTAAGATGTCTGTATTCTCAGTGCATTCCATGAGGCCTTGTCAGACATTGCCTTCAGGAAACAACTATTGAGTGACTGATGAAAGATACCTAGAAAATTGTCTCTTGCAATACCAATGGAGCAGAAGGAATGGGTGGCCACGATGTCCTGGTGGTACCTCTCTAGGGAGAATTAGTCTTGTGTACTTTGGACATGTCAAGAGAGACCAATCCCTGGAGAAGGTAATCCTGCTCTGTGAGGTGTAAAAGGAAGACCTTCTACGCAATGGATTGGTACGTTGGTTGCTTCACTGGGCTCAGACATAAGAACAATTGTGAGGATGGCACAGGACTAGGCAGGGTTTCATTCTGTTGTACATAGTACATAGGGTCGCTATGAGTCTGGAACCTGTTTAAAGGGGCCTAGCAACAAAAATCTACCTGTGCTTTTGTCTTTGTTGCAGACATTGATGGGCTCAGAGAAGACAGGATGCAGGGAGTGAAGGAGGGATTATTTCTCATGAGAGTGCACTTAAAAAATATTGGGCATAGATATAAACTCGAGAGAGAAAACAAATGCGTTTTCACCAGGACTTTGAAGTGGTTGGTACTGCCTCAATCACAGTGACACAGAGAAACTGGAAAAAACTCAAACTTGAAAATGTGGGGACACTGGCACTGTAAGGAGAGGTGGAACTTGGGAGTCCAAGCCCTGGAATCAGAGATTCAGAAGAGGTGGCGG
Source organism: Tenrec ecaudatus (assembly GCF_050624435.1). Taxonomy (NCBI): domain Eukaryota; kingdom Metazoa; phylum Chordata; class Mammalia; order Afrosoricida; family Tenrecidae; genus Tenrec; species Tenrec ecaudatus. The sequence continues at coordinate 28,259,503 of NC_134533.1, read as the reverse complement.
GTTATTTCCAGGACTGTGGAGAGCAACACACATTGTTAGTCAGTTGCCCTCTGTCAGCTGGACACTGCTGTTTTTAATTCTTCACGTCAAAATTTGGTTGATATGCAACATGTGTGCTGGACCTGTTTTCTATGAGAAACATTAGGTTTCTAATACAATGTTTACATGTGATTTTCCCCTTTATGTTTTATTTACGGTGCTCTCACATGTTACAATTTGGGATCTAATTTTACAGTCCATTTACTAACTAGAAAGAATGAGCTAAAACCTCTGCTTTCACAGAGAAAACCAGCTGAAAAATGATCAAACTTTAACATCTATAACAATTTTAAAGACACCTGGAGGGATTACAATTGAAAATCAGTTACAAATGTACTGATTGAATATATATATATATATATATATATATGTATTTGGGGGGGCTGCTAATACAGATATATCATTCCATAGTTCAGTCACATCAAGTAGTATTGTATAATTGCTACCACAATCAGTTTCAAAACATTCTTTTCTTAATCTCCTTGATATCGGCTCCCTTTTATTGCCCTCACCACCCCCCCTCCCACACATACACACACTTTACCCTACAGAAACGTTTACTCTACTGGCTATCTCTGTAGGGTAATCAACCCTGAGTTCACACAATGGAAAAAAGAACAACATATGGAACAAAACCTCAAGAGGGTCTCCTCCACTGACAAACTACATCTCTGCTAAACTCCAATATGAATAAACATAAAATACAGAAAATATTGAAAACCAGATCAGGCCCAACATACATCAGAGTGGGAATCGACTGACAAGATTTTAACTGTTCAAATCAGGTTTATCTCATTGAGAATAATACTCCCTTCCCCTCAGACAGTTATATTATGAAAAAAATTAAAAACAGTCCATTCTTGAATATCCACCATGTTTGTCCTTTTTCAGTACCTAACTTTTATTGTAACTGTAGTGAAATAAAAATACTATAACATTTTTAAAAGAATTAAAATGGATTAATTGTCAGAAAATACCATGAAGAAATAAAAGAGGGATTGCAATTGTTTTTGAATACTTGTAGTAAATTCATTGTTAAAATGGTGCCAATTCTATACTCTCTCAATGTGACCTGGAGGCGATTTTAAAAAGTAATTGGATTGTATTACAACTAATATCATGAAACAATTGCATGAAAATATTAAAGATTAATTTTCTATATATACTTAAAGTCAAATGCAATAAACAAAAATAATAATTAGATTCTGTTTCTTTGACCTTTAAATCTGGGCTGGGCTAATTAATCCATAAAGCCAATACACGGCAGGAAAACTGCTGTGCCAAAGCCTCTGGCTCAAGACTATCTGTATATCTTTTTCTTTTGTATAAGTTTGCTTGCTAAAGATGATGCATATATGGAGTGCTTGACTGCTTGCTCAGCTAAGACCATTCTAGACCGTTCAATTCCCGGTCAACATGCCCAGGTCTGCTTCTCTGTGTTCAAATTCTTAATCCACCACTTATTGTATCTGTAAGACCTTAGGCAAGTCTTTTGTTTCCTGTAGGTATTATTAGTTTCTACATTAAGATAATATATACATACCAAGGAGTCAGCTCCAATCCATGCAGCCCTCTGCAGAACACAACCAACAACTTCCTGGTCCTGCCCCATCTTCATGATTGTTCCTGTGGTTGCGGCCATTGCTGCCACCAAGGTGTCAGTTCATCTCATTGAGAGCCTTCCTCTTAGTTCTGTTCTCTGTTGTGCCAAACGCGGTGTCCTTCTCCAGAGACTGGTTTCTTCTGACAATATGTCCAAAGGACTTAAGAGAAAGTATAAACATACTTCCCTCTAAGGATCATTCTGGACATACTTTTTCCAAGACGGGACCACCGTTTAAGTTCATCTAGTCTTAGGTCTTCTTTCTTTAATGTCCAGCTTCAATGTGCATACGGAGCATAGAAAATACCACAACCTGGGTCAGGCACACCTTAATCCTCAAAGTAACATCCTCCCTTTTCAAAACTCTAAAGAGAACCCGTACAGCAGATTTACCCAATGCAATCCATCTTTTGATCTCTTGACAGCGGCTTCCATGAGCATTGATTGCAGAGCCAAGAAAGACAAAATCCTTGACAACTTCAAACTTTTATCATTTTAGAATGAGGTTACTTGTTGGTCAAGTTGTGAGGACTTTGGTCATCTTGACTTTGAGGTGTCGTCCACACTGCAGGTGCATTCCTTGATCTTCTTCAGTAAGTGCCTCAAGTCCTCTTCACTTTTAGCAGGCAAGGTTGTATCAGCTGTATCTTGCAGGTGGTTAATAAGACGTTCTCCTATCCTAATTCCATATTCTTCTTACACCAGATCCTCTGATTATTTGCTCAGTTTACAGAGTGAATAATTGTGGTGAGAAGATACAGCCCTGTCACTCACCATCGCTGACCTTAACCAATGCAGCATTACCTAGTTGTGTTCTCACAGCTGCCTATTGATCCAGGTACAAGTTCAGTGTGATCAGAATGAAGTATTCTGAAATCCCTATTCCTCTCAAATTTAGCTACAGTGTGTTACAATCCACAGAGTCAAATGCATTGGCACAGTCAATAAAACACATGTAAATGTATTTCTGGTATTCTCTGATTTCAGCCAAAATCCATATGACATTAGAAATGGTGTTTGTCCTCCTTTTTCCCGGCAAAATAAACAACATATAACCCCTTCCCAGGCAGACAAACAACAGAGAACTGGGTGAAGGAAGACAGATGATGATATAAGATATGAAAATAATAATTTATAAAATAATTAAAAAACAAAAAATAAATTAAAAAAAGAAAATAATAATTAATACTTCATCAAGGGCCCATGAGGGAGAGAGGGTTTGGGGGGAGGGAAAAAGGAGGAGCTGTTTTCGAGGGCTCAAGTAGAAAGAAAATACTTTGAAAATGATGATGGCTACATATGTACAAATATGCTTGGCACAATGGGTGACTGTATGGATTGTGATAAGAGCTGTAACAGACCCCAATAAAAGTATTTAATTTTTAAAATAGGTATCCTTTGTTCCACATCCTCGTGTGAATTGGGCCTGCATCTCTGGTAGTTCCCTGTCCAAGTACTGCTATAAATGTTACTGAGTGATCTTTAGCAAAATTTTACTTGTATGTGATGTGAATGATATTGTTCTATAGTTTGAGCATTCTAGTGGGTCACCTTTCTCTGGAATGGGTTCCAACATGAATGTTTTCCAGTCCGTTGGTCAGGTAGCTGTCTTCCAAATTTTCTAGCACAGAGGAGTGAGTACCTCCAGGGCTTCATCGGCTTGTTGAAACAGGTCAGTTGGTATTTTATTACTTCTGGAAGCCTTGCCTTTGGCTAATGCTCTCAGTGCAGCTTGAACGTCTTCTTTCAGCACCACTAGTTCTTGCTCAAACGTTCTGAAATGGTGGTATGTCCACCAGTTCTTTTTGGTACAGTGATTCTGTGTATTCCTTCCATCTTCTTTTGATATTGATAATAGTGAACAAGATAAGACATAAAGAAAAGACTTAGCATCACAGGTGGCACGGAGTAGCGCTGGACCCAGGCTGACACTAAAGATCAGGGTAGACCTGCCCCTGGGGGTCTCCGAGACTGCCATTCTTTACTGGCGCACCATGAATCATCTTTCTCCAGCAGAACAGTTAGTGGTCCAGAGCTGCCTTCCTTGCCTTCGGGTTAGCAGCCTAATACAGAACCACGACAGCACCGTTCCTCTGCCCTAGACAATCCGCATCTACTAGATGCCAGTGCATTGAGTAACACGGACGACGTGTTCATTATCACGAGAACTCTTGTCTTCATTATTCCTTAGATTCCACTATCATGTTTTGCTTGTACTTTCAGCCAATAGTCTTTTCAAGAAGACAAGAGAGAGAACATGTATCTATGGACAATAGTGCCGGAGAGTAAGGACTGCAAATGGGACAAACTTTGGAGAAGAAACACAAGAGACAATGGGCTAGTGGCTAAATTCCTCCAAATGTGTTTCATATTGTAAAATATGAGAGAGATCTCTCATCTCTCCGGAATAGAGTACTTTAAATACACACTTTTTGCAATAAATCCATCTCAGGATTTGCATTCCTAAATTTTTATTCTAATATTATGACATTTTTAGAAGATGTCTGACTAAAGAATTATAAATGTGTTTTTAAATATTGGTGTAATTTTGCCACATATGTTTATCCCATATTTTGCTTTGACCATATGTCAAAGACACCTGTTATTTATTTATTGGTTTGTTTTAATCTCTTCAGCACCCATGCTGTCATCTGGTAACAGACCCTCGATTTCCCATGGGAAATTTAATTTTTAATGTTGGAATAGATAAACTCCACAAAGGTGAGCACAACATCTCGGCTTAGCCACGCATTCTAACCCACATCTTTGACATGTTCAGGGATAGAGACATGATTCATCCCACACAACCCAAGTCAACACAGGGATTTTGTGCAGCGTTTTCCAGTTCTTTCCACGAGGTGCTTAAGCTGGTCTGAGGCATCGGGAGCCATCTTGATACCTGTTTGCAAGAGAGCTTGTTTAGGAGTTAGGGAAACACACAGAGAGAATTCCGATAATGCCCTTTAGCTTCCTTGATCTGGCTCTAGCTGAACTTTATGTACCAGTGTGCTTTCTAGATATTTGAGTCAATAAATTTCCTTTAATATCTAATGCAGTTTACATTGTCTTTTCCCTCTCTGGCGATGAACAATGTCTAACAAGTGCACTGAGGCTTCAGAATATTGGTTTCATGTCAACCCCTATCCACCCTTCAGGCATTAACTTGTTTGATTAAGAATTGACTGTATCATTTCCTGAAGTTACAAAGTGTAATAAGATATGATGACTTTTCAAGGAGAGAGCGTTCCTAATCCAGCCTCTAGAATTGTTACACAAACGCTCAAAAGCTCATGCATGCTACACACAAAAAAGCCACAAAAAAATACACAGTGTTCAGGAAAACAATATCTGGCAACTGTGTAACTTAGAAAAAGAAATGGTTAAGTCAAGTAAGAAGTTCAATATATGTGTCTGTGGGTTTGTGGACAACCATGAGAAATTATGAAGAGTTAGTTAATTAGTCCCCCGTGAAGTCTGGTAATGCCAAGGAAATAGGAGGAGGAATAGGGAGAGAGGAAGTCATTTTATATAAAGCAACACTAAATGCAAATTTCTGCTTGCCTTGGGCATCTCTCTTATGGAATAGCTCCATGCAGACTTCAAGGTATTATAAGGTTTGGGTGGTCGTTGTCTGTACAGGCTGTTCCAAAGCCTCTTCTCACCCTTTTCACCATTTCTACATAAAGCAGCAAGAATCTGGGTGCATCCCTTACCAGTCAGTGTCCTCAAACTTTCTTGGAGAGAGTTTATGGAAATCGTCGCTCTTCAATCATGTCCTGTTAGTTTTGGACACGGTCAGCCGCGACTGTCTTGACCACTGATTCAGTAAGATTTGCTTCTTTGCTGAGAGGACAGTAAGTTGTAGTGCCAAAGGTAAAGTTTCCTTGTTATGAGACGTTCTGGATTACACGGCTGTTTCCATAGCTCAGCAGGCTACTCATATTGTCGATTCTCTCGACAGTCTCTATAATGGAAAAGTGCTCAAGAGGAATCAGTCCCTAAAAGGAAAATGATCTGATCTTATAATGAAAAATAAGGCCCACTCCCTGCCGTAGAGGTGATTGCCGCTCACAGCGTGCTGAATAGCGCAGGACTGTTCCATAGGGTTTCAGACGCTGTACATCTTTAGGAGCGCAGGGAGCCTCTACTAAAGCATCCCTCCTTGGAAGCAACTGTCAGTCTTGTAGTTAGAAGCTTCATGCTGAACACGTTGTACCACTTTCTCCTTTAATAAAGAAGCTCTTATAAAAAGCCTGGCGACCACATTGTACTATAATATTTTTAAATGCCTTCAAGGGAGACAACAGTAACTGAAACTCTTGGAACTGCAGGTCATTAAAACACACCAACCCTCTGGTGGTGTAACCCAGTCCTCAAAATGACATTCTTACTTTTCAGCACTTTAAGGAGGTCTCTGTATATGTCACAGCAGAAACCCTCAGGAACGAAAATTAATTTTATCCTATAGACGTTGGATAACATACTTTTTAAATAGAAAGAGAGAGAGAAATATTCCAGATTAGATGATATCTTTGAGCCAGACCTTGGAATATGAGTTAAGTTGAGAGAGGAAGTAAGAGAAACGAATGTAGCTCCTTACATTGTATGATGTTCCAGAAAGATTCATAGATGATCTACAATGCACTATGGTGAAGACACACAATGATGAGCGAACACTCATTAACTATTTTCAAAATCACCATTTGTATTATTGCTTATTACAAGGCTGCTATCCCCAAGCTTCTGAGACCTTTACTTTGTTAGTTAAACATTAATCCTCTTCCTCCAGATCTCTTTTATGAGGTTTCAGTCCTCTTTATTCCGTTCTAGCTTAAAGAGTGTGAATGCTCCAACTGAAGGTCCCTTCCTACCTCCAAACCACCCATTAAACGCCAATAAAATGCCATCTCCATAATTCCAGGAGCGTTAAGAACGAAAAGGGACAGGCCTAAAGAGAGAACAGTTGTGTGAATTTTTGTACATATATAAATCTGATTTTCCATGCTAATGAACCACCAAGAAAATAAGCTAAGAATAAAGCCCTTTCTGTTCATAAAAGGTAGATAATGGAGCAGCATGATCAGCAGAATATTGTCACTGACCTGAGGAGTGTTAAATGACAAATATTTTATTAGATGCACATTTGCCACAAATAAATACCCACATAAACGAGGGAAAAGGAGAAACCCTTGCTTGCTTGCAAATCATAGATGATGTTCTGCTTCATTTTCTTTAATCTGGACTTTGTCTGCGTTAGCTCTCACTTGTACAATGTTGAAGTAGGATGATCTATATCATTCGGATAAATTTTAAAAGTCTCTTAGCTTCATGTTTCTTTTATTCTCTCTGACTAACCCTGTACTTCTCACACTCTATCTTCCATAGTTGTCCTGAAGATTTATCGTGCATTGAAGATGTAAGTCATAAGTGGCATTTTTTATACAATCCTTGAATTTAGGCAATTTCTTCTTACAATCCCATTCACCAAAAATGCCTTCAGTATCTCCAAATCACGTTTTGGGCAACAAGCACGGTACAAGTACAGCCTTTACGTAATCTCCTGTATTTCAGACATGCTATTAGGAAAGTCGGACTGTGGGCTGCAAGGCAGAGTTTGAAACCACCAGCTGTTCTCTCGACCACTGGGAGAAAGATGGGCTTTCTACGCATAAAATTGTACTGTCTCAGAAACTCACAGGGGCAGTTCTATGCTACCCTATCGGGGCCCTCAGAGTCAGCATAAATCAGATGGCAGTGAGTTCGGTCTGTTGATTTGTTTTGTTCTTGTTTTAGGAGAAGCCAGATACAACATTGTATTTGGTACAGGAGAAGGTCAGAGGAAGAGAGGAACCCCTAAGGTGGATGGAGTCATACAGTGACTTCAACTATGAGCTGAAACACAGAGCAATGGTAAGAAGAGTGCAGCACAGTGCAGGAGTTTTCTCTGTTGGACGATGGTTGGCTAGGAGTCCCAAGTGACTGGAAGGCCTAATGGAAACAGGAAATCCTAGAGGGAAGTGCTACATTATCCCACAGTGAAGTGATAAGTCAGGGTGGATTCACTGGCTGTTGAATATATCATCATGGGATTGTGGTGGTACAATGGCTTAAGCATGGGACTGGTAACCACAAGGTAGGCGGTTCAAAGACACCAGCTGCTTTGTGGGAGACAAGTGAGGCTGTGTGCTCCTGTAAAGATTTACATTCTCTGAAATCCTATGAACCAGTTCTGCTTTGAACTATTTTGTTGCTTTGAGTGCTAAAATATTTGATAGCAATGGTTTGGGTTTTTTTTATATGTCACTTGCCTCTGAAAAAAAATATGTTGGCTATAGATATGCCTTGGGGTCACTACACACCCTTGACTAACCCTTAATCAAGGACTGAATATGTGCTTCTCTTTGCTGTTATCCAGGCAAGTGTTTCTTTAAGTCTGATACCACACATCCTGTGTCAACGGAGGATGTTTTAGGTGAATGTTCCTTAGATTTGAACTTAGAAACACTTTGTTTTGCAAATGACTCCTTGAGCACTGTAAAACTTACCAGACTGGGCATACGTGACCTCTTATAGCCTTACCTTGCCCTCTAGCTTGTAGTAAGTTGGATTTAGGGTATTTCTTCAGAGGGGCATCGACTTCTACTCACAGGGCCTCTGTACATCTTATTCCTCGTGCCCTGCATGTTTTCCTTTCCTCTTATCTGAAACAATCACTTCTGCACATCTTCACTTGCTTATCACGTCTTAACCAACACATGTGTGCCTCTCACAGACCACATCAACATCTCAATAAGTCCACTGTCATCGTGTCAATTGAAGTTCACCGTCACTCATGTGGTACAGAGTAGACCTGTACCTCATCGGGTTCTCAAGGCTGGGGACTTTCTTCCAGAGTGCCAGGGTAGACTTAAATAAGAAAATGTGTTGTGAGTAATTCAGGCGTGAATTATTTTCACCACCCAGGGACGTCCAAATCTTCAACAGTCTTGTCATTTTGTCCCCTTCAGAGCATTGAGTGTAGATGTATTTTAGTGTGACTTCTTTGATTCGGTATTGTAGGTGTCCCCATTAAACTATAAGCTCATTTTATTTGCTGGCTTGTTTTTGCTTATTGTATTTCTAGTGTACAGTCACTACTTGGGCCATCAATAAATATCTGGTAAAATGTGAATTAGTAAATAAATTAGCAGAGTTGAACATCTTAGTCTATGGCCTTGCTCTGCTGAGTCTTAACTATGTCCCTTAAGTCATTCACTTCTCCTTTTTGAGCCTTAAGGTCTTTATTCATCATGAGAGAGTACTAATCAACCTTATTTACACAAGTAACATTTAAATGAATCTATATCCCTAGCACTGTAGTGGGAATACTTTGTCAAAGGACCTGAAGATTCAGGGAATAAAAATAAAAAAAAATCCATTCCTTCATTAAGCTCATGGTCCTACCATGGTATCATACCAAAATAAAAGTACAAAGAAAATACAATGACAAATTATGCTAATTATTTTGAAGCATCCTTACAAAAGGCTGTGAGAGATTCTAGTTAGGAATTACCTACATGAGCCAGAGGACGGGGAGAGATATTTCTAGAGTGTAGGCCTTAGACACCTAAGAGTTGGAAAATATTTTAAAGGATGAAGAATTTTAGACTGAAGAGACAATGAGTGCCAATATCCTGAGGTGGAAAAAGATTTAGAGAGCTGAACAAAGTGTTCTCAGTAGTCAATAAAAGGAAGGTGGCTGGGTGGCTCAGTAGGTAAGTACTGTCCTGCTACCGAAATATTTGAACGCAAGCAGGGCTCCCACTGGAGGAAGGCATGGTAACCTGCTTCTATGACAATAGTCATTGTTGCCTTAGGGGCAAGTGAGTCAGCTGTGACCCATGAGAACCCTACGCACAACAGAAGGAAGCCACACTTTGTCCTTTACCCTCCTCGCAATTGATCCTGTGCCACGGTCATTGTTGCAGCCGCTGTGTCAGTCCATCGAATCCAGGGTCTTCCTCTTCCTCTTTGCCCCTTCATTTGCCCAAATGTGATGGCCTCGTCCAGGAACAGGTATCACCTGATGAAACTGTTCAAAGTGTATGTGATAAACAGCCTAGCCTCAAAGGAGCTTTCTAGCCTCACTTCTTCTAAGGCAGATCTGTTGGTTCTTTTGAAAGTTCATGGTACTTTTAATATTTATTTTTACCAAAAGCATACTTCAAATACATTGATTTTTCCCCAGTTTTTCTTGTTCAATGTCCAACTTTATTTGCCTAGGGGACAAAGGACACTTCCAGGGCTTGGAGAAGGGGAAGCTTAGTCCTTTAAGGAATATCCTTCCTCCTCAACACTTTCAAGAAGTCTTCTGCAAAGTCTTACCTAATGCAATATGCCTGTTTATCCACTGACTGCCGCTTCCGTGAGCATTGATTACAAAGCCTAGCAGGATGCAATTCTTGACAATGTTGATCTTTCCTCCACGTAGCATGGTGTTACCTATTGGTCAGTTGTGAGGATTTTTGTTTTCTTTACACTGAGTGGCAATGCATACTGAAGGCTGCATTCCTCGATCTTCATCAACAAGTGCTCTAAGTCCTCCTCGCTCTTGGCAAGCAAGGTTGGGTCATCTGCATGTTGTAGGTTGTTTTAAGCCTTCCTCCAGTTGCGATATCATATTCTTCTTCCTATAATCTAATGTCTCGGATTATTTTAAGTAAACAATTTGAACAATTATGGTGAGAGGATACATCCCTGGCACACACCTTTCCTAATTTTAAAACACGCGGTACTTCCTTGTTCTGTTCTCACAACTGCCTCTTGATCCACGGATAGATCCCACATCAGCATAATGAAGTGGTCTGGACCTCCCAATATTGTCAAGGCTATTTACAGTTCATTATGGTTCATACAGTTGAATACCCCTGGACAGACAATGAAACACAAGTTAGTCTCTTTCTGGTATTCTCAGGTTTCTTTCAAGATCCATCTGACATCAGTAATGATATACCTTCTTCCACATTCTCTTCTGAATCTGGGCTAACCCTCTGGCTGTTCCCAGTAAAGTCCTGCTAAAACTGTTGGATGATTTTCAGCAAAATTTTACTTGCACTATTATTATCGCAGTTTCTTATACCGTGATGGCTTATGTATTGCTATGATTCAGGAAATGATGTCACCGCTATTTCAAATACCAGCAGCCTTCAGTCGAGCTTCCAGACTATTAACAGACCAAGAAGAAGGAACAGGCTGTGAAATTAGCCACTGAGCACCCTAAGAATAGCGTTGGGAATTGTCAGTTACTGGCATGTAATGACTAGAAGCAGAGCATTGTCAGAGAGTGTGCCAGAAGAGAGGCCCCTTCAGTTGGAAGGCATTCAAAATATGACTGAGGATGAGCTGTCGTCCCAAAATAGCATCAAGCATAATGGCTCAGATGGACTAAATCCAATGGGAATAAAGCCTTCAGGAACTCTATAAGAAAAACCAGAGCTTAGAAAACCCCATGAGCAAATTCTATTCTGTCATGTGGGGTCCTATGAGAGAAAATCCACTCAAAGGCACCCAATAAGAAAATGTGAGAGAATGGGTGGCAGACATTGAGAGCCACGTGGTGGCTAAGAAAGGTGCTGTGAGACTCACACGAGGAAAGATACAGACATGTACAATGGGCAGCTGCCAGAACAAGTGACTAGGGTCACAATGATCATTTTAACCGAAAAAAACAAGATTGCAAAACAGACCCCAAGGTCCTGGAATTGGCAGAGAGTACTCAAGGTACCAAGTTCCTGGAATGGGCAGAGAGTACTCAAGGTATCAAGGTCCTGGAGTTGGCAGAGAGTACTCCAGGTATCAAGGTCCTGGAATTGGCAGAGAGTACTCCAGGTATCAAGGTGGGAGTATTCAGAGAGGGTCTTCACTTGCTAAAATCTCTACAAGACATTTTCCCCAGAGAACGTGGTGATTATTATAGTATAGAAAAGTTTTAAGAATAAGTAAATTAAAGTTCTTTTAAAAGAATGAAAATTCTGCTAGAGGAATTGGAATGCTCACGTTAGCATCTCTCAAAGTCCTGCTTCTTGCAAATACACAGAGCTACTGTCTGTTTCTGTTGTTGTTATTGTTCTTTAGAATTAATTGCTCTCGGCCTGATCCCAGCTGCGGAGGTGTGTGCTGCAGGTGTATTCTTTTGCCAAGTGCACTGTTTTAAAAGTGGGCATATTAAATATGCATTTGTGGTTGAGTCTCTGTGATTGCTAAGGGACTATTTCTTTTCAGAAGGATCCACTTTCAGGAGCATATTAAATGTGAGGGATCTCAGCTACTCTTCTTTATTTTTAAAACCCAGAGTTATATCTATCTATCTCTGTCTGTATCTCTATATCTATATTGAATGACTCTACAAGCAAAATATTGAATGATTCAGGAAGCATCCGGATAAAGATGGAAAGAATAAAATGAGTCCCTGTGACAAATGAACTAGCCAATACTCCACATTTCTGGAGGTAGCATATGACCAAGAACCAAAGGGACTGAAGGAAGAAGTTCAAAGTGCACTAAGTACAGTGGCCAAAAACAAGGCTCCATCACACACAAGTAAAAATTTGCTTAAGATCATCCAACAATGGTTGCAGCAGCACATGGAAAGGGGACTACAAGAGTTCAGGCCAGATCCAGAAGAGGACCTGGAATATGGGATACAGATGGATATCTGCTGATGTCCGATGGATCTTGGCTCACGGCAGAGAATAGCAGAAACAAGCTTAATTGAGTTTCATGGGCTATGAAAAGTCATTTGACTGTGTGGACCATGATAAACTGTGAATAAACTTAAGAAGAATGGGAATTGTAGAGCATTTGTATTGCACTCACTTGGAATTCGTATAGGAAACAAGAGGTAGTTGCACGAACAGAACAAAGGAATACATGGTTTAACATCAGGGTACGTGTGCAACAGGGTGGTGTCCTCTCACCGTCCTCGTTCAACCTCTCTGCTGAGCAAATCATCCGAGAAGCTGGATGATACGCAGAGTGTGGCTTCAGGACTGGATTGCAGTAACACAACCTTGCTTGCTGAAAGTGAGAAATACTTGAAGTGCTTGCTGATGAAGGTCAAGAATTATAGCGTTCCTTATGAATTACAATTCTACTGGACCAGGAGATGGAGAAAAATTTTATGTTCTGGGGAATTTTGTCTTACTTGGATCCACAATCAGTGCTCACTGAAGCAGAAATCAAGTGATTAAAAGGCGTATTGCCTTAGGTAATTCTGATGCACAAGACCTCTTTAGGATATTAAAAGCAAGGATGTTCCTTTGAGGACTAAGGTGTCCCTGACCAAGCCATGGTATTCTCCATTGCCTCATATGCATGTGAAAGTTGGACACTAAATGTAGAAAATCATAGAATATATGCATTTGCATTGTGGTTCTGGTGAAGAATACTGAAAGTACCATAGACTGCTGAACCCATCAGTCTTAGAAGAAGGAAGGGCAGAGTGTTCTTTAGAGGCAAGGACCATCCTTTGGACTTATTGTCAGGAGCTACCTGTCCTTGGAGAAAGACACCATGCTTAGTAAATGGGAGAGGCAGCAAAAAAGAGAAAGGTGCATTGAGATAGTGTCTGCATCAATGGGCTCAGGCACAGGGACAAGGATGAGGATGGGGCAGGACCATTCCGTGTTTCATTCAGTTGTGTATAGGATGGCTATGAGTTGGAGTTGACAAAATTGTACCTAACAGTAATAGAAATACATATGTGTGTAGGTATGTATATGTAGATGTGTGTGCTTGTGTGTATACTATTTTTACTAGTCTAGCAGGAGAGCAAGCTGGTGAGTTTCATCTCAAGGCATACTGCCTAAGTGATTTGAACAGAATGGGCCAGGCCCTGTGTGAGCCCAGGATCAAAGATAATAGCCCTAAGAAATGGTTTTCCCCAACTCACAGTCCTGCTATCCACCCTTCTGACATATGTGCCCTCTGGACAGACAGACTGCAGAGGGCCTCTGTGAGTAAGTGGGAGTACACTGCCTGAATGAGTACCTAACTCCCCGATAGCCCCTCTCAGGCCCTTGCAGGTTTGGGAAACATGGTCAGACTTGAGCTGGGGTTCATGCCCCCTGGGCTGGCTGGATCCCAGACAGGTGGGCTCTTCACAGTTGTCTCTCAGCCCTGGGCCTAACGCTTAACTTCCCATCACACTCCTGTGGTCCTGCCCCAATGCCCCCAGCATCGCTCAGGTTCTCCAGAGTCAGTTGGGTTATTTTGACTCAGTGCCCATTGAATACCTTGCATTTGGTGTTGATGTCAAAATGGACCTCACTCATGGGTAGGTTTGGTTTACCCTTTTATTTTTTTATAATAAAAAGTAGACCCAGGTTATTACAACAAAATATTCTAGTGCTGAGGGGTACTTGAGTAGAGGCCCAATGTTCATCTTCTATCTTAATACTTGACATATAAATATATGTACATAGATCTATTTACCTATCATTATATATAAATATAGTTCTATATGTGCATGCCTGTGTTTAGACCTCTGTAAATGTCCTTTGCCTTCTAGCTTTTTCTTCTATTTCCTTTTATTTTCCTCTTCTCTATCATGTTCAATATTCATTCAGGGATTTCAATAATTCCTCTTGAATACATTGTACTTGATCAAACCCCACCAGGCATCCTAATAAACCAGGATGCTGTGATGTTCATCTTCCCAACATGATAACTGAAGACAAAGCGGGGGCATAAGCAATTGTGGTGAAGGAAGCTGATGGTGCCCGGCTATCAAAATATATTACATCTGGGGTCTCAAAGGCTTGAAGATAAACAAGTGGCCAACTAGCTCAGAAGCAACAAAGCCCACATGGAAAAAGCACACCAGCCTGTGTGATCCTGTGGTGTCAATGGGATAATGTATCAGGCATCAAAGACACAGAACAATAAATTACATCATTGTGAATTAGGGGAGCGTGGAGTGGAGACCCAAAGGCCATCTGTAGACAATTGGCCATCCCCTCACAGGAGGGTCACAAGGAAGAGATGTGCCAGTCAGGGTGCAGTATAGTACTGACGAAACATGCCACTTTCCCCCTCCCCACCTGACCCCAATTCTACCTTACAAATCCAGCTAGACCAGAGCATTTACACCGGTACAGATAAGAGTTCACAATATAGGGAATCCAGGACAGATAAACCCCTCAGGACCAATAATGGGAGTAGTAATACCAGGAGAGTAAGGGTAAGGTGGGGCGATAAAGGGGAAACCAATCACAATGATTGACATTTAACCCCCTCCTAGGGGGACTAACAACATCAAAGTGGATGAAAGGAGACAGTGGTCAGTGTAAGTCATGAAAAAATAATAATTTATAAATATTCAAGGGTTCATGAGCGAAGGAGGGTGGTGGAGGGCCAAAATGAGCTGATAGCAAGGTCTCAAGTAGAAAGAAATATTTTGAAAATGATGATGCAACAAAGGTACAAATATGCTCGACACAAAGGATGGATGCATTGTGATAAGAGCTGTAAGAGCCCCCAGTAAAATGATTTTTTTAAAAGTAGATCCTTCCCTCTTCCTCTCTCTGCCCAGTAATTAACAGTGGCACAGGATAGGCAAATCTATGCTCTAGTAACAAATAGCCCCAGGATATCTGAAGCAAACAGTAGTATGTTTCTCTCCCTAATTTCTATGAAAGGTTTCTGTGCTCATTTTATTTTGTCTTCACCATGGAACCTAAAGCCACCATCTGACTGTGGTTTGTCATATACGCACAGTAAGTCCTGTCTCTTAAATCTTTTACACAGAAATAGCCCATATCATCCCTACCCCCGTGTATCAACCAAAGAAAAATTATACAGGCATGTCTTGTCTCAAGGGGGTGAGGATGTGTAATGCCTTTACAAGGCAAAATAAAAGCTCAAATCCATTGTTTTTAAGTCAACTCTGAATCATATTAGCAGTGTAAATCAGAATAAAACAGCTCCATAGGTTTTCCAAGGTTGTCATATTTACAAGGAAAGCTTGGGTGTCCGCTGGGTGCAAATTGCTATCCTTTTCAAAAAAGCAACCAAGTTCTTAACAAAAAACACCAACCATGCAGGGCTCCTCTTAAAACAAGGGGTAGTGAATATCACTGGACAAAAGAACAAACTGCAGGAAGGTTTGAGCTACAAGTCCACTCTTTCTGGATTGAGGATCAATCAAAACATCATGTTCTTATAAGAGAATCCTATGTTTTCCTCTAAGCTTTGTAACACATTTACTATATTATTTCATATTATTTTAAAAATGATTTTAATCCTCTCTTTTTTATCAGGATCAAATGATACTAACAGAGAGCATAAATTACACAATCTGTTGTCAATTTGAGACTTAAGCATAAAGGGGTAGGATTTAACCTGTCAATCGGGTCGCAGCTTGATGACCTCATTAGGAGGGGGCTAAGGAGACAAATAGCTCATTGGAGGCAGGACACACGCTCACCCTTAAGAGACATTCCTACAGACAAGACACATGGAGCTACACTAGAGCCCTGGAGCTGAAGGAGCCACATGGAGACCCCTGCCAGCGCTGAGAGGCTTCTGCTGCCACTGGATACATGAGACTTTCCACTCACTGGCCGGTGATCTTCCTTCTTGCATTCAGGGTCACTGCATGTGCTGCGTGAATCTGAAGAGTTTATAGGCTGGTAATGGACATATGGGGGATATCAGATTTATGGACTTGATCTGGACTGGACTGCGCTGGAATGTTTTATTAATGTACAATTACTCTTTGATATACAGTTCTCTCTTACACACATATGAATGTCCATGCATTTATTTCTCAAGTCAACCAGGACAAATTCATAGAGTTTCAAAGTACTATTGTGAAAGCTTAAGGAAAAAATATACAAAACATAATATCTAATCTTTAGAATTGCTTAATTCATTTTAGGTATTATTTTTTGTTTGTTTCCTCTATTCCAATTGTACAGATCACCCATTGAAATCTCACTTTCTCCCACTATCCAACTCTTATTTACAGTCACAGTGACCAGTTACTTGCTCAAAGCCACTAGTTAGCCATTATTTCTTTGATAGATCATTTGTTTTCATGGATAATCTCTCATATAAATTCATTCATTTTGCTAGCCAGAAATTTGGTATAATAATCTGTGTCTTCTACCTTGCCAACTGTTCCACTTGTAGTTCTTTGTGTTAGTCTGGGTTGACTAGAGAAACAAATTCATAGACACTCATCTATGTATAAAAAAGAGGTTTATATACAAGAGCAATTGAATATTGAGAAAACATCCCAGCCTAGTTCAGTCTAAGCCCATAAATTTGATATTACCCAATATGTCCGATACCAATCTATAAAGTCATCTTCCAACTCATGAAACATATACAATGATGCTGAATGCAAGAAAATCATAGGCCAGTGGATGGGAACTCTTGAGGATCCAGTGACTTTATACTCAGCACTGGCGGGGGTCTCTATTTGGCATCTTCTGTATTGCTCTATGTGACTTGCCAACTTCAATGTCTCCCAGGGAGTCAGCAGAGTGAGAGTGTGCTCCTGTCTCTAAGGAGGAATACCAGAGTCCCCAGAATCCTCAGGAGCCCATGCCCACACCTAGGCCTCATTGGTTTTGACCTGATTGGCAGGCTAGTCCCCTCCCCTTCATTCTTAAACCTCTCAAATTGACAAATGATTATGTAACTACCACACTTTTCCTTTTTCCCCCTCTCTCCCTGTACTTAGTGCTGACCTGTCCTGTGGTTCCCTGGACTCCTTTCCTAGCTATTTTTCTGTGCAACAGATACCATAGAAGGAGTGAAAATTTCAGTCCTGGGTCTTGAGCTGACCTCTGTTATTTACTCCTCCGTGTCCTTTCCAAGGCTTTTTTATTTAACATTTGCAAAATCAAGATATTACTATTTACCTAAAAGAATTTTTTAAAAAACGGCTTAGAAAGATCAAATTTTTAAAAAAGTATATCAACTTAGAATTGTGATTAGAATAGATCATGCAAGTAACACAATTTAGTTTCCTATTCTGTCCATGCCTGCCTTAAAATTTATCAAAAACTAAACACTCGTGGGAATGGACTCAACATCATAGCTACTGCCACTTTTACTTCAATGTTCCAGGAAAATTGTGATTCAGTACGAGATGTCAGTGTTTACTGAAATCTCCACTCTCACGAAATTACTAAATTTTGAAAAAGGGCTTAAAACTGAGGGTCTATCTAATGTAACTCAACTAAAACTCATTACCATTGAGTCATTTTGGATGCATAGAAACTCCGTAGGATAGAGTAGAACTAAGCCTGTGGGTTTCTGAGATTGTAAATATTTATAGGAGTAGAAAGCCTCAACCATCTCCCTTGGAGCACTGGTGGTTTCGAACCGCTCTCCTGGTGGGCAGTAGCCCCACACATAACCTACTATGCAAGTGTCGTACTTACATAATTTCGGGTCAACTTGATAAATAGGTGTAGGGGTGGCATCTAGCTCGTCAATCAGGTCACAGCCTGATGATGCCTCCTTGTGGGCATGGCATGATGCACAATTGTGAGGATTCTAGAACTTCCTCTCCTTTGTCTTCCTCTTCCTGTTGACAAGCCATGTGAAGACTTGCTGATCTGCCAGGAGTCCTTGTCTCTGCTTAACCTTCCTGTTGAAGAGCCACACTCATAGAGCTGGAAGAGCCTGTAGAGACTCACATCAGCACTGAGCTGCTTCCACCACCATTCGTTCCACAAGACTTTTCACCCACTGGCCCGTGGTCTACCTGCATTTTGTATTATTGCATGTGACTGGGTGAATCTGAAGAAGGATTTATGGACTAGTACTGGGATTATGGGCTAATATTGGACTTGCACACTTGATCTGAACTGAGCTGGGATGTTTTCTCAAGATATAATTGCTCTTTGATATAAAGCTCTCTCTTACACATAAATGAGTGTCCCTTGATGTGCTTCTAGAGAGCCACCAATGCTCATTCTCTAATGTAAATATTATATCAAATTGTAATCAGTCCATAGCATATGAGCAACTAACAGGTTGAAGTTTAACAGAAGTAAAATAGTAATAGCAATAAAGACGCATAGATAGACATGAAAACTGAGCAGGTGTGGGTAGGAGAATTGAACTGTGCCCATGAACACATAGATGCGACAGAAGACAGTATTCATGTTGCCTAGGGTGCAAATGCATCCGTAAGATGATAGTGGCACAGGGGATAAAGTCATGGAAGCTTCCTGTGTCTGTTCCTGTTGTCAGTAGCCATCATTACGGGTTCCAATGCTTGCTGAGCCCATTAAAACAGAGCAAAATCATGGCCCTGTCTTGCACGTGTCTCAGAATGGTCCCATGAAAACCCGAAGCTGCACATCACTGTGTCAGGTGTCACAGGGAGCCTCTTCCTCTTTTTGTGCATCCTCCACTTTACCAAGCATGATGTCCTTCTTTGGGATTCATCTTTCCTGAAATAACGTCCAAATTACATGAGACAGAGCCTCTCCATCTTCATTTCTAAGGAACATTCTGGCTGTACTTTGTCCAATGATAGCCCCTTAAGGGAATGAATTTTTGGTCATGATGGCTCTGAACCGTAGTCTTCAGGGACACTAAGGTCAATATGTGTAGAATAGCTCACAAGCACCATATTCTATGTCCTGGATTAGTGAATATCATCTAGAATCATAAAAACTGTATACAGTCATCTAAGCTGTAACTCATGGTGTCTCCTCGTCAAGAGTACAGAAGAATACAGAAAACTGAAGATGCCTGGCACAGTCGGTTAGTCTGGGCAGATTAGAGAAATGAATTCATAAACATGCATATGTGTAGAAGAGAGAAATTTATATTAAAGACCAATTGTACATTAAGATAATGTTCCAGCCAAGTCCATAAGTCCGATATTACCCCTAGGTGGATGCTAGTCCATAAATTTCTCTTTAGACTCATGCAGCCATGTAGTGATGCCAAATGTAGGAAGATCACAGGTCAGTGGGTGGAAAGTCTTGTGGATCCAGTGATGGTAGAAGCATATCAGTCCTGGTGTGGGTCTTCACATGGTTCCTCTGACTTCAAGGCTCTCGCTCAATCAGCATAACTCCATGTGGCTTGTCAACAGGAATGTCTTGCAGGGAGTGAATGAGTGTCCTGTCTTCAGTGAGCTATTAATCTCCTTAACACTTCCAAATGAAGTCATCAAGCTGCTAAATTCCACCCCTTGATTTTTTAGTCTCAAGTTGACAACAGCGTATATAACTGCCACATAATTCAAATTGAAGATGCATATAAAAATTCATAAAAATAGTAATGGACTATGTAAACCTTAACATCCAAGATCCAGAAAAACCATATGATGCTTAGCTACTCTGACCAACTGATCTGAAAGGGATCACCATAGAAGATGTGGATAGGTTGGTGGCGAAAAGTGGAAGAAAACTCAAATATTATTAAAATAAAACACACAACCAAAAATACCAGTTTTGCAGATCTAATAGAGACTGGATGAACCCCTGCTACTGTGACAATCCTCCCTCACACCTAGATCTGAACTCACCCCCATGGCTCAATTTTGAACTGACAAAAACACATAGGTAGACAGGTGAACAGTAACACTAGAGAGATAGACCCTCCTTGGAACAGTCAACCAGTCATGATCAAATGGGCAGCATTTTCCCAAGGGTAAATGTCAGAAGGCAGGAAGAAATCGAAACAAGACACAGGAGGAAAATGGAATATGATGCTGCATTGTAGGGATTGCAATCCATGTCCTGAAACAAAATGTGCATGAATCACTGAATGGAAAAGGGATTTTCCCTGTCAGATTTTATTCCCCCCAAATTTAAAAGTTATGTAAAGCAAGTTATATTTCATGCCACTGAACTGTGCATGTGAAGGTTAATGCATTGGCAACTTTTTGTTACCTATATATTTACAATAATAGAAAATGTGTTTTGAAGATAAGTAAAAGACGTGGGGATAGAGTTTGAAAAAAAAAGAAAGATAGAGATTGAGAACTAACATTGCATCCCTTCTCTTCTATTACTCCCACTCATATTTTGGGAAAAGCAATTTGTTAATACAAGTTAGAGATTTCCTTGGCACGTAGTAAGCATCCAATCAATATTAGTGATCATCGTTATCATTGACAGGCATTATATTACTGGGAGGCACGATTTTATACTGTCCACCAAAACATACCATACGACTGCTCTGTTCAGAGTGACACCCTGCTTTCACTGAACACTGCATTCGCTCTGCCCTCCTTGCTGTTTTTCCTGTCTTCCACTCCAGGATAGAAGATTATTTATGCCTGGCTGCCCAGGGGTATCAGGAGGATTCATGAGATAACATCCATAAAGCACTTTGAGTTCCCTGGAAGCAAGGTGTTTGGTAAATAAAAGGTTATGACTATTGCTAGTGATATCTTATATTACTCTTGCCCTTCTCAGCGCAGAGGGAACTGAAGTGGTTTGCAAAACTTGCAGCACAAACCAGAGTCGTTCCACAGCTGAGATGAAGCAGTCGCTGTGCGCAGTCATTGATTCTGCAGAGCCTGCAGCAATCCAAGCCCACTGCTTCCATCAGGGGCATTTAAAGAACGGAAATTGATTCAAAGGTGGGCTCTGAGGTATAAAACACTCACGGGTCAGTCATTGAGCATAACAAGAGACGGGCACTGGTTCAAATATTCACAATTATGTAGAAAATTATAAACCAATGTGAAAAAAACAGTAGCTCAATTTCCAAACTGACTGAACAAGGATGAATTATGACTCAAGACATAATAGCTACATGATTTTCTGGTCCATAGTCTTTCAGTGATGTATTGAAATTCTATCTCCTGTAAAACAAGCTGTCTATTTAAGATAGTCTAAATCAGTGGTTCTCAATCTTCCTAATGCTGTGACCCTTTCATACAGCTCCTCATGTTGTGGTGACCCCCCAACCATAAAATTACTTTTGTTGCTACTTCATCACTGTAATTTTGCTACTGTTATGAATTGGGTGACCCCTGTGAAAGGGCCGTTCAATCCCCAAAAGGGTCGCGACCCACAGGTTGAGAACCACTGATGCATATAAACCTATCCCTAGATCTTGAAAATGAATTCTACCACAAGTATGTTTCAGAGATAAAGTTAAGGTACTTAGACCTTGTATCCAATCTCCCATTTGACATCCACCACTTGTCTGTCAGCTAGTTTGTAATACTCTAGTGGCCTGGAATATTCACTTAGTTGTGATCTGAACTTGATGGTGTCCATTAATTCCACCACATTTATTAAATGATGGTCACCAATCCCTGACCACATGTGCAGTCATCATTATGATTAGAAGACGTGACTTTGAAATTGGGTCCCCAGGCCCTACGCTTCTTTTGGATTATCCACTGATAGTGAGTCACTCTAAGTCGTCTTTCATGTAAGGTGTTTAACTGCTGTTTTTCACTGTCTCTAGCTCTTTTTCCACTTTTTCAAATAAGCGTTCTAGTTTGAGCTACCATACAGGAAACCTCCACATTATATGACTCAAAGCACACTCCAAAATCAAGATCTAGTCGAAATGTTGACAGCCAAACATACTGTACTCTGTATAATTGAGAGTAATTTTAATAAAAAGAGTAAACATTGACCTCAGATTCCTGAGGCTGTGTCTTTACACTTTCCTTTTAATCCCTATAGAAATAATTCTTTTAAACATCCTAAATATGTTTGAAAATAAGTATATGTACTAGCTTTAACAAGTTTAAAAAAATCAGTAAAAAGTTTAATAAAATGGTTTAGAAATAAAAATTAATAAAATGAACCAATAGCAAATGGGTTTAGTGTACATTACATTTGTACTTGGATTAATACTTAGGGTAAAAAATTGGTCCAATATTTACCTTATGCCTACTATACCAATATCCATAGATATTTAGAATTTATATGGGAAAAATAAAATCTTTAAAGCAATAAAATAAATTGGAGACTGTTGTTATGATATCAGGCTTGGTATGGTATACTTTGTTGACATTAAGTATAAGGAGTGTAAATAAAATATATATATATAATATGATTACATAAAATATTAAAACCAGAAGTCATGAAAATGTGAGAGTAAAATTTTAAAAGGGGAAATATTTACAATTTAAAAGAGAATAGTTAACTTTGCTGTAGATAAAGTAAGTCTACAATTTAACATAAAATAAAAAATAACCAAGAAGAAAATGAACAAGTGTGAAATAAAACCAATTGGCTGGAAATTAAATATAACAGAAGTACAAAATTTTAAACTGCATTAATAAAATCATGTAAGTTAAAACAATATTAAGGACCAGTTTTAAAGAGTATTGATGAGAGTTTAGGAAGAAAGACATTCATATAAAGAAAATAAGACTTAAATATATCCAATATTTTGAATGCACATTTTAATAACTAAGTTTTACCTAGATAGAGCACTTGTCATTCACTTGTCTGTCACTTTTTCATACTATGATAGCCTGCATGTTGCTGTGATGTTTGAAGCTGTCACTAGTATTTCGAATAACAGAATGTGTAATCATTCCACCACCAGGGCTTCCTAACCATAGGAATAGTAGAACATTTTCAGATACGCTTGTGGAAGTGAGCTCCTCAAGTCAGAAGGCACAGAGGAACTGGTGTCTTCTCTAAGTGAGTTGACTGAAACGACATCAATGGAGTAAAAATCGATGGGTCATGACTTACAATAAGATGAAACAGCTACACATACCTATTAATTATTGCAATGCATAATGTATAAATTATGAATCTATGAAAATTGGAAGTTCTCAAAAATGGAATGGAACCTAAAAAGACCAATATCGCAGGCATTAGTTAGCTGCAGTGGACTAGTGTTAACCATGTTGAATCAGACAATCATATATTTCCCTCTGCTGGGAATGGCAAACTCAAGAAGAATGACATCACATTCAGTATCAAAAAGAACATTTCAAGACCTGTCTTGAAGTACAACGCTGTCTGTGATAGAATAGTATCTACATGCACACAAGAAAATCCTAGCAGTACTACTTTATTAAAGTTACTTCACTAAGCACTCAAGCCAATGATGAAGAAATTGAAAAATTCTACCAAATTATTTCAACTAAAATTGATTAAACCTGATATCAAGATGTATGGCCAATTTATTGTTGATTGGAATGTGAAAGTTGGAATCAAAGAGGAAGTAATGATAATTGGAAAATAGAGATTTGATAATAGAAAGGATGCTGTAGATGGCATGATAGGATTGGCAGGCGATGAGACTGGCCATTGACTCAAGCCCCCAGACCTGGTAGTGGATGACCCAGTTGTAGGATTTAGATTCAACAAAATGCAAACAAGCTTTCTCTCAGCATCCACTTACATTGCAATCAGTCCACACACTGAGGAAACTTCCTTTTGATTGATAGCATAAGGGCAGGTTACTGAGTAAAGGTATCATGTCCCACCTTTATCTTTTTACCATTGTTTATCTGTGTATCAGGTCAAAATAAGGATCTTTGTATTAGGCCAAGTCATGAGGCAAGTGATGAATGTCAAATGATAAATCTACACAAAACGTAGTTACTAAAATATGCTTTCAAAATATTGTAAAAAATATTGTATATATTTGTTTTATTTTCTTTATATGAATGTCTTTCTTCCCAAATTCCCATCAATACTCTTTAAAATTGGTCCTAAATGTTTTTATAACTAATATAACTTTATTTATTAATGCAATTTAAAGTTTTGTATTTCTGTTATATTTCATTTCCTGCCAATCGGTTTTATTTCACATGTATCCAATTTCTTCTTGGGTTATTTTTTATTTTATGTTAAATTGTAGGCTTACTTTATCTATAACAAAGTTAACTATTTTCATATGCATTTTAAACATTTTCCCTGTGTTTTAAATTTTATTCTCCTATTTTCATCACTTCTGGCTTTTAAATTTTATGTAATAATATTTTTTATATTTTTAAATTTATAGTACTACTTAATGTCAACTTGAGTCACTAGATGCCAACTGCCAAACCACTGAGAATCCCGGCCCGGCCAACTTGACCAAATACCGTAACTATTATGCTCTATTACACCTGGTGGGTAATCGCCAGCTACTCCTCAAGAGAAAGAGGAAGCTTTGTCCTCTTTTAAGAGTCCCAGTGCTGGAAACCCATGGGAGCAATTCTACCCTGCCCTGTAGGGTTGCCAGGAACTATCACAGTGTCTCCACTTTCTTTTCCAAATGACTGCCTCTTGGTCTATGCGCAGGTCCTCAGGTGCACAATTGTTATCATGTGACCCCTTCTTCACAAAGTTACCCATAATTGGTGATGACCCACATTGCCAAACCCCTTTGCAGAGTCAGTGAAACTCAAGGAAACCTGTATCTGGTATTCTCTGCTTTCAATCAAGATCCAATTGGTATCATTATTGGTATTCTCTCATTCCACATCCTCTTCTGAATTTGGCTTGATTTTCTGGATGTTACTTTTCAATATAATTACTACTGAAACCATTTTAAAATTACTTTCAGCAAAATTATATTTTCATTTAATATGAATGATAATTTTATATTACCTTTATTGTGCCAAATCATATTTCTTTGGATTAACTTTCACCATTCTTTCATTATGTATATAAAAGTTTATTATCAGCAGTTCACTCTGAATAAAGGGCTCTGGTAAGACATTCACTTTCCCCAAATTGCTTGTTTTCTTTTTTTACAATGTCATTTATCATTGAAAAGCATGATAGAGTATGACCATTAGTTTGTCCTGGAGCCAAAGTTCACAGTCCAATGTCTGCTACAACAGAGGCGTGTTTGGAAAGTGTGGTGTGTAGCCTCGCCCCTAACCTAACACCTTTTTAGATCTGGAGGAGCTTTGCTACTTTCACCTGTTCTAAAATTCAGGACTACACAATGTCAAAGCTAGTTAGAAATGAGCAAAAGGGACAAGAAAGAAATCCAATCTTACTAGTCTATTTGATCCTGCCAAGCCTTCAGGATTGAGTGTTCACCTCTATAACTAATTGTGCTTTGTGATTTATTTCCATTAGTTACTAGATGTTATTCAATAACATCTTTATATAGGCAATCTCTACATCTTGGAGACTTTTCTGAATGTTTGCTCATGCGCCTTACTCTGACATTGTGAACAGTTTTTCTATCCTCTTCTTAAATTTGATTGTTATTTAAATTTCTGTTATCAATATATTTTTACACCTCTTGCCTCTCCTCCCTGTCTATCTAGATAAATCCACCACTGTCATTTTAACTGTGTAATAATAATTACCATGAATAAAGAAGAATGATTTCAATTAGACACCTGTGATGCATACTATAAACACATCTCTGGGCTACAAGGCTGAAACACTGATTATTTTGTGGTTGAACATTTTTATTAGCCAACATAGAACAAATAAAACTACTAAATAATTTCATTATCAAATAATTTTTGCTTGTAAGATTCTGTAAATAGGTTTACCAACAAAGGGCATACAAGATCATTGAATGTTTAAAAATTTGGGGGGTATGAAGATTTTGATAAATACTACATGGAACACATATGGTCTATATATCTCTGTGGTAGGGTAGCTTGGACAAGGCATAGGAAAAAACATTAAATCTTAAACATGCATGTTATTGAGTAAACCATTTGAGAGCATGAGTAACTCACAAAGGCATCTGCCCTGATGGTACTTTCTTTGTCGGTGTTAGGGTTACAAGCATTTGTGCCCTTGATGTTTCCTCGATAGGCAAATGGGTTCCCCTTTGTTGGAGCTGGGCATGTTCCACACTCTACTGATTCCTGCCTCATTCTTGACGCAGAAGATGATCGTCCTCTGCTTTGGATTCCTTGATCCACCATAAGTTGCCAGGTGAGAGTGATTCTGAAGGTCAGTTAATCACACCCGTCCCTGCTGTTACAGCTCCACGTGGGTAAATGGATACTTATTTCCAATTGTTCCACGTTCGTCTTTCTTCTCATCTAGTCTGTCTCACTGCTCTCTCTATCATAAATTCAAAGGGATTCTTTCCCTGAATGAACGCCCAGAACGTTAGCTTGGCCATGAAGAGAAGTCAGACTCTTTCTTAAAGGGAATAGTTGATCATCCACCCCTCCCCGAGAAGAAGGCCCCTGCACATTTATTATTCAGCACTCACAGATTTTTTTAATTGAACCACAACATGTATTGAGATTATAAATTTAGTAAGCTAGCATTTCATTGGCCATTTTCCAATTGACAAATGCATAGAGTTTGTTTTAATTGATGCCATTTATATAAAGAGTCATATAATTCAACGATAATTAAAAATCTTGAGGAGATTCACAAATACAATTCAACATAGGAGAGCATAATGAGGGGGCAATCACAATTTAGGAACAAGAAACAAAAAACCTCATAAAACTAACATCATGATTTGACCCTCTTACACAACTGTTTATAAAGCAGCCACTGTGAGCAAAAGTATTCCGCTTCAATCACTGGTGGTTCTCAATCACTGTCGAGGCATCAGTTCCAAACCTCCCCACCCAACCTTAGTGCGACCTCATTCACAGAAGAGAACACTTGTTCATAAACGGAGTCCTCTTTATAGGTGCATGGGCTAGAATTAAGGCACATATCTGGCTGGGAAAAGCGTACAATTCAATGTATAACACTAGGTGTCCTGTTGAACATCCTAAAATATGCAAGACACATGCCTTCCTACACACAATAAAGAATCATTCAGCCCCCCCAAAATGTCACTAGTTCCAAGTCAAAGAAGCCCTGCTTTATTTCCTATTTCTACAATCTAAATTTTATGGTCTAAGAGAGTTCAAAGGAATGCTAAGGGCACATCCTGATAAAATATGCAGACATACAGACACAAGCAAAAGAGGTAAAAATATACATAAAGTCAAATATATTCTAGCCAAGGACATGGACATGAGTGTGGTGCATCATTCAGATGTGGTGATGCTCATTTCACTCGCCCCCTAGTTTTTATGGGTTAGAACGTTGCCTTGCTTCTACAAATAGAATATACCGTATATACTCGAGTATAAGCTGACCCGAATATCAGTCGAGGCACCTAATATTACCACAAAAACTGCATAAAAATGTGCTGAAAAACTCGGCTTATACACAAATATATACAATCTGTGCTCAATGTACTTTATACCTCTTTTCCTTTTGAGGTCCTGCAGATATTAAGTTATGGAAAGAATTTGAACCCATAGACTCCTGACGACAACTGCCATACCTTTCACTCTATTCGATGGTGCCATCACATGAGATTAGTAGAGGAGGCAGTCTGTGGGCTCTTTATATCGCAGTTGATGCTTAGATAATGAAAAATCAAAAGGGTTGGCATTGAGTGAATTCCAATTCATGGGGAGCCTATCCATCTCGGCATAGAACTGCATGCACCGCATGTGGTTTTCAATGGCTGAGACATCTGAGAAGAAGATTGACAGGCGTTTCTTCAGAGGTATCTTTGTGTAGATTTGAGCCACCAGTCATTTGGTTAGTGACTGAGTGCTTAATCCCTGGACCACAAAAGGACAGAAGGACAGAGAAAAGAGACAACCCACAGCCTTGTCCCTGAATCCCTTTGGGATGACACTCTATTCTCCTGCCTCGTTTTCTAGCTCCCTTCCAGTGCCCTCGCCTTTCATCAGCCATTGCGGGCCTCTTTAGCTACACGCTCCTTGTGCACTTCTCAAATGTCTGCACGCCTTTGTTCCAGCAGTTCAAACTCACCCGCTGCTCCATAGCAGAAAGAGGACTCTATTCCTGTGAAGATTTGTAGACTTGGGAACTCAATGAGGCAGTTCCATGTGGTCCTCTTGGTTCATCGAGTCAGCATCAACTCAGTGACTATGAGAGTGAATCTTGGCGGCAGCCCCTCAAAGTTCTTTTCATTTCTAACAATGCCACGCACGTCCAGAATATCCATCTTCTTCATGGTACCAATGACTACATTCCTTCTCTCCCCTACACCCCATTATGCCTACTTCTAGTCTTCAAAATGCCATCTAACTGGAATAAATTGCCTACACACACACACACACACACACACACACCTCCACTTCTCTGCAAGTCCCTTTTCATTGTCTCTCCCTAAGTGTGCTCCTTCTCTCGGCTCTACTCTTCAGTAACAGATGTCAATGTATGAGGTCTTATTTATGATGGGACTGCAAATAACCTCTTAGAAATTAGCATTTATAGAATATAGGCATTTTTAGCTACTCTGTTTGCAGCAGTGAAGTTCATAAAATTGACATCTAATTACAACTAACAAGCATGGTCTTATTAAAAATAAAACAAGAAAGAAAGCAGGGAAGACTATATTACCCATAATGTGAATTCTGCTGCAGAAACTTATAATTATCAAGACTATTGCCTGATGTCCCCATGTGATAACCCTGTTCTGCCTGGGAAATAGTGCCTAGTTTCAGTTGGGGTGCAAGGGACAAAATAATATATAGCAGGGACAATAAGGAATGGTGGAGTAGATTGACATTCAAATTCATTCTAAAGCAAATGTGTCTAATTATTAATCCAATGAACCTAGATCTGTTGTTAGTATCAAGAAAGAAAGAAAAAATACAAAGGAGAAAGCCCAAAAAAGAGAATGCTGAGAGAGGGAGAGAAATGATGGAACAAAGAAAGCACGCATGGGACAAACATAAGGGCCCAGGATGAGGAGAATGATGCTACCTGTATTGTTCAGGCTTTGGTCTCATTGGGAATCTTAACCTGCAGGATTAAGGGATATCTTGGTTGGTATTAATTGTGTAATGTCTGGTCTCAGAAACAGTGACCCAGACTGGAGATAAAATCAGAAGACAATTTTTTACACCATGTTAAGAAGCGTACATGACTAACGGCATCTCTGGAGCACAGAAACTAAAAGAACCAGCGAGATTCTGTATTTTACTACAACATAACTCACTCATCAGATAATTTCTGTTCACAGGTTAATGCCAAATAAGGTTCCCTAATGGTAAAATTAATGACAGGGTCACCTTTTCATTAGGAAATCTTCAGAGAATTACCAAATGCATTGCCTCTTGGAATCCCTATTAAAATCTCATGAGGCCCAAGAGTTTCTATTCCCATCTTAAAAAATGTAGAATCTAAGATCCTGAAGTGTGTAGTGTCTATAGGCTACATGCTAAGGGCATGGGTAGAATTATAACTCAGTCTACTGCTATTATAAAATAAGATTTTAAATTTAAAAGGCAGCCTGCTCTTATTTCTATTTGAGAATCTTTCCTAAGAAGCTTCCAACAGTTCTTGGAACTATGGTATGGCTCAGGATGGGAACCCACTGCCCATCTGTAGACAACTGGACATCCCTTGCAGAGGAGTAGTGGGGAGCAAATGAGTCACTCAGGGAGAAGTGTAGCATCGATGAAACACACAACTTTCCACTAGTTCTTAAATGCTTCCTTCCCCCACCCTCCCACTATCTCAATCCCAATTCTACCTTAAAAATACATTTAGACCAGAGGATGTACAGTGGTGCAGATAAGAACTGGAAAAACAGAGAATCCAGGACTGATGAACCCCTCAGGACCAGTGGTGAGAGTGGTGATGCCAGGAGGGAGGATGGAAAGGGGTTTAGAAAGGGAGAACCGATTACAAGGATCTACATAGAACCTCCTCCCTGGGAGATGGACAACAGAAAAGTGAGTGAAGGGAGACCTCGGGCGGTGTAAGATGTGATAAAATATAATGTATAAATTACCAAGGGTTCATTAGGGAAGGGGAAGTGGGGAGGGAGGGGGGAAAATTAGGAGATGAGTCCAAGAAACTAAGCGGAAAGCAAATGTTTTGAGAATGCTGAGGGCAACGAATGTATAAGTGTGCTTTACACAACTGACATATGTATGGATTGTATGAGCCCCCAATAAAATGATTTAAAATTTTTTAAAAAAAGAAAAGACAATGGGATTTTCCCACAAACTTTTTGAAGTCCCTCATCTAACTTAAGAGTTAAGGGTGCAGAATATGTACCCCCATTGCCATTGCCTGGTGCAAACCTAGCTCAGACATTGACTAAATAACCCTAGGCAAGTTGCTGATCTTTTCATTGTCTCAGTGTAGTTATCTACACAGTGAGTTTTATAATAGCTCTTACCTCTTAGAGTTGTAGTGAATCTCAAAAAAGTTAACACATCCCAAATTGTTTAAGTGTTTCTAACATATTCCTTTGTTGTTTTTGTCATTAAGTGGTCTTGAGTCTGTTCTAACTCAGAGTGACCTTTTGTACAATAGAATAAAAAAATGTCTGGTCATACCTGAGCCCATTGTTGCCTCCACAGCATCAGTCATATTATTGCTATGTTTTTATGTTTGGGCTTTTTAATGTAAACTTCATATTAAAGACAATATTCATTGCCATCCATCAGCGTTTCAAGTCCTCTCTTCTTTCAATAAGCAACGTTGTCCCATTGTATATCAGTGGTTATTAATGAAACTTCTTCCAATCGTGACGTCATATTCTTCTTCATATGGTCCAGCATCCCGGATTATTTTCAAAGCATACAGATTGAGTAAGTATAGTGACACATTAAAACATGGACACACACCTCTGTTGACTTCAAACCATACATTATCCTTGAGTTCTCTTTGAGTAGCTGTCTCTTGTTCTATGGACAGTTTCCACAGGAACACAAATATTCATGAATTTCTATGTTTCACAGTCTGGCGTTACAAAAACACGGTCATCCTACTAGTCTACTATACATTTGGCTCAGATCCTTGTGGTCTCAGCAATAATATCCTTTGTTTCACATTCCCTACTGATGCCCACTTTCCTAAGTCAAAAAGCAGTGCTACAAATCATAGTATCACCGTTAAATAGTATAAAATAGTAACACCAATGTATGAAATTTTTGCTTTTCTACATGCTCTCTATCGATACACTTCTGATGCCAGTGTTTCCCTCTCTCTAACCTTTCCTTGACTCATTCTGCACTTGTCAATTTACACAATGTCAAAATGTCAAGCTGGGCAACCTTGAGGGACTCAAAGCATGTTCCTTTTAAATGTCATTTGAATTTGGGGAACAAAAAGACGCCTGAATGGGCAAGGTCAGGAATGTAGGGTGGGCAGGATAAAGTTTCCAAAAAAGTTTTTGTGTGATAATAATTTACCCCTAAAAGAATGAGCAGGAGTATTGTAATGGGAAATAAAAAAAGTTTTTAGCACAAGTTTCCTGGCCTTTTTCTCACCAATGTAGTTTCCAATTTTCTTTAAATGTCTGCTGAATAAGTCCTTGTGATCATCCTGTATCCTTAGAGGAAATATATCAAAATTTCCTCTTTCAAATCCCCATAAAACTAGTGACCATAACCTTACCCGCTTCCCACTTTTGCCTTGAATGTAAATGACCTAGCATATCCCCTTGATCACTCTACTCTAGTACCGTGCTGCCTTCTACATTCTTTATTAACTCTATTGGGTGAGAATCACCATCAGTGTGGGCTTTTGCCTCTCTCTTTGCTCTTCTCAAACTTCTCTTTCCACAATCTTCTCTCTTACCTCCCTATGATCTTTGCTCCAAAGTCAGCTTCTTGCCATCTCTAAGCAAATCATTTAAAAGTGTAAGCCTCCCTGAAATTTCTAGTCCCCCCTTCTACTGCTTTTATCTCCAGAGCACTGAGCCCCAGTCTACACAGAGTGTGTATTGTTACCCTACATATTTACACTATATACTACAGTATTCCCAAATGCTCATAATAAAGTAAGTTTCTGAGAATATGATTTGGGGTTTTGTTGGGGTTTTTGTATGAGACCTAGGGCAAAGCCTGACATATTGCATGGGTTATTTTTTGAGTATTTCTTAAAGGAATCAGTGAGTATTTCCTAAGTGTGGTTATACTTAATGCAAACTGATACATAGATTTGGTGCTAGGGAATTAAAGAGCTAAATACCTTAATCTGAAGTTACTTTGAACTAGTTAGCCTAGGAAAATAGAGTGTATTCCCATGACACAGCCTGTTTTATTTTAGAACTAATTGCCGGAGCACAAATCTATCTGCAAAATAGTTCTTTATTTTCCTTTTTTAAAAAATATGTTCATAGAGTCCCTGAAAAATCTTGAGTGAGATAGGCTCGATTTGGCCTAAGCAGCATGCAAGAATCCCTTCTTTTTCTAGACGCAGTGCCACCTAAGAGTTCACATATCCTGTTATGTTAGTCAGAATAATGAGGTCCAAAAGATGCATTTGTGAATAAATTATTTTACAAGTCAAGAAAGAATTAATGCTACAGATGGAATTAAGGTTGGCAATCAGTTGCTCTTGACTATCAGCATTAACCAGGCCACGGTTAACTTTTACAGAATGGTATTTGGCTCGTGGCAACCTAATTTGATACAGAGTAGAACTGATCCAACATGAACTGTGGCAGTATTACAAGTGTCTTTTAGTGAAAGGAACCTGCTGGTGCAGTGGGTATGAGCTGGGCTGCCAACCACAAGGTCAGCAGCACGAAGTCACCAGCTGCTCCCCCAGAGGCGGCCAGGCTGTCCACTCCCATAAAGAGTTATGGTCTTGGCCAGGGGCAGTTCTACCCTGTCCTGCAGGAGAGGGTCCCTGCACGTGGGCATCAACTTGATAACAGTGAGGTTGTTTGTTCCTCTCTATTGCTTTTGTGAAAAGTGGAAGGAAACAGAGATTAAGGGTGATGCGATTGCTGTATTTGGGGAAAATAAAATAGAAGAACAGGAGCCACCAACCGTAGACCCCTGGCGACTTCTAGGAGCTGGAAAAGGCTAGGAAAGAGTGATGAAGAATACAGCTTTCCTCTAGTTCCTAAATGCTCTCCTCTTCCTCCCCCACCCCCACTCTCACGATCCCAATTCTACCATGCAATTCTGGCTAGACCAGAGGATGGACACTGGTGCAGAAAGGAGCTGGAGGCACAGGGAATCCAGGACCGATGATACCTCCGGGACCAGGGGTGTGAGTGGCGATACTGGGAACATAGAGGGAGGGTGGGTTGGAAAGGGGGACCCAATTACAAGGATCTACATGTGACTTCCTCCCTGAGGGACAGACAACAGAAAAATGGTGGAGGGAGACATCGGACAGAGCAAGATATGACAAAATGATAATTTATAAATTATCAAGGGTTCATGAGGGAGGCAGGAGGGCGGAGGGAGAGAAAAAATGAGGACCTGATTCCAGGGGCTTAAGTGGAGAGCCAATGTTTTGAAAATGATGAGGGCAATGAATGTACAAATGTGCTTTACACAATTGATGTGTGTATGGATTGTGATAAGAGTTGTATGAGCCCCTAATTTAAAAAGAAAAAAGAATTCTCCTCTGAAGCCCCTCGGACGAAAGCGAGTCAGCTAACACTTGACTTTCGCTCATGAGGCTGAGGTTGGACTTCTCACCTCAAGAACTGAGGCAATAAATCAGTGTTGTTTTAAGCCAGCAAGTGGGTGGTCATCCGTTATGATAACAATGGGAAGCTAACACATCCATGATTACTTCTACCAGACATCTCGATCATTAGCACAGCACACTAAGCCAAAAGAAAAGGTAGCCTGCATGTCCATCATTCTGCATCAGCCTTCAGTAGACCAGAAGGCAATCCGTCTTGGACCTGCCATCTATTCATGGGTGCCTTCAAGGTTAAAGTTTGAGTTCTTACCTTCATCACGCACATATGACCAAATGTTATCACCGGTTGTAAAGGCCCTGCAATGAACTTAATTTTCTCTATCCTGAACTGCCATCCAAATAACAACTCTGGCTAAAGCTATATATAGGTCACCTCCCCACCCCCACTTGAGAGACAAAATCTGAAAATGCAGCTGGTCCAAACCTGTAAAAGAATAAATTTTTCCTTCCCTTTTGCAACTCACAAAACCTCCTTTAAAACATAATCACACAAAAATACACACACCTACATCAAATAGAATTATGATGGACTAAATTTTTTAATTTAACCCAATTCAAGTAAATTCCTATCTATTGCTTCTAATTATACAACATTTTTCTTTTTTTTAATGGAGACAAGAGATTTTAAAAAGCTAAGTGCTAGAAGATATATATATATATATATATATATATATATATATATATATATATATATATATATATATATATATAAAGAAATGTGCTTTCTCAATTCAGAGTGGGAAAGGATTTTTAACAGCAGGTCTGTAGATTTTCAAAAATCCTAATTAGACTGAATTAAATGACTAAAATGCTACTAATTACTTTTTAATTTCAAGAGAGATGTTTACAAAGCACAGTATAATGAGTAATACAGCACTTCAAATGATTACTAATGTTGCCATTTTGTCTGACTTAATCTCAATTAGTATAAATCACATTGTCATCATTGTTAATTGCTATTTCTTTCAAGAAAAAATGATAATTTCTCTTTACAATCTTACAATTGCTGTTTGTTTTCTTCAAAATATTCCATTTGAAAAGCCTAATAAACAGAACATTTATAGCCCCCTGTCTTTTCTGCAGTTAGAGGCAAATGCAGCTGTTATTAGCCTATTTGGAAGGTAGTCATAATTTTCACTTATTTTTTAATAAAAAGGAAGCTTTTAACTTTTAACCACATCCCATGCCAAATGGAAATTCGTGGCTGCTTTAATTCCACCGAAATAATTCCCGCCCCATTGGGCTGCCCAATGGAGCAATCGTAAGATCTAGGAGGTATCATGTATGTCATATTTCTCTGAAGAACATCACTTCTAGAAAAGGGTTAAAACAACCTTTGATTATAAAGAGGGTTTAGAATGTTATGTTTTCTTTATATTTTCTCCAACATCTCATAGCTCTTCTACTCATATTGATGTAAAGTTCTTTATTAGAACCAAGTACCTCATCAACCATAAGTCACTGTGGTTTCGTAGTTCAATGTCAATGGATCCCACGATGAAATTGTATCTTTTTGTCTTCAAACATCATATAAAGAGCCAACACCAAACCTACTCTTACTGAGTCAATTCAGAAGCATAAGGAACTTTAAAAATTTTGAAAACCTCCAAAAACAAGTGTGACTCACAAGTCTAAGGTCTCTTCTAGTCTTATGTCATTTAAAAGACTTATGATTAAATATTCATAAGCTTAGGTTTTATCAAATTTTTTTCTCAAAACCACTGATGACTGTCCTATTTATTGATTATTGCATAACAAACTAATCTAAAGCGTAGTGTCTTAGAAACAAACTAACATAAACAAACTTTTTAGCTTATGATTCCATGAGTAAGAGCGTGGGGCTGGATTCAGCTGGTGGTTTGTCTATGAGCCATGTGGCATTGGCGACAAGTATGGAGGAAGGGACAGGGACCTAAGATCTACTTCCTGTTGGCCACTTGCTGCTCTCTAGTTTCTCTCTCACTCTACAAGAGGACTCACGGCCAGGGTCCTGGTGTCTCTTCATACTTGCACTTCTCATACCGTGTGGCTGCAGTATAGATGAACTCTGTAAGAGGCAATCCTAAGAGACGAGGTATAAACAACAAGGCTTTTCATAATCCCACATTCGCAGTCCCAGGATGATTCTTCCATACTGGTCAGTCCCGCAGGGCCTTGGACAAGCCAGTCCAGATCCAAAGAAGGAGACTTTTGTCCATAGGCGAAATATTCAAGAATTTAAGTTGCCAAAGGTCCTACAGCCTACAGCTTGTTTTGTTTCGTGATTGTTTTTTTTAATGACTATTTTCTAAATATATTGGAAGGAAATAACAGATTCACAGTCACAGTTGAAAACATAATAGTTTTCCAT
The DNA here is from genome assembly GCF_050624435.1 of Tenrec ecaudatus. Lineage (NCBI taxonomy): Eukaryota > Metazoa > Chordata > Mammalia > Afrosoricida > Tenrecidae > Tenrec > Tenrec ecaudatus. Next base: position 28,223,130 of record NC_134533.1, on the reverse strand, counting down.
GATCAATGTACAGGAAGGGAAGAAAAAGTAAGTAGTAGAGAACTTAACATTTAATGGCAGAATATCCAGGTTTATAATACTTCAATGTTTCAAGGGTCGAAGTGTTTTCTTCTGTGCTTGCTCACATGATCTTCTCTTATCTGTCTTGCTAGGTAATCAAGGAAGAAGTTGGATAGTGAAAGAGTTGGAACTACTGAAAATTCAAAATATCCAAGTTTTAAATCAAAAGTTCTTCCTCCTACACTGGTTAGACAGCTTAATTTCTTAGGAACAACCTGCTTACTTGTCCCTGCTCATGATGAGATCCCAAAGTTGCAGCCATGTACCCTAAATGATTATTTACCAGGAAAATTCACAAAGGTATCAATTCAAGTAATAAATATAAACTCCTCAGACTAGTGGCTGATCTATAGGCATTACTTCAATCAATAGCAATGACTACAACAGAAGAGGGGACCATACTGGTGCAACAACTGAGTGGTAGGATGCTAGGTGAAACAATGAAGAAGGGAGGCACCAGTCACTTTGTGGGAGAAATATCTGGCAATTTGTTCCCATAAAAATTCGCCATAAAGCAAACCCCAAAAGATGACATCCTGGAGAAGCCCAAGGAGCAGTCCTAGTTTGTCATATGAGTTGACATGGAAACATGGCATTTGCATAAGCCTTAATGTACCCATTCATTGAAGGCTAACAGGGATTGAGTCAGCGTCAAAATGGAGGGGACAAACTTTAAATGACAGGGTGATCATTGTGCTTGTAGCAACGATGAAACACACAACTTTCCTCTAGTTCTTAAATGCTTCATCCCCCACTATCATGATCCCAATTCTACCTTACAAATCCAGCTAGACCAGAGGATGTACACTGGTACAGATAGGAACTGGAAACACAGGGAATGCAGGGCGCATGATCCCTTCAGGACGAGTGGTGATACCTGGAGGGTCGAGGGAATGTGGGATAGAAAGGGGGAACCAATTACAAGGATCTACATATAACATTCTCCCTGGGGAGAATCCTTCCAACAGAAAAGATCCTTCCAGCAGAAAAGTGGGTGAAGGGAAATGTCAGACAGTGTAAGATTTGACAAAATAATAATAATTTTTAAATTAGGAAGTGTTCATGAGGGAGGGGGTAGTGGGGAGGGATGGAAGAAAATGAGGAGCTGATATTAAGGTCTCAATTAGAAAGAAAATGTTTTGAGAATGATGATGGCAACAAATGTCCAAATGTGCTTGACACAATGGATGGATGTATGGATTGTGATATGAATTGTACAAGCCCCCAATACAATGATTTTTTAAAAAGACTTTTGAAATCTTTGAAGACTGTTTTATATGTTTTAAGGTTGTCTTTCCCTCCCAGTTCTGCTGCTCAAGCAGGAAATAAAACTCCCCCAGACAGCACCGTAGCATCTGTATTCCACTGCAAACACTGAATTCTTTTTGTAGACGCCAGAAGGTTGTACTTTGCTAAGCCTTGTCTTTGAGGCTGATTCAAGAGCCGGGCTGTAACAAGAGCCAAAGTCCAATAAAACCAGTGATATTTACTCTTTAATACAGTGCCTCTTTCCAAGATGTGCTTTCCCTGAAGATTGATCGCAGTTTTTATTGGGGGAGCTTGTAAAATGCAAAATGATGAAAAGTACATCCATGTTTCCCCCACTCCTGTCTCTATCCTTCCTTTAGTCAACAACAGCAGAGTCCTGGCAGATTCGCACATGATTACATAAAAGGTCAAGTTTAGCCATCAGCACTGAGAAACATCTTAAAGGGCAAGGTTGCTGCACTGTAATGAGTTTGCAGAACACCTTTTGGGCTGACTATCAGCTCTAAGACCAGCGACCCCTCAAAAGTTCCCCCAGTTCATTCAGCGGGAGAAAGGCGGGGTTTTCTACTCCTGCGAACAATTAGCATCTCAGAAAATCAGAGGGAGTCTGTACAAGTCAGCATCTACTCAGTGACAGTGAGTTTGGTTTGTTTGATGGGCTACTAGGAAATGCCTTCAGGAATTAGGGTACGGTACGCACTTCACGAATGATACCCGGGCCATTGATGTGAAGATGAAGAGGCTCAGGTCGTGTGTTATCCCTGGTTTTTAGGGATAGTACAAATTGTTAGTACTACAATGTCAATCTGTTTGGTGATTAAGGTCTATCCAAGAGGCACATTGGAAGAAAGGCCTGGTGAGCTATACCTGATACAGCACATTTCTCATCTGTCACGAGTGGGGTTACATTGGAATCTATCCAGTGACATTGGTTTCTCAGAGGCTGGAAGGGCAGAAAACCTGAAAAGACCCCCGGTCCCTTGTATATTCCTAGAGAGCATGTAGGTAGTTGTTACCTAAGGTGGAGAGGAGCAAGTTTGGGCTGGACTATGACCATGGAATATTGGAGTTTGGCTGGGAAAAAGACCCCAAGGTCATTAGAGAGGAATGAATGCAAGCATGAAATCTTATAAATACTCATGAAATTGAAAATCTAAGACAAATCCAGATTTGGAGACTGTGGAGTTAGGGACTCAAGAGTGTATGAGGCAAATAATTGTGAAGAGGTCATGTCTTTGGAGTTCAAATCGCAAGGCAGTTATGGACTAACTACAGGATTTGTGAATTTTCCCCAACTTTCATAAGCCTCTATTTCTGAATCTTTTGATTGGGTGGAGTGTTAAACAAAAACCAAAGTATTGCTGTCTAGCAGTTGCTGATCCATAGTGCTTCTATAGGACAACATATAACTGCTCCTGTGAGTTTCTGAGACTATAATTCCTAACAGGAGTAGACATTCCCATCTTTCTCCCGTGGGGTGGGTGGTGGTTTGGAATACTGATAGCATGGGTAGCAGTCCAAAGTGCAACCACTATGTCACCTGGGTTTCTGAGTTCCATACCATATTCCTATTAATGCCAGGATGCACAATTAAATGGGAGGATGGGGATTTGGGAGTTGGATATTATTAAAAATATTAAATTTCTGTAGTTTTCATTTCCCTTAAGTAAATGATTCTTTGGCCAGTTCCCACCATGAGTGTCAGTGTTCTAGGGGAAGGGGAAGCAATGGCGGGAACGATGAGACTACTGTTGGACTTGGGTTGTTAAATTAGATACTTTCTTTTTCTAAGTCCATTGAGAGACTAGTCTCAAGCATGCCAGATCTGAGAAGAAAGACAAAAAGGTCTCTAATACTATGGGGGGGGGGGGGATGGACAAATCTGTCTTGGAAGAAGTACAGCCGGAAGGCTCTCTTCATGAGACTTCATCTCATGTATTTTGAACGTGTGATCAAGAAGGGCAGGTTCATGAAAAAGGACAGCATGCTTGGTAAAGAAGGGGGTTGGTTAGCCAAAAAGAGGAAGTCCCTCAGAGATATGATTGACACAGTGGCTGTACCGAGAGTGTCAGCAATAGAAATAATTGCGAGATGGCACAGAACCGGACATCTCATCTTTCTGTACGAAGGTCTCTATCGGTTGGGATTGACTCAGTGACACTTACTAAGGCAGCAAACTCTAGCAAACCCTCCAGTCCATAGGCTGTGCCCACGGACTCTGAGGACAACTCCTCACGCAACAGAGTGTGAATGGTCCTGAAGAGCTCTTCAAAGGCAAGAAGCAAGAGAGTCGGCAAACGAGAAGAAAAGTTTTGTGCCGTTGTAATTCAATTAGCCTTTCCAGTTTCCGTGGGTGTCCCAGGGTTAGGGACAGTTAGCTCAACTGGAATCACATGATATTTAATTGCACCTAGAGACGGAATCTCAATTCCTACTACTGCAACCATGCACATCTAGAAATATATGATTAATAAATCATTCTGTAAGGGCATGTATTGTTTCTTCACCTCTTTTACAAAAAATGTCAGGATTTGATTGTGTTCAGTCTTTTTTTTAGGCATTACATTTAGAAGACATTTACACAGTAGATAATAGGGTAACCATGATGGTAAAGAACTCACAGCTATGTCATATGGGAATGTAATAAGACTTTTTCACCCTCTGCACTATTGACATTTCAGACTGAATAATTTTTTGGTGGTGGTGTGCACTATCTGGTACATTTTATTATTTCTCACAGCATCTCTGTCCTCTATGCAATAGGGTCCAAGAGCAAAGCCCTTTCCAGTCTCTATAGCAATCAAAATGTTTTCAGACATTGCTAAATGGTTTTGAGGAGGCAAACTTGCCCCCCATCCCCTTGAGAATTACTGAAAAGCAAAGGTGCATGGATTGAGAATCACCGGGAATAATTGTTCTGAGTTTCAATTTCAGTAATCTACCATGATGATTCGGACTGAACAGAAACAAAGCTGCGTGTCCTCCAAGTTCCTCAGTGGTCTGATGACTAGACCACTTTAAAGAAAATCACCTTCCGGATATTAGCCACATACAAGATGTGATAAAAAAAAAAAAAAGGAGCCTTACAGCCATTTCCAAATCTGTAACTGTTTCCCAACAGGAATGAGATTCAACCTGTTCCAAGTAGCTGTGACTAAGTAGAAAATTACAGAAGTGGGTGTGAAAAACAGAACAGGTTTCAACCAAATAGATTTGAAATCCCTGAAGGTCTTTAAAGAGAAGTTGACTGCCATTCCTCAAGAAAGTTACAAAGTGGCATCACATATCAAGGAGGATATTGATACTAATTCTGAAATCATACGATGGTTTGTAGTTAAAGGCCTCCTAGTGGTGTTCCGGGTTAATCATTTAGTTGCTAACTGAAATGTTGTAGGCTCAAACCCATCAACTGCTCCAGTTAATGAAGCAGTTGCTGCTGTACAGATGTGCAGCTTCAGAAATCCTGAGGAATTCCCCTCTGTCTAAGAAGGAAAACCACTGATGAAATGGTGTACAGGCCATGTCTGACCTCCACTGTCCACAGAGAGGAAAGAAGAACATATTACACACCTGCTCAAGCATGAGTCATATGAGACATATGCACACCTGCTCAAGCATGGGTCATATGAAACATATGCACACCTGCTCGAGCATGGGTCCTATGAGACATATCCACGCTTGCTCTAGCACAGATAATATGAAGCATATCCACGCCTGCTCGATCATGGGTCATATAAAACATATGCACACCTGCTTGAGCACGGGTAATGAGAGACATATCCACACTTGCTCTAGCATGGATAATATGAGACATATCCACACCTGTTCAAACATGGGTAATATGAAACATATCCACACCTGCTCAAGCACGGATAATATGAGACATACCCACCCCTGCTCGAGCATGGGTAATGTGAAACAGAGGTCAGACATACCTCCAGTCTCCACCCTTCTTTACCCTATTCTGACCAGCATAATCACCTCCACAGCACTCTACTTCTCTGCTGAGTTCCAGGACCTATGGCAATGACAACATGGAACTCCCAGAGAAAATACATGATCATGTAGATGTGCTGCTGCTAGGTACCACCAAGCAGGCTCGGCATGAAACCCTGGTGGGTCCCCGACCACGTTCACAATTGCTCTTTCCCTCTCCACAAGCCCATTGTTGCAGCCACGGTGTCAATCCATCCTTTCTCTACTTCAGCTGCCCCTCCGCTTTATCAAGCATGATGTCCTTCCCCAGGGACTGGTGTCTCCTGTCAACATGTCCAAAATGTGTGGGAGGATTTCTCACCGTTCTTATTTCTAAGGAACCTTATGGCTGTACTTCTTCCAAGATAGCTTTCTTTTTTTTTTTTAAATCTTTTTATTGGGGCTCATAAGGCTCTTATCACAATCTGTACATACATCAATTGAGCAAAGCACCCTTATACATTCGCTGCACTCATCACTCTCATAATTCACCTTCCACTTGGGTTCCTGGAATCAGCTCGGTTTCCCTTTTTTCCCCCCATCCCCCTCCCTCCCCGATCCCACACCTGGTCCCTTGATAGTTTATAAATAATTATTATATCTTATCTTACACTCCCCGGCGTCTCCCCTCACCCGCTTCCCCATTGCCCATCTCCCAGAGAGGAGGTTACACATAGATCTCCAAGATCGGTTCTCCCTTTCTACACGCCCTTCCCTCCTGGTGTCGCCACTCCCACCGCTGGTGTTGAGGGGTTCGTCTGTCCTAGATTCCCTGTGTTTCCAGGTCCCTACTGCACCGCTGTACATCCTCTGGTATAACCAGGTCCGCAAGGCAAGGTAGAATTGGGGTCATGATGATTGGGAGGGGAGGAAGCATTCAGGAACTAGAGGAAGGTTTTGAGTTTCATTGATAGCTTTCTTTTTCTTTTGGCAGTCTATGGTTCTTTCAATATTCTTTGTCAGCACTGTAATTCAAATGCATCAGTTCTTCTTTGGTCTTCCTTATTCGATGTCCAACGTTCACATGCATATGAGGTAATTGAAGATGCCATGGATGTAGCAGGTGCCCCTTAGCCCTCAAAGTGACATCCTTGATCGTCAACACTTTAAAGAGGTCTTGTACAGCAGAGTTACCCAAATACAACACATCTTTTGATCTCTTGACTGCTCCTTCCATGAGCATTAATAATTTCAACCTTTTCTCTATTGATCATGATGTTTACTACCTAATTGGCCCACTGTAAGAATTTTGCTGTTCTTGACAATGAGTTGTAATCCACACTGGATGTGCTAATCCCTGATCTTTATCAGCAAATGGTTCACGTCCTCATTTTCAGCAAGATTGTGTCATTTGCATAAACCCGGTTATTAGGGAATCTTCCCGCCCGTCTGACACTACATTTTCTTCATATAGACAAAGTCTTCGGATGATTTGTCCAGCATACAGATTGAATAAGTATGGTCATGGAATACAACCCTGGTGCACATCTTTCCTGATTTTAAACATGTTTAAAATCCGTAGTATCCCTAGTTCTGTTTGAAAGACTACCTCTTATACCATGTACAGGTTCTACATGAGAACAATCAAGTTTTCATGAAGCCATATCCTTCCCAAGGCTATTTATAGTTGTAGGGCTTTTGTTTTAAATGAGCCACATATCAAATGTCTTTGTGTAGTCAATGAAACAAAAGTAAATATCTTTCTGGGATTTTTCTCTTTTGAACCAAGATCCGTATGACATTGTAAATGATGTCTTATGTATCCTCTTCTGCAGTTGATTCTCCAGGTAGCTGTCTTCCAAATTGCTTGGCATGGGGAGTGAGTGCTCCTTTAATCCCTGATAATTGCCCAAATTGCAAAAACCAGTATCCTCTCTAAAGGTACTACACTTCATTTGTTCTGTTGGCTTAGAAACCCATTCTTCTGTCATATAGTCTTGATTCTGGGCCCTCTGGTGCCACTGTACCTCTGCCACTTCCCATAGGGAGATTGCACTCACTGTGCTGGTGACTCTTCATCCTGGGCTTCTCTGTACTTTCTTCTGGGGTGGCTCACTCTATGCCCAGCTAATGGTAAGACTAACCAGTCTTGCAGTTAGAGGCCTCTAAACCTTATTTACATGTTGCCACGCAGTCACTGGGTGAGGGTTGGACTATGGATAGAACACCCACACCTAGTAATCTCACTTCATCACATCCATGTTCTGCATTTCACAGATGTAGACAAGAGTATCTATCCTGAGACGTACCCTCAAAACACGAATCTGCATCAAATTTGGTAATTACTTAAAATTCATATAATGTTGATTCATCTCCACTACTAAAATGCTTCTCTCCTGCTGGGCAGGGATCCTGAGTTTGCATTTGATATGCTTTATGGGGCTAGGGAGTCAGGAATGGAGATCAACTTATTGAGTAAGCCTAAATCCCCAAATTAAAGCGATCTAAAGTCAGGCAAACAATAATCAGCATATCTATTAAGAATATATTAAGTGCCAGAGTAATTATTAAAATGTCTACATACTTTGACACAATTAATCATATCAGAAATACAGTATTATAAGTGTTGCAATTCTCACTTGACACTCAAAGGCACAGAGTCAAAGAAAATGAAGTCCGTGTTCACATGCATATACGTGTACCATTTAAACTACTACTCATGATGAACCTATGTGTGTCAGAATAAAATAGTTCCATGATATTTTGTTTTTTAACTCTGTAGTCTCATTTGGATGAACATTTACAGAATAGATTAATTTTTCTTTTGAGTGATGTATACACATGTTATACTGTAACGCTGATCATAATCCCCTCAATGTAAAAGCACTCTTTCTACTCTCTCTCTCTGGGCTCCCCATTTCCACTCGTTCATCCTTCATGCTTCTTCTGGACTACTGAACTTTGCTTTTGAGAAATATTGCCTTTTGGGGTTTCATTCCATGAATTATACTGAAAGTTACATTCCACCCTAGTGTTATTATTCATTTTATACATCTGCCTGTTGTTTGACTTAAAACTGATCCCCCGGGGTCATTTAGTTCCAGGTTTGAAGAATTCTAAGGGCCATAGTCCTGGGGTTTCACTAGTCTTTATCCCACCAGTATATCTGGTCATTTTTATAATTTAAAACTGTCTTCTAAGTTTATTATATTTTCTCCCTTCTGCCCAGTACTTCCAAAATTGATCTTAATCCAGGGGGTTGGTAAGGGCAGCTGGGCACCATCTAGTTCCGCTGGGCTCAGGGGAGTAGAGATTGGTTTGAATGGTCCATTAGTTTTTGGGACCAGTTGTTTCCTTGACTCCCTTTTCCTTCATTCTTCTTTTTTCTGAATAGAGACAAATCAATAGCTACCTCCCAGATCTCTGCTTGCAGGTGTTAAAATCCCAGTTGCTACTCCTTGAGTAAGATGTAAATTATTGTCTTTGGGACTTAGTTATGCCCTTTGACCTATCTGTCCTCTGAGACTGTGGTCCTAAGTCTCCACGGTGATTTCAATGACTGATTGTTCAGAAGTAGGCCACCAGGCCTTACTTCTGTGATGTCTCCATGTGAACTGGAGCCAGCAAACTTCCAGTTAGCTGTCAAACACATGAAGTATGTACCCCACAGTTGGGACTCCCCTGATTCACATAGATTGTGCACATAACTGGACACCAAATCCTTCAGTCCCATATTAATGCTCCCTCCACCCTTCCTATCATGGCCCCTTTCTTCTTCCAGCTCCAGCAAATGATTGACTGTGTGGAGACGTCAGGCGGGAACCCCGTGGTTTCATTCCATTCCCCTTCCACCCACTCTTTTAGGTTTTGTTATTGAAGTTCATCATTAAAAGCTAATTTGGATGCCCCAGTGACTTATAGAACTTTCTCATGAACACAATAAAAGTGAGGAAGCCATTCTCGCATTCCAGGATGCTCTCAGCTCTCGCATTCGAACTGATTTGGGAGGATGAGTTGAGCTCGTTAGGAATCAGATTTGAAGGTCTTTAGCCCGAATATAGCTGAGCAGATGGGCAAATGCTCTAACATTCTGAGATGGTGGCAGCAAAAAGTAAGGCAGCTGGGAAGTGGGGAGGGATCTAACTGGACCCAAAGGTCTTTCAATTTTCTGCTTGAGCGTCCAGGCACACTCAATGTTTACTGGGAACTTTTAGAGTCACTACACGCTAAGAGCTGGCGCCTACAGGCAGCACATCTGACCACCCACGGGTGGAACTTCAGACTGCTGGGAAGATGGCCTCTGGTGGCACTTACACTTCATGGCTTTTCCTCCAGGCTTATTTTCTCTTCAAATCACCCCCCCCCCCCGCCATTGGAAGCTGCTATCAGAATCCTGTGCAGCCCACCCAGAAAAGTCCATTGGAAACCACCCCAAAGTGAGTTATCCCACCAGGACCAAAGAGATGGCACCCAGTAGGGGGCTGTGGCTCTCCCGTGTTGCTGTTCCCCTTCACTGCCGTATATCTGGTACATTCTTAAGGACCACCATGTAGGCTGCTATTGATATTCCTGGTTTCTTGCTTCCCCATACTCCATGACATGTTTAATTTTTAATCCTAGCCCAGTCTTCAATGCTTCCTCTTTTTGTTTTATTATATACATAATATTATAATTTATTATGTATGTAATATATATTCCCTGTCACTGAGTGGATTCTGACACATGGTGACCGTGTAGGATGGAGTACAACTGTGCCTGTGGGTCTCTGAGGCTGAAAATTGTTACCAGAGTAGAAAGCCTCACCTTTCTGCCTTGGGGTAGCTGGTGTGTTTGAACCGTTGGCCTTCTAGTTAGCAGCCTAACACATAGCCCACTGTGTCACCAGTGCTCCTTTATATCCATACTTACAGTCACTGTAAGTTGGAAGTGACAAGATGGCAATGCGTGGTGTTTGGGTCCGTTAAGAAATTGCGCTACACTTATATTAAGTGGCAGCATAATTAAGCACTTGGCTGTAAAATGAATAAAAAACTTGATGAACGGGTCTCATGAGGATACTGTGACTATTAACCTAAGTAAACACTGCAACACCCATGTGTGCATGCAACACTTGCTATATCAAAACCCTACACATGTATGTTTTGTGAAATACATTTATTGTGTCATTCTACCATCATCCTTTCCCTTCTATACACTTGCCTGCCCTGGAGATGTCATATGTAAGTGGTGCCACACAATATTTTTTTCTATGGTGACTGACTTGTTTCACTCAGTGTACTGTTATCAAGATTCATTTTTTTTCTAATCATTTTATTGGGGGTTCGTACAACTCTTTTCACAATCCGCATATACATCCATTGTGTCAAGTACATTTGTACATTTGTTTCCCTCATCATTCTCAAAAATTTGCTTTCTACTTGAGCCCTTGGTATCAGCTCCTCATGTTCCCCCTCCCTCCCTGCTCCCCTTCCCTCATGAACCCTTGATAATTTATAAATTATTATTTTGTCATATCATACATGGTCCAACGTCTTCTTCACCCACCTTTCTGTTATCCGTCCCCCAGGGAAGAGGTTATATAGAGATCCTTGTAATTGGTTCCCCCTTTCTATCCAACCTTCCCTCTACCCTCCCAGTATCTCCACTTTCCCCACTGGTCCCAAAGGAATCATCTGTCCTGGATTCCCTGTGTTTCTAGTTCCTATCTGTACCAGTGTACATCCTCTGGTCTAGCCACATTTGTAAGATAGAACTGGGATCGTGATGGTGGGGTTTGTGGGGAGGAAACATTTAAGAACTAGAAGAAAATGGTATGTTTCATCATTGCTACACTGCACCCTGGCTAGCTTGATTCCTCCCTGAAGCCCTTCTGAGAGGGGATGGGCTTTGGGTCCCCAATATGCATTCCCCCTCATTCACAATTATATGATTTTTTTATTCTTTGATGTCTGATCCCTTAGACACCTGGTGATCACACAGGCTGGTGTACTTCTTCCATGTGGGATTTGTTGCTTCTGAGCTAGATGACTGCTTGTTTACCTTCAAGCCTTTAAGACATCAGAGGCTATATCTTTTTATAGTCAGGTACCATCAGTTCTCTCCACCAAATTTCTTATGTACCCTCTTTGTCTCCAGCGATAATGTCATGAAGCGTGAAGATTAGCATCGTGAAATGCCAGTTTAATAGAACAAAGTGTTCTTGCATTGAGGGAGTATATGAGTGGAGGCCCAATGTCCAACTGCAACAAGGTTCATTCTTGTAGTGTGGATCAGGACTTTGATTCTTGTTATGACTGAGTAATATGCCATTATATTTATGTATCAACTCAAGATCTCAATCCCATGTCACTGATTTCCATTTTCCTAAGTAAAAAAGCATATTCCCAATTGTTGTTTGATTGTAGACAATGCCATGATCCACCTCCATATGATTGTTGTTGTCATTGTTGCTGTAGGGAGCAATGTAGTTATCTCAGACCTAGAGAGACTGCATGCACAACAGATCTAAACACTGCCTAGCTCTGTGCCATCCTCACCATCATTCCGATACCTGAGCCCATTAATGCAGCCACTGTGCCAACCCATGTGCTTAAGGACCTTACTTTCGTTTGATGGCCCTCCACTTTACCAAGAATGGTGTCCTTCGCCAAGGACTGGTTTCTCCTGAAGACGTACTCAAAGCACATAAGATGAAGTCTTGCCATCCTTGCCTCTAAGGAGCAGTCTCAATTTATTTATTCCAAGACAGATGTGTTTGTACTTCTAGTACTGAATGGTACTTTAAAGATTTTTTTTGCCAGAACCACAATTAAAATACACTGATTCTTCTTTGATTTTCCTTATTTAATGTTCAACTTTCACATGCATTGGAACAATAGAGAAGACCATGACTTGGGTGAGGCACATCTTAGTCCTCAAAGTGACATCCTTGTTCTTCAGTACTCTAACGAGGTTTTGTGCAGCAGATTGACCTAATGCAATACATCTTTTTATATCCCGACTGCTGCTTTGATAAGCATAGATTATAGATCCAAGCAAGACAAAATTCTCAACAACCTTAATCATCTCTTCATTTATTTTCATGTTACATCTTGGTCTAGTTGTGAAGATTTTGGTCTTCTTTACGTGAATTTGAAATCCATACTGAAGGCTACACTCCTTGCTCTTCATCAGCAAGTGCTTTCAGTCTTCCTCACTCTTAGCAAGCAAGGCTGTGTCATCAGAGGATTAGAACACAGCAAATCATAACATGAACCAGGAAGCAAAAGTGTCGCAAAGAGTAGACGATAGTAGAAAACCTGGAAACTGAGCTATCATAGAAGACAAACTGGGTTTCTCAGTCTGATGTTTAATGTCTATCATGCATCTATTAATGTTGAAAAATAGTCAATAAAATCAAAATATCATGTTGGGAAATGACATCGTAGATAGCTATATAAACTGAGACTATCTTAGTGAACCTCAGTTTTACAAAAACAACACATGCCTTCTACATTTGTTTTCCAACCCACCCCTTCTCCCCAGTAGGTATTTTTGTAAGTACTGTTAAACCAAGGATGCTTCACGTTTCTATATTAAAATAAATAAATAGCATAGTACATTTATAAAAATATCTCGTGGGGGAAGGAGCTGTTGCTAACCAAATACAGAAATCAGTTATGATTGGGGTAAAGATAGAGTCTTATACATTAAAATAGGGATACTAGCAGGAAGAAAATATGTATATTTTCTTTAGATTGCATAAGTTACTTTTCCTTGTGATATTTTGTGCAATGCCATGTTTAAATTCTCTAAAACATTACTTAAACCTAACGTACAGTCATGGAGTCAATCTGACTTATATTTGGTAAGGAATATTACCCCCTGTTAGAGGTTATACAGTTGAGGTTCATATACGGTAACACAATTTGATAATTACAGAACTATCCTGGTACCTAGGTCAGCCTGATTCCAAATGGCATGCTTATTCCAGAACATACTTCTATCCCTTTATTTTGTTTATTTCCTGCCCTCTTAGGACAGTATGAAAGACGAAAAATGGTACAGCCCTGATGTACAAGACCACAGAAGTGGTTGGGACTACTTCCGTGGAGTAGGAAGACAAGGAGCTTCCCTCACCACTGTCATTTTGTAAGCAGAAGTGACTAGGAAGCAAGTGTACACTGAAGTGTTGTCAACCCCTAGTATGAAGACAAGGTAAATGCTTTCTATACTATTACACATTTGTTACTTGATTTTTCAATTATGAAATGTGTTAGTTCTTATGTAAAGCAATCTTGTAGTAAGCCAATCACAAAGATAGCCACATTGATGCCCATGGAGATCTTTTTAATGAACTTTTCATAGGTAGAGGGTTAGAGAAAAGGAGGTAAATCCACAGTGAGTGTTATTGCCTTCAACCTATGGCTCAAACATAACAATAATTGTGAGGATAGCACACAACCAGGCAGAGGTTTGTTGTATCATCAAAACCATCTTTATGAGTTGCAGCCAACGCAGTGGTACTAACAATAACACGCTCAACCATTTGAGCCTGCAAGGTGAAGCTGCTCTCATGTTGGTCTTCAATTCTCCAGATCATTGAAATGATTTCTATTCTACTCAGGAACACGACTTTGGATAACTCCACATTGGGTATGAAATGAAGCACCGTTCTCACACTCTACAGGGAGAAAGATCGGTCTTCAGACTCCAGTAAAGAGGCTCCTGGAAACACACAGGGCAGTCCAAGCCTGTCCTATAGGGTTGCCATTGACTCAATGGCAGTGAGTTTGGTTTGGGGAATCTATTTAGTGTATATCCCCTTATCTTAAACATACAAGGCAAAACAAAGTGAAAACTTTGGGGGGTTTGCTATTTCCTTTTTCCCCAATGGCCATATTTTATTTCTAAATACATCTTTATTTCCTCAGAAAGAAAAACTGGATTTTTTCTAAAAGACAGTATTTTAGGACTTCCATATATTGACCTTTATCCATGTGAATGCTATTTGTTTTTCTTCTTATGAACATAAAGAAACACTTAACAGCATGCTGTCTCCATCAGCATCTCATCCCCTATATATATCAGCTGTACCACTCAATTCCCCTGTGATATAAGAGAAAAAGTCCCAACTCCTCCTCTGCAAGTAAAGTTGTGGTAATACTAAATTTACTTAACAGTGGTAAGGATTCAATTATTTCAGTGAAATACTAAACAGTGTCTGGCTGATAGCAAACACTCCTGATACACGAAATAACTTACTCAAGAGAAAATAAAGACTTCATGTGTTTTGGAGGAAGGTGGTTTAAAAACTTGAAGAATCTGCAAAATCTTTCTCTATTCGGTGTTAGCTTGAAGTCCAGGTCTAGTGAATAAAAATGATGGAGCTCGAGTATAGCTCTATTTAAAGATTTGGTACTGGTGTGTTATCAAGTTTTAATTAGATAGCTAATAAATCTGTGTGTGGGAACCAGAAAACCTAAGACACAAACCATGAATATTGGGAAATCATACCATGACTATATCCTGAACACTGATAAAATTTTAAGAAAGGGGGGTAATTATGGAGCACACCAAACCAATTTAGTAGCCATGGCCAATTAACAAGGACTTTTTACAAAATGCTTCATAGCTTAAGATAGTTAGTATATGAGCATAAAATGTTTTTAAAATATTGAAGGCTTTTATATGTCACTTGCAAGAAAGTCTTTAAAATTTCCATAAACAAAAAATATGTGATGCCCTGTTCTCATAGAATTTATATTATCATCAATATGGGAAGAGTGGAGATATTACACATACAAACACATATGTTCACAACGCATGCACATTGTTTATAAGTTCTTGATAAATTCTCTAAAAAGACCTAAAGCAGGATTATAGATATGAGTGAATGGATGTGTGTAACTTTAGACAGGCAATTAGGAAAGGCCTTTATAATACTTTAGTACAGACCTGATGCACGAGGAGAGACCAAAAATGAAGTCCACCAGGAATCTGACTATTCTAAGTATTTGCAAAGAGGCCCACAAAGTACACTTAAAAGAACAATAAAGTAGAATGAAGTATCGCAGCACAGTTCACAATTGCAAGGAGTTGGAAACAACCCAAATTTCCATCAATGGATACAAAAATTGTGGTACATACATACAATGGAGTACTATGCATCCCTAAAAATCAGCGATGAATGCATAAAGCACATTGCAGCATGGGAAGAACTGGAGGAAATTATGCTAAGTGACATAAGCCAAGCATAAAAGGACAAATACAACACGAGTTCACTAGGATAACCTTAAAAATGGGGCATAGGGGAAAAGCTACTATATACATACATTCCTGGGGTGAGGTTCAGGTACTATGGCACGGGGCAAACCCAATCCAGGGATACATATGGCAGCCAACTAAATAGGAAGGGGAAGAAAGTGGAGAAACGAAGACATGGGTAGGGGTAAGCAGGGCACTAACTCACCCAAGGGGAGAGTATTATTTATATCACCACAGGGGGTGGGGGGGAGAGGGAGAGAGAGACAGACAGACCAGGCTTTAACCCGATGTGCTGAGACTGGAATACAACATACTGGCATGTACCAGGGAACCAATAGAGAGGTCTTCAGGGTCGGCCCCAATCCCAACTATGTGGACACACCAAACCCCCCAGAAGAATGCACTTCAGAGTACAGTACTGAAGCTACAGCTTGGGGAGAGGGGCACATCTGATTAGATCACACAGGAGAAATGAAGAGGGATGGAGAAGGAGGGGAACACATCCTGGGCTACCAAGCCCTGTGGACAATATTCCTGCCCAGAGTACAGCAGACAATGCACAGAGAAAACCATAGGGCCAGCCTCACCATGAGACATGACATCCCTCACTGAACCATAGTGCTATGGGGGACAACACTGGAGACACAGTGTGGGAATTGTGCCAAATCTGGGGTGAAACACTAAGGGCATGCAACAGAGCAGCAAGGGGAGCAAAGTGATGAAATCCCCAGGGAATACAAAAAATAGACTTTGGAGAGAGCATGGCACCCCAACAGACTTCACTGGAAAACACTCATAAAGGCCAATGAGATAATGTTTCTTGTGCCAACCTGGCGACAAACACATGTGGGGTTAATTGAAGGGTGGAGGGATAAATGGCTCAGTGAGCCTCGCCTTTCTAAATCTCAGGACTCTTACTTTCTGAAGGTTGGACCAGGGTGCAGCTGCCTTAGCCAGTTCCCTGCTTCAGCCAGCAAGGCTCACTTCCTGTAAGACATCCCTCAGAAGAAGCCAAATGGACATGCCCCAATGTAGCCCTGAGTGCTGGAGCAGCCGTCTGGAGAACTGTGGCAGCACTGAGATACGTACACGTTCAGTGATTCAGCTTTCCTCCTGGAGTTGACATCATTGCGTGTGTTTTGTGAGACTGAGGAGGACTTTGTGGATTGGTGTTGGACATATGGGCTAATGCTGGACTTATGGGCTTGGGAAGCACTGGGTTGGGATGCTTTCTTGATGTGCACTTACTCTTTATATAAAACTCCCTCCACTCTGTGGATTTAGTTCTCTAGTTTACCCAGACTGACACCACCAACAAAACCTTGAACTATTAATAGGCTTTTCCATTTTTGTCAGTGCCTTTTTTTGTGGTTATTTTGGTTTGTTTGTTGCTGTTGTTATTGTTTTGTTGGTTTTGACTTCTGTCTATCTAGATAAGGTAGGTGGGATAAACAATTCAGAGACTAAAAGAACAGGACTGATGGTGCTGGGGGATACGGGAGAAGGGGAGGTGGGAGAAAGGAAGGGGTGGGTGGAAACCAACCAGGGACAAGGAAACAAGTTAACTAAAATCAATGGAAAAAAGGATGTAGAATGCCTCGTGGGGCTTAATCAAGGGCAATATAGCAGTGAAGAATTACTAAACCCGAAAGAAGGCTGAACATGATGGTGGGACAAGAGGGAAGCAAAAGGAAATAGAGGAAAGAACCAGGATGCAAAAGACATTTATCGAGGTCTAAATACAGGCATGTACATATGTAACTATATTTATATATAATGAGATGGGACTAGATCTATATACTTATATCTATATGGTAAGAATTAAGATTTCAGATGGGCATTGGGCCTCAACTCAAGTACTCTCTCAACACAGGAACACTTTGTTCTAATAATCCGGCATTCTGTGATGCTCACCTTTCTGACATGACCGCTGAAGAAAAAAATGGGTGTATAAACAAATGTGGTGAGGAAAGCTGAGAGTCCAGCTACCAAAAGATACAACATCTGGGGTCTTAAAGGTTTGATGATAAACAAGTGGCCATCTAGCTGAGAAGCAACAAAGTCAACATGGAAGAAGCACACCAGTCTGTGTGAGGAAGTGTCGATAGGATCAGGTATCAGGCATCTAAAACCCAGAACAATATCATACCCAATGTGAATTGGGAGGGTTATGGAGTAGAGACCCAAAGCCCATCTGGAGCCAACTGGACATCCCCTCACAGAAGGGTCACAAGGAAGAGATGAGCCAGTCAGGGTGCCGTATAGTACCAATGAAACACACAATATTCCTCTAGGTCTTTAATGCTTCCTTCCACCCACTATCATGACCTCAGTTCTACCTTACAAATTAGATTAGACCAGACCATGCACACTGCTACTGATAAGAGCCCCCAACACAGGGAATCCAGACTAGATAAACCCTCAGGGTCAACAATGAGAACAGAGACACCAGGAGGATAAGGGGAAGGTGAGGGGAGAAAGGGGGAATTGATCACACGGATCAACATATAGCCCCCTCTGAGGGGGATCAACAACAGAAAAGTTGGTGAAGGGCGACAGAGGACAATATAAGATATAAAAATAATAATCTATAATTTATCAAGGATTCATGAAGGAGGGTGGAAGAGGAAGGGGGAAATGAGGAGCTGATATCAAGGGGTCAAGTAGAAAGAAAATGCTTTGAAAATGATGATGGCAGCTTATGTGCAAATGTGCTTGACACATGGATGAAAGTATGGATTGTGATAAGAGATGTAATATCCCCCATTAAAAGAATTTACTAACAGTAAATAAATATAATGGAATCTTACACATATCAAAAAGCAGAATGAAGTAAAATTAAAGTATGGGAGATAAAATGAAAGAAACTATAATGTAAACTTGAATAATACATTGCTGTCAGTAAACTATATACTTTAAAATGTTGAATTCATTTTTTAAATGCCTGTTAAATATATTTACAATGTTCTGTCTGTCTGCCTGTCTGCCTGTGTCTCACAAACACACACACAGACTGCTTATGCACAACCAAACACCAAAAGGTCATGATTTTATAAGACATCTTAACTAATTGGCCTAATACTGTGTTTAGTGCTGTTTTTCTGTCATAGTTTGCAGCATAGTGGCTGAAGTATAAAAATCTTACATGTAATCTCCAAAGCACACTGATCCGTATCTATTCACCTGCAGCAAAGGAGAGGTTTCTCCTACAAACTCCTACAACTGGCAAGGAAAGACAAAAGATCCCAACTCTCAGCAGCATTATATGTACAATACTTATCATTCACTAAAAATGGAGTAGAATGCTAAAGTCAAAAAAAACAGTCAAAAATAGGCCTAGAAATTTCAGAGATAGAACTAGCAGGCAAAGATATATGATCTACAAAATATGTTTAAGGACATACAAGACATTATGTTTAATGATTTAAAGTAGATATATGAAGCTAATAAATAAAAGCATGTAAACTCAGAAAAAGCATGAAAATGAACATGTACAGTTAATAATATATGAAATATAAATTAACTGGATAAACTTAATAGAAAATTATGCTTAAAGGAAAAAAAGAGAATCCTCTAAAAAAGTAAAGAAAATAAGACAAGAGAAATTATGTAATCTGAAGGGCAGAGAGGTAAAAGGCTAGGGGAAAAAAAATGGAGTCTCCATTAACTATGGGGCAATATAAAATGGTGAACATATAACATCCCAAGAAGTGAAGGAGAGAAAAATATAAGGCAGGGGATCAGAAAAAGATTTATAAAACCCGTATCACAAGGTTTCCAACTTTTATACAACTTATAGAATCATAGTCCCAAGGCTGGGTAAGTAGTAAAGAGACAAGCACAAGCTGATAACATTGCTGAAAAACAGTGATAAAACCATAGCGTAGCACGCTTAGGAATACAACATGGTTTTCTGATCCCAGGACGAATGCTTTCCCAAGCAGCTTTACAAGAAAAACATATAGACTTGCTAGATCATCTGCAGTCAAAGAGTGCTGTACTGGTTTACAACTTTGGACTACTGATTTAACTATTGTAACCCTGTATTTTTGTTACAATATGATTGATTTAGGAGTACCTATACCTAAAAGAGTTCTAAATGTGATAATAAATATACCCAAAGCACATAGCATACCTCCTGGTACATTGCAAGTTCTCAAAACCAAAACACCTCACTGCCCTTGAGCCATTTAGACCCAAAGGCTGTAGTTGAATGGCCTCCGTGGGTTTCTGAGACTGTCTTTTTCATAGAAGTTGAAAGACTGCTCTCTCGCCTATAAATCTTTCTCCTGTCCATTGCTGGTGGTTTTCAACTAGAGCCTGTGGGGTTAGCAGCCCAACATGTAACCATGACAACTGCCAGGATTCTTGATCCAAAGATGTTAGCTATTAGTATGTGTACTAACAACCTCATATTCAAGAACTGAAATCTGGTCAATGGTGTGGTCAGTGATTACTGTGTATCAACCAGGAGCAAGAATGAGCATGTATTTTCTTTGCTACAAATTATGAGTCAGAAAATTTATGACTTTCTGCTTCCCAGTGCTAGATAGTGTTTACACCCTGATTCATTTTTGTAGTCGTCTGTCCCTACCCGGTGTTTGCCAGGTTTCAACAGAGTTTCCAAACTAAGAGAGACTACAAGAAGATTTGAGAGCTACTTCTGAAAACTGGCCAATAAAAATTATAGGAATCACAATGGTTAGATCCACAGCTGATCCTGGAGACGAAAGGGGACCACAGCGCATCTCATTCCATCAAGCACGGAGTCACCACGACATAAGGATCTAGTCGAAGATAGCTAACAGCAAGAGATAAGTCAGTAGGGGCAACCCACAAAAGCCATTCTATGCTAAGAAGTTTTTGTTATTGTTGTTGTTGTTGTTTTGCTGAACCTGATTGGGAAGCATTGCAAAGTATATTTTTGGAATTATGTCATCAGTTTTACTTTTTGTTAGAGGATGGTTCCTCTTGGTTTAAAATCAGGGTAGTTGTCAATGGGGTGGAAATAAATGCATATTTAAGAAACTAAGAAGATGACTACCAAGAATGCAGTGTCCAAGAAGACAAGTAAAATGAAATAGCAACCTGATTAGAGATATTAGTCAACTCACCCCTCCAGGTTAATTCAACATCCCTTTATGTCATCACATGGGCAACCGTGTTTTCTACTATATTTTCTAAGTTATAGATGTTCTTCTGCATAATTAAGTTTAGTTTTTGCTATTCCTTAAACATGCCAAGCATTTTCCCACCTCGGGTTCATTGCATTTGCTAGGAGAGTTGTTTTTTCCCCTACAAATGATTACGAGAGTAACCCAATTTTATTTCATTTTTTCAGGTTTCAACTGGTATGTTCTCAGATAGACTTCTGAGACTATCTTATCTAAATAACAAATATCACAGTCAGGCTCCGTCCCCTTTAACCAGTTATATTTCTCCACAGCACTTATGAATATTACAACTGAAAGGTGATTATTTATATACTACTTTATTATCACCCTCTAAAATTTACAAATTGGGTTTGATTTTTGTTTGAGTTGGTTTTACTCCTCCACCTCTATATACACAGCATTGAGAACAACTAATCACCAACGAGTTGACACTCAACACATAAGAATTAAAGATATAAAATATTCACATTTCGTGCATTTTAAATGACAAAGTCAACGCTCTAACGGTGGTGTTAAAACTTGAGTAAAAATTTCCAGTGAAATAAATCAAACTATCCCTTCATATTTCCTAGATCAGGAAATTATATCCGAGAGACAGAGAGTTATCACCCCTTAAAAGCCCCAAATCTGTTGAATTGTTGAATGCAGGACTTCTGCGTCCTAGCCACGAGGACTCTCATTGTGCTCCGTAGCAGGCGGAGGCCATTCCTCTACGATGTCTGCCTCCCCTGCTAGACTGCAATGCTGTAGCAGTGCTAAACCCAAACCACATGAAAACCAGCTGTCATTGAGCTAATCTCTACTCGCTGCACATCGGACGTCCAGAGTTAAACTGCCCATTGGGTTCTCATACCTGTGACCTCCCAGAAGCAGATCTCTTGGCCTTAGAGTTAGTAGTTGGGAACTTAACCATTTGTGCCTAACACTGTTATATTAGGAATGCTGAAATATTTATTTCTTACAGAACAAATACATGAATCTATTCAAGTTCTCCCACCCATATCACACTCGCTCATTTTAGTTTCATCTGAAATGCTCACCCCTTGTTCTCTAATAGTAGACTCTGAGGTTTCAGTTAAAGGAATATCATTATGTTTTCTTGGACACAATTGATGTCAGAACCACTCTACCTTGTTCACCATGCCTTTGGGGCAAGGCGGAGAATGATTTCTGGCAGGGAAATCAGGTTGTGGTTATTTATTAAAAGGAAGAACTCTGGAATGAAATGAATTCAAAATATTAGTCATCAGAAAAACATAATTTATCTATGAAGTCCCAATGTTCTGAACTGATGTTAGAATAAATAGACTTTGATAGATATTTCACACCTCAACAAGCACCTGCACTTAGCTCCCTGATTGCCAGGTGGTCACAGCCATTTTTCACTCCAGAGTTGCCTGCCTGCTTCAATTCCAGTGTAATATATCGTCCCACATCTTAATGTATTACCCCAAAACAATATACAAAAGAACAGTTGAATTATGCATATATGTGTCAGATAGCAATAGAGAAATATATTTCACCCAGGTTTCAGAAACTGTTTGGAATAATTTTATTTCATAGGTTCTCTATTTATACTGTCAATCCCATTATTCATATCTCTGAAATTTGACTTCCGACCTCTATGTTTTTATGATTTTTTAAAATATCAAGTATTGTGTTAGGCAGGGTTCTCTGGAGAAGCACAACCAGGAAACTTATGATTCTATATAAAAGTATATGTTTATAACGTGAGAAGGAATACAGCAGGTAATTAGTCTACACAGAAGTACAGAGAGCTCAGTCCAACTCAATTCCATGGGGCAGTTGATACACTGAAGGTCCTTCAACTCATGCTGCTGGTCCACAGTCAAGGAAACAGACAGTGAAGTAGCAGGCTGGAGAGGCAAGGTGAGCAGCGTCAGCCAGCAGGCAGCAGACACGACATGGTGGGGTGGCAACAACAGGAAGATGTGATGTTGAGATGAAGCAGAGGTCAGTCATGCAGCCACATGGAGAAGCAGGTCCCATTGGAGCCTCAAGGTGTAGCACACACAGTTACATGATCCACCACATCCATGGGGTTGGCTTGACCCACAGGTAGCTCAGCATATGGTTGAGGAAGAGCAGCTAACTCAGGCAACAGCTAGCTGGTCTGATCACCAGGGAGAAAGAGTTGGAGGCCAGCCTGGAAGAGTCATTTATTTCAGTGGCCCTCCAATCAAGCTATCACCTGATTGACCGGCTAAACTCTGTGCCCATGTTCCTATAGAAGACATGTTGGTACAAAAACCTAACTATTGCAAATATGGTTTTCTAAGAAGCAGTATTTTGAAAAGACCAGAAAATAGCGCAAGTATAAATTAAGGACCCTTAACCTAGGCTCTTCAAAATATTTTATGATTGTTGTCCTTCATTGCCATCAAGTCAGTTCTGACGCATGGCCACCCCATGTCCAACCAAAGGAAACATGATTTGGTCCTCCACCATCCTCATTACAATCATTATGATTGAGCACAGTGCTGCTGATACTGTCAATTCATCTCATTGGAGGTTCTTCCTCTTTCTCACCTAACAACAACCATAACAATTGATAGTCTTTACCAACACCATAATTCAAATGTA
The DNA here is from genome assembly GCF_050624435.1 of Tenrec ecaudatus. NCBI lineage: Eukaryota > Metazoa > Chordata > Mammalia > Afrosoricida > Tenrecidae > Tenrec > Tenrec ecaudatus. Next base: position 28,199,863 of record NC_134533.1, on the reverse strand, counting down.
TCAATGTTTCTTTAGTCTTCCTTATTCACTATAAAATGCACATAGGGCAACAGGAAATACCCTGACTTGGATCAGGCACACCTTAGTACTTGAGATAATTTAACTACCTACTAGATATTATTAGAGTTACATGATGGGCTGATAACCACAAAGTCAGCAGTTTGAAACCACCATCATCTTATTGAAAGAAACATGAGGCTCCCAACTCTATTAAAGATTACAGTCCTAGAAAATATATAGAGACAGGTCTAACCTGTCCAATAGGGTCACTGAGTCAGAATCGCCAAATGGCAAATAACTCAGTGTTTTGGCTTTGGATCTTACACCGAGGAAGGTCCTGGTGGCTCTGTGACTAATTTACACGACTGTCAACCAAAAGGTCATCAGCTTGAGGCATCACCTGTTCCTCAGGAGAAAGGTATGATAGGCTGCTTCTCTAAATAACGACCGTTTCGTATCGCCTGTGTGCTAGTTCTACTCTTTCCTACAGGATTGCTACGGTGCCAGGATAATTTTGTTTTGTTTTGTTAAAATCCCCCAGCATAGCAGGAAAATGTCACAGACAAGCATAGGCAATGCACATGTATTCATTCCTCTCTCTACTTGTCCTAGATAGAAGCAAGATGATCTAGAAATGTTTCAAGAAGTTTTTTTTTTTAAGGGGAATAATGGAGATAATAGTGAGAAGAAAAACAAGCAATCCAGGCATCTACTTAGAAAACCAAAGTCAGCCATAGAGTGGAAAATGAGCATCGAAGGGCTCAATATACCTTGCTGTCGTTCGGTGCTGTAAACACAATTCTAATTGACAGAAACCTTGCGGACAATGGAACAAACCACTGTCTCGTCCTGTGCTGTCCTCCCAATCACTACTATATTGTTGCAGCCATTGGCTCACTCAGTCCCTCTCCTTGCGGGCTTTTCTCTTTATTGTCTACCAATCATGATGTCCTTATCCAAGAGCAGATCTCTTCAAATACTTGAGACAAAGGCCTGCGATCCATGTAGCTAAGGAGCATGCAAGTGAAACTTTTTTCAAGGAATAGTTGTTTGATATTTTGGTAGCTCGTGGTATTTTCAATAGTCTTAACCAAAAGCAAATGTCTAATTCAGCAATGATTCTTCATTCTTCTTTATTCATTGTCCAATCCTCACATGTATATAAAATGATTGAACATACCTTGGTGTCAATCAGGTGCACCTTCATTTTCAAAGCAATAGCTTTGTCCTTAAACAATTAAAATAAACTTTGTGCTACAGACTTTTTCCAACATATCCAAATTGTTTGATTTCTTCACTGTTGTTTTTATAAGCATTGATTATTTATCCAATAAAACTGAATCCTCGACAAATCCAATTGTTTCTGTATGACATTATCTATTGGTTCAGTTATGAGGATTTGGGCTTTCTCTTCATTGAGTTGAAATCCATACTGATTTCATACTGCAGTCTTTGACCTTCATCAGCAAGTGCTCCAAGATTTCTTTGCTTTTGGCAAGCAAGGTTGTAACGTCTGCATATGACAGGTTATTAACAACCCTTCCTCCAATCGTGAGGCCAAGTTAATAGCAGTGTGATCCTAATTGTAGGAAAATGGGGAAGAGTTGAACTGCTATCTGACGGAGTCAGCAGTTTAAACACACCAACCACCCGGAATTGGAGAGAGGTGAGGCTAACCCTCCTTCCATAAAGGTCGACAGCATTGGAAACCCTCAATAGGGATGCAATGAGTTGGAACTTTTCTTTGGAAGTGGGTTTTGAGTTTGGGTAAAAGTATACCCCAAAAACCCACCTCTCTGTGGGTTTCTTTCTCTATCTCGATCTGTGAGAAATACTAAAGTATACCTTCTATAAAGCTGCAGAGAACTCAATCCTAAAGATCCCGGCAGCTCTGAATGTGCAAAAAGGTCTTTCAAATCCTGCGAGGTTACTTGCCATCTCCTGCACTGGAGGAAATCAATGCCGCCTTCTGAGAGGCATCGCTAGAGAACTCAGGAAGGAAAAGACCAACAGGTAACGTATTTCTTACCAAAGGACTCAGGCATCTATCGACAGACAGGTCTCAGGTGCCCACACCGCTGTCCGGAGGTTCTGATTTTCTAGTATGCTGCAGCAGCTGACTCTCTTGGTCTTTGTACACACAGGTGGTCTAGTGGTTCCTCTGTAATCAAACTCTTTCAATCTCTAAACGTCCCTATTCGACATGTGCCACAACGCCTCCATCGTGCTATTTATAAAAATCAAGTCCAACAGAGGTAAACTTGCAACTCTCCTCTCCATTTAATTTCTTTTTTTACCTGCACTCTACTTTCCATTCTTCTCCTCAAATCTCAGAGGAAGTGATTCAAGTATTCCTTTGCTTCCCGAAGAAACTTTTTGTTACACAGTTCTGAAATTCACGCCTCTCACCTCTCCTATAAGTATTCTCATTTTCTGGTTTTAATTTTGTTCTTTGTCCTGGTCTCATTGTCTTGAATATACCTCTTGAGCTCACACAGAGACTCGCAGTTTCTCACTTCAACCAGAATAAACTAAAGAAAAGAGGCAAAACAAAGGAACATAGCCTATTAAGAAGTTTGGCTTGCTACTCTATTTAGCTACCATTTTTCATTCTTCTGCTTATCAGGCATCATCTTAAGATGTCTATTCTTGCCCTTTACATTTCTTCCCACAACTTCAGCACTCCTTCCTGCAAGTCTGTATTCTGTCACCTTCCTACAACGAAATTCTTGAAAGTCCCCTGTGATCTCTCAAATGCCACTCGATGGCTTTCCCTTGGATGACTTTGCCCTTTACTCATGTATTTTGGATTAGAGTAGCCCCATGAGTGATGTGTGGGGTGCCAGACCATGCCAGCCAACACTGTCAGAGGGGAGGACACCAAAATGTCGTCTATAAAACTTTGTACTCCTTTTCCGCAGAAATTGATTATATTTTACAAAACTACTCTTGTGGTTAGTTATAGCGGCAAGACATTTTTGTCAGTGCTTACATGAACCAGTCAGAACTGTCATATTGATTCAGTTACAACGGCGCTTCTAGACATGTGGTCTCATCTGTACCCACTACAACCATGCCCTAGAGTTTTAGTTGCCACTACTGCTTGCATAGTACTGCATTTTTCAAATTTGCTAGTGTTTTACCTGCAATAGTGTAGTAACTAGTGTTTGTGAACATATGCCAATAACTGATTTTGAGACTAGAGTAGTAATTAAAGGAAGAAAATTTGGGAAAAGGCTACTCGGTTACTAATCAGGTTATAATATAAACATTATAATCCAATCTAAAAAGATTTTTAATAACAAAAACTATTCTGTTATATCCTGAACTGTGACTTGAAGACCCTGCATATGATCAAAAAACACACTGCCTAGTCCTGTGCCGACATCACAGTTACTGATCAGTTACTGAGTTAAAATTAACCCGATGACAGCTAACAAACAATGGTGACAAAACAAGAACTTGTCCCAATGAAACTTGTCCCCAATGGAGTCTACTTTCTTCTACTTTATGAATCGCTCTTCATACTGGACCTCATTATCCCTGTAGGCTGCAATCTCTCTATTAAAGACATTGCTGTTCTCGCCCAATGGCTCCACTTCAAGCCTCTTAGATTCAGGGTGTCTTCCTACAACACCAGGGACCCAGGACTCTAGAGCACCCTTTGTCTTTCTAGATACGAAAGATGAATTTTAGAGCGGGAAGGTAGTGATGGGCAGGAGTGACAGGCCAATAGGTTTTCATTTATAACTATGTACTTTAGACTATAACTCTAGTCTCCCACTCCCTAGCTCCATCTCTCCTAACCTCATCAAACGGTGACTGGGGGTGGATATAATTATTGAGTATGGCGTGGGTAGCACTCTCCTGGGGTAGGTGAATCATTCTCTCGGTGAACTTACTGTCCTAGAAACTCTTCCCGTCAAAGCAGCTGGATCCCATCAGTTTCAAATAATGAGCCTCTTGATATTTCTCCTTCCCACATTCATAATGTTCCGGTTTTCCCAGGGCGCGGCTACATCGGCTAAAATTAGGAAAGGATCCTTAGGTCTTCTCTTGGATGTTGGCTTTGGTTCCAATTCCTTCTAAATTATTTCCAAGCATATATTCTACTCCATAGGGGTCTTGAGCCCAAATGTGTTGTGTAACTAAAGTCACCAATGCAATTTAAACCTGGTCCAAGTCCATTTCTAATGAAAACTAGTCATTGACATAACACATAAGAGCACTCCTATGCTGCGTAAAAATATCAACAGAGGCGATTCAGTTCATATTCTTCTTACTTTCAAATGCTACATGTTGCAAAGTCTATTTTTTTAATTTTAAAATGATAAAGTATTAGCTAATATCTTCGTAAAGGCAGTAGACTCCTAAATTGTATACAAGACCCTCATTTTTTAAATAATGAAGAAAAAAAAGTTACAAAATAGAGGACATTCCGAAGGACAAATCACCAAAGACGGGAAGCGGTAGGTATACAAGTCTATGAGTGCCAACTTGAGTTTGTTTTATCTCCGTGAAATTATGAGTAAACTGAAATAGTGCACAAAGAATATGTGTGTGCGCACATAAATATACAAGTGCAATTTGCTTTAGATTATTTGGAACTCTCTCTGGGAGAGATTTTGTTCTCTTGCTTTTGCCCACTCACATCGCTAAGCCTCTTCAGTCCCAGTCGTATCATTCCTTGCTCTTTCCTGTAGTTTGCAGTGTTCCAAATTTAGTAAGATCTGAGAGCATAATTAAAGTGCCATTTGTTCTTTTTTATATAACATGAACAGATAAAATTGGAAAAGTTGAAAACTTCTGAATACAGTTGGTTTTCACTTCAGGTCCCTTCTTCAGATACCAGAGAATAAGCCTGCTGTCTCTGTATTATATAGTTTCAATATTATTTGGAATAGGTATGCATACATATATATTCATATTTATACTAACATAAGGTGGTTTTCTATAAAACACACATGGTTGTGGAAGAAGTAAGAGACATGAAACATGTAGAAGGGAGCACAGTCAAATATACATGTGGTGCCAAGGGTGTATGTGGAAAGGAAAGAATATCCATCTCATCTGCCTTTGAGTTGAAATTCTCAATTAGCTCAGTAAGCCTCACCTTTCTAGTTATCAGAACTCTTGCTTTCTGATTGTAGGACCAGGATGGAGCTGCTTTAGCCAGTTCCCTTTACAGCTGGCAAGGATCACTTCCTGGGAGACATTCCTGAGGAGAAGCCACATGGACCTATCCTGATGCAGCCCTGGGTGCTGGAGCAGCCCTGTGGAGACCCCTGCCAGTGCTGAGATGTTTGCACACTGACAGATATGGCTTTCCTCCTGCAGTCGGTATTATTGCCTGTTCTGTGAGATGGAGGAGGACTTTTTAGATTGGTGTCAGACATTTGGGCTAATGTAGGATTTATGGGCTTGGACATCACTGGGTTGGAATGCTTTCTAAATGTACACTTACCATTTATATTAAACTCTCTCATCCATATGAGTTTCTGTGGATTTCTTTCCCTAGTTTACCCAGACTTACACACCTCACTTCAAGGCTTGAAAGAGAGAGGTACTCCATCCTTAAGTCAACTCATAGATGAGTTGAATTTGTTCACACAATTTTTTTTCACTTATCCCCTTCAATTTGGTGTTTCAAATATTCCAAATTTTGCTCCTTTTGAATTCTTATTCTGTGTTCAGCTGTGAATTGTCTTATGAGGTTTTCTTGGCTTTAATCCTTGTGGAAGTAGAACACGGGCTTTTCTCTTATTGGGTGGGTTTGAGCTGCCAACCTTTGTGTTAGCATGTGAACTCTTCACTTTTGTACCACCAAGGCACTTTGAGCCGTTCTTACTCTTGTACATGAAGTGATCATTTTTCCTGAATTTAAAGTGCTCACAGCATTCTCTCAGCTTCAATACTCCTCTCCGTCTTGTCTGTCAGTTTATTGTACTGTGGAGACTTGTGTATTGCTGTCAGTAGTGGGAAAATATGATGTTGGTGATAGAAATCGCTGGATATCACTTGGTCAGATTTTTAAAGATCAACAATTTGTTCATAGCAAATACATTTTTCAACAACAGAAACTAACTATACACATTAACTTCTCAGATGAGATATCGAAAACAAAATTCACTAAATTTGTAGGAAGAGATGATGAATAAGCTGAATATCAACAGCTAAAATCAGTTTAGTGACCGACTATGGAAGAAATCATCAAATGCTCATGTGTAATTTCAGATTGAAGTTGAAGACACTGTAAACAAGTCCCCAAGCGCCAAAGAACAACCTGAGTTTCAAGAACATCTCAAGAACAGTCTCTCTGCATTGAGCACTGATAGCAGAAGACCTGGTGAGCTGTGGGATGACATCAAAGCATCATTCATGAAGAAAGCAAAAGGTCAGGAAATAAAGGGAAAACATCCAAGTGGATGCCAGAAAAGCCTCTGAAACTTGCTTTTAATCGTCGTGCAGCTAAAGCAAAAGGAAGACATGATGAAGTCAAAGAGCTGGACAGAACATTTCAAAGGGCATCTTGAGAAGATGAAGTAAAATATGATCATGAAAGGTGCACGACCCAAGGGTTAGAAAGCCAAAAAGGAAGAAGACGGTCAGCGCATGGTAAACTGAGAGAACTCAGGAAAAACAAAAATTCAAACCTGGAGTGGCAATATTGAAAATTCCTATGGGCAAACTATTGGATGATGCAGAGAGCATCAAATGATACACAGTGAATATCCAATCATTTCAAGAACCAGCGAATGAACAAGACCCAAGGGTGATAAAGGAAGGAGGTCGAGCAACTGAGCGCATTAGCCACCATCAGAGCTCCAGGAATGCCTGGAATACCAACTGAATGCCTAGAGTACCAACTGAATGCCTGGAGTACCAACTGAATGCCTAGAGTACCAACTGAATGCCTGGAGTACCAACTGAATGCCTGGAGTACCAACTGAATGCCTGGAGTACCAACTGAATGCCTGGAGTACCAACTGAATGCATGGAGTACCAACTGAATGCCTGGAGTACCAACTGAATGCCTGGATACCAACTGAATGCCTGGATACCAACTGAATGCCTGGAGTACCAACTGAATGCCTGGAGTACCAACTGAATGCCTAGAGTACCAACTGAATGCCTAGAGTACCAACTGAATGCCTAGAGTACCAACTGAATGCCTGGATACCAACTGAATGCCTGGAGTACCAACTGAATGCCTGGATACCAACTGAATGCCTGGATACCAACTGAATGCCTGGAGTACCAACTGAATGCCTGGATACCAACTGAATGCCTGGAGTACCAACTGAATGCCTGGAGTACCAACTGAATGCCTGGAGTACCAACTGAATGCCTGGATACCAACTGAATGCCTGGAGTACCAACTGAATGCCTGGAGTACCAACTGAATGCCTGGAGTACCAACTGAATGCCTGGAGTACCAACTGAATGCCTAGAGTACCAACTGAATGCCTAGAGTACCAACTGAATGCCTAGAGTACCAACTGAATGCCTGGATACCAACTGAATGCCTGGAGTACCAACTGAATGCCTGGATACCAACTGAATGCCTGGATACCAACTGAATGCCTGGAGTACCAACTGAATGCCTGGATACCAACTGAATGCCTGGAGTACCAACTGAATGCCTGGAGTACCAACTGAATGCCTGGATACCAACTGAATGCCTGGAGTACCAACTGAATGCCTGGAGTACCAACTGAATGCCTGGAGTACCAACTGAATGCCTGGAGTACCAACTGAATGCCTGGAGTACCAACTGAATGCCTGGAGTACCAACTGAATGCCTGGATACCAACTGAATGCCTGGAGTACCAACTGAATGCCTGGAGTACCAACTGAATGCATGGAGTACCAACTGAATGCCTGGAGTACCAACTGAATGCCTGGAGTACCAACTGAATGCCTGGAGTACCAACTGAATGCCTGGAGTACCAACTGAATGCATGGAGTACCAACTGAATGCATGGAGTACCAACTGAATGCATGGAATACCAATTGAAATGTTTTAACAACCTGATGAAGTATTGGAAGGACTTATTCATCCAAGACAGGATATTTAGAAATGATATTTCCAAATGACTGGAAGAAACACACATTTGTACCCATTTCAAAGAAAGGTGACTGAATAGAATGCTCAAATTATTGATCATTATCATGACTATCAAATGAAAGTGAAATTTTGCTGGACATCATCCAACAGTGGTTGCAGCAGTACATTAGCAGGGAGCTGCCAGAGGTTCAGGGCAGATTCAGAAGAGGACTTGGAACAAGGGATATCATTGCTGATGTCAGATGGATTTTGACAGAAGGCAGAGGATACCAGCAAAGTGTTGACTGGTGTTTCATTGACGCTGGCAAGTCATTTATCACGGTGGATCATCACAAACTATGGATATCCCTGAGAAGAATGGGAGTTCCAGAATACTTCATTGTGCTGGACTTACACATGGATGAAGAGGCAGTTGTGCAAACATGGTTCAAACATGGTTAAAATGAGGAAAAGTGTGTGTATGCTGAACAAATTATCAGAGAAGATGCATTATATGAATAATAAGGTGGCATCGGGATTGGGAGAAGGCTTATTAACAACCTGGTATGTGCAGAGACACAACCTTACTTGCTGAAAGTAAAGAGAACTTGAAGCACTTGCTGATGAAGATCAAGGACTGCAGCCATCAGTATGGATTACAACTCAATGTACAGAAGATCAAAATCTTCACAACTCAACCAATAGGTAACATAAAAAATATTAAGTTCTCAAGGATGTAGTTTTTCTTGGATCTACAATGAGTGCTCATAAAAGCAACAGTCAACAGATCCAAAGTCACGTTGTCTTGGAGAGGTAGTTAGTTTATTGTGCCCAGCTGGCTGATAAACACATGTGGTGTTAATTGAAGGACAGAGGGATAAATGGCTCAGTGAGTTCTGCCTTTCCAGTTCTCAGTTCTCTTGCTTTGTGATGGTCAGGGCAGAGTCAAGCTGCCTTGCAGTTCCCTGATTCAGCTTGCAAGGCTGGCTTCCTGCAAGACATCCCCAAGGAGAAGCCGCATTGACCTACCCTGATGCAGCCCTGAGTGCTGGAGCAGCCAGCCGTGTGGAGACACCTGTAAGCGCTGAGATGCTTGCACATTCACTGACTCAGCTTTCCTCCTGCAGTCGGCATCATTGCATCTGTTTTGTGGATTGAGGAGGACATTGTGGATTGGTATTGGACATATGGGTTAATGGGTTTAAGAGTACACAGCTGTGGCAATGAACCACTAATATAGGTAGATGTGCAATCAAACGTATGGGTGCACAAACCAGAGGAAGGACATAGGTGTGAATACTTGCATACGTGATTCTGTGAATACATTCTGATTAGAATACATTCTGCCATCCAGTCATTGCTGACTCATAGCAACATACTATGGGTTTATGAGACTCTAGCTGTTTGTGGGAGTAGAAAGCCCACTCTTGTCCTGTAGAGCTACTGGTGGTTTCAAACTGCCAACCATGATGATCCCGGATCACCACCTAACAACTACACCAGCAGGGCACCAATATGAGAATGTAGCATGAAAAACGTATGCATGTTTAATGGGAAAACATTTCACAGATACGGCTAGTAAAGGTAACTGATCTTTTAAGTCGGGAAATTCGAATTTGGACAGGAGTGCTTGTTGGAAGCCCTGACATCTCTGCTCCACGTGCTCACTCTGAGAGAAGCGTGAATGAGGAAACACACTGAGAGAGGACATGGTTAGAATCCAGCTTTTGGGAACCTGAACAGCTCCTCTTACCTCACGAGTCTCCTTCATCTGAGAAAATATACAGTTCACGGTTAGCACTATACCTCACAGAGAAGTTGAGAAGTGTGACAGGCCAGTGTGATAATGTGTTTCCTTAGTAAAAAGTGCAGCTTCTGTGCAGATTTGAAGTCAGTTTAAGTTCGTGCTGAAGTGAAAGAGAGACGTGGGTTCACTTGCTTTTCATGTAGCATTTTGCAGCTGGTGGCAACCATAGCCCCTCGTTGAAGCACTGTATGAAACTGAAGTAGGAATGTGGGGAGAAAAAGAGGAGGGGAAAGGCACTTAAAAAGGAAAGACCAAAAATAAAAATAAATTTCAAAAAGAAGAAAGACCAGTAGACATCTTTGGTTCCTACTGTGGCATCTGGAGCGATGCTAGGCATCTACTTAGCCACTCGTAGTCATTGTCCCATTAAAGAGTGAGCGCCATTGTGAAAAGTCATGTGACATTTCATACAGGGATTGCTTTGCTTTCAATACTTTCTCTCTGAAACACGCTAAATAAATGCAGCACAAAAGGTGATTTTCAACATTGAAAACCTTGAATTCTCAGGCAAAGACAGATTCACTGATCTCCCTGACACTGGCATTTCCAGTTGGAGACTACCATCAGGAGTACATTTAAATGGAGTGACACTTTAAATGAATTGTAATGTTTACTGTGGCTGTATGCTTTTTTCAAGGAGTCCTGGTGGCAGAGTGGTTACACATTGGCCAGTAAGCTCAGTAGTTTGAAACCTTCAGTCAATCAGAGGGAGAAAGATGTGGCTTTCTATTCCGGGAAAAAATTACAGTCTCAGAAATTCATGATGGCAGTTATACCCTATCTTGTAGGGTCGCTCTGAGTTGGTATTGACTCAAAGGCAGTGAGTTGGGATTTTGTGGTTTGGTAAGGCTATTTTCAAGTGTTTCGAGGTACTGTTACAGCAGCCTTAATTTTGCTATAAAAGTGTTCTTTCTTATCCATAAATACACTATGTATCCTTAAGGACAAGATAACTATAATTATCAAAATGCCAAAAAATTGATGAAGAAATGGGCTGAAAGGAGTAGACTTTTAAAGAAAGACCCATGGCAAGAGACTCATTCACAACTATACACCCTCCAGGTTTCCCCACCTTCTTCAGTGAGTAAACAAATATTTACATTAAATTTCATTTGCAAACATCCTAATTCACTTTGAAATTAAGCTACTCATGTAAATTTGTTTTAATATACAACTAATAGAATTTCCCTTTTGAAGTGTGTCTTCTTTAGAATGGAATTAATACGGGAGAAGGGGACAGGAGGCAAAAAGGGGCGGGGGGACCATCCCAGGGACAAGAGAACTACAAGTAAATTAAAATCAATGGAAGGAAGGTCACAGGATACCTAGTGGGGCTCAATCAAGGGCAATATAGCAGTGATGAATTACTAAACCTGAATGAAAGCTGAACATGATGGTGTGAAGTAAAAAAGGAAATGGAGGAAAGAACCGGGAGGCAAAGGATATTTATAGAAGCCTAAATACAGGCATGTGCACATGTAAATATATAAATAATTTGAGGGGAAAAGAACTATGTACTCAAAGCTATATGTTAAGAATTAAGATTGCAGATGGACATTGGGCCTCAACTCAAGTACTCCCTCAACACAAGAACACTTTGTTCTAACAATCCAGCATTCTGTGATGCTCATCTTCCGACATGATTGCTGAAGAAAAAATTGTGTGCATAATCAAATGTGGTGAAAAAAGCTGATGGTGCCCAGCTATCAAAAAATTTAACATCTGGGGTCTTAAAGGCTTGAAGATAAATAAGCGACCATCTAGCCCAGAAACAACAAAACCAAAATTGAAGAAGCACACCAGTCTGTGTGATTATGAAATATTAATGAATCCAGTATCAGTCATCTAAGACCCAGAATAAAACCATACCCAAGGTGAAAGGGGTGAGGCATGAAGTGGAGACTCAATGCCCAGGTGCAGACCAGCCAATCAGGGTCCAATATAACACCAATGAAAAACACAACATTCCTTTAGTTATTTAATTCATGACCTCCATTCTATTTTACAAAACAGTTTAGGCCAGAGCATGCACACTGCTACAGATAAGAGCCCGCAACACAGGGAATCCAGGATAGATAAAGCCCTCAGGATCAACAAGGAAAATAGAGATACCAGGAAGATTAGGGGAGGGGATGGGTAGAAAGAGTGAACTGATCACAAGGATCAACATATAACCCCTTCCTAGGGTGACAAATAATGGAAAAGTGGGTGGGGGGAATGACAGAAGATGATATAAGATATAGAAAAAATTATTTATAACTTATCAGGCATTCGTAAGGGTGGGTGGGTGGGGGAGGGAAGGGGAAGATATGGGGAGTAGATACCAGGGGCTCGAGTGGGAATAGAATGCTTCAAAAATGGTGGCATATGTTTAAATGTGCTGACACACTGGAGAAATGTACGGATTGTGATGGGTTGTAAGAGCCCCCCAATAAAAGTAATTTTTAAAAAGCATCATAATTTCTATTAAATCTCTGTACATACTGACAATTTTCCATAAAAGGTATGGCTACCAGGCATTATGGTCAGTAAGTAAATGGCCTCCTGGAGACACTATTACATCTTCATTTCAAAGAAACCCGGTTGATACTGTATTAGAGCTTAACTTCTGAGCACCGTGTTTGTAGAAGGCTATGGAAACAGTGTTACCCAAACACATTTACAGAGTCCCCAAGTGAATTCACCTCCACTGAATTCCTTCTGACCATTAACCAAGAATGTAAATCATCTGGCATTCAGGCACAGTGCATCAGAAAGTGGATCACCTGAACATATACTCTTGCCAGCCCAGGGAAGAACAGCCCCTCTTAGTGAACAGCCTCTCTTGAGTGTCCTGGATGGCCACACTGGCCTGTACTTGAGATCACATAGTCATGTGTCAATCCCATCACTCATACCCAGATTGTTAGTCAGAAGGCCCTAGATCAGAGATTGACACACTTTTTAGAGAGAAGAGCCAATCCTGTCCCTTCAACAATTTAAAAATTATTGAACAGCCATGAATATATGTTTGCAAACAAATGAAATCACCATTATCTGAATAACATCCTTTCATTTATTTTCAACTTTTCTTCAAAACCACATTTAAGTACCAACAGAGCCGCCTGTGGCTCTCATGCCCAGTAGCCAACCCCTTGCCTTAAGCAGACCTTGTCACCTCTTTTATCTCACTGTGTTCTGCTGGCTTGACTAGAGAAACAGACCCAGTGCTGCCCAATGTGTATGTAAGAAAGATCTTTATATCATGAAGTAATAATATATCAAGAAAATGTCCCAGCCCCATCCAACTTGAGTCCATAAGTTCGGTACTAGTCCAAAGGCCCTCTCACAACGATTCAAATGGCAGGAGGACCACGGGCCATTGGGTGCAGTTATGTGACTCCGAAGTCAGTGGACACACGCCAGGGCTCCAGCAGCGCTCAGGGTGGCAATCAAAGAGGAGGTGAAGGCAGAGAGAGGGGTTCTCTGGGACCTCCCCATGAGAAGGCCATGCCCACATGGAGGCACCCTCAGGCTGTGACCTGACTGACTGGTCGGATACCACCCCTACATGTGATGTGTCTTTAAACAGGCACGAAATCATGCCTTTTGTCTTTCCTTTCCTTTTTCCTCTTTTACTTATTGCACGATTTTTTCCTTGCTCTTGTTTGCTTGAACATCCGTCTCCAAAACCCTGAGAAGAGCAGAACAAGGTGGTCCCTGGGTACTGCCACCCACTAACTGTTCTCGAAGGCATGGCAATAGGTGTTCCTGAACCAAGCGAAAGAACGGCAAGGAACGAAACTCAAAATCATCTGAAAGAGCAAGCTTACTGGTCAGAACTGGTGCAACCACTGAGACCATGGCCTACAGCCACCCTTGGGGTGTGGAAATGAACTCATCCCCACAGCTCAGTTTTAAGTCAAATAGCATAGCCTGGGAAAGGGTGGATGCCTTGGAATAAGCAACCATTTGAGGGAAAGGGGCAGCAATTGCTGGAGGACAACATTTAGAAGGGTTAGGAAAGAAGACAGAATGAAGGGAGGAAACGAAGGAAGAAGTGAGATAAGAGATGCCTCACTCTATTCTAGATAGATCCTGAGATTTCTTAACTCTGAAAACCTGTGCTTCTGTTGCTACAATTGTCCATTGAGTTAGCTGCACTGTCAGCTAATAATCAATCAAATGATTTCTTTATTAAGACTAGTTAAATGCATCACTTGAATTTTCAAAAATAATTAAAATTTACCCAATGTTACCCTAGTACTGATGTCAACTATCATCATATAATCATCATATAATTATCACACAATTGGTTACCTGGGAGAGAACAAGTAAGTAAGAGTAATGATTCTTCCCTTCAGACCCACCATTCTCATAAAGCGCGATGCCCATCTTTGCAGGGAGATGAGGGGATGCCAAGGGAAAAACACAGCAGATTTTATCAATTGTTTGTTTCCCTGATAAGTGCTATGGTAGGCTGTTTATCACCTAATTCCTGGGTGATAAACTAGTGGGAAACCTTTTTGTTTGTCTTTGTTTCTCTCTAGTTTACCTTTACTATGGAATTTCACTGGTACGTGAGTTCAGACAGAAACCTCATCATAGTACTAATCAGGAAGGAGAAACATACCCTAGTAATTCCTGCTATGCTTAGAAACACAAGCAAGACCCTGATGAAGGATTGATTGGTGGAATTAGAACAAGAGTTTGAGTTTTGATTCATATATCAAGAGACTTTTTTTCCAAGGAGAGAGGCTAAAAAACAGTTGAAATAAAACATAGACCTTCTGTCTTATATTTTCTTCTAAGATTTCCATGGTTCTTGTTCTCATACATATACAATTCACCCATTAAGCTTATTTTCATATCTGGTATGCAGTACTGGTACAACTTCACTCGCGCATGTGGGGATGCAGTGGACCCAGCACCTTTAATTGAAAGACCTTTTTCTCCGTTGAATAGACTTAGCACAAGCACATCATGCTGGGCATAGTAGAGAGGTGGTGAAAAAAGAGAAAGACCCACAGCAAGATGGACTGACAAGATGGCTACAGCAATGGGTTCAAGTACAACCTTTGTGAGGACGGGACTGGGCAGTGTTTCTTTCTGCTTTCCATCAATTGCTGTGAATCGGAACAATTTCAGGGCACTGAACAACAATTATAGTTTATTCTGAACTTTCTATTTTAAATGTCAATTTTACACTGGTGTCACACAGTTTTAATTTCTATCACTTTATATTTTAAAATCAGAAAGTATGAGAAATAGGTTAATTTTCTTTTTCAAGATCTTTTTGGCTAATCAGCATGCTGAACATTTTTTTGTAATTCTGTGAACTGGAATTTTCATTTCTGCAAAAGAAATAAATGTTCCTCGATTTGAGAGGAATTATATTACACAATCTTTAGATGGGTTTTGCTATTATTGTCTTAATAAAATTAAATATTTCTGTCGGTGAGTACCCATGCATTTTCATTTATTTAGGTTTTCTTTCATGTCTTTCAGCAGTGTTTTGTAGTTTTTAGTTTGCAGCTCTTTCATCTTTCTGGTTCAATTTATTCCTATTTATTACTTCAAATGCTATTCAAGTGGAACTATGCGCCTAATTTTCTTTTCAGTTTATCCATGCTTGGTATATAGAAACATGCCGAATTATTCTTTACTGTTTTCAAATTAAACTAACTATTTCCATATGTTTTAAATAAACTTTTATACCTCTACAGACTCCAAGTCCACTACAGTTTTACTTTCCTCCAATACCTGGATCGCAGGGGCAAGGAATCTGTAGGGCTCTTTGAGGCTATGACCCTTCACTCTCTTGTTCATTTTTAAAAGTTATTCACTGTCGTTTTAAAGGTGCATCTTGCCAGTCCACCGCAACTAATGAAATCAGGAATACGATCCTGGTAGACGTCCCATAACATGGTTCACTGTTTACTTCCCTCCCCTTCTTCCTTCCTCCGCACTTTCTTAAGCCTTCCCTCTCCCTACCCTGCCTCTTCGCAATCAAAGCGGCTTAGCTTTGGGCGCTAAGACCACTTTTGTTGCTACTAGTTTTCCTTCGAATCATGGTGCCACCACATATTTATCTTTATAAAATTTACTAACTGGGCTAAGCATGATATTCTCCAGTTTCCACACTGTCTTGTGGAGTTTGAGAGAGTTATCATTGTTTTTTTTGATGCAAGAGATTCCACTGTATTAATATACCAGAGTTTGTTTATCTATTTGTCTATAATGGGAGTTTAGGGTTGTTTCTGTGTTGTCCCATGCTAGTTTGTAAATTGCTGCAATAAATATAGGTGTGCATGTCTGTATTTTGTATTTCTTTAGGGGAGAAGACTTGCAGGATCATTAAGTAATTGAAGGCGCATATGTTTCAGGAAGTCCCATGTGGATTTCCATAGTGGTGGCCCCGTTCTACAGCCCCACCAGCAAGCTAGGGCTATTCCAGCTCTCCATAGCCTCTCCAGTATTTATTATTCTCTGTGGTTTTGGATTTTGCTAAAAGTGTCAGAAACGTGACCAGTTTTAGTTCCTTGATAATATATCCTACAATATACAATAATACAGATATTTTGGATTAATAAACTCTCAAGTGAGAGTGGTATCACAAGCTTGAGGATATTAAGATTAAATTGCAAAGAATTAGAAACCACCAGTTCTGGAGGAAAGATATCCCCGCTCTGAACAGCCAATGGCTAGAGAGGACAATATGGCTGATCCCACTATGAGACACACCATCCCTTGTTGGCCCAGGACCTCAAGGGGAACAGCACTGGAGACTCAGTGCCGGGACTGGACCAGACTGACCCTGTGACACTGAAGCAAAACATAACCAAGAAACCATGGGATCAGAGCAGGGAGGCCCCGAGGGAATACAAAGGACAGACTCTGGGACCAAAGCATGGTACCCCCTGAGACCTGACTGAAGGACACACCTAGAGATAAAAATTAGACCTTGATCTATTTAAAGGTTTTTCTTTCTAAATTTTTTTCTTTTAATTAATTTATTCTTCTATGGGTAATTGGTTTCCTTTTTGTTGTCATCACTGGGTTCTCACCCAATACCTATCTTGCTATGGCTTGATTTTTGGTGCATATTATTATTGCTACAGATCTATCCAGATAAGATAGACTGGATGAATAGTCTGGAGAAGAAAACAAGGGGATCGATGGTTTCGGGGGGACACAGGAGAGGGGGAGGAGGGAGTAAGGAGGCGGTGCTGACCAAACCAGGGACAGGGGAGCAATAAGTGATCCAAAATCAGTGGCAAGGAGGGTGTGAGAGGCCTGATAGGGATTCATCAAGGGCAAAAAACCGAGAGAAATTACCGAAACTCAAATGAAGTGGAACAGGAGGAAAGTGTAAGGAAATAGAGGAACAAACTAGGTGATAAAGAGTATTTACAGGGGTCTAAAGACAGGAATGTACATATGTAAATATATTTATATAAGCGTGTAGGGAAACAGATCTATGTGCATATACTTATAGGCTTAGCATTAAGGCAGCAGGTGCGCATTGGGGCTCCACTCAAGAACTTACTCAGTGCAAGAACACGTTGTTCTATTAAATTGACATCCCAGGATGCACACTTTCCCAACACGATTGCTGAAGAAAAATGTGAGCATAAGAAAATGTGGTGAAGAAAGCTGATGGTGCCAGGCTATCAAAAGATATAGTCTCTGGGGTCTTAAAGGCTTGAAGGTAAACAAGTGGCCATCTAGTTCAGAAGCAACAAAGTTCACATGGAAGAAACACTCCAGCCCGTGTGACCACGAGCTGTCAAAGGGACCAGGTATCAAGCATCACGGAACAAAAAAATCATAGCATTGTAAATGTGTGAGTGCAGAGTGGAGACTCTAAGCCCATTGGTAATGGGTGAGTGCAGAGTGGACACTCAAAGCCTATTTGCAGCCAACCGGAAACCCCCTTACTGAAGGGTTGTGGGGAGGAGATGAGCCAGTCAGGGTTCAGGGTAGCAACAAAGAAACATATAACTTTCCTCTAGTTCTTAATTACTTCTTCCCCCCCACCCACCACTATCATGATTCCAATTCTACCTTACAAATCTGGCTAGACCAGAGGATGTACATTGGTATAGATAGCAACTGGAAACACAAGGAATCCAGGGCATATGACTCCTCCAGGACTAGAGGTGAGAGTGGCGTTGCCTGGAGGGTGGAGAGAATGTGGGATAGAAAGGGGGAACTTATTACAAGAATCTATGTATAGCCTCCTCTCTGGGGGACGGACAGCAGAGAAGATGGCAGGGGGAGATGTCGGACAGTATAAAATATGACAAAATAATAGCAATTTATGAATTATGAAGGGTTCATGAGGTAGGGGAGAATGGGGAGGGAGGGGGGAAATTAGCAGCTGATATTAAGGGCTCAAGTGGAAGACAAATGTTTTGAGAATGATGATGACAACAAATGTACATATGTGTTTGACACGATGGATGGATGGATGGATGGATGGATGGATGGATGGATGGATAATGATAAGAATTGTACGAGCCTCTAATAAAATGATTTTTTAAAAGATCTGAGTGTTGCAGGATTTCATTAGTGAACTCAATGCATAAGGAGCAATTAATTTTAATAAGGAATCCTGATATATGCCAAGAGGGAAAATGGGATCTAACTCTAACACCCACATAAGAATGGGACATTGTCCATGGACTATTCTAAAAATATATGATAGACCATTAGCAATGAAGAAGTAGGATATAAAGAACACTAGCCGGAGAACATAATCATATTTCATAATCATACACACCTACAAATTTTCCCAAGGAGGAATGCTGCATTCTTTAAGTATAAAATATTATGGATCCTTATGTCACAGTCATTACTTTTATGTATCACTAAATTATGCTGAGGTATATTTGCTCTATAGACCTGCAGAGATAAGTAGACAGAATTTCAGCTCAAATGCATGCCCAGAAGGGTCTTAGCCAAATCATCCCCAGAAAAGTCATGGGTTTACAAATTACAACTTGATTTTTTCACTCCATTGTCCTTATCTATTAGTGTTCTTTATAATTTCTTTAAATAAGTTTGGTACGTATAATCTTCCAGCAGTGAGTAAGGCAGTCTTTTAAAGTAGTCTTTGAAATTAGATTTTACATGGAATCTCAACTCGTCCGTATCTCTGAGTGCTTAGGAAAGTTACTTATCATCTCATATTTTTAGTTTTAACAGTTGACAGTGGGAATGATTAAGATTTGCATTGTATGACTACCCAGGAATTTCATAATGTACTAGATATAAAATCACAGCTACAGAGAAGTGGAGTTAAGGGAATAACTTTCATTTAGAAGCCAGAGATATTGGTTATGCTTAGTGCAAGCTACATAGTTGGAAGGCAAGACTTCAGTTAGTATCAATGTATGCATCTCTAAAACGGAACTGATTGCATCAACCTTGTAGAATCACCAGTGAGTGAGTTTTGTAATTAATTTAAGTGTCATATGTGGAAGGACTTTTATAACTGCAAACATGTCAAGCATAGAGTCAAGAGCACTTGTTCATGCAAAGCACTATAATTGTTCAGCGTAAACACACCAGCATTTCAATCTATTCTTGTGCTTCCTTCAATTATGCTAATGCATGGTCATATATGCTGACATGTAAATATATTATATTTAATATATATTTTAAATATAATTATGGTTCTCCGTTCCCTTTCACATTGTCACCAAAGGAGCAAAATAAATCCCATAACAATGAATGTCATAGAAGTTATGGATACCTGAATTAGAAAGGATATAAAGTGCATTTTCTAATATTCTTTGTCTTATGCATGAGAGAATTAAGACAGTGAGAAGTCACTCGTTCAACAAAGAAACATGGTTAGAATGAGAAACCCTAGGGTTAGTAATTTCATAAGACCACACTACGCAGAAATCTGTTTCTCTGATCGTTTGCTTGCTCATTTCCCAAGAGAATTATTGTAGCATGAAATACAGAAGAACACAAGCCAAGGCTTTAACATACATTTAGGAAGCGAATAATAACAACCTGTAAGATCAGTGGGCTGGACAGTAGAACTTGACCTGTACTCGGGTAAATTTAATCTCTCCTTTTCTTGCGATGGCTTTTTCCTTCCTCCCTCCGGTTCACTTGCCTTTTAAGCTAACAGGGCAGCTTCCGTGGGTACTATTTTCGTTCTCCCATTTGTGAAGTTCTTTCTGTTTTCCAGATAATTGCCATTCAAGACGTTGTGCTCACTCTTCTTGAGAGATCCTGGGGTCTCTAAAAGGAGTACTCTGGATGGGTTTCTGACCTTTGGGGGTACTCACCCAATGCTGCGACCATCACCAGGCTGTGAGGCCTTATCTGCACTTCTCTACAGTGATGCCTTATGAGGCCTTATTCGTTCAACAGAGATGTACTAAATGCCAGCCCTGGCAAGCACTGCACTTGTCACCAAGTGTCACTTCCCTTTAGGGAGAGAAACCCCCGTTACAAGTACATACACTATGAGCAGTCCTGTGATGTAAGTAGCCGGGGGATCCTATGTGAGGTCGACATGACCGGCCGAGTGAAGCAAGTGGGTTGTCGACAGTGGCATGCTACGCATGTCAGGAACACGAAGTAGAGAATACAGAAGAAGATTTAGAAATTCGCAATTTCCAATTGCCCAGGAAAAGGGGTTCAGGCACCTTTGATCTATAAAATGGTAACTTCGCCTTGGTCTGCTTGGCAAATACATTCTTAATGCATCTATTTCACCAGCACTGCCCCTGCCCTCCAAGCCTCTGTGAGCATCCTCAGTTCCCTCGGTGTGCTCTTTTGAGTCCGCTCTTATGTCAGACAATGCATCTCCTCCTAGAAGCCAAAAGGGTTTCTCACAAATGCATCAGATCCTGCTGAAAGCCTCTCTCGGCGTCTCACCGAAGTTACGCTGAAATCTATGTGGTCTTTGCCTTGCCTAGAAGTTCATGTGATCTAGCCCCCGTCTACCTTCAATACCTACCTCTTACGAGTCTCTCCCTTCCTTCCGGGGCTCTATAAAGGGGGTTTTCCTTCTCTTCCTCATTAAATGCTCACTTCCCCACCCCAGAAGCTTTGATCGTATTATTCTCCAGACCTGGAAGCTACATGTTTGCATGACTGATGTCGTGTTGCCATTCAGTGTTTAAGTGTCACGTCTCTTCCCAGAGAGACCTTCTCTGACAATACGGGTTAGTCCTACCGGCCCTTGAATGGGGCATATCCCTGCATTTCAATGTCTTCATTGCCATCATTGTCATGTGTTTTTACTTATTAAATGTCACATTGATTGTTTGTTTCATGTTCCTGGAATATAAACTCTAAACCCAGGGACCTTGTTTATGTTGTGCGGGACCAAAGTACCTTCGAAAATGGTAGGTTCTCAATACCCGCTGCTTCAATGAGGATGAGCAGTGGTTCTCAACCTGTGGGTTACGACCCTTTTGTGGGTCGAATGACCCTTTCACAGTGGTCTCGCCCAGTTCGTAACAGTAGCAAAATTACAGTTATGCAATACCAACAAAATAACTTTATGCTTGGAGTCACCACAACATGAGAACTGTATTAAAGTTTCATAGCATTAGGAAGGCTGAGAACCACTGATGTAGAAGTAGTTAAACACCAGGCAGAAATGTGTTCTGACCCCTCTGAATGGACAAGACAGATCCCATCCAAAATTTGATTCAAATACCAGGACTGAGGATGCCACCCCCCACCACACTCCTCAAGGACACATGAAGAAGTTTGTTGCTGTTGGGTTCCATGTCGTTTCAATTTGGAGCAAACTTATGTTCAACACAATGAAACACTGCCCACTCGCACACGTGTTCTTAAGTGTGAGCCCATTGTTGGAGCCACAGTGTCAGCCTATCTCTGCTGTGGTTGTGGTTGTGGTTGTGGTTGTCATCGAGTTAGTCCTGGCCCGTAGTAACCGCATGCAAAACAGCGCCCAGTCCTGTGCCAGCCTCACATGTATTCCTATGCCCGAGGATCTTCCTTTTGTCTCAGACCCTCAGAGGTACCAAGCACGATGTCATTCTCCAGGAACTTGTCCCGCCTTACGACATTTCCAGAGTGCCCGAGCTGGATCTGGCCTAGTGCCAGAAGAATGAGCAAATCTGCATTGTGATATGTAATAAGTGAGAAAGGAGAATATTTCAGAACTCACAAAATGAAGCTCTCCAGAGAGATCACAGAAGGCTTCTCCAACTTGCCCGAAAATAGCTTGAAATAAGAAAAGAGCCCGGCTGAGAGCTCTTGTGGTGATTAAGGGGTAGGGCACTGGCGAGGTTTCCTGTGGGCCAGCTTAGGCTGGTATGGTTTGAATATCCTACTAATGCCAAAGGCTGAAGCGTCCAGCCTTTCTTAATGAGCAAAGTCAGAAGAGGAAGGCAAGGGCGAAACTTCTTAGGTGCCAGCAAATGACATTTAACATGGAGTCAGCCCTTTCATTACAACGTGCTCCCCCGAAGTGCCGGGACTATTAAAAGACTTGAAGGCAAGGATCATGACAACGTATGCTGAGCTTTATATTCGAGAAAGATTAATCTGGCTGTACTTTGAAGAAAGAAAAGGAACTGAAACAGAAAACTGGGAGAATATTGAAGCAAAAAAACTGAAGTGACCCAGGTCAGAGATCATCCTCATGCTGTGCTTGGTAGGTGCCCTCAATCCAGCGACGACTCACAGGAAGCCTGGGTACAACACAAAATACTGCCCAGCCTGCTCCACCACACAAGTGTTGTCATGGGCGAGCCCACCCTGGCAGCGACTGTGCCAGTCCATCTTGTGGAGGATCTTCCTGGTTTAGGCTGCTCAACTTTACAAAGCATCATGTCCATTGCCAGGAAGTGGTCTCTTCCTCTAACACACCCAACATACTTTAAGCAAAGTCACTTCTAAGGAGCACTCTGGCCACATTTCGTCCAAGACAGACTGGTCTGTTCTCCTGGCAGCCCCTGGCACTTTCAAAGTTCTTCACCAAGAAGGTAATTCAAATGCATTAGTTCCCTCCAGGTTTCCAGATTCCCCACGCCTAGTACTCATCTTGCTGTCCGGATGCACTCTACAGGTGGTCTCAACTCATAGCAAGCATGGGCACAGCAGAAGGACACACTGCCCAGTCCAGAGCCCTCTTCACAATTGCTGTGTTTGAGCCCCTTATGGCGGTCATTGTCTCCATCTGTGTCCTGGGGGTCTTCCTCTCTTTCGCTGCTCTTCTGCTTTACCAAGCATGATGTCTCCTTCCAGGGGCTGGCCTCTTCTGACAACAAGCCCAAAGTCTTTGAGACAAACCTAGCCCCGCTGGCTTCCTAACAGCATTCTGGCTGCAGGTCTTCTGGGTCAGCTCTGTTTGTTCTTTTGACGGTCCACGGCCTTTTCAATATTCATTGCCAGAACTATAAGTCGATAATATATAGATTCTTCCTTAGTTGCCCTTATTTCATGTCAAACTTGTACATGTGTAGGAGGCAATTGAAAATATCATGGCTTGACTCAGGCACTTTAGTCTTCAAAGGAACATCCTTGGTCTTCAAGACTTTGCAATGTGTCATTTGATTTCGTGACTGCCGCCTCCCTGAACACTGGTTGTGGATCCTAGCGAGGTCAAATCATTGACACCTTTGGTCTCTCATGATGTTCTGTGTTGGTTCATTTTGGAAGATTGTTGTTTCCTTTACATTAAGTTGCAGTCCATTTTGAAGACTGTAATTTTTTACTTTCTTCAGCAGGTACTTCAAGTCCCCCTTGCTATCAGCATGAAAGACAGTGTTATCTGCATATCACAGGTTGTTAACAAGCCCTTCCTCCAATCCTAGTGTGTTGACCTTCTTCGTATAGGCCAGCTTCTCCAATTATTTGCTCAGCATACAGATGGAATAACTATGGTGAGAGGATGAAACTCTGACACACACATTTCTTCATTTTCAGTCATGTAATATCCCCTTGCTTTGTTCCAATGATTGCCTCTGATTCTGTGCACAGGGTCCACAGGAGCATAATACAGTGTTCTGGATTCCCCATTCGTTTCAATGCCACCCAGTTGTTATGATCCATATGGCCAAATACTATGACATTGTCAACAAAATACCAGCACAACTCTTTCTGGTATTCCTCCTTTTGAACCAAGGTGTATCTGACATCAGCAGTGGTATCCTTTGTTCCATTTCCTCTTCGGAATCAGCCTGAAGTTCTGGCAGCTCCTTGTCAAGGCAATGAGTTAACAACTATCGAGCGATCTTCAGCAGAATTTTACCTATGTGTGATATCCATGACAATGTTCTATGATTTCCACATTCTCTTAAGTTATCTTTCTTAGAATGGGTACGAATGTGGATCTCTTCCAGTTGGTTGGCCAAGTAACTGCCTTCAAAATCTCTTCCAGTGCTTCATCAGCTTGTTGAAACCTTTCATTGGGCATCCCATCAACTCCTTAAGCCTGGATGTGGATGATGCCTTGTAGCTACTGGTCGATGTAGATGATGCTTTGTAGCTACTGGTCTTTCTCCCTTGGGTGCCGTGGCTCTTGATCAGCTATCCTTCTTGAAATGGAGGGATGTTGACGAGTTCTCTTTGGTAGAGTGGATCTTGGCATTTCTTCCATCGTCTTTGGAAGCTTCCTGCATTGTTCAATATTTTTCCCATAGAAACTTTCCATAATGGAACTTGAGGCTTGTTTTTTTTTTCAAGTGTATCCTACTCATGTAGGTTAAGATACAGAATCTTGAAGAAGATGAGAAGGGATGGAGTGGTAGGAACTAATTCTAAAGGTATCTAATCCTTAATGGGAAACTATTTCATTACTATATTACATTCTTTCAGCTGGTTAATTTGGATTTTAAAAAAAGCAACCCCAGAAAGTTCAATGATTTTCATCAGCTTTTAAACTAGCTTCAGATAATATAGGTGTTTGACATTTATATATATTAATAAACATAAATATAAATATATATATAGAACCCTTTTGGATAGTTTTGAAAATGGAACATCTGAACATTGTACTTGTGATTCAAGTAGATAATGTCCAAGAGAGAGGTTATGGAAGAGTAACTCAGAAGTCAAATGACATCTTAAGTCATGTCCAGAAACTTTTGAGTTATTACATTGAACTGATATTTATAACTGCTTCCTGTTGGGCCTCACACCTCAGATTTTCTTCTGGGTCAGAGTTGTCCAAACCCTTGCAGATGCAGAAGCTTTAGGAGCTTGCTTCAGTAGTCCAGGGTGCTAGCCTCGGATTAGTGCCCTGTTGCTTTTCTGACAGTGATATCAAAGATGATAGGAGCAATAAAATTTCAAAATGATTATTTTATTAGTCCCATTGCAAGTGCTAATGTATAACTTTATGGCTATGTATCATTGTGTTGGGCTGGGTTGGCGAGAGAAACAAATCCAGGGACACTCAGATGTATATATGCAAGAGCTTTACATCAAAGAGCAAGTGTATGTTGAGAAAGCATCCTAAGCCAGTCCAGATCAAGTCTGTAAGTCTGATACTAGCTCATATGTCTGTTACTAGTTCATAAAGGCCTCCTTAGACTCACAAAGTACATGCAATGATGCCGAATGTGGGAAGATCACAGACCAGTGGGTGAACGTCTTGGGGATCCAATGGAGCTGGAAGTTCTCAACGCTGGCGTGGGTCTTCACGTGGCTCCTCCAGCTCTTGTGCTTATCTCCTCAGCAGTAAGATGAAGCAGAGAGAGAGTGTGGGTCTCTTCCAGGGAGAAAGAGAGGAAATCCCCAGAATCTTCATGAGGAGGTCACGACCACCAGGAGGGCATCTTCAGTCTATTACTTGATTGACAGGCTACCCTCCACTCCTTCGCTCTTTGTCAAATTGAATGCATTCATGGAACTACCACAATCATGTCCCTTTAAAGCTAGAATTTGCAGCTTGGTACCATTCTTGGTGGCCATTGTCTCCTCTCTTACTGGGTCATCCCTGTAGCCTCTGTGCTGCCCTTACCAGAAATCCTGCAGCATATATATATATATTTGTTTGTTGTAATGCCAATTGTTTTAACACAGGGCTATATTGTTCTAAGAAGTTGTAGTGGCGCTATGCTGACAGTGCTCACCTTCGAATGAGAAAACCAATGGTTTGAGTTCACTAGCTAACTAGCAAGAGAAAGTGTGGCTGTCTGCTTCTATAAAAATGTATACACCTGCACACGCTCCTGAGCAATGATATTCTGTCTTAATACTATCAGGTACCCTTAAGTCCGTGCTGACTCATAGTGAGCCTATGGCCCACAGCCCTGCCCAGCAGGACAGCATCGTCACCATGGTTATTTCTCAGCCCATTGTTGCAACCACTCTGTCAATCATCCTATGACTTAGTTCTTTCTGCCCTTCTGCTTTCCCAAGCACAACATCCATCTCCAGAGATGAGTGTCGCCTGATAGCATGCCCAATCTACAGGAGACAAAGTCTTGCTTCCTTGATTCTTAGGAGCACTGTGTTAGTTTCTGTTGTTGTTTTTGGGTGCCATTGAGTCTGCTACAACTCTGCGATCCTACATGCAACCGGATGAAATGCTTTCTTGTCCTACATCGTCCTCACAATCCTTTCTATGCGTGTCTCTGTTACAGCTACTATGGCTGTCCGTCTGGTGGAGGGCCGCCTGCTCTTTCACTGCCCCTGCAGTTGACCGAGCACAGTGTCCTTCTCCAAGGATCGGTCTTTCCCGACAATTGATTCACCATATATAAAATGAAGTCTTGCCATTCTGGTCTCTAAAGAGCACTCTGGTCAGGTTACTTCTTTCCAGATAGGCTTGCTTGTTCTTCTGGCAGTCCATGATTCAGTATTCTTTGCTAGCACCATCGTTCAGATGGATCAATGCATCTTTGATCTTCCTTATTTGATTCCCAACTGCAACAGGCATCTGAAGAAGCCAAGATGTGGGTCCCTTCCACAGCCTTTCTCTTCAAATCTTTAAAGAGAACTTGTGTAGTAGATCTGCCCAATGCGATAGATCACTGAACATCTCGACTGCTCCCTCTGTCTATGAATATTGACTATGGATCCCAACAATGTGGAATCACTGACTCCGTCAAACCTTCCTACCTTTGCCGTGATATACAATATCATCATATGATGATATGGGTCAAATTGTGAGGAGTTGGGGGCTCTTTACATGGACTTGCTATCTGTATTTGAGGCTGGAATCCTTGAACTTTCTCAGCGGGTGCTCAGATTCCTCTTCATTTTCAGAAAGATTGTGTTCTCTCTATTGCACAGATTACTAGTAAGCATTTCTCTAATCCTGATTTCTCATTTTTCTTCATATATTACAGCTTCTCAGATTATTTTCTCATTATACAGTTTGAATGAGTATACAACCTTATTGCACACCATTAATACCTATAATTAACTTCTCTCCCTCCAATCTCAAACCTTTTGCATAGACGGTCTTGTTGACACAAACGGTTAAATACTTTGTGGCTCCCTGAAAGGCTATTGGCTCTTACAGCCACTCTGCAGGCGACAGATGTGGCCATCAGAATGGGTAAAGCCAAGAGAACTCCATGGGACAGTAGGTGTATCTGTCCTATATGGTCACTAAAAGTAAGAAGTGGTCCTAGGGCACCCAACAACAACCATAGCCCTTAGCTTCTAGCCTCTCTGTCACCCTCCTCCATCCTCCACCAAGTCAACTCTTACCAACTCCAGCACTCCTTGTCAGTGTCACTTCCCTGGGGGTGCATTCTGTGACATGACATCCTTCTAGCACACCCTATCCCAGAACCCTGCCCTTGGCCTCCACGGCACGTACCAGACATGAAATGTAAGTTTTGTTAGGCACTTGTTGAATTTTAAAATCCAGAATGGTAGCTCTTTCATCTCACTTAAAGAAAAATGTTCAATCAACTTTTTTTGAAACAAATGAATAAAACAGATGAAATCTACTATGTCACTTTTCAGTCATCAAAGCTGTCCTATTTTGGAAAGCAACAGTGAGGGTACAGGCAGGGAATCATACTAGCCAACCTCAAACCCAAACCCACTACCTTTGACTCAATTCCAAAGCATACCCACTCTGTTCACTACACACTAGAACTGTGACTTAAGTTCTGAGGGGAAATCTTGTGGGTGTGCACAGTCTCTTCTTTTCCCACCGAAGCAGCTGTTAGGTTTGAACCACTGACTTGGTGGTGGTCCAACAGCCCGCTTCATCCAGAGGGCCACCAGGACTCCGGAGCAGAACTCCCCAAAGCCAACCCACCGTCTTCACGCCATTGGATGCAAGGAGGACCCTCTCTAGGGCTCCCAGGGGGTTGCACGTATTTAGAGAGCAGACAACCTCCTCTTTCACCCACAGAGTGTCTGGAAGCTTTAAACCACTGACCAAGCAGTTAGCAAGCCAACATGCGTCCTGCAGCCCCACCGTGTTTTTTTAGGAGCACCGACTACATCCAAAAGCACATCCTCTGCCAGCACACAGTGCCCCTTCTAAGGCCTCCCCGGCTGTATTCTGTAGCAAGCAGAGAGCCCATCTTTCTCTCACGGACCTTATGGGTAGCTTGGGGGGTGTGGAGGGCACCATGCGGGATCCTAACTCTCCTCTGAAAGGCCACACAGGCATCTTCGGTGGCGCAAAGGTTAGCGTGCTCAGCTGCTAGCCTTACAGGCGAATCAATCCCAGGCCGTGGGTCTGTGGGAGAGGGGCTGGGCCGCCCGCTGCTGTACATAGTGCACCCAGCACCAACCACACCCCCGCCCCCTGCATGCTGTAGCCCATGGAGCCACCGTGTTTTCAGGAAGGAAAGAAGAGAAGATCCTCCTGCCACTGTGGAGACCAAGCACCCAAGTCCCTCATGCAAACTCAGGGGAGCCAGGCCATTAGCTGAGGCTGTCAATCCCTGCTCATGGGACACAGCCAACCCCTAAAAAGAGCCCAGCCCCAGAGAGCCTGCACTCGTTTGCTTTTGATACAACGCAGAGGCGTGGGTGATCTTTATAAGCCACCCCCCCACCCCCCCGAAAGCATTCTTAGCGGCGACGCTGTTTGAGAACCATGGCAGCCGAAAGGCTAACTTCTCTCGGGTTTGTTTCTTCCCTTCAAGGTCCCCCTGCTCTCACTGCAAGGAAGCAGAGCAAGATGGAGAGAGCCTTCTAGAAAATGATGGTCTTGGACAAAGAAGAGCTTCAGACGTGACTTGGGTGGGGGTGAGGAGAGGGTGTCTTTCCACAAAACCAAAAAACTAACTAAAACAATAATGATACCTCTCGTGGAAATATCAGAAAGGAGACTCTTTTCCCTAGGGAAGAAGCCACCTGTTTTCGCCTAATAAACTCCTCCGTGACTTTGGTGGTTGCCTTGATTAATTGGTGACGATCAAGTAACCAGTGCTCAGGGATACATGAGACAGCAAAGGATTGTAAGTGACAATTTGCTGTTAAAATTCATCGGCCCTTGCAAAGCGCCTTGATTAATGAAGTCCCTGTGCCTGCCTCTCGCTGAGGAGCCCCCTTCCTCCCCCACCCGGTGGGCGGGAAGGGAAAACAAATTTGCAAGGATGCTCTTGCTAAAGAGGTTTGGCACTGCCTGCGTTTAATCTAGCTGCTGTTCCATTACGCAAGTCCCTTCTTCCTCACAATTGTTCGCTGGTGCCGCCATTAATCACAGACCACTGTAAAGAAAGGGAGAGCTGGGAGGAGGCAGGGGAGACCCAGCGCTCCTTTCTGGCTGGGAGCTGGGGAGAATGATGGGTAAGCAGGGGCCCAGGCAGGAAACTACTGGGTTATGACCAACCACAGGAACTTAAAACAGGATCCACAGACTTGGGTCTCAGCTGGATGCTCCACCACCCACCACCTTGTCTGCAGAGCATTTCTGTGGTGCAACACCGCCATCTACGGTCCATGATGAGAACTGTGCCGAGGGGGATTCCCCGCTCCAAGACCTCAGACCACTTCACCCCCAGCAGCCTTTGCATATCAAGGAACTGGCTGTGAGGTAGGAAGGCATTGCTTTCCAGGGCACGGACCTGCCTGCCAGCTTTGCTGTTTGAACCGAAACGTGTTGTCTTGCACGATGTTAAGCTAGTGCCACTATGACTAAGGCACAAAGATGGATTCAGGAGGCACCAACAGGCTGCCCCCTCAGGAAGGGCTACCCCACTGCAAGGCGTTTTTCTTTAAAAGCTGCCTGGAAGGGTTTCCAGACAGTTTTTCTATCCAAACCTACCAACCACAGGAAGCTGACTGGGTTCGCATTCATGGTGGCCCTATGGAACAGAGAGGAACTATTTCACCAGGTGTCTGAGCCTGTGAATAGTGATTGAAGCGTGGTGCATCGTTCTAGCAGAGCACCTGGGGAGTTTTAACCACCGACCCCTCTCTCTTAGCCACCCAATGCTTAAACCACTGAATTACCAGGCAATCTTTGGTTTTTTGCCGCCAGTATTAAATCTGTGTATGTTCCTAAATACCAGATAAAGAAAGCTTGCTGTCCTACTCTGTTCCTATTCTCCCAGTTGCCCCCATCTGTAATGTCTGGTTGTTTGTATATAAATAACAATTAAACAGCATTTGTACAGCTCAATGCCCCTCACACCCTCACTGCCTTGAGCCTGAGCCCCGTACCAACTCCCAAATGGAGCATCTGTGGAGAATCTCTAAGTCTCTAGGAAGTCCCCACAATGTGTAAGGCTTACTCTCCTCCAATCCACACAGACATGTGCGAGCAAAACCTGCCCTAGCAACTACTCATGTCCCAATTTTACAGGTGAGAGTGTTTCGGATGGGGGCCCTTCAAATATCTAAATGTTCCTCCTAAGATGCTCCAGGTACAAGCTAGTCCAGTGGCTTGCTCCACCCATGTGCCCTCTCAGTCTCCATACACCTTGCCATCGCTTCGATAGGCAGTGGCGTGGACCCATCCTCAGAAGCCATTATCCCAGGTCCGGCATGAGACGGAACCTGACAACCAGGACAGACTTTGAAGCTTGGCGACTCTTAGCTTCCAAGTGGAAAGCCAATCAATTGCTATTCCAGAGTTTAGGACAATGGAAGGCATCTACCTGGACTCCCTGTCACCTGTCCCTACCTACTCTATTGGTTTGGGTCCTAGAACGACACTGGGCAAGGAGACGTGTCTTTGCAGCCTCGGCTTTGACATGCACTAAAGCTGACCGGTGAATTGATGGAGTAAAGAGTCGGTAGGTCTGGCCCCTCCCAGGAATTGGAACAAGGCTTCTGGCACAAGGACACGTAGCCTCCTTCTTAGATTCTGCACACCAGGTCAGTGCATGGGGAGCAAGGATGCGCTAGGAATGTTTGAACAAAATCAAGGTTGAGTCCCAAGAATCTGAAATGAATTTTTTAATAAACAATCTCTCTAATAAAGCTACGTTGGAATAGGGCATGGTTGACAGCATTTCCCCAGACAGCGTGTTAAATATAACACTCAAAGCAGAAAATTACTCATTGATTTGTCCTGTAAAAAGATAAATGTCTATTCAATTCTGTTCTATCCCAGCGCGGGCTTTATTGTTTTTCAGTGAAACAATCGGAACGAGTGTCCTGGATGAAGCCACACACAGCGTGTGAGCACACAAGGATGTGAACTCCCAGCAAGCCCAGCTTGCGGAAGGCCACCTGGCAGCCCTCCCCTCGGGGAGTTCACATCCCACTCAGCAGCCGCCCAGCTGCATCCCCGGAGCAAACGCACACGGTGAACGAAAACTCAGGGCTGAGGATGGAGCCGATGACTGTGCGGCTTTGTTTTAAGACAGTTTTCATAACCACAGGTAAGACAAGGGCAGGCCAAGACATGTGCCTCCTAATCCTCTCTCCTGGTCCTTCATCACTGCTCACGGAGAGCCCCCAAATTCTCAGTCTCCTTTAAGGCTCTCAACCACCCTCTTAAGCACATGGTGCAGGGGCCATGGCACCGACTCCACTAGGTTTTCAAATAAGATTGTACTTGACTCTTCAGTCAACAAGTAAGTACAAAGAGCTACGTGTGTGTGATGGGGGGAATCAACACATTGTGATGGTAGGACTTCTGAATATAATCGAGTTTTTGCATTTTAAGATCTGTGCGTTGCATGCCCATAAAATTTTTAAAGAAAGAATTGTACAGACCTACATGGAGGGGGTGTCGAGAAACAATAACCGCACACTTTGATATTTGTGTATAATAAAGCCTTTGTCGCTCTGTAGCAGAATAAAAAACCAACAACAACAACATAAATCAAAATCCCCTCAGCATTTCTCTGTCCTGCCGCCAGCCACTGCTGCAGCACTTCTGATTTGAACCACCTGGAGCTGGGTCAGCGCTCACCAGGTACAAGCCACAGCCCTCTAGGCGCCCAAGCCTGCCCAGTGCTTCAGATGCCAGCTCTAAGCTTGCTTGCATGGGCCCCTGACACCCTGACTTCTGACTTGGCCGCTAGAAATGCGGTGGGGGGGACTCCCAGCTTTAGGGTGCTGGGTGCCACGCAGGGGGTTCCCAGCCCTTTCTGTGGTGATTCACTGGCTCTACATTTGGAGGACCCTTTTGCTACTCTCCAAGATACCAGCCACAGGGCCTTGGCCCAGCCTATACCCTTCGGAGCCTCTGGCTCCCCCATTCTTTCGTGTTCAGTAATTCCCTGCATGACTCACAGACTCACCGCAAGGACACCATATGCAGTTCATCTTAGCAAAAAGGATGAGGAGATACCGGGGGCCAGGCCGGGGAAGGTTCACAGGACAGCGTGTCTTTGCTCGGACCTCCAGGGGGACCACCGATCAGGAGCTTCCTTGCCCAGCTTCGGCCCGCGGCCTCATTCATCCTCTGATTGACTGCAGCTGCCTCCCCACCTTGAGTTACCTCCTGGGTACACACTTCAGGTGTGGTCTGGAACGCTCATCAAAGATACTTCAAACATGGGAAATTCAAAGTTCGCAGAGGTTATCTCCCTCCTCAAAGATCAAAATCTTGGGGTAGAGTTCATGTAAACTCCCACAAGGTCGCACTATGCTTTAAAGGCAGGAGGTGGAAGGGCCGAGAGGAAGAGGGGAAAAAAGTAGAGGTAGGTCAAGCACAACAGAGGGAGTTCTCCATAGAGTCAGGGAATTCATGTGCCTCCTGGGTGAGACAGGGGAGAAAGCAAATGAGGCCAATGCAATGCCCACGGTGGTGAGGGGAGGTGCGAGCCATTGGAGAATGGCAGGGACATGAACGTGAAGGGCTCTCTTATTGTAAGAGGATGTTTTAAAAGTGTGCTTTTCACACAGTCTTAGAGGGACAAAAATGTTAGGTAATAATAATGTAGCAATATGCACTTGGGGCTTGTACAGGACTTGGAGAGTTTGTACAATCTATTATTTTTATCTTGAGACTATCAACAAAACCTCTAGGTAAGACAAGCAAGCACCTTGATTCTGATTGTAGTGTATCTACAGAGGTTGAATGGCTGGAAAGGGTTTGCCCATAGCCCTAGGTTAGCTATTAGAATTTAGTAGGGGATTACCCAGGCTGGGACCCTGCTGGAACAGTGGTTGAGTGGTAGGCTGCTAACCAAAACGTTGGTGGTTCAAAGCTACCAGCTGTTCGATGAGAGAAAAAATGTGGCATAAAGATTTTTCCATAAAGATTGCAACCCCCGTACTCCCGAGCCCTATGAGGCTGCCCCCCTCTCCTTCTGGGGTCACTCCGACCCTGAATCAACTCCTAGGTGATGAGTTTGGTTTTGTCACAGGCTGAAGTCTACTCAGGTTTCGTCCTACTCAAAGTCAATGCACCTATATGTTACTTGGACATTCTATTGACGTATCCATCCTGGGGTAAGGTCAGAGAAGCTACATTTCTAACAAGCTTGCCTAAACCCAAGACCAAGCCCCAGGCCATCAAGTCAATGATAACTCATTATAGGTACAACTACATGTGTGGGTTTTTGAGACTAGAAATATTTACAGGAAGAGACGGCCTCATCATTATCTTGCGAAGTGACTGGTAGGCTTGAACCACTGACCTTGAAGACTGCAATCCAATTCTTCTCCTATAGCATCACCAAGAACAGATGAAGCTGTTCGGTCCAGGGACTTCACTGAGACATGAGAGACACCCTTGCTCTGAAAGGGCATGTCATCCAAATGGAGAGCAAGCCAGGCACAACTCACATGCAGGAATGTTAGCCATACTGCATGGGTTTGGTAGACATTAAGGGGACACCCTGGAAAATCGGGGGGAAATGATCTTATGATTTAAGAACAGGTATAGCCTTTTTAAAGCTGGAGCATCTTCAGCCAAGGTCTAGTGCAGTGATGTCAAACCAGGAGTTCTCAAATCTCAGGGATGTAAACGAGCATCATCAGTGTGATTTTTGGAGTGTTAGGCCAGGTTGATCAGAGAAACCAATCCAGTGACACTCATATGTGTGTAAGAAAGAGCTTTATATCAAAAAGCAATTAACTATCAAGAAAATATCCCAGCCCAGTCCAGATCAAGTACATAAGTCTAATATTGGTCCATAGGTCCCTCTTCAGATGTACAGTCACATAAAATGATGCACACCGCAGGAAGATGACAGGTCAGTGGGTGCAAAGCTGTGTGGATCCAACATCGGTAGAAATGGGGCAAGATTCCAAGCAAAAGTCCAGGCGGTGGGGGGATGGCCAGGGAAATTCCCTGGGTCCTCCTGAAGAAAAAGCCACACCCACAAGGAGGCACAATCAGCTGTGACCTAATGGACAGGTTCAATACCAGCCCTACCCTTGTGTATATCTTCAAGTTGACACGAAAGGATGTAACTACCACATTTAGATATTAAAAGAGAAATCCCACTTCCATCAGGTATATTTGAATTCTTAGTGACTCTATAAAGCAGTGTAGTACTGCTCCCTGGCGTTTCTGAGGCTATAAATCTTTTTTTTTTTTTTTTAAGGGGAGCCGAGTCAACCTTTATTGGTGAACAGGAGGTCAGGTGGGAGGTCTTTTCAGCAGACCCCACCGCTCACTCACAATTGCAGTTGGCGCGCGTCAGGGCCTGGGGACACATGGGACTCCAGTCACGGTTGTGGATGGGGACCTGGCACAGCAGGACAGGGGAGTGCACAGGGTCCCATCAAGCACCCACGGTGCCGGAGACTTGGGGAGACACCTGGTTTGGCTGGAAGGAGGGACTGGCTTCTGACTGTCATCTCTGGGTGGGGCTGGCTCCCCAGGTGGCTTCCAGAGGGAGGGGCGACGTCTGACTGCTGGAGGGGCCCCTCCCTTGTCAGAGACTTCAGGTGGCCTGCGCCCAGCTGGAGTTCCTCTGGCGGATCTGTTTGTCTTTGTCATTCACGCTGTGTCCACTGCTCTTTAGTGGTGCGGAGCCCATGTCCTCATCATCCAGGACCTCCTCAGGCTTGCGCCGCTTCTCGTAGATGAAGATGATGGTGACCAGCACGAGGACCTCAGCCAAAATGCCCAGGAAAGGCCAGAGAGCAGCCAGGCGGCTGCGCACGCGCAGTGTCACAGTAGCAGAGTGAGTGCCCATGGAGCTGGTCCCATTACACACGTATGTACCGGGGTTGCTCTCCATGTCCAGGTTCTCGATATTTAGCTCTGTGTGCCCCTCCCAGGACCGTACCATGGCCTTGCTCTGCGAGCCGTTGGCAAGGACCTGCTCGGCTGCATCTACTTTCTTGTACCAGACCCACTGGGTGACGGGCGGGTGGGAATCCGACTTGCACTTCAGCGTGATGCTCTCGCCCTCGCTGGTGTGCTCTGACTTCTTCACGGCATTGACCCGGGGAGGCCCTTCACGGGGATGGAGGCCCTGCCAGCTGGCTCGGGCAGGAAGATGCAGGTGTAATGGCCCCCACTTTCATTGGCACTCACCAGGTATTCGGTCCTCAGATCAGGCAGTTTGTCCTCCTGGAGCACCTTGTCCCCGCGCATCCAGCGGTGGCCCTCAATGGCGGTGGAGCTGCTGTTCAGAGCACATATCAGGCGAGACTTGGGGCCGGATTCCTGCACCGAGGTTGAGACCATGCCCTCGGCTTCAGAGGCGCCTTCGGTGACCAGGGCCGCGACCGCCAGCACCACGAGCAGCGCAGCCGCCATGTCGCCTCGTTCACTCTGCGACCGGACCGCCACCAACCGCCTGCCCAAGGCTATAAATCTTTAAGGAAGCAGGCTGCCTCATTTTTCTCCTAACGAGTGACTAATGGGTTTGAGCCACTGACCTTCTGGTTAACAGGGCAGTGCTTAACACACTGTACCACCAGGTTTCCGGTCCAAAACATCTCACAAATTCACTGTCATTGAGCTGTTTCTGACTCATAACAAGTCTATAGGACAGAGTAGAACTGCTCCAGAGTAGAACTGAACCTCTAAGAATGTAATTCTACTAGAGAAGAAAGTTTCAGTTTCTCCCTCAGAGGACTGGTGGTTTTGAACTGCCGACTTTGTGGTTAGCAGTCGACTGCTTAGCCACTACACCACTAGAGTTCCAATAGTTCCAGTAGTTCTTCTTTCAGATGTTGGTGATTTACTTAAGTAGGTCCGAACCTATAATGAAAATATGGATTTATTAATAAGAAGAGTTTGCTACTTTGTTTCTGTTTAGTCTTCCTATTATTATTTGTCTCCATACTATTTGTGCTGTATGTTTAGGTATGTACATCTTTGATTAATTAAAATAGGAACATAAATTAAGTATTAATAAATACAAGTCAAGTAACAGATGAAAATGAAGGGGAAAAATGATTGGTAGGGAAAATGTTGGGAAGTAATTCAGTGTTGTTTCATGGGTTGCTTTTGTTTGCTCACATTTGTCCTTATATTTGCATTGGCTTAAGCTCAAAAACACTAAGCAACTGAGCTAAGGTTGAGAAAGCTTTCTAGCTGAAAAACCAAGGCCAGCCCTCACCTATTCTGATTTCTAGTTAAAATTAATAGTTAGCATTTATGAACCACCTAGTGTGCACCAAGCAATTGCGCTTGTCATCACACAGAATCATCAATGCAACAGCGAGGGGAGGAATCGGCTGTTGCCATTTCACAGACCGGGAGAATGAGCCGCAGAGACCGACAGAAACTTGCTCTGGAAAACGCAGCAGGAAAGATGCGTCTTCAGCAGCAGAGCCTAGTCTGGCCGCCAACGCATATGTTCCAATCAAAGCCAAGGGCTTCATTTCTCGCCAAGTTGTTGCTAGATTCCAAAATCTTTGTGCTGCGTGTTTGAGCCGTAGAGAGAAATTGTTGATTTATTTATGTGAACCTGGACTCTTTCCAAATAAATATGTGATGGCGAAAGGAATTATCATTAGAGAGCAGCCTTGAGTTCTGTAGTTCTGTCCCTAGCAACCTTTTCCCCAGCAGCCTACCAAGGTTTGGCCAATTTCTCCCTCAAACAAACAAACAAACAAAACAACTCAGCATGGAGTCCAGGCCTCACAGAGACCCTCGGGGACAGGATAGAACTGCCCCTTTGGGTTTCTGAGTCTGTCGCTCTTTACGTAAGTAGAACGTCCCCCAAAGATCCTAAAACTTTCACAAAGGAAAAGGTCACCGGTCTCAAAAGGTACAGGTCACAATGCTAACCTAAGTTTCTCCCTTTGACTAGAAAGGCTCAGGAGCATAAACACAACTTCGGGAAAGACAGATGTGGTGATGATACTCCCACACACAGGGAGACCTGGGAGATCCTGCCGATTCGGGCCCACATGGCCCAAATAAAGTCTAGTGAGGCCCACACTTTATTTTTATTTGGTTTCCCGATTCATATGATATTTATGTTTCATGTTTAGTGTGCAATGGCATTACGAAATTGTTTCAAATGCTGTGAGAATGCCCCAGATGTGATAAAGGCTGGGAGTTCAGCAGGACACCATTAGGCTTGGTCAATGCAGGATTGCCCTAAACCTGTCATTTATATTAAAAAAATAAGCAAACATAAAATCTGTGCAGTGCAAGGAAGCACAATACAAGCGGATGCCTGTTACTGAGTTGGGACATCAATATCAACAGCTCCTTGAGCTCTCTGGGCCCTTCCTACCATCTGCCCTTAAAAAAACAA
Organism: Tenrec ecaudatus; assembly: GCF_050624435.1. Lineage (NCBI taxonomy): Eukaryota > Metazoa > Chordata > Mammalia > Afrosoricida > Tenrecidae > Tenrec > Tenrec ecaudatus. The sequence goes on along the minus strand of NC_134533.1, from coordinate 28,162,020 downwards.
ACAGAAAACAAAGGATAATTCTGCCTGCTTCCTTAGGTGGTGGTGACCATGAAGGGACCTTGTATTCACCCTGCCCCTGCCACGTGCCAAGTACCACTAGCGTCTTTATCAGATTAGGGAGCTACCACCTCGGAGAACACAATTGGCTTTTGACTTGGCACAGTCAGATCATAGGCTACCTACCCACAGAAAAGGTCTCTCTGGCTTAGAATAATCCAGAAAGGAAAATGGGAGCATTTGTTTGGCTAGTTGTCACCGCAACCACCCCGAGTCTGGGCAACCCCACGTGTGTCAGAGAGTACAATTGTGCTCCAGGGCTTCCCACTGCTGATTTTTCAGAAATCACCAGGCCTCTCCTCTAAGGTGCCCCCGAGTGCACTTGCACCTCCATACTTAATTCATCAGCCAAACCCCTAACCCTATGTCATGCATTTTCCAAACCACTGAGTGGTCCCAGGTTAATAACAGGGCCCGTGCTGAAATAAAAGCATACTTGAAAGAGACTACTCACCTGTCCAGAGCAGATCAGTGGACTTGCCCAGAGGATGAGTCTGCTTATCAGGAAAGCTGTCAAACTGAAGGTATCCCAGTTTGAGCTTCGTTTTCCTTTTTTTGGCTATTCTCTCTTTTTTAGCAGGTTTATAATGTGAATCTGGTCAATCAAGTCCTTTTGTAAGTCCAGCCCAACGTGTTTTGCTTACCTCACTCATTCTGAAAGAAAAAAGGGGGGAAAAATCAAACAAAACCCCAAATCATCTATGACCCCCTTTCCCCATCTTGTATTCCTAATGCCGAGAGCATGCAGAAGGGAGGAACCTTTTGAGCAAGCCTGGTGAGACCGTGGCTTCTAGAATGTTTTAGAGAAGGGAGGCTAAAACAAAGCTACAGAACTCTGTCTTTAGTAATAGAGAAAGATGATTTTGTTTGGGAAACTGAACCAAAACTTGAGAGGAAAAAAAACCTGTACCTTTAATTTTTAAAGGCCCTCACTGCTCAGTGAAATCAATTGACACCTCTGATTCTTTCCCTCCATGTGGCTTCCCCCTGCACAGCCAGCATCAGGACTCTCCTACTCAAACAGACTGGTTAACATTGATTTTTTTTATGCCACCAGCAAGAGTCTTCTGATTCCACTCTCGGAGAACATATGTATGAAGAATGTGTTTGGTCAAGTTGACCCAAGTCAGCCCCTGCTGGGTCCTTTCTCCTACACAGCAGCAAGTCCAAAGGGACAGCCTAGATTCCAGAGGCGAGCACAAGCGTCACCCAGTACAGCCATCGCCATCTAGGAGCTCCGTGTCCATTTGAGGCCTGGAGGCACTGTTGGAGACGTGTTGGACGGCTAAACCTAAGGTCGCAGTGCAAACTCACCAGTGACTCAGTGGGGAAAAGATGAGGCTCTCTGCTCTCGTGAAGATTGACCAAGCTGGAAACCCTATGTGAAGTAAGATCTCCATGAATTGTAATCAACTTGATGGCAGTGGGTCCAAACCATAGTCAGAAAAGAACTAAACAGCAAAATCGTGATCCTTCTCTATTTCTGGTGGGAATGCAAACTGGCCCATCAGCTGTCACCAACAGCTGGACTCCTCCTAAATGACAGCTGCAGCAGCAACCAACACTGTGGACAGAGAACTGCCATCAGTGAACACAACAAAAATGCAAGCATCAGACTGTGATGGATGGCTACTCCCTAAGATCTTCAGACTTGGGATACAATAAACTAAATCGATTAGCTCGAGTAAGCCGTTAGGTAAAGACATTAAGCGGGGGTCCTCAAACTACCGTCCGCGGGCCACATATGGCCCACTGAGGACATTTATCAGGACCGCTGGGTGTTTTTACCGCTGCTACCTGTCCTGCTTAGCAGCGGACTCATCCAGTGTGCATAGGAATTTGTTCATAGTTTTTTTTAATACTATAGTCCAGCTCTCCAATGGTTTGAGGGACAGTGAATTAGCCCCCTGTTTAAAAAGTTTGAGGACCCCTGTGATTAGGGTAAAGAGAGAGTCAGGTTAAACTCTAAATCTTTGAGGAGAGTAGCACACCTGTCCTTTCCATGATGTAGTTTATGCGGTCGGGCATCTGGGCAAACTTATAAGCTTGTTTTAAAATAGTTTATTGTCATTTGACCACTATTTGTCAGCCAGCTTGTCATACTGTGGCAATTCGTGTGTTGCTGTGATGCTGGTATTTCAATTGCTAGTATTCCAAGTTCCGTCCAAAGGGAACAGGTTTCAGCAGAGCTTCCAGACTAAGAACTGAGAGTGAAGACAGACTTGAGTGGATGCATATGAACAATAACTGACACGAGGGGTTGTAGGGAATGCAGGGGTGGGATGGGGGCGATAGGGAGGGGGGGAGGGGAGTAAAGAACGAAGGTGGAGGTTAGGGGTGGGTGGGAGCACTAGAAGTGACTGAAACTGAACAACTCATTTGAAAGGCGATATAACCATGGGGAAAGGAGGGGGATGGCTGTCAGATTGAGGTGGTGGTGACTATACAATGCCCCTTGATGTGACTGAACAACTGAATTGTATGATATGTGAATTATGTAAAACTGGGGATTTTTCTTTTAATTCATTAAAAGAAGGACCTGGCTCGCCCCTTTGGAGGCAGTAGCCAATGAAAACCTTCGGCACAGTTTTGAAACATTGTCAGATACCAAGGGCCTAAGAGTAGAAACAGAACACTGTAGAGACGGTGCCATTGAACGGGTCCAAGGTCGCTCAAAATGTGGTTGAGGACAGGCTGGTTTCTCAGTGGAGTCGACAGTGGCGACCTGAGTCAGCTAAAGCCTGCAGACGTGAAGACCCGGACGCTTCATTGCTGATGAGGAATGACTCAAAGTAAGGAAAAGCAGCTGCTGAAGTAATCGGCTAATGGTTGGAACTTGCAGTGTGTGATGCATGGATAGAGGAAAATTGGAAGTCATCAAAATTGAAATGGAGCACATAAAGATCAATATCCTAGACATTCATGAGATCAAATGGAGTGACATTGGCAATTTTGAGTCAAAAATCATAGGAGTTGTATTTCCGGGAATAACACAATTAAGAAAAATGGCCTATCATTCATTGTCAAAGAGGACATTGCTCAATCAATCATGACATACAATGTTGTTGGTAAGAGGATTGTATTAAAATGAAATGCACAAAGACCTAGAATTAAAAACCAAAGGGAAGAATATGCTCAGCATATCTTAAAGTGAGAAAATTTAGTTTAAAAAACCAAAGCCTCAAGTTGTAATATTGAAAGATTTTAAGGGTAGAATATTGAATGGTGCAGGGAGTGTGCACAGAGTCACTTGACCCACAAGAACAAGTCCACTTTGCAGCATTTCAGAAGCAAGAACTAATGAAGCTGAAGGAAGAAGTTCAAGCTGCACTGAAAGCATTAGTTGAAAATAAAGTGCCAGGAATCGATGGAATACCAGTAGGAGTGGGGTCACATTGCCTAATGGATAGGGCGTCTGATTCTGGAATACCAATAGGAATGTTTCAGAATGCTGATGAAGTACTGGAAGCATTCACTAGTCTGTGCCAGGAAATTTGGAAGACAGCTGCTTGGTCAACTGACTGGAATAATTCCATTTGTGTACCCATTCCAAAGGAAGGTGACCCACCAGAATGCTCAAACTATAGAACAATATCATCAATATCTCACATAAAATTCTTCTGAAGATCACCCAACAATGGTAGCAGCAGTACATTGACAGGGAACTGTCAGAGGTTCAGGCAAGAGTCAGAAGATGTCATGGTACCAAAATGGATCTTGCCTCAAAACAGAGAATACCAAGAAGATATGCAGTTGTGTTTTACTGACCATATCAAGGCATTTGACTGTGTGAGTCACAACAAACAAATGGATAACATTGAGAAGAATTGGAATTCAAGAAGACTTCATTGCACTCATTTGGAATTCGTCCTTGGATCAAGAGGCATTTGTAAGAACAGAACAAGGGAATAGTGCATGATTACATCAGGAAAGATGTCTGACAGGGCTATATCCTCTCATTATACTTATTCAATCTGTATGCTGAGCAAAGCATCAGAGATGCTGAATTATATGAATATGGATATGGTATCAAGATTAGAGGAAGGCTTATTTACAATATGCAATATGGAGATGACATAACTTTACTTGCTGAAATTAAGGAGGGCTTGAAGTACCTGCTAATGAAAATCAGGGATTACAGCCTTCAGTGTGGACTACAGCTCAATGTAAAGAAGATAAAAAACCTGACCACTGCACAAATAGGTCACATCATGATCAACAGAGAAAAGCTTGAAGTTGCCAAGGCTTTCATCTTGCTTGGATCCACAATCGATGCTCATGGAAGCAGCAGAGGAAAACAACATGGTGCATACCGTAAATCCACTGCACAAGAACTCTTTAGAGAATGGACAAGCAGGGATGGTATTTTGAGGACTATGTTGGGCCTGACTCAAGCCACGGGGTTATCTATTGCCTCATAGGCATATGAAAGTTAGACGATGACGCACAGATTCTTTTGAATTATGCTGCTGGTAGAGCATGATGAAAGTACCATTGACTGCCAAAAGCACAAACACAGGTGTCTTAGAAGAAGTATGGTCAGCAGGCTCCTTAGATTCACGGATGGTGAGACTTCACCTCATGTACTTTGCATGTGTTGTTGAAAGACCACTCCCTAGAGAAGGGCATCATGCTTGGTAAAGCAGAGGGGCAGTGAAAGAGAAGAATGCCCTCAATGAGATGGAATGACACAGTGGTTGAAGCAATGACTGAAACATGGGGAACGTTGGAAGGATGTCACAGAACTGGACAGTGTTTTGTCCTGTTGTGTATAATATTGTGCACAAGGTCACTGTGGGTGGTTGGAACCATCTTGATGGCACCTACCAACAACAACATCAACATTGTTACTTATTTCCCCAAAAGCCTTAATGATTGTAGAGTACATTCTGATCAGACACGGGTACTGATAGAACCTAGGAGGATAGAACAAAAAATTGCTAAATTTTATAACAAACTAAAGACATTTATCCTAGAGCTGTCCTAAAAGCAACATGTGTTAGTTAGGGTAGACTAGAGAAACAAATCCAGGGAGACTCATATGTGTGTAATAGAGACCTTTATATCAAAGAGTAATTGTGTATTAAGAAAACATCCCAGCGTAGTCCAAATCAAATCCGATACTAGCACATATGTCTGACACCAATCTAAAAGCTCCTCTTCAGACTCACACAACACACGTAATGACACAGAGTGCAGGAAGATCACAGGCCAGTGGGTGGAAAGTCTTGTGGATCCAGTGGTGGTGGAAGCCTCTCAGTGCTGGCGTGGGTCTCCATGTGACTCCCCAAGCTCCAGGGCTCTGGCTGCCATCAGCATAGCTCCATATGTCTTGTCAGCAGTAAGATAAGGCAGAGAGTAAGCCATTAATTTTCATGGCACCTCCAAATAAGGTCATCAAGCTGCGACCTGAATGGCAGGCTAGACTCTACCCCTTCGTTCTTAATAGTCTCAAGTTGACACCAGATTATGTAACTACCAGACAAGATATGGAGACTCAGACCTTAAGGAGACACATCAAGAAAATGTCTGCTCCAATGAGACTCTGCATATGATTTGAGCAGAACAGCCTAGATGATAAGAGGGCAAAAGGAGGTCACTTCATAGGGGGTCCCTAAGTGGTACAAATGGTTAAGCATTATATCAATCATGGAAAATTGGAAGTTCAAGCCCACTCAGAGGAATTTTAAGAGAAAGGCCTGCTCATCTACTTCTGCAATGTCAGAGCCAGTAAAACCCGAGGGCAACTGATCTATTTCATGACAGGTGGGGGTTACTACCAGTCAGAATTGACTCTGCAAATGGATTGGTTGTGCAAATGAGGCAGGAGCAACAGCCTAATTAGAATCTGGGCAATGCGAGGCAGTTAGGTAACAGTTGTGTCTTAGAGAAATTGTTTCTTTTCTTTCTTTTAAACTTCTTTTGGTCTTTCAATAGACATATAGTTAGCCTATTCTATTTCAGGCCTACCATTTAATGCTAAGTCATAGATGAGAAAGTCACGTGGAGGGTCATGTCTGCCCTGCCTACACAAAGGAGAAGGCAACTCCTGTGCCATACCAACTGACACAAGGCAGAAGTCGCACATGCCCCTGTTCTTCCTTCAATCAATCTAGTCTGATGCCAATATTTTCGCCCACAGCACTCTACTTCTCTTCTGGGTTTGAGAATCTGCTGTCATGGCCAAGCAGAACGCATCGGCAACACTTAGGATTATTAGGGAAACTGACAGGTTAGCCATGTCAGGCCCATAAAACATTAAGGATAGTCTTTGGTCCCTAGGAGTGCCTCCCCTAAGCTAGCATCCAAGACACTCTCTCTCTAGTCCATGGCTTCTCAGCCTTGTGGTCCTTTGGCTTATGCCTTCGTGGGCCAGGAAGCCTGTCTGCTGCGTTGCCTTGTAGCCTGATAGTCTCAGTGAGGCTGTTCTGGTTTGTCTCAAGGTCTCCTTGCTTTGGTCTCTGTACTTGGCATGGCAAGGCCTCTGCTGTTTCCCATTTCAGGCAGAGATTTTAACACGTTCGGCTGGTGGGTCTTCTTCCTGGATGATCTACTTCTGAGATGCCTCATTCTTGGCCCCACGAATTCCCTCTTTCACTGCTTCATCAACCCTATTTGCCTGGTCTCACCCACTTGTTTGTTGGCACTTATAAAAACATGGATAACAGAGCTTTTCCAAGTCATTTCCTGTCACCACAATAGATCATCGTCCCTCGAGGATATTTCTGCTGCGACACAAAGGGCAGATTAGTTGAGTGTAAGAGGCAAGGTTCCATAGGATAGGTGCTGCAGCTCAGAAATGTGTTCTGCAGGAGTGCAGAAAGGGAGCCAAGACAGTGTGCAGGCTCCATGGAAAGTGTTCCCTACAAAGTAATTCCTGAGATGCCCTGAAATATATGCAGTATTTATGTTTACCAAAGAAAGTTCTTCAGAGAAGATAAGGCATTCAAGAAAATTGAAATAATGTCTGCAAAATCACGGTAATGGAATAAAACATGACATAGTCAACATCCAAAACTCCAGGGGGGTGAAATACAAAACAAAAAAAAAACAATCAAACACTGCCATCAAGTCTATCCTGACTCATAATAATGCTGTAACTCACGGCCATCAAATACATTCTGACTCACAGTGACACATGGAACGGGGTAGAAATGCCCCTGTGGGTTTCTGAGACTGTAACTCTAAGAGTAGAAAGCCTCGTCTTTCTCCCTCGGAATGGTGCATGGTTGCAACCTGCCGATCTTGTAGTTAGAAGCCCAATGTGTAATCACTATGGTGCCAGGGCTTCTAGAGGACAGGTTAGAATGCCCCTGGTGGGTTTGCAAAACTGTAACTCTTCCCAATAATAGTCTCAACTTTGACTCTTAAGGAAGCTGGTGATTTTCAAGTTGCTGGCCTTAGAGTTAGCAGCCCAATTCGGAAAACAGTATGCTACCACGGCCCATTCAACACCCAGAAGTAGTGTTGAGCCTTCCAGGCTTTGTCTTAATGGGATACGGAGGTGAGGAAATCAACTACTTCAGTGGCTAGTCATTTGACAGAATGAACACATGGTGCCACAGCCGAAAGAGAACCGATTCAATTAGGAAGGAGTGATGCTTATGGAAAGCTTTCTAGATACGGTGACATTACAAATGAGACTTAGCATCAAACAATGACACTCAAGTACAGAAAACTTGATAAAGAATGTTTTAAGCAAAATTAGCCAGTATCTAAAAAGTTTGAAAAGTTTGGCTTATTGAATAACCAGACTGAGTACTACATACTCTGCTCCAGAAACAACAGAGAGACCATTAATTTCATTCACCACCCTAAATATTTTCTTCCTCCCTCAGGCCACTGTGACTGAGTCCAAGCTAATTCATATGAATATTGAGCAATAACCTGAGAATCAGAACTATATGAAGAAGAACACAGCATCACAACTAGAAAAAGGCTAATTCACAACTGGCGATATGCAGATGACACCACCTTTCTTGCTGAAAGTGAGGAGGACTTGAAGCACTTGCTGATAAAGATCAAGGACTGGAGCCTTCATTATGGATTACAACACAATGTAAAGAAGACCAAAATCCTCACAAATGGACCAATAGGTAACGTCATGATAAATGAAGAGATAATTGAAGTTGTCAAGGATTTTGTCCTGTTTGGAGGCGCAGTCAGTGCTCATGCAAGCCGCATTCAAACGATGTCCCTGCACTGGGTAAATCTTGTGCACCCGTTCTCTTTGAAGTGCTGAAAAGCAAGGAAGCTACTTCGAGGCCTAAGATAACCCTGACCCAAGTTATGGTGTTTTCTTTATTTTTTAAAATCATTTTATTGGTGCCTCATATAACTGTTATCACAATCCACACATACATCCATTGTGTCAAGCACACATGTTGCCATCATCATTTTCAAAACATTTTCTTACTACTTGAGCCCTTGATATCAGCTCCTCATTTTTCCCCTCCCATGTGCTTCCTCCTTCCCAATTAAACCTTTGATAATTTATAAACTATTGTCATTTTTCCATGTCTTGCACTGCCCAATGTCTCCCTTAACCACCTTATCTGTTGTTCATCCCCCTGGGAAGGGGTTATAGATAAGTCATTGTGATGGGTTCCCCCATTCTCCCCCCACCTACCACTTCCCGTCCTGGTATGGCTACTCTCAATATTGATCCCAAGGAGTTTATCTGTCTTGGATTCCCTGTGTTTCCAGCCCTCAACACAAGAACACTTTGTTCTAATAAGCCAGCATTCTGAAATGCTCATCTCCCTGACATGATCGCTGAAGACAAATAGGTACATAAGCAAATGTGGTGAGGAAAGTTGATGGTGCTAAGCTATAAAAAGATATAGTGTCTGGGGTCTTAAAGGCTTGAAGATAAACAAGTGGCCATCTAGCTCAGAAGCAACAAAACCAACATGGAAGAAGCACACCAGGCTGTGTGATCATGAGGTGTTGATGGGATCAGGTATCAGACATCAAAGACCCAGAACAAAATATCATATCAGTGTGAATGGAGATTGAGGAGTGGAAAGTGGAGGCCTAAAGTCAATGTGTGGGCAATTGGACCTCCCCTTACAGAAGGGTTGTGGTTAGAAGACAGGCCAGTAAGGGTACAGTATAGCACCAATGAAACATACAGCTCTCCTCTGTTTCTTTAATGCTTCCTCACCCCCACTATCATGACCATAATTCTACCTTACAAATCTGGCTAGACCAGAGCATGTACATGGGTGTACAGATAAGATTGATGGTATTTTCAATCTTCTCATATGCATATGAATCTTTGGTGTTGAACATGGAAGACATAAGAAGAACGGACGCATTTGAATTTTGGTGTGAGCAAAGAATATTGAAAGTGCCGTGGACTGTACAAAGAACAAACAAGTCTGTCCTGGAATTAATATAGCCAAGATTGTTCCTCAGAAACAATGTTGGGAGACTTTTTCTCATGACCTTTGGATATTTATCAGAAGAGATCAGCCCTGGAAAAAGATACATGTTTGGTAAGTAGAGGGGCAGAGAAAAAGATGTGGATTCTTGACAAGATGGACTGACACAGTGTCTGCACCAATAGACCCAAACATAGTAATGCTGATGGGCAGGGCTGGGCGGTGCATCATTCTTTGGTACATAAGGTCGCCATGCGTCAGGCCAACTCAAGGACACAGAGCAGCAACAAGAGCAGGGCTGGTATAGACTGTGGCAAAACCAAGAATACAGACGCTTTTTTTCAATGAATTTTGTCCTGCAAAAACGAATCCAACTTTTCTAGGTCATTCTTTTTACAAAGTAGATCCAGATGGTGTGTGTGTGTGTGTGTGTGTGTGTGTAATTTTCTGTGAATGACACTTTAAGTTAAATACAACATTGTTTTAAAGTCAGAGATATCCTAGAATCTTCTTGTGTGTGACTTACCTATTAAGCCACAGATGGTTCTGAAACCAAAAACTAACTGCTATAATGTACCTGAATCATCTGTCATAGACTTTCCCCCTTTTAAATAGAATTGAATCTTAGAACCAACTGATATATCGTATGAGAATTTTGTATATGTTTCCCAACGGAAAAGGAATAGAATTTCTATTTTTGGGGGGTCCTAAAATCGGGTTAAGACTGAGAATAACACTAGAATTCCATTTGTGTATCAATATAATGATTTGTAATCTTTTGACTGAACGAAACCCATAAAACTAAATGTCATCCTACTTTTATAGGTTTTAAGATCTGGTGTAAACTAAGCATTACACTAACCACTAGAGGAATTAAGGAGTTATTTCAAGATCTCCTCTATCAGCTAGTGTTACCCCCAGACCGAAACTCACTGCTATTGAGTCAATCCAGACTCAGTGACCCTCCAGGACCCTCCAACAGGGTGTGCAGTACTGTACATCTCTTCTGGAGCAGACTGCTACATCTTTCTCCTGGGGATCAAACCACTAGCCTTTCAGCTTAGCAGCTGAGCTCTTTAGCCATTGTGCTACCAGGCCTCCTTCGTTAACACTAGCATGACGAATTAGAGATGAGACGTACTTAGTTGGGTGAACTAGAGGGAAATTGGAAAAGATAAAGGGAGGAGCCTCGGAAGTATCTTCTTCCTGCTCTGCCTTTTCATGTGAGGGCGTCTCTGCTCTAGATTGTGCTCGTTGTCACAGGCGCCGCTCACCCAGCAAAGAACGTTTGATCTTCCCGATTATCCACCCCCATGGAACACACAAACATCTCATCTTATTTGGTCTAGAAGGTGATTTTATGTGAGGGGTCTATAAAAAGCTTGTGAGGAAAAAAGAATGAAAGGTGATGGACTCGTTCCATGAACTTTTTGAAGGGCTTTGTGCATCTTAATTCTTTTCCTGCACGCGACAGCATTGAGGGAAAATGGAACAGCTATTACTATGCTCATTGTGCAGATTAGGAAGGTGAAGTTTCAAGCCAGCCATAGTTCCACGGCATGATAGTTACGTCAGACTACACACGCTACCTAAGCTCTGTCTGTCTCAGCTTCAACTTTAAAACTGGAATAATAATAGAACTTGTCTTCAGAAGTTACGGTTGTGATGGCTGTAGGAGATGATTGATTCGTGGACGTTCAATGCCCATCTGAAGGTAAGGACTGAAACGTTTCAGTTGTCGTCGTCAGAACACCAAGTTAACACTCACTACCGAAACAGAGGCATTCAGGAATCTCAGTGACTTCTCTAAATAAAATCCAGTTGGCCAGCTGAGGTTGGTAGAGGGAGTGGGTAGAGAGCAATGAATGGGATTTGCTCTATTTGTGGATCCAGGGCTTTCCCTTGGGCTCTGAAAATCCAGGGTTTTCAGAAGTGCCCTTTGCACCTGATTCAAAGATGAGTAAAAGGAGCAGGGTCAGGGGTGGGGGTAGGAGGAGAATGAACGTGGCTTCATGGATGTGGCTGCCTTCTTTCCACCCACACTCCATTACCCAGAGCTCAAGCCAGGCCACCTGAAGAGGAGGCTGGGACATGCTGTGGAGCCATGTGCACAAATATAGCATCCTCAGAGCCCTAAGAAGTGACTTTGCACAGGTCGACCCAACTGATAGCTGAGAGCTAGTCTTTCAGGGAAATATCTGACTCCAGGCTCACAGTCTCCCTAGGACAATTGCCCAAGATCTTAATAAAAACAAACTAGTTATCCTAGTTTGGGATCCTGCCAGTCTTTCTCCCACCATTTCTTCCAGGCAAAATATCATCGATAAACTATAAATCACTCGGTTCTTTCTATCACCACACTGTGCCTGATTACAACTCTTCCAATAACTGGTACATTCACTTAACTAGAAATCCAACCTCTCTCTTCTTCGACAGCAGAGACAGCAAAAATGATCTTACAATAAGACTGCTTCATTCTCTCGGGGTGATTGATAGAGCTAACCATTCATTTCTTGTAGATGAGAGCAGTTTAGAGTAACCACTAATTGCAGCAGGGAGTATTTATGCGTGTGGGGCACATTGCTGCATCTCTTTTCTGCGTGATGAAATTGAAAATCATTGGGCTAATTTTCAAAGCAAATCATGTATGGCTTTACTGAGCAGAATTGGCCATATCTGGGTCCTTCCTCACTTGCTCTGAGTCTTGGCTTTTAGGTATTTCCTCAACCTTTGGCATCATGTCAGGTTCCGTGCTTGCCGGGGAGTGTGTTCTGAGTGATTCGCAAGTCCTTCTGGAACTCAGCGTGAGCCTGAAGCATTGGATGGCTCATCTCAGCGTACTACACCCAACCCAGGACAGAGTGCATCCAGCACCATCAGAGCTCATCTGGTCCACGGAGGTCATGTTTGACATCACTCCTTATGCCAAACACACAAAGCCTGTTTGAGGACATGGTCATTTCTGTACAGCCATAAGACCTTCAATTATTCCTGATACTGTCCCTGAGTACACCAAACTCGCTGCCATCAGGTCAATGCTGACTCATAGCGATGCCCCTGGTTGCTTCTGAGACTGTAACTGTTCATGGGAGTAGAAGCTGTGGGCAGTTTAGAACTGCCAACCTTGCAGATCTCCACCCAATGCATAACCACTATGCCACCAGGGCTCCTTGCGGACTCTCCTTAGATCTTAAAAACTTGAGGACCAAACATATCTCACTTGGGTTTCTTTCTAGTCTCAAAACATGTTAGGAGACAGTAGAGACTCGTGTAAAGCATCTGGGTTCAAAAAGTGGACAAACTGGTTTCAAATACTGGTTTATTCACATAGTCACGACAGCGCCAGGGTTGGCAAACTGCAACAGGTTGACCAAATCTCTCCCACTGCTTGTTGTGTTTTTGTAAATAAAGTTGTATTGGATGATGGTCACGTCCATACATTGAGGCTGTAGCTGCTTGCACATGATGACGACAGAGTTGAATAGTTGTTACGAAGCCCTTCTGTGACCCTCAAGGCCAGAAATACTGATTCTCTGACCCCCCTGGGAAACCACGGGCAAGGCCTGGTGGGAATCTTTAATTTTCTTGTTTATTAAATAGGGATAAGGATGACTAATAAACAAAAAATGTTGTGCTAACAGAATAAAGGAATATATTTACAATTTCTACGGTGTCGATTCTGACTCCGTGACACTATAGGCTGTAACTCTCGATGGGAGGAGAAAGACTCATATTTCTCCATCAGAGAGACTGGTTGTTTCCAACCACTGATGTTGCCACCAGCCGCCCAACGCCTAACCCACAATGCCACCAGGACTCCTGTAGCTGTGCTAGGCACACGATGCATTCCAAGTTCATTTTGTTCTGTAATTGATGTTTATGCCAGGGTTGGCTGAGTGCAGAGAGGTCCGATGGTGCACAGAGTCAAGGTGGCATATGCCAGTCATGTCCTTTAAGGATCACTCATCCCCACAGTCACCTTCAGTCAGAGTCGTCCTTCTACCCCCGGTGAAGAGAGGAAAGAAAACAAGACATGAGTACATGGTGCTGTCTGGTGAGCCTGTTCAGAAGGTAGCGGGGCCAGGAAGGTGCTTTCGGTTATGTAGATACCATGGCAACGTTACTTCCACACAAGGTAACTCGGGCCTTTCTGGTCTTTTAAATTGGGTTTACTCCAGTGAGAATAAAATGACAATGTTTCACATTCCAAGGGTCCTGGTCATCTTTCAAACCTCCCATAGACAACGTAGACTAGTCTGGAATGTTTTCTACGCATCGTTACCAGCGTAGAGAACCAAATGGCACTTGGGAAAGAAGCAAGGCTAGTATTCTTAGCTGTCGCAAGACGCATTAAAATTAGTCATAAAGGTGTATCGCTGTCGGTCAAGCACGGTGCCCACATTATAAGAACTCGTTCTCTCAAGAACTCTTTAAAATAGGCACCACCATTCTGAATTTCCAGATGAAGAAAGTCAGAGACGAAACTCAACTATGCACGTTTATATGATCAAGCAGAGGCAGAATTAAAAACATAAAGCCAATATGATTCTCCTCCCTGAGTCTGTTCACTTCTGACCAAATCAACCACAGCAGGAACAGTATTGTCAGAAAACCCAAACAGCTGGCAGGGGGGCAGAATCAAAGAAATTACACAAACTACTATGACTAACAATCATCGATATTAAAAAATACCCTTTTATAGGTATGAATATCTCTTTTATATCTCAATAGAAAGCCTGATGAGAACGCTTGGTACCTGGAAGAAAAAGAGCTGGCCTCCAGTTTTGAACAAGCCACGCCCTTTGCTCATGTTTTGTTGCTGCTGTTTTTGTTTTGTTTTAAATTACAAATGAGAAACTTCAGTGGGTGTTCAGGTACCAGGAAGGAAGTCCTGGTCACCAAGGGCTGATGCCTAAATGTTTAATATTCAACCTGGATCCTGGCCGAGTCCCTGCCACTGGGAACTCTTCCTCCCTTTGCATTTGGCTCTTTTTAGTCCTTGATTTAAAACAAATGAAAAATGAAAGGACTCAGTGAAAGGAAAATATGCTTCAAAAATTACGCCTCACACTGAGCTGGGTAAAGGGAGGAAAGAGAAACAAAGGAAGTTTTTGCATACGCTGTCTGACTTTGGTGGGGAGTAAAATATGCAGAGGAGATAGTAAGCATGGAAGTGTATCTAACTGAGAAAAGCAAAGAAAACTGTAGCCAAATGTATGCATGTGTGTGTATGAGACTACAAGCTCCCAAGAGAAAAACAGAAAAGTAGGAGTAAAAGAGAAGAAGGAGCCAAGAGATGGAAAACTTTAGGAAAAGCCCTCACTTCAACCGAATCCACACCTGTACACACCTGCACACACCTACACGCACACCTACACACACACCAACACACCTACACATACCCACACACACCTACACATCTACACACACCTACACACCTACACACACCTAAACACATACACATACCTATACACACACCTACACACATGTACACACACCTGCACACACCTACATGCCTGCACACATACACACACATCTACACATCTACACACACACCTACACACACCTGCACACACATATACATCTCTACACACACACACACACAAACTCTCTGAGGAACAATTCTGGGCCACTTCCAAGCTGTGGCTTATACTTTAAGAAGGGGAATGAAGAAGCTAGTGGACATAGCTACCATTCATCTGTCAAATAACCTAGACCAGACACTGCAGGCAGAAGACTTTCATGACAGAATTTCCATTGCAGCCTCTCACCTAAACCTGCACCTTTAGGAAGATGATCTGCTTCTGTCCCCTTGATAGACTCAGCCAGTGCTCCCGTGGTCAGCTAGTTTGCCCACGATCACACCGCCAGCTGGTTGTCCATTCAGGCCCACGGCTGTAATCATTGTGCTAACAGTTTAACACTATAAAGATATTGTCACTTTATTATTTTAGTTGACTCTAATTTTAAAAAAGTAAAACTAAGGGGCATAGGTACACGTCTGTCTGCTTTTACAAAGGGAGATACTGATGCTTAGAAAAAATCGACAACTGGCTTGAAGTGATACACCAGGCGTAAGGCAGAACCACTGGATTTGCTTCTTAGGTTTGCGGTAATGAGAGTTCGACCAAATGGGTGGCTGGGAACAGCAGAAGTGTATTTCCTCACAGTTGTGGAGGAGAGCTGTCTATCTTTGGGGTATCGGTACGACTATCCTCCCTCAGAGGATTCCAAGGGAGGACACTTGTGGGTCTGTCTGTTTTTATTAACATTCCGTAGCTTTCAGCAGCATAAATACAATCTCTGCCTTCATCTTTCCAAAAACACCTTCTTTCTTGTGTTTCTGTCTCTTCTCTTTTTCCAAGGACGCGAGTCATATTGGCTTAAAGCCCAGTCTACTCCTGTGTGAGCTTATGTCAAGGAATTACATCTGGGAAGACCTTGATTCCAAAGAAATTCACAATCACTGGTGGCGTTGGTTTGAACCTGAACAGATCATGCTAGGGGACACAATACAACCCTTACAAGCCATGATGGAAAGCCAGATTTCTGATGCATGAATCCATTTTCAGATTACTCTTTGATAACGCTGGGAACACCTGACTCATAACATCAGACTTTTACTATTGAGAGAGGGTGTCACAGCACATGGTTCACAGCACAGAGTCCATAGTTGGATGAATCTGTGTTTAAGCATAGACTGCAAATAGATCATAAATAATTAATTTGAGAATATGATTAATTTATTCTTAGGTCAAGCAAAGTTAGCAAAATTCACCACAAACCATTTTTGTAAGAATTGCATTGTCGATTTTGTCTTATTTGTGAGAATTAAATAGGAACTGCCAGCAGGGGTTGTTAGGTGCCTCTGATGCAGTTCACAAGGACCCTAGGTAGGACAGAATGAGACACCACCCAGCCCTGCACCATCTTCAAACTGAGTATTGTGTTTGTGTCCATTGTTACAGCCACTGTGTCACTTCATCTCATTGAGGGCCTGCCTCTTTTTAAAGTTCATTTTATTTTTCAAATGGTTTTATTGAGATAAAATTATCATACCATACAATTCAATAGTTCAACCACTTTAAGATGGATTTTAGATTTATGATCACAATCTACTTTGGGATATTTTCTTCCTACTTGTACCCATTGTTATTGACTTCCCATTTCCCCTCTTCTACTCTTCCGTGCCCCAGGTAATTATTAATCACATTGCTTCTTTATAGATCCACTCATCATGATATCCTTGTACAGAAAAATGAATGAAACAAAGACAAAAACAAAACAAAAAAGGACTTAGCAACACTGCCCTAATAAAACAGAGAAAAACTTCAATCAAAAAGAAAGCAGAAAATATTAAAACACAGAATAAATTCCAAGTAGGTCAAAAGGAAGATGTATGGACAAGCTCTTACTTTCTAGCCTAACTACAGCTGAAGCCCACTTTACAATGCTCTTGGCCTTATATTAAGGCCACTTCCATCTCTAGATTATGATCAGTGGGATTTTCCTACAAATTCAGGCCATGGAGGGGCCCCGCAAACGGATTTTGGTCTTCCAGTATCATCCATAACATTTTGCAAACTGAATGTTTAGCATTTAGGCTGTGGTACTGTTCCCTCTGGGTGTGGATTTTATTATTGACACTCTTTAGATCACACAGGCTGGTGCACTTCTTCTGTGCAGATTTGGCTGACTTCTCCCCTGGATGGCTGCTTGTTTTCTGACAAGCCTTTAAAACCCCAGAGACTATTTTCCCTAACAGCCGAGCATCACCTGATTTCTTCATCAGACATTACTAGAGGGTGTCCTCTAGTAAACTGCCCTCCACTTGACCCTCTACTAGCCAGCAGTCGGGGCTCCACGTGATGCTTTAATTAATGTTTGTTACTGTGGATTGTAAGAGCCATTGTAATGGCGTCAGAGAACTCACAGAGAACATTCTTGGCTTTGTTAAGGAAGTTAACAAGTTGTAACGCCAGTGTGAAACACTCAAGGTTGAATTGCTTATCAGAACATGTGATGAAGTTCTATCAAGTCTGCTAATAAATGCCCAGAGAACATACCAATCCCCATAACATACCAATCCCCATATAAGCCTCCACATGAAGACATTCAGCTCAAGCCTCCTGGGTCAGCAAACCCAGTGCCCTGAATTAAGCGCCCAAAGGCAGCCCACTCCAGTAAGCTTCAACTCAAAAGCATTCAGCTCCCCTTCTGGGGGTCAGTAAACCCAACCTCCCCAATTAAGTATTCAGAGGCACCTCGCCATGCAAACCAGCCTCCTGAACAAAAGTGTTCGGCTTTACATATCCCCTGGGTTGGGAAGCCCATCCCTCTGTTCCATGCTCTGGCTCCTGGTTCTGCTGCGTGCTCATCTGATGGTAAAGCTGTCATCTGGATTCAGGATGTTCATTGCTCGGGGGTATTGGGTCCAGAGGATGTGCTCCACTCCTAGCTCCTGCGGACAGAGAGATCCCTGATCTTGCCTCTAGGCAGGATGGCATTAAATGGAATCCTGTTCACACTAACTCATAGACCCATGTGGGAAAACGTCACGGGGGGACTTGGAGACTTTAGCCAGAAGAGTTACAGTAAATAATGCACTGTCCCGGTGCCCAGTAAAAGGCTGGTGGTTCCCTTGGGTCCAATTCTCCAGAAACAGATGCCGTGATAGGGACATCTAGGACAGGGAAGGGGAAGGAGTTAAGTTAAAGGGAGATAGGGAAGGATCAGCTTCTGCCTAATCCTGGATGAGTTTGAAGTACGGTTAACACCTCAGAGTCTGTTACTTGTTCTTCAAAGAATGGGAGCAATCTACACCGAGTAGATTGAAGAAAAGCATTTGCTCTTTCTCTCTTTCTGTGTGTGTGTGTGTGTGTGTGTGTGTGTGTGTGTGTGTGTAGTGAAAGGGGATGGCAAATCATCAGACCTACAGTCACTATGCACCAGCAGACAAAGGAAGGCGTACCCTCAACAACGGGTGTGGGGAAGGAGATGGGTGTTAAGGAAGTCACAAATACCCAACCTCACTGTCGTTGAGTCAAGTCCCACGAGACATGTTCCTGAAGGTTTCTGAGACTGTAAATTGTACGGAAGCAGATGCCCTCGTCTTTGGACCTAGGAAAAGCTTTCTGTTGACTGGCATTTGCTTTATCTGCTCTGCCCCTAGGGGTCAATAGGAGCAATAAAAGTGGTGCTAGCAGTGGTGCTGGGGCTACTGCTATTGTTATTGAGGTGTCCTCACTGAAGATGGCCTTCTTGGCCAAAGTTGTCTCCATGCTATATTGTCATTCTGCACTCTACGCCTGTGCCTGCGCTCTCACTGTGGAGGGAGTTCACAGCTGGCAGGTGGGGTTACGTTCCCACCTAAGTAGAGAGTATGAACCAATTCACATTCTTTATTTCCTTGGGGGGGTATCTACTAAGGCATATCTGACTCTTACCTCTTCCTCTACTAGAGGGTGTGACTGAAGACACCATCCTTCACCTTTCCTGGGTATGTGTGTGGGGGAGGTTATTGTCCACTAAAACATCAAAACCACACCTCTACCACAGCCATTTACCAGTCTATAAGTCATCTCAGACAGAGGGGAAAGGCTCAGCACCATTGGAGGCGCTCAATCAGATCTCTGTGTCAGGTGGCAGAAACCAAGACCAGAGGCCCCAGAGACCTTGGCATGGAGACTCTGGAGTGAGCAAGAAGAGTCAGGACAAGACTATGGGAGTGTGAGGCAGCCAACGGGCCCAAACGACGAGCAACCATGAGGATGGGGCAGGAGCGGGTGGTTGTTCATAGGATCGCTAGGAGTCCGAATGGTAACAACAGCATAGGAGGGGAGTACCCTCAGGGGACCCTCGGTGTGTTAGTCAGGGTTGACTAGAGAAACAAATTCACAGAGCCACATTATAAAGACATTTCTGAATACTAAGTTTAACCTGCAACAGTTTCCGTGTTTTTTTAGAGTGACTCTTCACGGGCAGGAATCTCCTGTCCTAACACGGAGTCATCACAGTTGCTTGGCCTTTCTGTATGCTTGACCTCTTCCGGACCATCTCCTATGCCCTGGACTGAATCAGTGAGGACTCACTTACCTGGTGTTTCTGTAGCAAAACCACCAGGTAACGAAGGCCTAGTGCGTAGCCTTAAAGAAGAGGCATTTCTTTCCCATGTTCTGGAAGCTAAGATTCCTAATCAGGGCCATGCCCTTGTCTGTTCTTTTCTTCTTTGTAGCCCTGGCTTTCCATGGCTCCTTCATGTTCTTTGGCTTTTAAATGGTCATCCAATTGCATGTTTCTGTGTCTTTCTGGACCTTTTTCTGGACTCAAAAGTCATTAGACTTAAGATCAAACCTATACTGGTCTGCTCATAGTCACACAACAGAAGAAAAACGCTATAGCCAAAAAGGATAATATGTTCAGATCCATGGGCTAGACCTTTAGCACCTATATATATTCTGGGTGGTGGTGGTAGTGGTGGTGGGGTCGGGGAAACAATTCACTCCCTAACAAGTGATGAGCACAGACTACATAGATTGAACCCCCTGGCAGTTCGGAAGTTGCTGTAATTTTAGAGCCAGTGAGTTCATTGCTGTTTGCAATATTGGCTCGATGCAGCTGAATAGTCATCATTTACAAAGCTGCAGATGTCTGTACATGTTACCAATATCATGGCCTTGCTGGACTAACTCAATCGTGACTCATAATGATTGAAAGCTTTGAGTCAAAATTGACTCGATGATGCCTACCAAGAACAACTGCTCAGAGCATTTCTTACAAAATACCCCAGTTATCCCTCACAAGCAACACCGTTTCCCTCACTGTACAGACAAGGGAGGGGAACTCGACAGCTTTGAGTAACTTGGACAAAAGTAGTGAGTTGCCTTCAGAACTGGGATTCAAGCCTAATATCTTCTGACTTTAAACCCTGTTCTCTTGCCTGCGGAAAGTCCTGGTAACTCGCCTCTTTTTTAACTGTATGCTATGACATTTATTGCCATATCTCTTTCCAGAACGAGTGCTATCTGTAATAAGTCTCAGCTATCATATGAAGAGAGCACCCCAAATCAAGGCCTTGGTCTTTGGTTTCTGTCAGCCAGGGTCAGATGTCTTTTCTTTATGATATACTGGGCTTCTGACTGCCATCTTGGAAGCAAACATTGAACGTGTCCCTGTGTTTGTTTGCTGTCCAATTACCTAGTCACATGATTGTTAGCTAAAACCAAAAACAAAACCAAAAAGGTGAAATGGAAGCAAGTAGAACATTGTGTGGGAATTATTAAAAAGACCAGCTGCTACCAGAAAATTTGAGGCAGTTTAATTTTCTTTCAAGTGATGCCTAAGGTTCACTACTACCTGGGATGGAGATATATTTGTTAGGTAGCATTAATGCAGGCAGGTAATCTAGCTTCTCCTGCTCCTGGGAAACAATACATCTCTTTATTCACCCCTTATATGCTTAATTCAGGTCTTCATTGTTTTAGGTAAGGGGTGGGGAATGAAACAAAAAAAACAAACAAAGCTTTCAATGATTCTGAGAGCAAGCAATTGCTGTTGTGATAAAGGAGCTTCCGCCTCCAGTCTCCATGTGGTCCAGGCTCCAGTGTCTTTCATCTCCAATAAACCACTGGGCTGGGACCCGGTTCCTTGGCAGAGAGCAATGCTGTAAGTGGCCCAGGACAGTCTCAGCTTAGGGCTCCATTCTGGCAATGATCTGAGTGGGCATCTTATTGTACGCCGATGTCCTTTCTCTAGCCTTGGCCTGGATTCTACCTTGTAGTCAAAGAGAATTGATGTAGTTTTTTTTTTCTCAGTAATTTTGGAAATGGGGCAAGGGAGAGATGCCATTCCCCAATCTTATAAAATACATAACTACTACTACTAATATCATTCCTAGTGATAACAACAGTAACTTGTCATTGCATATCACTGAATCATAGAGGCACCAGGTGACAATAGAATGAACTGCCTTATTGGGTCCTCTAGGCTATAAATTTTAGGGCCACAGGTCACCAGCTGGAGGGGTTCAATCCATCAATCTTTAGGTTAGCAGCTGAATGCTTAACTATTGCACCACCACAGGTTCTTAATCATCAGCATCAACAACAACAATAAGGATGATAGCAATCAATAGCATGAGGTCATATTGAACCTCCTCTGGCTTCCCTGTTGCTCTGAGGTAAGGGTCAGACATGCCTCCAAGCTTCATCCTTCTTTGCCTACTGTGACACCTTTGTCTATTGTGGTAGTTACATAATCTGGTGTCAATTTGAGGGACAAGTGTGTAGGGGTGGAGTCTGGCCTGTCAATTGGGATATAGCCAACAAGGCCTCCGTGTGGCCTTCTCCTGAGGGTTCTGGGAACTCCTGGATTTTCTCCCTGGAGGTAGGAGAACCTCTCTCTGCTCACTCCCTGAGAGACTCTCTCTGACAAGACACAGGGCACTATGCAAATATGCCCTGTGGCCTGGGAACTGGAGAAGCCATGTGGAGACCCCTGCCAGTGCTAAGATGCTTCAGCTGCCACTGGGTCCACAAGACTTTGCACACACTGGCATTCTGCATCATTGCATGTGTTTAATGAGTCGGAAGAGGACTTTATAGATTGGTATCAGACATATAGGCTAATATTGGACTTATGGACAAATTATAAACACTTTAAAATAGATAAACTTAGATTCCTATACCTCTCTCTAGGTTTTTTGGTGGATCACAGGCATAACAAGAGAGAATGCATTAGAGACTGTCTGGAATCTTGTCACTAAACGTCTTCTTGGGGCTGCTGCGCCACTTCAAAGATTCGTTTGATTCTGCGCTTTTCTCTGGAGCCATCAGCACGGAGTAGGGAACAAGGACACAGATGGCCAGCATTGTGAATGCCCTGTATGCTCAGGTTTATGTCTGAGCTCCAACACTTAAGAGCCATGTCATGTTGGGTTCCTCAGAGCCACGCTTTCTTCATTTGGGACTAGACAATGATAACATTTGCAAAGATATTGCTTAGGAGCAGACGGGATGCCTTTGCTTAAACTCTCCTTGTGTCCTGTACCCCAGAGCTGTCATCATAACCCACTGCCAAGTTGGGAGGAGATCGCAAAGCTCCTCAGAGAGAAAAGCCTCTGATCCAAACTTGCCTTCGCCGGGAAGGCTCCCTCAGCCTGAGCTGAGCAGAGCTGCCATTGTTGATTCATTCTGTGTCAGTGCCTGAGAAACTAGTGACTTGTGTTTATATTTATGCTGGCATTTGGAGTCTCAGGAGGTGTGATTGAGATATGAAAAAAGACAAGAGAAAACGGAGAAGTTTTAAAAAGCCAGAACTAGTACCAGAGTTTGTCCCTCCACTTTGGGTTGACTTCTAAATAACTTTGTGAGGTTTCTTTCCATAGTGCCTCCCTAAGGAGCAGGATTCTTCTGGCACAGGGAAGGAAGGAGTGAGAAGGAGAGAAAACTAGGTAAGGTAGAGAGAGAGAAAGTTTAAAAAGAGAGGGAGAGATGAAAAGATGTAAAATAAATTCAGATATAATTTAACAAATAGTTATGAAATATCTATATGCAAAGGGTGTTAAGTTCTTAAATGCTCTTTCTTATTGAGCATACATATTGGCCATACAGGAAAAACATATTCTTGGACAACACTAGAAGCAGGAGGTTCAGGTTCTAAGAAAACAAACAAAGAAACCAAAAATGATGCTTCTCTGAGAATCTAACTCTGGAGAATATGTAGCTTCTGAGACACACTGAGAATGGCAGGTTCACCAAGACTAAGAGTTGGAGCAAATCCACCCACCACTCCCCTCCTTTGCTCCCAGCTCCAGGCATAACCAGCAAGACCTCTGATCTCCACCTCATTCAGGAGCCCTGGGATCTATACATGGAGCTGCTAACCACAAAGTTAGTGGTTTGAACCCACCAGCTATTCCTCAGAAGGAAGCTGCGGTAGTCTACTCTCCTACAGATTTAAGTCTCAGGAACCAGAACAGACAGTTCTACTCCATCCTAGAGGGTCACTGAGTCAGATTCTACTTGATGTCAGGACGTGTCCTTTAGTCAGTTTACCCTATCTCATTTACATGAGTGTGCACTTACACAAACGATCTGCATTAGGTTGTCTACAAGGAGTCTGGAAGCCAACAAAACAGCAAAGGTTCTGCATTTCCTTATCACCTTGTGATGCGTGCAGACTGTTCAGGTTGAAACACTGCATTTCCATTCTGCTGCACCAGTTCCCAGCATAGGGGAACAAAAAAAATAAAAATGAAACTTTATTCCCTTTAATTGTCATCTTTTCCCTTATTCCAGATGTTGTTTCTTTTTGTTCAATATGTTAATTACACATCCCACGCTCATTTGCAGAATTACTTCCTTGCATGTCAATGATGAATCTGTCCCAGTGACCGAGTCTAGCAGCCCCCACACCCGAGCCCATCCTACCATTTCATGAGAAGAACAAAACAACGCTTCCTGAAAGATGACCCGGGAGGCCTAGGAAATCGGTAAAAAGCTATCAGAAAGTTAGGGCTGTCAATAGGGTGCATCTATGATAATGGAGAAGTAAAATCAACCTAATTGTCTAAAAGCAGGGGATCCATTAAATAAAGTATGATATACCCTTACAATGAAGTGCCGCGCTGCCTTTACAATCCTATAACAAAGCACATCTGACGGCGTGGGGACACTCCTGCAGAGATTACGATGCAGAAGAGGATGGGCCGGGATCTTAGTCTAGACTTGCCACATACACAAAACACATTTATGCCTGGAATGCTCGATCTCTCTTTGCAAGGAAAGCATTCCCTTGCTGCCTCCAGGTCTAATGCAAAACTCTTTCTCATTGACCCCTCCCATGTGCCAGCCCCTCAAACATCCCAAGCCCTGCACTTAAAACAATATTGCAAACCTCTTTCTTCTGTTTAATCTTCCTGCTTAGCATTTCTGATTTAGTAGCTCACTGCAACTATCTGTCGAGGTTCTGGGAAGAAGAGACGGCAAACAGGGCAATTAAAAAAAAATCAATGCCGAGATATTTCTTAGGGCGGGAGCAGAGTTCAAGGAGCCCGAGTGGCACAGCGAGTGAGGCAATGAGCCGTTACCCACAAGGTCTGTGGATCGAACCCAACAGCCGCTCCGTGAAGTGCTTTGAGTCAAAATTGAGTCCGTGTGGGTGGGTTTGCTTGGTGAGAGTAAAGGAGCATCAGCGAGAGATGGCAGCATTTATCAGAAAGAGCAACCGCAGAGCACCAATGCCATCTCCTCGATTCTAAGACTTAGAATGAGGGAGGGCACAGGAAGGGATCCGTTACCAGAACCCGGAGAGACAGCTGTAAATCAGGAAGAGGGTTTCCAGACAGGAGCTGAGAGCTTTGTAAAATAACCAAAGACAATTGGAGTTGACACCCAACAAGAACAAACACCTTGACTGCCCTCTCCATCCATTTTCTGATCTGCCATGGTCCCTGAGTTCGTGTTTTGTGTTTTCTTTTTCTTTCTTTTTTTAAATAAGCAGTTTATTTTGCATGGATATAAACTTGTTAACACTTTTTAAAAAAATCGTTTTCTTGGGGGCTCATACAACTCTTAGCACAATCCATCCATCCATCCATTATGTCAAGCACATTTGCACATGTGTTGCCATCATCATTCTCAAAACATTTGCTTTCTGCTTGGGCCCTTGGTATCAGCTCCTCATTTTTCCCCTCCCTCCCCACTTGCCCCTCCTTCATGAACCCTTGATAAACATATCATTGTGAATGAGGAGACGTGCAGATTGGGCACCCAAAGTCCATCTGTAAGCAGCTGGACATGCCCTTACAGAAGGGTCTCAGGGAGGAGACGAGCCAGTCAGGGTGCAGTGTAGTAATGATGAAACGTACAACTTTCCTCTAGTTCCTAAATGCTTCCTCCCCCTCACCCCCCCCCCATCATGATCCCAATTCTACCTTACAAACTCGGCTAGACCAGAGGATGTACACTGGTACAGATAGGAAGGAAACATGGGAATCCAAGACAGATGATCCCTTCGGGACCAATGTTGAGAATGGAGATACTGGGAGGGAAGAGGGAGGGTGGGGTAGAATGGGGGAACCGATTATAAGGATCTACATATAATGTCCTCCCTGGGAATTGGACAACAGAAAAGTGGGTGAAGGGAGACATCGGACAGTGTACGAAAGGACAAAATAATAATAATTTATAAATTATCAAGGCACCCTGCTTTCTTATCTCAAGGACAGGCACAAAGAAGCCAGTTTGTGAAGCCTTTATAGTTCATTCTCTAAGACACCAAGAGGAGTGGAAACGGCCAAGTGGGAATATCTCAGAGCTGAAAAGTGCTTTACTGTTTTATTTGTTCATTGACTCACTCCCAACTAAAATGTAATTTCCAAGAGTATAGGGATTTTTGTCAGTTTGGGCTATCAGCATGTTCCCACACCTCGAAATACTGCTGTGTAGAGTAGGTGCTTAGTAAATATTTGATGAATTAATAAATATTGGACAACAGACATACCATTTTTCATATTTGAGTAGTAGGTCTGTGGATAATTATAATTTTATTGATATGACTTTCCATATTTTCCAAGTTTACTCAATAAACAAAGTTTATTTACAATCAGGGGGAAATAGATAGGCAGGAATGTAAAGTGTAGATAGATAGCTGATAGACAAAGAGATAGATAAAAATAGAGTAAAAGATGGAAAGTTAGTCAACAAAGTAAAGTGAAAGAAGTAATTTCCAATCTTGGACTTGACCAACTAAGGAAACAGGTATTGTGCTCCTCTGTTCTGGACCACATAGACTTGGTCATGTCTAGGAAGTGCTGATCAATATTACCTTCGCAGACTTTACAGACGCCCAGACCAATTGCCTATATATTATTTATTCCATCAAGGTAATATTTAGGCAATGCATAATTAACTAACAGCTAGCACTGGAGACGCACAGAGAACAGTGGTCTTGAAAGAAGCCAGACTTATTTTAACAAAAGGAAGGAGAGATGTCCTTCAGGGCTTTACAACTTCTCTTTAATAAAACCAGACAAACCGCTTGGCAGTTCCTTTGCCTGGCAGAGACCACCCTTCTGTGACACTGTTTGCCCCTAACGGATGTGATTAGTTACAATGTTATCTAGTTACCTGGAAATTATAGCTACTTGAATTGCAAGCCCAATTCCATCATTGGTCTCTAACCACCAAGGTTCCCAGCAAGACCTTTCCCACGACAGACATCGCTCTGTCAGCCGCAGAAATGATGACTGGGTGAAATGGAATTGTATTTTATTATTTGACTCAAAACATGGACAGTAAAATCCTGTTAAACGTGCCATACTGTACCCAAGGTTTACCTGCTACTCCATCTTGCAACCACCACGATAACATCAAAAACCCAGAGCAGAGTGGGTCGCTTTACACGTTCACACTGATGTTATAATAGAAGTTAGCAGCATTTTGCATGAAATGGAATGCATGCGAATTTGCACCGCCCGTGTGAACATTTCACCTCCCCTTTATCTCCTTCCAGCTTGGAAATAAATAAGCTTCTATTCCTGTTCACAGTTGTCCCTTCCTTTTTACAGGTGTTGTCCCATGCTTTTCAGAGCGGCAATTTCACATAGAAAAATTGAACGCACAATTGGCGTTTTGCAAAACACCAGATTGCATGAAAGCGTTCCATCAGTCAATAGGAATCTTAGATGCGGTAGTTCATGATTATCATTACTTGATGCAGAGTTGAGGCAAATGCAATTCCTCTACTTTTGAAGTTGTTTCTTCATATCCATGTGTGTAAAAAGTATACATTTATATATGCATATGTGTGGCGGTGGGCATGTATGAGGTCTATGGTGAAATGTAAAGGGGATAATCATTTCTCCATCAGCCCAACAACAACTGAATGTACAACAAGACCTCAGGTAATGTGTGTGTTGGGGGGGGGGGGGTGGCTGGCCAAGCTCTTGGAAAAAAGGGACATCAAAAGATCCCAGACTTTTCCTAGGAACTCCTGCCTGTGCAAGTGTCTGTGTTCCACCCTTCATTCGGAGGCTGTGCTCTGCCCGGGTTGGAGATTTGTTCTTGGAACTTGGGTCACTGATAATGCCTTTCAGTTGGTTTCTGGGATTGATACAAAAGCAGCCGAGTGTTCATTTAAGTAAGGGGTTGGGGAGAAGGGAGACCGGATCCTTCTGAGTATGTATGATTGGCGATTGAGTTCGGTTCAGTTCAAACTTTAAAAGTCACTGAAGTAGTACTGCTTCCTTTATTGCTGTCTGGAACGATTGCCTGATTTATTGTATTTATCCTTAGGATGTGGGAAAAACTGAATCGCTTGAATAGAAAAATTCAATGGAAATTTTTGATAGTTAAAATGAGGAAGCCCTTACTCCTGATTCTCAGAAACCCCATGAGACTGAAGGAGTACAACACTGAGGGCGGAGGCATGGAGAGGGAAGCTAAATGCAAGTTCCTGGTTCCTTCTCTTCAGCAGAGCATGGTGCAGGGCGCTGTGCAGGGTGTCTAGTACTTACGCTCAGCATTCACGAACACAATCCTACTACCTGGCATGGGCTTTCCTTCTATTACTCCCGTCATAAAACAACCTACCAGACTCTGAGCTCAGGTCCTTATTCTTGTTGCAGTTGAAAATCTAGAGCAAGACAGAGGCCTCTACTTCCCAAGTAAATGATGTGTGCATTTCCATTTCCATTTTATGGAGGATTAATCTTAAACCTGAAAGTGAGGAGAATTGCCCTTCAAAAGGCATGCCCTTCCCCTCCCTGTAGAGCTTTCCCTGGAGGGCCAGTCCAGAGTGAAATGTTTCCAAATATTTCCATATTGGTCCACGCTACCAGATAGAAAAGGCACAGAAAGCCATCTTGTGAGGCCTTTAAAATAGGTAAATCACAGAGGTAAGCATCATTAAGTGCCTCATTCCAATGGCCAAAGAAGTTCACAACCAGAGCTTCTTTTTTTTAATGTGCTTTCTTGACTAAGTTGCATTGCCCTGTTACTCAACCACTACACTTGCTGTTGCTGTGAAAATAGTGTGTCCTGTGATTAAAGCCCATAATCAATTGATGTTATGAAAAGGAGACGAGGCTAGATAACCGGTGGGCCTGATCCAATCAGTTGAGAGAGATGACATCGTTGAAGATTTCCTGAAGAAGAAATCCCTCCTGTGACAGCAGATTCAGTCTCGTGCTGGATGGATCTGGCCCTGGATTTTCCTACCTTCATCCAGGTGGTACAGTCTAACCTTGCTGATGATCAAATCTACATATTTGAAAATTACTAGAAAGCCCACCAAATTACCCAAGCTAATGCCTTGCAGTAAATAATTTAGTATATTTCTCTGGTATTAGACTCTCAGATTCTTTGCTTCCCCAAATAAAGCTTGGCTTTGAGGGGCACAGGAAGGAATTTTCACATAAAGAAATTTTTTTCAGCGTCTCCTGGAAGAGAAAGAAATTATCCCACAGGTCGCATGACTGGCTCTCTGGGGCTTCTCTCTCACCCACCATGGAAACAGGCTTTTAAAAGGTTGTGCAGGAAAGACTATCGGGGAGTTCTGCTGTGGATGGCAAGGGTTTAGGGGAAAAGTAGTGCCAAGATCCTGCATGGATTCTGGGCATCATCAGTCCAAATCTCCGCCTTCATTCCCATGCACTTCCATTATTGCCAACTGTTTATTTTCTCTGAGTAAACCCTAATGGATGAATTCCGTTATTAGCAAGCTTCAGGTAAGGTCATTTGGCAAATATCATATGTAAGAAGATCATAAAATTTTATCTAAAAATGAGAAAATGGTTAACAGTTTATATAAAAACAAGTTTGAAATTAGTATTAGAAAGTTTTATGTTGTAACTAAGTGTTACATTTTCTGCACATTACAATCTCAACATTTCCCACTCTCTGATATTATTTGAGTGCAATCATCTGAATGTAACCACTACTTTCATCTGTCAGTTTGCCATACTGTGGTGGCTTCCATATTTCTGAGCTACTGGAAGCTTTGCCAGAGATATTTAAGCAGGGCCAGAAACTGAAAGAGGCTAGAATGGAGGCCCAAGCAATCCACTTCTGAAAAGAAATGGCCACTGAAAACCTTACAAATACAATTATTAGTCAAGTTTATAGTACTTAACAATAACCAAATTTATGCCACCTTTATCTAGCCTGGAACAAAGGAGAGGTAAGTGCTGATAAGAATTTTTAAATATATTTTCGAAACACAGAAAAAATGCATTGACCATACCAGAGTGTAGGTGGGAGGGGATTCGTGGAGAATGTTGCATTCCACATTTCTCTCTTGTTGTTAAAAACCATGCCTACCTTCACCAAATACATTGTTCGTTTATTCCATCTTTTTATTGTGAATTTGTGAAGTTTTTCAGAGCAGATTGTAGTTTGCAATCACTACTTCACAGAGATTCTGATTCAACGTATCCACTGCAATGGACCCTTGCTCATCCACCTCCTCTCAAGCCTGTGAACTTGGTTCTGGGTGATTTCTGCCCTCTTGGTCATAAATGCTTGATTCTTATTACATGGAAGTAAATCCAAAACGTAGAGTTTTAACAAGCGTGCTCGTAGGTGTTTTCCATCTATAGATCTAACTCTTATCACATATGTGAAAGTCAGCGTATATTAAACACCTGAAAATCTCATTCTTTTTTAGACCATTCACAGAAACCTCATCATAAGAATTAACCAGAATCATCTTAAAATCAGGTGCAATCCTGAAAGGGGCCAAACAGGTTGGCCATGGCTGAGGAGAAAGCAGACTATAGTCGTGTTGTTGTTCTGTGTCTTCAAGTTGTGACTCTCGGTGGCCCAATATGAGAGAGGACCACTGCCATAGACCGGAATAGTTATTAGTCCAAATTGACTAGACAGCAGTGACTTTGACTTGGTTTTTGGAATATCGATAGAGGGAGTCTTGGGGGTGCAGTGCTTAGGCGATTGACTGCTACCCAAAGAGCAGTTTAAATCCACAAGTCTGCCTCCCTAAACACTGCAGCCTTGGAAACCCAATTGGAGCAGTTGTACTGGGTCCTGGATGGCCTCTGTTAATCAGAATTGATTGGATGTCAATGGATTTGGGGGTTGGCTTTGGACTCTTTATGGGAGCAGACTGTCAGGTATTTTACTCCAACAGAGAGAGTGGCTGGCTGGAACTGTCAACTTCTCTATGAGCAACCAAATGGTTCACTGAGACACCAACGAGGACTCTGCAAACTAGAGTCGTACATGGTCTCAGTGGCAATGAAAGGGTGTGGATTCAGGAAGGTAAGTGAGGTTCTTAAACAATGTTCCCGAATCTGACAGACTCCTTTTAAATAAGAATTTGTTATTTCGCAAACAAAGGACGTCTTGAAATAGACCCACACACAGGCAGAATAATGAAGAGAAATACTAAAGGTAAGCAAGAAAGACAGCTATGATTCTTACATGGTTGCCCGAAAATCCATCTCAACAGGATCACAAGCATGTTCTATATTTAATAGGAAGTTTTTCTCCTCTGTTATCATAAATCCAGCAACAGTATTTTAGTTATTTACCAAGTGATTAAACTGTAGTAATTTATTCCATTTTTATACTCATATTCCCCCCTAGGATTCTGTAAAGGTTTACTGTCTCCCATAAAGCATTTCACTCTAAATAATCAATATAGATTTAACGATAGCCTATTATTTTTTAGATTTATTTTCTTATTGTGTGTGAAATTCTAATCTCCACACAGTTTATAAAAAGACAAAGCAGCTTGCTTCCCCAACCCCTTCCCGGGGTCCATTTTCTGTGCCCTTCTCCCAGCAGCCATATCTGGAGGAAGTACGTGGGACAATATTTCTTATTGTGACTTTACCGCGTGTCCCACAGATGCCCTGCAAGAGAGAAGGGATGGAATGGACGTGCCAGGCAAAAAGCTGCATAAGAAAAATGTAAAATCACAGGCCTTTGAGCAAACATTTCAGGTAATCTGAGAACATATTTAAGGAAGTGTGGATGCTGATACCTATTTTTCTCTTACCATTTTGTCTTATCCCCACTCTCACGTCCAAAGTTAATCAATACTAATGATTCTTTCTGCAAGTGACCAAAATGTTCCTAACCGGTATCCTCAATAACACAGGCTGTTTCATCAGATGCCCTTTTTCTACATGCAG
Source organism: Tenrec ecaudatus (assembly GCF_050624435.1). NCBI lineage: Eukaryota > Metazoa > Chordata > Mammalia > Afrosoricida > Tenrecidae > Tenrec > Tenrec ecaudatus. Next base: position 28,130,421 of record NC_134533.1, on the reverse strand, counting down.
CAGCCTATAGAAGGCTAGAGGGAAATACACTTTAAGGTAAGCAAATCCACCAGCTAGAGTTGATGCATCTTCCTGAACCATAATTCTTTTTTAAATCAAGTACTTAGGAGAAAGATATATGGAGCCATAAAAACCTCATCCTTTTAAATATTAATGCATTTTATTACATATTATTAAATATTTGGATTGGTGTCAGCTCTTTTCTAAATGCATGGTAAAATTCTGTGTCGCCATCTGGACCAGGGCTTTTTTTAGTTGGGAGTTTTTTGATGATTTTATCTGTTTCTTCTTTTGCTATGGGTTCCTTCAAGCTCTCAATGCCCACATGTGATCATTTAAGGAGACTGTGTTTCTAGGTATTTGTACATGTCCTCCAAGTTAAGAAGTTTTTTAGCATACAGTTTTTTGTTGTACTATGTCATAGATCTTTTTATTTCATTAGTGTCTGCTGTGACTTCACCTGTTTCATCCCTAAGTCTTGACATGGACATCTACTCCTTTTCCTTTGTCAAGTTTTCTAGCAGTTTGTTGATTTCATTAATACTCTCAAAGAACCAGTTTCTTGTTTTCTTAGTTTTTCCCATTGATCTTGCTTTTAGTTCATTTATTTCTGTTCTTATTTTTGTGATTTCTTTTCTTCTGCTGTAGGAGAGAGTATGCCATTCCCTTTGTACTAACTGTGGGAAGTGCTGTGTTAAGGAGGTGACCACGAGGCCCTACTCCTTTTAAATGTGTGCATTTCTCACAATAAAGTGATCTCTGATAACAGTTTTTGCTGCATTCTATAGGTGTGGGTATATGTTGTGCTATCATTCTTGCTAGTTTGTAGGAATTTCCTAATTTCCTCTCTTATTTGCATTATTAACCCTTCCTTTTTGAGAAGTGAATTTTTGAGTCTCCATGTTATTCTCTTTATTTGTCTATCTTTTTCTATTGTTAATTTCTCATTTATTGGCACAGTGGTCAGAGAAGATGGATGGAATGATCTCTGTGTTTAAGTTTTCTCAGAAAGCTTGTCTTATGTCCTACATGTATCTATGAGGTCAAGTTTATTGACTGTATTGTTCAGCTCTTCCACTCCATTCTTTGACAGTGATGTATTAAAATCACCTACTATAATTGTTGGTCTAATGATTTCTCCTTTCATCTCTTTGAGGATTTAGTTGATGAATTTTGAGGGACTTTCAATGGGCTCATATAAGTTTAATCTGATTTTGTGGTCTTGGTCTATTGATCCCTTGAACATTATGTCTTTTTCTCTAGATATCTTCTGTACTTTGAAGTTCATTTTTGTCAGAAATTATTGCCACCCATTTTTGTTTGTTTTTTTAATTGCCAGTAGCTTTGTAAATTTTTTGTTAACTTTTGACTCTCAGTCTCCTTTTGTCTGTGAGTTTAAGATGTGTCTCTTGAAGTGAGCAGATAACTGGATCTTGTTGGCTAATCTAGTCTGCTACTCTCTGTCTTTTAATGGGTGTGTTTAGCTCATTAACTTCAGTAGAATTACATCTATATGTGTTTGATGTTTTCCTTTCTCCCCCACTTATAGGGTGGTGTATGTGTGTGAGGAATTTATTCTTGTCTTCATTTCAACATTTGATCTGTGATATTTGGGGTGCTATTTTCTGTGTTTTGGTCTCTGGGTATTGTTACGCCCTCTGGTGATATCATGTTCGTGTGCTGCAGTTGTTGGATCACCTGATGCAAAGGGCTTAAGTGGAGAGCAAATGCTTTGAGAATGATTGGGGCAGGGAATGTGCAGATGTGCTTTATACAATTGATGTATGTATATGTATGGATTGTGATAAGAGTTGTATGAGCCCCTAATAAAATGTTTTAAAAAATGATTAGGGAAAAGAATGTACGGATGTGCTTTATACAATTGATGTATGTGTATGTATGCATAGTGATAAGAGTTGTATGAGCCCCTAATAAAATGTTAAAAAACAACAAAGAACTGGATCATATTTTTTATACTGCTGGTTTTGTTTTTACATACTTTCTTAATATTTCCTTACTTGTTAAACTTTTATTTCTCCTTCAAATTTAATGGCAAACTTTGTTAGATAAAGGATTCTTGGGTTGTATTTGTTGACTTTCAACTTTCAAAATATGGTGCTCTAATTTATTCTTTCCTGCACAGTCTCTGTGGAGAGGTCTGAGCTTATTCTCATTTGTTTAACATTTTTATATGTGACTGGTTTTTTCTCTGCAGTTGCCCTCACGATTCTCTCCTTCTCTTTGAAGTGAGATAATTTGACTATTATATGTCTTGATATGTATTTTGTAGGGATTCATCTAAGCAGTATTCTCTCTGCTTCCTGAATGGTTATTGTCTCCTTCTTTGTGATATTGGAGAAATTTTCTTCCAAGAATTCCTTTATTATTTTAACTTTATACTTATTTGTTTCTTCCTGCTCATGGATCCTGATAATTGAAATAGTGTTATGCTTTACGGAATCCCCATAATCCTCAGGCTTTCTTCAGTTATTTTTTTCTTGTTTTTAATTTAATAAATCATTTTATTGGGGCTCATACAACTCTTATCACAATCCATACATACATCAATTGAGTAAAGCACCCTTATATATTCGTTGCCCTCATCATTCTCAAAATTCACCTTCCGCTTGGGTTCCTGGAATCAGCTCATTTTCCATTTTTCCTGCCCCCTCTCTCCCCGCTCCCCCCTCCCCAGTGAACCCTTAATAGTTGATAAATTATTACTTTATCTTATCTTACACTGCCCGGCGTCTCCACTCACCCACCTTCCCGTTGCCCATCCCCTAGAGAGGAGGTTACATTTAGATCCCCGAGATTGGTTCTCCCTTTCTACACCCACTTCCCTCCTGGTGTTGCCACTCTCACCGCTGGTCCTGAGGGGTTCACCCGCCCTAGATTCCCTGTGTTTCCAGATCCCTACTGCACCGCTCTGCATCCTCTGGTCTAACCAGGTCCGCAAGGCAGAATTGGGATCATGAGGAAGCGTTCAAGAACTAGAGGAAGGTTTTGAGTTTCATTGTTGCTACACTGAACCCTGAGTGACTCATCTCCTCCCCACTACTCCTCTGGAAGGGATGTCCAGCTGTCTACACATGGGTATTGGGTCCCCATCATGCACTCCCCTCATTCACGGTGATGTGATCCCCCTCCCCCCACCTGCCTTTGTTGTTTGAAACCTGGTCCCCTTGGCCCTTTATGATCACACATGTTGGTGTGCTGCTTCCATGTGGGCCATGTTGCTTCTGGGCTAGATGGCTGCTTGTTTAATTTCAAGCCTTTAAGTCCCCTGATGCTATATCTCTCAATAGCCAGGCACCATCAGCCTTCTTTACCACACTTGTTTACGCACACATTTGTCCTCAGTGTTTATGTGAGGAAGTTGATCATACAATGATGGATTTTTCCTTGGTGTCTGCCACCTGGTCCATTCAACACCTTGCATTCACTTAGGCTGTATGCTTATTCTTTGTAGGCTTTGTTGCTTCTGAGCTAGATGGCTGCTTGTTAGCCTACAAGCCTTTACTCTAAGATAACCAAGCAGAATTCAGCAAAACAAGAGAAGCAATCAGAAGAAGAAGAAGAAGAAGAAGAAGAAGAAGAAGAAGAAGAAGAAGAAGAAGAAGAAGAAGAAGAAAACAGATATAGCGTCTAGGGTCTTTTTTGTAAAGTACAGAAACAGTGAAAAAAAAGGAAGACCTCACAAGATGAATGGAAACAGTGGCAGCAACAGTGGGTTCACACAATTGTAATAACAATTGCTAGGATGACACAGGTTGGGGGCTGTTTTTTTCTGTTGTACATGGGGTCATCAAGTCAGTAAGAACGGACTTGATCGAACCCAACAATAACCTCCAGTTAAATCCCACATTAAGTAAAGTTCAGATACCAGGCTGATGATTATTTCCTTAAGATATAAAAATGTAATTAATTGAACAAAAAACTCAACCAGCAAGTTTGTAAGATTGCTTGGCATGTGTACAATAGGACATAAAATTTCTGAACATTTATACAAAAAGGTGGTTCACACACATTCTGAGCTTGCTTGATTCACGCACGCACACACATGCACACGCACTCAAACACCTACTATATTACCCATATATTAAGTATCCCTGTGTTCACAAAAGCAGATCTTTTGTTATCCACATTCATATGCCTACTTTCTGAGTTAGAAGCAGTGAAAGAAACTCAGAGCTGTAACCCTTAGGGATCCATATTTACTGCACAGGCATCAACTTGAGCAGATGAAAAGAGAAGGAGAGAGATTTCTCTGCATGCGTGAATAACTATTTGGATTTGGCATGGATTGGCTAATTTTGTACACTTGAATTAAAAATATTAATGATGATGTGTGCACAAAATGATCTGACTACTATTTCTCAATAAGCTGTAACAATTTTAGCCTATCATTTCACAAACTTTTCTTAGAGATGAAGAAGGAAATATATTTCAAGAATAAAAAAATAAAAAACTAGCTGTTGTCTCATAGGTGTACTCTCACTTTCCCTTGAGACTCTTCACCTGTTCTGGAAATTATGACGCAAACACTGCTCAGCCCTGAACCACCCTCCTCTGTTCCTGCTAGTGAGAAATCAAGTGCATGACAGTGGATAAAAGGACCCTCTAAATAAGTACAGCTCCTCAGTCCCACATGAAACACTGTTATTCTGGATGGAAACACACAACTCAGAAGACCAAATGTGTATAAAGCATATGCTTTTCTTTCTAAGTGTTTCAGATTTGTGGCCCTCCACGCTGAATCCAATTCATGGATATATTTTGCTATACTTGTTCATGGTTGAAAAGTCAGAAGATTTCAAGTAAAGTCTAGATTTAGAGTTTCTCTTGAAAGCGTTGGAGGATTTGGCAACACCTAGCCCGCACCCCCCAAATGACAGTAATTAGCTGATGATGGGTAGCAACTCTCTCCCCATCACCTGGCATAAACTGCACAGTTCACCACTGATCCAGTGTGCCTATGTTTGCTACCTTTTCTTTATTCGCTGTAGCTTCTTGATTCCCAGAGATAATCAAATGAGAAACCCTACTTTTAGTCTGTGCCAACAAAGTATCATCCTTAAATAGATTGCTTCATTCTGCAGGTTCCATAATCACACCTTAAATTTTTGTTATTGAAGTAACCCTGGGAAAACAACTCATATTGCCACGTTTTATTTCAGCTAACATTTGTAATTCAAGTAGATGCAATATAAAAGGTTGGAAACCTGAGAACATGCAGAAATAGATCAGATATTGATCATATCCTTGAACAATATCTACTCTAGTAAAGAAGGAAAAACATGAGTATAAATTTCAAGGCAGAGAGGTATCAAAGATCAGAGGTATCCACAATCGCAAAGGGCCACAGGATTTTAGAGGAAGAAAAGCCTATTTCTATGGGTGAGAGGGTGATAGAGGTATAGGAAGTTGCTTCAATTTGGTTTGCTGGGTAGCATGGTGCCAGGATCAATTCCTGCAAGAGAGTGGAAAAAAAAAAAAGACTGGGTTGAGTTTTTAAGATCCACAGTTTTGATGTGGCTTAGGTATTATGAAGTTGCTAAACGGTAGGTCAGAGATTCCCTCGCCAGCCACTCCATTGGCAAAAGATAAGGTAATGAGTTCCCGCCAAGATTACAGCCTCAGGAATGCTGTCCAAGGCCACTGATTCAGAATTGACTCGATGACAGTGAGTTTTTGCAAAGGTAGAGAGTGATGTCATGTACAGTCACAACACACACATCAGCAACTCCCTGGGGACCTTTGGAATTGGGACGGTCCCTCGGAGTGGTTCTAATTTGGGACACGTGGCACAGGCTTTTACAACCCACATGGATCAATCATTCTGTGTGTATTTACTTGTGGACAAGGTGGGAACCCTCGGGGCTACTGTTAGGCATTGCAATCTCAACCGCAATGTTGCCGGGATCAAATCCACAAGCCACACTGTGGGAGAAAGATAAGACTGGGTCGGTAAAGATTCAGTCTTGGAAATCCTTCACAGGTTCACTATGAGTCAGAATTGACAGGAAGACAGCTGGCTGGGTGTTTTGCTTTCTTTGTTGCTTAGTTTGGGGGTTTGTTTAGATGCACCAGGATATTGATGTCTCCCTGCTTGCTCTCCTTCTACTTTGGGGCTCCAATTTGGCCAATCCTTCAGTATTTTATTTTTCTTATGCAGTAAGACATTTCTTCCCCTGGTCATGACTCCAATTTGGTATATGAAGCAAGGCTTGTCTACACAGGAAGCTGGGAAAATGCAATGAGAGGCTGCACTTTATCACCACGTTCAAGCATCAGAGTTTCATCCCTCGGTCGCATTGTCACTCTTGTTCTCTTTATGCACATGCCTGGCTTGAAGGTCCCCAATTGTAAGTTCAACATGAGAGATAAAATGTGCTCCTTAGACTTAATGACTCTTGTTGGAGCCAAATACCTATAAGGGGATAACCCACCCCCCACATTGAAACCAGAATTTTTTGGTCAAATCTATGTATTTAAATATGTTTGCAAAACAACCATATCACCTTCAAAGCATTCTCTGTTACACTTAATAAATTTGTCAAATCTATGATTCCATTCTTGGAAACATTTTTTCAAACTCATCTGTTTGGATGGCTGACAACCCTTTCCTTGTTGTTGTTTGTTTTTTTTTGTTCACCTTGTGTAAGTGATCAAATTGCTGTCTTTTCATGTTCCTCCTCATTCATGGAATCAAAAAGAGGTCAGGTGAGTCAGGTGTGTGGGACCAGAGAGAATGCTGGCTTTTGCTGAAAACTAGCAGATTGAGATGGCTGCGTGAGCAGGTTCAGTGTCATGGGGACAAAAACCAGTCCCACATCCACCACAAATCAGACCTTTTTTGTCATACGCCATCATGCACTCTTTTCAGAACCTGTAAATAGAAAACTTGATTAACAGTCTGACCTGGTGGAATGACTCCAAATGAACTATGAGTCGACATTTTCATCCATCCAGGAGTTCATGGACATCCAGAAGGAGGTTTGTTATCAGTCAACATTTCACCTTTTCTGAAACAAGGAACCCACTGGTACACCTGAGGTTTTCCCATAGCACTGTCCCTGTAAGCGGTGTTCAACATCACAACAGTTTCTGCAGCATTTTTCCTGAGCAAGGAACAAAGTTTCATAGCCGCATGCGATTCTCTTAAATCGGTTATCACAAAAAATTAGGTTTGAGTGAAACTGCTTTCATGAAAAAATTCACCCATGACCAAAGAGAACCTTTCCAGGAAACTAGACAAACTAACTCAGAGTGACTTGCTCAATGCTGACCTGGCAGGCGAAATGTGTATTACAACAGCTCTTCCCACCAGAGCTCTTTTCCCTTTTTTGGGGGGGTGGGGGGTAGGGTGGGGTGTGGGGTGGAGAGGTAACCCTCAAGTCTCTTGCATTTGATCCCTACCCCCACTTTCTTAAATCATTGGTCGCCCCTATATATGTATGCTCCACTTGTCAAACTGCCAATCATGTGCAATAGTGTGTGTAGTTCAAGGCCTAGAGAATTGATGTCTTTGCCTGTCATGATTAAAGTTCCTCTGAAATGTGTAGGCAGATTCTTACAGGCCTAGAGCAATCCTCATTAGTCATTGCCATCCTGCAAATAACAAAAATTATTAATGATTATCAATTACTGACAGTATTCTACAATGACGGGCACTGGAAAAGGCAATTTGTAAATAATGTTTTTAATTCTTACATCAAGTTCTCAAAAAATATTTGGTATACTATTCTGAAAGATAAGAAACCTACCCACCCATATTGTGAAAATTAATAAATTCCAATTCATAACAATTCTATAGGACGGAGAAAAACTGCCCCCTAAGGTTTTTAGAATGTACATCATTGCAAGAGTAACAGCTTCATTTTCTATCACCCAGTGGCTGATGAATTTGAAGCACTAGTCTGATAGTTAGTGCCACGATGCACGATCTACTGCAATACCTGGAAATTTTAGGTAAGAAGCACAGGGGAATAAAGGTGAAAAAAATTCTTTGTGGTCACCCAGCTAGTTAGGAACAAGGCTAAAGTTCAAAGTCACATTCCCTTGGCTCCTGAGCTTTAGCGCTTTACCACACTGCTTTTCACACCAGCAATCGGTTCTCTGTTGAGCCTCTGCAGGGTATGAAGTCCTTTATCTACATTACCAAGTTGAGTATTTACACTAACCCCATGGCCTATATAATACTGTTACAAGTTAAGGAAAGGTAACTTTGCAAAGATCAATCAGCTATTTTCTGTGGTCTGTGGGTTCCCTGAGCCAGTGGACCTTACCCTTTGCCTTATTGATTACCTCCTTATTGAAGAGCTCAGAGAAGTGACCTGGTGTCATAGTTTATTAGTCTGCCATCAAATATCACAAGTGAATGGCTTTAAATGACATACGTAAATTGATTTCCTCATGGTTCTGGAGGCTAGAAGGGTGTTGGCACTGAATTACAAGTATTGACTCCAGAAGGTCCTTGTGTTTATCTCTTTCAGTTTCTAGTAAACAAATAAACAGAAACCTCACTGCCATTGAGTCAATGCAGCCGACCACATAACTATTTCACTCTCAAGGACTTGGAGCTAATAACTAGTAGCTCAGAGCTGGTAGCTCAACCTTCTAGTAGCTCTGTGTAATCCTTGTCACTTCTGGCTTTACACTCTACCCCTGGTTTGTCTTTCTCCCTTTCCCTCTCCCTACATTTTTCTCAGTTTCCCTTATTATAAGATACCGCTCAAAACGTTAGCACCACAAAATTCACGGCCATGGAGCGATTCTGACTCATGGTGGCCCTGCAGGACACAGTAAATGTGCTCCGATGGGTTTCCAAAGCTGCAGATATTGAGGGGAACAGAAAGTCCCATCCTCCTAAATACAACAAAAGAATGCCCATGATTCCCAAGAGGCTCAAAGTCAAGGGACAGAGGTTACTAAACCACCGTATCTTTTGGAGGGATCCAGTTCAAGGCATAACACGTAAGAACACCCACGCATCTCTGGAATCACTCATCCTCGTTGAGGAAAAGCAAGCTCAGAAGTTATGTTCCAGTGGCATCAAGTCGCAGCCTCATCGGTGTGGTGCTTTGTCAGTCTGTGAACATGGTTCTGGCCCATGTTTGACAAAATAACCCTGATGGTTGTGTTGGTTGCTCTCCGCTCCCTGTTTATAGTCAGACAGGCAGACAGACAGGGAGTGGTGAGGTTGGCAGAAGCCAGGTGAGCCTCAAGACCAGTTTACCTCACCTTTGTGTGAAACCAGGAGAAGATAACAAAAGATTATGAATCTAAAACTAAATAGATTCTCACTCAAAATTCGCTGCTTTCAAGTAAATTACAACACATAGCGATGCTGTGTACACAGACACTCTGAAATGATTGCTGAATCTCCAATGTGTGACACTCTAGACAGGAATAGCAACTCAAAATGATGGTTTACATCAGGTAAATTTCTCCTTTTCTGAAAGGTAATTTTCAATAGATATAGAGATAGATAGCTACTACTGAATTTTCCTACCTCATGGGAACTTTATACGCAACAGAACGAAAAGTCGTTCAATCTCCTTTCCTTTCCATGATCACTAACACATTTGAGTTTAGAGCCGTAGCTGCTGTACCACTACATCCCACCAAGACTATCCCTAACCCTTCCTGGTCCTCTCCTCACCAAGAGAAGTTTGTCCTCCAACACGCCATCCCTCTCATTAAAGGGCTCAAGTCATGTACGTTAAATATACAGGCTGTATAATATAAGTGATCGATGGCCAAGTTTGGGATGAAAATAATCAGGCCTTTCTTCCTTCTCTATTTCAGTCTGCAGGCCCTGCTGAGGTCTACTCACCATGGGTGACGGTGATAGTATTTGAAATAAATACTGGTGCCAGCAAAGCTGGAATTTCGGAAACATGCAAGTCACCAGACATAAACTGACAAACACTGGTACAGTTTTCAATCACTTTAAAATATAGGGTATTTTAAATGTCATAATTTCTACCCAGCACATATGTCATATGCTTTTCTGGTTTTATCTTTAAAACAAGAGTCATAGATACTGTTGTTAGCTTCTTAAGGTAAGACATAGACTTAGAGAAATTACACTGTGCGTTTTGCCCAGTCACTGAGTTTTATCCGCAGGCTTTGAACCTCTTGCTCAGACTCCAGAGTACAAAGTATTCACTGTGCTGTCTTCTGAAGTGTTGCCACGTACAAAGTAAACTTGCATACAACTCTCGTGACTCACATGTTAAATAAGCAGCTGTAAATTTTTCCATGGGTGATGAAAGAAATGATTGCAAACTTGGTCACATAAAACAGCAGAAAGGTATTCTCTCATATTTCTGGAGGCCAGAAAGTCAAAATAAAGATGATGAGCTGACATCACAGGGTTAGGAAGAGTTACCTCCTCGCCTTTTCATTGCTTGTATCCTCGTGGCCCCTGCCTCCATTCTTCTGATCGTGCCAGATCAGGACACCAATTTAAAACGTAAAAACCCACCAGATAACTTGTGATGCTCTCTTCATCTGAAGATCCTAAATTTAATCAGGACCTCTGTGTGAACCTCAATTCTTCTTTGGTCTTTCTTATTCAATGCCTAACCTTTATGTGCATGTGAGGCATTTAAAAAATGCCTTGGTTTGGGTCAGACATTAGTTAGTTCTGAAAGTTGTTCCCTTGCTTTTCAACACTTTAAAGACGTCTTATGCAGCAGATTTACCCAATGCAGTATGTCGTTTGATCTCTTAACTCTGGCTTCCAGGAGCATTGATTGTCGATCTAAATAAACAGAAATCCTTAACAATTTTTATCTTTTCTCCATGTTTTATGATGCTAGCCATTGATCCAGTTTTTCCCCCTTTCCCTGGAATTGCAATCCATCCCAAGGCAGAAAGTGGACCAAGTCCTCCTTGTTTTCAGCAAGCAATGTGGTGCCATCTGCCTATAGCAGGTTGTTTATAAAATGTATTCAATCCTAATACCACATTATTTTTAATCTTGTTTTTATCTAGCTTCTCTGATAATTTACTCAGCATACAGATGAAAAAAGTATGGTGAGAGGCTACAACTCAGATGCACACTTTCTAATTTCAAACCAGACAGTATCCCATTGTTCTTTCACACAGCTGCCTCCTGATCCATGTGCATGTCCCTCATGAGCACAATGGAGTGTTCTGAAATTCCCATTCTGCTCAAGGCAGCTCATAGTTTGTTATCGTCCACACAGTGGAGTTCCTTCGAACCGGCAAGGGAATACAAGTAAACCTCTTTCTGGTATTCCCTATTTTCAGTCCAGATGCATCTGACATCCCAGTGACATCCCTTTCTTCACTCCTGTTTCTGAACCTCAGAGAGCGCCCTGTCAATGTACAGCTGCGACCATTGATCGATGATCTCCACGAAAATATTACTTGCATATGATATCAATGACATCATTCTATAATTGATTCATCTGGTTGGGTCACCTTTTATGGAATTGGTATAAATATGGATCTGTTCTAGTCAGCTAACCAGGTAGATGTCTTCCAAATTTCCTGGCATAGACAAGTACGTGTTTCCAGTGTTTCATCAGCTTGTTGAAACATTCCAATTGGTATTCCATACTCTTGGACCCTTGATTTGCCTAATGGTAGAGTGAAGCTTGGACTTCTTCCTCCAGTACCATTGGTTTTTGCTCACATGCTACCTCTTGGAGTAGTTGAATGTGGACTAGTTCTTTTTTTTTTTTTTTGATAGTGACTCCATGTAGTCTTTCCATCTTCTTTTGAAGTTTCCATCATCATTCAATCTTTTGCACATAGAAATTTGGATTTCTCAACTCTAGTCTTGATTTTTTTTTTGAGTTCTTACAATTTCACAATATGCTGAGTGTGTTCTTCCTCTTTAGTTTTCCAACTCCTGGTCTTTGCATATTTCATTATAATATTTGATTTTGTCTTCTTGAGATACCCTTTGAAATATTTTATTCAGCTGTTTGACATCATCATTTCTTCCTTTTGCCTTAGCTACATTATCATTCAGAGCTAATTTCAGAGTCTCTTCTGAGATTTATATGGATCATTTCTTTTTACCTGTCTTTTTAATAACAATTTGCCTTCTTATAAATGATGTTATTGATGTCCTCCAACAGCTCATCAGGTCTTCTCCCATTAGTGTTCAGTGTGTCGAATATGTTATTGTATGTACTCTAAATTCAGGTGGGATAGACTCAATATTTTATTTTGGCTCTCATGGACTTGTTTTAATTTTCTTCAACTTCAATCTGAAATTACATCCGAGCATTTGATGGTCTGTTCCACAGTCAGCCCCAGACTGGGTTTTCACTAATAATAATGAGCTTCTCCATGGTCTTTTTCCCACAGATGTAGTCAATTTTATTTCAATATATGCCATCTAGAGAAGTCCATGTGTACTCAGCTTTTGTGTTGTTGAAAAGAGGTATTTGCAATGAATAGATCAATTAGCTTTGCACAATTCTATCCTATGACCTCTAGTTTTGTTTCTACCACCAAGGTAATAATTTTCAACTAGTGTTCCTTCCTCTTTGTTTTCAATTTGGCATTCCAATTGCCAATAACTATTAACACATCTTGTCTACATGTTTGATCAATTTCAAGCTGATGATGTTAGAATTCTTCAATTTCTTAATCACGGTCTTTAGATGATGGTGCATAAATTTGAATCATAGTTGTGTTGGTGGCATTTACTTGCATGTGGACAGACATCATCCCATCACAGACAGACTATACTGCAAGGTTGATAGAGAAATGTCTTTGTGATGAGGATCACAACACCATTCTTCCCGATTGTGCCTTTCCCAGCAGAGTAAGCTACATGATTTTCTGATTCAAAATGTCCAACACCAGTTCATTTCAGCTCACTATAGCTTAGAATATCCATCTTTATGTATCCTGTTTCATTTTTAATTACTCTAATTTTTGTAGGTTCATACTTTGTACAAGTTCCAATACTTAATTGATGCTTGCCACTGTTTCTTCTTAGTTTGTGTCTTGCCCTATCAGCATATGAATGTCCCAAAGGCTTTACTCTTGCAGAATGTATTCCATCTATGTCATTATGGCCAACTGTACATTGAGAAATCACTCCTTATTCAGTCATAGTTTGAGTGCCTTTGGACCTGACAAGTTCATCCTCTGGAGCTAGCTCTTCGGTTATTCATTCAGTTTGCCTATGTGCTAACCAGGGCGTCAGTGGCTAATTCCTCTGCAGTGGGCAGTGTAGTTCTTCTTCATAATCGGTTCTTGGGCTGGAAGCTCTGCTGAATTCTGTTCGTTTTCAGTGATCCTGCTGGTATTTGAAATATCCATGTGATCACCGTCAGCATCACAGCAACACACAAGCCACCCCACAATGTACAGAAAACTGATAGACAAGTGGTGGGATTAGGACTCGGATTTTTTTGGGGGGGATGGGTGCCGACTACACTAACAATATTTATCACGATCAAATACTATGACATTATTGCAGACTACTGTTACTGTGGGTCTAAGAGTATACACGACAGGAGAGCAGAATCTCTGTCTCTGTTGTTCTCTGCTGTATCCTCCATAGCTGGAATAGTGTATGTGGTAAATTTTCAAAAAATATATTCTGAATTCAATGATACACAATAGCACAGTAAACTAATTGTAAAGTACATAATTTTTATTATTGATTGCACAGATAATAAATAATTGCCTATACATGCAATTGGAGGGGAAAAAATCACATTTTGTGTACGTTAACAATATGGCTCCTAATATTGCACAATGTTTATAAGAGATACATATAATCTCTTTTAGTGTTCATATTAATATTCTAAAAATCAAATTTAATCATTGCTTTCTTAGATATCTCAGTGAAACAAAATCTATACTCTGTGTCATTGTATCATAAGACCATCTTGCTTTATTGTCACCTGTTTTCACAAATCCATCATTCATTTTCATTACTCCAAATGTTTGCATTTCTTATCTCTAGTGCCAAAAACATCCTTCTGTAACCAGCCAATTCTATTTCCAAGTTTACTAGGTCAGATACACCTATGGTAATATTCCTTTTGATTAACTCAAAGACAAACTAATTATGGGCTTAATTATATCCGTAAACTCTCTTAACCTTTGTCACATACTGCAGCCTCATCCCAGGAATGGCATCCATCATATTCACAGGTACTACCCATACTAAAAGGGGTGGCATTTTCTAGGATTTGAATCCTAATGAGCCAGTATCATCTTGAGAGTCATTTTAAAATTGTTTCTACCACATAGGAAAACATGTTCAAATATTATAAGAAGGCACGTAGTTCAAATTAAAACCATGCACAGCCAGGAGAGTAACATATCCTTTTTGGCATGTTTCCATATTTCTACGCATTCAACTCTATTATAACGTAATATCACACAACATGGACAAAACAGAAAGTATGTCATATTATAAGAACACATTATAGATTTGTTACTGGAATAGAAAAAAAGGTGAAAGTGAATGTTTTAATAAGGAAAAAATGTATCAGTATTGTAACCTTTCAATATGCTCATTTAATCTGTATGCTGTGCAATTAATCTGAGACACTGGCCTATGACTATATGAAGAAGAACACAATATCAAGGTTGAGAAAGGGCTCTGACATATGTACCTTTGGTAAGCAGGTGACAGTCATGCTGTTGAAAGTGAGGTGGAATTGAAGTAGTTATGAAGATCAGAAACTGTACGATTCATTATATATCAAATCTCCACACAAAGAGCACAGAAATCTTCACACCTGAAGCAGTTGTATTACTCTTATCTCAAGGTAGACAGAGATAGAAATATATTTATAACAAGAAGTTGTAAAAGTGGGCAAGTCTAGTTATGTTCAAGTTCATAGATGAGATAGTAAACTGGTAGCCTCCTGGGGGTGGGAGATTGTGCAAGGTGAAGAATCAGAAAATGAAACAGGAAGATCACAGGCTGGTGATGAATTGCCTGAATCCAAGGTAAGTTGGCCTCTGATGGCTCCTGGGATTGGCAGCCAATATGGCAGAATATTGACTTGCCACATGCAGGAGGCAGATTCAGGAGAAGTAACAAGCTGTCCCATGGAGCCTACTTAAAAATGAGCAGGTCATCTTCCCAAGGAGTCTTTCTTTCTTCCAATTGTATCCCGGGTGTGACCTAATCAAGGGAGCTGCACTTCCCTTAATTGCTGGCTGCTCACAGAGTTGATTGTGTCATGTTTGATCAGATCATGGAGTTGATATGTTGTGTTAGATCACATCACGATGAATTACTGCCAAACTATGTAGAATGCTGGCCCTGCCAAGGTTACATAAAATCCAACTATCACAGTGCTCCCGAACCAAGCCCTGGTATTTTCAATGGTCTCCTATTCGTGCAATTTAAATGACAGTGTCATTTCCAACATGTAGGAGGATGAGGTCTCAGAAAGGCAACTTCAAATTAGTGATCAAAGCACTTGTGAATCAGCTAATTGGAAATTGAATTGTGGACATAGGTTTTTGTCAAAATTCCAATAAGAGCCAAAATCTTGTAAAAGTGGATTTAGATTGTGGCACAGTGGGTTATGCATTAGGCTGCTAATCATAATATCAGAGATTTGAAACTACCAGGGAGAAAAATGGGGCTTTCTCCTCCCATAAAGAGTTACACTCTTGGAAACCCACAGAGGCAGCTTCACCCTGAATCAACTCAATGGTAATAATTTGCTTTTTTGGAGTTTGCAAAATAAACCATACACAAATGATCAGATATTATGTGCTCTGTATTTTGAAATATTTAGGATAAGCACATATATAAAAACAGAAGATATATTAATGAATGTGTAGTTTTGATGGGGATCAGGGTGTAACTGCCAATGAGCCTAAGGTTTCTTTCTACAGTTATTGAAATGTTCTAGAATTCAATGATGCTGATAGCTTCATAGACCTAAGTGAAAATATAAAAATCACTGAAAATGAATTCTAGGATGCAAATTATATCTCAATAAAGTTACCTAAAGGAAAGAAAGATGATTTGTCCTAAAATGAAGCATCAAAGGATCCTTTACAGTAAAAATAATACTAATAACCCAAATGGCAATAAAGCATAAGTTAATAAACGAATGAGACAAAGCAACTTAAGATTTTTATCAGACTACCAATTAAAATCTAAGTCTGAAGTTCAGCGCATGCTTTGTCTAATTTAAATTGGCTTTCCTATTTCAAGTCTTTAGTTAACGTTACTCTTGAGAAGAATCTTGAATCACAAAAGGAAATCAATACCATAGTTGACTAAGGCCAAGTTCAATAATACTGCCCACGTCTGAGTGCTTCAAGGGAAAACAACAATCATTAGCCGTATAATAACTACAACGCCTCCTGTTTATCTCAGAACCCTTCCAAGGAACACAACCATTTCCCACCTATTAGTTCCTATTGATTTCTTACTAACTGCCTAGAGGCAGTAGAGGAAGTGCAGTTGCAACCAAAGAAGGAGAAACCAGAGAGGGTGGATGAGTAGGGGACCCTGCACATTTCCATGGGGATGATGGTACGTGGAAATGTAAACCTGGCTAGATTTGCACTTTCCTTTTTTTGTGCTCTGTTCTCTGGTGCCAAGCTGATTGTGTGCAAGCTGAAATTCCATCTGCTCAGCTGAGTTCTATACCCAAGGGAGTTTCAAGGGAAATAATTAAGTTGAAAATTTTATCATTTTCTTTTTTCCATTTCTCCTCCTCCACCTTCTACACCTTATCTCCTCTTTCTCCTCCTTCTCCTCCTGTTACGGTTATTATTATTGCTATTATCTGAAGATACTCTAATACCACAGCAACTCTTCCTGGATTTCTTTATCATGAATGCTGTTGTTGTTGTTGTTGTTGTTGGGTGCCAGTGAGTTGGTCATGACTCATAGCAATCTTGTGTGCAGCAGAAAGAAACACTGCCCTATACACCACCATCTTCACAATCAAGGGTACGTTTGAACCCTCTGTGGCAGTCACTGTGTCCATCTGTCTCCTTGTGAGTTTTTCTGTTTGTGTTGGCCCTCTACTTCAGTCGCCAGGGGAAAAAAGACATCGAGTGTGTTAGTTTCACCTGGCAATACCTCCAAAGCATGTTAGATGAAGTCTTTCCATCTCTCTTTGAAGGAGCATTTTGGTTGTACTTTTACCATGACCCATTTGTTTGTTCTCCTAAAACTCCATTATGCTTCGACTATTCTTCACCATACCATAATTCAAATAATTCAACTTTGTGGTCTTTTAAATTCACTGTCTAGCTTGTCATTGAGACAATTCTGACTCATAGTCACCTTGCAGGATGAGTAGAATTTCCCTGTAGGTTTTCCCAAGACTGTAAATCTTTATGCGAGTAGAAAGCCTCATCTTTCCCCAGAAGAGTAGCTGGTTGTTCAAACTGCTGACTGCTGTTGGTAGCTCAATTGCATTAGGTACAATTTAATCATAAAAGTGATATCTGGTCTTAAAGGCTTGAAGGTAAACAACTTCAAGGGAAAAAATCATACCATTGTCTACTAATCTCCATGATATGCTCGCTGAAGACAAACAGGTGCATAGCAAATGTGGTGAAGAAAGCTGATGGTGCACAGCTATCAAAAGATATAACAACTGTGGTCTTAAAGGCTTGAAGATAAACAAGTGTCCATCTAGCTTAGAAGCAACAAAGCCCACAGGGAAGGAGCACACCAGCCTGTGTGATCATGAGGTGTCGAAGGGATCAGGTATCAGGCATCATCAGAACAAAGAAATCATATTATAGTGAATAAGGGGTAGTGCGGAGTGGAGACCCAAAGCCCATCTGTAGGCAATTGGATATGCCCTTATGGAAGGGTCGGGATGAGATGAGCCAGTCAGGGTGCAGTGTAGCAATGATGAAACAAAAAACATAAAAATGAGGAGCTGATGCAAGGGGCTTAGTAGAGAGCAAATATTTTGAGAATGATGAGGGCAATGAATGTACAAATGTGCTTTACACAATTGATGTATGTATGGATTGTGTTAAAAATTGTATGAGTCCCTAATAAAATGATTTTTTAAAGTGCCATCTTTACCCTTTAGCACATTAAAACATCTTGCACAGCAGATGTGCCCACTGCAATACATTTTTCCATCCTTAACTGTAATTTCCATGAGAATTCATTGTGGTTGCTTATACAATGAAACCCTTGCCAATTTCAATCTTTTTCTCAGTTTATAATGATGTCTATTGGTCCAGTTGTGAAGATTTGGGCTTTGTTTACATCCTATTCTAACCCATACTGAACACGCTGCTGTCTGTGATTTTCATCAGCAGGTGTTTCTAATCCTCTTTGCTATCAGAAAGCAAGGAATGTCATCTGTCTATCACAAATTGTTAGTAAGCCTTCCTCCACTCCTGATGCTGAATTCTTCTTCATACAGTCCTGCTTCCTGGATTCCCTGCTCGGCATGCAGATTGAATAAGAATAATTAATGAAAGATATAAATTTGGCACACATTTCCTGATTTAAAACTGTGTAATATCACCGTGTTCTGTTTGAATGACTGCTGCTTGGTCTATGTACAGATTCCACCTGAGAAAATTAGATGTTCTGGAATTTCCATTCCTCACAGTGCGAGCCATAATTTGTATAATCCAGACAATTTAATATGCTTAAACACAAGAAAACATCTCTTTCATATTTTCTACTTTCAGCCAGTAATGATCATAACCAAAAACCCAAACAAAACTTATTGCCAGCAAGTCAATGCTGATTTATAGCAACCTTACAAGGGAGAACTGCCCTTGTGAGTTTCCCAGACTGTACCTCTGTACAGAAGTCGAAGTCAAATCTGTAACCTGCAGCATGAGCATGCCTGGTGGTTTCAAACTGCTGATCTTTCCATTAGCAGCCCAACGAATAACCATTATGACATCAGTATTGCTGTATTGCTGTCACCAATGAGCCCTCCCCTGAGCAGTCAAGGCATCCAGAGCATTCTGTAGAACACCCAAACTGGCAAAGTATGTTTCTCTTAACACGTGATGATAATTTATGTAACATATAATTTCAAGTCACAAACCCTGTTCTAAGTCTTATCTATCTATCTATCTAGATATAAAGATATTGATATATATCACAATAACCAATTAGGAAGGGCTATGTATTACTAGCTCCACTATACATAAGAGAAAGTAAGCATAAAGAAGACAGGAAGCTGTGCATAGTTACATATTTAGTAACTAGAGGAGGGAGGTTTAAATCAAACAGTCTGACTCTTGAATGCCTATTCTTGTCCACCATACAATTTCCCTCTCACCACAAAACATTTGGATCCAATTTATATTGTTCACACAGATGCCTGCATCCAGAATGCTAAAGGGATGACTGTATTTTCCTGAGTCATACATTTTATTTCTAAAATGCTATTGTGATAGCTGAGTTTATTGTGCCAACCTGGCCAATAAGAATGTGTGGGATTAATCAGGTTTCAGTTTCATTGGAGGGCAAAGAGATAAATGGCTCTGCAAGGCCTGCCCCCTCTCTCTTGTTCTCTGGTGAGGAGCATGCTGGAGCATTCTGCTGCTTTATCAAGTTCTCTGCCTCAACCTGTGAGCTACACTACTTGTGGGCCAGACCAACTGGTGGATCATATTGCTAGAGCTTGAGGCTCTTTTAAGACCTGCTTCACCCTGCTGCTTGTGCATTTATCTATTGAGCTTGAGGCTGATGGAACCTGTTGCCTTGCATTGCTTGCATTCAATATCCCATCTGAGCCTGATTCCCTAAGCTCCCAAGCTACTGACTATTAGTGACCCACCCTGCTGCTTGCTACCTGCAATGACAAATCTGTCTGCTTCCTTGACTTTGGAACTGGCAACCCACATGAGTTGAAGGACTTCCAATATATTAACTGTTCCATGGAAGTGATTTGAACTGAACTCTCTGTCTGCTGTGTGGACTAATTAGAAGTTATATTCCTTCTTTCTGTATAAACCTATATATATATATATATATATATATATATATATATATATATATATATATATATATATATATATATAATCTTAAGTGTCCTGGTTTCATTTCTTTTGAGAGTCCTGCCTAACACAGTCATCAAGGTCACATTTATCAAGTTTTGTTATAAAATTATAAAATTTTGCTTATATTTTATGTATCTCAAAGAATTGTTAACATACTATATTCATATTGTTTCAATATATTTACTGAATGTCCACTATGTGCCTAGGAAAGTAGTAGAGAATACAGCCTTAAAAAATTAGGAAAACATCTGATCTTTACCAGTGCTTTTTCTGGTGCAAAGGGACCATTATGGATATTTGGGGCCAGATATTCTTTGTGGAGTGCAGTTGCCTAGTACATTGGAGGATATTTAGTGTCTCGTATGTGACAACCAGACATATCTCAACATTCCTAAATTCCTTCTAGGGGGTTAAAAATGAATCCTGGAACCACTGTTCTGATGTGAATCGAGCTGAAAACGCACCACAAATAAATCAATAAATGAGACAGAAATCAGACAGTGAAAAAGAATTCTGTCGAGTCTTAAAGACGAGTGGTGTTTTAGAAAACAACTGTATGTCTCCTTTAACTTGAGTGATCATGTGGACCTCTTTGAAGAGCTAGTTTTCAAATGTAAATGTCAAGAAGGGAGATTACAGAATATGGCACTTTCAACATGGGGCGGGTCCAAGGCAAAGTCCCAGAGAAAGCTGTGAGCTCAGGTTGTTCCTAGCTCAGAAAAAAGCCTGATGTGCAATGAACACTGAGACAGGGAAGAGAGATTCAGGGTGAATTCACAAGGGAAAAGTAGGAGCAGATCAGTCAGTACAGCGTAATTTTAATTTAAATGTGTAGTAGGCTTTCTTTAGGGTCTAACCCTTTGGGGACAAAATCATTTTCTGCTTTTAGTGATTTAGTGATATTATATCTCTTATATTCTCTTGTTTAAGCGATGGGAGGCATGCTGACCTCAAAGGGAGAAGATTGAGGCAAGTTTATGTAAGACTCAGATGTCCCAAGTGGACTTTGAGTATGGGGTTTATGTGGTAAGGCCCATTTCCTCAAGTTCATTCAGTTATACACTTCTCTACCTGGTTGGCAACAAGTACTATACCTGGAAAAGCAGTTTCCCAAGAAATCCAAGAGCCTAAAAATATTGGGATGGAATACAGGAGGGGGTGTCCCCACAAAACTGGATATGATGTAGGGGGTTAATGCATTTGGAATTCATGTCACCAGGTCAGACTGCTAATCAAGCGGTTCTGAAAAGATTGCTTAACAGTGTGTGACAAAAAGGCCTTATTTGTGGCAGACAGGAGACTGGTTTTTCCACCACCACAATGCACCTGCTCATGCAGCCATCGAAGTATATACCAGTTTGGGGGAGCGGGGGAAGCATGTCTCTCTTACACCATGCACTTAACTCACCTGACCTCACTCCTTGTGACTTGTTTTTGATTCTGTGAATTAGGAGGGACATGAAAGGACAACAGTTTGATAATTTAGACAAGTTGAAATATATATATGGTGCTGTCAGCCATCCAAACAGATGGGACTGAAAAAATGTTTCTAAGAATGGAATTGCAGATTTGACAAATGTATTAAATGTAATGGAGAGTACTTAGAAAGTGATAAAGGTTGTTTTGAAAACAAATTTAAATACATAGCTTTGAAAAAAATATTCCATTTGGGGAGGGGTATCCCCTCTTATGTCCCACAGGTCATGAAAGTGGTTAAGAAGAGGTACAGCACAATCACAATTTAGGCTATATTTTCAAACTGTAACCCTTGCAAATATTTATAGGGTGGATCATAAAAATAAATATCAAATAATAAAACTAGGTTGTTGGAAAATTGTGCCAGTACCCCAATAGAAAATGATGGTTGGGACTAAGATGACAGTGGAAGTGGAAATGACAGAATTAATGATACATTGAGCATGATTGAAAAAGTAGATATCAATAGGAGTAGTCGTCTGGAAAAGCTGGATGAAGAGAATTAAAGTTCTAGGGAGAAAGGAGAATTAGACGGAGAGTTTGAGACTATTGGCTTCATTAATGAATGGCATTTAAGGCGTAATGTTTGATGAACTCATTTGTGTCTCCAACTGAAAGGGCAGACAAAAGAACCCAGGATGGAACAGCAGGGGTCTTCAATGTTTAGAGTTGAAGTCATCAGGAATAGAGAAAATAGAAACTGGGGAGGAAGAATTAGCAAAGGATACCAAGAAGGAGAAAGAAGGGAGTGAAGCAAATCTTTCATCAGAAACATCTGAAAACCAACAGTTACAAGAGGAAGTGCTGAAGCAGACCTCTCACTATCCAAACAGTTCTGCCTTAGGACGACCATCAAATCGCTGAGGACAGAAGTGAAGGTGAATTGAGAAGTAGCCATGCTAGCCTGCAAAGTCTGCATCGCTGCTTAGGATTTACGCCTCCTTACCCTTCATTCACGTTAACAGAGCGCTTCCTATATGGAAGCAGTATGTTAAGTGTTTTTTTAATCAGCATTGTTTCATTTAGTCTTCTCGACTAGTGTACAAGAAAGACTAATATAAAAAGAACAAATATGGACATTGTTCAAACTATGAGCCAAGCACTGGGGAAGCACTTCATATAAATTAACTCAGAATACTCACAACAAAATAGCATGATACAAATTGTTAATATTGTTTTTCTCATTTTATACATGAGAAAATTGTAGCAGAGAAAATGTCCCCAAACTGCCCAAACTCATACATCTAGCAAGAGGTGAATCCAGGGTTTTACCTCATCAAATTGCTTCATTTGTGCACTGCAAGACAATTTTTTTTTCTTTTGCTTCTGAGCTATAATAGATGCAGCCACAATTCTGCCTCAGGACAACTATGAAATCGCTAACTCAGAGCAGAAAGGAAGTGTGCATGTTGCCCTGCAAAGTTTGCACCGTTTTAGTACAGAGACTAGCAGAACCATGTTCATTTGTGCTTTATTGACTATGCCAAGGTATTTGACTGGTTGGATCATAACAAACTACGAATAGACTTGAGAATGAAAACCCCAGAGCACTTAATTGTGCTCATGGGAAACATATGCCTGGATCCAGGGGCAGTTGTGAGAACAGAACAAGGGTTTAAAATCAGAAAGGTGTATGTCAGGGTTATATGCTCTCATCCAACTATATGAGAGAATACAAACTCTATGCTGAACAAATAATAGAGACTTGGATTATGTGAATTATGTGAATAATAATCCAAGCTTCAGGACTGCAGAAAGGCTTGTTAACAACCTCAAATATGCAGATGACACAACATCAGGCTTGCTTGCTGAAAATGAGGATGACTTGAGGGACGTGCTGATGAAAATAAAGGATTACAGCCTTAAGACTAGATTACAATTCAATGTAAAGATGACCAAATCCCACACAACAGGATAAAGAGTTATGATAAATGGAGAAATGGGTGAAGTTGTCAAGGATTTTATCTTACTCGGATCTATAGTCGATGCTCAAGAAAGCAGCAATCAAGAGACTTGAAAGCACACTGCTGGGCATCTTGCTGCACAAGATCTCTTTAGAGCAGTAGCTCTCAACCTTCCTTTCATACAGTTCCTCATGTTGTGGTGACACCCCCCCCCCAACTATAACATTATTTTCGTTGCTATTTCATAACTGTAATTTTGCAAGTGTTATGAATCAGTGACCTCTGTGAAAGGGTCATTCAACCCCCAAAGGGTTCGTGACCCACAGGTTGAGAACCACTGACTTAGAGTCTTAAAAAGCAAGGAAGTTACTTTGAGGACTAAGGTGAACCTGAGTCAAGCCATGGTATTTTCAGTTGGCTCCTATGCAGGAGAAAGTTGGGTATTAAATAAGGAAGACTGAAGAAGAATTGATGTGGATGTACTGTGGTGCTGGCAAAGAATAGTTAAAGTACTATGGGCTGCTAAAAGGACAAACAAATCTGTCTCGAAAAATGTATGGCCAGAGTGCTCCTTATAGGCAAGGATGGTGAGACTTCTTCTCACGCGCTTTACACTTATTGCCAGAAGATAGCAGTCCCTAGAGAAGGACATCATGGTCAGTAAAGTAGAGGAATGATGAAAGAGAGGAACGTTCTGAATGACAAAGTAGCTCCAACAATGGTCTCAATCATAGGAGCCATTGTGAGGATGAAGCAGGACAGGGCAGGGTTTCATTCTGTTGTGCACAGAGTTGCTACGGTACCCTGTACTCGATGGAACCTAACAACAGCTACTAACAATTAAAAAATCTTACTAACAACTGTATTGCTGTAGTTCATTTTATGTACAATGAGGCCAGTCTCCTCTCTCTCTCGCTCTCGCTCTCTCTCCACTATACAACTTTATATAGTTGCATGCCTGAAGAACTCTCTATTCTGCGGCCTTGACCTGAGCATCTTGGACTTGTCAAATCCACAATGACAAGTGAAGTCTTCAAGTCAATCGACCTCTGTCTCTGGATGGATGGTGCACTGAAAGACAGGTGGATGCAGAGATGGGAATATGTTATTTAGAGAGATGCAGATACAGAAAGCCACAACTGGTTCTATTTATCTAGGGAACTATAGTGTACACAAGTTAACTTTACAAATTGGAAAACTGAAACTTGAGAGTTTTAAATTATTTCACAAAGATAAATTAGATAGTGACTAGCAGAGCTATATTTTAAACTTAGGTCTCTCAAACATCAGTCTTCACCACTTCAACGTGTAGCAAATACTGCATCCTCAAGATATAAGTAAAGAAACCAATATCTGAAAAGAAAAGACCATTTTCAAATCACATTTCTCTATATCAGTGGCTGACTCATAAGACCAAACCTACTGCTGCGTATGCAGAGATACCCTACATCAATTTCCAAGGCTGTAAGTTTTTACATGAGCATAAAGTTCCATCCTTTTCCATAGAAGAGCTGGTGCATTCGAACTGCAGACCATGTGGTTATCAACTCAACGTATAACCCACTACACTAGGCAGAAGGGAGCCCAAACATAAATCAAGACTGTAACTCAAATAATGTAGGGCTTTGTTCTTAAAGCAAATACCAAGATCAGTACCAGAATTGCATTGTACTTTCCAGTGACCAAATGGGAAAATATTGTTTCTTCCATCAGAGATCCCGCTGCCTTTAAATCAGGTTCAGATTTCTGCCATTCTGAGCACCAGGACACTGCTATACTGCAAAGAATCTCTCTGGGAATGGAACATTCTCTATCACTTCACCTTTACTAGTATCCTTCTTTGGATAAATTAGCACTGTAATAAATAACCACCATTGAGGCCATTTTTTTGAAAGTAGTGTTTGCTTGTATATAAGTGAGTGCCAGCATTGTTGTGTGCCTCCTTTTATACAATGTCTACAAAATGCATAGCTCAGTCCGGAGAGAAGCAAATAAACACATAGAAAAGTCAAATGTATAAGCCATATCCCTGAGGATAACTCATAGAGTTAAACAGAGTAATTAAGCCCAGCCCCTTCCTATTCAAATGGCCAGTAAGGAACTCAGGAAACAGACCACAGCTCAGGATGGCACATCTCCTCCGGAGCATCGCTTTAAAATGATCTAGATCAATTTTCAAATTTAGCTTTGTTTATACATGCAATTAAACAGAGGGAAACTTATTAACTTCAGTTTAGTAGCATGATCACTTGTTTTAGAGTTATTGCAGAGTTCTAAAATAGCTAACTTTACTATAAAAGTTGGTTTGTAGACATTAGGAAATCCATATGAAATAAACCAAAAATAAAATTATTTAATATTCTATTATGAATAACAATGATGGCAGGGCATATGTTTCAGAAATTTCCCATTAAAATATGTGTATTTTTCTGTAAATATATCAGTTGCCTGGCAATGCATCATACCATGGAGACTTGAATACTGTCATGATGCTAAAGCATTGCCATCAATATTTCAAATAATACTGAGGTCACTCAAGGTAGATTGCATTCTGTAGAGCTTCCAGAATAAGACAGACTAGGATGAAAGGTCTAGAAATCAACTTCTGGAAATTGGTCAGTGAAAATACACTGCATTAATGGACATTAGACCTACACTCAAGTACTCCCTCAATGCAAGAATACATTGTTCTATTAAACTGATACAATCACTGAAAACAAAGTGGGTGCATAAGCAAATGTGGTGAAAAAAGCTGATGGTGCCCGGCTATCAAAAAATATAGTGTCTGGGATCTTAAAGGCTTGAAAGTAAACAAGTAGCCATCTAGCTCAGAAGCAACAAAGCCCACATGGAAGAAGCACACCAGTCTGTGCGATTACAAGGTGTCGAAGGAATGAGGTATCAGGCATAGTCAGAACAAAAATATCATATCATTGTGAATGAGGGGAAGTGAAGAGTGATGACTCAAAGCCCATCTGTAGGCAACTGAACATCCCCTTACTAAGCATCGCAGGGAGGAGAAGAGCTAGTCAGGGTACAGTATAGCAACGATGAAACATACAACTTTCCTCTAGTTCTTAAATGCTTCCCACCCCCCACCCCCCACTATCATGATCCCAATTATACCTTACAAATCTGGCTAGACCAGAGGATGTGCCCTGGTACCTATAGGAAGTGGAAACACAGGGAATCCAGGGTGAATGATCCCTTCCGGACCAGTGGTGTGAGAGTGGCGATACCGGGAGGGTGGAGGGAAGGTGGGGTGGAAAGGGAGAACTGATGACAAGGATCTACATATAACTTCCTCCCTGGGGAACAGAGAAGTGGGGGAAGAGAGATGTTGGACAGTGCAAGATATGACAAAATAATAATTTATAAATTATCAAGATTCATGAGGGAGAGGGGAGCAGGGAGAGAGGGAGGAAAATGAGGAGCTGATGCCAGGGCCTTAAGTGGCGAGCAAATGTTTTGAGAATGATGAGGGAAATGAATGTACAAATGTGCATTGCATAATTTATATATATATGCATTGTGATAAGAGTTGTATGAGCCCCTAATAAAATGATTTAAACACACACACACACAAAGAAAATCCACCGCATCACACAAGAACACTGACATTGCACTGACAGAATAGCTCCTTGGGTTGGAAGGCACTGGAAATACTCGATGGAGTCATGCATACCAACAACCATAAAGGTGTGGCAGGACTGGAAAGATTTCTATCTGTTGTACAGAGGTTATCATGGACCTGAACCAGCTGCACAACTAACATTGCCATATGCACATGTGTGTGCATCCAAACACACTCACATATTCTATCTTTAGAGATGCATTCTTGGTGGTTTGTAATTATTCTGGTTTTGCGTTTGTAGATGATCCCTTGGGTTCCATACAATTGGGCAAGTTTCTGACCCAAGACCAAAAGATCCATAGAACACAATCGTAGGCACTTGTTTTTCACACCACACAATAACCTTCCACACTCTCCATCCCTGGATCCTAGGTGTAACATCACTCCTAGTTCCAGGGCAAGACTACCAAAAAGAGAAACTCCTTGCCTCGAGGATTAGTTCCAAAATGATGGATGCATGACTCCTGCTCATTCAATCCGAGTGTTTCTTGGGACTTAGGCCAAAGTTGCCACTTTTCTTCACATGTGGAACCTCATGCAACATGCTGCTAGGCACACTGGGGACACCATATGGGAACTACAGTGAAACTAACAGAGATGCCGAACGATGGTAAGACCTTAGAGAACTAAAGGTAACTTTTGAGGACCTAGAAGAAGACTGATCTCGGCAAATAAGAATCCTCAACTTTTCAATTAACAAAGTGAATATTCTTGTTCTTAATTTAGGTGGGTTGAGCAACATTTCCATTGATGCACAATAGAAATCATCCTACTTGTTACGAGCACTAATTATAGAAGTCCAACTGAAGTTTGTGTCCCAATTTCTCCCCTATGTCCCCTTTGCTTGAAAATAAATTCCTCCACACTAGACACCAATTGGGCAGAAGGACTGGGCCACCTCGCATGTAGGCCAGCCCAGAACACACGGCCCATTAGAACATATCATCCCATCAGTCTTCTGCTGGAGAGGCCTTTCTTTGGGCATGTTTCCAACACCCTCTCCGTCACAGGTCTTGAAAGGCTAAAAGTTATTTTTATTTATCACAGCTCACCAAGCCAATAGAAACTATAAAATTTCGATGATGATCAATCAGTAATGAAAATCTCAATAATCAAATTATAAAATTCCCCCATGAGCTGGTGGCATTTGGAAGAGAGATGCGTGGTTCAACATAAAAAAGTTGTTATTTATGTTGTTTCCCCACCTGTTCTCATCAGGCTCAAAGACTATCTTACACATAAAAGAAAGCCTTTTGTTGCTCTCTCCCTGCTCCTTGGTGGGATCACGCTCCTCAGTCACATCCAACTGGAGCCCTCCAGGCAGGTGAAACGGTATTTTCAGGCATCATCGCCATAGGTCAGGATGCCAAAGCTCTTTCAAACTGTCATACATTAGTCTACACTAGTAGACTATCTTTCAAAACTGGAGCAAAGACCATCATAATGCATTCAGAAATATTCAAGTGACGTGGGAAACAGTATGTACTGTTTAACAGTATTTGGCAGTTTTTGCTCTGTGTGTTAAAGCCTTGTTACAGTGTGTATTCTTCCTACCCTCTCACATCCACTGCCATTTACTGGTACCTCTCTTCCGGGATTTGTCATTCGCTACATTGTTATCATTATATGTATCCAAGTCTTATCTTTGTTGCAAGACTGTGGACTCCGAGTGGGGCAGGATCCAGCTTTTCCTTATATCTAAGGAATAACTAGGCATTCCAAAAGAATCAGACCAGTTAAAAAAAAAACACTGCGTTTTTCATAAGGCAGACAGGAAAAAAAACTGTTTTTTACTCGAGACTGGATTGGAAGAAAGGCATAAAAGTTGATGGTCAGGCAAAATCTTCCTACATCAATGCCCAATATGTTATAGTAAGATACGTATTATTCTGGCAATCCTGTGATGGCCGTGCTGTTATATTTTGCTTGTGATTGTTCTTATTAGGGTGTATCTCAGTGGTGCATCGCTACTGGGATCACCCTCTTGAAGCTGTTACTGTTGCTCTATTTTTCAGTAAATGAAACCCAGGGATGTTGAGTCTACAGGGAAAGCAAATATAACAAAGACTTGTTTTCTTTTTTTGGGGGGGGGTGGGGGAGATAGTGGAGTGGGGAAGATAAAATGGAGATGATGTCAAGAAGTCTAGGAAGGAAAACCATTTTTGGAGACTGTTTATGGAAGTAATTGTACAATTCTGTTTGACATGATTGAACTACGGAATGATAAGATATATGTATTAACTCCCAAGGAACAGCCTTTTTTTTTTTAAGCATAGATCCAGGATTGGGTTAGGGGCTTGCACTACATCCTAGCTCCAACTTAAGAACAATTACATCATGGCCCTGCTCAATATTTGCCCTCAGAAAGGAATACAGAAAATACTGGTGTTTAGAAAAATGTGATGAAGAACTTAGATGATGCCTGGCTATCAGATAAAATAGCATCTGGAGTCTTAAAGGTTTGTCTCTAAAGAAGGAGCCCTCTAAGTGAGATGTCAACTAAGTCCACCTGGAAGAAGCACACCATCATCAGTCATGGAAGGATGGGAATCCATATAAACCAAAGTCGAAGGAAGGACCAGTATCAGAGCCTACATTGTGAGAATCCAGTGTGCAGACAGCGATGGAGGACAGCGGGAGCTCCGTTGTGGAACTACTCGGGAAATACGTCTCTGGAGCACTCCCCTTAGCTGGTTAAGAATTCAGAACCCAACCAAAAGGCTAGTATTTCAAACCTGTTTAGTGGCTCTGTAGGAGAGAAGACCCAGAATTTACTTTGCCTTTAAAATTATACCATAGGTAAGCCTCTTAAGCAGTTCTAGCCTTTCCTACAGGGTCACTATGAATTGGGATCAATTTGATATTACCTATAAACATCAACAACACTGTGCAAATGAAGAAAAAAAGAAAACTTGGAACAATAAGTCTAAGAAAAGATGGAAATTGCTCCTATTTGGTGTCCTGGTGTTAGTATTTTATGCACCCAATGGAGTCATAAAATTTTGCTACTTTCTTTCATATTCCTATTTAATTATGATGCTAGAGAGAGGTATGATTACAAGAGTAGATTATTTTTATATAGAAGGGACTTTTCTTATAATACATTATAAAAGGAAAATTAGAGACATGTTAGTTTATGCTTTTATGGGAAGGGAGGAATTAAAAAAGAAAGAAAACCTGAACAGTGTGTGTGTGTGTGTGTGTGTGTGTGTGTGTAGTATCTCTAAAATCACACACACACACGCACACCAAGAAAATGCTGTATCCTGGTGCTAAGATAAAAATATGGTCAAAGTCAGCATTTCATGCCTATTGTCAGTCAGAGACGTGAGAAAACCTGAACTTAGTCAGGAATCAAAGAGTTGGGCATGGCACCTTTATACCTTAACTTTTTACCTTTAAATCTTGCTCTAAAGTGCATAACATATTTCCATACATTTATTCAAATTCTATACTTCCCTATTGTGCTTTTTAGGTTTTGTGTCACCTGGACTAGGATTCTCCCATCATGTAATCATCTCCATGACAGCATCTTCTGTGAGAAGTTAAGCAGTTGTGAAAATAGGATGGAGAGCTACCCGCTTTATCTATTTCCAACCTTCATATAATTGAGAGGGAGATTTAACAGGGTGTGTGTGTGTCCACTAATCTCTTAATATAAGCTGATATTGTGGGGAAGCTATCTCAGTACTTTTGGTCTAAATACTGCATCTGGTTGGTTAATCTCCTATCTTATTTTATGCCAATCTCAGGAGCTATCACTGAAATACTGATTTTCCTTTCATTCAGCAATGCATCCATCAGCCTGTGATTTGTCTGTTTTATCCATTTGCTTCCTGGTTGATCAGGCATCAAAACTATGGTGAGTCAGAAGCCTCCAGCTCAACAGCCGTCCAAAGCCATCATTCCCGACTGGATTTCTGTGCGCCTACAACAGTATGGGCCACTTTATTGATATAAATTATTATATATACACAAATAGCTGTCACTGGTTTTGCTTCTATAGTGAACCAAGCCTAACGCAGCTTTAAAATTTTTTTATTATATTCTTTATTTCATTCATCTTATAAATAAGTAACTAGACTTTTAATGGACTAATTGTAGAAAGTATTAAAACTAAAGTAGAATAAAAGAAGCCCATAATGGTCGCAATGAGTAGTTACTGTCACCATCAAATTTTCCTTCAAGCTTGCTGCCATCCAGGTCAACATATCACAAAATCACATATTCCCAATAAAGTAGGGAGGATCAAGAAAAAAACCTTTGCCGCCCAGCAGAATCCTTAAGGCTAAAAGTGGCAGGGAAATCTATAAGCAAGCAACACATGTAGAAGTATATTTGAGTTCTAATGCAAGATCAAGAACAAAACATTATTCCATTTTTCCATGTAGTTGGAATACAAGTCCATGTTCAGGTATAAAAAGAAACAATCAGGTTTTGTTTCAATGTTTCTTTAGAGAAATAATTTATATGTCACAGTTCAAAGTGAAAACTCAGTCTCTGTCAATATGATGTTTCCCGTCTCTTCTTGGTTCACACAGCAGAGTGGACAGGAGCGCAGCAGGCACCCGGTTCTTCCCTCCATGTTTTCCTGGAGGCATTCTGTGGAAGCCCAGGACTTGGTTCGCTCTTTGTTCATTGGTCCACAAGTGTGGTTAGCTAGACACTTCATTGCCCCCTCTCTGAATAGCTCTTCCCTGGTTATCATGCTGCATCAGGTGCTGGAGGAGTCCTTCAAGGTATGGGTGATCTTGGGAACACTCATTAAGCCCCTAAAAAGATTCTATTTAGTTGAACTCAGTGGAGCCATTTCTGAGGTGAGAAAAGAGGTATTGTCCCTCCCTAGAATGAACCTTCAGTGAATCTGAATTGGAAACATGATCAAGGTGATAGGTAGGGGGGCAGTGCCGGGGAGGTGGCTCATTATGTTTCCTCAAACATCTTCTCTGTGCTTTGAGGTCTCTCAATTCTCTATTGTCTTTTAGGTTTCAAACCAAAGCCAGAAAGAGATTGGCAGGGTTTTGTTTTTTTTTCACTGTTTTTCCTTTTTGGCTTGTCACATCCCTCTCCTGAGGCAATGGCCCAGAATACTATAGCTGTTTGAATAAAAAGACAGTTCAGAAAGGTGGAATTATCAGGAGGAATAAAAACAGAAAAAAAAACATTGTTTAATATTTTAAAACTTTCCCAAGAAATAAGGAAAATGTCTATGAGGTTATATAGAAGAATATTAGCATAAAGTTGATGTTAGGAGAGTGAAATTAGCATAAATTAGAATAAAAACTCTGATTTTCCTGATATCTTTGCCTCCAAGCAATCCTATAGAACTGAACTTTGAATCCCTTTCAAATACAGAAAGTTGTGACAAAGGCATCTTTCCCACTGCATATTTTCCTGCAGATACTGTGGTACACTCTGAAACAATTCGAGGGATAAATTTGTTTTCTTCAGTAGACCTCACTATTAGAAGATACACTTTTTAGACTACGAAATATATACAATACTAATAACTGTTCACTCTGACCTTGCCCTTACACATCTTCACTCTGTTATCCATATAAAGTTCTGTTTGGTTTGTATTAGGAATTCTGAATAAATTCATCTTTCCCTTAGTAACATAATCTAATCAGTGGCATTTTCCATCAGAATTTACCAATATTTTAAATTAATCTTTTGATTGGGAGCTCTTACAGATATTATAACAATCCATAATTCAGTTAGATGAGGCATAATTTTACAGTTGCTCTCACCATCGATTTCAAAACATTTTCTGTTTTCTTGAACTCTTTGCTATCCGTTCCCCTTTGTCCCCTCCCTCTCCTCCCCTACTTCCCAGGAACCCTTTATATATATATATATATACATATATATTCCAATGTATCTGTTCATCAGCAATTCTGTTATTCATTCCCCTCTAGTGGGGTTACACAGTCACTGTTACTATCAGCTCCCCATCCCCCCCTGCCCCCTTCTCTTCCTGTACCCTCAGGGAATCATTACTCCCTTTCTTACACAAAGTGTCAATAAAAGTCCCAGGACATCTTGATGTGTCTCATCATATGCTTCCTGGTATGTCTTCTCTGTGAGGTCATTTGCCTCACATTCATTACGGTAAAATTCCAACAGTCAGAAAGGATTGCTAATTGCTTGAAGAAACTGTCATTTGTACACAAATCATCCTGGTCATTTGGAAACAGTTCAAGCCATCCAAGAGCTCATAAGCCTCTGTCGTTGCTTTTAGTTGCTGCAGAGTCATCTCTGACTCATAGCTACTCCTTGCAGAACAGGCCAAAGGCTGGGTGGTTTAATGCCACATTCGTGATCACCTTGATGTGGGAGTCCATAATTGCAGCCAGGACTGTAGGCTGTGTGCCTTCAAACTTAAGGGTCTAATCTTTCAGCACTGTATTGGACATTCTATTGTGATTCAAAACTTATTCATTGACTAATGTTTGGAAGTAACTACCCTGTTTTCCCGAAAATAAGATAGTGTTTTATATTAATTTTTGCTCCCAAAGATGCGCTAGGTCTTTTTTACAGGGAATGTCTTATTTTTTCCATGAAGAAGTATACGGTACACATTTATTGTTTATTGCTTTATTAAAAGAGACCTCACACTTCCTGCCTGCTCCAGCTGTGCTGCGGCCAACAGTAAGCTGTGTGGTGGCGCCTGCCGCTACGGTCCTGAGTCCAGAGTTACAGTAGCTTCTGGGAGCCTTAGTTTCAGGGAGGTCTTATTTTTGGAGGGGATGTCTTATATTTCAGTGAGATGCAAAACTGTAAGTAGGTCTTATTTTGGGGGGATGACTTACTTTCAGGGAAACAGGGTATCAAGCCCTTCCTTCCCAGTCTACGTTGACCTAGAAATATCTTTGGAAATTATTTACCATGGATAACCCTTATATTTGAAATATTGGTAGCATAACTACCAGAAACATATGAAGGGGGTTCAAAAGATTTGTCCAAAAAATTGAATTAAAAGATAATGGAATTTTCCCTTGAACTATTTGGAGCCCCCTCGTATAAATGTGGGAGAGCTAGACAATGAATAAGAAGCACTGAAGAATAATTGATGGATATTACAGTGTTGGCAAAGGATATTGAAATGAACATGGAATAACAGAAGCACAAGAAAGTTTGTCTTAGAGTAAGGACACCCAGACTGTTCCACATAGGACAGTGGTTCTCAACCTGTGGGTCACGACCCCTTTGGGGGTCGAAGGACCCTTTCACAGGGGTCACCAGATTCATAACAGTATCAAAATTACAGTTATGAAGTAGAAACAAAAATAATTTTATGGTTGGAGGGGGGTCACCACAAGATGAGGAACCAGATGAAAGGGTCTGAGCATTCAGAAGGCTGAGGACCCCTGCTATAGGCGAGGAGGGTGAGACGTCGTTCAAGTACTTTGGACTTGTTGTCAGAAGAGTCCAGTCCCTGAACATGGACATCATGCTTGGTAAAGTGTAGGACTGGTGAAAACTCGGAAAGCCCTCAATAAACTGCGTGACACAGCGCCTCCAACAAGGCAAATATCACAATAGCAAGAAGGTTGCAAAACCAAGCAGTATTTGACGTTGCTTTATATGAGATCACTATGAGTCAGAGCTCATTAACTGGTGCCTAACAACAGCATGTAAATAAACGGACAGAGCGGTGATGGATAAACCACTACCGCTATATTAAGTGAGTCCCCTGGGCTGCCTTGGTATACGAGCGAGCACGACTGTAGGTCGAAATACATTCATAAAGTGATGGATATTTAGAAGTTCACACTTTGGTTGTTGTAAATAGTGCTACAACGAGAACTGATGTAAATGTACCCTCGTTCAATTCTTGTAGATGATGGCTTACAAGAAAAGTTGCAGGCTCTCATGATAAAAAACCACAGCATTAAAGAAGGATGTCTAAGCTGCACTGAAAGAATTAAGAAGAAAAAAACCCAAGGTGCCAGGTATTCATGAAATACACATTGAATTGTTTCATCAAATTGAAAGCACCCACTTGTCTATTGCCATGAAAGTTAAAAGACAAAACCGAGTTGCATGGCCAACAGACTGAACGACATTCATATAGGTCCCCATTCCAAAGATAGGTGACCCACCAAAATAAGGGAATTATCAAATAATATCAATATCACATGCAAGTAAAAGGTGCAAGTAATTTCTTTTTGGAAATTTTTTCAAATACAGCTGAAATAGGACAATGACAGGGGATTGACAGTAATTCCCACCTGAATAAGAAGAGGGCTTGGAAGGCGATGTTATCTTGGCTGAAAGTTGAGAATACAAAAAAGATGTTTTTTGTGTGTCATTGATTATGCAAAGGCATTTCAGGTAGTTTATTGTGTCAACCTGGCCAGTTAACTCATGTGGAGTTAATTGAAGGGCAGAGGGATAAATGACTTAGTGAGCCTCGCCTTTGGAGTTCTCGGGTCTCTTGCTTTCTGATGGTAGGTACCAGGGTGCAGCTGCCTTAGCCAGTTCCCTGCTTCAGCTGGCAAGGCTGACTTCTGACAAGAAATTCTCGAGAATCCACATGCATCTACCCCGATGCAGCCCTGGGTGCTGGAGCAGCCGTTTGGAGACACCAGCCAACACTGAGATGCTTACACGTTCACTGATTCAGCTTTCCTCCTGCAGTCAGCCTCATAGTGTGGGTTTTGTGAGATGGAGGAGGACTTTGTGGAATGGTGTCAGACATATGAGTTAATGTTGGACCTGAGGGCTTGAGCAGCACTGAGTTGGAATGTTTTCTTGATGTGCACTTACCTTTATATAAAACACTCTCTTAAGTTTCTGTGGATTTGTTTCTCTAAAGTACGCAGACTAATACAGCATTTGACTGGGTAAATCATAATAACAATGTACAATTGTTTAAAAATTTGAAGTTCTAGAATGTTGTATTGTGTTCATGGGTACATGAACAAAGAGGAAGTCATTCAACTAGAACAGGGGATGCTGCATGGTTTCAAACTAGGTAAGGTGTATGTCAAGGTTTATCCTTTAAACATTTTTATTCAATCTGAATGCTGCACAAATACTCTGAGAAAGTAGACTACCTGAAGTACTGTGCACCAGGAATGGAGGAATCATGACACAACCTTGCTTGCTGAAAATGAGGACGATTTGAAGCACTGGCTGATAAAATTCTGACTTCAGTTTTCATTATAAATTATGACTCAAAGAAAATGAAAATCCTCACAACTTGAACAATAGACAAGATCATAAAATGAGAAGTGATTAAAAAGGAGTGATGAATGTATGAAGCACATCGCTGCATGGGAAGAACTGGAGGAAACCATGCTAAGCAAAGTAAGGCAAGCACAAAAGGAAAAGAACATTATGAGTCCGCTGAGGTAAGCTTTTAAAAAAATGCAAAAGGGGCATAGGGAACAAGCTACTGTATACAAACATTCCTGGGGTAAGGACCAGGTAGTATGGCAGGGAGCAGACCAAATCCAGGGATACATATGGTAGCCAATTAAAAAGGAGGTGGGAATGGGGGAAAAAAAAGTAAATAAATAAATGATAAAAAAAGAAATGGGTAGCAGGGGCACAGGGCACTAACCCATCAAAGGGGAGGGTATTGTTTATATCTCCACAGGGAAAGAGGGACTAGACTTCAACCCAGTGCTCCATGATGTGAATGCAATATACCAGCATGAAGCAGGGAACCAGTGGAGAGGTCTGAGGAGCCAGCCCAAATCTCAACTACGTGGACACCTGCCCTTCCCCCCAGAAGAATTTACTTAAGAGGATGGCACTGAATCTGCAGCTCGGGGAGACAGACATATCTGATCAGAGCACATGGGAGCAGTTGAAGGGGGAGGAGGAGAGAATGGAACATATCATGGCCCACCAGGCCTTGAGGACAATGTTCCCGTTCAGAGCTGCCAGTCCACAGAGAAGACCACGTGGCCAGCCCTACTATGAGACATGACGTCCCTCATTAACCCCTCGTCCTACAGGGGACAACACTAGAGACACAATGTGGGAATTGCGCCCGATCTGATCCCGCCACGCCAAAGCAAAACACTAAGGGGGTACAGCAGAACAGCAAGGGAATGGAGAGGCGAGGTCCCCAGGGAATGCTGAAGGTGGACTTTGGGGCCAGGGTGCGGTGCCCCAACAGACTGGACTGGAAAACACTCCTAAAGGCCAGCAAACAGTCCTTGAACTAACTACAAGCTTTGCTTTCTTGTTGTGTTTTGTTTTGTTTTTGTCATTGGTTTGTTGTTTTGTTGTATATTGTTGCTTGGTTTTTTTCTGTCTTGTTTTTGTGCATGTTATTATCTCTGCAGGTCTGTCTAAATAAGACAGACTGGATGAACAATCTGGAGGAGAAAACAACAGGACCGACAGTTACAGGGGGACATTGGAGAGGTGAAGGTGGAGTAAAGGTAGTGGTGTTAACAAGCACAAGGACAAGGAAACAACAAATGATCCAAATCTGTGGTGAGGACGATGGAGGAGACCTGGTAGGGTGTGATCAAGGGTAATGTAACCAAGAGGAATTACTTAAACCCAAATGAAAACTGAGCATGATTGTGGGGCAAGAGCAAGTAAAAGGAAATAGAGGAAAGAGCTAGGAGGCAAAGGGCATTTATAGAGGTCTATGTAAATATATTTATATGTGAAGATGGGGAAACAGATCTATGTGCATATATTTATAGGTTAATTATTAAGGTAGCAGATGGCCATTGGGCCTGCACTGAAGTACTCCTTCATTGCAAGAATACTTTGTTCTATTAAATTCTATTATGCTCACCTTCCTGACGCAATTGCTGAAGTCAAAGTGGGTGCATAAGCAAATGTGGTGAAGAAAGCTAATGGGGCACAGCTATAAAAGATATAGCATCTAGGATCTCTAAGGGTTGAAGGTAAACAAGCAGCCATCTAGCTCAGAAGCAACAAAGCCCACATGGAAGAAACTCACCAGCCTGCGTGCTCACGAGGTGCCAAAGAGATCAGTTATAAGGCATCAAACAACAAAAAATCATATCATTGTGTGCTCACCTCCCTGATATGATTGCTGAAGACAAATGGGTGCATAAGGAAATGTGGCGAAGAAAGCTGATGGTGCCTGGCTACCAAAAAAATATAGCGTCTGGGATCTTAAAGGCTTGAAGTTAAGCAAACGGCCATCTAGCTTAGACGCAACAAAGCCCACGTGGTAGAAGCACACCAGCCTGTGCAATCACAAGGTATCGAAGGGATCAGGTATCAGACATTATAAGAACAAAAAATTATATCATTGTGTATGAGGGGGGAGTGTGGAGTGAAGGCCCAAACCCCATTTGTAGGCCACTGGACATCCCCTTACAGAACAGTCTCAGGGAGGAGACGAGTCAGTCAGGATGCGATGTAGCAATGATGAAACATACAACTTTCCTCTAATTCCTATATGCTTCCTCACTCCCCACTATAATGATTCCAATTCTACCTTACAAATCTGGCTAGACCAGAGGATGTACACTGGTACAGATAGAAACTGGAAGCACAGGGAATCCAGGCAGATGATCCCTTCAGGACCAGTGGTGAGATTGGCGCTACTGGGAGGGTAGAGGGAGGGTAGGTTGGAAAGGGGGAACCAATTACAAGGATCTACATATAACCTCCTCCCTGGGGGAAAGACAACAGAAAAGTGGGTAAAGGGAGATGTTGGACAGGGCAAGATATGACAAAATAATAATTTATAAGTTATCAAGGGTTTATGAGGGAAGGGGAACAGGGAGGGAGGGAAAAATGAGGAGCTGATGCAGGGGCTTGGGTGGAGAACAGATGTTCTGAGAATGATGAGGGCAATGAATGTACAAATGTGCTTTACATAACTGACGTACGTATGGATTGTGATAAGAGTTGTATGAGCCCCTAATAAAATTATTTTTTAATTACATGAAAACAAAAAAAAGTGAGAAGTGATTCACATTGCCAAGGATTTCATTTTATTGGTCCCACAAATAACACTCAGGTAAATAGCAGTCAAGACATCAAACCATGCACTGCATTGGCTGCATCTGCCACAGAAGATCACTTCAAAGTGTGCAAGAGCAAGGATGTACCTCCGAGGCCTAAGGTGCCCCTGACCCAAGCCATGGTATTTCCAATAATTCCATATGCATGTGAAAACTGCACAAGGAATAAAGATCATGGAATTGATGCACTTGAATCACGGTGTCGGTGAATAATATTGAAAATACAGTGCACTGCCAGATGAACACACATACCTGTCTTAGAAGATGTATAGCCAAACAGAGTGCTCCTTAGAAGTAAGGATAGCAAGACTTCATCTCACATACTTTGGACATGTTATATGGAGAGACCAGTCCATGGAAAAATACATCATGCTTACTAAAGTGAAGGGTCAGCAAAAACTAGGAAGCCTGTCAAAGAAGGATTGACACAGTGGCTGAAAAGGGGGACACAAATATAACAATTGTAAGGATAGCACAAAAACAGGCAGTGTTTTGTCCTATGGCACAAAGGGTCACCAGAAGTTAGAAGCTACACAAAGGTACTTAACAACAACAACAGCGTAATGCTGTGTTTAGCTTTTTTAGGAACCTCCAGACAGTTGTACAGAGTGACTCTGCTACTAATGAGGCCTGGTGGCACGATGGGTTATGCATTGGGCTGCTAACTACAAAGTCCGCAGTTCAAAACCACAACTGACTTTAAGAGGAAAAGTTGAGATTATCTGCTCCTATTGTACAGGGTTGCTAGGAGCTGGAATAAACTCAGTGAAAGTGAGTTTGGTTTGGGCTTGGTTGAGACCATCAATAAGCAGATATCAGAAGTCAGTCCCTGAAAAGGGACATCAAGCTTGGTGAACAAGAAAGGAGGCCAAAAAGAAGAGGATCCTCAACCAGATGGCTCTTCACAGGAACTGCAACCGACAGCTTGATCATAGCAATAATTGTGAGAATGGCATAGCTCCAGGCAGCAGACTTGTCGTGTTCTTTAATTTTTAAATTTTTATTGGGAGCTCTTACAGATGTTGGAACTATTCATAATTCAATTAGAGCGAGCCTAATTTTACAGTTGCTGCCATCATCAGTTTCAAAACATTTTCTTTCTTCTTGAACTCCTTGATATCAGCTCCCCTATATCCCCTGCCTTCTTTCCCCTCCCCCCAGGAATCTTTGTTATGTTATATATTATTATTATTTTATGAGTCTCACACCATCCAATATATTCATTCACCTACAATTCTGTTGCTCATTCCATCAAGTGGAATTACACATTCATCGTTACTATCAGCTCCCCTTCCCCTCTTTCCACCTTTCTTCCCATACCTTCAGAGAACCCTTACTCCTGTCACTGTTTCTAGGGGGCTCTCTCTTTTGGCTTTCATGCATCCAACGATCTTAATTGTACAAATGACCAAACCCTTATCTAACAGGATTGATGAAGTAAAACCATAATAGTGAGGGGAGGAAATACTAAAGAACTAGAGGGTAGTTCTGTGTTCCATCAGTGCTATTCGCCCTGAACTTCACATCCCTTCTGTGTGGCCCCTCTATAATTTGGTACTATATCATACTCACCCTCCCAACGCAATAACTGAAGACAGAATGGGTGCTTAAGCAAATATGGAGAAGAGAGTTGGTGGTGCCCGGCTATTAAAAGATAAAGCAGCTGAAGTCTTTAAGGCTTGAAGTTCAATAAGTGGCCATCCAGCAGGGAAGCAACAAAGCCCACGATGGAAGAAGCACACCAGCCTGTGTGATCATGAGTTGTCGATGGGAATAGACACCAGCAGTTCAAACAACCAGCAATCAAATTGATGTGAAGGCGCATGGACAAAGTGAAGACCCCAAACCCACCTGCAAGACAATGGGAGAGGCAGGATTTTCCTCTGTTATACAGAGTCACTGTGAGTTGGAACTGATCTGACAGGATCTAACAACATCTGCAATGGAAGAATGACTCAATTCTCCAACTCCTTGCAAACATCTGCTATTTTCTTTTTAAAAAACGTATAGCCAGTGTAGTGAGGGCATTGGTAGGGCAACAGAAGAGGTGATGTGGATTTTATTATGATTTTGATTTACATTTCTCTAATAAATAATGACATGGGGCATCTTTTCATGAAATTATTGGTGTTTTTATATACATATTTTGATGAAATATCTAGTCCACCCATTGTTTATATTTTTATTGTTATTTTTAGTTTATTGTTAAGTTGTGGGATATATTTTCAGGTACTGAAAGGAGAGTGTGCTTACAGGTACATTTAAAATATATTAATCACTAAGGGAGACTCCATGGGCTTGCCTACTACAATTACTCTAAAGGGCTGTACTTCTGCTAACAATCACTGAGAATTTTCTGTTAACAAAGCACTCTAATGGGTAATAAGGAGGAAATGTACAGCAATAATAGGAGAGTGTTCCAATTTTCTGCTAGCTTTAACTATCATAGTATCTATAGAATTAAA
This sequence comes from Tenrec ecaudatus, assembly GCF_050624435.1. Taxonomy (NCBI): domain Eukaryota; kingdom Metazoa; phylum Chordata; class Mammalia; order Afrosoricida; family Tenrecidae; genus Tenrec; species Tenrec ecaudatus. Next base: position 28,088,966 of record NC_134533.1, on the reverse strand, counting down.
ATGATACAGAATTAAAATGATACCTAAACTAGAAAAGTCCTCTTTATACTTCCACAGTTTCTATGAATTTTTCTTTCCCTGGATATTATTACTACTAAGGCATCCAAGGAAAATAACCTATTCTGTTTCTGTAGACTGCATTGGTAATAGTAAGAACTGACATATTATAGTTCAGACCAATAACATTATACTGCTCCCATAGATCATATTTACATAAGAAATGTTCTTTGGGAAAACACCCAGCTCAATTTCCTATATAACTCCAGCAAGGACCATGTGCCTTGTGAAAACCCTAGATCCAGTCACCCATCCTGCTCTCGTATAAACAAATCCTTGATGTGTGGTATCAATACCTAATTACATTACAGTTCTGCCCCAGTAACACAGACTGATGGGTTCATTATAGCATTTAATTAGAATTGTTTTAAATTTATCAGGATGAGATGATGTAATTGGTGAAGAAACAGCTGTTACAGGTCACATGGAGAGAATATGATTAGCAAAGTAATGAAAAACTTTACTGGAAAATCCAAAAGGTATTTAAGTCTTTTAGAATGTATTATGTGGAGGAAAATAACTATATTTAATGGAATCAATGCTTCTGAATTTTATTCCTGATATCCCCTCAGTGGGAGGCAAACATGGGAGAAAATGCTTGCTGACCAAGGATCCGCTAGGGTTCAATAGCTCCTATTTCTTTGAAACCTGAGCTTTCGGGCAGATGAAGGAGATGCTTGAACTCAGAGTGAAGCACCTTCTTTGATAGTAAGTGCTACCTTAGGATTATGGCCAGCCTTGTTGCCACAGCCCTTTCTTTTATTAAAATTGAGCATTGAAATTATACTTCTATCACACTCTAGCCTGATGCTAATCTGCTTTTCTCCTTAAGGATGGGTTTCTGTTAACATGATAGCTTCCCCTAGCCTCCGACCATATGTTCTCTTTTAGATTTCTTCCATTAGGTCTCTAGGGAAAGAATGGCATATTTATACATGAAAACAATGTATTCTGTCTTCATGCATGTAGGAGCACATTGTTAATCACTGTGCTCTTTCATGAGTACAGAAATACTGTCCAATGGAATGCTCCCAAATGCCAATTCCATGTGACCAGATGGAGTACGTGAAATAGAATGCATCAATTCTATCTTCTAAGTAACTTATTCACTCTGTGTGTCTATCTTTTTGTTCTCTGATGACTGTTGCAAAGTAGTTAGGGTTGAGTCTTAAGTATATTAGAAATACAAGGGGGATAAGTTGGGTTTAGCTTTAAATGCAAAAAGAAAGAAAGAGTGCCCATCACTAGCCCAGAAATATTAGAGTATCCAAAGTGATAGCATATCAAAACGCAATTAATAAATAGGGTCATTGAAATATGTTTGAGTCGGGAAAAGAGTGGTGGAGTTTGTTCAAGTAGTGACACGAGGGCAATTCTAAAATCTCATAGACCGAGGAGGCCAAACGGAATCAAGAGGGACTTCTCTGGAAAATCCAGGGCCAATGTTTGTATGATGAGGGTGTTCCCATGTATGTTAAGGATCTAGCCTGTATTAACAAATTGTGTATGTCCAGATGGGAGACCTAATATGGCCCCAATCTACAGCTTATAGAAACATTATTAACTCCGTCTTCACAACATCACCGGAGAAGTGGCTGTGACTGATTGTCGGGCCTTCTCATCGAGGTGGGTGAAAACTGTGATACCGCGAAGCTTTTTTTCTTCCTGCATAAAGGTAAATCAGCCCCCACCCCTTGAAGACAGTTGATTTACTTTTGTTTGTTTGTTTATTAAAAGGTCATTTTATTGGGGACTCTTACAACTTTTGTGGCAATTCGTACCTCACTTGCATCAATCGAATTTGTACATATGTTGCCTTCATTCTTTTCTAGACATTTTCCTTCTATTGAGCCCTTGGTATCAGCTCTTCTTTTTTACACCCCCCCATCACCCCTCAATAAATTGTACATTGTGATTATTTTCATATCTCATACCAATCGCTGTCTCCCTCCCCCATGTTTTCTGTTGTTCTTCCCCCTAGAGAGGGGTGTATGGTTATGGGTAGATCCTCGCCATCGGTTCCCCCTTTTTTCCCTTCCTCTCCCTCACACCCCCCTACATTTCTGGTATCACAATTCCCACTCCTGCTCCTGTATTTTGTGTGTTGTGAGCATCCATCTTTTATCCATACCTGTGTATATGTTCCAGTCTAGCCTGAATTGAGAAGCAGCACTGGGGTCATGGTTGTGGGATTAAGGAAGTCTCAAGGAACCAGAAGAATATCATGTGTTTCATTGATGCTTTACTGCACCCTGGTGACTCATCCCTGCCCTGTGGCCCCTCTGTGGGGGCTTGTTCCACTGTCTACAAATGAAATTTGGGTCTCTGCTACAATCCCCCTTGCTCTCAACAATTTGTTTTTGTTTGTTTGTTATGTATCTGCTAATGCCTATTAACCGGTCCCTGTGACTCCTCATGATTGCACCAGTGGTATGCTTTTTCCATGTGAACTTATTGTTGAAAACATTTTATAATAAATGTGTTTCCAAGCTGTATTTCTAATTATCATCTCTTGTCTATTTCACTGAACATCTATTTGGTCAATGCTGTATAGAATCAAATATTTTATCTCCAAACATATCTTTTGTTTCTTATTTTAGGATTTGATGAATCACCAAATTTATTCCACCAAGATGCTAGCATACCTTCGCCTTAAATTTTCCTTCATCTCAACACCAAAACACAAAGTTTTATTAATTTTCTCTATTCCTTCGCTTTTTCCTGTCCTCTTTGTTCATCCCTTCACCTACCCTGCAATGAGACTCTCCTTTAAAAGTTACTCTGCCTCCAGTATATTTCCCTTTGCAACAGTCAAAGTTTATCAAACGTAGTACAATTATGGTATGCCTTTTTATCAAAATCACCTGATAAATGCCACAGTCCTATAAAGTAAAATCTGAATTACTTCATTGTATTTCATATCTCCCATAATCCAGACCTAAATTATCAGTGAAAGCTTATTCTATACCGCTCTCCCACTGTGGACATTGGAATTCCAAAAGTATGCTACTTGCCATTTCAAGAGACTGGTTTGCATTTTTCACCTACCTTACTTTTTGCATGCATCCTGCCTACTAATGGGCTTTCTTCTCTCGGATAGTCTATTCTTGAATTCATCACTGTTAATTAATGTTTTACACACAAAAAAACATCGTTCACACTCAAAAAAGTCTTCTATAACATATCACTACAAGAACTACTCTTTCAGGAGAGTACCATCTCACTTGTATCGTGTAGCGTTTGATCATCATTGTCTAAGAGTGGACTGCATTGCCTTACCTTATAAACACTTTGGTGGCAAGAAATTTATTTTTTCTTTTCATTCATCCCTCTTTTCCAAGTGGTGTGTTTCACATACTAAATATCCACTATATATTTGTTACATAAAATTATTCATTGAGAAATGAGTCAGTTCTTGAACAAGACCATTCTTTAGTCATCTTTAATAATATTTTGAGTGAAAGATTGCATGATGGGAAAAGCTGTATGTCAGCTTGGCTGGACTATGATGCTCAGTGGCTTGGCAATAATGATTGAGTCATTTTGCATGATGAGAACTGGTACAATATAATCACTTCCAGCATGAGATCTACTAAGAAAAGCCAATCAATTGAAAAGAGGTTTCCTCAGAGATGTGACCTGCTTCCAATATATGTAGACACTCTTGCAAAGCTTCTATACTTTTTGATGAATCTGTTTTCTGCATCTGACATGCATCATCTGACATGAAGTTTGTTGGACTTTAGCCTGAAGCCTGATTCATGATTGCCTGCAGATCTGAACACTGTCAGCAGCCTCTCATCTTACCTGATGACCTTGGCTGCATTCCCCTCTGCAGCTCGCAACCTGTCTTCTGACCTGCCAGTCTTGAGTTGGTCAGCTTCTTCAGGTACATGCATCAGGAGAACTCTCCAGCTTGACATCTGACTCACGGACTTGGAGCTTGCCATTCTCCATGACAATGTGAGTAATTCCCTTGAGATTCACTTCTATGTATATGTACATATATGTGTTTCACTGGGTTTGCTTCTCCAGAAAACTCAGCAAAAGACAACTTGGTTAACAATAAATACTGCAATCTCAAAAATGTCCCTCAACTCCAGCCATGTACAGCTCTCTAAACATTATTAAAAAAAACACACAATAAACATCCAATATTTGTTATTTCCTTCACTCTTCTATATAATCTTTTATTTGCATACTCTTTTATTCAACAAACCTTTACTCTGCTTTTAATATGCCCATGTGCTGGGATCTATGTTAAATGGAAGAATGAAAGAGAGCAAAGTGCTTGCTTTTGAAGAACTCTCTTGGATACAGAGAATGAATGTATTTAATTTCTCATGTTATATCTGGTAAAATGTTCACTTTATAGTAGTAAAAGTATAATTTAGTACGTGCTCTAACAGAGAAATACAGGTGGTCTTGAAACCCAAAGGAGGAGCAATAATGCTTTGAAATTGATGAGGGCAAAGAATGTACAGATGTGCTTTACACAATTACATATGTATGGATTGTGATAAGAGTTGTATGAGTCCATAATAAAATGGTTTTAAAAAAGACTAAACCAATATTCATTGAGAAATTCTCCAAGGTAATATTTATGTGAAAACTGAAATGATACAAATGAACAAGTTTGGAGTAAGTGACCCTCCAAAAGGAGGAAACTCACAATGACAAAGATGATCAGGTGACACCTAAAACTCAAATGCAACTAACACTCAGAAAATTTCAGTAGATTATTCATTTCCTGTGGATTTGGTAAGCAATCACCACCACTTCGGTTGTTTAAAACAACGGGAATTTATGTTCTCAAAGGTCTAGAGTGCAGAGTTCACAATCCCTTTTGCTGAGATGAAGTCAGTGTCATCAGGACCCCACTCTTTCTAGAGGCTCCGCGGGGGGATTCGTTATGTCCCTCTGCTCGCTTCTGCTGGCTGCTGGTATCGTGACATGTAGACACCTCTCTCTATCCTCTACTTGCAAAATGACATTGCCTCCCTTTCTTCTGTTTGGTAGTAAAATCTCTTTTAATCTTTTAAAAGGATACTTATGGTGGCATATCCTCCAGCATCATAGTAACACAGTATGAATCTGGTCCTATGTAGTTAAGTCAACAAAGCTGTTTCAGAGGTAAGTGAGACCCGAGAGCTCAGTATCTACACACTTTGTCTGGTCCGTATTCCGAACGACACAAGCAAAACCACTCGGGAAGTGTGGAAAGTCAAAGATGCTTACCTTAAAGTAAGTAGCCCATAAACTCATTTGCATCCGGGGAAAGATGCCTTCATCTTAAATTCTCATTGGAAACTTTAAAAACCTAGTCATCTTTTAAGCACTCATAATGTGATTTTGTTGCACATTCCAAAATGCATGGTGATAACGAATCTTCTAGAAAACAAAAGCCTGCAGCATCTCCAAAAGACCATGGAGCCAAGTTTGTACTTGGAGAATTACACCCAAGGGGTCCCACTCGCCTTCAAATGTGCTACTATATTATTTAACTTTCAGGCAGTTTAATGCAGTTCCCTGATTATTAATAGGGATTTAATCTCTGATAGTGAAAAAGGGTAATAATATAGTATAATATTATAGAGCAAAAGATAGTAATAGGAAAGCACGAAATGGCCTTCACTGTTGATGATTCACTGCCAGTATGTGGTACTAAAAAAATTCTTTATTACTTAGTTTTAGTTTCACCGTTCAGAAGAAATAGCAATCATTCAATTAGGAGACTCAGCATAGGAAAAGTAGCTAAAGCCATTTTTCCCTGTATGATTCAATAAAATTATAGTTTCCGCAATCAAGAGAAATGGGTGTTTATTCGCCATTTATCACACACCTTCATGGAAACAGAAGTCAAGAAATCAAAGGACATATTGCATTGGCTAAATCGCTACTTGAGATCTCACTGAAGTGTTAAAAATACATCACTGTGAGCCCTAAGGTGTGCTTGACCTTGGCCATGGTGTTTTTAGCCATTTCATATGAGGAGTTCTGGTGGCACAGTGACCTATGCATTGGTCGGCTAACCCAAAGTCATCAGTTCAAACTCACCAGTGGTTCCTGGGAGAAAATGAAGCTATCGACTCCTGTAGAGACTCTGTCTCAGAAACCCCCGAGGCCAGTTTTGCTATACCCCGTAGGTTCACTGTGACTTGGAGTTGGCTTGAAAGCAGTGAGTTTGGATTTCTTTACCGTACATATGTGTGCGAACACTGGGACAAGGAAGAAGGAAGATCTTGGAAGAATTGATGCATTTAAATTACTGTGTGGCAAAGGATGTAGACAGTGCCATGGACTGTTAGAACAAACACACGTGTCTTGAAGGAAGAACAACCAGAAATCTCAGTCCCACAAGGATAATGAGGCACTGTTTCGTGTACATCTTATCAGGCCGGACCAGCCCCTGTGAAAGCATAGCAGGCTTGAGAGAGAGTCAGTAGAAAAGAGCAAGACCTTCAAAGAGATGGATTGACACAGTGGCTGCTACATGGGGCTCATCATAACATAACTGAGAATGGCACAGGGTAGGGTTGCTCTGATTGGGAACCAACTCAAGGGCACTTAACACCAACAAACACATACAACACTCTGCTCACGGCCCTCTACTAGGCACACAGGCTGTAACACTCCACTTTACTCAATGCACATACTCTGCCTGGGGAGTCAGGTAGGAAAAGAGTGTCTATCCCATATGTGTGAAAGCTGGCCTGTGTATCAGTGTCTAGAGAGGAGGAAACTATTTTCTCTCCTTGGATAAACTCGGGGAACCATCCAAAAAGGATGGAAACAGGTGAAGGACGTTTCTTTGACCCGATAAAATAAGGAAAGAAAAGGAGGAAGAGAAGCTGAGACTGTATTGATTTCTCTATTGGAAACTTACAAAGGTAGAGGTCCTGCCCTCCTCTCACTGTTGCCGCCTCTGCCTGGCAGGTCTCAGTCACCCAATAAATAATTATTGAACCTAGAGTTGAACTTCAGATACAAGAAAAATAGCATGTGAGAAGTTCAGTTATCTGGATACATGTTTATCACGCCTTTTTTTTTTTGGTTGGCTTTCTGATACAAGTTCAGAAATCATGATTAAACAATGCTAAAATACAAAATCCCCTAAACCCCAAATAATGTTTTAATAAATAATTTGGTGACAAATTTTAAGCTTATCTGGTATCATTTAATGATATGTTAGGAAAGCATAACCTAATATTAAAAGGTTAATTTTCATATTTATTTACTCTAATTGATGAGAAAGTAAGAGAGTGCTTGACAAGTAGTGGTGTGTCTGTTTTACCAGACCCTGCTTGTGACACTTTATAATATACAGAATAGTTAGCATAACGCCTTTCTCAAATCTGAGAAAATTTTAATTCCAAAACCTATTTTTGCTAAGAATTTTAGATAAAAGTTGGAGACTTATAAAACAGTATAACTAGCCAGATGTAATTCACAGATTCTGTCAACTTTTGCTTCATTACTTTTCCTAGCTGACTACTCGGGGTTTACCTTGTGCAGAAGTAAGTGCAGGTGGATGTGGTATATTGCTATGGCCCATGTGATAGCTAGACCATCTATGTATTGAACAATTCAAGCCTAACTGAGAATAACTAAAATATCCAGAATATGGCTTAGATCAAAGTAACCCAAACCCACTGGAATCAAGTCAATTCCAATTCAATGGCAGATAGAGTTTCCAAGGATGGAAAACCTTACACAGCAGAGAGCCTCTCTGTCTCTTGCAGAGCACCTGTTAGGTTTGAACCCCAGACCTTGCACACAGCAGTCCAATGCTTACCCCACATTGCCACCAGAGTTCCTTACTCAACATTCCGTTGCTGTACTGTCAGAGTAAACCAGCCTCTGACAACTTCAGGGTCTGCAAGCGCAACTGTGCAGCAATAATATATAAAGATGATAGTAAATCCCCCAATACAATAGCACCTCGCCCTGCTAAGCAGCCATTGCAGGATACCCATCTTCCCGACATGATCACTGAAGACAGCCGTGTGTGTAAGCAAATGTGGTGAAGAAAGCTGATGGTGCCCGGCTATCAAAAAAGATATAGTGTCTGGGGTCTTAAAGGCTTGAAGGCAAATAAGCGGCCATCTAGCTCAGAAGCAACAAAGCCCACAGAGAAGAAGCACATGGCCTAAGCGAATACAAGGTGTTGAATGGACCATGTAACAGATACAAAGGAACAAAAACAATCATTGTGTGATTACCTTCCTCACATAATGGCTGAAGACGAAAGTGTGCATAAGCAAGTGTGGTGAAGAAGGCTGATGGTGCCCGGCTACTGAGAGATATAGCGTCTGGGGACTTAAAGGCTTGAAAGCAAACAAGCAGCCATCTAGCCCAGAAGCAACCGAGCCCACACGGAAGCAGCACACCAACATAGGTGACCATGAAGGACAGAGGAGACCAGGTCTCCAACATCAAAAGTGGGGTGGTGGTGAGAATCACATCACCGTGAAAGAGGGGGAGTGCGTGATGGGGACCCAATGCCCACCTGTAGACAGCTGGACACCCCTTCCAGAGGGGTAGTGAGGAGGAGATGGGCCACTCAGGGTTCAGTGTAGCAACAATGAAACTCAAAACCTTCCTCTAGTTCCTGAACGCTTCCTCCCCTCCCAATCATCATGACCCCAATCCTACCTTGCCTTGCGGACCTGGTTATACCAGAGGATGTACAGCGGTGCAGTGGGGATCTGGAGGCACAGGGAATCTAGGACAGATGAACCCCTCAACATCAGCGGTGGGAGTGGCGACACCAGGAGGGAAGGGCAATGTAGAAAGGGAGAACCGATCTCGGAGATCTATGTGTAACCTCCTCTCTGGGAGATTGGCAAGGGGGAGGCGGGTGAGGGGAGACGCCGGGGAGTGTAAGATAAGATATAATAATTATTTATAAACTATCAAGGGACCAGGGGTGGGATCAGGGAGGGAGGGGGATGGGGGGGGGAGGGAAACCGAGCTGATTCCAGGAACCCAAGTGGAAGGTGAATTTTGAGAGTGATGAGTGCAACGAATGTATAAGGGTGCTTTGCTCAATTGATGTATGTATAGATTGTGATAAGAGCCTTATGAGCCCCAATAAAAAGATTTTAAAAAAAAAGAAACTGACATGGTTAGTGAGTCTTAGGTTAAGTCCCAAAACAACAGCAACTAAAATAAGTAAAATTAATGTAAAAAACCCCAAAAACCCTCAGATTCTGATGTCAACAAGTAGTTCAGATAATTATCAGTTGCATGATCACTGTATAAGCATTATTTACATGAGATTATGTTTAGAAGAAAGACTTCTCAAAATCCAGTTTCTTTATTTTTAAAGTGATAATGCTTTATTCCTAACAGTTTTCAGACATAAGATGTCATTCAATCTCAGACTTCCACTGTTTTTTTCTCTCTTGGAAATAGCCCTTAATGCAATACTTAATAAATTCTTACATTAACCAATAAAAAAAACAAATGAATCAAAAGAAAAAATTAAACAAAAAATCCACAAATGAAAAAAAAAGTCAATGAGAATAGGAGACAGAGTAAAATGAAGGAGTCAGACACAAGCTCACCTGAGCCCCTCTTGGTGGTTCATGTAGAGGTGGGAGAAGAGAGGGAGAGTCTTTACTGTCTTGGGACATTTATTGGTTGCCACAGGACATGCATAGTCAGTAGGTACATACTTCACAAAGTGGGTGGTAATCAGAGTAAAGTCCCTGAGCTCAAGGTGAGGAAACCCAACCCGATACCTGCACTGGGGGAAGACATGCGTGGGGATGGACGCCACAGCAGGAGGAGACAGCAAGAATGTCTGGGTCCTTAGGGAGAATAGAATCAACCATGTGCCCACCCTAAGGCAGCATAGCTGTTAGGGGAGAATCTGAGGGAATGATATTTAAAGCAGGATCATGTACTTGGACTTTAACTTACCAATGTGGTGTCTTTCCTACCAGGGAATATTAGCTTTCCAGATTCCTTCTGTTATAAATTAGGAGATCTAATCCTGGTCATATTTCCCTCAGTGTTAGTTTCCCATAACTGACAATAAAATAAATCAAAGGTGGGGAGGAAAAATAGGAGAACTGTTCTACTAGGGGTGAAAAACAGACTCCACTAAAGTGCCCCCTGCTGGAAAACAATGTCAGAGAACTCTCCGTCCATCCCAAGAGTGCGCTTGAGTGCGGAGAGCAAGTTATCTTTTCACACTCAAGCCCCTTAAACCATCATGGTTTTGGCACACAAAAGGTATCCTTAGAATACAGCATGTCCCCAGATATTGGATTCAATATTATTTAGATATTTTTGAAAGAGGTTAAAAATATTGTCTTTAGCTAAAAAACCTCAAGAGAAGCAAAAACAGTGATATATAGATAGATATACAATTAGATAATGTGTGTATATACAGGAATACACACATATATGGAGAGATATTTAACTTCCATATTATTATAATATTAATCATTGAACCATTTGACATAGTAGTACGTGATTATCAATGGTACTGAAGAAAGAAGTCCAATCTGCACTGAAAGCATTAACCAAATGCAAGGCTTCACTAACTGACAGAATACCTCATGAAATGGTTCAACAAGCTGACAAAGCACTGGGAGCACTCGCTCACCTATGTCAAGAAATTTGGAAGACAACCACTTGGCCACCTGACGAGAAGATATCCGTGTTTGTTCCCATTCCAAAGAAAGGTGAGCTCACAACATGCTGACCTTAGAGAACAGCATCATTCATATCACATGGAAGTAACATTTTGTTGAAGATCATTTAACAACTGTTGCCGCAGTGTATTCACAGGGAAATGTAAGAAATCTAAGCTGGAATCGAAGAGAATGTTTAACCAGGATGGCTCTTGACTCAAAGCAGGGCATACCCAAAAAAATTCACCTGTGTTTTATTAACTACATAAATACATAGAGTGATTAGAATCAAGTATACATAGCATCAAGAAGAATGGGGATTCTAGAGCACTCCCTTGTGTTCATGTAGAACTTGTATACAGGAAAAGACCGTCGTTCCAGTGGAGCAAGATTCGGTGATGGGATTCAGCCAGTTCGCACCCATTGGGCAGAAATGATACCCAATCTCTTGTTGCAGTCATTGAATCATTTGATAAAATGGCACTTGTACTAAAAATTCTCTCTAAGGTGGGCAGCTGCCCAGGCACCCAAAGTGGAAGTCACAAATATACATTCCTTACTCTTAAAAAAAATTAATGGATGCTGGAGCCATCTCTTCCCACACTGAGCCTTCCCCATCAGTAAATGAAGGTCCTGAAAGTTTTTCTCCTTCATTAAGGTCAGTTTTACTGTGATGATGCAGGTTGTGGTAGTTACGTAATTGTACGTCAATTTGACACTACATGGAAGAGCAGGGTGGTATCCAGACTGTAGGTGAGGTTACAGGCATGGCCTTCTTATAAGGAAGTTCGTTCTCTCTCTGCCTTCACCCTTCCAGCTAGCTGACTTGGAGAGATGCCGGACTCCTGCCATGTGTCTACTGACTTTGGATTACATGACTTTGTAACCACCGGCCTGTGATATCCCTGCATTCTGCATCAGTGCAGGTGACTGCATGAGCACGAAGAGGAACTTAAGGAGTAGGGTCAGACATGGACTTGAGTTTCCTTGATATGTTTCCTTGGTATGTAATTACTTCTTGATATAAAGCTCTTCCTTACACATAGATGAATGCCACTAGATTTTTTTCTCTAGTCTACCTGGCCTACCACACAGGTCTTCCTCAGTCACAGTTTGAGTGCCTTCCAGCCTGAGGGTCACATCTTACAGCACTATGTCGGACAAGTTTTAGCTACTATGCTACTGTTTGTCAGGTTATCCATGGCTAGTCCTTCAAAAGCATACGACCGCTTCCTTCCTACTCTGTTTTACTGCAAACCATTCACCATATATGTTTTGTTTCAAATTAGCTGGGGCAGAATTCTGGGTTCTTTGGAAGTTCAGGGCTGGTACTCCCCATAATATGACCTGGCACGAGTAATTAGCTCCATGTCGGATTCTCTGGTAAGCATCCCACAGAGTTAAAACGATTAGGGTAGAGTGAAATCGCTTACTCAGGTCACAGTCCTGACGCAATTAAAAGAAAGTTTCCCCGGGGTGTGGCCTACTCCCTATATGGACACTGTGGGAAAGCTTCTTGTTTTTTTGCTGGGTCTGAGTCCTGCATCTGCCTCGCTGAACTCTTGTCTTTGGACTTGAGTCAATAGCCTGCCATATTGTCTGCCAGGCTCATGAGTCATCAGTGGCCTTCCAGCTGCCCTGCTGAACTTGAATTCATTCATCTCTGTGTTAGGCTGGGTTGACGCAAGGAACAAATGCAGAGACACCATATATGTGTAAAAGCTAGCTTTATCTCAAGAACTAATTAGGTATTAGTTCAAGAAAACATGCCAGCACAGTCCAGATCCAGTCCTTAAGTCAGATACTAGTCCACAAGTCCCTCGTCTGACTCATGCAGCCACATGCAATGACGCAGAATGCAGGAAGATCACAGGCCAGCCAATGGGTGCAGAGTTGTGCATATCATGGTGGTGGAAGCATCGCAGGGCTCACGCGGGTCTCAGCCCTGGCTCACCAGCAGGAAAGTGAAGCTGAGAAAGGGGGAAGGTTCCCAGGACCCTCCTTATGAGGAGGTCACGCGCACAAGGAGGCACTATCAGGCGGGACCTGATTGACAGTCTAGACATCCACCCCTACACTTCAAATCTTCACGTTGACATGAGATTATGTAACCACCACAAGCTCTCCAGTTGTTAGCCTATTGCTGTGGTACCCCTGCCCATCTTGGGCTCAACAGCCCTAAAGACATGTGAATCAGGGGACACAGTCACCTTAAATCTAACTCACAAACTTGGAACTGCACTGCACTTGCTGGCTTCTATACTTGCGAAAGTCAGGTTCTCTCTGTAAATTATTATATACATATATGTAAAAACATGTATAATAGATATCTTTTATATAATATATTATTTTTATTATTGTGAGGTGCTATCGAGTTGGTTCCAACTACATATAGGTAGTTTTGTTTCCCTAGAGAACCCCGTCTAACAGACCATGAGATCTGCTAGCATTTGAAACACTGGTAGTGTAGTTCCTAGTAGCATATCAACATACAAGCTACAGTAGTATGACGAACTGACAGACAAGAGATAGAGCATGTATGTATACATATGTATATATGTATATATTTTTTCTTCCTTTCTTTTATTATGGTACTAGTATTATTTTCTTGTATCCTTCTCTAATTCTTCACCTATTGCTGCTTAATCTAATCTTAATTGGAATAGATGGCTTGAATAAGACAACTTTATTACTATTTTATTATTTGATTTTGCACCAGTTGTAAGATGCTTTTTTGGCTGAGGCAGCAAATTTGGCTTCTTTTTTTTTTAACTTGTGACTCATGGACATGACCTAGAAGTAGCTGTGAAACATAGAACACCATGGATTAATTCTTGATGCTTATTCAAAAAATGCTTATACTATATTAGTTTAAGGTCATTGCCAACAGCCTTCTTTTCTTCTAGGTCTTTACTTCTGTAATAGCGATCTAGGGAGTCTTAACAATTGTCCTGAACTCTTAAACTCCTACCTGTGTTTCCATTTATTATCTTACTGAGAAGCAATAAATTAGGCAAATGTTACCAAGAAAGGGATGATGAAGATCATAATTAACAGAGGAGACAGTTGGAGGATTTATAGTGAAGGTTTATCCCAGTCTGGCTTCTCTGGGAAAGTCATCTAGATCTCATTTGCCAGTAATTAGTCCGGCATTTATTTCATTGTAAATACTGATTGAATTACTGTGCTCTTTAGTTCAGAAGACGGAACTCAGTGTTCACATTGGATTTCATGTTCTGGCAATCGCTCCTCATCACGGCCGCAGCCTTTGCTGGGAACAATTGATGTATGCAAATGCAAGCGGCTAGGCAGGAGGCGCAGTATGAGAGGCCTGAGGAGCAACGTGAGAGAGCACAACTCAGGAAACAGAGCTGTGTGTGTGTGTGTGTGTGTGTGTGTGTGTGTGTGTGTGTGTGTGTGTGTGTGTGGACGCCCGCGCGTGTGCGCGCACGCATGATGTAATTATCATCCTGATCCCACTGACTTGAGTGTCCCAGGAGGAATTAACCAACATGGAGGAGGCAACCTCCTCAGGGCAGTTTTGAAACGTCTCAGCTCAGCCAGTGGAGCTCACCATCTCTCAGACTTGGAGATTGGAAGACGGACAGAACCTCTGATGTCATCATTATTCAGGGTGAAGATGGAAATAGTTCAGAGAGCGCAGTGGCAAGAGTTAGAGGATCTAAACTTCAGGGGGAAAAGAACTACAAAAAACTTCTCCGTGGAAGGTGTGAAAAGGCATGAGTAGCTAAAATCTCAAATTTTGAAAAAGGTTAGCATTTACAGTATCTCTCTTTTAGTTGAATCACAATCACAAAATTATTTTGTAAAGCAATGAAAAGTTTTTGAATGGTTTTTAAAATAGTGCTTGCATTTATTAGGAAGTTGCTACATCCTCTCCCTCCCTGCCATTAAGTCAATTTGGACTCATAGCGACCCTATAGGACAGGAGAGACCTGCCCCTTTGACTTTCCTAAACTTTAAATATTTTCAGGGGTGGCTAGCTGGATCCTCCTCCCTCAGAGCAGCGGGGGGATTTCAACCACTGACCTTGAGGTTAAGCAGCTCACTGGGTAGTCCTCTATACCACCAGGGTTCCTTTAATGTTACTGAGTTGTTATTATTATTATTGACACATAGAAAATGAACACAATGATGTCAACACTTACACTAGACAACTCACACACTAGCTCACTCGACAGCTTTGCCTAAACCTTTCTTTTACAGGGCTGCCAGTTCTCCAACGGAAAAATATAGATTTGGAGGGAATCATTACTAATATGGACCTAAGCTCAACAAGTATCTGCCTTCATAAAATGCATACCAAAATGTACCATCAAGAGCATCATCAAAATTCTGCATGTCAGAAATCACTGGTGCCACATGCGAGTGCCTAAACTCACCTCGAATTTTGGCAGCAACTCCTGTGGAGTGCGTCTTTTCTCCAACCATCCACCTTCGACCTCCAGCATATATCATTGTTGTCTTTCTTAGGTGCCCTTAATTCAGTCCCAACTCATAGTGACCCTGTGCAAAGAGAACAGAACACTGCACGCTCCTTGCCAGCCTCAAACTGTTGCCATGCCTCAGGCCATTGCTGCCACAGTGGTGTCAATCCGTCGCTGTGAGGCCCTTCCCCTCTTCTGCTGTCCCTCCACTTTATCGAGCATGATGTCCTTCTCCAGGGACTTGTCTCTCCTGACAACATACCCAAAGTATGTCAGATGGTGTCCTGCCTTCCTGACCTCCAAGGAGCACTCTGGCTGGACTTCTTCCACATCAGAATTGTGTGTCCTTCTATGTTCGATAGTCTTTGCCAGCACTGTAATTCAAACACCTTGACCCCTATTTGGTCTTCCTTCTCCAAGTCGAACTCTCACCTGCATATGAGGTAATTGAAAATGCCATGGCTTGGGCCAGGCTCCTCTTAGTACTTCAACATACGCGCTGCTTTGCCACCTTCTGTTCCGGCTTCAGTCCACTATGCGCCATGCACGTGGAGCTCCTGAGTCCAGTTCTCAACAAACAAGGGGTCGAGATTTGATAGATAATTGCTGCGCTCTCCATCTCTCAGGAGGATAATTTTCCTTATGCTTCTCAAGGTACAAAAAAGAATTGAAACCTGTTGCCTGACAAAGGCCTCAGTAAGGTACTCTTCTTTGCCCTCTCCTAGCTGCTTGCTGGACGTACCTTCTAAAAGACTCCCTCCACCCAAGTACTTATCTCGGTGTCAGCTTTTAGGAAACACATATTAAGACTCCCTGCTTAACTGCTCTAAGATGACGAAATTAAGATGAGAAGAAACCAAGATCAAGGGTCGTGCTTGATCCAGTATTGTTTCTATTTACCTATTTATATAAGGAACATATGCACAGCCACAAAATATACCAATAAACCTATTGTAGTTTCTCATTAGAAAATCAATTTAAAAAACGCAAAGTATTTGTGGCAGTTACAAAATCTCTTGTCAATTTATGAAGGGGTGGAGTCTAGCCTGTCACTCATAGCATAACCAATGAGACCTCTGTGTGGACATGGCCTTCTCCTGAGGATTCTGGGGACTCCTGCATTCCTCCCTAGTGGCAGGAGAGACTGCTTCGACTCCCAGGGAGACATTCCTGTTAACAAGCTACATGGAGCTGTGGTGATCGAGCCAGAGCCCTGGACCTGGAGGAGCCACATGGAGACCCACACCAGTGCTGAGATGCTCCCACCACCACTGTGGATCGACAAGACTTTTCACACACTGGCCTGTGATATTCCTGCATTCTGCATCATTGCAGGGCTGCGTGAGTCTAAAGAGGAATTTATGGACTAGTATAGACATATAGGGTAAAAGCGGACTTATGGACATGGTCTGGACAAGGCTGGGATGTTTTCTCAATATGAAATTGTTCTTTGATATCAAGTTCTCGCTTACACATCTGAGTGTCCTTTGAATTTGTTTCTCTAGTCAACCCAGACAAACACAGTAATATTAACAAGCAAATATTAGTAATGCCAAATATATGAAGGATTAGAGATATAATAGATCATGGGAATTATGCATCACAAAATAAATAATCCCATCTCAACGCCCTTGAATGTCCTCAGATACTACCTATACTGATGGCCTGATACAGGTTCTGACAGCAAATACACTTGCATTTGAATGCTAATGCTGCCATTTAGTACCTGTACAGTTCAAAAAGTCTCTACAGCCCACTTTTCTCACCTTGAACACGAATCTCCAAAGGTTGCACTGAGCCAGAATCAATCTGAAGACACCAGAGAAAACAACAGCAAGAAAGCAAAGTTACTTTCCAATAAATGTAAGCTGCTTATTGTATCGTTATCTTGACTCTTACAGATATTTATGATCACCATTTAGCCAAAAGAGGAAACTATCATATTGCAAATGACAACCTTACGCAAAAGTTGAGATTTCAGCTATTCCATGCCCTTTGCAATCAACACCCACAGAAAAATGTGCCCTTTTTTGCTGATTACCATGACACCAAGGCAGAGAAGTATATGAACATAAACAAGCACAATGAATGGTAGCCCTTCCTTCCTTTACAGAGGACTGTGGCGGAGGCTTGTTGGTAACACCTGGCACTAATGCCCATGACTCGCACTGTCTCACAGCTGATGTTCTCAGTCTTGATGGAAGCTGAGGCTGAGATCCACTCTTCCTAGTGCTCCGTTTTCCTATGCACCTGTGTCAAATGTTAGGGAAGGTGTCCTAAATCCTTTAGAATAAGCAGGAAAATATCCAGTAGCAATCACGCATGAGTGGAGAGACATAACAGACAATAAGCCCATCTCCACGCTCTTAAATGTCATGAGATACCACCTACAACAATCCTGCCAAGTGATTAATATGCTTCTTCTGAAGACTGCCATATTCTAAGACAGGCTGGTTCATGTTTAGACAGCTCTGACTTTTATAAAGTTCTTCCTTATGCACATCCAAAATATTTTCTTTGTAGCTTACATTCATATTTGTCATTATTCGTATCCACTAAGAGGGGATCTTATCCTTCTATCTGGAGATCCTTGACAAACAAATTACAAATCTCAGTCACATCTCTTGGTTCTCACTTCTTCTGAACAGAGAATCCATATCCTTCCTTTATTTTTCATACACCACCCCTCCAGGAATGTCACAGTGTACTTTAAAAATGGGACTACTTAACTGACTTTGAAATAAAAAGGGAAAATAATAGCAGAACTAATTTCTAAGCAAATTATTGAAGATTGACTGTATCATCAAATCTAAGAGTCCAAAATTTCACTTAAAAAACCAGCATTGAGTAGAAAGAACATGTGTGTTCTTTTGTACCTCGAGTCACTATGAATCAAGTTGATGGCCCCTCACCACCACTACTCCTACTCCTACTCCTACTCCTACTACTACTACTACTACTGGTAATTATAAAAAGGAAACAAATCTGCAACCACTACAAAAATGTATTCTTATCCTTACCTATCTCACAGAATTATTTTGAATATTAAATGAGAGACATTATGCACATATGCTTAGTGTGAGGTCTGGCCAAATTCACAGGAGGTAGAGTATGATATTTCAAACTGGAGAAAAGTCTTGAAATTCTTACTGTACTACTGCTTATCTATGAAAATTTATACAATTAATTTAAGGTTTTTAAGTCTCATTTGTCAAATTCAAAATAACATCTAATTAAAATTTTGCTCTTACTATCTTTAGAAATAAGAATATTTTTCAGTAATGAATCTGAATTATCTTGAACATCCACAGACATCCAGAAAATGAATAAATCTATCTTTAAAAATTCATCCAGGATATTCTTTAGAAGGGAGGACAATACAACTTCACCTCATATACTTTGAGATGTTATCACAAGATACCATTTCTTAGATAAAGATAGTATACCTCGTGAAGTGGAGACCTGACCCCAGTGATTGCTGTTGTTGTTAAGCACCATTGCATCGGTTATGACTCAGCGATCATATGCACAACAGAAGGAACCACTACCTGAACCTGCCCCCTCTTCACAATGGCCCTTCCAGTCATATCTTCTCAGGTGTTTCAACAGGAATTGGTGTTGGATGTTGTCAAATGCTTTTTCTGCATCAATCAATATTATCATGTGGGTTGGAAAGAGGGACTGATTACAAAGATCTACACGTGACCTCCTTCCTGGGGGACAGACAACAGAAAAGTGGGTGAAGGGAGACATTGGACAGGGCTAGATATGACAAAATAGTAATTTATAAATTATCAGCGGTTCATGAGGGGAGGAGTGGAGAGGGGAGAGTGAGTGGGGAGGAAAGGGAAAAAATGAGAACCTGATGCCAGGGGCTTAAGTGGAGAGCAAATGTTTTAAGAATGATAAGGGCAATGAATGAACAGATGTGCTTTACACAATTGATGTATGTATAGATTGTGATAAGAGTTGTATGAGCCCTTAATAAAACCATTAAAATAATAATAAAAATAAATTTTTTAACAATGGTTCTTATGTGGGAGCTGGTAGTTGCAGTCATTGTGTCAGTTCATCTCCTGAAGGGCCTTCCTCTTTTTCTGTGGTCCCTCTACTCTCCTCCCATGTTGTCC
The DNA here is from genome assembly GCF_050624435.1 of Tenrec ecaudatus. NCBI lineage: Eukaryota > Metazoa > Chordata > Mammalia > Afrosoricida > Tenrecidae > Tenrec > Tenrec ecaudatus. The sequence goes on along the minus strand of NC_134533.1, from coordinate 28,069,685 downwards.
TTCTCCAGGGACTGATTCCTCCTGATGACATATTCAAAGTATGTGAGATGGAGACTCACTATTCTTGCTTCTAAGGAGCATTCTGACTGCACTTCTTTCCAGATAGATTTTTTTGTTCTTCTTACAGTTCATGGTACTTTCTGTATACATATATATATATAAAGAATTGGTATATATACCAATCCTAATTTAAATGTCTGGATTCTTCTTCAGTATTCTTTATTCAATGTCCAACTTTCACATCCACACGAGGCGATTGAAAATATCATAGCCTGGTCAGAATCACGTTAGTCCTCCATGTAACATCCCTGCCTTTCAACACTTTAAAGAGGCTGTGAGCATCAGATTTCCCAATATAATGCATCATTTGATCTCTTACATGATGCTTCCATGAGCATTGATTGTGAATCCAAGTTGAAATCCTTGACAACTTCAACCTTTTCTCCATTTATCGCGTTGTAATCCATTAGTCCAGTTGTGAGGATTCTGAATTTCTTTATGTTGAGTTGCAATCCATAGCGAAGGCTACAATTCTTGAGCTCCATCAGCAAGTACTCCAAGTCCTCACTTTGAGGAAGCCATGTTGAGTCATCTGCATAAAGCAGGTTGTTATAAGCAATGCTGAGTCATCTGCAGCTAGCAGGTTGGGATAAGCTTACGCCACTCTCATTTCAAAGGCTGGCACTGCCATTCATGATTGACAGTTTCACTCAAACTTCCAGAGTAATAGAGACTAAGAAGAAAGAACTCTTTCCTGCTTCTGAAAATTAAACAATGAATCACAATAGAATATTTTCCAATGTCGTGTGGGAGGATGGTGCAGGGCTGACCGATTTTTGTTCTCTTATACATAAGGTTACTGTCAGATAGAGCTGGCTTGATAGCAACTAAAAGCTATCATGAGATATTCTATGTTTTAATATTTTAAAATGCACACAGAGGAATTATCATAGATGAAGCCAGATTATAAGTGTTTGGATCATTGGAAAGAATGTTAAATGTTCTAGATGACACAAGGAAAAGACAGAAACAACATCAAGGACCCTTTAGCCAAGGAAATTGTATCAACTATGCAAGAGAAGAGGGTTACAGTGAACTTGGCGGCACTCTATCCTGGCATCAGGAAAAATCTTCACAGAATATAAACTCCTCACGGAAGGTTTTTCTTAGTGTAGGAGAGAAAAATTAGAATTGATTATCTATCTGCTAAGGACACTGACTTCCAAGGGTAAAATTAATAGCAACTCTGAAAACATACCATGAAAAAGCCGTCTGACAATTTCATTATAGTTCTGTTCTCCACTCTGCTTTCCACCCTGAACTCAGGAGGCTGCCCTCTCAGCTTCTCCGACTGTAAAATGGAGGAAGAAGGGGGCGCATGGGCTACTTTCTGAGGTCCCTTCCAGCAATAAGAAAACTATGATGCATCCCTGACAAATGGGATTCAAAGTTGATTATCTCTAACAAGGCAGCAAATTGCTAGGCAGTCCTAGCCTAGAGCTTAGAAAAGTTGGAGTTGGATATTAAAATATGTCCTAGAGCATTCTGTCTCAAGATTTCAAATCAACTTGAATTCGTAGTTGATGCTTCGAGCGGTAAGTGAAATTCCATGAATTAAAACATCAGGTCACCTTTAGGCCATTGGCTTTCACTCCATTGGAACTCGTGCAGACCGGTTGTCCAAACACTGAGCCTTGAAAACATGACAGCTGCACTGAAGCGCCCCTTCCCCAAGAACAGTGACAGCGTTCTATCCCCCGCTTCGTTTAAAGAAGGTTGATTCAGAGGCTTAAAGGTGGTAGCACGAGCTTGTCGTGTATGCCAAGGGGGAAGTTGTCATGTCCTCTCTCACAAGACCTGACTCCTCTCTCTAGACTTGGCCCTTCTCTCTCACGAGGCAGACGTTAGATATGCTCAAGCCTATGTCCTCCCTGTGCAGACAACATAAGACAAGCCTCAGGAGAATGGGTGTTGTCATGTATGGGACTTCTGGGCATGAGAACAAAATATCCACAGAATGTCTGTTCACTTGTTATCTAGATATAAGAAATAACAAAAAAATATTTTTGATGGAGCTACAAAAGGCATGGTTCTTGAAAATCATTGCCTCCTATAGATTGCTTAAATGTTCAATATCAATTACATAATTACCTAAATATGACATGTGATGATAATAATGATATAATCCTTATGATAACCATAAAAACACATGTGAAGTTGTCATCATGGAGCCTCTAAATTGCATCTTCATGGGTTACCTTCCTCAAGAAATATCTTTTCCACTTTGCCCAAATTCTATCCTTCTTTCCCTACACTTCTTTGACTTGACTCTAGGTGATGAAAACACTTCCTTCAAGCTTCCATTTTTCAATCGAATAAAGAAAATAAAGATGCTGTGCCCTCCATTATTTCCAGGGAAGCTATGGCCCCGAGGAGCTGCTTAAGGAGGTAACCCCCAAACACCTTCCCCTAGCATGGAAGCAAGGCAACATTCATCTTGGGCCACCCACTCTCTGTCTTATCCTTTATCTCTGTCATTATATGCCTTTGCCATTCTATTCCAGCAACAGAAGGCTGGGGTGGGTCAGCCTGATGGCATGGTGCTGAAATCGCTCCCCATAAAAACGTGCCTGCAATGTTACAACGGCTTTGATGCCGTGGTAATGCACCCATAAAATCAAGGAACATATGTACCGACAGCTGCTGGTGGCAGCAAAAGAATGTAAAAAAATATGGGGCTGTTGAAAAACTTTGATAGATTTTACTGCCAGCCAAGTGTATTTTTTATGGCATGCTATATGAACCTACCAAAAAAAAAAAAAACCCAAACCTACTCTTTTCTTTAGTGTATTTATTTACAGCAAGGTAATTTCTGAGACAAACTAGGAGACCAGACGATTAGTTATAAAGTCAATGGTCTCTGTTGAGCCTTAAGAACACTTGAAGAAATAGAGAAAGGCTTTCAATAGCTGGGTCTTGGATGTCAGTGTGGACGAAGGCAAGGTTACCCAGCAAGCACCATATCCCTACACCACATCCTCCAGGTGCGAAGGGCTCTTGAAAGATGGTTATTTCGCTTGCTTGATCTGTCATAGGTTTACTGCAATTGTTATTGTCAGTAAGGATATAATAATCCGAGGGTGAAAATTCAGATGATTCAAACCCAAAACTAATATCAGGATAGATGCAGTACATGGCCACACAAGGCAAATCAAGATTTAGGAAGGAGTTATTAGAACTACTGCTAAATTGATTTGTATCTAAAAGAACAAGGGATAAAATATGCTTTAGTGATATTTTAATTTATGATCCATGGTAGTACTTGTGGAAGTAGGTGGTCAAAGTGTGTGAGAACTGAACCTCAAATTCATTCACAAAATCTTGATATGCTGAGGTAAATGCTCCAAAATTCTTCAATGTGAATATGTTGGTGGGTTCTGACTTAATAATGCAAAACTTTTAATATAACACTATAAGAAACAATGAAAATTTTAGAGGAACAGATCGTTCTTAAGCGATATGCCATGCTTTGGAGCATAGAAAATACGGTAAAGTTAGAAATCATTCTGTTTGAGACCATAATCAGACATGGTACTGCAGCCAGAGAAGAACAAAAGAAATAAAAATGTTAGTATAAAAACACACAAAATTTTTAATTGTTTTAATAAATAAATAAAATCACACAGTGCCTGCGCATGCGCACACACACACGCGCGCGCGCGCCCCTCACTCATGTGGCCCTGATTTTTCGCCACTACTCTTAAATGGACCCCGAATCTTAATCTTAGCTGAAACCCCAATGCATCATGGGTCAACCTGCTCTTCTATTTTGCCCGTATTCTATCCTCCAGACAGATCATTCTTCCTCTGCACTTCTGGATTCTAGGTAATGATAACATTTCCTTCAAGGTTTGATTGGACAGCCACCCAGTCTGCTTTCCTTCAGCACTCTGTGTTATTCCGATCATATCTTTTCAACCACTGCTATTGTTTCTGCTCTTTGGATATTTTCTCAATCAAGACTTGGAGTTCATTAAGAGCAGAATCCATATTTTCATCTTTCTAACTTTTGATGTCTGGCACAGTACGAGAAACAGTAGGAACTTAATAAATGTCTAATGAATAAATGCATGAATAGAGGAAACTCGGGAAATGTCAAAACCGTCTACATATTCTGTCAACATAGCTAGAACACTGCTTTTTATGGATGAAAAATATTTTAGCATTTCACCTAATTACATCACAGCCGTATCAAACAGTTACTCCTTTTAAGCTCTCACTATTTGGCAAATAAGGAGTAGAAGTTTGCATTTGATTTTCCGTTCATTCATTCACTCACCCAAGCTGTATTAACTGATTCCCAGAGGGCTCAAGTTTCTCACCTGGCATTAAGGATAATTTCAAAGATCATACTATGTGTAAGCTAAACTTCAGGAAGTATCCAAGACAAGCAAAACTTGCTCCACCTAATATCAAGAAAACCACAATGTCTTTAGAGAACTCAGTGGAACCCCCCCCCCAAACACACAGAAGAACAGATAGCTCACCATCCTTAGCCTCTCCCTCTCTCCAATCGTCCTCACACAACGTGGCTGGATTCATTTTATGAAAACTTCTGGTTAGTGATACACTTTGTCAAACATTTGCGTATTGGACATATTACCAGCAGATCCTATTTAAATCCAACTACGTTTAGTTCAAACCACAACATTTTCAACTTTATTTCTGATGCCTTTCATGCATTCTATAAACTACAAAGTGAATATTTTATGGTTTATCTCTTCTCATATATTTAATAATATATATAAAATGTTTGAAACCCTTAACCCAAACCATTTCATAATTTCATCAGTCGTCCTATAAAGACTAACTGAAATTCCATCCCCTGCATGAAGTCCTCCCTAAAAATTTATCTTGAAGAAAAGATACACTGTATTTTTATGCAAATAATGCATGGTTTACAGTTTTGCAACTAATTTTATCTCCTCACATACTAGTTTTGTACACAGGTGATGCACATTATATACATGTATGTATTATTCACATAGATTATTTGCAAAGTACACACTAATGGCCTTCTTCACATGAGAAAGTTGTTAAAATAGATTGTATGAGTACTATTCATTCTCGACTGGTTTACATTGGATGTAAAATTAGGAATACCAAGCTCTATAAAAGAGAACATGATCATTTGAATCCTTTTGACCCATTTTAAAGTTTTGTTTTGTTTCTGGCTTGACATTAGATTAGATTTTGTTCTTGCTAAGTATGATTTTCTGTATATGAGATCCAGGATTGTTAACTCTATAGAGACTCTACAGTAACTGAATTAACAGCGCCCTGAGAGCACGGCAGGAGAGGTTAGGGGAAACGGACAGCTAACCACAATGAGTACGAAAAAGAAGAAGAAAATGTTCTGAAATGGATTTGGGTGATGGTTGCATAACTCTTCTTCATATGCTTGCGCAGTTAATTTGTATGACATGTGAGTTATAAGCCAATAGATTGAGTCTAAAATAGGATGTTGTACTTGGTCAGGAGATCCGAAACCTTCCACGGGCTTGGTGGACACAATAGCCATCCCTGCAGGTTCGACCGTACAACTGGTCATGAAAATGGCACATGATCCAACAACGTTTCTTTCTGTTAGAGGTCTATCAGACTGAGCCAGGGTAACTGACAGCACTCCGTGGAATGATTTCTTATTAACTTGTTGGTTTCCCTGATGATTGATTGTCTACTCATATTTCCCAACTGGTCTTTAATTACTTGTGTTACCACTCATTTAGTCAAATTTTCTAATTTTTCAGATGATCATAGTACTCTGGATGTTTTTCTCCTTGGTTTAACTGTGTTCTTTATTTGTGTCTTCTCTTATTTGTGGCTGTTGCTCTGGGATGACAGACGTTTGAGAATTATTATTGGCCTTTCCTTACCCATTTTATTTTTTTTTAATTTCCTTCTGTCATTATTAATCCCTTTCTCTTCTTTCACTAGGATCATTTGTTGTCTTTTCCAAGTTATTCAAGCTGAATATTTAGTTCATTTAATTCTCAACAACATTATTTTCCAATAATGAAATGCAGACCATAATATCCTTCTGAATATCACATTAGCCAAAACCCACAAATTGTTGCTTAATTGTTATTTATGATAATTCACTTGGAAAATGTACCTTCTTAATGTTTTATCATTTTTCTTTGACTGACATTTAATATTTTTAATTTGCAGTAGGATGAATGCTTCTTAGCTATTAATCTTATTAAATTCTAATTTCATTGCATTTGTGCCCCGGCTTGTGACTGTGACTTGGATGGTGGCTGAATTATTAAAAATAATTTAGATTTCTTTTGTGGCTATCTACATAGTCAATTTTAGTAAATCCTACATGAATTCTTGGGAAAAAATTCTGATATTTTAATGTTTTTCCACATTTAATCTTTACACTACTGATCAGTTTTTTTCCTAAGACGTGGTTCATAAAGCACTGCTTATTAAACTTTGAAATGTGTAAAAACATATCTAGAGTGTCTCACCCCTAGCACTTTGGGTTCCCTAGGTATAGAGTGGAGCCTGAAAAGCCCCCCTCAGATTAGCCTTCAGGTGGTGGTAATGCTGGTGCCAGGCCACACTTTGAGAAGCTCTGTTTTTTAGATTTCTACTGTAATAGTTTATAGAATTCTACTGTAATAGTAATATTACTGTAATTGTGTAATAATGCACAAGTGAGTTTAAACAGCAGTAACTTGGAAAGACCAGGGCAATGTTGACCTAAAACATCCTGAGTTGAATGAAGATTGGGAGAACGCTTACTTACCTGTAAGTACCTGGGTGGATTATGAACCAAAAGACTTTTCGGCTGGAGGCGCCTCTGAAGTACAGTCTGATCTACCTCAAAAATGTCACAGTCATGAAAACTGTTTGCAGGGTGAGTCTCCCCAGCACACAGGATTCCTCAGGAGCTGAATTCTACCCAACAGCATCTAAGGATGCCTTGCCTTCCATCCATCCAGAACCACTGTGATCTGGTGAGGTACTGCCGTCTGTAACTGGGTCAGGAATTCTCGCCAGCAATGGTAGCACCAAGCGTGCCCCTTTCTTGCATAAAAGGAAGGAATATGCTTCCGCTGCTCCTTGGTTGAGTTCCCACATTTAAACAAGAGACTCTCTGAAACGTGTCTGCTCATTTTTTGTTTTGTTGGTCACTTGCTCATTCTCATAAGCCAGGTTGATGTTTATATAGTTCTGGGCAATTGGGTGTGGCTCGTGAAGGAATTAAGTGTGTTACTTTCTTATCATTTTGGGTCTTTGCTATTGTTAGTTGCTGTTGACTTGATTCCAACTGAGCCACCTTCTGGTGACTACGCATGTTTCTTTGAGACGCTTCTGAATGGGATTGAACCAGCAACCTTTCAGCTCATAAATGAATACTTAGCCATTTGTACCACCCAGGAACTCCTATTTTAGATCTATATAAAAGGATATGGAGGTAAAAAAGATTAAAAGTTAAGATAGTTTTGGTTTTTGAAGCTCCCAGTGACGGGAGTTAAAAATATTATAGTTGAAGAAACTTAGGGCAGAACTACTTTTTCTGTATTGAAACATTGCTTTCGGCCAGGGTTCAGGCTGTGCCTTAACCAGTGAGGACTATGTCTGCTTGTTCCTGGCCTGACTAGTCAAGATCGGTGTCAGCTCTCCCCTAGGAGCAATATTCACAGAGGTTGCCCAGCTCTGGTGTTGACTTCCCCCTGGTGTGTATTGTTTTGCCTCTAGTCGGAATCGGTTCCTGAGACTGAATGTTAATTTTTGCCTCAATCACTCTTTCTTGAAGAGCTGCTGCTGGTTTCCCATTTGTCCAAAAGAGTTTCACAACAATTTGCATGATATTGGGAAGGTACTTTTTGAAGATTTTTTTGTGTTCATTTTCTTTTATCTTTAGCAACACACACACATATATTTTAATCTCATGGTTTCTGTGAACGAAAAGTCGGGGCATAGTTTAACTGACTTCTCTACTCAGTCTCACAAAATTACAATCAAGCATTAAGCCACGCTATAGTCTCACCTGGACATTCTACCAGAGAAGGATCTGCTTCTGAGTTTGCTCAGAATGTTGGCAAAATGCATTTCTTTGTGGTTAGACTAGAGGATACCTCCAAATTGTGCAGGACTTCTGCACTCCCTGACACATAGCCCCCTCCCTCCAGAGGTTTCAAATCACATATGCCTGCTTAGTCAAAGCCATCTGTAGACTCGCTCTGTCCAGTAGCGATATGTGTCCTGTATTTCATTAATACAGAAGTACATTTAGTTAAGTATTGAACTGAACTCACTGTCATTAAGTAGATTCCAACTATAGGACAGGGTAGAACCACCCGCGTGAGTTTGGGAGACTGTAACTCTTTATGGGAGTGAAAACCCTGTCTTTCTCCTACAGAGCAGCTGGTGGTTTCGAACTGCTGGCTTTGCAGCTCTAGCAGCCCGAGGCATAAGCACCAGGCAACCAGGACTCTTGCGAGAATAGAGAGTCTCATCTTTCTCCAGTGGAGAGGGTGGTGGGTTAGAACATCTGACGTTGTAAACTTTTTCTGGAGTTTATATCTAGTTAAGTGGTATATATAGATATAGATAGTTGTTGTTATAATCATTTTGTGGCTTGCATACTAATGCCAACATTGTCTTTTTTTCTTTTTACCATATATCCTATTCTACTAGCTTTCTAATAGGCATAGCAAAGAATTTAGGTACATGTTCCACACGTATCCACTATGTATTCCATCTCTGCTCTTTCCAGTGGACTAGGGGGTTCTCTTTGCTGAAATTCATATTAAGATGAAAGATTTCAGTAAAATTTGAAGAGACACATTAATGTCCTGATCAACCACTATGGCTATGGACTTTAATGACAGATAATTGGATGCAGTTAAAATGAATTTTTTTAAAGAACATACATTTTCTAATGAATAAGGTTCACCTTATTTGGAAATTACTTATTCTCTGAGGTATACTATCCTCACCTATAAAACGGGGATAGTTTATAGATAACACATTGCCTTGCAGAGTGACAATACTCAATAAATGGACCTATTATCACGAATATTTCTCATGGCATCTGTCTACTAAATATTAAATAACTCAAAAACTTAGTATTATCAGAGAGAAAATAAGATCAGGAGAGAAGGAAGCAGAAAGGGGGAAAGAGAAGTTCAAATGAAGAAGAAGAACAAATGAACAGTAAATATGCTCTAACGAATCTCTTTCGGCATCCTGCGAAGCACCGTCGGACCAGGGAGTTAACATACGCAGTACTATTTTGGGGAGAAGACACTGCTTGGTTTGAACTGTTCCAGTGGTCTTCAATGATTTATTTCTTGGCAACCCAGAAACCGGTGAAACAAGCACATTCTCACTCCTGGCTTGGGAGGAGCAGGTGAAAATATCTATTAATAGGCACAAAAGGCCAGATGGGCTGGCCAAGGCCGGCAGCACAAGGCTAGGTTTAGAGGAACCTTCTGGGGCCTGTTCTGATGCCTCATTGAAAAGGCCAGTGAAGCCCCGGACACAGCACAGCCAAGTAGGAAGGCAGAAGCTGGGGGCCTGCGGGTTCCCATCAGCCGCACAAGTGCAGGTTTGGAGAAGGAAAAATCCTATTCACCATCTTTTTTGTCTTTTTTCTTCTTTTAATTTCAGAAACAACTGGTCGTTAAGAAGGTAGGCAGAGAAGGTTGGGTCTCGTCCAGATAGGTAGTTTCTCATTTCAGTGGAGAAATTCCCAGAACTCTCTTCTTTCACAGCAATATCTGACATGTTTCCACAATAGGGCCAGGACGGAAGCCAGGCTCTGAGCTTCCAAGGGAAGAAAACACAAACTACTCAGCTGAGTTCACCAAACACCCTCACAATCTGAACCCAATCAATAGCTTCCATCTTCCTGAGAAGTTCATGCTAAGCTTCCGGAAATACTGAGTTCTTGGTGAAAAAAAATAAATTTCTGTGCTTCATAAAAACGGGACAGGTTTACTATCAAACAGAAAGGCTGAAAATGCCAGCTCTTCATTTATTACCTAGGTCATTTCAAAGAGTGTACGTATCTTAGCCATTCTGAGCTGCAATTTATTCGTGCTTAATGAGGACAATCTTCTAGTACCTTTATGTTCACTGACGATTAAATGTCTATGAGGAAATAAGCACAGTTCATTCACTGATTTCATCTACTCATTTTCTCACCATATTTTAATGTGCACCCTCTGCAGCAGGCATCACTGGCATAACTTAGCTGATAATAAGCATCAACAATAGTTATGAGTTTTTTTTGCTAAAATTAGGGAAATAAGAAAAATGAGGGGAAAATTTTCTTCAAACTCCATATTCCCACTAGCCATATATAGCCAATTTTAATATTTGGATATATTTCCATACTGCTATTCATCTTAAGTCATGCTAATTTAGAGAAAGCTAAAACAAAGCACAGTAGAAATCAGCTCTAGTGGGCTCCTTTCAGAAGCATATGCCAGGTTTAGTGTTTAGAAAAATGCCGTTTTCTCATTTTATGTTTTCCTTATGTGTATATACGTAAGTGCATAACACAAATTTTAAGCAATATTCTAATATTGGAGTAAATGAGGCACCAATATTAACAGAGAATGGCCTTGGGGACAGGCAGGTGTCATTTAGAATCTCTGCTCTTCTGTGTGAGCTTGGCAGGAGTTAACCCACTCTGAAGTTACCGTGGCCAAGTCAATTCCAACTTCCAGCCTCCGCGTGTTACCAAGTAGAACAAGCTCTGCGGGTGGTCTGGACTGCAATCTTAACAGGAGCCCCTGGCCAGCACTTTTCCCATGGAACCGCTGGGTTTGGACCACTGTCCTTTAGCACTTAGCTGCTGAGAGCTGCGAAGATCCCCATTTCTACATTTTAGTTTCTTCTCTTTAAAATCAAAACAAAATAAAACTCACTGCCATCAAGTGATGCCAAGTCATAGAGACCCCACAGGACAGTCTAGAGCTTTCCCTGTTGGTTTCCAAGGCCATAGCTCTGCCACCATAGGAATTCTCGTCTTCCTCCCATGGAGACACTGCTGGTTTTCAGCTGCTGGCCTGCGGTCAAGGCACATGCAACCACTATGCCACCAGGACACTTCTCAATTTTAAGTAAGATCTTCTCTATTAGCTATCTACTACTCAAGTCTAGAGAAAAATGGAGAAAAGATGGAAGTAGTCAAGGATTTTGTGTTCCTTGCATCTACAGTCTGCTCATGGAGGAGATCGGAGCTGTGTTGCATCAGGGAAACCTGCTGCATGGGTCTTCAGAGTCTTGGAAAGCCAGGATCTTACTTTGAGGACTGAGATGTGTTTAACCCACATCATGGCACTTTCCTTTGCCTCACGTGCGTATAAAAGTTATACATTGAGCACGCAAGACCAAAGAAAACCAATGCTCTTGAATTGTGGTACTGGAGGGGAATGGTGAAAGTACCAAGGGTTGCCAACAGAACAAGTCTATCTCACTTGAAGAAGGGTGACCACAGTGTTCCTTAGAGGCAAGTTTGGCAAGAGTCTGTCCTCTGTGTTTTGGACGTGTTGTCAAGAGAGACCAGTCCTTGCAGGAGGACATCATGCTTGGTGAAGTAGAGGGGCAGAGAGAAAAACAGAAAGGCCCTCCAGGAGATGGACTGACACAGTGGCTGCAACAAGGGGCTCAAACACAGGAACAATTGTGAGGACAGGGCAGTATGGTGCTCTGTTGTGCATAGGGGCATTGTGGGCCGGAACCAACTCGATGTTGGCTAACAACAACAACAAAGGAGTATGAACTTCCTTTTATTTATGAAATTAATAAATAGCTGCTCTTAAGTTTTAGATGGTTTTATGACAGTGTTTTTAAGTGTATGCTTTGCCTCAAGAAGACAGGAAAATAAACTTATTTAAATTGTTTGATGTTGAATATAAAATAATAGCCTGTTGTTGTTAGATGCCCTCTAGGCGGTTCCAACGGAAAACAACCTTACGCACAATAGAACTACACACCTTCTGGCTCTGCACCATCCTCACGAATGTTCTTATGTCATCAAGAACCTGCCTATTTTTAATTTTCCCTTCCATTTAGCAAAACCTGGTGTCTTCCAGGGACTAATCTCTCCAGACAACATGTCCGAATTACGTGAGACTAACCCTTGCCATTCTTCCCTAAGAGTTTTCTAGCTATAGCTTTTCCAAGACAGGTTTGTTTATTCTCTTAGCAATACTTCGGACTTTACTATTTCGATATTCTTCACCACTAACATGTTTCAAACAAACCCATTGCTCTTTGCTCTTCTTTATCGAAGGCTCACCTTTCACATGCATATTAGTCCCTGGAAAATGCCATGGCTTGGGTCAGGAACACTTTAGTCCTCAAAGTAACATCCTTGTTTTCCAGCACTTTAAAGAGGTCCTGTGTAGCAAAGAGTGTGTTAAATTTAACTGCTGCAGAACTTCGCCTAGCCCACTTTCAATCCAATTGAATTGAAACCAGCCAGCAATTCAACCTCTTCAAAAAAAAGTACATGGAATTTTTTTCCATAAGGACTAAAGTTATAAGAGTGACAGGATAATTTTTAATGTTGGTTGTTTGGTTAATTTTATTAATTTTTAAACAGCTTTATTGAGATAGTACTTGCAACTAGGTGATTAACTTGTTCAAATGATATAATTCAATTGTTTTAGTGTATGTATATGTGCAGGCAACCAAAATCATAGTCAAATTTGGAGCATTTGGAGAAAATGTGTATCCTTCATCTACCACCCCCCAAGCAAATGTTGGACTGGAGGTTCTGTTGTTTGGTTAGTTGCCACTGAATTGGTTTCAATTCGTCAGAAGTTCTAAGAGGTTCTAAAAAAAAAATCCAAAACCAAATTCACTGCTATAGAGTCGATGCTGACTCACAGCGACCCTCCAGGGCAAGACCGAGCTGCCTTTGTGCATCTCTGAGACTGTGACTCTTTACCAGTGTAGAAAGCCCTTACTCCTGAGCCTTTGAACTTCTTCAGACCTTAAGGATGACAGCCCAACTCATAATTAGTATGCCACCAGGTCTCCTAGGAGGTTCTAAAAAGGGCAATTATGCAAAAAATAAATATTTATGCAAAAAAATAAGTAAATAGTCATCCAGAATGGAAAAGAAATAAAACTATGTTTATTTGCAGCTGACATGATCTTGAGTGCAGATAATCCTGAAATTTATACTCATATAGTATTAGAACCAATAGATAAGCCCATAAAGATTTCAGGACCTGAAAGAACTATCCAAAAGTTAATTCTATTTTCATACACTTGAAAGGAATAATCTACAAATGTAGTTAAAAGACAGTCCAATTGCAATAGCATTAATAAGAATAAACATTTAATAATAAGTTTATCCAAAAAAATAAAGCTTACATCTTAAAAACTAAAGAACTCTCTTGAAAGTAAAGAATAAATATAGGCTGGACAAACAATGTGAGAAGAAAATAACGGGACCAATGGTCCCAGAGGGACATGAGAGTGTGGGAGGTATGGGAAGGGAGGAAGTGTTGGCCAACCCAGGGACAAGGGAACAGCGAGTGTTTCAAAACCAGTGGAGGGAGGGGATGGGAAGACTGGTAGGGGGTGACCAAGGGCAAGGTAACTTAGAGGAATTACTGAAACCAGAATGAAGGCTGAACATGGTAGTGGGGCAGGAGGAAAGCGTAAGGAAATAGAGGAAAGGAAAAGGAGGCAAAGGGAATACATAGAAGCCTAAATACGGACATGTACATATGTAAATATATTTATGATTATGGGGGAAACAGAGCTGTGTGCATATATTTATAGGTTCAGTAGTAGGGTAGCAGGTGAACATTGGGCCTCCTCGCGTGCACTTCCTCAATACAATAGCACTTGCTCAGCTAAACGGTCATTCCATGATACCCACCTTCCTGATATGATCACTGAAGATAAGCATGTGTATAAGCAAATGTGGAGAAGAAAGCTGATGGTGCCCGGCTTTCAAAAGATATAGCATCTGGGGTCTTAAAGGCTTGAAGGCAAACAAGCGGCCATCTAGCTCAGAAGCAACAAAGCCCGAAGAGAAGAAGCACACAAGCCTCAGTGAACACGAGGTGTTGAAGGGATCAGGTAGCAGACACCAAAGAACAAAAACCATCATTGTGTGATCACCTTCCCCACATAAACGCTGGAGACGAATGTGTGCATAAGTAAGTGTGGTGAAGAAGGCTGATGGTGCCTGGCTATTGAGAGATATAGCGTCTGGGGACTTAAAAGCTTGAAAGTAAACAAGTGATCATCTAGCAACAAAGCCCACATGGAAGCAGTACACCATCATATGTGATCATGAAGGGCCAAGGGGACCAGGTTTCAAGCAACAAAGGCGAGGGGAAAATCATATCATTGTGAATGAGGGGAGTGCGTGATGGGGACCCAATGTCCATCTGTAGACAACTGGACATCCCTTGCAGAAGAGTAGTGGGGAGGAGAAATGTCACTCAGGGTTCAGTGTAGCAATAATGAAACTCACAACTTTCCTCTAGTTCTTAAACGCTTCCTCCCCACCCAACTATCATGATCCCAATTCTACCTTGCAAACCTGGGTAGATCAGAGGATGCACAGCGGTACAGATGGGATCTGGAAACACAGGGAATCTAGGACAGATAACCCCTCGGGACCAGCGGTGGGAGTGGCGACACCGGGAGGGAAGGGGGTGTAGAAAGGGAGAACCAATCTTGGAGATCTATGTGTAACCTCCTCTCTGGGAGATGGGCTATGGGAAGGTGGGTGAGGGGAGATGCCGGGCAGTGTAAGATAAGATAAAATAATTATTTATAAACTATTAAGGGAGCAGGGGGAAAGGGGGGAGCGGAGAGGGAGGGGAAAAAAGGAAACGGAGCTGATTCCAGGAACCCAAGTGGAAGGCGAATTTTGAGAATGACAATGGCAATGAATGTATACGGGTGCTTTACTCAACTGATGTATGTATGGATTGTGATAAAAGTTGTATGAGCCCTAATAAAATGATGTTAAAAAAGCATAAATATAAAACAACCCATTCCAAGTTTACAGATTAGAAGACCTACATTAGGATGGCAATACATCCTGAATCAATCAATAGTTAAATAAACCCCCTGTCACAATTCCAGCTAACATATTGATAGAAATAGTCAAGCTAATTCAAAAATTTACATGTAAACACAAGCATCCAGGACAATCAAAACAATTATGTAAAACAAAAACAAAACAAGACAGAGTTGAATGGCTCACAGATCCCAATTTCCAAACTTACAAGAAGACTAGTACTCAAAACAGTGTGGAACTGTCACATCTCCATGGAATCGATCGACATCTATTAATGTTGATCAATAGGCTAAAACATAGAGCACAGAAATAAACCTTTATGTTATGATCAATTTATTTTTAAATAAAGGTACCAAGATAAAAGGAACGACGCCAGGACAACTGCACAGCCACATAAAACCAGAGCAAGCCCTACCTTTCTGCATAAAAATGAACTGAAAGGAACAGAGCCCTAACTATCTAAACCAAAGCTGTAAAATGTAGAAAATGCAAATCTCTCTGACACTGGGTTAGACGAAGCCTTTGTAGGTATAGCATCAAAAACACAGAGACAAAAATCATTGGTAAATTGGATTGCATCGATATAAGGAACATTATTTTTCAAAAAATGCATAATGTCCAGAGGGAAAAAAACTAGTGAATATCCGCAGAATGTGTGCAAATATTTCCAAATATTTATCTAACAAGAAGGCTATATCTACAATACATGAAGAGAGTAGTATTTGTAGCTCCGTAATGAAAAGAGAAATAGCCTAATTTTTTTAAATACGCAAACGACCCTTTTCTCTAGAGAACATGTACAAATGGCCAATAAACCCAGGGAAAGATGACCAATATCATTAGCTATCAACAAAAACAAAAACAAAAATCTACCACACCCACTGCCATTGAGTCAATTCTGACTCATAGGGATCTCATAGAAGAGGGGAGAACCTGCCCTGTGGGTTTCTGAGACTGTAACTTCTTTGGGAGTAGACAGAGCATCAGCTGTTCTCCAGCAGTATGGCTAGTGGTTTCGAACTCCTGATCTTATAGTTAGCAGCCCAATGCATAACCCAGTAAGCCACCAGGTCTCCTTCATTCGCTAACATGGAAATGCAAACAAAAACAACCACAATGAGACATCACTTTACAAACACTAGGATGGTTAATATTAAAAAAATATACAAGTGCTGATGAGAATGTGGAGAAATGAGAGACCTCATACAATGGCGGTGGGAATATAAAAAGGTGCAGTAAGATGAAACATAGAGTTATGATGTTTTAAAATTGCCACCCAGTTCATTTCAATTCATAAACATCCTATGGAACTGAGTAGAACTGCCCTATAGGGTTTCCAAGGCTGTAATTGTTACAGAAGCCAAACTTTGGGTTAGCATCCAAGCACTTAAACCACTGCACCACCAGAGTACCTCTAGAATTATCATGTGATCCAGCAATTCCACTCCTGAGTATATAACCAAGTAAGGGAAGACATACATCCAGGCAAAATTGTGCACAGATATGTTCATAGCAGCATTATTCATAACAGCTAGATTACCAAAACCAACCCAATGTCCATATGCTGATTATTAAAATTGGAAATTTCCATAAATATTTCACTATTTGTTAGAAAATCAGATACAACCACAACATGGATGGAACTTGAAAACATAATTTAAAGTTTGAAAAAGCCATAAAAGACCATATGCTTTATGATTCCATTTGTATAAAATGTCTAAATCTATAGAGACAGACAGTGTAGTAGTAATTAGCTGTTACTGGGTGAGGCAGTAGGAAGTGACTGCTCATGGGTGAAGGGTCTCTTTGGGGAGCCATGAAAATGGTATAAAATAGATTTCACTGATGCTTATATCACTCTATGAACATAGTAGAAATCTCTAAATTGTATATCTGAAATTATTAAACTACATAGTCTGTGAATGATAACGCAACAGAAAATTAAAAGAACTAAGTAAAGTCCTTCAGACTTAGGAATCTCTAGGACAAGTGGACTGTTTTCTCACTAACGCTATTTTACTTTTTTTTTTTTTAATTTTAAATTGACGTCAGTCATCTGAAGGCATGACTGGTAGTTCTCTGGGTGGAGATTTCTTTCTTCCAGAGATTTCCATCCAATGTAGAAACAACTCCCATGATGCTCTTATGCTTCAGGTAGGACTGAGGCTGAAGAAGGGTGCATGGGGCGCTTGCTAAGGAAGATGGAGGAGGCGGTAGTGATACAGATTCGGTCTACAGAGCTGGTCCTTCTGTTTACTAAATCACAGCGAGTGCAGCGGTCTACGAAAATGTCACCTATTTTCTGGCATGAACACTGCAAGGGTATGCTTTTCTAGGATACATTACTATGAACCATCACACACATTCTGGTGATGAAAGCCTCTTTCCCCAGAATAGTATGAAAACAATCCCTCCTGACAGAAAGCAGGAAATCAGTCACTGAGTTGACCTAACTGACTGTGGATTAAGGGGAAACTTTTTTTGAGCGGTTGGTATTTGCTCTCTATCTTATTTTGAATTCAGAAACTTCTTAGTGGTTAGGGTACACTGTGGGAAGTTAAAAGATAGATGAATAGAACTTGTAAAGCTGCTGAAGAGAAGGAGAGGGGGGTGCTTCTGGTGAATGGGCTGAGGAAAGCAAGGGAATGAAAAATCTCCCAGGAGACCCGAAGCGGAAAATTGATCTGAGAGAAAATTTTGCTAAGCATGTGTTGTTTGGTGGCCAAGAATACCCATTCAGTGTCTTGCCAGCCACCCAGCTAGACCTGCACTGGGTTCACCCATCACCTGGCAGGAAATCCTTTCTGTCCACAGCAAGCCCTCACCAGCAGTCGGCCAGTATCAGAACAATACCTGGTCCATACTCAGAGATCTGATTCTAATACCCCTTGATGAAGCTCCCCTGCGGAATCCCAAGGACTCATGAACTCCACAGAGTTTTCTAGGAGAAAACATTCAGGAGCAAGGTGGAGATAAAGGACAAAGCTGTAACACCTATTCTTGAGGGACTGCAGTGAATAGCCTGGTCCCTTAAGTGGATATAGTGCAATACTAAAGAGCCAATATATTGCTTCCATTTCAGAAGTACTGTGATAAGACCCTAAAAGAAAAAGAAAGAAAAAAAAAAGACTCAGTGTCTCACTGCTAGGGCTGAATAGCAAAGAAAAAAACATGTTCACAATCTCTTAACACTAGGTTTGTGGATCACATTGTTGGCTTTCTCTTACTGGATTGATTATTCCTGGGGGGTTAAATGAGCAGTAGAGGCAAAAACTGCTAACTGGAAAAGGCTAGTGTGAGGTCAACAATTCAAACTTGCCAGCCTCTCCGAGGGAAAAAGACAAGGCATTCTACTCCTGTAAAGAATTACACTCTCCGAAACGCAGAGGGGCAGTTCGGCCATACCCAGTCGTCACTGGGAGTGGGCATCCACTCGATGGCAGTGAGTTTTGTTTGGTTTGAGAGGCACCAAGTAGTATTACACACATTGTTTTAGCATACCAGTGTGTCCATTCAGGACACCCTGTAAGGCAGAATAGAATTGCCCCATGGGGCTTCCAAAACTTCCTACTCTTTACAGGAGCAGAATACCAAGTTTTCTCTTCAACGGCACCATTAGAAAATTAGAACTGCTGATCTTTTGGTTGACGGCCCAAGGCTTAATTAACCATGGCACAGCCAGAGCTCCTAATATGGCTTGCTCCCCTTACCATCCTTTGGATTTCAACTCCTGCTTACCTCAGAAGGCAGAGATCTGCTCAGCAGAATAGCCACGGCTACAGCCTCTATGGAAGCAAATTGTATCTTTCTCCCTCACGCTGGCTGGTAGATTCGAACTGTTGGCTTTCTGGGGAGCCTCTGTGCACTTAAGCACTGCTTCACTAAAGCTCCTTTAACATGGCTCATGAAAACAGACTCACTTGATGACCCTGTACAGGAGACCTGCTAGTGCGGTAGGCTAGGCATTGAGCTGATTATCACAATGTCAAAGTCAGTGGCAACAAGCAAGAGCTGAAGCTGTTCACACTGGTTAAGATTTAAATCCCGAGAGGCAGTTCTACTCTGTCATTTAAAGTCACCATGAGTCAGAATTGGCTCAATCGCAGTGAGTTTTTCTGTGAGCATAAATCTAGACAGGGAAAGAAGACAGCCTCATATTTCTCCTGTGGTAGTTTTGAACTGCTGACCTTGAGCCCAATACTTATCCCACAACGTCACCAGAGGTCCTTGATATTGCTCACAGTAGATACAAAATCTGTAATGACTGAAGGAAGAACACAGGACACATGTAGACCACGTCTGATGAGTCTGAATGCTGTAATCAGAAGCCTTTTACAATTCCACTCAGACCTTGGGATCTCCATGCCCTTGCTAATAACATGATTACATCCTTCTGCCTCGGTGTTTGATTCCAGCAATAGCCCCACAGATAACCCAATTCCAGAGAACACCCAAGGTGAAATTCTATCACTAGTCTCACTAATAATGAAAGCCATACATCATAGCTGCAAATTGCCAGGGAGCCTGGCAGGGGGAGGCTGGGAGGAGATATTTTAATAGCCTTCGGTAATTATCAAGCACATTTGCCATAATAAGAAATGGAAGAAGTTGTATCACAGGTATAATCCACACATAAGTGAGGTGACCCATTTTTTTTTCTATCTAGAGGCATCTCTCAGCAATCTAGACTATATCTGAAAAAAGAGTACAAGATCAGATCAGTATAGCTGACAAATCCCATGCTGTAAGGTTGAATGAAGTTCAATACGCAGAACAAACTAAAGTTTAAGATCATCCCCCAAGAGGATAATTGTATTATGGCCATTCACTTATATATTTAATACACAGAAATACCGCAATAGTTCGGCTTCGAGGGAACATTAAGGGGATATTTTAATCTCAAAAACATGTTGAATAAGATTACATAAGTCAGCCATGCATTCAAACAAAAGAAATATGAAGGGTTAATCTGTTTTAAGATCTCTCCATCATGGCCAGAGGGAAACAAGCTTATTTCTAGCTGCTGTTTCTCTCGGGATATGATGTAGAAGGCAACAGGAACACAACAGCTCCATGAATAGCCCTGGGCAAATATCTCATTACTTTTCCCAAGATGAATGGATACTTCTGATATCCTATCTTATTTCCAACTATTTAGTTGAGGGTGTTCATGTGAAGTTCTGCTCTGAGACAGGGGCAAGCTCAGCTTAATTACATCTCACCAGCTTTCTCCAGGCATGGTCTCTCATTTCCTGAAATCCAGACTTAGATATCCTACTGCCTACTCAACATTATCACTTGGGCATCTAATAAAACCAAATTCATTGCAATTGAGTCTGTGGACTCATAACGACCCTGTAGGAGAGGGTGGAACTGCCTCTGTGAGTTTCCAACACCGTCATTGTTGATGGGAGTAGATAGCCTAGCCTCGTCTTTCTCCAGCAGAGTGGCTGGTGTTTTAAAACTGGACCTTGCTGATCACAGACCAACATGTCACCACTAAGCCGCCAAGACACCTTGGATAGTTCATAGGATCTGCAACTTATTATTCAAATGCTTGCTCTCTCACTCCATTAAAGTTTTAAGTGGGAGGGTCCAAAGGACCCCACACCAATCTGTCTTGGAAGAAGTACGGACAGAATGCTCCTTATAGACAGGATGGCAAGACTACATCTTACAATACTTTTGACATGTGATCAGGAGAGACCAGTAGCTGGAGAAGGCCATCACGTTTGGGAAAGTCGAGGGGCAGTGAAAGAGAGGAAGGCTCTCAACAAGATGGACTGACACAGTGGCTGCAACAATGGGCTCAAACGTAAGAACAAGCGAGAGGATGGCACAGGACCCGGTGGTCCATTCTTTTGTACACAGGGTTGCTGTGAGTCAGAAGAGACTCAATGGCACCTAACAGCAACATGACTGCTTATTTCTTCTCACATGCATTTCTTAAAATGTCATTTCCTAATACCATGATACATATAGACTTCTAATCATGATAAAAATGTTACATTTCACAAACCAAACAATTGCCACTAAATCTACCTCATGTGCAACGGATGACCTGATGTGTGTCAGAGTACAGCAGTGCTGATATGTTTTAAATGCTGTCATTAATTTGACGAAGCCTTATGGCCCACTTCATCAATTTGACATTAAACTATTCATGCACATTCTACTTCTTATCATTTACTGCAATGCTCCCAATGGGCCCTTCTTTATCCCGCCTACTTTCTGTGCTTCCTGTCTCCATCCCTTCTTCTTTCCTGACTCTCCTGAACTTTGTCCTTGAGTAAATCTTGCCCCCTTGATCCCAAATGGTCACTTATTCTAAGTAGATGGATCCCGTTAATGTGATTGTCACTCTTGGCTACAAACTGAGCCATAAGGATGAGTTTCTTTTCAGATCATGGGTGATCAAGTCTCGGGAGCGCTATCATTTTCTATCTAAACAGTTTCAGTCTCAAAGTGTGAGCCATAGTCTCAAGGATTCCCAGCCGTTTCCATCTAGCTCGCAAGCCTGGTCTCTTTCATGATTTGAGTTTGTGCCACATTTGCCCCCACTCTATCTAGAATTTTCTAATCTGACTCTTTTCAGAGCACTTGGTGGTGCTAGCTGGGCACCATCTAGCTATGCCGGTCTCACCATTCAGAAGAGTGACGTCCTCATGATCCGTGAGTCCATTGAACTAACTGTTTCCATGTATCTCCGAGTTTCATGACTCTTCTTTCCTGAAGACAAAGAAAAACCAAGAGTTTAACCTCAGATGATCACTCATGAGTTTTCAAGACTCCAGCCCCTTCTCACAAAAGCAGGTTGTAGAACACTGTCATTGTGGATGATGATATGCCAATTGACCTTAGTGAACCCCAATAGCATACTCATGAACCCCCAGGCCCAGAAATGCATTCCCTGTTTTAAAAATAATTTTATCGGGAGTTTTTACAGATATTACAAGAATCCATAATTCTATTAGACCAAGCATAATTGTACAATTGCTGCCACAATCAGTTTCAAAACATTTTCTTTCTTCATGAACTCTTTGATATCAGCTCCTCTTTATCCCCTCCCTTCCCCAACCTACTGCCCAGGAGCCCTGATTATTATATAACATTATTATTATTGTTTGTTGTATCGGGTGCCATCCAATGTATCCATTCACCTACAATTTTATTATTCATTCCCCTCATGTGAGATTATACATTCATCATTGCTATCTCCCCCCCACACCCCTCCACTCTTCCCATATCCTCAGGGAATCATTAGTCCCATTACTATTTCTGAAGGGTTATCTATGTTGGCTTTCATGCATCGAATGATCTGAATTATACAAATGAATGTATGTGGGTCTAACAAGATTCATAAGGTAAAACAAAGACCAGTTAACAGTAAGAAGAAATATTAAAGAACTAGAGGATAGTTGTGTTTTATAAGTGCTATATTATTCCCTATATATATCATCCCTTCCATGTGGCCCTTCTCTCAGGAACTGTGTTAGTCCAGGTTGACTACTAGATAAACAAATCCAGAGACATGCTATGTGTATAAGAGATAGCTTTTTACAAAAGAGCAATTGTATATTGAGAAAACATCCCAGTCCAGTACCGATTAAGTCCATAAGTCCAATATTAACCCCTAAGTCCCATGCTAGTCCATAAATTCCCCTTCAGACTCATGTAGCGCATGCGATGATGCCAAGTGTTAGGTGAAAGGTCTCATGGATCCACTGGCAGTGGAAGCCTCTAAGCACTGTCATGGATCTCCAAATGGCTCCTCTAGCTCTTTTTGTGTCTCTCCCACCGGCAGGTGAAGCAGAGAGAGAGTGCATCCCACTTCCAGGGAGGAAGCGAAAAAGTTCCCTGATTCCTAATGAGAAGGCCATACTCACAAAGAGGCATCAGGCAATAACCTGATTGATGGGCTAGACTCCACCCCTTCACTCTTAATAACCTCGAGTTGACATGAGATTATGTAACCACCACAGCGACTGTCCAATTATCTCACAAGTGGGTTTCAGGTCCCCACTTTGTTCACACTCCATGTCAATTTGATTGCCTGTTTGCTTTGTAATTGCTGATACCTATTCCCTCGTCACCTCATGATCACATGAGCTGGTGTACTTCTGCCATGTGGGCTCTGTTGCTTCCCTGCTAGATGGTCTCTCATTTAACTTCAAGCCTTTAAAATCCCAGATATCTTTTAATAGCTGGGCACTATCAGCTTTCTTCACCATATTTGCTTAAGTACCATTTTGTCTTGAGCAATCATATTGAGAAGGTGAGTATCATACAATGCCACATTATTAGAACAAACTGTTCTTTTACTAAGGTAAGATTTAAGGAGATATACAAAGTCCAACTGCTTCCTTATTGTATTTACCTAGTATATGCACATAGACAAATACACCAATCTTTGTATAATTATATATTTACATATCTATATTTACACCTGTATATATAATTTTTACTTTCTTCTTGTTCTGTTTTCCTTCCTCTGCCCCACTAACATGTTTACCCAGAGTTCACCTCTCAGTAATTCCTCTCAGATACATTTCAATTGATCACACATGACCAGGAACACTATACTCTCCTCACCCTCAATTTTAGAAACCTTGCTATTCCTGTCCCTGACATTATGGCTCACTGCTCCCCTCCTCCCGCCTCCTACTTTCCCATGCCTACCCCCTGGCCCCTCCACGGCCGCCCCCACCCCCACCAAACCATCAGTCCCATAGCTGTCTCCTTGGGATTGCTTACCCTGCCTATCTTATATTGATAAACACCAAAGAAAGAAAATGAAAAAAACAAACAGACATACAAATAGTTCCAAGTTTAACAATTATCCCAACCCAGAGTCGATGATGATCTCTCTGTTAAATAGCAAGCAGACCCTGTTAAAATCTATCAGTCGAATCCCCTTTTCTTTCAGGGTTCCATATATGGGGGCCTGCTTACCCAACAGCACTTATACCCCTTTAGTTCTAGGCATTTGTGACCGAGAGGTGTGTCTCCCACAACTCTCCATTGCTCTTCCTGCAGTCGGGCTGGAGCGATCTGCTATCCCCCAACCCCCACCCCATTACACCTTTAGACTTTCCCTGTGGCCCCTTTATGAGTAACCCCCAGTTCAGATAAGGTGCTGTAGCAGTTACATAATCTGGTATCAATTTGAGGATTAAGATTGTAGGGTTGGAGTCTAGCCTGTCAATCAGGATATAGCCAATGAGGCCTCTGTGTGGGCATGGCCTTATCCTGAGGATTCCGAGAACTCCCTTGAGATGCAAGACACTCTCTGCTTACTCCCTGAGAGACAGCCCTGTGGAGAAGACACATGGAGAGAGACTGATGGAGCCAGACCACTGAAGCCCTTCCATAGCTGAGATGCTTGCACTGCCACTGGGTCCACAAGACTTACCATCCATTGGCCTGTGATCTTCCTGCATTTGGCCTTATTGTATGTGTTTCATGAGTCTGAAGAGGACTTTTTAGATTGGTGTCAGGCATATGGGCTGATATTGGACTTATGGAATTGGTTGAGACTGGGCTGGAATGTTTTCTCAATATTCAACTGCTCTTAGATTAAAGCTCTTTCTTATACAGATGAGTCTCTATGGATTTCTCTAGTCTACTTGGACTAACACAGGTTCCAAGGGCTGCCCCCTGAGTCAGAAGCCTAACTGGGATTCCTCACGAACTTTGTGGCTTTGCTCCCATTACTGGTCTGTTGAACTCCCCTCTTGGTTTTCCCCCATGTAGGTGGGTGAGACCGGTACTCTCCATGAACTGTATGCTCAGTGTTTTCCTCTGTAGTGCTGTCATCTAGGGAGGGGACATAAGATCTCAAGATAAGGCCATCCCTGTCGCTGCAGTCCTCTCTCTGAACGAGCTGCTCCTTGAGGAACATCATCCTCAAGGACTGGCCCACCCGAATAAAGTCCGAATAAAGTCTACTCTCTCTCCCCTCCTGAGAAGACATAAAAAATTCCCTCCCCTTGGGTGGATTAGTGGCTGGGTCCCACCTTGCCATCTTTTCTCTTCAGCTACCCCACTGTAGGCTGAAAAGGCATATAGAGATGTCTTTCAGCACTGGTGCTATCTGCATTTTTAAATTTATTTATTTTGATGAGGCATGCATCATTGGATTTTGTTTGGCTCTTGCCAGAGTATCTGGTCCTCAGTCCAGGGACTGTGCGATACGTGCATTTTCCCCAAGCCTGCTCTGCTGTTTGAACTTACCTCAGTGGACTCAAGTTGTACTTGGCTAACTTCACTCAGCATACTAGCCTCCAACTCTTTCCACAAGACAAGGTACTTCATCTTTTCATCATTATTTTTTAGGGATGTGTAGTACTCCATTTTGTGTATATACCATAGCTTTTTTTAAATCCATCCATCTATTGATGGAGATTTGAATTTTGGGCTGTTTCCAGTCTCTTGCACAGCAATGAACATGGGACTGCAGAGGTCTAGTCATGGTCTGTTTCTTATTTCTTCTGGGTGTATGCTCAGGGGTGGAATTGCTGGGTTGTAGGGTAACTCAATTTCCATATGTTTCAAGTATCACCAAATATCTTTTCCCAGGGGCTCAGGAAGTCATTCCCTTAAGGTGTTTGATTATGTCTAAATTGTCTTCCTAACATTGTTCCTTATACACTCCACTCTATCCCTGGATGTAATATCCTCTGTCAATCCTGCATGTGTTTGTGAGTATACTCACGCTCTCCCATACCCATTCAGTCTGTACGTCTAACCAGGCACTTACTCATAACTCAGACTGTCAACTCACAGTGACCTTGCAGCACAGGGTACAACAGCCCCGCGAGTTTCTAAGCCTCTAGCTCTCTAGGGGAGTAGAAAGCCCACTCCCTTTCTTTCTCCTTGTAGCAGCTGGTGGTTTCGAGCTGCCGGCCATGAGGATCAGAATCCTGTTCATAACTGTTCTACCACCAGGGCTCCTAGATCACCGTTATTAGAGATTGTGTATATAACAACAATATTTATCTCTGTTGGCTTTAACTTTTGCATCCCCCCCCACCAAGTTTTTTCTCCTGATTCCATCATTTTTGCCAAGCTCTTGCTTCGTTTTAGTGCCTTCCCCTTTGCATAACTCTGTGAAATCTACTTGAATTCCTCTCCATTTCGAAGTTCAGTAACTATTGTATTACTTTTTTTTAACTTGGTAACCACCTTCATTACAAATTCATATCTCTGGTCCCTTTTTTCCAGTCTTGAAAGTTTGTTTTAATTCACTCACTCGCTCTCCCTTCCATCCAGTTAGTGCTGACTCAGAGGGACCCTGTAGGAAAGGACAGGATGGCCGCCGAGGGTTTCTGAGACTCTTGCTCTTTACTGATTAGAAAGTCTCATCTTTCTCCTACAGAGTGGCTGGTGATTTTGAACTACTGACTTTGCTCGTTAACAGTCCACAGAGTAAGCACTACTCAAATACAGTTACGTCTGGGTTAAATGTTGAGTGTTGTCTTACACGTCAATCTCAAGCTGTGGTCTATTGCTGTCGATTCTCTGCCTCAAGGACTCCCTTTAGTATATTTCCTCTAAGGTTTTTCTGTTTTTTACAAATCCCGTTCATTTCTGTTTATCTGGAAATTTCCTATGCCAGAATATTGAAGGGATAATTCTCCTGGGTCTTTGATTCCTGGTTGGCAAACATTTGCTTGCACAACTGTCGACATGTCATCCCATCACCTTCTTGCTTATACGGTTTCTGCAGGGAAATCAGGGATGGGTCTTCTTTGTTCCCTTCCCATCACAGTAAACATCACCTTTCTCTAAGTCTTGACATCACCTTCCCCGATTATTTTTTTATTTCAAATTCTGTTCCTAAAATCAACCCAGAAGCAAGTCTTGATGACTCCTTAAAGTATACCTTGAAACATTGTGTTTCGCCATTCCCACTCTGGTCTGTGCCACCAAGCTGCTTGCCTAGCCTATTGTGATGAACAAACACAAAACCAAACCGTCCACTGCCCTGGAGTTGATTCCAACCCACAATGTCCTTCATGGATGAGGTCCTAGACTAAATCTTTAGGTGATGCCCAAAGCCTCATCTTTCTCCCACGGACCAGCTGGTAGGTTAGAACCATCAATTTGTGGGTCATAACCCCGGATGTAACCCACTTTGCCACCAGAGCACCTTGATCATTGTAACCAGTCATTCTTTAGTCAATTTCCAAAGTAGACTGTAGAATACTATTTTTTTAAGAAAGGCAAATTGTAGCATTCATCTATTTAAAACTAGCTTCAAAGCCTTCTAGTTTATTCAGAATAAAGACCGATGTTCCGCAGGTGTTTTTGTTGTGAGGCGCTTTCAGGCCTGAAATAACAAACCTTCTACCGCACCGGCTCCTTATCTCCATCTAGACCCTGAAATTCTGTCACTTGTTCTCCGATACAAGGGCCACTCTCTTCTGTGAACAGGATGGGCCCCAATTCAGGACATTCTACGTGCTGTTTCCACGGCTCACATGTTCTTTCTCTGCATCCTTTACCTCCTTCAATCCCAGGTTTAAGTGTCACCTTTTCCAGAACACTTTATTGTCTATTTCAACTTCTTCCGCCCAGAATTACCTCTCTCTGTCATTTTTCTTCTTAGTACTTTTCACTCACTGACATGCATTGTATTTTATCTTTCAATAAATAATGTCATCCACCAGGTATGCAAACTCCATAAAAATAGGAAATTTGAGGGCTCAGTCAAGGATGTTCCTACTTTACCACTTTAAAAGGTGTGATAGACAATTCCTTCCATCTTTATTCACTTCATATCAAATATTTACTTAATGAAATAAGATCAAACAAGCATAGTACTGGTATCCAATGAGGTTCAGTCTATTCAGTCCACTGCCTTTGCCTCTGCAGATGAGGATAAAGTCTGAGGAAGGTTTGAGTCCCCATTTGCTCATTCCAGATTTTTCCCTCAAGGGGATCTACATGGACCTTCGACAAAGCTGCTTCATAAACTGCAGCTCCACTGAACCTGCTGGGTGGGGGGGTGGCCTGTTCCTCAGGACAATTTCCCAGCTCTTCTCTGTCAGTAAAAATGATGATGAGGCTACTGGACATAGATGGCATTCATTGTGTGGTAACCATCCACTACCCATCGTACGAAAAATGCTTCATATAGTTTCTCATTTAGTTTCCACCAAACCTAAACTAAATACTAATGCCAGCCAATTTTATAAATAAATGTGAGGCTTCTCAAGATTAAGTAATAGGGAAGAGTTCACACAGGAAATCAGTAGCAATCTGTGGCTATAAACTGTGGCCTTCTGGATTTTAGAATCTGAGACCTTAGTCTCTACTCAATACTGCCTCTCTTAAGATTCTGCCTTTATAGCAGTTGAGCCTTTCTGTAGACGAACGTCACGAAAAAGAGTCATCGGTGCAGCATCCGTGATGATGAATATAAGGAAATTCTTCAGGGTTAGAGAGTAGCATTCTTCTCTCCAAATGACTAGAGCAAAAACAACTTCAATAGCTCATTTAAAGTCACACATCATAGTTTATATGATGTATGTTAAAAAAGCATTTCTATAAAATTATAGAAACCTTTGCTAGTAAACAATATGTGGAGCTATTGTTTATTAAATTATAGACCATAATGTTTCCATCTCTACAACCCTTCCTCTAAAACAGTGGTTCTCAACCTGTGGGTCACAACCCCTCTGGGGGGTGGTTGAATAACCCTTTCACAGGGGTTGCCCGATTCATAACAGTAGCAAAATTACAGTTGTGAAGTAGCAATGAACATCCTTTTATGGTTGGGAGGTCCCCACAGCATGAGGAACAGTATGAAAGGGTTGTGTCATTCAGGAGGTTGAGAACCACTGGTCTACCTCTGTGCTTTTCATTTTACATCACATGCGAATGGTACTTGCGGGACTCCGGAGACTCAGTTCCTGTTCTTTTAAAATGTTCTTGAGTTGGGAAACAAAACAAGTTTGAAGAGAAAGTTCTGAACTGTGGGATCAATAGGGTAAGGTTTCCCAATGACATTCTTGTAAGATATTCCTGACGAGCCTCAAAGAGCAAACGGGTAAATTTTCACGATGGAAAAACACTTCCGTGGGGCAACTTTCCAGACCTTCTGGTGACTGTTGCAGCTTTCAATTTTGGTAAAAACTTCTCAGTCCATCCCCATGATTGTCTGGCGTCATGCGTTACATTTCATCAAGATATCACTTCCGAATTAAAAAAAAAAAGTTGCTTTAATCTTCTGAACTGACCTCTTGAATTTAGCTCTCCCCGCCCCACCCCCCCGATCCCTTGGAAGTCTATCTTCTTATTGATTCTCACGTTTGGAAGGCACCTCAATGCGACCAAAATAAGAACGTGACTAAGAGACCTTGTCCTCAGCCATCCACGGATCCTGCAGGCACATTTAAGCATGGCTTGTTTGGAATAAGCCTATGCCTCAATGAACTCAAATACTATTAACCATACCTTTTGAGTTATCATTGTATTGCCAAATGAAATCTTACACAACTTGCAATCGCATTTTTATTTCAGGTTCTAATATTGGCCAAAGAGTTAGAAAGAAAATTTAGATTCACTAAAATTCCTGATACAAGATATATTTTCTTCCAGCTTGCAAGCAAAGAAACAAACAACAAAAAAGGGATATATAATCCTTGCCCCAAAAAATGATTTTTACAAAATAAGCTCCTATCAACTGGAATTCACTAAATTATTGACATGGAAGTGAATTTGGGGGGATAAAAAAAACAGCATAATGAACTAAATTCCTGTTTCGTTAGGAAGTTTATTAGTTTTGCCACAAGGGCAAGACACAGTCACATCCATGAAGCAAAATCCAATATACTTGTTTTAAATTATCAGTTTGTTTGGTCATTTGTTAGATGTAGGCATCTTAAATACATTTAGCTATGACAAAGCTTGGGTTATTCATTTTAAAATCAGATTAATGGTGCCCATCTCCCATGTGATCAATGAAAACATAAATATGGGGGAAGTGATGGATTTGAATCATAGTGTTGGAAAAGAATGTTCAATGAACTCAATGACACCTGTGTTAGTCTGGGTACTTTAGAGAAACAAATTCACAGAAACTCATGTATAAGAGAGAGTTTTATATAAAGGGTAAGTGTACATCAAGAAAACATCCCAATACAGTGCTACAAAAACCCACAAGTCCAACATTAATTAACCCAATATCCGACACCAATCCACAATGTCCTCCTCCATCTCACAAAACACACGCAATGATGCCAACTGCAGGAGGAAAGCCGAATCAGTGAGTGCGTAAGCATCTCAACACTGGCAGGGGTCTCCACATGGCTGCTCAAGCACCCAGGGCTGCATCAGGGTAGGTCCATGTGGCTTCTCCTCTGGGAGTTCTTGCAGGAAGTGAGCCTTGCCAGCTGAAGTAGGGAACTGGCTAAGGCAGCTGCACCCTGGTGCGACCATCACAAAGCAAGAGACCAGAGAACTAGAAAGGCGAGGCACACAAAGCCATTTATCTCTGCCCTTCAATTAAATCCACATGTGTTTATCAGCCCGGTTGGCACAATAAACTTTAACTATCTCAGCACCTAATAACAACATCTCTCATATGTGTTGGAGATTAACTAATGTGATAAATAAAATTGCCTGTACAATGGCTGACATATAGCAAGTTCCCAGAAAAGCTAAGCTGCAAGTTCAAAGAACTCCAAGTTCACTGTCATCCCGTCGATTCTGATTCATAAAGTCAGGGTATATAAGTACAACACTGACTCAAAACACTGCCCAGTCCTCCATCATCCTCATAATTGTTTATTTATTGTTTCAGTTTATTATTAATTGATTCCATCATCTCACTGAAGATCTTCCATTTTGTTGATGTTCCACTTGTTCAAGAATTATGTCCTTCTCTATGTATTACACCCTCTGAATAGCAGGTCCAAAGAAGCGGACTAGCATCCCACCTCATGATGTCAAAGGAAGATACCTGCTGTACGTCTGGGACAGATATATTCTTCTGGAAGTGGGTTTCACCAACACCAGAATTCAAATGCATTACTTTTGCTTTGCTCTTCCTGATTCACTATCCAGATCATACATGCATGTAGAATGCATGTAGTTCAGAAACATCTTGGTCCTCAAAGTGATATCTTGGCTTTTTAAACCTTAAAAACCCTTTTCCACCAGACTTTCTTAACCCAGGAATGTCATTTGATTTCTTGTTGACCACTTCCATAAGCACGGATTGTGGAGCCAAATAAAATAAAATCTTTCACCATCCCAAATTTTTCTTCATTTATCACGATGTTGCTTATCGGTCCAGTTGAGAGTATATTTGTTTTCTGTATCTTGAGTCGTAATCTACCCTAAAGCCTGCAGTCCTCGACTATCATCAGTAAGTGCTTCCAGTCCTCCTCACTTCCAGTGAGCAAGCTTGTGTCAGGAATGTCGCAAGCTGCTCGTCATCTTCCTCTATCCAGGATGCCGTCTTCTCTGGACAGAGTCCAGCTTCATGTTTATTTGCTCAGGACACAGACTTAAAGAATATGGTTAAAGCACACACAGCTTTCCTGATTTAGAGCCAGACAAGATCTCTTGTTCCATTTGAATTACTGCCCCTCCGTCTATGTATAGGTTCCACGTGACCACAATGAAATGTTATAGAATTCCTGTTCTTCCAAATATTATCCATAATTTGTGCTGATTTATACTGGTGGTTCTCAACTTGTGGGTTGCGACTCCTTTGGGGGTCAAACGATCCTTTCACAGGGGCCACCCGACTCATGACAGTAGCAAAATTACAGATATGAAGTAGCAATGAAAATAATTTTCCAGTTTGGGGGTCACCACAACACGAGGAACTGTATTAAAGGGCTGCGGCATTAGGAAGGTTGAGAACCACTGACCTACAGAATCGAATACAATAACACAAAGGAAATATTTTTTCTGGTATTTTCCACTTTCAGCCAAGGTTCATGTGACATCAACAATGATATTTCTTAAATTTCTGGCAGTTCTCTCTCAATGTACAACTACATCCTTCTTTTATTGCTTTCAGAAAAATTTATTTGAGTGTGATACGAATGATAACGTTCAATACTTTTTGCATTCTTTTAGATTTCTTTGTCGGAGGCTCAGATGCGGATCTCTTTCAGATAGCTCGCCTGGCTGCTGTCTTTCTAATTTCTTGGCATTGGTTAGTGTTTCCAAAACTTGGTGATATTGCCCCTGCCCCCTTCACAAGGGGCAATGGAACAATGCAGGGGCGTATCAAAAGCAGATGCCTATACTTAATTATAGATTAGCGGCTTAATGGGGAAAGTTTCTAATTGTCAGGGAGGGCACTGAGTAGTTTGTGTTTCTGAAAAGTGGATGGTAGGCAAAATATTTTGGGGAAACCATGGATAGATGAATGAGTGCTTCCTTTGCTGTATCCGTTTGTTGAAACATCACAATTTGTCCTCATCAATTCCTATAGCCGTGGTTTTCACCGCGTCCTCCACTACAGTTTAGAGTTTGTTGATGCCATGGGCCTTTGATCATACAACAAAACTAAACACACTGTCTTTGAGTCAATCCTTACTCAGAATGAACCTATAGGGAAGAGTATAACTGCCCCTGTGGGTTTCTGAAACTGCCACACTTTACCATGAAAAAGCCTCATCTTGTTTCCATGGAACTGCTGGTGGTTTTGAACTGCTGGCCTTGTGATTAGCAGACCAATGTGTAACCACTATGCTCCCAGGGTTCATTTGCTACCTCCAAAAAGGGTTTCATTTTTGCTTTCTTTGGAGGGAGCCGGGGTAAGTCTCAATAAATCTACATATTCCTTATACTTCTTTTTTAATTCTTCCTGCTTTACTCAGTATGTCGCACACAGAATCCTTCAATGTGTTCACGTAAGGCTTCAGGGTTTTCCTGCTTGGGAACTGAGAAGCATGTTTTGATTTTCTAACTCAACATCCTTGCACGTCCCATTTTAATACTTCACTTTGTCTTCTTGAGCCACCCGTCCAAATTGTCTGTTTAGATCTTTTACTTCATTTTTTTCCCATGCGCGTTGCCTGCCTGCTGTTCCTCAGAACATTTTAGAGTCTTTTCTAGCATTCATTTCGGTCTTTTCTTTCTTGTCTTTTTAGTGGTCTTTTGCTTTTTTCCTATGTGATGTTTTCTATATACTGCTTTGCTCTTTGAATTGGATATTGGTATGAACTGCATGAGTATTCTGCAGTTTGTCCATCCATTGATGGTCTTTTGCATTGTCTTTAGTTTCATTATTAAACCAGTTAAAAAGTGACATCTAAAAATGATGAGAATTTTGCTTCTTGGCCATTTCTTTATCTTGTGTTAAATGTTCAAGATTTTTGATTATTTTTTAACTGAGGAATTGTAGTGTTCTGTTTTAGGTTCTAGGGACAAAGCAGTCACCAGAAATAAGAAGAGCAACCATTTCATGTAAAGAGCATTCTATTAATAGTCAAGGAAATAGATGCATATTACTTTTAGTTATTATTTACCTAACAGATCAGTAATTATCTTCCATTCCCTTAACTTGTTATACTTTTGATGTAGTAATCTTAATTGTTTTTTATGTTGACCATCTCAGTGGTGTTTTTTAATCATTTTATTGGGGGCTAGTACAACTCTTATCACAATCCATACATCCATCCATTGTCAAGCACATGTGTACATTTGTTGCCATCATCATTCTCAAAACATTTGCTCTCTACTTGAGCTGTTTGCATCAGCTCCTCGTTTTTCCCCCTCTCTCCACACCCCCTCCTTTATGAACCCTTGATAATTTATAAATTATTACTATTTTATCATATAGTACACTGTCCGACATCTCCCTTCACCCAAATTTTTGTTCGCTGTACCCCAGGAAGGAGGTCATATTTAGATCCTTGAAATTGGTTCCCACTTTTTACCTCACCTTCCCTCCACCACTGGCCCTGAGGGATTCGTCTGTCCTGGATCCCCTGTGTTTTCAGTTCCTATCTGTACCAGTATACATCCTCTGGTCTAGCAGAATTTGTAAGGTAGAATTAGGATCAGGATAGTGGGGAAACGAGGCATTAAAGAACTAGAGGAAAGTTATATGTTTCATTGTTGTTACACTGCACCCTGACTGGCTCGTCTCCTCCCCACAACCCTTCTGTAGAGGGATGTCCAGTTGCCTACAGATGGGCTTTGGGTCCCCACTCTGCACTCCCCCTCATTCACAATATGATTCTTTGTTCTTTGATGCCTTATACCTGGTCCCATTGACACCTCATGATCACACAGACTGGTGTGCTTTTTCCATGTGGGCTTTGTTGCTTCTGAGCTAGAAGGCTGCTTGTTTATCTTCAAGCATTTAAGACCTCAGACGCTATATCTTTTGATAGCCAGGAACTGTCAGCTTCCTTCAGCACATTTACTTATGCACCCGCTTTGTCTTCAGTAATTGTGTTGGGAAGGTGAGCATCATGGAATGAATGCCAGTTTAATAGAACAAAGTATTCCTGTGTTGAAGGAGTAGTTGAGTGGAGGCCCAATGTCCATCGGCTGCCTTAATGCTAAACCTATAAATAGATGCACATTTTGACCTCACATTAATGCCCTAAAATCACTGTACTATAAGCAGATCTCATGAATATTCTCCAGGCTTTCTTTTGATGAATTCAACTATAAGAGGAAATGTTAAAAACAATAATAACAACAACTTTGGTATATTTACTATGCAATTTTAAAGATAAATATATTACCCCTAAAGCAAACTTACTGAAATAAAAACATGAATTAGCTTATAATTACCTCTCCATTCATGTACAAATACATATTTGAATTTAATTCGTACAGGATTCCCTTAGCAGCATTTCTATTTCCCTAGCAGTAAATAATCATTGTCAGCTGTAAATATAATAATAAAAAGGTACTATGCAATATTTTACTGTAGACTAGACTTTAGGTGGTTTGCGCTAATAGAAAGAAATAGAAAGGCAAGCACTTGTTCTAATAAGAGTACAGGGCATTCAAGACAAGCTCTCTTCTGTTTAACAAAGTGAGTTATTGTGCCTTTATCTTCATTGATACAGTTTAGAACACTACAGGTTGTACTCTGGGATGTCTTTCTATGTGCGGGCAAAGGAGTCCTAATGGCACTCTCTGTTAAGCATGGGGCTGCAAACTGAATGGCTAGTGGTTCAAAACTGGCAGCTGCTCTGGAGCACGAAAGATAAGTCTGCCCCATTCTGTAAAGATTTACAAAGCCTCAGAGACCTTCTGTAGGGTTGCTATAAGTTGGAATAGAGTTGAGGGCAATGGGTGTGGTAAGATTTGATGTACAGCTAAGCAGGCATTTATTAAAATATACATGCATTCCTAAGTTGGTTGAATGCATACAGCAGGGAAAACAATTAATAAATTAATGAAATTATATCTCGTTTCTCATAATATTAAAATCGAATTTTGGGATCATGTGGCCTTTTTTTTTAATTCTCAGAGTTTCTTTGGATGCCTATCATCTCCCCATGTTCAGTCCCTGTGTTTAAGGAGAGTGAAGTCTGTCCGTGTACTTTGTACATGTTTTCAGAAGAGGCAAATGCATAGAGAAAGACACACACGTGACTCTGTAGGAGGAAAGATGGGATCTCTTCTCCCATAAACACTAGCATCTCAGAAACTCAAAGGGACATTTCCACCTGGCTCTATAGGGTCACGATGGGTTGGCATCAACTCAATGGCCGTTTTTCTTTTTAAAGGCCATTTGAACCTGAAATTTACAGATATCAGATACCCTAAGTTCCTTCTTTTTTCTTAAGCTAACTCAGTGTGCTGGTGTAGTGGTTAGGACTTGGGTAACCACCCATCGCTCCAAGGGGAAAAGATGAGTCTTCCTATACCTGGAAAAAATTACACTGTCAAAACCCACAGGGGCAGTTCTACCTTGTCCTATAGGGTTACTGTGAAGAGGAATTGACTCAACAGCAGTGCGTTTGTTTAGTTTTAATCATGTTAGGTGTTTGTCACAGGCAAAAACCACAGCAAAAATGACAGCTCTTTGACTAGCCCTGTAAGTCTGTGGGGACAACATCAAGCAAGGAGTCAATACCTAGTGGATCTACCATTGTCCCAGTTCCTAGAAAAGTGGGAACGTCAACAGTCTTGAGATATCAAATAGAGGGTTTTCTTGATATTGGACTTACCACTATGAAGCAGACTTCCCAGAACAGGCAAGGAAGTATGAGGCAAAAGAGAGATGAGCACATCTCTCCTACTTGCTGCGAGTGTTGCTAGTACCACCAAACACTGACTCACAGCACGACAGACTCAAAGTCCATCCTCAGAATTGTTTGTTTGAACCTATAATTGTAGCCACTATGTCAAGCCATCTCATTGAAAACTTTCCTGTCTTTAGTGGACCCTCTAATTTTATAAGCATGATGTCCTGGTCCAGGGTCTTGACTGTTTTCATAACATGTCTGAAGTAAGTAAACATCCTATTTACTAAAACAAGCAGAGAAAACTAACTCACTGCCAGAGAGTTAATACTGACTCCTAGTGACCCAATAGCACAGGTAGAATTGCCCCTGGAGGCTTTTGAGATTGTAACCTTTTAGAGGAGTAGAAAGCCTCATCTTTCTCCCGCAGAGTGGATCTCAGCTCCAAACACGCTGCCCTTGTCAATTAGCGGACCAGTGAGGAACCCACTGAAATAAAAGTGATGCCTTGCTCCTCCCTGTTAAAGGGAGGAGATAAAGAGATCCCAGTGATCCTAAGTCTTAGTGTAAACAAAGCTCACCTAGGGGGTAAGGAGATAAATGAAGAATTTCTGATATCCACACTCAGAAACCTGCACATGGTCCATTTTGGGAAATGACGTCTTTATTGTCTCTTGACAACAGACTTTACCGCATCTATAAGGGCAACTCTTTCATTCCTTAATCACCCGGAGCTGTTGCATCTGCACACAGGTCTCCCTGCTTTGGAAAACAATGGACACATACACTGTAACTTCAATGAAGCTATTACCAGAGAAGAAAAAATTCTTAAAAGATTAAAATGGGACCCGAGAGAAGACTGGTGGAATGTCTTGGATTTTGAACAATTTCAGAAAAACAAAAAGTTCTTAAGTAATATCACTTTGGAGAATTAATTGTTATTTTCAACACATATGGGACGCAAAAACAGAATGAGCAAAAGGACGCCAAGCTGGATTTTATTGCTGTTTATAGAATGACTTTGCTCGGGTAAGAATTAAAGGCAAACGCGGGTGGCATAGTGGTTGTCAGTTACTCAAAGAGACAGCCCAAACCAGGGCTAGGAAGTCGGAAGACATGTAGTTTCTCCAAATTATATTTGGGAATTTTTTCCAAAATTGTTTAATACAGGGCTGCACACATTTGGGTTTCTAGTTAATAACTCACTTGGATGTTGATAAAATGATGCTGATAGAACCCTTCCCTCTGGGTGAAAACCCTTTGAGAATTCTTGTTTATGGGCCACGGAACCCCCTGTCATCAAGTTGATTCTGATTCTCAAAGACCCGCTAAGACAAAGTAGGACTACTCCTTTGGGTTCCTCAGACTATAAATCCTTATGGGAGCAAAAAGCCTGATTTTCCCCTGGTAGGTTTGAACTTCTGACTTGGTGGTTAGCAACCCAATGCATAGACTACCATTACATCCAGACTCCTTTTATCGGTCTGGAAATCCCTAGTAATATGAAGCAATGGTTTTTATTCTCCCTTAAAAAAAATCATTGCCATTAAGTCAATTCCTGTTTATAGTGACCATATAAGGCAGAGCATACCTGTCCCATAGGGTTTCCAATGTTGGGATACTTATGGAAGCAGAAGGCCATGTCTGCCTCCCATGAGTTGTCAGGTGTTCAAACTTCTGACCATTCAGTTAGCATCCAATTGTTTAATCCCTGCGTAACCAAGGGTTACTTTGCCTAATGTAGGCATACTGAATGACTCCAGTTATGATTGTTTTCATGTAGCATATATTGTATTTTCTGAACCTCTACTATGACAGGTTTCTGTCAGGTTTCCTATATATACCGAGGAAGAAAATATGTATGATCTAAAGATCCCTTTTCTTAATTTCCTTGTTTTTAGAAACCATGTGTGTCTGATATTTATGTTTCTACAAAAAATTAGAGAAAATTCTGCCTTCATAGCATTCCACATAAGTTAAAATGAATTCTGTTTACAACGTAGAGTGGGACCATAATTTCTGCTTTGGCAGAGGAAGCAAAGTACCAGCAAGCCCCTACCCCTACCTTCCATTAACAGTCTACCAGTGCTGTCCACACAGCATGACACAACAGAGCAGTGACCCACTATCACTGGCCTATTATCAAGGAACTTTCTCAGGTCTTGGGCTCAGTCCTCATATATGTCAAGAGTACCTCTTTCTCCCAAACTGAACCAAAAACCAAAAACTCACTGCCATCGAGTTAGTGCCAGCTCACAGCAACCCTAGAGGACAAGCGAGAACTGCCTTGTGGTTTCTGAGACTGTAACTGTGTGTAAGTAGAAAGCCCAGGTTTCTTCCTGCAGAGCCACTGGTGATTTCGAACCGCTGACCCTATGGCCAGCAGCCGAACTCTGAACCACACTCCACCAAGGTTCTAATGTAGACAGCGCTTGAGTATCTTTTAAAATTACATTTGTTAGGGAAAAGTAAGAGCATATTCCTGGGTGGTTTTCAGCTTAATGTGATTTTAGAGGGAAAGTCAAATTGGTCTAGAAAATGGAAGCCATGCCTAGGACATGCTGATTAAGGAGCGAGAGAATACGTGGACAAAAGTGAGGCATACTACATTTTTGACACATTTAAATTGTGTAGACACCTGAAACTAATTTTTCTTTAAATCACATTGAGGTGGTTTCATTCAATGGTTCCCAAATGTGGCTGATTCCAAATTATCTTAGATTTACTAAGTCAGACTTATCAGAAGTATGATATGTAAATATGTATTCATTTTTAATCTCGCATAGAATTCAAATTCTATTAGTTGTTTAATTCCCTCTTAGAATACTTATTTACTTTTGTTTATCCTCTCTGTTAAGAGAAACACAATACACACTGCAATGTCTTCTCTTTATTATACACAGAGCTGTTACAACAATCATTTACATTTCCACTCAGCTATCTGTCCCCTGAAACTCTTCCCTGGAGGATTTCAGACTGTCTCCCTGGCTTATACAAAAGGCCGCTCCCAGGTAGTAGGTAGCTTCCTGAGCATTTAGAGTCCTTGGAAGACTCCTCTACCCAAGGGAAAATGGAGACTGTAGATTTCCCAAGCTCACTTCTCCTTCCCTTCCTTCATTTATAACTTCTGAATGTGATCACTCCCACTGGAATATATGTGTGTGTGTGTGTGTGTGTAATATATATGTGTAATATATATATATATATGGAATATATATATGTAATATCACTGACCAAGTAAGTAGCTTCTTGACATCTTAGTGCTCAAAGCCTTTTGCACAGCATTGAGATTTGACTTTGAAACCAGAAGGGCCTCTCTGCACAGGAACGGAGCCAAACCTACCTTCCAACCATTAACTTCCCACAACCACAGTCCTTGCCTTGGACAAAATCAAAGGCAAATGCTCCCCAGTCCCCACTGAGCCTAAAGCGTGAAAAACAACACAAGCCAAAACAAACAACTCAGTCAAATCCACCAGGAAGGTGTCAGAGATGTTCAGGTCTCCAGGCGCTGTGTTGTACTGGTCGCTTCTCTCTGCCTCCAGGTAACTAGCAGGTCTAGCCTGCTCTCTGTTTCAGCTAAGCAACTCCCTCTGCTCCTGCATTCCTCACTCTTGCTCACTCTCTCTTTCTGTTTGTTGTTTATTTAGAGCAAAGTGTTTTCTGCCATGAAAGGAATGGACGCAGATACCTGTCTCAGGGACTTCAGCGAAGGACAGAGAGAGGCGGAGGGCTTATTTAAAATTGAAACTAATTCAAGGACACATGGAAAGTGTCCTGGAGTGTAGAAGAAACTCTGGAGCTGTACTTAATTTTTTAACAAGTTTGAAGTTATTAAGGACACAGCTCAGCATAAAGAAAGAGGACTCCTAAGAAAGCAGGGACGCTGAAGAGTCAGAGAGGAAAACCAAACCAACTCAACAGAAGTACACAAGGACTTGGCGTTAGGCCAGGCTTGCTGTACAAATGGGCAGACCTTGCCGATAAGCAGGTTATCATTCTATGCTACAGCCTGCCTCCTTGCCTGTCTTCTCCTTGGAGACATGATAAATGCAGGGAATTGATGATTTCAATATACACTCTAAAGTCGGGTGAACATGGACGCTTAGCACCCCTGCTCTGTCCTTTGCTAGCCACTTATTTACCAGAGCGATCCCTGGCTTTCAGCTTCAACCAGGGATGGGGATTGTAAGGCTAACGTACAGCATCATGAAGAGGAGCCCTGGTGGCACAGTGGGTTACAGATTGGGCTGCTAACTGCCAGGTCGGCTGTTTGAAACCACCAGCAGCTGTAAGGGAGAAAGAGGAGGTTTTCTACTCCCATGAAGAGTTACAGTCCAGGAAACCTACAGGGGCAGTTCCACCCTGTCCTTTAGGGTCACTGTGCATCAGAATTGACTAGATGGCAGTGAGCTTGCTTGGAGGTTATATGGTCATGAGCATCGGACTGCCAACTGCAAGGTCCACAGCTCAAAGGAGGTACATGAGGCCATCATAAAGATCAACAGCCTCAGAAACTGTCTAGAGCAGTGGTTCTCAATCTTCCTAATGCCGCCACCCTTTAATAGTTCCTCATGGTGTGGTGACCCCACAATCATAAAATTATTTTCACTGATACTTCATAACTATAATTTTGCTACGTTATGAATTGGGCTGCCCCTATGAATGGGTCGTTCGACCCCCAAAGGGGTCCCAACCCATAGGTTGAGAACCGCTGCTCTATACTATAGGGTCACTAGGAGATGAAATCACTGACTGGCAGTGGGTTTGGGTTTATGTATCTCAGGAGCAGTTTCAACTGTGACTGTCATCGTACAACCTCATTTGATTTACCATCAGACTGTTCACGGAAATGTACGCTTGTGACAGCTGAACAGAAGAATTATACTTGTTAAACATCTCTAGAATGGCAAATGATTTGCTACTTATATATGAACAACAACAAAATACACAATAACAACATTTTCTATAGATTTTCTATGGAGCTCCGTGCCCACAGCAGTAAGCAGTAAGTAAGGTTCTACTGTCTGCAATCGCCTCCCTTTCTGGCCACCTGGATGATGGCGGCTCTGTTGGTGCCACAGGACAGGGGAGAGACTAGAGACCTGCTCAGGGATCTGGGCAGCCTCAGCCTGGATGCAACACACATCGCTTTCTTCTGCTCAGGGGACATTGGCCAACTGACTTAAGACGGTGGGACCTTTCCTCGTTAGGGGCCAGGGAGGTAACAACAATCTTCACTGTGCTCAGAAAGGCAGGAAATAGCATATTGGCAAACCTCAATAACATCTCCCACCTGGAGACAGAAGGCTGCTAGGCTGAGTGGCGACACAGGAGTAACAGGGCCGATGCAGTGCCTGCCGAGGTGTGAAAGGAAGTGTTTCCAAGCCATGGCTGTTATTATTCAAGAACTCCGGCTGTCACCATCCCCCTTTACCTTCAGATGGATGCAAATATTAGCCATCTCCTAACAGTCAACAACTATTGAGAGTTGCAACACACACCTGAGTGCAGAACCCCAGATCCATCCAGAAGTAAGGAGAGGAGCAGGGGGCAGGTACCTTGGGCTCCCATTGTCTGCAGCTCCGAACCTTCTACTCCAGATATGTGATAAAGTGAATCTCAACCTGCATCAGACCCAACACTCCTTAATTGAGGAACGTTATATCAAGTCACAAGTAGTGGTTTAAATTCTCATTCTAACCCTGCAATTTATTAGAAGTAGAACCTTGACCAAGACATTTCATTTTTCTCTATAATTTGGTTTCCTCCTCTGTAAAAAGGCGTGTTTGGGAGTCAGATTACTTAAAGCTCCATGAACTAAGATTGTCAGTGATCGCAAATAGCTCACAGAGGATGGTCCGGAATTCCTTTTGCATTAACTCCTCTTTGCACTGCATTTCCTATTCAACATCACAGCCCCTACCTAGCCTTTATCTAGCCAAAGCCTCTGTTAAGCCCCATGGTTAAAAACACACATGCAGACGTCATAATATTACTTGTTGGTACTACTTGCTTTGGGCAAGTTATGTAGCCACTCAGATCCTCCTCGTCAATAAATTAAATATAAAAGAACATGCTTGATGGAATAATGACAATTAATTGCATTAATTCAAGGTAAACACTTAGCATGCCTGGCATATAAAAGTTAAGCAAACGTTACATATATTTATAGTCTACTGAGATTGTTATGTCATTAAGATTTTCATTTCAAATTATGGCACATTAAGCAAATGATTGTACTGTTTTTAATCAGGGTTTTGAATTGATTCCTCACAGCTCAGGAACAGCCGATGCAGCAAGATCAGAACAGACACAAATTTGTAAAATGTTTGTGGCCTAGAATGATAACCAGAATAAGAAAAACTATATGTTGACACCCTGGAATGAGAGACTCACAAGAGCGGGAGTGATCTCTTTCAGGAGCCTGAAGTGAGACACTGAATTCCTGACAGGGCTATGGAGAAGGATCCACATTCAAAGGGGGACCTTTAGTCACCCTCTTTGAAGCGGGCACCATTGTTTTCAACTATGCCAAGCACAACTTTCAGTTGCTATACAACGTGCTTGCTGCCCTCATTTTCTTCTTGCAGGGAATTGGCCCATAATTTTCCCATCTGGTCATTGTTCTGGAGTACCCACATTTTAGAATTTGTTTCTGTTCTGGTTTCATGTTGTCAGTCATGACTGAGTCAGGAAGAATGGTGCTTGAAACCCCAATTTTTATGAAGACACGATATAAGCTTTTGTTGTCCAAGAAATTACAATGATAGGACTGAGTGGATACAATGGAGGAATCAGAGTCAATATTCCGATATCACACAATAGGAGAAGCCAGGGAAGCGTGTCTGCTGGCAGAATTTTGTCTGAGTGAGGGGAATTTCCACCTGGGTGAGCTACATACACATCATAGCAGCATCTGGACCTAGACTCTGCACCCAGCGTGTGTCGATGGACACCAGCGAGTCCCATTTCTACCATAAGAGGGGAAGGAAGAAGTTGAACTCAACTGAAGATGAATGTATCAAAAACACCCATGGTTCTTGGCATGGATAAGCCTAAGCCCTCGCTGAGGTGCATACCCCCCACCCCCATCAGAAGCACAGATGCTGGCTGGACTGCTACAAACACATGAGCAAGTGAGGGATCAAAGTGGAGACAGGAACAAGGAAATGGGAATATATGAGGGGGAAAGAGGTTGCCACCTTCTCAGCCCTACAGCAACTCTGTTCCCAGAGTTACAGTCACGAGTTGCCTATCACTCACAGGCATATAATAATTGACCATTTACGGAGCTAAGCTCCTCACCAATCTGTGAGCTTGTCAGCTGCAGGAAATGTTTTCTCTATCAGTGTTCTCCATATGCCATGTACATAATAGATGCTCAACAAATATTTATTTAGCTGAGCTGAGAGTGTAAGATAATATAAAATACAAAAGGATGACATGTGTGCCATGGTAATTTATTAATGGGTCATATGTTTTCACTACTGCAGAAGAATCAGAAAGGAAAAGATATAAAGCCCTAACCCCACGCAGAAGATACAAGATTTATGAAGTCCAGACACGCATTGGAGAATTAAGTTGTTCTTGTGTTTACAAGTCAGAACTTAACCGAGTCAAAGAGCTAAGGTCTGTGTGTTACATTGAGGATGGAAAGCTGAGATGTGTAAATGGAAGAAGTAGCTCAAAGGGAGGCTGAGTCCAAGGCAGATGAGGGGTTGGAAAGTTAGCAGATGGCATGGGAGGGCACGGCCCAGGAAACAGCATCACTGACCAGGCAGCTTGTAGATATTAGAAATGCTCAACACTACGAGTCATAGCTTCGACCTTAGAGAAAGCTCCCACCTACGGTGGACAAGACAGGAGGTATAAAGAGAGCCTTATCAATAGGCATCTCTGCTGGGACTGGGATGTATTGAAAACTAGAGGTGGTTCTCTTCATTCTGTGTATCATGTAACTGCCCAGATTGATTCCAGAATCCAAGGAAGGAAGGATGGGGCAAAGACTACATTTAATTTGGATACTCAGTCACACACCGTGCCTCTTGCAAGTAGAGTCATAAGGTAGAATTCATCTATGTTGCATATGCATAAAAAAGTCAGAAAGGACTACACTAAAATATCAAAATAGGTATCGCAGTAAAGTACTACTAATTAGTTTCAAACTTTTACCCCTCATTCTTGTGTTTTCAAAGTTAGGTGCTTAGAGATACTTGGCATATATTGATTTTAAAAAGTTAAAACATAAAGGATCTACCTTCCTACCCATGTAATAATTTTTTCCTGGAAGCAAGACAACCAAACCAAACTCACTGCCATTGAGTCGATTGTACCCAGGCACTAGGTTGGGGCGTCCTTTGCTTTCTATTTATGTGCCTTTAATCTTCCGTCGGAAACTTTTCAGTGAGCACCCACTTCTCCACTCACGTTATCAGCAAGTGCCGGTAAACCAGCTGCCGTCAAACGGATTCTGACACATGGTGACCCCGCATATGTCAGGCCAGAGCTGCGCTCCATCAGGTTTGCAATGGCTGGTTTTTCAGAAGTAGCCCACCAAGCCTTCCTCCCGAGGTACTCTGTGTCTACTTGAACTCCCAACCTTTCGGTTAGCAGTCACGTACGTTAACCCATTTGCACCACCCAGGGACTCCTGTAGCCCTAAGACAAAGCGCTTACCTGAA
Source organism: Tenrec ecaudatus (assembly GCF_050624435.1). NCBI lineage: Eukaryota > Metazoa > Chordata > Mammalia > Afrosoricida > Tenrecidae > Tenrec > Tenrec ecaudatus. Next base: position 28,024,731 of record NC_134533.1, on the reverse strand, counting down.
GAAGCAGTAAGGAGAACACCTACAAGGAAATGATGGAAAACTGCAGAAGATCTGCAAGCAGAGAAACCTTGGCAGCAAACAATGTCTAGCCAGCCCTGAAAAGGAGGTGACTCACTCTGCCAAAATGAGTCACTTGGTGTGACTCTTGAGCCACGAAGAGTAAGTCTGTGAAGCCAAGTGGGGTGGTGGGATGGGGAGCGGCGAAAGCATTTGAACCGCAGTTTCTCCCTCCATTATCGAGCACAGCCTGGTTCGTTCCGTTCTGATTCAGTGTTATTGATGAAGAAACAAGACGGAAATGACTAACCCATTTAATAACCCATGTGAAAGGAAGTGAATCCATATCTTGTCAATTCTACCCTGATTCTGTGGCTTTGCTTTGGGGAACGCCTCAGCTCTTCTCCCACCTGAGGACACATTGGGTGAGCTCAGAACCTTGTGAAGCCTAAAAGCTGACCCCCGCCTGCAGCACCAGATTCATTACCTCTGAGGTTCTGTTGAATTCCACTGCAATCTTCCAAACTGGGCTTTCTTTGCAAGGATCAGCTGGCCTGACGCAATGCTTGAATTGACTCGTTGGCTTAAGAGTAGGTTTGATTTTATGGACGTTCTTATAATGCGTGTAATTGTTGCAGCTTGTTGGCGCTTTCCTCTGTCCTCTCTTTTGTTTTTCCTAATTGCTTTATCTCTTGCAGAAAAGACGCTGGTGGTTTGTTGATCTTTTCCTTCATTAAGAATCTATGTTGCAAGAAAGGCTTGGCGAAGAAAGGGAAAACTCTATTATCAGCAATTGCATTATTCCCCCGATATCTATTTCTCTTTGATAAAAATGCTACAAAATGCCTTTCCTCTTCACTTCATGAATAATTACACTCTTAAAAAATCTTACGTTCAGCACTTTCAATTGAATGCTGTGTTACTCGTCTTTGGAAAACATTTTAACTTGGTTATTTGGTCCTCTCTGTCCTTCTGTGTGTCGCTGTAATATCACAAGAGTTTTCACAAAATGGAACAAGAAACCCCTGGAGGTCAAGGCAAGAACTCTGGGGAGGAGCATCCCTATTTATGCCCTTATTCATTCAGCAAAAGATGTATTGAGCCACACAAAGTGCCCAGTAGCTTGTCAATTACTGAGAACGCAGAGAACAACAGCATGTTTCCTAGTGTGAATACGGGGTGAAATTTAAGAAGGGTATTGAACTAGACACACCGAAACTTTACATTGCGATGCTGCACGTTATTCAGGAGTTCAGGAGTTTTGCAGGTTCAAATCTCAATATTGATATAAATTCATGATCTGGGCATATGTGTATTACCTAACTATTTGAATTTCAGTTCTCAGATCTATAAAATATTGATGAGAACAGACCTGCAACATGAATGATGTGATGGTTGAATGAACTGCCGCACATAAAGTGCCAGGCTATATCTAGTCCATAGTAAATGTTCAATGAAATTGAGTTCCCTATCTGCACTAATCTTGGCTTTCTCATGTGTGCTAGACTGAAACATGGCAGGGAGCCAACCAAAAAGTGTTTGTTGACTCAAGCCAGTCCAAATATGTCCACTCCCAGTGTAGTAAGTCAATACAATGTTACACATTAAATCAGAGAGTCCCTATTTCAGGAGACGGGTTTTAAACAATGGTTCTCAACCTTCCTAATGCCGTGACCCTTTAATACAGTTCCTCATGTTGTAGTGACCCCCCAACCATAAAATTATTTTCGTAGTTACTTCATAGGTGTCATTTTGCTACTGTTATGAATCGGACGACCCCTGTGAAAGGATCATTCGACCCCCAAAGGGGTCACGGCCCACAGATTGAGAATCACTGATTTAAAAGGAACGCTGGGAGTAGGAAACTGTATAACTCATGCTTTCCAGTTCAAATCTCTCACATTCATATCAATATCAAATTATTTATATTCATTTGAATTTAAAATGGTGAGTTTTCAAGCATTCTGAAAATGCACTGGTTCCATGATTCCAATTTCTAGTTAAAGGATGTGTAGCCTGGATGATGTATCAAGTTTACTTCTTGATGAAATGAACTGTATCTCCAACGATTTAGCCCCAACCTCCATATTGGCCCTCCCGGAGATATGAGCAAATTTTTAGAGATATAATATATCATCTGCACAGGGGTCTTGTCCACAAGGCATCTCCCCCACAATTCTCTAGAGAGCCTCTCCGCGGACCGAAGAAATATAAAACCAGTGAGAGATGCGGAGGGAAGGGGAGTCACATCCTGACAAGGAAGAGTTCACAGAACATTAGTAACACCTTAAAATAAATAAAGATTTTAAAAATAAGTGAATTGTCTTGGGGGAAGAGAAGAGATCATTCCAAAAAGCAGTCCGTGGCTCCTTATTAGGCATCCTCAATGTGTTCAGTGCTTTGCAAAGGTTATCTAAAGGTAAGCTTGGAAAGTCCCTTACCAGGATAAGGACCCGATAGGAAGCCAGGGACATGGAATGGGATAAAATGAATCTGCTGAACTGATAAGCTCAATTAAATCATCCCACAGCTGTATAGTAAATGCTACAAAGCAACACAACCTCAGCAGGAGGTATGGAGAAGTGCCACAGGCTAAATCCTCAGGGAAGTAACTTTGTTTAGGGAGATGTGTTAAAGACAGGCAGAAGCCGTCAGAAGTAGCTTATAAAGCTTTTAAATACTGACTGTGTTTCACTGGCTTCATCTCTTTTGAAGACTGCTATTTACCACTGTCCTGATAAATGCCTCTATATGGTCAATTCATTTCCTCAGCCTGTATCTCCCACTCCAAGGAGTTATTGCGTGAAGGCTTGTCTCTCCGACTCTTTAGAGATAAATCTCCCCACTTGGTCGAGGGTTTCCCCACTGCCTATTATATGCCCATCTCGCCTCGGCCAGCACTTTATTATCAGCTGAAAAGGGAGGCAATGAGGTAAAAGACTGAACTGTTTTTTATGGTCAAGTCTATCTTTCTAAAAGAGTAAGGACCTTTATAAAAGAAATTCCTCCTGGAACCACATGAACCACCATGAATTTGGAGTAAAGTGAACTTGTTATAAAATATTGATAACAGAATCAAATTCTATGAGGCTGTCCCCCTGGTTTACTACCAGGAGCTATTAAAATCCCCACCAAGCTACTTTCTCATGCTTATCAATAAAATAATACCGTGCAGCTGCACATGTGGGTTCCCCTCAACACCAGCAATACGGATGAGAAGCAAAGTAGATTCTGACCACCATTCATTGTCAACTGCCAGTTTGTTGTGCAATTGCTGTGATGTTGGAATAGCAGCAGGGTCACCCATGGTGGACAGGGTTTTGCAGAACTTCTAAACTCAGACTAGGAAGAAAAGGCCTGACAATTGAGTTCCAAAAAAGGAAAACTTCCTGGATCGCAAATATATTTTCTAAATGAGGTGGTAGAAGATGAGCCCCCAAGTTGGATGGAGTCACACATAGCGAGGATTATGAAAATAATTCAGAAGTAGACTATGTTTCATTCGGTCAGACACACGGTGGTCATGAGCTGGAGCCAAGTTAATGTTCACTAATAAAGCCCTGGTTGCTGCAAACTGCAATGTCAGCAGTTCAAAGCCACCAGCAGCTCTGTGGGAGAAAGATGAGGCTTTCTACTGCCTTCAACATTCACAGTTTCAGAAACCCTGAAAGGGTCATGATGAGGCAGCATGGACATGATGGCAGTGAGTTGTTTGGCAGTGAGTTGTTTTTGTTTTTCCCCCACAAAAACAACGAACAGCATTACTCTCATTCAATGAAAGTTCCCCCCGAATGTGATGTCGGAACATTTATTTCATTTGGATATATATAGTAAAATTTGATGGCATGAATAAGGATCCCCAGAGGCTCAATTGTGAAATGCTTTGAATCCATCCAATGGCCCCATGGGAGATATAACTGGTGGTGGGTTCCTGTAAAGATTACAGCCAAGGAACCCCAATGAATGAGGCAGGCCTGCCTGTCCCACAAGGTCACTAGGAGATGAAAGTCAGCTCAAAGGTACCTAACAGCAAGTCGCATATTTTTTAAATGGGTGTCAGAACCCCTCTGTTTTTGATCTGTCACTAACTCACTTGACCACCTTGGTGAAGTCATTTAACTTCTCTGAGCCTCGCCGAAGGAGACCTGGCATAGTGGGTTACACACTGGGCTGCCAGCCTCCAAGTCAGCAATTCGAAACCAATAGCCAGTCTTCAGGAGAAAGCTGAGGCTCTCAACTCTATCCTGTAGGGTTGCCATGCGTCAAAAATTGACTCTGTGGCAGCGAGTTTGGTTTTTTGCTGTTTTATTGTTATTTATATAATGAGGATTTATACAGTACTTAATGATCTACCTCATTTAATTCTCTATTTATTAACCAACACATATCTCAAGGCACCAGCCAGCCCTTGTAACACCACAGCTGCTGTGAAGAAAGGAATTTTAGGTATTATCTGTGCATCTACTTAGTCAGCATTCTCCAAAGGAAAAACATACCAACCAAGCAACAATTTGGGGCCTTAAAATGTTAACTGTGATAACTATTATCTTAAAGGGGGTCATTTAAATAGAATTAGTAAATCAGTCAATGAAACGGAGGGAAAGCCTCAATGAAGTCGGTTGACACAGTAGCCACAAGAATAGACTCACACGACCTTCAGGATGCTGATGCTTGAAAGCTGGCACAACCGTGGGCCATCCTTGATTCTGCTCTGGAAAATAGGGCCAGGAGTAGAGCTGGAGCTGACTGGATAGCAACAAAAGCCTCCCCAATTGCTGGAGAATATCTAAGCCTTTGGTAAGGATTAACAAAGCTGTCCTCTTTTCCCATCTGTAATCTAAGTATTAAATGTCTAAGGATTAGATGGCCCCAGGGGTCACTCTTGTGGCTACTGTTGGGTGCTTTCAAGTCAGTTCCAACTCATAGAGGCCATGGGTACACCAGAACGGAACACATCCCGGCCCTATCCCATCTTCCTAATCATTAGATCCAGCCCTTTGCTGCAGCCACTGTGCAATCATCTGCCCAAAATCACCAAGGTGACCCACAGGCTTCCTTTCAAATGATGTTGCTGTGTGGGATGGTATCACCCTGACAATATTCCTATTCATTGGGGGAGTCCATCCTGCCTCTCTGGAGATGACCTCAAAAAGCAGTTTGTCAGAGTCCATGGGTCTGAGTCTGTTGGGGATCATCAGTTTCAAGGCTATAGGTGTCTCTTCTTATGCCACACCCCAGGTATCTTTTTGATAATGGTAGCTTTATAATGCGTTTAAAATTAGATAGCATAAATCCCCCAAGCTTTCCATTCAACCATTCTTTCATAGATATGGAAGGCTTCTTGCTCTGGCTTCCCTAGTTCTTCCCCCTTGCTTCACCATGTGTTCTATTGCTCTAACATTCTGACTCTGGGCCTAAGCATGTTACTTATTTTGGCAGATAGGAATTCACAAGTGATTGAAATAGGTCCTGAGAAATATGCCTGCTCCCTTCTACTAGCTCTCTTGCCCTCTTGCCTATTCATAAAAGCATGCCTCTATGGTACACTAGAAAATGAGAGACATCTGGAGCCAAATCAAGTTGCCACAGTCAATCAAGCCAACTCCATAGCAGATCAACCCATCAGCCCCAAGACACATGAAGGATCCCAGCCAAAATCAGCAAAACCACCCCGTTAAGCCCAGCTGAGGTCATGTGAGCCAGGTCAGAGCAGATGGACCTCACAGACACGTTTATTGCTCGATGCCATTGAAATTTTATTGTTGCTTGTCATGCACCATTATTGTGGCAATAGATTGTGAATGCAGTCCACCGGACGCAGCCCGTGTAAATCCCATCTTGTTCAACCCAAGAACACCTGAAATGTCCCCACACTCTCAAAGCTTCAAGATGGGCCCTGCTCTTTCTGAAACTGTTACTGAGAGGAGTATGAGTCATTAACGTCTCTGTTTAAAGGAAGTGGCCATATTCCCTTGGAAATTCCTGGAAGAATATTCACAATGTTCTTGAAAATAGCAATATGAAGGATGTGTGTGTGTGTGTGCGTGTGTGTGTGTGTAAGAGGAGGGGACAGGATTGGATTGTACAAAATAAATTGGGCCTACTGGTACGTTCCAAGAGTGCTTGTCACTTGTCATATCTCCTCCTTCTCCTCCCAAAGCAGTTCACCCTTTCCTGGGCGCCATCAGGAGAGGAGTCTTGGCAATGGGAATTCACCATCCCTCTCGTGGGTCCAATTTCACAGTTGAATAAGGAACAAGCCGGAGGAGAGAGCAGCCCACAAAGGGCAGGACGAGCGTGGCAGATGGAGAAGCCCAGTGCTCCAGTCTGCACTGCTCCTCCTTCTCACGCCTTTGCCTTCATGTAACCAAAAAAACGAGAGAGAGAGAGAGAGAGAGAACTCGAACTCCTGCTGAGATACCACATACAAATTTTCACTTCCCAAGACAATTAGATTCCAACCAGGCAGAAACTTGGGGTGGCGTCTTCCATTAATCTCTGGCTGTGTTTCTGCTTTAAAGAGTCTTTAAAGAATCATCTTTTCCAGTTTGTGCAGCTGGAGGAACGAGGGAGAGAGGACAGTGAAAGTGGCGTCTGTTGGCTAGTAGCAATTAAGCAGAGATGTGTGGCATGCCTGTGCTCTAAATGGTCCCATTAAAGTGCTGATGAGCAGTGAAACGTCTGATTAAATTTTAAGCAGGGATAAATGGGCTAGCCCCACTGTAGGATGAGGCTAATGGAGGAGTAGACTGAGCCACTGAAACGAACAATGCATCCAGGCTGCTGAAAGCACAGGCTGGCCCACACCCTTGTCTACAGTTTAAACCGTTTTTTCTGCGTGGTTCCAAGGGACAGCTCTTCTGGGGAGTCACGATAGTGACTTCAGGGGAGTCACGATAGTGGGCAATGTGCTGACTGGGAAATCAGGAGACTCAAGGTCCTGTTCTACCTCTGGCAGCATCTAAAAGACTCATGGCAAATCACTTCTTTAGACCTTAGTTTCTTGATGTGTGAAATTGAATCTTAGATAAGGGGTGGCCTTCAAGCTGTACAAAGCTATCATTTTTAAAGGTTTCATGATGTAAGTGAAGAACCACAATGACATGTCTATGCCAAAGCCAGAAAAGTTTTGAAGAGTGATCCACAGATTGTTCCCTGAAGGTCGCAAAGCTGAGCACCACGTGAGAGGGAGGCTCATTAGTCATGGTTTCAGGTCCCCATGCCACCGTGGAACCACACAGCATCTCATCTGTTTTAATATTTGGTATGTTAGGCAGGGTTTTCTAGAGAAATGAAACCAGGGTACATATGATTAGATAGATAGATAATAGGTTTATACAGCAAGAAGGAATATAACACTAATTAGTCTGCACAGCAGTACAGAGAATTCACTTAAACTCACTTCTGTGGCACAGTTACTATACTGGAAGTCCTTCAGCTCACATGGGCTGCTGGGTCCAAGGTCAAAGAAGCAGACAGCAGAGTCCTCCCTGGAGCAAGGCAAGGAGAGTCTGCCCACAGGCAGCAAGAAGCAGGGTGGGCACAACAGTCTGTAGCTCAGGAGCTTAGAGAAGCAAGCCCTGATAGGATATCAAATGCAAGCAATGCAAGGCCTCAAGCTCAAACAATGGGTACACTAGCAGTGTAGCGAAGTGGGTCTCTAAATAGCCTCAAGTTCCAGCAACACAATCCATGGACTGGCCAGGCCCACAGGTAGTGTAGCTCACAGCACGCATGCTCCAGCCCACTCTGCTCACCAGAGAGCGAGAGCCGGGGTGGAGGTGGGGTGGGCCTGCAGAGCCATGTATCTCTGCCCTCCAATCAAACTGTGACTTGATTTCTCCCACGTGTTCCAGGTTGGCACACTCAACCTACCTATCACATTTGGGCTCCACATACACTCCTGTGATTGGCAAATTCTGTCCTAGTGACTAGCTTGCAGCCTCCAGGAAGATGAATAAGCCAAGAGATATGCGTTCATATATTCAGGGCTGTCAGTGAGAATACAAAATAGTTTTGAAAGGCGAACCTTGGCTGAGTGTGACCGGATGAGAACTTTCTCTTATGCCGTACACGACCAATAATCATGGACAGATACCAGTGGTGGAGAGAGTAGCTCAGCTTCAAGGACTTTGCTTTGAACATGTCACGTGACAATAAAACGCTCCAAGCAGACACTCTTGTGGAATCAAGGCATCTCTTCATGGGCACCTCCGTTAGGGGCCCCAGCGTTGCACTGAGAACGAGACGCCTACGTATGAAGGTGGCACCTTCATGCAGTAAGACACTGTATAAGAACAGCCACTTTGTAGGTGAGTAACCCCCTCTATTTGTGGGAGAAAGTGGGACGCTATAGAAACAAGTGAGACTTCCTTCATGTTCACTTAGTCTGTGGGGCTCAGGTTTTCTGTCTGGGACATGACTCAAAGGCAGATCCCCGCTGCAAATTACATGATGGACTATCCTTGTCCCACACACTTACTCTTGTTATGGAGAAATAAATCACTTGGCTCTTGACTGTACCCTGGCCTAAATGGTCCTAATAGGAGCAGAGAAGCTGGAGATATATGAGGATATCCACTTTTCCCTTTAAGAAAAAAATTCTCGGTTTGCTGCTGACTGTGGAAGAGTGCCTCTCAGCTTGGGAATCCAATTTCTCCACTTGCATGGAAAAGATAATGACTGGTTTCAGCTTTCCATCAGCCAAGAACACTGAAAGATTCAAGGAGCGCATCATGCCAAGCAGTAGAAATAACCTGATTCTCTAAACACTCATTAGGACTCCAGCACTGTCTAAGTGTGTTACACGTATTATCCCACTTCATTCGTTCTTTACAAAAACACAGGGAGAGGTACGATTACCTCGAGCTCACAGAGAAGGGACCCGAGGCTTGGTGAGGTTATGTCATTTCCCCGGAGAACAGAGCTAGGACAGAAGCCTCTACCTCCCTGAATCCAAAGCCAATTACCGGAATCCCCTACCTCAAGTTGTAGACAAAGGAAATTACATAATCCTGCAATTCTGTTTTTCAGTCTGTCAGTGTTGAAACATTGCCCTTTCCAGAATCTTCTAACTTTGCTGGATTGCACCCACAAGAAAAGTTTTGAACTATATTTCTTTTGCAAAATGTCAGTGATTGAAGTAATTGGATAGCTTCTCAAAATTAACTTTCAATATGTAAAGTCCTTAGTCCCTGAGAATTTAGAAATTATGTGTAAGAAGAATAGTCACCTCACAAACCACTATCCTAACAAATTAATTTTATTTCTTTATATGCAGATGATTAACTAGTTGGAATCACCATGTACATGCAATAATTTTATTAGGTAGTTTTGTTGTCATTTAAAAAATTGTTTCATAATTTTTTTGGGGGGGGGTGTTATACCAGAAGTTAATTAGCCAGCCCTGTAATGTAAGGCATTTTGACTATTTCACCTTTGGTTTTATTTTGAAGAATTCTGTAATGGACATTTTATGTATAGATTTTAAACATTTTTAATTACCCCCTGGCATGCTAACCATTTTCAACTAATTGCAATGTAAAAGTTAATATATTTATCCCACAGAATGTTAACTTTCTCACCAATATATAAGAAGATTGTCCCTTATTAAATCAATATACCTTTATGTATTAATTATCTATTACCAAGAGGCTTGGCTCTATGTCCCTAATGTCAGGGACACTACGAGAGATCATTGCAATGGGGTTATATGAATAACCCAACTTCACCAACATATTGCAAGCAAATATACTCAGGGTTTCCCTACTTGAAAATTGCCGCAAAGTACCCTTCCACGGGTAACCACACAGCACTTAAGCCTCTGCGCTTTGCCATAAAATCATGCAAAATGTGTGATAGGAGAATATTTACTTTACTTTTAGCCATTTAGTCTCCCTATCTAGTGTTAACGAGACACGAAGTACATGGAGGTTTGTGCTATCACTAGGCCAATTTCTAAGTCCCACCCCCTCGCACAGCCCCTTTCAGCTATTTGATCCGGATCCGGTGGAAAGGGCTGGAAGCCCTCCTACCCCTATCTTGCGGTAACAAGCAGTGTCATGCTTAACAAATGAGGCCATTACTGCGTTACAGTCCAGGCGCCAGGGGAATCCTTTGTCAAATCGCTGAGCATGGTGTCCTCTTCCTTGTTCCAATTACCCAGGACGTGATGGCACTTTCTCATCCACAGCCTTTCAACACCTGCCGCCATGCATTTAGGACATTGCTGGGTGTGTGAGCCTTAACCACTCGGTGCTCAGAAAATCTCTGGGGAACAGAGACTGACCCAGGAGATTGAGCTCGGATACTTCCTAGGCTCAGATCTAAAAACAGCCCCAGCACCAAGAATGATTTGAACTCCGAGTGCCTCTCTTAGGATAGAGTAGAACTTGCCCATTGGGTCCAAGTGCTGTAAATCTTTATGGAAGCAGACTGCCACATTTCTCTCCCCTCAGCCCATAGGTGGGTTCGAATTGCTGTGTTTTCTTCCCAGGGGAACCACAAAGCACTTAAACCACTGTGCTGTAAGACTCCTAGATTCATGCAAACACACTTTTAAAGCTGAGGAAAAACTAAGACCTCAAGATTCGTTTTTTAAGTCAAAATATGTATTTCAATACAGAAATAAAACTTGTCATATTACATAAAATATGACTGATCACCGCCATCTTACCTTCACTAATGAGAAAGTTGATTCCCTAGAAAATACAATGACATGCCTAAACTAGTCTATAGCATAATTAATTCTTAGGGAAATTACAACCTGTGACATTATTTACCTTTTCTCTTTATCAACAATTCAGATTTCCTAATGTTTCCACAGCTTTTTTATGCACTCACCAAATAAATTTTTGGGGTTTTTAGGGTTCCATAAAACAGCTTCTATAGCGCCAGGGATATGTAAAGCCGGAAATGTAAAGATGCTAGGACTGTCCAATCAAAAGTAACGGGCTGGTCAGGAGTAGGATTATAAACAGAGAATCCAAACGAGATGTGATGATCAAGATGAAAACAACATAGAAGCAGAAGGAAGTGCACTCAGAAGTCAGCCTGTGGGACTCAGGAAGTCTCTCCAAAGTGCTTGGGCAGACTGGCGAGAGCAGCAGGACTTACCAAGGGCATGGGAGGCTGAGAGAAGGGCACAGGAAAGGAATAGAGGACAGTGCTTTCCCCAGATGATGTACCCACACATCTAATGTGCAAACACGGTGAAAATCTAGCACCTGAACAGCGGGCGGGGTTTTCTACTCCCATAAACAATGCCAGTCTTGGAAACTTCCAGGGCAGTTCAACCCTGAAATAAAGAGTGGAATGCCGAGGAATTTGAGAAAGGAAACAGCGGAGCCCGTCCTTAAAGTAAACTCTTAGTAACATTTGACCCTGAGTACAGCCATCATTCCTCACTGATGCCCGTGTCCCCTTTCTCTACTTAATTGTTGGTACACTCAGGGGCTCTGACCTCAGCCTTCATTTTCCCCTATATACTGACCTTGGACTTCTACACCCATATATATATGTGTGTGTGTGTGTGTGTGTGTGTGTGTCATATATATGTGTGTATCCCTTCTCTTTTTTATAGAATATATACTCTAAAAAAACTACGTGTTTGACATGATTTCCAATGGCTTCCCTTTAAAAATCCTGATCTTATCCCAGAAGTAAATCAGAACAAGGTACCATGACCATCATAGCTACCCAAGAAAGAAAGCTCCAAGCCACTCTTGTTTCTTCTCCTTCACTCTCCATAGCCAGTATGTCACCAAATTGTTTCTGACACTAACACCACAGACCATAGCCAAGCCATGTATATAGCTGATGTCCTATAGGAAAAATTACTTTACACGGAAGCAAAAAAATTAGAATAAGGAATAAAAAGCAATAGAATTATAAAATTATGAGAATAAACGTGTATTAATAGAGACAGTATAAAACAATAATAATGTCATTCTAAGTTTCAAATATATGTAGAGGTAAAAATGCATGGGAACAATAACGCATAGAGAAGATTACTTCAAAGAATCCCTCTTCAAGAAACTCACTCTTTCTGTTCACACCTTTAAAAGAAAATAAAGGAGATGGTTAATGTAACCAAATGGCTGTAAATTCCAATCATTGCCTGGGAAGTATTAAAGCTACCAATTTCTGCTAAATTCTAATGAATCAAGGAAACATATTGTATTATCTGTAAAACAAACACTAAAAACATTATAAAAATTGTATTGGAACTGAATTAATAAAGGAAATAATATAAGTAGAAAAATGCCATCTCACTGCTATTGATTCCAAATCAACTCAAAGGGATGTTAAAAATGATCATTAAACACATGAGACAAATATAAACAGTTAAATGATCATTATAAACTCAGATGTATCAATAATTACATTGTATGTTCATGGACTAATATTACCATTTCAAGAATGGCTTTGAACGCACAAAAATAGTTTATGAAACTAGATATGAAAAGAAAAAGTATTCCATGGCCTCTAAAGGAGTTCGCCTTAAAAATACATTTGCTAAAAAATAATAGAATAATCTGTCCTGCCAACTCTAACAAGACCCAAGCTAGCATAGCTCCACTAATATAAAGCACAGTTGATATTCAAAGAGAAAGACACTAGACATAGAGAATGTTTCATCATGAAATTATAAATCTGACACAAATGTATCTAGCAATTACACATGTAACATATGTAAGACAAATTATGACAAAAGAAACAAACCTACAGTCATGTTAATACTAGGTCCGCTCTTTAATAACTGCCAAAACAATAACAACATAGAAAATCTGAACATTATTTTAAAAATTGAGGTACTGCATATTATCTTGAAGATTACTCCCAATTTATATGCAGAGAGAGCCTTCAACAAAACAATGCAATCATATTCTTTTGAAATACAGATGTAACTTTACCAAAATAGTCGATTTTATAAAATATTAGAGTACTGAAATCATTTAGGATATATTTTCTACTACGAGAGAATTAAGCTAGATAAAAAGTATATACATGTCCAATATTTGAAAATTAAGCCATTTGTTTTTAATTAGTACATCCATGGGGAAAATCACAAATAATTAGAAAAATATTTTAACTAAATAATGGTACAAATATGACAAAAGGTATAGGATTTTCCTGAAGTAGTATTTTGAGTGTTGCCACCTTCAGAAAGCCTGCCACCCTGACTTCCCTATAAAACAAAACATACAAAAGACAAAGCAAAAATAGTGCTTAGCAACAAATGACCCAATAAAACAGAAAAAAGGAAAACTTCAGCAGAAAATATTTTAACCCAAAATAAATTCAAAATGGGTCAAAAGGGAGATCTAATGATAAGGTGTTGCATTCCAGCCTAACTATAAGTGAATACTGTTTGGCTCCAACTCTGGAAAGGTGTGTGTCAGGGTTGTATCTTCTCACCATACTTGTTCAATATTTGTGCTGATCACACCATCAGAGAACTTGGATTAGATGAGGAAGAATGTAATGTCAGAATTTAAAGGCTTATCCATAATATGCAATATACAGATGGCACCGCCTCGCTTGCTGAAAGTGAGGAAGGCTTGAAGCATATGTTGATAAAGATCAAGAATTGTAGGCTTCCCTATAGATTACAACTCATTATAAAGAACAAAATCCTCAAAACTGGACTAATCAGTAACATCATGATAAACGGACAAAAGGTTGAAGTTGTCAATGAGTTTGTCTTGCTTGGATCCACAATCAATAAGCAACAGTCAAGAGACAGGTTGCATTAGTAAATCTGCTACATAAGACATCTATAATGTATTGTAAAACAAGGATGCTACTTTTAGGACTACAGTGTGTTTGAACCAAATCATGGCATTTTCAATTGCATCACATGCATGTAAAATTTGGACATTGAAGAAGGGAGAGCAAAGAAGTAGCGATACACTTGAATTGTGGCTCTGGAAAAGAACACCAGGGCCCAGCATCATTCCAGGAGCTATTTTTGAAGTGGTGTATAGTTATTTGTTGTTGTTGTTGTTGTTGTTGTTGCAGATGGCATGGCCTTGCTCCAGCATCTTGGGGATCTGTGCTGCTGTAATCCTATTGGAGCTTGCCAGGACACCACATGGTGTCTTTGCTCACTACAAATTCCTCTGGTGACGTGGTTTGGCTGAGCCATATGGTTCAAGGAGCAAGGCAGAAGCCTGGATCTTCCACAAAGGTTTTTCATGCTCTAAGCCTCACTCGAAAGAAGCAGCCTTCTGCATCAGGCCATAAATGGATCTGAATCACATTCACAATCATGGAATATACTGTTTCTAAATTCCAAAGAATCCTGGTTATCCCTTAGATTGTCCTCCAAATCCAAGAGAAGATAATACTTTAAAAGGTGCCAAGGTCACCCTCTGACCTTCAGTGTGCTTCCAACTGGTGATTAATATATCCCAACCTGTAATTTTTAATCTTCAATGCATTCATTCACTTGGCTTTGTTCTGTCACCCAATTCAACCATCCCCATTATTATTTCAGTTAAAACCCAGGTGGAGGGAATGTGTGGTGGAAAGGGAGAACCGAATACAAGAATATACGTATAACCTCCTCCCTGGGGGATGGACAACAGAGAAGTGGGCAAGGGGAGACGTCGGACAGTGTAACATATGAAAAAAATAATAATTTAAGAATTATGAAGGGTTCATGAGGGAGGGCGAGTGGGGAGGGAGGGGGAAAATGAGGAGCTGATATTAAGGGCTCAAGTAGAAGGCAACTGTTTGAGAATGATGATGACAACACATGTAAAAATGTGCTTGACACAATGGATGGATGGATGGCTTGAGATAAGAATTGTACGAGCCCCCAATAAAATTATTTTTTTAAACCCAGGGAAATAGAACAAGTTATTCTTTCTTCCCACACCTATGTCTTATCCCAGCTCATCACAGGTTAAACCTTGGCGACTGCACGGCTGTACCATGCCAACGGCAGTCACTATTCTGCCTACTACCAGCAATGGGGTTCTCATTGCCATTCACCCAGCAACTACTCCAACTTTAGAGACTCATGTCTAAAGTCAGCTTTGTAGGCCCTCTCCATCTGTGTCTGCTTTCCTAGAAGCAGAGACTGAGATAGGGATCTCTGGGCAAGTGATTCACTGAGGAAACATTCTCAAGAGAAAATTGGAAGATGAGAGGGGAGCAGGGTGGATCAGGGGAAGATGCTAAGAAAATAAATGGTTCCGCTGAAATCAGGCATTAGCTTGAGTGATCTCCTGGGAAACTTGGAACATGTATGGCACTACAAAATTGCCTTATTTTGGGGTAAGGTGGCCAGGTGTTTACACCCCCATATTTGTCAGCCATTGGCTGTACATCATTCAGACATTTCTATGAGGTTCATGTCAGCTAAAGAAAATTCGTAGCAAATGGATGCAGGGATGAACCTTTAGCAGCCAATATTTTTAGCAACTAAGGGATGGATGTACTAGCTCAGGGATCTGTACAGGCTGAAAAATCTGCAAATCCTGGGGCACCCTGTCACTGCGCTCCACACACCTGCTTACATGGTCATGGCTCACTTTCACCACACGTCTCCAACGCCATCCATCTACTGCTCCCTGCTGCCCGGCATCAACTACCTTCAGCAGCTGCCACTATCACAGAGCATGTCTCTCCAGAGAGCACAGCACTTGGATATGTGCCATGGAGGGTAATTACAAAGCCGTTTTATTGGGTAGCTCTCCCGCATTTAAATGTCAGTCGGGAGAGGTTTTTTCAATTTCATCTAAGTGAAAACTCAGGTAAGGTCTATAATTCCCTCGCCCTTTTAATACAAACTAGAAATTAAAGTATCCAACCCAACAGTCAAAATTACAAACTTGCTATAATCCAAGACTGCCTCTTTCCATGAGCTGGTGCACTAAACTTGGAGGTGAGAGCATCATTGGCTTCTCTTCTGGGTTTGGTGCTGGAAGGGAGCAAAGGGGAGGAGGAGAGGCCGGACATATCTCATGCCTGGACACTGTTGTCAGTTCGTTTCTAGCCTCTGGGCCCATTATAGCCATAAGAGTAGGAGAGCCCATGCCCTCTCTAGAAGGCTTTCTTTCCAAAATCATCTTACTGACCACTGTGCTCCCTTACATGAGGTTTACTTTACCTGGACAAGTCAATTTTTACTCCAATTGGCCCTTTGTTTCTTTGCCTGTGACTAGGAATCAGTCAGAAACACCCATTCCTGTTGGTAGAGAAAGGTTGAGCCCCACGTGAAGCCCTAATGTAGATCAAACTCTGACTCTTTCTTCGCATGTGATCCATGGAAACCCCCGCTTACTCTTCTGCCCAAGCCCTGGGAGTATAGGATGCTCCCCACAAGCGGTCCGATAACCCCCTTTGCCCCACCAAAAGTGTCTTCCCCTTTGGGTTGATCAAGCACTGTGGACGAATGTGCCACTGTGTCTCCCACTGCAGAGGAATCCTACAGAGCCCGTCATATGATTCCACTGATATCCTTCCTATTTGGATATGAAATACAACAGGGGACCTCCCCATTTAGCTGGGAGTGAATGATGGGGCATGCAGCTCACCCAAAGCTCCCTCTGGAATTTCTCTTGGTGAGGCTTCTCTCCATCTTCACTCGATCCCACTCGGCATCTGTGCTCTATGTAGGCATGGGATCTGAGATAGTTAGAGATTATTGTGCCAACCTGCTCAATAAGCACATGTGGGGTTCATTGAAGGGCGGAACAATAAATGGCTTGATGAACTTCGCCTTTCGAGTTCTCGGGGCTCTTGCTTTGTGATGGTCGGACCAAGGTGCAGCTGTCTTAGCTGGTTCTCTGCTTCAGCTGGCAAGGCTCACTTCCTGCAAGATGCCTCCAAGGAGAAGCCACATGCACCTACCCCCGATGCAGCCCTAGGTGCTGGAGCAGCCGTGTGGAGACCCCTGCCAGTGCTGAGATGCTTACACGTTCACTGATTTGGCTATTCTCCTGCAGTCAGTGGCATTGCGTCTGCTTTCAGAGATGGAGGAGGACTTTGTGGATTGTTGTCGGACATATGGGTTACTGTTGGACTTGTGGGCTTGGGCATCACTGGGTTGGGATGTTTTCTTGATGTGCATTTCACCTTTATATAAAATCTCTCTTATACATGAGTTTCTGTGGATTTGTTTCTCTAAAGTACCCAGACTAACACAGGATCCAAAAGTTTTAAAATCAACTTGAGGCTTAATGATCAAGAAGTGCACCTCTGTGGAATTGTCGATGTCAACTCAATGGTAATAGAGTTTGTTTGACTTGCACATCCCACTGATTATAATGCCCAGGGTATCTCAGCACATCCATGACACATTTTCACTTCACCATACTGTTACATCCAGTATTTCATTTCTGATGTGACATCTGTAGCGCTCTCTCTCAATATCACACTCCTTCCCCCAGTATGCGACAGCCTATTTCCATCAAATCATTGCACCCCTCTACAGCCCAATCCTACACAGATATATTCATTGAGCAGCTATGGTGAGAAGATACTTAATTTGCCCACATTTGTAGGCAGGGTAACCTAAGACCAATTCTCAGCATTGTCACTGGTTACAGGGCTTGTGGTGAAAGATTAGCCCCTCCAAGTCTCACCTGCAAAATACCTACCTTGAAGAATCATTGGGACGACTAAATTAGTTACATGTATGGCGGAATGCCACGTGTTTGGCGCAAGCTGAAACACTGGGTCTTTTACCTCCAATCTCCCATTTTCCTCCCAGTTGTTCCCGGCAGCCTTTTCTGGGCCATACCTCTGAGCCATCGGGAATCAGCATCCAGTTTTCAGGGAGCGAGTGGAGTCCTTGAGATTTGAAACTACTTGCAAAAAATCTCTTAATCTAGGGTGCGTGAATAACGTACTTCACAGGACCGTGAGCAAACAGAAAACCCAGAGCTCCTTGTTCAACAACTGTCAGAATGTCAAGGTTGCAAGAGGTGCATTAACCCAGGTCCTTCCTCCTGAGGGGCCCTGCGAAGTCAGCCTCACACGGAGGTCTGAACTCTGTGATTGGACCCAGGCCTCCCCTCCGATTTCCCATTCTCTGCTGTATTCGCAAAAATGTTGCACCGACAAATGAGATACACTTGTTCCCGCTTCGATTTAATTGAAGCTGATCGGGCAAAACCCATAACGAGGCAGGTAATCACCCTCGCCTGCCCTCTTTTGCCTACGGAAGGAGTTGCCCATGGTTACCTGGCTCAGCCCTATTCCGCTGACAGACAGCGTCACGAGGCAGATTCTTTGCAGACCCTGATTCTGTTCAAATGCCTCCATCAATTGCAGACAACTTCCAGCTATAGAAACTGAGGCCTCTGTTGTGTAAATAGGAGGGAGACAGGCAGGAAGCAGTAGCAGCAGGTTGCTAGAGGTCTGGTTACAGCACAAGCCTGCCCTCTAAATGATTCATGTCCTAACCACATGAAAACCCGAGAGAGGCTCTCTCTCATTTTATCAGCTGGGTGTTAGAGAACCCCCTGGGTTTCTTCCACCTTGGTCACTGCCCACAAATGTTCCATTAATTGATATGGCATCAGTTGATAGAATTTATATATTATTCTCACTGAAAAATAGCAACACAGTATGACCAACGCCAACCCCTCAGACTCTCAATTTACACTTAAATATAAGCATTTTTATCAAAAATTCCTTCTAGAAATATTTCAGAACTAGCTTTCAATAGGAAAACAAAATATCAAACAACCAGATCTTGTGTTTCCAAGCTAACCAAGGGCCTTTGAAGTCCTCTAGGACTGAATTTGAAGGAGCCTTGGGGTGGAATGGTGAAGCACTTGCCTCCAATCCAAAGGTTGGGGGTTTATCCTAAAAATAAGACCCTGAACACATCAAAAAAAACTTCATCAAAATAAGTAAAGGAGCACCTACAGGCTGGGGGTAAAAAACAATGACGAATGATACATCAGTCGAAAAACGAAGGTCCAAAGTCTATGGAAAACTGAAACACTGCCAGAAGTAAAAGGAAACAAATCCAATTAAAAAATGGGCAGAGAACATGAACAAACAACAATGACATCAATGACAACATCCAGGGGACCAATAAACATGTGAAGAAACGATATTGGTCACTAGCCATTCATGAGAGGTGATCAAAACAAGGATGAGCTACCACCTCACACCAACAAAGATAGCAAAGTTTGAAAAACAACAAGCTACAAAATGCTGGAGAAGACGTGGAGAGATTGGAAGCTTCCTACCCTGCTGGAGAGAATGTCAAATTGTACAGCCACTGTGGACGGTGGGGTGGCATTTCCTCAAACAACTAACTGGGAATACAAATTCTTCATGACCCAGCAGCCCCTTCACATGGGGTATGTCCCCTAAAGAAACAAGAACCATAGCACGCCCAGACAGATATATGTACAGCTATGTCCAGTGCAAGGAGCATTCACAATAGCAATCAGGTGGGCAAAACCTAAGTGCCCATCATTGAAAGAATGGATGTTATTCATAAATTTGTGCAATGGACAACTATGTATCACTACGGGATAATGATGAAACTCTGCAACACTGCCTGACTGAGATGGACTTGTCTCCCCTGGTAAGTACGATGGTTCAAGACAAGGAAAAGGAGGGAGAGAGAAGCCTAGAGAGACAGAGGAGGTGCATCTGGGGGAAAGAGAATGGAAGAAACAAAGAGAAAAAAGGAAATAAAGAGAAAAAAGGGAACAAAAAGATAGGAAATAAAACAAGTTGGACACTAATTTGTAGAAAGTGTTAAGCTAGACACATCCATATACCTTTTTCATTTCATTAAGATTAAGCAAAGAATTTAGCATCAAATTGCCAGTATTCTGCAGTACATAAAACAAAACTAAAATAACCCAGTGCTGTGGAGTGGTTTCTGACTCAGAGCGACTCTAACGGTTTCTGAGCCTTTCTATCATGATGGGAGCAGTCAGTCTCCTCTTTCTCCCATGGAGAGAGCTGGCGGATTGTGTGTGTGGTTCACAAAGCGTCGAATATGGCAAAGGCTCAATTAGCACAGTCAACCAGTCGCTCGAGGGCTCATTTGCTCATTGAAAAGATGCCTCCTACAGTATGAGGCCGATCCTCCCACCAAGGGAAGACCCATACACTCTGAGCCGTTAAACGTGCCATAATTGTTTCCCTGAGTTCTCTGAAATTGCTCCACCAATCGGCTCAGTTACTTGGAGCAGGTCTGACCCAGACTGGTAACAAAGACTTATGGTTCCCTACTCCCAGAACTGACTCTTCATGGCCTTATGACTTACATGTCATTCCGATCTGATGGGTGTACACAGAGGAATGGAGGAGTGTGCAGAAGGGGAGGGAGAGGCAGCCCTACCGATGACCTTGAAGTAGTGTGAACGATGTCTAATGTTCAGCAGTTATAGGCTATCAGACACTAATATACTCTCTGGGCTGAACCGAATAGGCCCATTACTCTCAACTGCAATTCACCATCTGTGAAGTGAGCTGGTGGCTTCAGACAAGACTACAAATTGCACCTGATACCAAAAGGGACAGGCAGAGTATTATGATGTAAAACCAAGAAAAGAGCAAACAGAGACCTAGAGGGACCACAGGGCATGCCGCAGGGAGAAGAAATCATTCTTAGCATTCAGAACACTCCCAGAATGACCGAAGCCATTCAAAAGATGTAAACCATTGATCCTTACTGTACAGAGGCTCTAGGATCAAAGGGTTGGTGTCGTAAGGAGAGATGTGAACAGCTGGAGCTGACAAAACCCTCCAACTATCAGGCAGCCCTTTCTGTCTGTTGTCACAATTCATTAGCTCCTTCTGACATCCATCTGACATCTCTACAACAAAGGGATCTAACCACAGCCCAGATAAAAGGCAGACCCTTCAGGGGAATGATGGGAATGAAGGCTGCAGACACAGGGTGGTTCATCAGTCCTGAACAAAAATGATAGGGTGTTAATGAAACACATAATCCTGACCCATTGCATATCCCACTGCATATCCTAAGCAGTGCCATCTAGAGACATGGCCTTGGGGTTACATTTGGGTCCTGGCTTTACCCTTGGGGAGAAGAATTAACAAGCTTGGAATAATATTTCCATAGAAACAAACAAACAACATGAGTGACTCATAGTGATCTTATAGAATAGGGTTGAACTTCCCTGTGGATTTCCAAGACTGTAATAATTCTTTAGGGGAGTAGAAAGCCTCATTTTTTTCCAGAGGAGTGGCTAGTGGGTTTGAACCACTGACCTTGCCATTAGAAGCTCAATGTGTAACCACAAAACCACCAGGGTCCCTAGTATAACATTTATCTTCGAAAGATGAAGGGGCATATTGGATATTGGTTGGATATTGAGAGCTCATCACAATCCTTGACATATTGCCAGTAACTGGTAGCTCTCAGCCCCTTCCCAGTGGCAATCCAAGCAAAGAAATATGTTTCGGGTACGTGTACCCTGAACTTCTGCCTAAACTAGTTACCAAGTACTCGAATTCTGCTGAGGCTGGGGCACCAATCAGGGGCCTTTCCAGTAAAATTTAAGAAATAGAAAAGGAACTCTCAGTCATTAAGCACCTTTTATGGGTCACATATTTTAATAAGTACTCTCATGCTCAGCATCTCATCAGCTCTGTAAATAATGCTCAGAAAATTAAGAGGTTTGCTTAAGAAAAGGCAAGAGTTAATCACGGAGATGACAACTCTGGTCCCATCCATAGCAGTGTCACCCACTCCAGTCCACATTGGGCCCTCCCAGGTAAGTCTAAGTGCACCAATGAAGCTAAGCCTGGCACACCGAACTGTCAAATTGAGATACACAGGGCTAGTAAGCAAAAGAGAAGCACTTCATCATCAAAAGTACAATCAGTAAAGTACTGCAGAGAACTTACATTATTTAAGAAGTCCTATTGGAAAATGTTGTTAAGAGCTACCAAATCAGGTCTGAGTCAATTCGTAGTGATCCTATGTACCACAGCATGAAGGACTGTCTAGGTTTGTACTTTCTCACAATTGTGGCTTTGTTTGAGCCTGTTATGGCAGCCACAGCCAACATGGAAAATATGCAAGGACATTCGTACAAGATCAAAAAAGACATTATTTTTCTGACATTAATTTGAAATTATTTCATATCATGATATGTGTACAAATATGTATATAATCATATATATCAAAGACCAGAGGGAAATAAGCCCAAAGGCTTCTTTTATAGGGAAGCTCCGTGTCCCTTCTTGTTTTTCAGTGTTTCTATAAATGTAAAATGACTTCAAATTGCTTCCACATAAACTTAATATCTTTTTTTTTTTTGGTCCCTGTTTAAGACCTTATCCAGAATATCACATCACATTTAGCGATCATGTCCCCTTGGGTATTCAGTTTGAAGACTTAGGTAGATATAGTTAGGAGCTGGCCTATGTTTAATGTTTGCTGAAGGTATGGTTGCCAGAGGCTTCCAATTACTCTAGTGTTCTTTGATGTCTCTCTTCTTGACTTGGGGCTTTCTTAAGTACTCTTCCTCAGAGAGAGCTTATGTCTTAAATTTCCTTAAACTATAATACACTCTTACGACACTGAAAGTCTGGTGATCTGGTGGTAAATTAAATGTGGAGCTAAATCATTAGAGAAGGTGAACTACTGGATTTTAGAGTTACATCTCAGTGTTCTGTGGGCCTGTGTAGCTTCCTCTGTCTTATTCCACCAGTATCACTTCACCATTGCACAATATACTTCTTAAACAGTGGGTGACAGCTCCACACGGATTGATCTAACTGAAGGGGGGAGGTGTGAAAGATTTAGCAACAGTAAACGGTTTCTGAATGCACAACCACCAAAATCAGCTCAAAACCAAACTTGCAATATATCCAAGCTGTTTCTGGAAGTGCTGTCCGTAAACTGCTGAGGCGAACAGGGATTGGGAGTAGAAAAAGTTTCATTAGCTCTGATTAACCAACTGCCATCAAAACGATTCTGACTCACAGCGGGCCTGGAGGGCCCAGCAGAACTGCTCCATAGCCTTTCTTTATGGGAGCAGACAGACAGCCCAGCCTCATCTCTGTTGTCAAGGAGTAGCTGGTGGAGTTGAACCAAGGGCCTAGGGGTTAGGGGCTCACTGGGCCACCGGGGGCACCTTCCAGTGGAAGATGTTTCTTCTGGAAACTAGACCTTCCTTCTGGGGGACGAAGATGTACACCTTCACAATGACTAGTCTTTTCTTTCTCCTGTCAACAGCACGAAGCAATATTCCACAGATCTTCCCCATACGAATCTGGTGACATTCCAGCAATAACGTCTTTTAAAGTGTGCCAGCCCCTTAAGACTGGACAACCAAGTGTTTCTCATCCCCACCCCCATGAAAGCACACTTCACCGCCCACAATTCTTCAAAATTGTCATTTAAATAACCCGTGTGAGAGACCAATGGTTCCTGCTCCAAGCTAGCAGATGTTGACTATGACTCTTTATAATGATCGATCTCTCCGGGTTGCCAGGTGATGGTTTGGCCTGCTATCTCAATTCCCCGCATCCAAAGCAAGTCCCTCATTTTCAGTTTATTAAGCCTTTTCTTGTTGAAAGGGTAGAAGTGATCATTTCCAAGATCTTTGCGAGTTAAAGCTGAAAATGATGACTCTGTATGACCCCAGTAAACAAGAAAAATAATAATTCTTAAAAGGGGGAAAGAGACAAAAGTATTGCAACTCAATCATTAGTTTAGAAAACCAGTAGACTCTTCATGAAGAAAAACTAACTCACTTGACTTTTTTAAAGTGAATTCCTATGAGTAGAGATACTATACTCTCCCTATTTCCCTAGGACAGATCCTACACAAGTGCTAAGTGATGCGCCATCTCTGAAACATGGCATTTGGCCCTAAAACATGGTCTGCATGTGGATCTGTCACTTTGTCAGTTGGGCCAAGTCACCTTAACCCTTCCAAGCCCCTCAGAGAAATATTTATACCACAAGCATGAAAAACACAGTATAAACTACAGAGTTCCATTCCTATAAAAATATTAATGTGTTAGTAATGAGTGTGTTCTCTCTCTCTTTCTCCACCCCCACCCCCACCCCCCGGAGCTGTGACAGATGCATTTTATCAGAAAAGAAATACGCTTTACTTTTCCAACAAATCATCCCAACCAGCTTTTGGCCCTCTTTCCAGGAAAATTACCTTTTATCAATTCACAAGCAACTGTTTGTCAGGCTCCCAACTAACACATGCAGGGAGATGAGGGCACTGGAAAGGAAAAACAGAGAGGATGCTGGATGGGGTGAAAATCAATCCCGGGATGTCTACGTAATCTCACAGCAGGCATGGCACAAAGGCAGAAGATGACAGACCTAGAGGGTTTCGTGTGCCACCCTTTCTGGCACATTCCTCAACATGAGGGCCAACCCCCTCACCCCCCCACCTCTGCACCATCTCTCCAAATCCTTCCTCAATGCTGCCAAAGAAACAGTGTCTGAGAGCCTCCGCTCCTAATTCCCCAGGAACCATATGCTGAGCCTTCTAAATAAACACGAAGTTAAGAAGTTCCAAGTTCATTAGGAAGTTACCAGTGCATTCATAATTATGTGAATCATTCAGTGGTATAGAAATTATTTCATGTGGTCTCTTTTCTTAAAATTGAACCCTCCATTGCAGTTGTTTTTGTGGTTTTTTTAATTCTTTTTGTCAGTTATGATCCAATGGCAGAAAGAACGTATATGAGGAAATGACTTTCATTGTCTGCTTATTCCCCTTTGGCATAAACGCTAGTATTATTATGTTGAAGAGATACTAGATAGATGAATGGAGGGATGGAGAGAGAGAGAGTTAGAACAAAAGCAGGTGTAAAGTTATTTGTATTACCTATTACCATCATCTTGAAAGGAGGAATGTCCTTTCAGATAAAATATACAGATGTGAAAATGAGACCGCTTCCCTAATTTTCAGAACTGGCTACACATCGCGTATAGTTTCAAGGAAGCCCACATCCTAGAAGGTCTGGATTTAACGAACTGCTTATGTTGTCCCCACCATTGATCTTGTCACAGTGAGTGCCACACACTTCAGTGCTCCTCCTACCTGCCTTCTGTTTTTGCATGGGCAAGAAGACTAGTCCCTAAGTGCATATTCCATTCATTGGCTGCACACTAGTTCCCCAAGGTTTGGGAGCAGAGGGCCTGGCCCATACTCCCCTTTCATACTGTAATTAATCTGCAATAAATGAAGGCTCCAAGAGTTCTATGGTGCTTCAATTTCCCATTCCCACCTGATATGTGGAGGGAAAAATGGAACACACAGCAAGACCTTTGCTCAAGAAGTAATAGCCGTTAAATTGAAACATGAGACAAGGTTTTCCTAACCACGAGTTCATAATATGTGCATCGACAGAAAGTGGCGCACCTGGTGCCGGCAGCAAAACTAGACCATTTCTGTTTTAAGACTAATAATGTCGCTGGGATGTAGCAGTTCAACGTCTGAAATCGAGAAAGAGAATTAAAGGGACAAAGTGCGGATTCCATCTCCAGATGCCACAACATAATGATGCTGAATTAAAGTACAGTATATTTTCGATTCCGTTCCGTCGAAGTTAGAATCAAGGTATAGAAACACAATTAATGTTTGAAAATTATGACTTGTATTTCACCTTTTACTGCTTCCCCTCTATGACCTTAGACAAGAAGTGTAGCCCAACATACCCCCAAACTGTGACAAAATAAAATAATAGATTAGAGACACAGGGACCCTGGTTGGGTGTTGGGATGCTGAGATTTTTTCCTTCCATAGAGATTTACCATCTCAGACACCCACAGGGGCCATTTGACTCTCTATGAGTCTCTATGAGTCAGAATCAACTCTGTACAGTGGATTTGATTGTTTAGTTTCATTGAGAGACATTGTTCTGTGGAGGTGACTGGCTGAAGAAAAATGTAAAATGGACCTATAGTATTATATTTACATATCAAGGATATGTTTTGTTTATTGTGGAATTATAAAGACCACTTCATAAGATGATACAGTAAATGTTTCTTTAAAGTAGAAAATATGAATTCCACATACCTTTCTAGATTTCTAGAATATACAAATCAACACCAGTTTATCTCTAGTAAAGCCAAGTTTTGTTCCCAGTCTATGTGAAATTAGAAACTAAACCTGATGTTTGGTTTCTAGAATGTGTGGATGTCAGCTTTAAAAAACAATAGGTAAGTAGACCAGACAACCTCCAAATGGAGCTAAGACCATAATCATTTCTGTTTTAAAATGCTTACCACAAAACTAACAACTGAAGAACACATAATCACTGGTAAAAACTGAGAAAACTGAAACTCATATGCTTGTGAAGCCTGATAATCATGCAAAAGTTAGACATTGAATAAGGAACAGCTTGCTTATTAAATAAGGAGAATTGGTGCATTCGAACTATGGTATTGGCAAAGAATATTGAAAGTATCATGGCCTTCCAAAAGAACAAACAGATCTGTCTCGGAAAAAGGAGCCAGAATCTTCCTTAGAAGCAAGGATGGTGATATTTTGACTCACATACTTTGGACATGCTATCAGAACAGACCAGTCCCTGGAGAAGGACAGTATGCTTGGTAACGTAGTGAGGCAGTGAAAAGGAAGAATATTCTCTACAAGATGGATTGACACATGACTGAAACTTTGGGCTCAAACATAAGGACAATTGGCAGGAGGCCCCGGGACCCAGTGGGTCTTCATTCTGTTGTACATAAGGTCCCTGTGAGTCAGAACTGACTCAAGGGCATCGAACACCAATAAAACTATAAATTCAAACGTGGTGAAAATATTAACAGAATACCAGTGTTAGCTTTGGAGTTACTGATTAGGTGACCAGGTAGTTTTCATAGCCGTCACGCACTATTATAATCACTCTTTCGCCCTCCAGAATTGAAGACTAATTCTTTTCCATGAAGAAGGCATTCCACTAGGTGGATCATAACAAATTATGATTAGCATGGCAACGGATGGTAATTTCAGAGCTCTGAGTTGCGCTCATGTGGGACTTTACATGGGTCAAGAGGCGGTCATTAAACAGAGCAGCGGATAGTCAGGAAAGGGACGCTTGTCAGGGTTCCTAGCCTGGTTGTTTGCCCTAAGGACGTGGGTGAGGAGTTCTGGTGTGACTGCGGGCAAGGCATGGGGCTTCCAACCGAAAGGTCAGCAGCTAAAATCCACCAGCCATGAGGCGGGAGAAGGATGATCCCTCCAGCTCCTGTAAAGAGTTACAGTCTCAGAAACCCGATAGTGAGTCACCATGCATTAATTAATCAACGGCAATGCTTACCTTCTTTGTAAAAATAATATATGCACTGAGAAAATAATCTGAGAAGCTTGTATGAAACTTGTATGAAGCTTGTATGAAGAACACAACACTGGGTTGGCAGAAAATGCAATAACAACTTGCAAAATACAAATAATACAATTTCACTAGCTGCTTGCGAAAAGGATGCTCTCCTAAGCAGCGCCAACAGGCCACTGCTTCTGAAAGTACCTATGTATGTATCTGTGTCCATTAAATTCCATCCTTTCCCTTATTCTACCAAGTGTGCTTATATCCACTGAAGTAATCATCCTCCAATATCATTTTAATTATTCCAAATTCCCCCCCCCCACTCCAAAATTCAAAAACGTGTAAGGGCTACTTCTTATGTTTCCTACTAAATGCATGCCGGATTATCAGCTTGGCCTCTGAAGTCTGTTTTCCAATGTTTCCAACCGGTTCACCGCTATCCTTTCAGCTCCCTGACCCATGCATGGTACTACCAAGGGAAATTCATGTGCTGACATTCTCTACAGTGGTCAGGGTTTTGGTCACAAACACGCACTAGGCCAGAATGCTAAGCTTGCCCTGAGATCTTGTCCTCTTTACCTTTGATCACCCCATTGTACCCAGGACAGGTCCCAGCACATAAAAATGTGAATGAAAGATAATATTTAAAATAAGGAGCACCTTCTTTCTTTTCTATCTATCTAAAATCTGCTTATGAGTTTCTCCCCTCCAAGAACCCTTCTAAGACTTACCTAACTCTGATCTCTTGACGAGGTGACACCCCCAAACACCTATAGTTAGGTTAGGCTTTGGTGACAAGCACCCTAGTAGGTTTCTTTGAGAACACTATTTCATTAAATATATTTTATTAAAAATGCTTCTTTCACCCAAAATATAGCATGAGCCTTTGTGTGTAGTATGTTCAGATATCATTTTTGAACAAATATTTCCTCCATTTTCATTACCTTTTATAACAGTGTTTATATCTGAAGATGCCAATGCAGCCCGTAGATAAAGCAGCTTATTATTAGTGTTTTCTTAATTGGATTGAGTATGACACAAGCATTAGTTTGCATAAACTCCACCTCCACTTCTATTAACACCCCCCCCCCCCCGAAACACACACACAAACCCTTTAGAGGGAATAGAGGTTGAATTGGTTTCTGCCATGAACCCAAAGCCACAGCTTAATTAAGAGCACTCTGAGTCAGGCTTCAAATGCGTACCTCGCTGACTCCAGAGTCTCCACGTTTATCCTCTTAGGTTTCAGTGTCTTTAAAATTAGAATGTCTGCTTACTCCTTTGCCAGAAACGATCTTTCAAGATGTTTCTCCTTCACACATTCTAAGAGAAAGAAATCGATAGGCAAAGATAGACTTACATCCTTTCTCTCTCAACACAGCTAACTTTGAAGGAGGAAGAGAATCCCATTTCATTAAGTCAAGTTGGTTTGGTCTAAATTGGTAGCGATGCAAAGAGGTCATTTAGGTGAGCCCCTTGTCACTAAATAAAACATACCTAAAACATCCTAGATGAATTATTGATCATTTTGAGCCCACCCTGACTCTCTAACCAGTGTCAGGAAATCCATTAAAATATCATTATGCAGGCCTCCTTACATCCTAAATGGGTCAATGTAGAACTGCCTCTGTGTCTTAGCAATTCTTGCCGAACTCGATAGTTCTCTTCAATTAGAGGGGACATGTAATTGGGTTTTTTGCTGTTTGGGTCTCTCATTTTTTCAAGTCATTAATTACTGATAGCTTCCATCTTTGCCCTGGTGAGAGAAAAAGATTAGAAACAGCACGGGCAAGCAGGGGATATGCTTTCAGGAAAATGTAAGGTTTATCCATCAAGAAAGACTCAGTGAATAAAAAGAAATGTTTTCTAACTGCACCAGAAATCAAAAGGTTTTCAGGGGTCCATGCTTTGATTGAAGTCTGGCTGGCTGTGATTACAGGGAGTTCCTGATTCAACAGATATGTCTAATCCTGTTGGTAGAGGGAGGGAAAGAGGGACATGCCTTTTCTAGCTGATTTCCCATGTAGATCATCTCACTGCTTGCATTTCAACTCAGAAGATACATGATGCGATATATCCTGCTTGAGGTTAGTTAAAGTCTGGGGAAAAGAGAAGACATTCTGAGTTGTTAAATCTTTTAGAAATGGCTTCAGAACATACCAACCTGCCAGGGAAGCAAAACCTAACCGTTGTGTATTAGTTGTGGACAAGTGGGCTCTGCCTCATCGTTTCAGTGATGATCAAACCAAGTGGTACTTGCTCAAGTCAAAAACGAAGAATTTCCCTTGATATTTTTTCATTGTCTTCGTTATAGCACAATAGAGATTCATTCTGTCTCCAGTCTGGTAACCTTGGACTAATGTTTGCAGCTCTACACCTATCTTCGTGATGCCATCATTTGGTGTCATCAAGTCGATTCCGGCCCTTAGTGATCCTCTGTGCAGTAGAAGGGCACCCTGCACCACCCTGTGCCAAACTCACCATTGTTCCTATGCCTGAGCCCATTGGTGCAGCCACTGTGTTACTCCATCTCTTTGGGAACCTTCCCCGTTTTTGATGACCCTCCATTGTACCCAGCAGGATGTCTTTTTCCAGGGAATGATCTCTCCTGACAACACGTCCAAAGTAGGTAAGATGAAGTCTTGCCATCCTTACCTCTAAGGAATACTCTGGCGATACTTTTTCCCAGAGAGATTGGCTTGTCCTCTTAGCAGTCCATGGGGTTTTCAAGATTGCTCTCTAGTTCCACAATGCAGATGCAGTCATTGTATTTGGACTTCCTTCTTCAAGATCCAACTTTCACATGCATATGAGGCCATTGAAAATACCATGGCTTGGGTTAGGCACACATTAGTTCTCCAAATAACATCCTTGCTTTTCAATACTCTAAGAGGTCTTGTGCAGCAGATTTATCAAATGTAATCCATCTTTTGAGCTCTTGTCTGCTGCTTCCCTGAGCACTGATTGTGGACCCCAGCAAGACAAAGTCCTTGCCAATTTCAACCTTTTCTACTTTTATCATGATGTTACCTATTGGTCCAGTTGTGAGGATTTTGGTCTTCTGGACACTGAGTTGTGATCTATACCGAAGGCTACAAGGCTTGATCTCCATCAGCAAACACTCAAGTCCTCCTCACTTGCAGCAAGCAAAGAGTTGTCATCTGCATAGCTCAGATTTCTAATAAGCCTTCCTCCAATTTGATGCCACGTTCTTCTTGGTGCAACTGTAACTGAAATCAAGTGGGCGACCTTAACACACAGAAATGTATTTACTTACCTTTTGTCATTTAAGGAGACTGGCAGTCCAAATTTAGGGTGCCAGCTCTCTCAATAGGCTATCTTTGCGTGTCAGTTCTTAGAGAATGTCTGTGACACTTGCGAGCCTCTTCTCTCAACTTGCTGGTAATCCTCACGCGGCGTGGATCTTTGCATCGGTTCATCTTACTTGTTTCTGCACCTCAGCGGTTCCCTTTCTATCTCAAAAGTAATTGGCTGCACTAATCTAGCCTCATTAACATAACAAAAGAGTCTGTTTCTACATTTGACTATATCCGCATGCACTGGGGTAGGATTTATAACATATATGTTAGTGACATACAATTCAATCCATAACAATAGATAATATTGCCAATATGCTATTTTGGATATGGGTTTCAAAAATATGTACCTGTTAACAATGTTAATGACAACAGAAAATACATTTTAATTAAACTTTTTTATTTAAAAGTATTATTATTTAAATTTTTATTATTTTATATTATTTATTATTATTTACATTTTATTATATTTACAAAAAGAAACTAAGAAAAACTCGTCTACTTGAGAAATATTGTGTAATGGTAACAGACAACACTAAACTTTAAAAAACATGCAACAAATTCTTGTGGGGCCCTTGTTTTTGGCTAGGCACTGTGCTGCACCTGTGTCCAGGTATGTAGCAACTATTAAAAATGATTTCAGTGTATCAT
Organism: Tenrec ecaudatus; assembly: GCF_050624435.1. NCBI lineage: Eukaryota > Metazoa > Chordata > Mammalia > Afrosoricida > Tenrecidae > Tenrec > Tenrec ecaudatus. The sequence goes on along the minus strand of NC_134533.1, from coordinate 27,993,503 downwards.
GGTCCAGCACGATGACCCACTTTAATTTAGTGAACAAGGCAGACTTTTCCTATGAGTAAATTCCAAACTACAGCTTGTGACGGAAGAGGAACAAATCATGTTGAAAAAGTATGGGCAGAGAGACCCCGTCATAGCGATCGATAAGTCCAAGGCTTTGAGAAATAATTCATTGGGCATGATTTACAAAGAGCTTAAGACTATAAAAAACTGGAATACAATGAGTCTGGAGTAAAAATGTATGACATAAAGTTAGAGATGTAGACAAAGCCAGCTTCTGGAAAAAATGACGAGGGAAAAAATGGGATTTTTATCCCAAGAATAATAGGAAGTCACTAGAAGATTTTAATGAAGGATGTCAGTGATATGATACGATCTTCATTTTCAAAAGATGACATGGCTGTTCCTTGTCCTGAGACAAGGAAGAGGTGACAAGCAGACCAGGGGGGAAAACAGCATGAAATTTTGTCTGGAAGCATGGTGTAGCATGGGTACCAGTGTTAATATAACAACAGTAAACTGCATTGCTACATTTTGCGACAGTACGCATAGAAAGCCAACTTCAGTGCAAAGGTTGAGATGCTTCTTTCTCAGCAGACCAGAAATACCCGGGGCAGTCTTTGCAAGAGCACAATGAAGATCATCTTCCACAGCAAGTCTACTTCTGTATTTAGACTTTATAACCAACAATCTGGAAAACCCTGTTTCACAAAGATTGTGTTTGTTGGAAATGGAAGAAGAAGGTACAACAAGGTCTCAGACAGAACAGGATATGACTGTAAACATTTGATCCAGAATTTTGTAACTGGCATTGTAGAGAAATCAGTTCTCACTCTATCACTGTTAATAAGTTCAATGAACTCTTCTTGAGCTATCTCAGGAACATTTTCAACTTTGACTGTGAATGGGCTTCTGGCAAGTGCACATGGGGTATCAGGGAGATTTGGAAAGTACAATGAAATTTCATCCGCAAGCATGTGCAAGTGTTCTTTCACAGAAATGATCATCATAATCCTTTGGTTCAATGTCATGTTCCTCAAAGACAGCAGATAAGGTAGGCAACATGTAAATTTTATTTTCATCCAATTTATTTTGCTAAAGCTGAAGTTTCGTTTGGAATAATTGGATCTTTTCAAGCAAATTGAGACATGTTGCATTTGGTCCTTGCAGTGATAAATTTAACTCATTCAAGATGGTAAAGATGGCAACCAAGTAAGCTATTTCCTGCAGTTCACTTTTATCACTGAAAAGTACTTTGAAGTGCAGTCTTGCTTTCTGATTAAAAAAATGTTTTGAGGTCCTCATGAAGCTCAAAAACACGTTTTCAAACATTTCCTCTCAACAACCATCTCACTTCAATGTGAAATAGTGCATTCAGCATCTCCAATTCATTGCACAGTTGCAAAAACAGTCGACTGTATAAAGCGCTCGCCTTTACAAAATTGACAGAACTTATGACGCTCTTCATTACTTCTTGTAACTCTTGTGGCAGCGGCTTTGTTGTTAATATGTGCTGATGAATCATACAGTGAGTTCCTATGACTTTTGGTGACTCATTCAGATCGACATCCTAGCGTAGCTGGAGCACCATTGGTGCAAACTCCACAACCTTTTCCCAAGAGATCTCATGCTCTTTCAGGAATGAACCAACTGTGTCAAATACATCACATGCAGTAGTTGTTGCTTCAAGAGGTTTGCTAAAAAGAAACTCCTCTTTAAAGTCGCCATTATTAATACACGTCATGTAAACCAGTCGCTGTGAATAGTTTGCAACGTCTGTAGATTCATCAAGCTAGATGCTAAATATTGGAAGTGGAGTAGATTTAATTTCCTGGATTACCTGATCAAGAATATCAGCAGACATGCCATCTGTTCTTCTGCGGACAGTGTCCTTAGATAAGAAAATTGCACTCAATTTCATAACAAAGTAGTGTCTGATCATAACTCAAACAATGTCTTTGGCTGCTGGCAACAGTAAATCCTCAGCAATGGTGTGAGGGTTCATAACTCTGATGATTCTGAGTGCCACCAAATATGAAGAAGCTTCAACGGCTGCTGTGTTTTGTTTGTAGTACTTACTACCAGTGTCAAGTCTGGCTTTCTTGAGTCCATCAGTTTTGCTTCTAAAATAGTTGGTATCCTTGCCAGCAAAGCTTGTATGCTTGCTATCAAAATGACATTTTATTTTGGTTGGCATCATAGATTTAGCTCATAGAACTTCACAACAAATAACACATTGTGGCTTCTCAATACCTGCTACCATTATTGAGGTAACACCATACTGTAAAAAAGTCCTCATTACATTTTCTTAATGTTCTTCTCTACATCATCCATTGTCATGGATGATTTGCTAATGAAAATAATATATAACAATAGTCTTAATAATATAAAAGATGACATATATGACATAGTTCAGTCAATAGAGTTCATTAAAGTTTTCTGTGATTTACCGTTCTCTGTGTTGTGTTCTTTTTTACATACCTGTTACTATCACAAGGGACAGTATTCACATCAACCACAACTGAATATAAAAAGATCAATCAGCATCTAAATTAAGTTCCCATGATACAGATATGGTTTTTTTTTGCAGTGGTTGATGATTTTACAGTACATGATTTTACATTTACCCAGTAATTATAATTCATGACATGCTGTTTTACCTCCAATACTGCTGCTTTCAACACAGTAGCTGCTTTTAACAGAGTAGCTCCTTTCAACACAGCAGCTGCTTTCTATATGGTAGCTGCTCTCTACACATGTGTAACTGGTCCCCATAAGTGCCTTATGGTGCCAACTCTGTCATATACACCTGTATTTGTATGGGGTATATGTGATGGGGTTGGCATGATGAAGCCATCATCCCCGGTACCCCTATATGAGTATATTTGCATGTGGGTGGACCCGCCTGGAGACGGATAGAGGAGCGGTGTCTCCATCCCTAAGACCATTGGAAATATGTGTTTTCAGTGATCTTAAACAACCCCTGTGAAAGGGCTGTTCGACCCCCAAAGGGGTTGTGATCCACAGGTTGAGAACCGCTTGTCTAAGGAGCCCTGATGGCAATGTCAGTTAAGCATTAGACTGTTAACTACTCACTGCAAGGTCAGAAATTCACACCCATCGACTTCATGGAGTTGGAAAGATGAGTCCATCAGCTTCCTGTGCAGCTGTATAGTCACAGAAACCCTATGGTCACTGAGTCGGTATTGACTCCATGACAGAGGGTTTGCTTTGGGCCAAAAGAGCCATGACAGCTAATGGGAAACCTGTGATTTTTTTGATTGAATCATTTTTCTATCTGGAAGGTTATTACTGTAATTGGCAGCACTTGATTGTCATATATGGTTTCAATACTAGTCATGCATCCTTGTAAATTGCCTATGTTTCTATAGTTGCACTTGAATTGTATAGGAGGTTGTCCTTTTGTGTAAGGGTTACACACTAGTGTATTTGTGAGTGATAGGCTACCAGAAGAGCACTTCTCAAATGGTTCATGAATTTTAAAAAGCTCTTTGTAACAGCTCTTTAAGTTGTAAAGTGTTTGAGGATAAAGAAGGAAAAAACAATTAAATGATTGAAAGGAAATTTTGTTCTCATTATTTTTAGTAAAAAGAATGCTCTTTTAAACTGAATTGAGAAATTAAGTTAAGATAGATGAAAATATAGACACAGCCTCTGGTCAAGCATGAATCAATTAACAGAAGAGTGGCAACCTAGGTCTACAGGAATCACTATGAAATCTATGAAAATTCAGAGGAAAGTGGAGCAATGCCAGATTGCAAATATCAAACCAATGCCAACCTCATCGTGGATTTGGAAACTGCAGGCTGTGAGCCTTATTCTTTTTTTTAATCATTTTATTTGGGGCTCATACAATTCTTATCACAATCCATATATACATCCATTGTGTCAAGAACATATGTACATTTGTTGTCATCATCATTCTCAAAACATTTGCATTCTACTTGAGCCCTTAGTATCGGCTTCTCATTTCCCCCCCTCCCTCCCCACTTCCCCCTACCCCATGAACCCTTCATAATTCATAAATTATTATTATTTTGTCATATGTTACACTGTCTGACATCTCCCCCCGCCCTCTTGTCTGCTGAACATCCATCCCCCAGGGAGGAGGTTATACATAGATTATTGTAATCAGTTCCCCCTTTCTACCCCACATTCCCTCCACCCTCCAGGCATCGCCACTCTCACCACTGGTCCAAAAGGAGTCATCTGTCCTGGATTCCCTGTGTTTCCTGTTGCTATCTGTACCAATGTACATCCTCTGGTCTAGCCAGATTTTTAAGAAAGAATTGGGATCATGATAGTGGGTGGAGGAAGAATTTAAATACCAGAGGAAAGTTATATGTTTCATCATTGCTACCCTGCACACTGACTGGCTCATCTCCTCCCCACAACCCTTCAGTAAGGGGGTATCTGGTTGGCTACCGATGGGCTTTGAGTCTCCACTCTGCACTCACCCACATTTACAATGATATGAGTTTTTGTTCCTTGATACTTGATACCTGATCCCTTCGACAGCTCATTGTCACACAGGCTGCTGTGTTTCTCAAATGGATGAAGCACATCAGCCTGTCTGTCCATGAGGGGTAGAAGGGACCTGTTATCAGACATCAAAGAACTAAAAATCATATCAATGGGTGCCCACCTTCCTGATATGATCATGAAGACAAACGTGTGCATAAGCAAATGTGGTGAAGAAAGCTGATGGTGGCTTCTGGGGTCTTAAAGGCTTGAAGATAAATAAGCGGCCATCTAGCTGAGAAGCGTCAAAGTCCACATAGAACAAGCACACCAGCCTGTCTGACCACGAGGTGTAGAAGGGACCAGTTATCAGACATCAAAGAACTAAGAATCCTATCAATGGGTGCCCACCTTGCTAATACAATCAATGAAGACAAACGTGTGTATAAGCAAATGTGGTGAAGAAAGCTGATGGTGCCCTGCTATCAAAAGGTATAGTGTCTAGGATCTTCAAGGCTCGAGGATAAGCAAGTGGCCATCTAGTTCAGAAGAAACAAAGCCCACATGGGAGAGCCTTATTCTTATCACATGCAGCTCATTGGAATGAGATAAGGATGTATGGCCCACCACTTTCAAAATGAGTGCAATTATCCTTCTCAGCCACTTGAACCTAACTAAATGTAGGCCCCCTTCCTTTTCCTCCTTTCTTCTATAGATTAGGTTGGCATACCATGGTATAGTGCCATAGTTTTATTCTTATGAAGGGCCTTAATTATGTCTTCGTTATCCTGTAATATAAAAAACCAGTATCCTCCATGGATATAATAAGTCTTCAATACACATGTTTAAGAGAAACTGGGGTAGAGAAAAGGTGGAAAGAAGAGAAAGAGTAAAGATATGTAGATTAGGAAAAGTAATTTGTACTTGGAAAATGACAACTAGTCATATGCAAAGCATTCTACTTCTGAAATAATGCCAGTCTGTTCAAGAGTTAACATGCATATTTTCTCCTTCCTCGGTGGTCTGTCGACCTAATTCTTTCACATCCCTCTCTGCTGGATACTCTGAAAGCATAGATCATGAGTCACCTCCATTCCCATTCTCCTCAGGACTCTTCGAGGGGAGTCTGCCTTCACTGCCACCGTTTTTACCTCCAACACAATCTTGGTAGATAGCAAGAATACTCTAATCACCAAACCCTAACATGCATTGAACCAACTTCCAAGACATAAACCTTCTAATGCTGCAACCATAAGCTCTTTTCACTGTGTCCATGCCCCTATTTAGGGCAGATATCTCTATAGCATGGAAAAGCTCTTATTAATAGTGTTTACACCAATTTATAAACTCAAAGCAATTTAGCTTCTCAAAGAACTTTTAAAGTTCTTTCTGTATGTGACACATGATTTAAAAGGGTCTGAAAAGGAGAATAATAAGATGAGATGAGATAAAGATATATGAAATAATAAGAATGATATAAAAAACTAATGGTGTGATCCGATTAACCTTGTCCCATAATACACGATTATGACAGCATTTGGACCAAAGGAAAATGATCTTTACCTAATGTAAAATTAATCTATGAAACTCTGGATCAAGGATATTATTGAGGTAAATTGCTCAGTAAGTTTAAAGGTGGGAAGAAGCAACCTTTTCGATAAGGAGAAATTGCAAAGTCCTTTGCAGATGCTGGAATTTGAAAAATGGCCTCATGTCTCAGAATGTAAGGGAGAGATATCACCATCTAAATCCCTTGTAATCTATTGTAGCTAGAGCTTTCAGCATAAAAAGCACCCCTGACTAACAGTGTACATATACATGTGTGTACAAATATGCATACACACAAATACAAAAACACACACAATAGACCTGTGCTAAGAACAAAAAAGCAAATTAAGAAAAGTAAACATGAAATGCTAAGATTATATTAAGTAGTATTTCAATCCGGAAAAATATAAACATCCATCATTATTTGAGCAGTATGCTTTCGCTAAAACTTTTAAAAAATAAAATGCCAACATAATGCAGTACTGATCCTTTTTCTAATGGTAATTTCACAATATTTACTATATGTGTAAGTAGAGTTCTTTGGTAGCAAAATATCTTATTTTTTTAGATTTCCTATTTGAGAGAGTTCAGAATCCAAGGGCCTAGATGAGGCTGTGCCCTTGATTGGAGGTGAGTCATTGGGTCTCAAGACATAATGAAAGGGGGGTTCGCTTTGGAGGCAGACAAATCTAGGCTTGAATTGCATTTTTGGTGTTTAGCAGTTTCATAACTTTGTTTAGTTATTTAACTTGTGAGTCTCTATACCTTTGCTGATTTTAAGCCATTCCGTATTGCTTTGTTCCATTCCCACACGTGCTTCTTGATCCACGTACAAGTTCCAAGTGAACACAACAAAGAGTTCTGGAATTCCCCTTCTGCTCGAGGTTCCCTAGTTCCTTATAATCCACACTGTCGAGAGCCTTGGTGTAGTTCCCAAAATACAAGTGACCGTCGCTCTGGTATCCTGTGCTTTGAGTCAAGGGCCACCTGACACTAGCAATGATATTCCCTGTGCCAGGTCCTCTTCTGAATCTGGTCTGCACCTCGGGCAACTCCCTGTTCATAGGCTGCTGCAACCCTTATTTGATGATCTTCAGCAACATTTTACTTGAATATGATATCAATAATATTGTTCCATAATTTGAGCATTCTGTTGGGTCACCCTTCTTTGGAATGGGTGCAAATACAGATCTCTGCTAGTAAGGTGGCCACGTAGCTGTCTTCCAAGTATTGTGGCATAGACAGTTGAGTGCTTCCAGTGCTTCATCAGATTGTTGAAAAATGTCAATTGATATTCCATAAATTCCTGCAGCCTTGTTTTTGGCCAATACCTTCACGGCAGCTTGAACTTCTTCCATCAGTTTTGCTCATACGCTCCCTCCTGAAATGGTGGACTGTCCACTAGTTCATTTTGCTGCAGAGGCTCTGGGTATTATTTCCATTGTCTTTTGATGGTTCCCCGCATCGTTCAATATTTGCCCATAGAATCTTTCAACATCACAACTCAAGGCTTGGATTTTCTCTTGAGCTCTTTTGGTCTTAGATATGCTGAGTGCATTCTTCCCTTGTGGTTTTCTAAGTCTTTGCACGTCTCATTATAATAGCTGGCTTTGTCTTCTCGAGCTGTCCTTTGAAATTAGCTCTTTGACTTGATCATTTCTTCCATTTGCTTTAACTACACTACAATGTAAAGCAAATTTCAGAGCTGCTTCTGATACCCACTTTGATCTTTTCTTTCTTTCCTGTCTTTGAATCAGCTTTTTCTCCATGTATGATGTTCTTCATATTCTATGTCACTAAAATTAAGATAATAATTATTGACCAAACTACCTTCAAGGGTGTTGAAAGGATAAAATGAAGTCATATACATGAAACTATTTTGAAAGTGAAAATTCCATGAAATTAAGATACAAAGTCATTACAGTATTTATTTTTTGGCCAGTATAGATAGATAGATAGATAGATAGATGATAGATAGATAGATAGATAGATAGATAGATAGATAGATAGATAGATATCAATAGAAGATGATAAGCACAACTGAGGAAAAATTAAAGTTCAAAAATTAATAGAGCTTTAGTGATTCGTTTTCTTACAATGAATCATTCTCATTTAGGAATAGTTTCCAATAATGATGTTTTGTCGTCAGACATCAATATGGTCACCACAGTATTGACACTCCACACTGACATTTCCTAGTTATGCAACATTAAGGGAAGTCACTTGCCATCTAATTCCATCTTAGGCTGTGTGCTCTGGGCTCATAGACATCTCCTTAAACCTCCACACAGCCCAGAGATGCATCATGGCTTTGGTACCCTCCATCTTGATAGGGAATTGTACATATTAGAGCCAATGTACAAAAATCACTAAGCATGACTTATAATAAGCCTCCCACAAGCAAAGGTTGTGGTTGTTATGAGCACCAGAGTGCTATGATGGAGAGAGATCTCACATCTTTTTCCGATGGGAAGGCTCAAAACTAAATAAGGAAAATGCTTGCATGTAATTACAAGATTAAGCAGACTCTTAAAATGCCTAAAGACCCCTTTAAACTCAGACTCGTTCTTTTAAAAGCCATCCCTCCCCCCCAATAATAGAAAACCTAGTGTTCTCCTGAAGATGAACCACACTTGTTGAAATTTACTTTTATCTACAAGCATGAATGCTAAGAAAAGAAGAAAGAAAAGAAAAGAAAAGAAAAGAGCTGAATTCAGGAGTATGCTCACAGGACAGAATTTTTGTTATCAGCACTGGTTCAAAATGAAGTGCCAAGAGCAAGCTCTGAAACACAGTCAAGAGATTGCCTTCCTGGGCTGTGTACTACATTATCTGTTGCTAATTTGTCAGCACCATCTTTACTCTTGGGGATTTTCCTAGAATCACTTTCTTATATGATTCTAAGTTAGTGTGCCAATAAAAGAAATTCCTGTGAGATTTGGAAGTATAAGTGAAGCAAATATCATTCATCTTAAGTGATTATAAGGATCAGACAAGGCAGTTTCCTCCAACTTGGCATCTTTTCAGAGCTCCCCACAAGCTCCCCAGATCTTGCCAGTCATGTGCTTCCTCCAGATCCCCGTGTCTTCTCAGACTTCTCTGCTCTCCCAAGATTCTACCTCGCCCATGCATTTCACTGAAGAAGTGACACATTGTTTCTCCAGTCCTCTAACCTTCACAGTGTAATGCTCATTCTTATATCCAATGTTTATCTCTGTATATTTTGTTGTTGTTGTTGTTGTTGTTGCTGTTGTTGCTATCGGGTGTCATCAAGTCACTTCTGACTCACAGAAACCCCATGCACAACAAAGGAAACACAGCCCAGTCCTGTGCCTTCCTCTTGATTGTTGCTCTAGTTGAGTCCATTGTTGCAACCACTGTGACAATCTAGTGTGTTGAGGGTCTCCCTCTTTTTCTTTTTTGGGGGTGTCCCTGCACTTTACTAAGCATGATATCAACTTTACCAAGTGTGATTTTTCTTAATAAATAGTGATACCATCTCTTTGACCATCCAGACTGTTTCAGGCTACCTTTCAGAAAACATATTCAACTAAACCACATTAGCTTATCTTACTTTTACCAATCACCATAGTCATATATCATTCAGATCTTTCAAATATGCAGGGTTATGCTCACCAATTTCATGAGTGAATCACATTATATTCTAGATTGAAATCCATGGTAGTGGAGCATGAGTAAGATTTTAATTTACTCACTAAACACATATCTACTAAGTACTTATCGATGCCAGGTTCTGGGGAAAAATAATGAAATATGGTCTTAATCTCATGGAACTTAAAATATAATACTGGAAATGTACATGGAAAAAAATAAAGATTTAGGTAAGATGTAATCAATGGCTTAGTATGGCCCTTCTATCTATAATCCCATTTGCCATGATCCTTCCTGTGATAAATTGTAAGCTCTAGTCTCTATACCTAACAGAATACCAAAAAGATGTTTACTTGTGTTTTATTTACTATGCAAAAGCATTCGACTGTGTGGGCCATAACAAGCTGTTGGCAGTCATGAGAGGAATGGGAATTTCAGAACAATTGTGCCCATTAGGAACCTCGACATGAATTAAAAGGCAGTTGTGCAAATAGAACAAGGGATACTGGACTGCATGGTTTAAAATCAGGAAATGTGTGCCTCTGTGGTGTGTCCTCACCATACTTATTCAAATTGTATGCAGAGCAAATAAACAGAGAAGCTGGAGTATATGAAGAAGGATTGGAGGAAGGCTTATTCACAACCTGAGATATACTGCTGACCTTGCTCCATGAACGGGAGAAGGACTTCAAGCACTGGCTAAGACATATCCAGGATGGCAGCCTTCCAGACGGATGACAACTTAATGAGAAGAGAGCAACAGGTAACAACATGAAGTTGTCAAGGAGTTTGTTTATCTTAGTTCCACAATCAAAGCTCATGGAAGCAGCAGTCAAGGGATCAAATGATGCGTTGCATCGGATAAATGCACTACACAAAATCCCTTTAACATTGAAAAGCAGACAATACTTTCAGGACTAAAGTGCACCTGGAGTTTTCAAACACCTCATATGCATGAATTAAAGACATGACATGAGGAAGGCAGAAGAAAAATTGATGCATTTGACAAATGGTGCTGGTCAGGAATCTTGCAAGTGCCACGGACTACCCAAAGAGTAAACAAATGTATCTTGGAAAAAGAACAGCCGAAATTCTCTTTAGCGGTGAAGATGGCACAGATGTGTCTCACATATTTTGGGCATGTTATAAGGAGAGACCAGCCCCCGAAAAGTACCACTAAGACTTTTTCTTGGCAAAGTAGAGGGGCAGTGAAAATGAGGAAGACCCTGGAAAAGATGGATTGACAGAGTGACCGAAACAATGGTTCACACATGACAATGGTGACCATGGTGCAGGACCAGGCAATGTTTCATTCTGTCACACAGGGGTTTGCAGGAGTTAGAATTGAGTCAATTGAGTCAATGGCCCCTAACAACAATAACAACATGCATTTGGTTATAATCCCACTCTGGAGAGAGTTCAGTGGCAGAATGGGTATTAGTCGTGCTGCTTAGTGCAAGGTCAGCAGTTCAAATTCACCAGCTGCTCCACAGGAAAAAGATGAGTCTTTCTACTCCTATAAAGGGTTGTATTCTTGGAAACTCACAGAGGCAGTTCTACCCTGTCCTATAGGGTTGCTAAAAGTCAGCGTTGACTCAATAACAGGAAGTTTGGGTTTTGTTTGTTTGCTTGCTTGTTTGTTTTCTGTTACAGAATTAAGGTAAAATGCATCCTTAGTCTCCACTGTATAGAGGATATGCTTTAAAGCTCCACCCTTTGCTTCCATTGGGGATATGGTCTGCTGAAAGACAAACACCCGCCACCACCAAAGCCGCATCTCTGTGCATGAAAGCTGTTTCAGAAGTAGAGAGAAACCCTGGGACCCCCTCAGAAGAAAGCTACCTACCAGAGGAATACGGTCCTGTCTGAAGGGGCTGAGGCTGAGGCCAGAGGCAGAGACCAGTCTGGAGACCAGGAGGCAGATCCAGGCCAATATGAAAGGCCGTGAGTCAGAGCAGAAGAGCAGCAGAAGAAGATGAGGCAAAGCAGCAGGGGATTCCTGGTCACAGAAGCAGCAGGTAAGAGAGGCTGAGGTTCAGAAAGAGACTTGGGTACTGTCGGAGGAGAACTGTTGCTGTGGACTAATGACTGCAACCTTACTGTTTACAAACCTTACTGCTACGGACTTGTTGTGACCTATTAACTTTCCTAATAAATCCCCTTAATTGTGAGTATAGTCCGTAAGTTCTGTGTGGCCATGGCAACAAATTAGCGAACTCGGCGCAGAAGTACTGTGCCATGGTGTCGGAGAAGTGCCTGGTATCAGAACAGGTAAAGAATGTAAAGAAACCGTGTCTTATCTCTGCCCCATGTCAATAGGAAGTCAGAAGGGTGAGATATGGGCCTTCATGCCCGTGTTCACGGTAGGCAAGTATTTAATTCAACAAGTTTACTGTGTTCTGCCAGTTTTTAGAGCAAGATGTGACCCACTTGGAAACTTGAGAGAATTCTCTGAGTGATAAATATGGAAGAAGAAGAAGTCTCACATTCAGTAAAAAGAAGCCAAACGTGTGGTGCTTGCAGAAATGGTAGCAAATGTAATATCCTCTGGTGAGTGGCCAGGAGGGAAAGCAATAGGAAGGACTGAAAACTGTGTCACCAAAGCCAGGAGGTAGTGATGGACAGAGTGAAAACACTGAACCCTGTAGGACATAAAGTCACCAGACTATGCAGCGCAGCGTGAATGGTATAACACCTTCTTTGATGATTCTGGACCAATGGAAATCCACTCAATAATTTTTAGGAGGACACTTAATAGGGTCCCTATGAGTAAGAATTGATGCGATGTACATAGCTTGCATGACCATAGTTACATATTTTAAAAGGCACTATGGCTGAATCATAATATCAATGGGAAGTGGACTAAATGAAGTTGGAGGTGGGCATTAGGAAGCTATCAAAACACTAAAGGAAGGGAAATGGCATGGTTTTCACCAATGAAAACACTCAGAGCTGATAGTCAGCTGGGGTTGTAGAAGTCAAGGTGGACACAAAGTGATAAATTCCTGATCTATTAGACCTGGTCCTAGATTAGATGTGGAGAGAAAGGAGGAGAGGGATGATGCATCCCATAGATAGAGTTTGGTGCCATCCACTAAGTATGGAACGGTGGTACGGAACCGATTTTGAGGAGGATAGCAGAGATTGACTGTGGACATGCCATTTTCTGAGAATATTTGTGATCCCAAAAAGGAGGCATAAAGTGGCTAACCAGAGGTACCAAAAGTTCATTTTTCCTTTTCTAAGGCAGGGCTTGTGTTTAGCATCAATTTCAGTTATTCAAATGTCAGAAATATCTGGAAGGTTTGAGCTAAAAGGAGAAGTCAATCATGGTGGATTCTGTCTAATGGAGTAAAGGAGTGATAGGCCGGAATACTTGCCTATCCTGACCGGACCACCGATAAAACAATAAACACCAAATTGTAAGCTGAATGAAGAATGGTCAAGAGTCTCCTCAGAAGATAAAGTGGCCTAGGGGCTTGTCTGGTTCCTCAGAGGGAGGGATGGGAAGACCTAAAAGAGAGTGCTATAAGATGGGCTGAGGACTCTCTAAGAGAAGAAGGGGGGTGGTTTGAAGGTCCCAGCCAGTAATTTTCCTGAAAGGTCATACTAGCAACACACATAAGAAACTAAGAATCATGGCATTTGTACTCACTGAAAACTAAAAAGCTGAAAAGAAGAAGTAAAAAGAATGATTTAATTTAAATAACTTCCCTACTTCTTATAACTGGATCAATATCTGCTTCATTTGGGGATTTGAATTTTATTTTATAAAATTTGACATATTTTGCTCAAAAAATTTTACAAGACTATAACAGACATACATTTGTTCTCTAAGACATGAAAGTATGACTTCACATAGGTAGGAATTATCTCATGCTGTACTTAATTGAGATTCCAAAATCTTTTCATGCAAGATCTTCTCAATGGGGCTTACTTGAGATTTAATTTTTAATCACAGTAATAGTTGTACAATAATGAATCATAACAATGAACTTGCTCTCTTCTACTCATCCACTTACTATCTATCCTTTTGATCTCCATATACAAAAATTAAATTCGCATGGATTACAAATACCTCCTTATACTGATATTGCAGTAACCTTTGCTACAATTAATTATTATCAATAAAGGGTATTATTTTTCTCTATAAATCCATTACAGTGGTCACTAATTGAATAGATGGATATTGTGACTGAAGATATCTTCCCTGTATCTTCAGCTCATCATTAAAAAGAAAATTAAAAACCTTCTCAATAAACCCCAGGTTTTACAAGTATGTCCAGCCTGGCAGGAGCTAGAGATATATGATTGAACTTAGACATACCGTTGTTCACTTTAATTAGTATGATGGTCTGCTATGTTCCTCATGCTGGGCTATTCAGTTTGCCCAGGGGCTGGGTACAAAGTCTCATACTGATTCTGATCTCTGGTTCACAAGGGAATATATAGTATGCTCAGAAAATACTTTTAATTAGTCTTTCAGGCCTTCTACTCCTTAAGTTAAAATAAAACAAATGTAAGAGGAGACTAGATAAATTGTGATGGGAATTCTTTAGAAAGAGTGATCATGCCAGTTGAGGAGTATGGTCAAGATTTCTTTAAAAGCACTGAAGGGCAGGTAGGGTAACAAAAGAAGCCTCTCAGACAGGAAGAAGCAAAGGCAATGAGGTAAAACAAAATGTATGTGTAGAGAGAAGTAAATTTAACCTTCTACAAAATGCCCCTCTCAGGCCAAGTCTTGGCAAATGGTTTCTATGCCTACTTCTCTTCAAGTAGCCATATCCTATGAATCCACACCTCTTTGGAAAATAACTGTGAGAAGCTAGTCTTAATTTCAGAGGAGATTATAACTCTCTCCTTTGTGCAGTACTTCTCCAAGCAAAAAACACATCCCTCTGTACTTCAATTGCCTATCAACTTTGTAGTGCCCCTATTTGGGGTCACTTTAAAGTCAAGGGCTAGGTCATAGACTTTATAATGGCCTCTTAAAGATACGCATATCCTAATTTCTAGACTATGTTATCCTTCGTGGTAAAACATACTTTGGGGATATGTTTAAGTTAAATTTCTGAGGAGAGATTATCCTGGATGATCTGGGCGGACTGAAGGTGATCACAGGGTCTGTATTACCGAGGACCAGCATGGGACTAGAGTCAAGGAGAAAACGCGTAAGGACACAGAAACAAGGGTCAAAGAGGAGAACAGATGCTTTGCTGTCTACTTTGAAGACAAAGGAAGGGCCTGGAGTCAAAGACTGCAGATGATTCTAGACGACCCTAGAATGAGGCAGAGAAACAGACCGCCTAAATTAGTTTCCAGAAGGAACATAGGCCAGCAGACACCCTGATTTTAGCCTAGAAACTGATTTTGACTATCTGACCCCAGACCGTAAGATTTGCATTATTTTCTGCCAGTATGTGTGTGGTTATTTGTTATAACAGCAGAAAACAAAGATAGATAGATGATAGATAGATAGATAGATAGATAGATAGATAGGTAGGTAGGTAGGTAGGTAGGTAGATAGATAGATAGATAGATAGATAGATAGATAGATAGATAGATAGATAGATAGATAGACAAACTTTGCTCCATGGGTCTGATGGGTCTGATGCCAGCCAGGCCCTTCTTCAGACTCATGAAGCCATAGGCCAAGGATGCAGAAGGGTGAAGTGGGAAGCTGGACGCGATCATAGGCCAACAGATGCAAAGTCACGTGAATCTAAGCTCCATGGAAACATGACAAGGTGCCAGCAGCTGTCCAGGTCAGGCCACATGGAGTGCCCCCTGGAGGCAGACACAGCGTCCCGGTGAGGAGGAAGACAAAAGCCGAGGGGATTTTCCAGTGCCTTTCCCATGAAAATGGCCACATTCCCAAGAAGCATCACCAGACGACCATCTCATTGAGAAATTGGACGCCACCTTTCACAAAAGTGCAAGTTGACCTGAAATCTAACGGACACAGTCCT
Source organism: Tenrec ecaudatus (assembly GCF_050624435.1). Lineage (NCBI taxonomy): Eukaryota > Metazoa > Chordata > Mammalia > Afrosoricida > Tenrecidae > Tenrec > Tenrec ecaudatus. The sequence goes on along the minus strand of NC_134533.1, from coordinate 27,977,895 downwards.
TGACTCAAGAACTGGAACAAAATGGATATTAATTAATATGCTATTATATGAAAGAAGAAATGCTATCCTGAAATATGGATCTAGAACTCCAGAGATGGGAATGGAGGAGGTTCAGGTAATATCATAAAGGATCCTGAGTGATCCTGAGCCGGACACTAAGATGAGCTGGTGGACTTAGTAGGGATACAGGTAGAATGATCACTTTTTCCTGAAATGAAAGAAGACAAAAGAAGCGATGGTAAAAGTGGGAATTTATTGCCATAAAATGCTAGCATATGCCTGTAACAATCTGGCAAAGAAAAGACCTCCAAGCAGGTCTCGGGAAGAAAGATGCCTTTAACAGGAAGTTGGTTTTCCTTCCCACCCCTCTTGCATTTACACTTCTGCTTTTATTCCCTCCTTCATGTGTGAGGAGCCAGAGTCCTGAGATTTCCCACTGCGGGGGAGCGGGAGGAAGAGGGGTAAGCTAGAGAGAGCCCTGTCTATGCTGGTTTTCTCCTTCTGGTGAGTTTAGGTGGGCAGCCTGGGGAAGTAATGGGGCTTCAGTAGCATCCTCCACTGAGGCAGAGACCCCTGTGTGCTTGAAAGCAGGTCATGTCCCTCTAGAAGCCAGAGGAGCCACTTAGCTGGGGACCTGTTTATTCCAATTCCATACTGGGATACAAACCAGAGGCCCAGCCATCTAGGCAGTGATAACTGATAGTCACTCTATAGCTCAGGGTTGAATTGCCCAATAGGGTTCTGTAGGTTGAATCTACATAGAAACCAACAGTCACATCTTGCTCCCTAGACACCTGGTGGGCTTGAATTACTGACTTTTTTTTTTTTAGTTTAGCAGCCAAGCACATTAACCACTTTGCCAGAGCTCCAGCTTCCTACAGAAAAAAAAGCCAAAAAAAGGGCTTACTCCCTTTTGTCGCCTATCCCTTTTGGAGCCTGAGGCTGCCCCCCCATCCCCATCCCCACAAACACATGCCCTTGTGACAGCTCAATCAGATGTCACTCACCGAGTGACCACCTGAGCTTACATCCATGCTGACCACCACCTCTGACTTCCATGTGACAAAAGGAAGCTTACATCATTCAGGGAGATGGAGAGGAAGTCATTAAGTAATTCGCTGGTGAATACAGGTAATTAATTGGATGCTGAAGCTCTAAAAAAAAAAAGTAGAACTCTGGGAAAGGGTCTGCGAGGCAGTGTATTCATTTCCTAGGGCTGCTTTGACAAATAACCACAAATTGGATTATTTTAACAGAAATCTATTTTCTCATATTTCCAGAGGCTAAACGTATGAATTGAAAGTGATACTAGGGTTACATTCTCTACAATAGGCATATTGGAAGATCCTGCTGTCTCTCTCAACTTCTGCTGGCCCCAGGCATGTCTTGGTCTATAAATGCACCGTCACGTGCCATCTTCCCTCTGCGTCTGTTTCTGTCTCTTCTTCTCTTTTATAAGGACACCAATCATGTGACATTTGGACCCATTTGATTTCAGGGTAATCCCAGGCTAATGTAGATGCTGTATCCTTCAAGGACCCTATTTTTAAACAAGGTCGTGTTCACAGGTAATGGGGGTTGGGACTTAAACATAAACTGAGGAAACGGGATATAATCCAGCCTACAATCGATTTTCATTTTAAAGCCTCCTGCATTCACCTGTCTCGATGGAGAGTGTTGGGATGAACTTGGCCTTTTAACACTAACCCATTTTCTTTGGGTGAGGAGATAGACTCGCAGATTTTAAACTTGCTGGCAAAGACTCCTTGGTATAGGCGGGTGGATTGCATTAGACAAAGGTCCACTTCTTACCTCCTTTGCAGAATCCCTGAAGGAATAAGAACCACCTATATGCGCCATCTCCACTGCAGGGTTATGCTACTATCCACTTGGCTGCATAAGGGCCTGAAGGTTGGTCAATTACCTCGATGCCTGAATTAGTAAACCGCAGAATCTGAGCTCATACACTTGGACCAGAGGAAAGACTGCCATAGCATACATTATAGTAATACATCACTCCTAGAAGTGTACAGTTTTATGTATTGTCCTGGATAATAATATTTATTCACATTAAACTGGGAGCTTGAGGGCCAGAATAATTTCTTGTTCATATTTTGCAGCCCAATAAAAGCAGTAGCAACTATTTACTATGTGCTGGGTGCTATTTCAAGAACTTGACAGGGATTAGTGGATTCAGCTCTCACCACCACCCCGTGATGTAGATAAGACAATTTGCCACATGTTTACATATGTGATGAATAAGAACTCCAAATACAGTCTCATCCAACATAAAGGAGGACATATTATACCTCTGAGCAAAAGACAACTCCCTGCACATGTGTAACTTGGACCAAATGAGCATACAGTGAGTGAAGAGTCCCCAGGGAATGCCTTGAAAGAACAGAGCAGATCGGTAGCTGAAAAGAAAGGCTAGTGGTTAAAACTGAAAAGGTCAAGAAGTTCCTTCCTTCTTCTCTTCCCCTTTGTTTTATTCAATTTTGTAGCTTGGGTGAAAGTTTACAGGGAAAATTAGTTTTCATTCAACAATGTATGCCAAAAATTAATCCACTAATTATTTTTTTAAAGCAATTCACTGCCTTCAAGTTAATTCTGACTCACAGGAAACCTGTTAAGTGGAGCTCCAGTAGTGTTGTAGGGTGAGCCTTCGACTGCTAACCACAGAATCGGCAGTTCAAAACCACCAGCTGCTCCTCAGGAAAAAAGATGAGTCTTTCTACTCCGGTAATGATTTACAGTCTCAAAAGCCCACAGGGAGAGTCCTTCTCTGTCCTATCGGGTGGCTATGACAACTTTGCGTTTTGACATTGATTTCAACACCCTCAAGGGAACAGTACCCTTCCTACATCCCACTTGGGTTCCCTAACTCCATTTGCCCTGATTCCTGCAATCTGAGCTTTATTTTGGGGGGCAAATGTCGACCTTTTGGTCTTGTTCACCTGATTGCAATGAAGAGTCCATCTAGTTTTCACGACTGTGACCTCTCAGAAGTAAATCATCAGGCCTTTTTTCTGAGAAGACCCTTGATTGTATAGTGGCTTATGAATTGGGCTGGAAACCACGTGGCCAGCAGTTCAAGACCACCACCAGCCTCTCCATGAGAAAAAGATAAATGCTTTCTACTCCCATAAAGAGCCATGGTCTCAGAAAGCTACAGGTAGTTCTTTCTCTTCTGTCAAGGAGTTAGAATCAACTCGATGTCGGTGAGTTTGCCTTTTCTCTTATTTGTGTTTTTGTTTGTTTGTTTGTTTGTTTGTTTTCTTCCAAGAACATGTTGTCAGGAGGGACCAGTCCCTGGAAAAAGACATCGGGCTTGGTAGAGTGGATGGGTAGTGAAGAGGAGGGAGGCCCTGAATGGGATGAATGGACTCCGGCAGTGGCTGTCGCAATGGGTTCACACATCAGAAAAGTTGTGAGGAGGGGGCAGTGTTTTGCTCTGTTGTACACAGGGTCACTGTGTGGTAGAACCGATTTGATAGCACATTATAACAAAAACCACAACACATATCCCAGCACATAAGTCAGTTTACCTTTCCTCAATACAAGAGCCACAGCTCGGAAGTCCCCCTGCTGGCTGACAGGGTCCACAACTGTCAAAGCAGTTGGAGCTCTGGACTGGTCCCCTCATCTGAAGCAATGCAGCGAAGGACCCACTCCCCACTCCGCTTACTGTCACTCATACGAAAACACCTCCAAGCCAAGAAAACAAATGTTCATCACAGGGCAAGGAAAATTGTCATATGATATTCAGTCTGAAGTCCACCCAAGTTAGACCCTTCTTCCAGAATCAAAACTGTTGAACACGTTTCCCTTCCCGTGTCCCCTGGGCGCAAAATTTCCGTAAGGAAGGTGGACAGAGATCAGAAAGAGGCTGAGACATGAACTTTCTCAAAGATACAGAGTTTCTCTCCCCTTAGCCTTCCCACAGGCTAGAGATTTTATGACAGAAGTCTCATGGATCACGTTTGCTTTGGTAGCTTGTGAGTTTTATATTGCATCACTATTAGAAAACAACATTATGTTTGATAAAGAGTCAAGAAAACAAACAAACAACAATAAAGCCCAGGAAAATCCTTAATAAGATGGTTTGGCACAAAAATCACCACAATGTACCCAAAGATAAAGATGGGGCAAGACCAGGCATTCTGTTCAGGACTAAAGCAAACTCAGTGGTAACCACCACCAATGATGCTCTGGCCTAGCCAAAAGGTCTCAGTGATTTTTCATCTTAGGAAAAAGATTTAGGGTCCCCATCTTTTGCCTTGACTCTATGTAAACCGGTCCACATTTCCCAAACAATCATTGTCTCATCACAATATGTTTTTTATTCTCGCACCGAAAAATAGAGCCAAGAGGACAAACAGAAAGCCTATAACTAGCCCTCATTTGGCATCTTCAATGTGTTCCCAGGAAAGACTTCGTTAGACCACAAGCAGACTTTCACAGGATCACAGGTTGATCCAGGATTCTATGTTCTGAATCCATCCTGGCATAATCAAGAGAAGGCATAACTCTGTTCAATTCTAAGAGCCCCCTTATTGTTTCACTTTAACTACGCATTGACATTTCTATTTCTTATTAATCAGCTTTAACATATTTTACAAATTGCCTTCGCAGCGCAATCACCAATTCTCTGGATTTATAGAACTCACCTCACTTCCTAAATATCACATTTGGCAGAACATGTGTCATTTTCTATAAGTATTGAAAAATCAATAATTGCTGCCTGAAATCCTGTATTGGTCGAAATCTCAGGCAAGATAAATGATGAAAAGAAATACCATTTTCCTTTTAAGCCACGCAGAAATAAGACAGATGTGATTGCTTATTCTTGCAATGCTTTTCCAATGTGTCTGGCTTACATAATCAGAGTCTTAGCCAGCCTCTCTTATTCCCCTTTCAGTTGGGTTCATTTTGATCTGACCTTTCTCGTTAAATTAACATTGAGATTTAGCACAGCCCCCTCATCAGGCAGGAGTGAAAGGTATACATTTATACCAGGAATCGACCAATATAACCACTTCGATGGCTGTGATTGGTGAGGAGAAAGGATGAGTGGAGTACACGAACATTCTCCAAAAGGGATGCTTTCAGAACAGGTAAAGAGATGTGTAGACCTAACAGTTTAGTAAGTAGCTTCTAAAAATGCTGCATGCATTCCTAGCTGTGCAAAAGCTGAGAAACTGTCTGTCCTTCTGAACTGTGCTCTGTCTCCATGGGGTTCATTCTGCTGCACAGCCACCCCACGCGTCAATCTGCCCCCGAGGGTTTCCAAGGCTGTGGCTTTGGGGAAACATTTCCAGGCTTACCTTCCAAGCTCATTTGCACTTATGCTTCTCTCTCTCTCTCTCTCTCTCTCTCTCTCTCTCTCTCTCTCTCTCTCTCTCTCTCAGAAACCACTAGACCATCAGTGGGAGAAAGATGAGGCTTTCTATTCCCATAAAGAGTTCCTCTCTCAGAAACCCACAGGAAACCTGTCCAATATGGTCCCAAGAAGTTGGAATTGACTCCATGCTATGAGGGTTTTTTGCTCGTTTGTATGTTTGTTGGTTGGTATATATGTGTGCCCCTGTGAATTTTCCAAACCACCTTCACATGTACACACACACACTTTTATTAGTATTTGTACAAACTACCACCAAGGGACATGCACCCCACCCACAACAATCAGCTCAATTCCAGTTCGCCTCATTCACTGCCACCAAGTCATTTCCATAACCTTATATCATTTCCTTCTTGGGGTTTCTGAGACTTTAAATATTTATGGAAGCATACAGTTTCCTCTTTTTCCCATTCTTACACACACACAGAGATACATATATATAAAGTTTGCAAAAAAATTTATTATCTTATTCCATTTTGTGTTAACTTTTTGTTAATAGAAAATAGCCCTCTCATGCATATATAACAAATATTAGATTACTATATATTGACCAGAATACTGTATTTTTACAGGAAAGAACCAATCTACACATGTAGCTATAAACTGCAACAAGAGAGCCCTGAGTTCATCTGAGTCCCCGAATCCAGCTATCCTGGATGTCCGGCTATCCAGGTATCCTCGCACACCATGGGCGTGCTTCCTCCAGGGCGCACCTGTATTTCCTTTAAACTTTACTGGTTTGGGTTGACTTTTTGTCACTCTCAGTTATGAGTGATACATCCTGAATAATATGCACATTGTTTCATTTAACCTTCATACAACTCTGGAAAAACAAACGGCTTCCTTCCCCATTCTACAGGCTAGGAAGGTGAGATGCACAGAAGCATTTTACTTTATTTATTTAAGACACACTTGAAAGAAGTGGCTGTGCTGGCCCCACGCTTGCTCGGGTGTCCTGGTGACAGGTGAGGGCCGGCTTGCATGCCATAAATCTGGGTGCCGACCTCACAAAAGGATAAACATGCAGAATCCGTTCCAGAAGCCACCACTTGTGACACTGAGTTAAATTCCTATTTAACCAAGAGAAAATGGGTATCGACCACACTTGGCTTGATTGCAAATGTCAGGCTCTTTGAATTATTAGGAGCAGCAATGAAAAATTGATTACATTTAAAACATCCTGTGAAAAGTTTTACAATTGCACATTAAGAAACGGTGTTAGGCAAATAAGAACTAATTGTTCTCAGCTGCACTGGTAATAGCCCTGTCTGCCTTCCCAGTGCGATGCATATTCATTTCATTTGAACAGGAAAAGTAAATAAAAATAAAAAGTCCCAGGTCTCATTCACACTCACTCCCTCTGATGCTAAAGCCTAAGGTAACTCTCCTCGGGGAGGAAAGCTAGGAGACAGCTCCTGCTTCCCTTGCTCACTGCCAACTGGCCCAGAGTCCTCTACAGTCCATCTAGTCTGCAGAGGCAGAGACAGAATACCACACACCACATAATAAATGTGCATCCAAAAGGGTGTGCATGACTCTGAGAGGTAAATTGAGCAATTTTAAAGGCCCTAGAGGCCTCACTTCATAAGCTGACCATCCAATGCCAAAGTAATATACCCTCCGTCTTCACTTACCTCCAGCTGCAATGGACAGCCAACGGACCCAAAGGCTGCGGCCTTTAAAACAACTATTTTCAACCTGGTTCATTCCAGTTTGACACCCTGGAGAGAATTTATATTTTAACAAGATCCTCACAATGGAGGTTTTAATAGTTAGAACCACCTGGGATTTTGTTAAACTGGACTCTAAGTTGGTATGGCAATGCAGCTTCTCGTCAAGATGTCAACCCAGAGGGAAAAAGTCCAAAGTCCTGCTCAAAACACTGTGTTTAGCTGTTCCGGTCCTTCTAATGGAATTCCTCCTGTAACTGCTTTCCCCACAGTGTGACTCCTCTCCTCCTGCACCAGTGCAAATGGCCTAATTTTTGCTGTAGTAAGAAACAATCCCAAATATTAGTGGCTTAAAATCACAAAGGTTCATTTCCAGTTCAAGGACGGAAAATTATAAAGTTCATCACAGGACTCACAAGTAGGGTGGTTAACACATCCAGCTCTGTCCTAGACTTTATCTTTTTTTTTTTTTTTAGAATGGCCCAGAAATGGGGACGTTTGGTCAACCTATTCCCAAGGGAGTTCTATATCAACATGACCGAGTGATTGGACAGCACAGGCTCAGCAAGGCGTCTACTTTGAAGTAAACCTTTCAATTTGGAGATGTTTACGCATGAGCACAGAGGCCACACCCTGAGGCTTAACTTGAGCTTGAACTATTAAACAATTTGTTTACATTTGATTTCCTTCCATTCTTGCTTGCAAACCAGCCTCCTTCCCCCAATACTTGTAACACTACTTGCAACTAATGCATGGGATCAAGTATTCTTGTTCTAGGAGATTCCACCTCGAAAACAAGTCCCTTCTATCCTTGTGTTTTAAAAAAGAAATTCCATTTCTGAGGTTTGTTACATATGAAAATCAACCTTCTGTTCGAACTTCATCCCAGCATTCTATGCCCAGCATCTCTGGTCATGGATCTTATTAACTCTAATGCATCTCACTTCTTTTCTAATTCAGCCACCCAGTCTTAGGATCACACTCTATTCCTTGTGTTCACCTGAAACCTGCGCTCCGTCATTGAAACCTTTCATTTGATCATCTCATTTCCTGGTAATAGCCTGTGTTAGTCCGGGTAGACTAGAGAAACAAATTCATGGACACTCATATGTGCGTAAGAAAGAGCTTTACATACAAGAGTAACTCTACATTAAGAAAACATTTCAGCCCAGTCCAAATCAAGTTCATAAATCTGATATCAGCCTTTATGTCTGATACCAATCTATAAAGTCCTAGACACTCATATGTGTATAAGAAAGTTTGATATACAAGAGCAAACTGTACATTAAGAAAACATCCCAGGCCAGTCCAGATCAAATTCATAAGTCTGACATCAGTCTTTATGACCGATACCAATCTATAAAGGCCTCTTCAGACTCACAAAGCACATGCAATGGTGCCAAATGCACGAAAATCACAACTGGTCATTGGGCAAGTCTTGTGGATCCAGTGGCGTTGTAAGCATCTCAGTGCTGACAGGGGCCTCCATGTAGCTTCTTCAGCTCCAAGGCTCTGGCTGCCATCATCCTGCCTCCATGTGGCTTGTCAAGAAGAATCTCTCACAGGCACTGAGCCTTGTCAATAGGGATTCTTCAAAGGAGTGAGCTGAGGTGGGGGGGGGGTGAAAGAGTCTCCCGCCTTCGAGGAGGAATACCAGAGTTCCCAGAATCCTCAGGAGTAGGCCATGCCCACAGAGAGGCTTCATTGGCTATAACCTGATTGAGAGGTGACCCCTTCACTCTTAATCCTCTCAAATTGACAAATGATGATATAACTACCACACAGCCCCTGCCTTTTTATTTTCTATTGAGACTGCTCTCAACTCTCTGGTCCTTGGCCTCCACTTACAACATGATGAATGAGAATCTCTAGGAGACGTGGCTCCGGGATCTATCATGTCCCCAGATTCCCAGGTGAGTCCAGTGATCCACCGTTTGGGGATTTAGGCATCAGAGTAACCTGGAGTCTTTCAAAATATGCTAATGAGAAGGCCATTCTCTTTCAGTTACATTAGAATTTTTGCATATTGTTGTTGTTGTTGTTACATGCCTTGAGTCAATTCAAATTCCTTGTTTTTTTAATGAACTCCTGTCACTAAAGACTCCAGTCTACTTCAGTTTTACTTTTCCTCCTTTTTTAGACACTGAGATGAATATTTAGATCTGAAGGATAAGAAATCTAGAGAGGTTTGTTTGTTTGTTTGTTTGTTTTCATATAGCAATTTTTATTTTATTTCTATGTGTTTTTCTTGCATTTAAATCTCCAATTTTTGTGTCTCCCTGCTATCTCTTCCCTCTCCGTGGTCCCATTCCAGTCCCTGGTCTCATCACAGTTACCAAAGTCTTGTCTATATAAGCCACATTTCTTCTTTGCTTTTCCCTATAACAATGGTGATATTATATATTGATCTTTGTAAGACTGGCTGAGTTTGCTAAGCATAATGTTCTCTAGTTTTATATATGTCCTGTAGAATTTAAGAGTTATTGTTTTTTACTGATGCAGAAAATTCCATAGTATGAATGTACCAGAGCTTATGGATCCGTTCCTCTATTTTTGTGGTACTTGGTCATTTCCATGTTTTTGCTATTGTGAAAATTGCTGCAATAAACACAGAAATACAAATGTCTGTTCATGTTTTATTCTTAATTTCTTCAAGGTATATACCCAGGAAAGTAATTAATTGTTGGATCATAAGGTACTTGGAATTTGCATTTGTTTAAGGAAGTCCCATCTTGAGTTCTTTAATGGTTATATAATTCTATAGGCCCATCAGCACTGTCAAAGCATTTCTATTGCTCCACATCCTGTCCAGAATGTTGTTTTAATTTGTATTTTTTAATAATCATGAATATTTATTCATATGGTTCTGAATCACTGGTGTCATCTTTCATAAATTGTGTATTCATGCCTTGTGCCTGGTTTTTTATTGAATTATTTGTATTTTTTCATTAAGATGTTAAAGTTTTTGTAAATTTTGGAGATTACTCCTTTATCTCATGTATTATTACTGAATTTCTTAAACCAGTATGTGGGTTCTCTGTTGCCTTTTAATGAAGTCTTTGTTGTGTATAAACATCATATTTTTTGTAGGCCCCAGAGCTTTATCTTGTCTTCTATAGTGTGGATATTTATCATTATGTTCAGTAGCTTATCTATGCTCTGTGGTGTATTTATGCCTTGGATTAGGGTGCTTACTTTTGTCCTCATTTTTCATGGAGGGTCTCAATAATTATCTGATTTTCATTTAGGGCTCTTATCCATCCTGAGTTTGTTTTTGTACATGGTGTGAGATAGGGGTCCTGTTTCATTCCAGCACCATTTGTTGAAAAGACTGTTGATCGCCTATTTAATGTGTTTTATTTCTTTATTTAAAAAGCAGATGCCTATAGATATGTGGTTATATTTCTGAGTTATCAATTATAATCCATTGGTCTTCATATCTATCATTGTACTAGTACCAGGCTGTTTTATCGTGGCTCTATAGTGTGTTTTCAGGTCTGTGAGTGAAAGACCTTCTACTTAGCAATTTTTTACAATGTTTCATTTAGCCTAGGTTTCTTTCCTTTCCATTAAAGTGGTAATTGGTTTTTCTATTTCTTTGAAAACTTGTAGTTGGATTGGGATCACAATTGCATTATATTTGTTAAATAATTGTGATGATATTGACATTTTCGCAATATTTAATCTGCCTATCCAGGAACATGGTAACATTCCACTTGAGTAAATTCTTTTCATTTTCATGAAGGAGTATTTTGCAGTTTTCTTTGTACAAGTCTTTGTTTTTCTCTACTAAGATTTTTTTTACTAACTAGTATCTCTAGTAAGATTTATTCCTAAATACTTTTCTTTTGTCATGTTATTATAAACATTATTGTCCCTTTAATATCTTTATTTTTTGTATCCTCCTTAATATACAAGAATTCAACTGATTGCTGTATGTTATCATATAACCTGCCATGCTGCAAATTCTTCAATTAGTTCAAGCCATTGTTTAATTGAATCATTGGGATCTTCTGTATGCAGGATTGTATCATCTTCAAATAAAGATAGTTTTATTTCTTCTGTACCTATGTAGATACCTTTCATATTTTTCTGATGTCGTATGGCAATAGCTAAAATGTCCTGAACTTGAGTCGGTGCCAATTCACGGAGACCTGGTATACAGAACTAAGGTCCTGAGCCATCCTCACAATTGTTCCTATATTTGACCCCATTGCTGCAGCCACTGTATCCGTCTATCTTGTCTAGGGGCTTCCTCTTTTTCCCTGTGCCTCTACCTTATCAATCAGGATGTCCTTTTCCAGGAACTGGCCTGTACTGATAATATGTCCAAACCACATGAAACCAATCTTGCCATTCTTGCTTCTAGGGAGCATTCTGGCTGTACTTCTTCCAAGAAAGATTTGCTTGTTCTCTCATCAGTCTGTAGTACTGTCAGTATTCCTCACTAGCACCTTTCTTCTTTGTCTTCCTTATTCGATGTTCAACTTGTGCATGCATATGAGACCGTTAAAAATAGCATGGCCTGGGCCAGACACACTTTAGTTCTCAAAGTAACATCCATGATTTTTAACACTTTAAAGAGGTCTTGTACAGCAGGTTGACCCCAAAATTTTTGACCTCATGACTGATGCTTCCATGAGCATTGATTGTGAATCTAAGCATGATGTAATCATTGACAACATGAATCTTTTCTCTGTTATGTTTTTCCTATTGGTCCAGTGGTGAGGATTTTTATTTTCTTTACATTGAGAAGTAATTCATACTGAAGACTGCAATCCTTGATCTTCAATGGCATATGCTCCAAATCCTCCTCAATTTTAGCAAGCAATACTGCACAATAGATGTCTCGTGGGAAACTTTAAATGATATTGATGTCTTATTATACATTAGATATCAATATTATTTAAAGGTCTGCAATCGATTCCAATGCATGGTGAGAGTCACTGACTTAAAGGATAATTCCAAAGATAAAATTTAGGTACTTCAAAAATTGTAAAGGTTTTGCCAAATGTCTGGAACCCTGATGGGGAGATGTTAAGGTGTTAGCTGTTGACCAAATGTCAAAGGTTCTGGGAGAAAGATGTTTTAATCTACTTCTGTAAAGACTGACATGCTCAGAAACCCCGTGGTACAATTGTACTCTGTCCTATAAGGTTACTATGAATTGGAATCAACTAGGAAATAGTGGATTTTTAAAAACATTTTATTAGAGGCTTATACAACTCTTATCACAATCCATACATATACATACATAAATTATATAAAGCACATCTGTACATTCTTTTCCCTATTCGTTTTTTTTTACATTTTATTATGGGCTCATACAACTCTTATCACAATCCATACATATACATACATCAATTGTATAAAGTGGATTTTGTTTGGGTTCCAACTATCTTATGCAAATTATATGCAATAGAGTCATCAAAGTTGCTTATTTTTCTGAACTTTGCCTTAGGATATTGAATTAGAACATCTCTAGGTGAGTTCCTTGAATAATGTTAACCTACTCTCTAGGTGATTCTAATGTATTCTCAAAGTTGAAAAACACTTCTTAATTCCATTCTTATTTACACTGAACTTACATATATCTCTATGGATATGGATTATAGTAATTAGCTAAACCCATCAGAAATAGTATAACCTATAATACACAGCTCATCAGAAATAAAGCACACACACACAAAAAATCCCAAACTAATTGCTGTCAAGTTGACTCAAATGTATAGCAATTCTATAGGACAAAGTAGAACTGTTGCATAGGGTTTCTGAGGATGTGAATCTTAAGGAAACAAACTGCCTCATCTTTCTTCAATGGAGCCGCTGGTGAGTTTGTACCACCAATCATTCATTTAGATATGTGAAGCTTACCCCACCATGGCACAAAGCTCCTTCAGCAAGAATAGGCGAGGGCTAGAGGGAAACAACAATACCATGAAAGACAAGATTAACATGAAGACCAGGAGAACAGGTCAGTAGAGCCATCGCAGAAGACTTGATATCTTCTGACCAAGTCCACAATATCCTTATAATAGACAGCAATTCTCTTAAGCAGCTAACACGAATCTATCCCTTGAATCCAAAGCATATAATGAGTATGATTCCCTATTTTAGTATTTTTTGTCAGTAACTCCCTATTCACACAGCTGAATAAACATTTGTTGAATGAATCATTTGGTGCCCAGAACATTCTCAATCAAGAATGAAAGAACTTCTGGGTGCCTCTCCATCATCAAGTTAATTACTCTAACAGTCTTATATTACTCAATTTAGTACACATCTAATATCTCAATTTATTTTGCCAGAAACTTCCCATTGCCTTTCCTCTTTCAAAACTTAAAATTCCCAGAGGTGATCAAGATGATGACATAGTCGGATATCTCACAGCATCTCTCTTAAAATAAAGACCCAAAAGACAAGTGAATTTTTAAAAAGACAAATGAATCATCCATAAATGGCAAAGGCCTTGATTATCAAAGGCAAGGCTGAAAATGGGACTGAGTACCAAATGGAAGGAGAAACTGTAGCTGAAAACAGTGGATACAGAGGCCTACAGACCTATGGTGTCCCTATTCTTGTATGTGAGCATGGTCCAGTGAAACTCAAAACCATTCCATACGAGGAGAGAAAAATCCATCTCTTAGCCACTGATCCCCAAGGTCTACAGACCAACAAGCCTACTTCTCCTCTCAGCCAGCTACAACAAGGGCTTGTGAAATGGCAAGAAAAATGGCCCAACTAAAGAACTAGAGAAAGAGCCGCAGAAGAAACTCACACTCACAAAAAGAATGGAAATGATAAAGAAAGATTGGTGTAGAAATGAATGAAACCAAAAACCAAATTCACTGCCATAGAGTTGATTCCAACTCAGAGTAGAACTGCCCCTGCGGGTTTCTGGGGTGTAACTCTTTATGGGATCAAACCAATGGTTCGAACACAACAACAGAATAATTTGCATGGTTTAAAATCAATAAAGGTGTGCCTCGTGGTTGCATTCTTTCGCCATGCTTATTCAATCTGTATGCTGAGCAAACCAAAACTCCAGAAAAGTGGGAGTATATGAAGATGAGCATGGCATAAGGATGGGAGGAAATCTTATTACCAATCATCACATGAAGATGATACAACCTTGCTTTGCTGAAAGTGATGGGGACTTGAAGTACTTGCTGATGAAGATCAAGGGTGCAGCCTTCCATGTACATATGCAAATATATTTATATATGAGGATGGGGAAATAGATCTAAGTGCATATATTGATAGGTTTAATATGAAGGTAGCTGAAGGACATTGGGCCTCCACTCAAGTGCTCCCTCAATGCATGAATATTTTGTTCTATTCAATTGGCATTCTATGATGTTCACCTTCCCGACACAACCACTGAAGACAACGTGGGTGCATAAGAAAATGTGGTAAAGAAAGCTGATGGTGCCCTGCTGTCAAAAGATAGAGTGTCTGGGGTCTTAAAGGGTTGAAGGTAAGCAAGTGGCCATCTAGCTCAGAAGCAACAAAGCCCACGTGGAAGAAGCACACCAGCCTGTGCGATCACGGGGTGTTGAAGAAATCAGGTATCAGGCATCATCAGAACAAAAAAATCTTATCGCATTGGATAAGGGAGGGAGTGCGGAGTGGAGACCCAAAGCCCATTTGTAGGCCACTGGACATCCCCTTACAGAAGGGTTTCAGGGAGGAGACGAGCCAGTCAGGGTGCGATGTAGCAAAGATGAAACATACAACATTCCTCTTGTTCCTAAATGCTTCCTCCTCCCCCACTATCATGATCCCAATTCTACCTTACAAACCTGGCTAGACCAGAGGATATACACTGGTACAGATAGGAACTGGAAATGCAGGGAATCCAGGGCAGATGATCCCTTCAGGACCAGTGGTGAGAGTGGTGATACTGGGAGGGTAGAGGGAGGGTAGATTGGAAAGGGGGAACCGATTTCAAGGATCTACATGTGACCTCCTCCCTGGGGGAAGGACAACAGAAAAGTGGGTGAAGGGAGACGTCTGACAGGGAAAGATAGGACAAAGTAATAATTTATAAATTCATGAGGCGGGGAAGCGGGGAGGGAGGGGGAAAATGATGCCAGGGGCTTAGATGGAGAGCAAATATTTTGAGAATGATGAGGGCAATGAATGTATAGATGTGATTTACACAATTGATGTATGTATCCATTGGGATAATAGTTGTATGAGCCCCTAATAAAACGACTTTTAAAAAATGGATGCAGGCTTAAGTATGGATTATGATTCATTGTCAAGAAGACCCAGATCCTCACCGCTAGACCAACCGGTAACATCACGATAAATGAAGAAAATATTAAAGTTGTTAAGGATTCTGTCTTGCGTGGATACACAACCAATGCTCAAGGAAGCAACAATCAAGAGATCAAGAGACTTGCTGCATTAGGTAAATCTTCTGCACAAGATCACTTTAAAGCACTGAAAAGCAAGGATGTTACTTTGAAGATTAAGGGGTGTTTGACCCAAACCATGATATTTTCAGCTGGACATTGAATAAGGATGACTGAAGAAGAATTGAGGCGCTTGCATGGTGGTGCTGGCAAAAGGTATGGAAAGTACCATGGACAGCGAAAGGGACACTGTCTTGGAAGGAGCATAGCCGGAGTGTTCCTTAGAGGCAGAAATGGAGCGACTTGGTGTTACATACTTTGGCTGTGTTGTCAGAAAGGTGTGGTCCCTGGTGAAGGACACGTGCTTTGGAGAGGGGCAGCACAAAAGAAGGCTCTCCTGAACAGAACTTACACAGTGGCTGCAACAATGAGAACAGGACACTGTTTCGTTCTGTTGTGCATGGGTAGCTGTGAGTTGGAACAGACTGGATGGTACCTGACAGCAACAACTGTTTATGGAAGTAGAAAGGGCTCTTCATTCTCCCAAATGAAAAAAGGAGAGAAAAACAATAGATCATAAAAAATGTGATGGGTGATGTTGTGACAGAATCAACTGAAAGAAAAAGGATAATAACAGAGTACTACAAAAAAGTACTCCAATAAATTGGAAAACATCGAGAAAATGAACAAATGTCTAGAAACACACAACCTGCTTTAACTAACACAACCGGGGGTAGAAAAACTGAACACGCCGTAAGAAAAGATGATCTTAAGAAAAGAAAGTGGAACGGGAGTAGGACTAGGAATAAGAGTGGGAGAGGGGAGGGAGAATAACACATAGTGCAAAACTAACATTATTTAAATTTTCTTCCACTTCAACTTGAACTTACATATGAGCAATTGATGATCTGTTCCATAGTCAGTCTCTGGCCTGGTTTTAGCTGTTGATATTAAGCGTCTCTATCATCTCTTCCCACAGATGGAGTTAGTTTGATTTCTGCGTATCCTATCTGGAGAAGTACATGTGTAGTCACCATTTGTGCCATTGAAAAAGGTATTTAGTATGAAGTCACTGACCTTGAAAAATTCTATCATGTGATCTCCAGCTTCATTTCTGTCACCAAAGCAATATTTTCCAACTACTCTTCCTTCCTCTTTGTTTCCAACTTGGTATTCCTACGACAAATAATCATCAATGCTTCATGTTTGATCCATTTTCAAGCTGAAGACGGCAGAGTTCTTCAATTTCTGTTTTAGTAGATGGTGCATAAATTTTAATAACAGTTGTATTGACTGGATAGCCTTATTTTCAGATGCATGTTATCCCATCACAGACAGCATTACACTTCAAGGTTGATCTTAATGTGTCCTTTTGACTGTGAGGCAACACCATTCCCCTTGAATCTGTCATTTTCAGCACAGTAAACCAGAGGATTCAAAATGGCCCGTGGTCATGTCAACTCCCTAATGACAACACTATTTATCTCTATGCGTTTCATTTCATTGCTACAGCTTCTAATGTTCCCAGATTCCTACTTTGTTCATTCCAAGTTCAGATTGGAAGGGTTGCAGCCATTTCTTCTCATTTTGAGTTGTGCCACGGCCTCAAATGCAGTTCCTGATGGCCAGACTCCCGCGGGGTTCACTGCAGCCACGCCATTACAGTCAGCTCTGTTTTGAGAAGGCAGCTCTTGCCCAGTCCGATTTAGAGTGCCTCCTACCTGATGGCTCATCTTCTGGCACGATCTCTAACAATGTCCTTCTTCTATCTATGAGGTTTTTGGTACCTGACAATGCTTTAATGCTATCGTTAAGGTTTTCAGTGGGTAATTCCCATAAATTATTCCTCATAGGCTGTTCTTAGTCTGGAAACTCTGCTGAAATCTGTTGCCTTTGAGTGACCCTGCGGGTATCTGAAACACACATGGCAGAGCTTCCAGCAGTACACCAACACCCAATCCACCCAAGTAGGACAAACTGATAGACAAATGGGCTGGGAGTTGAGGAGTGGATAACTTAAGTTCATATTACAAGATAAGTAAAAAAACTACGGTACAGACACAATAAACTCATGCTAGGGGAAATGTGAAAGAATCACAAAGAATCCTGAAATCATATAATAACATGGACAAACTTAAAGGAAATTATGGTAAGTAAAATAAGCAAACCACACAAGGACAAATACTATATGTAACTATTATTTTTTAAATTGAATAAAAAAGTAGATGCTGGAAAAGAAACATCCTTTGTTGGTTACTCGGTGTGATAAGTAGGTTTATTGTGCCAACCCAGCCAAAATGAACATGTGGGATTAATAAGGTCACAGTTTATTTGGAGGGTAAAGAGATAATTGGCTCAGAGAAACCCACCCTCCCTCTCTTGCTCTCTGGTGATCAGACCAGAGTGTGGTTGCTGTAGTTACCTCTCTGCATCAACTTGTGAGTTACACTACCTGTGGGACAAGCCAACCCCTTGGATCGTGGCTAGACCTTGAAGTTCCTTCCAGACCTGCTTTGCCACACTGCTGGTATGTACATGACTTGAGCTTGAGGCTGGTGGATGCTGTCATCTTGTACTGCTTGAGTTCTATACTCCATCCCAGTCTGCTTTGCTAAGCTCCTGAGCTGCTGACTGTTGATGACCCGCCCTGCTGTCTGCTGCCTGTGGGCAGACTGCCTGCATTGCCCAAGGGAAGACTCGGCAGTTTGCTTCCCTAACCTGGGACCAGGAGCCCTTATGAGTTGAAGGAGTTTCAGTATTTTAACTATTCCAGGGAAGTGAGTTAAACTGAGTCCTCTGTACTGCTGTGTGAACTAATAAGCTGTCATATTCCATTGTGCTATATAAATCTGTCTATATATATTCATAACTGTCCTGGTTTTGTTTCTCTAGAGCAGCGGTTCTCAACTTGTGGGTTGCGACCCCTTTGGGGTCGAACAATTCTTTCACAGAGGTCACTCGATTTATAACAGTAGCAAGATTACAGTTATGAATTAGCAACGAAAATAATTTTATGGTTGGGGGTCACTATGACATGAAGCACTGTATTAAAGAGTCGCAGCATTAGGAAGGTTGAGAACCACTGCTCTAGAGAAAACTATGATGAGAATGAAAAAGAGGGTCAATCACTAACTAGAGAGGGAACTAATAACCATTAACAATAGACCAAAAGGCAGCGGATAGAGGGGAGCAGAAGCACACATGACCAGGGCAAAGAAGGAACCCAGGAAGTGCAAAGAAAAGACAACAAATTAAATACTGTGATCGTGTGATAATAGCACTGACCAACAATAAGAGTCTATATATAGGCATGCAAGCTGACCCACTGCAGAAAGGTAAATGGCAATACCCCGAGGATGATGGTCATTATGTGTATCAGTTTGACAGAGGATATTTCTTCACATGTATGTGCACGTGGTGCACACATGAGGTTTCTTGAAAAGTTTGTGAAATATCCCATTATTTTTTCATTTCATTTTTCCATAATTCTAATGCCCCTCCTGTACCTCAAGCTACGATAGAGAATCCCAAGGGTAACCTTTTGAAGGTTCCGAACACCTTGAATGAGTGCAGTTCCTGGGTGTGGGAACCTTAGGCTAGACTCTTGGGGGGTATGTCTAGGTCGATAACCAGAGTTCACAAAGGCAATGTTCTAAATCCTCTTTGAGGAGGAGCAACTGAGGTCTTAGATGTTGTGAAACAGCCATGGAAGATGCAACTATTGGTCTTTCCCTGGTCAGAGCAAAGATGAGTAAAGAAGAACCAGACTCAAGGAAGCAACAAGTATAAAGAGCTAATGAACATGAGAGTCACAGTCTCTACCATCCTGAGGCCCGAAGTCAGTTAGCACCGCTGACTGCTCTTATCAGGTGCAAGTAGAAAATTCCTGAGCAAGTGGGAGAAGACTAGCTAAAAGTAGAACCAAGCTCGAAAATCATCATAGCAAAGACCAGACATACTTGTCTGAGAGACTGTTGAAACCTCCAAGCTGTGACACTTAGCTTCAAACCTGTAATGGGGCCCATAGCTGTGGGTAAACTTTCAGTCAGAGCATAGTACAAAGTGCATAATAACACCAGATAGGAACACATGCCTCAAAATCATCAAGCACACAAAGCAAAAAGGGTAGCATTGTCCAAACCCGAAGCTCAGAAGGCAGGGAAGGCAAGAAAGAAGGCAAAGGGACAGGGACCTCCAGGGATGAATTGGAAGAGTGTTGTTGGATTGGAACCAATGTCATAAAATAAAATGTGTATAAAATGTTTGAGGACACCTAATTTGCTTTGTAAACTTTCACCCAAAATATAATAAGAACTTCAACAAGCAAACAAAACCTCAACACTCTCCTCCCATGACAACCAAATATTGTGAGGACGACATAGTTCACTCTTTCAAATCAACCTACCCCTTTCACCAATGATTCCAGAAACCAGTGCACAGGAGACCTATGTTAAATATCCAAGAATTTGGTAAGCTGAGCATATGCTCAGTCATCGTTGGAGTATTTCCACTAGAGAAATTGGCAAAAGCTACATGTCATAAAATTCCACCTGTTTTGTTAGAAAGTTTTTTAGCAAGCAACCCTCCTCACATGACTGTCCTAAATATAAAGTCTCTCCACTCAGTCACTGACTGCCATTCGATCAATTCTAACCCAAGTGGGGATCCTATGTGACAGAGTAGAATGTCCCCTGTGGGTTTCCGAGACTGTCGTTCTTTAAAGGGAGTCGTTCTTTCTCCTAACGATCACTTCATGGTTTCTAACTGCTGACCTTGTGGTTAACAGCCCAACTCATAACCACTATGCCTCCAGTCTCTTTTTGTTCATAAAAATTTTTTCTAGTTCTCATTATACTCAGGTTATCATAATAAAACTATGAAGAAGATAATAATGTTTCTTTCATTTCATATGAAGAAAATTGAACCTCAAAGTAGTTAAATGATTTGCCTGATGCCACTGAAATTCAAAAAACAGATCTGGCTTGCAATTCTTGCCTCTTTACAAAGAAGTACCTTATTAAGTAAGGTTAATAACTTTTAACATAAGGAAAGGGCTACAAATTCTTGTCTGACTCATTCATTTGTGCCTTTCATTCATCCAAAAACATTTATTAAGTGACTATTATGTGTCTGGTTCCGGGCCAGGCACTGGGATTACAAGCTAAATAAGACACAGCCCCTGTCTTGGAGGACCTGTGTCTTTAATGGGAATGAAAGACTTTTTAACAGTTAGGTCATAATACAGGGTTGTATACAGAGCCCTGGGCCTGGCCCTGGGATGATATATTCACTTTGGTGGAAAAAGTCAGACGTCTGCCAATGAATTATGCTCCTGACAGCAACAACTTTTATTCCATAAGACAATCAGGACCATGCAGAACTTCATGGCCTCGTTCATACCAATATATGTAGCTTTCAATATAATAATTCTACAAAATCTATCCTTACCAAAATAATGTGCTTAAAAATCAGAGACAAGAAGAAAAGGCCCCCTTTCCTGCCCTCTTAGGTATACATCCAAGCAATGCGAACATCATTGGTTTCCTTACATCTGCCAAGAGGCAATGTGTCAAATAAATAATTTAGACCAGCTGAGGCACCACAAGAAAACAAAGCTATCAGTCATCTCAGCCTCATTATTGATTGCCAATAACAAGATACTTGCTAAGACAAATGACTCAGCTATTATAGTAGTGAAGTTTTAGCCTATACCAACTACATAAATCATATTGAACTGATTGTTGTTTTGAGATGTACAAATATATCTACAATAATTATTATCCCCCACTTTTGAAATCTATCTAAGGTAGCTCTCATTAGCCAAGATCTAGCTATATCATTTGCCCAATTACACATTTTCTCTCTCTCGCTCTAGGTGTTACCACGTCTGTCATGTCTATCTAATGGAGAAGCGCATCTGCCTATGTTTATTCCTAAAGCTATTGGTTTAGAGATAAAATAGAAAAACGAAAACATGATGGCTTTGATCAAATTCATTCATTTTAGATCAATCAGAAGCTGGTAGAATTAACACAGCACTTGGGGTTTGGAATGCATAGGTTTAAGGCAGCCTATGGGATATACAACCTGGATGTCACTTTTCTTAGCCTTGATTTCCTTTACAGAAACGGGGAAAACATCACCTGATATGCCTACATTATGGTGTTGCTGTGAGAATACGGGAAACAAAGAGTACTTTGGAAAACTAGAAAGCACTCTGCATGGGGGAATTTGCTTCAACCTAAACATACTCTTATGACTTCCTTGTCAAAGGTAGCTGAATCTGTTTGACTCTCCAAGCAGACGCAGCTGGCACAATCAGATCAGGTTAATTCCAGAAGAATTGATTTACCAAAGGATTAATTTTTAAAGTGTGGGTGGGAGTTAAGGAATCATACTGGACAGGGAAGGAAACTAAGGCAGGTTGTATCATAGCGATTACCCTACGTCCAAAGACATGGGAAATGGAGGCAACACTGAAAAGTAAGCCAACAACCTAGATATCGGAATCACGAAAATCAGGCTGCTTTAAGATGAATTGGGACTTTCTTTCAAGAGACCCAGTCAATCCTAGGAAGTTTAAAATTAAGGAAATCCTAATTATTTACTCTGGTTTCCCCCAATCCTGCTCTACCATACCAGCAGCCAGAAGACACCAAATTCTATAGATGTCACCCACATAGGTCAAGGACAAAACAAAAAGGTGGAAAAAAGAGGATTGCGTGCTTCAAAGAACAAAGGCAAAAGGCCATCATGGTGGACACCAGGCTTCGTGAGGACTATTCCACTACTCAGCCTGTCACCACAAAACCTCACTCCACCTTCCTTCCCCAAAGGTCCACTCCAATGAAAATATAAAACCCTGGCAATGTCCTATCCTTTCTCTCAGGTATACCTACTGATAGCCCCAGCCACTGCCTTCATCCATTCCTACATTAGATTGGAATCTCCTGGATATAGGTATTTATTGGCCCCTTAACTAGAAATTCCACGGAAGTTATGTCTTTAGCCATGGTTGGATTGAAGCCATTTCTCTCACTGTAGGCATGACTGACCTCTCTGCATTGCGCCTCCTCAGCCATGCTTTTTCCTCTGCTGTCTTCTGACTCATGGTGGATCCCAGTTGCCGAAAAACAAATAACATTATAATTGGAAAAGCAGCAAGGATTCCCTTTCCTAACAAAAGGTTCAAGGTTGAGTCTCAATAAATCGATTTGGATCACTACTGTGACCCAGTCACAGGGACAATGATCCTGAAAGGCACTAGTTACCCAGACGTGGGTCAAGCACACACACCTGGGATCAGAATATGAGGAAGTGTCAGAACCATCTAAAATGAAGAAGGGACTGAAACCGTGGCATTTTCACCTCTATATGTGCCCCTGTGCCTGATGCAGGATTTTAGGTACTTGATGTTGGCTGATATAATACAGATCAGCGAGGTCCATAGCAGCCCGCAACATCTTAACAGAAGTGTCTCTAAAGTAAAGCACCACATCTAGGGATAATGTAAATTTTCTTGATATTTTTAAAAATGTACAAAGTCTCACTTCTTTTTATGTGATTTTGTTTCAGTAGTATAAAAGGCTGCCACACATGAGGGAGGGGGGAAAGGGGAGGGAGGGGGAAAAAAAGAGGACCTGATGCAAGGGGCTTAAGTGGAGAGCAAATGCCTTGAGAATGATTGGGGCAGGGAATGTATGGATGTGCTTTATACAATTGATGTATGTATATGTATGGATTGTGATAAGAGTTGTATGAGTCCTTAATAAAATGTAAAAAAAAGAAAAGAAAAGAAAAAGGCTGCCACTACCCTGCATCCTTTTTATCCTAACAATGTCATCTACTCTTTCTTTGCTACATAACAGACAGAAAATATTTATTAAAAAAAGAAAAGTCATAAACCTGGAGAAAACATATGCAAGATCTGTACCTGATAAGAGGTTTGTATACAAAATACAACCAACAAATGCCATTGAGTACACTCAGACTGAAGGTGACCCTGAAGGACAAAGTAGGACCTCTCTCTAGCGTGTCTGAGATTGAAAATCTTTATAGGAGGGGACACCTTCATCATTTCCCCAAGGAACAGCTAGTAGATTCTCATCACTTTCCTTTCAGTAACACTTTATATCACCATAGTAATCAATATACAGGAAAAACTCAAAGCCAAACTCACTGTCAATGATCCTGACTCATAGAAATTCTAGAGGACAGAGTAGGACCACCCTGGATGTTTCTGAAGCTGGAAATCTTTATGGGAACATAAAGCCTTAGAACAGTGGTGGTTGAAATCAAGTTGTGGTTAGCAGCCAAATACCTAATCTACTCGGCCACCAGAACATAGAGAGGAACCTTAAAACTCAACAATAAGAAAACAATCAAATGAAGAAGTAGAAAGGTGACCAAAAATACCTTCTTCATCATAAATATCTTTTTTCAAGAACACAAACAGTAACTACATAGATGTACTTCTCCAGATGGAATATACAGAAATCAAACTGACTGTGGGAAGAGCCCATGGAGAAGCTGAGTATCAGAAGCTAGCACCCGGCCCTGGGCTGATGGTGGAACAGACCACCAGTCATTCATGTGTAAGTTCAAATGGAAGCTGAAAAAATTAAATTAAGTTCAAGAGAGCCAAAATTCAAACTTGAGCATATTACACCTGAATTTTGAGAACATCTGAACAACAGACTTGATGCATTGAACAATGGCAGAAAACTTGATAAACTATGGGGTGACGTCATAAACATCATGCATGAATAAAGCAAAATATCATTCAAAAGACAAAGCAAAGAGAAAAGATCAAAGTTGATGTCATAAGAGATCCTGAAAATTTCCCTGAGCATAGGTACCAAAATCAAATGGAAGAAATGATAAAGTAAAAGATATGAATAGAAGTTTTCAAAGGGCAGGTTCAGAAGACAAAGCACCATATATATTGTGTATAAGCCAAGTTTTTCAGCACATTTTTGATACTGTTTTGTGGTAAAATTTGGTGCCTGGGCTGATATTCGGGTCGGCTTATACTCACAAATATATGGTAAATTATTCTAATGAATTGTGTGCAAAGACTTGGAATGAGAAAGCCTAAAAAGAAGAACATGTTCAGCATATAGTAAAGTGCAAGAACTGAAGAAAAATACAAGCCTTGAGTTGCAATATTGAAAGATTCTATGGGAAAATATTGAATGATACAGGAAACTATTTTTAAAAAGATGGGATACATACACAGTCGTTGTACCCAACAGAACTAGTTGGCATGTCACCATTTAAAGAGGTACCATATGATGCTGATGACAAAACTTTGCTTACTAAATGAAAGTGAGGAGGTCTTGAAGCATTTAACGATGCACATCAAGGATTACAGCCTTCAGTTTGTATTAAAACTCCATGTAAAGAAGACCAAATTCTTCACAACTGGGCTAGTGCGTAGCATCATAACAAATGGAGATAAGGTTGAAGTTGTCAAGGATTTGTCTTGGTTGGTCCCACAGTCAAACTCAAATAAAGGATTCATCTAAACCCAGGCCCATACTGCAGGCCACCTGAACTGTAGAGTTTGTCTTCTTGAGCACACTACAGAAGCCACATTAGAACTGTCTGAGTCATACAACCCTCTAAGTAAACCAAATTTTACCTCAAACACACCTGTTCCAGATAAGGAAACTGTATACACCTGTAATGCCTTAGTGAGAGAAGAGGGGGGGCGGTGCTACCCCAAGGTCATGAGTGGATTTGGAAGTCATTAGACTTCTGGCTCAAATTTCTTTCATTTGAGAGTGCCCAATAATAGGCAAGTTAAGACCATGTACTTGCCACTTCCATATTTTCTTGTTTTAGAAAATGTTCTAAATTATTTTAGTGATGATTGTACAACTCTTCTTGATGTGATTGACTATTAAACAGTATGATATGTGAATTATATGCCAATCAAACTGTTAAAGATGAGTTGTCTTAGGTAAATGTACTGCACAAGACCTCTGTAGAGTTTTGAAGAGCTAGGATACTATTTTTAGGACAAAGGCATGCCTCACCCAAGCCATGGTATTTTTCATATTGGTTATGGGCTCCGACATGTTTGCCCTTGTTCTTGATATCTAATTTTGTGTCTTTTTCTCTCTTTTATTAGCTGGCTGTCACTGTGCACCTAATCAATCCCAATCTTAATGGTTTCCCATAGCTTCTGTGAATCAGGGATTGAGATAAGGCACAGCAGTGATAACTTTCCTCTGCTTTATAGAGCTTGGTGCTCAATAGCCAAGATGGTCTAATAGATGGGATGGATTGCATGCTTCTCCACTCATTTACATCATAGTTGATAATATTGTTGGCTGGGGGTCTGGATGGAACTGTTTGTCAGAACATCCTCACTAGCTTCTTGTGTATCTTGGGCTTTCTTACAACATGGTAGCTGGGCTCCCAGGGCAAGCGTATATCAATGAGTGAGAGTCCGGTAGAATCTGTTTTGTGCTTTGGTGAATCCATTTAACATCACATCCACTGAATTGAATTAGCCAGATCAGTTACAGAATTCTTACAGTTTCAAGTGAAAAGGGCACAGACCACATTCTTCAGCCAACATTTTAAGAGCCTGTGGGCTGCCATATATATAGTGATGCAGCTCCTTTTGAGAGATGCAATCTGCCATGTCTTGGTTATCCTTTTACTTTGCTCCCAGATTTTGTTGAGTTTGTGTCATTTTCTTAAGTGCATTTTTCCCCTACAAATGACTTTCAAAGCTGTGCAAAGTTGTTATTTTAAATATATTGACGATTGCTTTTAAAATTGTAACATAACTGTATAAACACTTATTTCTCTAATTAACTTTAGAACTAATCAACATATAGTTCTAACATATGACCATGTATATATAAAATGGAAATTCTAAAAAATGTAAAATTCACACATTACATCTCTCTTTCTGCCTGCACACTGCTCAAAAACATGTTGTAATGGACTTAAATCTTTGTTTTTGTTTGTTAATAAGATAAATTTAGTAAGCATTGGACACTCACTTCATTCTCTAATTTTCTGTTGCTTACTAGAAGGCAATCGGGTAAAACAATTGCACTAAGAATTCAGATTAGCTTTGGCGAGTTAGAATCTTGTCCCCACTATTTACTAATTAAGTAGTTTTGGATGAATTAGTTAACCTTCTGAGTTTTGTCTTTCAAATAAAGTCCTCAAATATCACCTACCTTAAATTATTATAATTGATATCACATGTAGAAAACTCTTAGCACAGTGTCCAGAATTTAGTCAACTTCCTATATTATTTGTTGGAAATATTATTGGTGTTTTTTAATAGCTAAATATAAAGCTTTTCTAAATGTTCTTCTATTAATGATCTTTTATGCTGCTAACGACAACAAAAAACTACTTCTATCATCCAGGGATTTTTTCCTAAGTTCCTCTTCTCTCCCCCCACCACCGCAGGTACTACATGAAAAGAATAATAAGATAGACCTTGAGTTTGTTGGAATACAAATTACTAACATCACCCACATATCAGCTCACACTTTCTTGTGAATATGCCGGTGAAACAAGGTCATTCTCAATAAGCAAGTTACTTAACATTTCTCTGCCTCAGTTTTCTCATCCATAAAATAAAATGAACGTGACCTACCTCATAGGGCTGTTGTGGAGATGAAGCAAGGCATTATCGGTTAAGGGTTTGACCTGGGCTCAGTCCATCCTCAACATTCAAATATTAGCGATTATTCCTAACACAAGAATCAGAGAGTGGGAAGGTGGGAAGATATGTGCAGAAGACTTGACGTAAATTATCGTGTGATGGCCTCTTAATTACTCCTTTCCTAATATGTTCAACAGAGGAGCTAGTCATTTCACACGTTGGTAGAGGAGGTGGCATAATGTAATTTAAAAGGGAACAACTTAACATTTTAGGAGATCTCAGGGTGAACTTTGGGAAATCACTTTAATATTTTGAGCCTCAGTTTCTTTTTCTTTTCTTTTTTTTTTTGCCTAACAAGAATATCAATGTTTGGTTTGGTGTTTGTATGGGTTTTTTTCTACTTCACAGGGTTATCATAAGATGGAATGCTTTATAAATTATACAGTGCTGTCGCTGTCTCACATCCTTTTTGGGAGCAGCTGCATATAAATTATAAATAAAAAGCAGAATGTAAATAAAAAGAATTATGACCGGTGTATATTCTGGATGTGCCATTCTGATATATGTATCCACTTAATATTGGTGTCTGTATTGGTTGGTGGAGAAGGGCACCTAGTTCTAAATGACTCTGTGTGCACGTGCTTTTAAAAGGACAAAACGTACCTCTGTTGAACAAGGTTATGCTTCCTGACAGGCTGGAGGTCTCCAGGAATGAAAGGAAAAGAAACTTCTTAGGCTGCCTTGAAAATGAATTCATCTGATAATCAGAATCCATCAGAATGCCCCAGCAGAGTTGACTGAAAATACAGAAACTATTTTTCAATCAACCCAAAAAGACTGTTACCAATTCGTGTGTGTCCATTGCTTGCAGGAGGTGCTGTTTAAACACAGAGTGGTCTTGAGACCACCTTTTCAGGTTTTTGCATAATGACTTGAATCCCAGTATTCTTCTTGGGTAAAACTATAGGAAACCTTGATGCAATGAATCCAACTTTGACGGTTTCGAGACTATAACTCAACGTTTTCCTTTCTGATTTGGTTTTAAGCAGTAAGAAGGCATTTGATATTTCTTATTTCGTTTGGTTTGATGAGAGATTGTCCTGGGAGATCTTTGTGTTCATAATGAATTCCATAGTGGGAGATTGGTTAATAAAGGCTGTCTTTATTGGGTCCTAGCTTACCACTTCAGACTCGATCTCTCTCTCTTTTTTTTTTTTAAACTTGATGTTAGCCATCTATACTCCATCCATTCTGGACACTGAACGGTTCCCTGAACAATCAGATTATATGTCCCCCCCCCCTTTGCATATGCTGTTCTTTCTGCCTGGAGCACTGATATCCCTACTCATCTCCCCACTTTCCTCTAGCAAGTCTGTTCTAAGTCCCCACTATTGGATCATATATTATTTCCATGTGTTCTCCTGAGGTGGCTGTTATGAGGCAGATATCAACTGTCTGAGCTGTAATTTCTTATTTACTTGTCTGTCTCTCCTACTAAGCTATAGACAATGTGAGGGCAAGAGATTGGGCAAAGTGAATTCCATTTTTTTTTTAGTTGTACTATGCTGACCTGGATGATCTTAAACAAGACTGCCTTTTACAGGCTTGTCTGCTTCATCTATGAAAATTTTAGATCAAAGCTTGCTCCTTTAATTTTGCAGAATATGATGAAATAAAAATAGGTGTGAGAGCAAAATGAACATAAATGTAAAATATCTTATTTAAAGAATGATATGGATAAGGAAATTGATAATATGTGACATATATTATAAAAATATTATATTAATCAGTGTTATATCTTAGGTGAGAATCACACTTCAATATTTGAGGATTGAGGTTCTATTGAAATAATGGAACTAAAGACTCCTTAGAAGTCAGAAATAAAATCAACTTTATTTTTCTTCTGGATATGGGGCTTAGTTAGCTTAAACTTGACACTGATTTCATGGTAAACAACTTATGAAAGTCACAAACACTAAATTATTTTGTGAAAAACTGTGAAGTCTCCTTAATATAAAATAACCATAATTATGAGCTCAGAAATGGTCTTGGTTCAATGAGTGAGGCTGATAATGAAGTCTGGTTTTAGGAAATGTGTTCTTGAAGTTTGAGGAGGCCCTGAAACTTGTCTTGGTCTTTCCTATCAAAGTTCAAAACTGCTTGAGATTGATGATTAAAGAATAAGACAAATAGGAGACCAAAATTATGCTTGCATTACTGACAACCCCGATGATAGACCATATGGCTTGTCTGGCTAGCAGGCTTCCTAATACAGTACCCCGGAATTAGGTAGATGTTTCTGCCCAGGAACGGATGGCCCTGGTCTTCTATGAAATGTGAATAGCACCAAAGGAGGAGCTGTAACCACCTCCTTCTCTTAAGAGGACTGGCACTTAACAGGAGAGGTAAGAGGGATGGTCCAGATATGCCCAGATAATTCTTCCCAAATGAACAATCAAATGAGGTAACTTGGCCCTTTGCAGGGACAAGTAAGCCAGCGCATGAGAGGTGGTCAAGAGTGGACTTGCAATGCTGGTGGAGCTCCCTGTTGTGTGAGAAAAACAGTCAGGCCGGCAAAGGGGAAATACCTACTTAACATCCATCCATCCAGCATCAATTCCACCTGGGAAGGTAATAATTTAATGTCCGTCACTCCCTAAGGGTCGGGTGACTGGGATCTCAAGACTAGGTTGGGTGACTGGCCGACCCGGAGCTACACTGCCATGCCATCATCTAGCACAGATTTCAAACCTCCATGAAAGTCAAGGAAGACATGATGCAAAGAGAAGGGGGGAAATCCCTTTAGTTGTTGTCCCAGGGCTAAGCTTTCTTTGCTAGAAATGCTAAACACAAAATATAAATTGTTCAAGCCATCTGATGATTGGTAATACTTTGCTCTGATGGGAAGCCAAGAATATTGCAGACCTCACAAAAACCCACTGAGGAAGTTGAAATTATTTCTGGTTTTTTGATATGTGAAGAAGCAAGGTTCAAGAGAGGTTAAGTAATTTACTGGAAATCATGGAGATGGTAAATACAGTTTTACAATTTTGAATTTCCTCCTCTTTGAGAAAGTAACACAAAACAAAGTCAGAAAATAGAGAAATGATATTCTGTCCCAATGCTCTCTGACCCCAGATTGCTAGAAGTGTGACTAATCTGATTCCATGCGAAAGCCAGGCATTTCATCACTTCACTCTAAACTGTGTTTTGCTTCTGCAGACCCGTGTTGGTTTCACTGGTCACATGAATCACAGTCTGGGCATTTGGCTGATGGTGGTGGTAGAGTGCAAAACCATTGGCAGCCAGGAGAACTTTGACAGCTACAATTATGCCACTCTTTGCTGCTCAAATTCCAGTAAATGAAACGAACCTTCTTCAAAAGATTGGGGTTGGGAGGGAACTCCAGACTAGTTTGAAAGATCATTTAGAAAATGTGTCTCTGTATTCGGAACTTTCAGCAAGATGACTCTGAGTAACTCTCAAGCAGTATCCAGGGTGCATTTGTTTATTAAAGTATAACCACTTCCTTGCAGTTCACTCTAGGGTCCCCAAATACCCTGCACTAAATAGCATCTCCTCTTCTATGATCTTGGATGTGATAAGTTTAAAAAGCAAACGTCCATTGTCAATGCCTAAATATTTTATCGCTCAAAATTATGTTCGGGCACCATATTTGACTGTTCCTTAGCAACAGAGGCATCGGGCAGAAACCCAGGGAAGCAGGTAAAAGTGGAGCTTTGGGGTCAGAAGTGGATTTGAATTAAGGCTCTACCACTTACTGGAAGAATGATATTGAAAGACTCAGTTTCGTTATTTGTGATGTGGAAAGTTAATATTTACTGTTGGCCATTGGGTTAGGCAGGGCTCTCGAGAGAAACAAAACCAGGGCACTTATGATGACACATCTATATGAAGGGTTATGTTTATATAGTGAATTCCTCCACAGTAAAAGCGTCCACACAGCAGTACAGAGGGCGCAGTTCAGCTTCCTTTCCTGGGACAGTTAATAAACGGGTCTTTCTAATGCACATAGCCACAAGCTCCTGGCCAAGGAATCAGACAGCTCGAGGTGTCCCAGGTAGCAGATGGCAAAGCAGGTCTAGGCAGAGCCTCACGATAGAGTTTCATGATGTAGCCTCATGATGTAGCGATGCAAAATGGCAGGCTGGAGGTGCAGTGTGGGCGCACAGGCAGCAGGCGCAGCAGGGTGGGCGGTGTCTGGACAGGGAGCAGCGCAGCACAGCACGGCAGCTCAGCCCAGCGCTGTAATGGAGGCGCAGCTAACTCATGCAGACTGCAAAGGGCCTTTTATCTCACTTGCCCTCCAAGCAAACTGCAACCGGATTAAACTCCGCCCACGTGTTCCTATTGGTCACCTCGTTGGCACAGAAAACCTAATTATCGCAGCCATCTTTTAACTGTAAAGAAGCCAGATTTACTTCTATTAATGAGCACCATCCTTGTGAGTCCTTTGAATGCTATCATTTAATATTAATAATAAGGCAGTTGGAAACTGATGGCATATTGAAAGTTTAAAGTAAAGCAGGCAATCCCTAGGTTATGAGAATGATCCATTCTTAAACGTGCCTTTAAGAATGTGTCCAGAAATTAAAGGACATAGGGAAGCAACTAGCCCAATGAACGAAGGGATCACAGAAGCATCCATCGCCACAACCCTGAGACCAGAGCACTGGATGGTGCGGGCCGAGCACTACCAACGGCTCTGAAAAGGATCGATGTATCAGGCCCTCGATAGAATGGGAGAAAAATGTGGCACAAAATGTAAAATGATTAGAAACCAGGTTTACTGGTCAACTAGAGACAGAAAGAACCCTGAAACTGAGGTTCTTTGTCATCTTTCAAGTCTGGAGCTGCGCTCACCCCGTCATAGACGAATGAACCGTTTTAGATGAAAGGGGAAGCATTTACCCAATGACAGAGTTCAGAGGATTAGGAATGAAGGAGGGAAAGAAACAGGAAACATAGGAGAAAGCAGAATACGTGATGTACATCGAGAAAGTTGTCATTGATTAGTTGAAACAAAAATGTGTGTTCACTCATGAACATAAGACTGATGATCTTTTAAATATTCATTTAATTCATAATTAAAAGTTAAAAATAAATAGAATTTTTAGATGTCAGCACAAGTATATGCAGTTCTTGTTTAGACTTACTTAACACAAGGGAAGTAACCCAGGTAACATAGTGTTATATGTTGGGCTGCTTTGGCAGTTACATCATTTGTCAAGTTGCAAAGGGGTGGAGTCTAGCCTGTCAAGCAGGTCACAGCCAATGAGGCTTCTGTATTGGCATGGCCTTCTCCTGAGGATTCTGGGAACTGCTCTCCTCCTCCCTGGGGACAGGACACACACTCTCTGCTTCCTCTTCCTACTGACAAGCCACATGGAGCTATGCCCTGGAGCTGAAGGAGCCACATGGGACCCACACCAGTACTGAGATACTTCCACTACCACTGAATCCACAAGACTTTCCACCCCAGATCTGTGATCTTCCTGCATTCTGTATCATCAAATCTGTATCAGACATATGAGCTAATATCAGACTAATAGAGTTGATCTGGACTGGACTAGGGTGTTTTCTTAATATTCAATTATACTTTGACATAAAGCTCTTTCTTATAAACACATAGTTGTATTTCTGGTCTACCCAGACTAGCATAGCTGCTAACCATGAAATCAGCAGTTCAAATCCACTAGCTGCTTCATGGGGGAAAGATGAAATGTTCTACTACCATAAAAATGGAGAGCCTCAGAAACTCAAAGGGACAGAACTACTCTGTCCCATAGGGTCACTATGATTCAGAATCGACTCAATAGCCGTGTTTGCTTGAGTTGTGCAAAGAAGGGCTCTATGATCTCAGTGATTTTAAAGGGCCACTTGCAGCAAGTGAAAGTGGATGTGATTTTTGAAAAGTTTGTTTTCAGTAGGGCTCAGTTCAGTTGTTTGAAAGTGAGGGCAAATATCCTAAACATTAAAAGACAAGTTTGGCAACGACAAAACTGCTGCCCAGACCTCTTTAAAGTGTCAAGTAGCAAAGCTGTCGCTTTAAATACTAAGATGCACCTGACCCACATCGTGGTATTTCCAATCACCTCAAAAGCATGTGGAAGCTGCACACGAAATAAAAAAGAAAAACAGCAGCAGCAACACAACAAAAGAAACAAAAAGAACTTAGCAGAATCGACGTATTTGAATTATGGTGCTGGTGAAGAATACTGGAAGTAGCAAAGGCTGCTAAATGAAAAAGAATATCTCGCTTCCAAGAAGTACAGCCAGACCACTTCTTAGAAGGGGAGATGTCAAGACTCATCTCACAAGCAAGTTACCATCAGGAGAGGTTAGCCCCAGGAAAAGGACATCATGCTTGCTACAGAGGAAAACTCTCAATGTGATGAGATGACACAGTGGCTGCAACAATGAGTTGACACAGTGGCTGCAACAATGGGCTGGCTCAGCCGTAGCAACATTAAGAAGATGGCACGATTCTGCTCTGGTGTACAGGGTCATTAAGAGTTGAAATTAACTTGATAGCACCTAACAATAACTCTCTGAATGTGTATTTCCCGGGGAGAAAGTCCTGGTCACTGTGTGAGTCTGGGTAGACTAGAGTCAAAAATCCTTGGACACACTTATGTGTATAAGGAAGAGATTTGTATACAAGAGTAACTGGACATTGAGAAAACATCCCAGCCCAGTCCAGATCAAGCCCATAAGTCCGATATTGGCCCATATTTCTGTTATCAATCTATAAATTCCTCTTCAGACTCATGAAACACATGTAATGACACCAAATACAGATCACAGGCCAGTGGGTAGAAAGTCTTTGGATCCAGTATCATTGGAAACATCTCAGTATTGGCAGGGGTCTCTCTGTGGCTTCTCTGGCTTCTGAGGTCTGGTTGTGTCCATGTGTCGTATCTTCTGCAATGTCTCCCAGGGAGTAGCAGAAAGATTGTGTGTGTGTGTGTGTGTGTGTGTGTGTGTGTGTGTGTTCCACCTCCAAGGAGGAAGTACCAGATTTCCCAGAATTCTCAGGAGAAGGTCATGCCCACAGAAGTCTCATTGGCTATCTCCAGATTGACAGCCTAGACTCTACCCCTACACTCTTAATCCTTAAATTGACACCAGATTAGGTGACTGCTGCAGTCATCAAAGATTGATGTCTAAATGTTTAGGACTCAACCTTGAGACATACGTTCCAAGTGTCTCTGGCATTTAAAAGCAGCAATGACAAAAGGGTCAGTAGAAGTTGTATGTAAAGTAGACATGTGTAATCTGGGAGTGCCTATACATGTTTAGGATGACAGGTAAGGAAGAGTTCTAATATGGGTCAAGATTGAATTGGATTTCAAGGAGACTCGGTGTCTATAAGTGTATAATCTACTTTACCATCTATCATGACTGTTGTCACTTCAGTGCCATCATCATCACCAAAGTAGTTGAGCAGATAAATTAAAATAATTACTTTTAGATAGAAATTTGGACCATAATTCCTATGTAATTTCCTATCTGTTGAATCTTAATATAAATATGAATGGAAGTAAAACATGAATAATTTCTTTCCCAGGAGGATGCAAAGCCCAGAATCAAAGTAGTCTTCCCTGTCTATTAATGTCTCTTTCCTCCACCCTGATACCACTAGTCATCTGAGGAGAGGAAATGGGGATTCTATTCTATACTGAATTAACATCCGATGCAAGAAAGAGGTTTAGTAAGAGTGAATACCATGTCATAAGGAGAGGCTTAAGATGAGGAGATATCTTAAAAGGAAGGAAATATTGTTCAAGTTCGAGTCTAATTATCCCTTAAATCTTTCCACTTCTTACACAGTGATTCCATTATGTTTCAGAAGCTAATTTATTCTAATCTAAGACTATATTAAAGCTTTTTCTCCTTAGAAGTCAAGTTAAAAATATGGTGGAAGGTGAAGGTGGTGGTATCTAGGAGGAAAAAAAATCCATGAACGTATCCTGAAAATGAAGACTCTAGCAAGAAGTCAAGCTCGTAGAGTTATAAAATGTATAAAAAGGTTGCCAAGATACCGGGGGTTTCATTGAATTTCAGTCTTTCTTTACTAACCTTTTCTTTTGTTTCAATATTTTCTTGCTGGGAACAAAGTGTGTGCAAAGACAAGGCTGTTCAATTTTTTACACAAAAGACTTGATTCCAGAGATGAACACAGGCGGTAAAAATGGATGGAAGAGGAGGAAGCTGATACGCTTTGTACATATCAAGTTGACATTGTTTTATTTCAGGGTGATTTTATTTTGTTTGCGAGTGATTTTATTTTTCAGGTTTCCTGTTATCAAAACCATGTCTCAGTTAGATAAAACATGTTTTTAGCAGTGCTTCATACAGATGGCAAGTTATCGCTCCTCATTCACGTCCTGCCTCTTAATCCCAACTTCACTGTTAAAGGTGCCTCCTGTAAATAAGGATGAGTCATGGGTGAGTGAGTCATTTTTCTACATAAGATCCAGGGACACATTTTGTTGTTTTGTTCAGAATAGGAAGGAAGGAGTATTAAAAAGCCACAAGATGGATTAACTTTGAGCAAGGTTCATAAGATAGTAAAAAAAATCTCATATGAGGATTCCCTCTAGCATCCATTGAAGTGATGTGTATTGTTGTTTATCCATTTCTTTTATGCTTCTTATGAAATGTTGGACAGGTGATATAATCCATGTGCTTAGTTGTGTTTTAATTAATAATCTTTATTTTCAGGTAAGTGTTAGCTTTCAAGAAAAATTCAGAAAAGATAGCAGATATCAAATTTCTTCCCTCTTAAGTCTGTAGTTTCCATTAATGCTCACTCTTTGTTTTGAGAAGCCTTGTGGTTTTGATAAATGCACAGCTTCATGTATGAATACAGCAGTACAATATCGCACAGACTATGTTCACTGCCCTGAAAATCCCCTGCAATCCAACGCTCCATCCCGCCCACCCCCGCTCTGAACTTCCCCCACGGCCCCAGTAACCACTCTGACCCTTTCCTGTCTCTGTAGTCTTGGATTTTACAAAATGGTGTGTGCTCAGAAATATATGGGATGTAGGATTTTCATGGATTCTTTAGCAATATGCACTTAAGATTTCTCCTTTTTGTTTTTTTTTTACTTATTTGATTATTTGTTTTTGTTTTGTGGCTTGATAGATATATTTAACAAACACTGAATAGTACTATACTGTATGGATATGCCATGACTTATTAATCTATTCACCTAATATAGGATATCTTGATTATTTACAAATCTTAGCAGTTAAGACTAGAACTGTTATAAATACTTGTGTACAGAGTTTTGTAAGGGCTTTTAAAAAAAAAAACCCTGATTTTGAGTCCTGGTGGTATAGAGGTTGCACTTTGTGTTGCGATCCAAAAGATCAGCAGTTTGAAACCAACAACCTTTGCTTGGGAGAAAGCCAGGCTTTCTACTCTCATAAAAATGACAGTCTCAGGAACACACATGGGCAGTTCTGACTTGTCCTATAGTTTGACTATGAGTCAGCATCGCCTTGATAGCAGTGACTTTGGTTTGGGTATGAAGTGCATCTGGATAATATAATATAGTCTGTTTAGCTTTGTAAGAAACTGCCAGACTATCTTCCAATTTTGCATTGATATTAACAATTAATGTGAGCTCCTGCTGGTTCGCATCCTTGTTAGTATTTGCCGTTTTGAATGTTTTTCTTTTACCCATTCTTATAAGTATACTTCTGCTGTTATTGGTAGGTGCCCACCAGCCAGTTCTAACTCTAGTCGCCCTATGTACAGCAGAGCAAAGCCCTGCTCAAACCTGCTCCACCCTCACAGGTTTTATATGGGAGCCTGTTGTCACAGCCAATTCATCTTATCCGGGATATTTCGTGGTTTTGCTTCTTTCTACTTCACCAAGCATGATGACCTTTTCCAAGGACTGATCTCTCCCGATTATATCTTCCAAGGACTGAGATGAAGTCTTCCCATCCTCACTTTGAATGAGCATTCTGGCTGTACTTTTCCCAAGACAGATTTCATTTTTCTGGCAGTCCATGGCACTTCCAGTATTCTTCAGCACACCATCATTTAAATACACCGATTCTTCTTCCGTCTTTAAAGAGATCTTGTGCAGCATAGTTGACCAGTGCAATGCATCTTTGGATCTCTTGACTGTGGTTTCCATGGACATGGGTTATGGATTCAAGCAGGATGATTTCCTTGACAGCTTCAATCTTTTTTCCATTTATCGTGATCTTTGTTACTTTCTTTACATTGAACTATCATCCATACTGAAGGTTTCAATTCTTGATCTTCATCAGCAAGTGCTTCAAATTTCCTCACTTTCAACAAGCCACATCGTGTCATCTGTATATAGAAAGTTGTTAATAAGCCTAATTCTAATCTTAAGGCTGTACTCTGTGTGTCCAGTTGATAGAATTATAGCTCGGCATACAGATAAAATAAGGATGGTAAATGGATACAACTCTGACGTCCACCTTTCCTGATTTTAAAGCCTGGAGCATTCCCTTGTTCTGGTCACACAACTGCCTCTTGATCCAGGTACAAGTTCCACATGAGCACAGTGAAGTGTTCTGGAATTTCCATTCTTCAAATTTATGCATCATTTGTTATGATCCACACAGTCTAATGCCTTAGTATAGTCAATAAAACATCTTTCTGGTAGTCGCTGCTTTCAGCTAAGATCTATCTGACACTGGCAATGAAGTCCTTTGTTCCAGGTTCTCTTCTGAATCCAGCCTGAACTTCTGGCAGTTCATGGTCAATATACCGTTGCAACTGTTGTGAGGTGATTTTCATCAAAATTTTACTTGCATGTGATATCAATGGTATTGTTCTATAATTTGAGCAAACAGTTGTATCACCTTTCTTTGAATGGATACAAATATGGATCTCTTCCGGTCAGTTGGCCAAGTGGGTGAAAGTAGACATCATGAGATAAGTCAATAATAATAATTGAAACATTATCAATGGTTCATGAGGGAGGGGGTTGGGAGGAGACAAATGAGGAGGTTATATCAAGGGCTCAAGTTGAAAGAACATGTTTTGAAAATGATGATGGCAACAAATATAAAATGTGTTTGACACAATGAAGGTTTAAGTATGGATTGTGATGAGTTGTACAAGCCTCCAATAAAATGATATAAATAAATAAATGAATAAGTTCAGAATCCTCACAATGGAACCAGTAGGTAGCATCATGATAAACTGAGAAAGAAGGACATTTTCAAGGATTTCATCTCACATGAGTCCACAACCAATGCCAGTGAAGGCAGCAGCCAAGAGGCCAAAGAACATTAGGTCAATCTGCTGCACTAGGCCTCGCGAGAGGGTTGAAAAGCAGCGGCGCTACTTTGAAGACCAAGGTGCGACTGACCCAAGCCATAGGATTCTCAATTGCTTCATAGATATGTGGAAGTTTGACATTGAATACGGAAGACTGAAGAAGACTTGATGCATTCAGCTTATGGTGCTGACAAGAATATTGAAAGTACCAGGGTCTACTGAAAGAACAAATAGGTCTCTCTTGGAAGTACAGGCAGAATGCTCTTTGGAGGCAAGGGGGCCAAAAAATTGTCTCACATACTTTGGACATGTCGACAGGAGAGACAGGTCCCTGGAGGACATCATGCTGGTAAAAACGATGGGCAGTATCCACAAGATGGATGGACAAAGGGGCTGCAACAATGGGCACAAACAGAACAGTTGTGAGGATGGCGCAGGACCGGGTGGTGCTTCGTTCTGCTGTACATACAGTCACTGAGTTGGTACAGGCTCGATGGCACCTAGCAACCACCGCAATATTCCAAATCAATGACGGAAGACAGCCAGCAGTTGCCATTGAGTTCATTCCGTATGTATCAGAATAGAACTGCACTCCCGAGGGCTTTCAATGTGTGATTTTTCCTAAGGAGATTAGCAGGCCTTTTTTCCCTGGTACCTTTGGGGAAGTTCCAAGCTCTACCTTTTTAGAAGACAGTGAAGTATGCCACCAAGGCATTCCCAGCACTTCTTTAGTGGGTGATTTGGGGCCTGTGTTTCCATCAGCCATGCTTAACTATGCTTTAATCTAAAACTGACTCTACTTGTCCGTTTTCTTTCTTTCTCCTCTGAAATGGGGAGTCGTACATACACAGTCTGAAAGCTCTTTCTACTTTACCAAACAACTTTCCCCTCCCCAATACATTTCTTGAAGTTCCAATCTAATTGGGGTATCTATATTTTTGAGAACTTAAACTAACAATATTCTCTTGTAATTTGCTTTGGTTTATTTATTTGTGACCTATTCACGTGGCTACATCTATCTCTAGTTCATTCATTTAAAACCCTGTCAAGTATTAAGTTACATGAGTATATTAAAGTTGATTTCTTCTTTGCCTTTCCAATTGACATCCATGCTGTTTCCAATTTTCTGGTATTACAAGGCAATGTAACCCTATAGGACAGAGCAAAACTCCACCATAGTTTCTGGGGTTGTAAATCTCTGTGAAAGCAGACTATCTCATCTTTCTCCCACAGAGTGGCTGCTGGGTTTTAAAACTACCTTTGTTTTTGTTTTATTGCGGCAACCATTGCACTCTAGGAATCTTTGGTCCTTTGCCATTTATCATAAATGGTTCTTGAAAGGCATGGTATCAATTATCCTTCATCCAACAGTATATGAGAATGTCTATAGCAGTGGTTCTCAACCTTCCTCATGCCATGATCCTTTCATACAGTTCCTCATGTTGTGGTGACCCCCAACCATAATTATTTTTATTGCTACTTCATACCTGTCATTTTTCTACTGTTATGAATCGGGCACCCCTGTGAATCGTAGTTCGACCCCCAAAGGGGTGGTGACCCACAGGTTGAGAAAAGTTGGTCTATAGCTTTACTTCTTTTCAACACATGAAATTATACATCATTTTACTTTTCTCAGACTTCTTAGTGCTAAATGATAGGACATGGTAGTTCTAGTTCTCATTTTCTTGAACCGTTGACTATGAAAGGATGTATGGTGGTGCAGCACGTAAAGCACTCAGCTGTTCACTGACAAGGTGGTGTTCAAACCGGTCAATTGCCCCATGGGAGAAACATGTGGCCGTCTCCTTCTGTAAAGACTGCTCTTCTCTGGAGCCATT
Organism: Tenrec ecaudatus; assembly: GCF_050624435.1. Lineage (NCBI taxonomy): Eukaryota > Metazoa > Chordata > Mammalia > Afrosoricida > Tenrecidae > Tenrec > Tenrec ecaudatus. Next base: position 27,937,683 of record NC_134533.1, on the reverse strand, counting down.
GAGTCAGTTCCAACCCATAGAGACCCCTATGCACCTCAGAACCAACACTGCCCCGTTCTGCACCAGCCTCACCATTGGCCCTGTGCTTGAGCCCATTGTTGCAGCCACGGTGCCAATCCATCTGGTTGAGGGCCTTCTTTTTCACTGCCCATCTACCTTACCAAACAGGGTGTCTTCCATGGACTGGTCTTTCCTGAAAACATGTCCAAGGTAGACAAGACGAAGTCTCAGCATTCTTGCCTCTAAGGAGTACTCTGGCTGTATTTATTTCAAGACAGGTCTGTTGAATCATTTACCACTTTATATTTTTCAGCAGCAACGCCATTCAAATGCATTCATTCTGGGTTTTTATTCTTCTCCTGGGACAGTTCCTGGGAAAGTTCCTCTCCTACAGGGTTGCTATGAGTGAGACCCAATTGAACAGCAAGTAGCAACATTGATAAGGAGTATTTTTTTTCACACTTTTTGGCTTTTTTAATTTTCTACTTGGAGATTTGTCTGACTACATCCCTTCCCAGCCATTAAATTGCATGTTTTTCCTCCTTTCCTACTGTCTTCTGGAAGTTCTCTAAGTGTTCTGAACAATAATAATCCTACATCGGCTCTATTTATTTCAGAAGCATCTCATTCTGTCACAACTGTCTTCTCACTTTCATTTTGACATTCTGATGCAGACAGAATTAAATGTTTAATGTAGTTTATCTTCTCAATTTCTGCCTTTATGGTTCAGCCTTTTGTTCATTTTTTAAAAGAATTGCTCCTATACACAAAAGTCATAAACATGTCTTCCAATATTTTCTTCTAAAAAGTGTTTTGTTTTTCATATGTACATTTTTAAAGCCAATGGAATTGATCTGAAAATATAAGGAATTAGTCCAATTTCTCTTTCTTTCAAAAGGATAACCATTTGTCCAAGAACCATTTCTTACATCGCCTTCATTTCTCCTTGATCTACAAAAATCTTTTTCATATATCGTTTCCATACATGTGTGTCTTTGTACAGGCTTGCAGCTGTGGCCCACCATTTCACTTTCCTATCTGAGCCAATAGCACATCATTTTAATTAATAAAACATAATAACCATGGTATATAGTAGGTTGAGCCCCTCTATTTTGATCTCCAAAATTTCCCTGGCTACTCTTGTTCCCTTGTTCCTCTACATAAATTTTACACTCTGCTTGTCAAAGCCTATAGAAACCCCACTGGAATTTTGAATGGAAGTGATCTAAATTTATGGATTCATTTGTGAAGAATAGGAATCTTTATGATATTAAAATGTCCTGTCTGCAACCATATCCTACCTCTCCATTTATCTGCTCTTTCTGAACCTCTCAGTAAAGATTTAGTCTAATGTCTCTCATCAAAATACACATACTCTATTATGTACTGTTAGGGGCCCTGATGATACAGTGGTTACCTGTTTGTCTCCTAATGCCAAAGTCAGCACTCTGAAACCACACCTTGAGAAAAAGACACATCTTTCTAAACCCTGAATGAGTTACAGTTTCAGAAACGAGAGGGCCAGTTCTCCTCCTTCCAATAATGTCACTCTGAGTTGGAACTGACTCAGTGTAGTAAGATTTTGGTTTATTATACACTGTTATTAGTACTATCTTTTTATATAAGAGGGATTCATTTCCTCAACCCCCCAAAAATGGAAAAAAGCTCCACTGGGTGGAGCTTTTGTAGTATGCATTTTTCCTGGTAGATAAGCATCAAGCAACTTACTCTTAGTTGGTGCACCCAGTGGCATTGCCTAGGAAGGTTCTCTCTGGTCACAGTGAAATTTTGAAAACCAATTTCATTGTTTTAATTAAAAGATAATTTTATTGGGGCTCTTACAGATCCTATAACAATCCATACATCAATGGTATCAAGTATAATTGTACATGTTTCCAAAATTATTTTCTAAATATTTATTTTCTATTGAGACCTTAATATAAGCTCCTCATTTTTACCTGCCCCCCAACTATGGGACCCCTTGATAAATTATAAATTATTATTATTTTCCATATCTTACACTGACCACTGTCTCTCTTCCCCTGGGGTTTCTGTTGTTCGTCCCCCTGGGAATGGGGGTGGGGTTCATATGTCAATCATTGCGATCAGTTCCCTCTTCCTCCCCTTATCTCCCCAATTTCCCCCTACCCTCCTGGTATCAATATTCCCATTCCTGTTCCTGGTTTGTGTGTATCTCTTATCTGTACCTGTGCACATGCTCCGGTCTAGAGTGGGGGTGAGGAAGCCTCAAGAAACCAGAGGAATATTCTGTGTTTCATCGGTGCTAAATGGCACTCTGGTTCACTCTCCCTTCCTTGTGACCCTTCTGTGAGGGCATGGTCCATTGTCTACAGATGGGTTTGGGGTCTTTGCTCTGATCCCCCTTATTGTCAACAATATGGTATCTTTTTTGTTTGTTTGTTTGTTTGTTTGTTTGTGATCTTCAGATGCTAGTTACCCAATCCCATCAACACCTCATGATATCACAGGCTGGTGTGCTTCCTTTATGTGGACTGGCTGCTTCTCTGCTAGATGGGCACTTGTTTAACTTAAAGCCTTGAAGATCCCACATGCTATATATTTTGATAGCCAGGCACCATCTGCTTTCTTCACCACATTTGCTTATGCACCCATTTTTCATCAGTGATTGTGCCAGGAGGGTGCGCATCACAGAATGTCAGGTTGTTAGAAAAAAGTCTTCTTGCATTGAGGGAGGGCATGAGCAGAGGCACAAAGTCTGTGCACTACCTTAGTGTATTGTCTTATAAATATATGTATATAGGTCAATGCATCCATTTTATGAATTAACATATTTGCATATGACACATCTAAGCTTATACCCATAGCCATAGCTTTGCTTCCTAGATTGTTCCATTATTACCTTTTACTTTCCTCCTGCCCTACCACCACGCTTGCTCTTCTTCCGCCTCTTAGTAAGTCCTCTCAACTAGATTGCTGTTGCTCCGACACCCACAGAACCTCTACATTGTTGATTTAATTCCCTAGTTATTCCACTGTCTATAGCATTCTTTGCTTACCCCTCCTTGTCCCCTCCCCTCTTCTCCCTCCCCCTTCTTCCCTTACCCATCTTTATGTTGGAATAACATGTCCCTCCTTGGGTTTGGTCTGACCCCCACCTGACTACCTGTACCTCAACCAGTATAGTGTGAGATAAGTGGCTTTTCTTTTACACCTACTGTGCTGATTATACTTACCTCAGGGGACTCGTGTTGTACTTGTCCTGTGTGATTGGTTAGCATAATTCCTCCAACTCTTCCCATGAAACAATATGCTTCGAATGATCATCAGTGCTTTTTAATTATTCAAGGCACTCCATTGTGTGTATGTGCCAGAGTTTTCTTATGCACTTGTCTGCCAATGGAAATGCAGGTGGTTTCCAATTCTTTGCGATGTTGAATTGTGACACAATAAACATCAGAGCAATGATGACTGGTTGTGGTTTATTTATTACCTCTTCCGGATATATGCAGAGTAGAAGGATAGCTGGGTCATAAGGTAGCTCAATTTCCATTTGCTCTAAATATCAGATTGCTTTCCACAGAGTCTTTACATATCTACACCGGCCACCAGCAGTGGAGGAGAGTTCCTAGTTCACCAACCTCCTTCAACATTTGTTGCTCTCTAATTTTCTGATTTGGGCTATCCTCAAAGGTGTTAGATGGTATCTCATAGTTGTTTTCATTGGCATTTCTCTAATGACTAATGATCAGGAATATTTTCTCATGTATGTATTTATTGGACATTCGGATCTCCTTCCTAAGGAAACTTCTTTTCAGGTCTCTTGCCCACTTCCTCAGGGGGTTAACTGTTTTCCTCTTTTTGCAGGTTAGAAGGGTTTGTAGATTTTAGTAATACGTCCTTTGTCTGATGTGCCATTGCTAAAAATCCTCTCTCAGTCTATGGTACTCTCTCTTGTTACTCTCTTGGTGACATCTTTTGACACACACAGATGTTTTATCCATAGTATATCCCACTTGTCAATTCCAGGTTCACCTCTGTGTGTACTCTTCCCTATTACAGTTAGCCTCTGTATTCTGGGGCCATGGTTCTTAGGTTTGTTCTGATTCCTTCGTTGATGGTCCTGATAGTTTGGGGTTTTAGTTCTAGATCTTGATCCACCTTGAGTTTGTTCTTGTGCATGGGGTGAAGAAAGCATCTTTTTTCATTTTTCTACAAGGGGATATCCATTGTTTCCACCACTACTTCTTAAAGAGGACATCCACTCCCCACCTGATGCTATTTGGGCCCTTTTAAAAGATCAGTTGTGTATATGATGATGATTTTATTTCGGGTTTTCTGTTCTTCTCCATTGGTCTGAATATCTGTCATTATACCAGGACCACTCTGTTTTGACCACTGTGGCTGTGTTGTAAGGTTTAAAGTCAGGTAAAACAAGCCCTCCGATTTTATCCTTCTTAAGGTGTTCTCTGCTAATTATGGGCTTCTTTCCTCTCCATAAGAAATTGGTGATGAACTTTTCCAATTCATTAAAGAAGGTTGTTGGTATTTGAATCAGGATAGCATTAAACGTATATAGAGCCTTGAAGAAGATTTGCATCTTAACTACATTGAGTCCTCTGATCCATGGGCATGGGATATTCTTCCATTTGTGTAGGTTGCTTTTGGTTTCCTATAGTAGGTGCCTGTAGTTTTCCTTGTATGTCCTTTTTTTTTTTTTTTTTGGTTAAATATATCCCTAGACATTTCAGTTTGTTCTTGACTATTGTGAAGGGCATTGTCTTTTTGATCTCCTCTTCCATGGTCTTGTCCAAAGTATATAACAAACCAATAGACTTTGTTGATTTTGTATACCGACATTCTTTCATATCCCTCTATCACATCTGTTGTGGAGCTTTTGGGATTTTCCATGTAGAGAATCAGGTCTGCAAATAGTGATAGTTTCACCCCCTCCTCTCATAGTTGGATACCTTTAATGCCCTTCCACTGTCTTATGTTGTTAGCTAGGATCTCCAGTACAATGTTGAATAGAAGGGGGTGGGGGAGGTAATCCATGTCGGACCCCCTTTTACAATGGGATTGCTTTAATCTTTTCTCCATAAACTATGGTGTTGGCTGTTGGTGTTTTGTAGATAGCTTGTATTAACTTGAGGAATTTTCCTTCCATTCCTATCTTCTTGAGTTTCTTAATTGTGAATGGGTGTTGGATGTTGTTAAATGTTTTTTGTGTCTATTGATATTATCATGTGATCCTTATACTTTTTCTTATCAAATGTGGTGTATAATATTGGTGTGTTTTCAGATGTTAAACCATCCTTGCATCCATGGGATGAATCCCACCTGTTCATGGTAGATGATGTTTTATATACTTTTGTATTCTATTGGCTGATATTTTGTTAAGGATATTTGTATCTATGCTCAGTAGAGCTATTGGTCTGTAGTTCTCTATTCCTGTGGGATCCTTTCCCTGTTTGGGTATCAAAGTTATGCTGGATTCAGAAAATGAGTTTAGGAGTTTGCCATCATTTTCTATGTTCTGGAATAATTTGTGGAGGATTGGTGTCAGCTCTTCAATGAATGCTTGGTAGAATTCTCCTTGGAAGCCATCTGATCCAGGAGCTTTTTTAGTGGTAGCTTCTTCATAGCCATATCTATTTCTTCTTCGGCTACGGGTCTGTTGAAGTTCTTGACATCCATCTGGGATAATCTTGGAGGGATTGTTTTTCCAAGTATTTATGCATGTCATTGACAATGTTAAATTCATTGGAATACAGACTTTCGTAGTACTTTGAGATTATCCTTGTAATCTCATTGGGGTTCATTTTGATTTCCCCTGTTTTATTCTTCATACTATCTATTGATGTTTGCTCCTTCTTTTCCTTATTTAGGTTTGCCAGGGGTCTGTTGATTCTCTTGATCCTTTCAAAGAACAAGCTTTTGCTGCATTTACTTTTTTGAATTCTTCTCTTGTCTTGCCACTCGTTTAACTCTGCCCTGATTTTTATTATTTGTTTTCTTTTGCTACTGGAGGGGTTAATCTGTCAACTCTTTTCTGGTTGCTAGAGATTTTGTGATAGTGTATCAGTCGTAAGTCTCTCTTGCTTTTTCATATATATACTTATTGTTATCAAGCTATCTCTGATAACTGCTTTTGCTGTATCCCATAGGTTTTGGTATGTTGTATTCTCATTCTCAATAGTTTCTAGAAAATTCCTAAACTACTCTCAAACCTGAGCCAGTACTCATTCATGCCATTATTCATCCTGCAATTGCTTGCCCTTATATTTCTGGTTGTCCTTTGATTGATCTCCAGCTTTATGGAATGGTGATCTGAGAGGGATATCTAAGTGATCTCTATGTGTTTGAATTTACTCAGGCCTGACATGTTCCTCAACATGTGGTCTTTTTGAAAATGAGCCATGTGTACTTGAAAAGAATGTGATTTTTTTGCATTTGGATAGAAAGCTCTATAAATGTCAATCAGGTCCCTTTGCCTAATTATAGTGTTGTAATTATATAATCTGGTGTCACTTTGAGGATAAAGAGTGAAGGGGTGGAGTTGAGGCCTTTGTGTGGGCATTGCCTTCTCCTGAGAATTCTGGGAACTCTGTTATTTCCTGTTTGGAAGTCGAACACAGACTCTCTCTTGGCTTACTTCCTGTGAGATATCCCTGAGGGGAAGCCACATGTGTTTTGTGAGTCTGAAGAGGACTTTACAAATTGGTATCGGACATATGGGCTAATATCAGATTTATGGACTTGCACTGGACTGGGTTGGGATTTTTTCTTAATGTACAATTACCCTTTATATAAAACTGTCTCTTATATACATATGATTGATCATGGATTTGTTTCTCTACGCTACTCAGACTAGTACAATAGTGTTTTGCTCCGTAGCATCCTTACTCAGCTTCTTTCCCAGTGATCTATCTTTCCCTGATAGCAGTGTATTAAAGTTACCTACTATGATTGTTGAATTTGTGATTTCTTTTTTCAGTTTTTAATAGTTTGCTTGACAAATTCTGCAGGTCTCTCGGGCACATATATACATATGATGCTCACTGGTTCGTGGTCTGCTGATCCTTTGAGCATTATATAATTTCCCTTCTTGTCTCTTGTTATTGGTTACACCTGGAGGGCAATTTTTTCAGAGATTAAGATTGCAAATCCTACTTTTTTTAAGGTGTCTTTTGCCTGGTATGTTTTCTGCCAGCCTTTTATTCTTAGTCTATTTTTTTCTATGAGCTTAAAATGTTTCCCTTGGAGGCAACAGATTGATGTGTTATGCTTTCTGACCCAGTCTACTAGCTTATGTCTTTTAATGGATAAGTTGAGACCACGGACATTCTGCGACATTCTGTGAGTTATCGCAATCTGTGAATTAATTGTTGTCAGCTCGTACCTTTTGTGTTGGGTGTTTTCTTGTCTCCCTTCATATCAGTGTGCTGTGTTTGTGTGTGGGAATCCATTTTTGCCTTCTTTTCCCTCTGAGCCCATGCTATCTTGGTAATGGCTGTCAGTGTGTTGGCTTCTGGGTGGAGTTAGACTATATGGTCTGGTCTCCTACTTGTGCCTGGCAGATGTTGGTCTTCTAACCATAGTGAGTCAGAAAGGATTTTTCACAGGGTAGGGTATCTTATTAGGTATTATTTGTTTTCCCTTGTCCTGGAGTAGTGTTACTTCACTATCTATCTTAATAGATATTTTGGCAAGATAGAGGATTCTCTGGCTGGTGTTTTTTTCTTTCAGCTTTTTGAAGATATTATTTCATGCTTTCCTCCTCTTCATGATATCTGTTGATAAATCTGAGCATATACTTACCTGAACACCATTGCATGTGACCGCCTTTTTTTTTCTGCTTGCCGCTCTTCAAATTTTGTCTTTTTGCTCAAAGTTGGATAATTTAACTATTATATACCTTGGTGAGTTCTTCCTGGGTTTTAGACTAATTGATTTCCTCTCTGCTTGCTGCATGAGTGTCTGATTTACATTCATGAAAGTAGAGACGTTTGCTTGAAGAAAGTCCCTCGCTAATTTAACTGTTGACATTTTCATTGTGTCTTTTCTTGGTAGACCAATTATTCAAATATTGCTATTCACAGCATGTCATTGATATCAGGTTTTCTTCAACCTCTTTATCTTGTCTGACTGTCTTTCCCATTTGTTGAAGTCTGCCTGATTGTCCTGGAGATTGCTGCTACAATTCTCTGCCTCTTCTAGTCTGTTGGTGCAATCTATGATCTTATGTTTTGCTTCTGTGACCTCATCCATTAGCTCTTGTATTTCCCTTTAGTGTCTGGCCTTCATCCCTTCTATTGTGACCTTAATCACCCCTATCATGGACTTCATCCCTTCTATCATGGACTTCATCTCCTCTATCATTGTGTCCTACTTCTGTGTTGCTTCCCACATATCCTGTATTACTCAAGCAGCCTTCTGAAGATTTCTTTTTGTGGCAGTTCCACATCTGATTCTTCTATGAACATCATTAGCTCTGCTGTTATTTTTTTGTTTTCCTTGTTTTTTTCTTGTTGAGTGTATTGTGGTATGTTGCCATGTCTGGGTCATTTTGTAAGAACTGGACATCATGTTTCTGGGAGACCAAGGAGCCCTGAGCTCCTTCTCTGTGTTACTGGTAAGAGTGATTCTGAAGACTACTTGTGCCCTACTATGGTGGTGGGTCAGACTGCTATGTAGGCAGGGTGCTGCGGTGACTCAGTATCAGGCGGTGGGGGTGGGTCTCAGAGTTGGGGCTGAGACTGGTGACTGTAAGTTTGCCACTGGGCCTTATTGGAGAAGACCTGCAGCAGGGCAGTGGGTCATGTCTGGATTTTTAGGCTACAATTTACAGCCTTTCAAAGCACACTGTTGAGCCCAAGACTGTTTGGGCCTGCTTTTTGTTTTGTTTAAAACCCTAAGCTTTGCTCTGGACTCTAGCTTTCTAGATACCTTGTTATGTTAATGGAGGATAATGGACAGAGCGCTGCAGACTTACATTCAAAGTTACAGTAAAGACCACAGCCTGGAATTGAAAGTATTTTTGCAAACAAACAAAAAATTATTTCCCTTTTTATAATGGGCTTTTTTGGTGGCCTGGTATTGGGCCTGTGCTGTGCTGTCCCTCAAGGAAGGGGGACCAGCATAGCGGAGTGGTTTGGGCCTGATTGGTTCTGAGTTCACCTTAAGCTGACCTCCTATGTGCCTTCCACTCTATTGTGTCAACACTGTTGTTTGTGCTCTGTAGACATGCCTGCGGTCACAGGTAAAATATCCCAGTGGCTCTTCAATTGCTGTAAATTATTGTCTAATTATCTATCATTGTCCACCCTTCCAGGCATGTAGCTGGGGCAAGGTGGGAAGGGAGTAGACGATGTAGTCACTCTGCTCCTGGCTGGGGAGGACAGTTGCAAAGCCCTAGCCCACAGGTGTAAGGTGGCTATCAGCGTGTGAGGTCCTATGGATAACTCTCAGAGGCTCTCTGTGAGGCTGGGATTATGACCCCTTTTATATAGTAGTCTAGGGAAATTACCGTTCACTGTCTGACTAGGGCACAGGAAGGAGTGGCAGATGTTGTCCTGCTGAACCTGGTAAGGGATTCGCGAATCCCGCAGGTAGAAACAATGAACTTAGAGCATTTCAGTAAGTTCTAGAATCACTATGTGGATGAAAATCAAAGGGGTGGTCTGAACCAGACCCTAGTACACTGAACCTATTTTTAGCACACAGCCTCCTGGTATTGGCCTCCTTACCTCTTAATTTTCTGGCCTGACAGAAGTTCCGGGCAGGTGATTCTACCTGGACACCATCTTCAATGCATTTGAATTATTATGTTCATAAAGAATATTGAAAGTACAATGGACTGTCAGAGAAAATAAATAAATCTGTCCTGGAAGCAGTCAAGCCAGAATACTCCTTAGCAGCAAGGAAAGAAATATTTTATCTCGGGCAATTTGCTGATGGAATTATGGTATCAGGATAAAAGAGTCACTGGGAAGAAGACACTATACTAGAGGGTCAAACATCTCAAATATGGAAACAGTTATGAGGATGGAGAGTGTTTCATCTTGCTGTGCATGAGATCACTCTGATTCACAGCTTACTTCATGCCATTTAATAATATCTCAAATGTTAAGCATTATATATTTTTTCTTTTTATTTAATATAGTTACACCTTTGAAGATGTTCCTACTACTATTGCTAGTTTGCAAAGAAAGTCTGGGTCATTGTTAATTTTCTTCATCAATGTTTATTGTGTTTCATCTGTTACTATGGTGCATTATATTCATATATGTCCTGTAAACCCTACAGTAGTACTGAAGAGTATTTTTCTATTGCTACACCACACCTGGGTGAAGGTGAAAATGGAATAAATTAAATTTTCTCATTATACATAAAACATAAGGGGGAGGGGGGCCTGGTTTAAGATCAAGTTACCCACCATAGATTTGTATTGAAACAAATCAATTTTACATGTAGTGTCAATTCTATTCATTGGAGTTTGAGTCTTAGGTAGGGTAGAGAGAAGCCTTCAGCCCTACAAACCAATAGAATCAAGAGTGGGGGAGGGGTGGGTAAGGTACTGAAGACAAAGTGAGCATGAATTCATATGTGATAGTTAGGTCTATTGTACCAACTAGCCCTTCATAAGAACGTGTGGGTGGAGTTTAATCAGGTCACAACTTGATTAGATAGTGACCAAAATAATTGCTTTCCAAGGCCAGCTTCTCTTCTTTAATTCTCCCTGGTGATCAATCCAGTGTGTTGCTGTTTGAGCTAGTTCTTTGCCTCAACCATGTGCTGCACTACCTGTCGGCTGAGCCAACCTGTGGATCCTGTTGCCTTCCTGTGGATCGCTAGAACTTGAAGCTGCTTTGAGACCAGTTTTGTCATGCTGCTGGTGGATCATGTAGTTCTGTGTACCTCAAAAGAGCTCGAGACCTACTAAGCTCCAAAGCTACTGACTATTGCTGACCCACCCTGCTGTCTGCTGCTTGCAGTCAGACTCTGCCTGTCTTGCTTAAGGGCAGTTTCTGCTGTCTGATTCTTTGACCTTGGATTCATTGCCCTTAAGTTGAAGGGCCTTCAGTATTTTAATTGTACCATGAAAGTAAGTTGAACTGAGCCCTCTGTACCGCTGTGTTGACTAATTAGCCGTTATATTTCTTCTCGATGCATAAACCTATATATATATATATATTCGTAAGTGTCCTAGTTTTGTGTCTCTCGATAACCCTGCCTAACATATCATATTTTACCTCACTTTCAGTTTTGTTTTCCTTTTCCCAAAAGGCTTATGCAGTGATTCAATTTGGCAAGCTTTTTAGCTTCCAGCCCTTGAATGTGAAGTGTCATTGGCATGTCTGGCAGTAGTCTGATTCACTTCTCAATAAGCCACATTAAAATACAAAAATAAAATATATTTTCTAGTACATTCTTGAAACACACCCAAGTGATCCATGATGTCTTCTTTTCTTAAGTATAATTTATGTTAACTAGATTTAAAAACTATTATTATTGCTTTAATTCCTTTTTTAAGAGGTGTGTGTGTGTGTCTGTGTGTTTGGAAAGGGTGGGCAGTAGCCATATCTCCTGGTGATCCTTGTTGCTTTTTTATTGGGGTGGGGGGGTAACTTTTATATGTTGCTTGATTAAACGTTTCTAGAAAAACATTATTTCCCATTCAACAGCTTACATACATTTTATTCCCTATACTGGTTGCAAACTGTCATTGGATCAGCACCCTTCCATATCTTTTCTTAGTTTCCCTTTCCTTTCAAACCTCATTCCTGCCCCACCCTACTTCCAAAGCTTTGTTGTTAGGCAAACACTGCTCTTTTGATATCCTCTGTACTTAATAAGTTCCTCCCTGATGTCCTTATTATTATTCACAAGACAGTCTAGTATTGACATGAAAGGTGATCCCCTAGTAGGGTTCAGTTTCAGACTTGTCGGTGTCTAAGGTTCCAGTAAGAAATATCAGACCAGTAGTTTGGTCTGTATTATGACTGAATTTTGTTCTACATTGCTATCCAAGAATTTCTATCGTGGTCCTAATCACAGCATTCAGCTGTGGTAGTCCACCACCACCATCTAGTTGTTCTGGACACAGAATAGGGAGGTTCTGGTCCATTTGTCCTCTGGAATGATTGTTTCTTTAAGTATTTCATTGTCTTCACTTTTCTTTGGTCCTAATGGGGAGAAATTGATAGTTGCAACTTAGATGGCTGCATACAATCAGCTTGCTTTTTTAAAAATCCAAATATTTAGCTTTTTGAATTAGTTCAATTGGCCTCTAATTTTCTTTTCACCCATTTGAATTAAATATCAAAGTTATAGCTGACCCATAAAATGAGCTGGAAAGCATTTTATATTTTTATATTTTCTGTTCTATAGAGTAGTTTGCATAATATAGGGATTAGATTTGTTTATCATAGATGTTTGAAAGAACAAAATGCCATCTGGGCATTTTGACTTTGGGAGGAGATGGATTTTTAACCACTCATTTAATTTCCATACTGCTTGCATATTAATTCAAGTTTTCTATTTGTTTTATACTGCTAGTGAATACAACTTTCTGGGAAATTGTCTATTTTTCTAATAATCATAAGTTTAAAAACTAAATTATATTATATTTATACTTGCCTATAATATGCCTACTCATTTCTATTTCTGATATTTTATGTACATTTCTCTTTCACTTTGATTAATCTTGCCTAAAAGTTCTTCTATTATTTTAATTTTGATACTCTATTTTGACATTGTTTTTTTCCAGTGTACTGTTTTCATATTCATTAAGATCTGTTATTCAAATTATTCTCCAACAGAGGTTCAAAAATCTCAGAAACTCAAAGGGCCAGTTCTAGTTTGTCCTTTAGGATCCCTGTGTTTCAGAGTAGATTCTATGACAGTGTTTTTTATTTTGTTTGGATTATGCTTACTGCGTGTTTCTGAATTCATTGCATTTACTTGTTCTTTTTCTAATTAGTTAATTTGCAGCATAGTTAAATTAATTTCCAGTCTTCTTTTCCAATATAATCATTAAAGGCTCAATATATTCATTTGGTGGTTTGTAGTGCACTATTTTCATAATAATCAAATTGAAAGTATTTCCTGATTTCCAAAATATTCTTCTATTCTCTAACCCATGCATTGTGTAAAATATGAAAATAATGTATTTGAATTTTCAAAAACTATATAATATATATTTCAAATGTGTATCTGCATGTCTGTATACACAGAGAGCGCTGAAGTTACATGAATCTACTTGAAAGTTAGTTTACTTCACTTCTTACATATTCTTAACTAATCCTCCTTCAAGAGCAAATTTTACAGTCTCATCTGAAATCCACTTTGGTCCTTTCCCCCCTCCCCCTGTCTTTTTAATGACCTTTTACTTTCTTTGTAATATTCTTGATGTTATCCCACAACTCAACTTTTTCTTTGGTGAATGTGTCAAGTTTTTTGTTTGGTGTCTAAATTAAGATGGATATTCTTCAGGTTGTATTTTGACTTTTATGAATTTGTTTAAACTTTCTTCGATAATACTGAATTTGAATCTACATTGGACAAATTGATATTCTGCTCCACAATCTGGCCTGGTCTTATTTTGGTTGACAAGATTGTACTCCATCATTTTTTCTCTCAAATGTTGTCAGTTTAAATCACGTCTATTCCATCTGGAAAAGTCCACAAGGATAGTTGCTGTTTATATTATTGATAAAACATGTTTGCAATGAAGTCATTGGTTTTTATTGTGCAATCTATAGCTTCTTTACTATCACCAAGGTCTTATTTTGTGACTATTGACCTTTCCTCTTTGTCTCCAATTTTCACTTTCAAATTACAAATAATGGAATAATGAATAAAACAGCTGAATCCAAAGACCCAGATTTCCAAAGTTAGAAAGCAGCACCATACTCAGCATATCTTGAGTTGAAATAATTGGAAAGAAATTCCACATATCTAATGGAAACATTGAACGTTTACACAGACAAAATATTAAATACAGGATGCATAAAATGAAGATGGAAGTAACACATAAAGTAACTACACAAAAAGAATGAGTGTATTTTACATCATTTTAAGGGATAACAGATGTTCAAGACCCAATGGAACAAGAGGAAGAATTCCAAGATGCACTGAAGGCATTAGTAAAAAACAAAGCTCCAAGAATTGGTGAAATATCAATATAAATGTTTGACAAGTTGATTAAGTACTAGAAGCGTTCAATCATCTACGCCATATGTTCTCAAACTTATTTGACTTACTGGCCCTTTTCAGAAGAAAACGATACCCAGCGCACTCCTAGAAATTTAACACCTTTTGTACTATAGCTCATAATCCAGGATGGGGTATAGATAACTTCATTGTATCACCCCTGGATCATTTTAGCACCACTCAGGAGGTGGCATTGCTCACCTTTGAAGCAACTGGTTCATGTCAAGAAATTGAAAGACAGCAAACCAGGCCAACCAACTAGAAGAGGTCCGTATTTGCACCAATTACAAAGAAAGTATCCCAACAGAATGCAGAAATGCCCAACAATATTATTAATATCACATTCATGTTAAATTTTGCTGAAGATAAGTTTAAAATCGTTGTAATAGTTTATTGACAGAACTGCCAACAATTTAAGCCAGATTCAGAAAACGACGTGGAGTAAAGAATATCATTATTGCTGTCAGTTGGATCTTGACTGAAAGCAAAGGATACCAGAAAAGTATTTACTTGTGTTATATTGACTATGTAAAGGCAGTCAGCTCTGTGAATCATAACGAACCATGGATAGCATTAAGAATGGAAATTCCAGAACACTTCATTGTGTTCCTGCCGAACATGTTCCTATGCCAAGAGTCACTCATATGAACAAAAGAAGTGCATACACCCTGATTTAAAATTGAGAAAGGTATGTGTCATATTGGGTCCTTTCACCATATTTATTCAATGTGTATGCTGAGAAAATCATGTGATAAGCTGGACTATATAAAGAATGTACTGTGGCAGTTACATAATTGTCAAATTTAAGGATTAAGCATTAGGGTTTGAGTATAGCTTGTCAATCAGATCATAGTCAATGAGGCCTCTGTGTGGGCATGGTCTTCTGCTAAGAATTCTGGGAAATCCTGATTTTCATCCTTGGAGGTGGGAGACACTTCTCTCTCTCTGCCATACCATGGGAGACATAGCAAATGACAAGACACATGGGCCCACCCTGATGTAGCCCTGGGTGCTGGAGAAGCCATGCAGAGACCCCTGCCAGCACTGAGATGTTTCCAACGCCACTGGATCCAAGGACTTTCTACCCACTGACCTGTGATCTTCCTGCATTTGGCATCATTGCATGTGTTTCATGAGTCTGAAGAGGACGTTATAGGTTGGTATAGGGCATATATGTTAATATCAGACTTATGGACTTGATCTGGACTGAGATGAAATATTTTCTTGATTCCTTCCTTGGTTTTCTCATGGGCTGGGCAAGTGCTGGAATCTCCTCAGAGGCTGCTTCACAAAAGCGGTACCAATCAGATCAGCCCCGAACAGACACACAGAAAGCACCAGGAGTGGCAGAAGAAGAAGACGGCAGTGTGTGCTGATATTTTGTGCCCCCTCTTCTCTGTGCAGATTTCTTGATGAGCTTTTGAACATCAGCATGATTTTCCCTTAGCAATATCTCTCCCCATGCCGAATTCTCCGGAACATAAAAAACATAAAGGATACTAGAAAGTCCACGGGGCTTAACATGAGATCATCTATGCTTCGATTCCAGTTCCAGTGTTTAATGGCTGCATGAACTTGGGGAAATAATTTTAGTGTTTTTTTGTGGCCATTTCTTCACCAGTGATGAAGGAGTAGGTAGTGAGGTTTCTGGCCCGCAGGGACCACTGTACAAAAGATAGCTCCAATTATGAATGGATGCTTGCAGGTGTTTCTTCTCATGTTGAGTCATGCCCCATCAGCAAACGAAGGTCATGAAAACATTCCTTTATCCAAGTCATTCAGGTTGATTCTACTTTGAGACAGCACCTTTTCCAGTTGTATTTTGAATATATTCAGATGCAGGGACTCATCTCCTGTCTCTATATTTGATAATGTTTCACTGCTATGCATAAGGCTTTCCACGGCTAATCTCTCAGAAATGGACAAGCTATTCCTTCTACAAAGTCAGCTCTTAGTCTGGAAGCTCATTTGAAACCCGTGCTCCATGAATGACCCTGCTCTTATTTGGAGTACCAGTAAGGTAGCTTTCTGTAGCACAGCAACACATATGCCACCAGGTTGTGACAAACTGTAAACAGAGTGCTGGTGCCTTTGTATATCTGTAGATATTTAAAAG
The DNA here is from genome assembly GCF_050624435.1 of Tenrec ecaudatus. Lineage (NCBI taxonomy): Eukaryota > Metazoa > Chordata > Mammalia > Afrosoricida > Tenrecidae > Tenrec > Tenrec ecaudatus. Next base: position 27,921,371 of record NC_134533.1, on the reverse strand, counting down.
TTACACATGAAATATGAATATGTAATGCATCTTTGAAATGCCATTAGTAGTTGCTGCCAAGTCAGTTCAGACTCATTGCAATCCTGTGTACAACAGAACGAAACACTACCGGTCCCAGCACCATCTTCACAAAGCTGCTTGAGCCTATAGCTACAGTCACTGTGTTGATCCATTTCATCGAGGGCCTGCCTCTCTCATGCTGACCCACTTTACCAAGCTAGACTGGGCTCTCCTGATAACCTATTCAAAGTATGCAAGACCAAGTCTCACCGTCTCAGTTCTAAGGGACTTTCTGGTTGTACTTCTTCTAAGATGAATTCATTTTTTCTATATTACTTTCAATAGTTGTAACCAACACCATAATTCAAATAAATCACTTTTTCTACTGCCTTCCTTGTTTATTCTGAAACCTTCACAAGCACATGAAGCAACTGAAAATACCAGGGATTGAGTCAGGTCCTGAAAATGACATCCTTACTCTTCAATACTTTAAGAGGTCTTGTGCAGCAGATTTGCCCGACATAATATATCATTTGTTTTCTTGACTGCTGCAGCCATGAGAGTTGATTGTGGATCCAACTAACAGGAATCCTTGACAACCATTTATCTCTTATCATGATATCGAGTAGTAATATATACTTAAGACAGCAATATTTGGTTTTCAGCATCAGGTGCTTCAAAATCATCTTTACTTTCAGAAGTATAGTTGAATCATTTCCACGCGGAAAGTTTTAAATGTCTCCCACCCCTCCTGAAGGTGTGTGTATTAGTCTGGGTAGACTAGAGAAACAAATTCATGGACACACATATGTATGTAAGAAAGAGATTTATATACAAGAACAATTGAACATTGAGCAAACATCCCAGCCCAGTGCAGATCAAGTCCAGGTGGCTAATATTAGCCCATATGTCCGATCCAATCTATAAAGTCCTCTTCAGACTCATGAAACACATGCAATGACACTGAATGCAGAAGATCACAGGTCAATGGGTAGGAAGTGCTTGGATCCAGTGGCGTTGGAAACATCTCAGTGCTGGTAAGTGTCTCTGCATGGCTTCTCCAGCACCCAGGCTGCATCAGGGTGGGCCCATGTGTCTTATCAGCTGCTATGTCTCCCAGGGTGTGGCAGAGAGAGAGAAGTGTCTCCTACCTCCAAGGAGGAAAATCAGGATTTACCAGAACTCTTAGGAGAATATCATGCCCACACAGAGGCCTCATTGGCTATGATCTGATTGACAGGCCAGACCAGGGATCATACTCATTTTAAGGTGGTGGGGTAGGATGGTACCACTTAGTAAATTAATGAAAGCCTATTGAATACAACCGGGTTTGCAATGAAGCAGAGTAGATTCTGATTTGATGGACAGCCAATCAATGAAACAGAGAGAGCTTCCCAGTTGGAAAAGGAGGCTGAAGATACAATTTGACTTGTTCCAGCAGCAGACAAGAGACGTCTTATAAAAGGGAGCCTGCTCCTTTGCCTCAAAACTCTGTTCCTACTGACCAAGAACACGTTCTCAATACGAAACCACAATTGGGCTCTACCACATCTTGACTACTGTTCCTTCATTTTCCCTTTTCCTGATCCATACCTGGGTCATGGGAAAAACATACTGCATTCTTTTTATGTCTTTTTTTTCTTCAACTAAATGGCCAATGGTATGTTTTGATCCACATCAAGTAGAGATGGGGGGGGGGGATAGTGGTTCTGTGGAAACACTTCCTTCTCCATCAGTGGCACGCTAACTTAGGTCTTCTCCTTATATTCCAGAAAGTTATTTTCTCTCACTGTTTAATAACAACAACAAAAATGGCAAAAATATCCTTGTATACTTTGTTTGATTAGAGAATTTTAATGTTTTTCATTCGTTATTATAAAACCAAGGAAAGTTTTTATAATTTTTTTGTATGTAGCTGTAACGTGTAGGGCAATCTGGCTCTACATAGGAGTAAATTACTCTCAAAGAAATGAAACCTAGATAGTTTTCCCTTCAAGCTAAGTGTCCTGTTGTTTAAAGAAACTTCTTGTTAAAAAAATTAATCAGCACAATGAGACTGATGAAATGTTCTTTAAACCTTCCATACAATCAATAATCAAGTAATATGAGTATTGACGCTGATAATTTTAAAATGTAGAGATGTTAGATTTGCCCTCGGATACTTTTGAAGACTTCATCTTACATACCTTGGATATGTCAGCAGCAGAGATCAGCCCGGGAGAAGGACATCATGCTTGTCAAAGTGGAGGGGCAGGGAAAAGGAGGAAGGCCTTCAAGGAGATGGATGGACACACTGACTGTGACCATGGGCTCAGGCACAGGAATCATTGTGAGGAGGGCTCGGGACAGGGCAAATTGTCATTCTGCTGTGCATAGGGCCACTGTGGGTTGCCACCTAGTCCATGGCACCTAACAACAACTTTTGTACAAGACTGAGGAGCTCAGTGACAAGACACCCACATTTTAGGGAGGAAACAGCAGCCTTGAAATAGCCGCAGGCTCAAGACGATTCTGGATACTAAGCATCTGCTTTCACGAGTCAAGGCATTAGCGTGCCGAACGTTTCCCCGTGGCATGTCATTTTCAATTCTCCCCATTCACTTGACCCCCTATTAACTTTCTTGGCCTGAATACAGTGTGTTGACCTTGATGTAGTCTATAATGTTTGATTGTTTTTTTTCCTGGCCTTTGAAATTTAATTAAACTCACATTTCATGACCTGAACAAAATAGAGAGTAAAGGTGCAAGATATTTTCGAACCCCTGGTTCATGTGTCTTCTAAGGCACAACAGCTGTCAACCACCTTTCCATTCCTCAGCATCAGGCCTGCTGCAGCTTCTAACAGAGCGAGTGGCCACGCAATCCAAGCTGGGCAGGCTCTTCAGAATTTAGAGAAATTGGTCTGACTTTCAAGTATAGATATTGCTGCAGTCTTGAGTGGGTGTGATTTTTTTGATAGCCACTAGAAAACTGGCCAATAATTTAAATACATGCTCAGCCTAAGCTTCTCCTTCCCCATCTTTCAACACTAAGGAATAGAGATGAATCCACAGCTTCTTCTCTGCCTGGAATATGTATACATAGAGCAGAATCAGCGATGCCCACGTGTCAGAAAAGAAGGTAAGATGGCAACCAGGGGCAAAGGAAAACTAAATGTGGCTTTCTCTCTTCTTTGAAAGAAATCCTTATATTGCTGAAAATATGTCAGAGGCTAGCGAACAGGTCTCACATCACTGAGGATTACTGAATCTGTGAATCTTCTGCAAATACCTCATGAGTTGAAATGGTAAGGATGGGACCTGAGCCCTCATCTACAGCCTTCATCAGCATGGGTAGGAGGGTTTAAAAGACCATCAAATTGCCTGCCTTAGTTTGCAATGCCGGCACCCAACCCAACACTGACATACTCTGCTTACTAGTTGGGAAAATCCTTGTTACACAACTCTTTGCTGCAAGGACTTAAAGGGGAAAAATGTGGTTGAGAGTAATAGATACACTCAAGCTGACCATGGGGGAAAAATAGATGAAATGCTTCTCTATAATCTCCTGGTGGCCACATCACAAAGGTGACATACAAAACTTAACTACAGGGCCTATATCATGATATCTCCCGTGTTTTGTGGCATATTAAAACTGTGTACCAAAGACATAGATACTACCCGAAAGGAGTTAATATTTTGGACGGAGCCACCCAATACAAAACAATGTCCTCCGCCCTCATCAGACCAATGCTATTATGACCCGTTTTCACTCGGAGTGTGCACATAGATCACCTGCACTGCTGTGTTGGCACCCTAAGTGGGAAGTTTGTTTAAGCTCTCCCAAAGCAAGGAAATGGCAAGTTCTCCCGTTTTTCCATTATGCTTATTATCCTACAAGTCTTTTTGAGGTCCTGATAATTGAATCCTTCATGTTTAACTAAAAATTAAATGTTTTGTCTAGTAAAAAAAAAAGGTGCCACTGCAGCACCTGTGTTGTAGGAGCCGGTTGGTTCTGGTTCGCAATCTCTCATCACCTGGTGAGAGACCACAGCAGCTGTCGCTTCTATCCCAGAGGCGTTTGTATTTTGTGAATGCAATACAAATCTACATTTCTACTGCATACCACATATATTATCAGTTTATTATTGAACATCCTTTCCATTTGTAAACTATAAACTGTATATTATTATGGAAATTAAATAGTCACTGATAAGAGCTTTTACCTTCAAGGGGGTAGGAGGGGTGATTGCAACAAAAGGGGATGGATTTGAATTTATTCATGGTCACAGATTAAAGTAGAAAGGGAATGAGAAGACAGAATGCTTTTATGGGCAAAATGCAAGTTTGAAGAAAATAAACCTTGTGTTTTAGCCCCAGCTTGACAACAAATGAGTTGTCTGATATTCCGAGTCGTTTACACACACACACACACACACACACACACACACATACACAGGCAAATGTGCAGAGAGATTTGTTTCTTGGGCCTCGGTTTTCTTATATGTACACTAGGAACAAAAATAACCCCCTAGCTATATGCTCACGTGACTTACAAGGTAAAATGAGTTAATGGGCAAGAGAGGATTTTGAGAAGAAAGAAAACAACTGCTGCAGAGTGGAATGAATCGCTATTATTATTTAATTCGCTGTGATAGACAAACGCTAAATCCTATAGAATTTCAGAGCTGAGACCATCAGGAGGGTTTACTTCCTGGCACACAACGTTTACTGAAGGACTGAGATGCTCACAGTCTTATAGTGCAGTAGAGTTTAGCTGACCCTTCAAGGATGATTCGCCTTCCGGTGGGAATGGGGAAGAAGAAACAAGTATCCAAGCTGGGGAAATGAGTGAAAGAGGACACTGTTTGATGATTTGGAGGATGTGGAAAACCTAGGATAAATATTACTCAGGTGTCAGACATGCCAATGACCTAAGGACAAGTAGTGCCCTGAGGACACAAGTTCACTTTTCAGAGTGGCTAAATTACATCTCCAAACCTGAGTACCAGGAGTCAGTTAACTGGTTTCAGCAGCAGGAATGAAATGAAAGAACTAAGTAAGGCCAACCAGGGCTCACAGGCAATAAAAGAAGGATTTAGGGACTATCAACCAAAGGTCAGGGCTCTAGAAAACGTAATATTCCTAAAGCCAAGTTATATTCTGGTGTGTGTGTGTGTGTGTGTGTGTGTGTGTGTATGCACATACACATACTTCATACTTCTTTCTTCCTCATAAGAATCAGCAGTAAATCATTGAATGCAAAGGGCTTATCTGTTTCATCTTTGGGGCACCAAGCGAGGGGACCTGTAAAATCTAAGTCAATCTGAATCTGGATTTACAAAGAGAAGCCCAAGGGAACAGCCGCCGAGGGGTCGGAAGGAGCGTCCGGGTCTGGGACAAAAGTGAACAGGAGAAAGGCAAGCAAGACAGTTCAGAATGGAGAAACTGCCCGGAGAGCAAAACCGTGGAGGGCCTTGACGGTCCTTGGGTTCTGGGGGGTTGAAAATGGTAGTGTGTGATCTTGAAGGGCCGAGGGGACCAGGTTTCAAGCAACAAAGGTGGGGGGAAACCATATCATTATGAATGAGGGGAGCACATGATGGGGACCCAATGCCCATCTGCAGACAGCTGGACATCCCTTGCAGAGGGGTAGTGGGGAGGAGATGAGTCATTCAGGGTTCAATGTAGCAATAATGAAACTCACAACCTTCCTCTTGTTCTTAAATGCTTCCTCCCCCCAACTATCATGATCCCAATTCTACCTTGCAAACCTGGTTAGACCAGAGAATGCACAGTGGTACAGATGGGATCTGGAAACACAGGGAGTCTAGGACAGATGAACCCCTCAGGACCAGTAGTGAGAGTGGTGATACCTGGAGGGAAGGGGTGGTAGAAAGGGGGAACCGATCTTGAGGATCTACATATAACCTCCTTTCTGGGGAATGGGCAACAGGAAAGTGAGTGAAGGGAGATGCCGGGCAGTGTAAGATAATAAAAAATAATAATTTATAAATTATGAAGGGTTCATGAGGGAGGGGGGAGCGGGGAGGGAGGGGGAGGAACAAAAGGAAAATGAGCTGATTCCAGGGACCCAGGCAGAAGGCGGATGTTGAGAATGAAGAGGGCAATGAATGTATAAGGGTGCTTTACTCAATCGATGTATGTATGGATTGTGATAAGAGTTGTATGAGTCCCAATAAAATGATTAAATAAATAATTTTTTAAAAGAAAATGGTAGTGACTACTGATGGTTGTAGCCATCCATACACAATGATACTTTCTTAATGATTTATAGGCCTCATTTGTACCTCCTTGTATTAAACCTATTGTGAGCCAAGACCCAGAACTCTGCATTCATTTTTTTCTAATCTTTACAACAAGAGTTGTCAATGATTAAGTACACTACATTAAGTTGTAACTGTAGTGCAAATGTTTAAGACACTAAAGTGCTAACTGAAAGAGTGGGCCTGTGGATCCACCCTGCGGCAGCTCAGAAGGGAGGCTTGCCAATACCATTCCCCAATGGCAGCCATTTCTACTCTGATATCCACGGGATCGCTATGAGTTAGATGTGACTGGATGGCAACTGGTCGTTTTTGTTTTCAGTCTTGCAACAACCCTGCAAAGTGCATTTATACTTAATCTACCGATGAGGGAAACCAAAGACCACGATTTAAGGAAATCTGCTCTAATTATGAATGCATTCTTTCCTACATCCTTTACCCTTCTGGTGCATTTGATGCCCGCAACGATTCAGCGAAAGAGATCCTATTCCCATCTTCAATCTACAAAAATTCAAGCCAGAGCAAGTATTGAAATAAGATCTTTCTGCATTCCAAGACTTACCCTTTTCCCATACGACGTTGCCTCTCAGAGAAAAAGATAAATGTTCATTTTCAGGAATAGAATCAGGTGGAAGTTCTAACAGACATAAAATCAACAAGGCCCTTATGTGACAGCTCACAGACATCTAGGCACGGAAGCTGATGACAAGCTTTCACCCATTGCCAATTCAAGCTTAGCTCTTATCCTCAGCGTGGAATCTCAAGTTTTTAACAAACACAGAAAGGAATCAAAGTTGCCAATAAGGAATCTGTTCTCATGACATGGAGTATAATGTAAATAGACAGCAGTGCCAAATTAATTTGTTCTTCTGACAGAGATGATGACAGGGACGGAAGTTGCTATAGAACAATTTGGTTCTCGCTGAAGAAACTGCAGTGAGCACAGGAGCTTGGCAAAGAGAGTGCTCCTTTTGAAAACACACCGTCACCTCTCTCCCCTAATGAGTCTAGGGGAACTAGATGAAAGTACCTAAGAACCTGATGTGAAAAAAATTTAAATTTACGAGCAAAATTGTGGCACATTTTGTACCATTTGACTCTTAGTTTATCTGTCCTTTGAAGACGGTTGTCCTGAGTTTTCTTTGCCTTTTCCTCCCCCTAAAGCTAAGAAAACACCACACACTTCTGTCCAAAGTATTAAATCAAAACCTATTGCCATTAGCTCCATTCCGACTCATAGTAGTAACTCTATAGAATAGGGTAGAACTGCCCCATAAAGGTTCCCAAACTGCACACCATTAAAGAAGCAGACTGTCACGTCTTCTCCTGCCGAACAACTGATGGGTTCAAACTACCGACCTTTCAGTTGGCAGCTGTGTGCTTTAACCACTGGCCCGCCAAGACCCCTTGTCAAAGGTATTAGGGATATCCAATTCCAGCACTCCTTTATAATGTCTGGTAGCACTGTTCCTTTTTGAACTGAACTTATTCATCTGTAGTACAACAGAACAAAGCAGAAAGGATGTACTATTTTTGTCAATCGATGTAAGGGAAAAAAAGAATAGTGAGAAACACACACACACACCTTTTATAAAGATGTGGATTTGGGACACTGACTTCTTGTGTCTCCGAACTTGGGCAATTAAGGTTGCCTGAGCTTTTGCCTGTGTGCCCGCTTTCCTGTACACAGATGAGCGCCCCTGTAACTGCAGACTTGCTGTGCGAAAACACTTCCTAGGACCTTCGTGCTATTGCAGTGACCCACAAACCCTGCCTCCACCATCTCTCCCTTTGACTCGACACATCACACAGCCTTGGAATTGTTTTAATTTTCAGCTGTCATTGTGACTTTTTGAACCCACTTTGAGTAAATGCAGATCAAAAGCATTGGAAACAGACAAGACTAGACTAGTCCGTGGTCTCAAATTGCATGTATTATGAAACAGTTTCTAGATGCTTTGATTTTTATCTGGCATCTAGCAGTAGGGAATGATGGGTTCCCAAAATGTCGGTGAAGCAACACTTATTTAGCCCCTCATCCCCATTAAAAACTATATATAATTATAAATTCTCTTTCTCTAGAAAATTAACAACACACGCACACATACACAAAAACCCACTGCCAACCAGTCCATCCTGACTATAAATCTTCAGGGGGGCAGACAGTCTCATCATTGTCTCAGGGAGCGGTTGGTGGGTTTGAACTGAAAGCCCTACAATAAATAGCCCAATACCTAATCAATAGCACAACCAACTCACACATTGGTGTGTGATATGGTCAAACCACAAATTCCCAGGCTGACTCGTACAGGGAAGACTCCCCAGAATGGGACGTCGAAAGTACTCCCAGAGTCCTTGGGCCTCGCTCTTCTCTGTGCTTCCCATAAGGCCTATCTTTTTATTTCCTTCTTCTCTTCTTTGCTCACTTCTTCACCTTCTAAACCCATGCCTCCTCCAACAGGCTACAGAAACAGGGTTCAATGAACTATAAGGAAGCTGGTTTACCATCCAGTATTATGCAGCTCTAGGAAGCAGCTACTGGGAACAAAATAGCAAGGAGAACCAAGCAATAAAACCAGATATTCAAACTGACTGGCATGGAGCCGATTACCACTCAGAGTGCCCCGTTATAGTGCAAAGTACTGCTCCTGTGGGTTTCAGAGATTGTAACTCTTTACGGGAATAGAAAGCTAAGCAATAGGACCTCTGTTTAAAGGCCTGAACTTTGGATAAGTTCAAAGAGAGACTGAGAACCCGCTTCCACTAGTTTAATTGCCTATTAAAAAGAAAATGATTGTGTCCAATAAGGATTTTCACAATTTAGATGAAATATAGAACAAAAGTATTAAAAACGTTTTCCATCATCTGGACAAGAAGGAGAAAGCTACCCCTTGCTGACGAGGTCATCAAACCCAACAGGTCACTGGAAAGTCACTAGTGTGACGATGGTGTAGTGTGACAGGTTTCATATACGTGCTTAGATGCACTAGGAATAATTAATTTCTGCAATTATTGTTAAGAGCGGTTTGAGTAGGTATGAGAAGCCTAGGCTAGAATGAAGTCAACCCTAACTTTACCCTCTTCCCCACAAGTAGGGACTACTTCCACATTGACAGAGACACTTCCTCCAGCTGAAGTTTAAATGAAAGTCCTCACACTAGTCAAAACCCTGATAACTCTTCCTTCTACCTCTCCTTACCAAGCACTCCTCTGAGCAGCCAGAATAGCGGAAGAAGAAGCAAACAGCAACAAGGAAGCCTTCTTAGTCCTTTATCAAATCACAGTCTCATTGCTGGAAAAGCTTACTTGAACACAAAGAAAGATGTGATTGGTATTGACAGGCAAAATCCTGTTTTCCAGACCGAATAGACAAGGTCATTTGTACTTCTGTGAGTCAGTGCCTTAATAAGAATCTGTTTGTTCTACTTTTGAGTGCCTCGCTGGATCTCCAATATCTAACCCAAGCTCTGGCATTCAGAACATGTTTAATTAACAGTGAATAAGCAAAATACAGCTAATGGTATTTTTCTGACCTCAATATTCTTAACTAATAAATGACATGCATACGTAGGGATTTTCCAACATTGGATTTAGTAGCTAAACTCCCTCTCCCTTTTTTTGAACTCTTATGCTAAGATCCCGTGATAAAAGCAGTAAAAAGTGCAGGGTTAAATCAAAGAATCTCAGAGCCACCCCACAGGTACACCCTTTCCTATGGCACTCTCACAGATCCCGAGGGGTGATGCTTATTAAAGGCCTCTTGTCCTCATTCTCACATGCCGTGCACGTACATAAAGCATCTACTTCAGGGGAGAAGTCTCCTCTCAGAGAAACATACCCTTGTTTTATGCGGGAAAATAGAATTCGACTTGGGAGATGAATATTTAAAAATTCTTCCACCTCAGACCCCACTCACTCACTGCCACCTGACACTGCACACTTATCAAACAAACACTATTTGTGTCCAACATCAGTCTTTTGAGGAACCTCAGCAAAACTGAAAAATAATCAATTTTGTTCTCCGGTGTGTAATTGCTCAAAGGTAATTTAGGCTGTGAGACATTGATAATGATTGCAATCAAACTTGAATTTCATACAAAATCTCAGCAGACACCCCAGGCTAATGTCAAAGAATAAAATTACCTTATTAAGAAAAGGTCAGTACAGAGTGCTTGGGGCTCAGGTATGCACGTCGTATGACTTGGGGTGGGGGCAAAGGAGAGAAAGAAAAGATATGAAAGCAATTGGTAGGTAGGGAAAACAGTAGAGTCCTTCCGTTGGAAGAATGTGTTTTTCTGGAAAAGAGCTATTGCATGCCACTGCAAGACCCAACACAATCCCTACTACTTGTGAATACATAGCATGACTAATAATAACGAACATTTGACCTTTGCAAAGTAGGCTCTCTTTAAGGTCTCGGTTCAGGATCACATAATTTCCCTAACAAACCTAGAATCCCAGCACTGGATTTTTAACCTACATTTTTGTAACAACAACAAATTAGGCAGTTTACATTCAAAGGCATATAGGTAATAAGTAGTAAGGCTCTGATTTGAAAACTCAAAACTACTTAACATCTAAACCCAGCCACATAGCCCCTCCATTCTTACCCTCTCTCACTTGGGTGACAGAGGCTCCTCAGAGAATGCCAGTGCCCTTCCCAGAACATTGATTTTCCCCCACCTTGGCCCCAGAATCAGATGACTTCTCTTATGGACAACCCCATTCCTTCAGCTCTTTCACTGCCGCTGGTCACCTGCCTGCTCAGGTCAAACAGCTTCTCCCCAAAGCTAGAAGACCAGATCATCATCTCAAAATGTGTCTCAGAATCCAAATTTTAGAACATCCACAGCCCTGGCAATCAGATGATCATCCACACGATGTGGTGACATACAGGCAGCACCATGGAGAGTAGGAAGAATGTGCGGGGTCCAACTCCTCGCTCGGCCAGATAACTAGATGACTGGGGAAAATCGCCCAAACTCTTGAAAAATCAATCTTCTTATCTACCACCTAGAAAATGTTAGATTGTAGAAATCAGATGAAGTGAGCCTCTGACCAAGGTAGAATGAATATCAGTGAATAGGACACCACTGTTAGTATCAGTGACTTAAACCCTCCACCCTGGAAGTAAGCGCCTCAATTCAAATCCCAACTCTGTTACTTTCTGGTTCCAGATTCTCGTTGCTGCTGCTGAATCCCCTCTATTTCATTCCCAAGCCTAGGGACCTTACACTAGCCCTACAACCCTTCCTAGGTTCGAGCCCATTGCTGTAGCCACTGAGTCAGTCCATCTCATCCAGAATCTTTCTCTGTTTTGTTGATACATTATACCAAGCGCATGTCCTTTGTCAGAGACTGGTCCCTTCTAAAAGCAAATCTACATAAAGCCTGTGAGGGGAAGTCTCAACAAGGCTTGTTTCTAAGGAGCATGCTTGCTGTACTTCTTCCAAGGCAGACTGTTTATTCTTCTGGCAGTTCCTGGTGTAGTCGGTATTCTTCACCAACACCACGATTCAAATACGTCAATTGTCCTTAGGTCTTTTTAGTCATTGCCCACCTTTTGCAATGCATGTGAGGTGAGTGAAAACACTGTGGCCCAGGTCAGGTACCTCTTAGCCCCCCAAATAAGATTTGATTTTTATAAGAGATCTTTTGAGGCCCATAACAATTTGTTGTTTGACCATGGTCTCCAAGGGTGTTGATTGTGAATCCAAGTAAAATTAAATCCTTCACAGCTCAATACTTTCTCTGTTTATCATTATGTTGCTTAGTGGTCCAGTAGTGGGAACTTTTGTTTTTTTACACTGAAGTGTACTCCATACTGAAGACTCTACGCTCCAGTTTTCGTGAGTAAATGTAGATATGGAATACACTTACCTACTCATGTCGTGGCTCTTATTTCTCTAGGATATGTAGTAAGCATTGGGATTACTGGTAGTGCTGCTGGTAAGAATTTGGACTGCTAACCACATGGTTGGTGGTTCAAAACTATCAACCACTCCATGGGAGAAGGACGAGGGCATCCGCTCCTGCAGATTTATAGCCTTGCTATGAGTCAGAATGGACTCCATGGAAGTGGGTTTGTTTTCTGGTTGATTGATATTATTGAATCATATGGTATCTCTCTTCCCAACTTTTAAGGAAACACCTTACCATTCTGCATGGTGGTGCCATAATTTTACCATCCCGCCATCAGAGGTTCTAGTCTCTCCAACCCAGTATGTGGGTTCCTGTCTCTACCTGCTTGCCAGCTTTTATGATTTTCTGTTTTGGTGAACTTTGTTATTAATGCTGGGATGAGATGACATCTCACTCTTGTTTTGATTTATATCACCATGGCTAATGACTGTGATCATTTCCCCATGTTTGTTGGCCAGCTGAATGTCTTCTTTGGTGACGTATGTGCGTATATCCCATGGTATTTTTAATTGTATTATTTGTCTTTTGGTTGTTTAAGGGTTGAAATTTTCTATGAATATTGCAACTATTTAAAAATTATCTTCAGCATAATTTTACTTGGGTAAGATTTTTTTTAATAATATCCACATTCTATTGGATCCTTTTTCTTTGGGAAGAGCAGAAATCTGAATTTCTTCCAGTTGATTGGTCAGGTACCTGTTCCCAAATTTCTTGTCATAGACAGGTCTGTGCTTGCAGGATTGCATCTGTTTGTTGAAGAATCTCTTTTGGCATTTTGTCAATTCACAGAGTTTGTTTCGGTTTTCTGCCAATTATTCCAATGAAGCTTTGACTTCTTTCTTTAATGTTGCCTTGGCATTCATTGTACAACTCTTATGTCTTTGTCATGAGTCATCCCGTATATCTAAAGTGCCCAGCACAGCTACTGTGAATCCAAATGGTTCATTCTGCTCTGGTTCTTTCTGGGTAGTAGTATGCACTTAGCTCTCCATTTGCTTCTCTCTCCTTTTATCTCTTGTAGGATGAAAGGTGATTCGGGCCACAACCCAGAGATATTCTTCTTACATCCGATCGAGGCTGTGACCTGATAAAAGACATTGCATCCCACTCTGGTCACATTATTGGCTGATTAGCTGATCACATAATATTACATCACATGGGATTATATCATCACATAACTGCCCAAACATTGAGAATCATGGCCCCATCAAGGGGACACATATTTTAGAACATAATGCAATCCATGACATTATACTATTTTTTGTTTCCAATTTTTACATTCCAATTGGAAGTAATCATGAATGCATCTTGATTGCATGTTTGATCAATGTCAGCTACAGAAATTGTCAAAATCTTCAATGGTTCATTTTTTTACATTAATTGTTGCTGCATAGAGTTTAATGATAATCATATTAGCTGATCTTCTTTGTAGATTTATGAATATTATCCTATCACTGACAGTGTTATACTATAGGATAGATATTGAAATGTCCTTTGTGGCAATGAATGTGACACCACATTCTTCAATTTTATGTTCCCAGTAGAGTAGATTATAATGATTGCAATCTCAGACAAGTTTATTAACCAGCCTATATCTTAGCTTTCTGAGCTATAAAACAGGGACAATATTGCTGATATTCCAGACAGTTATTGGGGTGATTAAATGTGGTTATAGTGACTAATGTTAAAAATAAGAATAATCTTGAATAACACTTATTCGGCACTAAAATAATAGGCAGAGGGGAGCCTTGGGACAAAGTGGGTAAGCACTCGGCTGCTAAGGGACTGGAGAAAGGTGTGTCCGTTTCATTCTGCAGAGAACCCAGCCTTGGAACTTCCACAGGTCAGTCCCACTCTGTCCTATAGGGCCACTGTGGATCGAAATCAACTCATCAGAAATAGATTTTTGGTACACAGTCATTACACTTATTTAAACATATACTATCGTACATAAAATAAGCATAATATACACTTATTATTATTAACATTTTCGGTGTTCACTCTCATGCATTTTTGTCTTACTAATCAATAGTTTCAAACAAACAAAAAAAATCTAAAGAAGCTTAAGGGAAGGATAATTGACTATAAGGATACAGAGGCATCTCATCTAATAGGAAAAGAAGTACATCTGAGCACACAAAGAGCCACTATGTAGAAAGTCATCAGACACCAATGTTTCTTCCTTTACCTCTCCCCGCCCCTTTCTGACCTACATGTCCACCTTCCTGGTCTATGTCTCCTGCATTTATTACTCTCATTACTCATAGGTTGATTGATAGCACACACAAACCAACACAAAATGTCACCTCAGTCCCTTGGTCTATACACTCTTCCCACTTAGCTTCCCACCGCTTCTTGCTTACTCAATTGCTCTGTGACCTAACTCCATATTTCTGAGAGAAAAAGAGAATTATCTCATTGGCCCTTCATTAAACAAGCATGCAACATTGGCTCAATCAATTCTGGTAGGAAGGGTAGTGTCTCATGGGACACAAGACTATCATTCCAGGACAATAAAAGGGCAAGGCCTCTAAGCAAGAGTGTGAGGGCAGCAAGAATGACTCAGGATTAGCCTATTAGAGCATGTCATTCTCTTCAGCCTGGAGATGGGCTAAGGGAGATGTAGAGTTCAAACCAGGTCAGTCAGCATTAATCTCTGAGCTCTGGCTGAAAACTCCAAGACAAAGGTAAACTCTCTTAGGCCAGCCTGTAAATTTGAAGGACTCTTCTGGAAACTCCCTTGTGGAGCCTGAGAAACAAAGAGAACACAATGGAATAAGAAACAAATTCTAATATCAGGTGAGTCCCTGAATCAAACCATGCCTCCCTGAAGCCTTTTGTTGTGAACCTTGTTTGCTTCAAACAACTGAAATTGTACCTTCTGCCTCAACTCCCAGTAAAGGCCCAAATTATTAAAGCTCAATTCAGTCAAATAAGCAGTTACTCTCTATTTGTGTAAAACAGATAAAAAGAAAGCACAATCCAACCATGGTTTTACTTTTATGTCACTATGGAATGAAGGTCCCCGTTGTTGACCACCTGCTGGAGAAAAGTCCGGAGCAGACGATGCGCGTGATAAATGAAGACGCTTGCATCTCGTCTGAGGCCCATGGACGATGTTAAATTTTGTATAATATTAACAATGTGTAAAGCTGAAAGAGATTTGTAAGTGTTAGGGATTCAGAGAGTCTGAAGGAAGCCTTCAAAGAGAACTTGAAAACAGAGACTGCTGCCAAGGGATGGTTGGGTTGAGATTAACCATCAAAAGTAAATAAGAACTTGACATTCAAGATAGAAATAACAGATTGAATTCAAACAATACCCCTTTCATGCTTCTGAAATCCATTAAAACACTGCAAAAAAAACCTAAAAGATTTTTAAATATAAGAACTCTAGAAAACGAATAAAGTAAAAGAGGGGACCACAGTGAGAAATTTCATCATTTTAGAGGCTGGAAAGTTAGATAAGTGGTAACTGAGTGGTAACACATTAGGAAAAGCCATGGGGCAGGGACCATTCAGTGGTAGCAATCTCACCTGAAGAAAGGAGACCGTGTTCAGCGCTAGGTTCATTGTCCCCATGCATAGTCATGTACAGTGTGTCAGAGGATGCTCTGACGGCATGATTTTTTGGTCTTTCCCATTGCGCATGGGGTCTTTAAACCATATGCATGTATACTGTCAACTGAGAACAAAATTATCAAAAGTAAATAAATACCAATAGGGTAAATAGAGATTAGAGGTAAACCAGGCGGGGCTTGCCTGCCAATGTGACAAGTCAAGAAGACATGAACCTAGAAGAGTGTTAGCTCAAGTAGCCGATCTAAGACAATGTCAGGGCAGAACTTGGGTACAGATAGAGATGACTAGCTTAAAAACAACAAGTTGCCTGTGACTCATGGCAGTCTCCTGCGTGTCGGAGTAGGGCTGTGGTCCATCAGGCGATGCACTTTTGATTTTCCAGGAGTGAATCACCAGGCCTTTCTCCTGAGGCGCCTCGGGTTAACTCAAACCTCCTATTCTCCCGTTAGTTGGCAAGGTTCCCCTCCTAGCTGGTTCCCCCTTCCCTCTCCTGCTACCCATCCTTTCTGCTTCATCTCCTCCTCCTCCTTTTCACCTTTACAGCAAAAATCAAATTACCCTTGTGCTATTTATGTGTCCAGAAATTTGCACACATAATGCTACTTAGGTCTCACTACAACCTCATCATAGGAGGCATTTTCCTAGAACAGGAAATTGAGGCACAAAGAAATTAACTTTCCCAAGGTCAAACCAAGAAATTAACAAGACAGCATTTAATAGTAGGCAACCAAGTAGTCTTCTCTCAAAGCCTGAGATCTTCATAACAGATTTCTCTTTCAGACACAAACAAGATGTTTGAAAACTGTGTATTGAATAAAAATCAGAGGAGAACATATAAAACTGGAAAGGGGGAACCGATTAAGAGGATCTACATATAACCTCCTCCCTGGGGGAAAGAAACAGGAAAATGGGTGAAGGGAGATGTCGGACAGTGTAAGATATGGCAAAATAATGCTAATTTATAAATTATCAAGGGTTCATGAGGGAGGGGGCACAGGCAGGAAGGAGGAAAACGAGGAGCTGATACCAAGGGTTCAAGTAGAAAGCAAATACTTGGAGAATGATGATGGCAGCAAATGTACAAATATGCCTGACACCAAGGATGTATGTGTGGATTGTGGTAAGAGTTGTATGAGCCCCCAGTAAAATGATTTTAAAAAAAGAAAACGCAAAATGTTGGAAAAGTGATCAAAACAAAATTGACATACAAAGGAACAAACAAGCTGGTTCTCTGTATTCAAGGTAAAGGTCATCTAAAGATGTAGGAGCCAAGTCTGAGGCCCACTGTGCTGGCTGTGAAGGTAGCCCTGATGAGCGGTTTCCAAGTACTTCAGTTGACCACACTCTCAGGCCAGGGGTGTTGGGAGTCTCAATTCCAGGAGCTGGTGCCCTGTCAGAGAAGCCATCTACTCTCCCATTTTTCAAGTGGAAACATTGCAGCCAGAAGGATTTGTATATTTCCCCCTAAGACCACACAGAAACAAAATCAGCATCAAAATCCAGTCCCTTCACTCAAACTTTGATGCGCCTTTTTGCTCAATTAGAACTTGCCTAAGTAACAACTCCAGCAATTAACATTTACCCAGCACCCAAAGGGCAGGTGGCACCATTGTTAGCCACTAACCATGGAGACGCGCTGTAAAAGAGCAGGAGAAATGGATTTGAGTGGGAGATACTCCAAGGACATTTCTAAATAAACGATGAACCTTTAAAGTAATGGAGACCATATTTACTCTGCTGCTCAAATTGATGGCTGGAATGTAGTTTATGATATTAAAATATTTATAAATATATATTTAAATCCACCCACCTCTACTAGGAACCATAATGCAAACTTTAATCAGCACTTCCCTAACATTTGAAAGGCAATTATAAGAATATATTAACATTCATCTTACATGGCTTCTTTAAAAGACTCAATTGTTTAGCATGGCTTTTAAATCATTAAACAAGCACTCCGTGTGATATCATAAACAGAGCTGGTTTGAATGCACTGCTCACTTATCTAAAACATTTTCCCAGAGTTGAATTAAAGAAATTTCCTAATTATCATACAAGAGTCAGACACAATTCTCTGATTGATCTGTCATCTTGGTAAGAATATGATCTCACCACATGGGGCAAGAGCCCGCCATCAAATACTCCAAATGAAACCAAATTACCTTCATTGACAAGCATTTAATTTAAACCCCAAGACATTTCAAAAGCACAGGGACAGAAGCAACACAACGTGAAGCATGGCTTTAAAAAATAACCTTTTTATTATAGTAAGTGTGTAGTGTGTAAATGACAGTTTCCCGCCCCTAAATAAACAAAATTCTGAAGGGCATCTATCTATTATGTGAGTCCATACAGCACTTCATGGGAAGTATTATAAATGATTGCATTTCCTTTCATGGCCTTGTGGGTTTTCTAGAGGAGATTCTGCTTACAAACTAGCTCCCTGCTGTTCCTTAGGAGTCAGGCTTAAAAAAATATTGGAATGGTGCTCCACTTTACCCCCTCGATGTGTCCATTTCTTTTTGAATCTATCTCTCAAGGGCTTTCTTCTTAATTCTCCAGCCTCCTTTCATTAGCCCCAGCCCTCGCCACTGCTCACTTACTAAACTCGAGCATTTCCTAACCAATCTTCCTCCCACAAAGCTCATCCATATCTTACATTTGGCTCATTGCTAAGGTCCTCAAGTTTCTCTGAGATCTACATTTTTTAGGCTTGCATTCAAATCTGTCTTCCACTTGCTTCCCCCTACCATGATTCTCTCCTACTCGACTTCCTCATGAAACAAATATAACATCCATGATGGAAAGGTGGAGCCATTCTGTTTCCTGTAGAGTCATCTAATATCTAAGATCGTCTACTGCACAGAGGATGCTCAGTAAGCATTTCCTGAACACAGGAAGAAGTCCAGCCTACTCGCTCCTTGTCCTAAGCAATTTCCCAATGGCACTCAGTCTTGACAGCCCTGGGGTCCAATTTACTGTTAAAAATCCCAACAATCATGCCAGAATCTGTTTAGGCAATACCTGCTATATAAAGTATGTTTAATGCTTGCAATCAAAATTCATGTCACACTACCCTCATGGGATTTTTCTAGGCTGCTAACTTTATAGGAGCAAGTCATCAGTTCTTTCTCTCATGGAACCCCTGGGTGAGTTAGTAGTGGTGGTAGTTACATAATCTGGTGTCAATTTGGGGTTTGAGAGGACTAAGAATGAAGGGGTGGAGTCTAGTCTGTCAATCGGGTCATAGCCAATGAGGCCTCTGTGGGGGCAGGGTCTTCTCCTGAGGATTCTGGGAACTCCTGTCTTCCTCCCTGGAGGTGGGAGACTCTCTCTCTCTCTCTCTCTCTCTCTCTCTATATATATATATATATATATATATATATATATATCTTGGGGACTCTTTACTGACAAGGCTCACTCCCTACAAGGCATTTCTGAGGAGAAGCCATATGAAGCTACCCTGAGGCAGTCAGAGTTTCAGAGCTGAAGGAACTGCGTAGAGACCCCAGCCAGTGCTGACATGCTTACAACACCACTGGATCCACAAGACTTCCCACCCACTGGCCAGTGATCTTCCTGTATACAGAGTCATTGCATATGCTTCATGAGTCTGAAGAGGACTTTATAGATTTGCATCAGTCATATGGGCTAATATCAGATTTATGGACTTGATCTGGACTGGGCTGGTATGTTTTTCTCAATATTCAATTGTGCTTGTCTATAAACTTTTCCTTATACACATATGACTCTCTTTGAATTTGTTTCTCTGTCTATCCATGCTAACACAGTAGTTAAGCTAACAACTTTGGAAGTTGGGCAGAGTAGAAAGGGTCCTAGAAGATGGGAAATTATGGGAAAATATCTGTACCAGTGAGTCATAGAAGAGGCTACCTTCATTGAGACTGAAAATGCGATTCTGCATTGAAAAGAGTCTGCAATGCTTTTTAGGGATCTGGTGGTTCGGAATCAGTTCATCTTGTACTACACTGGTATTCCTAGGCAGACATAAAGCAGTATCAACCTGGATACTGAGGGAGGATCTGAGAAATACCATGACCGCCACCCCTCAACCACCTTCCCACTTTAATGTCCAGTGGGACCACTCATTTTGCTGTGGAAAACTAAGTGGTGAATAAAATTTGCTTTGAAACACCTGCAGTATCAAGAATCTAGGGTTCTATGCACCTATGGAGCCTGAGGAGTTCTGAGTCAACACAGTTGAAACCCTGGTGCCTCTGACTTTGAGGTTTGTTTTCACTGGGTCACGTGTATTTAAGAGTAGAAGAATATCCTTCCCATCAAGATAAGCAATTCTCAAGACACTCACCACAAGGCCAGACTCAACTGCCCTGCATACCCGAACCTCCAGAGACTGTTCTAGCATCCTCTGCCCTTTGTTCTCTTTCTGCCTGATCTTGTAGTCATAGTTGTTCTGTTGTTGCCCATTTAACAGCAACTTCAAAAGAAAAGAACGGATATAAGCATTTTTATCACCATCAATGAACAGTATTTAATAAATACTAAATAAGATGTTTGTCATTGCTAAACATGGACAACAGCTGCCACTGTTGGATGATGGATCTTCTTTATACAAAGACATTATTAGATTTGTTCAATGCTGAAATGACAGCGCTGATATGATTTTTTTTCAGTTGTGAAATGAATAATCACAGAATAGAATTAACTGACAATCACATATTCTAAGGAGCACTGTCTATTGCCTGGTCTTGTTTGTGTCTGGATCCAATATTACATTTGCAATTTGTACATTTTCCTCTGTATTCATTTTCAAGGTCATATTTCCCTTCAAATGTTTGCTATGGATGAACAGGCTGTGTATGTGCATGTCCACATCAATAAGGAGATGGAGAATAAGTAGAGAGATTCAATCGTTGATATAGTTTCAAATATAATCTAAAAGACTTTTGATCCTATAGGCACAGATTAAAAATGAGTATCAGCGTCCAAATCTGTTTGTCAATGACAGAATCCCTCACATCCAAGGCCAGTCTCACACGGCAAGACTTAGGAAAACAAAATTCTAAATTTCAATGAAACTATGTCAATGGCCAGCATGCTTTGTGAGTTCCATAAGTTTCTTCTTCACTCAAACTCTGTTTACCTTTGACATTTAAAAAAAAAAGGCTTTGACACTTCAAAGACAAGAACTTCGATCATTTTCCTACAAAATGAATCTTTCTTGTCATGAAAATTGTCCAGGGTAATTTTTAAAGTAGTTATACACACGCACAGAGCATAGATAGATAGATAGATAGATAGATAGATAGATAGATAGATAGATAGATAGATAGATAGATAGATAGATAGATAGATAGATATAGATATAGATATAGATATAGATATCACTATATATATATCACTAAATTTTCAGGAGGGAAATTGTTTTTACTATGGAGCTACTAATCCTGTAGCCCCTAACTTACTCTAGAAGGGTTATAAGCAATTCTGGTCTTTGTTCTTTCAGATAAGAAAATCGCTGCTCACATTTGAAGCGCAGTGTGAATGACTGCTGAAAGAGGTAGGAAGGACATGGTGTGGTTTTCCAAGCTCAGGTATTTCTAGAAAGCTCTCCATGAGCCTCGCTGCCAGGTGAGGCATGGAGCCCTAACACGGGGTCTGACAGAAAACTGCTCCCCAAGGGCTCTTTTAACTTGCTGCCACAGAGCTGTACTCTCACTTCAAATAGCACAGGGGTTCTGATGCTCCCACGCGTGTGGGGTTCTGTGGAACTCCATGTGAGCTTCCACTTCCTGTGGACTTCAGAGGGAGTCAAGCACTTCCTCATTGTTAGGGGGAATATATGCTTCACAGTGCTAGAGCTTGCAGGGAAGCGGGGTAGGGGATACCCACACAGTGGGAACTCAGTCATTGATCTGCACTGTGCTCTGTCTATGAAGGGAACAGTCGACAAAGCACTGAGCCCATTCCTGACTCTTCAGCTTTTACCTCGGAAACACAACTCAAAGCATTAAGTGACCAGATCATTTCAGGTTTGTCCTGCCTGCCCTTGTCCTCTGGCCAATCGCCCTGATGACAATCCTAGGTCAGTGGTCATTTTCAACCTGGAAAATGACAAGAGAATAGCTTAGTCAGTGTGTAGGGAATGCTTCGGAGCTAAAGGTCTGGAGCTGATTCTAAAGTTAGGCTACACGAAGACATCATCTCTTTGGATGATGGTGCATTTTGGGAGGAGTTTTATACATTTTCTACACAATTTGTTTAGTGGCATCAGTTGCATTCTTCACAATAGGTGACCATTCTCATTACGTCAATTCTGATTGTTCCATTTCCATTACTCTAGTTTCCCTGCCCCCTTACTCTCTCATCTCGGCTTTAATTGCTAATCAGCTGGTTTTTAAAAGAGAATAGCACTCAAAAGTGATATTCTTTCTTTTGTGAGACCATGTAGTATAAAAACAAAATGCCTCACAGCCATTGGGTCAAGGCCGACTCATGGTGAACCTAGAGGACAGGATAGAACTGCCCCACGGATATTCTTAGACTGTAACTCTTTTTTTTCCTTTTAATAAATCATTTTATTGGGGGCTTTTACAGCTCTTACAACAATCCATACATCCATTGGATCAAGTATATTTGCACATTTGTTGCCATCATCCTTTTCAAGACATTTTCTTTCTACTTGAGCTCTTGGTATTAGCTCCTCATTTTTGGTTTTTTTACATCCCTCCCTCACATTCTCCCCCTCATGAGTCCTTGATAAATTATAAACTATTATTATTATTTTTATATCCCATGTTTCTTTTGTTCATTGCCTGGGGTGCTGGGGCATTATATACTAATCATTGCAATTGGTTCCCCCCTTTCCCCACCACCACCACCCTACCCTTAAGATATCACTATTATTACTTAAGGTATCAAATTATTGTTACTGAGGGGTATATCCCGGGATTCTGTGTGTTGAGAGCTCTTATCTGTACCAGTGTATATGCTCTTGTTTAGCCAGCTTTGTAAGGTAGAACTGGGGTCATGATAGTGTGTTTGTGTGTGTGAGGGGTGAGCATTAAAGATCTAGAGGAATGTATGTTTCATTAGTTCTATACTGTACTCTGGCTGACTCATTCCTTCCTTATGACCCTTCTGTAAGGGGATGTCCAATTGCCTATAGATGGACTTTGGGTCTCCACTCTGGCCTCCCTTGTTCTCATGGATATGATTGCTTGTTTTTGGTCTTCTGATGCCTGATACCTAATTCTGTGGACACCTCATGATCATACAAGCTGGTGTGCTTCTTCCATGTGGGCTGGTTGCTACCCAGCTAGATGGCTGCTTGCTTATCGTCTAGCCTTTAATAACCCAGATGCTATGTGTTTTGATAGCAGGGCAGAATCAGCTTTCTTCACCACATATGCTTGTGTACCCATTTCTTCAGCTATCATGTCAGGAAGATGAGCATCACAGAATGCCAGGTTATTAGAACAAAGTGTTCTTGTGTTGAGGCAGTACTTGAGTAGAGGCCCAATGTCCATCTGCTATCTTAATCTTAACATATAAATATATATACACAGCTTTATATCCTTATCATTATATATGAATATATGTACATATGTAAGTGCCTGTATTTATAACTCTATAAGTGTCTTTTGACTCCTAGTTCTTTCCTCTATTATCTTTTATTTTCCTTCTGTCCCCACTATTATGTTCAACCTTCATTTGGCTCTCATTAATTCCTCTCTGCTACATTGCAATTGCTTAAATCTCACCAGGTGTTTTACACTCTCCTCACAGTTGATTTTTGATTACTTGTACTTGGGTTTGTTGGTTCCCCATATCCTTTCCCCCAACTCCCCTCTCCCATGTTCCCCCAGAACTGTCAGGCCTGTTGTTATCACCTATGGATTGTTCATCTTGCCTATCTTATACAGACAGACATGAAGGTGCCAGTAATTTTAAGAACCAGGTCTGGATTGAAATCACTTCTGTGGCTCACTTTCCAGCCAAATAATAGACAGGTCGGTGAGAAAAAAAGTTATCACTGGTGAGATGCATACATTTTAGAATAAGTGACCTTTGGGATCTAGGGGGCAGCGACTGCCCAGGGGCCATGTTCCCGGGGTTTGAACCTTGCATTGATCAGCATCTCCTATACCCTCGAGGCTTCTTAGCAAAAAAATGGGTTTGGAGAAGGTTTGAAATAGATCTCAAGGTAGTAATCTCAGGGGCCCCCTAGTGTCAAGGCTGGACTTTTTAAGAATTTGAGTTCAGTTCCACATTTCAAAAAAATCTTAATATAGAGAAAAACCATTTTATATCACAGAATATGGCAAACGGTAAGGGGGTGGACCAAGAAGGAAACGAATCAAAGGGAATTGAACATTGAAAAATTGACTTGCTTGTTTTGAAAGTGGCCATATGTTCCTCTTATGGATGGCAGTAATTCCATCTATTCAGACGAGCATTGACTAAAAATCAACATTTCTGAAAATAAAGCGATGAAATCTGCATACATGTCAAAAGAGAAAAAGCATCTTATTGTTCGCAATAAATTAACTTTGTCCAAGCACTTTAAAGTGCCCCTGACATCATCAAAGCAAAGTGCTCAACCATTGTCACCATGCATTGTTCTTCTTGCAAAGTCTGTTTAGTTTTATAATTTCTTTTTTCTATTTTTGACTTTTTAAAGCCAGGGGACTTTCATCTCAAAACGTTAAATTCAGAATAGAATCAGGAATCAGGAAGCTTTGGATCCCAATTTAAGAGCTTCCATTCCTTGCTTAGGGCAAGTAAGTTGCCCAGCTTCCCAGGGTACCGACCCTTCTAATAGTGAGCTATTCGTGTCAGCCATGGTGTACAGTGGACAAAGGGGAAAAGGCTCACCCTCAGTCTTCGTCTGGACTGAACCACAGTACAACTTCGCTAGTGCCAGTTCTGCCATTAATTGGCCAAGTACATAGCCACCTAAACCTCAAAACTTTCATTTTGAAAATGGATAAAATCAATCGAGTTGATTTCCCCACCTAACCGCCAGAGAACCTCAAACGTAACATAATGGTTGCTGATAATTTCAACCAAATCATACCAATAGCTAAACGTAAAACAAGATTCTGAGATGCCAGCGGCAATGCTAAAAGGACGTCAAATTCTTCTGTTCCAGACGTCCTCCTGCCCAGGAAATTGGCAATGACTGTCCTGATGCAAGAATTGCAATGTCAAGAATACGCCTGCCTTTGTAGTGTGTCAACTTTAGAAGGCTTTAATGCATTTGTATTGGATTCTCTCTTCCTGTTCCCTTTGGTACAGTTACCAGTAGAGGATCGATTATGGCTTTCAGAACCCGAAAGGGAGAAGAGCCTTGTTCTCCCACTCAACTGCTGAAAATCTCGCTTTCACACCAGACCTCCTGCCTTTCCACCTGTCTGCTCTCAAAGGGCAAGCGAGGTCTGTGTATCCAAGCAGGCAGTCCTTCCTTTGGCTTTGCCCGAGATTTCTGAAAAATAAAGTGTTGCTTGCAGAATGAGAGTTAAAAACAAAACACCTGACTGATGGACTTGTCCAGATCCCATACTGAGCGTGACTAACAAATGAACGGACTTGGTGTGGTGTGGTGTAATGCCAGCAGCAAACACACCACTGTAAATAACTTTTTTCCAACCTATTCTCCAAGGCTCAATTTGCTTGTTTGCTGTCTGCATTTTTAGTGATAGTTGATACATCCCCTGGGAAGGAAACTACTAATCCCCTCTATCTTGATTTAGCAGCTAGGTTGAGAGAGAGAGAGAAAGACTGACTTAGCAGTCACCAAAGCCAATGAAAGGAAGAAGGAAACAGGGTTTAAAGAAAAAGGTGGGTCCAATTGGCCTTATGCTATAAATAAGCTCCATATGCAAAAAAAATCTCTTTTGTCTCAACTCTTACTCTATTTTGGATGCGATAAAGAATATTGATAGGTACTATAGTGTTTGCTTAGGGATTTTCTTCTTTTTTTATGAGAAGACAAGTTGTACATTTTTTGTAATAATTTGGAAGATAAATTCTTTGACAAGCCAAAGACACCTTGAACTAAAGAAAAAGAACAAATAGTACATCCCAGTTTGCAAATAAGCCAGTTGTTGGCATCTGGTTAATTTAGACAGTATACTGCTTCATCCTTCAACTCACAGCTGGATCACCTAAAGCCAAGGGTATGTAGTGGTCTATTCAGGCCACCTGACTGGGGCAAGTCAAAACTGTCTTCCTGGGGAAAGGATGCTAGCCTAGAACTGAAGCTTAAATGGAAAGTTATCAGAGGAGGGAAAAAGCACTGTTGAACTTGCTTCTGATGCAGACATGCAGACACAAAACTTTAGGGGTGTTCCTAAGGGCAGATAGAAGCGACTTAATCGCACCTGTGCATCAGAAAGGTGAGGGGAAAAGAACATCTTACTAAACGTCATTTAAACAATGACCCCACATGCTGGAAAGTGGATCAAATTCCATAATGAAATTTAGTAAGATAAAGGAATAGCCCTACAAGTGTTCCTAAAGGACAACAATGAACGATTCCTCTAGATGATGGCTAGACCTCTACCAGTGCATATTTACTAGAAGAGCACACTTTAAATTCTTTAAATACGCTGTACCAAAAGACAGAGAACAACAGAATGACTGTCTTGAACATCACGCTCGTGAAGATCATGAGCTAACTGTGTGAAATCAAGTTGATGCCAACGACTAAAAAGATTAGATGGGACTTGTGAAAGGAGTGGGCGTGTGGGAACGGGGAGGCACAAGTCAGAAAGGAAGAGTGAGACCCTTTGCACAACACAAAGAATGAAATCAGTGTCACTGAATCACACACCCGAATGGTCACACTGGTGTCCATTCTGCGATCTACCTTCTTATCAACAACGAAAATAATACAAGACCATTTTCAAAACCGAGGTGAAGGGACAATGGATTCCTTGTGAGCTACGCTAAGGAGAATTGAGAGAACCTAAAACACAATCAAGACGATGTTCCCAGAAGTGTGGATAAACTGGAAACCGTGCAATGAAAGGAAATTTGGTGGCAGCTGAGACATGCCTAAACATGTACACACGGGCTGTCTCAGTTAAGTCCTTGCCTACTCCCTGGCCATTCTTGTTGCAGAGGCAGCAGATAGATTTCAAGAACATTCACCTGGTGGTTACTTCCTCTGGCAGTGGTTCTTGACCTTCCTCATGCCATGACCCTTTCATCCATTTCCTCATGTGGTGGTGGCCCCCAACTAAAATTATTTTAGTTGCTATTTCATAAACTGTAATTTTGCTCCTGTTATGAATCATCATGTAAATATCTGATAGGCGGGATGTATTTTCATCACTACAAATTGAACAACATTAAAGCATCATGATGAATCACCAAAACAAGATGTCATTATATATTGTGAAATATTTATTTCTAATGACAAATAAATGAAGTTTTGTCTTGAAGCATGGCATCACCTGGGCAACAGTCTTCATGCCAGGTACTTGTCTGTGAGCATATCTGCATGCGGGCAGACCCTCCTGGAGACGGATAGAAGAGCAGTGTCTTTGTGGTATCTAGGTTTGAGCAACTCCTAGGAAAGGGTCGTTTGACCCCCACAGGGCTCGCGACCCCCAAGTTGAGAACCGCTGTCCTAGAGGAAATGGACAAGGCTTCTGAGATGTGCAACTTCAGCAAAGAAATCCATCAACACATCTGCCAGGAGCTGATCGTACAGGCATGACCAGGATCTGTGTGATCAGCTGCATTCTTCTCTAGACAGAAGTTCAGATCTCCTGCACCCCAACCACACAGTGGCCTCCCTCCTAAGAACTCTGGTGAATCCTTCAGGACAGTGGCCAGGCCACATGAGACCGTAAAGCCACCCTGACAAGAACCAGCGAGCCCACAGGCAAATATTACTCTCCGCCACTCTCCTTCAGCGCCCTCCAAGTGCAAGAGAAGAAGCATGTCTGAACCGGTGCCACATGTAAATTGCCTTTCTGCAGATGGTAGGGACAGAATTCTAATAAGTCTCCCGGACCCTGGGAATGGACCCACGGCAATCTAGCTTTAAAAGTTAAAGAATGCAATCCCTGAAATAAAATAGGTCAGAGAAGTTATTTACTTTTGGTCTTCTCTCTGGTACCTGATCCGTTTCTTTCACATCTTTTATACTGAAGCATTCACTCAAGCCCCCAAACAAGAATCCCTCACTTCCATCCAGCTGATACTGGCTCATAGCGACCCAGCAGGACAGGGTGGAACCACCTTAGTGAATTTGAGACTGTAACTCTTTATGGGAGTAGAAAGTCTCCATCTGGCAGCTGGTAGTTTCAAACTGCTGACCTTGCAGTGAACAGCCCGGTGAGGAACCATGACACTAGCAGGGCTCCTTAGTCCTTCTCAAAGTGCCCATGGACTTGATTTTGATGAAGCATTAAAGGAAAACTTCATGGAATGGTTCTGTGACTCTTGGGCCTCTAAGGTGAGCAGACATTAAGAAGATTTCTAAACAGTTCACTGTGTCATTGTGAGACCTGCAGAGGCTGGTGGCCTGAGTTGAAAAATCAGAATTCGAATTCCAATTTTGCCAGGTCAAATCTTTGGCAAAATATTTATTGAATCCTGTTAGAAACTGAGACATAGATATTAACATCATCTAGACTGGTACGACAGGGTGTTTCTAGGGATTAAAGGATGGGTCTTTTAAAGTTGGTTTTGCCTGGCTTGAAAGTAATAGATGATCATTTTAAAAAACAAAACAAAAATCAGTTTTAAAAGAAAAGGATTGAAAAATATCATTAGGGCCACCAATCCCTGTCCTCATCCCAGAGACCTCAGAACATCTCCAGTTGTACATGTCCACTTGGATCTTGGCCCCAAACCTCTACTTGGCCTTCTATGTGCCTCCCACTGCCACAGCCACTGCATTAATTCTAACTCACAGCGATGTCATAGGACAGAACGGAACTGCCCCTTTGGGTTTCTGAAACTGTACATCTTTACAGGAGCAGCTTCATCTTTGTCCCACAGTGGTGGCTGGTGGGTTTGAACCAGAACCCTGCAATGATCAGCCAATGCCTAACCCACCAGGTCTTCTTCCTGTTTAGCATATCACATATGATGTCACATGCCTGTCATATAAAGGTAAGTCAAGCCACCTTCTCTTCGTGGTCTCTTTCCTGCACTGACCCGTTTTCCTGGATCTCAGCACTCAGAGGGTGAAAGGAGAACACAAAACCACCCGAAGTAAGAGCAGAGTAAGGACAAGGACGACCTCATCACAGGGACCTATCCTGTCCTACTGCTGAAAATGTTAACTTTCTCAACCCCTTGGCCATGTATGTGGCCTCTCTCACGAGCAACAGCAGCAAACCCAAATGTAAACAACTTAGGAAAGAGAAGAAAGAGCCACATGCTTCAGCTAAAACTCCTTCCTTTCAGGCACTGCAAGCTCCGCTCTTGATCCTCACTGCTCAGTCATAAGTCCCTGAGATGTCTTTGTGGTTTTTTTTTGCATCCAAGTTTCTCATGTTTTGAAGGGTGTGTGTGTGTGTGTGTGGAATGAGGAGCCCTGGTGGTGCTGTCAGGCAAGCATTGGACTGCTAACCTCAAGGTCAGCTGTTCAAAGATAGCAGCAGTTCTGTGGAGGAAGAGGAGACTATCATATCCTATAAAAATATACAGCCTTCAAAACCCTCTCTGGGGTTTGTATCAACCCCAAAGCAACTCTGAACCAGGAGCTCTGGTGGCATTCCAGGTTATGAGTGGGGCTGCTCCCCACAAGGTCAGCAGTTCGAAGCCACCAGCTGCTCTGCAGGAGAAAGATGAGACTTTCTACTCCTGAGGATTATA
Organism: Tenrec ecaudatus; assembly: GCF_050624435.1. Taxonomy (NCBI): domain Eukaryota; kingdom Metazoa; phylum Chordata; class Mammalia; order Afrosoricida; family Tenrecidae; genus Tenrec; species Tenrec ecaudatus. The sequence continues at coordinate 27,891,779 of NC_134533.1, read as the reverse complement.
GTCCCACCCACCCCTAGGGGCAGTCCTACCCTTGTCCACAGGGTCATTATGAATCAGACTGGATTTTGATGATAGGAGCTTAGTGGTTTTTTAAATTTGGGGCTGAGGGGTGGGGTGGGATAGGGGAGTGGGGTGGTAGGGTGGGTAATGAGCGGGGGAGTGGGAAGGTTCATGACCTCCCCCTGGAGGTTCCTCAGGGTGGTAGCACCGATGCTATGACTACTGTTACAGTCTACTTCAGTCACAGAGAAACTAACTCCCTTCAGAGTGGAGTCACGTTCCCTCACTGTCAGAGAGAATCAATTAGCCAGTGAAGCTATAGCCGTCCACAAAGGACTTCCTAATTAGAAATAAGAAATTAAGTTCAGTGTTGTTCCTGGGCACTGACCCTGGCACTACTTCAAGAATAATTCATTGTTTGAACATAGACAGGACTGACCCATTCATTAAATCTTGTGGTCATTCACCCAACCAAGAAAGTTCCCACCCCACCTTTGCCATTGAGTCATGAAAAACAGATGCAAATGCCAAACTATGGGGTCTGTGAAATTCAGCGGAGAGTAGGCACTAAACTTAGGCCCCTTCAGTTACCATCAGTTGCCGTAGCGCCCCCATTCCTGATACTATGAGCTCTAAGAATTTTCAATGGCTGACAGTTCAGAGAGGGGTCCCCAGTCAGAGGATTCTCCAATTAACTGTCACTATTGTTCTTCATGAAGTTTAAGCATCTGCAGCTTGTTGTTGTTGTTAGGCGACATCCAGCTGATTCCAACACATAGCAACCTTATGCACAACAGAACGATACACTACGCAGTCCTGCGTCACCGTCACTTCCCACAAAACAAAGAACCCTGCTGGACACGTGGGGAGCCCTCAGTGAAGAGACTTTTATATCGACTCCTGTGGGTTTTCGTTGCCATGGTAGACTGGAGGGAAAAGGTACTGGGGGGGTAGGGGTGGTTAGCCCAAGAGATGTTGTAGGGTCACACCCTCAGGTTCAGCACACTAAAGTTCAATGGCAGGAAAGTGAGCACTCTGCTAAGTAACAAAATCATGATTCACTTTTGAGTTAATTCCTACAATCAGTCATACAAGACCCCCAGTGCCTTAATGGCTAACGCAATAAGCTGTTAACTGAAAGGCGGGCAGCGCAACCCGCTGGTCACTTTGCAGGAGACGGAAGAAGCAGCCTCCTTCCCTAAAGATGCACCGCTTTGGAATCTCGGGAGGAGTTCTACTCTGCCCTATAAGGTGGAGCTGCTTTCGTATGCAGGTCTTCAAGATGAAGTAGGAGGCTGCTTCCAAAAGTCGGTGGATACAGGAACTGAAAGGTCATGGATTTTTTTCCACCAACTCTTTGAATCCCCCTCATACTCATATCTCCATTTTAGAGATGCAGCTTAGGAAAATTAATGAGCCTCGCTCAAGGATTTGAAACAAATAAAGTGTAGACCACATTTTGTGCCCCAAAGGTTATGGTCCCTGCTTTTCCCATCTGTCTAAGGAAAGGGCATCATTTGAAAATAGGATTTAGATCTATTTCTGATGAATAACTCCGATGTTTTCGATGCAGGTGGCAGCAAGAGCGCCGACTGAGTAAATCACCGCATGGTTTGTTCTAGCACATGGACCTCCATCTATAAAGAAATATTTCTCCTCTTGGCTCGCACCTTTGGGACAGTTGACCTCTTTCTTAAAACACTAAATCTTCAGAACTCTCCCTGCCCAAGCTCATCATTGCTCAGTCTGAGCAGTAACCCTTGGGCTAAGCAGAGGTTCTGAAAGTGTGAGCACCAAACACAACAACAGCAACAACAAAAGTGTGGGCACCAATCAGGCAGAATGAGCATCACCTGGGAACTTCTTAGAAATACAGATTCTAGAGTCTGGCTGCGAAATCCGAAACACTGGTGACAGGGTCCTGTAAACTGTGATGGAACACATCTATACTTGCTTCTAGGAATTCCTGGGTGATACAAGCAAGTCCACCAAGAGGTATCTCGGCAAGAAGACCGGGCAGTCTATTTGTAAGAGAAGAAGTCAACCATTAAAGACTTAACTGGGGAAGTTCGACTCTGAAACACAGGGTACATTGCTAAGTCATCCTTTCTAGTCTGTGTTAATCTGGAAGCCCCACTGAAACCTGTCCACCATGGTGACCCAGCCAGGATTTGAAATACCAGTGTCACAGCTCTCTGCACCACGCAACACACAGCTACCACAGCACAACAACCTAATAGTGACAGTGAGGTATAACAGATTAAAATATAAGTTTGATAGTAAATTTATCGTGTTTAGGGTAGACTGGGCTAAAGAAGAGCAGAAAGTAAGATACTACAATTAAATTTTTTTTGTCTTAAAGTGACAGCCCCCAAAATTCTTCAATATCTTAGTAATGTAAACACTTTGAAACCAGTGCGTATCTATTTCTTATTTAGTATCCCTACCATCCATTGGGTTACATAAATTGGTGTTGAATAATTTAATAAAGCAAGGAATTAATGTAGAAACTGGATCGTCTACCCCACTTTGCCTTCAGAAACATTTTAAGCTGAATTGGCTTAATCCGATTGTTTTTCTACTACCTAGATAAAGCTATTGATTTAAGCATAGGAATTTTCATTCTGGAACATTATAGTCAAGAGATCACTTGGAGACAAGCTGCTAAATTGTACCTTAAAAGCACTAGAAAGCAGTACGGGGCTGTGAACTCCTTCAGAGCAGGAGAGAGTTGGGTTGGAGAACACCAAGAAATGACAAAATCCAACTCAACCGGGCTGTCTACATCCTTATTCTGCTCTAAAGGGACTATCTTATAGACAGGTACATAATTTAAAAATGGGGTGGGGGTGGCGGCAAAGTCTTTCGATGAATAAAACCAAACTCTAAACCCTGGAGGTCAAGGCCACCAGCAATCCAGGGCCACAGTGGTTCAGTGGTAGAATTCTAGATAACTCTGTGTGGTACCCGGTTCAGTTCTATTTCTGGCCAATGAGCCTCATGCACGTGGAACAGCCATCTGTCAGTGGAGTTTTGTGTGTTGTTCTGTACTTGACAGGCTTCAGCAGAGCTTCCAGATGAAGACGGAGGAGGAAGAAAAGGCTGGCAATCTACTTTGGAAAAGCAGCCAGTATAAACCCTTGGGATCACAACAGTCCAATCTGCAAGTGATCATGGAAGTGATGCAGAATTTGGCATCCTTCACTCCATTGTGCATGGGGTCAACATGAGTCAGGAGGAGTCTACTGGGCAGCAGCTAACAACATTTCCCTGTGTACACGGTCAGCACCGAGCAACTGCTTGTGTTGTACCCACACCATCACATCTAAACATTCACTCTGTGCCAGAAGCTTTATATGTATTCCTTCTCAGCCTGCAAATTTTCAAGACATGCTTTTTACCAGCATAGATTATTCCAGAAGTTTCGATTAAAGATAGAAAAGAATATAATGTGAGCATTTAGTGTCATTGTATACTGTGTAATGTGTCTATGGTTGGAAAAACATCATCTAACATCAGATGGGGAAATAAATCATGTAGACTCATAATTGCAGGTTTTAAATTCCAGACATGCTAGCGGCACCGTAATAAAACGTAAAGTGAAATGTCATGCAGGTCGCAACAGCAGAGCTCACCATTGTGTTAATTATTTAGAAGTTGGACAAATCAGCACGAATGGTTCTAACCCCCAATGGGGTAGAGATCCTTTTTTGCACCAAATGTGGGTGGTTTTAAAATAAACACTCTGCATTTATACCAAAGAACCTGAAATGCTAGATCTTAGGAAGCAGAGAGTTACAGTAAAGTAATTCTATGAAAGAAAACTTCTAGGAAGATTTTCAGAGCACGTACAATCCATCCTAATTTATTGCTGTCATGCTGCCTCAATACAACATCCTTAGAGATGAGATCCCTACCAAACAAATTGAAAAACAGAAACAGTGAACAGCTAGAGCCCCTATATAGGTTTTCCAAAGCTGTCAGTCTCCATAGGAGCTGACAGTCTTATCTTTGTTCGACAGAGTGGCTGATAGGTTAGAACTGACAACCTAGCAATTAGCAGACCAACACTTACCCAACAAGTGCTCCATAGATAGTTCAAACATGATAACATTTTAAAATCATTTTATTGAGGGCTCTTACAGTTCCTATAACAACCCAGATATCAACTGTAACAAGCACATTTGTACATATGTTGCCATTATTATTTTTGAGAGATTTACTTTCCATTGAGCCCTTGGTTTCAACTCCTCTCTTCCCCCTCTCCCCCCACACTCTCATGGCCCCTTGATAAATTATAAATTATTATTTTCACATCTTACATAGGCTGCTATCTTCCTCCCCCACGAGTTCTGTTGTTCATCCCCAAGGGGACAGGAGGTGTGTAGTTCTGTGTCGATCATCGCAATTGGTTCCCTCTTCCTCCCCTCCCCCTCTCCACCTTTCCCCTACCCTCCTGGTATCGCTACTCCCATTCCTCTTCCTGGAGTCCATGAAACATGGTAAATTTTATAAACATGATATATAAAGTGATATATCTTTATGTATCTAATCTAAAAACTTCTTTAAGTCGGAGGACTAAGAATGTGCACCTGACACAAGCCAATTACATTTTTTTCATCGCTTGATGTACGGGTGGAAGATTGAGAATGAAATAAGAAGACTGAAGAATGTATGAAGTTCAACATGATGTTGACAAAGAATGTTGAAAACATCATGGATGGTCTGAAGAACAAACAAATCTGTCTTGGAGAAAGTACAACCAGAATGCTCCTTAGAAGTGAAGACAGAGAGACTTCATCTCAAATACTTTGAACATGTTATCATGGGAGGTCGGTCCCTAGAAAGCGTAATTATCTGGTAAAGTGGAAGGTCAGTGGAAAGAGGAAGACTTTCAAACAGATGAGCTGACATGGTGGCCACAGCAAGGGGCGTCCACGTGGAATTATTTGTGAGGATGGTGCAGAAACCAGGGAGTATTTTGTTCTCTTGTAGGCGGGATTGCCATGAACTGCACCAACTTGATGGCGCTTAACAAGAGCAACCTAGCAAAGTTCATTTAAATTTATACAGAATATTAATTGCTGTTGAGTCTGCTATTGACTCATGGCAACCCCATGGAATACTATGTAGCCCTGAACCATCCCCATGGTCAATAGAGAATCAAAACAAAAACCAATTACATATATCTAAATTTAGCAAAAACAGCCATATAGAAAACAACCTTCTATTTCCATGCCATCAACTAAGATCTCACCCAGTTGAAGGAATGCAGGTTTTGCTCCAATAGAAATGAGGAAGGCAGAGATATCCAAGACACACTGGTTAAAACTTGGATAGAGCCAAAGCTATCATCCTGAGTTGACAACTGAGGATACTGAGATTCATAGGTGGGAAAGGGTTTCCTCAGGAGAACTTGGGGAAGCTGGAAGGCAGGCAAAATTGGATCGGAAAGCCAAGCAATGTCATCCTGATTCCCAACTCCTAGAAAATCAAAACCAGTTCCCAGGGTCTAGGAAAGAGATGATTATTTTTTACAAAGTAACCTGTATATTTGCAAGATGCAGAGTTCAGGGAAGCTAGGGGAGGAAGAAGCAGACATTGTACAAATTAATTTTTACAAGTTCATTGTCATTAAGAGCTGTTCACTTGTTCGCTTTAATTCCCTCCTTCCTTCGTTGTCTCAGCAGTCTTCTTCCAACCCCATTAGCAGGCTCTGCTCCCTACCTGGACATCAACCCTGGAGGTTAGAAGTAACCAAAAGCCAACCAATCACCTAATGTTCCCAAAGTCAATTCCAACCAATAACAACCCTACAGGACAAGGGTTCCCAAGGCTATAAATCATTACAAGAGGAGATAGTCCAACACATAGCCCACTACATCATCGGGACTCCAAAGTTAGAAGCAAGACATACTGAAGACCCAAAAGTCCCACTGTGAGAAGAGACCCAACTAGCCCAGCGCACACTCTATATCTCAGCTCCTCAGAGATCAATAATAAACCTTGCTGATAGTCACATGCAGTGAAACAGTTCTTGACTCTTTCACCAGAAACATAGAAGAAAAAATATATAGTTCCTGCCATGGCAATGGTTTTTATGATTAGCTTTATTAAATCTCCACTGTCAGACTGAATGTCAGAGAAATAGAATACTTTAGTGCAGCTACTAGTAAAAATAGTTTAGGAAAAGAAACCCTCTCCTTGAAATATTCCACGTAATGACCTTTATGAGTTTGCAGCCTAATGACTACTTCATCCAACATCTTTCGTGGCTGTATAAAACATTGGTCTCACTCTACCTTGGGTGACCTGAAATAACAGGTGTACCAAAGAGGTGAAAATCAATTACCCAGAAGCTCCTCCCCCAAAGGGGGCCCAATATTGCTTGTAGCTTCACTTGGATTTCTGCCCATCTTGTGCTTGGTTTATCTCAAAAGCTGATAGGAGATTTTAGGCTACATGCCTAAAGAAGCAAGAAAGAGTAAAAGGTGAATCATATAAGAAATAGAGAAAAAGAAAGAGATAAAGTGGCAGAAATTATGGTGAAGATGGGTGTTCTCAACCCTGGCCACACAATAGAGAGCGAAGCATTCAGAGTGTGAGAAAAAGAAGAGAATGGAGGACAGGAAGGAGGAGGAAGAAAAGAATTGATTGTTGGTTTCCTGAATCACTTATCTCACTAGTTATAACCTGGGCCAGTACATTCATTCGGTATTGGGTCCTAACAAAATGCCAGTGTTGATTACCTCTTAACAGAAACACCAAAGGCAGAATATTGGGAAGAATCCCACTTTTCAGTAGTATTCATCATTCTGTCGTGCATGAGGTTTCTATGAGTCTGGACCAAGTTGATGACACGTAGCAACCATAACAACAACATATCAGAAAGCAGTCTCTCTGAATGACTCTCCTATTGTATAGTGTATCAATGTATCTAAAATGCATTGTAAATAGTGAGGAGCAATAAGAACTCTAAAAAGAGTAAATTAAGCCTTCAGAACCAGTGAATGGGAGAAATTACACTGCCGCCTTAGAGCAAAGAGAGACAAAGGGGAAATTCCTGGAATGATGTGGTAATTTCAGATGTGAATAGGGCTGAAAATTACCTTTGGAAAAACTAGACATTAAACCCAAATGAAATCTTTGTGAATTTCAAAGGCTATAAATATCATATGTAAAGAATATGAATATACTTTATACATGTATAAAAGTTCAATTTTCTTACCACTAAACTTAGTTTCAGTCTCATATATATTTCCTTCTTTATTGAAATGTTATCTCATGATTTTCAGGTGTCCTCAATCTAGTCTGGGTAAATTCAGTCAAGGGAGGCTTGAGGTAGGACCAGCTAGTGGGAAGGATGAATGTAGCATCCAAACAGCAGCAGAGTCAGGTAGGAGTTCCGCACCATCCAAGACTTCATGGCCATCCCCTAACAAGTAACTTGCTTCCCATGCTTTTCTGTCCCTGATACATCGGGCTCTGATGTCTAGAGTCTTGCCACGGTCCCAGTCTTGGGTCCCCATGGAGGTCACTACTTCCTGTTGCAGGTATCTTCAAATCTTTTAGCAACGTTGAGGCCTCTGAGCCATGCAGATGGCTGAGTGCAATTCCCATTCCACTTTGCAGTATGCAAAAAGATCCATGGGCTGTCTCACCTTCTCGTTCCTAGACACAACTCACTCCATGGTAATAAATGGGGGCACCCACTGGCATACAGTATGGAAACTGTAAGATGCTGCTCAATTTCCTGAACTTCATCTAAGGACGGAGCCATGGGGTGACTTTCCCGTGGGATGTGGCAGAACAGCTACCTGTATTGGTCCCTTACGCCTATAAATTCTCTCAGAAATTCTACTGAGGGTTCTGTCAACCATCCTGGGCCCATACCAGGAAATTGTACTGGTCATTCAAAGCCCTACCCCATTCCCACCTCCCAGATACATCCCTTAGCACCATTCCAGAAATCAAAATGGGATAGTTTTATTTCTTATCCGTTATCCCCAAATATATGGCTTAGAGCATGATGCTTTAGTTTTTCAAGCTAAAAAAAAATGAAATGAAGCAAAACAAACAACAAAAATCAACTTGGTTCTGGCAATGCTGCGGCATGCACACATACAATCCTAGCTCTCGGATATATAATCTCTGCCCTGATGTTCAAAAGTCAGGTTTCACATCCAAATGCAAGCATTAACTTACCTTCTCTTTATATTCAGCAGGAGGCTTACTCAGAAGACCCAACCAAAAAACCAAATGTGCTGCCATCTTATCAATTCTGACCTATAATGACCCTCCAGGGGAAGACAGACCCGCTCTTTGCGACTAAATCTTTCTGGGAGAAGAGAGCCTCATTTTCCTCTGTGGTGTAATCGGTGCTTGCGAACTTCTGACCTTATAGTTAGCACTCAATGTGGAGCGCCTATGACACCATTGCTCCTTACCCAAAGAACAAGGGAGGTGATAAAAAGCCATTACAAGGACCATCTTGTTTCGGGGAAAGGCTAATAAAATATTATATTGAAAAATTACCCATTACACCATGAAAACTAGTAATCCAAACGAAAATGAGCTGTATTAAGAAGCTTCCTCTGTTCAAGCTTAAGGTTCAACATGTATTGTATTGACTCGCTAAGCACAATGTCATGCTGGGCTGTGACCAAGTCATGACTGAGCCACATTTGCCTGTATCCCCTCTGCTGCACCATTTTCACATTTCTGGTGTTCGGAATATTAAGTGAGGCTGAGTTATGAGCAGAACTCTTAATTCCGGTGAGTCTTCCTGAAGATGGTTTCATTGCATTGCTCTTATTTAAATCCTTATCTTTCATGATTAAATAATCAGCTCACTGGTAGCCATGCGATGACTTGCCCCTGGGATGTTGCAGGGCAGCTACATGTGTTGGCCTGGAGACCGGGATAATTTTGAGCTGGGGAGAAAGGAACATCTTGTGCTTGGGCTGAGACAGAACAAATGTTTGCTAATTTTCTGTTTGGGGATTTTCACTTTTCCACTTGAGTTGCTGCTGCCGAAAGGAGAGTTTTCTTCGCATTCTAAGCATGCCACCATGCATGCAGGAGACATTCTGTAATGACCCCAGCTAACGCCAACTGTACAATTACCCAAACATCCGAGGATCCAAAAATGAATGCTCACAACCACTGTTAATTGGGCTGTTTGGATCTTCGGGTCCCTCTCTCAGGGACAGAAACCCGACATAAAACAGATCCACAGGCAACGGAAGACATTTGTCACCCTTACGGTCTCATCTCAGGGTTCTTCTGCTGTTTTCTTCAGATTCAATACCAAGTGTCAAAGTCTCGGAATGACACATACAGTTAATGCATGTGGATGGCAATTGACAGCTTTGAGGCACCTCTAAAGTAAAGTGGGGTGTTCCACCTCCCAAACAAATCAGTCGTTGAAAAACTTCTGGGGCTACGTTTTACTGTGACACACATGGAGTCTCCATAAGTTAGAATTGACCAGATAGCAGGGGGGGTGGTGTGATTAACTTCTAAGGCTGAGGACTGAATAGATGGGGTATACAGAAGGGGAATATACCCTCTTTGGGAATATACCCCCAAAGCAGAAAATCTTATCCTCTGTTGGGAGTGAAAGAAACTAAGTTTTATTTTAGCATAGTACAACTTGAGCTGGGTGGAGATAAATAAAAATACAAAGCACTCCACCATTCAAGGGGAGACCTCAAACTCCCTGCCACTGAGTAGATTTTTGACTTTTATTGGCCCCTGGAGGTTTCTAAGACTGTAAATCTTTATGAGAGCAGAAAGCCTCCTCTTTCACCGTAGGAGTGACTGATGAGTCCTAAGTACTGACCTTGCGGTTAGCAGCCCAAATCTTAGTCCACTGGGACTCCTTATGCAAGGACACAGTGTGCTGTTCCTTTTTGGTTTTCCAACTCCAGGTCTTTGCACAGCTCATTGTAATATTTGGTCTTTTCCAGGGGTCCTTTGAAAACTTCTGTTTAGGTCTCTTAATCCCCTTTCCCATTTTCTGTAGCTATTCTCCATCCAAGAACACGTTTCACAATCTCTGCTGGCATCCCTTTTAGTCTTTTCTTCCCTTCTGTCTTTGTTGTCTTCACGCATGATGTTTTTGTTTTTCTGGGTTGTTTTATTTTGTTTCGTTTTTCATGCATGATGTTCTTGATGTCTTCCCACAATTGGTCTGGTCTTTGTTCTTCAAGATCCAGTTTGTCAAACCTATTCAAGAATAGGTTTTCAAGAAGATGCTTGAGATTGTCTCTAAATTTATGTGGGAAATATGTAAGGTGGTACTTTGGCTCTTGTTGATTTATTTGACTTTTCTTCAACTTCAACTTGAACTTGCATATGAGCGACTAAAGCTCTATTCCTAAGTCAGCCTCTGGTCTTGTTCTGACGGGTGATATTGAGTCCCCCATCATTTCTTTCCACTGACATACTCCATTTGATTCCCGTGTATTCTGTCCACTGAGTATACAGTCACATAGATACTCACCATTTATGTGGTTGAAAATATGGTGATTGTAATGAACAAGTTGTTGGCCTTGAAAAATTCTGTCACTCAACCTCTGGAATGGTTTATGTCATTTAGACTATATTTTACAATTGTTAAAATTTTGTCTCCAACTTTCACATTCCAGTCACCTGTAATTATCAATGCATATTGATTGCACATTTGATAAATTTCAAGTTGAAGAAGTTGGAAAAAGTCTTTAATTTCTTCATCTTTGGTATAATAGTGGGTGCATAAATTTAAATCTGTCATATTTTTACATTCTTACAGAAATATGGTCCTTCTTACAGAAATATGGCTATTATCTTATCACTGTCAGCACTGTATTTCAGGACAGATCTGAAAATGTTTTACTGTATATTTGGATGATGAATGTGATGCATTTCTGATTCAGTTTGCCATTCCATGCATAACAGTATTTTTATCTGAATTTTACAAATGAATTGAGCACACCATAACTGTATAATTGTAATTATAAATATAATATTGATTACACTACAGGCATCACATCATTATAATAAATATCTAACAACCGATATATAAAATGAATTTGTAGTAGGCATGAATTTTACTCTACCACAACATGGTGAGAAACTTCTTTTTAAAAATTTATCTTCAGTTAAATCAGCTTCCCAGGGTGGAAGGACAACTTAGTTTCACTTTTTGTAGAGGCGGGGCACTGTGTGTGAGGTGGATGGCTTTAGGAGGTACCCACTATAGGCACCTGAGCAGCTTCATTCTCCATGTTTGCATTGTTCTTTGAAAGTAGAGAAGTGGCTCATGCTTTTACTCCTGTTTCAACTGGAGACACCAAGATTGACTCCAAAGTCAAGAGGCTTGGCAGCTTCCCTATACTTGCACCAAGGGCTTCCAAGAGGCGCACCGCCAATGCCTGGGGGAACTGCAACAATGGAGAGTGTCATTCCCCACACTTGCTCAACATGCACTATCAGATGCAGGGAGTAGACTAGCTTAGAGTGGAACTGTCCCATAGGGTTTCTGAGAATATAATTTATACAGAAGTAGATCACCAGGGCTTTCGCCCTCAGAGCTGTTAGGTGGGTTTGAATCACCAACCTTTGGGTTCCAGTTGAGCACTTAACCAAGGCATCACCAGGGCGCCTTTCCCTCTCACACAACGCCGTCATTTTTTCTTTCTCCGGTGTTTGAAGAAACTGCTAGACCTGTGCCTGTCCGTTTTCTTGTTTGTGTTTTATTTTATTTCTGTTACTTACCTTTGCCTTTAACTTTAATCCTTGACTTGCCCGAATGGAGTCGACAGACTGTACCAAATTCAACAAATGACTACACAAACAAAATGTGGTCCGTGCATGAAACGGACTATCACTCAGCCATAAAGGAAAATTAAGCCCGCCTGTCTACTATAGTACCAACCTTGAAAACATTAGGCTAAGTGAAATGTCAGTCACAGAGAATAAATTTTGCATCATCCTACTTTTAAGTAATATGTAGAATTTGGAAAATGTCAAGAGACCAAAGTTTATTAATGGTTACTGTGGGTAGCGGATGGTGGGGCAGGGGGTAGTCATTTCTTGGGGTCACTGAATTTCTACTAAGGATGATAGAAAATCTTGGAAGCAGATGTTATTGATGGATGTACAACAGGATGAAGATAATTAATGTCTATTTATTTAGAAACATTTTGTTATATAGTACAGCCTGTGTAAGCAATCACTAAAAGAAAGATCAAATATTTTCCTCTAAGAGAGAGCAATAGGAATGTGCTAAGACTGCACTTTTAAGGCAGAAAAATTTCAAGGCCCAGATAAACAAGGCAGTCACACTGAATTCAGTCTCTTACAAGTTTCACTGTGTATATTTTTACTATATTTTAAGAAAAGCCAACGCTAGTCACATTTTGCAGTTAACAATGGGAAACACCAAGATACGCATTGTGGGATTGAAGCTATCAATCCAAGTTTGAAAGAGCTTGAGACTGTATCTAGTATAACCTCCTCAGAGTATGAATCATTTTGCAATATCACCAACCAATAAAATAATCCCCAGGCTCCCCTACAAGGAGATTTTTAAATAAAGCTTAATCAACCAGTTATTCTTAGGGTGTCCTCCCTTGTTCACCTAAACTCCCTGCTATCAAGTAAATTCTGACTCAGAGAGCTACGGCAGAGCACAGCACTTCCCCTTTGAGTAGCCTAGAATGTAACACTCTGTACAAGTAGAAAACCTCATCTTTCTCCCACTGAGCAGCTGACAGCTTTGAACTGCTGACTGAGTGAAACCAAGTTCCAAGCAGGATGTAGCGTCCTCTATAGGAGCCTGGAGGAATACAGATTTTAACAGAAGGCTTGTTAGACTAAATTCTGTGAGTTAGGGTTTTTTTTTTTTCATTACTAGGGAAAATGGTTATAAATTATGCTGGGTTACCAGAATAATACTACAGAAAATGTTATGATTTTCCATATCAGTGACACTATGTAAAATATTAAATGTGTTCTATAAATTGAGGTTGTATCAGGAGGCCTGTGAGAACCAGAACCTGATGGGGGTCTTTGGGGTCCCTCAAACTTCCACCTTTGACAGGGGGTTCGTCTTTCAACTATTCTAGTGCTGCTTTCAGGGGAAAATGAAATTTTCATTTTCCTTCTTTGACAGGTTTCCACCACCCACAGGTTCTGACTTTTGCATGTTCTACTGAATGTAAACTGCATTCAATTAAGAAGATATTAAATATTCTATGGAAATGACTTTTAAAAAGAATTCCCAGGAAATAATATGATATATGACATCTAATGATATAATGACCCATCATGACTTGGGGCCTGACGATAAACTGAGTGTGGGGAGGGAAGTAAGTTGTCTAACATCTGTAACTCATAGGTCAGAGGTGAGAATTTGCATGCGAAACAGTCCAAAGTGTCCACGTTTATCATTCAAAGGATCCCGGGTTTCCTTTACGGATGTCATCAAGCGGTCATCTTGGCAGGGATGTCTTCTCGCTTGTTCATCACTAGTTGCTTTTTGGGAGAGAAAACACTAGCATTCCCTTTGTTGGTCCCCTCACGGTAAAAGCCCTTGGCTTCGTAAAGGTTATTCTGATAAATATGCATTTGCTTTCGACTCTCTGGCCGTGCCCTGGTGAAGCACTCCGCTGCACAGCTCCTGTGGAAGGCGGGCAGGTGTGGCACTGGGCTTCCGTAGAGATTCGTCTCAGAGACCCAGGGGCAGTTTGGTTTTTTTCCGCAGGGTCACTTTGCGCTGTAGCCAACTCAAAGGCAACGTTTCACGTGAGCCAGTTCATATTGATGTTTCCCTTGCTGTAGACACTTAAGCAAATACACAACCGACTGAGAATCACTGGGGACATAAAGATGACTAAGATGCGGATAGACATAATGCCTTCCATCAAAGCGTTCACAGTCCTGAGAAGGAGGCCGATGGGTAGACAGATAATTACATTGCAATATACTGTATGTAAACAAGTGCTTAACTGCCTCATTGACACGCTTAACTGCCTGATTAGCAACCAGGTCAAAGGCTCTTGCCGTCTATCCAGAGGAAATGACAGTGAGTGATCCATAATTCCCACGGTCCTCTTAGCCCGCCAGCTCCTCAGCTACACAGTCTCCTCTTCCCTCAATGCCTCCTGTCAGGTGTGGCAGTAAAGCTTTCTTTGAGTGCAACCAAGAGATCATCCTTTAAAAAGTTTTTTTTTTGGGGGGGGGGGAGCGGGCGGGTCATTATTACGCCATCCCAAAGACAGAAAATAATAGATCCATTTCTTCTAATGGAGAGACTGGGAACAGCTTTAAGGTGTTTTATTCGCTTCCAGTTTATGACACACCAGAGCTCTTTGGGTGCATTAACTCACCCCGTCCGTCCAAAGCCAGGCTCAGAAACCTTAGCAGCACCCCTCCCTGTTTTTGACTAAATAGAAAATTACTGTACACTTAGATCCCTGTTATATATGATGTTAATAAAAGTGCCACACTGACTGTCCACTTTTTAAAGTAAGTCCGCTAACCTGACCACCGTATCTGAGATTTATATTGCAGCCAAAGTCTAGGGCAAGGCAGGGAAATGGTTTCCTACAGAGTATCCGCCCTGCGCTCTCTGCAGTGCAGACCTGGCTGGAGGAGAGCTGAGTACAGGTGCTTGTAAGGAGCTGGAGAGGGAAAAAAAACAAAAACAAAAAAGATGTATTTTGAGAAAAAGCTCTACAGTTTTGTCAATGTAGCTGATTCTGGCTTTGGTTATAAAAGTCCTTTTTGTCATGATAAAGAAAGCGAAATTCTCTGGCAAAATTTAACACATGATAGCTTTGTGCCGCAGGTTCATGGCCTATTTTGAAAGCCCACTTAGTGGGAACTTGGCACTTAATCGCTATTTAATAAATATCTGTTAAGTCAAAGAATAGCAGCCACACTGTAAAATGTCCCACAGTGAAGGGCCTTTTCTGTCCACTGCTCTACCTTTTACATCTAGAAGAGTGTTGGGCATATAGCTGGTCCATTATGAATACTTATTTCAAGAACATTTATAAAAATATGATAACACAACACTAGAAATAAGACAATCACTTTCTGTTCATTGATATTATGCAGACCCCAATCCACCCTGTGGCTTGCTTACTGGGAAATGTGATAAATTCACAAGCACAAGTAAACATCACACGGGAAACAGAAGGCTGTAGACTTGGATCGGTTGTACCGTAATCCACTAAAATGAAGAGCAACCAAACCCCTGAGATTCCACAATGAGGATAGGCAAGATGGAAGCAGACAGATGTGAGCACACGATGACCATGTGGAATTGGCCATATTTAGGACTTCAGGACAAACACTAAGGACCCCAATGTCAAGCCTGGAGCCGTGTCACGTAAACGCAAATCAGTGATCTTGGACTGGTCCCCATTCTTTCATGGTTCTAAGTGGGGCCTTCCCTCTTAGCAGCTCTCCTCTGGCGGCGGCAGCAGTGACTTCTTATCTTACAAAAGCACACCCCACACCCAGCCTGTTCCCTTATACGTCGACTTTCACTTTCTGATGCCCTTCCAAGCATCCATGTTCGCAGAGATATCAATTGTGTTATTTATGTAAAATAGGTACATAGGCACACCAACACCCGGTACATAAAAAATGTGATCTGAACACCCGCATGGCTATTGAATTGCAAATGATCTCATTTCAACCCCAGGAGAAAGACAGAACTTTCTATTCCTGTAGAGAGTTACTGTCTCAGGAACCCACAAGGGCAGCTCTACCCTGTCGTGTACAGTTACTCTGAGTCAGAATGGACTCAGTGGCAGTGGCTTTTTTTGTTTTAAGATTTTCATGACACAGCTGCAGTGTTGTAAGAGAGACTATGTGGCCAACAAAGCCTAATCCAGCTGCTATCTGGCTCTTCATAAAAAATGTTTTCTGACTCCTAAGTAGATACTACTATTATTACCTTGATATTGATTAGGAAGCCAAGGCATTAAAAAGTAAGCTCAGTATAACTGATGCCATAAAAATGTACACATAAAAATTGCTACACGTTACGACACTATTTTGTAACAACAACAAAAATGCTAAACAATTTGCTCAAGGTGCTCGTGATGGGACCAGAGCCAGAATTTGAACCGGGATCTGCACGAACCCTGAATCTACACTGCTCTCTCTCAGCAGAATCCTAATAACTTCCCTTTATTTTGTCAGTACTATGAACATATTATTAGGAGAGACCAGAACTTGCAGAAGGATGCCATGCTTGATAAAGTTGTGGGTCAGCAAAAAGAAAAACATCCTCAATCAGATGGATCAACACTGTGATTGCAAAACTTAACTTAAACATAGGAATAAGCGTAAGACTAATGCAGGACCAGGAGGGTGTCTTATTCTGTTATTCTTAGTGTTACTGTGAGTCAGAATCGACTCAATAACCCCCAACACCTCCACCAATTGAGTCCAGCCTGTCTCGTAATGCCTCACCCCTGTGATAGCCTTGCCAAGGGATGTGATTATCTCCATTTTACCAGGAGATATAAAACAGAGCTGTGGAATAATTTGACAAATTGCAATTGACAAGTGAATTGGCAGACCTAAAATGTAAAGTCAGGTATCCCGAACTTCAAACCTTGAAGTCCCAGAAAAGAATGTTTGCAATGGAGGGATCTGACAGACACCATTTTACTCAAACTGAATACCCCCTAGAAGAGGTCGCACAGACCTTGTGGGCATCCTGATGTCTGTTGGGGATGGTAGAGATCATGATTCCTATGGGGTATTTCAGTGAAAATGGTTTAACCAATTCATAAGGGGACAATGAGGTGCATTCCAATGGAAAGGCATTCTGTCAATCAAGCAACCCTTCAAAAAAATATAATCTTGAACAAAAATAAAATACTGTTCTTGATGGAGAAAGCTAAAGAGTCTATCTACCACTCATCTGTCAGTTTATCAAATGACGGCAGCTTGTACTTCTATGATGCTGGAAACTATGCCAATGGTATTTCATATGCCAGCAAGAGCACCATGTTTTAGCAGAGCTTCCAGACTAGGATAAAAAAGTTGGTATTGTAGTTCTGAACATCAGCCAAAGAAACCCTATCTGGATCACAACATTATCTTGTCCTAGCAAAAGCTGGACGCTTGTCCTTCTAGGTCGCAAGGCACTACAACATAGTCCCAACAATGGTCTCAAGCACCCCAGTGATGATGAGAATAGTGCAGGATCAGACATTTGTTGTATTGCACACAGTGTTATCATGGGTCAGAGCCGACTTCAGGTCAACAAAACATAACCATCAAGAGAAATAGCAAATAAAGACTATGTGTGGAGTTGGGTTGTTTCCTGTGGCAAAGAGAAACGTTATAAACGACAACAGTGCAAGTAAAGAAATTTGAACATGGATTCTTTATTAAATAATAATATCAACTTCCTGAGTGTGATCATTGTCTTGTGGTTATATAAAAGAACATATTCTTTTTAGGATCTGATTGCTGAAGGATTTAGATACAATGTATTATGGTGGTTTTACCTTACTTTCACAGTACACACACACACACAATAATTGCATGTGGTGTGGGATGAGAGGAAGAGAGAGAGGAGTGGTGGAAAGGAAAGAGGGAAGGAAGGAAGAGAGGGAGAGAAGGGAGGGAGGGAGGGAGGGAGGGAAGAAGAATGGGTTGAAAATAATCGCAATTAAAGAGTCGACATTATCTATAGGAAGGGCATATGGCTGTGCTCTTCATGCAAATGTCCTATGTCGACAGCTGTGCTCTTACTGCAATATCACGTGTTCCATTAAACCCAGACAATCCTAGTGCATTCCTCTAGCAATGTGCATGACCCCCTCCTGTTGTCAAATACAGACACCATTCTGTATCTCACTGAAATGCAGGAGATGTACCTCCAGCCAGCAGATGAGCTGGCACTTACAAAAGGACTTCATTTCATGCCTTGCAGAATACTTTGACACTTTGAAGATGTTACCGTTTCCATTCAACTTGTCACCTGTGCCATTTAAAGCCTTTAAGTGCACCAACCTTCTTTCCATGAGCAATTGCCCAAAGGTGTCTATGTTTGCAACACACAGAGACAGGCTGCTATAAATGTCCATTAGTCTTCAAACTTCAAAAGCCCCCTGAAATGAGTTACAGTGAAAGGAGGTACTACTACACATGAAAAATGCATCGAGTTCAAAGGCAGGAGTTGAGCAAGGTGATCCCATTTTGTGCTACATTAACACGTCACTCTAATTTTATATAGGAATTAGCCTTTATACTTCCCATTCGGAACTCTGAAATATGTAAGTATCCAAGACAGTAAATCTATTTCATAAAGGTGGGAGGGTGGTGGTGAATGATTTCCCAATAAGCAAGGTAAGCATGGATGTACTTGATGTACTTGTGCTTACCTACTAATCTGTACTGCAGTCTCACGTATGATGAAACACACGTGAAAGTGCTCACTGTGGATTTATAAGTAAACACAAGTAAGGCCATATTTACCTTGTTTATTGAATATTCCATCCCAGTCAAGGATTGGAAATTTTAAGAGAATGAGTTTACAGGAAGACACTTTATTATTTGTAAGAGAGACAGATGCCAGCCATATCTGGAATGGTAATCTTTTGAGGTTTGGAAATGCATGAAATTATTCACTACAGACTCATAATTACACACAAGCTCTTGCTGATTCTCCTTACCAAATAAACTTGCTTTCCAGATGACGGGCTGGGGAGAGTTTGATCATGTCTGCAGTTTAGGAAGTTGCCTAAAATTTTAGACCAAAAAAAAAAAAACCCAACTCCAACTAAAGCCACACTCAGTGCTGTGCAGCCAGTGGTTCCTTATCGTGATCCCTCTGGGCTTCCAGGACGGTAACTGTTTATGGGAGTGAATGCCCAGTCTTTCTCCTGTAGGTCTGCTGGGGGTCCAAACTACTGACCATGCAGATTGCAGCCTAACACATAACCACTACACAACCAGGACCCCTATAAATAACGAGGGAGAGAGAAACCCACACAATGCTAGCCTAAGCAGATTTATGTTTACAGTCAGATCCACTTCTGTCCCTTAGAGGAATTTCACTGTCGTGATAAAGACACTAGGTCTTGGAGTGAGACTACTTAGAATGTAAATCTTGACATAGCCAACTACCAACCATGTAGATTTGGCCAACTAAACTATCCTGCCTTTACCCCATTTTTCACAATCATGAAATGGTTACAATAAAAGCATCTACATATAGAATCATTATGAGAATTAAATTGAGGTAAAATCTGTAAATTGCTTAGATTTTACATGGTTAGGAATAAACTTTAATATATTACTATGAGGAAATTTTGAGATCAAGAGTAAAGAAACCTGAGTAATTCCAAGTAACAATGTCAAAAATAGCATAGTTTTATACAGCCATCCAATTGTTCACCAAAAAGTCTTCATGTGGGGGGAGTTTCCAATTTTTATCTATTCTATCCTCCCTGCAGTTCATCTATATGCAATTAAGCTTTTTTTGAACTAAAATGTACAAAAAAGTATACAGAAGTCCAAATTCTGGTAATTCGTCAGTCAGTAATGTACACTAAGGTACATTTTCTTTTTATATATGGCAGATTTCTATTTCTTTATTATTTTGACAGGTGTGTGTATGTGTGTGTGTTCCTACTTGTCTGTCTGCTTGTGACACTATGAGATATCCACGTGGTTGTGATGCTGGGAAATATGCTACTGATATTTCAGATCCCATGAGGGTCACCCAGTGAAGAGGCTTCGGCAAAGCTTCCAGACTAAGAATAGACTAGGAAAAAGAAAAGAGCCCTTCACTTCTGAAGGATTATCCACTGAAAAACTTATGAATATCAGCGGAACATTGTCTTATATCATGCCAGAAGACGAGCCAGGCAGATTGGAGGGCAACACAGCTGTGGAGAACTTCAAGGCAGAATCAAACTTAATGGCATGGATATAGAAACGCTTCCAAGACCTTCACCTGCTATTGAGGCAAGATTCATGGAAAATAGATAAAAGCTGTCAAAGTTTTAATTTTACTTACATACACAATCAACTCTTTTGGAAATATTCGAAAAGAAGTCAAACAACATGTTACATTGGGCAAAATTGCTGCACAAGACCTCTTTTTAGCAGGTGCATAAGCAAATGTGGTGAAGAAAGCTGATGGTGCCCGGCTGTAAAAAAATATAGCATCTGGGGTCTTAAAGGCTTGAAGATAAACAAGCAACTATCTAGCTGATAAGCAAGAAGACCCACATGGAAGAAGAACACCAGTCTGTGTGATCATTAGGTGTCTATGGGATCAGGTATCAGGCATCAAAGAACAAAAAAATCATATCATTGAGAATGAGAGAGAGTGTGTCCTAAAGACTCAAAGCTCATCTGTAGGAATTGGATATCCCCTTACAGAAGGGTTGCAGGGAGGAGATGAGGCAGTCAGGGTGCAGTATAGCACAGATGAGACATACGACTTGCCTAGTTCTTTAATGCTTCCTTGCCTTCGCTTCTCCCCGACTGTCATGATCCCAATTCTACCTTACAAATCTGACTAGACCAGAGGATGTACACTGGAATAGATAAGAACTGGAAACACAACACAGGGAATCTAGGACAGATAAACCCCACAGGACCAACAATGAGAGTAGCCATACCGGGACAGTAAAGGGAAGGTGGGGAAGAAAAGGGGACCTGATCACAATGATCTACATATAATCCCCCTTCCTGGGGGATGGACAACAGGAAATTGGGTGAAGGGAGACACTGGACAGTGTAAGACATGAAAAAATAATAATTTATAAATTATCAAGGGTTCGTGAGGGAGGGAGGCAGGGGAATAAAAATGAGGAGCTAATACCAAGGGCTCAAGTAGAAAGGACATATTTTGAGAATGATGAGGACAACAAATGTGGAAATGGATGGACATATGGACTGTGATAAGAGTTATACAAGCCCCAATAAAATGATTTTTATATAAAAGAGAGGGAGACCTCTTTTAAAGTATTAAAGAACAAAGTTTTTACTTTGAGGACAATCTTTTGCCTGACCTAAGCCATGGTATTTTCAATTGCCTCATAGGCATATGAAGGCTGGAGAATGAATAAAAAAACAGGGCAACAATTGATGTAGATGGATTATGAGGTTGGGGAAGAATAGAGAAAGTATCACAAACTGCCAGAAGAGCCAACAAATCTTTTTGGACTTACAGTCAGAATGTTCCTCAGTGCCTACGGTGGCAGCAGTCCATCTCCCATCCTTTGCACATGATATGAGAAGAGACTAATCCGTGGATAAGGGTACCATGCTTGGTAGAGTAGAAGGCCAGACAACAAGAGGAAGACCTTTGATAAGATGGGTTGACACAGTGACTGTGATAATGAACTTTAACATACCAATTGTGAGGATGGCACAGGACCAGGTAATATTGCCAACTATTATACATGGGGTTGCTATGAGTGCAAGCCAACTCAGGGGAAAGAGGGGTGATGAACAAGTCTCTCTCTCGCCTATGGACAGATGGATGATAGATGATAGATAGATAGATAGATAGATAGATAGATAGATAGATAGATAGATAGATAGATAGATGATAGATAGATAGATAGATAGATAGATAGGTAGATAGATAGATAGATAGATAGATGTTATGGTTATAGTTTATAGTTATATAGATATACATACATATAATCTCTATTTCAGCATTCCTTCTCATCTACAATCCACTTATATTAGCCACACTCATCATGCTGTGCAACTATCACCACTATCCATTTCCAAATATTTCTATCACCCTTTATAGACACACAATGTTCCCTAAGCAATGGCTGTCTTTTCCCTTCTGGACAACCCCTAGGATCTCCTAAGAGATTAGAAAGCCTATTTTCTTGCTGCACCATTTTCCTGACCTATTTGCCCCAAATTAATCTCCCTTCCCAATCTCCCCTTCTCTTGTGGACACTTGAGCCCACAACGAAGTCGGAGAGGCAAAATCTCCCGGCATCCCTTCCTCCTCTCTCGCTTCATCCATGCAGCTGCACGATGATTCCCTTGAGGGAGTCTGGCTTCCCTGAAGTCCAGATTCATGGCAGGAGTTTGAGGTGGATGTTATGGGAGGTGGCATCCCTCCACACTTCCAAGGACAGTTTCTCCAAGGGACCATATCTCGGCCACAGTCACTCTACAGCATTGGGCTTACTTTGACTCCCATATGGACATATTCAAATGTTGAAATATGTGTTGTGGTCCATCGCAGTTGAATTGGCTTCACCTCATACCCATCCCATGTACAATCCCGTTCCAACAAGTAAGAGCCTGATGAGATTGTATAACAACTGCTGATGAAAATAAGAAGGAAAATGAACATCTACAATTGTTAACAGCTGTGTTGACACCACATCATCAACTAAAGTCTTAAGAAAGAGCCAACCAAAAAGAAAGCCAACTTGCATTTCCAGAGATATCTGGCAATGATGAATTTATGCATGCAGCTATATGTGAAGCTCTTTCCCAGTTTAGTCCCATTAAGAAAGTCAAGAAATGACCTTTTATTTTAATTCTTATGATCGACTGTAACTGTTTTCATGGAAACCAAAGCATGCTGAATAACAATGTTTCCAGTCTCTGAGTTGCCAGAGTCCTCCTGAGGCTGACATAAAGGGAAGAAAATGAGGTTCCTTTCAAATTATTAGCCAGCTTAATAATTTAGACCATACAGAGGCTCCCTTACACCTTGAGTCTTCCATCATTTCTTTTATGCAATTTCATTCCATGCTGGTGCTTTTTTTTTCAAAACCATAAAAAGGTCTTCAAAAATTTCACAGAAAAGCTTAATTAAAAGATAATGGTATTTTCCCACAAGCTTTTTATAACTCACATCATATCAGGAGGATCAACATAGGGACCCTGACCACAAAAAGATATAGGAGTAACCATCCTGTGCTTTTCTATTGCAGCTTTGACCTCTTGTCCAAAGAAGAAATTCTTCCTTTCCCCCAGTACAGACTGTAGATCTCATTGGATGGAAACATATACAGGGGAAAGGATCATGAACAGAGACATGACTTAGACATGAATGCCCTGTTATACATGTTCTCTTCTTGTCTTTGTGATGTGTGAATTATCGTTTCTTCTTTGATTATCACACACAAACACTGTGTCACACTAGTGATATAAAAGAAACGTATTCACCATTTGCGTCACCCAACCAATGGTCCCCATAAAATTGCTGGTCCCTATACATTGACTGTCCCACTGTTATATTTTCAGAAACATGACCCTCTGGGGATGAAGCACAAGTGAAAACAACTTGATTGTCCTCGCTGGATAGATGTAGTTAAACATGAT
This sequence comes from Tenrec ecaudatus, assembly GCF_050624435.1. NCBI lineage: Eukaryota > Metazoa > Chordata > Mammalia > Afrosoricida > Tenrecidae > Tenrec > Tenrec ecaudatus. Next base: position 27,868,436 of record NC_134533.1, on the reverse strand, counting down.
ACCATCATAGGTTGCCATTCATTATACCGGTGTCTAAATCACCTCATCATTTATATAGGCATGAGCATTGCTTATTCCTCCATTTATTTCTATAATTTTCCTCTAGAGAATTTGGGATGTAACTTTTAATAATAATCATTACAGCAACATCACCAATAGTCCTGATAGCTTTCATTTGGTAAATTTAATGAAATAGAGGAGAATATTAATAGTTCTTTCCACCAATTTTTTTCTATTCAATTTTACCATTTTTCTGTCTTCCCACTGCACAATTGTCAAGGTCTTTTCTATGTCACTTCTATGTCCCAGGATTAGCCAACATAGTCAATTTACTGTCGTTGGAATATTGAATAAGTACATTCATTCCTCTATCCAAGACATTACCTTCTTTTTAAACAAATAACACATACCTTATACATTTTTTCTAATCACTCCTTGCCCGTGAGAGGCATTTTCTTTAATGCACTATGCCATTTCTTTTTTTACTTTACAGCAATATGAAAAAATAATGGTGGTACTTAAGAAAATACTTCCTGACGGAGGGAGGGAGTGGCTGGCAAACAAAGATAGAAGTTGCTTGTTGTTTGCAGAAACATACAGGACAGTGACATGTTTAAGTACCAAACAGAGCTTCTCTCTGAGTGTCTCCTCTTTCTACCTTCATGTCACCATGACCCCTGGATAAATATTCTCCATGCCAGCCAGCTGTGTACTTAGCAGTGAAATGAGCTAACCCTATTTTCTCCATCTCTTGATGAAAATGACATGCAGGATTGAATTTTAAAAGCTTCCGGAAGGATGATGGAGGGTTGAAAGACATCCACTTGCCCTTATCTGACAAAGCAAAGACTAGCAACTTTCTCGGGAGTATCTTCCTCCTCTATTAGAGGTGGCACGGGTTTAGAATCAAACATGCCTGAGCTACATTCTAGCTCAGACTTCCTGTAAGAAAGAGAGGAGGCATTTAAAAATAAATAAAGCTAAACTAAACCCACCACCCCGAGCCTCAGGACCCTCATCTTTAGACAGGGAGAATTCTTAGTTTTGATCACTGTTCCAAGGATTAACACTGTGCATTTGGAAGAAGATAAATTCCATAAAAAGCAGGTCTTCTTTTATTGCCTAATTTGAAAGGCTGTCTGCATTATAAATCCCGTTGTGGTCAAGTGGTAACTTTGGATACCTAGGTGCTGTATTTGTACTGAGTTTAGCTAGAAAGTTACCAACAGGATTCGAAGCGAATCAGTCTGACTCTAGAATCCACACTCAAAACCTCCACTCCTCTGATGATGAACCAGTTAACCAGGCTGCTCATTTACCCTCTAAATTAAAGCCAGAAAATCAAATGACTCTCAACTTTGAGAATACTTTACCTTCTGAACATCTGAACGTTGACATTTCAGGTCTTAGGGAATGGAGCTCCACTTCACTCCCAGGATTTGCGTGTAAATTTTTGGAAAATGTCTTGAGGAAAGAGCTCCATCTGTAATTCAGTGGGACGTGAGAAACGGTGACAGTCGAATGGGAAGTTCCTTGACCGGCTTTGTCCTGGGCTTGTGGTTTCACCTCAGACCAATCACTCTACTCATGTCCTCCTGGGCTCTGTTTATTTCTAATTAATAAGTGATCATTTTATGTTACTTGATTATTTTGCTTATCAACTGAAATGATATGATATCAAAGGAAAGGATAATTTGCATTCCTCTCAGATAGGAAGGGAGCAGAGTTGTTCAAGTGCTTGGCTGCTAACTGAAAGGCTGGTGGTTCGAACCTTCCAGTCCTTCCACCAAGGAAAGATGGGTAATTTGTTTCCATAGAGATGCACATCCTTGGAAACCCTATAGGTCAGTTCGCCACTTTCCTGTAGTTTTGCTGAGTTGTAATCAACTGAACAGCAGTGAATTTGGTTTCCGGTTTCACCCCACTCAAAATCCAAACCAAACTCACTGCCATCAAATTAATTACAACTCAGAGTGACTGGAGAATAGAGTGGGACTGCCCCTGTTGGATTTCTGCAGCTATCGATGGCTTCAAGAGTAAAACGCCTCATCTTTCTCTGGCAGAACAACAGGTTGGAATACACACCTGGTGGCTAGCAGCCCAAATCATAATCCACTGTGCTGCCAGGGCTCCTGTCACACCTAGGTCTACCAGCAGGTCTCGACCTCTGGGCAGAGGCCCCTTTGGGGGTCGCCGATTCATAACAGTAGTAAAATGACAGTGATGAAGTAGCAACAAAAATAATCTTATGGCTGGGGGTCACCACCACATGAGGAACTGTATGAAAGGGTCGCGGCATTAGGAAGGATGAGAGCCACTGACGTAGGATGAGGGAGTTTTCAAGGCATATAAAAGCAGTGCATATATGTTTCCATGTTTCTTACAAGACATTAATTAGGTAACTGTAAGAGAAGCTTATCATCGAACTGTAGTAATGCTAGTTCAAATCTATTGAGTGTTTACCATGTGTCGGCGCTTAATAAAGTATATGAACTGCTCCTTAGCCTCACAACACCCTGATGCAGCAGGTGCTTCTAATATTCCCATCTAACAAAAGCGCAAACTAGGTTTGAGTGATTAGACAGCACGTGGACATTTAAGTCTTCGCCAAGGAAGATTATATTTGAAGTGAGGAAGTCTGACTTTAAGACCTCCTCCAAGCTTCTCTAACTAGCAATTTTTTTATCTCGAATTCTCCACATGACCATGACTTTGGTGTCACTGAATACTAACAATACCATTGGTCTGGAGGAAAAAAGAAAGAGCAAAAGTAGATTTTGTAGTTCCATAACTTCATGTCAACTTGAAAAATAAGTGTAGGGGTGGAGTCTAGCCTGTCAATCAAGTCACAGCCTGATTCTGCTTCCTGCGGGCTTGGCCTTCTCATGAAGATCCTGGAAACTTCCCCTCTTTCTCCCTGGAGACAGGACAGGACACACACTCTCTATCTGCTTCACCTTCCCGTTGACAAGCCACATGAAGCTACACTGAAACTTGTGAGACCCTTGGAGATACTTCCACTGCCACTGGATCCACAAGACTCTGCACCTGCTGGCCTGTGATCTTCCTGTATTTTCCATCCTGGCATGTGGTTCGTCTGAAGAGCTTCTTGTTCCCTGGTGACCTCTTTCCTAGGAAGGGAGACTGGAGCACTGCATTAGCACTTCCAGACCATTTTGAGATTCAGAAGCAGGCACATTCTTCATTTAGTAGGAAAGGAACAGCACTAATAGGAATTTTAACAGTAAAGCAAAAACCTTAAAAACCCACCCACTGTCACTGAGTGGGTTCCAACTCATAGCAACCTATAGGTCACAAGGAAATTGCTCCATAGGGTTTCTGAAACTATAAATCTTTGGAGGGGAAGACAAACAGATCTATCTCCTGTGGAGCAGTTAATGGGTTTGAACTACTGACCTTGGGTTTAGCAGTCCAATGCCTAACACACACTGTTGCCAAGTCACGTTGACTTTACTACAGACTCATTTTGCCATTTTCAGGGAATGAGCATCAGTTCTGAGTCTCCCTTTTCCTGTCCGTAAAATGGAAATACTTTATATCACTATTTGGAAGGTCACGTAATCACACAAAGCAAAAGCTTGTTCAAGGTATTCAGTAAGCCATAACTCTATCTATCACAAGCTAGCGCTTCCCCTTAGAATTTAGAGCCTAAAGTGTATTTCCTGAGTTCACTTAAAATCGGACAACTGTTATTGTTTGACCATATTTTGTTGACATTGCTGTGATCTGGGGTGAAGGCTAAGTCCCCAATTATTCCATCCTCTCTCTGACATGACAGCATGTCCCATAGAGTGCTTTAAAAACCTCGGGTTCCCTTTAGAGACCACAAAAAGAGAGGGTAAGGGTGAAATCAGGAAATCAATTTTGTTTCCATCTAGGCAGCCTTTCTTTTTTTGCTATAATGCTTCTTGAACAACATAATGGCTCCATGGAGCCGATGACAGAGGGCAGCGGAAGAAAGAGCCCGTTTAGATGCAAGCTTATGTGTCACAGCTAAGCTAAGGGCATCAGTGTCCTTAGTACGAGGGCAGTGCTCACAGAAATGATATCAATCAGCCAAGCTCAAGTATGCTCTTATCATCTACATGCCACGCATTGGGTTATGTATTCTGTTAGCTGTCTGTACTTTATTTATGTAAATAGAGTTTTCTTAATTATAAAATTAACTCACGATCATTATAAAATGCTGGAAAGCATCAAAGTGTAACCAGGAGAACAAAAAGTGGTCCTCAAACTCTCAGGAATCAAAGACAGCAGTTGTGCGCATTTTGATGAATTATTTCTAGTCTTTGTTAATCTTTCTAGTGTTGCTGAAGTTGTGATTATATGTTACATTGCATTTTCAATCATGAAACACCATAGGGTTTACTAACAACAGCCTGCAAGCCAAATCGAGACTGTTAATTGTTTTTATAAATAACATGCTATCAGAACACAGCATATCAATTCATTTACAAATGTTCAGGGTTGTTTTGCCAATATGTAGACTAAATTTAGTAGTCAGCACAAATGTTTATATAGTCTAAAATATCATATAGCCTAAAATATTTACTATCTAACCATGTTTGACAAAAGTTTTCCAACCTCTATCCAACACAGTCACGGAATTTAAAGTACGGTGTAGTGGGAAAATTATGTTCCCCCCATATCCTGTATGTCTAAATCTTAACCCTTTCAAAGTCCAAACAACTGCCAAGGCACCTGAGGGATTCATGGCGTAGTATCAGATTTACGGCGTAGTATTGAATCGAACGTATGGACTTGATCTGGGTTGGGCTGGGGTATTCGCTTGATACATAATTACTCCTTGATATGAAGCTCTGTCTTGCACATATATGAGTGTCTCTGGCTTTGTTTCTCTAGTCTACCTGGTCGAACACTCTTGATATGTTTTCCTGTATTCCCATCACTGGCATATAGGAATCCAATTTATTTTCTGCTTATTAATCTTATATCTTGCTCCTCTATTAAACTCCTATATTGTTTCCAGCAATCCTATTGTGGACCCCTTAATAGTCTCAATATCTGAAATCAAATCATCGGCGTATTAGTGAAAGTTTCACTTCGTTACCCAGTCATAAATCACTGCCATTGTTTTAGGGTATTGGCTAGGACTTCTACCACAATATTGAATAGAAGGAGCGATAAGGAACATCCTTGCCAGGTTCCCTGATTCACTGGAAATAATGTTTTCAGCTTTTCTCCATTGAGTGTAATGTTGACTATTGGTTTTTCATATATGGCTTTTTTTATATTGAGGATTCTCCCTCCTCATCCTATCTTCTGGAGAGTCTTTATTAGGAATGCGTGTTGGGTGTTATTAAATGCTTTTCTGCACAATTGATATGATCATATGACTCTTGACCTTTTTCTTGTTGATGTGATAGATTACATGAATTGTTTTTGTCAATGTAGAACGCTGCATCACTGGTGTGAATCCCATTTGGTCATGATGTTTTTTGGTTTGCTGTTTTTATTTAAATGTTGTTGAAGTCCATTGGCTAGGATTTTGTTAAGGGTTTCTGTGTCCATGTTCATGAGAGCTATCCGTCTGTAATTCTCTATCCTTGCAGGGTCTTTGCCTGATTTTGGTATCAGTGTTATGCATGAGTTTTCATAGAAATGAGGCTTCATAGAATGAGTTAGGGAGTTTGCTACCCCTTTCAATGTACTGGAAGAATTTGTGATGGATTGGTAACAGCTCTTTTCTTTATGCTTGGTAAAATCCTCCTGTGAAGCCATCTGGACCGTGGCTTCCTATAGTGAGGAGCTTCTTGATGACTTCGTCAATTTCTTCTTTGTCAATGGGATTGTTCAAGTTCTTAATGTCCATGTGCATTATTTTGGGGAGACAGTGATTTTCTAGGTATTTGTACATGTCCACCAAATTATTGAATTTGTTGGAATACAGTCTTTTGTAGTACTGTGTAATTAAGCTTTTAATTTCATTTTAAAATTAATCTTTTAAGTCTGGTGTGACTTCCCGTTTCATCCCTATTCTAGACTTTGGCATCAGCTTCTCCTTTTCCTTTGCTAAGTTGACTAGTGGTGTGTCGATTTTGCTGATTCTTTCAAAAAACCAACTTTTGCGCTGTTGATTTTTTCCATTATTCTTCTGTTTTCCAGTTCATTTATCTCAACTCTAATTATTATGATTTCTTGTTATGCTGTTGGAAGGATCATGCTGTTGATATTGTTCAAGCTGCTGGAGGTACTGAGTTAAGGTGCTGACCACACTTCTTTCCTCTTTTTTCTTGTGTGCATTTATTGCAATAGAGTGACCTCTGGTAGCTGCCTTTGCTGCATCCCATAGGCTTTCATATGTTGTATTGTCATTTTCCTTGGTTTCTAGGAACTTCCTTATTTCCTCTCTAACTTGAGCCAATACCCATTCTTTTTTGAGAAAAGTATTATTGAGATTCCAGATGTGCCAGGGGAAGCCAGCCCCTAACACATCATTACACGTCCAGTAGGCACAATTATATAGCGATAATAAGTAAAGATTATCGTAGTTATAGAGAGCATGAAAGTTAGAAGAGAAATATTGAAATAAATGGAGTCAGAAACATTTCATGGTAGCATGCTCACCTCAGCCCTGCTTGGTGGTCCACCTGGAGGGAGAGAGAGAGTCTTTAATGCTGACCAAGGCTTTTATATTCTCTGGGGACATGCAAGCCCCCTAATTGCAGGTGAGGACCTACGTCACAGGAAGGGGTTGTGCTATAGGTAATACAGTAATGGCAGGGGGTGATCTAGGGGTATCCACACAATAAGAAGAGCAGGGATTGGGGGTATACATGTGGCAAGATGGGTGGATCCTAGATAAAGGATGGCAGCCTAACTTTGGATGTCACAGAGCCGGTTTGGCCTGTTCCCTGGCTCAACTGATAGAGACCATTATCAGTAGGGTGTGAACTCCACCTACAGGAACCAAGCTAATGGTCTCAAGCCTCTGGGAGAAGTAATCCATTTCCTCCAGCAGCAGGAAGCAGGCCCGCCCCTGTGGTGGGGTGAGACAGCAGTCTGGCAGCAATTGCCTTCAGGGAGGATCTCTGTAAGCATCTGACCTCCCCACACATTTTTATTGTTATTGTTGTTCCTATTGTTGAATTCTCACTTTGAATGACTTCTATGTGTTTGAATTATTTCAAGCTTGTCTTATGTCCTAGCACGGGGTCTATTTTTGAGTATGAGTCATGTGTATTGGAGAAAAATGTGTAATTTTTAAAACATTTTATTAGGGGCTCATACAACTCTTATCACAATCCATACATACATGAATTGTGTAAAGCACATTTGTACATTCTTTGCCCTCATCATTCTCAAAACATTTGCTCTCCACCTAAGCCCCTGGCATCAGCTCCTCATTTTTTCCCCTCCCTCCTCACTTCCCCCTCCTTCATGAACCCTTGATAATTTATAAATTATTATTTTGTCATATCTTGCCCTGTCCCACATCTCCCTTCACCCACTATTCTGTTGTCTGTCCCCCAGGGAGGAGGTCACATGTAGATCCTTGAAATCAGTTCCCCCTTTCCAGCCCACCTTCCCTATATATCTCTTGAGGGGAGCAGCTTGAAGGTTTTGTTGTCTAATCAAGTCTGCTATTCTTGGTCTTTTAAAGGTGTATTGAAACCATTAACATCCAGTGTAATGAAATGTACATTAGTTGCTGTCATCTCATATTATTTATGTTTGATATTTTCCTTCCTTCCTCTTTTATACGGTGGGGTGTGTGTGTATGGTTTCTTCTTGTTTTCATTACTCCTTTGCATCTGTAATGTTTGGATACTGTTTTCAGTGTGTTGGTTACTGGGCAGGGTTACACACTGTGGTGGTCTCACATTTGTCTGCTGAGGTTATTGTTTTTTCTGCCCCAAAAGAACTGGAAATTATTTTTTTAACGCTAGTTTTGTTTTTTAAAATAGTCTAAATATTTCCTTGCTTGAGAAAACTTTAATTTCTCCCTCAAATTTGATAGAGGGCTTTGCTAGATAAAGGATTCTTGGATTGCATTTGCTGTCTTCAGCTTTTGGAATACGTTGCCCTAATTTCTTCTTTCTTGCATGGTCTCTGTAGAGAGGCATGAGCTTATTCATATGTTTACCTTTACATGTAACTGCTATATTCTTCTAACTACTCTCGTGAATCACTCCTTTTCCTTGAAATTGGATAATTTGGGGGGGTTAGGGGGTGGATAATATAATGGGGTTCTCTCTGATTTCTGAATAGTTATCATCTCTTCCTTTGTTATATTGAAGAAATTTGATTCCAAGAATTCCCATATTTTTAAACTGTAGGCTCATTTATTTCTACCTGCTCAGGCACCCCAATAATTTGAAGATTGTTCACTTTGTGGAACCCCACATCATCCTCAGGTGTTCTTCAGATTCTTTTGCTTTTTTGTTTGATTTTTTTCCTCTTGTTTGCTGAATTCTGCTTGGCTATCCTTGAGATCGCTGATATGGTTTCCCCATCACTTCTTGGCCTTTGGGCTAAGATCAAGTGCTGACATGGTTTCCCCTTCTTCCATTCTATTGGTGAGATCATTCACCTTTTCCTTCATGTCTGCTACATCATTCCCTAATTCCTGGATTTCCCTTTGGTGTGAGGATTCTAGTATCTCTATTTGTTCATTTGTTTTCAGGACTGATCCCCCAATTTCTTGTCAAGCTCTAAATAGCATTCTTACGCATACTTTCTCTGGCAGTTCAAGAGCGTCTCCTTCCATGCAAACCATTGGGTTGGGTCATCTTAAGTAACTGACTTTTGTTTCTCTAGATTTTTTACAATAGTTGCTGCTGTTGGCTCTTGTTTGCATCCCATCCAGACTGAGCTGAAAGAATTACGTAGTGTTTGGGGACGTGTGGGGGTGAGGGGTCAGGGATGATTCTTTAGGTTGGGGGAGGATCAGATAGGTGCTAGAAACATATTGTGTTTAGTTGGATGAGTAGGGGGATTAGAACATAGGTGCTCAACAGGTTTTAAGTGGCGGTATTAATCATAGGAAGCCTTCCCATTAGTGTTTCATGCAGCAAGCCTGTTCTTAAAATTTGGGTGGGATATACTTGAGTTTGTATTGTGACTCTCTTAGACTTGTTTCCATTTTATTTCAGCTCTAACCTGAACTTACACATGAATAATTTATGATCTCTTCCACAGTTGGCCCCTGGCCTGGTTTTACCTGCTGATGAGCAGCCCCATGATTTGTTCCCACAGATCTAGTTAATTTAATTTATATGTGTCCCACCTGGAGAAATCCACACATATAGGTACCATTTATGTTGTTGAAAAAATGTAATTGCTATGCAATCCTTTGTCTTACAAAACTCTATCATGCAATCTCCAGTTTAGTTTCTATCACGAAGACGATATTTTCCCACTACTGTTCCTACCTCTTTGTTTCCAACATGTACACTTCAAATGCCAATAAGTATCCAGGTATTTTGATGGCCTATTTGATCAATTTTAGAATTTCATAAAATTTTCTCAATTTCTGCACTACCTTTAGTGATTGATGCATAAATTTGAATAACATTTATATTGATTGAGTTGCTTGCATGTAGATAGATATTATCCTATCACAGATAGCATTGTACTTCAAGATATATGTTGAAATGTTCTTTTCTATAATGAATGGACCACCATTCCTCTGGATTGTGTATTCCCAGCAAAGTAAATCATATGATTTTCTGATTCAGAATTACTAATACCAGGCCATTTCAGCTCACTGACACCTAAAATATCAATTGTTATATATTCCATTTCATTTTTCATGACCTCCAATTTATTTTATTTCTATTTCTAACATTCCAAGTTTCCATTATTAACTGAAATGTGCAGCTCTTTCTTTTCATTTTGAATCTGTCCTGCCAACAAATGTCCTGAGGCTCTACTCCAGCAAGCTTTACTCCATCTGCATCTTTCTGGTAGACTGCACTTTGAGAAGGCAGCTCTTCCTCAGTTATATGCTGAGTGCATTCAGTATTTCATCCTCTGGCACGACCACTTACATTATTCTGCTTCTGTACATTAAGTTTTCTATAACTGACCATGTTTTGGTGCTACTCACAGGGTTTGCACTGGCTAATTCCTCAGAAGTGGATAACTCATGCCTTCGCTGTAGTCTCTCTTTAGTCTGGAAACTCTGCTGAAACCTGCTAACTTTTGGTGACCTTATGCATATATGAAATATTAGTGACATAACTTTCAGCATAATAACAACACATAGGCTACCACAATACCACAAGTTGAAATACAGGTGTTGGTCTATTAGTCTTAGCTATTAGGTCTTCCAGCCACACTGAGCTCAATGTTGAGAACTTAAAACATAAAGCTTAGTATATATTTGCTGAAGTATTAAAATATAGTCTTCACGCTGAAAGCATTCACAAGCTAGCCAGGAGAAATAATATCAAGCACATGAAAGCATTAAACATGTTTTTGATATAAGATGTGTTAAGAAAAGAGAGATGTTTGTTTATTTTATAGTATTAGGAAACACTTCTTGGAAAAATAGAAAATTAGTTGAGCCTTAAAGAGTAGCTTTAAGTACTGAGTAGATAAATAAATGCAGGGAGATAAAAAAATGCACAACTTGTCCAAACAATAGTGACTGACCTCACGTGTATGGAAAGTGAGCTAAGAGGAGAAGGAGACAGTATAAAGAGTCTGATAATGTAATGTGGTTAATGACTGATAATGTAATGTATGGGAGAGATAATGTAACTCAAACAAATAAACAAACTCATTGCCATTGATGCTGAGCAATAACAACCCTAAAAGACAGGTTAAAACTGCCCCTGTGGGTTTCTGAGACTGTGACTCTCAACAGGAGCAGAAAGCCCCATCTTTCTCCTGCAGAGCTTGGCGGCTTTGAACTACTGACCTTGCAGTTTGCAGCCCACTCCATAACCACTACGCCACCAAGGCTTCTCAACATAATATAGGACTCTGCAAAAGTTGTAATACACACATTAAAGAGAAGCCTAGACTGAGTTCCCAAAATTACAATGACAGACCAGCATATGCTTTAGTTGATAGGCTGTTTAGAATTCTTTGGTGGAACATCAGCAATTCACTCCTGCAACACCCTGTGTCTTAATGAGGATCCTTTATAAAATACATGAATGAAGCTGGTTTCAAGCTGAAACATGCACAGCCAAATGAGCACACTCACCCTGTGCTCTCCCAAAGGATTTCGTACATGATCTTCTCCATAACACAAATCATGCACTGTTGTTAATTGTCTCTGTGTACATGTTCATATTTCCCACAAGGCTTGAACTTCTCCAGGGTATCTCGGTCGTAGATTTTTAATTGTAAGTGGGGAAAGGAGCACTCAAGTTAGCTGAGATCAAGACAAATGCAGCTTTAAAGCGGTAGTAGCATCCTCAGAGCAAAACTGAGGAAACGCCGTCAGCCCTTCCCAGAGCTAGGAAATCTTTGCTATCTCTTCTTAAGGCCTTTGGTTTTCCATACCTGCCCAACTCTGTGCTCAAGTTCCTTACTCCCCTCTGACCCTCACCTTCCTTCCCAAGAGAGTCCACATTTCTTACATGATAGAATGTACATTTCCCCAAATTTACATCTCTGAAATTGCTTAACTTCCAGTGACAGCTATTGTTAGGAAAAGAGTTGAATGATGAACTTACTCTGCCACTCATCTGTTAGCTTGTCTCACTGTGGGACTTTTTGTGTTGTTGTGATGCTGAAAGCTATACCACTGGTATTTCAAATACCAGTAGGGGACCAATGGAGGTTTTCATGGAACTCCTAGAGTAAGAACAGAGTAGGGGACTTAATGGACTGTCTAATTCTGAGGATGTAAACACGGAAACCCTCATGAACAACAGTGGAGCATTGTCTGATATAGTGGCAGAAGGTGAACCCCACAAGTTAGGAGGGACACAAAACCTCAAAAAAACTTGCTGCCATCAAGTCTATGCCAACTTACAGAGACCCTCTAGGAGACACACACACACACACACACACACACACACACACACACACACACACACGGGAAGGGCTGCTTCCTTAAAGTAGAGTCAACATTAATGGCATGGATGAAGTAAAGCTTATAGGAATTTCATTTCTGTGATATCTGGTATGAATTTGGGACTTAAGAGGATTCAGAGTGAAGGGGTGGAGTCTGGTCTGTCAATTGGGTCATAGCCAATGAGGCCTCTGTGTGGGCATGGCCTTCCCCTTAGGACTCTGGGAATTCCTGTAATTCTTCCTTAGAGGTGGGAGACACCTCTCTCACTCTGCTCACTCCCTGGGAGACATTGCAGCTGACAAGACACCTGGAGAAGCCACATGGACCTACCCTGATGCAACCAGACCTCTGAAACCAGAGAAGTCACAGAGAGACCCCTGTCAGTGCTAAGATGCTTATGACACCACTGAATCCAAAGACTTTCTACCCACTGGCCTGTGACTACCCTGCATTCAGCATCATTGCATGTGTTTCATGAGTCTGAAGAGGACATTATAGACTGGTATTGAACTTATGGGCTAATATAGGACTTAGGGATGTGGACTGGCTGGGTTGGGATGCTTTATTAATGTACAATTGTCCTTTATATAAAACTCTCTAATATGCATATGAGTCTCCCTGGATTTGTCTCTCTAGTCTACCCAGAGTAACATAATTTGCAAGTGGAGAAAAACTCAAAATGAGAACAAACAGTGGCAAACATCCATTAATAGTTAGAACACGGAACTTATGGAGTATGTAACCAGGAAAACTGGCAGAAGTTGGATATGAAATAAAATGCAAAAAGTTCAAAATACTAGGTACTAATGAGCTGGAATTGACTGACATTGTTCAGTTTGAGTTCGATAATCGTATGACTTAATATGCTGGGAATGAAAAAATACAAGAGGAATGACATTGTGTTTATTCTCAAAATTAACATTTCAATATGTACTTTGAAGTACAATACTATTTCTGATTGGGCAATTCAGGAAGTAGAGTTAATTCAGATGATGGTTCGGACTCATAGGAAACTTATGCACAACAGAACCACAAATGGTCAGAGCCTGCAGCATCCTTACACATGTCCATTGTTGTCGGTCCATTTTGTCAAGGGTCTCATTTTTTCAATGACAAAATAAATATTTTTAATATAAAGGAATAAAAACAAGTATGAAAAGTAAAAAAAAAGATGTGCTTTATACAATTGATGTATGTATATGTATGGATTGTGATAAGAGTTGTATGAGCCCCTAATAAAATATTTTTTTTTAAAGTAAAAAATAACAAACCCTCACTGTCATCAAGTAGATTGATTTCAACTCATAGCAACCCTAAAGAAAAGACTAGAACTGCCCCTGGAAGTTTCCGAGATTCTAGCTCTTTCTATGAGTAGAAAGCCCACTGTTCTCCTACACAGTATAAACTCGGGTACTTATGGTCTAGAAAAAGTTGTTTTGCACTCCTGAAGGTCAACAAACAGACCTTGAACTATTTACAGGGTTTTTTTTTGTCATTGGTTTTTTGTTGTTATTGTTGTTGGTTTGTTTTCTTTTGTTGCTTTATTTTGCTCTGTCTTGTTTTTTGTGCATATTATTATTTCTGCACGTCTATCTAGATACAATAGGTGGGATAAAAAAGCTGGAGGAGAAAACAACAAGACTGATGGTTGGGGGAGGGGGGACACAGGAAAGGTAGAGGCAGGGGGAAGGAAGTGAGTGTTTACAAACCCAGGGACAAGGGAACAACAAGTGATCCAAAAGTGAAAGTGAGGAGGGTGTAGGAGGCATGGTAGGGCTTGATCAAGGGCAATGTAACTGAGAGAAATTACTGAAACCCAAATGAAGGCTGAACATGATAGTGGGAAAAGAGGAAAGTAACAGGAAATTGAGGAAAGAAGTAGGAGGCAAAGAACATTTATAGAGGCATGTACATATGTAAAGATATTTATACATGACAATGAGGAAATAGATCTATGTGCATATATTTATAGGTTTAGTATTAAGGTAGCAGATGGACACTGGGCCTCTACTCAAGTACTCCTTCAATGCAAGAACACTTTGCTCTATTAAACTGGCATTCCATGATGCTCACCTTCGTAACACAATCACTGAAGATAAAGTGGGTGCATAAGCAAATGTGGTGAAGAAAACTGATGGTGCCTGACTATCAAAAGATATAGCATCTGGGGTCTTAGAGGCTTGAAGATAAACAAGCAGCCATATAGCTGAGAAGCAACAAATCCCACATGGAAGAAGCACACCAGTCTGTGTGATCCCGAGGTGTAGATGAGATCAGGTATTAGGCATCAAAGAACAAAAAACCATATCATTGTGAATGAGGGGATGTGCAGAGTGGAGACCCAAAGCCCACCTGTAGGCAAGTGGACATACCCTTTCAGATGGGTTGCAGAGAGGAGATGAGCCAGTCAGGGTGCAGTGTAGCAACACTGAATCACACAACTTTCTTCTAGTTCTTAAATGCTTCCCCTCCTCCCACTATCATGATCCCAATTCTACCTTACAAATCTGGCTAGACCAGAGGATGTACGCTGATACAGATAAGAACTGGAAACACACGTAATCCAGGAAAGATTAATCCCTTGAGACCAATAATGAGAGTAGCCATACCAGGAGGGTCAGGGGAAGGTGGGATAAAAAGGGGGAACTGATCACAAGGATCGCCATATAACCGCCTCCCTGAGGGATGGAGAACAGAAAAGTGGGTGAAGGGAGACATCGGACAGTGTAAAACATGAAAAAAAATTAATAATTTATAAATGATCAAGGGTTCATAAGGGAGGGGCATGGAGAGGGAGAGGAAAAATGAAGAACTGATACCGAGGGCTCAAGTAGGAAACAAATGTTTTGAAAATGATGATGGCAACAAATGTACAAATGTGCTTGACACAATGGATTGATGGATGGGTTGTGATAAGAGTTGTATAAGCCCCCAATAAAATGATTTTAACAAAACTGTTTTGAGTCTTAGTATGTTATTGAAACAACTAAAGACAGAGAGTTTTATAAAACCATGTCTATTACAACCATAGAAGAAATTCAGCATTTGGAGAAATAAACCCATCTATAAACCCATTGTTCACAGACACTTAGACAGTAACTCTATGGCATCTCAGCTACTGGGAATGCATTACAACCATTCTAGGGACCGTGAAACTTGTGTCTCATGTCTCATGTAATGAAGACCCATGGAGAACTGTCTTCACCTCCATTATCTCATGGTAATATTTGTATATATTAATATTTATAAGCTATTATATCAAGGTATGTTCTTGCTCACCGCCAGAATCAATTCCTACTCACAGATACCCCATCGGACAGAGGAGAACTCCCCCTATGGGTCTGTAACTGAAATTCTTTATGGCAATAAAAAGCTTCATCTTCCTCCCATGGAAACATTTGTTGGGGGAAATAGGACAGCCCCCACAACTAATCACGGGTACAGTAAGCAAAATTATAAGGTTAATATATATAAAGATTATAACAAGTCACAGAGAGCATGAGAGATATAGAAGAGAGTCAAATAAAGAAGTCAGGCACATTTCCTGATAGCATACCCGTCTCCTGGATGACCATGATCTTACCAGCCAGGTCCACACATAACGTGGGCTGAGGTGAGGTGGGGCAGAGACCTGACAGCCAGCCCCTGTCAGGAGGCTGGAAACCTCGAGCAGAAGGCAACTCTATTGCTAACCAAGGGTTATAACTACTTGGGGGGGGGTGGCGTGATTACAGGTAACCACACGTCACAGGAAGGGGCTGTACTATAGGCAATACACGCATTGTATATCCCTAAAAGAGGGATATACAATGGGCATAGGCATAACTGGAAGGGATGAACTAGGGGTGTACACATGACAGGGAGGGTTGGAACTAGAGGTATACATATGACAAGAAGGGCGGATCCTAGATTCATTATGGAGGCCTAACCTTGATCACCTTGGGTGGGCTTGGAAACAGTCAACTCCTAACCTTATCAGAAGGGAGTGTGTCCTACTTGTTGTAGGATAAACAGTGGTAACTGCTTGCTGTAGATGGCTAATAACCCTTAGGGTGACTAACCCCTGACCTACTTCTGTTGGCCTCAAAGTGTATAGTCATTCACCATGTGTAGCAAGCAGCTAAGTTTGGCATATATTTGGGGTAGACAACTTGGGAGAAATCTTTAAGTTTCCCACAAACATTGGTGATTCCCAATGGCTGACCTTGTGGTTAGGAGCCCAACACATAACCCACTATGCCCCCCAAATCTCCTACTATCAAAGAAATGGAAGTGTGATAAAAACGTAGTGGTTAAATCCTTACACTTGTACAAGACTACCTGGCAGAGGGGTGGTGAAAGAAGAGGACAACTTGACAAAAAGGATTGACCCAGTGGCTGCAACAATGAGCTCAAACTAAGAACCATTGTGAAGACAGCACAGGACTGAGCAGTGTTTTGTTCCTTTGGACATCAGGTTGCTGTAATTTGGAACCAACTTGAAGCACCTACAACAATAGCCTGTCTTTAGGAGCACTAGTGATACTGTATCAGGCAACTAGCCAATAAGAGCCATTCTGAACCCACTAACCATTTGGAGGGTGGGTGCAGGGAGATGTGTGCATCAGCTTCCAGCAGGACTATGGTGCTGGAAACCCTATTTGGCAGCTTTGCTCTGTTCTGCAGAGTCCTTGCTGAGTCTGAATTGACTAGATGGCCACAGGTTTGAGTTTTGTTTCGTTTGAATGTCTTTTGTTTCTCAATCAAAGCTGGGCAGGGGACTTGGCCTGTTAGCCTAAATAACATAAAGTGATTTCATTACTTCTGGGGAAAGCTATACTCAGTGGTAAGGAGCATTTCTAAATTGGAGTTTTCAGTTTTCATTTTCTGTGGTGTAGTGGTTTTGCTTTGGGCTGTGATCCACATGGTCGCCAGTTTTAAACCAGCAGCAGCTCCAAGGGAGGAAGACTGGGTTTTCTACTCCCATAAGCAGTTACAGTTTGGGAAACACATTGAGGGGTCCATGTGAATCAGCATTGATCCCAAGGCAGTGAGATGTGAGATGAGATGATCTTGCGAAATGCTTCCCAGACAAAAATTCTAGCACCTGGTACCGCTGTCAAGTAAACCTTCCTGACTATAAGATCAATAGTTCAAATTCACTGACCACGTCACATCAAAAAGATGAAGCTCTCTACCCGCATAAAGATTTATAACTGTGGAAACCCTAGATAGTGTTGTGATGAGGCAGAATCAACTGAATGGCAGTGGGTTTATTTTATTCTGTTTTAGAATGGCATTGGAGGCCCAGTCACCATCCCTTGACCTTTTTTATATTACTCGCCTCATATGGATGTAGATTGCCAACCAAAGAAATGTAAATCAAGGTAGGAAAAACAGCTAGACAATTAAAACTGCTAGGAAGAGTAATAATAGTAGATGGGTACGTATCCTGCTTACCATTTATGCATAATAACCATTCAACACAATAACAATTATGAATATTGATTGGGGGATAGGAACTTTGTTGTAAATTATATTTGATTACAACAATAAGCTGTGTTCCTATTCTCAGCTCTCACAGCTTGTTGCACATGAAGCATGAGAGTGTCTGCTCACAATTAGATATCATGATACAGAGCATGAGCCCCCTGTCCAAGTTTCCATGTATTTTCAGATAAATTATATATAACACCCCCATTAATGAAAGTGAAAATCTTCTTGCTATAACAGAAAACATTGTAGTGTGTATAGAACACTAGGCTTAGAATATTAAATACAAGCCATTTGTCAAAGTATCTGGCACAGAAGTAAACATATTGCATACATTATCGCATATTAACCTCAGCCACCTCATGATGTAAGTGCTATTATTATCTCCCCATCTGAATGAAGACGCTGAAGTCTGCCTTCAGGGTAAGTTGGGTTTGTTTGTTTATTTGTTTGTTTGTTTTATTAGTGCCTCTTCACAGTGTTGCACTGTGCTGTCAACTCTCCACAAAATAAACCACTCTACCTTTAGGAAAAGACAAACAGTGTTTAAAGTCTCCATGCTCATTGCCATGAGATCAGAAGCACACAGAACAAAAGTTCTTCTGGGAGCATCACATCACCACCTGACTCTGACGTCCACCTAAATTGAGCATGCTGAATGATGGGAGATGGTCAGTGTGCCACACACTGACAGCCTCTTTCTAGGCCTTAAGAACAATAGAGAGATTAAAGGAGGTAAGAAGGGGAGAGAAAGCAATTAGAGGCAAAAGGCTAGATTCGCCTGTGACACTATAGGCTGATCTTAAAAGCACAACATTAATAGCAAACAAGCCAGAAGATGATTTTTAAATAAGTCTGTTTTCACGCATTTAAAATAATGCACATAAAATAGCAATGCACCGTTTTAAAGACAGAAACAACCAAGAAGTATGAATTCAATAAGAATGATTGCTCTAGCGCAGGAAGAGAAATGGGAGCAGCTAATGGAATTAAGGTGAACAAGTAAATGAAATTGACAAGGTCTTACAACGGGTAACGAGGATCCTACACAATGAACTGAAGAGGTTGTCAGTCAATCCATTGAGCCTGAGATCCAAGAAAGAAAACAGAAAACCAGAACAGATTCCTTTTCTTCAAAGGATGACCAAACAATAAAAGATAATTATGAAAAGGGAGCCATGCCCCCAAAATGAGGGTGGACATGTGGTCCTTGTTTTTAAGTGTCATTGAGAAACTTGCCTTTCCCAAACAATACAATCTGTGCTTCTATCAAATAAAAAATGTCTGTCATGCTGCCATAGCAAAACAAGGGCACAGCCATTGGCAAAGCAAAATTACTCTTATTGAGCAATGGTCCTGGCCCAGCGATATTTTCTCAGGGATAAACTGACAGCTCAGTAATAAATTGAAGACACATAGCCATTAATATATCCACTGTACTAATCCATTTCTTAAATTAACATTGTATAAAATTAAATGTCACACAAACAAGATATACTTGTACATTAAATATAGTTGAAGAGAGGGAAAGGGTAGTGATCTCGGAAGCTAATGGGCAACCTTAAACAGGCCAGACATATTGAGAATCTTTTTGGCATTGGGTAATGCAAACAGCCAACTGTTAAAAAAAAAAATTAAAAGGTTACATCATAGCATAAGAGGAGCCCTTGATTTCTTTCAATTTTCCAAACATCTCATGTATGATCATCTCTAGATGAGTCACTAGCTCTTCTGAGAACCAAAGACTACTTAAAAATGTGATTGATCTTACCACTGACTGAGTGGCCATCTGGCTCAGAAGCAACAAAGCCCACAGAGAAGCACACAAGCCTATGTCAACACGAGGTGTTGAAGGGATCAGGTAGCAGACACCAAAGAACAAAAATCATCACTGTGTGATCACCTTCCCCAGATAAACGCTGAAGACGAATGTGTGCATAAGTAAGTGTGGCGAAGAAGGCTGATAGTGCCCAGCTATCGAGAAATATAGTGTCTGGGGACTTAGAGGCTTGAAAGTAAACAAGCAGCCATCTAGCCCAGAAGCAACAAAGCCCACGTGGAAGCAGCACACCAACATGTATGATCACGAAGGACCAAGGGGACTAGGTTTCAAACACCAAAGGCGGGAAAATCATATCATCGTGAATGAGGGGAGAGCATGATGGGGACCCAATGCCCATCTGTAGACATCTGGACATCTCTTGCAGAGGGGTAGTGGGGAGGAGATGAGTCACTCCGGGTTCAGTGTAGCAATAATGAAACTCAAAACCTTCTTCTAGTTCTTAAACGCTTCCTCCCCCCAACTATCATGATCCCAATTCTACCTTGCAAACCTGGTTAGACCAGAGGATGCAGATGGGAACTGGAAACACAGGGAATCCAGGACAGATGAACCTCTCAGGACCAGTAGTGAGAGTGGCGATACCAGGCAGGAAGAGGGAAGGAGGGGAAGTAAGGGGGAACTGATTACTAAGATCTACATTTAACTTCCTCTCTGGGGTATGGGCAACAGAAAGTGGGTGAAGGGAGATGCCAGGCAGTGTAAGATAAGATAAAATAATTTATAAATTATTAAGGGTTCATGAGGGAAGTGGGAGCGGGGAGGGAGGGGGAGGGGAAAAAGGAAATGAGGAGCTGATTACAGGAACCCAAGCAGAAGGCGAATTTTGAGAATGATGAGGGCAATGAATATATAAGTGTGCTTTATACAATTGATGTACGTATGGATTGTAATAAGAGTTGTATGAGCCCCAATAAAATGATTTTAAAAGAATGTGATGGATCAGTGACAATAAAACTCAGTTGACATTGGAGTTTAGAGGCATTCATCCATTTTCAAATGTATGGCTGACAGGTTACTGTCAACCTAAAGGGCCCTCCTAACACCTACCTACCAGAAACACCTACAACCGCTTCGTATGAACTGGTCTCACACTCACAAGAGGTGTACCAGCTTCTGAGGGTCTGCCTGATGAGAATCCTAAATAGGTGCTAAAAATGACAATTAGAATAATATCAGATTTCAAGGAACTGAAACTCTAGAGAAACAAATTCATAGACACACGTATGTGTATAAGGGAGAGGTTGACATACAAGAGCAATTGAACATTGAGAAAACATCCCAATCCAGTCCAGTCCAAGGTCATAAGTCTGATATTATCCCATATGCCTGACAGCAATCTATAAAGTCCTCTTCAGACTCACAAAACACATGCAATGATGCCAAATGTAGAAGATCACAGGCCAGTGGGCCGAAAGTCTTTGGTGGCAGAAGCATCTCAGCGCTGGCAGGGGTCTCCACATGGCCATTCCAGTTCCCAGGGCTGCATCAGAGTAGGCCCATGTGGCATCTCCTCAGGGATTTCTCACAGGAAGTCAGCCTTGCCAGTAGAGAGTCTCCAAGGGAATGAACCAAGAGAGATAGTGTCTCCTGCCTCCAAGAAGGAAGTCCCAGATTTCCCAGATTTCTCAAGAGGCCATTCGCACACAGAAATCTCATTGGCTACCTCCAGATTGACAGCCTAGACTCCAACCCTACACTCTTAATCCTT
Source organism: Tenrec ecaudatus (assembly GCF_050624435.1). Classification (NCBI taxonomy): domain Eukaryota; kingdom Metazoa; phylum Chordata; class Mammalia; order Afrosoricida; family Tenrecidae; genus Tenrec; species Tenrec ecaudatus. The sequence goes on along the minus strand of NC_134533.1, from coordinate 27,847,394 downwards.
AAATTGACACCAGATTAGGTGACTACCACAACTGCTAATCAAAAGTTGGTGGTTCAAACCCATCCATGATTCCATAGCAGACGAGACCTGGAGATCTGTTCCCAGAAAGATCACGGATCAGTTCCCACGCATAGTGAGTCTACTGCCACAGAACGAAAGGTTCCGAGTCCTGAGTCATCCTCCCAATTGTTATGCTCGAGGCCCCCGTTGTAGCCACTGTACCAATCCACCTCACAAAGGGTTGACCTCTACTGAACTGCCCTTCTAGCTTACCAAGCATGATGTCCTTGTCCAGGTTCTAGTCTCTCTTGAGTCCATGTCCAAAGTGTGTGAGGCAATGTCTCCCCATCTTTGCTTCTAAGGGGCTTTCTTATTGTGCTTCTTCCAAGATAGGCTGCTTTGCTCTCTTGGAAGTCCATGGCACTTTCAATATTCGTTTCCAGCATAATTCAAATACTTTTTAGCCTTGGCAACCCTGTGCAGCAGTTCTACTATGCACACACAGGTTCACTGTGAGTCAGAATCTAGTCCACTGCCCACAACAACAACAACATGGTGTAGTTAGAAGTAAAAAGCTCTTGAAAAGTGCAATCTGGGGACTGATTGCTGATTTTGTTACCTTGTCAATTGCACAATCTTGGGCAAGTTACTTGTCTTGTCTAAATATGAATTTCTTGATATATAAAATGGGAGGAAAAATATAGCCCTTTTTAGAATTAAGTAAGATAGTTTAAATAAACATTTAGTTTCATATTTACGAATATAGTCAAGTATAATATAAATGCTAGTATAACTTGTCCTCACTTATTGACTTTTTTTATCCAACATTTTGCATTTAAAACAACAGTTAAAAAACCAAAACTACTAGCCCACCACTGTACACCTTCACAACATGTCTGACAGTAATAAGTCTCAGGTGCGAGGTTAGGGAAACTTGGGTTGTGATGAGTTTTAGAAGTGGGAACTTGACTGGGCCATACATCTCAATGGTTTAGTAGCTATGTGTTGATGTAATTTGAGAGCTGTGTTATAATGTAATTTGGCAGTTATTTTCCCCCTGTGCTCAACTCTTCAATATCAATTTCCTAAGAAATTGAGAGGGCTTAAACACTTTATGGAAAAATTCCATTGTCTTTTAATTCCATTTCCATGAACTTTTGAAGTCCTCTTATTTGCATGGTATGAGAGAATCAGAGAAAAAATTTAAATAAGGGCATAGGAGCACTTAATTGCTGTTATAAAGCATGGGTTTATAATTCTAAAGAAGTTAACACTTATTAAATGATTGCTATATGCCAGGCATCATTTTTGCACCTTATTTTAAAACTCCCTTCAATCTCATGATTGATTACAATGATCTTCATTTAGGAAAAATGCGGGACAATAGGAACTTAGAAAGTGCAAATATGATTACAGACATATGGGGAATGTGTGGTAAAACAGGGATTTACTCATGTGATTTTAGAGCCTGGACTAGACTACAATGCCATACACCTTTCGTAACTTCTAAGATAGTGTAGGATATATATATATGTTGGGAACTGAACTGAATTTAAATATCTAATTCAAATTTCCTACTTTATAAAGGAGTAAATGGAGTCCAGAATGAAAAGTAACACACTTATTATTGTTCAGTTATGTCATAGTAGAAGCAGGATACAAACCTGGACTGGGTGACATACAATGAGAGCTCTTCCAGTACAGAACATTAGATTCCATGAGACGTGATTAGGCCCATCTCAAAGGAACTACATTAAATAGGCCTCCCCAGCCTGTACAATTAGAATAGGTATTCAAGTCAAATTTCCAAATGCAGTAGGTTCCCTACCTTACCAGCGTGTAGGCTTTGCCATATCCAAAAAATATAATCAATCGCATTCCCATAGCCTTGTTCAAACAAGGCTAATGAAAGCAAATGCCAGACTGAAATGTCTCCAGTGAAAAAGATCATCAGGTCTACACCTATAATCCCAGACTACTAATTTCTCCATCTTATGTTTCAATATTCAATATAATTTGGAAGTGCACAAATTCATCAGCAGGTTAATTAAGAGATCTCTAAAGACCAAAATCCTCATAACTGGACCGATAGGTACCACCATGATAAGTGGAGGTAAAACTGGCATTGTCAGGGATTTCATCTTGCTTGGATCCACATTAATGGTGCTGGAAGCAGCAGTCAAGAGCTCAGATAGGTAACCATGCTACAGAAGACCTCTTTAAAGTGTTGGGAAGCAAGGATGTTCCTTTGCGAACGAAGGTGTGCCTGATCCAAGCCCTAGTATTCTCAATATGGAAAGAACCATGGACTGCCAGAAGAACAAACAAATCTGTCCTAAAGGAAGTATGGCCAGAATGCTCCTTGAAGGCAAGAATTGTGAGACTCACTCGTGTACTTTGGACAGCTTGTCAGGTGAGCACAGTCCCTAGAGGAGGACATTGTGCTTAGTAAAACAAAGGGTCAGTGAAAAAGGAAGACCTTTGACAAGATGGGTTGACACAGTGGCTATAGTAATAGGGTCAAACATAAGGACAATCGTGACAAGGTACAGCATCAAGCATTGTTTTGTTCTGTCGTACATGGGGTTGGTGAGACATAAACAACTCACTGGCACCTAAAAACAACAACAACAACAAAGTTCTGTGCAGGAAGCAGTGATGGTTCCATGGTTGCTTTCTTGTCTTTTATGCACAATACTAGGGTTTCATTCCAACCAGTATACCTCATATGGAACCATAAACCTTCTGTCAGAGGAGGCTTGCATGTACTGTGATAACTCAAACAGGCTTCAGCAGAGCTTCCCGACTAACATGTACTAGGGAAAACAGTATAGAGGTCGACTTCTGAAAATCAGTTGCTGAAAACCTGGTGGATCACAATCTGACCATTAACCAATCATGGTGAGGATGCAGCATTTTGTTCTATTGGACATGGGGGTCACCATGAACTTGGGGCAGATTCAATGACAGGCAACAGTAATTAACCTCTGTAACACCAGTCTCCAACCCTCACTTCAATGGAACCCACCTCTGTAACGCCATTTTCTACCAAACAATCAACTGGTCTAGAACGTAAACAATAATGCCAGGAAAGTTCACACTCCTCAAAAGAGCCAACCATCGGAGATAAAAGGGAAACAGTGTCCAAAGGACCAAGTTTAGAAAACAGGAAGATTTAGAAAAGTAGAATGAAAACAACATGGGAAGGAGGTGATGCTAATTACACCGTGAGGGGGGTGGTTGCAATGCACAGCATGAAACTAAATGTGGATGAATTGTTGGATGGAAAACTGATTTGTTCTGTAAACGTTCTCCTAAGTCACAATAAAAAAGTTCTTTTTGAAAGATAGATAGCCTTGGAAACCCTGCGGGGCAATCCTACTCTATCCTATCTGGTTATGGGAATCAACTTGCCAGACAGGGGTTTGGGGAAATTGGTTCAATCATTTCAAAGTGAAGGCAAATTTACATACCATTAAAGGGCCAGCAGAAATTATTTCTAAGTCTGACATTTGTAACCTGGGGACTGCCTATACTGAAGCCAGTTCCAACCTCAATATTTCATCCCTATAAAATGAAGTGTTACAGCTTGTAAAGTAATATATCTAAAAATATATGCCAATTTCCAGTTCACAGAGCACACTAGTTAATACTAGTTTCATTTAATTTTAAATTGACCTAGGCCTGTTATTAACTTCTACCTAATTTAGCAAACTTCTGCACAAAAAATCCACGACCAGTGTCTTCCCTGCTTTGGAATATACTGTTTGCCCTATAACAGCATATTTAGATGACTCAAAAGGAATAAAAAAGAATGATATCTGTAACTTACAGTAAATCTTCAACTAAATTATTCATGCTATTTGTTTATAAACAGCTCCACCAGTCAACCATGAAGTTTAAATTGGAAAATCAATTTCCCTGCAAAATATTTCAGGTTATATGGAGTTGTCTGGGAAAATCTGATGGCTGCGATGATGAATTGTTGTTATGACATCACTCACATACAGAGAGCATTACAGAGAGACTGCAGCACAGAAGCAACCCTTTTCCAAAGGAAGGCAGGAAAACATCTAGAAACTGCCTTTCTCATCTTGGGAAGGGTTCCCAAATTTCTTTCCCTCCACCAAGAGCTAATCTACCTGGCAAGTGCAAAGTTGCTTTAGAACTATATAAATGAAAAGTCATTCAAGCCTAAGATTCTTACTTATCTAAAAGATTATGCATTTATAGCAATATATCTGTCATTCATCTTTATAGAAGTCATAACCAGAAAATCGGTTGAAAATAGAATGAATTGAATTACTGATTTATTATTTTTAATACACACCATTAGTTGTATTTCCAACATTTATCTTATTCTGTTTGCCCCCAGCAGATTACAAATTATATTCTGATCTCTGCCTGCACTCATGTGCCTTGAGCATCAAAGGGAACAGGTCTAATCAAACCACTTAAAGTCGATGGTGTAAAGTTTGGCATGTCCCACAAGTCTGGTTAGTACAAAGATCTAAGACAAGTGTATTCTGGTGGGTTCTAGAAATTTCATGAATGCTACTATTACTGGAGTAGAGCACGAGGTATTTTAGCAATAGGTTTAAAACATTCATTTGTGTTCATAAACTAGATGTATTAGTCTGAGTAAACTAGAGAAATAATCCATAGAAACTTTTATATGTATAAGAGAGAGTTTTATATATAGGGTAAGAGTACATTCAGAAAGCATCCCAACCAAATCTAGCCTAAGCTCATAAATCCGATTTAGCCGATACATCTGACACCAATCTACAAAGTCCTCCTCAAACTCACAAGACACACGCAATGATGCCAACTGCAGGAGGAAAACCAAATCAGTGAGCATGAAAGCATCTCAGTGCTGGCAGGGGTCTCCACATAGCTGCTTCAGCACCCAGGGCTGCTTCAGGGTAGGTCCATGTGGCTTCTCCTCAGGGATGTCTCACACAAAGTGAGCCTTGCCAGCTGAAGTAGGGAACTGGCTAAGACAGCTATGCCCTGGTCTGACTATCAGAGAGCAAGAGACCCGAGAACTAGAAAGGCGAGACTCATGGAGCCATTTATCTCTCTGCCCTCCAAGTAATCCCACATGTGTTTATTGGCCAGGTTTGCACAATAAACCATAACTATCTCACTAGACCAGAAGGTGATGACATCCTACTTGATAATAATTGATTTCAAAGTCCATCCATTGTCCTCTTCTTCTACATCCTGCATAGATTATCTAAGTAATGAAAGACTTTGTTATGGGGAGATCAACTGGGATTATCTGAGTGTCCAATCTAATGATCGGCTATGTAAATTTCACCTGGAATTGACGTCTTATTAAACCCAATTTATCAAAATAAGCTGAAATTCAGAGATACAAAGACCCAGGCAAAGATTTTGGCTTACAGTTTATTAACAAACAAATAATTCAAACAAACTACCGTATATACTCAAATATAAGCCGACCCGAGTATAAGCCGAGGTACCTAATTATTGCCTGGGAAAACAGAAAAACTGATTGACTTGAGTATAAGCCTAGGGTGGGAAATTCAGGATGTAAATTAACACAGAGACCAGAGGGGAGAGACGGAGTGCAGCCACAGACATATCCTTACCAATTCAGCTGCCGGTGTAAGTGAATCACTACGGGTGCTTCTGAGAATTGGAGCCATCCACATCATAGGACAGCTGTGATTGGTTAGATGTAAGTAAACAAACATTCAAAGCCCTGAAATGTCAGCAGGGCTTTGAATGAACAGTGGAGCAATCACCCACGAGATGTTACACCTCACTGGGGTACCATTGACCCGTGTATAAGCTGAACCCCAGTTTTTCAGCACATTTTTTTGCCTGAAAATCTCAGCTTATACACAAGAATAAACAGTAAATTTCATGAGAAATTAACACAAAATTCACTGCCATCCCATTTCTAGAGAGTGAAAACTGACCATCAGTTTTCTGAAAGGGGTCCAGAACCTATCCTGTGTCTGGGTAGTCATCTCTTCTAAAAAAATATCACTCCCAAGATTGAACTGAGTTTCCAGTTATCACAGTAAGAGTAGTAAATTTCATCAGTGATGTATTCTGAGAACTAACTGGTGTTAATGAATACCAAGCATTTAAAACAGCTCCTGGCACATATTAAGTGATCAGTTAATTTCTGATAGTACCAATTTTTTAGGATAAGGATTTTTTTAAAGTACTAAATTTTCAATATGTGTTGTTGTGCTGCTGTAGAGCTAAATGTCTTGGGGATGGTAGGCAGAATAATTGTGGCCCATGATGTCCATAGTCTAGTCCTCAACACCTATTAATATGTTCACTTGCGTGTCAAAAACAAAAACACAACCAAAAAAACACCACAAAGCAAAAGTTTATGATGGAGCAATCATCCTGGGTTAGCTGAGCAGTGCCATCTAATCAGATGAATTTTTACAAATAAAGAACCTGTCCAGGCCTAGGTCAAAGAGAAGTGCCACCATGGAAAAAGGGATCCATTGATGTGTCATAAGAAAGACTTGCTTCACCATTGCTGGTTTTGAGATAGAAGAGTTGGCCACAAAACAACCTCTAGAATAGGAAAGACAAGGACACAGATTTCCACCCAGAGCCTCCAGAAATGAATTCGGTCTTACCAACATCTTGCTTTAAGAGCAGGGAGACCAGCACTAGACTTTTGACCTCCAGAACTATAAGACAATACACCTGTGTTACGTCAAAAAGGTTTTAATAATGTTTTACAACATAAAGAGAAAACAAATGTATATAATACAATCATTCACTTTAACACGAGCTTAAGTCATAATAATGCAGACAGAATACTGACATCAGACTACAAGCCACTGTCAAACACAAATAGATTAAAATAGTGTTCAAGTAGTAGCGGATAAAATAAGCAGTATCTGCTACAACTTTCTCCAACTATCAAGCATGTTTCAGAACTCATTAGCGTGATCACACTGCTTTAAACTGATAGAATTTTTTGGTTCATGTAGCCCAGATTCAATGAAAGATGTGCTTCAGAATTATTGATTTTGCTGTTAGATGTCACCAGTGACCCTCTCTTTGGTCCAGCTTTTGGTCATTAACTTTGTTCCACCTTTTGAAGTAATACTTTTATTCCAAAACAAGCTTTCTCCCCTCATGGTGACAAAATGCCCAACAACACTGAAGAATTGATATGTTCACACACTATAATATCCATAAGAAGAAAACCCTGGTTTCTGGTGGGTCCTCCAGCCAGCTCTAACATCTTATTTGACCCATATTTGTCCATGAGTTCATTCTTAAAGCAATCCTTTTGCATAGAAAAATGTCATGTGACACTTGGCATTGATTGGGCTACCTAAACTAAACCTTATATTTATATTTTGTGGGATTAAAACCATCAGATTTTACTCCAGAAATCAGAGGTGGGCCAGACTCCCCCAAACTATATCAATGCTACATTGTTAAGGAAGCCAGAGGAGGTATTGAAGAGATAGTGGCCAAGAAGTTTACTAATCACTGGTAATCCCTAGTGGGATTTTCAAGGCATAAAGCTTACTACTGTAGAAAGGGAGGAAGACAGAATCAGAGATTTTGAAAAGTTCAAAGAAAGTGAATAGAGAGTTAGTGACTGGAAGAAGGAAGGTGATGGGGGAATAGGAGAGTGTTAGACAGGGTTCACTCATAAGTGTCCTGGTTTTGTTTCTACATATGTATGGATAGATATGTACAGCATGAAGGAATATAACAGTTAATTAATCTACAAAGCAGTACAGAGGGCTCAGTTGAACTCACTTCCACAGAGCAGTTAATATACTAGAAGTGTTTCAACTCAAGAGGGCCTATGGGTCCAAGCCCAAGGAAACAGAGAGCTGACGACTCTCCTTAGGACAAAGCAGGCAGTCTGGCCACTGGCAGCAAACAGCAGGGTGGATCAGGCCCGGATGGGATATAGAACACAAGCAGTCAAAATGACAGAATCCATCAGCCTCAAGTTCAACCAATGTATATACCAGTAGGTCTCGAAATATATACCAGTAGCGCTATATATACCAGTAGGTCTTGAAAGAACCTCAAGCTCTAGTGACAGGATCCACAGGTTGGCTGTCCCACAGGTAGTATAACTCACAAGTTGAGGCAGGAAACTAGCTAAGGCAGCCGCACACTGGTCAAATCACCATAGAGCAAAATGGCGGGTAGGGTGGGGGCTTCTAAGCCATGTATCTCTTTGCCTTCCAATCAAACTGCAACCTTATTAATCCCATATGTTCCCATTGGCCAGGTTGACATAATAAACTTACCTGTCACAGGGAGGGACAAGAATAACTGCTGTGGTAGATTTGAGTGTTTCCAAACATTTATGAAATTTAATGAATAGACCATATTTAAAAGAAAGAAATTTATTTAAGTTTTCTTTTATATAGGCCACATGAAATTGTGATTAAAGGCATAAATGAAATCTAGAGCCTGAAATCTAAACTCCACCTCTGCTAGTCATGTGACTTGGCCAAATTAATTAAGCTCGCTATGCCTCAGTACAAACCCCTGAAAATAGACATCAGAAAACTGAGAACACCCTAACATTTCTAAAAGAGAAAGGTTTGGAGAAAAATAATCCAAGCCTTGAATTCCAATATTGAGGGATGTCATGGGCAAAACATTGGACAAAGCAGGAAGTATCCAAAGAAGATGGAAAGAATACACAGACACATGGTACCAAAAGGAATCTGTCAACATTCAAGATCAATAATTAATTTATGCTGAAGAAAAATGTCAAAGAGGCACTGAAGTCATTAGAGAAAAACCAGGCTCCAGAAATAGAATACCAATGGAAATGTTGCGCCGAAGGATGCAACATTAACACATCTAGGCCCCACACATTTGGGAAACAGCTCCCTGATCAATCAACTAGAAGAGATTGATATTGTTGCCCATTCCAAGGAAAGGGGAGCTAGCAGAATATGTACATTTCCAAACAATCTCATTAATACCCCACAGAAAGAACATGAAGGTCATGGAAATCGGCTGCAGAAGTACAACAGAGAACGACCAGAACTGAAGTGAGAGTTAAAGGAGGATGTTTCCTCGATTCCAAAGATCGCGAGCTGATGTCAAGGACACCAGATAGCATTGCAGAAGGCAGAACACCAGAACAATGTTTGCTTACGTTCACTGCATTATGCAAAGGTTTCCAGCGGCGTGCATCATGACCAACCAACAACTGATAGCATTTCAAAGAACGGGACTTCCAGACCCTTCATTGTGCTCGTATCGAAGTTGTACATAGACCCACAGACAGTCTTTCAAACACAAAAGGAGATAGCGTGTGATTTAAAACCAGGAATGACTTGCAGTAGGATTTTATCTTTTCTACTGCAATTATTCAATGTGTATGCAGATCAAAGAACCTGAGAAGCTCGAACACATGAAGAGGAAAGCAGCATGGGGATTGGAGGGAGGCTTATTAACTATGTTTGAGATGCAGATGACACAACCTTGTTTGCTGAAAGTGAGGAAGACCTGAAGCACTTAGAGCTGAAGTGCTCCTTTAGAAGAAAGTTGATAAGACTTCCTCTCATGTACTCTGACCGTAGGGTCAGGAGGGACAAGTCACTGGAGAAGGATATCATGCTTGGAAAAATGAGGCTAAGAGAAGCAGAGGAAGGCCTGCAATAAGATGGGTTGACACTGTAGCTGGAAGAGGAAAAAAAAAACCAGATGGGCTTAAACATAGCAATGATTATGAGGAGGCCGCACTAGGTGATGTTTGCTCGGTTGCACCTAGTGTAACTATGAGATATAACTCAACAGACAGCAGCCATGCCAACAGGAATGCCGCAGTGGCCTAATCAGGCACTGATGATGATAACACCACCTTGATGTTGTTACTCCTGAGATCTAAGTGACTTAAGATACAGAAAACCATCACAGCAGCGTCTGACTTACTGTGAGAAGTATCTAACTGTTAGCTAAATAAAATAAGCTTATTTGCCTACATACAAACATAAAATGTCTCCATGCTTACATCTCTTATAAATCTTTAAAACCAAAATAAATGTATGCATGACATTTAAACTGCAAAATAAACACATCTAAATTACCAACATCAATTTTATGTGCTAGATGACGGGTTTTTTCAAATGAAAGAAAACCATTGCTAACAATAGAAACTCTTAACTGCTTCAGAATCGGTTCTTTGGAGTCTAGAAGCATTAACGTGATAGGTCAGGCAATGATGCTTCCCAACACCCATCTACATACAAACTGCTGCATAGACTACCATCATTTACTTCGACCTTCCTTTGTAGCACAAGCATCACAAGTCTGATGTCCATACATTCTTTACAGTTATAACTTGGTATTTTCCAAAAGAACTTCTTCATGTGACCATGACTCATCTGCTACACGGTTGTGCTCTGGTGGCCTGTCCGTAGCTGTGTTGCCTGAAATGATGCCACTGATATTTGAAACGCCAGTAGGGTCAGACATGACCTCTGCGGAGCAGGTTTCCAGATGGAGCCAGAAAGAGACTAACAGGCACCCAATGAGAAGCAAACATGGGTTAAAGGAAGCAGCTCCAGAGGGGAAACCCATGCCACCCTTTCCTCCTAAATGTTTGTCTTCTCTCCAGTAATGATAATCGTTAACTTGTATTAACCCTCTATCAGTTTCTCATACTATGGTGGCTTGCATGTTGCTATGATAGTAGAAACTATTCCACCAGTATTTCAAATACCAAGAAGGTCACCCATGATCAATATGGTTTCAGTGGAGAAACAGACAGACTAGGGGGAAAGGTCTGATGATCTACTTTTGAAATTCAGTCAATAAAATCCTGACAGATCACAACAGAAGATAACCCTTCGCTGGGTAGGGTCTCAAAATACAATGATTTCAACTACTGACTGGAGCATTCCAATGATTATGACTCTGGGGCCGGACCAGGAAATGTTTTATCCTGTTGTGACCATGTGTCTGCACCAAGCCAACAGCAATTTAACAACAAACATGAAACACCCATTTATTCTATGCCAGCCATCCTCGTCAACATTTTAGACTCAATGTCCACAGAAAACTTACAAATATATATAGTTTTATTATCTCCATGATCAGGGTGGTAGGAAGAAATTAGGCACAGGGAGGTACAGAACCCTCCCAAGATCACACAGATCGTAAGGGGAGACGCGAGGTAGACAACTCCGGCTGCTTCCTTCGACTCCATTGCTACCTCAATTTGAGGAGATACACAATCCAGGGAGGCTGCCCTTGGAAGTTTACTCATCTCAAGAGAAAAAGTTCATCAGCTGCGAGTAGGACCAATGAGTTAAACTCAACAGTGATAAAATGAAAGGGACAGAAAGGAATAAAATGGAGAAAGAAGAGGGGAGAGGTGTGGATTTGGTCACCTTGTGGAAGCATAGCTGTGCTCTGAGAGAAAAGAAGAAGTCCTTTGACTTAGGTCTGAATTCCTGTCATGCTAACAAATAGACCAGTGAAGCAGCTGATCTCTGCCAAGGGAGGTCTTTACGCGAATCCTTTCCCTTAGGGCCTGGTCGGACAAGGGCGAGCATCCCTAGCATCGGGTCTAAGAGAGATGGAAGAAGCACACAAACCACGTTATGGGGTTTCACTTGACCCGTTTTCTTCATTTGAGTCCTATTAGCTCTGATCATGTGTCCACCCTGTCATTCAGCCAGGAAGAGCGAGGAAACATCCGTATGTGTGAATGCAGGTACATGCTCATCTGCTGTCAGTGCTTGCGGGCGTACCAGCTTTTTGCCCAGAAATCCAGGCAGACAGGAGAATTCTACATAATCCTACCAGGTCTCCTGAAGTACATAAATCTACAAGTCAGTGACCATTGTAAGGACAATTGTCCAGTAGTGGGGGTTCTGCCGAGCTACTACGCCTGCTGCACTTTTCCGAAGGCAGTTAGCCTTTCTAAGTCTCTGTTTCTTCACGTGTGGAACATGGGAACTTGTACAGTCTGCACAGGATGATTATGAGGATCAGTGAGGTGTGCATATCAGGGTCTTAGTACAGAATTCTGCACCAATAAAGCACTTAAACATAATAATCATCACAATAAGTGATTCTTAGCAGTGTATTTCTTTCTAACCACTGCTTCTTAAGTGGCATATTCCATTTCCGGAGGCAGTTGAAAAGGAACAGAAATTTAGAAGCATCTGGATTTTCATCTCAAGCTCTGCTGAAGTTCTGGTTTTCTGAGTCCCTCTTTTCATTGAAGATGCCTTCTCCCAAGATGAGAGTGGTCCAACTCGTGTAAACAAACGTGAGACAGGGACGTGTTTCTTAGTTAAAATAAACAAACAAAATAAGTAAGTGAGAAGAAACTATGATCACATAGCTAGGTTTGAGGAAATGAAACGTTTAAAAGAAGAACATTCTACACACTTGGCTAAGCGCCTCTTGGTGTCAGCCCCCAGCCCTCTGTCCCCTGATCCTCGGTCAGGCGTCACCCAGTGCAGTGTGACAGCGAAGGATAACTTGCTCATCTCAGGGAAACCCCAGTGTGCTTCCCAGCCACCCCCGCCCCCAAGGAAGTTGTATTCTTGCTTCAGGTTCCACATTTGCCACTTCAGTCATAAAGAAAGAGTCCTTGAAATGGAAACTCTTTCTGACTCTGAATCAGGGCTGTCATTTGAAGCATTCCAGGGCCTAGAAAGGAGGAATCAGAAAAGCAGCAAAGAGCAACAGAAGTGATGTGCACGTGAGGCTAGTGGAATTTGAGAGGGAGCGCGCCAAAGAAAAGTACAATTAGCAAAGGAGCTGAGTCTGCTGAGTTCATCAGACAGATAGGAGTCTGGTACATGTCCAGAGGAGCAAGAGGTTTGCCTGGAGGAATCTGACCTGGGATGGAATTCTGGCTGTAGAACCGGAACTAAAAGAGCTTGTCTGAACCTCAGGGAATGAAATACGGAGTCCAACTAGCTTCAGAAGAACTAAAGGTTACTTGTGTACAAGCTAAACAAATGTGGGAAGGTGACTAGGACTACATCGATGAGGATAAACAGGTTTGGCGGGGATATTTCTACATATGTAGATATAGTAACCATTTGTATAAAAGAAGCAACGGTTTTTTCAGGTAGAGGAGTGTACCCCTTGGCTTGGTGACTGTGTGAAGACAGAAAATAGGTGAAGATTACTTAAAAATTGAGAATTGAAAATCACCCTAACAAAAAAGGAAGAAAAGATTAAATTTACCCAAAATAGTCCTAAGGGAAACAATAATGAGGGATATATGATACAGGAACATAAGTTTAACTCACTGAATTTTCTTCAGGATTCTGAAGAACCCAGAAGAATGGCCCACCACAGGATTCTTCCAATTACAAGACGTACGACTACTTCTTAAGGAGGAAATGGCCAGCAGATAATTGGTATATTAGTTATCAGGCGTGACTACCACGGAAATACTTACGTATTTGGCTATCACAGAAATTTGTCTCTCCCAATTTAGGAAGCCGTATGATTGGAATTCAGGCAACCAATGCTAGTGGAAGGCTTTCTCTCTTTGTCTGCCCCGGTGAAGGCATTTGTCTCCTATCAGTATCTGTGGACCAGCAATTCTCGGAGACCTGAGTATGTCTTATTATTTCTTATCCCTTGGGCCTATACAATTCTGAGACAGGAAACCTGCATTAAAGTATACTCTATGCTCCCAGCTCTCATTCATTCATTCATTCATTTATTTACTAAATTTACTTATTTACTTAGTGGTATGAGGTCCCTCTCTCCTTGCTCACTTATCTCTATTTTTATCTTTTGTGAAACAGAAGGGAATGCAAACCACCCCCAGGAAACCTCTCCTCACAACACATCAGGGCTACTACAGGAGTAACAGTGTTGCAGCCCAATCTAGCCCCCTTAGAGCTGTTTGGATGCTCACATCATGGGAGACAATCGCAGCATTACATAACTGCCTGATTATTCAATTACCAAACTACTGAGAACCATAGCCCAGCCAGGTTGACACATTTTGGGAGGAGTGGGGAGTGGGCAGGGGAGAACAAAAGTGATTCCGTGAGTGCTGGATAGGCCAGTCCAGCCCTCAAGAGGAAAAACATCTTAGCTCTTATTTGTACATAATATTTTGGGGTCATGTATCAATAGTCAAGGATACTCACTAGTACTCAATTTGTTGTACTGTAGTGGCTTACATGTTACTACGATGCTGGAAGCAATACCACCGATTTTCAAATACCAGCAGGATCATCCTTGGTGAACAATCAGATTTCAGCAGAGCTTCCACACTAACAGACTAGGAAGAAGGAAGAGGCATCTACTTTGGAAAAATCTAAGTAGCAGGGGAGCATGTCTGTCTGCGGCAGTGCTGGCCGAGGAGGCACTCAGGTGGAAAAGCACTAACCACGGGGCTAGAGAAGAGCTGCCTCACAGTGCAGAGTTTCCCACAATGACACAGGTGAACACAGCTTTCGGAACCTGCATCTGCTCATGTGACACACTCAAAATGAAAAGAGACAGATGCAAATATCCATCAATAATTGTACAAAGGAGGAATCTAGAAAGACTGGAAGTCAACAAAGAAGAACAAGAAATTCAGGAGTAAAGACATTATGTTCCTCATCAAAAAGAATATTTCAAGCTTCCCAAACTGTTTTGGTCTATCATCTCCTTTTCAGGGGAAAAAATATTCTATGTCCTCCTGACAACTAAAAACTGTACTGTAGCCCACAGTACAGGATAAAATGTATGTATCTGATGTTGCAGCCTCCTTGGATAATTCCAGGGCACCCTCAAAAGGATGTCTAAACCCACTTTAGGAAACAATGGATTTTATAGTGAGGTTTGGTGTCAACTTGCCTGCACCAATATTCTCAATAGTTTGACTTTTACCACCCATGAGGCAATCTAACTTAACACAATCAAGTCCACGATGGGATCAGTGGCAAGCAACCAGCAGTTGTGAGAAGATTCCGGTGGAATACACCCTCCTTCACCACTTGTCTGTCAGTTTGTTGTACTGCGGTGGTTTGGGGGATGCTGGAGTCTATGTCCCTGGTATGTCCCATATCAGCCTGGTCACCCAAAGTGCACAGGTGTCCGTCGAGCTTCCAAACTAAGAACAGACCATAAAGACAGAATAATTTCTTCACTCTAGTGGAACTAGCTACTGAAAACCTTATGTATAGCAACAAACTACTGTCAAATACTGAAGACCTCATGAATAGAAACAGGACATTGTCAGCGATAGTGCCAAAAGATGAGTCACTCCTGTTGGAAAGCACTCAGAAAATGTCTGAGGAAGCCCTTCTCAAAGCAGACGGACCCTAATGGAGCTAAGCTTAGGGGAGTAAAGCCTTTGGGACTGTAACTTGCTGATATGGCATGATTCAAAATGCAAATAAACTGCTACAAACATCAATTAATAATTGAAATGTGGAAAGTACAAAATATGAATCTAGAAAAATCAGAAGTTGGAAAAAATGAAGTGGAACACATAAAGATCAACCTTGTAGATTTTAGTGAGCATAAAGGGACTGGTATTAGACCTTCTGAATCAGAAAATCATATGCTTTATTATGCCGGGAATGATAGATTTGGAAGAATAACATCACATCCATCTTCACAAAAGGATATTTCAAGATTGATCTTGAAGTACAACCTTCTGAACCATATTATTAGGGACACCAAGATCAATTGGTATGGCCTAGTTCTCAAAGACAATAAATACAGCCTATATTGGTGAGCATGTCTGGAATTTTAAAATACCACTCTATACAACCTTGAGACTGGAAGTACTAGAGGACGCTCAGCTACCACTAGCAAAACTGCTCTAAAAAGGATCACACTAGATTCAGGTCCTATATCGAGTGAGAGAAAATGTGGACTAACTAAATCATAACGACCAAGCTTGTTGGTCAAATAGAGACTGGTGGAACACCAAGACGTTGGTCCTTAGTTACCCTTAAGGTCTGGAATGGAAATCAACCCCATGTTAGAATAATAAACCATTTGAAATCAAAAGGGGATGACGTAGCCAAGGACAAATTGCAGAGGTCTAGGAAGGAAGGAAGAAGGAAAACAGAAAACATAGGAAGGATAAGTGATGGTATATTGAGGGGCTGAGTTGAAAACAAATGGGTATGGATTGTTAGATGTCATTGGAAATCTGTTTTATAAACCTTCATTGAATTATTTAAAAAAATAAAAGATCAAAATGGGTATTTTGATAATGAATATCAGAAGAGACTCACTCTTCAATGCAGACTTGTGCCTAAATGTAGAGTCACTAGAGTGAGTGGGAGAAATGATCAACTGAAAGAGCAAACCAGAAAACCCCACACGGTAGCTCGATAAGATGAAGTCTGATAATGGAATGAGTCTTAAAAGGCTCAGAGCTTTTAAAACAAAAGGGGAAGGCATGACCAAGATACATCAAGTGGAACGAACTGAAGGGAAATGCAAACTTCAAGTTGTAACACTGAAGAGTTCTATGGTTTACATTGTGAGCAAACTAAGATGGAAGGAATACATGGTCATTGTACCAAAAAGAATTGGTTTCCAGTTATAGAACATGATCAAGGGGAAAAAGGTACTGAAGGAAGAAGGCCAAGCTGCATGGTAGGAACTGGCGAAAGACAAGACTCCGGGAATTGCTAGAACATAATGTTCTGAGTCCAGCAAAGGATTGGATGGTGAGTCCTTCTATTGTAGACAAGGTCACACGAGTCAGTGCTGCCTCTACAGAACCCAACAGCCAAGGGCAGGTCACCCAGAAAAAGTACACAGTGAAAAAAAGGTAGAGGATCCAGCACGGGAAAAGTCAAGACATAGAGGCTAAATAAAACTGAAGAAAGATTTTTAAAATAATTAAAGGGATAGATAAGAAGCATCTTATGAGACAGAGAAAAGCCCAAAGTCAAGGGGAATAGATTCATCAATTACAATGACTAAGCACTACATGGTTTCCATTGACTATGGCCAGGAGATCAATCATTCATTTATTCACTCATTGTAATTACTGTGAGCCAAGGCTTGTGCTGAGTCAGGATATGGTGATGAATAAGATAATCTATATTTTAATTTCATGGTGCGTAATTTATCTAGGTAATAAGCAAGTATATGAACAAGTTCATTAAGTGCAATCTTCAAAGAATTGAGGACAGAAATCAGCCTCATAGGACAATGGAAGTAAGCCCAAAGATCCTCAGTCATGGGTAAGAAGAAAGGAAGAACATAGAGAATCAATGTTCTATAAAGATCTAAAGTATTATATGGAGATGGGAGGCCTTTAAAACTGTGCCTCAATTTTCTCACCAATTCCTGGACTTTTTCAACACCAAGCAATAACATGAACCATACCTGCACTGACTGTGACTGAAATAGCTACCTTAGCAACTTGACTGGCATTTTGTGTCGTCAGATACCATTGGCCCAGTCTCTTTCCTCATTCACAGTACCTGCACAGCGTATGTTCTCCTTTGCACACTGAGGATATCTGCACACCCCAGGTACATGCAACATCCCCTCTAATTAATGCTCAATATACTTCACACATGAGCAAATATAATTGTGTCCTCTATGGAACATTAAGGCATCTGGTAAACTTGTGTATCCCTCAAGATATTGCTTGTTGTTCTATGGTTACAAGTCATATACTGTGTCCAAAACCATAGGAAATTTTGTCCTCAAATATGCCTTTGGCCTTCCACTTCTAATTTTTTTGGACTAGTTTAGCTCAAAGGAGTTCAACAATCAAAGTCATGTGTTTGTAACTCTCAAATACTATAGAGAGTATTTGGTGGCACACATTCATGAGAATTAAAATGTAAATGGCAGCTTTAAAACATATATATGGATATATATGTACACAAAGATATATTCAGAAATGAAAGTAAAATACATTGTTGTTGCTATGCTTAGTTCGTTGCCCTTAGGCTTTGCATTATGATTTGGAATAAAGCTTCCTATAATAATCAAATTCTTATATATACACTCCTAAGGCAAGATGCTCCCATACTCCAGTACATGGGATGCATAGCTTTCATTGAGTTAAATTTATTATATTCTGTTTGCCAAAGTAGAAAGTACTTTAGAAGTGAGGATAGTCAGACATTTTGCATACTTTGAACACAGCATCCAGAAAGATTCATTTCTAGAACAGAACATTGTGTTTGGTAAAGTACAAGGTCAACAAGAACTCCTTCATGATATGAATTGACCTAATAGCTTTAACAATAGACTACAACATACCAACCATTGTGATGATGTCACAGGACTGGGCAGTGTTTTGTTCTGTTATACATAGTTTGCTGTGAGAGTTCACTCAGCAGCGGCTGAGCACACCCACCCTACTCCCCATCTTATCATCTTAGTAACTCATCTACCAGATAGCCCAACACTCAACTTCTGTACAATTTAACTCTGAAAATTTTCTAGAACCCCATGATTCCATGATGTGCTGTTTAAATGTGTTCATTTAAGTGCTGTTGAACACCTGGGATCGCAAACATTTTTCAAATGAACAAATAATAGTTTATGGTACATATTTCAGTTGCAAGACAGAAAATAACTAAGGACATTTCCTGTCTTTCTTCTAAACATAATTCCTGTAGCTGCCTGTGTAATTCACAAAAGATCTATTTAAATTGGTCTGGGGTAAGATGATCATATATCCTTGGATTTCCAGGACAATGGCAGCTTAAATCTGTTATACCAGTAGCTCAGTGTCTCATTAGCATCCCTTTTCATTCTCAACCAAGTCCTAATGGAGACGATAAATTATTCGGGCACCTACCAGAACAATACAGACCCTCTAACCAGACAAGTTTTCTCACAAAACATTAGGCAGGTTTAAAGTCATAAGCTACTGTTGGGTGCAAGGACAGTCCTGGAATGCACTGGTTCATGGAAGCGGTGATCTCAGAGAAAGAAATGCAGACACTTCAAATATAGCGGCACACCCAGGAACAAGTATTGGAAAGCATTATAAATAAGAAATGAGAGGACAGAGGTTGAGGTCCATATTGCCAAAGTAAATCACGGCTGCAAAGATTTACTTTTAAGGTAAATTTTAGAGAAGAAAGCTATAGTGTTTTTATAGTTATTATTATTGATTTTAATTTTTAGGAGTCTTGAGATTACCAGAGGCATTGGTTCAAATACTCTAAGTGAGTTGAAACAAATGCGTCTACCTTGAACTGTTCTGATCTGTCTGAACTAGACCCTAACACTCATACCTCTTATTGATCAGAGAGTCAATGAACCACTTACAACCAGGGGGGTAAATGCTTAGTCCTGGCATGTGGTAAAATCATAAGGCAGATTTAAATGGCCCCTCTGTGAACTTGAATTTATGATGATCTATCTTGTAAGGAGCTCTCGTGACAGTGGTTAAAGTCGGTTGTAAATCAAAAGGCCCATGTTCCATATTCACCTGTTGTTCTGCAGGTAAAGAACTGCCACCAACCGACTTCCTTAAAGACTACAGCACTGGAAACCCTATGGGGCATTTGCATTCTGTCCTAAAAAGTCAAACCCAACACCACCAACACCACTTTTACTTTTGTTTTATCAGAATCTTTCTGTTTCAACTGCATCTTTGCTCATGTTTGCAACTCTGGGCCTCTCGTGAGTGTCTATCCCATTCATTAGTGCCAAACAGTCACAAACTGTTAATAGCATGTGCATGCTCTTCTCTCACTCAAATACAACTCATTGTGTTCTGTGCAATGCCCTAATTCAGAAGCCTCATATGTCTAATTACCCTTGATATAGTGCTTACCCGTTGGGCTATGATTCCTAAGACCGGCAGTTTGAAAGCATCACTCCACAGGAGGAAGATGGGCCTTTCTATGGCCATAAACAGTGACAGTCTCCAAAATTCAAAGGGACAATTCGACCCTGTCCTATACTGTCGCTATGAGTTGGCATCATCTAGATAGCAGTGAATTTGGTTTTGATGTAGCAACTTCCTACAAGGACTACAGTCTCAGAAACCCACAGGGGCAGTTTTACCCCTATATCAGTCACCCGTAAGGTAACTACGAGTCAGAATTGAGTCCGTGGTCATGCGTCAGGAACTCTGTTGGCAGAGCAGGCATGCCTTGGGCGCTAGCCCTAAAGTCTGCAGCGAGAAAACACCAGCCTCTCAGGACAAAGATGGGACTTTCTAGTCCCACCACTGTTAAACAGGCTGGAAAACGCAGGACCAGTTCTATCCTGCCCTGTAAGGGCTCCATGAGTCTGAGTTTGCATTGACTCAATCACTGTAAGTTAGAAAAACTACGTGAGTGATTTTTTAAAGTATTAGGATTCTAATTTTAGCTACACAAATTGTATTTACATTCGCAATTAAAATTTCATGAATGCCTAGATCAAGTTATTTCTGAGTATCCAAGTAAATAGCACGGTCATTCTAGTCATTGTTGTTAGGTGTCTGGGTTAGAAAGGGTCATTTAGAGAAATAAAACCAAGACACTGATTAAGATACATACATACATACAACACGAAGGTATATAACAGCTAATCAACCCACACAGAACTATAGAGGGCTCCATTCAACTCATTTCCATGAAACAGTTAATATACTGGAAGTCCTTCAAATCACAGAGGGCTGCTAAGTCCAAGGTCAAGGAACCAGACAGCCGAGTCTTCCATAGAGCAATGCAGGTAGTCTGGCTACAGGCAGCAAACAGCAGGATGGGTCACCAACAGTCAGCCAGATGACATGATCTGACAGGCCCCAGCTCAAGCGATGTATACATCAGAATTGTGGCAAAGTAGATCTCAAAGGAACCTCAAGCTCCAGTGACAGTGTCCATGGGTTGGGTGTTCCACAGGTAGTGTAGTTTACAAGTTGAAGCAGAGAACCAGCCAAGGCAGCCACACGCTGGTCTGATCACCAGAAAGCAAGAGCGAGAGAGAGAGGCAGGGCTCACAAAGCCATTTATCTTTGCCCTTCAATCAAACTGTGACTTTATTAATCCCACATGTTTTTATTGGCCGGGTTAACACAATAAACCTACCTATCACAGTCCACCCCTTGCCAACTTGGCACCTGTACACAATTCTTTAGCTATATATAATTTCCAGACATTAATGAAATTACACTTACAGCTAACATCAAACATCTATCATACATATAAATTAAAACACACTGAATATAATTGTACCTGGTTCATCATACATTAACAAAGGAAAGATATTCAATAAGCACACATAAAGAAAATAAACTGACCATCATAAACCTTGCTTTTTAAATTGATCACATAGTCATAACTGATAGGTAGGATTACCTTCTTCTACTACCTATTCTGTATTACCTTTGCCCTCAGCAAGCACCTCAACTGGCTGTGGTTTTTTTTGCCTGGTTGGGTGACCTAGACCTTCATTCCTGAGGGGTCTGGGTCATTATAAGTCGTCAGGATTAGGTTGCTGTAATTTACCATATACTTTCATCACAGGGCATGGTAGCACTAAGAGTCGGTCTATGGGATCTCCTGGATTCCAGACATATTCTTCTTTACTTCCCTTATATAACACCAGTCCAATTTCTCCTTGGTAATCAGGATCAATCACACCACTCAGTACAGCAGGGTGGCGTGTACACCGTTCCTGACCTGTTGATCCAAAGGCATGAAAAGCCCAAAGTGGCCTGGGGGCATTCTCAGCTGGCAGCTCAGTAGAATCAGTGCTGTGTTTCCAGATAGCAGAGTTACATTTCTTTGGGATTAGGACCTCCTGAAGCACATAGGGTTGCTGGGACAGGAAGCAAAAATGCTGCAAGGGGATCACTAGGAGTAATAGTGATTGGTGCACACCAGCTTCCACCCCTTGGTTCCTGGACTCAGGAATCCAGGCTATTGGAGACACAGCAGCATATATTGGCTGCTGGTTTAGAGTGAATACATCCTCCTGAAGAACATTGCCCCAGCCATGCAAGTTGTTGCCACCTAGCTGGTGCCATAAGTGT
This sequence comes from Tenrec ecaudatus, assembly GCF_050624435.1. NCBI lineage: Eukaryota > Metazoa > Chordata > Mammalia > Afrosoricida > Tenrecidae > Tenrec > Tenrec ecaudatus. The sequence goes on along the minus strand of NC_134533.1, from coordinate 27,825,445 downwards.
GTCTTTAGGGGGTCATTCCATCATTCTATCAAGCCAGCTGCTTTAGGGTGGTGAGGAACATGATACAACCAGTGGATTCCATGGGAATGGGCCCATTGTGCACTGCATTTGCTGTGAAGTGAGTTCCTTGATCTGAAGCAATGTTAGGTAGGATGCCATGCCAGTGGAAAAGGCTTTCTGTAAGTCTATGAATGGTAGTTTTGGCAGAAGCATGCAGGGGAGGCAAATCCATATCCAGAGTAGATGTCTATTCCAGTAACAAAATGCTGCCCCCTCCATGATAAAAAGTGGTCCTATGTAATCAACCTGCCACTAGGTTGCCAGTTGATCTCTCGGAGGAATGGACTTAATGTTGGTTTCAGCTGCTGGCAAATGGGGCACTCAGCAGTGGTAGTGGCCAAGTCAGCCTTGGCCAGTGGAAGTCCATGTTGCTGTGCCCATGCATAACCTCCATCCCTGCCACCATGTCTACTTTGTTCATGTGCCCATTGGGTAATGACAGGAGTGGCAGAGGAAAGAGGAGAGCTAGTCTCCAAAGTGGGAGTCATTTTATCCATTTGATCGCTCAAGTCTTCCTCTTCAGATGTAACACTTCGGTGAGCATTCACATAAGACACGATTAACTTTACTTTCTTGGCCCACTCAGAGAGGGCTATTCACATATCTTTTCCCACATCTCCTTGTCAAAAATTTCCCAATCATGTTTCTTCCAATTTCCTGAACATCCAGCCAAGCCATTAGCCACAGCCCATGAATCACTATACAGTTTCACATCTGGTCGTTTCACCTTTCAAACAAACTGAACGGCCAGGTGCACTGCTCGAAGTTCTGCACATTAGGAGGATTTCTCTTCACCACTGTCCTTTAGGGAGATCCCAGAAAGGGGCTGCAGTGCTGTCCACTTATGAGTGGCACCTGCATATTGTGCCTAGCCATCCGTAAACCAAGCACGCATTTTCTGTTCTTCAGTTAAATTATCACAAGGAACTCCCCAGGAGGCTATAGGTGCAGACGAGGAGAAGGAAGGTACTGTGACAGGAGTGGAGACTGTGGGGATTTAGGTCACTTCTTCATGCAACTTACTTGTACCTTCAGGTCCTGCTTTGGCTCGATCGTGTATATACCACTTCCATTTAACAATAGAGTGTTGCTGTACATATCCAACTTTAGGACTCTGTGGGCTAGACAATACCCAGTTCACAATGGGCAGCTCAGGGCTCATGGTGACTCGGTGGCCCATGGTGAGGTATTCAGTCTCCACTAAGGCCCAGTAACAGGCCAACAGCTGTTTTTCAAAGGGGGAGTAGTTGTCTGCAGAGGACGGCAGGACTTTACTCCAAAATCCCAATGGTCTACACTGTGATTCACCAACAGAGGCCTGCCAAAAACTCCACACTGCAGCTCTATCTACAACTGACACCTCTAGCACCATTGGGTCAGCTGGATCATATGGTCCCAGTGGCAAAGCAGCTTGTACGGCAGCCTTTTGTTGCTTCCGAAACCCAAAGAAGCCCATTACGCATTGTGCCTCCTGTTTAGTTGGGTTGTTTTCTTTTGGAGGGGTGGGGTGGGTAGATAAATAGCTTACTCTTCACTTTAGTAGCAATGTCTCGACATGCCCCACACTCCTGGACCCCTAGAAATTTTACTGAGCTGGAAGGTGCCTGAATCTTCATTGGGTTATTTCCTAATCTCTTGCACACAGATGTTGTTCCAATGAATCTAGGAGTCTTTGATACATCCTCCTGAGTGTCATCAAAATAATGGACTTGTGTGATATTTTGTGGAAGAGATCCAGGTCCCTTTGGAATAAATTATGGCAGAAGTAGAAGTGTTGATGTACCCCTGGGGGAGAATTGTGAAAGTATATGCTTGCCCCTGCCAGCTGAAGGCAAACTGTGTGTGCTACTGAGAAGCAGGCATTGGCCAGATCAATAGCTGCGTACCAAGTACCAGGAGAAGTATTAATTTGCTCAAGCAATGAAATCACATCTGGAATGGCAGCTTCAATTGGAGTCACCACCTCATTAAGTTTACGATAATCCACTGTCATTCTCCAGGATCCATCTGCTTTTTATACATACCAAATAGGTGAGTTAAATGGGGGATGTGGTAGGAATCACCACCCTGCATCCTTCAAGTCTTTGATGGTGGCACAAATCTCTGTAATACCTCCAGAAATACGGTATTACTTTGGATTTACTGTTTTCCTAGGCAATGGCAGTTCTCATGGTAACCACTTGGCCTTTCTTACCATAATAGCCCTTATTTCACATTTCAGGGATCCAAATTGGGGGTTCTGCCGGTTACTAAGTATGTCTGTTCCAATGATGCATTCTGGAACTGGGGAAATAACCACAGGATGGGTTCAGGGCCCACTGGACCCACAGTGAGGTGTATCTGAGCTGAAACTCCATCGATAACTTGACTTCTGTATATCCCCACTCTGACTGGAGGGCCTTTGAAACACTTTGGGTCTCCTGGAATTAGTGTCAGTTCCGATCCAGTGTCTAGTAATCCCCTAAAAGTTTGATTATTTTCTTTCCCCCAATGAACAGTCACTCTTGTGAAAGGCCACAGGTCCCTTTGGGGAAGGCTAGAAGAAAGACTAACAGTATAGACCTTCGGTGATATAGCAGGGTCCTCCCTCAAAGGGACCTGGCCTCCCCCTCATTCAAGGGGTTGTGGACGTTGTTTCCAATTTATAGCCACCTTATCTACAAGAGAACAAGCAATTCCCTGCCCTGCATCATCCTCATAACTGTTGTTGATTCAACCCCATTCAGGCAGTCACTGGGTCTCTTCATCTCCTGGAGCACATTCTCCTTTTCTCTGACTTTACCAAGATAATGTCCTGTTCCAAGGCCCACCCTGAAGACCAAACATTCTAGGTCACCATCAATTTCATGTCCTTTTTATTTGCTGGTGAACTTACTTTTGGCAGGCTCTCTGCTTTATGACACGTGAAGAGAGAAAAAATTCCAAATAAGGTTTTCTAAAATTTTTTAACATGCCTGAAACATCTTCTGATGGTAAGACAGCAAGCTGTTTGGCATGAAACCACAAACTATGTTCTTTTCCTATGTTACCAGAGTCAAATAAAGGTGACCAGAATGATGTGGAAACAATCTTGTAGATGACGGAATGGAATAGTGATACTTGGCTTCGCTAAGAGATATTTAAGTAAATGCACAACATTCACAAGCTAGCGTCCTAAGGGTTATCCCATGTAGCAGATCTGAAACCATGAAATAAGAATTCTGAGGCAGATGCAACTCAACAGAAGTCACTTGTGAGCTCAGCCAACAGTTAGTTACTAACGACCTTATAAGGAACTCTGAAATAACCACTGCCCAGGGACATACCAATCTAGATATCAAGTGAGACATAACCTTGATAAAATCTTATGCAAAAGACATCTTTTAAGCATGAAGAAGCAAAATTGCCACTTTGGGGGCTAAGGTGTGCCTGACCCAAATCATGATTTCTTAGTTGTTTCCCATGCAGGCAATAACTAGACAATGAATAAGAAAATGAACAGAATTAAAACATTTAAATTTTGAAGTTGGCAAAGAACTCTGAATATATTATGGTCTGCCAGAAAACCAAACAAAGCTGCCTGGGAAGAAGTAGAGGCAGAATGCTCCTAAGAAGCAGGATGGTGACACATTGTCACCCATCTATTGGCTATGGTTTCCGGAGGGTCCAGCCCCTAGAAGTGCATCACACTGGGTAAAGTAGAGGGTCAGGAAAAAAACAAAAAAGCTATTAAGTGAGATGAATTCACAAAATGACTGCAACAATGGCCTCAATCATAACAATGAATTTAAAAATATGAAAAATCAGCATTGTGCTATGTTGTACATCGAGTTGATATGAGTCATAACCAACTCAAGAACACCTTAAAACACAATTTTGAACCTGTAGAGCAACGGGTCTCAACCTGTGGGTTGCCACACCTTTGGGGGTTGAATGATTCACAGGGGTTGCCTGATCCATAACAGTAGTAAAATTAAAGCGATGAAGTAGAAATGAAAATAATTTTGTGGTTGGGGGGGTCACCACCACATGAGGAACTGTATTAAAGGGTCACTGTATTGGGAGGGTTGAGAGTCACTGCTATAAAGGATCCGAAGCAAAATTAGTTAAGGTCTCTGCCCTTGAGTTCTTTCTTGCTTTGGTGGGAGAAGGCTGGGAGACCAAGCTAGGAGTCATCACAGTATTGTGCATGAGGATCGTATGTCGATGGAGGCTTACATGCTGCTATCAAGCTGAACAAATTTTAGCACAGCTTCTACACTACAATAGATTGGGAAGAAAGACTTGAAATTCTGCTTCAGAAAATGAAAACCCCGCAGCCAAAAATGATCTATTTTGTCATTGATCAGGAGGATGGTACAGGACAAAGAGTGTTTCATTGCATCATGCATGAGGCGGCCTTGATTATAGGCTGACTCAATGATAGGTTCACAGCAACAGCCTGAAGTGCTTATTTTTCACTTGCTTATTTACCATAAGGAACCCTGGTGGTGTAGTTCCATTTGGGCTACGATGTTCATGGTCGGAAGTTCGAAACTTTCTCCTGCAGCTGTACAGGAGAAAGACCACTCCTGTAAACAGTAAATAGTTACAGTCTCGGAAACCATGGGGGGTTGCTGTGTTAGTCTGGGCACTTTAAGGAAACACAAACACAGAAACTTCATGTATAAGAGAGAGTTTTATATAAAGGTTAAGTGCGCATCAAGAAAACATCCCAACCCAGTGCTGCCCAAGCCCAACATTAACCCATTAACCCATATGTCCAATACCTGTCCACAAAGTCCTCCTCCATCTCACAAAACAGACGCAATGACATCGACTGCAGGAGGAAAGCAGAGTCAGTGAATGTGTAAGCATCTCAGCACTGGCAGGGTCTCCACACAGGGCTGCATTGGGGTAGGTCCATGTGGCTTCTCCTCAGGAATGTCTGGAAGTGAGCCTTGCCAGCTAAAGCAAGGAACTGGCAAAGACAGCTGTACCCTGATCTGGCCATCAGAAAGCAAGGGACCCATGACCTAGAAAGGCGAAGCTCACCGAGTCATTTATCCCTCTGCCCTTCAATTAACCCCACATGTGTTTATCGGCCAGGTTGGCACAATAAACTACCTCTATTGCCAACATTGATTTGATGGCAGTGAGTTTGGTTTGGGTTTTATTTATTATAGAATAAACAAAACTGCCCTGACCTCGAGTAGACTGAGCCATGAATTAAGAATCAGTAGGTCAGTAGGAAGATCCAGGTAAAATCTGATTACCTGTCAGATATATTATGTGAACAATCTCTGTCTCGGTAAGATATTCATTTATTTATCCCATACCTTGTTTGGAAAGGATTCCCAGTCTGGATTTTTATTGCCCTTGAGCCATCTCCTTCATGAATGATATATTATTTTGAGACCTTCCTTTATCAGTAAAACAGCATCACTTTTGGAATTGAGGACCTAGGCAAAGAGACAAGTCCTTGTCAGAAGAGAAAGAGGGAGGAAAAGAGGATTCCTGCTGGCCTTGTTATTGTTACTTGGTTCCATCGAGCAGATTCCGTCCCAGAACGACCTTATGCACAACAGAAGAGATACTGCTGACTGCAACAGTGGGCTCAGGGAATGGTCGTGAGGGAGGTGCAGGGCCAGCTCGTGTTTCCGCTGACCATAAGGGGTGTTAAAAAGAGACAAAATGGAGGTGAGGTGATGAACACACAGTCCTCATGTCTTCCTCACTGACTGGGGCTGTAAGAAAGTTCAGATTGGTTTTAGAAAATCAATTCATTAAACTGTTTATCACCTACCAATTCAGGTGCATTTTTCTACACATGTGAGTGCAAATAGTTCATAATTCACTTTGCTAGGTGCAAAAGAGAGTCTGACTATCTTAGCAGAGACATTGAGAGGCCTCCACAGTAATCCATATTGTTTATTCTGTTCTCTACAATGATTACTTTTTCAAACAGGATTACTAGCCCATCTTAATGCTGCATTTTAATATCCTTTTGTGTTCCTGAGTTTTAATAAGTTTTCTCCCAACTCTATCTTGTTATTAATTGGCATTCTTGTGGTCGATTACATTGCTGTACTCACTGAAGTACAGCCACACAATTACTGAAAGAAAAATGATCTTGTTTCCATGCAATGTCTTCTTCTCTGATCTGATGGTTTGCACCTCTCTTTAAACCTCGATGAAATCTTCTCTCTGTTTAAAGATATGCTTCTGGATTTTTTTAAGAGATCAAATCTTGTAAAATGCTGTGTTTGTATATAGGAGTCCTGGTGGTGCAGTGATTAAGTTTTGCACTGCTAACCTAAAGGTCCATGGTTCGAAACCACCAGCTGCTACTGGGGAGAGAGGTATGCCACCTGTTCCAATAAAGATTTATAGCTTCCCAAACACCATGGGGCCAAGCTATGCTTTCTTGCAGGGTTGCTGTGAGTCAGAATTGATTCAGCAGCCATTTCAGTTTCATTTTAGCTTTGTCACCTTTTATGTATTTTCAGTGTTACAGGGATACTATGTGAAATTATCACCAACAAAGGAATGTAGCCCAACAGTTATTGTAATTATGTGGTAGTTACATAATCTGTTATCAATTGGATACTTACAAGTGAAGGGGTGGAGTTTAGCCTGTCAATCAGGTCACACCTTGATGACCTCATTTTGGAGGTGCTAAGGAGGTAAATAGCTGGCTGGAGGTGGGACACACACTCTCCCTGGAAGACATTCCTGTGGAGAAGACACATGGAGCTACACTAGAGTCCTGGAGCTGGAGGAGCCAGGTGGAGACCCCTGCCAGTGCTGAGATGCTTACACTGTCACAGAATCCACAAGACTTTCCACCCACTGGCTAGTGATCTTCCTACATTCGGCGTCATTGCATATGTTTCGTGAGTCTGAAGAGGACTTTATAGATTGGTATCAGACATATGGGCTAATATTGGACATATGGACTTGATTTGGACTGGGCTGGGATGTTTTCTCAATATTCAATTGCTCTTATAAAGCTCTTTCTTAGGGGGAACCGATCACAATGATCTACATATAGCCCCCTCCCTTGGGGACAGACAAAAGAAAAGTGGGTGAAGGGAGACATTGGACAGTGTAAGACATGAAAAAATAATAATTATATATAAATTATCAAGGGTTCATGACAGAGGGAGGAGGGAAAGGAGGGGGAAAATGAGGAGCTGATATCAAGGGCTCAAGCAGAAAGGAAATGTTTTGAGAATGATGATGGCAATAAATTTTCAAATGTACTTGACAGAATGAATGTACGTATGGATTGTGATAGGAGTTGTATGAGCCCCCAATAAAATGATTTTTTAAATCTCTTTTTTATACGCATATGAGTGTCTATGCATTTGTTTCTCTAGTCTACTCGGACTAACATAAATTACATGCTTTGGTCCAAACAGACACAACACAACAAACTATCCCATCTCAACATCTGCAATAGAAGCATAAGACAAATTATTCCCAAAATTTATCTTAGGCAGTTGATGCTTCATTTCTGAAGGCAGGCAAAGAAGTGAGAAACTGTCCATCTGCTTTGAATTTATCCACTGGTGTTCTGGGAGGTTAAGAAAATGGGTACGTGTTGACCGGGCCATTAGAAAACAAGGCCCTCATAACCAAGAGGAGGAGGGAAAGGTCAAGGTGTATCAGTGCAGCTCCATGGAAACCTAAATCAGGAACCCTGGAGCTCAAGGAAGCATGGAATTAAAGCAATGAAGTGGTAGCTACTTCTGAATTGACCACACTGTCGATTCCCCTTTCCCTCTGGATCCACTCAGCTTGCTCCATCCAAATATCAAGGCTCATAGGGGAAAAGTGGCAATGATCACCAGAGGGCACAAGAAAGTCCCCACCAGGTCTCCCTTTGTCTTCTGCGGGTTGCAGAACTGATTCGGTATGTTAGTGGGATTTCCAAGTGGAGATCACGCCATCTGTACCTCACAGCGTTAAAATGCTAGGGCAGGAGGTTGTGTTGAGCCTTTGAATCCTGGACACACACACACAAGTCATCAATCGTGGCCCATGTTCCTTTTCCTTCAAGGGTTCCTGAAGGGCTATTAAATTTCTGAAAAACTGTATCAAACACCAAACAAAATGCTAAAAGATGGTAAGATTGGAAGAGGACTCTGAAGGCAGCCAGTCAATGCCGAGAGCCCGAAGTCTTTGTCTGCACACTGGCTTCTCTTCCTCATCGCTCAGGTCATACCTTGTTCAAGGGCTGTGCGAGGTGCCAAGAAGACAGCCTGCTGCTAAAGTGAGGCAAAGTCTAGGAAGTGAGTGCATAAGAATTCTATGAGATTGTTGACTCTCATCCGAAACCCTTTGGCAGGGGTGGAGGGGAGTGGTTTTACACTGGCACATTTGAAGGTCCCATACACAATCATTCACAGAGATCTAAAGCAATGTCTAAAAGATGTCTTCTCCCCAGATGAAAAATGAAAAAGGCAATTTCCATTAAAAAAAAAAACACTTCTCATTACTCTGTTTTCTATAATCTGTCTTGGAAGACCCACTCCAAGGACTTTATTTTGTGCTTTTGAGCCTTTGCTTGATAGACACAATACTTGCTTAAAAAGAAAGGAGATAGGGATAATTTTAACTTGCAGAAAATGTTACAATCATGATAATTGGGTTTGCCTGTAGTCATAAGGTTACAGCTAACTGGAACATGGCTCTTTAAATGACAACTATGGTCTCTAGAGTTCATGTGAGACAAAATTACAAAATCTGTCTTTGCTTGAGGCTGAGTTTTCTTGTTCTTGTCACATATCATCAAGTGTACTCCGACTCATAGCGACCCGATGTATAAATAACAAAAGGAAACACTGCACCGTCCTGTGCCCGCCTCACCATTGTCCCCAGGCCTGAGCCCAATCAGGCAGCCACGGTGCCCATCCATCTCATCAGGGCCCTTCCTCTTTTCACCAGTCTCCACCTTATGAAACATGAGGTCCTCCTCCAGGCCCTGATCTCTCCTGACAATTCACTCAGCTGCAGGACCATGAAGCAGGAAGAGGAAGACACAGGATCCAAAGGAGCAGAAAGGCCAAATGAAAGGCCAGTTTCCCAGTGTCTCTTATAAATAGGCCCAAACCCCAAGGAGATGCCATTTGATTGAGAGACTGGACTGTGTCTTGATTGAGAGACTGGACTGTGTCTTGATTGAGAGACTGGACTGCAGCCACACAAGTTCAGGTACAGCACATTAACACATGGCACATAACACATAGCACAAGTTCAGGTACAGCACATTAACACACAGCCCCATAGCACATTAACACACACAAGTTCAGGTACAGCACATTAACATATGGCACATAACACACAGCACAAGTTCAGGTACAGCACATTAACACATAGCCCCATAGCACAAATGTCAGCCTATTAAAATAGTTGATTCACTTGTGGTATTCTCTCTGACACAGATGTTAAGCAGTATACCATGATGGACTTTTAAAATTTTTTATAAATGTCTCTTTGAGTGAAAAACCTCCCCAAACCCCTCACTTTCAAATGTGCCTTCCTCTCAGGCTAAGAGTACCACCAAACCAACATCTGTAATGGGGAGGGGGTGAAGATTAGAGGGAGAGAAACACTATAGGCTGATTTTTAAAATCCCTTCTACCGAGAGAGAGAAATCCTTACTCTTTGTCTTATAAAATTTTATATTATTCTCTATGTTTCCCAATGGGTCATAACAATATCCCCTGGTGCCCTAAAATCTTTCAAAGTTTTCTTCAATTTGCATGCCGAACAGGAGGGAAGAATGAATTTTGTTCAATAGAAATAATTTTTAATTCAATTAGCTCATCTGAAAAGAGAGAAGACATTCCTTTATGCCATTCAAATGAGAAAGAGTTGAAGGGTTGAGAGAAAGGTAGCAGGTTTCAACATTTTTGTGTGACTTCTTAGATCTCTTCATAATTAACATTAAGCTTTCAGACATCAGAACTCAATATAATTTTATTATAGTTAATGTGCATTTATTCAAGAAAAATTAATTGGAAGAATATTATACTGAGTGAAATAAGTCAATCACAAATGGACAAACGCTGTAAAAGAGCACCATTGCATAAAGTCAAGAAATGGTTTCATACTCGAAGAAGCATGCTTTGATGGCTATCAGAGGGAGGAGGGTGTGCTAGTCTGGGTAGACTAGAGAAACAAATTCATAGACACTCATATATGTATAAGAAAGAGCTTTATATACAAGAGTAATTGTACATTAAGAAAACATCCCAGCCCGGTCCAGATCAAGTCCATAACTCCATATGTCCAATACCAATCTATAAAGTCCTCTTCAGACTCATGAAACACATGCCGAATGCAGGAAGATCACAGGTCAGTGGGTGGGAAGTCTTGTGGATCCAGTGACTGGACCTCAGCACTGACAAGGGTCTCCACATGGATCCTTCAGCTTCAGGGCTCTAGCGCAGCTCCATGTGTCTTTTCCCAGGAATGTCTCCCAGGGAGTGACCCTGTGTCCCACCTCCAGCCAGCTGTTTACCTCCTTTGTGCCTCCGAAATGTTCCCTGATTGACAGGCTAGACTCCACCCCTTCACACTTCAGTCTCAAATTGACAACAAATTAGGTAACTATCCCAGAGGGTAAATCACTGACTGGAGGATACACACGTGTTAACTCCGGTAATGGCAACTGAGGTAAATGCTGTTATATACAAAATCCTGTACTGATGATGGTCATGAATAAATGCATGAATAGGCACATAGGCTGAACCCATGTGGGTGGGAGAGCAGGAATATACTGCATCCATTAGGCTATCCAAGACAAAGTTGGTTCACCTAAATAGTCCTGGACAGCCTAAGTGGATGCAGTTCACATGGCCTGGCTATTCTTCATCGTCCAGCAGGGGAACTTGACTTAAACCTCAGACTATGGGTGAGATTGACACGTGAGTAATTTCCATTGTGCACAAAGGCTAGAGGAGTGCATGCTGACTTTTCAGGTGTCTCTTGTTACACTGTTTTTTTTAAACATCTCATTAGCTAAATTAAGGTGCATTTCCTGGCCCAGAGTCAGAGAGGCAAGGGATTATAAAATAGAGGCAGGGAAGGTATTAATTGAGGTCATTAATACAATCAGTCTACCAAACACATTTCCTTTAAGAGAGGGTGAGCAAATTTACCTGCCTAAATAATACACATACACCTCTATATGTAATTGATATAAAGATAATCACTGCATTTATTATGCTTAAAATGTTTAGCACCTGTTTATTGTCATGAGTGATATCTTAATACTAAAGGTTACAGAGATTAAGTGTACGCAGAGAAAGAAAGGCGGAGAACAGATGCACAGAAAAAGAGAGAAATGTGTGACGGGAGCCACGCGTGTAACACAGGGGACCTGGAATAGCCCAAAGCACTGGAAACACCAACAAACCAGACACACGGTGACCCAGGGGAAAGGAAAAGGCGGGGAAACGAGGAAAGAGATCCTGAAAATGAAACACCTAACAGTGAAACCAAGTTTTTCTCTGGCCAGAAAGTAGTTTACCCTTTCCTGGGTGCCGACCCTGGGGAGAAGTCTAGATTGCCATTTTTGTATGGACGTAACATCCTTAGAAGAGTGAAGCTTTTAAAGTGATCCACGACACCCACAATGTGCCATGTCCCTTCTGCTAGTCACCAGACCCCAGAATGGATTAAAAACCCAATGACAAGGGGGAAGGGGAGCCTGCAGTCTATAATTGGAATGCAAAGTATTATTCTGGAAATGGTAATGCATTTGGTTCCTTCTACAACTCAATAAGCTACAAAGCCCTAATTGCAAGGCACTTCTGCCCAAGTAATATAACAATGGATTCTGTTGTCAACCTTTAATAGAAAATATATTTAATTGTATTAAATACAATTATACTATAGTTATGCTTCAGCAAGACAGACAATGAAATTCATTATTATGTTTGACGGATAATGTATTTAATTTTCTAGTGAACTGATCTCATACAAATTGAAATGAGCAATTTAAAGTATTTTTTCAAAGCCAAATTAGATTTAGGGTGCCACATTTTTCATGTTAAGTAACATGATCTTCATGAAATTCCATTTATGTTCTTAAAACTAAAATTTATTTGTGGCGGTATTGAATGGGAGAATTTCAAAAGAAGAGAGAGAAGGGAGGAGGAGGAGGAAGCGGTGAGGAAAGTATCATAGCATGCTCCCATTTGGGTTGAGTGTGAATAACTTCTTGAAGGTTATAGAAAACCTTTATGATTCAATTTGGGGGATGCACTGGAAGCGTTTAAACAAAGCCTGGCTAATTAACTACCAAGGTTGGTTCAGATTAGATTTGCACCATGGAGAGGCATTCCAGCTAAATTAGCTTCTTGCTGTCCTGATATCTTGATTCCAAGTTCAAAAGCCAAAGCATAAGAAATAACTCACAGGACAGCCTAGTTTATACCTTGTAAATATAATCAATTCTCATATAATCAATTCTTAGGTAGAAACTTATTTTCACATGAAACCTACATCTATGTATAAAGAAGACTTTTCTGAAGTAGTAGCTATGTTTAAATGAAATGTCTTCACTTTGAAAACAGTGTTTTTAAAGAGAGAAAGTATAGTTTTGAGCAGGAGTTGGTAAATTGCCCATGAGTCTAATCCAATCTGATGCTTAGTTTGTAAGTAAAGTTTTATTGGAACACAGCTCCGTGACTTTTTTGAAAAATGTATTGTCGACTCTCATAGTACAATAATAAAGCAATTATGACACAAACTATATGGTCTGCAAAGAATAAAGTATTTTCTCTCTGTTCCTTTGTCAATTTCTGGTTTAGTAGAAAGAGAATGACTTGAAAGTTAGACAAATTTGAATTTTAATCAGATTCTTGCTAATTTTACCTCTGAGCTTTATTTTTTTTTTCAAATGAGAAAAGGCAGGATCATTCCTTTTAAAATAGGGAACGGAGGTTCCAATAATTTGTGCCATGTGACAAGAAATGTACCTAGTAAAGAAGAAAGGCAAGACCTAATGGGGAATATATTTATAAGTGCATTCATAAAATAAAAGAAATAGCTAAAAGTGAAAATGACTGACCCTAGAGAGTGGAGATTGGAAGTTTCTCAGAAGAAAGATACTTTGTGCTATTTATCTTTTAAAAGTATTGGATGTTTAACAACTTATTTGATAAGAAGTGTTCTTAATAAATATTTTTAAGAATACTATTTGTTCAGGAGTCAACAAAGTCATCACTGGAACAATATATGTGGACTTGACATATGAGATAAAGATAAATCTAAGAAGCAATGGTTGCTATTTTAATAGATAAAATATAATATCATTACATAAAATCTTAAGAAAGGAAAAACAGCTTTCTGACTTATATATTTAGGTAAGTTTCAAATGGAATAAAACTCTAAGTTTATGAGGAAAAAACTACGAAACTAAGAGAGAAAAAATAAATTTGTAGCATAATGATTAGGAAAGATTTCTAAAGAACATCCCCAACACAAAATCAATAAATTTGACTACAAATATGGGTGATTTCTAGAACTTTTCAAAATGCAGTTAGCATGTTGCATTCTTTTACAAAACACTGGCAAAAAAATGCTACTTAGGATATATAAAATGCTAGTGCAAATCAATAAGGAAAAAGACAGAATAATCCGCAATTGGCTTTATTTTGAAATTTATTATGTTGTTGTGCAGCTAATACACAGCAAACATACAATTCAACAGTTTCTACACGCGCCATTTCGTGAGACTGGTTGCAGTCTCCAAATGTTGTGATCATCCTCATTTTTCCTTCCTGAGTTGCTCCTTCCTCATCAACGTCAATTCATTGCACACTGAGGAGCCCTGGTGGTGTAGTGGTTACATGCTGGGCCGAATCATAAGGTCATTGGTTCAAAACCACCAGCTGCTCCACAGGAGAAAGACGGGGTTTTCTGCTTTAGTAAACAGAGGCTCAAAACTGAAAGAGGCTGCTCTACTCTACCCTATGAGTGGCCATGAGTCGGTGTCAACTCAACGGCAGTGAGTTTGCTTCGTTTTGTTTTAAGTTTCCTATCTACTCTTTTGAGTTGCTGTTATCAACTTGACCCCAAGTTTTTTGGGTGACCTTGCTGGCGTTTGAAATACCAGTGACATAGCTTCCAGCATCACAGCAACATGCAAGCCAGCACCGTCTAACAAACTGACAAACAACGGGAAGTGGTACATGGATCAAGAGGAAATTGTGTGAGCAGAACAAGGGAGTTTAAAATCAATGGAGTTTAAACTGCATGGTTTAAAATCAATAAAGATGTGCTTCAGGGTTGTATCTGCTCACCATACTTATTCAGTCTGCATATGGAGAAAAAAGCACCAGAGAAGCAGGATTACATGAAGAATAACGTGGTATCAGGATTGGAGGAAGGTATATTAACCTGCGATAGGCAGATGACACAAAGTTGCTTGCTGAAAGTGAGGACTGCAGGCACGTGCCGATGAAGATCAAGACCAGAGCCCAGTATGGATTATAACTCAAAGCAGAGAAGACCAAAATCCTCACAACTGGCCCCAAAAGTCATATTGCGATAAATGGAAAAAGAGTTGAAGTTGTCAAGGATTTCGTCTTGCTTGGATCCATAATCAATGTTCATGGAAGCAGCTGTCCAGAGATCAAAAGGCGGATTGCACGAGACCCCCTTAGAGCACTGAACAGTACGGATGTTTGGCTGAAGACTAAGGTGCACCTGCCCCAAGTCAAGGTATTTTAAATTGCTTTCTACGCAATTTAAAAGTTAAAGTTGGACATCGTATAGAGAAGGCAAAAGAACAATGGCTGCATTTGCATTGTGGTGCTGGGGAAGAATGTTGAAAGCACCATGGACTGCAAGAAGGACACACTGATCTATCTTGCAAGAAGGACAGCCACCATGCTCCTCGGAGACAAGGCTGGTGAGACTTGGTCCTCCATGCTGTGTACATGCTGTCGGGAGAGAATGTCGTGCTTGGTAGAGAAGCACAGAGAAAGAGAGGAGGGCCCTCATGGACATGGACTGACATCGTACCTGTCATGGGTTCGGGCACAGGAATGACTGGGGGGATGGCACAGGACTAGACAGTGCTTCATTCTGTGATGCAGAGGGTTATTATGGATCAGAGCCGACTCAATGGCACCTGAAGACAACAACAAACTGTCCCTAAGAGAGCAGTTTGCTCCAGGCAGTTATTGTACTAGTTAAGGTACTGTTTGGTTTTAAGAGTTCAGGGGATAATTTTGGCATAAGGTTTAAAGAGCACCTTAGGGCAACAGTTATAGGGTTCCATCCAACTTTCAGGGCTTTAGGAAGTCTAGATTATTTTGCGGATCACAGCTCAACACCTAACCTCTACGGCACCTGGACTCCTCCCTGGCTCATAGTCTAGATTTTTTTATCAAGATTCTTTTACCCTCCACCTCTACATAATTCTCATCTTCCAATGCCACAAATTCCAGATGCCTCATTAGCCCCAAGCTTCTAATGGATTACTCAGCTCAGTGAGACCACTGGGCTCTCTTTAGGTGACCTAACTCAGCACTACGCTAGTCTTCTTCGTGATACAGATGTCTCATTTAGGGTGCAGTTACCATGTTCTCTGTCCTTGGAGATGAATTACTGAAAGCCAGCAATACAACTCATTTGCCCTTTCCTATGCTGGTGGAAACAACCCTAGCCAAATGTGTTTCATCAAGTTCCATCTTTAAGAAGCTTATATTATGGAAAAGGCTATTTCTTTTTTCCTTAAATTTCAAATTCTCACTATATTTTTCAAACTGCTATTGTTTTGAGAATACAAAGATGGCTGAAGTCAAGCCTTTCAGTAGCTAATTAATCACTTGCAATCAGCACCGTGGACATGCACAGAAGGTGAGAGAGTCAAGTACAAGGAAAAGAGTGACTTCACCATCTTTTCAGGGTAATTACAAAACCAACTAAGGTTGAACTCATTAAAATTGCTATTAGTTTTTCTTCCCCTATCAGGATAATTAAACATTTTTCTCATATTTTAGGATTAAACCAATTAAAGAAGGGAAAAAATAAGAGTTAACATGCCCATACATGGGGCCAACTAATTTCTTTTGGAAGTTGTTAAAAAGGCTTCTGAAGAGAAAATGAAAAAGAAATTGTGTTAAGTTATCCTGAGCAAAACAGGTTTAAAATTTTTTTAAAGGCAAAACTCCACAGTCAGCGAATTTCATACCTACCTCGCCATTTGGCCGAAAAGTCGCTCAGATTTTGCTCCCCTGGACAGTGTTTTATTTTTTATTTACAACATTCGAGTTTTGTGAAACTTATATTAATAGTTCATCCTGTTAACAATATCCTGCTGTGTTAGGCCGGGTTAACTAGAGAAACAAATCCAGTGACACTCATTTGCATATGAAAGAACTTTACATCAAGAAGGCGTTATATATCAAGAAAATATCCTAGGCCAGCCCAACTCAAGTCCTTATGTCCAATACTAATCCATAAGCCCGATCCTAGTCCAGAAGTCCCTCTTCCGACTCACACAGCCACTGGCTTGTGGGTGCAGAGTCTTGCGGATCCATGGTAGTGGACACTTCCCCAGGGATCTGGCAGGTCTCCAGATCACATTACCAAGAAGGTGAGGGCAGAGAAGAGAGTGACCCTCCTCCAGCACAGCAATTTATCTCAGTGGCACCTCCAAAGGAGATCATCAATCTGTGACTTGATTGACAGGCTAAACTCCACGCATGTCTTCTTGCAGGTGCCGAGTTGGCACACAAAAAACTAACTATCATACCTGTTAACAACTTTATGAAGTACATGCTATACTAAATGTACCACATTTTATAAATAAGCACACTAATGATAGGCAGTTCATCAAAGGGGTGGCACCTAACCGAAAACCTAGGCCATCTGGCTCTAAAACCTGAGATCTTATGCACTATGATGCCCTGCTTCTCTTTGGCATATGGACTCAGAACGTGGGAGGCGAGACACATGATTTGGGTCATGTCTTGCACAATGGGATATCATGAATATCTGTGTCCAAGAATACCTAATAAGATGCTGACAACATAATGCTACACAACATAGAAGAATAAGTCTTCTGAAGATATAACTGTAAGTGTTAACTCTTTTTGTCCCCAAATAATACTCACTCCACTATTATGATCAGATATGAGTAGGTTTGGTGATAGGAACAGCTGTAGAATGGAAATCAAAAGCTGTTGCAGTGAGAGATTACCTTGCATAAGTAATTATGCACTTGGTATATCCCATTGTCTACTCCCAAGACACCCCCCTTTTTCAAAAATCTGACATTCTCTAGAAATTAAGCAAATTTAACTCATGCCTGTCTTTACTACATTATTCTGGTGACTCCAGTATGACCAGACTACTGTTGTGGGTAAAAAGAGTGTTAATATCAGTAAAACAAATCATTGCAGATAGCTAAAACCCTCCACCCCATTTCAATTTACTTGAGAATTCAATAAAATATAATTGCAATTATATGGTGAGAAGTGTATTCAAAAAATGAATCTAAGTACATCACTGAAGATTTAGATGCCATAAGTCTAGGACAGAACAAAGGCAAATATATGTTTTAAAAGCTTCATGGTGGTTTTGACATCCATCCAGGGTAGGTCTTAGCCTGGTGCAATTGTGTGAGAAACACAAGGCTTGGGAGCATTTGGATGGACAACAACATTAGTTGGGGCAGGGTAACCAGCTACAGATGAGTTTTCTGAGGAGCTGGAATAAGCTGAGACCTGAAGGATGAGAAGGGTTAGGCAGGATAAGGTATTATAAAAAAATACACTACATATTTAAAAGCTCACATTTCTAGATAAGAGTATCAGAAGAAGCCGATAACTAGAACTCTGGTTCACTATGGAGCATGGGAAGGAATTGAGATGGTTAAAATACGTCCCCTAGGGAAAGCTCCATAAGAGAGGGTCCTGAGTGTCTGAGCCCACTTACACAGTTGTGTTATAATTCCAACTACTTAGTAGAAGTTCACATGACCTTCTTCAGAAGAAGTCAGCAGCCAATCAGAGAAAGAAAGGAAGGGAGGGAGGGAGGGAGGTGGAAGAAGACTCTGTATCTTTCATAACGCAAAGCTTATTCAAAGTAACTATCCTCTTTCTTCATTTACTTAATGCAAATTGCTTGTATCATAATCATTTCTATAGTGGACCTCATATTATGGGCAAAAACATTCACTTGTTAATTAAATTTTAATTACATAAATAATGCAGGAATATATTCCCCCAGAGATAATTAAAATGCTTTAACCTCATCTTCCTAAAGTGATACCTTTCTCAAACACAGCCACTATTCCTGAGTTCGAGTCTTTGCAGACCCATTTTATACATACAATGGTAAATCACAAAGGATTGTGCTGGGATTGTACCAGTTCATACGTACCTGGGCTCATTCTAGATACTGTGTGTTTAAATACATCTCCTTTATCACTGAACAACTGCATATAAGTTCTCTCAATACAACACTTCTCTTAGTCTCACTACGATGTGTTAAAATGCTCCTTAGAGGCAAGAATGGTGAGATTTCCTCTTTACATTGGACATGTCGTATGGAGAGAGCATTCCCTGGAGAAGAGCATGAGGCTTGGGAAAGTGGAGGAAGAGTGAAAAAGAGGAAGGCCCTCGGGGAGCTGGGTTGACACAGGAGCTGCACAATACACTCAAGCACAGGAACAATTGTGAGGATGACTCAGGACAGGGTAGTATTTCATTCTGTTTTGCGTAGGGTTGCTATGGGTCAGAACTGATTCTATGACACCTAATAACAACATGACATGCAACACAGGAGAGCCACACATTTTTCATGAGTGATGCCCTACTTAGAGTGAAAGAATGCTGGGGAGCTGCAATCCCCTAAGGCTGCACCATCAGCTCAAGGTTCTTCACCATGTGGACTGTGTCTCTTCAGTCTTCCACTTAATCAGAAAATGTTACCTTAGATCAACCTTGGCACGTGGGATAAGGGGAGAGATTTATTAAACCATGCCTGGTGTTGGGAATTTCTTTTCACAACAGTTGTCTACTGGTCTCCATGGCTCCTCTCGATCCAATGACACTCATATTAATGATGATTGCAAATATAGCTCCCAAGCCCATCCCTTTGCAGTCCAGTGGTTTAAAGGAATGGCAGGAAAAACCTTTCATCCTGAAAATAATCCCACTCCCACCATTTGACCAGGAAAGATTCAATACATGGAGCCTTGCCTTAAAGAAAATTAGTGGAAGACCTCACTAATATGAAACTGAATCTCACTTTAACTGCCATGACTTTTGTACTCCACCACCCTCCGTGAGTTTTAAGTGGAAAGCAGTGCTCACAATGTTGTGCTACAGATGGTATGTCTTGCAATATTTCATTTCATGGAATCTGGTACACAATAGCAGTGAATATTTGTGTGATTGTACAACGGTCCTGACCAATCTGTACCGTGACTAGAATCAGGAGTGATCCATATTCGCAGTGCATTTTATATGAAATCAAGCACACATATTAAATATATGCATGTATCCATGTGGACACAAGGATGCTTCAGAATTTCATGTAAAAATGGAATTAAAAGACAATGATTTTCTCCAGGAACATTTTTGAAGTAGTTGCCTACACAATGGAAACAGTCTATGCTCTATGTTTATTGATAGTACATAATTCAACACAACATTCTGTCAGAGTCCAGACACAGATAGGTGTTTTCTTCTAAAATGAGCTCTTTACAAAACAGTTTAAAAAATACATAAATGAACAATTGGCCCACACAAAAACTGGATATATCTGAAAATAAGTATGCCTGGTAAAAGGAATAAGCTGGACAGAAACAATTCATGCTGTATACATACATTCCTAGAAAATACTCAAGAATGAAAACTGTGGTACAGTGACAACTGTGTTTAGGTGGGGAGGCAAGGTGTGGACAAAGGGACTGTCACTTTTCTACCCTTAGAAGTAGATGCCAACAGAACAGCACATGTTAAGAAACGTGTTAGGAAGTACCTTATTTTGTCAAGCCTCACTTTTCATGGGTAGAAAAATTGTCAGAAACAGCAGGTCAGGGATAAAAAAATAAATCTGCTAATTAAAAAAGAATAGACACACTGAAACGTGCAGAGCACAAGTGCCCAATCCTTCTGTGCAGCTTCTGACCCTCAGAATGGAGTGATTATGATGGAGGACAAAACCAGACAGGACCTCTTCTGAGATTCACGTTTGAAAAAACAATAATAATAATTCTAAGGAAATTATTTCCTAAGCCAGCTAGAAATTGAAAAACAATCAAACACAAATTCCAGAATGGGTAAACTGTAGATAATCCTAAAACCTACCGTATATACATGAATATAAGCCGACCCAAGTATAAGCCAAGGTACCTAATTATTACCTAGGAAACCAGGAAAGCTGATTACCTCGAGTATAAGCCTAGGGTGGAAAATGCAGAAGCTATTGGTGAGTTTCAATAATCAAAACAAAGGAAAATAAAATTACTAAAAATTGAGACATCAGTGGGATAATTTACTTAAATATTTATTTTAAATAAAAAGCATAAATAAAAGGACAAGTTATTTAACATTAGTAAACCTGCACAGTAAGTAGAAAATAGGTTCAATAAAAACAATAAGGTATCAACAATGATACCTTAAGAGTACTATTCTCTGAGCTCAATCAGGAACCAAGCTAAAATGTAGAGTTAAAATGCTTCAAAACTGGATTCCTCATCATGATCCGTATCCAAATGCAGAGCTTCAGCTGGTGTGAGGTCATCATAGACGCTGTCCTCACTGAGATCGCCGTCATCACCATCACTGCTGTCATTTTCATACAAAGCGCAGTCTTCACTACCATCCATAGCATTACTAATACTACGTTTCTGGAAGGCACATCACACCATGTCTTCTGGAATGTCTTCCCATGCATCTCAAAACCACTTTGCTATTAACTCTATGCCAGGCTTCATGAGATTTCCTCCTTTTGTTACTAGGGCTTGACCAGATGACATCCATTCATGCCACATCCTTCACATACGGTCTCTAAAAGGCTTATTCAAAGATACATCCAGAGGCCACAGTACAGATGTACGTCCACCTGGAATAACGGCTAAAGTAACTTTACTAGATTTTGCCAATTTTTTTTAGGTCATCTGATAGGTGGGCTCTGAACATATCCCAAACAAGTAATGATGACTTTTTCTTTAAGGCTGCTCCTGGTTGTCGGTTGCAAATTTCTTCCAGCCTTTTTTTTGTTGCATCTACATTCATGCAGCCTTTAACATGTGCATGCACAGTAATTCTTGGTGGGAAATTGATCTTTTTAGGCAAGGTCTTTCTTTTAAAAATAATGACAGGATTCAACTTAGTTCCATTAGCCAAACATGATAGAACAATTGTAAAGTATTGGGGTTATTTTTCATTTCCCGTGGTTTTGAGAAAAATGTTTTTTGCTCCTAAACTTACCACAGTTCTGTTGTTGGAAGATCAAAATTCATGGTGTTTCATCCATATTCCAAATATCTGCTAGGTCATAACTATAAATTCTTCTTTGTTGTATAATAAATGACTGGAATGACATAATTTTTCCTTCAAGGTCGTGTGACAATTTCTGGGAACTCTTTGTTCTTTGTCTCAAACATAGTAGGCCAAACCTATCCATGAAGTGGGTACACCATCCTGCTGATGCAGCAAATTTTTCAATGCCTGGTGCTTTATATTTGTCATCCTTAGCCATTTGTAGAACACGTATGCATATTCCCATGCGTGTTTTGCAGTAACCATTTTGACAATACTCCGTAACTTTCTAGAGCCCCATAAAAAGACATTAAACCACAACGAGATTTTTTTAGCTTTTGGAATCTGTTCCAAGTCAGCCTTCATTTTCTGCCACTCCCTCACTTGCTTTTCATCAACACAGAATTCCCTACATGCAATACTGTTATTGCTCTCTTCTGCTCATGACACAAACTTCATTTTGAAACCAGCCTCATATGACCGGCATTTTTGTTTTGGTTCAAGAGTATCCATTTCTAATATGATAAAAAAAACAAGACTCTGAAAAAGAGCTTTAATGGTAATGCCCCCCCCACTGCGATGTGTTAGCCGGGGGGTGGAGGGGAAGAAGGGGAGTTCATGAGGGCAGGGGATGCAGGATGTGAATTAACACAGAGACCAGAGGGGAGAGATGGAGCGCCACCACAGACACATCCTTACCAGTTCAGCTGTGAATGTAACTGAATCACTATGGGTGATTCTGTGAATTGGAGCCATCCATGTCATAGGACGGCTCTGATTGTTTAGATGTGAGTAAACAAACATTCAAAGCCCTGCAGTGTCAGCGGGGCTATGAATGAACAGCTGAGAAACAGCAAACACCCGCGTGATAACAGGCACTCGTCTGTTACCTTGGGGGGGGGGCAGTGAGATGTTATACCTCACTGGGGTATCACTGACCCAGGTATAAGCCAAACCCCAGTTTTTCAGCACATTTTTGTGCTGAAAAACTCAACTTACACACGAGTATATACGGTATATTATGGCTAAAGAATCATAATTCTGTATTTAGAACAGAAAATATGTAGATAAAATTAAAGACTGGTGTGATAGATGCCAAATGGTATTAAAGTTTGTTTTACTTTTTTTAAATTTCCATGAGTACTGCTCTAAATTGTGTATAAATCTTTCATTTGTTAGACATGAGTTGACTGTCATACTTCTTTAAAGATAATTACATTTTCATAGCTCTAAGAGAAAAGCGAAAAGTTTACCTAGTCTGAACCTCTTGTTTTACTAATGAAAAGCATGACATTCCTTCACACTTGGATGTCTTATCTGAGGTCTCACAGATAGAGCTAGGACTGAACCCAGGGATGGACTCCTGAGTCGGTAAGCACAATATGTATCATTAAATGGTTTGGTCTTTAGGCTTTGGTTGCTATGGTTTGGGTCCTGGCTCCACTGGTTGTTGACTATGCGATCTTCTGTAACACCTGTTTTCCCACATAAGGATAATAATTTTTCCCATGTGAGGAAAATAATTTTATTTACTTCATAAAGTGAAAGCAATATGTTTAAAGGTGATATATGCACCAAACAATCCTATTCATAGTGCCTGATATACAATATAAATCTTAAATCCAACTTATGGCCACTGAGTCAATTCTAATTCCCAGCGACCATATAACCTCCAATAAGTACTATTATAACTAGTCATTGCTGTTGTGTGTTGCACCTGAAACTTCCACCAAATCCAAATGAGAAATTCACTACTTAGATCAAAGTTTCTCTCTCCTGATTCATATAAAATTATCCAAAAGCCGCTTTAATTGCACAGAGTCTCTGGCCCTAGACTAGATACAAGTAGTGAGAAAATTTAGGGAAGCATCCAGAGATTGTCTTTTTATTAGGTTTCTGTAGGTGACTTTGATGCAGTACAACTGATATTGACCCACAGATCAAGACTATCTCCCTAACAAAAGAGATCTCTGAATAGATACTCAAATATGAACCTTTACAATCTAAAAGGAAATAATAAAGTCATCCAAAACAGCTCCATGGTGGAAAGTAGTATCCATCATAACTGTCAACAAACCATCACAGAGAAATATCCAGGGATCCTGAATGAAGAAGACTAGAGAATAAATTCCAGAAAAATAAAAAATAAATCCCAGAAAAATACAGAATCGTATATTCAATAATCTTCACCAACACCATTATTCAAATGCATCAACTCTTCTATAATCTTCTTTATTCATTGTCCTCATTTTGCATGCATATGAGGTGAATGAAATACCATGGCCTGCGGCAGGCTCAGCCATACCTAAATCTTCAAAGTGACACCTTTGCATTTGAATCTTTTAAAGAAAAAACATTGCAGCAGATTTTCCCAGTGAAGTACACTAGTCTGGTTCATTGGCTGCTGCTTCCAGGAGTGTTAGCTGTAGCCATGGAAAGGAAATCCACGCACATGTGAGAGGGAAAGAAAAAGCACGGTCCGCAAAATACACACGGTGTCGAAGAAGAGGAAAGAAAAAGAAAAATATCTTAAGCAGCGTCACAGAGGAGTGGAATGTACCGCACACCGGAGAGAGACGCCGTGTGAAACTGGCTTCTTCTTCTTCGAGAACTACCAGCAAATTGTGCCTACGTATCATATTTTTTAAGAGAAAGAAAAAGAAGGTTAAACAAGGAAGGAAACTTGTAACACAAGAAAAATGGATAAAAATACAAAATTCACAAACAAAAAACTTTTCTCAAATTATAAACAGAAGGAAATTTCCTCTACTAAATAAAGGATACCTTACTAAAGTACACAGCATATATCATAGTTTTAATTTTTAGCTGATTTTTCTTTGTTTTTTAATCAAGAAACAACTAGGGTGCCTAATACCATTGCTTCTATTAAACAATACATAGTACAACTATAAATAAAAAGGGTGCCCACTTTGGCCACTGACATCTTTTTCTACCCAACATGATAACAACACATGTCTAAAAAGTGGGGTGGTGGTGAGAATCACATCACCATGAAAGAGGGGGAGTGCATGATGGGGACCTAATGCCCACTGGTAGGCAGCTGGACACCCCTTCCAGAGGGGTAGTGAGGAGGAGATGGGCCACTCAGGGTTCAATGTAGCAACAATGAAACTCAAAACCTTCTCTAGTTCCTGAAAGCTTCCTCCCCTCCCAAGCATCATGACCCCAATTCTACCTTGCCTTGTGGACCTGGTTATACCAGAGGATGTACAGTGGTGCAGTGGGGATCTGGAGGCACAGGGAATCTAGGACAGACAAACCCCTCAACACCAGCGGTGGGAGTGGCGACACCAGGGGGAAGGGCATGTAGAAAGGGAGAACCGATCTTGGAGATCTATGTGTAACCTCCTCTCTGGGAGATGGGCAATGAATGGGGAGGTGGGTGAGGGGAGACACCAGGGAGTGTAAGATAAGATATAATAATTATTTATAAACTATCAAGGGACCAGGGGTGGGATCGGGGAGGGAGGGGGATGGGGGAAAAAAAAAGGGAAACCGAGCTGATTCCAGGAACCCAAGTGGAAGGTGAATTATGAGAATGACGAGTGCAACGAATGTGTAAGGGTGCTTTGCTCAATTGATGTATGTACAGATTGTGATAAGAGCCTTATGAGCCCCAATAAAAAGATTTTTTAAAAAAAGATGATAAGTAACAATTAAAAAGAAATTTGAGATACTGAAAAAAAAAAGTTATCTACGGTATATGCTTTGTTCCCCGCTGTCTCCCAAGCCCTCCACGTATGCCTCCACCACTGTCTCTGCTCTGCTGAAGGTCTCCAGTGGCTGACTTGACAAACTAGTGATCAAGCTCAACCCTTCATCTTATGTGATTGTTCAACATCCTGTCACATCCTGTGATCATTCAACACCCTGCTGACTGTCAGGCAACCATTGGACTGCTAACTGTAATGCCGGTGCTTCAAAACTAGCCACACAACAAAAGGAAGAGGGATCTACTCCTGTAACAATTTACATCCAGGGAAACCCTAGAGAGGTGTCTGCAGCTTAAACTCGACTCAATGGCAATGGCCTTGATTTGGGGATCAACGTCTTTGAAATTTATTGCTGGTGCAAAAGGTAAGTGTGCTTGGCTGCTAAGCAAAGGGTTAGAGGTTCAAGGCCATACAGAAGAACCTCAGAAGAAAGTCCTGGTGAACTACTTCATAAAAACAACACATTGAAAACCATATGGAACACAGTTTTACTCTGACACACATGGAGTCAGTGGGAGTCAGAATTGACTGGATAGCAACTAGTTTATTAATCAATAGTATTGAGTAGTTGATTCCTTACTCTTCCTGTAAACACTTCTTTTATTTTATTTCTGAACACCATAGTCTCTCGAGTTTATAGGAGGTTTTAAAATATTTGTTTAATTTAGAAACAAAATTTAGAATCTTTTAATGCCCGGAAGCTACCCCCCAAGTCGATGTTTGAAAATGAGGACTCAAAAATGCAAAGGAATGCAATTCCTTCCGTTCTTTCAAACAATGAGTTAGCAAACTCACTGCCATCTAGTGGATTCTGACTCATGGCGACCCTGTAGGACAGAGTGGATCTACCCCGGTGTGTTTCTGAGACCTTGACTCTGTGGGAGTAGGAAGCCGCACCTTTCTCCAGGAGAAGCCATGCATCCAAACTGCTGACGGTGCTGTTAGTAGTCCAATATATAAAAGAGTTACAGCCCAAATCCTGCTACTCCTTAATTCAATGATCTTCCCAGCTAGACCAGGCTATTTTTGATATTTTTGTTTCAATTTCTTCTCATGTTAGCAGTTATTGAGATTTATCTTATTAAGGTGACGGCTTTTAAAAATTATATGAGGATTAACCAAACACATTACCTTTTCACTTTAGGCCTGTTGGAAAACACTACCAGCAATAAACATATAACACCTGGGTTTATGATGGAAAACATTTGATTACTCTGTATTTCAGTTGGAAAATACATATGTTAGTTTGTCATGAACCTTTACAATCTAAAAGGAAATAATAAATTCATCCCATTAAACATATAAACTCTTTTAGACAAGGATCCTGTCTTACTCAGCCTTGCATTTCAACATGTTAACCTTAATCTAGGACACAGTTAGTTTTAAATAAATGCCTGACGAGTAAGCAAATCAATTAATTACTTTGTGAATGCTATCTCTTGACTGAAAGTTATTGGGAATATTAGAGTTCTTTAATTACAATTCGAAGTTTAATTGTGGGACCCACTGTTTCTGCATTTAGGAAATCAAAAGTTGGAATCAGGTTTACCTCTTGCTCTGATCCCTTCGGCACTATCCCTTCTTCACGTTTGCTTTTATAATACTGGTCGAAATATGCTTTTCAAGCATCATGCCTTTGTTCCACAAGTATTTTTCAAGTCCTTGCAGATCTTGAAGAGAATGGGGACACATTCACCAAGAATTATTATTATGTAATGGCATAAAAGAGAGGGATTCTTTAAATCAGTTTGCAAAAACAGCCACTTCAGCGGCTTCCTATCTCTGCCCCAGTTTTCTAAAGCAGCCAATAATAATTATTTCCTATAAATCAGACCTCCCTGAAGTTTTCTTCTGTACAGTTGCGGCAAGCTGCCTGCTTTCCCCTCATTACATTTTATGTCTTTGTTTGGTTTGCGCAGCCCCCTCTGTTTCCACAGTGCAATTCTCATTGTGTCACAGATGCCAGATGTATGGGGGGCAATGTTGGCTTCTATCAGTTCTTAATAACAAAAACGTACCCTACTTGCCAGGGAAAAAAATGAACACATTCAACTCTCTGGAAGGACTGATCTACTTGGAACATCTGACAACCTGTGAAGTGGTAAATTCTCATTTTAAAAGGAATTCTAATTTCCCACTTCCCAGACATTCAGAGATATACATGCAGCAATGGGTTGTAAAAGAAGACCAAATTTCCTAAATACCAAAAACCAAACCCATTGTGATCCTATCAATTCCAATCCATAGTGGCCTTGTAGCAGAGAGCAAAACTGTGCCTTCGGGTGCTTTGAAGCTGTAAATCTAGACTGGAGAAGACTGTGCGTGGGCTCGACTGATTAACTTTCAGTTAGCTCCTCCTTGGTAACCTTCTAACTCTCACCTACTGTCAGAATTCAGAGTAAGGAAAAAATACAGAACATAATGAGGAAGGCACAGCCCAATCCAATTTCTCAAAAGCTAGTTATTATCTTGTACCTGAGCCCTGTGAGATATATATATATATATCTGTATCTTCAGAAAAAAAGAACTTATGCTTCCAGAATAGAATCAGAAAGGGAAGCAAATATGATTGTTTGCCCAGATGTAATATTTAAGCAAGCACTATTAAGAGAACCCATTCCTTGAAACATAATAGATCATTTTTGTTGACCGGGTAGCAGACAAGGTCAGAGAAAGTCAGACTTGGAATAAACAAAAAATCACCTGGAGTGGATGATGTCCCAGGAATATTAAATAATTGCTTAACATTACAAAACGGACTAGCAGAGACTACATTTATGGTCTCTCATCTCAACATTCAGTGTTTTATCCCAAAATAGAATTCATATAGTTATTGACATCCAAACACTACGCCTTCCCACCATGGGAAGCAAAGCCACAGTCTCTGAGTTCCCTCTTCAGCATAGTGAGCTTCTCAGATAAATTCTTGTAGTGTGCACTACTGCAGCATAGGACGAGGTGAGGACAAGAGGTAGTTGGTTCCTCACAGCGACCCCATGCACAGTGGAACAAAGCACTCCAGTCCTGTGCCATCTCCACCACCCTTGTTATGTTGGGACCCATTGTCAGAATCCGTTTTCAGCAAGCAAGGCTATATCAGCTGCAGATGGAAGATTGTTAGTACATCGTCTCTAATCTGAATGCCATAGTCTTCTTCATAGTTGAATTTCTCGTATCATCCTTACTTGTATATTTAATGATATCCCTCAATTTATAGGTTGAGTAGGAATGTTAAGGGATACAACCTGGATGTACCCTTTTCCTGATTTTGAACTACTCAACAATCCTTTGTTCTGTTGCAATGACTGCACCTTGGTCCATGATGCAACTTCCGCAAGAGCACAATAAAGTGTTCTGGAATTCCCATTCTTCTCAAGGTTATCCATACTTTATTTTAGTGCATATAGGTGAATGCCTTTGCATAGAAAACAAAACACAAGTACCGTATATACTCAATTATAAGCCAACCTGAATATCAGCCGAGGCAAAAATGTCCTGAAAAACTCGGCTTATACACAAGTATATATGGTAGATATCTTTCTAGTATTTTCTGCTTTGAGTCAAGATCCCTCTAATGTCAGTGATGATTTCCCTCATTCCAGGTCCTCTTCTGAATCTGGCTGAGATTTCTGGGAGCTCCTTGCTGATGAACTGCTGCAACTACCATCGAATGATCTTCAGCAAAACTTTACTTGTATGGTTAATGATAGTACTCGATTATGTCCTCATTCTGTTGAGTCATCTTTCATTGGAATGGGTACAAATATGAATTACTTCCGGATGAACTGACAGACAAGTGGTAGATAATCAGAGGAGAGAAAATTATATAAATAGCTCTCTGAGAGATTAAATATCAATAAAATACTAATAAACCTTGTGATATGATTTTTCACTCAATTGATCCCTCCTCTTTGTATCATCACGTATCCATATTATATTGTTGTACTTCTCACTCTTTATTGAAATATACCCTCTACCCCAATAAACCAATTATACTTCAAAAGAGACACTTTAGAAGGTCTGGGAACTCACCATCCATTTATCACCAAGGTTGACCCAAATTATGGATCATTGATGTATATTATTGAGTGTATGAGTTTTAAAGTAACATCTCAATGACTATTGCAGAAGGACAATTAAGGGGAAGACCACTCCACTTTTTCCCCAACTTTAATCCACAGCTAGAATTACAACCAAGTGTTACCCATGTGTCTTTTCCCTCTTAATTTATTTTTGATGGCTCCATCTGTTGGCAAGTCAAAATACATTAGTAAAGCTACACTGGGTTGTTGTTTTATAATCTTATTTAAAAGGTCATCTTGGGGCTCAAAAGTCCCCGTGGTAGTTACATAATCTTGTGTCAATTTGAGAAGATTATGAGTGAAGAGGTGGAGTCTGGCCTGTCAGTCAAGATATAACCAATGAGGACTCTGCGTGAGCGTGGCTTCTCCTTAGAATTCTGGGAACTCCGGTATGTCTCATTGGAAGTGGAAGACACATTCTCTCGCTGCTCACTCTCTTGACCCTAGGAGACTCTCAATTGACAAAAATGACTCCCTGAGAGACATCCCTGAAGAGAAGCTACGTGGACCTACCCTGATGCAGCCCTGGGTTATGGATAAGCCTCACGGAGACCAGCACTGAGATGCTTAAAAGGCCACTGGATTCACAAGACTTCCCACCCACTGGTCTATGATATTCCTGCATTCAGTGTCATTGCATGTGTTGTGTGAGTCAAAAGAGGACTTTATAGACTAGTATCAGACATATTGGCTAATATTGGATTTATGGGCTTAGACTGGACATGGTTGTGATGCTTTCTTAATGTACAATTACCCTTTATATAAAACTGTCTCTTATACACATACAAGTGCCTGTGGATTTGTTTCTGTAGCCCACCCAGACTAACACAGTCCCAAACACATAATTATGAAATTATGACGCTTATATAACAGGACTAAATATATTTTGTATTGGGCTGTCAGGAAACAGGTGAAATTCTGAGAGTGCTAAAAATGACTATGTATTAGTTTCAATTGTTTGGAGTAACTAGAAGCAAATTATGAAGTTACAGTTGCTAGCAACAATCTCTCACTGACTCATGAACAAAGATGGGTAGGTAACTTTTCAACAGTAGGTGGTTTATTACACCCCAGGTACATCCTCTCCAGGTTTATTACACAAAACCCCAGATTGCATGAACTGGTGAATACTCAGTCTTCTCAAACACCAGAATCAAACAAATGAAATTATCCAGTACACCAAATGAAGTTCAGCACATTATCAAGCCATTAAAACAGGAAACTTCTACTTAGAAAAAGAGCCATACACACTACATTCTTGAGCAATTGTGGAAGTAATAGCCAAGATCAATAGCTCATATCTGGCGACATGATCTTTGGCGTACTGAATTTATGTCGTGTCAGAATTCAATGGGAGTCATCTTAAAGTTATCAAAATGAGGAAAGTTATTCTGAAGAAAGACCTTGGATTTTAAGAGGTCAAGATGGCCAGATAACATGACTATAATAGAAACAACAAGGACCCTCAAGTGGAACAGAGTCAGGCATTAACCACAAATCTACCACCTGTTTAGATACAGAGTATCACAGAGCTGCCACAATAAAATGTACACAATTCCTCAACATGTCGAGGAACTCAGTGTGAGTTTAAAACACTGTAAATGGCTGTTGATATAATAAAAATTATCATGAAGATTCTTGAACAAAGTCTGTCTGTCTTACCACAAATTTTCAGTTTTAACATTTTAATTACTAAAGCATGCCCTCATCCCTCAGTTGTACAATAAGAAGCACTGTAATAGGACTAGGAAAAAAGATACCTCCTTACAAAGTTGACTTTAATTACATGGGTGGAGTAAAGCTCCTAAGCCCTTCATTCGGTGATATGACATGACATGAAAGAGCTGCCAAAAAATTAATAATTGGAACATGGAATATATTAAGTATGTCTCTCGGAAAATTGGAAGTCAGCAGAAATGAAATGGAATAATAGAAGATAGATAGCCTAGTTATAAGCAGCTGATATGGACTGCTGTCTGACATTTGAATGAGACACCTTATGGTTTACTATATTGAGAATGGTGAATTGAGGAGGAACCGCATCATAGTCATTGTCCAAAGGAACATGTCCAGATCGATGCTGAAATGCACTTACAAGGAAAACCAATGAATACAACTGTTATCCAGATTTACACATTGATCACCCATGCTGAAGATAAGGATATTTAAGATTTTTTTTCAAACTTGCACAGTCTGAAATTAATCAAATATGCACTCAGGATACATCCATAATTACTAATGAGTGGAATGACAAAGTTGAAAACAGCAAAAAGGATTCGTAGTTTGAAAATATGGTCTTAGTGTTAGACACAACGCTGGAGATGTATAGTGAAATTTTGCAAGTCCAACAATTTCTTAATTGCAGATGTATTTTTTCAAGACAATGAACATTAACTCTACTTGGGCCCCCCACCAGGGGCAACACACAGAAGTAAAATCAATTATGTCTGTGAGAAGAGATTATGTAGAAACTCAAACTTATCCTTCAAAAAAAGACTAGGGGCTGGCTCAGTGCAGAATAGACCAGCAATTGCTCATCTATATTCAAGTTAAAATTGTAACTGAGGAAAATAAAAGTAAGAACACCAAAATAAAAGGAAAATAACAGGAAGAACACAAAAGCCAAAATATGGTTTTCAGTGTAGCACACTTGTATTTATAAATCATTTTAAGAATATTGACACACTGAACAATAGTAACCAAAGACCAAATGAGTTGTGAGATATCAAGAATATCATACATGAAGATAACAAAAGAAAAAAATACTAAAATGGTTATCAGAAGCTACTCTGATCATCTAAAACACATAGAAAAATGACATAAAAAGCTAAACAGAAGATTCCAAAGAGTAACTCCAAGAGGCTAAGTCAAGTCTTATAATGAAATGTGCAAAGACCTGCTATAAAAGACCTCTCTTTAAAGTGTTCAAAAACAAAAATATCACTTTCTTTGACTGAGGTGCTCCTGACCAAGGCAAGGTGTTTTCAATGGCCGCACATGCCTACAAAAGCTGGACAGTGATTGCAGAAGAACACCAGAGAAGAATCGATGCAATTGGATTATAGTGTTTTGAAAGAAGACCGAATATAATACGGCAAGCCAAGAAAATGCACAGATCTCAGAAGAAGTACCGAGAGTTCCTTCGAAATCAGGATGATAAGACTTTGGACATTGATCAGGAGAGACGGTCCCTGGAAATGTTTGTCGTGCTTGGCAAAGTAAAGGGTCAGCAAACAAGAGGAAAACTGTCAATGAGATAGACTGACCAGTGGTCGTAACAATGAACTCAAACATAGGGATATTTGTAAAGATAGCACAGGATCAGGCAGTGTTTCATTCTATTGTACATAGATGGAATTGCTATGTGTGGGAACCAACACAGCACCATCTAACAACAGAAGCTGTAACATAGACAATGCTATGTGTTCATACTATTTTTCTTCCAGATCACACTTGGGGAATTTTAAAAGTTTCAAATACAATTAGGTTGAAGTCATGTGACTCTGATCTGGCCAATGAGAGAGAATAAAAGGGTAAGCCCCTTCCATGTTTTTAAAACCTCTTTTAGAATCAGCTAAACTCAGTCTACTATGGCAAGGTTGGAGGATATATCTGAGATGTCAGTTTTACAAGTTGTACAGAATCCAAATATCCCACTCACGACTTGGAGAAGCAGCAGCTTAAAGAGTCACCTAGTGCGGTAGCTGTATAATCTGCTGTCAATTTGAGAGGATTAAGAGTGAAAGGGGTAGAGTTTGGCCTGTCAGTCAGGTCGTAACTTGATGATCTCATTTGGAGGCAGTAAGGAGATAAATAGCTCACTGGAGGCAAGACGCAGGCTGACTTCCTGCAAGACATTCTCGTTGACAAGTCACACAGAAACAGGCTGATGTCAGCCAGAGCTTCAAAGCTGAAGAAGCCACATGAAGACCCCTACCAGCGCTGAGATGCTTACAACACCACCGGATCCTCAAGACTTCCCACCCATTGGCCTGTGATCTTCCTGCATTGGCGTCAATGCATGTGTTCCATGAGTCTGAAGAGGACTTATAGATTGTTATCGGACACATGGGCTAATATTGGACTTATGGACTTGATATGGACTGGGCTGGGATGTTTTCTCAATATTGTATTGTCCCTCCTATGGATATAAACTCATAGCCAATTTCCCATTCCAAAGTATTCTCTACTATCAATGACATTTTACTACTGACTTGTATTTTTTAAAAATATATATTGAACACTTAATATATGTCAAACACTGTTCTAAACTCTTTGCATATATTAACTCATTTTATATTCACAAATATCCCTTATGGTACATGCTATTATTCTCTTCTTACAAATGAGGTATCTTAAGTAAAAAGTGTCTAAGTAACTTGCCCAATATCACACATCTATTAAAGAAACTAGGATCCCTGGTGGTGTAGTGTGTTACATGTTAGCTGCTAACCTCAAGGTTAGCAGTTCAAAACCAACTGCTCTGTAGGTGAAAGATGAGGCTTTCTAGTCCTGTAAAGATTCACAGTTTGGGAAACCCACAGGAGTAGTTCTACCCTTTCCTCCAGGGCTGCTATGAGTTGGACTCAACTCAATAGGCATGATCTTGGTTTACTAAATAAGCAAAAACCCATGACCATCAAGTCAATCCTGACTTGTAGTGAGTCCATAAGAGAGAGCAGAACTTCTCCCTCTGGGTTTCCAAGACTATATATCATGTGTGAACGAAACCCTCACCTCTCTCCCCGCAAGAGACCAGGCTGGTGGCTTTAAATTGCCGACCTTATGGTTAGTAGTCCAATTCACAACCAACTACACAACTAGTACTCCTCTGTTATACATTAAACCAAACCTAATTCACTGCCATCCATTCAATTCTGACTCATAGTAACCCAAAGCACCGGGTAGAACTGCCCTTGTGGGTTTCCAAGACTGTAACTCTTTATGAAATTAAAAAGCTGCCTCTTTCTCCCACTGAGCTGCTGGTGCTTTTGAACTGCTCACCTTGAAGTGAGCAGCCCAACATGTAACCAACTATGCCTCCAGTCCTCCTACTGAATAGAAGATTTGGTTTGAGCCCAGGAGCTGTGGTACTAGAGACTTCACTATTAACCATTAGATGGTTACAATAGATACATTATAGCCATTTACTCAAACTTTGGAATTTCATATGGCTATTCTCTCACTAAATTCCATAATCCCTTTCCCACAGGTTACAGGGATAACTGTCCAGGAAGAACGGCTACAGATAT
Organism: Tenrec ecaudatus; assembly: GCF_050624435.1. Taxonomy (NCBI): domain Eukaryota; kingdom Metazoa; phylum Chordata; class Mammalia; order Afrosoricida; family Tenrecidae; genus Tenrec; species Tenrec ecaudatus. The sequence continues at coordinate 27,790,835 of NC_134533.1, read as the reverse complement.
CTTCCACCACCATGAAATATGTGCCACATCCAGAGCACCTTCCTATAATCTACCCAATTACCATGACATGATTTTACATAGTTATGTGCAAAACCATAGGAGCTCATATGTAACCAGCAGAGGCAGCTTTATGGGAGCTTGGCCTGAGCAGACACACATGACTCTCCACTCAAAAGTGATCCACGCTTGAATTATAATGCTTCCTTCTCATTGTCTTGGAATTCTTAACTTTTGGATGAGAGATACAATATATTCATCTCATACTAGCTCTTACAAGTTATTTGATGGCCCTTGCAACCAATTTATTCAAAAGCACCATTTTGTTGGGATTTAATCACGAAATGCTTTCACATTTTGCAGTCAGGGATTTTCCACTCTGTTGTGTTAAATTGTCTTTTCCATCTCTTAGTAATATATTTGGCCAGTTCTATAACTTTCTGGTCATTTTCAATTATCGAAACAAAGTCCAATCCAATTTAATAGTTTGGTTTTCAACTCTCTTTTATTTCCCTCTTCCCCAGCAGAAGTTAGAGCTCAAGGTCCTGTCCATTCTAAGTGCAAAATGGGCATGAAAACGGCTGGGTTCCCCCACGCCTCTACACAGAAGTTCTAGTATTGGGGGTAGAGAGGAAGGATGGAGATGGAGAACCTTCTTCAATGGCTGTCCACTCAGTGGTGGGGATGAACCCTCACTCCAGCTCACTCAAGTTTTGCTTCACGGTCAAGACCTCTGCTGAGGTGTTGCTCCTGACATTGGTACAAGATTACCTTGGAGTTCATCTTCATGACTTTCTCCAGTGTTTCTCACCTGCACAATGGACCGACTATTTCTCAGTCTTGCCTGCTGCATAGACTCTAAGCCTTCTTTGAGTTGGTTGTCTCTCTGATAAGTCTAATGGCTACCTAAGCAGTTTTGATGTGCTGTACCTTACTATACTGCCTGATTTCCCCAGGAACATTCAGGTCCTTATCTTCGCTCTTTGAGGGTCAAAGAGAATGGAATGAAGTAGAGCTTGGTCTCCCCACATTCTTCTCAGACACACCTCAGTGAAGTCCTTTAAACCTGTCGGTGCATGTTGCAACAATGACATGCCACCTCCAGGTTTTTAATACCTATCCCACTCAACCAATTCACTCACTGTGGTTTAAAAATAAACAGATTTTTATCTCTCCAAGTAGTTACTTAGCTGAGGAGCCATCTGAATTCAATCACCAAGGGAGCTCTTCCCATTCTGAGATAAGTCAGTGCACATTTTCTGTCAATTTCTGGTCACTGTGGAGAGCCCCTTAATCTACTGATTCCATTGAGGAGATGCTCATGCCCATGTTTCATACTATTCAAGGTCAGGGTGATGCCAGGACCCTTTTGTGCCCTAGTTTAGAAAGAAGGCAGCAGAAGATATAAACCAAATCTATTCTGGACAGAATAGAGAGTAATATTGAACACGTGTAGAATCTGAGTGATTTGCTCACTTTTCTTTGACAGATGAAAAAAGATCAGCTAAGTGAGGATGGGTCCCGTACAATGAAGCTGTCTGCAGCATGGAAAGCTGTTTGGCTCTGAGACATAACTCAGAATTATTGCGACTGCCAGAGTGTCAGAAGTCATCAATTGTCCCAGACTCACCTGCTGAGTTGGAAGTCACAGACCTTTGGGCTAAAGCACCCTCATTCTCCAGCTGCGACCCACATTCACCTCTTTATCATCACTACCCTTTCCCCTCACATTTCCATTAATTAAACCCTGCTGTTTCTCCAGGTAGAGACTCGTGGGACATAAAATGGCATCATTCTTCTTCCTCCAAAATTCACAATCACCAGGATGCTATGTCCCACCTCTTTGGGTAAATTACTGCCCTGAATCCTAGATCCTTCTCTTCTGTGTCCTGAATACAGAGTGAGGACGGAGGAGACCCAAAAAGCTCTGTTCTGAGCTCTGCATTTCTTCCCATCATTTCTCCCCTTTGACCAAAAGGTCCTTCATGCCCAAACAAACCCACAGAATACTTTCCAATTAATGGAACAAAAATAGGATCAGGTGTTCGTATGTGAATTGGAAGTCATCTTAGAGCCCATCGAAATTCAATTACCTTGGAAGTCAGGACTCTTCTGTAATGATGGTCAGTCTACACTCCGCGGAAATTCTTCCAGTAAACAAAGACAGAGACATCTCAAAGTCATCACTTTCTAATGGAAATTCCCAAAGATTATAAAATACCTACGAATAGTGACTCGGCATCTGCTTCCTTGTAACTTTCATCCACTTAACCACACAATAAGCTGAATTATTCTTTGATATGTCAAGAATTCAAGTATCAGATAATTTAGTCATCTAAAAATAATACCCCCAAGTTGTGTTAAGATATAGAGTACAATAAGATCTGAATTGTACTTTGAATTTGTCTATTGAGCATATCAACTGAAGCTTTACTAAAATTCTCAACAAATATTTCATTTTAACCTAAATAAATATATTCTGTAACAGAGTTCATATTTTTACCTAAATGTGGCATTTTATATTTATTCCCAGTTAAATTATCATTGCTCCCTCATTACACCTCATTCTCCTCTTTTTGAAGCGCTCATCCAGTATACTGATTTGCCTTCTGATTTCCTATCACTCTAAAATACAATCAATAAAATATGTCCTCATTCAAATAATACCTAGAAATGAGAATGCAGAAAAATCAGAGCCCAGAAATAGCTCATAGCGAGATACCTCAAAGCTGACACTAATAATTTGGCCACTATTTTTGAGTACTTAATTAATTATGAGCCCAGGTAATTTCACAAATTTCACCATCCTTCATTGATAGTGGGTTACATATTTGACTGCTAACCACATGGTTGGTAATCTGAAATCACCAGCACCTCTTCAGGAGAAAAATGAGGCTTTCTTCTGCCATAAGGATTTAGAGCAGTGGTTCGCAACCTTCCTAATGCCGCCACCCTTTAATACAGTTCCTCATGTTGGGATGACCCCCCCCCCCAACCATACAATTATTTTCATTGTTCCTTCATAACTGTAATCCCGCTACTGTTATGAATCGGTGACCCCTGTGAAAGGGTTGTTCAACCCCTAAAGGGATCGTGACCCACGGGCTGAGAACCACTGATTTACAGTCCAAACACCTACAGGGACAGTAGGAAACTCTCCTACATGGTCTCTAGGAGTCAGGATTAACTCAGTGGCAGTGAGTTTCAGTTCAATAGAGTATTGAACCATTGGTTAGTCTGTACTATATTCTAAGGAATATAAACTCACAGTTTAATAGGGAAATATTCATGAGTGAAATAAATCATAATTCCCTACAATGGATGTGGTAATACGACTAGACTTACAGTCTAACAAGAACTCAAGCCTAAGTACTTGATTCTACCCAGGTTGTTAAGGGAACTTCAGAGTGTGTTGGATTTTTTGGGATTTTTTCCTCCTCTTACTTTTTGAATTACTTCAATAATATGAAAAGAAACGGACTGATTCTATAGAGTTCCAGCCAAGTACTGGGTCATTTTACACCATTACCTCCCCTCTTGGCCTTGGGTCTCCCATATAGTCTATGTCTGAGGCTTATAAGTATCAGGAGTTTAAAAGTGGAATTGTCTTCAGAAAGTTTGATTTGCACATAAACACATCATTCACACTGGGTATCAGGAAGTCATGAAGAACTATGGGAGAAACACACAGCATTTCTGTGCTTTATGGTGCTCCCTAGCTCTAGTTCCTCCCTCCTAGTCCTTTATTTTGCGTTGAAGTGTATCCAGGATGTAAAGTTTTATTTTACACATTACAATATTCTTCCAAATACTTTATCTAGCAACAATCCTCTCTGTTGCCTCGAAGAATTAGTCTGTTGAAATTCAAAGCCAACAACATATTTTTTTTCTCTTGGGTTTTTTTTTTTTTATGTGTTACCACTTACCTAAAGCAATGTTTGCAGAAAGCCAAGCTGATTCAAGGAGGGCCAAGGTTGAAAAGGGAACAAAAAGGAGACATTAATATTTCAACAGTATTAGCCTGTCTCAGATGAGCAGGAAATCTGAAGCAGACAAGGAGAGGAAGAGGGTGAGCGTGCCAGACTGAGAGGATGAAATGTGTGGACGCATGAGAAAGCACAGTCTAGGACCAACGTGTCCAGTAGCTTACCAAAATCCAAACATTTCCCACCTATTACATTCCTCTAATCGAACCATGCAATGACAAAATCCAAACAAAGGGCATCAGATTAGTTTAGCCAGACTTTGTCGTGGAAACTTGTTTCCAATAAATGTAGCCTCTTTTCCAGCATATTCACAATTCTGAAAGTAAGAGGGAGTTATGCTTGGTTTGTTGAAGTGACTCCCTGATGTGAATCTTTCAGTGCCTTTCATTCACATCAATCCATAAGAAATTTATATTTGAACTGTTAACACATTTGGAGCACTTACAATATCCTAAGTGTTAACTTCTATTCAAAACCCCGTTGATAACCAAGGTTTTCTGCTCTCCCAGGTTGGTAAAGAATACCAGACATTGAATTATTCTTTTTTCCTATGAGCCTTTTTGTTTTCTTCTACCATCTGCCTGAGCAACAGGTCCATTCCTTCCTTGAGCTTCTTGTTTTTAATTTGGCTAAATAAAGCCTTCTGTTTTCTGTAGCACATTTCACCAAGTCACGCTGATTCTTGCTGTCATTGTGCCAGTGTTATTCTTGCGTATTTGTTCTACTCTTCAGTATCTATCCTGTCTTTTACTAATGATATCTTTAAATCCAAGGTTGAGCTTAAATACTTACAATGAGAAGGAAATAATTCAATTAATTATGATATGTATGAAATATTTTGGAACCATTAACAAGAGTGAGGTAGCTCTCTATACTGACATTAGAGACATTTGAAAATATATTCAAAAAAGTATTATTAGCTGAATAAAACAATACAGTTTAATTATATTTTGAGGTTTTTTTCCTGAAAATATAGATAAATATTATTTTATATACTTTACATTAATATATTTTTAATTTCTTTCTTAATGCTCTCTTGCAACTTTTGATCTTTTATACTGAGCCATAAGTCTCCTCCTACTACAGTGGGAGAGGTTATTTCCTGTATTTAGAAAAATCATAAGACTGAAAGCCAGACTTGCTGAACTAGTCATTAGTCTTGAATACACACTTGTCTTGAAACTCTTGGAAAGCTTTCAAAAGCATTTCTGGAAAGGAAGATTCTGGAATTGTAGACTCTGTAGGCTTTCTAGTCTCAGTAATTGTGGAAAGAGACAAAGGCCAACTAAAAAAGATAAGAGGAATCGATACTAAGGTGCCCATGCGGGTTCTATTTTCCTTCCCAGACTCCATCCTGGAGAAAACAAATGCCTTCTAACAGCTGAAGGAAGCATCAACGCAATGGGGTTATCACTATGTCCCCCGTTTGAAATTCTTTGAGAAGACCACTATGTAGAAGACCTCTGAGTTGGCAGGTGACCGATAGCAGTGAGCTTGGGAGTGTGGAATAGTGACTACAGTGCTGTTAATATAGTTAAGGGTGGTGGAATAGTAAAGTCAGAGAGAGAGAGATACTTTAAACTCCTGAGTATCTCTCTTATTTCGTGTGAGAGGGACCCTGAGGGGAGAGCAACCTGAAATGGCCATGGGATCCACTATAATGCGAAATAAGGTAATTCTACAGCAAAGGATAGACCTGGGATCTAGATGAAGAATTTAACAGCGACTGGAAGTGCCAACCTCATATCCCAGAGGCCAAGAGATGCCTAGCCAGTCAAGGAACACTTCTGGGGCCTGAACAAAGGAAGACCAGATCATGAGTTGACCCACCAACCTTAGCAGCTACACAGACAAGAGACATTAATTCAGAGAACCACAAAGACTTAAGGGCAAGTCCTGTAAGGTAAAGTGAGTCACATTCCTCCTCATGTATACCCATGTGCTACCTTAGAAAGTGCTGTGGGAAGAGATGAGAAGCACATATCTCCACTCTTACCTGTGTTGGTGTAGAGTTACTAGCCATCCTGATTTCCCTGGACCCATTTTGATTTAATCAATGGAAATCCAGTGTTTCAAGAAGCCCCTCATGGTGTGTGACTCTGGTGTATTCATGTATGTGTTTATGGAGGGAAAGTTGGGAAATACAGCACACAAAATATTAATGGGACTGTCTCAGTCTGTACTGGGTATAGGTAGTAGAGTAAATATATGTTCCTATTAAATAAATTAAAGCTAAGCTCAAGCTATAACAATGAGTGTGAAGATGGCACAGGTCTGGGGATCTGGGTTTTATTCTGTTGTTATGAGTGGGAACCAGTTGAACGGTGCCTAACAACCACAAACTTAGAGAAGCCCACAGAGTCCCAGAAGCTTCTCTGGTTGCCTCACCTTCTTTTTCCCCAAAGGCATAATGTGTGACCTCAACATCAGCCTGTCTCCTCCCACAGACTGTCCCATTGTTCCTGAACTGATTTCCCCTTACTCCGTCTTGTATCTAGACAAGTTGAAATACAAACATCAAAGACAAACACCTAAAGAGAATCCCCATTTGCCCTTGTGGCTATTATGAATACTACAAGGCTTTCTTCAAAGACACCCTTCACTTCTCCTTCAAGTCTCTTGTCCAGAAATAAATCTAAAATTAGCCACCATAATAAATAAATAAAAATGTCCTTCATTGTTTTCTTGACCTTTCAACAAGCCAAGCCAACCTGCATCAAATGTGGAGCATGATGGACTAATGTCAAACTTTTTAAAGCAACCACAAGGGAAAATTAAAAACAAGATCATAAGCTCTCAACCAAAGGATAAACAGCCCGCAAAAGACAAGAGTTGGCCTAAAATATAAGCAATCATCTCCTCAGATATTAACCTGACCTCTTCATCCACTTTAAACTCTTACCTTATCCTGCACTACCGTTACAACAATTATTAAAATTCCTAAACACACCAACATACACCATAATCTCTCACATTTCTGTACCATCCAACAGATTGTTGCCTTCCTGGCTGAATTCTTTGATCTACATTTTCCCATTCATTGGAAAAATCCAATGAATCTGTTGAAGACAGGTTCCTCTATTACTAAACTCTCTTTCCTTTCCCACTGTCTTGTGCATATATCTCTTAGAGCGTTCTTCACATCACATTTTGTAGACTGGGTCATTTTTTGGAGGCTTCTGCATTCAGTAACGCTAGTCAGACAACATACGAGTGGACACAATTGAGGATAACTCTGTCTAAGTACCACATCGATAAAGACCGAGAAAGCAGCCATGGCTCAACATGGTTCTTATGGGGATGTAGGATCATTTGTAGAAATTCTGTGCATTCCTAAAAGATAGGAGAGGAATGGTATGTGTTTTCCTGGTTGCCCCAATATTTAGAGGAGTTGCCACGGAGTCATTTCTGACTCATAGCAACGGCTTGAGTGTTAGGATAGAACGATGTGCCCTATGGATTTCAGTAGTTTATTTGTCAGAAGTGGATGGCTGGGTCTTTCTTCCAAGGTGCCTATGGGTGGATTCAGACCTCCAACCTTTCAGCTAGTTAAGGCGTACATTCCTATTTGCCCCACACAAAGAGTACACTCTTTTGATAGGACATGCTCAAATACAAAGATAAGCTCTTATTAATTTTTACACTGAAAATTAGATCTGGTGGTCTGCACACAGATCCTATTCCATGAATATGGGCTGAATAAACTTTTGGAGATAAAGATCCATATATCTGGCCATGGTCTTTTCAAAAACCATGGGACAGCTTGATGGTTGACATACTTTGAGTCCTTATTTCATAACTGAACATATTTTGCTAAAGTTTTATAACTTTAGCAATTCCTCTGAATAAAACTGATATTTCTTGAACTTTTTAGAGATAAGACTTCTGTAATGATAAGACTTCCTCACTCCCGAAAGAAATATCATCATTGTTCTTATAACTTTTTGACTAAAATTTGATCTCTCAAAGTTAAACCAAGAGGCCAGAAGGCTTGGGGGTGAGTGAATATATATATATATATATATACACATTTCCCAGAAATATTATTATATTGTCTCTTAAAGTGAAGGGCCAAGACAGAACTTGAGTTATTATGCAGGCAGCAGGAAATAGTGAAATTGATAGATTTTTTTATCTTCAGTGAAGATAATAATGATCATGTCCTGGATTCCATCTCACAGAATGGCAAAAGGATTTCTAGGGTCCTCTCCAAAGAATTAGAGGTTGAAGCAGAAAAATGAAATATGATGCTATCTGAAGGATTGTTGGAGAAATATTACTGAGGACAAAAGCATTCGGAAAGAGACCAATTTCCTGGACTCTCGTTTTTCCCTGCACGTTGATCCTACTCTCCGTGCTTAGGAAACCTCTGAGTCTTATTTATGAGAAGCTTTGGCTTAATGCTCCAAGCTGTGGAAGTTACTGTATCTTCACCTCCTGCCTCAACTTAACTTTAGAGAAACAGGAAACGTGAAGGTGCTCTGAGCCTGGATCTGGTGAATGCCTCCACGTGGAAGGATAGGTCAGCTCGCTGGCCCCAGACTATAGACTCATTTGTGTCCTGAACCCTAAATTACTATTACATTAAAATGTCCAATTGTCTTACCACGAAGGATGCTATAATGCTAGCCTTAACTTTTATTTCCAACCCGTGGTTGTCTCATGTACTGTTGTGCAGCGCTATAGAGTTGATTTCTGTCTCATAGTGACCATGTGCCAGTAGAACTACCCTTTACAGTGTTTTCTGAGCTGCAATCTTCATAGAGGCAGATCACCACGCTCGCTTATTCACAACTTCCTCCCCACAGCTTCAGTGTCCTCGCTTAGCTTCTAGGGATCCCCAGACACAGCCCAAACAAGGCTACTAGCCAGTTAATATTTTAATAGCACTTTTCGTCATCATTTATTTTGATCCTCACGACAGCCTTGAGAACAAGGATTGGTATGGCTACCATCTGAGAAATGAAGAAATGTAAGTTGAAAGAAGGTATATTTCTGAGGCCGAGGGGCGGGAGGTGGGGGACTTAAAACCCAGGATTGTAATGGAACTGGCGTGAGCAACAGCTACCATCTGGCTTATGGGACAGGTGACAGCAATCACCTGGTGTCCCTGTTTCTTAATCCTCCATGGTGGCATTTTTGGTCATATGTCTTTCAGGTATTTCCTATGAGCTTGATTTTTTAAATCACGTTAGCTTCAGAGAGTGTGGTTTGAGCGCGTTTGCGCCATCTCTGTAATTGTTGTGCAGTTCTGGGTGTTGATAGTGTGGATGAGGGCGGTGATTACAAGTTTAAAGCCAAGACTCCAGATGGAAGCCTTCAAACGTTAATTGATCCATGTACATCAACATCCAAGAATCACCAAATGTGAGCATCAAGAGAAGCACTTCTGGTGCAGAAATAAAGATTGAATTTGGACGTTAGTTCTGCCTGGCTCTCGTTAAAACTGTGCATCAGTACCTGTGGGTTGTTTATGGGGATGAGAGCGACTACACTGCATGAAATGTGCGAGGGAGAGTTAATCAGCATCTGTACGTATTTCAAAAACCCAAACAAGCACAGGGAATTTTGTCAACAATTCTGAAAGTCAGAGTTTTGCCTTTGAATTTTCCACATTACCTCTACAAGTTTAGGGAGGCCGGGTCACAAGGGAGGGTGCTGCTTTCAAACTCACTTGCCTAAGACACTGTCACAGTTAGTGCCTGAATCCAATTATTTTGACTGCATTTTTCTTTCTGGTGAGGAGCTCTGTTGGCGTGATGGTTACACACAGGGCTGCAAACTCCAAGGTAAGCAGTTCCAAACCACCACCCAACTCCCAGGGAGAAAGACAAGTCTTTCTAGTAAAGAATTCACAGTCTCAAGGTCAGTTCTATCCTGTCCTATGGATTCACTGTAAGTTGGAATCAACTCAATACATTGAGTATGACTTGGTTTCTTTCTGATATGTTTTCTGTATTTCATTTTCCCCAAGCCTTAGTTTCCACAGCTATTAAAGGAGCAGTTAGAGTTGACACTAAGACCGCTAAGAGTTCAAACGCAATGGTTGCTGGGAGTAGCATCCAGTGTAGGTAGCCCGGATCCCTGCTATTAATACAAACACTAGTATTTCTCGTTCTCAGGTCACTTTTTCTCTCTTGCTACCAAAGGAGATGAATTAAAAGGGAACCCAAACTCTCAGTGAGAAATCACATGCCCCGGTCCAATTGTGGACAAAAGGCCATTCGGTTTGTTTACTTGGGAACAGACAACCCTCTCTTTAAACGTTAATTACCAAGGAATCAGACAACTTCTTCTATATATTGAATGGCTGAGTAAGCGTGGCATTTGTTTTGCCGCCGTTCAAACTCAATTTATTTTTCACCCTCTCTTTCCCTTTCCAGTGCCACCCTGGTGAGTTATCACTGCCTCCATGCAAAATCCATATATTTCTCAAGCAAGGTCAGAAATGTGGTTGGAGACTCCTGGTCGCCATTGAGTCAAGCTTCAAAGAATCATTCATGGCATCTAGAAGAAGAGAAAAGAATAAGTAATAACTTGACCATTGATTTTCAGGGGAAAGTAAAGACCAGAAAACCAAAGTCAAACTAGAGTCACGAGAAACAAAAATTCATCTTGCATAGGCAGCAAGTTTTAGCTGAGTAACACAAGAGGAAAAGGACTTTCACTGTGCTTCAGAACTGACCAGGGCTGTTCGGTGTGACCCAGAGGAAGCTGCGGGTACCTTGAGAGATCTGTCAGGTACAGCACCAAGAAGTGAGATTCACACAGGAAGCCTGGCAACAAATGAAATTCAGTGCCCACGGGTCCCATATACCGGGCAGGAGGGACAACACATCATGATGAAGGGTCTCGCTGGGCTCACGGAGGGTGTATCCATGAACAAGGTAGTAACTTAGAAATGTAGGAGAAGGAATATGTATGGAAAGTGAAGTGGGATAGCTAGAGTTTGCAGGGTTCTAAGAGATTAAACATTTTGGATCATTCTGGAAGCTCAGAAAACATCTGGGCTATTCCAAATTGCTGGTCACACTCACTCCAGGCTGATTACAATGAGGGGAAAGCAGCCCAAGAATGGAGTACGTGACAAAGAGATGGCTGAAGCGTGGACTTCGTCAGATGCTCAAAATAGGAAATAGACTGGCTCTCGTCCAGGGCTTCAAGACGACATTCAAGGAAAATAGTGTTACAACAATGAAATACTACACATCTCTAAAAAGTAGCGATGAACCTCTAAAACACCTCATTCATGGAGACAGTTGGAGGAGGGTGTTATGCTGAGTGAAGTTAGCCAAGCAAAAAAGGTCAAGTACAACATGAGTCAACTGAGGAAAATTCAAGCAGCAGAACGGGCACAAGGGAAAAGGCAACACAACACACAATTCCTAGGCTGAGGACCCGAAATTCTGGCACGAGCCAGACCAGACCCAATGACTCATACATCATCAAAAGCACCTGTAGTGAAAATCATCATCCCCTTCTAACCGCGCCCCCCCCCCATATGCCTTTAAGGCCCACAAAGGGATGGGGGAAGAAAAGTGACAGCAATGGGGGGTCAGGGCACTAACCAACCCAAGGGAGGGGGTACTGTTTCTATCCCCATAGTAAGGGAGAGCAAGAGTAGACCTCATGGTTTGTCCCCAGCGATGACTGCAGGGCCAGTTCCACTCGAGACTTGAAGCCCTTTCCCTAGATGACAGCGCTGCAGAGGATGGTCCTGAAGATACAGTTTGGGGAGAGCAGCTGGTCTGATCCACACACATGGGGGCAAACCAAGAGGGGAGCACAACAGACCAATGATGGGAGTGAAGACACAAAGTCCCCCAAGAATCTGGATCATAGACTTCTTACTCAGGGGTGAAGGGGGGGGGGGGATGGGCAGCTCTTGGCACCCATCTAAGCTGGTTGGGGATTACTCACAAGGGGGCCCAAACAGAATGTCTAAAGGTATACCTGATGGGTAGGACAAGGGGGCACTAACCACTCTATCCCAATAGGATGCTCGCCTTTCAGACAGTACAACTGAAGCGAAAAGGGGATCTGAGTTGCTAGGCAAGCTGGTCCCGGGATATGCAGCTCTGATGGTCAATAACATGTCCTTCTCTATATTTATATGTTCTATGTCAGGATCCATGTAGGAAATGGTAGTGGGTTGGGGGGGGGGGAAGAAAAAGAGGACAGATTAAAAAAATACATATATAGATGTATGTGTATGTAAATATATAAGTACACATGTACTTGTTTATATATGTATAGATGAAAAGGTACCCCAAGAGAAATGGATTTTTTAAAGCTATGTTTTTGTTTTTTTATTGATACAAAATTATATCAATATTTATTTATTATTTTATATTAATAAATATTTTATTGGGGCTCATACAACTCTTATCACAATCCATACATACATCAATTGAGCAAAGCACCCTTATACATTCGTTGCCCTCGTCATTCCCAAAATTCACCTTCCACTTGGGTTCCTGGAATCAGCTCGGTTTCCCTTTTTTCCCCCTCCCCCTCCCTCTCCGCTCCCCCCTTCCCTCTGGTCCCTTAGTAGTTTATAAATAATTATTTTATCTTATCTTACACTGCCTGGCGTCTCCCCTCACCCACCTTCCCATTGGCCATCTCTCAGAGAGGAGGTTACAAATAGATCTCCAAGATCGGTTCTCCCTTTCTGCACCCCCCTCCCTGCTGGTGTCGCCACTCCTACCGCTGGTGTTGAGGGGTTCGTTTGTCCTAGATTCCCTGTGTTTCCAGATCCCTACTGCACCGCTGTACATCCTCTGTTATAACCAGGTCCGCAAGGTAGAATTGGGGGCATGATAATTGGGAGGGGAGGTTTTAAATTTTTTACAAAGCAACCATATCTCCTTAAAAGTACTCTCCATTATACTTCATACATTTGTCAAATCAGTGATGCCTTTCTTGGAAACATTTTTCAAATTCATCTGTTTGGATGGCTGACAGCATGTCCCTCATTTTTTTCTCTTTGCCTCTTCTATATCTGCAAATCATGATCCTTTCATGTCCCTCCTCATTGGCAGGAACAAAAAGAAGTCACATGGAGCAAGGTCAGGTGAGTAAGGTGCATGGGGCAAGAGAGGCATGTTGGGTTTTGTTGGTTTGTTTTTTTTTTGCCAAAAACTGGCACACTGAGGTGACTGCACAAGCAGGTGCATTGTTGTGGTGGCAAACCAGTCCCTCATCTGCCACAAACCAGGCCTTTTTTGTCACACCCTGTTACGCAATCCTTTCAGAACCTCTAAATAGAAAACTTGATTAACAGTCTGACCTGGTGGAACGAACTTCAAATGCACTGCATTTCCACAGTTTTGTCCATTTGGGAAGTTGACGGATGTCCAGAATGAGGTTTGTCATCGATCTACATTTCAACTGTATTGAAGCGAGAAAACCCCTTGTACCCTTGAGTTTTCCCAGAGCGCTGTCCTTGTAAGCTGTGTTCAACATCCAACGGTTCCTGCAGCATTTTTCCAGAGGAGGAAACAACATTTCATAGCTGCATGCTGTCCTCTTACATTGGCCATCACAAAAATTAGGTTTGAATGAAACTGATTTTACAAAAATAATTCACTGAGACCAGAGAGAATCTTTCCAGGAGGTGCCACTGGTTACACTAATTCAGAGCAAGTAGCTCTATGCTCACCTCACAGGTAAAAAATGGGTACAGCAAAAAGTCTTTCCTGCCCAGCGCAATTCAAGGTTGGCTTTTTTTTGGGGGGGAGGGGGGGTATCCCCTGTATACACAAATACAAGGAAGCAGTTGGATTGGGCCTATACTTAAATCTTACCTTGGTACAAGAAAGGTTTGTTCTAATAATCTGGCATTGTATGATACTCACCTTCCTGACACGATCACTGATGACAAAATGGGTGCATAAGGAAATATGAAGGAAGTTCATGGTGCCCAGCTATCAAAAGATATAGCATCTGGGGTCTTAAAGGCTTGAAGTTAAACACGTGGCCAACTAGCAGGGAAGTAACAAAGGCCGCATGGAAGAAGCACAACAGCCTCTGTGATCATGAGCTGTTTGATGGGAAGAGGCATCAGAAGTTAAAAAAACAAGCAACCAAATTTATGTGAAGGGGTGAGGATGTAGTGCAGACCCCAAACCCACCTGTAAGATAAATGGACAGTCCCTGACAGAAGGGCCACAAGGAAGGGATGATAAATCCAGGATGTGGTACAGCACTGATGAACCACAAAACTCTCCTCTAGTTCTCTAACATTTCCTCCCTTACTATAATGGTTTTTATTTGTTTTAACTCCTTAACCATGTTAGCTTTGCTTAGTATGTTCATTTGTAACGTTTAAGATAGTTCGGTACATGAAGGCCAAGGTAGATAACCCTTCAGAAAAAGTAACAGGAGTAATGGTTCCCTGAAGGTACAGGAAGAGATTGGGCCGAGAAGGGGGGAATGGGGAGCAGATAGCACTGATGACTATATAACTCCACTCAATGGGATCAGACAACAGACTTGCACGTGAACGGATCTAATGGATTGTATAAGATCTGGCGCGCACGCACACACACACACACACACACACACATAAACTTATAGAAAATAGATAGATAGATAGATAGATAGATAGATAGATAGATAGATAGATAGATAGATAAAGGTTCCTGGGGGGTAAGGTGGGAGAGGAAGGGAATAAAGGGGAGCTGATTTCAAGGAGTTCAAAAAGAAAGAAAATGTTTCAAAACTGATTATGGTAGCAATTGTACAATACCGCTTGATGTGATTAAACTATGGAATGTTAGGATATCTGTAAGAGTTCCCAGTAAAATGATTACATTTGCATCTAATTATAATCTAATATTTTTAAATTAGAAAATGACATTACACAAGATTTCTAGTTAGAGAGGAAGCAGTTACCATTATTCCTTGTCCACACTCATGTGGGCTTACCCCTCTCACAGACCCAGTCCGGCAGTCAGATGCTAACACTTAAGAGCAACCCTCTCCCCACGTGCTCTGCTTCACAGAATTCAATCCTCCTAGAAACACTATTATAATACTTCCAGGTGATCCCAGTTACATTCATTCTCTCACAACGGGGATCTGTATCCCTCTATAGCACCCCTAAATTCCCATCACAGAAGTTTTCAACCCATTCAGATGAGTCCCAGTCTTCGGTTCAGCTAACATTCAGGGCCTTAGCCCTCTAGGATTGCAAGCCAGCACATGCAGTATAATGAATTAATACAAGTGAATGACTATGACTTTTGCCTTGGTAATTAATGACATTCCTTCAGAAGATTATCAAACAGGAAAGAAAAAAATAAATAAACCTTCCTTGGATCCTCTCTAAGGAGACGGGAGCTGGAGTAGAGAAGAACAGGAAAGAGGATCTCCATATAAAATATCCACCAAAGCTGGCAAAAGCTGGGACTGCTTGCCTGTCCAAAGTTTGCTCAGTCTTGATCGACCATCTTTATGAGGACAAGCATGACAGCCTTGAAGATGCACCACCCAGCATCCCTCCCAGAGAGGACCTGCTGCCAGGAATGCAGTTCCCTGACACCCCTTGCTGCAAGGCCTCTGTCACTTGCCATCGCCTTTAGGACAATGCCATGTTCTCCCTGAGCAGAAGTCATTTCTGTGCTGAACACCTAGGGCTAGATGAAAAAGTTAAACCACACTCTCAAAGTCTTCTAATCCAACCCTTTCTTTTCTTTTCTCCCTGACTGCTTCTCCTCCTCTTTTTTACGAGCTAGACCTCAAAAAAAATATTTTACGTTGGTTCTGTATCTACTCCATTTGAATCCCAATATGATATATTAAAAGACAGTAATCCTCTCACATAAGGAGAGAACCAGAAAAAATTTAAGGGGGCTGATTCATTTACCAATTTATCCTCCCCCCAAAATCTACTGCCAGCAAGTCAATTCTGAGGGATTCTGAGACTCTAATGTTTACAGAAGCAGGCAGTCTCATCTCTCTTGAGAAATAGCTAGAAGTTTGATCCATTGACCTGGAGGGTAGCAGCCCAATGCCTGACCTACAGCACCAACAGGGCCCCTTAGAATAAAGATGACCTTCATCAACCCCAAACTCCCATGTGGAATGCCATACTGTTGGTTCTCTTAAATTTGGATTAATTTGTCTCTCTAGTCATTTCCTCATCCATCTCTCTTAAGTGACACCTAAATTCTTGCCAGTTGGGTGGCATAGCTGTCAAAAAAAGGGTGCCAACTTGTCAAGGCCGTGATTCTCAGTATTACATCATCACCATTTTGTGGTCTGATATCATTGTCCTTTCTGTTGTAAATCCTAACCCCTATGATTTTAATGACTTAAGATTGCTATTATGTTAGAGAGGATACTGTCTATAGGATAGACTGTATCTTGCTTCAATCTTATCTGTGCTGTAAGCAGAGATCAGAGGGACCTCTTACCACTAAGAAAGAAGAATAAAGAGCAGAGTGCCTTCTTGGATACAGGGATTCTGCGCTAGGAAACTCCTAGACCCAGGAGATGATTGATGTCATGATGCATGGACATCTCTGAGGAACACTGGCCCCACAGATGCTGAAAGGAGGCAAGAACCTTTTTAGTTAACTGTAAGCCAACAGAGAGAGAAAACTTGGCCCTAAATTCAAACTTCTAGCTTCCTAAACCATAAAAGAATAATTGTTTATTTGCTAAAGTCATTCACTTGAGGTATTTCTGTTATAGCAGCCCTCTAACTAGGATATTGGGGTACTACCGGAAAATGATTTTGTCATATGCATCTGACCACCTGGGCCTCCATTGAGACAAGAGGCCCCAACTGGCCTCCAGTTATTAAGTTACAAAGATCTTTGACTGATTCACGTACTGACCCTAAGGAGTCTTCAGCTCCACCATCCAATTCCAGATCCCTTTTATAAAAGATGAAAAACACAATATATGCTCTTCCTCTGTACTATGAGTCCAGAGAAGAGTCCCCGGTCCCTCTCTGCCTGGATACACCATGCCATCACACTTCTCTTCTAATGGCCCTCAGGTCCCAGGCATGGAAGCGCTCCATGGAATTTTCTACCACTTCTTGCTTCATCTCTTTTGTTCTGTTTTTTAATCCATCAATAAGATGAACAAATTTCTAAGGTGTAATCCCTACCTGCTATTTAATGTCCATAACCAATTTTCAAGATGGTACAGAAACAAGCACCCTTTTATTCTGTGTCACGTAAAGCTCCCATGACTCAGAGGCGACTCACCAGTAGCCAACAACAAAGGCAATTCTCACCTCCAGCTGCTTTTCATGTAGTGGACTCCTTGCTATCATTTGTGTTTAAGCTCAAATGTCACCTTCTCAGGGAAGTCTTCCACAGATATCTAGCCAGTATTAAATCCTTCTATGCCTCATTATCCTCTTCAAAGTCCTCGTTGAACGTATGACTATCTAAATGGTCCTTAATCCAGATTGCCTTTTTCTTTCTTTGTCTAGAAAATGTATATCATGAGAACAAAGACGCCGACTGTCTTATTTGTCAGTCTCCTCAGATCCTAGAACTGTGCCCTGCATGCACTGACCGACGGAATGGCCTCTGCTGCCGGTGAGCATATAATCTGTGTAATAAGGTAAAAATGAGTACATAGTTACAGAACGTTTTGCAATGTCATTTGGAAAACACACACTCCCACTCTGAGAACTCTACTTCTTCTATGGCGTCCTTGGCCTTCCTTCTGCAGTCTTAGTGGTTAAGGAAAAGCCTCGGAGGGAACTTCCATGCCACTTCCACCCCAGAGAAAATTTCTTTCGGCACTAATCTAAGCGAGTGGTCTAAAAAAAACTTTTTGATCAGTTTGAATAACCTCTCCAATATATGCTTATTTACCGTAGTTATAAATTATACACATCCACACATATAAATGGTGCTAACCTATTATTTGCATTTTAAAGTATAAATAAATATTGAAATGTAAACAGATGAGACAAAAATAAGTAAAAGTAGGATTTATTTTTTTCTTCTTCACTTCTCCTTGAGTAATCGTTTGCATTCCCCTAGATACATGCCGTATACTTGGAAAACCACTCAATGAAGCAGTCTTTGCATGGAAATAAGAAGTTGTAGGGGGTTGGAAGTGAGAAATAAAAGGTTGTCAGGAGTTAGAGGCAGCAGCAAATGGAACCTTTTCAGCGTGGAATTGTTCTACTTCTGTTTGGGTGTAGACAAGAACCTACCCCCAGTATTAAAACCCAACAAAATAAATGTGCACTCCAAGTACATATTGTTATAGGTAATTTTTTTAAAGAATGGTTAGATACTGGGCATTTTATTTTTATGCCCAAGTAAAACGCCTATAAAAACATTTCCATCCTTGTTCTGAGTTTCCCTCCGGGAATCACAATCACGTGAAAACACTCGTCATAATACCTGTTGGCACCCTCCTTGGCCTGGAACCCTATCACCAACTGACCGAAAGCTGCAATCACTAGATCTCATCCCACAGGCTCTTATGTGGCCGTGCCACACCCCCATGAAGAGGTAACGTTCTTCCTTCAATCTGGTCTGCTTTGTAACTGATAACAGACTCGAAATGAGAGATAAGGCCATATACGGTGGAACCCCAGACCTCGACACTAACCCGTTCTAGAAGGAGCGTCGAGATGCGATGCAGTCGAGATGCCAATCAATTTTTCCCATGAGAAATAACTGAAAATGGATTAACCCATTCTCCACCACCAGATTTTTACCCTCATCTTGCCTCTTTACACAAAATATTGCACAGAAATTTCAAAGTAGGTGAGTTCAGAGTTAAAGAATACAATTTAAACAAGAAACACAACATTAAAAAGATTTTAACTTTGCCCATACCTTGAGATGGATGAGAATCTGGATCGGTGGACACGGACTTGGAGAGGAGGGATGGGGTCATTGTTTGGAAGGGGAATCCCCTTCCATAAAATCAACTGGTAGCTGCTTTTCAGTGTTTTCCCTTCTTTGCCTTTTTTCACTAGGACCTGGCTGGCTTTCTCAAAAAAAAAAAAAAAAAAAGAATCTGCCTAAATGTGGTCTGCTGTTGGCGTTTCCTTAACTGTTTTCTAAAAGGAGTTACTAAATCATCAACAATCTCGATAACACGGTTAACCAGTTCTTTATCATGATAATTCTTCTTAAAAAAACCTCTTCCTTAGGACCCCTGTTTTGTGTCTAGAACCAGTACAAAAGGCCACTAAAACTAAGAACATTACAGTAAAAACGGTTGAAGCACAGCTGCAAAAGGTTTAAGCCACGTGGGAAACGTGAACTGATTCTGCTTACAAACTTCACGTGCCTCGGGTCAGATTCCAATGCTTTGTTTGTGCTCCGATGCAAAATGTTTCAACATTTCACGTGGAAATCCGATGATGCGGCCCGATGCGGTCGAGTACTTACTTGGTTCTACTGTAGTTTCGATCCAGTTTCCTTGGAACCTTTTCTTCCAGACACCCCGCAGCCCCAGCACCCACCATGCGGAGAGAACATCACTCTATCCCAAAGCCGTCCAGGGCTCCCTGGGCTCAGCTCTCGGTCACTTCAACCCAAATACCCACATGGCAGGGGACAAGAGTCGGGAAAGTCCAGCTTCCGGTCATTTCAGATGCCCCTCGATGTGTGACCCTTTCCAGACATTGTAGAACTGAGGCAGCGCAGATCGCCCCCCCCCCCCCAACTCCCTGTCTGAATCCAGGCGTCTCACAAATGCTGACGGTTGTTGCATGCATCAATTTCCTGGGGCTCTGGCGACCAAGTGCCATAAATCGGGTGGTTTATAAGAAGAGACTTGGTTTTTTCCTCACAATGTGATAGCTATAAATATCAGATTCCAGGCCTTCACGGGGCCATACGCTTTTCAAAGCTCTAAGGCAGCAGTGCTCCACCTTCCTAATGCCTCGACCCTTTAATACAGTTCATCTTGTGCTGACCCTCAACCATTAAATTTTTTTTGTTGATAACTGTGATTTTGCTACTGTTATGAATTGGGCGACTCCTGTGAAAGGGGCGTTGGACCACCAAAGGGGTCACGACGCACAGGTTGGGAACTGCTTCTCTAAGGGAAGGTTTTCCCTTTCCTCCCGGGTTCTGGTAACCGGCACTCCTGGGGTTGTGGATACATGCTGACATGGCCAGCTTTCCCTGGAGTCTCCAGCTAGTCTCTCTTTTTTTTAATCCCAACAGTTTTATTGACACATAATTTACATATCATACAACTGAATAGTTCAATCGTTCAGTGACTTTAAGGGGAGTTGTACAATCAGCAGCATATCCATCTTAGAGGACCCCTCCCCATGGTTAAACCACCTCCCAACTGAGTTGTGTAATCACAATCAGTTCTAACTCTCCCTCCCCACTCCTGTCTTCATTGTTTACTCCTGAACTCTTTTTCCCTCCCAAAGGCATCCTGGAGATTTTATTAAAACTACACAGCACACTCTGAATATGACCACATTTTAACTGATAACCTCTTCAAAGAACCTCTTTCTAAACAAGGTAATTGGCAAAAGGACCAAGAGTTAATACTCCAGCAAATCATTTGGGGAACGTCAGTCAATCCATAAAAGCTCCATTGCCGTTGAGTCTGTATGTCAACCCTTGGCAGCCCTTTGCACAGAATAGATGCGCTCCATAGGATTTCCAATGCTGTCCATTCCTACAGAAACTGACCACCATATATTTGTCCTGCAGAGCAGCTGGTGGACTCCAACCACTGACTGTGGGGTTAGCAGCCAAGTACATACCACTGCACTACTAGGGATCTTCCATTCAATGCATAGCACCCACTAAATGGGGTGATTTGATATGTAGACACTACTGTGACCTCATTGACCACATTCTTTTTCCCTTGCCAGTAAAACCCTGTTTGTTTGAGGACGTTAACTCTACTAATTTTCTTACAGTGAGGTCTAGTCAAGTCGTAGAATTAGACTGACGGTGCTGGTTAGAGATTCCAATATCAAAATCCATAAAGCTCTTGAAAGGGAGAATGGCATGGCTGGTATTCTTTGGGCTTTTCTCTCCACCCCTTTTTCCTCATTATTCCTGCCTAGAATAGAATTTTTATGCTTGGGAGGGCAAAAGTCATACTGCTATCAAGAGAGTGAAAAAACCCCAACTCATTGCCACCAAGTTGATGCTGATTCATGTTGTTGCAGATACATACATACATGTGATACATACATGTAGAGACATTTAGGTGCCACGGAGTCGGTTTTGACATTTAGCAACCATCTGCACAACAGAACAAACAACTACTCTGTCCTACACCATCCGCACAATTGTCCATTGATGCAGCCACCATGTCAATCCATCTCCTTGAGGGCCTTCCTCTGTTTTGCTGCCCCTCCACTTGACCAAGCATGATGCCTCTTTTTCTAGGGACTGGTCTCTCTGACAACATGTTCTATGTATGTAAGCTGAAGCCTTTCCATCCTTGACTCTAAGGAGCAATCTGGCCTTACTTCTTCCAAGACAGATTAGTTTGTCCTTTTAGCAAGCCATGGTGCTTTCAATGTTTTCTCCAGTAGGACAATTCAAATGCTGACTCAGAGCAACCTAGCATCTAAAACTGGTGGCATAAAATGATGAACAACAACAGAAAAAGCCCTTGGTTTCATGATTATTTTGTGGAGCCATTACATAAGCCTGAATTGTCCGCCCAGACTTGTTATTTAATTAAAATTAAACCTCTCCATGTTTAAGTAAATTTTAATTCGACTTTTCTATAACACATAGACATAATCCCAATTGAAAATTTTGATATCAAACAAGGAACCAAACCTAAAATCTGAAACTTGACCTCACAGAGGCTCAGACCAAATACCCCACTCCTTCCCATGTTGAAGTTTTATTATAACCCTATTAAAGTTTTGAACTTATCTTTGGGCTTGTTTTGTAAGAGGAATGTGCATGCATGAAAGAGATACCATATATGCTCATGTATAGGCTGAGTTTTTCAATCCATTTTTCATAGTTTTGTGGTAAAATTAGGTGCCTCGGCTGATATTCGGGTCAGCTTATACTCGAGTATATATGGTATATATAATATGTGAGAGTAAACAGCATGGGAGCCATAGCTGCCCTCTTCTGGTTATAAACTGTAGAGGAATGCTACTCCACCGATGGCCATACAGCAGCAGTCAAACATGTCTCCACCTTCCGCCCTTCTCTTTTCTATTCTGACATGAATTGTTGCTCCCACACCCTCCACTCTTCTGCTGGATTTGATGATCTGTTGAAATGACCAGATAGAACTCAGAGCAATTCTCACAATCAAGGGTGTTTGCCACAGACGTTAACCGGCTAGCACAAGCCAGGATCAGAACACATGAAGGATTTCATCATAGGTCCATAACAACACTTCTGCGTGTCAGCCGCCAAGTATCCGGTCCTCTGTCTCTTAGCTATGTGGTTGGCCTCTTGGCTTCTGCTTCCCCGGGTCAGGAAGCTTGCCTGCTGCCCTGCCTTATGTTCTCGTAGCCTCCAAACGACCCCTCTGCTCTGTCTCATGGTCTCCTTGTCTTGGTCTCTGGTCTCAGTGTAGTGTGGCCTCTGTTGCCTCCAACAGTGCAGACAGGGATTTCAAATGCGCTCCACTGGTGGATCTTCTACCTTGTTGGTCCCAGAAATTCTCTCTCAGCAAGGAAGCACAGGGTGGTGACTTGGTTCATACTCTCTCTGAAGGAAGAGATCAGGATGCATCCCACCTTAATCCCACTCAGTAGCACAGCACAGAACTCCCTCCAAAATGAGATGACAGCTAGTTACATTTGTTTCTCAATATTTCACTTTTAAATTTCCATATGTTTATGATGAATCCTATGACAGTATGTGTTAAGCTGGGTTGACTAGAGAAACAAATCTAGAGACACGTATATGTGGGTAAGAGAGCACTTTCTATCAAAGAGCAATTGCATATTCAGAAGACATCCCATCCCAGTCCAGATTAAGTCCATATTCTGAAGCAGTATTAGCCCATATGTCTGATACTAGTACCTAATTCCTTTTTAGATTCAAGCAGCAAATGCAATAATGCCCCAAATCCAGGATGATCACAGGCCAGTGGATGGAAAGTCCTATGGATTCAGTGGTGGCAGAAGCATCTCCAGGGCCGATGATCACAGGCCAGTGGATGGAAAGTCCTATGGATTCAGTGGTGGCAGAAGCATCTCCAGGGCCCCGGCTGCGATTAGCATGGCTCCACGTGACTTGTCAACAGGAATCAGAAGCAAAGAGAGTGTGGTCCTCATCCAGGGAGAAAATGAGGAAGTTCCCAGGATCCTCATGAGAAGACCACTCCCACAGAGGCCTCATTGGCTAAGACCCGATTGACAGGCTAGCCTCTACCCCTTCACTCATAATATCCTCAAGTTGACATGTGATTCTATAACTACCCCCACAGTATTCTGTACTAACATAAGAAATTAGTTGCGGAAATAAGAATAAGAAATATATGCAAGATCCATAATGAATGTATTCTACATAAAATGGTGGCAGTAAGACATTTAATCTGTAGAGTCCTCTATTTAAATAATTACTAAAATTTTGAGAGCATTTTAATTTCTTGCACAAGTGTGATATTAAGAATGTTTTTTGATAAGCCCCATATTTGCCCTGAAGACAAAATATGCAAGCAATATATGAAATATTTTTAAAATGAGATTATAACCACAGGTATAGGGGCTAGAATTTATAATACCTCACATAAGGGATTCTAGTTTTAAGGGCCATATCAGTTAACTATCTCTCTGTAATTCCTTGCCAACCCATTTCTATTAAATGTTCAAGTTTACAATAACTAAGCGGGATGTGTACTCAGCTCCGGGAGACTTTCTCGGTCAGGCTGTTTGACAACCCTGGGACTCAAAGGTGCTTTTTGGAAGCAGTAAGGAGAGCAAAGCGTTGTTTTCCCCTAGCTCCTAGCTCCCACCAGATGAACTTCACATGATGAAAAATTGACCCCCTATATTTCTGGGATGCATCATAGCCACCAAGGAAGCCACAGCCACGTGTGGCATTTACTTCAAGCTCATATAAAAAGGATCAGGATGAGCCAGAACCATTTAGCATGTAGCTAGTTGACCACATAGTTCACTGAGGTTGGGCTAGCACTTGGAATTCTGGGAAGTAGGAGCAGCCAAGAACATGAGATGGCACACAGGATGGGTCAAGTGCAGGAGGTATATACAGCTTCTTGTCATTTTCAGCAAAGTGCTGAAGAAGACAGGTGAAGTCTGCCTGCAGCTAGCAAGACTGCAAGGAGAGAAGAAAGGAAGTGCCTGTCTGTTAAGGGAAAGACTCTGCTAGCAGCTTGTGGCTTAAGTTGAGTGGGGACCCCACAATTGGAAAGCTTACAGTCGATAAAAGCTATGCTCTTTAATAACCCTAAATTAAAACTGATAAAAGAGCCAGCCACAAAACTGCAGGACTTTCCTAAATGCCGTCCATTAATAGTTTTCTGCCAGGAAGTGGATGCTACCCTGCTGGCAATGAAGGATTAAGAGGTGGTCCTGCTACTGAAATTTACTGTTTTGACTTGTCTCAAAAGAGAAGCCATTACGCTAAGAGCCAGGATGGTGGTCAGAGCACAAAGACCAATCCATGAAAGGCAAAGCACTTACAGTTTAAAAACATCTACACAGGAGGTGTACTGTTATTATTCTCACAGGTAATGAGCAGGCAGGATGCCTGTCAACATTTTTGAAGAAAATGTTGCCAAAGAAATCTCAGATCTGGCTGTCAATGGTCTATGGCTATTTAACCACTGAGATCATCCCCAGGCCCTTGACTTCCACCAACAAGAACTGGACTATGGAAACGATGCAGCCTAAGTGAAATGACCTTCTTCCCATCCCACCCTCAAATGGAAGTCACAGGACATGATGCAGGAGGACCATTCTACCACAGAGCAGAGCCAGGTGCTGCCAAGTTGTCTAAATGCACTGCCTCAACTGCTAGATCCTAAATGGAATCATTTTTCCTAAGAATTGCATAGCTGTTCAGTACTAGGGTCTCCAACTCTCTTTTCTAAACTTCAGTTCTATTTCTATTAACATTTTCCTTCCGTCCCCCTGTAGAAGCATTTGTAGGAGTCAGACAAACATTGTCACTAAATTTATTCATTATTATGTAAAATCAAGTATCTGGCAAATATTTTGAAACTATAAGCAGAATGCTAAAACTGGAGGAGAATTTAGGGGTGTTGACCTATGTCTGAAATTATGGGCATGACGAAAGCTGTTTTATCATGGGAAAATTGTGGCAAACACCGATTTTCATCCACACAATATTTACCAACATCACCCACCCCTTATGGCTGGCTCCTTTATCAGTTTTAATTTAGGGTTATTAAAGAGCTTAGCTTTTATCAACTGTAAGCTTTCCAATTGTGGGGTCCCCACTCAACTTAAGCCACAAGCTGCTAGCAGAGTCTTTCCCTTAACAGACAGGCACTTCCTTTCTTCTCTCCTTGGCAATTATATATATAATCTCAGCCCAGTCCAACTCAAGTCCACAAGGCCGATGCTAGTCCATACGTCCCTCTCCCGACTCACGCGGTCTCATGAAGTGATGCAGAACGCAGGACTATCGCAGGCCGGTGGGTGTAAAGTGGTGTGGATCCATTGAGGATGGCTCTGGCGACGATCAGGGCCCACCAGCAGGAAGGGGAAGATGGTGGGGGGGGGGAGGTGGAGTCCCAGGGCCATACTTATGAGAAGGTCATGCCCACAAGGAGGCACTATCAAGCTGTGACCTGACTGACAGGTTAAATATGACTGCTACACTTGTTTCTATCTTCAAGTTGATCTGAAATTAAGTAACGACCACATTCCCACTGACAAGATACATCTGAGATAAAGCCCAATATGAAAAAAAAAAAACACCCTCAAAAAACAGAAAATATTTCAACCAGATCAGGCCTTACATGCATCGGAGGGGCATCAACTGACAAGGATATAACAGTTCCAGGTTTATCCTTCTGGTGTCCAATGTACTCTGCTTGCTAACCAATTTCTTTCCATCCCTCTACTGTGGATAGAGGGAAACTACTGGAGACTCTTTCCCTGTGTAGATCTCATAAACGAACCTTGGACCTCTGCTGATCCAGAGCCTTCTGCAACTAGAATCTCAAGTGTTAGGCTCTGGTACTATTCCCTTCTTAGGCTTCGGGTTCTATGATTCACAATCCTTTGGTCAGTGATGTTGGTGTGCTTCTTCCATGTGGACTTAGTGGACATCTCGCTTAGATGGTTGCTTGTTTGGAAACCAGCCCTTTATATTCTAAAACTATGTTTTATGCGGGAGCAATGTGCCTACTGAAAAGATGCAACTTCCCAGGTCCTGTTGCATACTAAAGGATGTCGCCCTGTGTCACCCTTCTGGCCACTGAGGTGGTGTGTTTTTAAAAGACGGAAGAGTCACTTGTCTGTACATTTTTCCCATGAAGTCCTCCCTCAATTTTACAGTTGGCACCTTAGTGTGTTACCTGGATAAGAGCAGAGTCTACCCTGTGACCTAAAAGGTCCCTGGTAGTGTGAGTTATGAAACTCCTATGAGAGGAGGATAGCTCTCGCCTGCAATCAAACTAATCCATGGAGATCTCAAATGGAAAAACACATCCAATAGAGTTTTGTGGTTACTGTCACTATTAATTTGAGTTGTTGATTCTTGTTTTGTTTGTTTGTTTTGCCAACAGCTTAAAAAAAATCACTCCATAGTGAAGGGCAGCAAATCAAGATTGACAAAATTGATAAGATCGACAAAATCCAGATTGACAGGTTAAGAATGTTGTGTCTGTTCTTCAGAACAAGCCACGTAACTAGGAACTGGAAACCAGCTCAGTTCTTCCCCTTGCCAAGTTGAGAACTTGAAGAGGGCATCATGCCCACCTTTGCTTTCAGAGGACCCATAGATAGCAAAAGCACGTGTACCCCGTTATCATAGGACCCTGCCTACAAACCCAGTATCTATATAATATGTAGTTTAGTCAAAGGGAAAACCAGTCTCTAGCATTGGAATGAGAGAGGTAGATATTTAAGTACTGGTGATTGCCTTCATCTCAATGCCCTCATCAAAAAGACAGAACAAGATCACATAACTAATGTGGATGCTTAAATAATTTTATATCATGAAAATCAGACTAGGATATCGCGCACCCCGCCCCCCCAAGACACTGCATATCAGGATAGGCCCATTCCAAATTTGAAAAAGAAACTGCCTTTGCATTGCTTCCCTTTTCGACTAGCTAGCTTGCTTGCTTCACGTTTTAGTCATTCAGTCAAACTCATCAATGGCTACTTTGGCAGGTGTGTCCTAGGACTGCAAAAGAAAAAGAAGGCAGGTGTCTGCGCTCCCATCTAGTGGAAATGGGAAAATTTTAGATCACAACGACTCAAAAGGCAAGGCTGGTGACAGCAACACATCACCATCAGGCAAGGTGTCCACACAGAGACCCTCAGGGCCATGGTTGTTGGAGGCATCTGCATCTTAAACCTACACATTCTCCAGGACATCACCTACAAATGGAATGGCAAAGAACTCCTTTCAGCTGACAGATGACTCCAGGCTGAGAAGAAAAGACTGTTTTCTATATAATAAAAAGTTAGATAATTTTCCAGATTCCCAGTCCTGGATATTTTCTTCAAAGGATACTGTCCAACGTGGCTGTAGAGATATTGAGAAGGGAGCACACAGGGAAACAAGGAAAACATTTGTACCTTCTACTCAACCAATGGTCTCAGAATAGACTATCCTGATGCAGAGGACATGTTGTTATGTAAATTACTCTCCAAAAATCCAAAATATACATCACTCAATGGCAACAACAGGTCCCTTATTCTGATTGTCCCATAAATGCGACTTTCCCCTGGAAAAGAGTAGTATTAAAGCCTTGATGATCACAACTACAATTTGATTAAGTGCCAAATATGCCCACTTAAACACTTAAATGGCAAGGCAAGAGTTGCTCTACTTAGGGCATGGAAATATTCATATTCTGGGAATGAGAAAAGCTAAAATTAGATGGAAAATGCTCTCTGTGTTAGTCTGTGTTGACTAGGGAAACAAATTCAGAGACACTCATATGTGTATAGGAAAGAGTTTTATATAAAGAGTAATTGCACATTAAGAAAACATCCTAGCCCAGTCCAGATCAAGTCCACAAGTCTGATATTAGCCCATATGTCTGATACCAATCTATAAAGTCTTCTTCAGACTCAGGAAACATATGCAATGATGCCAAATGCAGGAAGATCACAGGCCAGTGGATGGAAGGTCTTGTGGATCCAGTGGTGTTGTAAGCATCTCAATGCTGGCAGGGGTCCCTACATGGCTCCCCAAGCTCAGGGTACTAGTGTAGCTCCATGTGTCTTGATTGCAGAAATGTCTTTCAGGAAGTGAGCATTGTCCTACCTCCAGAGAACTATTTATCTCCTTAGCACCTCCAAATGAAGTCATCAAGCTGTGACCTGATTGACAGGCTAAACTCCACCTTTTCACTCCGAAGTCTCAAATGGACAACAGATTGTGTAACTACCACACTCTCTTGAAAGCTGACAGCAAAGCTATCGTGATTGCTTTCCACGGGTAGTGCTACAACTACTGGGTCTGCTTGTCTTTATGCCTCTAAGACACAAGACCAAGATGCTGGTCCCATGTGGTCACTAATTATCTCATTGGCTGTGGCAATCAGCTAAAAGAGTTCCTAGTGACCTGATTTCAGAGTTCTGAGTTATCTAATGTTGGTATAACAGAAATACCACCACAGTGGATGGCTGTTATAATCATAAATTTATTTTCTCAGAGTTTAGGATGTTAGAAGCACAAACACAGGGTGCTAGCTCTCTAGCAGGCCACAACCAAATAGGGTCCATGGAATCATCAATGCTAGGTCACATCACAGGTCTCACCAAAGAGAATCCATTTCAACCATCACATTAGAGATGAGTTAATCCAGTGTTTGGCCATATATAGCAGGCTCATTTTGAAACTGAATTTCATATGGCCCTTCAATAATGCTGTAAATATCTAAATGAAACAGTTACCGGATGCTGCTCTCAAGGGAGGAATTCTCCCACTGTCAACTCTAGGGGAAGGTCCTCGTCCCTTTAGTGTCTTTGCCCTGGTTCTCTGGGGAGCTTCCTGTGGCATGGCAGCTCACTGCCCCCATCACTACTACTCACTTGCTTGTTTACTCTTTTATATCTTAAAAGAGACTGATTGAAGCTATATAGCCTACACTAATAATGTTCATCAATATAACACTTCTGTTCCCAAATATAACAGGATTATAAAGACAGATGTAAAACCAAAGCAAACACATTGCCATTAGGGTTTTAGATAATATAAATCTTTATACCATGTTTCCCCAAAAGTAAGTGATCCCCCCAAAATAAGACCTGCTTACAGGTTTGCCTCTCATTGAAATATAAGGCATCTCCCCCAAAATAAGACCTCCTCGAAAATAAGGCCCCCCGAAACTACCGTAACTCTGGACTCTGGTCCGTAGTGGTGGGCATTGCCACGTAGCTTACTGTTGGCTGCAGCACAGCCGGAGCAGACAGGAAGTACGAGGTCACTTTTAATAAAAACAATAAATAATAAATGTGTAACGTATTCTTTTTCATGGAAAAATAAGACATCCCCTGAAAATAAGATCTAGCACATTTTGGGGAGCAAAAAAATAGTATAAGACATTGTCTTATTTTCGGGTAAACAGGGTAGGAGCAGACAATCTCATCTTTCCTCTTCAGAAGTGGATAAATTTAAATGACTAACCTTGCTATTGGCAGTCCACTGCTTAACCCACAGCACCACCAGGGCTCCTTACAAAACATATTTGTGGAGCAACAGAAGCATACTATCATCTGTCTTCCCTAGAGATTATGCACATCACTTAAGTGACATCAATTGCCATTGGTATTTTTATTCCAGACGAGGCCAGAAGACCATGTGAATCAAAACATGCATTATATAAGAGAGCTAAAATTCACTGATATCAATCACAGCCTAATGACCTGAAACAAAAACAAAGCACACTAAACCACAGAATTGCTTTAGGAAGTGTCAAATTGGAGTGTTTGCTGTATCAACATAGCTGAGTTCCTTTTAGACAGTGGTGCCATTTCCTTACATGGGAAGAGTGGGTGGATGAAATGAAAATAGATAGTCCTAGGAGCTCTTGACAAAAATGTTAGAAACCTACTAAATACTCAGGGAGCCCTGGTGGCACCATGGTTGAAGCGCTTTGACTGCTGTTTGAACCATCAGCAGCTCTGCAGGACAAAGATGTGACCGTCTGATGTCATAAAGATGATGGCCTTGGAAATGTTCTGGAGAGGTCACCTCTGCTTTAAGATTGCAACTCATGGCTTGAACTTGTTCCTCAGTTCTTTCAGCTTGACAGCTGCCGAGTGTGTCCTTCCCTTTTGTGTCAGGGGAAGCCAGCCCCTAACACATCATCACGGGCCTGGCCAGCTCAGTCGATAGAGCATGAGGCTCTTAATCTCAGGGTCATGGGTTAGAGCCCCACGTTGGGCACCATATGTCAGAAGAAGCCAGTCCCTAACACATCATTACGGGTCCAGTAGGCGCAATTGTACAGCGATAATAAGTAAGGATCATAGTAAAGTTATAGAGAGCATGAGAGATAGAAGTGAAGTATTGAAATAAATGGAGTCAGTCACGATTCATAATAGCATGCTCACCTAAGCCTCGTATGATGGTCCCCGTGGAGGGAGAGAGAGGCCTCCTTAATGTTAGCCAGGCCTTTTATATTCTCCAGGGACATGCAAGCCCCCTAATTACATGTGAGTACAAATGTCACAGAAAGGGATTGTGCTATAGGTAATACAGTAATGAAAGGGATTTTCTACCTCTTGGTGTTTGGATAGTTCGTTAAGATCCTTTACTTTTCTCCTTGAACTGCCCTTTGAAAATTTCAGCTTTATTTCATTGTTTCTTCCATTTGTCTTAGCTACTCTATGATCAAGAGCAATGTGTTATTCCCAACATAGTAACCCATAGGACTGTCTGATTCAAAAGAGCCTAGACCAGCAGGTCTCACCCTGTGGGTCGCAACCCCTTTGGGGGTCAAACGGCCCTTTCACAGGGGTCATCCAATTCATAACAGTAGCAAAATTACAGATATGAAGTAGCAGCAAAAATAATTTTATGGTTAGGGGTCTCCACAACACGAGGAACTATATGAAAGGGTCGCGGCGTGAAGAAGGTTGAGAATCGCTGGCCTAGACTGTTCCATTTCAGCTCACTTCTGCTGAGAAGATGAGTTCTGGCGGCATCGTTTGGTTACAAGTTGGAATTGGAACCACAACATCAGCAGTTCTAAACCCTAGCCAATCCATAGGGGAAAGATGAGGATTTCAATTGCTGTAAAGATTATAGTCTTACAAACCAGAAGGGCAGTTTGACTCTGCCCTCTAGGGTCAGTATGAGTCCAAATCAAATCAATGGTAGTGAGTTCAGTTGTGTTGTTCTTGTTTTTGTTTTCTGCATGAAAAGAATATCAATCTTCACCACTTCCAATTGTCCTACAGTCATACTTCTTATATTCCAAATTCCAATTATCAATCGATGTTAACAGCTGTTTCTTCTGCTTGAGTTGTGTCCTATCAGCAAATTCGGCTCCCAGAAGCTTTACTACATTCATGTCATTATGATCAACTCTATTTTGAGAAGGCGGCTCTTCCTAAGTCATATTTTGAGCACCTTTCTACCTGAGGGGCTCACCTTCCAGCACTGTATCCGACAGCGTTCCAAGGCTATTTATAAGTCGCTTGTTGCTCAGAAGTGAACAGCCTATCCCTTCTGTATTATCTGTTCTTAGTCTGAAAGCTCTGCTGAAACCTGTTTACCTTGAGTGATCCTGTGGTATTCGAAATACCAGTGGCATAGTTTCCAGCATCATAGCAACATGCAAGCCACCATAGTAAGACAAACAACCTTGCTTGTTCAAAGCGATGAGGACTTGAAACACCTGATTATGAAGGTCAAGGACTACAGCCTTCAGTATGGCTTGCAACACAGTGTAAAGAAAACCCAAACCCTCACAACTGGACAAAGAGTTAACACATAATAAACAGAGAAGATTAACGTTGTCAATAATTTTACCATGCCTGAATCCATAATCAATGCTCATGAAAGCAGCACTGAAATATCAAAGGATGTATTGCACTGCGTAAATCTGCTGCACACGATCTCTGTAAGGTGTTGGAAAGCCAGGATGTCACTTTGAAGACGAATGTGCAGGTATTTTCAATTGCCTCATATGCATATGAAAGGTTGACATTGACTACTGAAGACTGAAGAAGAATCAATGCATTTGAATTGTGGTGTTGGTGAAGACTATTGGAAGTTCATGGACTGTCAAGAAAACAAATAGATCTGCCTTGGAAAAATACAGACAGAATGCTCCGTTAGAAACAAGGATGGTGATGTGTCTCCCATACTTTGGACATGTCATTAGGAGAGACCAGTCTCTGGGAAAGGACACCATACTTGGTAAAGTAGAAGGGCAGCCAAAAGGTGAATGACCTTCAAGAAGATGGACAGACGCAGTGGCTGCCACGATGGGCTGGAACATAGCAATTGCTGCAAGGATGGCCCAGGACAGGGGATGTTTCCATCGGACTCCAAAGGATTGAAACAGACTCGATGGGGTCACTACAAATTAGAATTGACTTGATGGTAATGGGTTTTTAGTTTTTGATTAAATATACCAATGGAGATTTCAGGATAGTTGTCAGTTTCAACATCAAGCAATGGCTTGATTTGGGGGTTCGTGGAGGTATTGAGAATCATGAGCCAGAGATAGGTTGTCAATAAAATCCAAATCTGAAGAAGGGAATGCCATCAGAGGTTAAAGCGGGAACAGTTGGTTTGCCGAAGGCTCTGGATGACAGTGGAAGCTTGAAATCCACTTGCCGTTTCCATGCATGGACTAAGCCACTGGCGAATCCTCTGTGACCACAGCTGAGGACTGTGAAGAGCCTTCTTATCAGACAGAGCATTGTAAAGTTGATGATGGCAGACAGTTAGGTTAAAATGTAATATCTTGTCATTGGATCTCCCTTTTGACCCATTTTAAAGTTGTTTCCATTAAAAAAATGTGAAGGGAAATACGCATGGCTTAAGCCTCTGCTGAATCCCCTCTGACCACAGACCAGGCTGTGAGTGGTTTTGCTACTATGCTGAATGCATTAGAAAGTGAATTCCTGAGGACGCAGTTAGGTTAAAATTTAACACCTTATCATTGGATGTTCCCTTTGATCCATTTTAAATTTGCTCTGGTTTTTAACATTCTCTGCTTTCTTTTTAACTAAGGTTTTTATCTGTTTTACTTTGTTACTGTTGATAGTTTGTTGTTGTCATTTTGTTTTTTGTTTTACTATCTAGGAAATCCAGGACACACAAATCTATACAGTCCGTAACTCGATGAATGGTTCTCTGAGGATATGGCAAGAGAGTTTGTGGAAAATGGGGAGTTTAGATGGATGAGGAAAAGAATGATTAAAATGTTCTAAAATTGATTGTTATGGTAATTGTGCAAGTCTTCTTGATTTGATTGAACTATTGAATTGTATGATATGTGAATTATATACCAATTAACATTTCAAAAACAAAGCATGTAAGAACTAGAGCAGAAAACAAAGAAGAGACAAGAGTCTCCCATTTAGAGATTAAAGAGAAGTCAGAAAATCAGGTTGATAAGAAGTGACCCGGAGGTAAGAGGGCAATCAGATAATCTTCATTACAGTAGCCTGGAGAAGGCAGTGTCTTAAACAACAATAAAAAAGGAGGAGGGCTGGAGGGGGAATAGGAGTGATCAACATGTTAAACACTGCTGAGAAATCCAGAAAGAGAAATTCCGAGGTCACCATTGGTTTGGGCAAGATGTAGGTTAGTGAAGACCTTGATAAGAACCTTTTCCATGGGAGGGGCACCAAAGTTCTTTAGGAAGCGTCAAAGAGAGTTGAAAGT
The DNA here is from genome assembly GCF_050624435.1 of Tenrec ecaudatus. Taxonomy (NCBI): domain Eukaryota; kingdom Metazoa; phylum Chordata; class Mammalia; order Afrosoricida; family Tenrecidae; genus Tenrec; species Tenrec ecaudatus. The sequence goes on along the minus strand of NC_134533.1, from coordinate 27,756,865 downwards.
TGGTAAGTGGGAGCTTGACTTTTAACAACTTATTCAAGAGATTTCTCCATGAGGGAGAACAAATAAATTGAGTATTACTTGTGAAATGTGTGAAAAACGCGGGGCCAAGGGAAGATGTTTTAAAGCCCTATTAAGACATGCTTGAATGCCAGTGGAAATGATCTAGGAGAGAGAGAAATTTATGATGCTTGAGAGAATTGGGATAATTACATGAGCAAAATCTTTAAGCTTGGAAGGGAGGCAAAGCAAAGCTCAAGTGGTAAGATTGGCCTTCAACCAAGACAGAACATTTCTTGATTCAGAGGACACATACAGGAAGATTCATAGAGCTGGTGTGGGGTAAATGAATATATCATTGGATTTCATCTTTTCTTTCTCTCTCTAGAAAGTCTGAAGTGAAGTCACTGATGAAAGATGAGGGCAGACTAGAGGTTTGAAGATAGAAGTGAGATATAAAATATTCTTGCTGGCTGGGAGAAGAGTTTATGGGGAGTATATTAGGATTCACTGGTGGAGCTGAGTGTCCATTTGAGATTTGGGGTCATAAATGTAAAGTGAATGCATTCAGCATTGTGTGTAATTTTCATTAGCATCAATCAACTGCTTGGATACAGGTGCAGAGGAAAAGGTTAGCTGGGTTTATCAAAATTGGTAATTTGCCAAGCAATTATGCCAAAGCAGCAGATGAGTCAGGAGTTAAGGATGTATATGAGAAGAAAAATATAGATTCATTTAAACTGGAAATTTAAACTGGGTAAAGAGGCAAATGAGACCATGACAGTGGGGATAGATAATGAAAAGTGCAGAGATACTAGCAAGAGAGTACTAAAGTATATGGGCTGTGGCCAGGATTTGAAATTCCCCTAGGGTTCCATGATTGGTGATGTGGAGGTCTAGAGACGGCCATGAGAGTGAGTGGTTGAGAAGAGGAGGTGGAAAAGGCAATGGTTTCTGAGAAGGTCAAGGAAGTCAATAGTCAGATGTAGGCTGGATATTTCAGGAGAATGTTGTGCCAAGAATTATTACTAAAAAAGTGGTAGAAAAGAGGACAGACCTGGGTGTTGGCATAAGTGATGAAAAAGGGCAGGAAAGCTTGAAGAGGAGAGTGATGTGGACCAGGAATGGGTCAGAAAGTTTGATTATCTTCTTCAAATGGATTTTGATGGAGGAAGGACAGCAGTTTGGAAGCAGCAACCAGAATGAGGAGATGACCTTATTTGCCTCCAGTTTCAGAGTTATGTGAAATGTGGATTATAAAATAAAACTGCTTCAACTTGAGGTCTTTTAGGAGAAGTAATATTTTCAAAGGACCAACCATAATTTCTTAGAAATAGAAAGTTAAGGGAGGCCTAGTGGCATAGAGCTTTCAAGTTGGGCTGTGATCCTCAAGGTCAGTATTTCAAAACCACCAGCAGCACTGAAGGAGAAAGACGGAGCTTTCTACTCCTGTAAATAGTTAGTCTCAAAAACTCAGGGTCTGTTCTACCCTGTCCCATAGGATCACTATGAATTGGTATTGACTCAATGGGAGTGAGTTTGAATTTGAAAAAGTGAACATTGAAAAAAGTCTACAAATAGAGACTAGTTTGCTGATAATAGACAGGAAGTTCCAAGTGGCCCAGTAAAAGATTTGGGAAAGTAGGAAGTAATGACTATGTTTTATAGGCAATATACTAGAATTTATCATTACTCTAAGGTTATCTATTTCTTTAGAAATCTTTCATGGGCTGCAGAATCTGTGGAGGAGAAGAGTTTTATGGTCAGACTCAACAATTTCTAGATTTTTTAGATTTTCACCAAATTCTATTCATCTTTAGTTCTTTTTATTTTATGGTAGAATTCTGAAAAGAGTTGGTTAAAGCTTTTCACATTCTGTCTGGAAACCAGACCAGATCCTTAGATATCCCTTTCCACACGACCCAGGTAAAAGTTCAGCCAGTTGTTCTGCCAATACATAACATTGGTCAATATGTAAATCAATACATAAAATTGACTTTTTCACAATAATCATAGCAATTTTCCAGCCTATGCTCCAGTCTTGTTAAGGCCATGTAGGCCCTGCCATCTTCCATTTATCAAACCAATTGTTACCACATTACTCAAAAAAAAAAAAAAAAAGGTCACTGCCATCACGTCAATTCTGACTAATGACAATCCTATAGGACGGGTTAGAACTGCCCCTGTGGGTTCCTAAGTGCATTACAAGAGCAGAAAGCCTCATCTTCTCCTGTGGAGTGACTGGTGGTTTTGAACCGCTGACCTCATGGTTATCAGCTCAATGCATAACCACTACACCAACAGGGCTTCTGGCATGGCTTTTCTATCCATACTCTTTGTGCTTCACAACAAATGACTGCATGAGGGCATTCAAATAAGGTGTAGATAACACTAAGGAAGGGATTGGCCATTTCTTCCATTCCACTGGATCTAAAAGTAAGCCATCCGAGAAGTAGGAATTGAGAATCAGGACCATCAGGAAGGAACAGCCTCCAGTGGAGCACATGTCAAATCCCTGCCTCAAGGCACTAGAGGCCACAGCACTGAGACCATGAGAGAGAGAGGCGTTATGCCAAGACTGTCAGAAAGGATGGTAGACTTGCCAGCCCACTGAACCAGTAATGTTGAGTGCTTTTGAGTAGGAGGCTGGCTTGTCGAGTGAGGTGCACTTTGGGCATTTGCTAGCCCTATAGGAGCCTTGCCACACTTGGTCCAGAGAACACGACTGAGTGGCCGAGGACCAGCGAGACATGGAGGCCAGCATGACAGAAAAGAGGCACTGCTGTAGGAAAACAGAATGCTTTCTGATCTCGGCCTAGGGCAACCTGTTAACTCCCCTAATAAACACCCTAATTGTGAATGTTGTCTGTGAGCTCTGTGAAACAATTTCAACTGATTATCAAAGCCAACAGAAATTGAGAGGGTCATGGGCAGGATGGTTGGTGTCAGAATCCGGTACTTAGAGGGTGGAGCATGTCTGACTTCTGCTTCACAGTAACACTCCCCCTACCCACCCAAATCCTGGGGCAGATATGGAGTTGGATTTCCCTTCTTCTTGAGTAACCAGAGGTCATGATGGCTTCCATATCATTTCTTCAAACACCAATCCACTTGTAGGTCCTAATTTCTGTTGCAATAATCTGTTGTTATAGAACAAACTATTCCAAAACTCTGTGATTTAAAGTAACCATCATTTTAGTGTGGGGGTGGGTCATAAGAGGAACCCTGGTGGCACAGTGGGTTAAGCATTGAACTCACTGAAAGTTCATCAGTTCAGATTCACCAGCCTCTCCAAGAGAGAAAGATGAGGCAATATGGGAAGATGCGTACCCTCAGAAACCCTATGGTGAAAATCTATTCTGTCCTCTAAGGTAATCGGAGTTGGAATTGACTTGATGGCATAGGGTTGGTTGGGGGCAGGGAGGGGTGCAGAGTGGATGAGAAATTCAAACATGAAATAGCAGGGCTGGCCTATCCCTGCTTGGGATAAAATCTGCTTCGATGAGAATATTCTAGATGACCTCTTTACCCATGTCTAGTGCCTTAGCTAGAATGGCTCAAACATCTGAGTGCTGGCTGGCTCAAAATGATTGACTAGTGTGTTAGTCCGGGTAGACTAGAAAACCAAATCCAGGCAGACAAATATGTATATAGGAAAGAGCTTCATGTACAAGAGTAATTGGACATTGAGAAAACATCCCAGACCAATCCAGGTCAAGTCCACAAGTTCAATATTAGCCCATATGTCCATTTCCAGTCTATACATTATTCAGACTCACGCACACATGCAATGATGCCGAATGCAGGAAGATTACAGACCAATGGGTGGAAAGTCTTGTAGGTCTAGTGGCAATGAAAGCATCTCAGCACGGGCAGGGGTCTCCATGTGGCTCCTATGGCTCCCAGACTCTAGCATAGCCCTATGTGTCTTGTCAGCAAGCGTGTCTCACAGGTAGTGAACATGTGTCCCACCTCCAATGAGCTATTTATCACCTTAGTGCCTCTAAATGAGGGCATCGAGCTGTGACTTGATTGACAGGCTAAACTCCACCCCTTCTCTCTTAATCCTCTCAAATTGACAACAGATGATGTAACTACCACAACTAGGATCATACATCGGTGTCACTTTTCTCACCATCGGTTCCTTAGCTCTCCATTTAGTCTTGTATTCTCTTTATGATCTTTTTCTGAAATTCCCTCCAGAAACGTAGCTCCAGTCTCCCAAGTGTGCAAAGGTAAAAGCTGCCTGAATTCAGTAAAGCTTGGACTGAGATATAGTAGAGTGTCACTTCCAGTACATTACAGGATAAGGCCGATCACATGTCATACAGATTCAAGGGGTGGGGATAATGGCGCCAGCGCATGAGTACTGACAAGCATGGATGGCTCTTTGGGGCTACCAAACCAACAGTTACTCCCCCTAAGAACTGTGCCGACAAAGACAATGGAACCAGTCATCATTCACTATTAATTTCCTTCAGTAGTAATAAAGGGACTAACTCAGTGAAGTATTTGTTCCCTAACCATATATGGCTCTAATTTTTTCATTGTTTAATCAAGTATCTCTCCAATATCTACCACTTAGCTCATTCTATATTATTCATTCTGGTCTTATTCTGTTAACTAGATTATAACCACCTCATTAAGAGAAAAAGCTCACTTGATGTTTTAATTTACTACCCCAATTTCCTGAAAATAGCAGTGGTTCTCTTGTGCCCATAGAGTTGATTTCAAAGGAGCCTGAAGTCTATAAATGTCATAAGATCTGTTGGAAGAGCAGGCACTGGAAAATAAGCACTGTAGTCACTACAAAGTTGCAGATTTTTACACTTCCTTATTTGGTCATAAACTTAATTAGTGCTTATTGAATGCTTTCTTCTCACAAGGCACTGTGAGTAAAAGATCAAAAAATCCTTTTGGGAGTGCTGTAAGCTAAACGGAAACATCTTCACTTTCTAGATGAATAATTTGAAGCTTAGAATGTTCCCATAACTTGACAAAGGCTCCAACATTTCTAAATGGAAGAGACTTGTGATTTAAAATGGGTTTAAACATACCAACAATCAAGAGAATGGTGTAGGACCGAGTGAGATTTTGTTCTGTGGTGCATAAGATGACCATATTCCAAAATGACTCACTGCCATCCAGTTTATTCTGACTCAGAATGACCCTGTAAGACAGAACAGGATTTCCCACATAGGTTTCCAAGACTGACTCTTTCTGGGAGTAGAAAGCCTCGTCTTTCTCCTGAGGGGTAGTTGCTGGTTTTGAACAGCTTCCTTTGCAGTTAGTAGCTGAAGGCATAACCCACGACATGACCAAGGCTCCTAAGATGACTGTAAAAGACTAACACGACCATAAGTCAAGGCCAACTCAACTAACAACAAAACGATTAGGTCCCCGGACCCTCATCTTTACCCGTCTTCATACTTGCTCCATTTGTTTAAGTTCTGGAAGAAAACAGCCCTGTGCTCAAAGCCAGTTTTATGAATTTGTGAGCTCTAAAGGGCCCTGCTCTTAAGCCCGCTCTTGAAAAAATGTGCTGTTGTTACTTTGGAATTTCTAATAATATTGCATTTTGTATTGGGCCCCATGAATTGCAGGGCAGACCCTGTGTATGCTCACAGAGGAACTGCTTTGGCAGGTGCACTCACCCTCCTGTGTGCCCAGCTTCTGTTGCACAACCCATGTGCAATATATGCAGAGTAGATACATGGTATGAAGTTTTCTACCAAAAAAATCTCATCTTCCCCAATGTCTTGTCCCTCAAGCACCATCACAGGTACTTTGGGTTAACAACCAAACAAAAATCCCCCCCCCCCAAATAAGTCATGTGCTTTCGTTCCTTCACCTTGAATGTCCTCTTTATTTCTCTCCCCCTAGACAAGTAGTTTCCAAAAGCACTTCTTTAATTCGCCTTAATATTGCTACAAGGACATCCTTAAATAAAAACCCCAAATCCACACTTGTAAAGCGATAAATTATTAGGTGATTATTCACAACACAAAAGATTACTCACCATAGACTCCTTTAAATGTACACTGAGAGCTCATTACTTGTTTACGAGCCATTAGCCACTTGAGAGGTTATGGTGCAGAGAAACAAGCTGGAGGACTGTCTAGTCCAAGGCCAAAGACATGGCCAGTGAGGGGCTTAAGTCACTGATCTGCCACAGCAGAGAACAGGGAAAATGAAACAGAATCAGGACCGCAAGAGGGGAGAATTCCCTCCCTTAGAGCCCAGGTGGACTAACGGGTTGTTAGGCTGCTAATCAAAGGGTCAGAAGTTCAAACCCACCAGCTGCTCAGCAAAAGAAAGATGAGGATGTTTGCTGTTGTAGAGATTTACAATCCACAACACCTGAAATAGGGTCACTGTGAGTCAGAATCAAGTCCCCAGCAGTGGGCTTGGGTTTTGTGCTGTTGTTTGGTATAACCTGTACAATCATCATCAAGGTGGGCCTGGGGTCCAATTCTCTGTGTATTCAACAGTTTAAATCTGAGGAATAGGATGTTATACCCTAAAGAAAATATTTAGGTTGTCTAGTGGAATATCTAGTGGTTTGAAGCTTTGACTTCACTAACACATCATGATAATTTGAGCTAGTCTGGGTACTTTAGAGAAACAAATCCACAGAAGCTCATGTATAAAAGAGTTTTATATAAAGGGTAAGTGCACATCAAGAAAACATCCCAACCCAGTGCTGCCCATGCCCACAAATCCAACATTAACCCATATGTCCAACACCAATCCACAAAGTCCTCCTCCATCTCACAAAACACACACTATGATGCCGACTGCAGGAGGAAAGCCAAATGAGTGAATGTGTAAGCATCTCAGCACTGGCAGGGGTCTCCCCATGGCTACTCCAGCACCCAGGGCCGCATTAGGGTAGGTCCATGAGACTTCTCCTCAGGGATGTCTTGCAGGAAGTGAGCCTTGCCTGCTGAAGCAGAGAACTGGCTAAGGCAGCTGCACCCTGGTCTGACCCTCACAAAGCAAGAGAACCGAGAACTCGAAAGATGAGACTCACCGAGCCGTCCACCCTTCAATTAAACCCACATGTATTTATCAGCCAGTTGGCACAATTAACTAACTATCTCATAATTTAAAGCTGAGATCATGGTACCATTTTTTAAAATACAGGATCAGCTCTATGCATAAATGTGCAAGTCCTCCATGACTGGACCCTGTTCAGATAGAATGCATCCTCTTCTGGGGATGCTGTACACCTCAACCATAGGAGAAGCTTTGGAAGTTTGTATTCTAAGTAGCTTTTGAACCAGCCCCTGCCTCAAAGGTGTGTGAGATAGCTTGATCCTGAAGCACTGATTTTGAATGGCAGGTGTTATGCTGTAGTTTTATTAATGCCAGTGTTGTGACATAGAGTATCTCTAGCTCAGTAACTACCCAAGGTCAACTGTTCAAGGGGAACTATGGTGTTTAGGAAATGCGCCTCTGTACCCACAAAGATAGGCAAAATGGAAGTCTTCCCAGCTTCAAGACTTACTAAAGTAAAAGAGAATGGGGACGATGGACAGTATGTTGTAAATTATATAATAATTCTTAAAATCTTCCCTCCATTTGTCATTGTACTTAGAATAAAAGTGTGCCCTTCTCACCCTCACCTGCTTTACATGGCTCAGCCTCCCCCTCCCCACTTCCTTCCACTCTCCCCTCTTCTCCAGCCACACTGATCTTCTGTTTCTTGAGCAGAACAAACGTATCTCCAGCACTTGCCCTTGCTGTCCCAGTTTACAGACCCTCTCGGGTCCTGGAGATTTTCATGACTTAGGTTGGTAACTCAGAGAACATCCACTCCTTAAAAGCAGAATTGCCTGAAAATATATTGTCTATTTATTTGTACATTTATTTGTTGTCCATTTCTCTCCTCTAGAGTCTAAGCCCCAAGAGAATAGCATAAACACAGCATAAACATTCTGGCAGCAACCCATACTCTCGGTGCTTGAACTTGGTGGGCAAAGTGAGGTCCTGGCATTCAGAAAGCTGGATTGGGTGAGATCAGATGAGGAGTGAGGGAGGAGGCACAGCCACCAGAGGAGAAAGACAGCCCTGGAAGGACAACATAAAGAAAGCTCAGATCCCCCATTGCACCAAGAAGGGTCTCTGGCTGGAAACCTGTGTCCCCTGCTGCCACAGCAGAATAGGTTGGGTAGACACTATGGAGCCCTAGGGAGCAGTTGAAGAGCTTAACTAGAAGTAGAGATGTCATAGAGTTATATATCATGAATACAACTTCCCTTAATTGCTACAAATACATTAGAATGTACTTTCTACAAGGCTTCCTACAAATATTCATCGCTAAAAATGGTAGAATGGATTCTATGTCATTTCATACAATCCAACAATATTTCTTCTGGATATATACCCTAAAAAATAAAAGCCATACCACACACAGACATAGGTATACCCAAGGTCATCGAAGCACTATTCACAATAGCAAGAGAGAGAAACAACCTAAATGTCCAGCCGGTGAAGGTTGGATGGAGAAACTTTTGTACATACATACCATGAGAGATGATGTGCCGCTGAAACAGAATCTAATAATAACAAAGCCAAGAAGCACCACGTGGCATGGATCAACCTGAGAACATTATGATGGGTGAAATTAGACAGTCCCCAAAACGACAAATCTGGTATAAGACCATTTTTAGAAAGCAAAACACCAGAACAAAGACTTTCGTACCCAAGGGAAGAGATTTTGGAGATTATCAGGATGTGGGGTCAAGGGATAAAAGATGAGCAAACTAGTACACTCATAGCATATACTTAATAAGAATTGTTATTTCTAGTAAGAGTAGTGTTAAAAGTAGTGATTTAAGTAAAATATGGGGGAGAAACACTCCAGGCACAGGGAACAGATGGTAAGACCCTGGGAAATACAATGAACTAGAAGGAACAGTGTGTTGGATGGGGGGATAAAAGACTAGAGTGTTTGGCATATGTTGGGAAAGGGGGAGTAGTGGCAAACAGGTAAGCAGTAGATAAATCACAAACAGGTAAGCAACAGTAGATAAATCACAAACAGGTAAGCAGTAGATAAATGACAGAGAAATTACAAAACCCACCATTAGGATTTTATTCTAAGCTGCTTGAGAACCCACTGGAGCATTATAAGCAGATACACGCTTGTTGCTGCGGTTGTTGTAGAGGTGATCATGGTTGCTGTTAGGTGCCATCGAATTGGTTCCGACTCACAGCAACCCAACGTTCAATAAAAGGAAACACCGTCCACTTCCCATGCCATCCTCACCATTGTTCCTTGTCTGAGTCCGCGGTTGCAGCCTCTGTGTCAATCATCTCCGCAAGGACCTTCCTCCTCTTCTCAAGCACTCCCCTTTACGAAGCGTGGTATGCCTCCCCAGGGACTGGTTTCTCCTGATAACTTGTCCAAAGTACAGGAGATCAAGTCTCACCATCCTTGCCGCTAGGAGCATCCCAGCCGTACTACCGGGACCGGTGTGTTTGTTCTTTGGGCAGTCTCATAGCACTTTCAATGCACCCGATGTCAAGTGCATTGCGTTTTCTTGGGTCTGCTTTAATACGATGTCCAACTTTCGCAGGCACATGAGGCAATTCAAAATGCTATGCCTTGTAGCCGCCTCGCTTTTCAACACTTGAATGAGGTCGTCTGCAGTAGATTTACCCAATGCAATGTGCCCTTTCATCTCTTGACTGCTGCTTACATGAGCAATGGTTGTGGATCCCAGCAAGACAAAACCCCCAACAACTTCAATATTTATTCCATTTATCAAGGTGTTACTACCTATTGGTCCAGCTGTGACTGCTTTTTTGTCTTTTTGGCATTGAGTTGTAATCTATACTGAAGACTTCAGTCCTTGATCTTCATCAGCAAGAGTTTAAGAGTGTCAGCAAACAAGGTTGTGTCACCTGCGTGTAACAGTTTGTTAATGAGCTTTCCTCCAATCCCGATACCACGGCTTTCTACATAGGATTCAGTTTCTCTGATTATTTGGTCAGCATGCAGATTAAGTACGTACGGTGAGAAGATACAGCTCTGATGCACACTTTACCTGATTATTCTACTGAGGATATGATCTTGAAGATAGCCCTCTATGAGAGGCAGTGCTGTCTCCATTTCACCAGCCAGGGAATGCGGCTCAGAGTAATTCGGGGAATTTACCCACAGAACACAGCTATTGCCTACAGGGATCAAAACCTGGACCCAAGACTATGAGTCTTCTTCCTCCACCTCAAGCATCGGGTTTCTATCAAGAGACTCCTGAGTGGTTCTGTTTCAGCTACAACTGGCTTCTCGTGAATGGAAACAGCACTCTGCAGACATTTGGCTATAATCAGCGCAGTAAGCACTCAGCTTTCCATACTTTGTTCTCCTCCAGTGGCTGCAGAGGAAAAATAGCATTAGCCGGCCAGGCATCCATGCTTATGAATGGAAAAACACCTCATAACGGCCTTCTTTGAAGTTGCCAGGCTTCCAGAGAAGTGGCATGTGCCTTCATACCACTGGTGTTTACAAATCCACCACGCAGCTCCTGGGACCCAGCAGTCTTTCCTTTCTGATTGGCATGTGATTACTCGGGGAGAACTGCTCCTCCTGTTTCCTTCAGCCAACTCCAAGTCAGGGAGAAAATGAACAAGAAAGCGAGAGGAGGTTGGAAAATGTTGCCAGAGTGATTAAGGGAGCCTGTTTTTCGTTACTCGGCTAAACCACACATTCCAGACTATATTGCTCTGTTTCAGCTGGGTTTAGGTTTTCTGTTTTCCTTCATATTTTACTTTTATCACCACGATTAATTGTCATCGGGCACTTTAAGGAACAGCTAGGATTGGTCCTAACTCTTGGAGAGCGATAGTCTTATTTTGCAACAGCATTTTTTGACTCTTTCTAGTTTTCAGCAGATCTGGAGTCACGTAATCTTCCAGTACTAAATTTCTATAATTCATTACAGAGTTATTAATATGCATATTTTCAGACAAAATAATCTAGTAGCTGGACTAACACCCGCTAATGCAGGGGGAAACTTAATGCAGAATCTAGAAAGAGAGGCTATATCAACTTTATCCCATATATTTACCACCTATTTGGCCACCAAATCAAGTCCAGAGGCCCAGGGTTAAATCAAATAGATTTAGTGTCTACCCTCATTGAGCACAATTCAGGAAATTTTTTTTTTTTTTGCTGAAAAGCAAGTTGTGTTAGACTGGGTAGACTAAAGAAAAAAAAACAAGGATGTGCATATCTGTATAAGAAAGAACTTTATATCAAAGAGTAACTGTATATTAAGAAAACATCCCAGCCCAGTTCAGATGAAGTCCATAAGTCCAATATTAGCCCATATGTCTAAAACTAGTTCATAAATTCTTCTTTAGACTCATGCAACACATGCAATGATGTCAAATGCTGGATGATCAAAGGCCAGTCGGTGAAAGTCTTGTGGATCCAATGCCGGTGGAAGTATCACAGGTCTGGTGCAGGCCTCCTCTGCCACATGGCTCTTCAGGTCTCAGCATGGCTCCACGTGGCTTGTCAACAAGAAGGTGAAGCAGAAAGAACGTGTGTCCCACCTCCAGGAAGAAAGAGAGAAAATTCCCAGGATCCTCATGAAGAAGCCATGCCCACAAGAAGGCATCATCAGACTGTGACCTGATTAACAGGCTAGACTCCATCCCTTTACTCTTAATACCCTCAAGTTGACAGGAGATTATGTAACTACCACACAAGTGAAACACATGAATTCCAAGAATAATTAAAATACAGTATAATATTCATAGGGTCATTAAGGGGCAGAGAGAAGGTCATTCTCACCCACTTAGAGGGCTGGGCAGAGGAGGGGCAGGGAATTCTCTTTCCTACTTACATTCTCTTATACACATCTTTTGTACATCCACAACTGCAAAAGCACTGCCGATTTGAATACAGATCTTACCAAGTAGCTATGAGGACCAAGATGGAGAATGGAGAGGAAACTATAGTTGGGGTGTATTAGGAGCCCATGCTGATCTTGTTAGGTGCTGTCAAGTTAGTTCCAACGCCCAGTGACTCTAACAGAACGAAATCCTGCCCTGTCCTGTGCCATCCTACCTCCTTCATAGGCTTGAGCCCACTGTTGCAGCCACTGTCAGCCCATCTCCTTTAGGCTTCCTCCTTTTCACTTCCCCTCCACTTCCCCAAGAAGGCTGCTCCTTTCTAGGCACTGGTCTCTCCTGGTAACGTGTCCCCAGTAGGTGACATGAAGCCTGACTATCCTCTCCTCTAAGGAGCCTTTTTGGCTACACCTTTTTCCCACAACAACCCTCTGTAAGGTTTCTGGGGACATAAATCTTTACAGGAGTCGAAGACCTCCCCTTTCTTCCAGAAGTCAATTGGAGGGATCAAACTGCTGGACTGTTGCCACTAGCAGCCGAAAGCATGAACTAATACGCTACCAGAGCTTGTGTCTCTCAGGAGCCCGGGGATATAGTGGTGAAACCGTGGACGGATAACCAGAAAGTTAGCGGTTTGCAGCCTGAGAAACCCGTTGACAAAGTTCCACTCCGTCCTGTTGGGTCATTTGGAATCAGAGCGGACACAATGACAACAGGTTTGATTTTTTCGGTTTGAAATCTTTTCATTAGAACAAGCTGCTCCAAATCCAAAATTTATTCTTGGGAGCTACCTCAAGGCCTTAATTTGTATTTTTCAAAAGTTTGAGCTCCCCGTGGTGTACTCCAGGGGCTTGGGAAGGATCCAACATCTGAGGCTTCAGTTTAAAGACACCTGCTTTCTGAAGTGCATTAATGCAACCTAGGTGTCCTAAGCTAACCCACTGTGAGGGTACTGAAAATTAAGGGGAAAATGTTTTTAAACGGACGTTTCCCCCTTAGCCTCTTTTCAATTTTTCCTTTTCTTACAAATTACTTTCAAGCTCAGACACCTTCAAGAATCCCTCAAGTGCTATACCTTAATAAAAGTATTTCCAAATGGACAGTGGGGGGGGGGGGTTAGGCAGTGAATTAATTGGAAACTGCACAGCGCTGTGCTTTATGAAGATCCCTGCCGTCTCTACTTTTGTGATTTCCTCACCAAACAGGATTCTTATGTTCTAGAGGTGCCCCCCCCAAGATCAAAAGCAATATTGCAGAGCCGCATAGCCTAGTTTCGCCTAACCCTCTTTTTAAACTAACTCCCCAGGAGCAAAACAGCCACCTTGCATTTGCCAAACCACCTTGCCTCTGCCATGGGGTCTGCACACAGAGTGGTGCCCAATTCAAATCAATTTACCTGAACTCTCGAGTGAAGGACAGAAACTTTGATGTTTACTACGACACACACTCCACTCAGGTGGACTTACGCCAAAAAAGAAAAAAAGAGTAGGAAATGTACCATCTCCTGTTACAAAGGCAAGAGGTCTCTTGCTTCTAGCTTCCTGGATTCAGGGCTCAACTTTGCCAGCTTCTGTCTATGTTGGTGTTATTGTCAACCGGGCCCTTCCCGAAAAAGGACTAACACACTCCTGAAGGCTTTCCTTTGATCTGAATTGCAACATGAGGGTTTCCAGAGCACACCCTCTTCCCAGTGGTGCCAGCTAACACCCTAGGGCTGGTGCTCATTAGACCAACTTGGGGCACGACCCAAGCCTGAGCCAACTCGGTGTGAAGTACAAATGTCTCTCACTATTCGAAAGCACAGCCCCTAGGAAAGCTTCCCTAAGCTAAAATGTCAGAAAGCGAAGAAGCAATTACCATCGATTTATATGGGGGGGGGGGGATTGGAGCACTCCCAGACACAGAAAATAGTCTACCAAATTACACATAAAACCTAAAATAACACACACACACGTAGTGTTCACAGCCATAGTTCAAGGCTGTGCCGGTTTGATGCTGAGATGCTCAATGGAGCTCCTGGGGGAGGAGTTAGCGACGCCGCTCTGCTGCACAGGGTGAGCGCTGTCTCTTGAATAGCTCACTGCCGAAGACGAGCGGGACCGTGGCTTTACTTTTCAATCCTTGTGAAAGCAAAATCCTTTTTCCATTAGCAGAAGCAGGTACGAACGTGGATCGTTAAGGAATTCTGGTGGCATGGAGGGCTGCACATTGAACTGCTAGCCACGAGGTTGAGCCCACCCATTGAGGCTGCCTTTCCCTACAAATTTAAAGTCTCAGAAAACCGAAGGGGCAGCTCAAATCTGCCTTATAGGTTTGCGAGGCATCAGAATCAACTTTACACAGTGAGGAGCGTAGATCTTTCATAAAAGCAAAATGGCATACAGCGAACGTTCAGAAGGTCCTCTGACTGATTCCCTGGTACTCTCCTGGACCAGTCTCATCTGAGTGGTCCAGACTGAGTGGAGCCACGAACAGTGCGGGAAAGCGCCTCAAATGAATTAAGGACTCCCAACAGGAGGCAGTGGGCACACTAAGGAATGAGGCCAAAATTTCAGTTTTTCGTTTGTTTTTATACAAAAATTTTCAGCTTTATTGACAAATTATGGCAAACATATTTGACAAATTGTGGTTTCCTGTTGAGAGAAGCTTACACATGGAACTTTATGCTTTGTGGGGTTTTTTTTTCTTTTTTAACAAATACAGGTTAAAACACTGAACAAATTCAGTTAGCTCCATACATACCGTAGCTGCTTGTTTTCAACCCCATTTAAACAGCATTTAAAATTAAATAGATAAACTTAATATTGAACATCTTCATCTAACTAACAGATATTAAAGGACAAGGTAAAGCATCTTGTCTACAACTTTGTTATCAGCTAGTTCAAAACTAATATTACAGTCTTTCAGCAACCCTAAAAAGTAACTTCTGTAACAAGAATACAGCCTGTTGTTTCCACAGTACCCTGAGAAAATTACTTGGCAAACAATTTTAGAGAAGAACTTGACTTTGTTTGCTTGAGGCTTTTGCTACTTTAAGAATACACCGTGCTTAGGATACCATACTGGGCACAGAACAATCACCGGTATCGATTCCTACGCAAGATAAGCCTTAGAACGACAAGAGTTCTCCATCCGGTCATGCCAGGGCAGGCCCATAATTGTTTGAGAGATACACTTAATGTTGTAATCATTACCTAAATGTCAGTTAGTCACCGAATTTTTATTGAAGCGCTCTGTCCTGGTATTCCCCTAGCAATCAAATGTAACCATTGCAAACTTGCCCCGCTGTCGTTCTCTGCTACCATTAAAAAAATGCCAACCAATCACTAAATTTCTTTTCTTTTTTTATCTCCCAAACACTGAATTTCTATTTCTGATCCTTAAACTTTCATAGAGCTCCCTGAACTCTCCTCCGAGAGTCCCTCAGTTCATAATCCTACGAACCTTGGGATTCTCAATAAGCAGATTGCCTCACACCTCTCAACAAAAGCGCTTTGCTTTTAATTTACACCAGATTTTTCCATTTTTGCAGCATGATATTTCTTTAGCAAAGGATGGACAAACATGCATTTACCAAAAAAAAAAAAAGAGATCTGCTACAATTCTCTGAAATTGAAAGTAACAAATTGTTTGTTTGGTTTTTACATGAAACTATTGTGAATTAAATAAACATCATTTATGGAACAGATGGTCAGTTTCGCATTGAACAATTCATCCATATTTTGGTTCATCTTAATATAATGCCAGTTATCCTACTTTCTTTCAATATTACCTGTTTCCATTTTCCTTCTGTCCTAACCCTTCTTAATTTCATCCATCGGTAAATGCTGCCCCTTTGATCTCAAATGTTCATTATTCTAAAGGGTGCGTATCTCTCTAGTGTTACGTTCTCCCCTTAAAAGTCCATGTATTATTTGGCTGAGAATGGAGCCATCAGAGTCGATTCCATTCCAGACCTAAAGAGTGACTTAGGGTCATCGGCTCATGGGCTCTGCTAATCTCTAGCTGTCCACTAATCCAGGGCCTTTCTGGTGTGATTTTGAATGTTGTTTTATATTTTTCCACTACTTTCAGGGCCTTGCAATGAGCTGCTTGTCAGAGCAGTTGGAAGTGGTAACCAGGAATCATGTGATTTTTCTGTCCTCAGAGTCATGGAGAAGTAGGTCAGACCAAGAATGACCAATTATGAGCTTTCAAGACTCCAGTCACTACTCATCAAAGTAGAATATAGAATCATTTCTTTGTGGACTGTATTATGCCAATGACCTTGAGCCTGAAACCTTGAGTCCAGTGAGTCATTTCCTCAAGGTGTTTGGTTATGTTAAAGATGTTTGTACAACGTTTCCCCCTGTATCACACTGTGTGATGGGGCAGTAAAAGTAAATAACTATATAGCTATATATTTGTGTGTATACGCCTACTATCCCTCCACACTCATTCAACTATGTGTCTATTCATGCATCTACGTGTAGATCCTTAATTTACCAAAGTATTGTGTCTATTACAATATTTACCTCTTTAGTGTGAGCATTTCTTCCCCAACATCCATCATTTTTCAACTTTCTTATTACTGTTTATTGCCTTCCCTCTCAGTCAAGTTTAATATAACCTGACTTCCTCTCCATTTGAAAGTTCTCTACTCACCCTATTTACTACTTTTACTTTGTAGTTTTCTTTGTTAAGAATTGATATTTCTTATTCCCTATTTGCAGCCCCGTGGATTTGTTTTGCTCCGGTTACTTCTATACCTGAGTTGATATCTGTTTGGTATTGTCATGTACATATATCTCTAGTGTTGTTGGCTTTCTGTCCAAATGGCTCCCTTTATTGTTTCTTGTAAAGTGATGTGGATTTTGCAGATTCCTTTAATTTCTGTTTATCTGTAGATATCCTGACATCATCTTAATATTTAAGGGATAATTTTGCTGGTCTATGATTCTGGGTTGTCATTTTTTTCTCTTTCAGTGTTTTACAAATGTCAGCACATTGTCTTCTTGCCTGCATGGCTTCTGGTAAAAACAAATCAGGCTTTTGTTTTGTTGGCTTTCCTTGAGAGATAACTTTTCCTTTTTCACCTGAGCTGCTTTCGCGATTCTGTCCTTGGTTTGGGGAACTTTGATTGAGATACCGTTTGTTGATTTTCTTCTGAGATCTTTCCTGTTTAGGTAAATACTCAGCTTCTTGATTGTGTATCTTTAATCTTACATGATTTTAGGGAAGTTTTCTTCCAACAAATTTTCAATACTTTTCTGTACTTCTTTCATTTCTTGCCATTCAGGAATTCCTATCATATATATGTCATTCCTCTTGATTATATCCCATATAATTCTTGGGCTTTCTTAGAACTTTTTGTTCATTTTTCTGATTTTTCTTCCAGAAGATCAGTATTGAAAATATTTTTATATGCACTAATCTTTCCTCTAATTTTACTTCTTTTACCTTTCAATGTATTATCTATTTCTGAAATCTTAGGGTTAATTATCTGAATATTTGCTGTTTGGGTGTGGTTTTATTTTTTAATTATATTGTTAATTTGTCATTGTCCTGGATCCTTCTAAGATTGTTCCTGTTTTTCTTGATTTCATCTCCACTACCTAAACGTCATTCTTTGGAATTCTTTTTTGTATTCCTAAGTGCATTATTTCCATTTAAAGGTTTCTAAATCTGTATTTGGGTTACTTGTTCGACATCGTGTGTGTGTGTGTGTGTGTGTGTGTGTGTGTGTGCGCGCGCATGAGTGAACTGAAATTGTCTGTTGTCTCAGGCATTATGGTGTTGTTGTAATTGTATTTAATTGAAAATCTTGTGGTCATCTATTCTTAGGCATTCACCACCTGTCTTTGGATGGATATAATCCAGATTGTAAGTGTGTGAGTTCCCTCCCTACTGTTTGTGTAGCACAGTTGAGGGTGCATTTGGCTGATGTCGGCTGCTATCTACTGATGACCCGGTGGTACAAGAGTTGTTGGTGGTCAATAGGCTACAGAAGGGGCACAGTCTCTCTCTTCCATTGGATGAGGCCAATATATATATCAAGAGAAGCAAAGGAAAACAAAAAAACAGAAACAACAAAAAGTTTTGTTTGTTTTTTCAGTGGAGGAAAGCTGTGGGATTCAGCCCACCGTCGAATAGATCCTGAGGAGCAGCTTGTGCATTTGTGGAAAATGAGGAGACAGAAGAGCGAGGCACAGGGACTCACCTTTCCAACAGGTTTATATAATCATGAGGCTTGCCAGGCTCCAGCAGTCACATGCAGAATAAGGTGGACAGGTACTAAGAATGGCAACAGCTTAACCTTGGATGTCCCCGAGCTGACTCAACGTAAGCGCTCTCTGAGGGAACAATCTGGGATCAGTCACAGAAGGGAGTCAGATGCACCTTGGGTGGGATGGACAATAGAATCTGGTCATTTGTGAGATAGATAGCCTCCAGGGGCACAGCGAGTAGCCAGGCACAAGGGGACATCTTTAAAGTAGCACCTCTCTGTGGGGCTATTGTGGGGACAATTATCCCTCTGAAGAATGTGCACTGGGCGTCATCTACCTCGTAACTGTAGGGGCCTTCCCCCACCAGAGTCAGCCTTCCAACACCATGATTATGAGCGCAGAGAATTTGGCCGTTTATATTTTCATCCAGTTTCTTAGTTTACCACAGAAAGCAAGCAAATAGCAGAAAGAAAAAGAATTTAGTAACTTTTTCCTCCTCGGCCGCCATTGTTTATTGGTGTTATCAAGCCACTGTCTTGAACAAATCCTCCTCAAAAGTTAAATACGACCTCTCTGTGTCAGGCTAGCCAACAATCCACCCAACTGCCTCCTCTCTCACAGCTCTTGTTCAGCTTCTCCTCTTATTCAGTTTCTAATTCACTCTTATCCTTTGTTGTGAAGCACAGGATTCCCAGATTACCATTCATCTAGATTTCATTTGGTGGCTCCTGTTTTTCTTGTAGAGAGTCTGTGCAGGGGTCTTCACAGTCTCGTCATCTTGGCAGAAACAAAAAGTTTCAAATTTTCATTTAATAATTAGTTATGTGTCAAGCGGTGTACTAAGTTCTAGAAAAGTCTTATCTTAGTTAGTCATCACTCTAGGAAGTACATTCTATAATTATCCCCTATTTAAATTTTTATTGGAGATGCTTTGGTCCTTTCACTTAGATCTCCCCTTTCCCAGGCTGTCATTGTCCTCCTTTGTATCAAGAGCCTATCTGTTTTGAAAGGAACAGGAAGGACTCAAGTCATGAATTGCTTCTTATGGGCAAGGCTTCAAACCAATTCAGGCAAGTTGGACCCCTTGCTGAGAATTTGCTTTTTCACCTCAGATGTACTGAATCAGAACTTATATCTTAACAAGAGATACATATAGCCCTTATGTATACATAAAAACCACTTACTCTCAGAACAAGATTCAGGGTCACTCCCCTGGAGCTGGGGAGAATGAAGTGTGGTCCTTTGTTAAAAGACTTCCTGTAGGAGGGCACACCATTTCAACAACGGAGGCGCTCATTGCTGAGGTCCAGCAGCACGTGGTTTCTGCCTCTCTGCGAAATAAGCTCTGTGTTTTATCACTTTGCCGAACCTGCTTTTCTTTTCCTTTTTTAATTAATGAGATGTTTGATGTGGGTAGAATAGATCGGGGGAAAAGGGAAACACAGAAAAGCTAGTGATTTAAATGCTGCCTAAAATAGAATCCGTTCAAATCAACTCAGCAAACATTTATTAAAAGCATTCAGATGTGCAGCTGGACCTCATTCAAAGGAAGTCAGCCACAGTGTGTGCAGAAAGGGATTCACGGAAATAAGGAGGTGGAGTACTCTTTTGATAAAATACAGTGCACATGATCAAAAGTAAACTACCTTTATTCTCTGTGCATCGTTTAAAGATATTTGATGGACAAGGCACTATAGCTGCTCAGAAGTCTGCCTATATTTAAAGGGATACATGCGCCCACATTCCCGTAGTGCGGTACTACCTAAAAATCGCTTTATGAATCAAATGTTGGAATTTGGTCATGCCAGGTGATTGCATCAAGGTGGAAATTCATGTGATTTTTTAAAGATCCAAAGAAATGAAATTGAGGTAGGAACGCTGTCTTAAATAAGACCAAAAATTGAAAATTTTGGAGGAAAAAGAAAAAATCAATTATCTGACTAGCTCAAAATGAAAAACTTCTGCATCCACGAAGCAGGAAACCAATAGAGAGGTCAGCAGGACTGGCCCCAATCCCAACTGCGTGGACACACCCCGCCTCCCCTCCCAGAAAAATGCACGAGAGGACAGTGCTGAAGCTCAGCTCAGGGAGAGGGGTGCATCTGATCAGAGCACACAGGAGCAAATGATAAGGGAAGGGAGTGAGTGGAGCACATCCTGCTCCACCAAGTCCCCAGGGAGGATATGCCTGCTCAGAGTAGCCAATGCACATAGAGGACCATAGGACCAGCCCCACCATGAGACACGACGTCCCTTACTGACCCATAGTGCTACAAGGGACAACACTGGAGGGGCGGTGGGGCAATTGTGCTGGATCTGACCTCACCACACTGGGACAAAACACTAAGGGTGTGCACCAAAGCAGCAAGGGGAGCAATGCAATATCAAATACCTGGAAAATACCAAAAATAGATGTTGGGGCCAGGGCGGGCACCCCATCAAAAACACTCCTAAAGGTCAACAAACAGATCTATTTATATTTACAGGTTTTTGTTTACTTTCTCTTTTTTTGTCACTGGTTTTTGTTGCTGGATTTTTGGTTTTCTTTTGTTGTTTTGTTTTACTCTACCTTATTTTTGTGCTTATTATTGACTCTACATGTCTATCTAAATAAGAAAAAGGGGATAAAGCAATCCAGAGGAGAAATCAACAGGACTGAAAGTTCCAGGGGGTACATGGGAGAGGGGAGGGGAGGAAAGGAAGTGGCTGGATCTAAAATCAATGCAAGGAAGTCATAGGATGCCTGATAGGGCTTGATCAAGAGCAATGTAACCGAAAGGAATTATTGAAATCCGAATGAAGGCTGAACATAATAGTGGGTCAAGAGAAAAGTAAAAGGAAAAAAGGAAAGAACTAGGAGGCAAAGGGCATTTATATAGATCTAAATACTGGCATGAATATATGTAAAATATTTATAGATAGCGATAGGGAAATAGATCTATGTACAAACATTTATATGTTAAGTATCAAGGTAATGGACAGACATTGGTCCTCTACTCAAGTACTCTATCAACCCAAGAACACTTTGTTTTAATAACCTGGCATTCCTTGATGTTCACCTTCCCAACATGATCCGTGAAGACAAAATGGATGCATAGCTAATGTGGTGAAGAAAGGTTATGGTGCCCGGCTATCAAAAGATATAGCATCTGGGGTCTTAAAGGCGTGAAGATAAGCAGTGGCCATTTAGCTGAGAAGCAACAAAGCCCACATGGAAGAAGCACACCAGCCTGTGTGATCACGAGCTGTTGATGGGATCAGGCATCAAAGACCCAAAATAAAATATCATATCAATGTGGATGAGGGGGAGTGCAGAGTGTATAGACCCAAAGCCCATCTGTAAGGACATACCCTTACAGAAGGGTCACAAAGAAGAGATGAGCCAGTCAGGGTGCCCTATAGTACCGATGAAACATACAACTTTCCTCTAGTTCTTTAATGCTTCCTCCCCACCATCCCTGCCACCGTTGTTATGATCCCAATTCTACCTTACAAATGCAGTTAGACCAGAGGATGTACACTGGTACAGATAAGAGCTGGAAACACAGGTAATCCAAGACCGATAAACCCCTTAGGACAATAATGAAAGTAGCGATACCAGGAGGATAAGGGGAAGGTGGAGGGAGAAAGGTGAAACCAATCACAATGCTCTAGATATGACACCCTCCCTGAGGGACAGGCAACAGAAAATTGGGTAAAGGGAGACATCGGTCAGTGTAAGACATGAAAAAATAATAACAATTTATAAATTATCAAGGGTTCCTGGGGGAGGGAAAGTCAGGGAAGGAGGGGTAAAAATGAGAAACTGATACCAAGGGCTTAAGTAGAAAGAAGTTGTTTTAAGAATGATGATGGCAACAAATGTATAAATGTTCTTGACACAATGGATGGATGGATGGAGGTGATAAGAGCTGTATGAGCCCCCAATGAAATGATTAACTAAATAACTTCTGCATTGCAAAACACCCAGTAAGCAATGCTTAAAGGTCAACAATTCACTGGGATAAAATAGTTAAGATATACATAACAGATAAGAGGTTAATGTCTAAGCTATACAAAGGACTCTAAGAAATGAATAATACACTGGTAAACAATATAATAGAAAAATGGTTAAAAATACTCAATAATTCTCAAAATCAACTGCCATTGAATTGATTTCAACTCTTAGGTTCAAAATATAAAACCTTACCCAATCTCACTAGAATCAGGGAAATGCTAATTAGAACAGTGAAAAAAACGCAAAGTTGCCTACCTATTCGATCCGCACAATAATATCAAATCTCAATGAAGATGTGCACGAGGAGGTGAGAAACGTGGACAACCACCTTGGAAGCAATGAACCCATGTTGTGATGTCATCGAATGGATTTTGACTTGGAGTGACAGTAGCGTGTTGGGGGCCTTCATGTTTGCACGTTTGCAGCAGCATCTTCTTCCAAAGTGCGGAGCTGAGGCCTTCTGTGTTGTCGTGCTGAGTCCTGCTCATGTTCTTGTAGAGGAAGCAGATAGGAAACAAGCAGTCACATAAATACGATTCAAAATCCACTCCTGTCACGTCCATTTTACCCAGACAGAACAAACGAGAAATGGTCCGTATGGTTTCCAAGAGTGAAAATCTTTACGGAAGCAGACCAACTTGTGGGTTTGAACTATCAAGCTTACAGTTAGCAAATGAACATTTAACCACGGCACCACCAGAATTTCTACAGGATATGATCAATAATGAAGAATAATAAGAAAGATATACCTGGCTAAGAGAACCAAGAGACCACCCTTTCTTTTGAGTAGATCTTTCGCTCCCCCCTCCCTCCCTCAGCCCCCCACAGCTCATTTCTACAGCTAATGTCGGGGGCAAGGTCAATTTTCAACATCTCTTTCTCCCACTTTTTATTTTAAATCTCCTTCACCCTCAGCTATCGACTTGGCAGGTCGAGGCAGCTTCCTAGAAATGAAATTTCTGAGTCAAAATGATTTTACAATTTTGCTAAGTATTTCTAAATTCCTCTCCAGAGAGCTGGTCCCATTTGAATTGTCAGCAGCAACCAATGAAAATCTATTTTCTTACCCTTCTCCAGTGTTGGTGGTCAAAAATTGCATTTCTGGACAGTTTTTCCTTGTTTCTTTGTTTGTTTTGAACTGATTTTAACTTTTAGAAATCATTTTTAATACTTTATTTTATTTTTCATAGTTTTATTGACATATTCACCACTTATCATAAATTAAATAGTTCAATCATATTTAAAAGAATTGTGCGATCATCACCACTTTATACCCTCCTTTCCCCCAACCTCCCCTGCCACACACCTACTAAACTATTCACCTAATTATTGTCGTATACATTTACCTTGCCTTGATTTCATGTACTGAAAAACATTAAAAATAAAATAAACGTCAACAAGAACCAAATAAAACCAAGAAAACCCTGACTAGAAAAGAAAGCATAAAACATTTTACATGGGAACAAATTTGAAATAGATCAAAAGGGAGATCAAATGATAAGATGTTAAAATTTTAGCCTAACAACATTTGGAATGACCCACTTTCTAATACTTGCTACCTGACAGCAAGGCTACTCATGCGTCTGGTTTACGGTAAGAAGGAATCCACAGGAGGCTTCCTCCACACGAGGACGCTGCAAGTGAGTTTGGGGCTTTCACTGTGGGTGTGGGACCACATCATAAAAATGAATTGTTCTTGGATCAGGGCTATGATAACCTGCAAGCTCAAAATCCATCCACATGTCTATGGCTTATCTGGGTCCCTGGTTCACTTTAGGGATATAGTTTCCCTTTTATAGGGGACATTCTAAATTATCCTCATGGGCATATGGTAATTTCATTGTTAGCATCATCAATTTCACCAATAGTAGAGAATTCAAAACACTGTTGACAAAAGGACAGCATACATGTATGGGAAGTGTTTTGGATCAAAGTACATGAATTGTTAAATTCTACAGATTAAAAACATCAGTGACTGAACACTAGTTACACAGACAATGAGGGTTGGAGGTTAGTTAAAGCTCTCAATAACACTCACTCACAAAGGAAGAATGTGCCTTTTTGTGATGGCTGAGATGGAACATCATACCTATGATTAAATTCACTTACGTTGCTTTACTTGTGAACTATCTGCCCATATCTTTAGGCAAGATTTAATATTTCTATAGGGTTGTTGATATTTTTCTTCATTTCTATAGGTTCTTGATCCTAGAGATGTTATTTCTTTATGATAAAAGCTGCAAATGATTTTTCCGATTAACATTTCTAAGCAGAAACCTCACGACATTAAGTGACTGTATCAAACCTCTCTCTGGGTGGAGTGTTTGAGTATCTGTTTGGTTTATGGGGCTCAGTCAAGTCCCCAGCGGAGTGTATAAGGTATGAATCATTGACAACACAGAGTGCCTGGTAGTGTAACCAGGAAACATGCTGGGCTCCTAAATAAAAGCCAAAGCTTTGAGTCTACCCTGAGCTACCTCAGAGGGAAGGAAGACCTGGATATTTACTTCCCCAAAAATGAGCCACAGAAACAATGGAGCACAGTCTCCTCTAACACACATGCTGTTGTCATGTGTTAGAATAGACTCAACAGCAAATGTTTTTTGTTTTTGTCTTTTTTCATGTGTAATCTTGTAGGCAATGGAGGATCAAATCTGACATGTAAGAAAGAAACTGAAGTTAGATAAATCTGAAAGCCGTCAACATATAGGTGGTGTTTAAAACTGCCATGGTGTAATTACACTAAGAGTGATTCAAGGTAGACCGTGTGAAATTTTATAGTAGCAAATGCTTTACATAAAAACAAAATTTACATGATGAACGGTATCTGCACAGCATCCATAACTTACATCGATTTGGATTCTGACAACCTTATATTTTTATAGAGCTAGGAACACATATGGTATACCTTAGGTAGAAGACATCTAAGAGTAGGGTAAAACTTCAATCCATTAATCACAATTACATCTTTGAGATAGAAAGAAGAAAAATAAGGCCTCAAAAGTGGCAAGTTCTTCTGGGGACATTTCAAAAAGAACGACCAATTACATTCTTTCCAAAAACTGAAGAAACGGACGAGAAAACCTGGGACACTCTGAATATGTGCTTGCCAGTCGTCTTCCCTTCCCTTGGAAGTGCCCGCAGCGTCTGCATTGACTGCCAACATCCGAGGTGTCCAGTGTGCAAGTCCGATGGCAGGATAGAAGATGCCTGCCAGGGCAGAGAGCGCGGGGACACTGGGATTCTGGAATCAGCTTTCCCTGACATCTGGAGTCAGTAATTACACCTCTCCCAAGTGGATGGTTGTTTGCATCACTCTAATGATGGGAAGACAATCTCTGGATAAAGCACTGCTCATGCCCAATAAGCCTTCTAAATATTATATAGCGTCTTTGAGTCTCTAACTTCAGGAGGCTGCTCCTGCCTTTCCTTCTTGCAGCACACTAGCTGTGTGTGGAAAGGTCAACAAAAGTAAACGCTCCCAGGGGGTCAAGAACCCTAGGTAGTAGGCTGAACTCTGCCTAAACTGGCTTGGATATGGCCCAGTGATCTAGAATGCCTTTGTAACTGAATTGTCCTGAGTATGGAAGAGAGGAGAAAGAGACGGTGATTGATTACCCATCTCCAGTTACAGTAGAGAGAGCAAGGGCCAGGTCTTTCTCGCTCCCTTTGGGAGATCCACCTGCTTGCCAAGAACGTGCCTTCTAGTCACCTCTATCATGAGATTAGGGGGGAAAAAAGTCTCTGCAGCAGTTTCCTGCGATGCCTGTACATTGACTGTGGATAAGCCAGTTGTTTCCTGAAGGGAGGGGTTAGTAAGCACATGAGCCTGAAGCTCTAAAACTGCGTGCTATAGGACAGCTACTCAGGAATAAAGGGGGTGGCTCACCTAAGATGGAAATACAGAGACAAAAGAAAACCTTTTTATTTACTAATTCCCCAAAACCCAACAATGGGCAGGCATAATACACTGAACACTCTTGCCAAGAGGCAACAAGAGTAAATATTAGCCTATGAAGGCCTACACATGCATTACCCCAGGTACGTCTCAGAGTAAGTGCATGGCCCCTGGAAGAACAGCACCCTGGCAGAAGGGCCCCACGCCGAATTAATTTTCATGGAAGAAAAACGAGGTAGAAACTAAGAGTAGTCATGGTGCCAACTCTCCTGGGAAAGTCTATGAAGTGGAAGAACGCATTTCTTCAGAAAATCATACCCAAGTTAAAACTAGAATCTAGAAAAATCTAGAAAGATTTTTTTCTCCTCTGTGAATTGTTGCCACCTAGTTTGTTACAGGGGCCTCCTGCTCTGTCATTCACCAGCTGGTGAACAGTGAGCACGTTTTTTCACCTTGTGGCACTTGGATGTCCTCACCTAGAACACGGCGGTGAGTCCACGGATGGCAAAAATGGATCAGCACTTAGCTACTAACTGAAAGGTGGGCAATTCAAATCCACCCAGAGGCACCCCACAAGAAAGGCCTGGCAATCTACTTCAGGAAGATCAAGCTATTGAAAATCTTGTGGAGCACAGTTCTGCCCTGAAAGCATGGGGTCGCCATGAGTCAGAGTCAGCCCAGAGATCATCGGTTTGTTGATGTTAATACCTTAGTATATAATGTATAGATCTGTCACTCACTGATGTCAGGTCCTAATAAAATAATAATAACATCTCACTGCTTAGAATTGCTATGGTTCAGGGATTGGAAGTGCCCGCATGAAGTCACTTAAATCTCATTAAAGTCCTCCTTATATATTAAATAAAAGCACACACACCTGTCATCGAGTCTATTCTATAGCAACTCTGTAGGACAGAGTAAAACTGCGTCTTTGAGTTTCCAAGACTTTAAATCTTTACAGGAGCAAACAGCCTCATCTTTCTCCCATGAAACAGCTGATGGGGTCGAACTGTCAACCCTGTGGTGAGCAATCAAATGCATAATCCACTACACCAGCATAGGTGTTATTATTCCCACTCCAAATAAGAAAACAAAGATACAGAGAGGTTGTGGAACTGGCTCAAAATCACACAACTTCTAATAAAGGGAGACAGAATTTGGACCCAAGTATTCTGATTCTAGAACCTTCTTTCTACCTACTGTACTTGGTTGCTACTCCAGGCCAAGTGAATGGCAGAGTCCAGTCATTTATCCACAAGAATCCACCACATAAATATGAGAAGGCTTCAACAAGTCCATGCAAAAATGGAATGAAAGAGACTGGAAGCCTTCCACATAATTTTAGAAGCCACATCCTCTGCACGTACACTTTCTGCAGAGGGTGCATAGAGAGAGCAATGGCTCATACAACACACAGAAAAGAACTTACAACCGGGGCCATTAGGACATAAGTGTTTTTGAAGTGAAGGTAATGTAAGAACCTATTTGCAATATCCAATGTGATATGCATTCTGTGGCAGCTATAACAAATGACCACAAGTTGAGTGCTTTGAAATAGAATTTTCTCTCTGACAATTTTGGAGGTGGTTGTTTTTGTTAGAAGCCATACAGTCAGCTCCAACCCATAGCGACCCTGTGCACAACAGAAAGAACCACTGCGCGGCCTTGCACCAGCCTCACAATTGTTCCTACCCCTGAGTCCGCTGTTGCGGCCACTGTGTCCATCCATCTCCTTGAGGGCCTTTCTCTTGGTTGCTGCCCTTCCACTTTACCAAACTTGATGTCCTTCTCCAGAGATTGATCGCTCCTGACAAAATGTCCAAAGTATGTAAGAGGAAGTCTTGCCATCCTTGCCTCTAAGGAGCACTCTGGTCGTACTTCTTCCAAGACAGATTGGTTTGTCCGTTTAGCAGGCCATGATACTTTCAATATTCTTCTCCAGCACCGCAAGTCAAATGCACCGGGTTTTCTCTGGTCTTCGTATCAATGTCCAACTTTCACATGTAATTTTGGAGGTTAGCAGTCCGAAATCAAGGTACTGGTGGTGCCATGTTACCTGTCAAGGCTCTGGGGGGAACCTACTCTTTGCCTCTTCTAGTTTCTTTTGGGGGTCATTTTCCTTGACCTGTGGCCACATCACTCCCATCTCTGCTTCAGGCACCCCATGGCCCTCTCCTCTTCAACACGTCTCTTCTTTTCTCTCCTAAGGATCATTGTGATGTCATTTAGGATCCACGAGCTAATCCGGAATTATTTTCTCATTGCGACCTCTGCCCCTTATATCACCTCTCAAATAAGCCTCTTTTCCAAATGAAATCACATTCATAGGTTCCTGGGATTTTGTTTGACTATCTTTAGGGGTGCGTTTTCATCCTACCACAGGGGCAATTCCTTCCCAAGGCACCCCATCTTAGCCCCACCTTAAGAAGCCAAACAGATTGCAGATATACCTTCCCCCAAAATGCCTCGCTAGATAAAGCAACCAATAGCAGGACAGAAGGAATAAAATCCTTTCCTGCCACTTAAAGTGTCTCCTCCGCCCCCAACCCGTACTCAAATGTGGCACTCTTTCCAGAAACGTTATCAGACTCAAACTAAGAGGCCCTAATACGTGTGTCTGAAACCTGCACATTCCCAGTGAGCAGCCCACCCGTGCGCTGGCTGAAGCCCAGACTCTGCACTTCAGGCTGTGGCTTTGAGGCACCAACTGCCACCATGCACGCAGTCTTCCAGGAATTCTTGGGGGAAGGAAGCAGGATGCCACGTTGCAGCTTCTCCAATGTCCCTGGGTGACGTTGATCAGGAGACGCGGCAGCATGTGGGCAGCATTCAAAAGCCCAGTGTAGCCCGACCGTTCTTATCACCAAGTCTGAGGTAGACTTCAGGAAAAGAATGTGTGTCAGGTAGACGCTGACCAAATGCAGAAAGCAAATCCCCAGGCTGGTGGCAGCCGGTCTGGGCCGAAATCAGAAGTGATACACCGGTCCAAAAGCATCCTCCAAACAGCGGTTAAGCTCTTTGACAAGCCTGACTCCAAATAGAAATGGGCAGAAGGAGGTGGAAGAGGCATCGTCTCTTGAGGGGAAAGGAAACGAAGTCCAGCAGCAGATGGAGCATGGCCTTACACTAATCCAGGTTCCATAATTAAATTTCGGAACCATGCCAGCAAAGGAAGACGGTATTCAAAAATAGCAGGTGCCTCCTGGAGATTTCCTCTTTTTTTTTTTTTGGCCCAAAAGGCTGATGTAAGCCGTCAGTCTTATAGCCCAGGGTATGAAAACATAGGTGAAGCGAAGTATCTAGCTAGCTCTACAGAAGAGGCCAGACACAACCGGTGGCACTGTGGATCCCTGGGAGAAGTACTGGCTCCTACGGAGATGGAATTGTCTCCAGGGCCCTTCAGCTGCGCATGGTCTTTGTTTTCAGGGGCTACTCACAGATACATAGCGGTTCTGGCAGCAAAAATAGCTGTCCCCTGCCTGCATCAATCTACCTCTCAGCTTTTATGCATCTCAGAGCTGGACTAGGGAAATGGCTGGTCAAAGAGAACATCTGTCCATGGTGTCCAGTCAATCCTTCAGTACTATAGAGAGAGGCAAGATGGTGGTCTCTGATTTTAGAGCAAGGACCTGGAGTCAGGTGGACCTGGATTGATGGCCCAGTCCTATAACTCCCTAGCATGTCGTCCTAGCCCCTCTAAGTGATGTTTTTGTTTTGTTGTGTATTCATCTAGGACAGGGGTGTCAAACTGGTGGTCTGCAGGCCGCATGCAGCCCCCGGGGTGATTGTTTGTGGCCTGCGATGCTCTGAAATAAAATGAAAATAGAAAAAAATGTTATGAATAAAATAGCTCTTAGGGGAGATCAAGGCAATGCGTTACACACAATTCCCTCGTTAACCCTTTAACTACCGAAGATGAGTATACACGTGGCTCAGTGCCTTTCCCGGGGGCCTGTGGACATGTATAAACGTGCTGACTCAGTTCTGGCAACGTTTGGAGGTGATATATCTGCCACTCTCAGTGTCACATATGTAAACAGATCTCAATTGTGAAAAGGTTAAAAAGAACAACGTCGGACAGTATAAGATATGACAAAATAACGATAATTTATAGATTATCAAGGGTTCATGGGGAAGGGGGAAGCGGGGAGGGAGGGGAAAAAACAAGGAGCTGATACCAAGGGCTCAAGCAGAAAGCAAATGTTTTGAGAATGATGAAGGAAACAAATGTACAAAAGTGCTTGACACAATAGATGAATGGATGGATTGTGATATGAGTTATATGAGCCCCCAATTAAATGATTTTAAAAAGAAAAAAGCACTCTGGGTTGTGCTGTTATGAATCATACCTAGCGGCAGCGCTAGTTACCATTTTTAGAGGGGAACCATTGTGATTGTGCATCACGTTTGTCAGCTGTCCAACATGTTGTGTTTTTTATTAGTTACTTTGTTATATTTTCCGTTCACAACAATAAGAGGTAAGTAAAAACTAGTAGGAGGAAAGTGCTGGCAAGCCTTTGGTAAAAAAGAATAATTTGGATTTTATAAAGACATTAAATAAAATAAAATTTTTAATAAAATCAATTATATAGTGTTTTAATTATCCTATCCATATTGCTGAATCCTCACTTCAAACTATAAATTTAACCAAATTTGTACATGTGATGTGGCCCACGTGACTCTTGCCTATTGTACCAAATGGCCCATGTTTTGATTGAGCTTGACCCCTCTGATCTAGGATATGGAGATCATAATATTTCCTACCCCAGAGTAATACTGTAAAGAATAAATACTTTTGTAACCAGGCAATTAACTCCGAGCCTGCTACATAGTAAGGAGTGTTCACTAAATGGAAGTTGCTATTAAGATAATGACAGTGAATGAATTGAACAGTGTGCGTGGCCACAAGGAGGAACTATGGAAGACTCTCGTGCACAGAACCTCCCCAAAATGAACGAGGGTCAGCAGCAGCTCAGAGACCATCTGTTTTATGGCTTTGGGCTGCTAGCTCTCCCTGCTTTCCTTGCTTGTCCCTCGCATCTGGGCTTCCCAAGCAAGGAGCTTGGGCAAATCCTGGGTCACTGTCCTAGGTTGCAGACCGGAGCTCCCAGGCAGGTAAGAATGCATCCCCAGCAAGACAAGGCACACGATCCCCCATTCCCCCAGTGCGCCACGAAGAGATCTGCTAGTATCAGACACAGCCCCGACTCTGGAATCGTTCTTGTTGCCAAAGGAACCCTGATGGCAGAATCATTAAACGCTCAGCTGCTAACCAAAAGGTCAGCGGTTCCAACCCACCATGAGAGGAAGATACGGCAGTCTGTGTCTGTAAGGAGGTACAGCCTTGGAACCCCATGCAACCAGGTCTACTCTGTCTTACCAGGAGTCAGCATTGACTTGGAGGCACTGGATTTCCCTGCTATCGTCCCTTTGTAGAAGGAATTCGACCAAAAAATCAACCTCATTGCCATCTAGTCAATGCTGACTCATATCGAACCCTGTGTGTTTCTGAAACTCTGATTCCCGGAGTAGAAAGCCCAGCCTCTCTCCCTCTGAGCTGCTGATGGTTACACACTGCCAACGATGCAAACCACGGCCCAATTCGTAACCACTATACCGCCAGAGCTCCTTTGTGTATTCAAAGGAGTGGCCTTATAAATCTGGGAAAGTGACCTAAGCTTAAATGCCAGCTAGTGAGGTGAGTTGGCACTACAGTGCTAGTAACCCCAGCCGCTGAGGCCTGGAGACCTAGTGTGTGACCAGCCCTCCCAGTCATATCATGTCCAGACAACCTAGGGAGAACTCAACTCTCGGGGTCACCTAGTAGACAATCCTCTTCCTAACCCCGTAGTCCCTTTTCCTGGAAACTGTGTAAAAATTTACCAGCTGTCTGATCTTGTCTGAAGTATGAGCTTGGAAAGCCAAGAGTCATAAGCGCCAAGCCCGGCTTCACTCCAAATTGCTGTAGTTGTGTGATCTTGGCAAATCCTACAGCCCCGCTATGCCTCAGTCTCCAGGTCTGTTACCAGGAGATTAGAATTACAGGACTGGCTGGAAGTTTAAGTGCGATAACTTGCAGAAAGCGCTCGGCACAGCGTCTGTCATGTAATAAACACAAACACATGGTGATTAAGATGAACCTGGGCTATCTATGAACTTCAAAAAGTACCGAAATTGAAGTGAAATTTTAAAAGTAACTAGTACTTGGGTATTAGGACATTAACTGTGTAGAAATGCATCTCTTAATTATATATGTAACATATATTTATACATATTTTATTATATATAAATATATGATATACTGTTATATTAAAATATATAAATATGTTTTATATAGATACACATTCTCAATGTTTCCTTCCCAACCACAAAAGAGTTAAAAAGTAAGATAAAGGTCTTTTATCGACTTTCTCCTCCAGTTTTGTCTTTGTTCTTTTGATGTTGTACTGACAGTAATGTGATAATAGGTGGCATTGAAGAACAGATAGTTATTTTCTGACAGTTCAGAAGGCTAGAGCATTACCAGCTCTAGGAAGAAGTCTCTCTGTCAACTCTGTAGAAAGATCCGTGTCTCTTCCAACTTTTGTCGCCCAAGACTTCTAGTTCCTTGGTTATCTTGATATCTCAGAGGGATTAGGTTTGGGGCACACCCTCCACTGACACAACCTCCTTCCTATCACAAAGGAAACCATATTCTCAAACAGGATTATATGTACAGCTCTGGGGAAGAGGATTCCAACATATATTTTGAGGGGACACAGCTCAATTCGTAACATTGGACCCATTGTTGTTGCTGTTGTTGTTGTTGTTGCTGATAGGTGTCCTAGAATCTGTTCCCCCTGAGAGCAACCCTGTGTACAATAGAAGGAAAGACGGCCTGATCTCAGCCATCCTCACGATTGTTGCTGTTGGCGTCCATCATTTCAGCCACTGTGTCCATCCATCTCCTTGAGGGTCTTCATCTTTTTTGATGTCTCCCCACTTGACCCAGCAGGATGTCCTTTTCCAGAGACTGGTCTCCTCTGACAACATGCTCAAGACACATGTGAGACGTGGTCTCACCAGCCTCACTTCTGTGGCGCCTTCTGGCTGTACTTCTTCCCAATTGGTTTGGCCCCCCACAAAATTCATACCTTGTTCCCATACAGAACACATTCACCTCAAAACTTCAGTCAGGTTTTATAAATAGTACAACTGCTGCTATGGAGGAATTATGTAATCAGCATAATTTCCCCAGTCTCCATTCCACCATCCTACATTCATTTGTCTTACTTCTACGCCTCTTGTTTTCCTGATATCTCTCACCTACGCTTTTCCCAGAGGCCCAGAAGTATAATAGTGAAATCACTCAGCTGCTGGGCAAACGGTCAGTGGTTTGAACTCACCAGCCTCAAGATCTACTAATGAGCAAACTAGGTAGGGTCTGTGTCCCTCAACGTCTACAATCTATCAAGGAACGTAGGTAGTTCAACAAGCCAAGTCAGTACATGGATTAGGCCATTCTAGTCAAAGCAAGTGTAAATAGTCGTGTTTGGGGTGAGCGACTGAAGCTGAGTGGGTAAGTCTTTCAGGAAACAAGAGAAGTGACATTTCAGCAGGACCACAAGTGGGACCATGCAGTACCTACAGGAAGAAGGGAGGCAAGAGTGTTCCCCGTGAAAACAATCCAACCAGCATTCTTGACCACTCTTTCAGGCCAACTCAGGTTTCAACAGCCCAGTAAGAACTATTTGTCACTGCCATTGATCCTCCCTGCCCATGCGGAAGCTCAGAAATGTCAGACCGAATATCTTGCTGAAACATCCGCACCTCTCAAGACCTCTAATCTCTCTAGCACAACCGCAGCTCAGTCAGAGAGGGAGAGAGCAAGAAAAATGGTTGCCTTCAGAACAGCTCCCAGACGCTACATCTGGGAAACCATGGAGGACACTTGATCAGACTGCTAGTCAATGTCTGCCTTCCTTCCTCCCTGCCAAGCCACGAGCCCCAAACTGCCTTTGAACTCAAGCAAGGCACAACCTCCCTGACAAGGGCAGGCCATTTCTTTGCCTGTCAAAAAAATGGACATTCTCAGTTTCCAGTGTAGATGAAAATGTAATATTTCTGTTTACAATTTCAATTTCACAGCTGACTGGCATCTGCAGAGACAGAGAATTCTAATAAAATTGCAAAAGCATTTAATACAATGACTGGCAGATGGGGGAAGGGTGGGTAGCAACTCCCTTTTTCTGATTATGTTAAAGCGGGGGATGGGTTTTGCATTTACAATTTAAATCTGATGACTGAAAGCAGTGATTAAGACTTCTTGGGGAGGGGGGGAGGCAATGTGTTCACCACCTGAATGGTTTAATAACATATAGATCCTGTTGTTTTTCCTTTCCAATCAAGCAAATTAGCATCCTGGGCTCTGCATTTAATAAAGTTACACCAGGCAATTGCCACACACACAAAAAAAGTCTGAGTGCAACCTCACATCAATAAATTATTTATGCACACTTGATTCAGAAATTAAGTAACAATGAAGTATCCTTTAGCCATACTGGAAAGCCCTTTAAATAAAAAGTAGCTCCAGTGGGGCAGTATAAAACTAAAAGCCATTACTGATAACACAGGACAAGGCCCATGAGCATCGATGGCTGGCAATGCCGCGACTCCTCTAGTTAAGGAAAGGCAGGCGTGCACCTTCTCACTTAAGCATCCGCAGCCCATCAACATTGCCTAAGTGGTCACTGCGGAAGAAAGACTAAAGATAATTATAAAATCAATCATGGACACCATGTGCTTACAACCCTGCTTGCGACCAGCCGTGTTTCTTGGGCCTCTGTTTCAAGATTCATAAGCTAAAAAGAGGAGGGCTGGCTCGCCTATGCTAGCTAGTCAGGGATATTGGCTGACTGTGTGTCATCCACAGCGTTTTATTCTTGCTGTTGTGTTTCACAGAGATTCCTGAGGTTCCTGGGACCCAGATTCTGATTCATTAGGTCTGAGGCAGGGCCCCGGAAAGAAATGGAAACCATTAGGCAAGATTAGCTCCAAGTCCCAATATATGATGAAAAATACAAGTGCAAGGTACAGAAAACCTGTATCTGATGAAAAAGGGAAAATTCTGAAGTATATTTATAACTCGTTGACTTTGCAGCGTTAACTAGATGTGAGAAGACAAGATGCAATTGAAGGCCCGGGTTACAGTTGTTTGCTTAAGGTGAATTTGGTAATCCCTTTTGTTTTCAAACCCAATTGTGCAGCTACAGAGAGCCTGTGTGAGCCATTTAGCTGGCAGGCTAAGCTGAGCACAGAGAAACCAAATTAAAAGTCCAGAGCTATTGAAGTGGGAGAGCAAAGAGAGAAAGGAGTTCACACGGGGCAGTGGTAATTTTCTCAGGACCAAGATAGTCACTCCCAGCCACAGCAGACTCGAAAGTTCAGGAAGATGGTACTTCCAGAAAAATAGCTCTTCCTCCTACACGGTTTCATTTTTCAACAGTTGAGGCAACTTGTCCCAGGAAGTCTTCAAATTGTGCTCCGCTAGCTTCATATTCTTCGGTCTCCAAGAACTCCTGACAAATAAAGAGGAGCCCTCGTGGTGCAATGGTTAAGCACTCAGCTGCTAACCCAAAGGGTTGGGGTTCAAAACTAACCAGAGGCTTCGAGGGACAAAGAGCTGGACAATTGCTTCTGTAAAGATTACCACAAAGAAAACCCAAGGGGGCAAGTCTACCTGGTCCGTGAGTTGGAATGACACTCAACAACAGCATGCAAATATTTCCAAGGATAAGAAAGGATTTCTTAAGCTATATAATGATGTATCATCTACACTCTTACTTTGATAACCAAGTAAGATAAATGATCCGGGAGAGAGAGAGAGCCCTCATGGGAGGAAAGGGGCAGTAGACTAGAGAGGACTAACGGGTATGTTAAGTATCAAGTTGTAACTCAGAGTATTGGCTGGAAATAACCCTGCCAATCTGTAAGATATGAAAAATGTCAGGCTGTATCTTCCCACTCTGCAGAAGGCTTACAAAGTTGATCTTGTCATACTGCGCCCCAGTATTATGAGGAAGTTAGCTGCACAGCTCCACTGGGATCTGGGATCATATGATCCACTGTGATCACCTCTCACCTGGGGCAGTTGGAATGTCAAGTTGATCTGACGATTGACGAGAGAGCACTTAAAAGAACACCCTTTCTGTTGTTTTGTTACCTGGCCCGCTGCCAGTGGAGTCTCCCCAGCCTTTTCTGGCCTCACTCGTTGTCATGGATTTAACGCCTTCTCTGACTGAAATGACATTTTGGTCAACATCCTTCCTCTCCCTACCTCTAGTCTGTGAATTCTCTGAGGAAAATTCTAGAAACATGCCGAGCTGTTTATGCTTATTTCTTCAAAATGCAGTCTTTAGCTTATGTGAATTCTACATCTCTTAGTAGACTCCTGTTAAAAATGATCAATAAATTGGTCCTGGGAAAATTTCCAACTTGGCACCCAAACTATGCACATAACATGCAAAGCATAGTCAACAACTTAACAACAAAAAGACAAGTAACCCAATCTGAAAAAAAATTGGCAGGGGATGTGAACAGACATTTCATCAAAAAAGGATCTTCACTGGCCAATAAATACATTAAACTATGTTCAACATCATTGGCCATTTGAAAAGAAAAACAAACCCATCACTGTGCAGTCAGTCCTAGCTCACAGAGTAGAATTGCCTCATAAGGTTTTCAGAATAGGGCAGGCGCCGTGTCGGGCCGCGAAGGTGGCAAGAAGAAGCCCCTGAAACAACCCCAGAAGCAGAACAAGGAGATGGACGAGAAGAGAAGGCTTTCAGGCAGAAACAGAAAGAAGAACAAAAGAAACTGGAGGAGCTAAAGGCGAAGGCCGCGGGGAAGGGGCCCCTGGCCACAGGTGGAATGAAGAAATCTGGCAAAAAGTGAGCTGTTCTTGGTGGCTGAGGCAATGATGGCCCTTGATCCCGTTCCTGTGTAGACATCTGGATTCCCTACTAGAACTTTTGTTGCCACTTACAGTTAGAATGAAGTGTTGTCTTGGAGCCTGCCGTACATTTAAGAATAAACTTTTATAAAAAGAAGAAAAATCATACAATGTTTAGTTCTTCTCACTCAGCCATTTCTGTCTTAGCTGTGAGGTCAGAGTGAACCCAGTCCAGAACCTGCCAGAGCTGCTCAGTCTTTGTGATGCCCAGAATTCTGTACCATCTGGAATTAAAGCAACTCGTTTGAAATTAAAAAAAAAAAAAGGTTTTCAGAATAAATCTTTACAGAACCTGGCACACACATCTTTACCCACAGAATGGGTGGTGGGATCGAACCTCGGACCTCTTGGCGAGCAGCCGAGCATTTGCCACTGCCTCACCTGGGGTCTTTTCCGGGAGCCATTATGGAGCTGCAAATCAATAGGAAATCAACAGAGTTGGAAGAGACTAGAGCTGTGGTTCTCAACCTTCCTAAGGCCGCAACCCTTTCATACAGTTTGTTATGTTGTGGTGACCCCCCAACCATAAAATTATTTTCGTTGCTACTTCATCACTGTCATTTTGTTACTGTTATGAATCGGGTGACCCCTGTGAAAGGGTTGTTTGACCCCCAAAGGGATCACGACCCACAGGTTGAGAACCGCTGCCTAGAGCATTCATCCGTTACTGGTGGGAACTTAAAACTAGCGAGTGGCTGCAGCGCACAGTTTAGCTGCTCCTCAGAAAGTGGAACACAAACCTATCAAATAACCCAGCAAGCTCGATTCTGGCATTGAGGAACGTACAACGGAGTGAAAGCAAGAAAGCAGACTGACAGCTGCCTAGCCAAGTCCAGTGGACCACTTTCACTGCCAGAAAGCTGAAACAACAGAAATGCCCATCGACGTATCCATGGATAGATAAAGCAAGGTGTATGCATACAATTGAGCATCACTCACGCATAAAGAGAAATGAAATCTTGATATGACATGCTTCAACATGCATGCACCTTGCACGCATTATACCGGGTGAAGTAACTCAGCCGCCAAAGGACCCATGTTGCATGATCTCGGTGGTATGGAATTAGCAAATACATGGAAACCAAAGAGGACTTGACTTTGTGTTAATAACGGCAGTGGGGAATTTTGGAAAAGGGTAGTGGTAAACGTGGCACAGCTTGCAGAATATTGGCATTGTGCATGTAGAAATTGTTGATTTGGTGGGGATTTTGTGGTGTGTATTTCCACCATGATTTAAAAACATTGTAATACAGACCACAAGTATACGATCAAGTCTTTAATATGATACAGTATCACCAGCTCAGCAGGAGGACAAATACAAGTAGAGTGCATGTCTGTGGAGGCACTGTGCTGGGCCTGTCATCATGCCTGTCATCCCAGGGAGGCTGTGTTATCATCACACAGGTGAGGGATGGAAGTTTAGAGAAGCCGAGTACAATAGAATTAGCCACTTGCATATAGCCCCTATATGGACCAGGTCTCTTCTAAGAGCTTCATGTACATCAACTCATTCAATCCCCACAATAACCTATCACTGGTTTAATTACCGCCATGGTACAGATGATCCAACTGAGGCAGCCCAACCACTAGGCCATCAGGGCTTATGGCCCTGGCAAGGCAGTTAATGGAGAAGATTCTAATTCTGCTCCCTCCTGTTAAGGTACTGACCCTGTATGTATACACACAGTTCGTCTGAAGGTGGATTGAAATAGAAATTCCTTCATGACACAGACCTGAGCCCAAGGAATCGCTAAGCAAAGCATCTACATCATGGGTGCCAGTTATCAATTGACTATTGATTTGGGCTTCATCTTCAGTTCTTTACTAATTGGATAGTTATGGTAACTGGATTATAAAACCTCCATCCCCCATACCTGGGGGTTGCCAGGCAGAGATGGTTAGGACTTAATGACAATGTAAACTTAGCTAGCAGTACAGTACTACCAGTGATGGGGGTATTGCTAGGTGCCATTCAGTCCATTTCTACTCACCGTAACACTATGTGGCAGAGTAGGACTTCCGCATACGGATTCCTAGGCTTAGGTCCATATGAAGGAGCTCAGATGGCATAATGGGTCATACGTTGGATATCTAACTTCAAGTCTAGCAGTTGGAATCCACCATCTGCTCTGCAGGAGAAGAGTCTTTCTACTGCCATGAACAATTGCAGTCTTGAAAACCCACAGGAGTAGTAATACCCTATCCTGTAGGGTCTCTACGAGTCAGAATCGACTTGATGGAAGCAAGTTTGACTTTTTGAATCTCCATGAAAGCAGAGTGCCAGGTCTTTTCCTGCAGAGCCACAAGGTAGCTTCACACTGTGTGCTAGTCTGGATAGACTGGAGAAGCAAATTCAGAGAGACACACATACATGTATAAGAAAGAGCTTTGTATATAAAAGCAATTGACTACTGAGAAAACATCCCATCCCAGTCCAGATTAAGTCCATAAATCCGATATCATCCCTTATGTTCAATGCCAATCTATTAAAGTCCTCTTCGGACTCATGAAACACATGAAATGATACCTGAATTCCATGGCGGTGTAAGCATCTCAGTGCTGGCAGGGGTCTCTATGTGGCTCTTCAACTCAGGGCACTAGTGTAGATCCGTGTGTCTTCTCAGCTGGAATGTCTCCCAGGGAGTCAACATGTGCCCTGCTTCCAGAGAGCTATTTATCTCATTAGTGCCTCCAAATAAGGTCATCAAGCTGCAACTTGATTGACAGGCCGAACTCCACCCCTTCACTCATAAGTCTCAAATTGGCAACAGATTATATAACCACCGCACCCTGGTAAACTATCAGCCAGTTGTTGAGCACCTCTGGGACTCTTCATCACAGGGCCTCACCCAGTGAGTGCCATGGAGTTGAGACCAACTCAGGGGGACCCTAGCAGACAGAGCAGAACTGTCCTTGTGGGCTCCCCAAATGGTAGCTCTTTACAGGAGTAGAAAGCCTCATCTTTCTCTCAAACTACCTATCAGCCCTGGTGGTATAGTGACCATCTGCAAGGTTCATAGTTTAGCACCTACCAGCAGTTTCTCAGGGAAAAGATGGGGCTTTCTATTTCGGTTCACAGACTTGGAAACTCACAGGGGCAGTACTGCCCTGTCCTATATGGTCACTATGCATCAAAATGGCCTTAATAACAGTGATTTTTTTTCCTGTGTGGTTTGGTTTTGTTCTTTAGGAACATTTCCAAGAACAGCAAGAGTCATTTCCCCAGGAGCACTTCTTTCAATGTAATGCATAAACAAATCCTGCAGGGGAAATCTTGTTAATGCAAATTCTGATTACAGGGGTCTTGGTTCAAGGTTCAGTGTCCACCTGGCGACCAAACATCCAGGTGAGGCTGAAGCTCTGACCCAGGGGCCACACTGCGAGTCACCAGAGTCTCAAGAACAGCTTTCCCATTTCCAACGCTCTAAATCTCCCGTCTCAAGTGCCTGAGATAATGAAAACAAGCCAGGGAAAATAAATCATCTTCAACAACCAAATGTCAAATAAATTAAAATCTCAAGCACTGAGACTATAAAAGCTATTGAAGGCAGCTTCCCAGGGCTCGTGGGACTGGAAATCCTTTCTGCACATTCTCCCAGCAGCCAGCTAATCTGAGAGGAGTCAACAAGACCTCCATCTCCCGGCCCCTCCTCCAGAACCCAAAAGGCAGAAGGAGAAATCTCCATAGCATCCCAGGTCCTATGGAAAGTCTTTTGGTGACCTAATTCAACTGCCAAACTTATACAGAAAAGAGGAAAAACGAGAGTAGTTAGAATATGCTGTCTCTTCTCTCGGTGCTTCTTCAAACTGCCCCTCGCTGCCTGATTTTTCCCCAACAGCAACATTCTAATTTAATTTGCACTATTCTGAAAACAAATGCTATAACATTTCTGTGAAATTACGTGACCTCAGAAATGGTAGGGGTGCTGGTATGGAATTGACATTGCCCCATGTAAAAGCCTACCCAAACTCTTTTAACCCCTAGGGTGACATCAATTAAGACAAATTAAGTTAAAAGAAGTTGGTTCAGAGAAGTATTGCTTCTCCCAAGAAATAGTGTG
Organism: Tenrec ecaudatus; assembly: GCF_050624435.1. Taxonomy (NCBI): domain Eukaryota; kingdom Metazoa; phylum Chordata; class Mammalia; order Afrosoricida; family Tenrecidae; genus Tenrec; species Tenrec ecaudatus. The sequence continues at coordinate 27,715,848 of NC_134533.1, read as the reverse complement.
GGCCCCATGGTGTGATTCAGGCAATGGGAGTCACAAATTGGTTCATATCTGTCGGTGAGAGAAGTTTCCTCAGATACCTGTACCTATTCCTAAGCACAGCAAAACTGCCAGTATCCAACCAAGGGGGCTGTTGTGACGTTCCTAGGTGCCATCTAATCAGCCGAACTCACAATGACTCTGTGAGCTTCAGAACAAAACACTGCTCGGTGCCACACCCTCCGCGCAATTGTTTTTGACTTGAACTCCTTGATGCAGCCACCGTATCAATTCATCTCATCCAGAGTTTTCTCCCTTTCCCCACGACCGAGTCTGATGGTTGTTCCTGATAAAATACCGAAAATAAGTGAGACAGTGTGCTAACACCCCTCATGTCTCAGGGGCATTCTAGCTAGTCTTCCTCCAGGACAGATTTGTCTGTTCGTCCGCCAGTTCACAGAACTTTCTTTTATTTATTTATTTATTTATTTATATTTAAACATTTTATTAGGGGCTCATAAAACTCTTATCACAATCCACTCATATACATACATCAATTGTACAAAGCACATCCGTACATTCTTTGCCCTAATCACTCTCAAAGCATTTGCTCTCCACTTAAGCCCTCTGCATCAGGTCCTCTTTTTTTCCCCCTCCCTCCCTGCTCCCCCCTCCCTCATGAGCCCTTGATAATCCACAGATTGTTATTTTGTCATATCTTGCCCTATCAGCTCCGTAGTTCAAGTGCACCAGTCCTTCTGTAGTCTTCCTTATTCGGTGTCTGGCTGCCCCATGCATTGGAGGCAAGTGAAAATGCCACGATCCTCAGCGCTCAGAGTAATGTCTTTGCTCCTCGACGCTTTAAATACATCTGTGCCGCAGATTTGCCCAGTAAAATATGTCATTTGGTTTCTTACCTGCTGCCCCCAAGAGCATTGTGGATGCAAGCCAAATGAAATCCTTGCCAGTGTCAATATTTTCTCCATGTATCATGATGTTGTCTATTGGTCCAGTTGTGAAATTTTTTTTTTGTTTTCTGTACAGGGAGTTTCTTTGCTCTCCCTAGTGAAGGCTGCAACCTTGGCCTTCATCAGCAAGTGCCTCAAGTCCCCCTCCCTCAGTTTGCTGCAAGCATGGCTGTGTCTATCCATATAGAAGACCATGACGACGCCGTCCTCCGATGCTGATGCTGAGCATTCTTCATGTAGTCCAGAGACTCTGGCGATCGTCTAAGCAGACAGATTAAACAGAGATGGTGCAGAACACCCTGGCATGCGTGTTTCCTGATTTTAAACCATTCGATACCCCTTGTTCTGGTTGAACAACTGCATTTCAATCTGTGCATACGGAGCCCAGCTAGCATGCTCCTTGGAGTCAAGGATGGTAAGACTTCGTCTCCAGTCCCTGGAGAAGGACATCGTGCTTGATAAAGTAGAGGGTCAACAAAAAAAGAGGAAGGTCCTCAACAAGATGGATTGACACAGCGGCTGCAATGTTGGGCTCAAGCATGAAGAACAATTGGGAGCCTGGCGCCAACCTGGGTGGCGCTTCGTTCTGTGGTACACAGGGCTTCTATGAGTCCAAATTGACTCAAGGGCATCGAACAACAAACAGCATCCTCAATGGGCTAAAATGTCGGCCACCTCCTGCTCATGGCCTTTTCTGCGAGGAACAGCAGTCAGCCCACTCACAGTTTTCAGAGACTGAGAGGCGGCGCCATCTGTGAATTCCTCCTGCCTAAAACTGACTAGACCCCAGGCCCACCGACAAGAACTCGGTCGTGGGCAGCCAATTTATGGGCTACATGAATAAAGATTAGTTCAGGCAATTAAGTTCTCCAGAATTTCTCTGCACAGACGGCACATTGGAATCACCTGGTGACCTTTTCACGCATACAGATACCAGGCTCCATGGAAGACCAATTAAATAAGGCTCTTGAGGAAAGGAGCTTTGAGGGGGGACTGGATACGCATATTCTTCAAATCCCCTTGATTATTTTAATATGAAACCAACGTTGAGAGTCACTGCTTTAGAGCAGCGATTCTCAAAGTGTGTTGTCCAAACTAGAAACATCTATATCACTTCAAGACGTGTTAGAATATAGATTCTCCGCTCCAAACCTACTCAATCCGAAACTCCAGCACTGTGGCCCGACAATGTGCGTTGTAACAAGGCTTCCTGTTGGTTCTGAAGTGGCACGTCTCATTTTGAGTTTACCAAAGGCTGAGAGACACCATTCTAGCAACTTGTGGCTCGCAGTGCTGTCCAGGGATCGGTAGCATGAGCATCGCGGGAAACTTGCTGGAAATATAGGATACCCTGAGCCAACGTAGACGTCATGAACCAGAAACAGCATTTGAACAGATTCCTAGGTAACTGGTATGTACATTCTAGCATAGGGGGGAAAGTTGTGTGGTGTGTGTGTGTGTGTGTAGTAGTAGTAGTAGTAGTAGTAGTAGTAGTAGTAGTAGTAGTAGTAGTAGTAGTAGTAGTAGCTTAGTGATTGTAATGGCAAGCAGAAAGTGTGCCTTACCTGAATTTATCAGAGCAACTTGAAGGGCTTTCCAACCTATCCAGACAGGGACCGGGAGATTTCAGCATGTTAAACTCACTGCTGCCAAGAATGTGTGTCTTCCTCAGTGTGGGCCAATGGAAACTAGGGTCACAAAAGTGGAATTGAGAGCAGGATGGGCACTGCAGCCTGAAACTGTGGAAAAGCAAGAACAGTGAACAACCAGCAGGAGCTAGTTGTATAAAAACGTTGCACCAGCAACTCCAAAGAAGCAGACAGCAGGAGGGAAAGAAAAGAAGAGGCAAAGGAACCGATCCCCTTGTTGGCTTAGTGATTCCCAGCTTAGCAGTTGAGGTTCTAGTTCAGCAGTTTCGTCACAATAAAACAAAAAAGCTTCTCTAGGGATTACTTGAAGCTGGTGTCTCTCCCACCTTGCTCTCTGACCACCCTGGGGTGCCCATCTCCCTTTGGATTCTACTTGCTAAGGAAGATTCTACCTTGATCCATGCTTTCCCTCCTCAGATCCACTCTGTGGTAGTTGGGTTTTTGTGCCAACATGGCACCTGTAAGAATACAGGTGGAGGTTAGCCTGCCAATCAGGTCGCAGCTTGACAACCTCCTTTGGATGTGTGACTGGAGGCTGCCCCACCCCCTCTCTGCCTTCACCTTTCTGTTGACAAGTCACTCTGAGACCTGTGTGAGCCACTGCCATTGGACCCACACAACTCTGGCCCCACCAGCCTGTGATCTTCCTGCACTCTGCATCATTCCATGTGGCTGCAGGAGTCTGAAGAGGGATATATGATCTGGACTGAGCTAGGATGTTTTCTTGATAAATAACTACTTCTTGATATAAAGCTCTCTCTTATGCATATATGAGTGTCACTGGATTTGTTTCTCGAATCAGCCCAGTTCCAAACCTAATGCAAGCTTGGAAAGACAGCAACTGAACTCAAGCATCGGCCAGATGATGGCAAATTCACTCATTTGTTTCTTCCCACAAAATTCAGTAAAGCCTTTCGCAGCTGGCCCGCTCTGTGCCCCTAGGGTTCACCTCACTAGGCAAAGCATCTGCTCCACTTGCACCTCAGGCTTTGCCAAGATAAGATTAAGAGTATTTAAGGTTTGAGAGGGAAAGCTACAAAACCAAAATAAAGTCACCCTTTTACCGTGTTATTTTGTTCTTAATATGCAAGAAAAGGAATTTGCAAAAAGTATGGAAAATTATATTCCTGATAAGAAAAAGGAAACAAACAAATGTATAAACCTAGCCTTGTGAAATTTGTGTTCGTTAAATCATGGATCTCTGTGAATAGCTATCTTCCTGAACCAGTGTCCAGCCTAACACCTCTCAGTGAAACTATGAAGTATTCATGACATACAACATGAGTGGCTCGTGCACATGTCATGAGCATCATCCTCTGAGAATCTGTGTAGCTCTATAGTTAGGATCTGCTTGATACCTGTGACCCCTTCTTTCTCTCCATTTTTTTCTTATTTAGAATGATAATTTCTACACTATGTCCATTCGGTCACTTTGCAAGCAGATAAGACTTCATAATCCACAAAGAAAAATAGAAAGATTTTTTGTCACAGGATAAATACACTCGGAATCACACCCATATTTAATTTAGATAATTCAGAAGATTAGATTTTGATTTAAACTTTGTTCCGAGTTAGCTGATGAGTTTTTTGATGATATAGTTGGGCAAAGGTGTTTTGCACATGGGAATGACACAAAAACTGGGGGTCACAGGATTCCTAGATGGCATAGTGGGTCATGTGTTAGACCAAAAGGTCAGCAAGCTGAACATACCAGCCACTGGAAGAAAGATGAGGCTTTCTTCTCCCCTAACTATTAGAGCCTCTGAAACTCAAAGGGGAGGTCTACCGTCTCCTGTGGGGTGGCTGTGATACAGAGAAGGGTCCATGTCAGGGAGTTTTGAGTTTTTGTGAAGGATGGATCCTCCTGTGATAGTCAGGTTTGACGTATGTCAACTTGGGTGAGTCAGGATTCTCAGTCGCTTGACAGTCAAATCTAGTAATCCTTGGTGGTGTAAATACCACAATATAATCAACTCCACGTGACTGAATCTACTATGAGCAGACAATCAGTTGTAAGAAGATTAGGGTGGAATGCAAACTCTTAGGTCACAGTCCTGATACAACTGAAAGGAGATTTTTCTCAGAGGTGTGGCCTACTTCCAATATAAGTAGATGCCATCTAGAAGTTTGCTTTTTTTGTTTTGTTTTTGTTTTGTAATAAATCACTTTATTGGGGGCTCATACAACTCTCACCACAATCTGTACATACATCCATTGGGTCAGGCACATTTGTATATATGTTGCCATCATCATTTTCAAAACATTTTCTTTCTACTTGAGCCCTTGGTATCAGCTCCTCATTTTCCCCCTTTGTCTCCCATGCTCACTGTCTCATGAACTCTTGATGATTTATAAAATTTTTTTCATGTCTTGCACTGACTAATGTCTCCCTTTACCCACTTTTCCATCCCCATGGAAGAGAGTTATAGATAGATCATTGTGATCGGTTCCCCTTTTCTCCCCCACCTTCCCCTTACCTGGATCCCATGTGTGGCTCATCAGCCTGTAGACAATAGAAATCATTACAAGCCTGCTATATGACCTGCCAAACTTTGGACAATTTGCCTCCTCAGTCACAAGCCTGACCTGCTGATTTTGCACTCATCCATGCCCATGGCCAACAGCCAGTGACCATCTACCAACCTTGGGTTCACCAATCCCCAAAACCATGAACATTAGAGCTGCCTCCAGCTTAACATCTGACTCACAGACTTGAGAACTGTCTGAGTTTGAGCTTTTCTGCTTTGACAACTATGTAAACCATTTTATTGACATAAATTTCTGTATATGTACACACATATACAAGCATTATTGATTTTGATTCTTTTGATTTGTGTATTAGGAGGACCCAACCTAATATACATCCACGTGGTTGTCGATTTGTCCTTCTCTGGTGGTATCCATCCATCTGGGATGTTGAAAGATACACCACCAGTATTTCACATACCAGCAGGGACACCAAGGATGAACAGCTTTCAGTGGGGTTTCCAGATTAGGACAGACTAGAAAGAAGGAAGAGGCAATCCACTTCTGAAAAACTAGCCACTTACAACTACCAGTGGAATATTGTCTGGCATCGTGCCAGAGCATGAGTCCCTCTGGTTAAAAGGCGCTCATACTGTGAATGGGGAGGAAGAGCTACTCGAAGTAGAGTGGGCCTTAATGACATGAGTGGAGCAAAGTTCGGGGAACTTCATTTGCCAATGCAGAGCAACTCAAAGTGAGAAGAAAGAACTGCAAGCACCCATTAGGAATAGAAATATGGAGTGTACAAAGTATGAATTTAGGAAGATTGGAACTCTTCAAAAATGAAGTGGAATGTATAAACAGCATAAATGTAGGAGAAGGGAGACATGAGAAGCTGCTACCAAGGACTCTAGTAGAAAGAAAGTGTTTTGAAAATGATGATATCTGATGCCCCTCAGTGACTAAGGGCGATACAGGGGACAGCACCGGAGACACAGTGTGGGAATTGCACCTGACCTGATCCCACCACACCGAGGCAAAGCACTGGGGGAGTGCAGTGGAACAGCAAGGGAATGGAGTGGCAAGGTCCCCAGGGAATGCTGAAAGTGGACTTTGGGGCCAGGACGTGGTGCCCCAACAGACTGGACTGGAAAACGCTCCTAAGGGCCAGCAAACGATCCTTGAACGAACTACAAGCCTTTCTTTTGTGAAGTGTTTTGTTTTGTTCTTTGTCAGTGGTTTGTTTTTGTTGTTTTATTGTCTGGTTGTATACTGTTGCTTTGTTTTCCTCTGTCTTGTTTTCGTGCATGTTAGTGTCTCCACAGGTCTGTCTGAATAGGACAGGCTGGATGAACTATCTGGAGGAAAAAACAATAGGACAGACAGTTCTGGGGGAACAGACAGTTCCCGGTGGGGGAGGGGGAGGAGGGTAAGGAAGTGGAGTTAATAAACACAGGGACAAGGGAACAACATGGGGCCCAAAATGGTAGTGAGGGGGGAGTGACATGCCTGATGGGGAACGATCAAGGGTAAGGTTGCGTAGAGAAGAGGTATAGCTGTAGCCCAGGTGGGGACGGAGCATGGTAGTAGGGCAGGAGGAAAGTCAAGGGAGATGGAGGAAGGAGCTGGGAATCAAGGGGCATTTATGGAGGTCTAGACAAAGACATGTACATGCAAACATATATATGAGGATGGGGAAATAGATCTAATTGTCTACATTTATAGGTTTAATATTAAGGTGGCAGAAGGACCTTGGGCCTCTATTCAAACACTCCCTCAATGCATGAATACTTTCGTTTATTAAATTGGTACTCTATGATGCTCACTCTCCCGACACAACTGCTGAAGCCAAAGTGGGTGAACAAGTAAATGTGGTGAAGAAAGCTGATGGTGCCCGGCTATCAAAAGAGATAGTGACTGGGGTCTTAAAGGCTTGAAGATAAACAAGCGGCCATCTAGCTCAGAAGCAACAAAGCCCACATGGAAGAACACACCAGCCCAAGTGAGCGAGTGATCCCAAAGGGATCAGTTATCAGGCATCAAAGAACAAAAAATCATCATATCATTGGCTGCACACCTCCATGATAGGATCGCTGAAGACAAATGGGTGCATAAGCAAATGTGGCGAAGAAAGCTGATGGTGCCCGGCTATCAAAAGAGATAGTGTCTGGGGTCTTAAAGGCTTGAAGATAAACAAGCGGCCATCTAGCTCAGAAGCAAAAAAGCCCACATGGAAGAAGCACACCAGCCAGTGCGATCACGAGGTGTCAAAGGGACCAGGTATAAGGCATCATGCAAAAAAAAATAAAGAATATGTGTGTGTGTATATATATATATATGTGTGTGTATATATATATGTGTGTGTGTGTGTATATATATATATATATATACCATATTGAATGAAGGGGGAGGTACAGAGTGGAGACCCAAGGCCCAAGTGTCGGCCACTGGAGATCCCCTCATAGAGGGGTTTAGGAGAGGAGATGGGTCAGTCAGGGTGCGAGGTAGTGCCGATGAAAAGCACAGCTTTCCCCCAGATTCTGGATGCTTCCTCCCCCCCCACCCCAACTACCATGATCTGAATTCTACCTTGCAGGGCTGGATAGGGCAGAGGTTGTACAGTGGTACATATGAGGGCTGGAGGCACAGGGAATCCAGGGTGGACGATACCTTTAGGACCAAGGGTGTGAGGGGCGATGCTGGGAGAGTGTAGGGTGAGTGGGTTGGAAAGGGGGAACTGATTACAGGGATCCACATGTGACCTCCTCCCTGGGAGAGGGACGGCAGAGAAGGGGGGGAAGGGAGACTCCGGATAGAGCAAGATATGACAAAATAACAATGTATAAATTTAAAAGGGCACATGAGGGAGGGGGGAGCGGGGAGGGAGTGGGAAAAAAAAGAGGACCTGATGCAAAGGGCTTAAGTGGAGAGCAAATGCTTTGAGAATGATTGGGGCAGGGAATGTATGGATGTGCTTTATATAATTGATGTATGTATATGTATGGATTGTGATAAGAGTTGTATGAGTCCCTAATAAAATGTAAAAAAAGAAAAGGAAAAAAAAAGAAAGAAAGAAAAGAAAATGATTAGGGCAAAGAATGTACAGATGTGCTTTATACATTTGATGTATGTATAAGTATGGACTGTGATAAGAGTTGTATGAGCCCCTAATAAAATGTTTAAAAAAGAAAAAAAAAAAAGATGATATCAGCAAATGTACAAATGTGTTTGACATAATGGATGGATGGATGGATGGATTGTGATGAGTTGTATAAGCCCCCAATAAAATGATTTAAAACACACACACACACAAAGAGTTAAATAGAAATTTTCAAAGGTTAGCAAAAGAAGGCAAAGTAAAATATTATAAATAAATATTCAAAGACATTGCGTTAGAAAACCAAAAGAGAATAGTATAGTATGCTCAGCATTTATTAAGGTAAAAACTAAAAGAATTCCAAAACTTCAGTTCCAATATCAAAAGATTCCATGAGCAAAATATTGACTAATGTAGGAAGCCCCAAAGGAAAATGGCAGGAATACACAGCCATTTTACAAAAAAAAAAAAAAAAAATTGCTTGATGTCTAACCATTTCAAGAAAACTCAAACTCGTTGTTGAGTTGATTTCCAACTCATAGCGACCCTGTCAGACAATGCCCCGTCTAACTGTCCCTGTGGGTTTCCAAGACGAGCTCTTTAAGATTGTGGAAAGCTTCACCTTTCTTCCGTGTAGCAGCTGGTGTTTTCAAGCTGTGAGTCTTGTTGTTAGCAGCCCAGCGCATAAGTAACCACCATGTCAAGAGGTGTCATATAATCAAGAACTGATGGTACTGAAGGAAGAAATTCAAGATACAATGAAGACAGTGGGGAAAAATAAGAATCTAGAACAATGGTTCTCAACCTGTGGTTCGTGACCCCTTCGGGAGTTGAAGGAAACTTTCACAGGGGTCACCTGAGTCATAACAGTATCAAAATGACAGTGATGAAGTAGCAATGAAAATAATTTTATGGTTGGGGGGCCACCACCACATGAGGAATTGTATTAAAGGGCCGTGGCATTAGGAAGGTTGAGAACCACTGCTCTAGAAATTGATGGATTAACAATTGAAATGTTTCAATGAACCGATGAAGCCTTCATGCATCTATGTCAAGAAATTCGGAAGACAACTAATGGTCTGACCAACTGTAAGAGACCCATACTTCTTTCCATTCCAAAGAAAGCTGACACAACAGAATGTGATTAAATTTATTACTTGTTAAATATTATTATACAAGATCATTAATAGCACATACAAGTAATCTTATCTAAAGTTATTTAGAAATGGTTGCCACAGTACAACAAGGAGTTACCAGAAATTCAACCCAGTTTCAGAAGACATGGAAGGACAGAGAGTATCACCGATGTCAGAGGGATCTGAGTTCAAATCAGAGAAGGCCAGAGAGAGTTCTACGTGTGTATTATTGACTATGCCAAAGCATTTGACTACGTGGAGCATAACAAACTGTCCATAATGTTCCTGAGGACAGGAATTCTAGAGATCTTACTTGTGTTCATGTAGTGCCTAGGCATGGCCCCAGAGGCAGTAGCTCAAACAGGACTACTGAATGACTGAAAATCAGAAAAGGCACAGATCAGAGTTGTATTCTTTCACTATACTTATTCAGTCTGTATAAAGAACAATTAATCCAAGAAGCTGGACTATGTAAAGAAGAACAGTACCAGGATCTGAAGAAAGCTCATCAACAATCTACCACACATACAAGACACAACTTTGCCTGCTGACAGTGAAAAGGATTGGAGGCCCTAACTGGTGTAGCTCAAAGACGACTACTTTCACCTTTTGTATTGCACCGAACTTAAAGAAAACAGAAAGCCTCACAACTGGATCAATTGACAACATCATGATAAACAGACAAAGGAATGGAGGTGTCAATGACTTCATTTTACTTGGATCTACAATCAATGCTTATGAAAGCAATAGACAAAAGATCAAAAGATATATTGTACTGGACAAGTCTGCTACATAAGACCTATTTAATGTTTCTAAAAGAAAATATACCATTTGAAGTACTACAGCGCACCTGAATCTTGGTATTTTTAGTTGCTTTATATGTACATGAAAGCTGAAAACATAAATAAGGAAGCCTGGAGAAAATGCACATGAACTACGGTGTTGTCAAAACATACTGAATAATTTATAAATTATTATAATTTTGTCATGGCTTACACTGTCCGACGTCTCCCTTCACCCACTTTTATATTATCCACCCCTCAGGGAGGAGGTTATATGTAAATCCTTGTAGTCAGTTCCCCCTTTCCACCCCACCCTCCCAGTATCCCCACTCTCACCACTGGTCCTGAAGGGATCATCTGTCCTAGATTCCCTGAGTTTCCAGTTCCTATCTGTACCAGTGTACATCCGCTGGTCTAGCCAGATTTGTATGGTAGAACTGGGATCATGATAGTGGGGGGGGAAGCATTTAAGAATTATTAATAATTTAGAATTATTAATAATAATTCTAAATTATTAATAATAATTCTAAATTATCAAGGGTTAATGAGGGGGCAGGGATGGAGGGGGAGCAGGGAGAGAGGGGGGAAATGAGGAGCTAATACAAAGGGCTTAAGTGGAGAGCAAATGTTTTGAGAATGATGAGGGCAATGAATATACAAATGTGCTTGACACAATGAAAGTATGTATGGACTGTGATGAGTTGTATGAGCCGCCAATAAAATGATTTTTTAAAAGAAAGGAAACTAAAAATAATAATAATATTGAATATACCATGGGTTGATAGAAGAATGGACAAATCTGTCTTTTCAGAAGTACAGCCAGAGAGCTGTGCTTGACATAAGAATGGCAAAACATCTTACACTCTTTGAACATTTTATCAGGAGGTTAAAGAAAGTTATCATGCTTGGTCAGCTAAAAAGAGAATGACCCTGAACGAGATGGATTGACACAGTGGCTGCAACAATGGGCTCAAACATCACAAAAATCATGATGATGGTGCAGGACCAGACAGTGTTTTGTGCTGTTGCATATAGGGGTCACTGAGTCAGAACCAACCTAATGGCAGCTATCAACAACAGCAAAGGATGAAATGTTCTGAATTAAATTACGCCCCTCCAAAATGCGTCTTGATTCCTGACCCCTATATCGATGATGTAGTCCTATTTAGAAATTGAATTTTCTTTGTTAGGTTAATTAGATCATCCCCTACTTAGGTGTAGTCTAAATCTAAACACTTTGAGTTGTAAAACAGAGAGCAAATTACACAGAGATGTGAGTGAAGACAGATGTCATGTGGAGGTAGAAGCAGAACCAAGGCAAGAATTAGCACAGTCAAGACCTTGTTAGACGTTTTGTCCCCAGTTCTGTAAGAAAATAAATTTCTGTTTTTCAGAGCTGCCCACTTGTGGTATTGTGTTAGGAAGATACAGTCAGACCATGGAAACAGCCTAACCAAAGGAAGGCTGTCCAGTCATCGTTCAATGGAGAGTTGACTGTCTCTAAGTACAAAGTCCACTCTTTCCAAGCGTGACCAACCAGCAGCCTATCTCCTACTGAAATCCATTTAAAACAGGTGATTCATATCTGCACAATGTACGTCCTTGTGCAGTGCTGCAGACACACTCACTGAAACTGCTCTTTCTTCTCTAATATAAAAAATCACTATGAAATATCAGTGAAGAGAGATATTATCAAATTAATAACCCGAGTATGCTGTGAATGGTCTAAGTAAACCATTTTCAACTTTGGAACTATATTAAAAGAATAAAAATGCACTTTTCATTCTGTTTCTCAACATATATTTACCTCACACCACATATATGCCAACATCAATCCATGGGGGCAACTTGAAATATCAAACAGGAAAAACACAGTACCCAAAGTATTACAGAATAATCCTTATTATGTGATCTCATTAAAGTAAAATTCCACAAACCAAAAAACTCAATGTGTGCACATATAAAACACACACAAAAGTGTTGGCAGCATATCCTGTAAATCAGTGGTGAGTCATAGTTTTCTGTAAAGGGATCGAAAGTAATTATTTCTGGCTTTGTGGGCCATATAGCCTCTATTACAACTACTTCTGACATTGAACTGCAAAAGCTGCCATGGGAAGGACATAAACAAACGAATGTGAATTTGTTCCAATAAAATTTTATTTACAAAAACAAGTGGTGGGCCACACGTGGTCCTCAGTTAGTCATTTCCATCAAGTCAGTTGTGACTCAGGTAACCTTCTGAGACAGGCTCGAACTGGTCCCGTGGTTTCCAAGACTATTAACTGTAAGGGAGTAGAAAGTCTCATCTTTTTCCCAAGGAGCAGCTGTTGGATTGAACTGCCGACCTTGCTGTTGGCAGTCCAATGCATATTCACTAAACCAACAGAACTCCCTAGAACCAACCCCTACTCTAAATTATTTTAAGTAGTAGATTCCTTTAGAGGAAGTGAGACTTGGCTAGGGGCAGGAGGCCTTGGGGTGACAAGAGGGACTTAACTATCTTTTCCCCCAAGTCCTGCCACTTGGTTTCAATATTTTGTTCACCACAGAGCTCTTGGCTTCTAACACAAGGTCAGGTGCATGATGAAAACAAATAAATATATGTTAACAAATTAATACATGGATGAGTCTACCCTTTAAGAATGCAATTTTAAAATAAAATCACTTTGAAGTATGTTTTCCCTAAAAATAGGCAGTAAAACACACATTGTAGTAAAGGAAATATATGACAGTCTGGGGAAACAGAGCAGGGATCCCAATTTCAGACAGAGTGAGCTAAGGATATGTTCCCACAAACTAGGATCAGCTCTCATTAAGACCCATCATTGTGTAGAGTGAGAGCCAGGCTGACACCAATCATGCCACCTAAGGGCAAAAGCAGCATAAAAATAGCCAGCCCACTTAACCAGTATTTGAGCTGTCAGTCAGCACAAGTGGGAGGTTCAGAAGTGTCTGGGGTCAATGGTGCCCTCGCATGGAAGCTCCTGGACTCTGTGGACCAACCTCCCCAACCCCAAGCCAGACCAGACAGAAATGCCATTCAGATTCAATCGTGCAACAGGCATAATGGAGAGACCCTTCTCCTTCCTGCTGAAAAGGGGTTGTGACAACAGAGGGAAATGACAGGTTAGCGCTCTTCCCTAGAAAGCTGTGTCTGTGGACAATTACTCCCCTATGGCAAACCAAGTGTCATTCACCTCTCAAGAGGACAAGTCTGTGAAAGGAGCAAACATAAAAATGCTACTCTTTTCTGGGAACGCATGCCACACACTACTCCTGAACAATTGTCGTGCTAACAGCCCCCACCAGGGGATTTAATCCTACCTCTAACATTTTAATGACCTTCAAAAGAAATAAAAAATGAAACCCAGTTTTGCACTGAAGTTTACTTAAAGGAAAGGGCCCCAGATGGATAGAATACCTTATGCAACAGAAGAACGCACAATGTTTCAATAGTAGCATCCTCTTTGCAATTATCTTGTATTAATATGGTTGCAGAGTTACCCAAAATCTTTACTTTCATTTCCCCCACCCCAAAATAAAAAATCCCTCTTGGGTTCCTTGCTCATTCTAAAAACCTGTCCGAGCTCAGGAAGAAAAACTGTCACATTCCTACAAGGACTGGTATGTGGATCTTTGGCTCCACTAACTGGTAGTAATTTAAACAGAAATGAAAGCAAAGTGGCAATAAGAAAAGAAGTTATAGATATAAAGAGGATAGAAAAACCTTGTTCCCAGTGACTAGATCCCTCTTTCTACGAGCTGAATCCATGTGCTTAGGAGAAACTCTGGGGGAGTTATTATTTAGTGACACTCCTACTGCTGCTGTGATTGGCTTAACACTCCACCTCCCATCTGCAGTGTAAGAATCCCCAGCACGATGGTCCCAGTTAGTGGGTGTTCTCCTTTAAGATTGCTGTGGGTTGAGGCTCATGACTGCCTTGAGAACGTAAGCAATGACATTGACTTGTTAACAGAGGACCCACAATACAGTGGGCGTACTTTAAAGGTTTGGTGAATGAACACATGAGAACGTGAGTGAGAGTCATGGTCATTCAGAATTAAACTACCTTGGAATAATTTTGAACCAGGTAAGTCTCTTGGTGAAGGCCTCTTCATACTCTGACACTTCTGTACTGGGCTGGTTCTGTCCACATAATCCTGGAGCATGCATTCTCATCCGTTCATGCTCACTAAATGTCAGGCACAGAAAATCCACACCCCAGGTTGTGAGCATTTTCTTGAGGTTCCCAAATTGGATCTCCTCTTAATCTATCAAGCTCTAAGAAACACTCCAGGAAGCTGAACACACATTAGATATAAGAATAATCACCCATGTGTTCCATGGCCCCTCAGGCCACCGAGGAGGAAAAATAAGCTTATGAAATGCAACATCTTAATTCCCGGACAGAATTTCCCAAACTCTCTTTCATTGACCTTAATCTCTGTCTACTCAGGATCAAAACATTGTAGATTCCCCAGCTCTCTCCTCTGCTCTAATCTCTTGAACAGTTTGAACTTCTAGAGCTTTCTTAAAACTCTTGGCCCTTCCCACACCATCTCCTCTTCAAGACAAGTTGACAGGGCTCATGGACACATCATGAGAGAATCCAGTGGTTCAAAATAAGGCCCAAAGGCTGACCTGCAAGGGGTTAACGTTTGTCTCCACCACTTTCTAAATGCATGAATTGGAGTATGTAACTCTCTGTGCCTTAGTTGCTGTATCAATAAATGAAGTCTATACCTGAACAATACCGCAAAGAGTAAATGAGATAATTTAGCAAAATGTGTAATACATAGTAACAGCTTGATCACTGTTCGTTTTTGTTTTTTTTGCAGTAGCAGCAATTAATGATAGCATTAGTGGTGGTGATGGTGGTGGGGGTGGTGATGGGGGTGGTGGTGGTCATGGTGATGGTGGCGGAGGTAGTGCCAGTGGTGATGATAGAAATAGTTAGGGTTATATAGGCATTGTGATAGATATATATATTACATTGAGTTTGAATAAAAACAAGCTTGAGTTCATACTCTAATTCAATTTCCTACTAGCTTTGTGAATTTGGAAAATTCACCTTATATCTCTAAATCTCTGTAAACTGGATATGCTCTGTAAATTTGTGATAGTCATATATTATCTGTCATAGAGGGTATTGTGCGGATTAACTGAGAAAGTGGATTTCAACCATTTAGCTCAGTCCTTGGCCCAGAGTAAGACCTTGTAATTGTTAGATTTTGTGTCAGCTAGGCTGGGCCATGGTTCTCAACAGTTTGGCAGTAATCCTCCATGATATATTCTAACACAATGTAATCAACTCCATGATAAGCTCTAACATCATGCAATCCATTCTGTCAGCAGCCAGCCATTGTGGTGTATTGCAGCCCCTTCAATGTAATTGGAAGAAAAGACACCTCAAGAGTGTGGTCTTCTCCTTCTAAAGTAGACTCCATGGGAACGGCGGTCAATTCTGCTGAGTGTGCATCTGGTTAAGGGCTTCTTGCCATATTGCTTGCTGATTCCAGGAGCCATCAGTGGACTCCTGATTATGGATACATTGGACTCTGCATCCCCCAGCCTGGGAATCTTCCCACTTCATTATCCCTCGTAATTACATGAGTCAGGAGGAACCCACAGCTTAACATCTGACCCATAAACTTGAACAGGCCTGGACTTACCCACTTTTATAATGGAGTGAGCTATTCTTCTTGATATAAATGTGTGTATGTGTGTGTTGCTAGAGAATGCAGCCCAACACAGACCTCAATCAATAGCCACTTTAAATACAGGTGATCTGGCTCCTGATCTCACTTCCTCTGCACTTAGTTTTCCCATCACACCCTTTCCCCATACCTCAAACATATGTATATAATGTTCCAGCACAAAAGACTGAAAACAGGTAAGCACCAGCTGTTCTTCTTTATCAATTAGCCCTAGTGTGGGTAATACCATTAAAATGCCTTTGTGTCCCCCATTCTAGAAGGCAGGCTCAGCCCAAGAGGGCAGTTCATTTCCAAACCCACATGCTGTTCGCCAGTCAGAATGAGCCAGACATCCCTCATCGGCACTGAGCACAGCATTTCAAGGTCACTTCCTGGGATAGGAAGCTGTCCCTCAGCTGTCACATAGCTGACAGTTTTTCTTTCTTTTACCTGCAAGGCCCTATAAGTCTTCTGAGTGAAATCTTTTTGCCTTCAAAGGTTTCACGCAAGTAGAAGCTACTGACTGCTGTGTGCCTGGGGCTCTGGAAAGCACTTTGTCTCTTCCAAATGATTCATAAAATACCTCTGTCTTTTTAAAACATATACATAAAGGGATTAAGCATTTTCAGAAGAGATAAAAAAATCATTTGCCACCCTTCAACTATTTGAAAAATACTTTTTAAATCTTCTAAAACATTTAATCAATGATTTTGAGCATTTTCCATTCATCTCCAAGGAATTTCAAATTCCAGCACTCAAACAAATCAGGGGAAATGTACAAGGAGAACCGTTAACTACTGCACAATTCTTACAACTTTACATCCTGAAAGTACTTCTCGAGCAGGAAGCATTCCTATAAAGAATCCCTAAAAACAAACTACTTTTAAAAATGCTCTGTATGAAATGTAGGATGCATGACTCTTTCTACCTGCTAGAACAGAAAACCAAGCTTTACTGTCTGTTTATAGATGCTCTATATGCACTCCCCTGCCATTTAATCCCTCTCTTAACAAATTCTTTACCACTGAACTATCCACCCATGAGATTCTCTCAGATTCTATGGACTGTGTTTATAAGGTTTGTTAGTCTGGGCTGGCTAGAGAAACAAATTCATAGACACTCATAAGAGTATAAGAACAAGCTTTATATAAAAGAGCAATTATATATTGAGAGACTATCCCAGGCCTGTCCAGATCAAGTCTATACATCAGATTTTAGCCCATATGTCCAATACCAGTCTATAAATTCCTCTTCAGTTCAAATAACACATGCAATGACTCTGAATGCAGGAAGATCATAGGCCAGTGGGTGGGATCCAGTAGCAGAGGATGCTGACATGGGTCTCCATGTGGCTCCTCCAGCTCTAGGTCTTTGGCTCCATCAGCATAGCTCCATGTAGCTTGTCAACAGGAATGTGTAGCAGAGAAAGTGTGTCCCACCTCCAAGGAGAAAGACAGGGGTTCGCAGAATCCTCAGGGGGAGGCCATGCCCACACAGAGGAAGCCTCCTTGGCTATGACCTGATTGACAGCTAGACTTTACCCCTTCCCTTGGGTTGACAGGAGATTATGTAACTGCCACAAAAGGAGTAGTTGAAGAGACACTGCAACAGAAACATGCAGCAAAAGCATTCACCCTCAGGCATCTGTACCTGAAGAAATAATCTGGGGGGAAAAAAAGCAAACAAAGATGACAGCAACTAGACACGGGCTGGGGGGTGAGTTCTAGAAAGAAGTACACTATGAGAATGAAAATGCCACCCCACACAAATCTGGAAGCTCCCTGAGGATGTAGGACATCTCGGGGTGGGTCAATATTGCAACTCAGTGACTAGTAGAATGTTGACCGAGTGGTGACAATATTTTACAAATATCTTATATATTCTAAGCCTTGTTGAGATAAGGCCCCCCATCTTGCTCAGTTTTGTATCCTACAGATACAAATCATAGAGTTTCTGTGTATAATTACGGTGTTCTCACTAATCCTATCAAGCACTTGCTTTCCAGGCTCTGAGTAAGAAATGAGTATGTGCATTATTTAATTCAATATTCACAACGCTCTAATTAGGAAAATCATTATTTACGACTTACAAAGAGAAAATCGACCTCATAGAAGTAACCCAATAAAAAGTAGGCAACACAGCAGTGAGGCTCAAGGAATAATTTGCACCCAAGTCAGTCTGTCTTCAATGTCTGTAATTTTTCCTATAGTATGTCCAGAACTCCGAGTGTGAAGAGACTCCAGACTTGTGTGCACGTACACACACGCATTCAAACGCACACAAGGAATGCATCCTCTGTAGCTGAATTTGTTGAAGAGCCTTGACAGTGTTTGGTTTTCACTGTGAGTCTTTTCCATGCATTTTCTTGCTAATGTGGAGGGTAAATCTGTAGAAAGAGGCATTTCCCAAACTCATTTAATTGAGTACTCTGTTCATAGAACACACGATAGCATTGTCCTGTGGAGCATAGTTTGAGAAATAATGTGCTGTCTTGTGCACATCTCAATAAGTCCTTGTTGGGTCTAAATCATCTGGTTTTCAGTCTTGGAGAAGAGCACCAGTTACCTGAGAGAAGGACCACTTCTTCTCTAACATGTTAATAAGGCCCCAAATCCCTTAACGCTTCATAGAAATTGAATAGCAAGAATTTCATCTAAGAAAATATCCAACAAAATGCAAAAGTTACTATCATAAAAGAAATGAAACTCGCCACCAGCTTCCCTGGACCATTAATATTCTCAGTAGCAGCTAAAACTTAAAACATCAGAAATACACTGAATTGTGAAGGTAGAAGAAACATTAGAATATGTTCTCACTTTCCTCTTCTCCTATGCCACTTACTCATATATCAGTTTTGAGATCCCTTAAGAGTTTACATTCTTTCTCCCTCTCCCTTACTCAAGACTTCGATATATCAGCTATTCTCCAAGGTAGCTGAATAAATGATAAAGGAATGTCCTTCAGACAGTAAAAGTTAGAGGTTGGCAAGTCTAAACCGAGTTTTCTGAAAATCAGCATTCCATATTCCCAACTCAAGCAACTACCTCTATTACTTCTCTCTTCTTTGTCTAACAATCTACAATATCTGCAGCACAGCATGCCTCCATTCGTTTTGCAATGGTTCCTGAGACATAACATACATACATACATAACTACATACATACATACTACATATGTATATACATACATAGCAAGGGTACAAAATGAAAAAAATATATTATGGCTATCTTGAAGAATCTTGCAATGTAGCTTAACAATACACTCAAATATAGAGACTGCTCTGGAAATAGAACAGAAAGATACCTATTTACAGCTCAAGGGGTCTTGGAAGTCACTCTAGGATAAGGCTATGGAAATCTTGGGGTACATTCACTCATTCTACAAACACTAAGGATTATTTAAGGCATTAAATAATAGGGTCTTTTTTTCTCATGGGCTCCAGATGCTACCAAAAGAACAGATAATAAACAAAATTTTTAATGAATATTGGGTAATTATAGTGGGTATTCATTGGCCTGCTAACCATAGGATCAACCATTGGAAATCACCAGCTGTTCCATGGGAGGACAAGGCTTTCTACTCCCATAAAGAGTTACAGTCCTACAAACCCACAGGAGCGGTTCTACCCTGCCCTATAAGGTCACTTTGAGTGGGAATTGACTCAAAGACAGTGAGGTTGGTTCGTTTTGAGTTGTTGTTTAATGGGAAAGAAAGTTGCTGGTGACACTTGTGAAATTGAGTGATAGAAAAAAATATTTCTGCCAAGGAGCCCGTGTGGCATAGTGGTTATACGTTGGGCTGCCAACCCAGAGATCAGAATTTCGAAACCCGCAGCTACCCTGGAGGTGGGAGAATGAAAGAAAAAAATATTTCTGAGGAGGTAACATTTGAAATGCAACCTGAACAGCAAAGAAGAGCCAAGCATGCCAAAATCTAGAGATATGGTCTTCAGGAAGTGGGAACGGCTAGTGGGGAGAGTGGGAATAAAACAAGGCCCACGTAGCAAAAGTAGCATAGGAGGAGTCAGAAGATGCAGAGACAACACGTCGCACAAAGCCTTACAGGGAGGTCAAGGTAAAGAGTTTGGATTTGGGTTTAAACATCATGAGAGCTCACAGATGATTTAAATTTGGCAGTTGTGTTAGTCCAGGTAGACTAGAGAAACAAAATTCTTAGATTCTCATATAAGTATAAGAAAGAGCTTTATATACCAGAACAGTATTGAGAAAACATCCTAGCCCAGTCCAGATCAAGTCCATGGTCTATACTAGCACGTAAGTCCAATACCAGTCTATAAAGTCCTCTTCAGACTCATGAAACAAATGCAATGATGCTGAATGTAGGAAGATCACGGGCCAGAAGGTGGAAGGTCTTGTGGATCCAGTGGCAGTGTAAGCATCTCAGTGCTGGGAGGGGTCTCCATGTGGCTCCTCCAGCTCCAGAGCTCTGGCTTCATCAGCTTCTTTCCAGTTTCTTCTCCATAAGGATGTCTCACAGGGAGAGAGCCGGGGTCCCACCTCGGGATCCCACCTCAAGCGAACTATGTATCTCCTCAGTGCCTCCAAATGAGGTCATCGAGCTGCAACACTGACAGGCTAACCTCCACCCCTTAACTCTTAATCCTCTCAAATTGACGACAGATTGTATATCTACCCCAGGAGAGCTAGGATCTGATTCACCAAAGAGCTGTTTGGGGGATAGATGGCAGGAGAGTGAAAGCTCACCTTTCTCTCCAGTGGCTCCTGGGAGTATTCTAATCCTGCTAGTGGCCAGTCCCATGAGGACACAGTACCTACCGATGGCAAAAGAACCCATTCTCTCTGATTCTCTGATCCTACTTGTTGTCCTTTCATTGATGATCTCTCATTAACTAATTCTTGCATCACTGACATTAAAATAAAATCATCAAAAGCCTCAGATCCCTTGAAAACATCATGCTGAGTAACATAAGTCGGCTACAAAAGTGCAAAACATTATATGACCTCATTTGCCTAAACTCAGTAAATTTATAGAAACCAAATGAGCAGTGGTTACCAAAAGTTGGCAGGAGGGCAAAGAGGGGGTGTTAGTTTTGTGGGCATTGTGTCTATGTTAAAGGTGGTGGAATGGTTTGGAGAACAATCATCAGATTGACTTCGCACCATGAAAAATATCATCCCTTCCCCGGGTTGAATGTACATGGGGAACTTAGGGTGATGGCGTATTTTCACAGTTATGTTTTTAAAGCATGTGCATCGAATGGTTCCAAAAAGGACAAACAAATACCTTTCTGCATGTTTTCTCTCCGAGGAGGAAATATAAAGATTGGCTACCTCCAATCAGAACAGCCTCTCTCAGAGACACGGATGCGAGAGGGGCAGCAAGGGGGTAACATGATCTTCCCTTCTTCATTCAACCATTTGAAGCAAAAACAAAAGCTTAGCATCTCTCCAACAATAAGGAATGCCTATGCAGTTTAGTCTCCTCTCCGGAGCTGCAGGAAAGGGAGGGAGAACTTCAAAGGGGACCCTGTGTGTGAAAGTTTCCAGGGGGAAAAGGTGCTCCCCATGAGGAGAGTATTCTTCATTAAAAGAAATAAAGGAACGTGTTCCTTATAAGTCAATATCAGGCAGATATCCCTTTACTAGTTGACCTATACATTTATCTATAAGTGCCTTCTTGTTTCCTTATAGTACTTTTTTTTCTAACTAGAAAAGCAATATTCATTGTGGATGTATTGGAAAACACTGTAGGTCACAGGAAGAACAGAAAAGCAACTCAGATGAGAATCCTTGTTACCTTCTTGAAATATAACTTTCTGGATCTCTCAATATAGAGTTATACAGAAAGAAAAACAGAAGATGGAGACAGCTAGAGCTAGTTGGCTAGATAGCTAGCTGTGGATAGTCCTATAGGAGAATCATTTGTTGGTCAGTAAAGATGGGGCAGTACTCCACATACTACCTTGCAACCTAAACTTTTCACTTTATAAATCATACATATAATTCCATGTTGAAATATATGTACCCATAACATATTTTAATATTACATTTTCCATTACCGCTTTTGTCCAGAATATGTATTCTTTGTGTGCTTCATCCGCTGCTCCGTGCTCATTCTTTTTACCGGGCCTCATCCCATCCCCAACTCTGGAACACGGCATGAGCACTTCCCCAAAGAGACCTTTTCCTAGGCCTGCTGTGCACCCTGGGACAGGAAGGAGAGTCTCCTAGGCTGCTCGAACCTCCCTTCACCTCCACTTCTGTGCAGCTGTGCATCATTGGGAGAATGCATCCCCCTCTCTTTAACTCTGGTTCCATTCTGAAGTTCGGTGTAAACGATGTCTGCATTACTTTCCCACTCGTCTTTCCGAGCAGGTTAAATAAGCTGCGGTTTGGTGGTATCACACAATGACAAAGGACACTGTCTTTCCTATTCCATCTGGCCCAGTGGCATGCACTCTCACTAATGGGCAGATACAAACTGATTAGAAAATCCCTGACCGAAATAGTATAAGCTGAACTGGTCCTGCCAGGGAAGGTTGGAGGAAGCAGCGGGGTAGATCCATAACCCATTATATTTACTGTTCTGATCAACAGCCAGTCCTGCCCCTCAACTTAAAGGTCGGATATAATATGGAGAAATGCAGAAGGGACAGTAACAGCCGAAACTTAATGGCAGAAGTCATCGCTGACATCCCCAAAGACTCGTGAGCTTCACATCTGGACAAATGACCTCATTAGGATATCACCCAGAGCAGACGAGAAGATGGTTCTGATTGCTAAACTGAAACATTTTTAAATTGCCCTTTACCAGCTGCTTGACATTATCAAGGAAGAACAAAAGGACTCCTCTGAAAAAAGAAGAAATGCGGGAAGGGCTGGGGCGAGCTTCCTAACTGCAGAGATCATGATGCAAATGTTATCTAATAGCAAAAACAATAGGGGCTAGAAGGGGGGCAGCTATCAAGGGGCAAGTTAAATAAAGTGCTTCCTTTATATAATGCTTCCTTTATGCATATCAGGAGCCCTGGTGGTGTACTGGGCATGCATTGAGCTGCTAACTGCAAGGTCAGGAGATCGAAACTACCAGCTGCTCCACAGGAAAAAGAGGAGGTTGCTACTTCCATAAAAGTTCCTCCCAGAGCCAGTTCCACCCTGTCCTACAGGGCTGTTGTGAGTCACAATCGACTCTGTGGGAGTATTTGTTGGGTTCTTGTTATACAGGGTGTACTGAGCAGACATCATGATGATGAGATAGAAGTAACATTTGTGTTTAAGGTTCAAGAAGCAACCACAAATCAGTAAATCGAATATGACCTCCTTTTTAAAAAGCAGTAAGTGTACACTGAGGGAGCCCTGGCCGTGTTCCAGGAGCCTTGGTGTTGTGGTCATTGTGCAGTGGGCTGCCATCACCATGGTCGGCGGTTGGAAACCTGCAGCAGCCCCACAGGAGAGAGAGTGGGCTTTCTACTCCCGTAACAGGTTCAGTCTCAGAAACCCACAGGGGTCAAGAGGAGTCAGCACTGACGCGATGACAGTGAATTGGGTTTGGGTTTGGTGGTCTTAGGGGTTACAAATTGAGGTGCTAACCACAAAACCAGCAGTTTGAAACCAGCAGCCGCTCCAAGGGAGGAAGTTGAGAACGTCTGTTCTTACAAAGACTGACAGCCTCAGACACTCACAGCGGCAGCTCTGCTTTACCCGATAGAGTCACCGTGAGTCCGAATCAACTGCATGGCAGTGAATGTGCCTTCCCATTGGGTGTAGTGACATGCTCAGCTTCTAACCGAAAGAATGGTAATCCAAACCCACCCAGAAGAGCTTCTGCAGAAAGGCCTGGTGGTCTGCTCCTGAAAGGTCCATGCAAGCCCTAAGGAGCTCAGTTACAGTCTGAACACGCAGGGCTGCCAGGTCTCGGAATCGACTTGAAGCGACAGGTAATAGAATGTTTATGTTGAGATCGTGCAATGATCAGCATAGTTTTTCTTAAAAACATTTCTAATTGTTCACTAAGTGATGGAAATTTAAATTTTTAAAAACACAAAAGTATCTCGATTCTGTGGTCCTTTCTTTATCTAGCAGTCTTCTAGGTGCAGGATTTTCCCTCCCACCTCTTTAATTGAGGCAGCAATAACCTTTAAAGTTGCTATATCAAAGGTGCTCTTATGAGTGACTTCCTGGTTAGTTTGTGTATGCTTCCCCAAATCATCCCATCTCTGAGTTAGAAGAGGCTTCATATGTTATGCAGCCTAATCTCCGACTCTTTATCACGAATGATGTAGAGGAGGTTGAAGTAGAAATCTTTCCTACCCAAGTCCAGAGTAGAAGTCTCTGCTAACCAACCGACTGCTGCCTGCGAGTCACATGCTGCCTGCAGCCTGTTTAAGGAGCTCTGGAGGTGTCGTGCTTACCGCTGGGAACCACCAGCAGCTCGGAAGGAGAAAGGGTGTACATCAAGTTTCATTTCTAAATAAGTTATTATTCATTTATAACATATTTATAAATAAAATTTAATTTACTCATTACTTGTTTCAGCTTTCATGCTAGAACCATAGAGCCCAGGGCTTGCAAGAGAGACTCTGACCTACAGGACTGGAAATGTTTACTATTCGGCCATTTGCAGAAGATGCTTGGCATCTCCTTATCTAAACAATTCAGTTTTGTTTTGGTTTTTTAAATCTGCAGTACAGTGAATTTTTTAATATGCCCCATTTAGCTTCATGGCTTCCACTGAATACACCACAGCTATCACGTCGAGGCGGGGTCAGAGGGACCCTATAGGGAGGAGAAGCACCCCTCGAGTTTCTGAGGCCGGAAGATCTTTACAGGAGCGGAAATTCGCCTTTCTCATCAGGAACCACTGATGGAGGTGACCTGACTTTGCCATTAACAGCCAAACATGTCACTCCCTGTGCCACCAGGGCTCCTAGATAATGCTCACTGAGCTCCTGCTGTTTCCACAACCCTCATTCTCCCGGGGATGCTCCTCCTGTTGCCTCTGCACACCTGGACTGAACTGGGGAGTGCAACACAATATGAGGTGCTCACGGCATCCACAAGGGCATGGATAGTTTGTTAATAATGCAAATAAGGAGCATGGTGCCTTCTGGGATGGAATTATTAAAATAAGGTTATGGAATCCCAATATAGGGATTGGTCAGTCTGGGCATTTGCTAGGTTTCTGGCCAGAGGCAGAAAGAAGAATTTCACCACCATGAAGAGTTAGGAGAGGAACGGGGACCAGATCCTCTGGACCTGAAGTCCCACCCTCAACTTCCTCCATCGTAGAATTAGGAAGCTGAGACGCCAGAGATAGTGAGAAGCAGCAACAGAGTAACTGGCATCAGAGACAGAACCAAGACAAGCCTGAGTGCACGCAGTGGGCTTCTTGGTCCACAGAGCAAGAAAGTTGAGTGCCTTCTGGCAGGAGGCCTGCTGGCAGATCAGGGTACCTCTGAGTGCTTCATAGAAGGTGGGAAGTGGTAGATAAAGGATCTTTGTGGCACTTCCCTGACCCAAGGATGTCACAACTAAAAGAAGCCAAGGGCCAGAGAGAGAGCCATGGCTATGACCATGACTGAGAAAAGGCTCTTCTGACTATCCTGAGAGTTTCTGATCCCAAATTGTAACCTGTTACTTCCCTAAGAAACCCTATGAATCTTACCGGTGGGTTCTGTGGGACCAGTGTAATGAAGATGCTTAAGAGAGACAGTTGATGTCTAAATTGGTTTTTAAAAAATATTGGAGGATGGGGGCACATCTGACCTCCTCCACATAGGAGTTGTTCTTGGGCAGATGCTGATGGAAATTCTCCTCTGTCCTCCTTGTGAAGTTAGAGGAAGTCAGATGCTGCCATTCCACCATTTTTTATTCTCATAAAAAAGGAAGTCCAAAAATGTACGATTCCGGGGTTGGTTGACTTGAACACTCAATAATACTACCGAGGATACGGGTTTTTCCAAAAACCCACTTGACCAGCATCCTTCTCTGAGCTTTCTCCTCAGGTTAGCTCCACTCCTAGTAGCCATAGGGCTAGAATAGCTGAAATCATTTCTGGTATTACAATCTAACCTAGAAAGCATACAACAACGAAAAATACACCATAGCTTCTAACATACTTCCACCTCCTTGGAGCAAAAGCATATTTCCCTCCACATTGAATTGCTCATTTTAATAGACTGGCATGTCCACCATTACCATTCCAAATTCATGTCTCGTCAGAACTTCAGAAAGTGACCGATTTGGAGAGAAGATCGCAGTAAAATGTCGTCAGGCAAAGGTGGACCCTAATGGCCCCCATGACTGGTGTCTTTAGAAGGAAAAGAAGAAATAACTGAGAACACACACACAGGGACACCCAGACATGAAGGCCCTGCGATGCTAGAAGCAAAGGCGGCAAAGGTGCAGCGACAAGCCAAGGTGCCCAAAGGATGACCAGTAATTGTCAAAAACGGAGAGAGACCAAGGAATACTTTCTCCCACAGCACCTCCAAAAGGAAACAACTCTCTCGACACCGCGACTTGGACTTCCAGTCTTCAGAACTAGGGGGGATACATTGCTGTTGCTTAAGCCAGTCACTCGGCGGTGACTTGTTAAGGCCTCCCGTGGAAACAAAAACTGTCACAAATGTGTCGGCTGCCATCTCATACTCCTGCTGAGACCATGCACCCTCCACAAAATGGGAGTTTATAAATGGCTTAAACTAATGGGGCTTACTGTGCTAGTCTGGGAAGACTAGAGAAACAGGCTCACAGACACGCATACGTGTATAGGAAAGAGCTTTCTATAAAGGGTACTTGTACATTAAGAAAACATCCCAGCCCCATCCAGATCAAGTCCATGTGTCTGATACCAATCTATAAAGTCCTCTTCAGACTCACGCAACAAATGCAGGAAGATCACAGGCCGGTGGGTGGGAAGTCCTGTGGACCCAGTGGCAGTAGAAGCATCTCAGCACTGGCGTGGGTCTCCACGTGGCTCCTCCAGCTCCCAGGGCTCTCTGGCTGTATCAGCCTAGCTCCATCAGGCTCATTGTCCATGGTGTCTCGTGGAGAGTGAGTGTTTGTTCTGCTTCCAGTGAGCTATTTATCTCCTTAGCGCCTCCAAATGAGGTTAAGCTGCAACCTGGTTGACAGGTAAACTCTACCTTTTTACTCATAAGTCTCAAATTGACAGCAGATTATGTAACTACCACACTTTCAAGTGAGCCAGAACTAGAGGCGTGTGTTCTGACAGCTGAAATGTCCTTTCGAACCTGGGTTTGGATGTAGATCACAGAGAACCCAAATAACAGTGAAACGAAATCAAAGCCAGAATTGATTAACCTTTCATGTTTCAGCAAGTCCAAAAGTGGTCCAAGACTGATGCAGAGGCTTGAAGATATAGTAGTGAAGAGAAGAGTGGGCGATCGTCTTGGTCTTTCACTGACCACCTGTCACGCAATGGCTCCTGGCACTACTGCCGTCATGTCCACCGAAAAAAATACAAGTCAGGTGCTGCCGTTTATTTTTTTAAGAGCTTTTCAGAATTCCACTGAAGAACTTCTCCTCTCCTTGCACAGAATTTTGTCACGCAACTACTCCTATCTAAAAGAAAATCAAAACCCAATTCCACGGCCACCGAGTCAATCCCAGCTCATAACTACCCGATTCAGAGTTGCTGAGACAAACTCTTTCCGGGAGCAGATGATCTCCTTCAGAGTGACTTTTGGGTGAGTTTGAACTTTGAGCCCAATGCCTAGTCCATCATGCCACCTGCAGAGGAGGACGAGAAAGGGCTCCTTGCTCTCTCTAAAATAAAATAAGAATAATAATTGTTTACCTGGGCCCCGTCACTGCTCACAGTTAAATTTCATTTCCCTGAATAATAAAAATAAATAAATGTATATTGAGCAGTCAGTCAGAGGTCACTGCCAAAGGTGGCCCTCGAGGCAAAATCAGGAATTAGAGCAATAATAGGTAGGTAGGTAGGTAGGTAGGTAGGTAGGTAGGTAGGTAGGTAGGTAGGTAGGTAACCCACAATATTTCTTACATCTTCAGGGAAGAGGCACCTCCATATCATCTTTGGTACACTGTTTTTCTAAGTCTTCATCTCACACTGTCCAATCTACACCCCAAAATAAACTGCAAGCAGAGCTCTCACTACACCTTCTTTTGATAGACTGGTTCACCTGCACAACAGATGAAGATTCCCTTCACCTTTGCACGCCTTGGTTTAATAACACTGTGAAGAAAAACAACCTTGACCATGTCCTCTTACTTGAGAATCTTCCTTTGCTCCACCTCCCGGGCATCCTGTGCCTTAATTAACACTTGAGA
Source organism: Tenrec ecaudatus (assembly GCF_050624435.1). Taxonomy (NCBI): domain Eukaryota; kingdom Metazoa; phylum Chordata; class Mammalia; order Afrosoricida; family Tenrecidae; genus Tenrec; species Tenrec ecaudatus. The sequence goes on along the minus strand of NC_134533.1, from coordinate 27,687,775 downwards.
TGAAAAGTGACGCCACAATACCAGGGTCACGCAAACAAACTGAAGAGAGTTTCTTTATAGCAGAGGGCCATTTGCATCCTGGAGTTTCTATCCAGGCCACTGGAAGTAATGTTTAGAAATCATTTCCATTTCATTCATTCCACCTGACAAGTTAGTGTAGAGCTGCCTCTTTAAATATTTAATAATTGCTTGAGCCATTTCCCTTTATTATAATTCTGTGGTCAGAATCCCCTGGCTCTCTCATCAATCCCAGGGTCTGGAACAAACAGAGCCAGTTAATTTCCAGGCAAACGTGAAGTCATGTGATCGCGATTCCAATTTCCTGAAGGTCAAATGAAGCGCTCAGATGGAAAGGGGTGTGTGCATGCCTTCCCTTCTCCTTCCCCTGTCATTCTTCTTTCACTGCCCATCTGACCGCTGCCCCCATCCCTGCTCTCCACTCTACTCCACCCTCCCACCCCCTCCCAACCAAACCAAGCCAGGCTTCCCTAATCATCATCAGGGAGACAAAAAGGATAGCTTTGGAGCATCAAAGCACAATTTCACACTCCATTTGCACAAGAACTCAGACTGCTGCTAATGTGCTGTTGGCTTTTTAGAAAGCATCTCTGTAGTTATCACAGAAATGCATTTGGCACACCTCCCAGCACAGGGGAGCTGTTTACGAGAGCTTGTCTTCAAGTGCCTATGTACAGCACTCGGCTCTCCACCGCCATCTGTAAATTGGACCAGGCACCGAGACACTGGGGATCTGCCCAAGAGAACTTTGACCCAGGAGAAAGGTACAGGTAGACGCTACACTTCCTCTCATCCGAACCCATGTGACAAGCACTTGCCAGTCCTCTAGTAAGTAGACCCTTTGACGGGGTAGAATCTTTGGCTTGTTAGCCCCTGGTGATGGAGAGCTTTCCTTGGCATGCGTAAGTGACTGGGAATGAAAATGGTCTCTGGCTTTCTCTCTTTCCGGCCATCCCTACATGCAGGCTGGGAAACCCCTCTCCGGGGCAATCAGCACATGACACCTACCAAGTAGCACACGAGAAAGCACTGGTCACCTTGGCCTCACAGCCTGCTCGCATCCACACAGGATTGCCAGTGCTCCCTGAGCCAGACTCCTCCTGTGTCCGGAGTGCTTGCCATCCCCACACCGCTGAGAAGTGTTCTTTGAGAAGGATTCCTTCCATTGAATCACTCATAATTGAAGCTATGTTTCTTTTGCAAAGGCATTTAATTAACATATAATCCACACACTGTATAAATCAATGGTTCGAATACACCCAAAACAGTTGTGTGATCATCACCACAATCAATGCTGGAACATGTGCTTCATTTCTGCGCACATTATTATTAGCATCTCCTGTCCCCCTGAACATTCCCCTTTTATAACCACAAGACACCATCCATCTCGGTGCTATCTCTCCAGGTTTACTTCTCCAGGGCTTCGCATAAGTAAACTCATACAAAAAGAAGAAAGACAAAAGCAATCGGCACAGAAAAATCGATATAGGCTCAGCGCTGGCACAGCAGTAGGCAGATGCAGACCGAAGAACACCGGGAAGGAGTATGACACAAAAACCATAGAAAGAAGAAGCTGAATCCTGAAGGGTGTGTCCGCATTAGTCAAGCGATATTTAAAAGGACTAGGGGGAAAGAAGTCATAGAATGAAAGGCGCAGAAGGAAGACGGGAAGCTCCAGACTACCATAATAAACATGTGAGGCCAGGCGTCACGCAATATGGAACCAGAGAGACAGGCTAAGGCCAGACCATAGAAAGCATTTCACACCATTCCAAGGAACACTGATTCTATTCTGTGTCAGGGAATGACTGCAGAAGAGCTGCGTGGTGAGATTTATCTTTTGGATAGGTGATTCTGGAACCTAAACTGAGAATGAACTAAAGGGAGAGAAGGAGGAAGTAGGAAGCAGAGAGGAGGCTGGGTAGCAGAGCAGAAAGGAGGTTCTGAGGCGGTGATCCTAAAGACAAAGGGAAGACATGAATTCAAGAAACTAGCTAGTAGGAAATTGCAGGAGTCTGTGATTATCCAGGTTTATAGGGTAAAGAAGAGACAAGGGAGCCAGTTGATTCTCACATTTGTGACTTGAGTGACTACGGATGCAAATTAGGCCAAGAAGGTGGTGTGGTGAGCAGTGCAGATGTTCTGTTTGGGGAGCATCATATTTGAGAAGATAATTGCGGAACAGCTTAGTGGAGAAGTCTAGAAGGCTTATTGGGAGATGGGACTCAGGGATGATGCCAGGGCAGAATAGAGAGGTAAGTGAGTTATTAGTCCACAGAGTTTATTAAAATCCTAAGACAATATGGGGTCATTTTATCTAGAGTTGTAGCACAAGAACAGCAGTGGGACCAGTAATGAAGGCTGGGGCTAGGCCACTGGGGAAGGGGCACACAAAGTAAGAGATGCCCATGAATAATGAAGGAGAGGACTCGAGTGAGAGGAGTTAGTCAGGGGTGCACAGTCGGTAGAAGCCAGAGAGAGTTAATTTCAGGAAGAAGAATGAATTTGGGGGTGGGTGAGAATAAAGCAAACTCAACACATGTATGTACCACCCTCCTTTCCTAAACTTGTAACCATAAAATATTTCTAAGTTATAAATATACCAAAAGAACACAAAAATAGATAGAATTAAATTAGATACATGGGTAAGGTTTTAGAAGTGGGGAAAATGGGCAAGAGTCATTGGCATTGCAGATTAGCGAACAGTAAAAGCCACGTGTGACAAGGTGAAGGTAGAAGAGAATAAAATTCTAATTATACAACAGATTCATGAATAAGAAAATATGTCCTTCTGAAAATCGATCCTGTGGCTGAACTCGAAATGGAAGGTTACATGGAAAATATGGACAAGAGTTAAACTGGCCCCACTGGATCTTCCTGAAGCCCCATAGCCATTGACTGCCCTGACCCACCGCAGCTAAAGATTGCACTTCAATCTTTGGAGAAATTGGACATCAGATGTGCTGGTCTGAAAAACAGAAGATTCCACTACAATGAGAAGACTGTAGTGAAAATCTCTCTTCCTCTCCTACCTGGTTTCCCCTTTACTCCCAACTCCCACATACCCAGTCAGTCTGAGATGCAGAATTCCTCTTTTCTGAAGAAACTGACCAGCACAAGGGAAACAATAGAACATACTGAAAGTTGGAGATGGAATGATGAAAATATCAACTCACTACCTCATCAGGGCTCAAGGAAACTGTGAATATACCCGCAGGCCCATGCAGATCCTAGAAGTATCTCAAATCTAGAGATTCCAGGTGTCATATAGCACTCAGCTTTAGGTCTGGATGGGAGTCCCTATAGCCAGCACATCAACGTGATTTTTTGCTCCGGGTCTTTGGTACCTGATCCAATCTACACCTCATGATCACACAGAATGGTATGCTTCTTCCACGTGGGCTTTGTTGCTGCTCAGCTAGATGACCGCTTGTTTATCTTCAAGCTTTTAAGTAGTCAGATGCCATATCTATTGATAGCCGGGCACCATCAGCTTTTTTCACCACATTTCCTTATGCACCCATTTGTCTTCAGCGCATATCACCTTCTTTGCTGCCTGCCACGCAACCACATATATTAGGTTTTTATTATTGCAGAACTCACTTGTACTTACTGTTTTCTTAGAAAAAACCCGTGTTCAAGCTACGGTAACAGTAAAACCCCTAAAATGCAAGGACTTAACACAAAGTTCAAACTGATGTTCTTGATTAATAATCAAACCAGAAAAACAAACCCACTGCCTTTGAGTCAATTCCAACTCTCAGTGGCCCTATATGACAGGGAAGAACTGTCCCTGGGGGTTTCTGAGACTGTGATGCTTTTACAGGAGTACCAGCCCCTTCCACTGAAAGCTTCATCTTGCAGACTTTTGTATTTAGCCAGCCTACAAAGGGAGGTTTTAAAGAGGGACGGTGGGCCTGAAATGAGTTTGTTGTTGTTGTCAGATCCCAGCAACTATGTTCTGACTCTCAGCAACCCTGTGAACAAGAGAACAAAACATAGCCAGTCCTTTGCTAGCCTCACTTTTCTCACATCCCGTTGTGAGAATTGAGCCAAACGACAACAGATAACTGCAAACAGGGCTGGAAACTGCAGTTGAATTGTGTCTCCAGGAAGGAGAAGACCTTGTTCAGTAAGCAACGATCTCACTTCGGACTCAAGAATGGCCAGCATAGAGGGGAGGGAGCATTTAAAACCAAGAGAGCTGAGCGTGCATATAACGAAGATGTCTGAGGACAGAGCCCTGGGATTCTCCAAAATGTAAAGGTCATAAAGATAATGAGAAATTTACAAATGGGACTGAAACACAGCAGAGGTGTTTTAGGAGGAAAACCAAGCAAGTCAGAGTCTCAAACGTAAAGCAAAGAAAATGTTTCCAGAAAAAGAGAGATCAGCGTTTGTCAAATGCTCCTGTTAGGTCAGGTAAGATGAAGACTGAGAATCAAGTATTGCAGTTAGCAACATGGAAATCACCACTGCATTTGACCAAAGCGTTTCCAAAGAGGTGAGGCAGAGAAAGGCTTGAGCAAAGAAGCCTTGGAAATACTGAGTAGGGAAACGTCTTTCAGGGAATTTTGTGGTTAAAGAAAAGAAAGAAATGAGGTGAGAGTTGGATGAGAATGTGTCCTCGGGTGGTGGTATTTTATTTTTGGCTTACTTGTTTTGTATTGTTGTTTTATTAATGGGAACAACTGCAAGTATTGCATTGGTCAAAACTGTTGCAAAAGACCTCTTCAAAGTATTAACGTGCAAAAATGCCACTTTCAGGTCTACGTTGCACCTAACTCTAACCATCGTATTTTAAATCGCCTCCCCGGCATTTGGAAGCCGGACAATGAATAAACAGGGCTGAAGAAGAATGGATACCTTTGAATTATAAAAACACCGAATATAGAATATACTGTGGGCTACCAGGAGAATAAGCAATCCTGTCTTGAAAGAAGTCAAGCCAGAAAGCTCCTTAGAAGCAAGAAAGGGCAAGACTTCATCTCACAGTTTGGAACATGCCATCAGGAGGGACCAAGCCTTGAACAGCATGCTGGAAAAGTACAGTCGGTGAGAAGGAAGAAGACCCCCAATAAGAAGGGCTGGCATCGTGGCTTCAATGACAGGCTCAAGCGTATTGATGAGGATTAGGAGTGAGCAGAACCAGAGAATGTTTGCTCTATTGGACGTAGGGGCTCTGTGAGTGGAAACCGTCCCCACGATACCTAGCAACAACATAACACTTTTTACCCCTCTATCCAAAAATGTATTTCAGAGCTGCTGGTGCCTTTCCTGTTGTGATTGGATGAAAATTTGAAGAACACATTGGTTTTCCATTCAACAATTCGTACATCGTTTGCTTTGTGCATTGCTTACAATACCAACAATACCCCTCCACTTCCTCTCCATTTACCATTAGCCATTGGTCCTTTTGTTTCCCATCTCTCCCGTCATCTGAGTTTGATCCCTGGGCAAATGTTGCCCTAGTGGTCTCCTGTGCGTGATTGGTCTGAGGAGTGTGTGCCCTCCTTGTGTTACTGCTCACTTTATGGGCTTGTTTCTTATTTGTCTGAAAGTTGAGTCGGTATCAGTTCAGCTCCAGAACTGCAGTGTGTCGATAGGCCATGGTCTTAATGGTTCTATCAATCTCTATCAGACCAATAATCCTGGTCTTTTCTTGTTTATGTTGAGCTTCAGTCTTCATGCTTCTCACACTCTGTCCAGGACCTCCTATGGTGATACCTTCCAGAGAGGTCGGCAGTGACAGCCAGTCACCATCTAGTTCTTCCAGATGCAGGATCATGCTGGCCGGGGGTCAAGTAGTTCATTAATTCTTTGGACTAATTATTCTTTGCATGTTTGATTTTCTTTACTCTTGGTTGCTCCCACAGGGAGAGACCAACAGTTCCACCTTAGATGGTGCTAATGCCCAAAGAAAAAACACAGCAACTCAAGGATCATGTCACTCACAGATCTTGTTAAAACACAATAATAATTCTGTAGTACCGATAATATCCACAACATAAATAACTGCAATTTTTAACCTTTTCAACTGTGCTTTTAAAACATCATCCATCATCAACCAAATAGTATTTCAATCATGTGACACCAAAAATAGTGATACTCAGAGAGGATGACCTAGTCCCCATGCCAGCTGTGGAGATGTGGAAACATCTTGGAAATGGGGCTGGTATCTCTTGGCAGCACAGTGGCCTCCATGTGGGACCCTGCACCGCCATACACATTTCCCTTCAGTATTGAAGGGAAAGTTTGCAGCAGGAGAGAGCAGGGGTAGTTGTTAGAGTTACACCCTGGAGTCGTGGAGAAGGGATGGGAGCTACAGAACAAGAAGGGTGATCCTGAGGTAAGAGAGCAGACATCTTATTAACACAGGAGCCATGCTGGGGCATTGGGCATAGTCAAAGTGGTAGAAAGCAGATCTTCCCAAGAGAAATGTTAGACGTATTAGGAAGAAATAGGAGATAACACAAAGAGAGTGTCAATTGATTGATTGTTTGATTGGATTGTCTTGGGGAGTATTTGTCACAGATAAATAATCCAAAATCATAACACCATAGGGTTACCAAGAACAGCCCTGGGGACCTCCAGAATATTTGGGGGGTAAGGTTTACAAACTAGATGTTTGTATTAGGTGCAGTCTTCATCAAGCATAAGTGTAGAAGCCATCCTGTGTACTCTTTCTGAAGACTAGTCCTAAAAAGAGGAAAATTGGGTATCCAGGCAATACAGGATAGAACACAGGAAAATGATGAACTTCCCAGAATTGAATTGCTGAAAATCCAGATTGGCCATTGGGCAGTAAACCTAGGGAAAAAACAAATCCAAAGAAGAGCAGAAGATCAGAAGGTTGTATCAAGGGGACTGATGGTCCGAAAATAATGAAACGGAAATGTGAGTCATTGCATGATTCTGGAAGAGAGTTTGGTGAAAAGAGAATTACAGACAGGCATATAAAAACAAAGCAAAATTAAACAATTATTAATACTGATTAAAAACAGGAAATTGCTCGAGAAAGGAAATACACTCACAGAAAATTAAATGCCTCAATTGTGGGTAATGTGTGTGCAACTATATTATAATAATGTATAGAATGAATATGAACTAACATGAAATGTGTGCTATTATGGTAGTAAGACATTTGAAAAGAATAAGTATTAGATGGAATCTGTAAAGTATATGAGACTACCCCTCTATTTCCATCCTAAGAACAGATTCATTAATGTCTAAAATGAAGAAATAAAAAACAGTTATATAAGCTAGATATTTTAAACAATGCATACAAAATAACTAACATTACAGCTAAGAGTTGAAAGTATTAATTTCAAAGAATAGGAGCTTTTAGGTGAAGAGGAATAGGTAGAGACTATTGATTTTCTTCTTTTTTTAAAAAAAATCATTTTATTGGGGATTTGTACAATTCTTATCACAATCCATACATCCATCCATTATCTCAAGCACATTTGTATATATGTTGCCATCATCGTTTTCAAAGCATTTTCTTTCTACTTGAGCCCTTAGTATTAGCTCTTCATTTTTTCCCCCTCTTTCCCCATTGTCCCCTCCCTCATGACCCCTTGATAATTTTTTTTCATGTCTTACACTGTCCAATGCCTCCCCCATCCCCTTGTCTGTCGTCCATCCCTCTAGAGACTACTACTTCTCGTTAGAAGCTTTGGACCACTGTATTCTGAAACGGTGTACAAGTGTAACTTTGATATAAAATAAAAAGATAAATAAGTAAAACAAATAAGTAGGAATCTTTTACTTTATGTAGCAAAGAGATCAAAATGTGCCCACTGAATTTGACCGCTAAGGAGCACTCTGGTCATACTTCTCCCAAGTCAGAGGTCTGTCCTTTTAGCAGTGCGTGGCACTTTCAATACTCTTCTCCTGCACCACAAGTCAACTGCAACAATTCAAGTCAACTACTCCACGCCCACAGTCAACTCCACTCCAAGAAATTGTCTCATCCACAGTCACATGTTGAGTGCCCTTGGGCCTGTGGGGCCCCTCCTGTGCACCATCCCTGACAAGGTTCTGCTTCCTGTGTTCGGGGCCCCGGTATCTGACAATGCTCCAAAGCTATTCAGCAGCTTGCCAGTGGCTTCTTCCTCCAACGTGGGGAGCCGAGTTCTTCTGTGGCTGTCGTTGTTCTTCTTCTGAGTTTGGAAGCTCCTCTTCATTTTGGGTGACCCTGCTGGCATTTGAATTACCAGTGACATAGCTTACTGCATCACAGCAACACACAAGCCACCACAGTGTGACCAACGGACAGACAAGTGCATCATAAGAATAGGTAAATAAACATCTACCCATCTACAGGATACAAATGCTATCTCCAAAGAATCCTACCTCTAAGTCAGCGGTTCTCAACCTGTGGGTTGTGACCCCTTTGGAAGTCGAATAACCCTTTCACAGGGGTCTCCCGATTCATAACAGTAGCACAATCACAGTTATGAAGTAGCAATAAGGATAATTTTATGGTTGGGGGTCACCATAGCATGAGGAAATGTATTAAAGGGTCGCAGCATGAGGAAGGTTGAGAAGCACTGCTCTAAGTGGTCATTCAAAGGCAAGGGCATCCTTAATCTCATTAACATCAAGGAGTCCAGGAGCACTGCTAACAGAAAGGGTCAGCAGTTCGAACCCAGAAGTCACTCCCCAGAAGAACCCTGGGGCCGTCTGCTTCCATAGCAAGTCCAGCCTGGGAAAGCCTATGGGCCATTTCTACTCTGTCTTATGTGGTCTTTAAGAGCTGGGCTTCTCTGGAAAGCAGTTGGGGTCCCGGGGAGCCACCGTTCAGATGCAAAGGGAAACTACATCTCCTCCAATGTCAGGAGGGATTCTCAAATTTACAAAATCTGAGTGTTGTGGGGACAATACACCTGGAGACTATGTTTAGCAACATAACAGGAAGTCATTTAAATAGAGAGACTTCAACGTACTTCAAAAAAAAATCACAACTTCTACGCTTAAGACTTAAAAAAAGAATTTATGGTCTTCATGCCTGATTACATAGATGTTTATTTTATTCACTTCACTAGGGTGTCATTGGAACTGTTTCTCTCCTATGGTCCCTTGGGGCTATTGCACCTCCTCTTGAGTTGGCATACATAGGACACAAAAAGATGCCATGCACGACTTCAAACCATCCTGTTGATTTTCTTTGGCTTCTGAACAAGTTGTTCTCTTATTATAGCTCTCTAATTATAAAGACCTTGAATCACGGTGGGCGGGGAGGGGACTATTGAGATTCTACACAGAGTAGAAGAATGGCATCCAATCGCAATAGTGTGCAAAGAAAGAGGAAAGTCAAGAATTTCTGTCCTGTCAATTCAACAAGGGTAGGCAGTCATCTGTGGTCCAAACCCTCTCTCTGTGTGCATCTGCAACATGGTCATTGCATGATTCCTTATTGGGATCATACACTGAGCTTGTGTTCCAGGTCTAGTTTGATTTACATTAATCCTGCAAAGCAGCTGAAGTGCAGTTTCTATTTAAAGACAGATTGCATAATCTGGTTGGGCTTTATATAATTATGCTCTCACTGTTCTCTCCAGTCAATGTTTCAGCTAATTACTAAGACACGGGTGAGTTCAGCTTTGTCCAACATTTGAGTGAGTGAAAATTAAACTCCTTGTGAGGATTATGTCTTGGGGTAGAGGGTAGCTTGCTGGAATGTGATTAGTGTCAAGTACCTCAAATGAAAAAACAAATCCCATTTTAAGTCTTGTGTAACCTTCAAGAAAGAATACTTTCTTGAAGTCTTGCATGGCCTTCCCATGACCAAAGAGCTGCCTGTTGATACTGGGACAGATGAGTAAAGTGGACAAAGGAGTATGAACCACATGAACAACTTGTCCAGAATTCAAAGAAAATCAACAGGATGCATCTTTTTGTGTCCTAAGTATCCCAACTCAAGAGGGGGAGCAATAGCCCCAAGGGACCACAGAAGAGAAACAGTTCAAATGATACCCTAGGACAATCCCGAAATGTCACAGTGTCCAGCATGCAAAGAGCAGAAAGAACAAAGGTTTGCCTTGAATTATGTAATTTTGTATACTCAAAATACAAAGATAGCCCTCTTAATCCAAATCAAACCAACAACTTGATTTGGGGTTTGTTTGTTTTTTTCATTTTTAAAGACTAATATTTAAGCATACAACTTAATTTCTAGCCCTGAGTTCAAAAAGTATGAACCCTTCGTGTTCAAGCGTTTTCAGTCCTTTGAGGCAATAATAATAATATTAATAATACAATAAAGTATAGTTTGGAATTCATGAGTCCCTTCACTACACTCAGAATTCATTGTTCAAACTGAACTCCTCCCGCCAAACTCACACCCAAGAACCTATGTACTGAAGGACGGCCGCTGCCCCACAAACAAGTGTCTTCATACGCAATTTGAACACATGAGGAACCTCTCATTCACATAAGCATTTAACACCCACTGTTTTAAGATGCTACATGATTTCTGAAGATAGCCAGATAAATGTTGCATCTTTCTCACCAGGTCTTCCTGGCATGAGCTTGAGACTGTGAGGCCCAAGTTCATCAATGCAATTTGGTCACAGTCCTATAACCCTGCGCTCAGCAACTGAGTTCCCAAAGTAAAGAAAGCATCTAGTCATACGCCATACCAATCACGCCATTATTGCCATAGCAATATCCATAAATTTTAAGAAAATGATACACAATTAACTTTTAATTATCCACACTAATGAAGGGGAACAGTGGTGTGGTGAATCCAAGAGAGTGTACAATCCAATAATAATTTCTATTAGGATTTGGAATTCATTACATGACTTTCTTCCCAGAAGACTTACCTTTTGATGATGTTTTTCCCATGGTGCAAGTTCAAGCACGAAACTTAATTTCTATCTTATCGTTTTAAAATTCATAATCTCCAGGCTTTAGCCCAGACTCACAGAACGAATGTGCTATCTTTGAAGAAGGAAATAATTCACTAAAGGGCGTGTTCTTCCATCAGGTCATAGCAAACCATCCGGAATTTGTATGAGAGGTCCTAAATGTATGATGTGTTATTAGGGGCCATCGAGTCAGATCCGACTCGTAGTCACCCCATGTACAACAGAACAAAACACTGCGGAGTCCTGTATGCTAGCCTCACAATTACTCTTATGATCGAGCTCACATGGGTGCAGCCAATGTACATATATGCTATATGTTTGTTATACATATGGTCATGATGGTTCATGAACCTGATAAATGTATGATGTGTGATGAGGTCCTGATACCATGCTATACCAAGAATAAATATTTAGGAACATATTTCACACATCTGAATCTACCTTCTTTCATGCTGTTAATTTACCCTATTTCACCTTCCACTCCTCGGGAGAAAGACGAAGCTTTGCACGCTCATCAAGAGTTACAGTCCCAGAAACTCACAGAGGCAGGTCTATCCTGTCCCACAAGAATGGACTCAATACCAGGGAGTTCGGTTTTTCAGGTTTAACTCTGTCATTTCATTTATGTATTGGTCCACACGCTTGAGTGAGTACCTGGAATTATCAGCTATTCCTATAATAATAATAAAAAATTTGCTTAAAATCCAATGGTCAGCTATCAAAAGATATGTCAAGATATAGCTATCAAAATATATCAAAAGATTTAAGTCTGGGGGGGGGGTCTTAAAAACTTGAAGGTAAACAAGTGGCCATCTAGCTCAGAAGCAACAAAGTCCACATGGAAGAAGCATATCAGCCTTTGTGACCACGTGGTGTCAAAGGGATCAGGTATTAGGCATCAAAGAACAAAAATCATATCATTGTAAATGAGAGGGAGTGCAAATTGGGGACCCAAAGCCCACCTGTAGGTAATGAGACATCCACTTACAGAAGGATACAGGGAGGAGACGAGCCAGTCAGGGTGCAGTATAGCAACGATGAAAATACAATTTTCCTCTAATTCTTAAATGCTTCCTTACCCCCACCTCCCACTATCATGATCCCAATTCTACCTTACAAATCTGGCTAGACCAGAAGATGTACACTGGTACAGATAGGAACCAGAAACACAGGGAATCAGGATAGATGGTCCCTTCAGGACCAGTGGTGAGATTGGCAATACTGGTGGGTGGAGGGAAGGTGGGGTAGAAAGGGGGAACCAATTATAAGGATCTACATATAATCTCCTACCTGGGGGGTGGACAACAGAAAATGGGTGAAGGGAGGGAGACGTCCAACAGTGTAAGCTACGACAAAATAATACTAATTTATAAAGTATCAAGGGTTCATGAGGGAGGCGAAAAATGAGGAGCTGATACCAAGGGCTTTTAAGTAGAAAGCAAATGTTTTGAGAATGACGAGGGCAACAAATGTGCTTCACATACAATGTATGGATTGTGATGAGTTGTATGAGCCCCCAATAAAATGATTATTTTTAATCCAATGGCTTAGGTATGTAGATGAAGTGCCAATAAAATGGTTTTAAAAGAGAGATACAGAGATGTACATCCTCGGACAATCTCAGAAGCACAATCTGCTGCACACAGTGACTGTCAGTAGGAATCAATTCAATAGCAGTGGGTTGGGATTCTGGGGATGAAAGAGAACATTATCATTCAATTCCATTTCAATCTTATACAAAAGCTCAAGGAACTCTATGGAAAGTAATGATCTTGAAAATCTGGCATTTTTAAAGAATCTGAAATTTCCCAAAATCAAGTCTAGAATGGAGCTTTAGCTCACTAGGAAGCTCTGCAGTAAGGTTCAGATCCATAGCCAACTCCAGCCATCTCAGAACTCTTACAAAGGAAAGTTCATGTTTTCTATTACCTGGTCACATATTTAATGCAGAAGAATTGGTGGTTCTCTTTCTTCTCAGAAAGGCTATGTAGACCAAGAAATACAATCACGTCCCCACCCCCAGCCAGTCCTGGGGCTTTGGGGTTCGGCTCAAGGGGAGTCCCTCTGGGACATGGGGGTACAGTGAATGGTATGACTCTTTGCTGAGCATGCCTACACAGTAGGGTATGCTGGGCCCCATATGGGCTCCAATAAATTTCTTCCCTTTTGCATAAAAAGAAAGAAAGAAACACAATCAAATGCTTTCTCCAGGAAGACTGGAAGCTAAGTGTTTGGCAGGATAAAAGAACAGGCATCAAGCAGCCACGTAAAATAAAGGGGAAAATTATCCCCCAAAATCTAATGGCTTAGACACAAAGTGGCTGGTAGATTCAAACCACTAACCTTGCAATTAGCCATGCAATGCATAGTCCACTACACCACTAGGGTTCATGAGAATGTATAGGGATTAAAGTGATCCTATAAGCTATGAAAACTTACAGATTGTATCTAAGACTTCATGATCTATCCTAAATGCGATAAGGAGAGTTTGGTAAAGTTCCAATATAGCTAGCAGCAAATAATACCAAACCTTGATTTAGAAAAGTAGTGGTCAAATCTCATGGCCATCAAGTCGATCTGACTCATAGCAATCTATAGGACAGAGTAGGACTGCCCTTGTGGGTTTCCAAGATTGTAACTTTTTACAGCATTAGAGCCTCATCTTTCTCCTGCAGAGAGGTTAGTGGGTTTGAACTGCTGACCTTGAAATTAGAATCCCAAAGTGTAACCAGGGTGAAGAAAAAATTGGAGGGGTGATACTGGAGGCAGGAAGGTAAGTTTAGGGGTTGTAGCAGTAGTTCGAGAAATATAATCAGGATCTGAAGTAAAACTATCCCAAGGGGCCAGAAGAAAAGAAAGGTAATTTAAGACACATTTTGGATAAGGAATCAGAAATGAGAGAGACAGAGGAAGAGGAAGGAGCCTGGAATTACTGTCAGTTTTCCAAGCTTATGCCCCCAATTAAAAGATGAATTCATTACCATTTCCTGTTTTCCGGAACCCCTGCTCCTCCTTTCTACATTTCCCTGGGGCAATAAATTCTGCCCCTTCACCAAATTGAAAGGGCTAGGGCAGCAGAACAGAAGAGCGGTTGAGGAAATTAAGGGTCATTTGATGAGAAAAGATTGATACATCCTGTGGCATGGTCAGTGAACATGGGTGAATAGATTGAGCAGGTTCTTTATCGAGTGCCTTTAATCACCCACTTCAAATCAATATGCCCTTAGAGGAGTGTAAATTAATTCTCCAAACAAACAACTAATGCCCGAGGAGAGGTACCTGCTGTGTTTACACACTCCAGCTCCCCTGTCGTGGGGGTGATGAAAACAGAAACCCAGAGGCAGAATATATGCTTGGAAATGCACCAGGTCGGGGAGCAGAAATTCCTAGCTGACCGGCACTTCATCTATCATTTCAACCTCATCTGAACTGTGGATCATGGCCCACAGTTGCTGTAATCATCCCTATGGAGTCATAAACATGCAAGAAGCAGATGGCTTGGTTCCTTGACTCTGAACCCTTCCCATTGACTCACATCTACCAGGCTGGAAGGAACTTCCAAGGCAGAAGACTACCTTCTAGAACCCCATACTCTCAATAGAATCCAATCACGGGCCTATATTTCAAACTTGGTGTACTAGCTTGTGGGAGCTCCAAAAAATAACATCACCCAAGTCTCCATGTTGGCACCTGTCCAAATAAAACTTAACACCTACTTTCCTGCTCATAGTGGCATTACCTTAAAACAGCCAGTAATCCCAGTGTTCAGCGACGGCAGGTGCACTCAAAACTGTTAGCAATGTCGCTCCATCAGTCAGTATGGTACTTTGCTTAAGTGGGGAGAATTTCCTTAAGGGCCTGTGTGAGTCTGGGTGGACTAGAGAAACAAATTCATAAACACACATATGTGTATAAGAAAGAAATGTATATACAAGAGGAATTGAGAAATATTGAGAAAACATCACAACCCAGTCCAGTCCAAGGCTATAAGTCTGATATTAGCCCATATGTTCAATACCAATCTATAAAGTCCTCTTCAGACTCACGAAACACATGCAATGAAGCCAAATGCAGGATGATCACAAGCCAGTGGGTAGAAAGTCTTTGGGTCCAGTGGCGTTGAAAGCATCTCAGCGCTGGCAGGGGTCTCTCTGTGGCTTCTGAGGTCTGGTTGCATCCATGTGGCTTGTCTTCTGCAATGTCTCCGAGGCAGTGGAAGAGAGACAGAGAAGTGTCTTCCATCTCCAAAGAGGAAGTGCCAGATTTCCCAGAATTCTCAGGAGAAAGCCATGCCTACACAGAAGTCTTATTGGCTATCTCTAGATTGACAGCCTAGACCCACCCCTACATTCTTAATCCTTCAATTGACACCAAATTAGGTGACGACCACAGGACCTGTCAAGTAAAGTTTTGAATAAAACTTCCCCACACGGAAGGGGCACTGAAAGCACAGTCCGTGTGCTATCTTCTCCTTGGGCTATTTCCTCTGCCAGGAAGCGCCATAGGGACCAAAATTCTGCCGATCAGCCATCCATGCTGAGAGCAAAGCCCAGGGTTAACACAGGACTTTCTTAATTACCCCAGTTGTTGTTCTACATAATGGTAGCCAATGATCAGTATTATTAATAAAAGTGATTCCACTAAGCTGGAATATGTGGCCTGCTGAAATGTGAGGCAGGGAGGTCCATGCATGAGGGGGGAGAGAGGCTGTTTTCTTTCAGAACAACCTCGGGCAATTTCTCTTTTTTTAATAAATCATATTATTGGGGCTCATACAACTCTTATCACAATCCATACATACATCAGTTGAGTAAAGCACCCTTATACATTTGTTGCCCTCATCATACTCAAAATTCACCTGCCACTTGAGTTCCTGGAATCAGCTCATTTTCCTTTATTCCCTCTCCCTCCCTCCCTGCTCCCTCTCTCATGAACCCTTAATAATTTATAAATTATTATTTTATCTTATCTTACACTGGCTGGCGTCTCCCCACACCCACCTTCCAGTTGCCCATCCCCCAGAGAGGAGGTTACATGTAGATCCCCGAGATTGGTTCTCCCTTTCTGCACCCCCTACCGTCCCTCCCGGTATCGCCACTCTCACTGCTGGTCCTGAGGGGTTCATCTGTCCTAGATTCCCTGTGTTTCCAGATCCCCACTGCATCGCTGTACATCTTCTGGTCTAACCAGGTCTGCATGGTAGAATTGGGATCATGTTAATTGGGAGGGAGGAAGCATTCAAGAACTAGAGGAAGGTTTTGAGTTTCATTGTTGTTACACTGAACCCTGAGTGACTCATCTCCTCCCCACTACCCTTCTGCAAGGGATGTCCAGCTGTCTACAGATGGGCATTGGGTCCCCATCACGCACTCCCCTCATTCATGGTGATGTGATTTCCGCCCCGCCTTTGTTGTTTGAAATATGGTCCCCTCGGCCCTTCATGATCACACATGTTGGTGTGCTGCTTCTGTGTGGGCTTTGTTGCTTCTGGGCTAGATGGCCGCTTGTTTACTTTCAAGCCTTTAAGTCCCCAGATGCTATATATCTCAATAGCAGGGCACCATCAGCCTTCTTTGCCACACTTACTTATGCACACTTTCATAATCGGCATTTATGTGAGGAAGGTGATCACACAATGATGTTTTTTGTTCTTTGGTGTCTGCTACCTAGTCCATTCAACACCTTGTATTCACTTAGGCTGTGTGCTTCTTTTCTGTGGGCTTTGTTGCTTCCGAGCTAGATGGCTGCTTGTTTGTCTTCAAGCCTTTAAGACCCCAGATGCTATATCTTTTTGATAACCGGGCACCATCAGCTTTCTTCACCATGTTTGCTTATGCACATGTCTGTTGTCAGTGATCGTGTCGGGAAGGTGGGTATCATGGAATGATCATTTAGCTGAGCAAGGTGCTATTGTATTGAGGGGGTGTGCACGAGGAGGCCCAATGTTCACCTGCTACCCTACTACTGAACCTATAAATATATGTACATAGGTCTATTTCCCCCATGATCATAAATATATTTATATATGTACATGTCTGTATTTAGGCTTCTCTGTATGCCCTTTGTTTCCTACTCCTTTCCTCTATTTCCTTACGCTTTCCTCCTGTCCCACTGCCATGTTCAGCCTTCATTCTAAAACATCCCACCAGTGCAGGATATAGGCCTAATGCTTCTTCCTGTTTCAGACCCCTTCATCTAGAGCAGTGGTTCTCAACCTTCCTCATGCCACAAGCCTTTCATTGTGGTGACCCCCAATCATAAACTTATTTGCGTTGCTACTTCATAACTGTGATTTTGCTGCCGTTATGAACCGGGCAACCCCTGTGAAAGGGTCATTCAACCCCCAAGGGGTTGCGGCCCTCAGGTTGAGAACCACTAATCTAGATGAAATCTCTCATCTTTGCAGTGCTTTCCCAGTTCTCTGGGAATGAATATGGAAATCTGATAATGAGTTGGCCTAGGATTTTACAGGTCTCACCTGGAGTGACAAATGGTTTCCGCAGGAGGGGATCTGAGAACCTCGACTTCAGGACTGTCGTAGAAACTATTAGTGTCACTAAATTAACCAGCCTTCAGGATTAGCCAAGAAAAGTGTATATATTGATCTAACTTAGCCGTGTGAAACAGAGCACTTTCTTTTATGACTAACCTTTTCAGAGCTATCTTGGGCTCCTCAGCCTTCTCAGCTGATGGAACAATTACTAAGGAATAGTGAATATATCATTTTAAAATTAGGACAAGTGTACAACAAGATCATCTCCTTTCACCAGACGTATGCAAGAAACTGACTCAACCACACTTAATAATTTCCGCGGTAGGTGGAGTAAATAATCCGAGAATGTGGAAGGAGAAGTCAAACATCCATTGATATATGCTAGACTATCAGTTTACACATGCATGAGTTCATTCCCAACAAAGTGTACTTAGCATGGCCCTGCAAGCTGTGAGTGACTGTAGAAAAGTCCTCACAGTCACATTTGTCAGCGTCTCAAGAGGGTGACTTCAAAACAAAACAAACTAAGATCTGATCAAAAAAGTCACTTCTGAGGGCCAGTTACATTCATTGTATAGAGGTCGGCTCAGAAGGTCATGGTAACTTTTGGGGATTTTTATTTGTTTGTTTGTTTTCCGGGGTAGATAGAAATTGGGGAAGGGGAGCTTAGATCCCAAAGGAGTAATCTTGATAGATATTCTCAAAGAACACAGGGAGCCTATAATGAAGAAGTTTAAAAAAAAAACACAAACTTGCACTGGTGAGAAAGAGATCGGGAAAGTTTCACCAAGAACTTTTTCACTGACTCAGTGAAAAAGAGAGAGACCCTCACCAGCTGGATTGACAGTGGGGCCATGACAATCAGGGTGACCAGAGCTATGATTGTGTGGATGGTGTGAGGTGTTTCCTTCTGCTGGTCACAGGGGCATGATGAGTCGGAGCTGACTCCGTGTCATGGGACCTAACAACAATTACAGCATGTCTAGAGAGCTTTGTGTCATTATTTCTCCTAAAATAATAAATATCATTTCTTCATTCAATGGCACACTCTTTTAAAGAGATTCAAGAAGGCTATGTAGCTATGTGCTGTTGGTTGCTTCCTTGTCAATTCTGATTTGTGGCAACCTCGTGTGTGCAGAGTAGTACTTCCCCACTAGGTTTCAATGCTGCAACCATTTATAACTAGATCACTAGGTCTTCCTTTCAAGGAGCTTCATCTGGTAATCTTTCTGTTAATAGCCAAACAAACAATCATTTTGTCACTCAGAACTCCTTGTAGATGAACACAGAAATGTAAATACAAGGGCAAGTCAAAGAAAGTGCCGAAACTAGGATTTCAGTTCATACATGCATGGACTTATCCCCCACAAAGCATGTTTAAACATGTCTCTGGGACTCGTGGATGGCTGTAGATGAGTTGTCTCATGAATATTTATTTATCTTTTTCTCATTAAAGTGCAAGATAAAGAATACTAAAATCAGGGGGGAAATCGCATAACTATTAGCTAACTCAAATAATGGATCTTTCCACCAGTCTATTAAGCAAGGTTGCAGTTAATGTAGATGGTTTTATGCAAAGAATAATAACCAAAGATGGGACTTGCATTTACCAATAAGGAATAGAGAACAATATTTGATCAAGACAGTGGCATGAAAGAGGATCTGCTAAACCAGATAACTTCAAGGCAGAGGGATCAGTTCAGAAGGTTTATGGCAACTGTTTATGGCACCCCCAAGGGATAATATTGATAGACCTTCTCAAAGGACACAGGAAATGATTGAGAATTATTATTAAAAGTAAAATTGAAAACTGGACTAATGAGGGAAAGGTCAGGGAAGTTGTATCAAGAAAATTCTTCCATCACAACAATGCACCTAGGCACTCGCTGCCAATAGTGCAGGATGTCCTATGGGCATTCTGTTGGGAAACCTATCATATCCCCCCGATAGCCCTGATCTTGTTCTCTCACTCTTCTTTTTGTTCCCCAAACCCAAAGAGCATTAAAAGAGAACACAATTTGGGTGCCTGGAGGATCTAAAACTACCATTTAGATGTGGCGTAATGGAAGAGTGAAGAACTCATTTGTGGGGGGGCGGGGAGGGTTCACTCGGAGAAATGGAAGCACTGTTTTCAGAGGTACAGATGCCTCGGTGGAGCACAAGTCCAGAAACAATAGCTTAACTCGTGTTAGAATAACAGATTTTTTTTTAAAGACTAGCATTTACTGAAGGACAACATTCAGAGGAATAGGAAAGGAGGAGGGATGGAAACAGGGAAGAAATGGGAGAAGCAATGGTACTTGGAGAGGATTGCAATGGATGAGTTGAAACTAACTGTGTATAGATTGTATACACAGTGTATAGATTGCTTAATGCAAAACCAGTGATCTGCTGTGTAGATCTTCACCTGATGCACACAAAAAAGTAAAAAGCCCAAAAAGAAACAGTAGCTTCACATTTTGATTCATCTCAGTGAGTTTGTAGAATACTTTTTGACTTACCCATATATAAAGCCAATGCTATTGAGTGAATTTCAACTCGTAGCAGAAGCTGTAGGTCAGAGTATAACTACCTCACAGGGTCTCCAGCGCTCTGAATCTTTATGGACGGAAACTGCCACATATTTCTCCCAAAGAGTAACTGGTAGCTTCAAACCGTTAACCTCTGGTTTCAGAGCAAGAACTTAACCCCTGCTTCCCCAGGGCTACCTTGAATGTGGCTATAGGTGGTGCAAGTAATTAAGCACTCGGGTGCTAACTGGAAGGTTGTAAGTTGGAGTCCACCCAGAAGCACCTCGGCAGGAAGGCCTCTGGATCTACTTCCTAAAGCTCTCATTGAAAACTCGACGAGGCTGCCATGAGTGGAAGTCAGCTCAACAAAAATGAATGGACCATTATAAAAGTCACAGAGCAACAGGTAATTATTATTATCAGAAGTAATTAAAATGGCCACAACTGTAAAAGATGGAAAACCTTTTGGTCCCCAGATTATAGGCAAGCATGCCAAGTCAAGTATAAGTAAAACAAGTTGCCAAAAGTCTCATACCTAGTAAAAGCCAAGGTGAAGGTAGAGTTCATTCTTCAATAAATGGAGAATTATAAGAAGCATGTACTAGAAGAATAAAAAACTATGGAGAAGAAAGCATGGTCAGGGTTTTGAAAGACCAGCAAAAGTCTGATGGATCAGCAATAATTTATACAGTTTCTGCTAAGCATCAAGTATTATACTTGGAATCAGGAACATACAAAGGCAAGGCAGATACCACCTCGACCAAATAATATTCTAATAATAGACAAGGTATGCAGGGGTCATGACAAAGTCAAACTTTTAATCAAGTAAAAGCTAGCTAACATCAACTAACATTGTCTGTAGTAATGTATGTCACATTTGTTACAACTTCATGCAATGCTGCTGGCGTTGCTCAATGCCATCAAGTTGGGGCCAACCCATAATGACCCTGTGCACAACAGAATGAAACACCGCCTGGTCCAGCACCATCCGCACCGCGGTTCCTCTGCCTGAGCCTATTGCTGCAACCACTGCGTGAATCCATCTATCTGAGGGCCTTCTTCTTTTGTGCTGCCCTTCCGCTTTACAAACATCATGTCCTTCTCCGGAGACTAGTCTCTCCTGACAATCCGTCCAAAGTAAGCAAGGTAAAGCTTTTCCTTCCTTGCTTCTAAGGGCCTCCCTGGCCTTACTTTTTCCAACATAGGTGAGTTTTTCCTTTTAGCATTCCATGGTACTTTCAAAATCTTCTCCATCATCACAATTCAAATGCATCAGTTCGTCTATGGTCTTCCTTATTCAATGCCCAACGTTCCTATGTATGCGATGTGATGGCTTGGGTCCGGCACACCTGAGTCATCACAGTAACATCCTTTCTCCTCAACACTCTAATGAGCTCCTGTGCAGCAGAGTCACCTAATGCAAGGAGTCTTTTGATCGCCTGACGGCTGCTTCCATGAGCCATGGTTGTGGAGCTAAGCAAGACAAGATCCTGGACAACTTCAACCTTTTCTTCATTTACCACAATGTTGCATATTGGTCTAGTTGCGAGGGTTTTGGTTTTCCTTCATTGAGTTGTAATCCATACTGAAGAATACAATCTTTCAGCTTTATTAGCGAGTGCTTCAATTCCTCCCACTTTCGGCAAGCAAGGCTGTGTCATCTGCATATCACAGTTGTTAATAAGCCTTTCTCCAATCCTGGTACCACTTTCCCCTTCAGACAAGTCAGCTTCTCTGATGATTTACTCAGCAAATAAATTGAACAAGTATGGTAAGAGAATACAACCCCGACGCATATCTTTCCTGAGTTTAAACCAAGCAGTGTCCCCTTGTTCTGTTCCCACCATTGCCTCAGGATCCATGCACAAGTTCCAAATGAGCGCAAAGGAAGTATTCCAGAATTCTCATTCTTCTCAAGGTCATCCCGCTTAGTGTGGTCCACACAGCTCAATGCCTTCGCATAATAAGTAAAGCACAGGTAGACATCTTCCTGGTAGTCTCTGCTCTGAGCCAAGATCCATCTGACATCAGCAATGATATCCCTTGTTCCACATCCTCTTCTGAATCCGACCTGAACTTCTGGCAGCTTCCAGTAAATGTGATGCTACAACTGTTGTTGGATGATCTTCAGTAAAACTTTACTTGCGTGCGATATCAATACCGTTGTACCGTGTGAACATTCTGTTGGCTCACCTGACTGAAATAGGCAGAAATATGGATCTCTTCCAGTCAGTTGGCCAAGTAGCAGTCTTCCAAATTTCCTGGCATAGAGGAGTGAGTGCTTCCAGAGCTTCTTCAATTTACTGAAGCATTTCAATGGATATTCTGTCAATTCCTGGAGACTTGTTAACATAACATCACCCTTAATACAATAGCATCCATATTAAATTAATGTTATTTTTAAATAAGAAAAATACCCAGGAGTGAAATATGCTCTTTGGACCCTGATATCTCTGTGCATGGAACCTCCTCAATCCAGGGACAGAGAGCTGTGACACCAGAGAAGTGACACCAGAAGACACCAGAAGAGAGGCTGCAGTAGCAGAAGCAAGAGCCAGAGCCCTAATAGAGTGATGAATTTCCCAGTCCCTGAGCAAGTAAATCTAAGTTCCCATCAGCAGGAAGTTCCCGTGTGCTGGAGGGAACTTCCTGCTGGAGGGCACTTAGTTTTACTTGCTAAGCTAGAGCTGAGAACATTTCACACTGAGGTTTATGGAGGAGTGGCATGTCCCCTGGGCATTTATCAGCAGCACTCCTGATCAGAACATTTCTGATCCTCAATTGTTATGTGTTAACTTCTGTAGTAAAACACATGAATATCGTCTGTGATCTGTGTGGAACTGCAACAAAGTATCAAACTCGGAGGAGCTATAGAAAGCCATGTGAGGGACTGCTGGTATCAGAATTGGTAAAGAAGGTCCTGTCTCACCTTCACCACATAAGGAACAGCCTCAGACTGATGATGGTGATTCTCTTCCTCCTTCTTATGAAATCAAAGGAAGTCAGACATCAGCACTACATCATTTTTATACCATGACGGTAAGTCAGAAAGTACTGCAACTAAGGTTCCAGTTCAGGCTTATTCCAAACAAGACGTGTTTAAATGTGTATCTGCAATCGTGAATGACTGCAGAAAAGTTCTCTCAGTGAAACACTTGTCTTAGTCTCTTTAGGGAGCCTTCAAAGAAAAAGTCCAGACAAAAGAGTGACTCCTGAGGGGATGAACGAGAACAGTTCAATCTAAGGCAGAGAGAGTGTCTCAGAGGGTTACAGCTACTGCTTTCTGGGATTACCAAGGGATAATCTTGATAGATTTTCTCAAAGGACAAAAAGTGACCACAAGAGGCGTATTATTAAGAATTTTAAAGAAAATAGAAAACTACATTAGTGAGAGAAAAAAAAAAACAGGAAAATTACACTAATGATTTTCCCCCATCAACTCTATTCCTTCTTCAAAGATAGCAAGGGCTTTGTTAATAGTATTTTGTTGGTAACTATTGCCCCATCCACCCTACTTCCCTGATATGGCTCCTTCAGACATTTATTGCCCAAATGCAAAGAGCATTTAAACGGAATATGATTTGAATTTTTGGAGGATACCAGCACTGCTGTCTTGGTGTGGGATACATTAAAAAGTGCAAGAGGCTGCGGGGAAGGGTTAGAAAAATGGAAACACCTCCTTCAGGGGTGTGTAGACCTAGAGGGAGGACATGTTGAGAGATAATAGCTTTACCCTTTGACATTTTGGTGTGAAAATATTTTTTTTAATCTTACAGCAATACATTTTTATTTGCTCTCATATACAGAAAGCACTTAGATTAGCACATAGCACAAAGTATGTGCCTCATACTAGAGGGAGTCAATCATTCTGGCCTGCTTCAAATTTATGCTTAGAGTTAATTAAGTGAATTCAATTTGATTGCCTTGTTTATTTTCAGCATACAATTCAGGTGGGCACCTTATACAATCCAGTGGATGCTTATATCTTTTAGGGTATAAAGCCCCACTTCTTTGTTTGTTTTTAATATTGTTTGTTAGCACAGTAACAAATGCAGACTTAAATAGGCCACAATTTTCCCACTTCTTTGTAGGCATGACACCTACCAAAAGCCCAACTGCCACTGAGGCCATTACAGCTCATAGCAATGCATTTGGACAGTGTAGAATTTCCCCAGTGTGTTTCCAAAACTATAAATCTTTTATTTTAATCCTTGAAATGTTATTGCTAATATCTTGATTTCTAGATGCTGTTTTGTGTGGTTTCCAATTGTCATAATTTTATCACTTTGTTACTGTGTATTTTTATTGAATGCTTCTAGGGTCTTTTTCTTAAATTTGTGATTTCCTTGAGCTCTTTTTATTTTTCTTTCTTTTTAATCATTTTATTGGGGGCTCATACAACTCTTATCACAATCCATACATACATCCATTGTATAAAGCACATTTGTACATTCATCACCCTCATTATTCTCAAAATGTTTGCTCTCCACTTAAGCCCCTGGCATCAGCTCCTCATTTTACCCCTCCCTCTACACTCCCCCCTCCCTCATGAACTGTTGATAACTTATAAATTATCATTTTGTCATATCTTACACTGTATGATGTCTCCCTTCACCCACTTTTATGTTGTCTGTCCCCAGGGAAGAGGTTATATGTAGATCCTTGTAATCGGTTCCCCCTTTCCACACCACACTCCAGGTATCGCCACTCTCACCACTGGTTCTGAATGGATCATCTGTCCTGGATTCCCTGTGTCTCCAGTTCCTATCTGTACCAGTGCACATCATCTGTTCTAGCCAGATTTGTAAGGTAGAAGTGGGGTCATGATAGTGGGTTGGGGAGGAAGCATTTAGGAACTAGAGAAAAGTTGTGTGTTTCATCGTTGCTACACTGCACCCTGACTGGCTCGTCTCCTCCCCGAGACCCTTTAGTACAGGGATGTACAGATGGACTTTGGGTCCCCACTCCACACTCCCCATCATTCACAATGATATGATTTTTTGTTCTTTGATGCCTGATACCTGATCCCTTCAGCACCTTGTGATCACACAGGCTGGTGTGCTTTTTCCATGTGGGTTTTGTTGCTTCTGTGCTAGATGGCCATTTGTTTACCTTCAAGCCTTTAAGACCCCAGACACTATACCTTTTGATAGCTGGGCACCATCAGCTTTCTTCACCACTTTGTAAATCTTTACAGGAGTAGAAGCCTCATCATTTTCAGATAATACCTACAGGGGTTTTCAAATGTTCATAGACTGTGTGCTCACAGAAAACCTGAAGTTCAAGTGCCCTCGGGCAGCTCAGAAGAAAGGGCAGCACGGCACTTCCAAATCAACCACTAAGAACCCTATGGAGCAGAGCTCTGCTTTACAGACCTATGGTAGCCATGAGTAGATATTGATTCAGTGCAATCGGTTTTGAGCTGGGATTACCTCACAGCTTTTTGGGGGGGAAACCTTCCCTAAGTGTATGCACACAGACACTCAAGCACAAGCACACACACACACACACACATCAGTATAGTACAGTGGTTTTTGATGTCTGATAAATCCAAGTTCAAACTAGTTAAATTTCAAGAATCTTAGTACCCTCGTCTGAATTTGGAAACACTAACACTAAAGCAGACTGAGCTTCTGGCTGTCAGCGTGTGGCCAGGGCCAATCGTGAGGAAGTAGTCAATACACGGTGCCTAAACACCTATGGAGTGTTATTCACCTGGAAAGGGGCCTCACAGAAATGATGCCATTTTTCTTTCCAATGAGGTTATTGATTCCCTTTAAAGATGCTCTCAACAGGATAAATGACCCTTCATTGTTTCCCTGGCAGACTCCTGGCATTTGGGGTTCCAAAGAAATCTGACGTACCACATCTGGGAGTCCCAAAAGCTGATAGACATTGCTTTATAATGGAAGAAAATTATCACATCGATAAAAATTGACCTTGGTTCAGATACTAAAGAAGGAGTGGGGGAAATGTTGCCTGTAGAATTTGAGGATGGAGCAGTCAGGGCTGATCAAAACCTATGCTGTTTCTTAGAAGGCCTTTGGCACCAGTCAGGGGCAGTCAGGGGATAAGCTAAGAGAAGACAAGGATAGCAGAACTCCCTACCTCCAGCTAGTCTCACACTGGCTTTAATCATATCATTAGCCGCTTAAAAGACAGCCAATTCTCATTATCTGTGGATTATGTATTTATAAATTTTCCTCTCAAAATAAAAAAAGAAAGAAAGAAAGTAATTCTCAAACTCACTGCCATCCAGTTGGTTCCAACTCATGGACGTCCAGAAGGAGGGTAAACTGCTCCAGTGGGCTTCTGAGCCTGTAAATCTTCATGAGAAGAGAAAGTCTCCTCTTTCTTCCCACAGAGCAGCTAGTGGTTTTGAACTGCTGCCCGTGCCGTAAGCACCCCCGCACATAATCACTATTTCACTAGGACCCCTATAAATTTGCCTACTCACTAAAATGTATTTTTAACACTCAGATAAATGCTCGGCATTTTTGTGAACATTCATGGACATGATCAGAGCAAGAAAAAAATTGAGTTATCCAGCATGCACTCTCCTCACTGCAGTCCAAAGGGACACTACTCTGTACCCTCCTCTAGACGCTTACACAGCAAAGAACTGCCCTTTTTATAATCAAATCAGGGCCACATTTCCCCATAGAGTGTGTGCTTTATATTGGGGAATTTAATGTTTAAAATGACACAACAATAATCCTCAAGTGCTGTTTAGTGTTCATAGACTCAAGAACAGAAGAAAATGGGCAGGTTAAAGTATTTCAGAAGATAGCATATGATTAACCAATAATGTTGAAGGGACAAGTCCAAAGTACAATGCAGGATTCAGAAGTAAAACAAAGGATAGCTATCGTTGCTAATGTCAGATGGACCTTGACAGAAAACAGGGACTTAAAGAAAGATATTTGACTTCCTTTTGTCGACTATGCAAGGGCATATGAGTATATGGATCATAATGAATTATGGATAACATTGAGAAAAATGGGAAGACTTGTGCTCCTGGAAACCTACCAAGAGACAGTTGTATGAACAGAACAAGGGAATACTGCATGGGGAAAATTAAGAAATATGTGCTTCAGTGTTATATCCCTTCATATTTACTCAATTCTTTTGAGGATCAAGTAATCTAGGAAACTGAACTGTATGAAAAACCATGTGGCCTCACTCATTAACAACATGTGATATATAGATCACACAACCTCACTTGCTGAGTGTGAAGATGACTTGAAGCACTTAACTGATGAAGATCAAATGGATTATAACTCAATATAAAGAATACAACATTCCTCACAAATAGATCAATTAACAACATCATGACAGACTAAAAAAAATTGAAGATGTTAGAGATTTCATTTTACTTAGATCCATAATCAACATTTCTGAACGCAGCAGTCAAGAAATCAAATGACATATTGCATTGGGAAAATCTGCTGCACAAGACCTTTTTAAAGTATTGGAAAGATGGTACTTTTAGAACTAAGGCACATCAGCCCCAAGACGAGGTATTTTCAAATGCATGTAAAAGCTAGGGAATTAAGAAGGAATGGAGTTGGCAAAGAATATTGACTATACCATGGACAGTCACAAGAATGAATAAATCTCTCTTGGAAGAAGTACCTAGTATGCACCTTAGAATCTAGAATGTTGAGACTTAGTCTCATTTGTTTTGGACATATTATAAAGGTCATTTCCTGGAAGACATCACACTTGGAAAAGCTGAGAGTTGGCAGCTTTTCAATGAGGCTTTCAATGAGATGAACTGGCAGAGTTGCAACCATGGGTCCAAACATGGCAATAATTGTAATATAGCTCAGGATCAGTCAGTCTTTTGCTTTATTGTACATAAGGTTGCTGAGTTCTAACCAATTCAATCTTATCGAACAAAAACAGGTACAAAAAGGCTGTGATAGGTCCTCCAGAGAAAATACATGTGTTAGACACGTTTCAATCAGGTATGAGTTATAGTGTGGTTGACTGGGAGCTCAATGTGAATGAATCAACAATATACATTAAGTAAGGTATCTTTAACTAAAACAAGGCACTGTTTTAATCAGCTCATGAAAATGTGACCAGAGGCCCACAGGAACCTAACCTTGTTTCTCCGCCAGGATCAATAATCCAGTATTTCTTAATTCAGTGCTTGCAGTGGCATTATGGAACATGAGTCCCACTCATTTTCTTCGAGTTAATTCCAAGTCATAGCAACCCAATAGGATGGGGTCAACTACCCCATAGGGTTCCCAAGGCTGTAATAGTTACAGAAGCATTGCTACATCCTTCTCCTGGCAGCTGGCATTTGAGTTTGACTTGTATATTTGACAGTTTGTCTTGTTGCCATCATCATTTTTTTTGAAACATCTTCTTTCTATTTGAGCCCTTGGTATCAGCTCCTTGTTGTTGTTGTTTTTCCTCCTTCCCCCACCTTACCTCCCTCATGAACCCTTAATAAATTATATATATATATATATTTCATGCTTTACACCGACCACTGTCTCCCTTCACCCACTCTTCCCTGACGTTTCTGTTGTTCATTGCCCCAGGGTGGTTGGGGGTTTATATGTTGATCATTGTGATTGGTTCCCCCTTTCTCCCCTCACCTTCCCCCTACCCTCCTGGTATTGCTACTCTCATTATCTGTCCTGGATTGCCTATGTTTCCTGCTCTTCTCTGTACCAGTGTACATGCTCTGGTCTAGCCTGATTTGTCAGGCAGACTTGGGGTCATGATAGAGAGGGCAGGGCGGAGGAAGCATTAAAGAACTAGAGGAAAGTTCTATGTTTCATAGGTGCTGTACTTCACCCTGATTGGCTCACCTCTTCCTTGTGACCATTCTATGAGGAGCTGTCCAATTGTCTACAGATGAGCTTTGGGTCTCCCCTCTGCCCTCCTCCTCATTTACATCGATGGTTGCTTGTTCTGGGTCTTGTTTCCTGATACCTGGTTCCATTGACACCTCATGATCACACAGGCTGGTGTGCTTCTTCCATCCCACCCAAAGTCTTTATAACCATCACAAATAACAAGAATTCACTGTGCTTTAATGGCTCCCTATTTTCCAGAAGCTAAAGCCCACTCTTAGTTACCTGCCCATCCTACCTCTTCAGTATCATCGCTTGACATTTCCCCCCTACATCTACAACTTATACTTCAGTCTCACCAAATCTCAGTGTAAATTCAGCAGACCCTCCTTAGACTCAAGACTTAGAGATTATACTTAAGAACCAGTTATGTTATTGGCAGACATGTTCATTGTATTATGACAACTTTTGCTTTATTTCACAATTCATTCTTTGTTTTCCACATGATGATTATAAATATTTGCTCACCTTTTAGCCATGTCAAGTAAACAATTGAAACACAGAAAGATTTTTGCACTGACCAATTTGTCCATGTCCAGTTTCCCATCCATTCTGACATTTGGGGGGCTTATTTACCTTTACTAGAATATCAAGCTCTACTTTTAGAATGCCCGCAGTGTCCAAGATCACTTGTTTACATTATCTTTATTCTTCAGCTGACGGTACGAACAGACTATCAAACACAGTGGTTAGTGGGAATAAAGAATCCTAATGCAGATGGAAGAAATGATTTGGTGGGTTGATGCAGCACTGTGATGAAAGCTCTCTCCAGCTGTAGAGAATGTGTTGCACCCACTACTCAGGGCATCAGGGAGCATCTCTTAAGACAGTTTTCAGAGCAATGTATTTGGGAGACAAAGGACCTGGCTCGGCCACTTACAAGATGTGATACCTGGGACATGTTATTTCACTTCTCTGTACTTCATTTTCCTCTTTTGTAAAGTAAAATTTAGAAAAGTGCCTACCTGATAAGGCTATTGAGCCTACTGAGCATCGGTATGCGGTAATGCCCACTGTCTCAGGGTCCCGGTGCTGCTGTGGTACAAATACCATAGTGGGTGACTTTAAGGGCAGAAACTCATTTTCTCACAGTTCTGGAAGCTTACAGTCCAAACCTGGGTCTCATTGGCATTGATTCCTCCCTTGACATTACCCCTGGACATTCTTTATGCCTGGACAATCCTTCCGCAGCATCTGTCTTCTGTAATGCATGTGCTGATTGCATGTGTATCTCCTCTTTGGGAAGTAATTAGGTTGAGGAAGTATCCTATGTTTGTATGACTTCATGAACAGAAAATGTCTTATTATCAAACAATGTCATACACAGATATAGAGGTTAGGATATGAAAACGTATTTTAGGGAAACAATGTGATCCCTAACTCCCACACAAATGAATGGGACTTAGTACATACAAGTCCTTGTTAAAGAACGTAAATACAATATTGTAAGATTCCATTGACAGTTGTCGCCAACGCCCCACAAGAGCTGTCAAAAGCTGAAACTTCAGTTTTCCGCTTTCTAGGGTAGCAACACTGATATTATCCACTGTTGCTGAAAATCTCCAATTGAAGCTTTGTGCTCTAAATGAAAATCAGTGCCATTAGACTTCATCAAACATTACTGACAAAGGTCAGAAATCTTTGTTTCCTCAGGGAGAATAATTGCCCCAAAGCTGATAGTTATAAAATGTCAAAACATCGGCATCCAAATACTTAGCTTTATCCAGCTCTATTTCTAAACCCTGGGAGCAAGTTTCAACCAGAAAATATTAACACCAACAAAAAGCACCTTTGAAAATTGGATCTTAAGTGCCCCCTTTGTCCTAAATCCCCATACAAATAGAAAAGTGTATAAGTTCCTCCCCTTATATCAGCCCAGGTAACTGGGTAGAGCCTCTTATTTATATGGAGCGTAATAACAGACAATTACACTACAGGGCATTATCTTGGGGGACAAAAAATATTTACCCTTTTATGATTGTATTGTTGTCTGTTTTTGTTTTTGTTTTAAATTGCATGTGTTTTTAGTAATGGAAGGCATGCTGACATCAGGTAATACATATTTCCAATAATGTGCATCACCTATGCCCCATCCCGGAACTCTGGTGATGTAGTGGTTACACATTGGGTTTTTAACGGCAAGGTCAGCAGTACTAAACCCCAGCCACTCCCTCCAGAAAAAGAGGAGGCTTTCTACTCCAGTGAACAATTGCAGTCTCAGAACCCAGAAAACTATTTCTACCCTTCCCTGTGGGGTTGTTATGTGTTGGAATCCACTTGATGGTAGTGAGTTTGGCTTAGTTTCTGTCCCATCCACAAGGGGGATGATGGCGCAGCACCAGGCAATGTTTTGTTCTGTTGTACATCGGATCTCTATGAGTCAGAACTGACTCAAGGCAACTAACAAAGACAACAACAACATATCCCAAGAGGATTGGTGGGGGGATGCTCATTTCTTCAGATGCATGTAGTTAGCTACACAGGCCCCCATCAAGTGGAAGCATATGCTACAACTGGGAGGGCAGGTTCCCAAGAATCTTGGGAGACTGAAAATGTTGACAGGTGGTCTATGTCCCACAAGTCACAAAAGGCTTACACACTGGAACAAGAGAAAGGAAACTGAGAAAGACTGCTACTGCATGCAACTTACAAAGTATTCAAGAAGCCACATGGCTTCCAATTTTCCCCAAGCCTTGTTGAAGGCAAGAACAGGGAGCCTAACCATTTACCTGGACTGGTAAAGGGGCAAAGCACTGTTCTAGCTCCTTGTTAGACACTCTTTGTTCTAACACCTGTTTTTCTATAAAAATTTGGAAATTATGTGCTTCCTTTCCGTGAGTTTTCCCAAATAGAAAATGGAGATAACACCTGCTTGAGCTGGATTTATTGGCAAACAACCACAGAATCCTTTATCATACAGGAGAAACAAACCTTCTTCTAAGATTGGGGAGAATTAGGTCTTTCATGTGATCCTTATCTTCAGGGAAAATTATGTGTTCAATGTTTTTCTTACCTTCCTCAAATGTTACCCAATAAACTAGTAAGGCACTTTACTGAAACCAGCAGAAACTGACTCTTAAGCACTTAAGAAAAGGAATTTATTAGAAGGTGTCAGGAATTTACAAAATTAATAGAAGACTCTGAGGTCCAAAACTGAAAACTAAGAATGGTATAGTGGCATGTCAAAATTCACACAGCTGGAGCATGTATCATGTAGTAACATGTAACATGCAGTCAGAGTCTAGATGGAAAACATACCATAAAATTACTACATTCCCCTCAGTGACCAATGGCGCTACAGGGGACAGCACTGGAGAAACAGTGTGGGAATTGCGCCGGACCTGATCCCACCACACTGAGGCAAAGCGCTGGGGGAGTGCAGCGGAACAGCAAGGGAAAGGAGCGGCAAGGTCCCCAGGGAATGCTGAAAGTGGACTTTGGGGCCAGGGCATCGTGCCCCAACAGACTGGACTGGAAAACACTCCTAAAGGCCAACAAACGATCCTTGAACTAACTACAAGCTTTTCTTTCTTGATGTGTTTTGTTTTGTTCTGTGTCAGTGGTTTGTTTTTGTTGTTGTGTTGTATACTGTTGCTTTGTTTTCCTCTGTCTTGTTTTTCTGCATGTTATTATCTCCACAGGTCTGTCTAAGTAAGACAGGCTGGATGAACTATCTGGAGGAAAAACAACAGGACCAACAGTTCTGGGGGGACTTGGGATAGGGGGATGTGGGGGGTAAGGAAGTGGTGTTAACTAACCCAGGGACAAGGTAACAACATGGGATCCAAATTGGTGGTAAGGGGAGAGTGGCCGGCCTGGTAGGGAATGATCAAGGGTAAGGTAACTTAAGAAGAGGTATAGCTGTAATGCAGGTGGGGGCGGAGCATGATAGTGGGGCAGGAGGAGAGTCAAGGGAAATAGAGGAAAGAGCTAGGAGGCAAAGGGCATTTATAGAGGTCTAGACAAAGACATGTACATGCAAATATATATATGAGGATGGGGAAATCAATCTATGTGTCTATATTTATAGGTTTAGTATTAAGGTGGGAGAAGGACCTTGGGCCTCTACTCAAGCACTCTCTCAATGCATGAATACTTTCTTCTATTAAGTTGGCATTCTATGATGCTCACCCTCCCAACACAACTGCTGAAGCCATACCTCTTCTTTACGTTACCTTACACTTGATCATTCTCTACCAGGCCTGCCACTCTCCCCTCACCACCAATTTGGATCCCATGTTGTTACCTTCAGCCAAAACGGGTGAACAAGTAAATGTGGTGAAGAAAGCTGATGGTGCCCGGCTATCAAAAGAGATAGTGTCTGGGGTCTTAAAGGCTTGAAGATAAACTAGCAGCCATCTAGCTCAGAAGCAACAAAGCCCACATGGAAGAACACACCAGCCTGTGTGATCACGTGGTCCCGAAGGGATCAGTTATCAGGCATCAAAGAACAAAAAATCATATCATTGGCTGCACACCTCCATGATATGATCGCCGAGGACAAACGGGTGCATAAGCAAATGTGGCGAAGAAAGTTGATGGTGCCCGGCTATCAAAAGAGATAGTGTCTGGGGTCTTAAAGGCTTGAAGGTAAATAAGTGGCCATCTAGCTCAGAAGCAACAAAGCCCACATGGAAGAAGCACACCAGCCTGTACGATCACGAGGCAAAGGGATCCGGTATAAGGCATCATCATCAAAAAAAAAAAATTCTTACCATAGTGAATAAAGGGGGAAGTGCAGAGTGGAGACCCAAAGCCCATTTGTCGGCCACTAGAGATCCCCTCACAGAGGGGTCTAGGGGAGGAGATGAGTCAGTCAGTGTGTGACGTAGCACCAATGAAGAATACAGCTTTCCCCTAGTTCCTAAAGGCTTCCCCACCAACTACCATGATCCAGATTCTACCTTGCAAGTTTGAATAGAGCAGAGGTTGTACACTGGTGCATATAGGAGCTGGAGACACAGGGAATCCGGGGTGGATGATATCTTCAGGATCAGGGGTGTGAGGGGCGATACCGGGAGAGTAGAGGGTGAGTGAATGGGGGAAAAAATTACTACATAGTTCTTTGGACCCACCATAATGTATGCTTTATAACAGAAGAACATTGCTTTTCTTGTTTATTGCTGCATCTCCTCTACCAAATGAGGAACTGTAAGATATATTTAATGAATACTTCCTACAGAGTGAATTCAAGCTAAAGCAGCAACAATATTGTTGCTGTTTGTTGTCATCAAGTTGATTCCAGAAGGCTTTCTAAACTGCAGCTTTTGGAAGCAGATCATCAGGGCTGTCTCCCAAGGTTCTCCTGGGTGGGTTGGAAATGCCAAACTTACATCTACTGGCCGAGGGCATAACACTTTGTACCACCCAGGAACACTCAAGAGCAGAAATAGCACCTCCAAAGAGAACACAGAAGATAAGAGAGCGCAAACAAAACAGCCAAATTATAGCATTTCATCCAGGACAATAGGGAAGCGATGGAGTCTTGGCCAGTAGCTCTGAGTATGACGTAGGTTCTTTCTTTTAAGGTATCTCCCACTGCAGAACAGTCCCTAGCTTACCTATGGGAATATTATGAACATGATATAAATTCTGTCTACTTAGATTCCATAATCATCAAAGCATCCTAAAATATAAGCACTATGAGAGCAAAGATACAACTTCATCAGTTCACCATGGTATTAAGTACTGCCTTGCTTACACCCAAAGGCAAACCAAACTCGCTACCATTGAATCCATTCCAACTCATGGTGGTTTTGAACTGCTGACCTTGTGGATTGCAGCCCAACACATAACCACTATGCCACCAGGGCTCCGACTACCTCGTTTATATCAAGTAAATGAATCAATGAATATACCCTAAGATATGACTTCCAAATGGCTTGATGATGGAGAAAAGAAAGAGCTAGTCTTGCCCATGAAATGACAACAAATCATTATTTCTTAATATACATTAATAAACAGAAATTGTAGTATGTCTGTCTTGTATGCCTTTTAGGTACAGTAACCATCCTTCTGGAGACGGAACTAAAATAAAAATCAGTTTGCCAGAAAACAAAGGGGTCAGATTCTGGAATATGGAAACTCAATTGAGGCTCCAAGTAAAGTTGTGTGAGTACTTGGAGAGCACATGACAGCAGAAGGAGGGGAGGGGGTGGGTTTGGGGAGGAAGAGAAGGAAAAGGAGAATAAAAAGAAGAAGCAAGAAGAAGCTTTTCTACAAAACTCATCAATGCCTTACCATTGTGTGCTCACCTCCCCGATACAATCACTGAAGACAGATGGGTGCATAAGAAAATGTGGTGAAGAAAGTTGATGGTGCCCGGCTATTAAAAGATATAGCATCTGGGGCCTTACAGGCTTGAAGGTAAGCAAGCGGCCATCTAGCTCAGAAGCAACAAAGTCCACATGGAAGAAACACACCAGATTATGTGATCATGAGGTGTTGAAGGGATCAGGTATCAGGCATCAAAGAACAAAAAGTCATATCATTGTGAATAAGGGGGAGAGCGGAGTGGAAACCCAAAGCCCATCTGTAGGGCACTGGACATCCCCTTACAGAAGGGTCATGGGGAGCGGACGAGCCATTCAGGGTGCAGTGTAGCAATGATGAAACATACAACTTTCCTCTAGTTCCTAAATGCTTCCTCTCCTACCCACTGTCATGATCCCAATTCTACCTTACAAATCTGGCTAGGCCAGAGGATGCATACTGGTACAGATAGGAACCAGAAACGCAGAGAATCCAGGGCAGATGATCCCATCCGGACCTGTGGTGAGAGTGGTGATACTGGGAGGGTGGAGGGAGGGTGAGGTTGAAATTGGGAACTGATTACAAGGTTCTACATATAACCTCCTCCCTGAGGGATGTACAACCAGAAAAGTGGGTATAGGGAGACATCATACAGTGTAAGATATGACAAAATAATAATTTATAAATTATCAAAGGTTCATGTTGGAGGGGGGTAGCACAGAGGGAGGGGGGAAAATAAGGAGCTGATGCCAGGGGCTTAAGTGGAAAGCAAATGTTTTCAGAATGAGGAGGGCAATGAATGTACAAATGTGCTTGATAGACAATGGATATATATATATGGATTTGTGATAAGAGTTGTATAAGCCCCTAATAAAATGATTTTAAAATAAATAAACTGTGAGAAGATAAAAAATAAAAGATAAATTTAAAAACTGACCAGTGCTTACAAAGGTAAATATTACAGCCATGGTCCTCTAGCTTCCAGTTTTTGTCTACTATTTAAAAATCATGTGCATTCCATTTCATATATCTTTGTAGCGACCTAACAACTTATCCTAAAATTTAGCAAGCTAAGGTAAAACACATTTATTATCGCTTCTTCCCTATGGGCCTGGAATTCAATGAGTCTGGAATCTAGTCCAAACACAGTGACTGTTCTTCTTTCCACAATCAACATGTCAGCTGGGCTGTCGTAATCTCCATGTTCTTCTTGGCCAAGACCCACTTCCAAAGTCAATCGCATGGCAGGTAGTAGGATCTAGGTGCTCACAGGCAATTGGTCGCAGATCATCCATACTCCCTTGCCCTGTGGGCTAATACAACATGGCTGTTTGCTTGATTGAAGTATGCAAGAAAAGCAAATGGGGAGAGCCTGCAAGGTCACAAACATTAGTGACCTAATTTTGGAAATCACATCTTATTTCCTTTGCCATAAAGTATCGGTTAAGAAGAGTCATTATATAGAACCCACATTCAAGGGGAGGGGGTTACAGAAGGGAACGAATACCTGGAAGTAGGATCACTGGAAGCCGTCCCAGAAGTCTGGCTATCACCACACACATTATCAAAAGAAAAGATATCTTTTCATAAATTCCAGGTAGTAGAGGTTGGTTGAATATGAGAAATAAAGATAATATAGAATCATAGTAGCGATACTTTGTTAAATGCCAATAGTATCTGCAACATATGAAGCTCTCAAGCCAAGTCTTAATTCTAAGTGTACTAAAACATTCTAGTCCCACGCCCTCCTACACAGACATGGTACCATATCATCTACACAAGGAGAATGTGTCTTCGCCCCTTCTCACATGTCTACCACTTGATCACACATGCTCTACTCCAAGAAACTACACCCATGCCACCCCACATAGACACATGGTTCCCACAATCACTGCTCCAGGAAAATCGAAACGCATCCCTTCCTGTTTAGATACCTTTCAGTTCCACATCATTTATACCATTATAACTGGCCTCCAGTCTTTTCCTTCACGGATACCATGATGTTTCCATGTCTTCTCTTTCAGAACACTAGCCATCAGTGCTTCCTACATGGCAACCGCATGGTTCCACATCTTCTGCACCAGGAAAATTATACCCTAACGTGGCCACCAGGTGGTTTCCATATCTACTACTCTAGGACACGGATTCCCACACATTCTATATGGACACTATATGGTTCCCTCAGTCTCTGTTCCAGGAAAATTGGACCTCACTTCTTCTACACACCATGGTTTATAATTTCATATAAAATTACTTATGATTTCACATCATGCTTATCATGAGAGCTGGTGCCCATCCTTTCCTACATGGACACCACATGGTGCCCACATCTTCAATTCTAAAACCCTTGACCCCTATCTCTGTCTATGACATGGTTCTCACATCTGCATCATTGTCGACATCGGTGGGTATGGGGGTGTGGTAGGTATGTGGTTTGGGGTTTTTTGAGGCGGAATTGCCATTTGGAAGCAACCAACCTGAATTTGAGTCCCAGGAAGTTCTTGGTCCTCTCTGAGATTTACTTCCTACAGCTACGCCATGTCATTCTTAGGAAATGACCCAACAAAACACAGTGGACATTGAGTGTGTCCTTGGAGAAAGCCAGCAGCAATGGTTTCCCTGTTTCACTAGTACCTCACCCGGGGCTGCACAGGACCTTAACCTCAGAATAACATTGCCAGTGTTTTGTTTTATTTGGACTTACTGTTTCTCCATTTGGGAACCAAATTATAGCCTCATAAAACAGCAGGAGTGCCAAAGAAATGGCTTAAATACAGTAACTATTAAAATCTCAAACTGCTGTGCTAATTAAATTGCCTTATTGCAACAAATTTTGTAATACAAGGCAAGTAAAAATGCCAGTCTCCTTTCTTGGCAAGAAAAGCTCTCCTCTTCCAGTTAAGCTCATGTCTGACTCCCAGGCAGAATTCAGAAGTGAGTGTTTGGATTAGCTGGCTAGGTTTCCCTTTTTTTCAGGGGACTTTGTGCACAGAGCCACGTTGGAGACTGGTGGATAACAACAGAAAACCAACAAAGGTCACCAAATTAGGATTGGTTTCTAATTAGACACAAGAGTTCAGAGGAGAAGCTCAGAGGATTGTGTACAAACAACGGTGAGTAATGACTGGCACCTCGTACCTACCATGTACTTGCCTAGGAAAGGGAAACATGTTTAGTCCTTGCACTCAGAGAGCCTGTCTCTCTTCCCTTTGCCTTTCACTGACTCTCAGAAGCTAGGATACAGGACTAGTGCATCAGTGAAGGTCCCAGCTGAAAAGAAACAGCACACACAGATTAAGGTAATTAAAGAACCATTGACTCAAAGGATTATTAATAGACAGAAGAGAACAAGTTAGGGAAATTCAAGGACCTACCCATGTTCCAGAAGGATTAAATGAAGAGGTTACCAGAACCTCAAAACAGACAGTCTCCTATGGAGACAGCCACCTTAAAAGAAGTTTGACTGCAGACAGTGGATGCATTGAGCCCAAGATGACCCACGGGGAGAGAGGAAGTAAAGGAAGTAAATATCCCAGGTTGTCCCCAGTCTCCCTCGGATTTCTTGGTAGGATGCCCCACTGGAAGAACTCAACTAGATGCCAGAGGGCACGGGAGACCATGGATGTGGTCCATGGAGGTCTGCCTGTGCAGGCCAAGGATGGAGTACAGCAGGGAGGAGAACGAAAGGGGCAAAGAGAAGCTATCAGCACATGCAGGAAGAACACCTGTGTTTATGCAGGTGCACCTGGTTCTGTAAACAGCCTGCTAAAAAATCCCGAGTAGGAGGTTACCTGGAGGTAGAGAAATCAGAGAAAACGGGAAATATTGTTTCTTCATTCCAACTCTTAGCTGCTTCTTCCATCTCAACACAAAGGTAGGATCACAGGGAGAGAGGCAGAGACGATTTAATTCATTTCCTCCCAACAGGAATCTTCTGCAAGCCAATCCTTCAGGCACTCCAGGATATTGAAAAGCCTATGGTGCTTCCAGAGCTGCAGACTTCACTCCTGTTGCCAGGATACCTTCAGCAGAGGGTAGCGCCTGAGCGTGCACATCCATGCTGTGCCCGCAGGAGCCGGAGGGGCGATGGTTCATGTGTCTAGTGGGAGGACAGGAAGCCACGCCTTCCTGAGCCCGGTGAGAAAGCCGGCTCTCTCCCGCAGCTTTGATTAATGTCTCAGGACACCCGCAGGGTAGGCCTTGAGCACAGGTGAAGGGTACTCTAAGGATATCAGGAAAGTGAACCCATTCAGCACCAGATCGCAAGAAGGTGAAAGGGCACGGGTAGTGACCCCCTGCCCTCCAAGGAATTCATAGGCATGCCGTGTCCCTTTCATACAGTTCCTCATGCTGTGGTGACCCCCAACCATAAAATTTTTTTCTTTGCTACGTCATCACTGTCATTTTGCTACTGTTATGAATCGGGCGACCCCTGTGAAAGGGTCGTTCGACCCCCCAAAGGGGTCGCAACCCACAGGTTGAGAACCATGGCCTGAGGGAACATAGATATAAGCCAACGATAATACTGCAGTATATAGAATCAGATAAAACTTCATGCTCACTCCTCTGCTGGGGCTCTGAAAGAAGGCAGCAAGGAGCTGATCAGCCTAGACATGCATTCCCAGTGGGGGTGCTATCACCCCCAAAGGGGTAGAATGTGTTTTCAGGCGTGCACAGGGTCTTACTTTTGTATCTATGAGAACAGCCATATGTACACCATAGAGTTACTCAATATATCTCTGCCATTAAAATATGATGGGGGAGAGGAAAGTCAAGGGAGAAAATAAAGCTCATGGGTGGGATATCAAATAAGGCTCAAGGGTGGGATATCCTTTAAAAGGTTGAGAATCTCAGGCCTCAAGCTCAGTGAGGAGGAGCAGGGGCTTCACATCTGACCCTGAATCTCAGGACTGTCCCTCTGGCTTCCTGCTTCCTTCGGCCGCTTGGCCCTTTGGGGCCTCAGTTTTGTTATCATCAAATTGGAGACAGTAATAGTCCCATTATGTAGATACTCTGGACAAAATGGGATAATACAAATAACGTGCCCAGAAGAGTACCTTCCGTGTAACAAGTGCCCATTGAGAGGATGCAATTGTCATTAATAATCAGTCCTTATGGTGCAGTGACTCCACGCACAGTGGCTATAGATGGAAGGGTGGCAATGGGAACCCACCAGTCAGCTCCACAAGAGAGAGCTGTTACAGTCTACTGCCATATGGAGCAGGGCTGTTGTATTCTGTCACCAAGAATCGCTGAGTCACACTTGACTAGACAGCACCAGGGTCTATGGTTATTGATTCACCTGACAAATAATGCATACCTATGAATGCTAGGGAGCGTGAAAGCCAACCCTGGCATTTAGGAGTGCTACAAGAAGTGCCTCAGAACAAGGGATAGGCATTCAGCCGGGCAAGCAAACTGGAGTTTGAAAATATTGAGTTCACAACTTTCCAGGAAATCGTTTAACCTCCCAGAGCCTGTGGGTTTGTTTGTTTTTTTCATTTATAAAATGGGAGGGATTAATAGAATGAAGCACTATTAGCCATCACTTTTCTACCGTTTGCCATACCATGGTGGCTTGTGTGTTGCTATGATGCTCGAAGCTGTCTCACGGGTTTTCAAGTACCAGCAGGGTCATCTGAAGTGACCAGACTTAAGCAGAGCTTCCAGACTAAGAACAAACTACAAAGAAGACTGGGATATCCACTTCTGCAGAATCCGCTACTAGAAACCCTAAGGGCAGTATCAAAACATGGCCAGTTGCTGAGAACCTCATGAATCAAAGCAGAACATTGTCAGAGATACTAACATAGGGTAAAGCCCTCAGGTCAGAAGGCATGCAAAATATGGCTGAGGATGGGCTGCCTTCTCAAATTAAAATTGACCATAATGATACAGATGGAGGCATGTGCTGATGGGGTATCAAATGAGAAGAAATATCTTCAAATATTGATTAACAATTGGAATTTGGACTTCATGAAATATGAAGCTAATAACATTGGAAATCATTAGAAATTAAATGGAATAAATAAAGTTAGACATTGTAGGGTTTAACACTGCTATCCAGTCAATTCTGACCCATCATGACCCTATAGGCCAAGGGAGGGACAGCTACTTGGCCAACTGGCTAGAAGAGATCCATATTTGTACCCAATCCAAAGAAAGATGACCCAACAGAATTCTAAAATTTTAGAGCAATATTATTGGTATCACATGCAGGTAAAACTTTGCTGAAGATCATCGAACAATATTTGCAGCAGTACATTGCCAGGGAGCTGCCAGAGTTTCAAGCCAGATTCAGAAGAGGATGTGAAACAAGAGACATCATTGCTAATGTCAGATGGATCTTGGCTCAAAGCAGAAAATACCAGAAAGGCATTTCCTTGTATTTTATTGAGTATGAAAAGACTGTGTGGACCATATTAAACTATGAATAACCTTTAGAAGAATGGGAATTCCAGAACACTTCATTGTGCTCATGAAGAACTTGTACATGGATCAAGAGGCAGTTGTGGGAACAGAATAAGTTAATGCATTCCATTTAATGCTGTACGGTTTAAAATCAGGAAAGACCGCTCCCTGGAGAATGACATCATCCTTGGTAAAGCAGAGGGACAGTGAAAAGAGGAAGATCCTGAACGAGATGGATTGACACGAAGGCTTCAACAGTGGGCTCAAATGTAAGAGCAATCGGGAGGACGTCGCAAGACCAGGTGATGATATTCTACTGCACATATGTTACTGTGAGTTAGAACTGACTCGATGACACCTGACAACGACAACAGGGTCAGCGGAGCACAACGAACTGGGAGATGCCTGGCGGAGGACGATGTCAGAAAGTAAACTGTTGTGAAAGCCAAAAAGTCCATTTGGACTTACAATAATCCCATGTGTTCAGAATAGAACTGCTCTGTGGGACTTTCCATGATGTGACCCTTCAGAAGCAGGACTTCCTTCCAAAATATCTCTGGGTGGGTTCAAAGTGCCAGCTTTTCAGGTAGTAGTCACGGACTTAATTGTTTGTGCTCCTCATGAATACTCTGAAAGTGAACTAGTGGCCAAATCTAATTCTAAGCATGCTAAGGGTTAGGAAAAGAAGGAGGACATGCTCTGATTTACGTTTCAGAAAGATCTCTCCCGGTGCTGTTTGCAGAACTGGCACAAGAGCTTGAAATACGGAAGAGAATTTTTAGGAGGCCACTGAAATAGGTAAAGCACTTTGTTCTGTGCCCAAAGCAACAAATGCCCCATCACATTTATAAATATTTTTCTTACATCTACCTAGAGACAAACAATATGAAGAAGTTCCAGCAGGCCACCTTTGTCATTTCTTGATGCTCACATCAGGTCCAACTCCAGGAACAATGGATCAGTGGTCTCATCCAATGTGCTATCTCATGACCAATAATTTACCCAAAGCAAAAGCAAAAAAAATCTAAAACTCGATCACCAGCTTCCCAAATTTTTCTTTTCACTTTTTATTGTGTGTGAGATGAAGGTTCACAGAGTCAATCATTAGTTTCACATTCACAAATGAATACTCATTTTGTATTTTATTTCAGCTCACCCATTGCATTCCCTTCAATACACCATCACTTCTCCCACTTCTTCCCCTACATTTCCTGTTTCCTGAAACTCTGAACCTTCTTCTTGAGTAAATGTTCCCCTTGATCTTAAATGTGTGGTTATTTTAACCAGCTCCACACTTAAAGGGTGATTAAAGGTGCTACTTTCAGGGATCCCAAACAAATTTCTTATCCTTTTATTAAGTTTGAAAACTGAGTCTGCAGCAAAGGTACTTAGCTCCTAGTGGCCCATGCCATCTAATAATAATAATAATAATAATAATAATAATAATAAATCTACATGGAAAAGATATCACTTAAACTGAATCTAGTAAATCAAAACAATATTTGAAGGTTTAGAAAGTTGTGCTTCTCACCAAATTTTATACAGAAACCAACTTTGTACTTCATTGTCTGGAATGTAGGTAAGCTATGAGTGACTGAATAAAATTTTGAGAACAAATTCTACACTGTGAGGAAAAGAAGTCTATAGCAAGGCTATTAATTTGCCCTTAGCATCTGGTTATCTTAGATTTGTAAACCCAATGAGCTCTTGTCTTTATTGTTTATTTCTGAAATACAGAAGAACAAAATGATACCACAGCTTTAAAATGAATTTTGTTTAATCACAGTCTCTTGGTAGGTGCTGTCCAGTCGATTCTGAGTCATATGTATGGCCCTACATACAGTAGACTGAACACTGCTTGGCCGTGTGTCATTATTACAATCATGGTTTTCTCTGAACACACTATTGCAGCCATGTTGTCAATGCATCTTGCTGCATGATGCTCTTTTCCAGGGACTGGGTCTATCTTGGTAATGTTTCCAAAATATGTGAGACCAGGTCTCGCTAACCTTGCTCCTAAGGAATATTCTTAGTTGGGGAGAAATATCCAAAAAGAAAGGCTAATCCCTAGAATATCGTGCTGTTGTTTGTTGTTAGGTGCTATTGAGTTCACTCCAACTCATAGCATCAAATATAGTAGATGCTCAATAAAAACTTGTATTTGCCAATTTAGTTGAAAAGTATATTAGCAGAATTCTACTTACCAGGAGCTGTGTCAGTCTCCTCCATTTCCAATAAACTAAACCCCTCTCTGGTCCCCAATATGTCTATCGGTTTCTCATACTGTGGCAACTTGCATATTGCTAAGGTGCTGGGCATTTTGCCACCAATATTTCAAATACCAACTGGGTCACCCAGGGTAGAAAGGCTTCGGCAGTGCTTCCAGACAAAGACAGACTCCATGGAATAGCTTGGTAATGTACTTCAAGAAACATATCCAATGAAATTCCTCTGATTCACAATAGAATTCTGTCCTGTATCATGCTGGAAGATAAGTCTCCTAGCTTGGAAAAAAACAAAAACCAAACTCATCATCATCGAGTCCATACTGACTCATACCAACCCTACACGACAATGTAGGACTGCTCCCTCAAAAATTCCAAAGACTGTCGCTGTTTATGGTCGTAGAAAATACCCTCTTTCTCCTGAGGTGTAGCTGGAGGTTTTGAACTCCTATCTACAGATCACAGCCCAACACATAACCA
Source organism: Tenrec ecaudatus (assembly GCF_050624435.1). NCBI lineage: Eukaryota > Metazoa > Chordata > Mammalia > Afrosoricida > Tenrecidae > Tenrec > Tenrec ecaudatus. The sequence continues at coordinate 27,643,633 of NC_134533.1, read as the reverse complement.
CTAAGCCTCCAGGACTCCTCCCTTTGCTTTATTGGGCTTGATGATTAGGAGGTCTCCGTGTGTCCGAGCTGGTTTCACGGCAACTAGTGACAACAACTACAGCGTGTCGACAAGGCAGTGACTCCGTCTTCACTCACAACCATCTGAAGAGTGTGATGCTCAAGTCGAACAAGCTTCCTTTTTCACGGCGATCCCACCTTGTTCATCAGACGCCAATTCCAAAAGGTTAATCTTCAGCTACCTCAGAAAGCCAAGAGATGCACCATTGCTCCGTGGAAAAGTCTGCAGGAGTCGTGCCGATTACTCTTAATGATGGCGGTCCACTTCAGCCATCTATTTCCATCACCGAAGAAGGAATCGGGATTGATGAGCAAGCACCTTGGTAGAGCTCTTTTACTTAAAGTATCGAGCTGGAATTGAAAAGGTCTTTTCAGACTCATGTCTCAAAGATGCCCACTTTCCACCCATTCTCATGTGGAACTGGACTGATTGCCTAAACTCAGAAACTGAGGAATTCCCAAACGGCAAAGTCTCTCCCATCCGTATGCCCCTCCTTGACCCCCTGACTCTGCCCTCTGCTGTCACCCGACTGGATCCAAGAACAGAATGCCTTCCCCAGTCTCCATCCAGTGGAAAATGAAAAAAAATCTGACTTTCACCCCATATCATTTTCATCTTTCATCTTAATTATCACCACCAAAAGTACAGAAATCATTATCTTTACGATGATGAAGGTCCAATTAGCATTTCCCATATAAATTTCATATTATAAAGGAGGTTGTAATGGATAATGCAAATTGCTAATAGCCTTTTTTCCCTGAGCTGAAAAATTGAGGTGCTTAACAAAATGAAATCAAATCCGAACCATTTTCAAACAAGTCAAGAACTTTAATTACTTGATGAGAAAAGAGGAGAGAAAAACTAAATTTTTTAAATGGTCACATTTTTAAATGGTTTCCCTTTCCGCGACACTGCTCGGGTTATCCTTCTAGACAGCTAAATGCTTGTCTTGTTGGGCTCAATGGGTTTTAAACTATTGTGAAAATGTTCAATGTGGTGTTTTTCATTAGCAGTACTATTTAGTACACTGGAAACTTATTCCAAATAAACACTCTGCTGGCTCTATGGCATTTTAATTGGTTCCCATTCACTATATATCTTCCCAGACTGATCCTGTAAATGATACCATCTCCTCTCTAATGAGAACATGCTTATTTGAGCTACACCAGGAGCTGTTTATTGAAGTTGAATCCTAGAACTGTCCGGTCAAAGCAATCTAGTCAGGGTATAGGGCAACAGGAGTTACACAGACCGAGGTTCAAAGCCTGGCTCTCTGCTTACTACTTGGTTCAATCAATCTCCATGAAGTAAGAGAAACGTAAGGTCTCAGGGCTATTGGGAGGATAAAATAAACAGAAAACACTAAGAACAATGACTGAAAAATAATGTTTTCAAAAAGTATTACAAAAGTAACCTCAATTCTAACATTGGGACTTGCGAGGGAATCATTTATTTATTCAATATACACGCTTTGGAAACCTACTAAATATCAAGTACTGTCTACAGCCTTGAGATATACCACAGAAGAAAAGAAATAACAACACCCAAAATCCCCCAGCTTCCCTTGCAGAAGTCTGACCTCTGACATTTTGGCTAGCCCCTGAAGGCTCTAGCATTTGCCACCAGTGCTATTTCATAGGTGCGGAAGCACAAATGGAATCGCGAAGGGCTGTAAACAGCAAACTGCTAATTTTACAATGCTCACATTATTTTGTAAATGTGTTCCCTTTACCACGCCCCCCCGAATGGGTAATGGCTATCTGTAACACGTTAGGGCTGGAAGAGAGCATATACTTTCTGTGTTTGATAGTTGTCAAAGTTATTTTAACAGCAGACGATCCCTTTTGTTGTGCAAAACTCTGCATAGAATCTCAAGTCATAAATGTAAGGACATTAGAACTGTCCTGAATGAAACCGGAATCGAAGGGAAAGGCGATAGTCCTTCCTGTTCAGACCCTCTAAAAAGTTGAGGTAGGTTAAAGACTATCGTTATAAGTAAACTAATGCAATCACTTACTTTATAAATAACAAAACTAAAGGCAGTAAGAGGATGTAACTTACCCAAAGTCACAGAGCTGATCAACCCCCTTGAGTGTACTCGACCATATTATATTGCCTTCCCACAGCACCATTCCCACCAGTCTTCTTCTACAGTGTGCTCATTTCAGCACATGTGTTCAACCACAGTTATACCCCCAAAACACTACCTATTCCATCCAATAAGCAATACATGTTGTTAGCATTCCAACTCGAAGTGACCCTACGTACAAAGTAAAGCTCTGCCTTTCCTCCACCATCCTCACAATTGTTACGTTTCAGCCCCTTGTGGGAGTCACTGGGTCAGCTTGTTCAGGGGGTTCCTCTGAGTGCTCCCCCGCTTCTTTACCAAGGATGACATCCTTCTTCATGGACTGGTCTCTCTGGATAACATGTACGTGATAGGTTTATTGTGCCAACCAGGCCTCCAAAGGAATTTGTGGGTGGACTTAAATCAGGTCTAAGCTTGATTGGGGCAACTGAGATTGCTTTCCGAGATGGGAATCCCTTCTCTCTTTCTCTCTGGCGATCGGACCAGCGTGCTGCTGCTTGAGCTAGTTCTTTGCCTCAACTGTGTGCTGCATGACCTGTGGGCCAAGCTAGCGGAGGACAGTGCCACGTTGCCAGGCATCCCTAGAGCTTGAGGCTCCTTCGAGACCTGCTTTGCTAAGCTCCTGAACTACTGGCTGTGTCTGCTACTTGCAGGCGTACTCTGCCTGCCTTGCCAGAGGGCAGACTCAGCAGCCCGCATGCGTTGAAGGACCTTCAGTATATTCGTTATTCCAAGAAAGTGAGCTGAACTGAGCCCTTGGTACTGCTATGTGGTTATATTCCTTCTTGCTGTCTAAACCTATATATATATATGTTTGTGTGTGTGTATATATACATATATAATCATAAGTGTCTGGTTTTGTTTCTCTAGAGAACCCTGCCTAACACAATGTGCAAAGTACATGAGACAAAATCTTGTAGTCTTTGGTTCTAAGGAGCATTCTGGCTGTATCTCTTCCAAGACATATCTGTTCTTTTGTCAGTCCATGATACTTTCGAGGTTTTTCACTAATGTCATAATTCAAATGCATCTATTCATCGACAGTCTTCTTTCCTTATTCAGTGTCCAACTTTCACATGCATATGAACAAAAATAAAACTCACTACCATCAAGTCAACGCCAACTCATAGTGAGTGATCCTATAGGAGAGAGGACTGTCCCTGTCAGTTTCCAAGATTGTAGCTCTAGACAGGAGTGGAAAGACTAATCTTTCTCCTGTGGAGTGACTGGTGGTTTCGAATCGCTGACCAGGAAGTTAGCAGTCTGACGCAGAATCCACTATGTCAACAGGATTCCTATATCCATAAGGCAATTGAAATAACCTGGCTCGGATCAGGGCGCCTTAGTCCACAAAGCAGCATCCTTGCTTTTCAACACGTTAAAGAGATTTTGTGAAGAATGTTTATCCAATGCGATGCTTCCTTTCACCTCCTCGACGGCAGCTTCCATGACAATCGATTGTGCATACAAGTGAGGTGAAACCTTGAAAACATCAATCTTTTCTCCATTTATCATAATGTTATCTATTGGTGCAGTTGTGAGGATTTTTGTATTCTTCGCATTAAATTGAAATCCATACCGAATGCTGCAATCTTTGATCTTCCTCAGCAAGTGCATCAAGTCTTCCTCACTTACAGCAAGCAAGGTTGTGGCATACACATTTAGAAGCTTGATAATAAACCTTCATCCAATGCTGGTGTTGATTCCTTCCTCCTATAGTCCAGCTTCTCAGATTATTTGCTCCGCATACAGATTGACTAAGCGTGATCAGAGGGAACAACCTTGATGCACACCTTTCCTGATCTTAAACTCTGCAGCAGTGTTCTCTTGTTCTGTTCATGCAGCTGCCTATTGATCCAGGTACAGATTCTGTAGGACCACAGTGAGGTGTTCTAGAACTTCTGTTCCTAAAGCTGTCCATAATTGGTTGAGATCCACAGAGTACAATGTCTTTATAGTCAATAGAGCAAAAGTAAACATATTTCTTATATTTTCTGCTTTCAGCCACGATGCCTCTGACATCAGCAGTGCTATCCCTTGTTCAGGGTCCTTTTCTGAATCTATCCAGAACTTCTGGAAGCTGCTGCAACCATTGTCAAATGATCTTCATCAAGAGTTTATTTGAAGATGATATCAATGATATCGTTCTATAATTTGAACATTCAATTGGGTCGCCTTTCTTTGGGATTGGTACAAATCTGGCTCTTTTCCAGGCAATCAGCCAGGTCACTGTTATCCAGATCTCTTATAGACAATTGAGTGCTTCCAGGGATTCGTCAACTTGTTGAGACATTTCAGCTGACATTCCATCCATTCCCGAAGCTCTGTTTTTGCCTAATGCCTTCAGTGCATCTTGGACATCGTTCCTCAGTACCAATGGCTCATGATCACAGGCTACCTCGTAAGTGGATTGAATGGCGATTAGTTCTTTTGGTCCTGACTTGGTGTGTTTTTTATATCCTTTTGATGCTTCCTGTATCATTAAATATTTCACCCAAAGAATCTTTCAATATTGTAACTCAAGGCTTGAATTTTTCTTGAAGTCTTTCTATTTAAGATGCGCTGAGAGTGTTTTTCTTTTATGATTTTTGAATCCAGGTATTTGCACATTTCATTATAATACTTTACTTTGTTTTACTTCATTATTTCTTCCATGTCCCTTAGCTACTCTAAAATTAAGAGCAACTTTCAGTCTCTTCTGACATCTACTTTGTTCTATTCTTTCCTGTCTGTTTTTTTAATCATTTTATTAGGGGCTCATACAACTCTTATCACAATCCATACATACTTCAATTGTGTAGAGCACATTTGTACATTTGTTACCTTCATCATCCTCAAAACATTTGCTCTCCACATAAGCACCTGGCATCAGCTCCTCATTTCCCCCTCCCTCCCCGCTGACCTCCCTCTTGAACCCTTGATAATTTATAAATTATTATTTTGTCATATCTTGCCCTGTCAGACATCTCCCTTCACGCACTTTTCTGTTGTCCATCCCCCAGGGAGGAGGTCACATGTAGAGCCTTGTAATCAATTCCCCCTTTCCAACCTACCCTCCCTGCACCCTCCCAGTATTTCCACTCACATTACGGGTCCTGAAGGGATCTTCTGCCCTGGATTTCCTGTGTTTCCAGTTCCTATCTGTACCAGTGTACATCCTCTGGTCTTTCCTGTCTTTTTTTCTCTTTTTTTTTTGTTTTGCATTTTATTAGGGGCTCATACAACTCTTATCACAATCCATACATATACATACATCAATTGTATAAAGCACATCCATACATTCTTTGCCCTAATCATTTTCAAAGCATTTGCTCTCCACTTAAGCCCTTTGGATCAGGTCCTCCATTTCTCCCCCCCTCCCTCCCCACTCCCCCCTCTCTCATGAGCCCTTGATAATTTATAGATTGTTATTTTCATATCTGATGTTTTTGATGTTATCCACAGGTCATCAGGTCTTCTGTTATTAATGTTCAATTGTCAAATATCTTCTTAAGATGTTCCAAAAATTTAAGTATGATATATACTCACTAGCATATTATGGAGCTTGTGGACAACTTTTAATATCTTCAACCACCAATAATTGCCAATGCATCTTGAATGTATTTGTGATCAATTTCATACTAAAGATGTTGATAGAATTCTTAAATTTCTTCAACATTAACTTTAATGGTTGGTGCATAAATCTGAATTATAGTTCTATTGAATGACTATTGATCTTCATGCAGTTCATTTCATTTTTGACTACTTCCAAGTTTAATATATTTATACTTTGTACATTCCAAGTACCAATTATTAATAGATGCTTGCAGCTGTTTCCTCTCACTTTGAGCACAACCCCACCAGCAAATGAAGGTTGTGAAGGCTTTACCCATCTACATCATTGTAGTCCATGTGACTTTGAGAAAGTAGCTCTTCCTCAGTCACATTTTGAATGTCTGCCAACCTGAGAAGCTCGCATCTGACAATTTTATGCTGCTATTCCTGAGGTTTACATTTGCTATTTCCTTAAAAGTAGACACCATATTTCTCTGTTGTCTGTTCTTAGTCTGTAAGCTCTGCTAAAACCTTGGATGACCCTGTTGGTATTTTAAAACACCAGTGATATGAGTTCCAACATCACAGTCACGATAGTATGACAAACTGACAGATAAGTGGTAGAAGTAATATATGAACACATATTATTCATGCATAAGTACACATTAATATTCTCTTTATTATAAAATAACAAGAGATTTTGTCAAATTAGATGAACCTTTTCTGAAATACTACATACAATTTTCATCAAATAAAATGAAAATGTTTATATATATATGAAATTCTGCCATCAGGTTGATTCTTATTCCTAATGACCCTATACAATAGGGTAGAACTGTCCCTGTGGGTTTCCAAGACTGTAACTCTCTATGGGCGTAGAAAGCCTCATTATTCTCCCATGGTATGCCTGGTGGTTTTGAACTGTTGGTATGGTGGTTGGTTAGCACCCCAACTCCTAAACAATACATCACCAGCTATGCACAAGGCCTGTTTAAAGTGTTGAAAAGCAAAGATTTAAATTGAGACTGAGATGTGTCCGACCCAAGCCATCGCATTTTCCATTGCATTATACACATATGAAATTTGGACATTGAATAAAGAAAAACAATTGATGCATTTGAATGTGGAGAAAAATATTGAAGTACCATGGGCTGCTAAAAGGACAAGCCAATCTGTCTTGGAAGAAGTCCTGCCAGAGTGCTTTTCAGATACAAGGATAATGACTTTGGCTTACACACTTTGGACATATTGTCAGGAGAGACCAGTCCCTGGAGAAGGACATCATCCTTGGTAAAGTGGAGGGCCAGCAAAAAGGAGGAAGGTTCTCAAAGAGATGATGGATTGACACAGTGACTGTTACAATGGGCGGAGACACAGGGACAATTGTAAAGCTGTTGCAGGACTGTGCAGTGTATTGTTTTGTTGTGCGTAAGGTCACTCTGGGTCTGAATTGACTCAATGGCACCTAACAACAACAGAAACATGAGGCAGAATCAACTCAATTATGGTCGATAAAACATCAAGGAAGCCACAAACAAAAGTAAGCGGGGAAAGAGACAATAACCTAGAACAAAGGCCGGCAAGCTTTGGAGATGGAAGAACCAACCCTAACTCTTACAATAATTTTAAAATTATTTAAGAGTCATAAATCTATTTCTATAAGTTGAATCTTCATCATCTGATTAATATTCCTTAATTTTTTTTAAGTTTACTTCAAAGCCACATGAACGTGCCAAAGAACACATCTGGCTCACGAGCCAGTTTGCCAACCTATGACCTAAAAGAATTAAGGAAAACAATGCAAAAACAAAATGAGACACTGGGTAGAAGATGCAAAATCATACTAAAACAGCAGCGAAAAACTCCAGATTTATACCAAAGTTTTCAAGATAAACAACATATTAGAAAGAAGAGTATAATTGAATCCAAAAACGTAGGAATGAATAAGAGGACAAATTCTTTGACAACAATATATATAGAGAGAAAATCAAAGAGGGGGTGATGAAAAAAAATGAGGATACCCAACAATTGTGTGGACAATATCAGAGAAAAATTATGAATGTGATTGAATTCCAGGACAAAAAGGAAGCAAAGAATACCAGAGAGAAATGTCAAAAATTGTTGGCATGAACCTCTCTCGGCTCATGAGAGGGTAAAGCTCTCCATCTAAAAAGCTAAACAAACCCCAGGAGCCGTAGACTATAGAAGGAAATCACCAGGATGTATTGCAATTAATCTTTCCAAAAGAAACAAAAAGTATCGTGAGAAGTTGAGGAAAAATGAAATGTTACCCACAACAACAACCCCAAAAAAGGAACCAATAAGACTAATGTTGAGCTGTGATATATCAAGATCATTGTACACGAAGAAATGAAAAGGTCACTAAAGTGGAAAAGAACAAAAATTCAAAGAGGGTTTCCAAGATTTTTACCTTGCTTGGATCCACGGTCAATGCTGATTGGACACAGCAGTCAAAAACCAAAGGACACACTGCATTTGGATAAAATGAGGGTGAGAGGGGGGAGAGGGAGGGGAAAAGAGGCACTAAGACCAAGGGCTCAAGCAGAAAGAAAATGATTTGAAAATGATGAAAGCAACATATGTACAAATGAGTTTGATACAATTGATTGTATAGATTGTGACAAGACCTGTAAGAGCCCTGGTAAAATTATTTATTAATAATAAAAAATTCACATAGCATGTAAAAAAAAGAAAAAGTAATGAAAGTTACAATAGCCACCAAGAAGATAAAAATTATGAACATAAATTTGTGGAGGGCTACAGGGATGGTGGGAGCCCCAAACCTCTGTGCCGAGTCTCTCATCACACTGAGCCACTGGAGGTCCATTCTAGCCACGGACAAGAGTGTGGAGCAGCCACACTGTCTGGCAGAGACCTTTGTGACCTTGATTATGCTGGATTGAGCTTGATACTTGGCCAGTTGACCACCTTATAGATGCGACCTAAATCTGTTCTGGGTGCAAGTATCTCTTACTGGTTCCATGACAGAAATTTCTTCCCTGGCTCTTTTAATGTTGGTGGGTTTTTTGGTTTGGGTTTTTTTTCTTTCTTATGCATTATTTGTATGTTTTTTCTTTATACTATTATGATCTTATCCTTACCCACCTTAGTGCAGTTTTGTATTTTATTGTTTTCTGTTGGGTTTCCCAGTTGTGACGTACAGGAGGATTGGATGCATACTGATAAGAACTAATGCAAAGATATATAGAGAATACAGGGGTTGGAGGTGGATAATAGGGAGGGAAAGGAGATTTCAGGAATAAATAATGAAGACAGGAGAGGGAGGGCACACCAGAATGGATTGTGATTGTATAAGAGATGATGAGGTGGAGGGGGGGGAGAATGCTCTAAAATTGATGTGGTGGTAATTGAACAATTCTCCTTGATATGACTGAACTATTAAATTATATGATGTGTAAATTACTTTCCAATAAAACTAGAGACAAATTAATTAAGAAAAGCCTAACCAGAGATACAAAAGACATTTACAAAAAAAAACAACTATGAAACACTCCTGTGAGAAACAAAAAAGGCTTACATAAATGGAAGAATATACCATGCTCATGGACAGGAAAGCCTAACTGTGGACAAGTCAGTACTACCCAAAATGGTCTATAAATACTATTCAATGTTTGTTAAGAGATTAAGAATAAATATATCACCAACCTTTTATGAAAGAGACCCTAGAGAAGCAAAGCACAACTGAAGAAAAAGAACAAAGAGTCTCACACTCCCTGATTTCAAAAGTTACTATACAGACAAGGTAGTGAAAACAGTCCGGTACTGATGAAACAACAGAATGTAAAAAATGGAATAGAATTGAGAACTCTGAAATAAATCCTTCTATTTAAGGATAGATGATCTTAAACAAAGGGTCAAAATCTATTAAGTGAGAAAGAGATCATCTCTTTAACAAATGGTGCTATCAAAACTGGTATCCATTTGAAGAAATGAAAGAAAATCAATAGCTCACACCTTACACAATATTAACGTAACATCAATCAAATACCTAAATATAAAACCGAAATCGATGAAAATCCTCAAAGTAAAATAAAGACAAAGTTGTGGGTTCTAATTTATGACTTAAATAATCTACCAAACATAACTATAATATGCAAACAGTCGCATGACTGCTTTGTAACACCTTAAAGAGTTTTTTGAGCAAATTTCCCAATGTAATGCATCATTTAATTTCTTGACTATTGTGAATACAACACGCCAGAGTGGATTAGGGAAACAGAGTGGAGAGGTCTAGGGGGCTGGCCTCAATACTAACTACTAAGTGGACACCTGTCCCTCCCCCCAGAAGAATGTATTTCAAAGGACGGCATTGAATCTGTAGCTCCGGGAGAGGGACATATCTGATCGGAGCACACAGGAACAGATGAAGGGGTAGTAGGAGAGAGTGGAGCACATCCTGGCCCACCAGGCTGTAATGACTATGTTCCCAATTACAGCAGCCAGTCGACAGAGAGAACCACATGGCCAACCCCATGAGGAGACACGACGCTCCTCACTGACTCATAGCCCTACAGGGGACAACACCAGTGTGGGCCTCTACTCAAGTATTCTCTCAATACAAGAATACTTTTTCTATTAAATTGGCATTCTATGATGCTCACCTTCCCGACACAACTGCTAAAGACAAAGCGGGGGAATAAGAAAAAGTGGTGAAGAAAGCTAATGCTTCCTGGCGATCAAAAGATAAAGCAACTGGGGTCTTAAAGGCTTGAAGGTAAACAAGCGGCATCTAGCTCAGAAGCAACAAAGCCCACCTGGAAGAAGCACACCAGCCTGTGCGATCACAGGGTGTCAAGGGATCAGGTATCAGACATCATCAGAACACAAAAATCTTACCATAGTGAATGAAGGGGGAAGTGCAGAGTGGAGACCCAAAGCCCATTTGTCGGCCACTGGAGATCCCCTCACAGAGGGGTCTAGGGGAGGAGATGAGTCAGTCAGGGTGTGACGTAGCACCAATGAAGAATACAGCTTTCTCTCAGTTCCTAAATGCTTCCTCCCCTCCCCACTCCCCCACCATCATAGTCCCAATTCTACATTGCAAGTCTGGTTAGACCAGAGGGTGTACACTGGTACAGATAGGTACTGGAAACACAGGGAATCCAGGGCGGATGATCCCTTCAGGACCAGTGGTGAGAGTGGCGATACTGGGAGGGTAGATGGAGATTGGGTTGGAAAGGGGGAACCAATTACAAGGATCTGCGTATGACCTCCTCCCTGGGGGATGGACAACAGAAAAGTGGGTGAAGGGAGACGTCGGACAGGGCAAGATATGACAAAATAATAATTTATAAATTATCAAGGGTTCATGAGGAAGGGGGAAGTGGGGAGGGAGGGGAAAAATGAGGAGCTGATGCCAGGGGCTTAAGTGGAGAGCAAATGTTTTGAGAATGATGAGAGCAATGAATGTACAAATGTGCTTTACACAATTGAAGTATGTATGGATTGTGATAATAGTTATATGAACCCCTAATAAAATGATTAAAAATAATAACAATAAAATAAAAATAAATATTAACAAAAACATTTCTTGACTGTTGCTTCTATGAGTGTTGATTGTGGATCAAGCTAAAATGAAATCCTTAATAACTTCAATCACTTCATTATTTATCATGATATTGATTATTGACCCAGTTCTGAGAATTTTTGTTTTCTTTATATTGAGTTATAATATGTACTCAAAGCTGTCTTATTTGATCTTAATAATGGCTTTAAGTTCTCTTCACTTTCATCAATAAATATTGTCATCTGTATCGTGTTAATGAGTCTTCTTCCAATCCTTCTTCACACAGTATACTTAGTGCTTAGCACACAGATTAAGGATAGGATAGGATACAATCCTGAAATACACCTACATTGATTTTAAATCATGATGTTTCCCTTTGTCCTCTCATAATGAGTGCCTCTTGTTCTTTCTACAGGTTCTGTGCGAGCACAACTAAGTGGTCTGGAATTCTCATTCTGCATAATATTATCCATAATGTGTTATGATCCAAACAGTTGACTACCTTTGCATAGTCAATAAAACACAGGTAAACATCTTTCTCTTTCTCACTGCCTGCAGTCAGAATCCATCTAATGTCAGAAACAATAAGTTCTACATTCTCATCTGAATCCAGATTGGGTTTCTGGCAGCCCCCTCAAGATGTATTGTTGTGACTGTGTTTGAGTTATCTTCAGCAAAATGTTACTTACTTGTGATATTGTTTGGTATTTTCCACATTCCATCGAGTCACCTTTCTTTGGAAGAAGCACAAATGTGGATCTCTTCCAGGTGGTTGGCCAAGTAGCTGTCTTTCAAATTTCTGAGTGTTTTCAGCATTGTGGTGGAATGGTGAAGCGTTTCCACTGCTATTTTATTATTCCCACGGCTTTGTTTTTAGCGTTGCCTTCAGTATAACCTGGACTTCTTCCTTCAGGATCATTAGCTCTTGATTAAATACTACCTCGTGAATGGTTGAGTGTCTACTGATTCTTTTTGGTAGTGACTGTACATTTTTTCCACATTCTTTTGATGTTTCCTGCATTGCTCAATATTTTGCCCCCAGAATCATTAATATCACAACTCTATGCTTCAATTTTTCTTCAGCTTTTTCAGTTTGAAAAATACTAAATTTTTTCTTCTCTGAGTTTTCTAACTCCAAATCTTTACATGCTTCATTATAGCAATGCATTTGAGCTTAACTGGTTTCCCTTTGAAACTATTCACTTAGCTCTTTTACTTCATCATTTCTTCTATTTTCTTTAGCAATGCTGCATTAACGTGCAAGCTTCAGTGTCTCTTCTGACATCCATTTTGGATTTTTCTTTCTGACCTGCTTTCTTTATGTATGGTGTTCAGTTTCTGATAGATTTATTGGCATATAACCCACATATTATAAAATATAATCATTCAATCATCTTACTAAGATTTGTGCAATCATTGCCACAATCAATTTCAGAACATTTTCTTCTCATTCTCAGTGTTACTAGCTACCCATCTCCCCCAGCCCTCACCGGCCATGCCCCTAGATGAGTATCATCCCAGTTAGTGTCTCTATAGCATTATCTATCCTGGATTTCATCTTTGAAAAAATCATACAAAACATAAACAGGAATCAAACAAATAAAACACAAAACCCTCAAAAAAAAGGAAAGTAGGAAATATCAAAAACTGAAGCAACCTTCACATAAGTCAAGGGAGATCAAATGATAAGTCATTATATTTTAGCCTAAGTCCATCTGCCAAAACTGACTTTACAATGCTCTCTGGCCTTTGACAAGGCGCTTCTCGTCCCTGGTCTGCGATCAAAGGGGCTTCATTGAAAACTTCATCCATGCGTTGGTCCTGTAAATGGACTGTGGACTCCCACTGCCAACTAAGCCTTCTGTACGCTGGGTGTTCACAACTTATGTTCTGATACTATCCCCTACTTTGAATTTATATTTTATTATTTACAATCCTTGAACCACATCAGCTAGTGTGCTTCTTCCACATAGACTTAGTTGGATCCTTGCTTAGATAAGTGCTTATTTGATGACAGGCCTTGAAGACCCCAGATTTAATTCTTTCTGAGAGTCGGGTGCTATCTGATTTCTTTATCACACTTTGCTATAGCTCCCATATCGTCACGAGGGTGAGCATCCAGGAAGGCAATGTATAAAAACTAATTATTCTTAGATGAGAGCTGGAATGAAATGTGAGCTCCAAAACATATTTTTGTATCTATGGCTTAAGACAGGGCTTTCTACTCCTTAAAAAGTTACAGTCTTACACTGGACAGGGCAAGATATGACAAAATAATAATTTATAAATTATCAAGGGTTCATGAGAGAGTGGGTAGCAGGGAGGGGGTAGAAAAATGAGGAGCTGATGCCAGGGGCTTAAGTGGAAAGCAAATGTTTTGAGAATGATGAGGGCAATGAATGTACAAATGTGCTTTGCACAATTGATGTATGTGTGGATTGTGATAATAGTTGTATGAGCCCCTAATAAAATGATTATTTTAAAAGAAAAAGAAAAAAATTTACAGTCTTGGAAACCAGAAGGGTCAGTTCTACCTTCACTATAGGGTGGATATGAGTTGAAATCAGCATCGACTTGAAGGCAGTGAAGTTTTTGTTGTTGTTTTTATTTCATTTTTGCTTCATATATGTCTCCAGCTCACTTTACAGATATTGTTATAATTTTATGATAAAGAACACTATAAATCATCCCCCTGGGGGATAAGGTAATTCTATAGAGAGTGTCATTAATTTATTCAATGGTCCAGGGGTCCTCAAACTTTTTAAACAGGGGGCCAGTTCACTGTCCCTCAGACCCATTGAGGGTCGGACTACCGTCTAAAAAAAAAACTATGAACAAATTCCTATGCACACTGCACATATCTTATTTTGAAGTAAAAAAAAAACAGGGCAAAAACACCCGGCAGGCCTGGAAAATGTTCTCCACGGGCCGCATGTGGCCCGTGGGCCATAGTTTGAGAGCCCCTGGTAGACTTTAAAACACTATTGAGAAAAGAAAATTATACAAGTATAGTCCGGCTTCAGATTGCAATGCATGAATTGCTGACTGGAACAGATTAAACTCTTAAGTGACTGCACCCTATTTCCACATATAGAGGTTGGGGTAGTGAAAAATCAATAACACTCATTCACTAAGGCAGAACCATGTTTACCAGATGCATGCATGTCACATAAAATATGCCTGGTGTTCTTAAAGTGAACCCAGAACGTGTTTGGTCTTCGGTCATTAGGGTTCAGTGAAGAAATCTGTTTGGGGGATGTTCTCTGAACTCAGGTAGGATATACTCAAGGATGTATCTTGGCTCTTGTTTACTTGTTTTAATTTTTTTTAGCTTCAACCTGAACTTTTACATGAACAACGGATTGTCTGTTCCACAGTCTGTCGCTGGCTTTGTTTTAGCTGATGAGACAGAGGTTCTCTACTGTCTCTTTCCACGGATGTCATCTATTTTATTCCTGCTGCTCTGATCTAGTGATATCCACCTGTGTAGTTTTTATTTATGTTATTAAAAATATGTATTTGCTATGAAGAACTTATTGGTCTGGCAAAATTCTGTATCCTACAGTCTCTAGTTTCATTTCTATCATGTTTTCCACCTACTGGGATGTTCTCTCAGTTTTGCTAACTTTCACACTCCAACCACTAGTAATTAGTAAATATTAATTGCATTTTTATCAATTTCAGATTACAGGGACTAATAAAGATCTTTGCATTCTTTACCTTCAGCATGTATGATGTGAAAAATAATATAGGTGAGGAATGTACTCCTCAGCACATTGAACCATATGAAATCACAGGGGCAGCATTTGGCAAAAACAAAGCTCAGAAGGCAAGACGGGGCAGGAGAGACAGATGAATGGAAATCAGAAGCTCAAGTAGGAAGCAGCAAGAGTGTTATCACATTGAGGAAACTGCAGCTAGTGTTACAAAGCAAAATATGTACACATTGTTGAATGAAGCGTTTACTAGCTCTGCAGACGCTCACCTAATTTTAAAAAATAAAATAAATAATAAATCAAATCTCGTGCTTTAAGAATCCTTAGTTGAACATGCTACCCAATGTGGCATTCCAATTAAGTGGCCAAAGGCCAAAGACCAAAAGTCACATTCTATGAAAACAAGCAACTATTACTATGACATTGTCTTCTCCATCACTCTGCCCCTGTTGCTGTTGTTATTGTTGTTGTTCTTCTTGTTGTTCTTGTTGTTATTAGGTGCCATTAGGTCAGTTCAGACCCAGAGCAACCTTATGCACAACAGAAAGAAACACTGGCCAGTCCCGCACTGCTGTCATAATTGTTCCTGTGTTTGAGCCGATGCTTGCAGCCATTGTGTCAGTTCCCTTGTAAAGGGCCTTCCTCTCTTTTGCTGAGCCTCCACTTTCCTAAGCACAATAGCCTTCTCCATGGACAGGTCTCTCCGGACACTCTGCCCAAAGGACATGAGATGAAGGAGCACCCTCCTTGCCTTTAAAGAGTACTCTGGTCATATTTCTTCCACGACCGATTTGTTTGTCTTTTTAATAATCCATGGTAGTCAATATTCTTGATATTCTTCTTTAACACCACATCTCAAATGCATCACTTCTTCAGTATTCCTTATTGAACGGCCAACTTTCACCTGCATAGGGTGCAATTGGAAATACATGGCTTGAGTCAGGCACACCTTAGTCCCCAGAGTAACATCCTTGCTTTTCAGTACTCTAAAGAGGTCTTGTGCAGAAAATTTTCTTAATAATATGTGTTGTTTGATCACTTGACCGCTGCTTCCATGAATATGGATATCCATTGTGGATCCAAGCAAGAAAAGATCCTTGCCAAGTTCAACGTTTTCTCCTTTTATCATGATGTTACTTGTTGGTCCAATCGAGGCTATTAAGGTCTTTAGAATGAGATGGAATCCATTCTGGAGGCTGCAGTCCCTGACCTTCATCAGAAAGTACCTCGTGTTCCTCACTTTCAGCAGACAAGCTTGTGTTTTCTGTATCTCAGGCTGGTTTGGTTTGTATTGTTTTATGTTTTGTAGAAAATCTTCAGAGCTTTTTTTATTATTATTAATCATTTCATTTGGGGATCTTATAACGATCAACAGATCCTTTAACAATTCATAAATTGACTGTATCAAGCCATCATCATTTTCAAAATATTTTCTTTCTACTTGAGCCCTTGGTATCAGCACCACTTTTTTCCCCTCCCTCCCCTCCCCTATCACCCTCATGATCAATTATATATTATTGTTGTTATTTTCATACCTTACACCAGCTGCTGTCTCCCTTCACTCATAGTTCTGTTATTCGTCCCCCTCAGTGGGGTTACGTGTCCATCATTGTAATCGGTTCCCCTTTTCTCCCCCTTCTTCCACCCACCCTCTCCCTCCCCTCATGGTGTTGCTACTCTCACATTCCTGGGGAGTTTATGGCTTATCTGTCCTGGATTCCATGTGTCGGGAGCTCTGACCTGTACCAGTGTATGTACTCTCATCTAGTAGAATTTGTAAGGCAGACTTGAGGACATGGTTGTGGGGTGGAGGGGAAGTATCCAAGAACTAGGGGAATGTTGAGTTTTGTCGGTGCTATATAGCACCCTGGCTGAATTTTTCCTTCTGTGTGACCCTTCTATGAAGGGCTGTCCAATTGTCTACAAATGGGCTTTGGATCTCCACTTCAACCCTTCTCATTTGCGTCAATATAATTGTTTGTTTTTGATATTTTGATACCTGCTACCTGATCCCGTCATACCTCGTGATCTCACAGGCTGGTGTGCTTCTTCCATGCGGACTTATTTGCTTAACTTCAAGCCTTTAAGACCCTATTTGCTAAATCTTTTGATAGCCGGGCATCATCTGCTTTCTTCACATTTCTTTATGCACCCTATCTGACGTTATTAATAGCCTTCCTCCAATCCTGATACCACATTCTTCTTCACATTACCCAACTTCTCTTATCATTTACTCAGAATACAGATCGAGTACATATGGCAAGAGAATACAACCCTGACATACACTTTTCCTGAATTTAAATCATGCAATATTTCCTTGTTCTATTCACACATTGCCTCTTCATTCATGTACAAGTTCTGCATGAGCACAATGAAGTGTTCTTATCAAGGTTATCCATTGTTTGTTGTGACCCACACAAATACTGTAGCATAGTCAATACAGCACAAGCAAACAACTTTATGACGTGGCATAGTGGTTGTGTTAGGTTGCTAACAGCAAGGTCAGCGGTTCAAAAACCCCAGCTATTCCAAGGAAGAAAGAAGAAGCTTTCTACTCCTGTAGTTACAGTCTTGGAAATCCACAAAGACACTACTACTCTGTCCTATACGGTTACTATAAGTCAGAATCAACTTAGTGGCAGTGAGTCCCCCACCCCCATGGCACAGGTATATTGAAAAAATAAAATAAACAAGGCAAGTAAGAAAGGCAGGATGAAGAGTCTGTTACACTGCATTTTCAAAAAATCTGCTTTCCAGTAGATCTCAGCTAGCTGAAAGAGTGGAAAATTAACAGGGGTACAATAAAACAAGATTGGACTGAATTATACTTTATCCATTGTCCTGTTGAGTCAGAGCCTGTTCATTCTTACTCACTAAATGAAATCCATATTCTATCCTGTAACTATCAATTACCACATACCTGACATAAATATCCAGCACACTAAGCCCAAATTAAGAAACAGGCTCAGCTTTAAGGCACTGGATTGACACTCACTGCCCGACACTACGGTGTGGAGTAATTTCCCCTGGGAGGCAGTCACCAAGCAGCCTTATGAATGTCATTTTACACAATCATATTTCTGATCTCCCCCCTTCACTCACTCTCCTGAAATTCGACTCACACACCCATTTTTCTTTCATTAAACAACCATATTCTCTTTTCTTTTTCTTCTATATTAAAGCTAGTATAAAGTAGCATCCTTCTTAACCTGTAAATATCGATCAAGATTTTTATCCCGCTTTTTCCTTTAAAAGCAAATACAAATACCTCTAGGGCTTACAAATTAAAATATTGAATTGACCACATACCTCTTACTTTCGAACTCTCCAAATGATTGTAAAGGAATAAAAAACTGAAAATTCATGACAGAATAACAGAGGGAGAACAGTGAGCAAAACTAAGACAGCCAAGTTCTGAAAGAATGACATGCTATGAGGAATACTTGGAACTAGATTCCATATACATTAGATTGTAGATTAGACTTTGGGCTCGTGTAAAAAATACATAATTATAAACAGAATTTAATTAAAATTGGTTCATCAAATACCAATTTAAATGAAATAAATAAGCTTAACTAGATACTCAGTTGGTAATGTAACTACCAGAAAATGAATTATTCCAAGTGACTTTAAATCACAGTTATTAGGTTGTGCATTCCTAGTGGAATATATACTACAGACAAAATGAAAAACAGGATATTTAAACCATCATCAGTCACCATATGGTTGCTGGTAGTGTTGATACTATGACTAATTTGTGTGTATTGTGGTAAATAAAACAAAGAAGTTATTGTATTGGTGTCATTGAGCGCTAGAATTTTCAGCATAGACAAAAATATGAAACTGAAAAATTGTGGAAATTAAGTTTTTTTAACTGTAATCCTGAATTTAAATTGCAAAATATCAATATAAAGCTCTGAAGTAATTTTCTCTAAATACTGAAAATACATATTTCCTAGTTCTGTTCCTCTCTAGAGTCCTAAAAGCAATAACCAAACCAGTGTCTTCAAAAATACTAAATTGTGTTCTCCAAAAATTATTTCCAAGGAAAGGAACCAGGAATCCTTGGGAAAATTACGAAAGTCAGATCAATAGCATCAAATTTCCACATTGTCACTGGAAACTATCTAAGGCTGCAAGGACCATATCAGATGAACTCAGGAATCGTATTAAGTAAGCTTCTTCCCTTAAAAAATGGGGAAATTGCATCATTAACAAAAATAGTAACTATATAAGTATACTAAAAATATTAAATGGATATCTTTTGGATAATGATAAGGAACCAACTCGCTATTTTGAAAGATGATAAGATCAGAGAAAGAATCAAGTATTCACCCTGTCTTCTCTGTATGTGTAAGTCTATGGGGAAGTTGTGAAGTAGAAAAATAAAACCAAGACAGAGAAAAAGCAATCTATCCAAATTCAAGATCCAGAAAAGTTAAACAGAAGCTGTAACCATCCCAGTTCATTTCAAATTACCCACTTTTATCAATAAAAGTTGTACATCCTAGGAAATCACTCAGGCAAACCAGGAGAGTTGGTTACTCTACCTGTGTAAACAGCCCTAAGGTCCAAACTCTGGCAGGTGCCAAACCTAGGTTATAGTAAACTACCTAAGCACCCCCAACAAACACCAGGGAATTGCCTGAATATCAAATGCCTTTGTTTACCTTAAAGGGGCTATAGGTACTGGATCATAATTGGTATTTAGTGATGGTCTTGTTTTGTTTTGTAA
The DNA here is from genome assembly GCF_050624435.1 of Tenrec ecaudatus. Lineage (NCBI taxonomy): Eukaryota > Metazoa > Chordata > Mammalia > Afrosoricida > Tenrecidae > Tenrec > Tenrec ecaudatus. Next base: position 27,623,951 of record NC_134533.1, on the reverse strand, counting down.
TCCATAAGGATAATGCCTCTTAATTATTGAGACCCTAGTTCTACCAGTCATCATAAAGCCATTTACTTGGATGGAACACGGGAGAGGGGGAAGTGGGGAAAAATAAGTGGTTATTAACAAACCCAGGGACAAAGGGAGCAACAAGTGATCTAAAAATCAATGATGAAGAGGTCATAGGAGGCCTGGTAGGGCTTAATCAATGGCAATGTAACCGAGAGGAATTACTGAATCCCTAATGAAGGCTGAGCATGATAATGGGACCAGAGGAAAGTAAAAGGAAATAGAGGAAAGAAATAGGAGGCAAATGGGCATTTATAGAGGTCTAAATATAGGCATGTACATATGTAAGTATATTTCATATAACAATAGGGAAATAGATCTATGTACATATATGTGTATGTTAACTATTAAGGAAGCAGATAGACATTGGACCTCTACTCAAGTACTCCCTCAATGCAAGAACACTTTGTTCTAATAACTTGGCATTCTGTGATACTCACCTTCCCAACATGACCAATGAAGAGAAAATAGGTGCATAAGAAAATGTGGTGAAGAAACCTGAAGGTGCACAGCTATCAAAAGAAATATCACCTGGTGTCATGAAGGCTGAAGACAAACAAGCAGCCATCTAGTTAAGAAGCAACAAAACCCACATGGAAAAAGCACACAAGCCTGTGTGAATACAAGGTGTTGATAGAATCAGGTATCAGGCATCAAAGACCCAGAACAAAAAAAAAAAAAAAATCATACCAATGTGAATGAGGGGGAGTGCGGAGTGGAGATCCAAAGCCCAGTTGGACATCCCCTTACAGAAGGGTCACAAGGAATTGATGAGCCAGTCAGGGTGCAGCGTAGCAATGATGAAACATATCTTTCTTCTCGTTTTTTAATGCTTCCTCCCCTCCACTATCATGACCCCAATTCTACCTTACAAATCTGACTAGACCAGAGCGTGTACACTGGTATAGATAAGAGCTGGAAACACAGGGAATCCAGAACAGATAAACCCCTCAGGACCAATATTGAGAGTAGTGGTACCAGGAGGGGAAGGGGAAGGTGGGGGGAAATTGGGGGAACCAATCACAATGATCTACATATAACCCTCTCCCAAGGGGATGGACAACAGAAAAGTGGGTTAAGGGAGACATCAGTCAGTGTAAGACATGAAAAAATAATAATAATTTATAAATTACCAAGGGCTAATGAGGGAGGGAGGGTGTGGGAGGGAGGGAAAAATGAGGAGCTGATACTGAGCTCAGGTAGAAAGAATATGTTTTGAAAATGATGATGGAAACATATTTACTAATGTGCCTAACACAATGGATGGATGGATGGATGGATGGATGGATGGATGGATGGATGGATGGATGGATGGTGATAAGAGCTGTACAAGCCCCAATAAAATGTTTTTAAAAACACATTTTAAACCATTTTATTCTGCTGCTATCCCCTGCAGGGAGTTTGCATTTTCATTCTAGTATACTGTTTAACATGGTCTATAAGAATCACTTGGAAGTGTTGCTAAAATGTAGATTCTGATTCAGTATATCTGGTGTAGAAATGTAAAGTCTCAGCAGGGAGTCAAAGCCCGGTCATATAAGCACTTTACAAGTAATTAATCTTTGAATACTGATATTATTCATAAGAGCTAAATATTATTTTTCTTTATAAGGAAGAACAAAGAAGAATCAATGAATTTGAATTATGGTGCTGGCAAAGAATACTGAAAGTACCACGGACTGCCAAAAGAACCAACAAATCTGTCTTAGAAGAAGTACAGCCAGAATGCTCCTCAGAGGCGAGATTTCGTCAGGAGAAACCAGTCCCTCCAGAAGGACATCCTGCTTGGGAAAGTAAGGGCAATGTAAAGGGGGAAAGCCTTCACAAGATGGACTGAACAGCGACTGTAACAATGGGCTTCAACATGAGACCAGTCATGAGGACGGCGAAAACTGAGCAGGGTTTTGTTCTGTTGTGTCCAGGGTCACTGTGGGTTGGAACTGACTCAATGGCACAACTATGTTTATGTCCATTTGAGAGGAGAGACCTGAAGTTCTCCTAGGTCGAATTATTTCCCCAGGGTGGCCCTGCTCCTGAAAGACAAAGCCCACATTAGAATGTAGGTCTATCAGACCCCAAATGATTTCTCTTCACCACACACCGTGCTGTTGCTTGTGTACCCTCCCTACCAAGACAATGTTCCAGTCATCAATAATCAAGTGTGAAACACAAGATCTTAGAGTTCTTTTTTTCCCTCTGAGTTCAGGAAAGAATCGGATTGACTCACATACGCAATATTATCATCCAAGACAGTTATTCTACAAGCTACCTGATCAAGGTCTAGACAAGCCAATATCAATTTAGCTTTGCTTTATAGAGGAATCAAACCAGGGGTCTTTATAGCCTATAAATTAGATTGATGTTCATCTTAAAAGTCCAAAAGATTATATGGGAGAATACTGACATTTTACTATCCACACAGATAAATAACCAGGGAATTTCAAACTTCCTGGCAAGGAACAAAAAAAGATACTGAATCAACAGCAAAGTATGTAATGGGTCCTCCAAATACACGCACTAAGACATTTTCACAATGATTGGCAAGTCCCTGAATGTTTGGAGGCAGAACAGTGAACAAGGAGATCTCTTTTTGAGTTCTTGACTGACAGTTAAAGATTCGGTTTCTAAAGCACAGCCTTTACGGGAATCAATAGAACTCATCTATTACAAATTGAACAGAGGCCAACTCCAGTGAAGGAAATCGAACTCTGAGCCCTAGAGGCTCGGCTAGCACCAGGATTACAGCTGGAGATAAATTTATAAAGAATAGAGCCACAATGCGTTATTACAAATTAAATTAGGGAGTATTTATTCATTGAACAAATACATGAGGCTCTATATAGATAAAAAAATGTATGCAAGCTTGAGATCCATACAGATGCCAGATTATACACTAGCTACTCCAATTTGTAACAATAATTATAATTATTTCTATTGATACCAAAAAGGACCCCACAATCATAGAGCTAATTCCAACGCATTGGATCTCCAAGACTGTAAATTTTAACAGGAGCAGACAGCTTCTTCTTTCTCTCGTGGACTGGCTAATGGGTTTGAACCATCACCTTGTGGTTGACTGACTGACTGACGCACTACCACCTCACGCATAACAACCCTACTGGATAGTGCAGAATTGCCTCTGTAGCCTTCCAAGGCTATAACTGGTTACCGGAGTAAAAGGTTTCATCTCTCCCTGAGGTGGTTGCAAACCGCTGCTGTCATGGTTAGCAGCCCAACTTACACCATCAGGACTCCTACTTTGTAACCCGCGTTTATTAATTGTTTGATGTGCATCAAGCACTGTCATAAGCATTTGGCACCAGTTTTGAGAAAGATCTCACAGATTGCAAGTAATTTTAATGCAGGTCTGTATAACAGTAAAAGGCTATGCTCAACCCCGAGAGCACCTTGCTAGAGATACCTGGGTTGTCAAGAGGATTTCATGAAATCATGACTTATCCCAAAGTTTATAACATGCTACCAGTTGCCCTAGACTCCATGCTGACTCATGGTGGCTGCATGCACTGCTGAGCAGAGCTGCACAGGATTCTCAAAGTTGTGACCTTTTAAAAGCAGGCCACCAGGTCTTTCTTCCGAGGAACATCTGGGTAGATTTCCACCATTGTTTCAGTTAGTTTGTCAAGCACTAGCCATTTGCATCACTCAGGGGCTCCTAGCAGTTTGTATAAACCACTGTGCTAGGCAGCAATGTGAAATTCAAGAAATATAAAACCCAAATTATCTCTTAGAATGTTTACACTCTATTTCATGTCAACCATATGGAAAGCAAATGCTCTGCCCTTGGTAACCATGCCTTGACATCCACATGAGGGCATCTGTCTGGCATTCCACTAGATTTTTATAAGGTTATTAGGACGAATTAAATGAAAACTCCCAGAACAAATGCAAGGATACATATGGTAACCAACTAAAAAGGAGGGGGAAGAGAAGAAAAGACTTGGGTAGTGGGGGAACAGGGCACAAATGAACCCAAGGGGAGGGTGTTGTTTATATCTCCACAGGGAAAGAGGGATCAGACTTCCTTCTGGTGTTCCAAGACATGAATACAACATACCAACATGAAGCAGGGAACTAATAGAGAAGGCTGAAGGGCCAGCCCCAAAATTAACTGCATGGACATCCCCCTCTCCCCAAAGAAGAATTCACTTCAGAGGACAGTGCTGAAGCTACAGCTCAAGGAGAGGGACATTTCTGATCAGAGCACACAGGAACAAATGAAGGGGGAGGGAGGGAGAGTGGAACAATCCTGGCCCACCAAAATCTGAGGATGATATTCCTGCGCAGAGCAGCCAATGCACAGAAAGGACCATAGGGATGGCCCCACCATGAGACACGGCACCCCTCACTGACCTATAGCACTATGGGGGACAATGCTGGAAACACAGTGTGAGAATTGTGCCTGATCTGACACCACCACACCGAGGCAAAACTCTAAGGGTGGACAACAGAACAGCAAGGGGAGCAGAACAATGAAGTCCCCAGGAAATACCAAAAATAGACTTTGGGGCCAGGGCGTGGAATCCCATCAGACTCAACTAGAAAACACTCCCAACAGACCAAGAAACAGATTTTGAACTATTTATAGGCTTTTCTTTATTTATATTGGTTTTTGTTGTTGTATTGTTTTCTTTTGTTGCTTTGTTTTGTTCTGTCATGTTTTGTGCATATTATTATCTCTGCATGTCTATCTAGATAAGATAAGTAGGATAAATAATTTGGAGGAGAAAACAACAGGAACAACAGTTCCAGGAGGATATGGGAGAGGGGGGATGTGGGGTAAAGGAAGTGGATTTTAACAAACCCAGGTCAAGGGAACAACAAGTGATCTAAAATCGATGACAAGGAGGGTGTAGGAGGCCTTCTAGGGCTTAATCAAGGGAAATGTAACTGAGAAGAATTACTGAAACCCGAATGAAGGCAAGCGTGATAGTGGGACAAGAGGAAAATAAAAGGAAATAGAGGAAAGAACTAGGAGGCAAAGGGCATTTATAAAGGTCTACATACAGGCATGTGCATATGTAAATATATTTATGTATGACTATGCGGAAATAGATCTATGTACATATATTTATAAGCTCAGTATTAAGGTAGCAGATGGACACTGAGCCTCTACTCAAGTACTCCCTCAATGTAAGAACACTTTGTTCTATTAACCTGGTATTCCATGATGCTCACTTTACCCACAGGATCACTGAACACAATGTAGGTGTTTATGCAAATGTGGTGAAGAAAGCTGATAGTCCCCAGCTATAAAAAGATATAGTATCTGAGGTGGGAGTGGCAGGCCTTGTAGGGAATGATCAAGGGTAAGGTTATGTAAAAAAGAGGTATAGCTGTAACCCAGGTGGGGATGGAGCATGATAGTGGGGCAGAAGGAAAGCCAAGGGTAATAGAGGAAAGAACTAGGAGGCAAAGGGCATTTATAGAGGTTTAGACCAAGACATGTACATATGCAAATATATGTGAGGATGAGGAAATAGATCTATGTGTCTATATTTATAAGTTTAGTATTAAGGTGGCGGAAGAACCTTGGGCCTCTACTCAAGCACTCCCTCAATGCATGAATACTTTCTTCTATTAAATTGGCATTCTACGATGCTCACCCTCCTGACACAACTACTGAAGCCAAAGCGGGTGAACAAGTAAATGTGGTGAAGAAAGCTGATGGTACCCAGCTATCAAAAGAGATAGTGACTGGGGTCTTAAAGGCTTGAAGATAAACAAGCGGCCATCTAGCTCAGAAGCAACAAAGCCCACATGGAAGAAGCACACCAGCCTGTGCGATCATGAGGTTCCAAAGGGATAAGGGATAAGGCATCATTTAAAAAAAAAATCTTACTATAGTGAGTGAAGGGGGAAGTGCAGAGTGAAGACCCAAAGCCCATTTGTCGGCCACTGGAGACCCCCTCACAGAGGCGTCTAGGGGAGGAGATGAGTCAGTCAGGGTGCGATGTAGCACCGATGAAGAACACAGCTTTCCCCCAGATCCTGGATGCTTCCTCCCCCCAACTACCATGATCCATCCAAATTTTACCTTGCAAGTTTGGATAGAGCAGAGGCTGTACACTGGTGCATATAGGAGCTGGAGGCACAGGGAATCCAGGGTGGATGATACCTTCAGAACCAGGGTGTGAGGGGCAATACTGGGAGAGTAGAGGGTGAGTGGTTTGGAAATGGGGGACTGATTACAAGGATCTACATGTGACCTCCTTCCTGGGGGACGGACAACAGAGAAGGGGGTGAAGGGAGATGCTGGATGGGGCAAGATATGACAAAATAATAATCTATAAATTATCAAGGGCTCATGCGGGAAGGGGGAGCGGGGAGGGAGAGGGGTGGAAGAGAACCTGATGCAAAGGGCTTAAGTGGAGAGCAAATGCTTTGAAAATGATTAGGGCAAAGAATATACAGATGTGCTTTATACAACTGATGTATGTATATGTATAGATTGTGATAAGAGTTGTATGAGCCCCTAATAAAATGTTTTTTAAAAATAGATATAGTATCGGGGTCTTAAAGGCTTGAAGATAAACAAGCATCCACCTAATTGAGAAGCAGCAAAGCCCACATCGAGGAAGCACACCAGCCTGTGTGATCATGAGGTGTCACTAGGATCAGGTATCAGGCATCAAAGAACAAAGAATGATATCATTGTGAATGAGAGGGAGTGAAGAGTGGAGATCCAAAGCCCATCTGTAGGCAACTGGACACCCCCTTACAGAAGAATTGTTGGGAGGAGACAAGCCAGTCAGGGTACAGTATAGTACCAATGAAATATATAACTTTCCTCTAGTTCTTTAATGCATTCCCCACCACACACTATTATGACCCTAATTCTACCTTACAAATCTGACTAGACCAGGGCATGTACCCGGATACAGATAAGAGCTGGAAACACAGGGAATCCAGAACAGATAAACCCCTGGGAGTAGCCATGCCAGGAGGGTAAGGGAAAGAATTAAAGGGGGAACTGATCACAATAATCTACCTATAGTCCCCTCCCAGGGGGGTGGACAATAGAAAAGTTGTAAAGGGAGACATCAGTCAGTGTAAGACATGAAAAAAAATCTATAAATTATCAAGGGTTCATGAGGGAGGGGAGATGAGGAGCTGATACCAAGGGCTCAAGTAGAAAGGGAATATTTTGGGAGTGATGATGGCAGCAGGTGTACAGGTGTGCTTGACACAATATATGGATGGATGGATTGTGATAAAAGTTGCATGAGCCCCCAATAAAATTATTTATTAAAAAATAAATGAATGAATGAAAACTCTCCTTTAAGGAATTTAAAATCCAGTCTTAAAAATCAGATCAGTATTCATCAACACCAACTATATTTTACAGGAAAAATTAGTAAATCACAGTGGTTGAAGAAGTTGGTTAACTTAGTATAGTCAATACAATACTTGCAAACCTTTTCCTGGGATTCTCTCCTCTAAGCCAAGATCCATAAGATACAACAATGCTGTCCCTTGTTCCATGACTTATTTCATGAGTTGTGGTGGCATTGAGGTTACTCATTGGGCTGCAAGCAGAAAGGTCAGCAGTTGCAGTCCTGTGAGAGAAAGATGGGCATTCTACTCCTGTAAAAGTTGTCTCAGAAACTCTATCCTATCCTCTAGAGTCGCTATGAGATAGTATTGGCTCAATGGCAGTGAGTGTTTAGTTGATGGCCTCTTTAGAATCTTGTATTTCTGCAGCTCCCTGCTGCAATGCTTTTTAATTATCTTCACTAATATTTTGCTTGCATACGGTATTAATTATATTGCTCAATAATTTTGCATTTTAGGGGTCATCTTTATTTGGAATAGACACAAATATAGATGGATTCCTCCAGTTCATTAGCCAGGTAATTTCAAATGTCTTGGCAGAAATGAGTGAGTGCTTCCAATGCTGCATCTGTTAAAACATTTCAATTAACATTCTGTTAATTTCTGAAGCTTTGCTTTCCACCATTGCCTTCAATGCAGCTTGGACTTTGTGCATCAATCCTGCTAGTTCTTGATCATATGCTAAATCTTGAGATGGTTGGACATCAGTTCTTTTTTGGAGAGCAGCTCTGTGTTCTTTCTATCTTGCTCTGATGCTTTCTCCATCAGTCAGTGTTTTGTCTGCAGAAGCCTTCAGCATTGCAACTTCACGCTTCACTATTTTCACCCATGCTTTCAGGTGGAGAAATGCTGAGCATGCCTTTCCCCTCTGATGTTCTAACAACAGGCCTTTGCACGTTTCATTACAATGCTTTACTTTGTCTTCTGGAGTTGCCCACAAGGTGAGGTTTCCCAGGTTTTGCCAGGTCACTGTGGACAGCTTAAATCCCCAGGCTTCCAAGGTATACACAATCCTCTGAACTCGATCTGGTTATCCCTCCTTGTGGCAGTTACATAATCGCCTATCAATTTGTAGACACTCTGTTATATAAAGGGATGAAGCCTAGCCTTTCAATCAGGTCACAGCTTGATGACCACATTTGGAAGTGCGACAGAGAAAAGTAGCTCCAACACACTCTGCTTCACATTCCTGTTGAGAAGCCACATGGAGCTATGCTGGTGGCAGACAGAGCCTTGGAGCTGGAGAAGCCACATGGAGACCCATGCCAGAGCTAAGATGCTTCCACCGTCACTGGATCCACAAGACTTTCAACCCATTGACCTGTGATCTTCCTGCACTCAGCAGCCTTGCATTTGTTGCATGAGCCTAAAGAGGAACTTACAGACTAGTATCGGGCATATGGGCTAATATCAGATTTATGGATTTAATCTGGACTGGACTGAGATGTTTTCTTTATATATAATTACTCTGTTATACAAAGCTCTTTCTTATACACGTGTGAATGCCTATCAGTTTGTTTCTCTAGTCCACCCAGACTAACACACTCCTCACAGTCCAACAATTTAAAATTTTTAAAAAGACAAGCTGAATACTACCAACAGCCTGATGATAATGGTGGTGTAAGAATAGGGTGACCACAATAAACACTTTTATGTATAAAAGGAGATCAGAGAGGATGTGCAGCACTCCCTGGTCTACAACAATTTTTTTAAAAGGCGTGCCCAATTAGAATCATCGAGTCCTCTGACCCTGACAATGGGAGGGGTGTTTGATTAGACCATGATCCAACTCTAGTACTGAACTTTCTCATCCTTGTTCTCCACAGCCCTGACGCTACCCCCTGGCGGTCCTTTCTTGATACGTGGTGGAGTGGGAATCACAGAGAAAGCCTTCCTCACGAACTCTCTGTGCTTTTTGCTGCTAGTTTCCTGACTGTGCACTTTGGTGGTTCAAATGTTTTTTTAAGGCTCAAATCTAGTCTAGACTCTGGTTTTTTTGTTTTGTTTTGGGGGTGCTGTTAGTTTGGATTTGGTTTGTTTGGGTTGAGCTCGGTTTTGCTTTTGTTTTATTTTGTTTTTTGACAAAATATTTCCTTCCAAACTTGGCCAGAAGACAAAGGAAGAAAGCGAAAGTGGAAAGTTTGGGGACTCACATCTCTTTCACTCTCATTTCACTGTCAATTGTTCAGTCATATGGAAGCATTTCATTTAAAAGGTCTGACTGGTGATACTGAGCTTCTCCTTCCCTGGAAACATTAGTCACAAGAACAAAGAGCTGTATTGTGTAAATCTGCTGCACAAGACCTTCTTAAAGTGTTGGGAAAAAGAAGGTTATTTTGGAGGACTAAGATGTACCTGAATCCAAGCCATGCCATTTTGAATAGCCTTGTATACATGTGAAAGTTGGAGAGTGAATAAGGAAGAACAAAGGAGGGTCGATACATTTGATTTATCGATGAGGAGTGGTATCATAGACTACCAAGAAAACAAACAAATCAGTCTTGGAAGAAGAACAGCCAGAACACTTCTTAGAAGCAAGGATGGTGACCATTCACTTCGTGTACTCTGGACATGTGGTCAGGAGAGCCTAGTCCCAGTGGAAGGACATTACGGTTGGTCAAGTACAGCGGCAGCAGAAAAAGAGGAAGGACCCTCTACAAGAAGAATTGACACCTTGGCTGCAACAATGGGCTCAAACATAAGAACAATTGTGAGAACAGCACAGGACTAGGCAGTGTTTCCTGGTGTTATGCATAAGGTCACTCTGAGTTGGAACCAATTCAGCAGCACCTAGCAACAGCAATAAACCTAGGATATTTATCTTTATGTGTTCTCTTTCATTTTTTGACAACTTCTAATTTACCTGGATTCATATATAGTACACTCCACCTTCTGATTATTAATGGATGTTTATAGATATCTTCTTTCTCATTTTGAGTCATACGACATCAGCATATTAAAGTCTCTAGAGAAGAACTTCATGTTTGGTAAAGTAAGAGCAGACAAAAAGAGGAGCCCCTTGAACACGATTGTCACAGAGGCTGTAAGACTAAGCTCTAGCATAGGCAAGATCATGAGAATAGTGTTGGACCAGTAGTGTTTCATTCTGTTACTCATAGGATCACACTGTGTCAGAAATGACTAGACAGAGCCTTATAACAGCAAATTCAGACAAAGACTGGAAAAGTTAGTCTCTCCGTAAACCTAGGGAAAATAAGTCATGGATCAGGTGTTTAGTTGGCGGTCTCTACCCCACTACCCGGGAGGCCTGAGGTAGGCAAGGTGTTGCCACACCCCCAATGTCTACTAAGATGTATACTCTATCAATACTGAAAAGTTAAGGTCTTGGAAGAGGAAACCCACAATACATGGACTGATATCCTTGTTTTACTGAGAAAACGGACACAAACAACAGGGGAATAAAACTCTCTTGATCTTTATTCAAAGGATCAGAATTCTAGAATGGTGATAGCGCACTCTGGAACCTGGCACACCTCTCTTCCCCTTACCTGACTCGCCCTTTCGTCATATAAAAAAATGAAGACATCAAACCACGATGTCTCTAATACTCAAAATCATACCTTGCAAAATATCTATACAATTTATATACAGTACCTAGTATACCTTAGAAAAAATGGTCTCTCTAAAACATAGATCATTGAGACTCATTATAACACACGGGATATAAGGAAATGAAGAAGCAGCGGGAGTGTTATCATAGGTTATTTAGATATCAAAAATGGAGATGATGTATTCTACCAAGACAGACATAATGTTCCCTCCACCCACATCTTGACATATGGTTGTGGATGGATACGGTATTGTGACGAGAGAGCAACAGAATTGTTGAGAAGTTATTGTAATTTTAAAGCATACACAATATTATGGAGACTTTATTCGGAATCAATCTTAGATTAAGATATTGTATTAATAAGTCTTCTAAGGTTCTACCTGCCAAAAATTGACTTATTTATGACTCCAAGAGATCATACTTGTTCTTAAAAATAGGAAGTGTTCTGATAGATTTTACCCTCTATCATAAACTAAGCACTAATAAATAGCCAAGAGAAACAAAAACAAGGAAGGAGAGGGAGGAAAGAAAAGTCGGGGGGCAGGAGAGAAAGGAAATCAGCTTCAGGTTTTATATTGGTTGGTGAAGCTTATTTCGGGGCTCACACTCACAAATGCACAAACACACACTTCCCTGTTTGGCTTTTGCCACAATCATGAAGCATTTCTCTGTGCAAAAAGCAACTTTAAGCAATCTTCCCCACGAAGGATGAAAAGAAGTTATTTGGGGAAATAAAAAGGTCCCTTAAATATACTCTTGTCTGCCAGCATCTCTCTTGCCCAGCCAATCTTCCTATGTCTGGTGATTATATAAATTAGCACATAGGAAAATATTTTGTTTATGATAACCACTTCTGTAACATTTAAAGTTCAGAGGAACATAGATGGTAAAGCAAATAATGCTGGCATCTCAGTGGTTTAGCACAATAAAAAGCAGTTGCTCAAATCGCCATCCAATATAGGTTAACAGTAGAGAAAGGGGCCAGAGACACAAGAGCTTTCCACAGGGGAGCACAGCATCCTCTGAGTTCTTGGGATTCCTACAAAGAAGCTGCAAAATGGGGACAAAAATAGAGACTTGATTACTAGCAGGAGATGGGCCAGACCTAGAATTTCCCTCCCTCCCACCTGCATTTAGTGCCACTTTACTGTAGCATGTATGTACTGGGTAGCTAGTGTGCTTACATGCTCCAGAGGGGACAAAATACTTTGTTGAACGCTAAGCAGTGTCTACTTGGCCAGTTGAGCTCCCCCTTGATCCAACCTGAATTTGATCTAGGCTAAAGTCTTTCTCACCTATTCCAAGACAGAAATTGCTTCTCTGGACTTTAAATGTTGATGGTGGTCTTCCCTTTATTATACTTCACTTGTACTTTATCTTCGTGTTACTATTTTCTTCTCGTCATTTTGTTACGTTTTTGTTTCCATTGGGCACCCCAGTTTGTGAAGCTCAGAAGGAGTGGATGCGTAGACACAATAACCGATGCAGTAGTTTATCGGGGACATGAGGATGGAGGGGAGTGGGGAGGGTGAGGGGATTTGAGGCGCAAACAATGAATGCAGACAGGGACAGGGAGCACTAGAACTGATTGTGATGATGTGGACACAACTCTTGTTTGTTTTTGTTATGGGTTTCCTAAACTGTTTTTTTTAATTTTGTATTAATTGGGAGTTAATACATATATCATATCATCCCATAGTTCAATCATGTCAACCAGTATTATATAGTTGCTACCACAATCAGCTTCCAAACATTCTTTTTCTTACTGGACATCTTGATGTTGTCTCCCTTTCAGCCCCCGCCTCCAAACTCTTATTCTGCGTGCCGGCCCCATAAGTTCATGTATGAATCCTAGGTTTCATACACCATAAAACACAACTTCAAGAGCGATTGAACCATGGAAATGTGTAACATGTGAATATTTTATAAAGAAAACCACTAAAAAAGAAGAAAGAAACCAAATTTTTCTAATGGTTGCCATAGTTGAAGGAAAAAGAATTGTTGTTTAGGAGGCAAATGGTGGTGGAATAATTCAGAAAAAGGATATCAATAATGGTTGTACAAGATGAAGAGTATAATCAATGACACTGAAATATACATGTGGAAGGTGTTGGCTTAGAGAATGTTTTGTTGTGTATATTTTGCCACAATTAGAAAAAAGTCCATAAATAACTGAGTACAAGAAAGAAGAATATTATGCTCTAGAATTGAATGTGCTGATAATTGTACAACTCTTGATATAATTGAATTATTAATTGTATGGCATGTGGATGAAGTGCTAATAAAACTGCTTTTAAAAAGCTCATCAGTTTCTAACACAAATTATATATTATAGCTCTCTATTTCTTAATTCCAAATTTGTGCTACATTATCCTGACTTTCAATATAAACATTTAAAAATAATAATGTTGATGCCAGTAAGCATAAAGCATAGATTATTTTTTAGAGCATTCTATGGTAGAATGTGGTAGAATATTGTACCACTCCATGGTAGAATAAGAGACTAAAATAGCACTTCTACCATAAAAATTCAACCTCACTAGAACAAGTTAAAAAAAAAAAGAAGGGGAAAATAAGAGACCTTCTTTGAATTATCCAGGTGAATATCCCATGTTTCTCAAACAGCAGATCCTGCTCTCTGGGAAGTTGTTCCACAAAGTTGAGCAGCATCACCTCAATAGCTGAGAAATAAAATCCAGTGGAGCCAAAAATGCCCTTGAATTCTGCCTTTCATAACAACATATCCTATCTGCTCACTCTATTAAGTCTCTTCTTACTTTAAAATAATAAAGCCATGCCTTGAGGGTAACATACCAGCACGTAGCAGCAAACTAACAGGGAGGTTTGTGGGGCTGGCCCAATCCCAGATACGTCGACCCCCTCTCCAGAAGAATGTACTACAGAGGACAGCACTGAAGAGACAGCCCAGGGAGAGGGGCAGGTCTTTGGGTCTGCCCAGATCACACAGAAGCAAACTAAAAGGGAAAGAGAGAGAGAGAGAGAGAGAGAGAGAGAGAGAACTGCATCCTGAACCACCAAGCCCCAAGGATGGCATTCCAGCTAGGAGCAGCCAATGCACAGAGAGGACTGTAGGGCTAGCCCCACCATGAGACATAAGCCTTCTTTTTAAAGGGGGAACCGATTGCAATGACCGATGTATACCCACCCCCACCCAAACCACCCCTGAAGGAACAAACAGCAGAAACATGGGTGCAGGGAGACAGCAGATGGTGTAAGATATGAAACTAATAATAATTTATCAAGGGTTCATGAGGGAGGAAGGAGAAAAAGAGGAACTGATACCAAGGGCTCAAGTAGGAAGAAAATGTTTTGAAAATGATGATGGCAACATATGTACAAATATGCTTGATACAATGGGTGGATGAATTGTTATAAGAGATGTAAGAACCCCCAATAAAATGATCTTGTAATTTAAAAAGAAGGCTTATTAAACAACCTGATAATATGCAGATGACACAAGCTTGCTTGCTGGAAGTAAAAAGGATTTGAAGCCCTTGCTGAGGAAGATCAATATGGATTACAACTCAATGTCATGAAAACACAATTCCTCATACAAAGAAAAAATAGCACTAACTGTTCTTGGAATGGGGCTATCATTAAGTGGAGGACTATAATCCATCTGCTTGCTCACAGAATATGAACAGCCCTGGTTTATTCTGGCAGTCAAATTATGACAAAAACCAAGAACAACCAAAGGAAACAAAAACAAACAAAAGAGAGAAACATTGTCAAGCATCCTCCTGCGGCATAAGGCGATTGCATTGGCAGCATCAATAATGTATACAATTTCATAGAGATTAGGGAACTGTTGATATTAGGAGTTTATGTGCATATAGTCCAACTAAGAGCTGCTATCCCTGGGATGTCACTTTATATGGACTGGTCTTAAAGGACTGAGCTGTGTTTACATTGAGCATGGAGGTTGGTGCTAGGGGAAATTTTCCTGTATCATTTATTGCATATTAATGCAAGGAGAGCAGTAAAGCACTAAATATGTGGTGGACCTGACTCACCTTTCATGGGACACCTACTAAGGCAGGGGCCCTACCCAAGTTCCAACGACTGCCTTTTCACAGTCTCGGGATGGCCACCTTCTGCTTCCTCTCCCATCAGGGAGTTTCAATCCTAAGGGCTACAGCAACTTTTGAGGTGGGAGCTTGGTTTGTTCATTGGGGTCTCTGTGTCTAGTTCTGGTGTGTTTCTTGATGCCATGTTTCTGCAAGGTCAGCATCTACGGTCACCCTTGTGCTGAGTCCATGGCGTGATTCACCCAAGAAAACAAAACCTGTTTTGTTCTCCCCTTAGGTTCCTTACAGATATTGTTTTGCATCGCTTCCTGATTTGAGGTTGCTCGTCCCAGTTAGCCACCCCAGACACCAACATAACTGCCGCGTCTGAAATGTAGATGCTCCTCTCCCCGCTTTCACTTGATTTCCCAGTGAGGTTCTCCTCTCCTTTCTGTGGAGGCCTTCTGATTGGTCGCAGCCTTGTCTCAGGGTTGGATAGCATCAAGCAGATGGGCGTCTCCCTTTTTCCTCTTCTTGAAGGAGTGACCCCAGCATTTGTGAGGTCTCCTCTCTCGAGGAGGTTCTGGCATAAGGTAATTCTACTGAGAGTGTCATTATTTAGCCAATGTGATCGAATTGAAACCACTGCTTAAAAAGGAAATTATGCTAACACAGACTGGCTGCAAACCACAATACATGGATTCTTGTGCAGATTAAACTCTTAAATAACTGAATACTATTTATACAAACAGTTGGGGTAGGTGATAGGGGTAAACGTTGAATAACATGCATTCATAAAGGCAGAACCATGCCTACTGATAAATACATGTCCTAAGAAAGCGAGGACATTAAAATAGTAACTATATGGCAGTCCCTGGCCACCATTGATTAGGCACCCTCGGAGCAAGAGATGAAGACAACCTTGGGAGAGCAGTTTCCTGCTTCTTCTCACACTAGCGCCTTTCAGCCCGAGTCTAATGTCATACGTCAGTTCCTTCGATCTGCTACAGATGAGCATGAGGGAAAACCGAGTTCACTTCCTGTGGTTTCCGCATCAAATCCTTCTGGGATGGCCTATGAAGGATGGTGTGTGACTCCAAAGGACAGAGTCTACAGTCCCAGTAATCTATAGCACACAGCCTGAGTCACCAAGGACTGGATAGAAACTAGGTCAAAACTAAATAATGTGCAGTTAAAGAGTTTAATTTGTCTGATTAGGATAAGGTGACCAGATTTTAACACTGGTAAAGCGGGACGCCAGCGGGACCCCATTGATAAAACTCATATCCTGGTGAAATAGCCGCATGTAGTCAATAACCGCGTACCCTAGCTTGTCGTGCATTCTTTCCAAAAATCGGGACTTTCTTAAAATGCCACGGGACGTGGGTAAAATTGTTAAAAATCAGGACTGAGGAACATATTCTCCCTTTGGGTTCTATATAAGTATTGTTATATGTTTTTCCCCCTGATTGGAGGTGACTCCTCCCAATTTACCCATCGACAGAAATATAGTCATCTTCTCTGAGACAAGCATGCCTCCCTCCCCACATCTTGACTTGAATTTCCAGTACGATTCAATGATCACTCTTGTCTGACTGTCTGTTGATTTGGGGGGATCTTATCACAATGTGGAATGGCAGCAATTAGTGGTCTTCTCCATCCCCTCCCTCCATCTTGAAAAACTCACCCCAGCTGAGGTGAGGTGTCCTCATTCCAAGTGATTATTTAATATGTCCATAAATCGAAGGAGATAGATGGTTCATGAATGCTAAACAGGCTCTCTGCCACATTGCTTAGGAGACAGGATTGGAAGATTACATGATGTGAGAGCAGAAGCCTGCCTCAGTCTGAGTGTTTATCCTTACAGAAGTGGGTTCACAAACTATTTGTCCTATACGATTGACTGACTTTACTCAACATATCAGTATCCATGTCCATCTATGTCATGAGGTGGTTCATTGCTGTTCTTTGTTATTGTTTAGGGATGCATAGTGTTCCATTATGTGTATCCAGGATTTCTTTATCCATTCTTCTTCTAATGGGCATTTGGGCTGTTTTCAATGTCTTGCCATTGTGAAATGTGGTGCGATAAACATGGGAGAAGCTGTGTTCATGGTCGGCCTCTTATTTCCTGGGGGTATATTGCTAGGTCAGACAGCATTCCTATTCCCAGTTGTGTTAGGTAATTCCATATAGCTTTTCACAATGATGGCAAATATTTACAAGCCCACAAGCAGTGTATAAGAATTTCAATCTCTCTGCACCCCTCCAACATTTGTTGTTCTCTGCTTTGGGTTGGTTTGTTTTCTAAATCTGTCTATCATTACGGGTGTCAGGTGATAGCTCATCATTTTGATTTGAATCTTCTGGATGGAGAGTGATAATAAGAATTTCCTCATACGTTTGTTAGCCTTTCAAGTTCATCTCTTGTGAATTGTCTATTCAAGACCCTTTCCCATATTTTAATTTGATTATTTGTTTTTTATTGAGGTGCTTCAGAATTCTATAATTTTAGTCATTGGTCCCTTGTCCACTGCATCATTGTTAAAGATTTTCCCCCCAACCCGTGAGCTCTTATTCTATTGTTTTTGAATTCTTTGGATGCACATAAGTGTTTGATTTTTAATATGACCCAGTCATCTATCTCATCTTCCACTGTGTATGCTTCCTTTATTATATTTGGTAGTCTGTTCATGACCTGCAATAGGCCTTAAGTGTGTCACGATTTCGTTAAATCATTATATTGAGAGCTCTTACAGATATCATAATATTCTGTAATTCAAATCGAGCAAGCATAGTTGAACAATTGCTACTACAATCAGTTCCAAAACATTTTCTTCTTGAGTCTTTGATATCAGTTCCCCTTAATCCCCTCCCTTCCCTTGTCATTGTTGTTGCTATCTGTTGTTATTATTCTATCGTTACTATATATATTAGCCATATCTTACCACATCCAATATATCCATTCACCTACACTTCTGTTATTCACTCCCTCAAGTGGGGTGATACAGTCATCATTTCTATGGCTCCCCTTCCCCACCCCGCCCCACCCTGCCTCTGTCTTCCTGTATCCTCAGGGAATCCTTACTCCTGTTGCTGTTTCTGAAGGGTTATCCATTCTGGCTGTCCTGCATACATAGGTCCAACAATATGAATGAGGTAAGACATAACTATTATCAACCTTAATGATAGGGGGAGGAAATACTAAAGAACCAGCGGATAGTTATGTGCCTCGTCAGTGTCATACTGCACCCTGGACTCATCATACCCTCCACATGGCCCTTTTGTGACAGACTATTCAATTGTTTTACAGATGGGTTTTAGGGTCTCCACTTTGTCCCCCTTCCTTCTCATCAATATGATTGCTTGCTTTGAACTTCTGAAACCTATTCCCATCAACACCCTCATGGTTGCACAAGCTGGTTTTCTTTTCTTATATGGGCTTTGTTGCATTCCTGCTACATGGCCACTTGTTTAACTTCAAGTATTTAAGACCCACGATGCTATATCTTTTAATAGCTGGGCACCATTAGCTTTCTTCACCACATTTGCTTTTGCCCCCATTTTGTCTTCAGTGATCATGTCACGAAGGTGAGTATCATACAGTGCAAAATTATTAGAACAAATTGTAGACCCCCAAAGTCCATCTGCTTCCTTGTTGTATTTACATATATATGCATACCTATATATAATTTTTATTTTCTTCTTTTTCTTTTCTCTTTTCCACTGTCCGACTATCACATTTACCCATCATTCACATTTTAGTAAATTCCTGGAGGATACATTTCAATTGATCAAACACAACCAGGAATGCTACACCCTCCTCACTGTCAATTTTATTATCCTTGCCATTCACCTGTCCCTATCATTATTGGGTTACCTCTAGTCTTGTCATCTTCTCCATGGGATTGCTTATACTGCCTATCTTATATAGGTAGACACCAAAAAAAGAGAGAGAGAGACCGTATGTATACTTCCAAGTCAAACAGGTATCTTGACCCAGAGTAGAAGAATATCTCTGTTAAATAGTCAGCAGGACCTATCGTAGCTCCTCAGCCAATCCCCTTTTCTTTCGGGGTTCTATCTCCCAGGGCCCGCTTCCCTAACAGCGCTTACACCCCATTAGTCCTCAGCATTCATGTCCAAAGGGCGCGCATCCAGTGAGTCTCCATGACTCTTCCTGCAGACAGGGATGGAGTAGTCTAAAGCCACCCCCACCCCCATTCCATTACACTATAGACTTTCAGTGTGGCCCCTTGTGAGTAACACCCAACCATTTTGGATCCCCAGTGCTGCCCCCAGAGTCAGAAGTCTACAATCAGGATTCCTCCTTTCAAGGCTTCGCTTCCATTGCTAGTCTGTTGCACTCGCCTCTTTGTCCCCATGTGTGTGGGTCAGACTGGCTGGTCTCCCCAAACTGTATTTTCAGGGTTGTCCTTGTTCTCTATGGCATTGTCATCTAGGGAGAGGAGGTCATGTCTCAAGCTGGGGCCTGCCCTGAAGTCATTTCTGGGAACAAGCTGCTACAAGCAGGAAAATGTCCCTCAAGGAAGAGCACACTGGAAGATTTGCTCTCCATCTTCCTTTCCTATGGAGATATAAACAATACCCCCCCCCAACTGGGTGGATTAGTGCCCTAGTCTCCCACTACCACCTTTTTTCTTTGCCCAGCCCTCTGTGGGCCTGAAATGCCTATGAGAGGGGGATGGGGAGATCCCATTCTGCACAGGTGCTATCTGCAGCTTTTTTCCTTTTTCCTTTTTTTTAATGACATATGTATCATTAGGTTTGGTCTGTCATGAGGCCCAATTGCAATCTAAGTGCCCTCACTCATCTTCCCACACCCCAAAACCAGCAATAGCCTACAAAGCTCCTTATGTGGTTACCTCTACCTCACCACCATCTTCCCAGCTGTTCCAATGTTTTTTCATTGGTAATCTTTATAGTCCTGTGGTTTACATTTGGGTTTCTAATCCATCTTGAGTTTGTTTTTGTACACAGGGAAAAGTATGGGTCCTGTTTCATTCTTCCACATATAGAGAGCCAATTTGCCCAGCACTATTTGTTGAAGAAAGTGTATCTTTCCCATTTAATGTTTTTTGGTCTCTTGTTGAGAATTAGCTGCCTATAGGTGGTTATGTTTATTTCTAAATTTTCTATCATGTTATTTTGCTCTATGTATCTATCATTGTACCGGGCTATTTTGTATACTGTGGCTGTGTAGTAGCTTTTGAAGTCAAGTAGTCCATGACCCATTTTGTTATTTTATTGATATGTTCTTTGCTAAACCTGGGCCTCTTCTCTCTTTATATGAAGCTGGTAATTCATTTTACTAAATCCTTAAAGAATGACATTGGGATTTGGATTGGAATTGCCCTGTAGTTGTAGATTGCTTTAGGTGGTATTGACATTTTCACAATATTAAATGTTCCTATCCCTGAACACAGGATATTTTCCATTTATGTAGGTCTCTTTGGAATTCTTATAATTATGTCCTACAGTTTTCTTTGAATAGGTTTCTTGTTTCTTTGGTTAGGTTTACTCCTATGCATTTCTGTGTGTGTGTGTGTGTGTGTGTGTGTGTCTTGTAAATGGTACTGTCTTCTTGATCTCTTTTTCAGAGCCCTCTTTTCTGGTATAGAGAAATCTGATTGGTTTCTGCTTATTGATTTTGTGGCTGCTACTTTGCCAAATCCCTCGATTTTCTTTTTGGTGTAATGCTTTGGGTTCTCGCTATACAAAATCATATTGTCTGTAAACAGCAATAGCTTCACTTCTTCTTTGCCCAATTGTAGTCCCTTTTTTTTAATCTAATAGTTCTGGCTAGGGTTTCCAGATGTTGAATAAGAGTGCTGATGGGAGCATCCTCATTGGTTTCTGAGTTGTTCTCATGAATGTTTCTCTTGAAAGGAGAAAAATATAAATCTTCTGAATTCTGTTTCTGGTAGTTCCAGGGCCTTTTCTTCAAAGCACTCCATTTGGTTTCAGTGGGTTTTGTCTGTTTTTGTCTGTTTTCCTTGATTTTGTACATTTACTGGCACTGGCTGCTGTTTCATCGACATTGTGATACGGTTATTGGTGACAAGTGAACTTCTGGGCCATGTAGAGGTAGTTGGCTCTGTGTAGTGATGTTGGAGAAGCCTAATAGGAGCTGTAAAACCTACAGTGGTGAAATGAAGGAAAAGGAAGCAAGTGAGTAAGAAGGGGAAGAAGAGCGAATAAAATAAAAATAATGATAATAATAATAAGCGACTGTCCAGATGGGCCAACAGGTTTGTAAAAAAATTGGGACTATATATTTTAATAGGGATCATTAAATTAATAAGTTTCATGGGCATATATTTCAGGAGGAAAAGGAGAATGGAAAGGGGTAATGGGTGGGTTTTCAGGGAACAGGAGAGACAAAAGAGATCAAAAGACTCAGGTGTGACTTGTGTCTGGATGCTAACGTTTCACTGCTATGGCAACATGAATGTGGCTGTATCTATGCACTCACTCGTGTGAGGGAAATCCATTTTATGGGTGGGTGTGATCGAATTTACATCCTGCCTGGTTTTGCCTGGGGGAAATGCATATTCTCAGAAGAGTGGTATCAGACTGGAAATAGGAGAAAATTTAAAAAGTAAATAGAGGAAATAGGAGAAAACTAGAAAAAGTAAATAAATATTGTAACAGAACAAAAATTTTAAAAACTGAAGAAATAGAGTAAAAAATTAAACTACCTTGAGGGTGGGTATTCCTTCTCCTTCGATAGTATTACTGCGTGTACATGTATGATGCCTGGATAGTTGGGCCATGTGGTGGGGAAGGGCACTGGAGAACAAAGAAGGGAAGGAGGAAGGGGGAAATTATGAAAAGTGAAGCTTGAGTACTGATAGCAAGCTGCCCATACAATCTGCTATCGAAGGAGGGGCCCCAGGGACCAGTGAGGTAAGAGTTTTAGCTGGCTGCATTGCCTCAGAGGCCAGGAAGTATTGACTATGCCAGGGATGAATGAAGCTCACAGAGGGTCAATGGTAAAGGCGGGTCTGTCAGCAGGTGCTACTGCTCTTCCATTTAAGACTGGGGGATACTAAGCTCTTACGGTGAATAGGATATTCCTCCTAGCGGAACATTTCCAGTGATTGCTGAGGAGATCTTCCCCTACTTGCTATCTCACAGCCGCATTCTTCTGTCCTATGGTTTTCTCTTAATTTTCTCTCATTTTTTCATGTCTTTCCCAACTATGAATGCCTTTTCCTTGAATGCCTATTCTCTCAACTTTTGGCATGCTTGTTTCCCCACAAGGCTGGTTCAATCTGTATCTCACATCACCTTTAAGTATAAATGCTAAGATAAGATCTCCCCCAATCCTGTTTAAAAATTTCAGAGGCAAAATTTCTTTTAAAAGCCATCTCACATACGAGTGACCTATAGACCCTCTCCCACAGGGATTTCCTACTCTGAATTGAATCCTCTGCGATCGAAGTGTGGGACTTGTGACATAATGCACACAGTTTAAGATAAAACAAAATCACTCTTCAAATTCTAACCAACGTACCTGCACAGGGAGCAAACTCAGCATCAAATTAAAATATTTCCTTTATTAGTGATACACCTGGGCTGAAAATCATGACAGGGTTTCCTCACTTCCACTTCTCCTCTTAAGTTATCCATCTAATAACCAACAACCTAAAGCAGACAACATAGAGACCGACATAGAAGCAGGCTCCTTCTGATGAATTTGCCACATGTAGACTGGAAAGGGGAAACTAGCTTATTATCTTGAATGCAAATCTCCTAGAGAGAGCAGTAGAACAGGATCTGCTCCTAGAAAAGTTTTGGATGATCCATTGTAACTTTAAATAATGTTATTTGCCATCATGCATCTGCGGTCCAATAATAAAGTAAAAAGGGAAATGCAAAAAAAGAGTCCTCTCCTGTCCTTCAGTGGGAATAATGTGCTGGTATGTCATTGTTTTTTCAGGGTACTCTCAGGTCAATTCTAGCTCAAAGAAGCCCTAGGCGACAGAGGAGAACTGCTCCATAGCATTGTCATGATTGTGACCTTTACAGGAGCTCATCACAAGCCACCAGGAAGAACACAATGGTCAACCTTGGGTTGTCAGCTAAGCACTAAACCATTTACACCACCAAGACAGTTATCCCTTCTATAAGAAAAATGTAGGGTATGGACAAAGAAGGGTTCCCGTCTACTCATGACTCATTTATAAATGACTACAGATGGGAACTCCTTGGCCTTGGTTCCCATGAGCTTCCAGCATCCACTCAAAAATAAAATGTTTGCCTTTCAAAGACAGTGAGAGCGGTGTCAGCCAAAGAACAGTGGGGAGAAGGCTCAGTGATATTTTTAAGTCTATATAATATGAAACTAAGGATTGATGAACCTATAGGGATAGCAAGTCAAATAAGGGGTTGGGGTTGGGGTTATGCTGGTGGGGGTGGGTGTCGAGGTAAAAGGGAGATGATGTCACGAAGAAAAATAATGTTTGCACACTGGTTGTGGTATCAATTGGACATTTTTGCTTGCTGTGATTGAACTATGGAATGATGTGATATTAACTCCCAATTAATATATTTTTTAAATAATACTATCATAATGTCTTTTTTCCTCTAAATTGAAATCTATGATATGAAATGGCTGGAACACAAATGAATTCCAAAACAGCATGTAAATTAATCAGAGCAAAGTAAAATGATCAATATAGCCAACTGCATACTCCCAATAGAAAGGCACTATCGAGGTATTCAAAGGTACCCTGCCTCTCCTGCTGGACTGGCAGATTGAAAGCGATTTCTTGGAGTGTCAAGAGTGAATCTAATTTTTTGCCTAAGGCTCACAACAACAGAAGTCAATCCTCTCCACCCTAATTCCCCACGAAAATGTTATTTATGGTATGGTCTCCATGTTTTCCCAAAGAAACACTATAACTAGTTCTAAGTGGGCTCTTGATGCACAGGGTTTTGCCTGTACAGATCACACCACATTCAGAGAGGTGGCATAAAGAGGCATAAGGTGCCAGGACAGGTATCTCCTCAGTTTGAATAGGGGGCATTCCAGAAAAATGAGAAATCAACACCCCCAAAAATATATGTTAAATATTCAGACAGTGGAGGGTAATGAAGTGATTCATTTATTTGCTTATTCATGCAACTAATACTTATAAAAAATATTGGTTAACCTAATGCACTTTAAGCTTGTTTTTTAGATTGAATAATCTATGTGTCATATATTAATGACTACTTTACAAAAGTGGGTATATAATGGAGAAAAGTGGCCACTTCTCCGTTGACTTCTCTTCATCTTCCCTAAGATAAAATTCTCCAGGTCTCAGACCTCATCTCTAAAGAATACCTAGTCACTGGTTGATGGCACCTAATCTCATAATTTCAAAAGTCAAAAGATTCCTACATTTATATTACTAGTTCAGACTTCCCATAGAACTAATAATATTTCACTCGCTTCTTGATATCTGCATGCCGATGCTTATAGAGTGCCGTTACTGGGTGCTATTGAGCTGGTTCTGACTCACAGTGACCCTGGGTACAACATTAAAAAACACACCACCTAGTCCGGTGGCGTCCTAATTTTCCTTATATTTGAGCCCATTGCTGCAGCCGGTATATCACAATCCATCTAGTTCAAGGTCTTCCTTTTTTTCCCCTTTGCCTCTACTTCAACAAGCATGATGTCCTTCTCTGGGAACTGGTCTCTCCTGATAACATGTCCCAAATATATTAGAAGCATCTTGGCTGTACTTCTTCCAGGACAGCATGTTCTTGTGGCAGCCATCGCAGCTCTTTCAATATTTTTCACAGGCTCATCATTCAAATGCATCAATGTTCTTCCTTATTCACTGTCTGGCTTTCACTTTCATATGATGCCATTTAAAATACAATGGCTTGGGCCAAACACACCTTAATCCTAAAAGTAAGCTCCCTGCTCTCTAAAGATATCTTGTACAGCAGATTTACATGGCTTGATCTCTTAACTGCTGCTTCTAAGAGCACTGACTGTGGATCCAAGCAAGATAAATTCCTTGACAATTTTAATATTTCTTAATTTATCCTGGTGTTACCTATTGGTCCAGTTGTGAGGATTTTGGTCTTCTTTACAATGAGTTGTAATCAATATTGAAGGCTACAATCCTTGATCTTCATCAGCAAGTAAATCTAATCCTCCCTCTAAGCCAGGGAAGGTGTGTCATCTACATATTGCAGGTTGTTAATAAGTCTTTCTCCAATTCTGAAACTGTGTTCTTCATATAATCCAGCTCCTCTGAGTATTTGCTCAACATACAGATGGAATAAATATGTTAACAATATGTAACCCTGATGCATACTTTTCTTAATTTTAGATCATACAGTATTCCCTTGCTCTGTTCCCACAGCTGCCTCTTGATCAATGTACATGAATACAGTAAAATGCTCTGGAATTCACATTCCTTTAGAGGTTATCCATAGTTGGTTAAGCCCCACATAGTCCGATTCCTTTGTATAGTCAATAAACACACATTCAACATCTTTCTGGAATTCTCTGCTTTCAGCCAAGAATCATCTGACATCAGCAATGATATTCCTTTTTGGATGAACTTCAGCAAAATTTTACTTGTGTGTGATATTAATTATATTGCAGTATAAATAGAGAACTCTGCTAGATCCTTTCTTTGGAATGGGCACAAATATGGTTATCCTTGAATCAGTTGGCTAGGTAGCTGCCTTCCAGATTTATTGGCAAAGACGAGTGAGTGCTTCCAGTGCTTCTTCAGCTTGTTGAAACTTTTCAATGGATAGATATTCCATCAATTCCTGGAGGCTTATTTCATCAGTGTACATTGGATTTCGTTCTTCAGTACCATCCGTTCTTGATCATATGCTACCTCCTAAGGTCTTCTGTCATTAATGTTCAAAGCCTCAAACCTGTCTTGAAATGTTCTCAAAATTCAGGTGGGATATACTCAAAGTCATATTTTGACTCTCATAGAATTGTTTTAAATTTCTTCCATCTTGAACTTGAACTTGCACATGAGAAATTGATGATTATTGTCTCTTGGCCTCATTTCAGTTGCTGATATTGAGCTTCTCCGTCATATCTTCCTACAGATGTAGTCGATTTGATTTCTGTGTATTCCATTTGGAGAAGCACACAGGGACAGTCACCTTTTGTGTTGTTTGAAAAAGGTATTTGCAATGAAGAAGTCAGTAGTCTTGTGAAATGTTACCATGTGCTCTCCAACTTCATTTCTACCACCAAGGCCATATTTTCCAACTATTGCTCTTTCCTCTTTGTTTCCAACTTTTGAATTCCAATTGCCAAAAATAACGAATGCATCTTGATTTCATGTTTAATCAATTTCAGGCTGAAGATATTAGTAAAGTTCTTCAATTTCTGCATCAGTAACATAGTGGTTGGTGCCTAAATTTGAATAACAGTTGTATTGATTGGACAACTTGTATGTAGATAGATATTATACTATCACAGATAGCATTGTGCCTCAAGATATATATCGAAATGTCCTTTATGATGATTTTTTTTGCCATTCCTCCTGAATCTGGCATCCTTAATAAACTATATGACTGCCTGATTCAAAATGGCCAATGGCAGCACATATCAACTCACTCATGTCTAGTATTGTGTTTTTGACAACTTGCAGTTTTTCTAGATTCATACTTTGTACACACCAAATTCCAGTTATTAATAGATACTTGCAGCGTTTCTTCTCACTTTGAGTCATGCCTCCTCAGCAAACGAAGATCTGAAAGGGTTTACTCTCACAGGACCAATCCACGTGCATCCTTATTGGGAACTCTGCTTTAAGATAGCAGCTCTTCCTTCATCATATTTTGAGGGCCTTCCAAACAGAGGGGCTCATTTCGTGGCATGGACTTTGGCAATATTCTGCTGAAACTCATGGGATTTTCAGGATCTGACAATGTTCCACTGGTACACATAAGGTTTCCAGTGACTATTGACTCTGATGGGCACAACCTATTCCTTTGTCCTAGTCTATGCTTAGCCCGGGAGCTCCACTGAAACCTGTTCTCTTTCGGTGATCTTACTGGTATTTGAAATACCCGTGACACATTGTCCAGCATCCCAGCAACACACAAGCTACCACACTATGACCAACTGACAGACAAGCTGTGGAATTCAGTCCATAACACTCATCAAACAAACAAACAAGAAGACCCCATGTGGCTACTCAGCCATAGTGTTTGAACAATGAACATCTGGCAACAGTCAATGCCCAGGTGTGAGACAAGACTGATGCTGGCTATAATGGCGAAGGCCAACTTAGTCAACTCCGTTGGACCATGATTTTTAATGGTTTGGAAAATTACGCAATGATGAAATTTGTTGGCTGCATAATGAATTAACGTTGATTTAGGCAATGATGTTATCTGGCAAATGGGTAATGATACAGTCACTCTCTATTTTGTGATCTGATGTGGTCATCTTCAATTTTCACATAATGCCAAGTGGTATATAACAGCCCAGACTTTGCAACCCAATAGTGAGGCATAGATGCATTCATAATTCCATAGCCAATCTATTCTCCAAAAAAAAACCCACAACAGTACCTCACAAAACATCAGAACAGGCCCAGAAAGCTTTTGAATACAAATACTGGCTGCAGATATTTTGTAAAAGACTATGAGGAAATCTTACTTCAGTTCAGGAGTAGAATGGGCTTCAGAACTTGTTAATTCAGCAACCCAGTGTTAGGAAGGATCTACAGGGGTCTTGTTTGTTTGTTTGTCTGTTTGTTTTTGCTTTTGCTGATCACCTCTCAGCTCTATTGCCTTTGTGTGGGTTATAATTTTAAATTGATATTAAGATAGCATTAGAAATTCTAGAAATCATAGGCAAACATGGGATTTCTTTCAGAAAAATTAAAGGATCTCTCCTGCATGTCGTTGTCTTTTAGAAAAGTGAAAACTCTTGTTAGGAGCCCTCCAAAGACCCCCTCCCAGGCCTCATTGGACAGACACAGACAATGGAAACCAATCATTGGCCTGGGAAGGGACATCGTCCTTGGGACATTTTTGTGCACTCTTGGATGCGGTACTAGTACTCTAGGGGATGTGTTCCTACATAGGCAGGGGGTCGTTTCTGTTAGGACAGAGGAATAGGAATAGAGAAAACAAGCTGGTTAGTCAACTAACCATGTCCTCCTCAAGGTCTTGATGATGATTGTCTGCCTTAAGATACCTATATTACTGCACCTGGAAAATTACCTGGAACATGATGAGTGGGTGCTCAACAAATCCCAGTTGAATTAACAACTTCAAAGGTAACTCTAAAAACACTGTCCCTTCTACAGCATTGAGGGTTAGTACAAGAGTTGAGATGGATTCAATGACCACTGCGGGGTGGTTGTTAAGGGGTAAAAATGAATGAAAAAAATACAAACTTTTTAAAGGGCCGTTTATATATCCTTAACTCCATATAATTCTATTCTTTTTAGTAAAAATGATCCATTGAGTGCATAACTACATATGATTGAACCTTATGCCCTTATAAAGATGTTTCACTAAAAAAAATATACAAGCTAAAAACATGTGCCAGTTGGGGTACTGGAACTTCATCTACATATCCAGTGTAGAATAAAGAAAACACCCTGGTGTCCTAAAATTTTACTTTCACTAATCTCTTTAGCTTATTATGCTAAGCCCTACTGGGATATAAATATCCCCAGGAGAGGCAGTACGCATATCAGTTATTATTCTGTAATACCATTAAAGGGTGCAGATTAATGGTATAACAGTTGTTGAGAGACTCGATTTCCCTCTTACCTGAATAAAAGAGAATCTAACTCCTCCAGATTGGCAAGGAGGAACGACTTTCTCCCATATCTCACAAGTACTCTATCTTATCACCTTGCCGCCTACTGACTTCAAATCCTGAGGGGCCAGCTCCTGGCTGAGAGCCATCAGGTGATTCAGAGAATCCACATGTTGCAAAGCAATTTATGGGCTGTTGCTTTCAATGGTGCCCCCCTAATATTCAGGGTGACAACTGGTTCATCTGGGCAGATTGAAAGAACCAAGCAAGAGCTGCAAGAAACGCAACCAAAAGACCAGAATTTGACTTCTGGCACTATGACTTCTTAATTATAAATCCCAGCTTCAGTTTCCCCAACTGCATATAATAAGCACAAACAGCTACACACACTGGAGGGCAAATTGAGCCATAACATTCTTATTGACTTTATTAGCAATTGTCTTCTTGAAGTCCCCTGTTCTCATAAATTATTCCAGAACTTAGAGAGTGACTTAGAGAGTGAAAAAAGAAAAAAGAGGGGATTTCTTACGGAAAGTAGTATATCCTCAATCAACAAGTTGGATGTCCGTTTCGGCTAAAGCTGGCGGTATCACAGCAGTGGATCCACTGCTGCCTAGTATTTCACTGGTCCAGATAGAGTTGTTCTCGGTCAATAATGCCCCACAGGTAGACTTCTTCCATCTAGAGATCTATTGATCCACACTTCTTGTTCCCATAGGCAGTCACTTTCCAGAGCACCATCTGGATTTTTTTTTTTTTTGGTTCTTGATTCTCTGACTCTGAAACCCAGAATCACCATCCGCCTTCTTCACAGACCAGGGAAACATGTTGCTTTTCCTTTGATGTCCTCAAAACTAAAACAATGTGATTACAGCTTCTGTCTCCATCCCTTAGGGATGCTTGTCCACCCCTAAGGGCGTGAGATGGTTAGGCCCCATCATTCTGAAAAAGCTAGCCTTGGCAACTCTAAAGGCTTTACCCTTCTTAGACCATGTTCCTTAACTGATGTTAAAGGGACCACACTCACATTTCTGGATGCATGGAATCTGATTTCTCTGATTCAAGGTGATTCTTCTAAACCCCCAAAGAAGAGAGAAGAATGCTCTCTTCTGGGACACACTACTGCATGTCCAACTTTGTTATTGAAATGATCATATGTGATACTGTGAATATCCTTCAGCAATCATGATACTATACTGATATTAATTAAAATGTTTTAAATGGTTGAGGCCAGCACAATGGAACAAACATAATCTGAAGAAAGGTTAAGCAGACAAGGAAGACAACACATTATATCTGAGCAAGTTTGTGCAACCTACTTAACTTTTCAGAGACTACTTTTTTGAAAGATGGAAATATTAATACCTATCTCTTGGAGTTGTAATGCATATCAACCAAAATGACACAAGCAAAAGATCTACTATCAGTTCCAGACACAAAGTAGTAAATGCTCAATATATGGTAGCTATTGTTTTTATTTTTAGAATGCTAAACCATTTAAGGAACACATTTTTAATGTATTTGCTACCTTAATGCTTATGTGTATGAGTGTTAAATAATGCCCATTTTTCTGATAAAGCAATTGAAGATTAAAGAGCAAGTTGCCAGAACTATGCAACTGGAGGAAGCAGCAGAAGGCTCTGACCCCAACAAACCAACCCGAAACACAGTGGTTTACAGCAATAGCATTTATTTTTGCGCACAAGAATCCGGACGTCAACTCTGATTCCTTTACTCTAGGTTGTTCTCAGCTAAGAAGCAGCTTGTGGTTCTGTCCCACGTATTTGACTCTGGATCCCAGCGGAAAGGGAACCAGCACCTACCCTTCCTGTGGCGAGTAGCAAAGCCCAAAGGGAAAGGCCCCACCACATATACAGATTTCAAACTTCTGTTTCCACCTCATCTGCTGACCTCCCATGTAGAAGCGTAGCTAAGCCCAACATCAGTGTGGAAGCACACGTCAGTGGGATTTGGGAAGAATATTAATGAAACAATAATTTGAACTATCACATCAGATCTCATCAGCTCCAGAATCTGATTTCTTATACATTGTCCTATAATAACTCTTTCTTATTTGGGACAGCATGTATCTAAACACCACACACCCACCAAAAAATATATGTGTGTGTGTGCGTGTGTATGTGCGTGCATGCGTGTGTGTGTGTGTGTGAAACCTCTTAAATCTACATAAAATTTCAGATGGTTCCTTTTACTTATTGCCCACAGTCATCTGGCTTGGCTCTTGCCAACAGCTGAGAAGGCCCAGTTGGAGGGCAAATGCGAAGTTGATAGCCCATCATTCCATCCCATCGCAGAGGCCAGACTGCGCAGTCCCAATAAGCAACCTGCTGGGTCTACAGATTTGCCACGCTTTGCTCTGCTCAAACTTTATTGGGCACAGTATGGAAACTCAATTAATAGTGAGAATGACACTGGCAAGTGGCACCAGAATTGCAAACAATTATTTTTCCCTTAATATCTTTTTAAATCACCAGCTCAACATGACCCAGCTCAACAGGGGCCATGTCCTTCCACGGGGCATATTTAGTCTGTCTCTGCCTTCTCCACTAGCCTCCGCTGCCAGGGTCCCACAACTCTGCCCCCGGCTTGCAGCCCCTCTCCCTCTCCCCACAGCAGTGCAGCTTCCCCAAAGAGGAGTTAATTGAAAACATCAATCGTGCTATTTGGCAGGATTTTCTGTTGCTGATGGTTTTTAGGTTTTGTCTTGTTTTGGTATCCCTGTGAATCAAAGCTTTGCTGGCTTTATTCTTTTATCTTTCTTTCTCACAAAGATCCTGATTTAGAACGCATGGGCATATGAATCACGGCCTAAAGAAATGCATGAACATGGGTTAAAATCCCACCAGCATCGGCCTGCAAAGCTCATCCCCAGATGTCCTAGGCTCAGTCTGTCCCCCTGGACTTGCCATCATCAGCTTGCACATGGAACATCTGGGGCTCACAGTATCTCTGGCTGCGTGCCCCCATAACCAAAGTTCAAAGGATGCCTAATTTATCCTTAAGCAATTGATTTGCCAATCTATAATCTTTAAGAAAGAGCTAAAAATTCTACTCTATGCAATGCTCAGCCAAGAAAACGCTCGCGACTGGGAGCTGTCACACTTCTACTTACATTGATTTTCTAAGCCTTTAAGCTGTATTCCAGATGGGCAGGGGGTGAGCCTCGGTGTTAAATACGTATTGGTCAAGGTTCAACAAGTCCGTGTCGTCAGAAAAAAGAAGATACATGTACTTCAGAGTTTCTGCTAGAAAGAAACTTTCCATATGGTCAAGTAGGACTGGATTCTGAACATTATAGATAGAAGAATAGCCACCGGAAGGGATTCGGCTATGCTTGTTGAAGCCCTGGAGGATATTCCAGCCCCAGTCCTGGTACTTCTTGTCCCCAGTCAACCGGTACAGATAGAACAAGCTCTCCACCGTCTCTGGCCGCAGCACATTGAAATTGTCTCGAGTAAGGACCCTCATATTCTTATGGGTGCCTGGGAGGTGATCCTCGTAGTACACAACTTCTGGGCTCAGGCCGGAATTAAACTGCTGATACATCTGGTAGCAGGTCTTCATCAAAGCTTGCGCTAGCTCCATGTGGTCATCATTCAGCCCATGGCGGACACCCAGAGCAAGCGTCCCAGGCAAAAAGCATGCAAAATGCTCCATCCTGGCTTGGAACTGGTCGTTGTGAAGTTCCCCCACAAAAGTCAGCTGCTCAGCCCTATCCGTGTAAAGTAAGTGCTTCTTTATTCCTTTGATGGCTTCCACATAGTCTCCGAGCAGCTGATTGTCTTTCTTCCCTCCTTGGATCCACTGCTTCAGCAGATACTCATAGTAGCTGTCCACATTAGCGCCAACCGTGAAGCTGCCCTCTGACGTGAAAAACCCACTGAAGATATCGATGTTGGTGGGCACCAGTCCGTCCTTCTTGCCAGGCAGGGAATGGATATGCTTCATCACTTCATCCACTGCCTCCTGAAATTTTTCTTTTCCAGTGAGACGAGAGAGTTCTCTGAACTCCAGTTGAATGCTCCCGACTTGGGCCACTGAACTTTGCATGAAAGCTGAGTGCACCTCCCCAGTGGCAAGGTTGACATGGGAATGTGGAAGCTTGGAGTGAGTTTGGAATGCTGGCAGCAGCCGCTCTCCAAGGTCTTCAGCCTTTCCCAGAAATAAGCTGTCTCCGGATAAATTGTAAGCACTCAGAAGCCCACCCAAAACGCGGATTGTGCATTCAAAGACGTTCACGTCCACGTTATTTTGAAAGTTTAACTGCTCCAACACCCATTTCTTGGCTTCTGCAAATTCTTCTTGCAGCCCCATAATCCACATGGTATCCAGAGCATCGATAAGAGTCAGGCCCATGCCAAATACCTCGTTGAAAGATCTGGAGGCAGGCCTGAGCTCATCGTGGCCCCAAGCAAACTCCCGATAGCCTTTCCATGCATGAGAGAAGGCCTTTACCACAGCTGCCTGGCGTTCCGTTGGCGAAGCTGGTTGTTCCTGCCTCCTGACTTGCATTGCCGAATGCTGGACTTTATACACTTCGCCTCTGTCACCCGACTGACGGGCTGGAAGGAGTGTTTTCCTCAAGCTAAGGAGCTTCCTCAGACTGGGACCTTCCTCCTCCTGCTGGGTATCACGCTGTCCTCTATTACTCCTCAGGTCTCTCTGGAGACCTCTGATCTGCCAGCTGGACAGCCTCCCTCGGACATGTTTTTGAAGTATGTGAGGTAAAATCTCTAGGAAATCTCTCAGATCACCGCTTGACCTCTGTGGAGCTATGACATCAGGTGATTTTATGACCGTCCATCCTGAGAAGTCAGGTTCCGACTCCTGCTCTTCTGAGACGGTGCCATCTGGACCTTGCCAGGGATCTTTAACAGCACTGTGCAAAAGGCAGACACAGCCCGCAGTCAGCAAGGCCACGAGAAAGAGCAGAGCATTCTGCCCAAACCGGGTGGACATCCGCCCTCTGCCCCGACACACGAGCAGTAACCAGCACAGGCTGCCCGTGCAGTTCTCGTGGGGACTGTGGATCGCTGGGGTCATCTCTCCAGGTCTGGCTTCGGAGCAGCTAACCGATCCCCTTTCTGGAGTCACACCACAGAAGGACCTGCCCACGCCCAGCCCACACTTTGCACTGGCCGAGCCTCATCGGCTCCTGAGTTCCATTTGGCAACTTTTGAAACTCGACTGAAAGTGGCATTACTTGTCTTGTAGCCCCTGGGCATGATCTGACCCTATCTTCGAGAGCAGTGGCCGGTACTTGCTGTTCTGAGGCTATTTGTGCAGTGAGTTGGAGTAAACCTCCGTGGCCTTCTTTCACACGGGGACGCTTTAATTAAACTCCAAGGAGCTCTGGTGCAATGGCTCTTCAAACTTGAGCTTGGAAATCCCCCTGAGAGCTGATTAAACACACCGCTGGGCCCCACCTCCAGAGATTCGGATTCCGAAGCTAGGAGCAAGAGAGCAGATTGACATTTTGTGAGTCCTTTTCAGGGACTTCCGTGCTGCTGGTGCAGACAACCCCTTGAGACAAAACAGGCGGCATCTGGTCCATGACGACTCAGAGGAGCACCAGGTATGTCAGCGCGGAGCTGTGCTTCCCGGAGTTTTCAGTGATTGATTTCCTGGACGTACATTACCAGGCATTTCTTCTGACGTACCTCTGCTGGGTTCCCACTGACAGCGTTTGCTTTCACAGTTTTCGTTGCCCGGGCATCTTAAGAACCTCTGCTCTAAACCCCCCCCCCACCTGCCCCCCTAGATCTCATGATTCAGCTGGTCCTCTAGCTCCTTCAACCACAACGAGAGAAAACTTGGAAGCTTTACTTAACTGGTTTCAGCACATGTCATTGGGCTAAGGTCTCTGCAGTCAAAAGATGGGTTGAAAACCATTTCTCTCTGTGGGATCAACATTTGGTCTTGCCCAAACCAAAAGCTAAGGAAGAAGACATTTCTCTAGGAAATAAGAGGCAAGAAGACACCCACGCGCTCAACTCAAGCTCTAAGGTTACTGAATCCTAAGAGGCTGTGCAGCCTGGGCTAAAGGACACACTGCTCAAAGTCCCTACTCAGGGGTGGGGTGGGAGGGGGGACCGGCATCTGACATCTAATAAGGTGAACACGCAGGCAAATAAAATAATCACCACAAATGGCAACTTTGAAGGTAGCAGTGGTTCCGTGATGGAGTTCTCACCTGCCACGTCTCAGATCTGGGTTCCATTCCCAGCTGGTGCACCTCAGGGTCTTTCCTATTGCTAAAATGCTAAACAGGTTTCAGCGTAGCCTCCGGACTAAAGTGAACTCCAGGAAGAAATGCCTGGCAATCAGGCATTTCCTGAGAAATCAGCCAATGGAAACTATCAAACGCAACCATCAGCCCCTCACCCATCATGGGAGTGGCCCACGGCCATGATTGTTCATGGGTTACCTTGTGTTGGAGATCGGTTCAACAGCAATTAGCAACAGCAGTGAAATAGAGTTGTGACCGAAGCTTCTTCAGGAGGAAGAAATATGGAATAATTTATATATGACTCACATACGGCCCTCTCACCTAAAACTCCAGAAAACATGTGAATAATTGATAAGATCACACCTCCCCATGAGCCCCAGAGATGACCTCAGAATTCTTCCCAACAATATTCTAACACAAACAATTGATTAGAGCTAGTATTCAAGATGAAGAGAACATCGTTAGAGATCACTAAAATTGCTCGCAGGTCAAAGGACCGTTTTTCATAGCTGACTGGATCACCCTTCTGGATATGGAAGATGTAGATGCACTTGTTGCTGTGAAGCGCCATCAAGTCTGCTCCAACTCAGGTGAGCCCGGAGTTAACAGAAGAAAGTCTTGCCAGGTCCCGCTTCACCCTCACAAACGTTCTTGAGTCAATTGCTGAGCCACTGTCAACCCATCTTGGTGAGGGTCTCTCTAGCTTTCTCTGGCCCTCTATGTTGCCACGTGTGATGTTCTGACATGTCCGAAATAAGTCACACAAAACTATCACCATCCTCGCATCTAAGGAATACTCGGGCTGTCCTTCTGAGACAGATGCGTTCCTTCTTCTAAGTCTACGCCACATTCAGCATTCTTCCCCAGTGCTATAATTCAAATGTATCAAGTCTTTTTCCTGAAGTCTTCTTTGTTCATTGCTACTTCACATGCGTAAGAGGCAACTAAAAATACCATGGCTTGGGTCAGCAGGCACTCCTTCACCCTCTAAGTTACATTTGGCTTTTTAGCACTTTACGAAGTCTGTGTGTGTGTGTGTGTTTACTTATTTGTGGTTTTTAAATGTATGCACAGAAAACATACACCAAGTCGGCCATTTCTCCATGTACAATTCATTGGTGTGGATCACATTCTTTGAATCAGTCACCATCCTCACTTCCTCTTGCTGAGTTGTTCCTCCTCCATGAACATAAACTCACTGGCCCCTAAGGTTCCGATCTAATCTTTCAAATCGCTGTTGCCACTTTGAAGCTAGACCGTGTGCTACAGAGCGGAATGCTGAAGGCAAGCCACGTCTACTCTTTCTTTGGTATTAAGAGACTCAGGGGCGATAGTACTTTTGTTTTAAGTTTTGGTTTCTTTTGCTCACTCATTTCACAAGATTTTACTGGATTCTTCATTTTCATCAGGCATTAGGGATACAGGGATACATATGATATAATTTATTTTTTTAATTTAAAGATCATTTTATTGGGGGCTCTTACAGTTCTTATAACAATCCCATACATCAATTGTATCAAGCATATTTGCACATATGTTACCATCATTATTTTCTAGACATTCACTTTCTATTGAGCCCTTGGTATCAGCTCCTCTTTTGCCCTCGCTCCCCACCCCACAGTCATGACCCCCTTGAAAATTATAAATTATTATTTTCATATCTTAAACTGACCACGGTCTTCCCCTCCCCCTACCCCAGCGGTTTCTGTTGTTGGACCCCCTGGATGGGGGGTTGTGATTATATGTCAATCATTGTGATCCATTCCCCGAGGGTTTCAGACATTCCCCTTGACTTCAGAAAGTTTGAAATCCATAAAAATTTTATATCCTGTCCGATGTCTTCCATCTTTAGTTCAGGATGCTGCTACAGAATTACAGAGAATTGCAGTAAAATTACAGAGAACATTTGCAGCAGATTTCAATGCAACTGCATTTTTTTTTCATGACTGCTGCTTCCATGAGCATTCATTGTTGATCTAAGTCATAGGTTCCCAAACTTATTTGGCTTCCAGCCCATTTTTCAGAAGATAATAATAAATTAATGACTCAATCCCCCTCCGGCAATGAAAACCTTTTGAATATTAGTCCAGAAGCCAAGCAAAGGTATAGGTATCTGCTTTGCAGCCCTCCTGGATGGTCCAGCACCCAGGTGTCTGCTTCACCCACTTTGGGAGAGAGTGATCCAAACAGGCAAGACAGGGAATGCCATATCGGGCAAGTCCTGAGGGCAAGCTTGAAGGCAACACTCGCTCATAGCATTTCCAGATGGCTGTCTGATCCTATACTCCGGGGAGGCTGTCCTGGGAGGAGTTGGATGTGGTAGTTCACCTCCACACAGAGGAAACATCAAATATTCCTTCTAAAAGACACCAATGTGGAACCAGAGAAATAGGTTTAGAATGACTTGGAGCAGGAGAGTCAAGGGACTATGGAAGTCAAGAAAAAGAGGCATCTTCTCAAACTGGCAGAAAGAGAGTCGGCTGCAGGAATTTTTGAGTGAGGAGGGGTAGCATGTCCATAGAGATCATCATGGTTCCCTCTAAGGGGATGGATGGGGGGTGGGGGGCAAAGGCATTTTAAGGAGCTGGGATGACACTGAAACATGTTTTGTTTAAAAATGGTGATCAATACTTAAGGGGTGCCATCCTTTACCCAACCACTAAGGAAAGAAAAAAAGAGAACATAAGTATTTTCTAAAATGAGAAATGATATCCAAATCACTTCCTGAGCACTTACAGTGAGTCAAGTTGTCTGTTAAATGCTTTATATGCACCATTTCCTTTCCTTCATTTTTAACATGCTTATGAGGCAGGAAGTGTCCTTCATTTTATTTCATGTATGAGGCAAGTTTGTAAGTGTTAAAGCACTTGACAAGCGTGTATATGACAGCTGAGATTTGAACTCAAACAAGTTAGCTACTAGCCCAGCTTCCTCTCCCCTCTACTCTGTCTGCTTTCTTCAGGAATGCCTCTGGCCCCACAAAAATACTTCTCTTTTTCAATGACTACACTGTTTTCCTTTTTACGAACTGTCCTTTGAGGTCCATTACCAATCTCTCTGGGAGGCCTGCAGCAGCATCCGTAGGCACAGTTAGTGACCTGCTTTCTTGTGGTTTCATAACACTCTGTACCGTCTCTTCTAGAGTTCTCGGTATTCCTCGGCTTGCCAGCCACCCAGGTTAGATGAAAACAAAGCATGGAGGAAAGAAGTTGACTCCGAAGTAAGAAGGAAGTACAAAATCTCAACTCTTCCTCTTCCCATCTGCATAATCTCTCTAAGTTTGATTTGTATCATTTATAAAATTAGGATGTTGTCACAAGGATTGGTTGCAAAGGTCCAAATGAAGCAAGACTACATTAAGGCCCTAACACACGGTGCTGTTATTCAGTGATGGCAGTTCAACAGAAGGAAATGTTTCACAACCCTCTGCCAGCCCCACAATGTCATAAGTGTTGTTGTTAGGTGCCATCAAGTCAGCCCCGACCCATAGCCACCTCATGCACCACAGAGCAGTGGTTTCTCCAATGACTGATCTCTACTGACAAGTCCAAAGTCTGCAACACGGAGTCCTGCCATCCTTGCCTCTAAGGAGCCCTCTGCTTATGCATCTTCCAAGACAGATGAGTTTGTTCTTTTAGCAGTCCCTAGTACTTCCAATATTCTTCTCCAGCTCCACAACTCTCCTCCTGCCTTCTTTACTCAATATGCAACTTCTATATGCATAGGAGGCGGCTGAAAATGCCCTGTCTTCGCTCAGGCACGCCTGAGGACTCCAAGATCTTGTGCAGAAGATTTACCTAATGCACCTTGTCTTTTGATCTCTTGCCTGCTGCTTCTGTGAGCATTGATGGTGGATCCAAGCAAGACAAAATCTTTGACAGCTTGCATCTTTTTCTCCAGTTGTCTTGCTGTTACCTCTTGGCCCAGTTGTGAAGATTTGGGTCTTCTTTACTTTGAGTTGTAATCTTTACTGAAAGCTGCAATTCTTGATCTTCTCCAAGCGTTTCAAATCCTCCTTGCTTTCAACAAGCAAGGCTGTGTCAACTGCATACTGCAGGACTCTTAATAAACCTTCCTCCACTCCTGAGGCCACATTCTTCTTCAGACCAGTCACTTCTCTGAATAATTGCTCAGCCTACCACTGAACCCGTGTGGTGAGAGGATACAACCCTGTTCCCTTGGGCAAATGGAACAAGGGAATGCACCATGGTTGGAAATCCAGAAGCATGTGCAGAAGGTTGTATCATCCTCACAGTCGTAGTATATCTGAGCCGTTCTTGTTGCTACTGTGTCAATCCGTCTCACTGAGGGTCTCCCCTTTTTGGCTGACCCTCTCCTTTACCACGCATGATGTTCTTCCCCCAGGACTGGTCCCTCCTGAAAATAAATCCAAAATAAGCAAGACAAAATTTCACCATGCTCACTCCTCAGGGGCATTCTGTCTGGACTTCTTTCAAGATAGATTTGTTCAGTCTTCTGACCATCCATAGTGTGTAAGAATGGAATGAATGAAAGACCCACCACGGACTCGATACTTCTCACCACCTGCAATGACACTCTTTCCCCACAACGTGAAGTTCCTGGACAATAGCAACATTCTCATTGAAGAAAAATAAGGCTCTTGCAAGCACCTTCTTAGGGAAAAGCCCAGGTACTCCTTTAGACAGCCTTCCTCCATCCATCAAAGTGCATCCCAAAAGACCTCCACGTCTCAACATTGCGATTTGATTTGCTGTAAGACTTTTTAAAAAATAGTAAAATGGCAGTTGTCTTTAAATGGCTGATAAGATTTTACTAAATTAGATTCCAACCCCTTCCTTCTAATTAAACTAAAATAAATATGGTTTTATTGCATTTGTATCCCAAGTGCAAAACGAGAGTAAGATGCAGACACTTCGGTTCCCAGTGCAAAGAGCTTTTTGCAGACTGAGTAGAGGATGAAAGACTTTCTAAAGAACACTGACAACAATCCTCTGCCTGAAATAAGCAGGTGATCGTTTCTTTAACTGAAGAAAGACTACCCACATGGGCTATTTTATATGCTATAGAAGGAATCCCCGGGGTGACACAAACAGCTCAGTGTAATTTAACTGCAAGGCCTGCAGTTCATATTCGCCCAGAGGAACCTTGGAAGAAAGGCCTGGGGATCTACCGGCAAAATATCAGTCCTTGAAGCCCCTACAGAGCAAAGTCTACTCTCAAACCCATGGATATCCGTGGATTGGCATTCACACCATGGCAACTGGTTAGGTGTTAATATAGTCTACTTGAAATTTTCCAAAGTTATTTAAAAGTTTCCAAAGTAGAGATTATATTTTAAGACAAGCTAGAAATCTCATTATCACCATCACTCTTGTTAAATTTATTAAAAGTTTCCTGGGTGCACCCTCTGGTTTAGGAGTCCTAGGGTGCACAAATGGTTAAGCGTCCCGCCACTCATCGCAAGGTGGGTGCTTTGAACCCACGCTAAGGCTCCTCAGATGACAAGCCTGCCCGGTGTCTGCTTGAAAGCTTCCTGAAGTGCTTCCACTCCGCACACAGGTGGTTGCCACGAGTCAGGATTCACTGGATGAGAACTCAACCCCGTCCCTTTTAATTCACAAACATTACCACTTCCATTTGAAAATAAGAAGCTTAAGTTTAACACAATCATGTCAATGGCCCCAAGCTTTCCGAACCAAAATATTGACTCTTCTCAAGATCGCTGTTGTTGCTAGGTGCCCCCAAGGCAGCTCCAAGTCTTACCCGACGTACAACAGAGCACAACACTGCGTGGCCCGGCACCATCCAGCCGCACAATGCTTGGCATGCTTGAGCCCATTGCTGCAGCCGCTCTGTCAGTGCATCTCATTGAGGGGCTTCCTCTCTTTTTGCCGACCCTCTTCTTTACCACGCATGATGTCTTTTGCCAGAGAGAGCTCCATAGGTGGGGAGATGGCATCCTACGGGGAAAAGAAATATTTCCTTCTTCTTCATGGAATTGTTAGAAGTCATCCGCTAAGGAATCCCAAGCTAAAAGCAAATGTGACAGCTGGCGACACTAATTTGGTCTGTGGATGCCTGCAGAGGAGGAAGGCAAGCAGACCAACCACAGCACCAACTGGGGGATGGAACTAGCAGAAGGGGAAGAAACGGCACTTCCAAGGGAATTCATCCGAAGGGTGGACGGATCAGAGAATTTGTTGAATCGGAAAATTCTAAGAGTTCTGAGTGCAGAAACTGGTGACAGGACAAATATCTCGCCCTAAGGGAGATATAAGCAGATGGTTCTTCTTCAAGAGAAAAATGTGAAATGGGTACTTTAATCGTAGTTTCAAGAGCCCCAGGCATCATGGCCAAGTAAATCACAGATCCCAACATTTTGCGGGCAGCCCACAGTTCCCATGTGGCTAGAGAAAGGAAGACAGCATTCAAAGCCCAGTCAACCAGCACCTCGCAATGACATCCTGGGTTACAGTGGTTTTTTGTCAACCTTCCATAAATCTATATTGGGCAATTATGTTTGATACTGTGTTACGTGCCAAAGTACAAGAGTGAAGACCAAAGATACAGTGGTCTCAAATCAGTGGGGCAAACAGACACCCCCCCCCCCCGCTAGAAATATCAAATATTGCAATCAAAAACTAAGTACCATGAAGTTGGAAAACAGGATGCTGGTTTCACGTCTTCAGGGAAGCCCTCTTAACCAACCTGGCCAGGTGAGAGTCAGATGGGTTCTCAGCATGGGTCACTTCCTCCCATGGCACTTGTCACCGT
Source organism: Tenrec ecaudatus (assembly GCF_050624435.1). NCBI lineage: Eukaryota > Metazoa > Chordata > Mammalia > Afrosoricida > Tenrecidae > Tenrec > Tenrec ecaudatus. Next base: position 27,582,147 of record NC_134533.1, on the reverse strand, counting down.
TGCAATTTTCCATTTCCTAGTGTGACCTGCTTCCCTCTGTTTATTAGAGAGTAAGAATCTCGTATGCTTTTGACTGTCACTATATCACAACACTAGCACTTGACCTAGTGCGTAGCGCCCAGTGTATAGCAGGTGTCTATAATGTGTTAAATAAAAGGATAGATGGAGTGATGGACAGACGGACAGATGGTTGGATGGATGGATGATCATCAAGACTGAGAATAGTGTTGAGTGTGGGGAGATAACATCTAACTTAAGACTTAAAGGGTTGGATTGAAGAAGCAAAGGGGAGAAGGCCAGTAAACACCAGTGCAGAAAGAATATGCATGAAAATCTTAAAGAAAAGAGAACCTGAAGTGATGTGTGATCAAAGTATTTCTCAGTGCCATATATTTTATCTTGTTTTTGAAATGTTTTATTGTGAATTGGGTGAAGTTTATAGCACACTTCATCAGATTTATATTCAACAATGCATATACATTTTTAACAATGTTATTGGCACCTAATCCACATATCACACAATTCAATTGTTCAATCATATCAAGAAGAATTGTGCAATCGTTACCACAATCAGTTTCAGAGCACTTTCTTTTCCCCACCACGATTGAATCGCCTTTCAATGAGTTAGGGAATGGCCTTCAGGTCTAGTGCTCACTCCATCTCCCACGTTCATTGCTTACTCCAGAAATCCCCTCACTCTCCACAGACCCCTCCATCCCTTGCAAAGCCGTGCATCTGTTGTTATCTCTATGCATCCACTTCTTCTGTGCTTCACAAATGGTAAACCCAACAGAAAAAAAAAGAACATAAACTAAATGAAGCGGTAAGGATAAAACAATAGTAATATAAAGATAAAAATAAATAAAAACAGTGAGGAAGCAACAATGGGCCACCATCAATATTTAAACAGCTGAAGAAGTTTTTGTCATGGAACAAGCAAGAGATCCTTGCACCTAGAACAAATTCAGAGTCAGTCTAGAGGGAGGTCAACTGACTATCAAGTTTGATCCAGCATAATCAGGATTACAATGATCTATGTTTGATAGTAAGGCTGTGCCAGACCTTTGCCTGTGGCTAGAGAGGATCTGCCAATGGCTTAATCTGAACTAGATACTCTGTACATGGGTTTTGTGTCCGTACCATATGTAAATTAAACTTTATGTGGTACTAGGGTAAGGTTTCCCTGTTTTTCTAATATTCTTCCATGTGCTAAGGAAATTTGAAAGAACTTCACACCCCATGAAACTAGTTTGGGGAATTCAGATAAAAATTAATAAGAAAACAATAGGCCTTAATAAACTTTCATTTTCCCCCTACCGCCATCTTAATTTTTTAGAGTTTGTAATTCACACTCAGTCTTAATTCCTCCTCAATCGATTCTTCCTGAGCAAGGAGTAGCAACCACCAATCTGTGGAAATTCAGTTACTACCTACCCCATGCCCTGTGGATATGTTAAGATTTGTTTGAGAGTTTGTGGTTACATTGTATATGACCTTGAGCTCAGTTCCTGGATACTGGATATAGGCTTTTGAGAGCACTGGAGCTGTCCCAGGAATGCGAAGGCTGCTCCATTGGTTCTGAAATCCCTGCAGAGAAATGACTCGCTCTGGGTGTGCACAAAACTTCAAAAGACTGCTAACACAGGGCTTTATGAGTCTGTGTGGTGAGCTCCAGTTGGTAAGATAAGCAATAAAAGTCTTTAAGCTCTTGCTCCTGAATCACTGGAGCATAAATAAATGTGTGTGTGCATGCACCTTTACAGAAAATAAATCTCTGTCTTTCATAAAAACACACTGGGCAACACGGGAAAAATGGTCAAGATAGTCTATATTTGGGTCTGAACATTGTCAGCTATGTGGTGTTGGCTGCAACATCACCTGAACAGATTCATATAGGTATCCATCAATATTAATGCATTATAATCTATTAAGGGTAGAGGCCAAGTTTTATTTCATTCTAATCTCTGATGGCACCCAAGTGATTTTCATTCCTCAAATGATGAGTGTATGGCTGATTGGCTGGCTGACTGGATAAATCAACACTTTGACTCAATAAGATAGGTATTGTGCTAGTCTAGGTTGACTAAAGAAACAAATTCACAGACACTCATATGTCTATAAGAAAGAGCTTTATATACAAGAGCGAGTGTATATTGAGAAAACATCCCAGGCCAGTCCAGATCAGGTCCATAAGTCCGATATTAGGCCATATGTCTGATGCTAATCTATCAATTCTTCTTCAGACTTATGAAACACATGTAATGATGCTGAATGCAGGAAGATCACAAGCCAGTGGGTCGAAAATCTTGTGGATCCAGTGGTGGTGGTCAGTGCTGACAGGGGCCTCCACATGGCTCCTCCAGCTCCAGGGCTCTAGCGTAGCTCCATCTGTATTGTCAACAGGAATGTCTCCCAGGGAGTGTGTATCTATCTGGCCTCCAGTGAGCTATGTATCTCCTTAGCACCTCCAAATGAGGTCATCAAGCTGTGACCTGATTGACAGGCTAGACTCCACCCTTTTGCAAGTTGACAGGAGATTGTGTAACTGCCACGTGTGTTATTTATCAATGAGTTACTAAAATAAAGCATATATAAAAGAATTTCAGGGTGAATACTATCTATACTCGTGTATAAGCCGAGTTTTTCAGCATACTTTTAGTGCAGTTTTTGTGGTAAAATTAGGTATCTCGGCTGATATTCGGATCAGTTTATACTCAAGTATATATGGTAATTTATCTGCTGTTGTCTTACCCATCTGCCACTTTGTCATATTGTAGTGATTCGTGTGTTGCTATAATACTGAAACTTATGCCGCTGGTATCTCACAAGGGTCATCCATGATGGGCAGGTTTCAGCAGATGGACAGCCCAAGACAGAGAGGAAAACGCCTCCAGATCGGCTTCCCAGACCAGCCAGTGAACACCTTACGAGGGTGGACAACCCGGAACCTCAAACAGGGTAAAGCTAGTGTTTGAGAATTTGGTTCCCTGAAGTATACCTCTGCCTGAAATGTACAAACTGCCTGGCCAGCAAAAGGATGAGTGGTTCTATAGGGCCTGGGTTCCCATGCTGGAGCACTTCCCTTTCCCTCCTCCGAAATGCATGGAGATCTGTCCATACTCATGATTTGCTATACAAGGAAGTCATCGCTACCCTTTGTTCAATTGTTGCATTTTTCACTAGTTGTTTCATAATTGCTAATACCTTTCCTTCTTATCTTTAAGTATATTTATCATACTTCCGTTAAATTCTCTTTCTATTTGCTCTAGTGCTTTTGCTTTCAATGGTAAATGTTGGCAAATTTTCTATAATCTCTCTTTTGAGGTGATTGTGCTTCTCTGATCCCCATCATTTTGGCCGGTGAGCTCATCTTCCTCTAAGGGTATCAGCCAATTTGGTAACATGTATCAAGAAAGAGCTAAACACCAAACCATATCATCACTACCACAGAGATGAGGGAGCAGGGAGGGGATGAATCTCAGGGCAAAAGATGCTGGTACCAACAGAGCCACTGCTCCTGCTTGCATCTCTCTGACCAGGGAACTCCTCTGGGCCGGGTTTCACCTTCAGACTCTTGCTTCAGAAATATAAGGAAATATCCTCCTAGTTGTCAATAGACCATTCCCAGAGATTTGTGAGAGGGGAGGAGTCAATACTCAATAAAAACTGGTCACTCACCCCGATTTCCATCAACCCCTCAATCTGACAGTTCCCTTGGCTGGTCTTATCAGTATCCTGTGGTCACTAGCACTTGAAGGATTTATACATCAGTTGCCCTAAGGGAGTAGGAGAAAGAGGCAAGACCTGAATACACAGTGATTCCCTATAAGCTCTTGTTGCTCTCTGCCCTGCTGCAAAGTCAGCCACCTCCGACACTCATCATCAATCCCCCAGGACTTCTTATGTTGATTTGCTTGTTTCCTGGATCCCACAGGTCCCTCTCACATGTAGAGTGTCTCTAAGGTTGTTTGGGGGGTCAATTTCAAGGAACCTATAATATTTTGCCAGTTTTTAGAAACTAGAAGTTTGTCTTCTTGGTGTATTTTGTATTTATTATGTTTGATTCAACAGACTTTTTGGCCAACTTTCAAGTATCATTAATCAACATGTGCACTGTGACACCTTTTAAAAAGCAGTTTCGTCATGTGTAACAAAGCCTTCTGATGGCCCAGCAAATCCACTTTTCAAAATGTATCCTAAGGAAGTAAGCTGATATACATGCACACACAAAAATATTTAAGATAAAAAATAAATAAATAAAAGACAAAGAGAGTGAAAAGATAAATTCTAGAACATGAAAAACATCTTTAAGGTCATTCACCATGGTGTTACTGGTAATGGTGGCAATTTGGAAACAAACTGAGAGTCATCATCAGGGTACTGGATGAAAAACCAGATGTACCAAGGCAGCTGAATATCACTCAGCCATAAAATTGATGATGATGATGATGATAGGTCTATTTTATGGCTATAAAAGTTGTGATTATTAACTTGCATTTAAAATACTGTTTCATTTATGTTCAATGAGCGAGACAAGGAAGACTAGACTATACTCAGAAATTGTTGCCAGTGATTGGTTCTAGGATTTGAGATTAAGGATGACTGTTGATTTCCTCCTTAGGTAGAAATTTTTATATCCCTTATTTTGATAAGAATTTCCTATATTGCTAAATGTTTAAGCATTTAATAATGAAATGAAAATAAAACTTCATAGGGGGAGAGGGGCAGGAGGCTTGGTTTTTGTTTATTTGTTTGTTTATTTTTTCTCCTTAGCTGTAGAACTTGATATTTTCAATTTTGGAAGAACAAAAGATAAATAAATTGGGCGGTTTTTGATAAATAAAGCTTTATTTTCATACTCGTAATGATTAGGAACAAACAAACCTATATTTCATTTGTGAAAATTTTTTAAAATACTAAATAACCACTCCTCTGTTATGAAGCCACAGACTAAACTTTCCAGCTGATTTAAGTGCCACTCATCATGGCTGGGTCTTCAGAATGATCTGCTGTAGGCATTAAGCCATAATTTGCTGGTCTTATAACTTAATAGCCATGAGAGCTCAAGGATACAATAAAATAAGAGTACTAATTCAGTGAAGCTGAAGAAGACTAATTATTCTGAGGAAAGAGGTCTCCACTGAGCTTAGTCGCTTGTGATCGATGGTAGGTAACCATAGGGGCTACTGCCAGCTGATGAATTATTCATGGTCTTGATTGCTTGGAGGTGCTCACGGGAGCGTTGTCTACGCTGCTGTTACCGTGTGTCTGAGCTGACCACTACACTCATACGAGCTTGGGTGCGAGGGGCAGCATGAACATAAATGTTGTCAGGATTGAATATTGACAGCAGGGACTAAGAATGAGTCAAATAAGTTGCTGACACTCCATGACCTTACAACTTTAAGATTCTTGATTGAAAGTCTAGAAACTAACACAAAAGAGTTCATGAGCTCCCTGAAGCAAAATAGCTTTTGGTCTTGGTGAGAAATCAAGAAACAAAGCTTCCCGGAGCATCAGCAAAGAATCAACACTTGGGCCAACATATCATGGAGAAAGTTTCCCAGCATAAGAGGCAAGCTACTCCCCTGGGTACTTGTTCGGTGTTTATTGCCAATGTTTCATTATATCTATTTTAATCAATAATTTCAAGAAATCCAATTTCCCCACTAGTCAATACAAATACACCAAGTGCTTTCACCATGTACCAGACCCACTCATATGAAAAAGGTTCAAAGGAGTCGGGGCCATAACTCTGCAGGTGGACTAAATGATCCAAGTAGAAGTGATTGTGCTGATGATTTCAAAGTGAACTTAATGACTAGAAACTAAAAAAGAACTCACAGCTGTTGTCGGAGTGTCCCAGTGCCAGGCACTCTGTTAGGCACTTTAAATGCATCATCTCATTTACTTCTCACAAAGTTGAATAAAAGAGAGAAAGTATTCTGTTGCCGATAAAGAAGATGGGGATTAAAGAGTAATTATCTTCCCCAAGGTTAAAAGCCAATTAAGAGATTCATATCTAGGGTCAAGACTCAGATCTATCTGGCTTCAGAAACAGAATAAATGCTCTTTTCACTCACTGCGTGGACGCTCATACTTCTCTCTTTATCCCAACTAGTTGTGACTTAAAGTCTTCAGTTTCGCTTCCACAAAGTGTCTCCAGGTTGGGGTTGGTTTTTTTTTTTATCATTTTATTGTGGGCTCATACAACTCATCACAATCCATACATCCATCCATTGTGTCAAACACATTTGTTGCCATCATCATTCTCAAAACATTTGCTTTCTACTTGAACCCTTGGTATCAGCTCCGAATTTTTCCCCTCCCTCATGAGCACTTGATAATTTATCAATTATTTTGTCATATCTTACACTGTCCAACGTCTCCCTTCACCCACTTTTCTTTTGTCCTTCCCCTAGGGAGGGGATTATATGTAGATCCTTCCCTCCACCCTCCCAGTATTACCACTGTCACCACTGGCATTCCATGATGCTCACCTTCCTGACACAATTGCTGAAGACAAAGCGGGTGCATAAGCAAATATGGTGCAAAGGTTGATGGTGCCAAGCTTACAAAAGATAAAGTGTCTGGGGTCTTAAAGGCTTGAAGAAAAACAAGCGGCCATCTAGCTGAGAAGCAACAAAGCCCACATGGAGGAAGCACACCAGCCTGTGTGATCACGAGGTGTCAATGGGATCAGGTATCAGGCATGAAAGAACAAAAAATCATATCATTGTGAATGAGGGGTAATGCGGAGTGGGGACCCAAAGCCCATCTGTAGGCAACTGGACATCCCCCTACAGAAGGGTCGCGGGGAGGAGACGATCCAGTCAGGGTGCAGCGTAGCAACAATGAAACATACAACTTTCCTCTAGTTCCTAAATGCTTCCTCTCTCCACTCCCCCACCCCCTCACCCCTGCCAATATCATGATCCCAATTCTATCTTACAAATCTGGCTAGACCAGAGGATGTACACTGGTACAGATACGAACTGGCAACACAGGGAATCTAGGACACATGAACACCTCAGGACCAGTGGTGAACGTTTTGAGTTTTTAACTTGTTAGGTTTTGATTGTTAGGTATATCAAATTAAAACTTCTTAACATGGACTACAAATGTATTCATTCCTGTTTCTCTTCTCCTGATTACCCTTGGAAGTAGCTCATGAATTTCTTTGTGAAAGGGTGACTCCATCCTCACTCCAAGATAAAGCCTTAATTTACTCAAGTCAGCTATTGTGTTCTGTTGTGCTGGCCAGCATAATTAGAATAGGGAGTCAGTGTGACCTAACCAAGTCAACTGAGGTGACTTTCCATTAAAATCTATTATGAATTCTTGCTTGGAACACTGGAAGGCACCTTTTACCAACAGGTGGAAAGTAGACACAGTAAATAGAAAGAGTGGGAAAAAAAGATAATTGGGAAAATCAAGCCTCAGTGTCAGCATTAAACTGCTGGATCCCCTAAACTTGTACCTGAGTTATTCTGTTGTGTGACTTGGTCAGTGTTCATTATTATTTAAACTACTGTAAGTTTTGACATTTTTTACTAATGTAAAATTTGGTACTAGAAGCAGAATAGAGAAAAAGATAAGCTTATCAATGTAGAGTGAATGGCTAGAGATGGTAAAATGAAGGACTGTGTGGCCCCATCCATCTCAGGTTGGAAATTTGGTGAACCTTGGTGTCTCATGATTAAACAGCTAGGCATACAATAGCCTATTAAGAGGACGCCCAGGCAATTTATTATTCAATGTCGAATGCGTTTGAGAATAAAGGATAGGTGCCATTAATATGCCAGGCTAACCATTCATTCTTCAAGTTGCAACTCACCTTTTAAAAACAAAACAAAAAGGAAAAACTCTGAGCCCAGCTGTGACAGTTAGGTTTATTGTATCAACCTGGCCAATAGGAACATGTGGGACTACTCAGGTCGCGGTATGATTAGCGAGCAGGGACATAAATAGCTCTGCAAACTCCCCACCCCCTGTCTCTCTTGCTCTCTGGTGATCAGAGCGTGCTGGTCCTAAAGCAGAGTACTGCTTTAGCTAGTTCTCTGCCTCAACCTGTGTGCTACACTACCGGTGGGCCAAGCCAAATCATGGATCATGTAGCTATAGCTTCAGGCTCCTGCAAGACCTGCTTCACCATGCAGCTGGTGCACACATCGCTTGAGCTTGAGGCTGGTACATTCTGTCAACTTGCATTGCTTGAGTTTGATAGCCCATCCAGGCCTGCTTCCCTAAGCTCCAAAGTTACTGACTATTGCTCATCCACCATGCTGTTTGCTGCCTGTACGCAAACACTGCTTGCCTTGCCTCAGGGAGGACCCTGCTGTCTGCTTCCTTGACCTTGGACCTGGCAACACATATGAGTTCAAAGACTTCGAGTATATTAACTGTTCCATGAACGTGACTTGAACTGAGCCCTCTGTACTGTTGTGAGGACTAGCTGTTAAATTCTTTCTTGTTGTATAAACCTATTGTGTTAGTCTGGATAGACCAGAGAAATAAATCCATGGACGCACATATGTGTATAAGAAAGATGTTTATATACAAGAGCAATTAAACATGGAGAAAACATCCCAGTCCAGTCCAGATCAAGTCCATAAGTACAATATAAGCCCATATGTCTGATACCAATCTATAAAGTCCTCTTCCGACTCATGAAACACATGCAATGAAGCCAAATGCAAGACTATCACAAGCCAGTGGGTAGAAAATCTTTGGGTCCAGTGGCACTGGAAACATCTCAGTGCTGACAGGGGTCTCTCTGTGGCTTCTCTGGCTTCAAAGGTCTGGTTGCATCCATGTGGCTTGTCTTCTGCAATGTCTCCCAGGTTGTCGCAGAGAGAGAAGTGTCTTCTGCCTCAAATAAGGAAGTACCAGATTTCCCATAATTCTCTGGAGGCCATGGCCACACAGACATCTCATTGGTTATCTCCTGATTGACATCCTAGACTCCACCCCTACACTCTTAATCCTTAAATTGACACCAGATTAGGTGACTACCACCCCTATCCACAGTGTCCTGGTTTGGTTTCTCTAGAGAACCCTACCTACCACACCAGCAATTCATTTTCAACACATATTTGTTGTCATTTACCCAGGACCTGGTTAACTTGACTGAAGTTCCTCTCAGAGTATATGCTATATCTTTGTAGTGTAAACAGCTGTCCATAACACTTCATTATGGCTGAGGTGAAGTGTACATGTTGGGAAAGGCAAACCAAAAGCCAAACTCACTGGCAGCGAGTCTATGCCAACTCATAGTGAGCCTACAGTACAGAGGAGAAATGCTCCTATGGGTTTCTGAAGCTGTAACTCTTTAGGGGAGTAGAAAGCCTCACCTTTCTCCCATAGAATGACTGGTGGTTTTGAACTGCTGACTTTGAGGACAGCAGACAACTTTCCAAGAAACTGGAAAATAGGCAACAGCCAAACCATAAGAGACTTTAAATGATGGCCTAAGGAAGCAGAGTTTATCAGGAAGGTGTTGGGGAACCACTACAAGCGTTTTTCCAAAGCAGCCAGTGGTTCAATAAAAAAGAAAGTTGCTCTTTCACCAGGAGGAAGGTAGCTGGATATGGAAGCCATATGGGTGCTATTGCTCTGAGAATCGTAAGCATTTTTAACACAGACCTTGGCAAGGAGAATGGGAAAAAGGAACAACTTTGAAAGGATGAGAACCGGGGAGCAAATTGATCTTTGTTGTTGGGTGCTGCTGGGTAAGTTCTGCCTTAGAACAACCGTATGTACAACACAGAGAACAAAACATTGCCCAGTCCTGGCTACCCTCACAATCATTGTCATGTTGGAGTGTGTGGATGCAGCCACATTGTCAATCCATCTTGTTGAGAGTCTTCCTCTTCTCCAATTGCTGTCTGCTTCACCATGTCTGAGGTCCTTCTCCAGGGAGGGACAGGTCCCTCCCAAGAATATGTCAAAGTACGTGAGACAGCGTCTCACTATCTGTGGTCATTACATAATCTGTTGTCAATTTGAGAGTATTAAGAAAGAAGGTATGGAGTGTAGCCTGTCGATCAGGTCTCAGCTTGATGACCTCATTTGGAGGCATGAAGGAGATAAATATGGTGCTGGCGGCAGGACACAAGCTCACTCCCTGGGAGACATTCCTGCTGACAGGACACATGGAGCTACCCTAGTGCTCTGGAGCTGGAGGAGACACGTGGAGACCCCTGCCAGTGCTGAGATGCTTACACGACCACTGGATCCACAGGACTTGCCACCCACTGACCTGAGATTTTCCTCCATTCGGCATCATTGCATGTGTTTCATGAATCTGAAAAGGAATTTATAGATTGGTATCGGACTTATGGGCTATTATTGAACATATGGACCTGATAGGGACTACCCTGGGCAGTTTTCTCGATATATAATTCCTCTTGTATATAAAGCTCTTTCTAATACACATATGAATGTCTATGAATTTTTTTCTCTAGTCAACCCAGACTAACACACTATCCTTGCTTCTAGGGAGCATTCTAGCTGTACTTCTTCCAAGACAGAGTTGTTCATTCTTGGTAGTCACTAGTACATTAAATATTTGTTGCCAAAATTCAATGTATCAAGTCTTCTTTGGTCATCTTTATTCCTTATCCAATTTTCACATACATATGATGTGATTGAAAAGACAAGGGTTTGGGTCATGCACACCCTCATCCTCCAAGGAGAATATCATCTTATGGGAAACTTTAAAGAGGCCTTTCATGGCAGATTTGCCCAATGCAATATGTGATGTGACTCTTTGCCTGTTGCTTCCATGGACATTGATCCAAGTAAAATGAAACCCTTGACCAGCATCGCTGTTTGCTCGTTGATCATGATGTTGCTCGCTGATCCAGTGGTGAGGGCTTCATTTTCTTTTTATTGAGGTGTAATCTATACCGGAGGCTATCGTATTTGATCTTCATCAGCAAGTACTTCAAGTACATTCCACATTCGAATCATTCATGGATGTTGGAAGCTGCTGCTTCTCATTCGGATCAAGCCACGTCACCCAACGAAGGGTCTGAAAACTTGACTCCATCTACAACATTCAAGGTGGCTCCACTTTGTGGAGGCAGCTCTTCTCCAGTCATATTTTGAGGGCCTTTCCGCCTCAGGTGCTCCTGGTCCAGCGCTGTCTCAGTGCCCCACACTCTTCATAAGGCTTTCCAAAGCCAACTATTTTTCAGAAGGGGGTGGCCAAGCCTTCCTCCCTAGTGTGTCTTCATCAGGAAGTTCTACTGAAGCCTGGTCACTATTGATGACCCTGCTGGTGTTTGAAACACGGTTGGCGTAGCTCCCAGGATCACAGACACATACCAACCACCACCGTGTGACGCACTGACACACAAGGGGTGGCTCATTGGTGTAAGAGTCTTAATATCAACTTTGCATTTCAAAACCAGTGGGACCGTTTCTGCCCGTTTTGAGAAAGCTTGTATTCTTGTCCGTTTCCTTTTTTTCTTCTACATTGAGTACTTGGGGCCTTTTATCAGTTTACCGGACGGCATTTTCAGGTTTAGGTCACAAGGCTCGCTCTAAATATTTAACAATGCGATGCATCTTGTGTACAAAGCATTTGTTACGGTCCCTTTTGAGCATTCTTCTTATTCTTTCCGCTGGCTTTCCCAGGCGGGCTTACCGCAGGGACTTTCAAGGATTTGGGTTCAATTAATCTTAGAGAACATCTGTCTAAGTTTCATTTTGCTAACAAGTGTTTATCACATTGGTAAAACTTTGCATGTGACTCTCCCAGTTTATCCCTTTGGGGGAATTCTTGCTTCTTTTTCTCTGGCTTTCACGCACATGCTTTGCATCTTCTAAGGCCTAAATGGATTTATTAAGCAAATGAGGTCATATCTAATGTTTCCCCATGTGTAGCTAAATTTGACCTTTTATACAATAACTATCAAAATATACAAAAGCATCCTTAGCCCCACTAAATTTCATTTTTATAGAGTAATGCTGGATCACAATTCCTTTTTAAGAAGCACCACTCACACCCAATGTTAGAAGCAACTGCACACTGGGAATAAGAAGCATTTTTTTAACATTTGTTCAGTGTTGGTGTCATGAGTCTAGGACACAGAGTCTGACCAACTTGAACCTGAATTCTGCTTCTGATACTTCAAAGCCGTATGACCATGACCAAGCAATTGGGACTTTCTCGGACAAAATTTTCCCCATCTGCAAGCAATATTAAGATTTATCTTGTAGAAAGAGAGGAAAGAAATAGCAGGCAAAGGACATTTATGGAGGTCTAAATATAGGCATACACATAGTAAGTATACTTATATATAACAATAGGAAAATTGATCTATGTACATATATTTATGTGTTAAGTATTGGGCAGCAGACAGACCTCTACTCAAGTACTCCCTCAACTTTGCTCTAACCACCCAGCATTCTGTGATGTTCATCTTCCCGACACAATCAGCGATCGTGTCGGGAAGATGAGCAAACATCATGGAATGCCAGTTTGATAGAACAAAGTATTCTTGCATTGAGGTGAGTTTTTTTTAAACTCGCTGTGTCGAGTTCATTCTGATGCACAGTGATGCTACAGGGCAGAGTAGAACTGCTCCCTGGGGCTCCCGAGACTGGAAATCTTTATGCAGGGATCAGCGTCATCTTCTGCCACGGAGGGTGGATAGGTCCAAACTGCTGCTCTTGCAGTTGACAGCAACAACACATATACGACACTACACCACCACAACGCTGCTAACGCCCACGGAGCTGCCCAATACAAAGAGTGAGCCCTAACTTAATTATGGATCTCAGTTAATAACAACAAGCTTACCCATGATATTAGTATTTCCAGAATATTGTACAGAGGGTGGTATGTGGGAATTCTCTTACTTCCTGCACAGTTTTTCTGTAAACAAAACTGCCCTAAAAAGTAAAGCCCATTTTAATGGTAGCTATTGTCATTGATGCTATCCCAGATTTTTCTGTCTTCAGTGAACTGGGTATAAACACAGCACTCTGTCAACCCAATAACTAGTGGCTGGCTGTTTCCAATAGGGTCATAAGGGCTTCCGGTTATCTGCAAAATGGGATAATAGTAAATACCACCTGCTTCTCCCTATAGTTATAATGAGGTTAAAGAACATAATGTATATAATATACAGATGTATATAAAAATATGACCTCGTGACTGGAACACACTGAGCATGTGTCCTTGTTGTGTTAAGATGTGTTGTAAGGGCCATTGATCAATTTTACATGCATAGCCTGGTATATCTGATGCCCTTGAATTTAACGGAACAAAGCACAGCAGTAGACAACGCACAGCCAGCGTAAGCTGACAGCCATGACCACAGTTTTTGAAGCACCATTAGAACTTCTCTTTCCACCTTGAGAGGAGGTGAATTTCAGGGCTCAGAAGTTCAGCCATCTAGGTAAATGAACTCAAACTATGTGAGTGCAGCTTTTTAAAATGTCCATACTTTACTGACTCGAGGAAGTGGCCAGTCATACTGCACAGACAAATGAACCTAGCAGTATGGCGATCCCAGAGGTGAAGTCCCCTTGGACCCACGCGATCAGTTCAGCAAGAAAAGAAAGGCACCTTGCAAAGCGTTACCTGAGATGCAGAAGACCACTGATGATTGCAATCTGTGAGCACCACCAGCAGACAGAGAGTCATATGGGTTATAATATGGGTTCGGTGGCTGTGGAGACTCAATTTGTTCTCAAATTTTATTGATTTCTTACTAAATTGTTACATTTATATAAGCAGAGTTTAGCAGTTTGTCAGTGTCAGGGGTCCGAGTTCTTCCTGGTTTGCTCCACATTTCCTAGGCTATTACCAGCATCTTTAAAATTCAAAATGGCACACCATGATGTCCTTATTTCCTGCCAGGGCATGACTCCGAATTATATATGCCACATCTATTCATATCCCATTAGCCAAAATCTAGCTCTATGGATAGCCACCTGCAAGGGAAGCTGAGGAAAGTTGTCTTTTTTCTCAGTGGCAATGTACCCAGCTAAAGTTCTATTACTAGAAGAACTAACTGAAAAATAAATATTAGGAAACAATTAGCAGCCCTTACCAAAATAATTTTAAAAGAAAATTCAGACTAATAGGACACATGCCTTGGAGTCTGAGAGCCTGTTTGAATCATGAAAGAACACTGACATATCAATTAACTAGGTAACCTTGGAAAAGTCAATCACTTCACTAAGCTACAGGTTCCTTACAATATAGTACCTAGTTCATATTGTTATTAAAAAATTTAAATGCTAATACAAGTAAATGCCTCAGCATAGCCTTTGTATCTATTAAGTGCTCAATAATATTAAGAATTTTATCATTTTTCAGAAGATCAGTTCTTTATTATGGCATCCTTAAATAAAGGACACTAAATACCATGAATGCCAAGACTATATCCTCAACTTTTTTCTTAGGGAAGAGGTGTATGTATTTTGCATTCAGACAGTAAGGAAGAAAATGTTTATGTCCAAGGAAGCAAACCGAGGTAGATCACATTACTGTTCAAAGTATGTGCCACTGTTTATATGAGGCCTACCCCTAAAGGTCTCCTACTGGTACTACCACCTGTGGGAAGAGATTTATTTCCCACCCGACCAGCTTTGACCAATAGAATACTCTTGAAGGGGATTATTCCTCATCTGACCAGAAGCTTTGAGAGCTTTGTGGGACCCACCATCACTCTTTTCTCTCATAAGAATGACATTTCCCAGAAAGCAGCTATTTCCTCAGTCTGGACCTCAGAGTGAAGAAGACAAGGTCATAAGAAGCCATCAATTATATCTTTGTTGGTATAAACCAAGGTGATTTTTAAAAGTTTCGTTACTGTGCTGTGACCTAGAAAACTCTAATACTGAAATGTAAAGAATCTTTTTTTTTTCATTGAACACATGCCTCCAGGTTGCTATCTGCACCTGCCCTTACTGACAACAGTTAGAGAAGGCCATGAAGCTAAGATCCTATTTCTTTACTTCCCGTTTTCCCTGCTAATTAGGCCAAGTAACTGATGGGAGAGCCCTGTGGCTTGCTGAAGAAGGTTCGGTCCCCACCTTATTTTCTCCCTCGGGACTCATTCTAGAAGACAATTGTTCCATTGAGTCTGCACAGAAGCAGTAGGAGAAAGAGAGGACTAAGCAAAAATGTACACCAAGAGAGAAGGATGGAGAAAGTGAAAGAGAGCAAGACCAAAGAGGCTGCATGCCAACGGGGAAAAAGAGAGGGTGAGGGACCGTGCGGAGGAAACAGAGCCTGAATTTCACCGAATCCGTGGATCCACTCCAGCCCCTGATTTCCCGGGTATGTGAGGTCAATAAAGCCCCCTTTTCGTTAGGTATGTTGTGAGTTGAGTTTCTTCAGAATCTATGCCAACTAAACCAGATCAGCCCAAGTCACGCGACTGCAAGAGTCAGGAAGGCAACGTATTTCTCTTATGCATTTAACTCCACACATTTCCTGAGCTTTCCTGCAGTACTTTCACATTCACTAAAATGACAAGAACATTTAAAATGTATCAGGAGAAAAAAATAAAATAAATTTATCAGGAGAAATCTTTTTACCAAACAGTCCAGACTCTTGTGCTACTGTTCAGGACACCCATCCCATAAGCCTAAGGTCGCACACTGTTGTGTTTGGTCTGTGCCATGTTTAGCTTTCGCTTCACTAAATGACATTTCAGAAATCCAGAGATTTCGTGCACCAATCCAGATATCTAGTGTGCTCTGAAAACTAACATCCAGAAAACACTAGGTCGAATTTTTACATACAGAGTCCTTGGTGGCACAATGATTCAACATTTGACTGCTAACCCAAAGGTCAGAGGTTTGAACCCATTATTTGTTCCACAGGAGAAAAAATATAATAATCTACCTCTTGAAAGATTTACAGCCATGAAAAATTTAAGAGGAGGTTCTACTCAGTTCTATAGGATTTCTATGAGTCAAAATTCAGCTCAGTGGCAATGGGTGTGGTTAGGGTTTGGGGTATTCTGACATGGAAATAACCAACTGGAATGGATATTTTGCTGTGCCCCAGTTTCTACCAATTCTATTATATGGCCCTGGCTTCACTTTACTGGAATTGCCTAAGTGGCTTGGATCCTATAGGCATTTTAGCTTATTACCCTGTATGCTGTTTCTCCCTCTCTCACTTCCTCTTTTCCTGTCTTTCTCTATCTCTTTCTCATCATTCTACTACCTTCAGTCTCCGACCAACAGTCATTTCCGAAAGCTTAGAAACTGATCCTCCAGCCCTAGAGGATCTAGATCTCAGACAGACGTAGTGAAAGAGAGGAATTGAGGACCATTTGCCCACACCCTGTTTTACCTCGAGTAAAACTCTTATCAAATCTGAATCTTTCCATTTGTGCTAAGTTACATTTTGAGTCTACTCACATCCTATGGCCAAATTCCTGAAACATGATTTTTGTTTTGTTTTAAAGCATGTTTTCTAAGATTGTCCATGATCTGGTCCCTGCCTAGCTCTCCCTGCCTAGTTCATTATCCAAAATCCTTCTTTGACTCTTAGCCAAGGCCTGTGATCTTGTCCCAGTCTGATGCTCAGCAGTGCCTCAAACTATGCCACTGCCTGTGTTGTTGAAATGCTTCCATCTTCGTCTGGTCCGCAAGCTGGCTCCTCCTCCCCTTAAGGATTCAGTGCCAACAGTGCCTCTTTGTAACTTCCTTCAAGACAACGCTCTCTGTCTGCCTTGTAAAAATACATATTTATTGAGCTCTTTCTGTGCCCCAGGCTCTCAGATAAATGCATTACATAAATGACACTACAAGTATTCACAACCACCATACGATAAGCACAGATGTGATTGGTAGTCTCCTTTTCCTGATAAACAATTAAGGTCAAGCTCCCACAGCGCATACATGGCAGATCTATTGACTAGCCTATGCACCTTTTTCATGTGTGCTACCCATATAAATGAGCATGCTTTAATTGATATAGTTATCACACACACTAGCAAAGATGTGTCTCTATATGTCTCTCCCAATAGACTCTTTCTAAGTGACTCCGTCTCCATGGGTGCTGAGTATTTAACAAAATGCACCCATCTTTATAAACAAAGATCACCTTGTTTGTTTGAGAACTGCATCCAGAATGTGGTCGCTGGACGATCAACATAATTTGTTTCCTTCCTTACTTCTTTGCTCGCAAGGCCACCTTTGTTGTTTATCTCCTGACATGAGTAGCATGGGGATGCAGCAACATCTGAAGGCTAAACACCACTTCTGACTTTGTGACCTTCCCCCATCACTGCGCCTCTCTGTTGTCTGTTTCTCACTAGTGAAATGAGGTAACAAGGACACAAGATGATCTGTTCCATTTGAAACCCTAACTCGGAGCTGGATGGCACTGTGTAGAAAAGAAATAAAGCACAAAGGGAAAGTTGAACAGTGAATCCTTAAGGTCCCAAGGCACTAAAGAACAGTCAGTCGCTTTTCCATCACTGACAATACCTATTCCTCTTCCCAGCTTTCTTGGTCCTGCACACACTCACAGAGATGTCCTCTCTAGCCTGACCTCCCGGCCTCTCTTTGCCTTTTCCTCTCTACCCTGAGCCAGCAGCTCCTCCATATGGACTGGAAATCTAAACTGGGGGAAGACTATGGGGCAGGAATCAGAGTTAGCATCAAGCCCAAAGAGTCATAAGTATGACTTAGGACTTATTCTAGGCCAGGATCCACTATGGACTTTATATGTGCTGTCTCATATAACACCAACACTGCAGTGAGACACGGCTATCATTTCTTGAAAGGGTTCAACAATCTTTTAGGGTCACATGCCTAGTAGTAATGCAGAGTTGGGATTGAGATCCAACCTAATTGACCCTAAAGGTCACTAATTTCTCCTTTAGAGTTTTTGTGAGTGGAATTGTACCCATCAAAAAGACACATTGAAGATTTAATACCCAATACCTAGGACTATGGCCTTTTCTGTGGGAATGGGATGGCTAAAGATGTATGCTGGAGTTTACTGTGGTGACCATAGTGTATTTTGAGTGCCTTCCAACTTGTTCATGGGAAAAAGATGAGGCTTTGTACTCCTGTAAAGAGTTACAGTGTTAGAAACCCACACAGGCAGTTCTACCCTGTCCTGAAGGGTTGCCGTAAGTCTGAATGGACTTGGGGGCAGTGAGTTTGGTTTTATTGGTTTTCGAACCTGGGAGCCCTCATTTTCCAGCACTATATTGGACAAGCTTCCATTTTTCTGCATAGGTTTTTCATTAACTTGTTTTTGAAAGTAGATCACCAGGTTTTTCTTCCTAGTCTCTCTTGATGCGGAAGCTCTGCTTATCCGTAATGGGTGACCTTGCTGGCATCTAAAATACAGATGGCTTATATTTCAGGATCACAGCAACACAAAAGCCACAACATCATGACAAACGGGCAAGGGAGTCACCAAGCTTAGGCAATTAGTAAAACAGTCAAGATTTTCAACTTGGGTAATCTAATTCCTGAGTCTAATAAACCTGACC
Organism: Tenrec ecaudatus; assembly: GCF_050624435.1. Taxonomy (NCBI): domain Eukaryota; kingdom Metazoa; phylum Chordata; class Mammalia; order Afrosoricida; family Tenrecidae; genus Tenrec; species Tenrec ecaudatus. Next base: position 27,563,656 of record NC_134533.1, on the reverse strand, counting down.
ACCACACTATTGTTTCCAGCGTACACGAGGGCTCCCACTTCTGTCCTAGCTCCTCGCTGTGTCCCTGCAAGTTCAGTAACAGTATTAGATGAGTCTAAAAGCATCTTCGGCTCTTCAGCAAGTATCCCACTAGACTAGAGCAGAAAAGCCCAAAGGCAAGTTCTCTGTGGGACGCCCTCCCCAATCTCCATCACTTGTCCTCTTCAGATCCCCTTATTGGAAAAGTGCCTTCTATTCCATAGGTTTTCTTCGGGAGCAGACACTTGCTCCCTCCAGCATCTGCATCCCTGAGGATCCCTCTTCTCAGCTAAAATCCCAGATTCTGTCGGGCTCTACAGTCATGCTCCTGGCACACCCTTCAGGGGCTCATGCTTGACGAAGAGAACAAGCTAGGGGCGGGAGAACAAAGTGCTCGCATTCTTGCCTCGAGGCAGAACAAATGCTATGGAACAGAGCTCTGCAAGCTTCCGCCTAAACCAGGAGCTTCACCAAAAATAGTAACCTTGTTCTTCGCATCCATCCCCCTTTCCCCTGGGAGACTTCCTTAATAAATTACTCGCTCGGGAATCTGCAGCTCAGAGCCTACTTCTGAGAGACGACTACATAAAAGAGAATTTTGCTTTACGTTGTCTTAATGAATGTCTAGGCCTTGGTAGAGTTATGGGAGTTAGTGGCCATCTCAGAGCAAGTATTACAAAGATATGCTTGGCAACTTTCTTTAGAGAGTTGTGTGGGCATTTCTCAACCAATGTCCTCAGCAAAAGCTCCAGAGAGACCAGGACATTTTCCAGTTAGCATCCTTCGTGTGATTGGTTTTGCTCTCTCCTCAGTATTGTCCAGACTTTCTGATAAGACAAAACTCCTCTTTTCTTCCTTTTGCACTTGCTTTGCAATGGAGCGTTCTGCACAACCCTGACACACTCACGGGCTCTTCCGCCTCAGCTGCCACAGAGACGAGTCTGTCCATTTGGAGAACTGACAAGCAGGAAGATGTGTATAAAATCAAAACCAAGACACCTGGCTGCTACCTGGGAGTCTGACAGCACCATTGGAAGGCTTTTGCCTCCGCTGGCTCCAGCCGACATGGCTCAGACTCCTAGTAGGCTCCTGAGTTCACTCCATTCCCCTCTCAGGGGTCATTTCAGCAAATGCCATCTCTGATGGGTGAGTCATTTCCTCAGAGGTAAGGTGAGGCCTCTCAGCCTTCAAATCATGGCACACACCAGAATAGATGGTGAACCTGCTAAAGACGGGAGGAGACCTTCCCAGCAGTTCCCTGTAGCCCAGGTCCACATCACCAGCAGGTTTGTGTTCAAACGATAGCACCTTAACTGGAAAGTTTTAATCTATGGAATGAAGAAAGGCACTTAGGGATCCAAATATCTTGTGGCAGCCCTATCTAAAACCTTTTAGACTAAAAAAAAAAAACGACACTTGAGAGGCTCTGGAACCTTCTCTCTCCATGGCAGTGACATGAGTCTCCATAAGAGTCCCACGGAGGGACATTTAAGGAAAAATCTGTAATCAAGTCTTGCGGTGGATTCCAGTGCATGTTTGGAGTCCCATAGATCTGAATTGCAAACACCTTCCTGGAGTCTGTCCCTCAGATAAATTATGTAACCTCCCACGCCTTGATTTCCTCTTCGACAAAATGCAACTTCTATCTTGGAAAGTGGTTTTAAAGGAAAGCAGGAAAGCCAGTTTGCCTGGGGACTATTCCACTTACAGAGGGGCTGCGTATGCATCAGAGGCGCTCCACGGAATTTTCAATCCCTGATTGTAGGCATTAAATGGCCTGACCTTTCTTTGCCAGTGCCTCCAGCTGGCCTCACACCTTCAGTTTTTTGGAGAATAGCCCCGCAAGTCAATGGTTCAAAGTCAGCATCTACATTTTGTCAATCCTTTGTCGGTGAAAATATACAGATGTGTTCATAATTACATTTTTTAAAATCACGTCTTGCATGTTCTAGGTGTCTTTGAGCTTCATCTCTTTTTTTTTCTTTCTCTTTTCTGTTCTTGATTCCTCCCGCCCTTCAACTTCCCCGCGTCCATCAGATATTTCTTCTCCAGGATAATATTCTTAATCAAATACAAAGATATTCTTTCTCACACACATACACTGTTTTACTCATTGAAATTACTTTACACCAAAGCAATAATATAGCTTCCATTTATTCTGCTCAGAAGCTATGAAATATTCCATGATGTGAAGGCACAGTCATTTATGGGACCAGCACTTGAATAATGGGCTTTCACTTGGTTGCCAGTTTGTCACCACTTCAAGTATTATTGTAATAAGTAAGCTTACACAAATATTTATGTAATATATATTTATGTAATGGCTATGATATCTGTATAACCAAGTTTCCAAGAGTGGCTCAAAGTCTCAATGTATTTTTAATTTAATAGATGTTTCTATAAAGGTGCTCCAAAGGGGTCATAACAATTTACATTGCACTGAAATGCATGGGAATACTCATTTATTGCATTCAAACCAGTAATAATATTATAGGTCCTTTCTAAATTTTTCTTATTTAAACAATAGAAGTGAGATCTCTCATTGTTATGTAAATGTGTATTGTACCAATTACTAAAGAATTTGATTTTATTTTCATGTGTTTCCTAGTGGACTTGTAATTTTGTATACTGTATATTTATGCCCTTTGCTCATTCTCCATGAGACTAAAGGTTTTTTCCCATTATTGTCCATTGTTAAGAGGTCCAGCTATGCATGTATTAGAATATTAATCTCCTGTCTTTCACCATTACAATTACTTTTTGAAAGCTATCATTTGTCTATTGACTTTCATTATATTATTTGTATATCTATCAATATAACTTAAAAGCTTGACAAGCTTTTACCCATTCTAGAGTACACTATATTGCTTGTATATAAAAGGTACATGGAGTAACACACATATTGTGTTAGACAGGGTTCTCTAGAGAGACAAAACCAGATTGCTAATAATTTTTATATATATATATATTTATACAGATAGATATATAATACAAGAAGTGAACAGTTGAATTACATACAGATAGATATTTACATAATACACAAAATGAATAAATTATAAAGCAGCACAAATGGCTCAGTGCGACTCACTCCCGTGAGACAGCTGTGAGACACTGGCAGTCCTTCAAGTCTTGAGGGCCGCCAGGTAGTCCTCTGTAGAGAGATTCAGGCTATCCGGGCACAGGCAGTAAACAGCAAGGCAGGTCAGCAACAATCAGCCTGGTCACCAACGGTCAGGACACCAACAGTCAGTCTCCAGCTCAAGAGATGTAAATTCCAATTGTGAGGTGAAGCAGGTCTTGAAGGAACCTCAAATTACAGTGACATAGTCCACAGGTTGGGTGTCCCACAGGTAGTGTAGCTTACAAATTGAGGCACAGAACAAGCAAGGCAGTCACACACTGGTCCGAAGAGATGATCAAAGAGCGAGAGACAAGAAAGGCAAGGCTCGCCGAGCCAGTTAACTCTCTGCCCTTCAATTAATTCCACATGTGTTTATCAGCCAGGCTCGCACAATAAACTAATTTCCTCACATATGCATCTAATATGCATATATGCATACAGGAAACTAACGCATGATAGAGATGTGCTGTTTGCAAAAACCATGCATTGCTCCTGTTGTCTGTGTAAAAATATGGTACATGTAACCTCCAAAATAGCATATAGAATGGCATCCCTGCATTTTTTGTGTTTATAAGCATTTTAAAATTTTATATTTGTGAATGAATGTTTTTTCCATTTAGATGGTTATTGATAAAATAATGTATAGTATTTTGTATGTTCTACTATTTGTATGTTCATCCAACTAGTTGCCAAATTCCTTTACCAATTCTGTTTTTAACAGAATCTTTCTGTTATCTAGGTATACAAGCATCTAATCAGAAAATATTATCATATTTATCATGATTTTATTTTCAAGTATTTTTGAAAACTATTTGTTACTTTTCTTCATCATGTATTGCATTGAAATTTTTCAATATTGAAAAAAATGAGTAATATTAGTAGACATAGCTTTTTCTATTTTTATAGAAAGGAAATAGCTGCTTATCAAATTCTAAATCCATTAATAAAAAGGTATATACAATGCATATTTTATGAACTTAGACATATATAATATGAATGTTTACATAACCAGGAATCAATTTATATTCATTCTTAAGAGTTATTTAGGTTAAATGATTTTAAGTAGAAATATCAAATATCATGCTTTAAATTGTGAAAGAAAAAACCCTCATAGTTATTATGGTAAAGTAAAAGATCATCAAACGGGAGAAAGACCCTCAACAAGAAGGATTGGCGCAGCAGCTGCAGCAATGGGCTCGAACAGGACAAGAACCGTGAGGGTGGTGCAGGAGCAGGCATTGCTTCATTCTGCTGTACACAGAATTGGCTGCTATGAGTTGGAAGTGATCTGATGGCACCCAACAACAGTGTTAGGAAAGTATTACCTTCTCTCTCTCCTGTACACATTACACACACACACACACACACGCGCACACACACACACACACCTGTATTCTTTCCTAATCAGTGCTTTCAAAATCCTTTAAGCCCTTTCAGTTTGTAGACCCTGAACCACCTCGGTTCAACAAAGATACTTATAGGATTTAGACCATCTTCTCTTCTCATGTGAAGTTCCATGGCTCTATCCTTTCAGCCTTACAACTTTTCCCCTCTGTTTCTCATTTATTTGCTTTTTATTCAGCCCTTGGAGAGAAACTTCTTCCATTTTCTCTTCCAAGTCAATAATTTCTTTCTTCGAGTGATCATCTTTGCCTTAATTCATGTAAGGATTTGGGAAGTGGCTTTTAGCTCTACAAAGTCTTTTCAAGATGTACTTGAATCTCTTGAAGTACACTTATTATTTTTATATTCAAATTGTCATCTGTCTGGACAGGAGCTTTAAATCATTGGGATTATGCTCTGTTAGTGCTGCTGGATCATATCATCTCCGGCTTAGACATTTTGGAGGGTTCGTTTCATTGGTTGGCTTCTTGGGAATTGTGTGTTGTTAGGATATCCTAATAGGCGGGAGTCCACAAATGAAAGAAGGGAAAGTGATCCTCACTTTGCTCTACATCATGGCATCTCAGGTGTCATACACAGAAGACCGTTAAACGTATTCCCAGAGTCCACAGATTTCTTGGGGCCAAGCTAGCCTCAGTCCTTCATCGATGAGCTGTGACTATTTATGAAGAATAAATAAAACTATGCATACAGAGTGCTTTTCCCAGTATGTGGCATATGACAGGTGTCACAGAAATGCCAGTTCATTTCCCATTTAACCTGATTTTCAAAAAGTGAATTTTTTCACCAGTTTTCTCTCCTCTTAGTATTTCAGGAAAAAACTGTTCTCCCATCTCGTTTCCTTATGCTTAAACGTACTCTTACTCAATCCATCATCTTGAAGTATCTAGGTTAGTGGTCAATATTTTAGGCATCGTGCTGTCTCAGTGTCTTTCCTATAGGTAGCAACCATGCCTTGCAAATTATGAAAACCACATAGCCAAAGGAGGACTCTGCTTTTGGCAAATCACCCCTGACCTCAAGTCTACAATTAGAGGCCAAATTGAACGAGAATGTTCAAAAATCCACTCTGACGACAAAGCTGGAGGCATTAAGTACATAATTATCCTTTTAAAGGTTATCCTGTAATTGAATCTCTAATTTTTATTGCATGTAGATGAATTCACTCCACTGAGATCTCCAGGAAAAAAAGCAATATCGCCAGAGCTCTGTAGAGAAAGCCTAAAGAATGTTTAATTGTAACAAATTGCATGAAGGGATTTTGCCTTATGAAAGAGGAAAAATAAACGGTAATCCTTTTGGGGATAATTAAAGTGAAGGATATCAAAGATCTTTTCATATGGCCCCTAATACCCATGCAGTGAAATGTTCTTTTTTTAAAAATGCATCACTGTACAAGGGGGTGCCCATCCCCAAAAATAGAAAAATGCTCCACCCAGTGGAGTTTTTGTAGTATGCATTTTCCCCACTGGACAAGTATCGAGCAACTCACTCTGAGTTAGTGCACACAGTGGCATCTCCTGAAAGGGTTCTCTGGTCACAGTGAATTTTTCCGTGAAAGCAGTTTCAATCAAACCTCATTTTTTGTGATACTTGATTTAAGAGAAAAGCATGCGGCTGTAAAATTTTGTTTCCGGCTCGGGAAAAACGCCACAGAAACTGTTGTGATGTTGAACACAGCTTAAAAGAACATTGCTATGGGAAAAACAAGTGTATGAGTGGTTTTCTTGTTTCAAAAAAGGTGAAATGTCAATCAATGAAAAAACTCGTCTGGACATCCATCGACTTCTCGAATGGATGAAAATGTCGACTGGTAATCCATTTGTAGTTTGTTCCACCAGGTCAGACTGTTAATCAAGCTTTCTATTTGGAGTTTCTGAAAAGATTGCATAACAGTGTGCAACACAAAAGGTCTGATCTGTGGCAGATGAGGGGACTGGTTTTGCTACCATGACAATGCACCTGCTCACATAACCATCTCAGTGCTCCAGTTTGGGGCAAAAACCAGGATGCCTCTCTTGCCCCACACACCTGACTCACCTGACTTTACTCTATGTGACTTCTTTTTGCTTCCATGAATAAAAAAGCACATAAAGGGACAGCAATTTGACATCTTCCATTTTCTCTTCCAGGCCAATAATTTGTCTTTAAGTGATCATCTTTGCCTTAATTCATCTAAGGATTTGGGAAATGGTTTTTAGCTCTACGAAGTCTTTTCAAGATGTACTTCAATTATCTTTAAGTGCACTTATTTTTTTATTAAAATATCATTTTATTGGGAACTCTTACAATTCCTTTTACAGTCCATACATTTATTACATTAGGCATGTTTGTACATATGTTGTCTTCATTCACTTCTAGATATTTACTTTCTATTGAGCCCTTATTATCAGATCCTCATTTTCCTCTCCCACCCCATACCTCCTTAATAGATAATAAATTATTATTTTCATATCTTACACCAACTACTGTCTCCCTTCCCCTGTGTTTTCAGTTGTTATTCTCCCTGGAGAGAGTGTCAATAATTGCAGTTGGTTCCCCCTTTTTCCTTTCCTCTTCCCCCCTTATCCTTAGCCTTCTGGCATTGCTATTCCCACTCTTGTTCCTAGATTCCATGTGTCATAAACCCCATCTCTTTTCTATACCTGTGTACATGCTCCAGTCTAGTCTGATTGAGAAGCAGTGCTGAGGTCATGAGAGTGTGGGGATGAGGAAGCCTCAAGGAACCAGAAGAATATTGTGTGTTTTATCAATGCTCTACTGCACCCTGGTTGACTCATCTCTTCCCTGTGGCCCCTCTGTGGGGAGTTTGTTCCATTGTCTACAGATGGGCTGTGGGTCTCCGCTCCACTACACGCCCCCCCAGTCTCAACAAAAGGTTTTGTTTGTTTGTTTGTTTGTTTGTTATGTGTTTTCTGATGCCCATTACCTGATCTCAATGACTCCTAATGATTGTACCGGTAGTGTGCTTCTTCCATGTGGACTTATTGCTTCTCTGCTGAATGGCCACTTGTTGAACTTTAATACCCCAAACACTATATATTTTTACAGCCGGGCACTATCTACCTTCTTCACCACATTTGCTAATGTGCCCGTTTTATCTTCAGCAACTATATCTGGAGGGTGAGCATCTCAGAATGCTGATTTAGTAAAACAAAGTGAATGTTTTGGTTCAGGTGTGTCTAATTAAAAGTAAAACAAAAATATATCAAAAAAGTGTTCTTGTATTGAGGGATGTTATGAGCAGAAGCACAAAATCCATCCACTTCCTCAGTGTATTGCCATATAAAGATATGTACATAGATCCTGGAGGTGTTGGAGTGACAGCAAACTAGCTAAGAGGAAGTTCTAAGAGACTGAAATAGGGAGAAAGTGATAGTGGGGTAGGAGGAAGTGAAAGGGAAACAGAGAAAGGACTTAGGAAGCAAAGAAATGAATGGAGGTATAAGCATAGGTGTGTACAGATGTAAATGCACTAAATCCACAAAAAAATAGAGGCATCGGCTTATGTACATGAGTTTATATAGCAATGCACCCATTATTTTGTGGAGATTAATTGACTTTATTAAGGAGCCCTGTTAGGTTGCTAACCATAAGGTCAAGAGTTGGAAACCACCAATTGCTCCTCAGGAAGAGATGAGGCTTTCTACTCCTATAGGTGTTACACCCTCAGAAACTCATAGGGGCAGTTCTATCCTGTTCCATAGGTCGACTCAAAGGCAGTAAGATGAGATGAGAAGATCTTGCAGGTAGGAAATGATAGTGCCAAGATTCAAATTCAGCTTTCTGATCCCTTGTCCATTCTTCTATGGAAATGGTGAGAAAGAAACAAGCTAATAACCGCTTTTGGTGAAATATCAGAGTTTTTGAAATGGAGAAGGGAACACATGAAACATGTTCTAAAAAATTCTCAAAACCCCAGGTCCAGCATAACTGGTTGAGTGATTTTAATTTACATCTAGATAAATCAGCATCCATCAAGCACAAACAAAAGCAGTTTATTTGAGCACGTGCCATGTTCAAGGCACAATGGTGGTGACTACCAATGGGGAAAGGGTGGCTGTTTCCTGGTACATTGTGTAACCTTGGAAAGAGAACACGGGCTCGCTTTAAAATTTTGCATATAGTATTATTATAAATTAGATAAAGGTTTACAGAGCAGATCATCAGTTTTCCATTTAACAGCTCTTCAAACCTCCCATTGGCTTGCCATTTCCATCATGTTTTGCTTCCCTCCCTCTTATTAGATATTGTCTTCTCCTTCACACAGATTAACACCTGTCTACCCACTAATCCAGTGGTTCTCAATCTGTGGGTTGCGACCTCTTTGGGGGTCGAAGGGCCTTTTCACAGGGGTCGCCTAAAACCATCGGAAAAGGTGTATTTCGGATGGTCTCAGAAACAGGGACACTGTTCCTCTATTCAGCTCCAAGAGGGCCCACCCACATGCAGATGCTGATATGGTGAGAAAGAAGCTATCCCAACCTTCACACTGATGTTGGCTTTTCACTGGTGCTGTCACAAAATGTAGCAACATTGTTTACTGTTGTAATATTTAGATCGTTACCCATGCCACACAATGCTTCAAGACAAAACTTCAATTATTTCACAACATATAATTACATAGTATTTTTGTGATTTATCACTATGCTTTAATTATGGTCAACTTGTAAAAATGAAACTATATCCTGCATATCAGATGTTTATAATACAATTCATAACAGTAGCAAAATTACAGTTATGAGGTAGCAACGAAAATAATTTTATGGTTGGGGGTCACTACAAAACGCGTAACTATATTAAAGGGTCGTGGCATTAAGAAGGTTGAGAACCACTGCTCTAGTCTGTGATTTCCTCTTCCCTCCCCCCCCCCCACCACCCCAAGTAACCACTAAAGTCTGTTTTGAAACCATTGTTTTTCTTTTTTAACAGTAGTCTCATACAACATTTACCCTTTTGAGAGGGGCGTGTCTGATGGGAGCACACAGGAGCAAACGAAGAGAGGAGAGAGTGGAACGCATCCTGGCCCACCAAGCCCTGAGGACGATATTCCTGCTCAGAGCACGGAAAGGACACTAGGACCAGCCAATGCACAGAGAGGACAATAGGGCCAGCCCCACCATGAGACAAGATGTCCCTCACGGATCCATAGCGCTACAAGAGACAACACTGGAGGCACAGTGCGTCAATTGTGCCTGATCTGACCCCACCACACTGGGGTAAAACACTAAAGGCGTGTAACAGAGCAACAAAAGGAGCAACGCAAGGAAGTTCCCAGGGAATACCAAAAACAGACTCTGGTGCCAGGGTGTGACACCCCATCAGACTCTACCAGAAAACACTCCTAAAGGTCAACAAACAGACTGGGAACTATTTTTAGGCTTTTGTTTTGTTGTTGTTAGGTTTTGTTGTTTATTTTGTTGTTTTGATTTGATTTGATTTTGCATTTATTATTGTCTCTGCATGTCTATCTAGATAAGATAAGCAGGATAAACAATCCGGAGGAGAAAACAATGGGACCGATAGTTGGGGGGTGGAGGGGCATGGGAGAGAGGGTGGTGGGGGAAAGGAAGTGGGTGTTAATAAACCTGGGGACAATGGAATAACAAGTGATCTAAAATTAATGGCGAGGAGGGCATAGGATGCCTGGTAGGGCAATGTAACCAAGAGGAATTACTAAAACCCGAATGAAGACCAAACATGATAGTGAGACAAGAGGAAAGTAAAAGGAAATAGAGGAAAGAAAGGAAATAGAGGAAGCCAAGAATATTTATACAGGTCTAAATACAGGCATGAACATAGATAAATATATTTATCTATAAGGACAGGGATATAGGTCTATGCACATATATTTATATGGTAAATATTAAGGTAGCAGACAGACATTGGGCCTCTACTCAAGTATTCCCTCAATGAACGAACACTTTGTTCTAATAACCTGGCATTCCATGATGCTCACCTTCCCAACACAATTGCTGAAGACAAAGCAAGTACATAAGCAAATGTAGTGAAGAAAGCTGATAATTGAGTGTGTAATATAAAAAGTGCTGAGAATGAGTAATTGGTTAAATAAGCTATAATGTATGCATACATGGAACACTGTTGCTTGGTTGTTGTTAGATGCTGGTGACCTGACTGATTCACAGTGACCGTATGTACAACTGAAGGAAATACTGCCCTGCTTTGCACCCGCCTCATAATCATTGTTAGGCGAGAATTTGACCCCATCGTTGTAGCCGCTGTGGCAATTCATCTCCTTGACAGTCTTCCTCTCGTTCCCTGACCCTCCACTTCACCAAACATAATGTTCCTTTACAGAAACTCGTCTCTCCTGATAATATGTCCAAAATACACGAGTCAAAGCCTCACCATCCTCCTGTCTAATCAGCAATAGACTATTACTCGACAATAAAATGGAGCAAGCTGTTAACACACAATTCCTTTAAGAAGACTATGCATTTTTTTTAAGATGAATGTGATAGGTAGGTGTATTGTGCCAACCTGGCCAATGAACACATATGGGATTAATTGAAGGGCGGAGAGATCAATGGCTCGGCAAGCCTCGCCTTTCTTGTATCTTGCTCATTGATGATCGGACCAGTGTGCAGCTGCCTTAGCGTGTTCTCTGCCTCGGTTTGCAAGCTACACTACCTGTGGGGCACCTAACCCATGGACTGGGTTGCTGTAGTTTGAGGTTCCTTCAAGACCTGCTTCGCCACACCATTGGAATTTACATCTCTTGAGCTGAGGACTGTCGGACCCCGTCATCTGGCTGACTGTTGGTGACCTGCCTTGCTGTTTGCTGCCTGTGGCCGGATAGCCTGAATTGCCCTACAGAGGACTCCGCTGTCTGCTTCCTTGACTTGCACCAGAAGCCCTCAAGACTTGAAGGACTGCCAGTATATATTAGCTGTCTCACAGAAGCGAGTTACACTGAGACACTTGGACTGTTCTATAATTAGCCGCTTATTTATGTTATATCTATCTATATAAATATATATAAAATCATAAGTGACTTGTTTTTTTCTCTAGAGAACCCTGTCTAACATAATGAGAAAGCAAGAAAGGTTGCTGTTCATAAATGACTTCAGTAAATAATAATAATAAGGCCCAGGATCTCTGATTACTAAGTTTCCTTCCTTTGGTTCCCAACAGACTCCATGAATATAAGCTCCCTGGCTAAGTGGCTACTGGTTGGTTTAGTTTAGGGCTTTGCATTGGTGCTGCCATTGCTGCTAATCATGTCAACTCTATCAGAGCTACATGGAACGGGAATCAGCATCCATAGACCAGCACTTAAGAAATCAAATAACAGATGGCATTGGTCAGCTATGAGGCAAAAGGCTTCTTTAAAGTGTTTTGTTTTGTTTTTAAAGTCACTTTGATGGCTAAAGCGTGCCTGACCTAAGCCATGTCTTTTCAATTTCCCCATATATGCGCAAAAGCTGGACAATGGAAATGAAAGACTAAAGAAGAACTACATTGGAACCGTGGTGATGGTTAAAAATATTAACTATATTGTTGGGTTGGAGAGTGATGAGGGAAACAAATGCACAAAAGTACTTGACACAGTGGATTGTGATAAGAGTTGTACAAGTCCCCAGTAAAATGATTTAATTTAAAACTATATATATTGAAAAAGAAAGACAGAAAATTATATCGGAACTGTGGTCTTGGTTACAAATATTGAATATATATTTGGACGGCCAAAACACAAACTAACAAATCAATCTCAGAGGAAAGACAACCAGAAAGTTCCTTAGATTCAAGGTTAGGAAGGTTTCAGCTCAGTTACTATTTTGACACAACAGCCACAAGAACTCAAATATACCAACTACCATGAAGATGTCACAGGACCAAGCAACAACTTACTGTGTTATGTATAAGGCTCAAATGAGTCCATCGTAACTAGCAACAATAGCATTATAACTATGTTCCTATCACCAATATTGAAAGAATACTAACATCTTTTGGTATGCTTTGCTCCCCATCATTTTGTTAGGAAAGAAAACCGGTAGAACTAAGGGTTCCCCTCACTGCCACCCAGTTTATTCTTCCCCTCCCTTCTTCTCCAAGTGCTGACTTTCCAAAGCAGCTTGGAGAGGGACTGGACCACCTACAAGTTCCTTAAACAGGAAGGCTTTGTTCAACTTCTTCCCACTCCAGATTTGAATACAAAAGAGGTATCCAACATTATCCGACCAACAAGACCGTACAATAGTTGAGTGACAGACATTCAGATAGATAGTGCCCGACTTCTCTTTGAGGTTTATCTCAAAGGGCAAACCCTACCTCTGTCCCTGAGACCTGACTAAAGAGGTTACTGACTTCACATGACTATAGCCATGGCTATCTACTTCAGTAGTAAACATGGGATCCAAGTTGGATGATGAGTTGAAGTTGACTCAATGGCAGTGGGAGTTTTTTTCAATTTGGTTAGAATTTTTGTGAGAGCTAACAGCAAAGATGTTATCCTAGCCACTGGAGTTGCTGAGTGGGAGTATATAAGCCTATTACTGGGGACAACACCACAGAAAGAACATCTGCCAAAAATAAATCCAGCACAAAGAGAAAGAGTGTCACCACCGAGCTCTTGGACCAAGTGATGCCCCATGCTAGGTATATCACCGGGTTTACTGATTAAACGGCCAATAAATTACCTTCTCATACTTAATTTTGTCTGATTTGAGTTTCTGTCCTAAATAATACCACACACACACACACACACAAATACTGGCCAAGTGAAGCATGTATGTAGCATTTGATATGTACCTTGCATTCTTCAAACTATTTTGTTTACATAAACTCATTCAATTCACACAGCAAAGCTCTGAAGTAGGTTCTATCATTATCCTCAGTTTGCAGATGAAGAAACTACGTACAGAGAACAATATGCCCAAGATGACTGAAATATTAACCAGTGGAGCTGCGATTCAACTACAGGAGATTTGGGTGTGAGTCTAGATGGTTACCCGCTGCTGCACCAGTTTGTGAATGGTTATAGGAATCCATAATCAAAGAAAATGTGTTGAGACATGGTTACTGAGGAGCATATCCTTCATCAGGGAGACATCAGACAGTGCAAGATATGACAAAATAATAATTTATAAACTATCAAGGGTTCATGAGGGAGGGGGAGCGGGGAAGAGGGGAAAAAATGAGGAGCTGATGCCAGGGACTTAGGTGGAGAGCAAATGTTTTGAGAATGATGAGAGCAATGAATGTACAAATGTGTTCTACACAACTGATGTATTATGAACTGTGATAAGAGTTGTATGAGCCCCTAATAAATGATTTTAAAAAGAAAATATCTTTCACCAAAGGCATTGTGTCTTGAACCAGGCCTTACCGGATGAGAAGCACAAATGGTAGGTATAGGGAAGGAAGATTTCCAGGAAGGAAGAAACTTCAAAGAAAAGCAAAGAATGAACACAAGGTCACTCACTACATTTGACAAGGATGAGAAAATACCTTACATTGGTATTTTAATCACTAGTCTAGGGAAATTGTATATAACTTTATATGTATGTATGTATGTATCACGATACCCTAATTCTACAAGTAATGGCAAGAGATTCAATGTAGTCAAATCCCTGGGTATATTTGCTATGAGGCAGCTCACAAGCCCATTGACCTTCTCTACCAAGCTCACAGACTTTCTAAGCACCTCAGACACTCAAGGGCATGCGTGTCTTGGGATCTAGCTACTGGTTAGAAGCTTTAGATTGGATGAATTTTGTGCATCCAATCTCAGCTCTGTGACGTATTAGTTACGTGACCTTGGAAAAGTTATTCACTATCTCAGAGAGAGAGTGTCTTTATGTGTAAAATGGGGTTCAGCAGGTTCCCCCACAAATTAAATGAGTTCAGGTACATAAAATGCTCAGCAGAGTGCCTTGTCCAAAGTGAATTTCCAGTCGACGATCAGTGATATTAGAACAGCAAAATCGAGTGAAAAGGACGGAGCATGTTGACTCCTTGGTGTTGCAAAGATCCAGACCATTCGGCTGGGTCATTGAAGCTGTCCGCCCCCCTCCCTGGTCATGGGGGGAGTGGGGGGGGAGGGAGGATTCAGGACAAAGGGAGCTATCTCTTTTCCCTTTCCAAGCCAACCAGAGTCATTTTTCTGCCACCAAAATAATAAAGAAGATGTTCAAGCTGCTGATAATTTGATTCTAATTAGGACCTCCATCCACATTGCTGGAATTGCAAAGGGAGAAAGAAAAAAAAAGCTGAAATGAAACAGCAATTAACCTTTGGTTCCCAGCTTATTTGCTCTTTCCCAACATGGGTCAGTTGCCATAGAGATTATAGCTACGTGATCTGCAGATGTGACTCAAAGCCGGCTGGAGCCTCTGAACCGACCTCCTCTCGGTGTGGCTTCGGGATAATTAAAAATCTGCTAAAAGAGAACTGAAAGTTGATCTGAAACTCTAATCCAAAGCCGACTTGAATGGGAGTGAAAAGGAAGGGGGTGGGAAGGGAGATGGGTAGGCGAGGGGAATGTGGAGTTAAAGACAAAGAAATGAAACACACACCACTTTGCCTGACTTTGACAAAAAGTCAGTTTCATCCGAAACTTTCCAGTGTCTCACTGTCTGCAGCTTAGAAGAGACAGATATGATGGGGGGACCTGGGATGTGAAGAGTTTATCGCTGCTGTGGGGAACAGACGGGCCTGCCTTAGCCAGGAAGGGTACAGGGGTTTAGTTACAGTGAGTTTTCCCGTTCTAGTCTCCAAGAAGTTTCGTGGGAGAGAGGCAACCAAACCAAGTCAGAGTGTCAGTTCAGCAATCCCATGGGAACAGTTGGCTAGACCAGGACTTCAAGTCTAAAGAAGCCAAAGAGCCTAGTCAAGAGAATCTTGCCACGGGTTATGAATTGAGTATGTGTTGGAATCCTAATCTCAACATGCATGGATGTGATCCCATTTGGGAACGAGGCTGTATCAGTTTATAAGGGACTATAAAAACAAAACAGAATCTTTTTGTTTCAAAGCTATGTATTTAATTTTTTTTCAAAACAACCTTCTCACCTTCAAAGCCCTCTCCATTACACTCAATATATTTGTCAAATCTGTGAATCTATTCTTGGAAACACTTTTCAAACTCCTCTGTTCGGACAGCTGGCAGCACCTCCCTCGTTTTTATCTTCACATCTTTTAAGTTGTCAAATTGCCATCCTTTCATGTCCCTCTTCATTTATAGAAACAAAAAGAAGTGACATGGAGAGAGGTCAGGTGAATAAGGTGTGTTGGGCAAGAGAGGCATGCTGTTTTTTGTCAAAAACTGGCACACAGACATGGCTGTGTGAGCAGGTGCATTGTTGTGGTGGCAAAACCAGTCCCCCAACAGCCACAAATCAGACCTTTTTTATCAAACACTGTTGTGAAATATTTTCAGAACCTCTAAACAGAAAGCTTGATTCATAGTCTGACCTGGTAGAATGAACTTCAAATGCACTATCCCCCTCACATCAAAAAAGCAAATGAGCATCATCCTGATCTTTGATTTCACTTGACGAGGTTTTTGTGGGCCAGGTGATGATGGCATCTTTCACTGGCTTGACTGATGTTTGCTTGGGGGTCAAAAGAATAGCACTATTTCTTGTGACTAATAATGACCTTGGGGAAAATGTCTGGGTCATTTCAGAGCTGTTCTTTTAAAACACTGCATGTTTCCACTCAACGCTCTTTTTCCGGGTCAGTCAGAATATGAGACACAAATTTTGCAGCTACCTTCTCATTCCCAAATCTTCCATTAAATTTTTTTAATCATTTTATTGGGGGGTTGTACAACTCTTATCATAATCCATACATACATTCATTGTGTCAAGCACTTTTCTACATTTTTTTCCCTCATCATTCTCAAAACATTTGCTTTCTGCTTGAGCCCTTGGTATCAGCTCCTCATTTTTCCCCTCCCTCCCTGCTCCCAATTTACTGATCACTTCTATGATCTGTCATCCATCTTCAAACACGAGGGCATGAATTTTGTCAACATTCAGGAAGTTGAAGAACGTCCATAACAAGGTGTGTCACTAATCAACATCTCACCTTTGTTGAAGAGAATATCCCTTGTCCACTTGAGATTTTCCCATAGCGCTCTCTTTGTAATGTGTGTTCAACATCACAACAGTTCCTGTGACATTTTTTCCAAGGCAGGAAACAAAATTTCACAGCTGCCTACTGTTCTCTTAAATCAGCCATCACACACACAAAAAATTTTTTTTAAAGAGGTGCAAGTGAAACTGCTTTCATGAAAAAATTTCTAATGGTACCCAGCTATCAAAATACATAGCGTCTGGGGTCTTAAAGGCTTGAAGATAAACAAGCAGCCACCTGGCTCAGAAGCAATAAAGCCCACATAGAAGAAGCAAACCAGCCTGTCTGACCACAAAGTGCAGAAGGGACCAGTTATCAGACATCAAAAATCTAAAAATCATATCAATGGGTACCCACCTACCTGATACATTCAATGAAGACAAATACATGCATAAGCAAATGTGGTGAAGAAAGCGTATGATGCCCTGCTATCAAAAGATATAGCATCTGGGGTCTTAAAGGCACAAAGTTAAACAAGTGGCCATCTAGTTCAGAAGCAACAAAGCCCACATGGAAGAAACACACCAGCCTGTGCGACCACACGCTGTCGAAGGGATCAGGTATCAAGCATCAAGGAACAAAAAAATCATTGAATATGTGTGTGAGCACAGAGTGGAGACTCAAAGCCCATTGGTAGCCAACCGGACACCCCTTACTGAAGGGTTGTGGGGAGGAGATGAACCAGTCAGGGTGCAGGGTAGCAATGATGAAACATATAACTTTCCTCTAGTTCTTAAGTACTTCCTCCCCCCCACTATCATGATTTCAATTCTACCTTACAAATCTGGCTGGACTAGAGGATGTACATAGGTACAGATAGCAACTAGAAACACAGGGAATCCTGGACAGATGACTCCTCCAAGACCAGTGGTGAGAGTGGCGATGCCTTGAGGGTGGAGAGAATGTGGATAGAAGGGTGGAACTGATTACAAGAATCTACGTATAGCCTCCTCCATGTGGGAGGGACAGCAGAGAAGAAGGCAGGGGGAGACGTCAGACAGTGTAATATAAGACAAAATAAGAATAATTTGTGAATGATGAAGGGTTCATGAGGTGGGGGGGAAATGAGCCACAGATATTAAGGGCGCAAGCAGAAGGCAAATGTTTTGAGAACGATGATGGCAACAAAGGTACATATGTTATTGACGCCATGGATGTATATATGGATTGTGATAAGAATTGTATGAGCCCCCAATAAAATGATTTTTAAAAAAGAGAAAAAATTCACTGTGACCAGAAAGTACCTTTCCAGGTGACATCACTGGGTGCACAGTGAGTGAGTTGCTGGATGCTGGCGTAGTGGGAAAATTCAATGCATCAGTATTCCACTTAATCGGATTTCAACATGAAACGTAGCATCAGAGCTTGAACAAAACATCGGAATCTGACTCGATGCATATGATTTTTGTAAACAAAAGCAGTTCATGTTTTGGTCACTAGGTGTTAGTTGGGGTGTTAGTACACATTGTTTAAAACTTTTGCAGGTATGTTCCATGAGCTTTGCTATAATGTTCTTAGTTTTTGTGGCTTTGGGTACTGTTTTTAAATTAAAAATATGAGCCCTAATAAAAAGGTTTTTTTTTAAGAATCATCATGATAAAGAACTGGTTAACTGCATTATCGATATTGTTGACGATAATTTTGTAAACCCTTTTAGAAAACAGTTAAGGAAATGCCAAGGGCAGACTACATTAGACAGATTTGGGGGGCTGAGAGAAAGCCAACCAGGTCCTAGTGAAAAAAGGAAAGGAGGGGGGGGGAAAGCCCCTGAAAAGCAGCTACCAGTTGAACTTATGTCAGGGAATTCCCCTTCCATATATGACTCTCTCTCCAATCCTCCTCTCCACATCCATGTCCACAGATCCAGATCCTCATCAATCTCAAGGTGTGGATCATACTATAGTTGTTAAACACTTTTTAATGTTGTGGTTTTTTATTTAAATTATATTAATTAACTCTGAACTTATTTACTTTGGAATTTCTGAGTAATGCTTTGGATAAAAAGGCAAGGTTAGAGTAAAAACTTGGTGGTTGAGAATGGATTGATCTGTTTTCAGTTAGTTCTTATGGGAAAAATTGATTCAGAACTCGGCTGCATCACATCTTCTACACTGGATTAGCACTGAGGTCTGGGATTCTACTGTACTACAAAAGCTCTGCACAGTGAAGTTTTTTTCCATATTTTTGTTTTGTTTGGGTGGTACTTTGTTTTGTTTTTATACCCCCTGCTGTCTGATGAGAGTTGGTTGGAGACAGGTGAATGCACAGCCTATTTCAAGGTTTCAAGAATAGCCAGCTACCAGAAACCGCAATGGTTACATACTGGACTACTAACCAAAAGTTTGACAGTTCAAGCCCATCCCCAGGCACCTGAGAAGTGAGTCTGACCATCTCCTTCCTGAAGGTCACAACCTTTGGAACCCATGGGACGGTTCAACTCCGCAGACATGGAGTCTCTGTGAGTTAGGGTCAAACAGCCCACAAGAGACAGAAGTAGAGAAAGCTTTCCCTAGAGTCACATGCTGCACACCGGCTGCCGGCTGCCTGAAGGTGAAAAATACACATTTCTGATCCTTAAAGTCACCCGCTAGGGGTGGCTCTGTCACAGCAGCAGGGGTCCCTGAGACACCACCCATCAGGAAACGAATTCTCCATTTTCCCAGTGAATCCCTTCTCTCCGGAGCAGTCCACATGTGTAGCCGCTCCTCAGACAGGGCCTAGCTCCTTCCATCTGTCAACCCTTTTGACTCTACACTCTCAAAATCAAGGTCGGGCACATAATTAAGTTATTTACCCCTCCAAATCTAAGAGCTGTTAATTACCCACGACAGGGCTAATCACTATTAGGGAACAAAATAGTGTCTGACTTAAGTGGATCCTAATTAAAACTTGAGTTGCATCTCCTAGAGCAGTGACTTTGAAAGGATTTTTTTCCCTTCTTTTTTCTGACACACAAGAAACAGCATTTGTATAGGAGAAACTCTCACAGGGGTCTCCATAAAGACCACCACCCAGAGAAGTCTTCCAAAGCCAATAGAACTCATTCCTTGATGGCATAAGCTGGTTTATTTGCTCCCTAATATATTTTAATCACTTGGGGGGAGCTCTTATGGCTCTTATCACAATCCATACATACATCCATTGTGACAAGCACATTTGTACATATGTTGTCATCATCATTTTCAAAACATTTTCTATCTAGTTGAGCTCTTGGTATCAGCTCATTTCCCCCCTCTCAACTCTCCCTCCCTCATGAGCCCTTGGTAATTTATAATTTTTTTCATGTCTTACACTGACCACTGTTTCTTTTAACCCACTCTTCTGTTGTCCATCCCCCCTGGGAGGGAGTTAGATGTAGGTCATTGTGATCAGTTCCTCCTTTCTCCCCCACCTTCCCTTTACCCTCTTGGTATCGCTACTCTCGTTATTGGTCCTGAGGGTTTATCTGTCCTGGATTCCCTGTTTCCAGCTCTTATCTGTACCTGTATACATGCTCTAGTCTAGCCAGATTTGTAAGGCAGAATTGGGGTCATGATAGTGGGTGACAGGAAGTATTAAAGAGCTAGAGGAAAATTGTATGTCTCATCAGTGCTAGACTGCACCCTCACTGACTCGTCTTGGGTCTCCACTCTGCACTCCCCCTCATTCACATTAATATGATTTTTTGTTCTGGGTCTTTGATGCCTGATACCTGATCCTATTGACACCTCATGATCACACAGGCTGGTGTGCTTCTTCCATGTGGGCTTTATTGCTTCTCAGTTAGATGACCACTTGTTTATCTTCAAGCCTTTAAGACCGCAGAAGCTTTATCTTTTGATAGCCAGGCACCATCAGCATTCTTCACCACGTTGGCTTATGCACCCATCTTTCCCTCAGTGTGTCAGAGCAGGTGGATATCACAGAATTCTGGGTTATTAGAACAAAGTGTTCTTGCATTGAGGGAGTATGTGCATAGAGGTCCAATGTCCATCTACTGTCTTCATACTGCTTACCATAGAAATATATATAGATCTATTTCCCTATCATTATAGGTAAATATATTCACATATGGACATGCCTGTACTTAGACCTCCATAGATGTCCTTGAAGTCCTGGTGGCATAATGGGTTCTGTGTTGGGCTGATAGCCATAAGCTCAGCAGGTGAGAACCCACCTTTGTGCTCCTGTGAAGAATTACAGTCTCAGAAACACACAGGATCAGTTCAGAATGGACTAGATGGCACACTGATATTTTCTATAAGCTTCATAAGTACTGAGAACTTGGTGCCTTGCTTATAACCAGGCCTTCGAGCCAGTTCAAGATATCAGGACTAGAAATGTGAATACTCAACAGGGAGTTGAACCAGAATGAACCAATTCAAGGCCCCACATATAACTGTATTCCCAATGCCTGTATACAGTATACACTCAATAAGAATTGGTTACATGAATAAGAGGATGTTCCCATAGGGTTATCCAGGTTATGTGCAATTTACAGTCAGCTAGATAGAATTCCATCAAGTCAGGTATAATTCCATCCCTTTCTTTTCCTCTCTAGAAAGGATTTCAGAATGTGTGAGAAAGAGTGACAGGATTATTGAACAACTCATTCTTTCTTTCAACAAATATTTATTGGATGTTGACTTCATGTCAGATACTGTGCCAGATGCTGGCAGTAAGATGGCAAGGAAATCAGACCAGGTCCCTGCCTCGTGGTGGTTCCCTTAGAAAAAGTAAGGAACAATTAGAGTCGCTGCTATGGAGGAAACCCACAGGATGAGGGGACGGAAAGTAGCTAGGTGAGGATGGGAGTGAAGTAGGGGAGGCTACTCTAGCTCAGGTGCTCAGGAAAGGCTGTTCCCAGACAGTAGCATCCAGCAGCTCAGAGCTGGGGTAAAGGAATTCTAGGCCAAGGGAATAGATCATGCAAAACAAGGACATGCTCTGCGAAATGAGAAGATGATCAGTGATTTCAGGAGCTCTGCCATTGTCATCCCGAAGAGAGGAAGAGAGCAGTGACCTGGGGGCCTGGGGAAGAAATGTTACCCAAGCAAGAGGTGGTAGCCTTGTGTCTTTGCCCTTGTCTGCTTTCTAAACAAAGCAAAAAAGTAGAGATAGCCTCATCTCACTCTGGTATATATTTTTACTCATTTTTCAGTTAAATACTGTACAGATGTCTCTTCTTCAAAATAGTAACAGCACACACCTTAATGATTAGGACACACATTCAAGCCAGCACAGGGGAATCAGAAGCTGCTGTTCTGAGAGACATGAACCCTGGTAATGGCAAGCCGAGAAGAGCCCTGGGAAGCCCAAGCTTAGTGCATGTCCCAGCGACCCTATAGGTGTGACTTCTTTGCCGGTCCTCCTGGCATGTTATTGTATTTCTCAACCCTCTTGTCAACCTTGGGCTTGACCCCAACAAAGGTGCTTTGTTGTGTCACTTCAGGGCAGAGTACATGGCTGATGGGTTATCACCCTGACCCCATTGTCATCACTCTCAAATGACAGATATGACTTTACAATGATACCATTACAGAACACACAAACTCAGAACCCAGTCACATTGAGAACAGAGGTTTGGTGGTCAGTGTTTCACTCTCAAAGCCATCAGCTCCGTGGGATAACCCAATCCGGTGATAAAAGAATAAAACAATGCAGAACCTTTCCTTCAATTCCTCTGGACTCAGAGATCATTGTTATTAAAGCCTCCCCGGTCCCCACTCTACCCCCACCCCAACTGATTCTAATGGGAAGCTAGAGTTGAGAACCACAAACCTGGTAACCTAAATGACACAACCTATCGGACTGCCTTTCCAATCATCACTCCTGTGGGGGGTTTTGACAGGTGAGTGCTTTCTGGAAGATTCCTAACAGCTCACTGGATGCCAAGCAAGGCAATCAGCACCCTGTAGGTGTCATTTCATCTCATCCTCACAGCCACCGTCTAAGAGAAGGGCATTTAGAGGGACTGAAAAACTCAGAGAAGCCCTGTCACAGGACCAAGGTCACATAACTAATAAGACAGGTCAGCATTCACACCTAGGTCTTAAGACATCACAGTTCACGTTCTTAGTTGCTAAGCAATTATAACACCATCTCTTAGGCAGTGTTCTCAAACTTCCTCATGTCACAAGGAATTCCTTTAATACAATTCCGCGTATTATGGTGACTTCCCCAACCATAAAATTATTTTTGTTGCTACTTCATAACTGTAATTTTTCTACTTCTATGAATCAGGCAATCCCTGTGAAAGGGTTGTTCAACTCCCAAAAGGGTCACGACCCACAGGTTGAGAGCCGCTGTCTTAGATAAACCAATGTTTGAATCCTAGTCTTGCCCTTTAGTAGTTGTGTGGCTTTGGGTGAATTGATGAGCCTCTCTGAATATCCCTGTTGGAGCCTTTGTGGCACTGTCAAGTTAGTGTTGGGCTACTAATTATAAGATCAGCTATTCAAATCTATCAGCCACTCTGTATGAGAAAGTTGAGGCGCTCTGCTCCCATCAATTTTTACAGCCTCGGAAACTCTGTAAAAGGCTTGCTATGACTCTACCAACTAGGTCAGGGGCCCTCAAACTTTTTAAGCAGGGGGCCAGTTCACTGTCCCTCAGACCATTGGAGGGCTGGATAATAGTTTCAAAAAAACTATGAACAAACTCCTATGCACGCTGCACATATCTTATTTTGAAGTAAAAAAGCAAATGGGGCAAAAATACCCAGCAGGCCAGATAAATGACCTCGGCGGGCCGCATGTGGCCCATGGGCCATAGTTTAAGGACCCCTGAATGAGATGGCAGTGGGTTTCTCAGGACCCTGAGAATGATACCTCCTTGCTCATTGTTTTTCACTCTCTCTAGCCCCATTCCTGTGCTTTGTCTGCTGAGAGTCATCAGTTCTCAAAAGCATGGCATTTCCTTGCTACCTGCCTTGTTCTCTCTATACTGCATCCATCAGACCATGGGACCCTTCAAATCTTGGCCACACAACCCTAATTTCCAGCACAGAACCTGGTCCAAAGTAAGCAACCAATGCCCACTGACCTAAATGGGATGGCTTCCCACTGGGATATGATACATAAGTGGGGTGTCGGGGTTTTGCCAAAAGCCCCATCAAGGCCACATTAGCCCTCATTGACCTCTGCTATTGGATATCCAGGGGCGCTCAGTGGAAAACAGCAAAGAGCAAGCTGCCTGTGTAACCCCGGTGACTTATTTAGAAGACTGACTCTATTTGCATAACTTTGCATATGTTATGCATCAATCTATGATATATTTATTCAAGGCATAGAAGATACACATATAGAATACCAAAGTGCCACAATGTGTACTGAAAATGCTAGAGACCAATGCCCTCCTTTGGCCTTCCCTCTGTTGCAGCCCAAGCTGGAGTCTTCTCATTCTCAAGAGGCCCTTCTTTGGTCAGTGTGAGGGGAGGGTGGGCCTAGTTATAGCTGAAGATCAAAACTCAAAAACCTTCACCAGCCTCCCTAGTCTCCACCCTTACGCTTTGACTACAATTGAACCCTGAACGCTATTAGAGAGACCGGAATAGTGTTCATGTTTACACTCCAACCCCTTGGCAGGTGCCAAGGGACACTTTCCATTTGAGGACATTGGTATTAGAGAAATGCAACCATCCTATCAATCTCAGGAGAGATTTTTCTTGAGAAGGTTGTTACTGGGGACTCTCAAACAGACCCTGGTTCATAGCAAACCCGGGTGTCGCGGTAAAAGTGCCCCATGGGGCTGTCGAGGCTACAATCTTCACAGAAGCAGATCATGAGGTCTTTCTGCCTCAAGGCTGCTGGGCAAGCTTGGACCTCCACCACTTCCGTTAACAATTAAACACAGAATCCTGGTGCCACCTGGGCATGACAAGTACTTAGGTTCTAATTAACAACAGGCACATAGTTATTTATTTTAAAGTCAATTCTCTTCTTTAGTGATGAAATAGGCACCCAGATGGTATAGTCATTATGAGTTGGGCTGTGATCTGCAGGGTCAGAAGTTCAAAACCACCAGCCCCTATGTACAGGAGAAAGATGGAGCACTCTACTCCTATAAACAGGTAAAGTCTCACAAGGTCAGTTCTACCCTTGCTCTCCAGGGTCACCATGATGACAGTGAGTTTGAGGGAGAGATGGAATCCAAATACCTGAGATATAATACAATTATTAGTAAATACATAATGTATATCTCTCCAGAGAGGAGATCAGGAGGCCTAGTAGTTAGGAGTCGAGATGATAATCATTTCATAGTAGGGATGCTTGGTCTCCTTCGGTCTTTCATTCCACAAACATTTATTAAACACCGACTGAGAAGCCTGGTCCCTCTCAGTGTGCTACGGAAGCTACAGGGGAGAATACAAGGTGATTCCTGCTGATCCAAAATTCACAGGGGACAAAACAGTAAAATCCTGCATGAGTGTGAGGAACGCCATGCATTCAGTCTTGGTTTCTTTGCCAAATGGAGGCTGTGGGAGCTATTTTTCGTGGCTGTTGTCATCGAAAAGCCTCAGTGTGGCATCTGGCACATAGTAGGTGTTCAGTAAAGGGGAGTGATCATCACAGCTACTGTTGCTCTGGAAGAATATGGAGGACCTCTCGTCACACAGTAGTTAAGCATCAGGTTGGTGCTTTGAACTCATCCAGCTCTACAGGAAAAGGGCCAAGTAAGTAGTCTGCTCCCATAAACCCTGCAGCCAAGGAAACTCTATGGGGAAGCTTTACTCCAAAATCAACCAGCTTTGTGTCAAAATCAACCTAACGAGCAAAAGGAATACAGTGAAGGGACTATGGAATCACAGAGGAGGGGACAGCTAACTTGAGGGAACTATTCCGTGAAAGAATAAAAACACATGTCACCAAGTCAATACAATACTTCAGGGTTCAACAGCATCACAATTGATGTACCACTTAGCAACTCTCCAAGGCCTGTTAACTTGTCATTTGGAAACCTTAGCTCAGGACTCTCTGTCTCTCTGTCCACAGTGGCATTTGGTGTCCAGTTTTCACCTGATGGGGAGGGGAGTCTAAGGAGAAAACTCAGGGAAATTGGGAATACGTAACCATTAAAATTAATTGCTTGCAAACATTAGAAACCAGACACCCATGAAATATGGATAAGGATTTGCCTAAAGTCATGTATATTAAATTACTTTTATAATAATATTTAACTTTTAAGCATTAAATATTTAGTGTCCCTTCTCTTGTCTTTTGCAAAGAAGCTTACAGCCACTGCCTAGCTGAAAGCATCCCTGCCCAGACTGTCTTAGGAGGCTAGACACTGAACAGCTGACCAACGGCTCGGAGGAGCGAGACCAGCAGACCCTCCAGTAACTTGATACTCACCAACTCCATTCATGCAACAAAATTTTACTGGATCTTTTGGCATGCCAAATACTCAGGATAGGAAGATATACAATCAGGGTCCTGATCTCAAGACTAGCAAGAAGAAAAACAACCCAATAATCACAGAGGGCTGCAACCATTTCCCCATGCTCACCTCTAACAAAAGTACTCAATCCTTTGTGAAATGCAACCTGCTTTTTCTCACCTCCTTGCTGTTGTTGAGCTGACCCTTCTGCCTGGAGCAGCTTCAACTACCCAATGATTTCTCACTTCAAGGCTTTACTTCAAGAGCTTTGGTATTTGGCTTTACTTCAAGAGCTATGGTGTTTTATCTTCAGGGGACTTCCGGAAAGCTGGCCTGGATACCACCTCTAGTATGGATTAAATTGGGCCTGCCCAAAATATGTGTTGGCATCAACCCTAGACCTGTGGAGCACAGACCCTCAGCAGCACAAAGAGTTAAACACTCAACTATTAGCAGAAAGAGTGGCAGCTTGAACCCACCAAGAGGTACCTGCAAAAATAGAGCAGGTTGGAGTGCAGAGTGGGGACCCAAAGCCCATCTGTAGGCAATTGGGCATCCCCTTCTGGAAGGGTCCTCTAGTTCCTAAATGATTCCTCCCCCCACCCACCCACTATCATGATTCCAATTTTACCTTACAAATCTGGCTAGACCAGAGGATATACACTGCTACAGACAGGAACTGGAAACACAGGGAATCCAGGACAGATGATCCCTTCCGGACCAGTGGTGAGAGTTGCGATTCCTGGAGGATGGAGGGAAGGTGTGTTATAAAGGGGGAACCAATAATAAGGAACTACATATAACTTCCGCCCTGGAGGATGGACAACAGAAAAGTGGGTGAAGGAAAACATCAGACAGTGCAACATATGACATAATAATACTTTATAAATTTTTAATCGTTTTATTAGGAGCTCATACAACTCATCACAATCCATACATACATCAATTATGTAAAGCACACCTGTACATTCATTGCCCTCATCATTCTCAAAACATTTGCTCTCCACTTAAGCCCTTGGCATCAGGTTCTCATTTTTCCCCTCCCTCTCCCCTCTCCCCTCCCTCATGAACCCTTGATAATTTATAAATTATTATTTTGTCATATCTTGCCCTGTCCAACATCTCCCTTCACCAACTTTTCTGTTGTCCATCCCCCAGGGAGGAGGTCACATGTAGATCCTTGATATCGGTTCCCTCTTTCCAGCCCACTCTCCCTCTACCCTCCCAGTATCGCCACTCACACCCCTGGTCCTGAAGGTATCATCCACCCTGGATTCCCTGTGTTTCCAGTTCCTATCTGTACCAGTGTACATCCCCTGGTCTAGCCAGACTTGAAAGGTAGGATTCGGATCATGACAGTGGGGGTGGGGGAGGAAGAATTTAGGAACTAGAGGAAAGTTGTGTTTTTCATCGGTGCTACATCACACCTTGACTGGTTCGTCTCCTCCCTTAGATCCCTCTGCAAGGGGATCTCCAGTGGCCAACAAATGGGCTTTGGGTCTCCACTCTGCACTCCCCCCTTCATTCACTATGGTAAGATTTTTTTTGTTCTGATAATGCCTTGTACCTGATCCCTTCAACACCTGGTGATTGTACAGGCTGGTGTGATTCTTCCATGTGGGCTTTGTTTCTTCTGAGCTAAGTCGCCACTTGTTTTCCTTCAAGCCTTTAAGACCCCAGACACTATACCTTTTGATAGCCAGGAAGCATCAGCTTTCTTCACCACATTTGCTTATGCATCCATTTGTCCTCAGTGATCGCTCTTGATGAATTCTTGCATTGTACACAGGTATTTTATCTTCAGTATAGCCCATTTGTCAATTTGTGCCTCCTCTGTTTGTGTGTCCTTCCCTATTTCTGATAGCCTGTGTATTTCCTGTGCCAAAGTTCTCAAGTTGGTCCCAATTCCCTCATTGATGCCCCTAATAGTTTGGGGTTTAAATTCAAGAGTCTGTGATCCAACTTGAATTTATTCTTGTGCATGGAGTGAGATAAGCATCTTGCTTCATTTTTCTGCAAGTAAATATCCATTTTTTTCCTACACCACTTGTTAAAGAGGGCATCTGCTTTCCATTTGATATTTGGGGGGCCCTTATCAAATATCAGTTGTCTGTATGCTGATGATTTCATTTCTGGGTTTCCAGTTCTTTTCCATTGGTCTGAGTATCTGTCACTGTACCAAAACCATGCGGTTTTGACAACTGTGACTGTGTGGTATGTGCTAAAGTCAGGTAAAGCAAACCCTCCCACTGTGTCCTTCTTCTTGAGAAGTTCTCTGCTAATTCTGGGCTTCTTCCCTCTCCATATGTAGTTGGTAATCAGTTTTTCCATTTCTTTGAAGAAAGATGAGGGTAATTATATTGGGATTGCATTAAACTTATATAGTACCTTTGGCAGAACTGACATCTTGACTATCTTGATTCTTCCAATCTGCGAGCGTGGGATAGTCTTCCATTTGTTGAGGTCGCTCTTGGTTTCCTGTAATAGTGTTCTGTAGTTTTCCCCATATACATCTTTTGTTCTTTTAGTCGGGTATACCCCTAGATATTTCTATTTGTATTTGGCTATTGTGAAAGGGTACCACCTTTTTAATCTCCTCTTCTGTGGTCTTATCCGATATGTATAACAGTCTGATGGACCTCTGTTTGTTGATCTTGTGTCCTGCCACTCTGCCAAACTCCTCTATTGCTTCCAGTACTCCCCTTGTGGAACTTTTGGGCTTTTCCATATATAAAATCATATCATCTTCAAATAACGATAGTTTCACCTCTTCCTTCACCAGATGAATACCTTTCATGTCTCTTCTTTGCCTTATGCTGTTAGCTAAAACCTCCAGCACGATATTAAATAAGAGTGGGGACAAGGGGCATCCTTGTCTGGTCCCCTTTTTCAGTGGGATTGTGTTAGTCATTTCTCCATTGACTACCACATTGGCTGTTGGTTTTTCATATATAGCTTGTATTGTCTTGAGGAACTCTCCTTCCATTCCTATCTTCTCAAGTGTCTTAAACAGGAATTGGTTTTGGATGTTGCCAAATGATTTTTCTGCATCTATTGATATTATCAGGTGGTTCTTATAGTTTTTCATGTCAATGTGATGAATAATACTAATGGCCTTTCGTGTATTGAAACATCCTTGCGTCCCTGGTATGAATCCCACTTGGTCATGGTGAATTATTTGTTTTATATACTTTTGTATTCTGTTGGCTAGTATTTTGTTAAGGATTTTTGCATCAATGTTCATTAGGGATATTAGTCTATAGCTCTCAATTCTTGTGGAATCCTTGCCTGGTGTGGGTATCAGAGTTATACTGGCTTCATAGAAGGAGTTCGGGAGTTTACCATCTTTTTCTATGTTCTGGAAAAGTTTGTGCAGGATTGGTGTTAGTTCTTCCCTAAATGCTTGGTAGAATTCTCCAGTGAAGCCATCTGGTCCAGGGGATTTTTTTGTTGGTAATCCCTTGATAACCTTTTCTATTTCTTCTATTGCTATGGGTATGTTGAGATTCTTGGAATTTGTCCATGTCTTCCAAATTATTGAATTCATTGGAGTACAATCCTTCATAGTACTGTGTAACTATCCTTTTGATTTCATTAGGGTCTGTTGTAATTACCCCTCTTTCATCCCTTATTCTTGCTATTGAGATTTGTTTCCTCCTTTATTTGGTTAGGTTTGCCAGTGGTCTATCGATTCTGTTTATCCTTTCAAAGAACCAATTTTTAGCGATATGAATTTTTTCCATAGTTTTCTTATTTTCCCTCTCCTGGATCTCAGCCCTGATTTTTATAATTTCTTTTCTTTTGCTATTAGTAGGATTGTCCTGCTGACTCTGCTCTAGTTGTATATTTTGTGCCAGCATATCAATCATGAGTCTTCCTTTCTCAGGTGTGCAAGTATTATTATAAAACTTCCTCTGATGACTGACTGCCTTTGCTGTGTTCCATAAGTTTTGGTACGTCGTGTGCTCATTCTCATTGGTTTCTAGAAATTGCCTAGTTTTATCTCTGATCTGCACCAATATGCACTACTTTTGCAGTAGAGAGTTATTCATCCTCCAAATGTTTGCTCTTTGTTTCTTTGTCCTCCTTTTGTTGATTTCTAGCCTTAGGGCACAGTGGTCAGAGAGAGGGGTCTGTATGATTTCAATGTGCTTAAATGTATGTAGATTCACTTTATGCACCGGCATGTGGTCTATCTTCGAATATGTGTCATGTGGGTTTGAAAAGAATGTGAATTTATTTTGGTATTTGGATGAAAAGCTCTGCAAATATCTATCAGGTCAAATTGTCTAACTGTGGTGTTTAGATCTCTAGCCTCCTTGTTGAGTTTCTTTCCCTGTGATCTATCTTTCTCAGAGTGGTTTGTTGAATTCACCCACTATAATTGATGAGGCTGTGATTTCTTTTTTAATCTTTTGGGGTGTTTGGTTGACATATTCAGCGGGTCTCTCATTCAGGGAATATATGTTTACAATGCTTAGTGGTTCTTTGTCTACCATTCCCTTGAGCATTATATAGTGTCTCTCCTTATCTCTTTTTATGGTTTGCACTTTGAGATCAATTTTATCTGAGATTGGGATTGCAAGTCCTGCTTTTTTTGAAGTGCTGTGTGCTTGGTATGACTTTGTCCAGCCTTTGATTCTCAGCTTATTTTTATCTGTAGGCTTGAGATGTGTCTCCTTTAGGCAGCAGATTGATGGATTGGGTTTTCTAAGCCAGTCAGCTAGTCTCAGTCTTTCAATGCCTGAGTTCAGGCCATTGATATTCAGGGTTATTATCTCCATCTACAGACTCTATGATGTCATCTTATACCTTTTGTGTTGGAAGTTTTCCTACTTTCCTTTCTCATTAGAGTGTTGTGCATGTGTGTGTGTGTGTGTGTGTGTGTGTATCATTCTTGACTTCTTTCCATCCTTAAGCCAATGCTATCTTGGAGTCTGTTTTCTTTTTGTTGCCCTCTGGGTGAGGTTGTTCTACGTGGTGGTCTCTTATTTTTGCTTGGTGAGTGTTGTTCTTCTGCCCATACTGGGTCTGCAAGGTTCTTTTTTAGGGTTGGATTTCTTCTAACTTATTCTTTGAGTGTTTCCTTGTCTGGGAAGACTCTTACTTCTCCATCGATCTGGATCGATAATTTGGCTGGGTAGAATATTCTTGGGTTTGTGTTGTTTTCCTTAAATTTTGGGACTATGTTACTCCACTCTCTCTTCGTCTTCATAGTTTCTGCTGATAGGACTGAGCATATTCTTATTTGGGAAACTTTATATGTGATTGCTTGATTTTCCCTAGCTGCTCTCATGATTTTCTCCTTTTCCTCAACGTTGGATATTTTAACTATTATGTGCCCTTGGTGACTTCTTCTTGGGATTTAGTCAAGTTGGTGTTCTTTCAGCCTCCTGAATGGTTGCCTGGTTTACATTCGTTAAGCTGGGGAAGTTTTCCTCCAAGAATTCTCTCACTATTGTTGCAGATGACTTCTTTGTTGTGTCTTCCTCTGGTAAGCCAATAATTCTAATGTTGTTCTGCTTCATAGCATCAGACATAGCTCTTAGGTTTTCTTCAGCTTCTCTGATCATCTTAGATTTTTTATCACGTTTGTTAAAGTCTGCTTGGCTGTCCTCCAAGTCACTGATGCGGTTCTCTGATTCCTCCAGTCCATTCTCAAGGTCCATGTTTCTGCTACTGGTTTTTTTTTTTTATCTCCTCCCTAAGCTCCTGTATTTCCCTTTGGTGTATGGCCTTTATCTCCTCTATCATTTCATCTTTTTTCTGTATTGTTTCCCTCATATCCTCTATGACTCCAAGTAGCGTCCTGAAAATTTCTTTCTGTATCAGCTCAATGTCTCCTTCTTCTATGTATGTTGTTATGTTCGGTAAATCTGCAATTGCCTTTGGTTTCTCCTGTTTTTCCGTTTAGGTCATTGGTGCTGATGGCTGTTTGCATTGCATTGTTTTAAAGGAGCCAGGTGCCATTTTCCAGGGAGTCAAAGAGCACTGGCTCTCTCTTGGAGACTTGTAGGAATGCTTCTTTGTACTTCCTACAGCTAATTTTACTATGGGATTAACCTACCATTTATCCTCCTGTGGCTTCCCTATCCGGGGAGTGCTCCAGAAGGCTGGTGGGTTGCCTGCTTTTGTGTTGCAGAGGTTGAGCAGAGATTCCTGCAACAGCTTGGAATGTTGATAAGTGTTGGCTGAGCTGCCTTAGGCCCCCAGGTACACAGGCAGGAATTCCCTGGTGAGAAGTTGGGCAGAGTATCCCCTGGAGGGAAAGCAGGGCTTTCGCTATCCTCAGACTACCTACACAGGGTGGAGCTCACCTAGCTTGGTGTGGTGCAGGGGTAAATGCCCTAGGCTTAGGGGGCTGGTCTGGAGATCAGCAGTGGAGTGTGAGAGAACAGAAAAAGAGACAAAGAGGAGGAAAAAAATAAAAAGTAAGACCGTTTAGATTGTGTGTGAATATAGGGAAGAGGGAAACAAAAGAAACTATGTAACTTAGTTCCGCTTGCCCATGGAGCTGCAAGGGTTTAGTTCCTGCCCTGAGGCAGCAGAGGCAAGCCGCAGCTGAGCTGAGAAAAAGCCCCAGCTCAGCCCTCAAAGACCTTGGTGGGGACAGAGAGCACAGATGTAAACAGAAGGAACAGTGTAGCTGAACCCTGATCCTTAGCAGTGGAGCTACAAGGGTCCTGTCCCTGCCCTGAGACAGGTGGGAGCAAACTGTGGCTGTGTTGAGACCAAGCCCCCCTATGGGCTCCAAAGGTCCTGGCTCCGGCAGAGACAATGGAAGGGCCAAGGTCAAGCCCCAGCCGGCTTCCACTGAGGTAAACCAAAATCCCCCAGCCCCTCAAAGCCCCATAGGTCTGTGCCTACCTATCTTTATGATGTTCCTCCTGCATTCCAGCAGTGGTCAATTTCCTTCTAAGCAACTCTCCAGGGCTGAATTCTGCCGAGTCCCCCTGGTATGTGTCACTCTGTCGCCATCTTCCCAGAAGTCTCCCTCATAATTTATAAATTATCAAGGGTTCAGGAGGGAGGAGGGAGCGGGGAAGGGGGGTGATGAGTTGATGCCAGGGGCTTAAGTAGAGAGCAAATGTTTTGAGAATTTTGAGGGCAATGAATGTCCAAATGTGCTTTACACAATTGATGTATATGGATTGTGAGAAGAGTTGTATGGGCCCTAATAAAATGATTTTTCTTTTTTAAATAGAGCTGGTTGATCTACTTCCAAAAGGCCATCACCTTGAAAATCTTTATGGGGCACTTCCACTCTATACTCATGGGTTGTCCTGAGTCCAGTTCAATGAATGGCATCAAACAACAACAACAGTATACCTGTGGCTGTGATCTTGTTTAGAAATAGGGCATTTGGTTTGATGGTAATGAAGCACCAACAACATAGAGGGTGCCCTAAACATAATCTCTTCTATGCTATAAAGAGTCCATTAGACACAGAGTAGCAAGTACAGGAAAGCCAGATACCATGTGAGCATCATCTACCAACCAAATAACCCACGGATTACCCAGGCTACCAAAAAGAAAGGGACTGGACACAACTGAGCCCCTGATTTGGACTTTCATCGTCCAGAATTAGAAGAAAATTAATTTCCATTTTTTAAAGCCATCTATTCGTGGTATAAACATTATAGCAGAAGTGGGCCACTACACAACCTCCGGGGGTACTGATTTTCAATTACTTCAATCATAGCACTCATCATGTTGTTGCTGTTAAATGTCATGGAGTCTGTTCCAACTCTTAACAACCATATGTGCAACAGAACGCAACCCGGCCCGTCTTCTTGACCATGCATGATGTATTTCTCCGGGGACTGGTCTCTCCTGAGAACATTTCGAATTTACATGAGACAAAGTCTCATCCTCCCCTCCAAGGAGCATCCTGGCTGTACTTTCAAGACAGATTTGTCTGTTCTTTTGACAGTCCATGGGACTTTCAATAATCTTCACGAACACAAAGGTTCAAATGTAGCATTATTAAACTGATCCCAAAACTTCAAGGGAATTAAAGGTCTTCATCCGGAAACACTTTGGGATGTGCATTTTTAAAAGAGGCTGCTGGACAGTAAGTTCTTCAAAGGAAGAAAATGGATCGGTTTCCATCCCAGCACTCCCACTGCATGCCACTAAAACACAGGAGGCACTCAGCAAAATTTTCTTGTTGAAAGCCTTTCTCTTTTTCGCGGCCTCTCTACTTTCCAAACATGATGTCCATTTCCAGGGACTGGTCTCTCCTGATAACCTGTCCAAAGCACATAAGACAAAACCATGCCATCCATCCGTGTTTCTAAGAAGCATCATCCATGATACTTGCAAAATTCTTAGCCAACACCAGAATCCATACTGCCCTGCAATTGCTGATTTACCTCTGAGTCTTCTCTCCCCATCTCTGAGCTGTTGTTGTTGGTACATAGCAACTCAGTTCCAATGCAGAGGGACATGATGGAGAACAGAATGAAATACTGCCCCGGTCTGAGAGCGACTTGCATCTAACTAACTTATGTATTGCCTGAGATCCATGGTGGTGCCTGACACAGACTAGGTTTTCAACAGACATTTGGAAAATCAGTGATTCAACTGAATACTTCAGTAATCTGATAGATAGGTGCTATTAATCTGATAGGTGTTATAATTAGCATGTGTGCTTCATGTAATGCAAACATATGTAAGATGAGGGACATAAAGAAGAAAGATGCTATTGGGGAATAGACCATGACATCTGAGCAAATAGCTGAAGAAACTAGACATAATATAATTATGGTCATTAAAAACTAAAATTACTTGAGTATAATTGTACTCTCAAATGTGTTCATGTCTAATTAGCCCTGCATGGCCTTGTGTCCTCTTTTCTGTATTATCCATTGGCTCACCCTCGCCACACCACTGCCACCATCTGGAACACCAAAGGACATGCGGGAGCCCAGGAGAGATTTGGTCTTTCTTGCCTGGGATGGTGGAAAGCCCATCCCACCTACCAAATGTTTACTCTTCAGCTATAGTGTACAGAAAGAATTTGAACTAAGTGATAGTTTGAAGCCTAAGTCGCTCATAGGAAAGTCTTCAACCCACGCCATGCTTCCAATCCATAGGTTAATTAAAACCACCTCCATCAAGCTAGTCCTCTTAATCTAACAGCTACCAAAGCACCGAGAGGATTCGTGTGAACCCCAAATCACCTGCAGCCTCCATTTCAAGACCCCAGAAAGCTTTTCAAGAGACCCAGAGCCTAAAAATATAATAATAATTTTAAAAAGAGAGATACAGAGTCAAAGTTCCACAGTCAGCTGGCCCTAAAGAAGCAGAATCCTGAGGTGACCAAGCCTCGTATGATGTCTATTTTAGCAACTACCAAGCAAAGTTGCTGATTCTCTAAACTGAGCTAAAAATGTTTTTTTGTGATTGTTATAAAAGGTTCCTTGTTCGAGGTGGGAGGCAGAGGAAGCTTATCTATGAATAGACAAGTCTTTCATCCACTTTCTGTATAACTTTGAACAGGTTTAATTAGCACTGCAGTGCAACCTCAATTAAATACACCTTCTTGAGCCTCGAGGAACAATCCTGCTGAATCCTCTTGAGTTTCTAAGATAAGAGTTTGTATTCTGCATTAGTCAGTAAAACCTAAAATCGATGTTGTAGTGGGTTACACAATGACCTGCTAACCACAAGGTCAGCAGTTCAAACCCATGGGAGAAAGATGAGGAAGTCTGCTCCCATAGAAGCTGGTAGTCTTGGAAGCCCAAAGGAGCAGTAGATAGGGTGGAGTCAACTGAATTGGAACATCTTTAAGGTCTGGATGTCTAATGCATCCAGCTGTTAACAAAAAGAGGGGAGGTACAAGTCCATGCAGAGACGTCTAGAGATCAACTTCCAAGAAACCTGCTCTTGAAAACACTGTGGAGTGTAGTTTTACTCGGATACACATGAGGTTGCCAAGAATCAGAGTCGATTCCACATGAGTAACATGTGTTAAGATTGGATGAAAAGATATATTTGGTAGCTAAACACAAAAAAGGTTTACATCTTGTCCTCATAAGAGTATGAGCAGGTGAAGAGATTTTAGGGTGGAAATGATCCTGCCACAAACCATCATTCAGGGATTCACTCAGTGCACCAGCATCAATGCCAACTCACAGTGACCCGATACAGCAGGGCAGGGCTGCCCCGTGAGTTTCCCAGATAGGAACTCTTTAAAGAAATGGAAACTCCCTGGGAGAAGCCGGTGGTTTCAAACTACAGACCTGCGGTTAGCGTCCCACTTGTAACCACTATGCCACCAGGGCTCCTCGTTCAGGGGCAGACACTGCCAATTTTCACATGTGGCTTCTAAGAACTCTCTCCGCCACAACCAGCTGCAAGAAGACCATCTGGAAGGGACACACACCATCACATGTCTACTCTCCTTCCGATGGCTAGAACTCTGCGACATGGCCACACTCTGCAACATGGCTAGAACTCTGCGACATGGCCACACTCTGCGACATGGCCACACCCACGAGCCAGGGAAGCCAGGAAATGCTCAAGTCGACAGGAACATGAAGTTTGATACGTAACAGCTATTGGCTCAAAGCTGTTTTTGTAAGTATTCATTCAACAGGCTGCTTCTGATGGGCAATGACAAGGCTAGGGCAACAAGAAGTGAACCTGAGCTCAGATCTTAGCAATTTACCTAGTCGTAAATCCCTCTGAGCCTCGGGTTCTTCTGCTTCAAAGTAGATGAACATGAATTTAGGTTGAATGAGATAATGAGATGCAAAGCACCGAAGTGTCCAACAGATGTGGAGTTGGTGGTGGTCATTTACGGATAATGGCTATTCTTGGGTAAGAGCTTATTGTCATTTTTTCAGGGTGAGAAATGAAGAAGTGCCCAGTTCTAGCCGGAGGGGTAGCAGGTTTAGCCAGCCAGGCTGCCGCATTCATCTCCCCTGCCTCCTGCACCTGTCCCCTGTGACCTCAATTCTGCCTACATAGGGACACTTAGTACTTGATAAGAGACCAAAGGTCCAGGCCCTGCTCCATGAGTGTACCTGCTCGAACTTTAGCCGCAGCACAGAGCAACTTCTGGGATCACTCTGCCTGTCACAGCATAGAACATTCCAGCCCTCATATGCTGATGACTGGCTTCCACTGCTGGGTGCACAAATGTGCGCTGGCTGGAAGGAGGTCTGATTGCCCAGCAAGTCCATTTGTTCCCTGCTCTAAAGTAATCAATCATTTACTCAGATTTCAGTGAAATGGCCTGAAACAAAGCAGAAATAAAAGGGGAAAAAAAGCCCAGAGCTTGGGCAGAGCAGATCAGAGGCAAGTCTTGGCCGTGGCACTGAGCAGGAAGCTATGTCAGGAACAGCAAAGCCCCCAGGCTCTGGGCTTCTTAGCCAGAAGCCAACAGGGTGTCATTCGGAACTGAGTCTCCTGGGGACCTGTCGCTCCAGCTCCTGCTCTATTTCAGGTGCAGTCATTGGCCAGAGGCACTCAGAGCCTCTCTCAGTTCAAGGACCTTCCTGGATTTTCACTCTAACTTCTGGAGCACCTGCCCCTCCAGTTTATTTCTGGCTGTTCTCACTAAAAAGCAGCCAATAAATATGTAACCAAAGCTTTTCAACCAAATAAACCCTCTAAGCCAGAAATTCACCCTCAGTAATCTATCTTACAGAGGCAATCTTAGATATGAAAACAGCCTTACACACAAAGACGCTTACCGGCAATACAAGAATAACGCAATAGTAGCAAAACCAAATTGAATACTATTGTCCATCTAAATAATCCCATCTGACCACAGACTAGGGATGTGAATAGCCTTTCTATCAACAGAGTGGATTAATGCACCTGTAATTGCTTTACAATTTAACACCTTATCATTTTATCTCCCTTTTAACCCATTTTATTCTAGCATTTAATGTTTTCTGCTTCCTTTTCTATTGAGGTTTCTCTTGGTTACATGTTGTTATTGTGGATGAGTATTTTTTGTTTGTTTTCTTTTGCTTTTTATTTTTCTGGATATAAAATCCCACACAATAAATCTAAAAGGACAGTAATTGGATTCATAGTTTCTCGGGGGCATGGCAGGGGAGACTGGGGGGAAATGAGGAGCTAATAACAACAAATACAAGAAGGAAGAAATGTTCTAAAACAGATGATGGTGATGACAGCATGAGTCTTTTCAATATGATTGAACTGTTGAACTGTATTATATGTGAATTATATGTCAATAAATCTGTTAAAAAGAAGTTGTTTAAATTACAGTATGGGACACAAACATATTGCAATTTCACGTTTAGTGTGAGTTTATCATAAAGGAGAGTCTGTAGGTGATTATGTTACATGAGCAGAGTAAGAACCATTAATAGTATCATTACAGCTCTAGAAAAACCAAAATCAACATTTTTAAACAACTAAACCAGAACTATGGTTATATAAGACACTATCATCATGAATTGGGTATAGACCTATAGAAATTATTTTTCACAGTTTTGAACCAGTTTACTCCCATTCAACTCACCAGTAAGAATTTGTAATTCTACCCCAAATATATTGAATCATCGTCTACATTTTAATGATGTGTGCATAAGACTAATCTAGATAGCTATAAGAATCACCTGGGGATCTTGTTAAAATGAAGATTCTGATTCAGTTATACCTGGGGTGGGAACGCAAATCCTCAGCAGGGCTTTGAACAGGAATGAATCTGTATGAGCCCCTGGTTATCTTTCCACCTTCTTGTGAGTCTTGAATGTGAAGCTCATGATCTGCTCTGTAAACCTTCACCCAATTCCTGATCAAACACGGTTTTTGTAATTCAAAGTAAAAAGATTTTGTTTATTTAAAGTTCACAGGGTATGTGCAACAGGAAGCAACAAATAATGTAATAGTTGAAAGGGCAGGCTTGAACAAACTAAGGGATCAGCTAAGGAATGTTCATTAAAAACTATCCCTTTTCTGAATCTTTTCGTTAATCTTCAATCATATTAAAGCCAGTTGTCACTGAACTGGCTCCAACTCCTTATGGCTGCGTGCTAGAGAACAGTTTTACTCCATAGGATTTTCAGTAGATGATTTTTCAGGAGTCAGTTTGAGAGCTACCTCTGGGTGGGATCAAACCTCCAGGCTTTCCTGAAACAATGATCAAGCTCCTCTAAGAGTTCTTTCTGATCATCCCTCCAGCCCACAGGGACCATTCCATTACTTGGGTCTTCTTAACAGAATAGTTGATACTTTTTATCTTGTAAGTATAATTATCGAAACTGCAAACCCATACCCCATTGTGCTAGTCTGGGTACTTTAAAGAAACAAATCCACAGAAACTCATATATATAAGAGAGAATTTTATCTAAAGGGTAAGTGCACATCAAGAAAACATCCCAACCCAGTGCTGCTCAAGCCTACAAGTCCAACATGAACCCATTAACCCATATGTCCAACACCAATCCACAAAGTCCTCCTCCATCTCTCAAAACACACACTATAACAGCGACTGCAGGAGGAAAGCTGAATCAGAGAACGTGTATGCATCGCAGCGCTGGCAGGGGTCTCCACACGGCTGCTCCAGCACCCAGGGCTGCATTGGGGGAGGTCCCTGTGGCTTCTCCTCAGGGACATCTTGCAGGAAGTGAGCCTTGCCAGCTGAAGCAGGGAACTGGCTAAGGCAGCTGCACCCTGGTCCGACCATCAGAAAGCAGAGACCCAAGAACTCAAGACAGGCTTAATGAGCCATTTAAACCCCCCTTCCCCCACCATTCAATTAACCCCACATGTGTTTATCGGCCAGGTTGGCACAATAAACTAACTACCTCACCCCCTACCATTGAGTTGATTTTGACCTGTAGGGACCCTGGAGAACAATGACACTGCTGTGTGCTAGGTACTATGCTGCATGGTCTATGCATTTTATTTCTTAAGCATTACTGTCACTTCCAAAGATTGGTACTTTGAGTTCTAGTTTAAAGATGAGAAAATGGGAGTGAAAGACATCAAATGGCTCCCCCAATATATGAGAGCTGTTGAGTAATCCAGGTAGGATTTAAACCAGAGCCACTTAACCTCAAACCCTGGATGTTTTCAATCACAAGATCTTAACCAAATTACTTCATCTGTAATCATAAAGCACCTTACATGATATAGCAGTACCCTTCCTGGGCCCCAACTCACTCATCTGTGAGATTAAGCTGCTGCACTGGGTAAGAGTGACAGTCTCCCCGGTGCTGAGATAGGACTCCCCAGCAGCTCTGGCTCTCCCCCTGAGACATTTGCTCCACCAGCCAATGATCTTCTGGCTCAGGGAGGCTCAACCCTGGATGCAAAATGTTCACATTCAGGAAACTTTGAATGCCAAGGCTGAGACAACAAACCCAGAAGTATGGATCTATTAGTCTCGGGTAACCAATGTCCTAATATGTCTGGCCTTATCCTTCTTTCTCCTTCTCCATGTCTCCTCATTCTTCACCCAGCCTTTCCGACCCTTTCCAACCTATACTTCTCATTTCAATGTGAACAATATTTCTCAAACAAATATAACCTGGGGACTTTATACAATTCCAGAAGCTCCTCCAGATTTACTGAATAAAGTCCTTAGTATGGCTCTAAGAACTCTTCCCCAGCACCACCCCAGACCACCCCTCTGACACCAGTGGTCACTCCAGCACTTGATAACTTGATAACATTCCCCTAACACAGTACATGGTCACACCAAGCTCAACTTTACTGTCCCTCTGTAACTGGAAAGCCTCCCAGACCCTGTTATACACTTTATCCATGTACTCAACTTTAAAAATGCATTGCCTCTTTCCAACATCCCTGCTTTCTCTGAAAATTCTTTTCTGATACCCTCCAGCAAAACTAGCAATCATATGCCCATGGCCCTATATGTCTATTAACCTACTGCCATCAAGTTAATACTAACTCATCACAACTCTATAAAGGGTCTCTGAGTCTGTAAATCTTTAGAGGAGCAGACAGACTCATCTTTCTCCCTTGGAACAGCTGATGGGTTTGAACTACCAACTTTGTGATTAGCAATCCAATGCTTACTCAAGAGCACCAATAGCAATTCCTTCGACAACGATTAATGACCAACCACAACTTAACAACTAAAGCATTAAGATCACACATGTATCCTCTCTTCTAAGACTGTGAGCTCCTTCAGGACTGTCTTGATTATCTAGTGATGCTGTAACAGAAATTCCACGAGGGAATGACTTTAAGAAAAATAAATTTAAGGGAACAACAAGCGATCTAAAATTGATGGGGAAGAGAGTCTATAATGCCTGGTGGGGTTTGATCGAGTGCAGTGTATCCAAGAGGAGTTACTGAGAGTTGAATGGAGGGTGAGCATGATAGTGGGGTAGAAGGAAGGTAAAAGGAAATAGAGGAAAGAAGAAGGAGGCAAAGCTATTTATACAGGTATAACTATAGGCATGTATATATGTAAATATACTAATTTATAATGAAAGGATAGAGGCCAATGTACGTATATGTATATGTTGAATACTACAATAGTAGGCAGACTTTGGTCCTCTATTCAAGCCTCTCCCCACCCCTTGCTAAAAATAGAACACTTTGTTCTAATAACCTGGCACTCTTTGATACTCACCTTCCCAACACAATTGCTGAAGACAAAATGGGTGCATAAGTAATTGTGAAGAAAGCTGATGGTGACCAGCTATCAAAAGTTCTAGCTTCTGGGGTCCTAAAGGCTTGAATTTAAACAAGCAGCCATCTAGTAGGGAAGCAAATAAGCCCACATGGATGAAGCACACAAGCCTGTCTGATCATAAAGTGTTGATGGCATCAGGTATCAGGTATCAAAAGATCCAAAATAAACAA
Organism: Tenrec ecaudatus; assembly: GCF_050624435.1. Lineage (NCBI taxonomy): Eukaryota > Metazoa > Chordata > Mammalia > Afrosoricida > Tenrecidae > Tenrec > Tenrec ecaudatus. The sequence goes on along the minus strand of NC_134533.1, from coordinate 27,521,829 downwards.
TTATGTTGACATGAAACAAGGGGTTGCAGTGGAGACCCAAAACCCATCTGCAGACAATTGTACATCCTCCCACAGAAGGGTTACAAGGAAGGAACGATTCAACCAGGGTGCAATATAGCACCAACGAAGCACACATCATTCCTCTGGTTCCTGAATCCTTCTTCCACCCCCTTCACCACTATCATGACCCAGTTCTACCTTACAAATCCTGCTATACCAAAGTACACATAGTGGTACAGATAAGAGCTCTCAACACATGGAATTCAGGGCATATAAACTCCTCAGAAACAGTAATGGGAGTAGTGATATCATGAGGGTAGGGGGATAGTTGGCGGGGGTTGGGGGGGACACAGGGGGTAGAAAGTGGGAACCCATCATGGGGACTAATAACAGAAATGTGGGTAAAGGGAGACAATGGACAGTGTATGACACGAAATAACAATAATAATATATAATGATCAAGGATTCATACGGATTGGAGGGTAGGACAAGGAGTGGGGAAAAGGAGTTGATACTAAGGGCTCAAGCAGAAAGAAAATGTTTTGGAAATGTTGATGGCAACAAATGTACAAGTGTGCTTAATACAATAGAATGATGGATTGTTATAAGATTTGTAAGAGCCCCCCCCAGTAAAAAAGATTAATTAATAAAAAGAAAAGATACTGTAGTCTTACAGTCAGGGGGGAGTGAATCCATGAAGTAGAAACACTTTATAAGTTGAGGAATTTCTAATACAGTTTTTAACATACCTAATAAAAAGACTATATGACACGGTCTAAAAAAAAGAAACAGAATTTTGTTCTCTCACAGTTCAGGAAGCTAGAAGTCTGAACTCAGAGTGCCAACTCTAAGAGAAGACTTTTTCTTTCCATGTTGCCTCTAGGAGAAGGTCCTGCCTCCTTTCAACATCTGCGGGCCCAACATTCCTCAGAAATCCACATGTGTCTTGGCATGGATATCTCCCGGGATCTAGTAGGTTAACACATAGACCTAAGTCCATAGGACACATTCCACTTCCAGTTCATCCTTGGTGATAGGAGGCCCTCTAATCTCTGCTCATGTCTTTAATCTCTTATTTATATCAAAAGAGATTGACTCAAAATGGAACCAAATCCTACAAATCGTAGCCATTAACATCATAGAATTTAGCATTTACAACTCATAAAATAATTACATCAACCTGATGCAAGGGGCTTAAGTGGAGAGCAAATGCCTTGAGAATGATTGGGGCAGCGAATGTATGGATGTGCTTTATACAATTGATGTATGTATATGTATGGATTGTGGTAAGAGTTGTATGAGTCCCTAATAAAATGTAAAAGAAGAAAAGAGAAAAAAATGATTAGGGCAAAGACTGTACAGATGTGCTTTATACAATTGATGTATGTATATGTATGAACTGTGAAAAGAATTGTATGAGCCCCAATAAATTGTTAAAATAAAAAAAAATAAATAAAATGCAAACTCCTGGGGGGGAAAAAAAAGAAAACAAAACAAAAAATAATAATAATTACATCATATCACAAAATGGAGGATATTATAAAATACTGATGATCATGGTCTTGCCAAGTTGACACATATTTTAGGGAGACACAATCCAATCCATAACAAGGGCTGTGTTGTATTGATTTCTGGATCCCTAGCATATAGTGATTATGTGTCTCAGATGCTGTTGTTGTTAGTTAATATTGTACTGGCTGAACTCACGCTGACCCCATGTCAAGCAGAACCAATAATTTCTGGGCCTGGAGCCATCTTCATTATACTTGGTATATTCTAGTCCATTTCTGTGACCACGGGATATTCTGTGTGCCTTCCAGACTAGGGCTCATCTTCCAGGGCTGTATCAGATAATATTTGTTTACATTGGCTGGTCTAAAAAATAATAATAATAATCCCACATGCCTTTCATCCTCATCTGCTTTAGTCTGGAACTCCTGCTGAAAACTGTCTACCAATACTTCTAATATTTGAAATGTTGGTGGCATATCTCTTCTATTATCACAGCAACATGCAAGCACTACCATAAGACACACACACAGGCAGCAGTGGTACCTAAAATAGCCCCTCAATCTGTATTGAATTAGCGAATAAATAAATGAATGGCAGATAAATAAATAAATGAATACTAAAATGCTGTGTTTGGACTTCATTAAGAAAGCTATTTTCCCAATAGCTTCATCCTTACACCAACAGCAGGGCCTCCCTGATTAACAGCCAAGACCGACAGACCAAACCAGCTGCCCTTGAGCTAATTCCAACTGATGGCGACCCCATGTAAGTCAGAATCTAACTTTGCTTGGAAGGATTTTTAAAGGCAGGTTAATGGCAGGTTGAAAGTAGATGTACAAGTAAAAGGAAATAGAGGCAAGAACTAGAAGGCAAAGGGCATTTATACAGGTCTAAATACATACCTATATATAGGCATGTACATATGTAAATATATTTATATATAACAATAGGGAAATGTATCTATGTACAAATATTTATAGGTTTAGTGTTAAGGTAGCAGAAGGACATTGGGCCTCTACTCAAGGCCTTCCTCAATGCAAGAACACTTTATTCTATTAACCTGGCACTCCTTGATGCTTACCTTCCCAACATGATGACTGAAGACAAAGCGAGTACATAAACAAATGTGGTAAAGAAAGCTGATGGCGCCCAGCTATCAAAAGATATAATGGCTGGGGTCTTAAAGACTTGAAGATAAACAAGCAGCCATCTACCAGAGAATCAACAGAGCCCACATGGATAAAGCACACCAGTCTGTGTGATCATGAGGTGTCAATAGGATTAGGTTTCAGGCATCAAAGAACAAAAAATCATATCATTGTGAATGAGGGGGGGTGCTGAGTGGAGACCCAAAGTCCATCTGTAGGCAATTGGACAACCCCTTACAGAAGGGTCACGGAGAGGAGAGGAGCCAATCAAAGTGCAGTATAGCACCGATGAAACATACAACTTTTCTCTAGTCTTTAATGCTTCCTCCCCCTCACTATGATGACCCCAATTCTACCTTATAAATCAGCTTAGACCACAGCATGTACAGGGGTACAGATAGATCTGAAAACACAGGGACTACAGGACAGATAAACTCCTTAGGACCAAGATTGAGAGTGGCCATACCAGAAGGGTAAAGGGAAGGTGGGGAGAAAGGGGGAACCGATCATAAGGATATACATATAACCCCCTCCCAGGGGGATGGACAACAGAAAAGTGGGTGAAGGGAGACATTGGTGAGTGTAAGACATGAAAAAATAATAATTTATAAATTATCAGAGGTTCATGAGGGGGTAGGGGAAAATGAGAAGCAAATGATGAGGGCAACAAATGTACAAATGTGCTTGACACAATGGATGGATGCATGGATTGTGATGAGTTGCACAAGCCCCCAGTAGAATGATTTTTTTAAAGAATTATACATCTAAAGAAATGGTAGACAGTCCAAAAAAATGAAAGACTATTTCCAGGGAATTTTCTTCCAAAGTGCCTCTGGTCTGGATGGATTCAAACCACCAGCTTTTTTGTTAGCAATTGAACACTTAACTATTTGTTGACCCAGGGATGTCGGTCAACAGGCACTTCCATGGAAATTAAGTGGAACAGTGTCCAGAAGCAGTGATGGAAACATAGCCACAGCCACCACATCTCCCAGTCAAAGCCAAGAGTCTCAAACCAGCAGCCCCCACATTCAAGACCTGCAGACTTATTTATCGGGCTGAGTTTAAAAACTGTGCTTATTTGGGTGTGTTTTAAAACTGGAGAGACATCAAAAAATACAGATCTATACTTTCTCAGGGACCCATCGGCCTGTCTTCCCACCAGGCTACAATGACTAGACTGTGCACCACACAAGAAGACAAAGGACCTATTCAGCTCCATTTCTCCCTGGGACTGAGAATTTAATGAACTCCCAGTTTAGGCTGCATACGTTCAGCTCTGAGAATGCCAGTGGCACCGCTGAGAAAGGAGACCAAGGGGGTGGCACGGGAGCTGGCCAGATGTAGCCCAGAGAGGGCATCTGGAAGTGGGACCCCCTGAAGCATGAGGCGGAGAGGCCTCATCAGCAGGACTGCGGATGGGAAGAGAGCAAGGTGCTGGACTAGCTTGCCCTTGGCTCTGCAGGGAGATAGATGGTCAGGCAGAGATTCGGAGGCGCTCTGCTGACAAGCCACTGTCTCATGAAGCTTTAGCTCCACTCACTGGCTGCCTGTAAATGTAAACTCCTGGAAGTGAGCAAAGCTCAGCAAGGCGTCCAAGCAGTCACAGGCAACCTCTTAGAAGAGGAACCGCAGCCCCCGGCTGTGGCTTCAGCAGAGACTTTAGCAGTGAGTTAATTAAAACCCTTTCATGACCTAAAGGGCATACCGTGCCCGTCTACATTTCCCTTCCTTGGGGCAGCAGCTTTCCCACGGGCAGGCAGTACATGCAGAGATCAGAAGGCGACCTGCTCGCCGGGAAATGGGAGAACCCAGCATGTGCCACAAAGTACTATTTTTACAGGGTATTATATGAGGTGACGACCCCTGGTTGGTGTAGTAATTGTGCATTGGGCGGCTAACCCCCACAGAAAGATCAGCAGTTCAAACCCACCAGCGACTCTGAAGAAGAAAGAGGAGGCTTTCCACTCCCTAAAGAGTCTCAGAAACTCACAGGGGGCAGCACTACTCTGTCCTATAGGGTCGCTGTGAGTTGGCAGTGACTCGATGGCAGTATTTGGTTTTGCTTTCTTTTTTTTTCTTTTATATGAGGTGATGTATTCTGAAAGGACTTATGTGTCCCCACAACCACGAACAGAGTCCACAGGGAAATATGTCTCATAACACAATAGTCCACATGCAGCCCATCCAGGATATCCTCAGAGTCCAGGAGTCCAGAGGGGCATTTATGTTCCCATCAACCCTACCCACCTCCCTCCAGTCTAAAGGGTCACCCTCAATTCAGAGATATGCAACGATTGAGCAGGTATTCCATTCATGAAAAAAAAAATGATAAATAAGGATTTAAAGTGAGAAATCATTCAATCATGAAAGGGTTAATAAGGGGTATCCTCCAGGAAAGGGATTAGCATGCCTCCCACCACCCTCCAGCCCTGCCCATTGTCTCCCTGACCCATGCCCTGGTCCCCCTCTCTTCTGCTCCTGACACCCCAGCTCACTTGTTTGGACACCCACTACAATCAGGCTCACAGGAGGACCCAGGTTTGAAGTTGATATGAGTTCGGGTCCCCAGGTGGCACCAATGGTAAGCAAGCTTGGCTGGTAGCCAGAAATGTTAAAGGTTATAGTTCATGCAGAGGCACTTCAGATAAAAGGTTTGATGGTCTATTTTCTGGAAAAATAAACCCTTGAATATCCTGTGAAGCACAATTCTATTCTGACGCACCTGGGATCGTGGTGAGAGGGGAGCCGCTAGAAGGCAACTGGATTTCTTTTGTTTTTAGAGAAGAAATACAAAATTATGAATCCAAAATAGTCAATGCCTAGTAAGGCAAGGGCATCCGAGCAGCCCTCCTCTGGTCAGGTGTTTTCCGTATGCTATTTCACCTATGGAAGATGCTGAGTTCTAATTCTGATTCTGTCACTTACCACCTGGGAGACACATAACCTCTGGGTTCTGCTTCTACTGCTCCTTGGTGTCACAGCTTTCTACTCTCTGGATTGAGGAGGTCTGATGCTGTGTTAGACAGGGTTCTCTAGAGAAACAAAACCAGAACACGTATAGATAGATAGATAGATAGATAGATAGATAGATAGATAGATAGATAGATAGATAGATAGATAGATACAGCACAATGGAACATAACAGCTAATAAGTCCACACAGAAGTACAGAGGGCTCAGTTCAACTCACTTCCATGAAACAGTTAATATACTGGCAGTCCTTCAATTCTCGAGGGCTGCTGGGTACAAGGTCAAGGAAGCAGACAGCTAAGTCTTCTGTAGAACAATGCAGGCAGTCCGGCCACAGGCAGCAAACAACAGGGCAGGTCACCAATAGTCAGCCAGATGACAGGATCCGACAGTCCCCGTCTCAAGTGATTTATACACCAGCAGTGTGGTGAAGCAGGTCTCGAAGGAACCTCAAGCTCTAGTGACATGGTCCATGGGTTGGGTGTTCCACATGTAGTGTAGTTCACAAGTTGAGGCAGAGAACTAGCTAAGGCAGCCCACACTGGTCTGATCACCAGAGAGCAAGAGAGAGATAGGCAGGACTTGCCAATTCATTTATCTCTTTGCTCTCCAAACAAACTGTGACCTTTTTAATCCCACATGTTCTTATTGGCCAGGTTGGCACAATAAACCTACTTATCGCAAGTGCCTAGTGATCTTGGGGTCCAAAGAGTACAAAGAGTCCTACTCATGACTCTTCTTTTTTAATGGTAGTGAGAGCTCCCTTTCCTGCTTCTGAGATGGATCATTCACACCCAGCAGTGTGGCAAATATTTTTCCATTCCAAGCTGTACTGAAGGTATTGGCCAAAAAAAAAAAGCCTCCAGGAACTTATGAAATACTCATTGAGGTGTTTCAAAATAGATGTAGCTGAAAATGCTCACTTATCTTTCCAAGAGATTTAGGAATTGTGCCCATTCCAAAGAATAGCAATACAACGGAATGCAGAAATTTTCTAACAAAACTGTAATATCACACCTATGGTAGTTACACAATCTGGTGCCAGCTTGAGAGTATTAAGAGTGAATGGGATGGAGTTTAACCTGTCAATCAGTTCACTGCTTGATGACCTCATTTGGAGGTGATACAGAGATAAATAGCTTGCTGGAGGAAGGACACATACACTCTCTGCTTCATCTCTCCTACTGACACATGAGCCCTGGAGCTGGAGGAGCCACATGGAGACCCATGCCAGAGCTAAGATGCTTCTACCACCACTGGATCCACAAGACTTTCCACCCACTGGCCTGCGAGCTTTCTGCATTCAACATCATTGCATGGCTGCATGAGTCTAAAGAGGAATTTATGGACCATATCAGCACATGGGGTAATATCAGACTTATGGACTTGATGTGGAATTTATGGACTAGTATGGACATATGGGGTAATGTTGACTTATGGACTTGATCTGGACTGGGCTGCGATGTTTTATTAATATACAATTATGCTTTGATATAAAGTTCTCTCTTACGCACATATGAGTGTCTCTGGATTTGTTTCTGTACTCAGACTAACACAACACTCAAGAAAAATGTTGCTGAAGATCACTCAAAGGCAGTTGCAGCGGTACAATGACAGGGAGTTGTCAATAATTCAAGCCAAATTCAGAAGAAAACATGGAATAAAAGATATCAGTGCTGACATCAGATGGCTATGGATGGAAACCAGAGACCGACAGAATGGTGATTTGTGGGAAGCCGCAGCTCTCGCCACCATTACAAGATGGCGCCGGGCAGTCAGGGCGGTGGCCCAGTTAAGTGGTAAACAACCACTTAGAGCATGCGCACTGCTTAGATGACGTAGTCATAACTCCACCCTGGAGTATGCTAATAAGGGTTCTGGCGAACGCGCCAATCAATGCACAGCACGTCCCCATAGAGCGCATATAAGCAGCAGTAGTTTGGGGCTTCGGGGTCTTTTTCCGCATCTGCAAATCGAACCCGCATTAAACGCCTGTGGAAGAATCCTGTTGTGGCATGTCCTTCTTGCTGGCGAGACTGAGCGCGACAGTGATTGCCTGTGGTCTGTTGACAATGCAAGGACATCGGACTGGGTGGACCACAAGAGAGTATTGATAACATCGCAAATGACGGGAATTGCAGAACACTGTATATGTGTGTCCACGCAGAACCTGTAGCTAGACAAGGTGGCACTCATTTGAATAGAACTAAGGGTTTTAAATCAGAAAAAGGTTGCACCGAGGGTGTATCTTTTCACCAACTTCCTCATTCAATCTGCTTGCTGAGCAAATAGTCAGAGATGCTCTACGATTTGAGGAAACATGAGGCAGTCGGTTCTGAGGAAGACTCATTTGTTAATCACTTGTGATACGCAGGTGGCATATCTTTGCTGAAAATAAGGACTTGAAGCACTTAGTGAACACCAAAGACTGAAGCCTTCGGTATGGATTATACCTCCACACTAAGGAAACTGTACCAAGAAGCAGCCACGTGATAAATGGAAATATTGAAGTTATCCAGAATTTTGCTTTATTTGATCTTCAATCAACACCCATGAAAACAGCCATTGGGCAATCAAATGCCATTGCATGGGGGAAATCTGCTGCAAAATCGCCCTCAAAGTGGTAAAAATCAAACATGTCACTTTGAGGCGTAATGTGTACCTGACCCAAGTCGTGGAATTTTGAACCACCTCATATGCATATTAAAATGGGCTCTATTCTTCCTGTCTTCCTTATTCACTAACAAAGAAAACCAAACAAGAAGAATTGATCAATTGGAGTTGGCTCAACTCAAAGTTAATTGTCAGTGAGGTGATTGCAACTCATAGCAACCCTGTAGCACAGAGTAGAACTGCACCCTGTGGTTTCCCAGGGCTGTAAATCAGTGGTTCTCAGTCTTCCTCAAGCCACAACCCTTTCATACAGTTCCTCGTGTGGTGGTGACCCCAACCATAAAATTATTCTCATTGCTACTTCATAACTGTAATTTTGCTACTGTTATGAATTGCCATGTAAATATCTGATACGCAGGATGTATTTTCATTGTTTCAAATTGAACATAATTAAAGTATAGTGATTCATCACAAAACAATAAGTAATTATATAATGTGAAATATTTATCTGTAATTACAAATAAATGAAATTTTGTCTTGAAGCATGATTTAGCATGAGTAACAGCCTTCACATAGGACAATCATCTGTGGGCTTATCTGCATGTGAGCAGTCTCACCTGGAGATGGATAGAGGAACAGTGTCTTGGTTCCTAAGACCATCAGAAATATGTGTTTTCCAATGGTCTTAAGCAACCGCTGTGAAAGGGTAGTGCGACCCCCAAAGGGGTCGCGACCCACAGGTTGAGAACCACATCTTTACAGAACTCAAAAACCTTGTCCTTTTCCTGTGGAGTTGGTGTTTCTGAACTGTTGGCCGTGCCATGAGCAGTCCAGTTTGTAACCCACAATGTCATCGGGGCTCCTCTATCGGAAATGGCAGAGAATGTTAATTCAGAGAGTCAAAAACTATTCCTATCGAAGTACTGCTAGGAGCCTGTATTAAACAAAATTATCAAAATGTGAAGCTGCTTTTCCCAACATCTCCTCTCTCTAGGTCTATACCCTTCTGAAGGCAATGTTCCCGACTCTCTAAGTCTCCCTCACCGAAGTGTGCCCCCTTCAGTTTGCAGCACATCCAAACAGCGGTGGGACACTCTCCGGGAACTCAAACCATAGTCCTCTGAAATGATCTAGGAATTGGGGGAACAAAGGAAGCCTAAAGGGGCAAGATCACAGCTGTAGAGTGAATGAGGTAGATGGTGTCCTGGGACAGCCTGTCTTCCCCTCAAAGAATAAGCAGGTGCAAATCTCAGTAATTAGGTTCTCTGTTTCCTTAAAACATCCTCATCCTAAACACCTATGGTCATCCTGTATCCTTAAAGAAAATCTAGCATGACTCCCTCTTTGGGACACCACCCCGCTCCCGAAAAAAGTCATCATTACCTTCTGAGCTGAATTTAATTTAACTAACATCTATCTGCTTTGATTTTAACTAACCCAGCATATTCCCTCTGAAGCACTGTTTCATTGATGGAGATTTTTTTTAAGATGCCGACCCTGCCTAGACGAAAGCAAGTAGATAAATGAGAGAATTTGTCTGCCGCCATCCACGGATCACAGCGACTTATTTAAATGGGCTTTGTTTTGTTTAGAATCAATCCATGCATGCATGAACTAGAACCCTTAGAGAAATGTTTTTACTTACCGTTATATCCCATGAGCTTCCAGAAGAAAGAGAGAAACCATCTTAAAAGATGTACAGTCAGAAGGGATGCTTCTCGGAAGGGAGTGTGTCAACACTGTTGCATATGTTTTAGACACGTTATCAAGAGCATCCAGCCCCTGGAGAAAGCCATCATGTTTGGTAAAGTAGAGGGTCCACAAGATAAATTAATACGGGGATGGCAACAGTGAACCCAACCATAGCAATGATTGTACGGATGGCCATGTAACAGACAGAGTTTCCTTCAGTCTTGCACAGGTTTCTATGAGTCAAAATTTATTTGATGGCGCCTACCAATAACAACAACTCTCACAAGAGTGTAGTGAACCTTATTTGCATTATTAGCAAGCGATCTCATCCCCTCAGTGGGCTACACACCCACCATGTATGTAGTCCCCTTGGTTATTTAGCAGGCGCTACAAAGACAATGGCTACTGGGACTACGTTATGCAATTCACTACACCATAGGAGAAACCTAGTTTCTGCAGAAGGTGAAATGGGACTAATAATCAGAGACATCACAAGGTTGTTGTAAAGATCACATGTCATCAAGACCAAGTGAAGCCTCTCCACAGAAAAGGAATGTCCGTTTTGAAGTGGAGATGATCTCAGGGCCTCACGGAAACTTGAATCTTGACAATCTTAGTAGCCAGGTGATCCCCCTAGAAACACAACCTCACACAATCTCTACAACCCACGGGAATGTGCTTGCTACAACACAAAGGAGTGCCAGGCTCTGGATCTTTCTATGCATCTGAATACCTGGGGGACATTGTAAAAGACATCAGTGATGGGACTCCTCCTCTAGGGAATCTGGTTGAATTGGTTATAGACGAGTGCTCACACATTTGTTTCTCGTTGTTTGTTTGCCTTTTAATTCTCCAAGTCAAAAACCACATATAGATTTTAATGCACCTTTTAATGTGCAAGCAGAGCTGACAGCACTGTACTAAAAGATTTTTATCTGCTAGCACAGCTTCCTCCTGGACCACTTATCTCCCAATTGGCTCAAATGGGACCAATCTGAGAGGACAGAAATGAGAGCAACAACCTCCCAAATAAGCTTCCAATGTATATCCAGAGTGCATTACATTCTCAAAGTCGCTGCACAGAGCCAGTCTCGTTGGCTTTTACAAAAGCCCTAAGAGGCAGCTATTACTTCTGTGATCTTCTTTCATAGTTGAGGAAACAGAAACTCAAGGGCAGGACTGGAATCCCACAGATCATGCTCCCCAGCCAATGTCACAGGTTTAGGAAGGGAAGCACTAGGAAGCACTAGAAAGAGCACGGGGAGGAGTTAAGACACTAGAATTCCTGGTCGTGTCAGTCTGACCTTGTGCAAATCACATACCCTTCCTGTGAGACACTGGCCAACGTATACCATGACATGCTGCCGGATGGGCACTCAAGAGTCTAGCCTAGGTTTGTCACTACATGTGACTTTCAAAACTTAACTTTTCTGGGCTTCAGAGTCTCCACCTGTGAAATGGGACGAGGGCAATGGATCAACAGAACAAGACCAGGTAGTATAGGAAAAACCATCTGGTTCTTTCTGCTATCATTTTGTCAATCAATGAAAGACCTCCTGGGAATATTATGTGGGATCCCTGCATGGTACAAACAGTTGACTTGATCATTATTACTCAAAAGATTGGATGTGTGAATCTGCCGAAAGTTGCCTCAAAGGAGCCCGGGTGATGTCATGGTTAAGAGTTGTTATCCTCATGGTCAGCTGTTTGAAACCACCAGCCCTCTGAGGGGGGAAACTGGGGCTATCTACTACCGTAAACTGATAAAGTCTCAGAAACCCACAGAGGGGTCGCTTTGAGTCAGCATCGACTGGACGGCAGTGAGAGTGAGAGTCGTTTTCATAAGAAAGGCCTAGTGACATGTAGCTCAGAAGCAGCAAAGCCCATATGGAAGAAGCACCCCAGTCTGTGTGACCATGAGTTATTGAAGGGATCAGGTTTTAAGCATCAAAGAACAAAAAACATATCGTTGTAAATGAGGGTGAGTGCAGACTGGAGACCCAAAGCCCATCTGTAGGCAACTGGACACCCGTTACTGAAGGGTTGTAGGGAGGAGATGAGCCAGTCAGAGTGCAGGGTAGCAACAATGAAACATATAACTTTCCTCTAGTTCTTAAATGCTTCCTCCCCCCACTATCATGATCCCAATTATACCTTACAAATCTGGCTAGACCAGAGGATGTATACTGGTACAGATAGGAATTGAAAACACAGGGAATCCAGGATGACCCCTTCAGGACCAGTGGTGAGAGTGGCGGTACCTGGAGGGTGGAGGGAAGGTGGGGTAGAAAGGGGAAACCAATGACAAGAATCTACATATAACTTCCTCCCTGGGGGATGGACAACAGAAAAGTGGGTGAAGGGAGACCTCAGACAGTGTAAGATATGACATAATAATAATTTACGAATTATGAAGGATTCATGAGGGAGGGGGAGTTGGGGGGTGGAATGAGGAGCTTCTAAGAGCTCAAGTAGTGGGTTAATTTATTGTGCCAACTTGGCCGATAAACACATGTGGGTTTAATTGAAAGGCAGAGAGATAAATGGCTCAGTGAGCCTTGCCTTTCTAGTTATCGGGTCTCTTGCTTTCTGATGGTCGGACCAGGGTGGAGCTGCCTTAGCCAGTTCCCTGCTTTAGCTGGTAGTCTCATTTCCTGCAGAACGTCCCTGAGGAGAAGCCACATGCACCTGCCCCAATGCAGCCCTGAGTGCTGGAGCAGCCATGTGGAGAACCCTGACAGTGCTGAGATGCTTACACGTTCACTGACTCAGCTTTCCTCCTGTAGTTGGCATCATTGCATCTGTTTTGTGAGATGGAGGAGGACTTTGTGGATTGGTGTTGGACATATGGGTAAATGTTGGACTGTGAGCTTGGGCAGCACTGGGTTGGGATGTTTTCTTGATGCTCACTTAACCTTTATATAAAACTCTCTCTTATGCATGAGTTTCTGTGGATTTATTTCCCTAATGTACCCAGACTAATACAAGTAGAAAGCAAATGTTTTGAGAATGATGATGGCAACAAATGTACAAATGTGCTTGACACAATGGATGGATTGTGATAAGAGTTGTATGAGTCCCCAATAAAATTATTTAAAATAAATAAATGAATACAAAGAAAGGCCTAGTGATGGCTCTCCTTTCAAAAATCAGCCATTGAAAACGCTCTAAAGAGCAATTCTCCTCGGACACAGGTGGGGTTGTCATGACAGAGAGGATTCTATACCAACCTGGTTGAGCATTATGGACTTTCCTCTGGGACTGAAGCAACCCCATTCCTCTCCTAAACTGGCCACAGACGCAACACTTCCCAAATGTAGATCCCTTGGCCCAGACTTCAACAGGAAAGTGGGACAGACGTATATCTGGGCACAAACCCAAGACATGAGAGCTGTTATGGATTGAATTCTGTACCCCAGAGAATTGTGTTGAAACCTAATCTACATACCTGTGTATATAATCCCATTTAAGAATAAGGGTTTCTCTATGAGGTTAATGAAAGTATATAAGTGATCCTCTTTGAGTTATAAAATGAGCATATCACATATGGAAGCAACCACATACGGTGGAAAGACAGATGCCAGGAGGGTGCCAGAGAACCTAGGCAGGTCAGGTTTATGGATGGAAACTGAGACACGAATTTTCCACCAGAGCCAATAAAGAGGCCCTGGCCCTAGACCTGAAAATTCAGGCTTCTCACCTCTGAAACTTTGAGACGATAAATTTCTGTTCATTAATCCCACCCACTTGTACTACATCTGGTACAGCACCCCTGAGAAACTAAGACAAGGTCCAGTCAAGCTTTGCACACAATGAAACTAAGACTGGAACCTGGATTTCTTATAAAATAAAAAATAAAAACAAGACAGAATTCACTGCCCTGGAGTCAATGGTGACTCACAGCGATCCTAACGGACAAAGTAGAACTGCCCCTGGGGGCTTCAGAGACTGTAACTCTTTATAGGACTTGGGAAGCCCTGGCTTTCTCCCTTAGAGCAACTGCTGGTTTCAAATCAGGGGCCTTAGCAGCCCCTCATAATCACTGTGCTAGCAGGTCTCCTTCTATTTCTCAAGTGATCCAGAATTCAGAAGAGAAACAGATGTTATCAGTGAGTCATTAAGGACCCAATCCAAATTTCCACCATGCATACCCTCAGGGCTGGTTGTGATGATCCAAAGAGTTAATGTATGTGATGACCCTGACTTCCCATCACCTTCTCCAGCAGAAGAAGGGACATTTCTCAGACCCTGAGCCAACCAGTTTGCAGCCTCCGAGGCAAAATGAAAAATACCATTTTTTTCCATGGGTTCTCATAGAAAAGCAACCTCATGTTTTAATCATGACTTTCAGTAATTGCTTAATTAACATGGCATTTGTACCTCCCTGGTGCCACGACTGTATGCTGAGCCCCAGAATTCTAATGAGAATTTCTCTTTGCCCAACTTCATTCCTCAAAATGGTTTTCTCATTCCATGTGCTTGGGATGGGGGGAGATGAATGGGAAACTCACCAGATAATGAAAGGTAGAGGCTATGTGAAGCTGTGGATGGTGCTGTGCAAAGGAAGATAAGGAATTGCATATTGATTAAAGAATATCAATTTTGGAACCAAGCAAACTGGACTGGACTCGCACTCCAAACTGATCAATTGTATGACTTCAGGCAATTTGTTTGTTTTTCCTGAACCTCTGTTTTCTTGGTCATAAAATGGTCTAATAGAGGTACCTCTTCACTACAGTAGTTGTGAAGACTCCATAAGGTGATGTGTGTCAAGGAACTAGCTAAAAGGGGGATCAAATCTGTTTCCAACAAGTCTATTCTAATTCATGGTAACCCCATGGAGCAAAGTAGACCTGCACTCTACTGAGGCTTCAGGGTTTCAGCCTTTTACAAGCACATCTTCATGAGGAAGGGTGGGGGAAGAGGGAAAAATGAAGAGCTGATACCAAGGGCTCAAGCAGAAGGAAAATGTTTTAAAATGATGATGGCAACATATGTACTTGAAACAATGGATGGATGTATGGATTGTGATAAGAGTTGTATGTAAAATGATTTAAATTTAAAATAAATAAACAAAAGATGTACAGCTCAGAAACCCAGAAGAGAAGTTCTACTCTGTCCTATAGAGTCGCTATGAGTCAGAATGAACCACAAGACCATGAAGGACAGGGTACAGGAACTATGGTGTGGATGTCGGATAAACATTGGACTACTAACCACAAAGTAGGAGAGCCAAAGTCACCAGCCTCTCAGGGGGAGAAAGATGAGTCTATCCATAAAGATATACAGGCTCAGAGTGGCTGACAGTTAGAATCAACTTAAATATAGCTGTACTGTTTTGGGGGGTGTGGGGGTGTGTGTTTTGATTTCTAGGGTAATCACTTTAACAGATGCAGTAACATCCTTTACCTGAGCCCCTCTCATGACACACACTCATGGCCCCACCAGGTAGTTCAATTCATCTTTGCTCAGCTAACCATTTGCCACCGAGTCAATTCCCGCTCCTGGTGACCCCACTGTGTCAGAATTGAACTGTGTTCTCCAGAGTTTTCAGTCACTGGTTTCCCAGAAGTGGACAGCCAGGCCTTTCTTCCACGGTGGGTGTAATTTAACTCACACCTCTAGCTTGCTGGCTAGTAGGTAATCAGATAGGCCATTTACACCACCCAGAGCTTCCTGGTCAGTTCTGCTGGAAGCATCCAGTTAGCCCAGATTTATCTCTCAATAGCTTCTATCTCTGCCCTGGATGTAGCTTTGTCATTTGTTAGTTCTCCCTCAGTATCACAACCCTTGGATTTAACTTCTTATGCATGTATATCCTATTCCCACAGCCAGATTAAAAGCTTCTAGCAGAGAGCCACTCTGTCTTATGTCCTTTGTGCCCAAGAGGCGCTTCATAAATACATATAAAATAAATGCCTGCTTTCTCTTGGTCAGACTCATCCCATTCGGGACCACCATAAACAATCTTCCCTCTCTTGTGGTACTTAGCAGAAGAGTCACGTAATGCTGAGTAAATGGAAAGAGAAAAGGAAAGAGGAAGAATCATTTTTTAAGATTCAATCTTCAGGTGCACTGGGAGGCAATTTTCTTTTGCAGGCACATTATTTTCAACCCTGACAGTCACATATCAAAGTAAGGAGCAACCTAAGTGCCGTCCATTTCCCTCCCAATCTGCATGGGAGCTCAGGGTTTGTCCTGGTGAGTGGTAAACAAGTGGAGAGAACTACAAGATGCCCTTAATTGCTGCTTGCTTGAATTCTTTTGAAAGCGGTCAGAGTTTTCCACTTGCCTGAGTGTTTTATAAAATACATCCAAATTCCTCCCTGAGTATTTAAATGGTTTAATAAGCATTTGACAGCTGGGTGGGTTTTTAAAGCAAAGAGGATAAAGGAACCCAGTCTTCCTGTATTCTTGTAGAATATTCAAGAAGGACTTGTTTGACTAATACAGTTAAGGTATAAGGATGCAAACCCTCATCAGATTTACCAAATATCCCGACTTTTTTTTTAATTAAGGAGTGATTGATATTTTGTTCATTGTGTGTGAAGACTGGGAAATAATCTGACTCGTGACTAGAGTCGTTCAAATTATGCAAATTATGATGACTTGTTCATATCACCTTACAAGGAAATGTTAAAATCACAGTTTCATAATATCTCAGTTTTGATCGAGGAGACAAGGTTAACAAAAATACATGCCAATTACACCAAAACTATGAGGTAAGGTTTGGGATTTGCAAATAGGACAGCCCAAGACAAGTACTGTGCATCTCAACCGCAAAGGAATCAGCCCGTGGAGGATTGGCTGGGAAGTTTGGAGGGGGTCCCAGGTTCAGGAGCGTTGTAAGAGAAACATTTGGAGAGGTTGGCTGCCAGTCCATGGAACTTAGCAGAACACAAACAATTGGAGTTCACGGAAGCATTCTTGAGCAAGTCTAAAGTAAAGAGTCTAGCCAACATAATGGCAGAGAGAAAAAGAGTTCAGACTGTCTTGAGAAAAATGGTACTTGCGGGTTTGGTGAGACAAGGAGCCTGTCTCCTCCAGCACCGACCGTAGTCTCTTTGGAAAGAGTCTCATCCACTTGGGGTGGAAGGTGAGCCCAGCAGAATCAACCTAAATGTTAACTGGCAAGAGATAGGGTTTGTAGTGCATGCGGATTGTGGTAGTTACCTAGTCTTTTGTCAACTTGCAAGGGGGTGGAGTCTAGCCTGTCAATCAGGTCACAGCGTGATGGCCTCATTTGGAGGCACGATGGAGATAAATAGCCCACTGGAGGTCAGACACTCTCTGCTTCATCTTCCTGCTGATAAGCCATATGGAGCTACACTGCTGCAACCAGAGGCCTGGAACTGGAGGAGACCCACACAGGGGCTGAGATACTTCCACCACCACTGGATCCACAAGACTTTCCACCCACTGGCCTGTGATCTTCCTGCTTTCAGCATCATTGCATGTGTTGCGTAAGTCTGAAGAGAAATTTATAGACTGGTATAAGATATATGGGCTAATATCAGACTTAAGGAATTGTTCTGGACTGGGACGACATGTTTTCTTAATATACAGTTACATTTTTAATTAAAAAGATCATTTTATTGGGGCCTCTTACAGCTCTTATCACAATCCATACATACACCCATTGTGTTAAGCACATTTGTACATTTGTTGCTATCATCATTCTCAAAACATTTTCTTTCTACTTGAGCCCTTGGTATCAACTCCTCATTTTTCCCCTCCCTTCCTCCCTCCCTCATTTATCCCTTGATACTTTATATTTTTCTTTTCATGTCTTATACTGTCTGATGTCTCCCTTTACCCACTTTTATTTTGCCCATCCCCAGGGAGGGGATTATATGTATATCATTGTGATCA
This sequence comes from Tenrec ecaudatus, assembly GCF_050624435.1. Lineage (NCBI taxonomy): Eukaryota > Metazoa > Chordata > Mammalia > Afrosoricida > Tenrecidae > Tenrec > Tenrec ecaudatus. The sequence goes on along the minus strand of NC_134533.1, from coordinate 27,504,020 downwards.
GTTCCCCCTTTCTCCCCCACCTTCCCCTTCCCCTACTGGTATGGCTATTCTCAATCTTGGCCCTGAGGGTTTTATCTGTCCTGCATTCCCTTTGTTTACAGCTCTTACATGTACCAGTGTACATCCTCTGCTCCAACCAAATTTGTAAGGTATAATTAGGATCATGATAGTGGAAGGGAGGAAACATTAAAAAAAAACTAGAGGAAAGTTGTATGTTTCATTGGTGCTATGCTACACCCTGACTGGCTCGTCTCCTCCCTGTGATCCTTCTGTAGGGGGATGTCCAGTTGCCTATAGATGGGCTCGGGGTTTCCACTCCACACTCCTCCTCTTTCACAATGATATGATTTTTTTTGTCCTTTGATGCCTGATACCTGATCCTATCGACACCTCGTGATCACACAGGCTGGTATGCTTCTTCATGTGGGCTTTGTTGCTTCTCAGCTAGATGGCCATATAATTATTCTTTGATATAAAGTTCTCTCTTATACAACTATGAGCATTTATGAATTTGTTTCTCTAGTCAACCTGGACTAACAAAGAGATTGACCATAAATGCCCAACCAGTGACTCACTGATGGCAATAAAGAAACTATAGTGTACCCAAGGAATTTTCAGGACAGGGAAAGGCCTGTACCTTCCCTGCCTCCAACCCTGGATGAGTCAGAGGTAGCATGTTCAGGTAGCACATCAGCAAAAGTAGGCAGAGAAGACAATGTGGAATACAGATAACTGGGTGCCTTCCCCAAAGCAGATACAAAGCCAGTTTCAAGCTTGAGCTAAGAGGGGGAGACAGAATTTCATAATGGGGATGAAAATATGGAGGTTATATATTAGACTGAACTATACATTTGATAACCTAAAATAGATTAAGCATTACAGTTAAAATGGTGCCACTTGGTTAAGATCTCATCCATAACCTGGGAAAAATTATAGAATTGAGCAAGTTTAACAGAAAGTATTGAGAAAGGCTTAACTTGTTTTCTGCTTGCATACCACTAAGTCTAGCTCACAAAATGTGTCACACATATCCTGCTAAAAAATAGAAAAAGGGAAATACTGTTTTTGTGCCTCTGTATTTTTTAATCTCCAAAAACCAAACTTACTACCATAGAGTCAATTCTGACTCATAAAGACCCAATAAGACAGGATTCAACTGTGCTTGTGGGTTTCTGAGACTATTAACTCTTTACAGAAGGAGAAATCCTCATCTTTCTACTGAAGAACAGCGGGTGGTTTCAAACTGGTGACCTTTCAGTTCTCAGCCCTACGTGTAGCCACTCTACTACAAGAGCTAAGTTGAGAGATAGTAAAAGAATGGACCTCATCAGGTACATATAAGAAATTAATGAATTTGAGCACAGTGCCTATACCTTGTAAGTGTTGGCTAATATTATTTTTAGGAATTTTTTTCATGACCTCACAAGACTCTGCAGAAAACGTGTATCTCATATTCTTTCCATCTTACATTTCTGCTTGACACACTTACCAGAACTGAACTCTCAAAGAGTTTATGTCATTTTTATTTAAATGTGTGTACCACCTCCAATAAGTGCGACAGAAACGTTTATCTTTTTCACCTTGCATTCCCAGTGTATAACACATAGCTATGCTGTGAAAAACTTAATAATGGCCCCAAAGATATCCAGCTGCTAATACCTGGAAGCTGTCAATAGTACTTTATATGGCACAAGAGAGTTCTAAAGATGAGTTGAGAATTTTAAGACTGTACTATCCTGGTGGTCCCTAAATGTAACCCTAACCTAACCTTATAAATGTCCTTAAAAGAGAGAAGAAGAGGAAAAGTCAAGTACACAAGGAGACAGCAAAATGATGACAGAAGCAGAGGACTGTGGACACACTCCAGTCAAGAGGACACAGGTTCACCCCCACAAGAACCTCCAGGAGAAACTGGAAACTAATTCTGGTCTTCTGGCCCTCATAACTGTAAGATCATCTATTTTAGCTATTTTAAGTCACTAAATGTATGGTTACTTGTAGCAGCACACATAAGCAATTAATACACATGAATAATTCAAGAAATATGTGTCAAATGAAGAAATGAGACTTACCCCCTCCACCCCCCATCATGACCTCAATTTACCTTGAAAATCTGGCTAGACCAGAAGATGTACACTGGTACAGATAAGAGCTGGAAACAAAGGGAGACAGTAGTTGGTATAAGACATGGAAAAATGATAATAATTTATAAATTATCAAAGGTTCATGAGGGAGGGAAAGGGGGGAGGGAAAAAGAGCTGATACCATGTATCTAGTTAGAAAGAAAATGTTTTGAAAATGATGATGGCAACAAATATACAAATGTGCTTCACACAATGGATGGATGGATGGATTATGATAAGAGCTGTAAGATCCCCCAATAACATGATTTTTAAAAGAAGAAGAAATGAGACTTATAATAATGGCAAAAAAAAAAATTTTTAATGGCAAGAGAGAGAGAGAACGAGTAACAGCCACATAGCAAGCTGAAGCCCAGAACTGATCTTCATGGCATGGGTATTTCTAGCAACTTACATGGTTACACATCTACAAATCATTATAGATGAATCAGTTAAACACTGGAAATCCCTGTATTGGTCAAGGTTCTTAATTATAAGGCGAAGTTCTCATGGGTTGATTTAAGTTGGAAAATACATTTCTTTAAAGGATAATGGCCAACTCAGACTCACCAAGTTGATTGAAGAACCAGTCACGGTCAGCCATGGTACTACAACCAGCAATGCAGTCCTGTTCAAGCAATGCAGCCTGGAGTAACATGCCACGTTTTGTCACATAACTGATCTAGGAAAGGCACCTTTCATTACATACGCACAACCAGCATCAAACCACTGATGCTACCACCAATGCAGCCTCAGATCTTCCTGAGACACTGCAGCCAGAGAGTTCCTCTATAGCCCGACCAGAAAGCCTGAGAAACATGCAGATCGGGCGTGTTCCACTTCTGCAGTAGGAATCAGTACAGCCTCCTAACAATTCTCAACATGAGAAAAGAAAAATATTTCCCAAAAAGAAAAAGAAAAGTTTCAGGAGATAGGAAACCATAAAAGAAAGATCAATACGGGCCCATATTCAAGACTTCCCATCACCTTATTTTCAATAATGAAGCTTTAACATGAATTCACAACATTAGAGTGTGTAGTCGTGCATCTAATGACCTCCTGTGTTCAATCACTTCTAAATTCAAATTAAAGCAGGTAACAGAATGTGGAAGCTATTGAGGTTAAATATGTCCTCTTCAATCTCTAATTGAATTCCTACACCAAATGAAAACACCTTAATGAATTTTAAGACTGTCAAATTGTCAAATAGCATGATCAACAAAGAAGCGCCTGGTTTTATTTCTCTATCATATTGTCCCATTGGACTGAAGCAAAGACATAATAACTCCCTGTCAATTGATAAAAGCTAATTTTATCGAAGGGCAATCAAATACCTAGAATTTGGGGAGTAGATCAAATGTCGTTATAACAGAGAATAGAAGTCCCACAGCTTAGGCAAATCAAAATCTACCAATAAAAAGAGCCATTCAGCTAGTGTGCATGCACTCGTGTGTGTGTGTGTGTGTGTGTGTGTGTGTGTGTGTGTTTTCTTTATCAGGTAATATGCTAAGTACTGAATTTTTTTTTTTCAGTGGTGGAAAGGGAATTACCTGGAGACTATATATCCTACTGAGGGACTAGGAAGGTGTTGTGAGCTGCTGTCTAATGAATTCAGATTCATGACAGAATAAAGTGTTGACCGGTCCTGTTCCATACTCACAGTAGTGGGTATGTTTGAGTCCATTGTTGCAGCTACTCGGTCCACTCACCTCATTGAGGGCATATCTATTTTTCACTGAGCCTCTACTTTACAAACTTGATGTCCTTCTCCAAGAATTGGTCTCTCGCCCTTCACAATAGCCAACCACAAATTGAAATATCTAGGGATATACCTGACTAAAAAAAGGGTTTGTACAAGGAAAATTACAAAACATTATTACAATAAACCAAGAGTGACCTCCACAAATAGAAGAATATCCCATGCTCCTAGATCAGAAGACTCAATATAGTAAAAATGGCAGTTCTGCCCAAGGCACTATATAGCATATATACTCATGTATAAGCCAAGCTTTTCAGCACATTTTTAATGCAGTTTTTGTGGTAAAATTAGGTGCCTTGGCTAATATTCGGGTCAGCTTATACTTGAGTATATTCAGTAAGTTCAATGCTATCCCAATGCAAATCCCATCATTTCTTCAAAGAATTGGAAAAACTGATTACCAACTTCATGTGGAGGGGGAAGAAGCACAGAATTGCATAGAACTCCTCAAGAAGAAGGGTAGAGTGGGAGGACTTGCTTTACCTGACTTTAGAACATAATATCCAGCCACAGTAGTCAAAACAGTGTGGTATTGGTATAATGACAGATACTCAGACTGGAAATGAGCTGAAAACCCAGACATAAAGGCATCAGCATACAGACAATGATCTTTGACAAGGGCCCAAAAACTATCTAATGGGATGCAATGCCCTCTACAATAAGTGGTGTTGGAAAAAAAATGGATATCTACCTGCAGAAAAATGAAGACCCTTATCTCATTCCATGCACAAGAATAAACTCCAGGTGGATCACAGACCTTGAGGTAAAACCCCAAAAAATTAGGGCCACCAGTGAGGGAATGGGGACAAAACTAAGAGCTTTGGCACAGGGAATACAGAGGCTATCAGAAATAGGGAAGGACACGAATACAGATGAGTCACAAGTTGACAAGTAGGATATACTGAAGATAAAACACCTGTGTATATCGAAAGAATTTATCATGACAGTAATAAGAGAGCCAATGGACTGGAAAAACATCCTTAGCAATGACACATCAGGCAAAGAGTTTATTACTAAAACCTACAGTACTCTGCTAGCTTCCAAAAAAGAAAAAAAACGAAATTTCCCAGATAGGCAAAGGACCTGAACAGAAGTTTCACAAGGGCAGAAATCTGAATGGCCAAGGAATTTATGAGAAAATGTTCCCGATCATTAGCAATAAAAGAAATGCAAATTAAAACAATGAGATATTACCCAACACCCCCAAAGACAGCCCTATTCAAAAAATCAGAAAGCAACAAGTGTTGGAGGGTCTGTGAGGAGACAGGAACTCTCATCCACTACTGGTGGACCTGTAGGTATACACAGTCACTATGGAAATCAATCTGGCGAAATCTAAAACAGATGGAAATCAAGCTACCATACGACTCAGCAATTCTCCTACTGGGCATAAACCCAGAAGAGGCAAGAAACAAACCATGGCCAGACATCTGTGCTCCAATGTTCATCATGGCATAGTTTACAATTGCAAGGATTTGGGAACAACCCAAATTTCCAACAACACACGAATGGATTAAAAAATTGTGGTGCATACATACAATGGAGTACTATGCATCCCTAAAAAGCAGTGATGAACACATGAAGCACATTGATGCATGGGAAGAACTGGAGGACATTATGCTAAGTGAAGCAAGCCAAGCACAAAAGGACATGTACAACATGATTCCACTAAGGTAAGCTTAAAAATGCAAAAGGGGTGTAGGGGAAAAGCTACTACGTACATACTTTTCTGGGGTGAGGTCCAGGTACTATGGCAGGGTCCAGACCCAATTCAGATATACAATGGCAGCATACTAAAAAGGAGGGGGAAAGAAAGAGGGGGGGGGGAGACATGGGTAGCGGGGTAACAGTGTACTAACCCATCCCAGGGGAGGATGTTCTGTATATCTTCACAGGAGAGGGCGAGAGGGATCAGACTTCAACCCGATACACCAAGACATTAATGCAACATACTGGCATGAAGCAGGGAACCAATAGAGAGGTCTGTGGGGCCAGTCCCAATACCAACTTCGTGGACACCTCTCTCTTGTCCAAGAAGTATTCACTTCAGAGGACAGCGCTGAAGCTACAGCTCAGGGAGAGATCAAAGGACACAGGAACAAACAAAGAAGGAAGAAGAGAGAGTGGAACACAACCTATCCCAATAAGTCCCCAGGACGATGTTCCTGTTCAGAACAGCCAATGCACAGAGAGGACCATAGGGAGGGCCCCACCATGAGACAAGACATCCACCACTGATCCATATCCCTACAAGGGACAACATGGAGACACAGTGCAGGAATTGTCCCCAACCTGACCCCACCACACCAGGGCAAAAGGCGTGCAATAGAGCAGCAAAGGGAGCAAAGAAATGCAGTCCCGGGAACACCAAAAACAGACTGTGGGACCAGGGCATGGCACCCCATCAGACTCAAAAGGAAAACACTCCTAAAGGTCAACAAACAGACTTGGAATTATTTATAAGCTTTTCTCTTTCTTTGTCATTTTTTTGGGGGGGGTTGTTGTTGCTGTTTGGTTTTTCAATTTTCTTTTGCTGTTTTGTTTTGCTCTGCCTTGGTCTTGTGCTTATTATTATCTCTGCATGTCTTGCTAGATAAGGTAGGCGGGATCAAAAATCTGGAGGAGAAAACAGTGGACCGATGGTTTGGGGAGGACATAGGAGAGAGGAGATGGGGAAAGGAAGTGGGTGTTAATAAGCCCAGGGACAAGGGAAAAACAAGTGATCTAAAGTCAATAGCGAGGCAGGCATAGGATTCCTGGTAGGGCTTGATCAAGGGCAATGTAATGAAGAAGAATTACTCAAACCCGAATGAAGGCTGAAAATGATAATAATAGGACAAGAGGAAAGTAAAAGGAGTAGAGGAGAGAACTAGGAGGCAGAGGGCATTTCTAGAGGTCTAAATACAGGCATGTACACATGTAAATATATTTTTATATAACAATAGGGAAAGAGATCTACATACATACATTTATATGTTAAGTGTCAAGCTAGCAGACAGACATTGGGTCTCTACTCAAGTATTCCCTCAACACAAGAACACTTTGTTCTAATAACCTGGCATTCCATGGTGCTCACCTTCCTGTCATGATCACTGAAGACAAAGAGTGTGCATACACAAATGTGGTGAAGGAAGCTGATGGTGCCTGGCTATCAAAAGATATAGCATCTGGAGTCTTAAAGGCTTGAAGAGAAACAAACGACCATCTAGCTGAGAAGCAACAAAGTGCACATGAAAGAAGCGCACCAGCCTGTGTGATCATGAGGTATCAATGGGATTTGGCATCAACAATGCAGGGGAAAAAAATCACATCAATGTGAATGAGGGGGAGTGCATACTAGAGACCTGAAACCCATCTGTAGGCAATTGGACAACCCCTTACAGAAGGGTCACAAGGAAGAGTTGAGCCAGTCAGCACCAGTATAGCACCAATGAAACATACAACTTTCCTCTAGTTCTTTAATGCTTTCTCCCCTCCACTATCATGATCCTAATTCTACTTTACAAATCCAGATAGACCAGAGCATGTACACAGGTACAGATAAGAGCTAGAAACAAAGGGAATCCAGGACAGATAAACCCCTCAGGACCAATAATGAGAGTAGTGGTACCAGGAGGATAAGGGGAAGGTAGTGGGGACAAAGGAGGAACTGGTCACAATGATTTACATATAACCCCCTCTCTGAACCTCTGAACGATGGACAACAGAAAAGTGGGGGAAGGGAGACATCAGCCAGTGGAAGACATGAAAAAAATGATAATAATTTATAAATTACCAAGGGTTCCTAAGGGAGGGAGGGTGGGTGAGGGAGGGGAACAAATGAGGAGCTGATACCAAGAGCTCAAGTAGAAAGAAAATATTTTGAAAATGAGGATAGCAACAAATGTACAAATGTGCTTGACATAGTGAATGGATGTATGGATTGTGATAAGAGCTGCATGAGCCCCCAATAAAATCATTAAAGAAAAAAAAAGAATTGGTTTCTCCTGCTACTGTGTCCAAACTGATTCCCAAAGAATCTTCAGGCTGTACTTCTTTTGAGACAGATGTGTTTCTTCTTGCTGTGGCCCATGGTATAGCCAATACTCCTCACCAAACCCACAATTTAAATGAAGGTATTAATCTTTGGTCTTCCTTATTTGTTGTTCACCTTGTTACGGAAATAAGGCAATTAAAAGTACAATGACTTGGGTCAGGTGCACCTTTATCCTCAAAGGTGGAATCTTTGCTTTTTAACACTCAGAAGAGGTCTTTTGTAGCAAATTTTCCCAATGCGATACCTCACTTGACATCTTGATCACTGCTTCCATGGGCATTGATTGTGGAACCACGTAAAGGGAAATTCTTGACAACTTCAATATAAAAGACATGGAAACAAGCTTACTAAAAGAAGATGATGTAACAAGTACTCTAGTAGATACATGGGTCAATTGTCTTGTGAACACAGAAGAAATAAATTTTATTACAACTCAAGATAAAGGATGCTATCTCAGAGAAGTTGCCATCTGTAATACTTGCAGAAGTGTAAAAAGGACTTCAATGGGCAGGAAAAATATACCATATATATTCAAGTATAAGCTGACCCGAATAGCAGCTGAGACACCTAATTTTACCCCCAAAATTGCATTAAAAATGGGCTGAAAAACTCAGCTTATACTGGAGTATATATGGTAACTTAAGCAAAACTACCTCTCCTGTCCTAAATGAATGTGTTATCCCAGGTAGACTAGGGAAACAAATCCAGGGAGACTCATATGTGTATAAGAAAGAGTTTTATATACAAGAGCAGTTGAATATTGAGAAAACATCTGAGGTAGTTAGTATATTGTGCCAACCTGGCTGATAAACACATGTGGGGTTAATTGAAGAGCGGAGGGATAAATGTCTTGGTGAGCCTCACCTTTCTAGTTCTCAGGTCTCTTACCAGACCAGAATGCAATTGCCTTAGCCAGTTCCCTGCTTCAGCATGCAAGACTCACTCTGTGCAAGACATCCCCAAGGAGAAGCCACATGGACCTACCCTGATGCAGCCCTGGGTGCTAAAGCAGCTATGTGGAGACACCTGCAAGTGCTGAGATGCTTACAAGCTCACTGATTCAGCTTTCTTCCTGCAGTCAATGTCATAGTGTGTGTTCTGTGAGATGGAAGAGGACTTTGTGGATTGGTGTTGGACATGTGGGTAAATGTTGGACTTGTCAGCTTGGGCAGCACTGGGTTGGAATGTTTTCTTGATGTGCACTTAGCCTTTATATAAAACTCTCTTATGCATGAGTTTCTGTGGATTTGTTTCTCTAAAATACCCAGACTAACACAATGACCCAGCCCAGATCAGCTCAAGACCAAAAGTCCGATATTAGCTGATATATCTGATATCAATCTATAAAGCCCTCTTCAGAATCACAAAAGTCATGCAATGACGCCAAATGCAGGAAGATCACAGGTCAGTGGGTGGGAAGTCTTGAGGGTCCAGTGGCGTTGTAAGCATCTCAGTGCTGGCTGGGGTCTCCATGTGGCTTCTCCAGTTCCCAGGGCATGGAGTCTCTCAATGTAGTGCCATGTGTTTTGTCAGTAGAGTATCTCTCAGGGAGTGAATCATGAGAGAGAGTCTCTCCTGCCTCCAAGGAGGAAATCCAAGAATTCCCAGAATTCTCAGAGAAAAGCTATGCCCACACAGAGACTTCATTGGCTATGATCCAATTGACAGACTAGACTCTACCCCTTCACTCTTAATCCTCTGAAGACATCAGATTATGTAACTACCACACTGAATATCAAAATGACAAAATGAAATTCCCCTGGGGGAAATGGATTAAACCAAACATAAGTCTGAATTATGAATGTGACATATCTATTTATCTTTCTTTGTGACCAGAAACCCAAATACAGTACTGAGTCTATTGTAGTTGATAAATAGATCAAAGACACAAAAGTGTGACTACTAAGTGGGGTTGGAAGAGACATGATCAAATATGAAAAGTGTATTTTATATACTAAGTGTACAATATAAATAAAGAGCAAGATAAAGTTAAAACTTCACGAGCTTCAATTTTCTTAAAAAATTAATTTGTTCTAAATGAATACAAATCCCTAGCTTTAAAAGTCTTAAGGCACAAGTCACTCAACAAATAAGCAGATATAATACAATGATCACAAAGGAATTACCATCCAAAATGCAAAATGTTGACTTAACAGAGCTTTAATAATTACAGGTTCGATTTTCTTTTTTTAATAATAAATCATTTTATTGGGGGCTCTTATAGCTCTTATAACAATCAGTACATCAACTGTATCAAATACATTTGTACACATGTTACCATCATCATTTTGGAAACATTTTCTTTCTATTTGAGTCCTTGGTATCAGCTCCTCATTATTTTTTCCTCCCGCCTCTCCCCTCCCGCATTAACACTTGATATTTCTTTTTTTTAATTTTCATGTCTTACACCAAACTTCAACTACTTTTCTAGTGTTTGTCCCACTTGGGGGTGTGGAATGAGGGTTTACGTTGATCGGTGTGATCAGTTCCCTCTTTCTCTCTCCACCTTCCCCCTACCCTCCTGGGACCACTACTCTCATTATTGGTCCTGAGGGATTTATCTGTCCTAGATTCCCTGTTTTGTGAGCTCTTATTTGTACCATTGTACATGCTCTGATTTATAGGACAGAACTGGGATCATGATAGTGGTAGAGAGGAGGGAAGGATGCATTAAAGAACTAGAGGAAGCTGTATATTTCGTCAGTGCTGTACTGCCCCTGACTGGCTCATTTCTTATTTGTGACCCTTCAGTAAGGGGATGTACAACTGTCAACAGCTGGTCTTTGGGTCTCCACTCTGTCCTCCCCCTCGTTTGAATCAATATGATTGTTTGTTTTGAGTCTTTGATGCCTGATGCCTAATCCCATCAACACCTCATGATCACACAGGCTGGTGTGTTTCTTCCATGTGCACTTTATTGCTTCTCAGCAAGATGGTTACTTGTTTATCTTCACGTCTTTAAGACCCCACACACTATATCTTTTGATATATGGGCACCATCAGCTTTCTTCACCACATTTGCTATGCACCCATTTTGTCTTCCGTGATTGAATTGGGAAAGTGAGCACCATAGAATGCCAGATTATCAGAACAAAGTGTTCTTGTGTTGAGGGAGTACTTGAGTAGAAGCCCAATGTCTGTCTGCTAGCTTGATACTTAACATATAAATATATATACATAGATCTATTTCCCTATTGTTATATAAAAATATATTAACATATGTACATGCCTGTATTTAGACCTCTGTAAATGCCCTTTGCCTCTGAGTTCTTTCCTCCTTTTGCCTTTACTTACCTCTTATCCCAATATCATGTTCAACCTTCATTCAGCTTCCATTAACTCTACCTGACTACATTGCACTTGATCAAGCCCCAACATACATCCTATGCCCAGCTCACCATCAACTTGTTCCTTATCCTTGGGTTTGTTGGCTCCCCACTTCTGTTCCCCAGCCTCCCACTCTCCCATGCCCCTCCAACCCTGGAACCATCGGTCCAGCTGTTTTCTCCTGGGCATTGTTAATATGCCTATCTTATTTTGATAAATATGCAAAAAATCACAAACACCAAAGCAAACAAAAAGAAAGAAAAACAACAATAAAAAAAGAAAAGCCTATAAATAGTTCCAGGTCTGTCTGTTGACATTTATGTGTGTTTTCTGGTCGAGTCTAATGAGGTTCCATGAGGTCCTGCCCCCAAAGTCTGTTTTGGGGATTCCTCTGAGACTTCATTGCTTTGCACCCCTTGCTACTCTGTTGCACACCCTATGTGTTTCACCCATGTGGTGGGGCAGATAGGGCATAGTTCCCACACATGTCTCCAGTGTTGTCCCCCATAGCGCTATGGGTCAGTGAGGATAGCATGTCTCCTGGTGGGGCTGGCCCTGTAGTCCTCTCTGTGCATGACTACTCTGAGCAGGAATATCATGTTTGGGGCTTTGTGTACCAGGATGTGATCCACTCTCTCTTTCTCTCTCCTTCCCTCTTAGTTTGCACCTGTGTGCTCTGAGTAAACGCACTTGTCTCCTGAGCTGTGTCTTCAGTTCTGTCCTCTGTAGTGCATTCTTCTGGGGAGGGACGTCTACGTAGCTGGGATTGGGGCCACCCCACAGACTGCACTATTGGTACACATGTTAGACTTCCTTATTTTGAAACTAGAATTTCACATTAAATCATGAAGAACATTTCTGTAATTTGGAAAATCTAGAACTAGTGGAGTTAAGTTTCCAAAATGAATTCTATGAATGCCTAGCACAAATGTCTACAGATGAACCATTCAGTAATTCCACAAAGATTTATTAATAAAATCTTTGTGGTAGGCATTGATCATGACTTTAAATAAATCTTTACATGCAAAATATTTCAAAATAAGAAAGACATATATTTTCTATTCACTAAGTGAAAACATTTATGCATTTAGACTGTTGGACAACTGCCTAATTCATTTTCAACCTTAAACAGGTACTTTATACCCAAATTAACCTATAAATCCAATCTACTGCTGACTGAAACCCTAACATAATTTTTCAAAGAACTGATATAACAATTCTAAAATTCATCTGCCAGAGTGAAAGATCAAGAATATCCAGGATAATTAAAGGGCAAGAAGGATATTGTGGTACAGAAAGCCAAAGTAATGGAATCAGTATAGTTTTGTTTCAAAGCAGAACAATAGACTTATGGAGCAGAATAAAGATGCCAGGAACAGACCTGTGCACATATGGAAACCTGATATAGAAGAAACTGGTATTTCCAATTCCTGGGGAAAAGATAGACAATTCAATAAATTACATTAGAACAAGTGGGTTCCACATTCAAAATATTATGTCCTTTTGTTACATCATACATAATTTTTATAAGTTCCAGATGGATTAAAGAACTACGCGTAGAAAGTAAAATTTTACAATTCTTAGAGAAAAAAAACATAGGAAATTGTCTTTATGGCTTTAGAGAGAGAAGGATTTCTTAGATAACACATAAACCTAACTATAAGACCACAATAAACAAAATTAAAAGCCAACCAACAGATTGAAATAAATCTTTTCAACATATATAACAGTCAGAGAATTAATTATGTGAGAGGATGCTGCTAGGAAAAGCAAGGTCTGGCAGAGAAAAATAGACACAAGAATCACACATTTGAAGATCAAAAACCTCCAACTGTCAGAACTAGTCACTTCCTTCGGAGCTTGTTGAACGATTCCGTTTCAATAAAACTGTCACTACCATCACCCCAGAACCTCTGACTCATATGCAATGACTGGGAGGAAGTGAGAGGTTGATTTTGTTTGAAAGTAGAAACTATTTTTCTCCTCTTTCCTCTCCCTAAGCGAAGGGCTTCCTATTCCCCAAATCTAGAAAGGGGGAGACAGAGCAATGATCACTAATGTTTCACAATGCCTGCAAGTCGGTCAGGTTGAAGTTTGTGTCCTAGTAGATTGTTCACTGGACTTGCTGATTTGGCTTTGCTTTGCTGGAATGGGAGTAGACAGGACTTAGAGAGATGTGGCACTATTGAATGCTGAAATTCCATAGCATTCGTATAAGATTTAAAAAATAAAAGTATTTACATTTTAAAAATAAAATAGGACTCTACTTTGTCTTTTTCTCAGACCACTTCATTCTTAGTCACTCCTAATTTTGGTTTGTGTCCTTACAAGCCATGATTTGACGCTATAGATCATGTGCATTCACACATACACGCACAAACACGTACAGCGTGGTGGGAGAAAAAGAAAGCCAGTACACACCTCTCCACCTTGCGTTTCCCACTTTACTCGGTTACCTAATTGGGCCTGTCATCTTGCTGGGATTTGTTGCACATCAAAGAAGAAGCACCTTGGGGCTGCCAAGTGAAGGTCAATGGAAAACGTGGGCAATTTACAAGAAGCCCTCAATACCTCGAGAAGCTACGAATAGCAAGGCCATCAGCAGTAGAACCTGCTGGTGTCATCTGCCCTCATGGAGCCTACAGATACCAAGCTGAACCACCAGCAAGGACTGAGCCCATCAAGGAAAGGAAAACGCCTCCACACCTGGAAACAGTGGAGCAGAGCAGCATCTGCCTTATGATTCCTCCCATCTCAAAACGCCAGCGTGTGAGACGTTAGGTAATATCTCATACCCATCGATACACACCACTCCAAACTCCTAAAACCACGAGTCTCAGCTATTCCAATGGGAAAACAACAATAGGTTTAGTTAGTATACGGTTTAGATTTTCAGATCAACAAGAATGAGTCTTAGAAGATACAAGAAAACTCTTTGTGCCATAAAGTATTCCTGTAAAGTAATGGAGGTGCTGAGAAATGGTCCGAGGAGGAAAGGAGATTTCAACATAGCACAATGGAGACCACTTCATGGGAAAAGCAAAACAACTCGGTTTACACCCAGGTAAGCTGAGTCCATGCTAAAAATGAATGCGTTATCCATAATATACACGTGTCACATATACAAAATACTTGCAAATTAATATACAAAAAAGCCCAAGGAGATAAATGGTGCTCTGACCCTTTGAGGATCAAACTTTAGTGGCTTAAAAGAAAAATCATTGCTTCTTTGCCCTTGATTTGAAATGTTGGCAAGGCCAAGAGGAACAGCTTGTCTATGCCCCAGGAGGTCTGGAACGTCCATGATGGTCTACACTCACACGTCTGGCACTTTGAGGGGAGTGAATGGAACAGCAGGACAGCTGGCAGGCCGTCTCTCTCACTCTCCTCGTGACTTCACCACGGGCTATCTCGGGCTTCCGCACAGCACAGGCCTCCTCAAGGTAGCTGGATCTCTTACATGGTGTTGGACTTCCTCCGAATAGAGCCTGCCCTGCTTTCTTAGACCCAGAACTGACTCACTGTCAATTCTGCCACAGTCTGGTAGTTATTCCAGAGAAATCTGTGCACATTGTGCCAAGACACAAACTAAGGTGATCATCACAGTCTCGGTTGTAAAAGCAACCCAAATGTCAAATCAGTAATGTTTAGGTACAAAAAGATGTTATGTTCATAAAGGCTTGAAGGTAAACAAGCGGCCATCTAGCTCAGAAGCAACAAAGCCCACGTGGAAGAGGCCCACTAGCCTGTGTGATCATGAGATGTCAAAGGGATCAGGTATCAGACATCATCAGAACAAAAAATCATATCATTGTGAATGAGGGGGAGTGCGAAGTGGAGACCCAAAGCCCATTTGTAGGAAACTGGACATTCCCTTATGGAAGGGTCACAGGGAGATGAGCCAGTCAGGGTGCAGTGTAGCAACAATGAAACATACAACTTTCCTCTAGTTCCTAAATGCTTCCTCCCCACCCACTATCATGATATCTACTCTACCTTACAAATCTGGCTAGACCAGAGGATGTACACTGGTATAGATAGGAACTAGAAACAGAGAATCCCGGGCAGATGATCCCTTCAGGACCAGTGGTGAGAGTGGCAATACCGAGAGGGTCGGGTGGAAAGGGGGAACCGATTACAAGGATCTACATATAACCTCCTCCCTAGGGGATGGATAACAGAAAAGTGGGTGAAGGGAGGCGTTGGACAGTGCAAGATATGACAAAGTAATAATTTATAAATTATCTAAGGTTCATGAGGGAGGGGAAGCAGGGATGGAGGGGGGAAATGAGGAGCTGATACCAGGGGCTTAAGTGGAGAGCAAATGTTTTGAGAATGATGAGGGCAACGAATGTACAAATGTGCTTTACACAATTGATGTATGTATGCATTGTGATAAGAGTTATATGATCCCTCAATAAAATGATTAAAAAAGAAAAAATAACCATGCCCAGACAGACCTGAAACTATTTTAAAAATGTTATATTCAGATAATAAAAGAAAACAATTTGGATCATTATTAATAAGCAAAAACATATCTAAAAACATTATTGAGTGACAATAAATAGTTGAAAATTCATGCACTATGAAAAAAACTTGCATTTTTAAAACAAAAATGAAATTATTAAACATGTTGAAAGTATTACATCGTTGATTTTAAGGACCTAGCAAAATCAAGGTAGTGATTGCATCTCAGAAGTGGAGGGGAAGTGGTCTGTAAAAAGGGACAGTTTGTGTGTGTTCATTTGTATCATTACCATCATTCGATGCATGAAAGCCAGGAGAGATACGCCCCTTAGAAACAGTAATGGGAGTAATGATTCCCTCAGGGTACAGGAAGTGGGGGGAAGGAGGAAAAGGAGAAACTGACAGCAATGATGACTGTATAACCCAACTCAAGGGGAGCAAACAACAGAATCATAGGTGAATGGATACCTTGGATGGCGTAAGATATGGCAATATTGATAATAATATATGATATATTGAGGGTTCATTGGGGATGGTAGCCTAGGGGAGAGAGGAGATAAAGGGGAGCTGATATCAGAGTTCAAGAAGAAAGAAAATGTTTTGAAAATGATGGTGGCAACAATTGTACAAAGATGCTATGGATTGTTATAATATCTGTAAGAGCTCCTAATAAAAGGACAAAAAAAGATGGGGGGACAGACTAGAATTGAACTTATTCTTAATATGGTAATTATTTTATTTCAAAAGTCTGCTGTGCATACGATGATGAAATTTTACTTTTATTGATGTATTTTTGTTATATTAATCTCTGTCATTTAAGTTGTCTAATTTTTTTTAATTATTATGAATGGGGAGTTAATACATATATCATTCCATAGTTCAACCATGTCAAGCAGAATTGTACAGTTGCTACCACAATCCATTTCCAAACATTCCTTTTCTTCCTGGAGTCCTTGACATCATCTCCCTTTTACACCCCGCCCCCTGACTGTACCCAACCCTTAACCCCGAAATCCTTATTCTACTTGCTGTCCCTATAGGTTCATAAGTCCTGAGTTTCATAAACTGAAAATCAGAAACACATATAGCACAACCTCAAGGGGGTGAACCCCAATGATATAATACCTTTGAGATACACCCTAATATAACAAAAACTAAGCAAAAGTACAGAAAATGTTGAAAACCAGATCTGGTCCAGCATACATGAGAGGGGGATCAACTGACAACATTTTAACTGTTCAAGTCAGATTGATGCCTTTGATGGTCTAGACTCATCTCTCTGATGCCCTCTGTTCAGTAACAACTTTCCTCCCATCCCTCAAATGTGGCTAGAAGGAGATCACCAGAGCCCCATTTCCTATGTATTTCCCATAAAACGAAATGTGGACTCCCATTTGTTGTCATCCATAGCCTCCTGGAAACCAGATTCTTACAATTTAAATTCTGATAACTAATCCCTCCTTCAACTTCGGATTATATGATTTACAATCCTTCGGGGACTGATGATGGTGTGCTTCTTCCATGTAGACTTAGTTGACATCTCACTTAGGTGGTTGGAGACAAGCCTTTAAGACCCCGGCGTCAATTTTAACTGATAGCCGGGCAACATCTAATATCTTTGCCACATTTTTTCTGTAGCGCCCATATCTTTTGTGTTCCCTTCATGAGGGTAAGTATCAAGCAGGGTCATGACATAGGAACTACTTGTTTTTCATTTGGATCTAGAAATGTAGTGCAAACCCAAAACCCACTCCTGAACTTATGGGTTTATTTGGAGGCTTGGCGGGGGGGGGGGGGGCTTGGTGTTACTGTTGTTTGTTATCTCCCTTTGGATCCCTTTCAAAATCTCCTTGTTAATTTATGATAGAGAGTCTTATCAATCATCCCCCCTGGGACATCACAAGCTTCCTTTAATATTGTCTTTGATTAGCCCCTGGTACTGATTTTTGAAACCCTGTTGAAAGAGGGATATTGGGTTAATTCACTTGTACAGAATCAATCCTGCTGTGGCTGGACACTATTTACACAAACAATAGGGGAATAATTTTCAGGGAAATTTACAATAATAATCACTCAGCATGTCTGTCACAGGTTTGACAGAACAATACATTTCTTAATACAGCATATAGGACATTGAGGTAGCAAGACCCTGTTTGTGCACTACCAACAGTTCAACAATCTTTGTCTTCTGCTTCCTCAGACACCACGTATTGTTCAACGTAAGTCCTCAGGTTACAAGTGTACCTGGGGTAGAGTCCAGTTCACCTGTGGAGTTTCCACATAAGATCTCACTAAAGTTGCTAAATATTAACATTTCAAATACCTAAAGCATAGAGAAATCTTATTTTAAAAGAGAAAATGTAGAGGAGCCCTGGTAGCAGAGTGGTTATACACTGGGATTCTAACCAGAAGGTTAGCAGTTCAAAACTACCCAGCTACTTCGAGGAAGACAGAGGAGGATTTCTACTCCTGTAAAAAGTTGCGGTCGTGAAATTTCTGAAATTTCAATCACGGGTTGCAGCTCACAGTAGAACTATGTATGCATAGGCTCCTGGTACCTACAGTGTCCAGAGTGATGGGTCAATGGAAAAATGAGGATGTTACACATGCAATCGCCTTGTACCCCAGGGAGATGATTGACAATGTTTTACTTTTCTGCCTCTGTGGGGTTTTGTTCTTCTGCTTTTAGTTTGCTTGTTTTTGTTTGTTGGTTTGTCTTTTGTTGTCTGCTACTTGGTTGTTGCTGTTGGTGGGGTATTCGGGCTCATGGGGTTTTGAATTTGTCATGATACGACCACCAAAGTAAACCTGGATTCTGGGCCCTCACTGAAATCTAGCCCCAATCCAAGAACAGTTCATTTTGATAGCATGGCCCTGCTAAATGCTCACCTTCATGAAATGATCACTGAAGATAAGGGTACTAGAACAAAGTGTGGTGAAGAAAGTAGGTGGTGCCCAGCTATCAATCAGAATCATGTCTGTGGTCATCTAAGCAAGGAGTCAACTAAGTCCACATGGAAGAAGCACACCAGCTTGTAGGATCCAAAGATGACAATAACAAATTTCAAATATGATGAACAGAAAAGTATCAGAGGCCAATTTGTGAGCACCAAATTTGTAGAAGGCTATGGAGGACAGGGAGGGCCCAAAATCCATCTGCAGAGTAGCTAGTCAGATTAAGCCACTGGCAAGTCCCCACTAGCCATAGGCAAAGAGTCTTGAACAACTTTAGATAGAGATCATTGTAATCGTGATTATACTGGTTCAAACTTGATACTTGGTCAATTGACCACTCTCTTAACTCAACCTGAAATTCCTAGGTGCAAATATTTATTGCTAGTTCAATGACAAAAATTTCTTCCCTGGCCTTTTACATATTCATGGTGTTCTTCTCTATCTTACTATTTGTATTTTTAGCTTTGTATTATTATTTTTTTACTTACGACTTTATATCGTTTCTGTTTTTTATTGTTTTTGTTGGGTTTTCCAGTTTGTGAATCACAGAAGAAGTAGAGGCACAGAGATAAGAACTGATGCAAGGGTTTGTATGGGGAGGTAGGGGTGTGGGGTGTGGAGGGGGAGATAGGGAGAGTGAGGGGACAGGGGGAGCAAACCATGTAGGTGGGAGGGGGAGGGAGCACTAGAATTGATGGTGATTATACAACTTTTGAAAAGTAATTTGACTATGGGGAAAAAAACAAAATTGTTCTAAAACTGATTGTGGTAATAATTGGACAACTCTTCTTGATATGAACTATTGAATTGTGTGATATGCCAATTCAGTGCCAATAAAACTGTTTTAAAATGTTTAAAGGGTTACAGTCTTGGAAACTCTCTGGGCAGTTCTAAACTGTCCTACAGAGTCAGAATTGACTCCTTGACAGTGAGTTTGGGTTGGGTTGGGTTGGGTTGGGTTGGGTTGGGTTGGGTTGGGTTGGGTTGGGTTGAGTTTTCAGAGAGAAAAGGCAAACCTACCAAACTCACTGCCCTGGAGTCAATGCCTACACACAGGGCCCCTATCTAGAGTTTCTGAGGCTGTAAATCTTTATGAGAACAAATTATCTCATCTTTCTTCTTTGGAATGGCTGGTAGGTTTGAACCATGGAACTAACAGTTAGCAGTCCAGTGCTTCCTGGAACAGTTAATGTTATCTTATATAAAGGTAAAATAGTGAGATCATTTAATATGATAATTGTCTAAAACTGACGGGTATGAGACTTTATCCACTTGTAAGTTAATAAGGTTGCCAGCCACAGTCCCATGAATGCTGACAGACACAAGTGAGTCCTCGGTCAGAAAGAAAGGATTTGCCACTCGTGGCAGTAACAGTGGCCAGAGTGGCAGCATGGGTCCAAGTGCCACAAGCCCCGTTCTCACAGGGTGATATGCTGAAGATTGCTTTCTAAAAGAGTAACCTTGAGATTAGGAAAGCCTCAGGGTCACTATGAATTAGAATTGACTTGGTAACAGTGACTTTCGTTTTGACTTAGTTTGTATTTTGTTTTGATTTAATCTAGTGCAATGGGGAATAAAAGCCCTTGGCCTGTGCTCCAGATGGAGACCCTACCTTATAAGACTATAAGCAAATCTGCTCTTTACTCTGTTCAATTCTCTTTCTTTAATGTTTTCTCCATCTATGATGAAGTCTCTTTGTCTAATTGTCAGGATCTTTGTTATCTTTATGTTTAGTATAATCCAAACTCTAAATTATGTAGTTTTTGATCTTCAGTAAGTTCCTCAAGTCCTCTTCATTTTCAACAAGTAAGGTTGAGCCATCTAAGTATCAAAAATAAATAAAGTCACTGCCATCAAAGCAAGGTCAACTCATAGCAACAATGTAGGCTTCTGGACTGTAACTCTTTGCAGGATTAGGAAGCCTCCTTTTTCTCCCTGGGGGAAGAGGATGGTGGTTTTGAACTGTGGACTTTTTGGATTGCCACCCCATGACTAACCACTGTGTCACCAGGGCTCCTCATCCGAGGATAGCAGCTTGTTAATAAGCCTTCTTCGAACCCTGATGTCATGTTTTGCTTAATATAGTCCAGCTTCCCAGAGTATTGGATCAGCATACAGATCTTTACTAGGGGGAGACAATATATCTCTCTCCAAAATATATCTCTTTTTTATGCAAACGTCTTTGAAAAGGTAGTCCAGGACCACATTAAAGTCTCTTCTCGTGAGCTGTTCAGGAAATCCAAAAACATCTATTAGCTTTTATTCTAGTCAGCCATAACAAAGTGCCACCCAAATTGGGTGACTGAAAAGAACAAACATGTATAGCATCCCTTATGGATGGAATGCTGTCATCCCAAAATATACAGTATATACTCGAATGTAAGCTGAGGCACCTAACTTTACCACAAAAAAACTAGGGGCCTTTTTCAACATTAAAAGTATGCTGAAAACCTGAAGATAAACAAGCAGCCATCTAGCTGAGAAGTGTCAAAGCCCACATGGAAGAAGCACACCAGCCTGTCTGACCACGAGGTGTAGAAGGGACCAGTTATCAGACATCAAAGAACTAAAAATCATATCAGTGGGTGCCCACCTTCCTGATACGATCAATGAAGACAAACATGTGCATAAACAAATGTGTGAAGAAAGCTGATGGTGCCCAGCTATCAAAAGATATAGCCTCTGGGGTCTTAAAGGCTTGAAGATAAACAAATGGCCATCTAGTTCAGAAGCAACAAAGCCCACATGGAAGAAACACACCAGCCTGTGTGACCACGAGCTGTCGAAGGGATCAGGTATCAAGCATCAAGGAACAAAAAATCATACCATTGTAAATGTGGGTGAGTGCAGAGTGGAGACTCAAAGCCCATTGGTAGCCAACTGGACTCCCCCTTACTGAGGGGTTGTGGGGAGGAGATGAGGCAGTTAGGGTGCAGGGTAGCAACGATGAAACATATAACTTTCCTCTAGTTCTTAAATGCTTCCACCACCACCACCCCCAACCCCCACTATCATGATCCCAATTCTACCTTACAAATCTGGCTAGACCAGAGGATGTGCATAGGCACAGAGAGCACCTGGAAACACAGGGAATCCAGTGCAGATGACTCCTCCAGGACCAGTGGTGAGAGTGGCGATGCCTGGGGGGTGGAGGGAATGTGGGGTAGAAAGGGGGAGCTGATTACAAGAATCTACGTATAGCTGGGGGAGGGACAGCAGAGAAGAGGGTGGGGGGGAGACATTGGACAGTGTAAAATACAAAAAATAATGATAATTTATGAGGTAGGGGGAGTGGGGTGGGAGAGGGAACATGAACAGCCCATATTAGGGGCTTAAGTAGAAGGCAAATGCTTTGAGAATGATGATGGCAACAAATGTACATATGTGCTTGACACAATGGATGGATGGATGGATTGTGATAAGAATTGTACGAGCCCCCAATAAAATGATTTTAAAAAAAGAAAGTATGCTGGAAAAACTCAGTTTATACTTGAGTATATATAGTACACTGATTTTCTAACACCTATACTTATGGATGTAATTGAATTGAATCCAGTGTGATCACCTTTCATCACGCAATATGATCACACAACAAATTGAGGTAATGCCAGGGCAGGGTATGTACTAGATCAAACCCCTCTTGAGTTGTGCTCGTAAAGAGCAGGATAGACACACAGGGACTGGAAAGACAGGCGCCATGTGACAATCTCCAAGAAGCCAAGAATGTCTGAGAACTATGGACAAAGAGGGAATTGACAAAGCCATGGCCCTAACTTGGGCTTTTAATCTCGAGAATTGTGAAAAAGCACATCTTTGTTATTGTTGTTGTTGTTTAAAGCAACCCATTTGTGGTGTTTGTGTTGCAGCAATATGGAATAACTAAGATACTATCAGAGTTCTGGGACTGGAAGTCTGAATTCAGGGCATCACTTAAATCACACTCCCTCAGAAGGCTCAAGGCTGCAGTGGTTCTCAACCTTCCTCATACCGCGACCCTTTACCACCATTCCTCATGTTGTGGTGACCCCCAACCATAAAATTATTTTCACTGCTACTTCAGAACTATAATTTTGCTACTGTTAAGAATTTGGAGACCCCTGTGAAAGGGTCCTCTGACTCCCAAAAGGGTCGTGACTCACAGGTTGAGAACCACTGCTCTAAGGAAAATTCTTCCCAGCGTCTTTGAGCTTCTGGTAACCTCCGACCATTCCTTGGTTCATAGCAGCATAATTATCTGTCTCTGTCTTCACATGACAATCTTCCCTCTGTGTCATCTATAATCTTTATGTATCTTCTCTTTTTATAAGGACAGCAAGTATAATGCATTATGACCCACCTGACTTCAGTATGACCTCAAATTAACTAATTTACATCTTCCAATACCCTATTCCCAAATAAACTCATGTTCAAAGGTACCAAAGACTAGAACTTCAATATATCTCTTGGGAGATAGAATTCAACCCGTAATGCGATCTATGGAGAATTGTCTCCTAATAGAAAACTTTAAAACTTTTGATCTGTAAAAAGATATCTTCTGGCATGAAGCAGGGAACCAGAAAAGAGGTCTGAGAGGCCATCCCCAATCCCAACTATGTGGATAGCCACCCCTCCCCCGAGAGGAGTTTACTTCAGAGGACAGCACTGAAGCTACAGCTCAGGGAGAGGGGCATGTCTGATCAGAGCACATGGGAACAAATAAATGGGGAGGAAGAAAGAGTGGAACACATCCTGGTCCGCCAGGCATTGAGGATGATATCCCCTCTCAGAGCAGCCAATGCACAGAGACGACCTTAGGGCTGGCCCCACTATGAGACAGGACATCCCTCACTGACCCATAGCGCTACAGGGGACAACACTGGAGACACAGTGTGGGAATTGTGCCTGACCTGACTCCACCACACCGAGGCAAAACACTAAGGGTGTGCAACAGAACATCAAGGGGAGCAGAGCAAGGAAGTCCAGAAGGAGTACCAAAAATCGACTTTGTGGGCCAGGACATGGCACCCCACCAGTCTCTACCAAAAAGCACTCCTAAAGGTCAACAAACAGACTTAATTATTTACAGGCTTTTCTTTTTGTTGTTGTTGTCATTGTTTTGTTTTCTTTTGTTGCTTTGTTTTACTCTGTCTTGTTTTTTATGCATATTATTATCTCTGCAGGTCTATCTAGATAAGATAGGCTGGATAAACAATCTGGAGGAGAAAATAACAGGACCGATGTTTCTGGGGGGACATGAGAGAGGGTGAGGTGGGGGAAAGGAAGTGGTGTTAACCTACCCAGGGACAAGGCAACAACAAGTGATCCAAAATCAGTAGACGAATTACTGAAATCCAAACGAAGGTTGAGCATGATAATGGGAAAAGAGGAAAGTAAAAGGAAATAGAGAAAAGAACTAGGAGGCAAAGGGTATTTATAGAAGTCTAAATATAGGCATGTACATATATTTTAATATGATGATGGGGAAATAGATCTATGTGCATATATTTATAGGTTTAGTATTAAGGTAACAAATGGAGATTGGGCCTCCATTCAAGTATTCCCTCAATGCAAAAACACTTTGTTCTATTAAACTGGCATTCCATGATGCTCACCTTCCCAACATGATCGCTGGGTGCATAAGCAATTGTGGTAAAGAAAATTGATGGTGCCTGGCTATCAAAATATATAGTGTCGGGGGTCTTAAAGGCTGAAAATAAACCAGTGGTCATCTAGCTGAAAAGTAACAAAACATATATGGAAGAAGCACACCAGCCTGTGTGATCATTATGTGTCGAAGGGATCAGGTATCAGGCATCAAAGAACAAAAAATCATTTCATTGTGAATGAGGGAGAGTGCAGAGTGTGGATCCAAAGCCCATCTGTAGGCAACTGGAATCCCCTTACAGAAGGGTTGCGGGCAGGCGTCAAGCCAGTTTAGGGTTCAACGTAGCAACAATGAAACATACAATAATAAAACATACACCTCTAGTTCCTTAATGCTTCCTATCTCTCCTCCCCTACTATCATGATCCCAATTCTACCTTACAAATCGGGCTAGACCAGGGGTTGTACACTTGTGCGGATAGGAACTGGAAACACAGGGAATCCAGGACAGATGATCCCTTCAGGACCAGTGATGAGAGTGGAGATACCGAAAGGGTGGAGGGAAGGTGGGGTAGAAATGGGGAGCCAAGTATAAGGATTTACATATAACCTCCTCCCTGAGGAACAGATAACAGAAAAGTGGGTGAAGGGAGACATTGAACAGTATAAGAGATGACAAAATAATAATAATAATTTATAAATTATCAAGGATTCATGAGGTAGGGGGCAGCAGGGAAGGAGGGGAAAAAACAAGGAGCTGATACCAAAGGCTCAAGTAGAAAGCAAATGTTTTGAGAATGATGAGGGCAACAAAGGTACAAATGTGCTTGACACAATGGATGGATAGATGGATTGTGATAAGAGTTGTATGACCCCCCAATAAAATTTTATTTTTAAAAAACGTTATCTTACTGCGATAGCAATTTAAGAGGACCATTATATGCATCAGATAAAGACATGTTCAGCTTCAATATTGAACTTATTATATTGCTCATTCTAACTTTTGTAAACTAAACCCATAAAATCAGAAGAATGAACCTTCAATCCACACCAAGTCAATAAAATATTAGTGATTATGTGAAAAAAGCTAACTTGTAACAAAAATAATAAAACAGTTTTATACCTCAAGTACAATGTTTCCTAGAGCTTTAAATGTCACTTTAAAATTTTATCAGGAAAGGAAAAAGCAACTACATAAGACCAGAATATTTAAAGGTATTCTAACCCATAAATATGCTATACTATAAACAAGGTATCGTATCATAAAATAAAATGAGCTATAGATATGATTTAGAATTAACTTCAGTACACATTATGATGCATAATAGCTGCTGGAATCCTTAAACAACTCATAATGTATGCTTTACTTCTTTATGTTAATACAAAAAATCTTTTTCAAAGCACCAAAGTTGTTTAAAGGCCGACATTAGAATTCCAAGAAAGTCGACCTGAGTTTTGACTTAAGGAAAATGATCATGGATAGCTATATAATACTTTTCAGTTCATAAAAAACAATGCACTTTTTTAAAAATTGAAGGAGGCATTTATGTAATCCTTGCTTATGACTGATATCATTAGTTCCCTTTCCTATAGCAATTACTCCTATGCCCTTCCAGAATTCCTTGATAAAGATCTCTGCTTTATTCAGGCTACAACACATTCCATCCCCAGAGGTAAATCATGAGTACTGAGAGGAAGCCACACCATTTCTTTCCCCTTTGTCAATCAGATCCCTTTCCCGGCCTCTTCTGCAACCAGGAGTGGTCTCCTGACCCAGTTCTGGCCAGGAAAGCCCAAGAGTCCACTGAGCTTCAAGAACAAAATTTATTCACTAATAAGTGAATAAATGTTCCCAACATAGCCCCTCCCTTCCTGTTTGGTACGGTAAAGGCATGGTGCCTGGAACTGTGACATCTATCTTGTGAACATGAGCTCAGCATGATGAACAAACACACAACATGATGAGGAAAATCCTAGATCTTGTATATTTTAATATGGAGTCAAAAACGTTATCTCGCAACCTAAATCATGTCCTCCAAAAATGTACTTTAATGTGACTGAGCTATGATTTCAATGGTTTGGCAGTTATGCCGTGCTGCGTTTGGCAGTTATGCAATAATCTGATGACTACCGTGTTGTGGTCTGATGTGTGATACAGAGATTAGGAAATGCAACAGGGATTGGGGAATGCAGCACCCTCGCTGAGGTCGCAGCCCTGATCTGATATACGAGGAGTTTCCTTGTGGTATGGCCTGAAACATCTTTTATTTTACAAGACATGAAAGAATCCAGAAAGAAGGGGGCCTCCATACCACCAAGAAAGGAGATCCAAGTGGAATGCATCAGTGGACTCAGGGTCACAATATTAAAACCTGCCTACGACACAACCCTGACAAAACCCTTTCCTGACTTTAAACCATGCGATAGGCCCTTGTTCTACTCACACAACTGCCTCTTGATCCAGGTACAAATTGCAAATGAGCACAATAAAATGTTCTAAAATCCCCATTTTCTCAAGATTATCCACAGTTTATGAAGGTCCCCACCATTGAATACCTTTGCATAATCAAGTAAATACAAGTAAACATCTTCCTCGTATTCTCTGCTTTGAGCCAAGATCCATCTGCTATCAGCAGTGATATCCCTTGTTCCATGTCCTCTTCCGAATCCACCTGAACTTCTGGCAGTTTCCGGTCAATGTATTAGTGCAACCCTTGTTGAATGGCCATAAGCAAAATTTTGCTTGTGTACGATATCAATGATAGAGTTTAATAGTTCGAGCACTCTGTGGGGCCACTTTTCTTTGGAATGGGCACAAATGCAGATCCCTTCCAGTCAGGTGTCCAACTATCTGTCTTCTAAACTTCCTGGCATGGATGAGTGAGTGCTTCCAGCGCTTCTTCAGCTTGCTGAAACATCCCACTGAGAATTCTATCACACCATGAAGCCTTGTTTTTGTCTAATGCATTCAGTGTACTCTCTGCTTCCTCCCTCATCACGAATGCTCTTACACTACCTCCTGAAGGGGTGGGATGTCCACTGGTTCTTTCTGATACAGTGACTCTGTATTCTTTCCATCTTCTCTTGATCTGCATCATTCATTATTTTGCCTGCAGCATCTTGCAAGATTATAATTTGAGGCTTGAGTTTTCCTGAGTTCTTTCAGTTTCAGATATGCTGATCATGGTCTTCCCTTTGGGTTTTCTAATCCTAGGTCCTTTCATATAGTGTTATAATACTTGGATTGTTAACAACCTGCTATATGCAGATGAAAGAACTTTGCTTGCTGAAAGTGAGGAGGAATTGAAGCATTTGCTGATGAAGATCAAGGATTGCAGCCTTCATTATGAATTACAACTCAATGCAAGTAAGACCCAAATCCTCACCATGGACCAATAGGTAACATCATGATAAATGGAGAAAAGACTGAAGTTATCAAGAACTTTGCATTACAAGGCTCATGGAAGCAACAGTCAAGAGACTAAAGAGACGTATTGCATTAGGTAAATCTGCTGTGTGAGACCTCTTTAGAGTATTGAAGAGCAAGGACGTTTCTTTGTAGACAAAAGTGCAACTGACCCAAGCCATGATATTCTCCATCGAATCATATGTATTTGAAAGTTGTACATTGACTAAAGAAGACCATAGAAGAACTGTCGCATTTGAATTGTGATGCTGGAGAAGAATATCGGAAGTACCATGAGCTACTAATAAGACAAACCTATCTGTATTGGAAGAAGTAAGACCAGAGTGCTCCTTAGAGGCAAGGATGGCAAGACTTCGTCTTACATTCTTTGGACATATTGTCAGGGGAGAGTTATCCTTGGAGAAGGACATCATGCCTGGGAAAGTTGAAGGGATGCGGAAAAGAGGAAGGCTCTCAAGGAGCTGGATTAACATAGTGGCTGTATCAATGGACTCAGACAAAGGGACAATGGGGAGGATGGATGGCGCAGAACCATGCAGTGTTTTTCTTCTGTTGTGCATAGGGTCGTCACTGTGGGTCAGCCAACTCAATGGCACCTAACAACAACAACAAGAAATGATAACACATCTCTCAAAGGAGTGTTCCATCTAGCAGAAGTGGCTGGGACATCAAAAACACCCTTCATGTTAAATAGTTTCTATCTTAGAGATTCTGAGGATCACCTGTTTCACCTAGTTCATAGGTTTCTGCAATAAACAAAAAAAAAGGTATCAAAGTACTTTAGGGGGGTAATAGTTGAAGGTAACAGATCATACTGGTATTTACATGTGAATTGCCTCAAATGCCTAGAAATCCCAAAATCTTCTAAGAATTTGAAGTAAAGATGATAATCAAATCAAGTGTTCCAAACAACCCCCTGGGTTCCCTTCCATGATCCTCCTCAGCTGACAGAGGAGAAAGGTGATACCAGCATGAGTAACACAGAGAGAAAAGTAGCTGATATTTAAATCCAGGCCATCTTAGCCCGGAATTTGTGCTTTCAGCTGCCATACCGCTATTCTGCAAAACTGTTTTTAAAAATTACTTGTCCTACTTACTTTTTAAAAAAGTAAAATCATTAACTTGGTTGTAAGAATAGTCAAGCCCTTGGAGAGATAGTTAATATCTGATCATTTTAAACCCCATAATGTACTGATAAAATTGCTCTGGATAAAAAGTAAAGGATGAGTCATTCTGCCTTTTATGAAACTGGAAAGAATCTACATTTCACACGGGAGTAATTAACTACAAGAGGACTGATCTAAGGCGTGTGAACAGCCGGGTGCCCTGCTGTCATGCACTATTGTATGGACAAAGTTGCTATCCTGTCCTAAAAAGTCACAAGTCTCTCCTTGTGGTTCTCAACCTTCCTCATGCCGCAACCCTTTAATACAGTTTCTCAAGCTGTGGTGACACCCCCAACCATAGAATTATTTTCGTTGCTACTTCATAACTGTTACTTTGCTACTGTTACATGTGATTCGTTCAACCCCCACAGGGGTTGCGACCCACAGGTGGCGAACCGCTGCTCTACGGCAACCACTGAGAGGTGCACACACTAGGTGTTTGCACAGCTCCCTAGCTTATGTCAATAGTGAGGTGCAATAGCGTTGTACAATGTGACAGCCCCATTGACATCTTCCTGGTGCCATCTTGCTTTCTTGCCAGATTCTTCAGAATTTTCTGATTCTTTAAAAATAAGAGAGGTGCTCAGCCAAAGCTGCCCACATGCTTGTGTACACAGCAGAAGTTTGTGCACATACACATACACACAAGTTTGTCCGTGACCGCGATGTCACATCAATTCTGTTTAAGCATTGTTATCACTCTTTGATGGAAATACAGTCTTCCGTCTGTATAAGAAAATCATCAAGGCCATCTTCAGTGGCATTAACAGCTGGACACCACCCCCAAAGGAAAATGATTAAAGAACTATAATCTCAAACTTGTTTTGGTTTCTTAACTAATCAGATCAAGTTCAGGAGGATTCTCTGAAACACCGACCACACCAGGCAAGAAGGTCTTTGAATCAGTCTTGTGACCAAAATTGTAGTATCTCAGCTGTCATATAGGTATTTGCTGCTTCTATTGTGCTAACTGCTTTACCCACATTGTGTCATTTAATCCTCTCTGGTTAAGTAGCAGAGACACATTCAACAGGTGGAAAACTTGAAGCTCAAAGAAGCTTAAGAGTGAAGCATACCCTGTGAGTTGCCTTTTCTTTGTTCCTAGCAGAGCACCAAACTGGTTCAAGTATCAACTTCTTCCTCAAATGATTCAGTGTTACCCTCATCCTAAATTCCAACAGTAGATCTTGGTTAGCCTATGCTAATTCCCATGTTATGTTTGATTTAGAAATAGGCATATGAGCCTATCCTGACCAATGAGAAGTAGAAAGGTTTTATAAGAACTTGGGAAAAGGTTTTACCACTTCTACAAATAAGACACAGTAAGAAACGACTCCATCCTCGTCTGGGGATTTTGAAGCCCACTTGTGGTAACTGTTGCTGCCTTTTTACAACAAACGGGAAAATCAAGACAATAATCTAAGGGCTGAGCCAAGAGAATTACAGAGAAGTCAAGTCAGAGCCTGATGGCTAAGATTACAGCTTACCCCTCCTCAATATTTCCTTCTGTATAACACACTACATTCTTAAATAGCTATATCCTTAAATTCAATCTGAGTAGAATTTTCAATTAAGTTCAGTTGACAAAGCACAGCTGATATTTGAACATAAATCTGTCCATCTCCCTTAACCATGATACTGTATTTCCAGTGCATGAGGAATGCCTCAATAATGCCTGGAGGGTTGCATTTCTGAACATTCCTTCCAACATGCACACATACATACATGCACCTGCTACCCCAGGCTGTAAAATTCAGCCTTTGACTTGTTTTCTCCCAAATTATTAGATAGATAGATAAAAATAATGTCAGCAAGTACTAAACTCATTCAGAAAACTTCCTATTGTGTTGCAACCAGAAAATTGAAATAGCTCTTGACAGACAAAATACTTAGTTATATAGGACTGATATACTGCCATCAGAAATTTATTTCCTCATAATTCAATAATCTAGAAACCTGAATTCAAGGCATCACTTCTAGGGAAGCACATTCTGTTTCTCTTAATTCTGAGGGAAGGTCTTTGTTCATGAGGCACGGCATCTGTCTTCTCCCATTTCTGCTCGCTCCTCTGTTCTATTTAGGTTTTCTTTTTATCTCAAAGCTTATTGGCTTAAAATACACCCTACACTGACTATAACCTCCTCTGCATAACAAAGAAAACCCATGCCCAAATGAGTTAAAGGTAGAAACAAACAAACAAATAAAAACATTGTCATCTAGTCCATTTCAACTCTGAGTGACCCTATTAGGGTTTCCAAGGCATTGTAGATCTTTGCAGGACTAGACAGCCTCATCTTTGTCCATAGGAGAAGCTGGTGGTTTTGAACCACCAGACTTGTTATAAGCAGCCCAATGCTTACTTGAAAGTGCCACAGGTTTACAAGATATATTCTCTGGGGACCCAACTCTATCCATAGCACAGTTCAAAGCATATCCCTTGTTTTAATGCTATCAGTCACTGAAAGGGGTACTTCCTAGAATCACCACCCCTTAGTCTCAGTGTATTTACATTATTGAACAGGGATGGTCAGTTTGTAGTTATTACCATTCTTTGAATAATCTGTTATCTTTTGTTTGTCTCACATCTCAACTGGGTTGAGACTTGGCTCAAATAAAACCTCTCCATGTACTAATAAAATCTTTTAGAAGACCTAAGTGTCACATCTTAGAACTACTGGAACTTGCAACAATATCAGGAAAACCGATGGGAAAAGATCCTTGGTGCCTAACTTTGCAATCAAGACTCATCAAATGCTTTCGGGATTGTTAAGGGGGGGGTGGGGGGAGATTAACGTTAACTGAGCATCTATACCAATCCCTGTACTGAACCTTTTATTACCTCATATTATCCTCAGAATTTCCCTGTGAGATCGACATCGATATTTGCAATCAACCGATGAGCAAATGAAAAGGAGACCTGCTGCCTTGAACGAATACAAGTAAATGGTGGAGCAGGACTTTGAAGCCATGTACAGCTGATGCTAATCTCTTCAGGAGCAGGGGAGCAAGGCTTCCACAGGAATACTTAATTAAATAAACAAATGCATTCATTGGCGATTAGCTCTCGCCTCTGGTATGATTTTTATCAGACTAATGTCTGTGCTCTCCCTCGCTGCTAAGAAGCCTTGCTTGGTACGTTGATGAAGAAGAGAAGCATATGTACAAATAAGATAGGACT
This sequence comes from Tenrec ecaudatus, assembly GCF_050624435.1. Taxonomy (NCBI): domain Eukaryota; kingdom Metazoa; phylum Chordata; class Mammalia; order Afrosoricida; family Tenrecidae; genus Tenrec; species Tenrec ecaudatus. The sequence goes on along the minus strand of NC_134533.1, from coordinate 27,472,002 downwards.
ATTGGAAACGATTTTTAAATAGTCATGACTGCAGAGAAAGGCCTAACCTGAGTCATTTTCTCCCTTCAAAAAAAGTATAGGTCAGAAAAGAGCTAAGGTTATACTAAGTCTGGGGCTCATCATAATTCAGCACCATGGGCAGCAAAAGAGGGCCAATAAAACTGAAATATGAGACAGACAAGAGATAAAGGGAAAAGAAAGAAAGTGCTTAACTCCCAGGTTCCTCCAAAGGAATTTCAAACTGTTGAGGGTTTTATTCACCCTTTCAGTCCGGGCTATTTGTCTTCCTTCTGCCACCCACGCTCCTTCCCGAAGAAAAGCCATCCTCTCTCCCACCTGACAGTGCAAATTCCTTCCTCCAAGGGGCCCACACCCATTTGCTTCACTTCTCCAATGGCTTTGCTGGCACAGGTGCCACCATCTTTCTGAGAAACACCTGGAGGAGCGTGGAGCCGGGACTGGCTGTGTCCTTCTCTTGTAGAGGTCATGTAGCACTTAAGAGCAGGAAGAAAACAGTCAGAGGACTAAGACCCACACACCCAGAAATTGTTGCCATGTTCCTCAATATGTAAGGAATACTTTAAATCCAGGGGAATGGAGACTCTGATTAAAAAGCTAAATATGAGGGGGAGAAAATGGCGACCAGATAGGACTCATCTCTCCGGAGCTCCTGCTGCCAGACCAGAAAATTGAGAGGTAAGGCAAAGGAAACGGGGAGGTGGAGTCCTGAAATTAGAACTAGGGTACCACGGTTTCTCCTGAACCCCTTTTTGTGTGGGATTTCAACTCACAAAGCAAGCCAAGAATGCTTTAAAGCTCCCTAGCTTTGGAGAGCCCGCAAGCGCCAGCGGTGCCCTTGCTGGGAATAGCGATTTCTGTGAGGCAGATGCCGGAGAGGGGACAGAATCCCGGACACGAGGGGAGGCTCACTCCAGAGCAATCCGGGTGGTTGGCTGCCTTGAGCCCACGGACAGGGAAGTGGTGGCGGGTAGACATAATTTAGAGTAAAAGAAAAAATATAGTATTACCTTAGGAAGATCGCGGTGTGGGAGAAAATAAGCAGAAAGTTGGAGTCCAGGGAGCAAATTTAGTTCCAATTGGCTGAGAAGGAAGCAACCCCCCTAATAAACTGGATCTCCCCCTCTGGGGGCCAGCCTGACAGCCCACAAATCGGAGCACATCCCAGCAAAAAAAAAGTGAAATATATATTATTAGTTTAAAACTCAAACCCAAGTCTGGTTGCTCAGCTCCAAGGAGCACATAGGTGGAGGCCCTTAACATAAATCAGCATAAGAAGCAACCTAGCCAAGGAATGCCAGAACTCAGCTACAGGGCCTGGCGGCTTTTAGCATAACAAAGACCCACTGTAGCAAGAGTCAGCTTTAAACAGCAAGGAGCTGCAGCCCAGTGACTATGAGAGACAGTTACATTTGAATATACTCTAGCTGGCCAGGGAGATAAAAAATAAATAAATAAATAAAATCTTCAGGCTCATCAGGCTTGCTTTTTAACTTTTTTGTCTCCTCTTTGTCTCTCACATTCTACTGCTAACCTCCAGACCACTCCCCTTAACCTAGGGCATTTACACCTGTGCCACGCCCAGCTAGACAAGTTCTACCATGTGTAGCTAGCTAGGCTGGTAAAAGACCTGCTGACTCCTACCAGGAGATAATCTGCTCAACTTCTTACTGGGAAATTCATGCCTGTGTGCCTGGGGGCATAAGGCAGCTCAGCCAACACTCCTCAATGCTCAAAGCTGCTGCAGGAATCTCTGCCCAACCTCTGCAACACCAAAGCAGGCAACCCTTCTGGGTAACTCCCCTGAGAGGGAAGCCACAGGAGGATAAAGTGGTAGGTTAATTCCATAGTGAAATAAGCTATAGGCAGTTCGAAGAAGCACTCCTACAAGTCTCCCAGAGAGAGCCAGTGTTCTTCAACTCCCAGGAAAATGGCACCTGGCTCATCTAAAACAACACAACACAAACAGCCATCAGCCCCAACAATCTCAATGAAAAAATGGGAGAAACAAAAGTCAATGCCAGAAGATGTCCTGAACATAATGACATGTATAGATGAAGCAGACATTGAGCTGCCACAGAAAGAAATTTTCAGAATACTACTTGGAGTCATACAGGATATGAGGGAAGCAATACAGAAAAAGGATGAAACGATAGAAGAGGTAAAAGCCATAAATCAAAGAGAAATACAGGAGGTTAGGGAGGAGATAACAAAAACCAGTAGCACACTCATGGAGCTCGAGAAATAGCTGGAGGAATCAGAGAACCGCATCAGTGACTTGGAGGACAGCCAAGCTGACTTTAACAAGCATGAACAAAAATCTAATAAGATCATCAGAGAAGTTAAAGAAAACCTAAGAGCTATGTCTGATGCTATGAAGCGGAACAACATTAGAATTATTGGCTTACCGGAGGAAGACACAACAAAGAAGTCAAACTGCAACAATAGTGAGAGAATTCTTGGAGGAAAGCTTCCCCAGCTTAGTGAATGAAAACCAGGAAACCATTCAGGAGGCTGAAAGAACACCTACTAGACTGTACCCCAAGAAAAAAATCACCAAGGCACATAATAGTTAAACTATCCAACTTTGAGGAAAAGGAGAAAATCATGAGAGCATCTAGGGGAAAACAAGCAACCACATATAAAGGTTAAATAAGAATATGCTCAGCCCTATCATCAGAAACTATGAAGAAGAGGAGAGAGTGAAGTAACATATTCAAAAACTTGAAGAAAAACAGTGCAAACCCAAGAATACTCTACCCAGCTAAATTATCGATCAAGATAGATGGAGAAGTAAAAGTCTTCCCAGACAAGGAAAAAGTCAAAGAATGCATTAAAAGAAACCCAGCCCTACAAAAGATCCTTCCTGACCCAGTATGGGCAGAAGAACAATGCTCACCAAGCATAAATAAGAGGTCACCACACCTCACTCAGATGGCAAAAAAGAGAGAACAGACCTCAAGATAGCACTGACTTAAAGATAGAAAGACTTGAAAGGCTGCTGAGGTAAGCTTTAAAAAAAAAAAGGCAAATGAGGCATAGGGAAAAGCTAAAATATACAAATATTTCTGGGGTAAGGACCAGGTAATATGGCAGGGACCAGACCAAATACAGGGATACACATGGCAGACAAATAAAAAAGGAGTTGGGGAAAGGAAAATAATAATAATAATAAAAAGGGTAGAGGGGGCACAGGGCCCTAACCCACCCAAGGGGATTTTATTGTTTGTGTCTCCACAGAGAAAGAGGGACCAGACTTCAACCCGATGCTCCAAGATGTGAATGCAACATGCTGGCATGGAGTAGGGAAGCAGTGGAGAGGTCTGGGGACATCTGCCCCTCCCTTCAGAAGAATTTATTTCAAAGCACTGCACTGAATCTGCAGCTCCGGAAGAGGGACATATCTGATCAGAGCACATGGGAGCAGATGGAGTGGGAGGAGGAGAATGGAGCACATCATGGCCCACCAGGCCAGAAGGTCGATGTTCCCAATTAGAACAGCCAGCCGACAGAGAGGACCACATGGCCGGCCCCACTATGAGACACAACGTCCCTCACTGACCCATAGCCCTACAGGCGACAACATGGGAGACACAGTGAGGGAATTGTACCCGATCGGATCCCCCACACCGAGGCAAAACATTAAGGGGGTGCAACAGAACAGCAAGGAAATAGAGCGACGAGGTCCCCAGGGAAAGCTGAAGGTGGACTTTGGGGCCAGGGTATGGTGCCCCAACAGACTGGACTGGAAAGGAAAATACTCCTAAATTCCAACAAACAATCCTTGAACTAACTACAAGCTTTTCTTTCTTGTTGTGTTTTATTTTTGTCATTGGTTTGTTGTTGTTTTGTTGTATATTGTTGCATGGTTGTACTCTGTCTTGTTTCTGTGCATGTTACTATCTCCGCAGGTCTGTCTAAATAAGATGGGCTGGATGAACAATTAGAGGAGAAAACAACAGGACCAATAGTTCTGTGGGGACATGGGAGGTGGGGTGGTGGGAGGAAAGATAGTGGTGTTAATAAACCCAGGGACGAGGGAACAACAAGCAACCAAAATCGGTGGTGAGAGGGTGTGGGAGACCTGGTTGGGCATGATCAAGGGTAATGTAACTAAGAGGAATTGCTGAAACCCTGGTGGGGACTGAGCATGATAGTGGGACAAGAGGGAAGTCAAAGGAAATACAGGAAAGAGCTGGGAGGCAAAGGGCATTTATAGAGATCTAGATAAAGATGTATACATATGCAAATATATTTATACATGAGGATGTGGAAATAGATCTATGTGCATATATTTGTAAGGTTAGTATTAAGGTAGCAGAGGGACATTGGGCCTCCACTCAAGTACTCCCTCAATGCAAGAATACTTCTATTAAATTGGCATTCTATGATGCTCACCTTCCTGACACAACCACTGAAGACAAAGTGGGTGAACAGCTAAATGTGGTGAAGAAAGCTGATGGTACCCTGATGGTTATCAAAAGGGATAGCGTCTGGGGTCTTAAAGGCTTGAAGGTAAATAAGCGGCCATCTGGCTCAGAAGCAATAAAGCCTACTTGGAAAAAGCAGACCAGCCTGTATGACCACGAGGTCCTGAAGAGATCAGTTAGCAGGCATCAAAGAACAAAAAAAAACCTGTATCATTTTGTGCTGACCTCCCTGATATGATCGCTGAAGACAAATGGGTGCATAAGCAAATATAGAGAAGAAAGTTGATGGTGCCCGGCTATCAAAAGATATAGCGTCTGGGGTCTTAAAGGCTTGAAGGTAAACAAGCGGCCATCTAGCTCAGAAGCAACAAAGCCCACATGGAAGAAGCATACCAGCTTGTGCAATCACAAGGTGTCAAGGGATCAGGTATAGGCATCATCAGAACAAAAATCTTACCATAGTGAATGAGGGTGGGTAGTGCAGAGTGGAGACCCAAAGCCCATTAGTAGGCCACTAGACACCCCCTTACAGAAGGATAATGGGGAGGAGACGAGATAGGGTGTGATGTAGCAATGATGAAAAATACAACTTTCCTCTAGTTCCTAAATGCTTCCTCCTCCTCCCCCCCCCCCCCCACTGTCATGATCTGAATCCTACCTTGCAAGTCTGACTAGACCAGAGGATGTACACTGGTACAGATGGGAACTGGAAACACAGGGAAGCCAGGGCAGATGATCCCCTCAGGACCAGTGGTGTGAGTGGTGATACTGGGAGGGCATAGGGAGGGTGGGTTGGAAAGGGGGAACCTATTTCAAGGATCTGCATGTGACCTCTTCCCTGGGGGACATACAACAGAAAAGTGGGGGAAGGGAGATGTGGGACAATGTAAGATATGACAAAATAATAATTTATAAATTATCAGGGGTTCATGAGGGAGGGGGCAGTGGGGAGGAAGGGGAAAAAATAAAAGAATAAACAAACAAATAAATAGATAAATAAATAAATAAAAATTTTTAAAGCTAAATGTGACTCTGAAGGGTTCATTAGGCTCCATGAACGACCCTGGCATAAACACACCAGCTCAAAGCAAGAGTGGGGCCAGTGAAAATGTGTTGAATTCAGGGCTATTTTAAAGACATGTCTTGATGCGATTGCCCAAGAATGCACATTTAAGATAAAAATGAACATTTTTGTAATAGAATAGTGCATCGTTGAGTTCACCAAATGATTTATAATACATTCAGACCCTACACTTTTAAGACCATACCCCAGGCAGGAGACACAGCACTAACAGACCTATGCACGCTCATGTTCGTCACAGCGCTGTCCACAGTAACACCAACCTGGAGACAGCCTACAGACCCACCAGTAGAAGAACGGGTAAAGAAACTTTGGTACATGCACACAATGGGATATGATGCATCACACACACACACACAAATAACAAAGCAATGAAGCACCTCATGAGGTAAATGGACCTAGAGAATATTATACCGGATGAAGTTAATCAATCACAAAAGGACAAATATTTTATGAGACCACTGCTATAAGGAGGGGTGGCGAGAGGGGGATAAGACAAAGACTGACTGTGGTAGTTATATAATCTGTTGTCAATTTGAGTATTAAGAGTCAAGGGGTGGAGTTTAGTCTGTCAATCAAGTCCCAGCTTGATGACCTCATTTGGAGGCACTAAAGAGACAAATCGCTCTTTGGAAGCAGGACCCAGGCTTACTCCCTGGGAGACTTTGCAGCTGACAAGACACATGGAGCTATGCTAATGCCCTGAGCTCAAGGACCATGTGGAGAGCCTTGCAGCACTGAGATGCTTACCACTGGATCCACAAGACTTCCCACCCACTGGCCTGTGATCTTCCTGCATTTGGTGTCATAGGTGCGTGGATCTGAAGAAAAATTTATGGATTGGTTTTGACATGGGTAATATCGGACTTGTGGCCTTGATCTGGACTTGGCTGGGAGGTTTGCTCAATACTCAGTTGCTCTTATATATAAAGTTCTTTCTAAGACATACATATGTCTCTATGAATTTGTTTCTCTAGTCTACCTAGACTAAGACACTTGCATACCAAAGGGAACAGACTTTGGAGGTTAGTGAGGAGGAGAGAAAGAGGGAAGATGTAGCAATGTACTAGGATGTTGGCATGTGCTGACTTGGATGAAAGGGAGGGTGGAAGACAACAAAAGGGAGAAGGGAAATCAGAAAAGGTGGAGGTAGGATAGGGTACGGCAAAGGGGTTGATGAATGGTTTGAACTATTCAATGCCAAGTGGATGGTCTGAAATGGAGCCCCACCATAGCACCACTCAATTCACAATTATATTTTTTAAAAGACAGAAAGAAAAGATCTGGTCTTGAAGATTTTTCTCAGGTACTAATGAAGCCCCAACTCCTCTGTGTCCTTCATTATATCCTCCTACCTGTGTTTCGAAGCTGTGCACACGGTTGCAGCGGGAAACTGACAGGGAAATGCCAGAAGTTTAGGCTGAATTCAGAAGAGGACGTGGGACAAGGGATATCATTGCTGATGTCAGCTGGAGCCTGACTCAACGCCGAAAGATGTTTACTTGTGTTTCATTGACTACGCAGAGGCATCCGACTGTGGGGACTGTGGATAACCTTGAGAATTCCAGAACCCTTCACTGTGCTCATTCAGAACGGGTACATGGGTCAAGAGGCAGTTGTGGGGACAGAAAAAGGGAATGAATGTTGCGTAGTTTAAATTCAGGAGAGGTATGTGTCAGGATTGTATCCTCTCACCTTCCTGGTTCAATATATATACTGAGCAAATCATCAGGGACGCTGCATTAAACATGAGGAAGAATGTGGCATCGGGATTGGAGGAAGGTTTACTAGCAACCCGCGATGTGACTTGTGTATAATTTTACATAAAATTCCCTATCAGGAATATTTCCAGCTAGAGTTGTAAAAACACGATGGAACATGACTGCCAACTCCATGAAACTGGACAGCGTCCGCAGAAAATATTACCTTCTTGAAGCTTGCACTTAACCATTAATGTGACACTTGAGTTTAAAAAGGCATCTTTATTGAAATGAAAAAGAGCAAGACCATGGAAAGTAAGTGGCCTTTCATCTCTATAATATCTGCACCTCTAATAATATTTGTTGATGTGTCAGTTGGAGACACTATAATGTTTGAACAAAAGACAATTTAACTAAGAGAACATCTTCAAGAACTGTGGCTCTGTTGTGAAAGTATCTGAGAATGGCCATAAAGTGTACACAATGATTGCCCTTAAGAGATGATGAATCTGGGCTTGTTCAACTGACTGGAGCCAAAGACATTTCAAGATGATACTTCTATGTGTAATCCAAGAATTGGGTGAAATAGATGATTCATCATAGTTACATTTATCTAAATTATTGTTTTTTAGAAGCTGCCTGAAAAGCCATCATGTTATAAAGTCCCATTCTGCTCCCTCAAAATTTCAAAACTCTACTTTCAAGTTGAGATTATAAAGAGAGTTATAAATCTGACTTAGCACAATACCCCTTCCTTATAAATGACCTGCCTTGTAGAAATTTAGTACTATTATTAGGAAAGAGTCATCATGCACTTAGCATAATTATACCCAAATTAATTGTCTTTGGGGGGAAAACATCAGTAAATAAAATTGTATATATGTGTGTGGTGTGCTATCTGTTAATATATGTTTTATAATGTGTTATCTATTATCATGATATAATATTTTAATGTTAATTATATATTTAAATCTATAATTTTCCAATTAAAAATGCATAATTATATGTCTATCCAATGTAGTATTTGCTGCCTCAAGTCAAGGATGACACATAATGACTCAGGGTGACAGACTAGAATGACCCAGAGGCGTTTCCGAGGCTGCAATCTTTATGGAAGCAGATTGCCAGGTCTTTCCCTGTGGAGTCTCTGAATGGGCTCCCCCAATGTTTTGGTTATCATCCAAAAGCCTAACCATTGCCTTACAAGCATCCACTGATATAGACACATACATACAGATACAAATGCAGACCATATCTCGCTGAAGACAAACGGGTGCATAAGCAAATGTGATAAAGAAAACTGATGGTGCCCGGCTAGCAAAAGATATAGCATCGGGGTAGGGGAGGGGCTTAAAGGTAAACAAACAGCCATCTAGCTGAGAAGCAACAAAGCCCAAATGGAAGAAGCACACCAGCCTGTGCAATCATGAGGTGTTGAAGGGATCAGGTAGCAGGCATCAAAGAACAAAAAAATCATATCATTGTGAATGAGGGAAAGTGTGGAATAGAGACCCAAAGCTCATCTGTAGGCAACCGGACATCCCCTTACAGAAGGATTGTGGGCAGGAGTCAAGGCAGTCAGGGTTCAGCGTAGCAACAATGAAACATACAACTTTCCTCTAGTTCTTTGATGCTTCCTTCCCGCCACTATTATGATCCCAATTCTACCTTACAAATCTGGCTAGACCAGAGGATGTACACTGGTACAGATAAGAATGGGAAACAAAGGGAATCCAGGACAGATAGACCCTCAGGACCAATCATGAGAGTAGCGATACCAGGAGGGCAAGGGGAAGGTGGGGTAGACAGGGGTAACCAACCACAAGGATCTACATATGACCCCCTCCCTGAGGGATGGACAACAGAAAAGTGGGTGAAGGGAGATGTTGGACAGTGTAAGACATGACAAAATAATAATAACATAAATTATCAAGAGTTTGTGAGGAGGGATCATGGAGGGAGGAGAAAAAATTAGCTGATACTAAGGGCTCAAGTAGAAAGAAAATATTTTGAGAATGATGATAACAACACATGTACAAATGTGCTGGACACAATGGATGGATGGGTGGATTATGATAAGAGCTGTAGGAGCCCCCAATAAAATGATTATAAAATAAAAAACACAAATATCAATCATTTCATTCCTCCAAACACTTGTCATAATATAAAATATTATATAGCACAGAAAACCAAAAGCCCATTGTCACTGACTCATAGCAACCCTGTAAAACAGAGTAGGGCTGCCCCTTTGGGTTTCTGAGACTGCCCATCACTATAACAACAGAAAGCCACATCTTTCTCCCCCAAGTAGCTGGTGAATTCAAACTGCTGAACCTGAGGTTAGCCGCCCAACTCGTAACCCACTGCACCACTAGGGATTCTTATTAATATGGAAAGAATGGATTAAAACCTTTTCAAAAAGACAATTTGGATCAAGTCATGCAACACTTACAAATCTACTAATCCAAAAGAAACATTTAAAAAATTCCTCAAGGATCATCTCTTTGCTGAAGAGGGTCCCTTCTGACTTGGCTTTTTCTGGCAAATCCTCCTTCCAGCTACAGAGACGATCATTCCGGCACTCTGTATCAAAGACGTTTTGAGCATTCGGGAATTTTGTTGATGAAATGACACAATAGGGCCCCTCGTCCCTTCAGATCAAGAATTGGCTTTGAGATCAGCCCCTGATTCCGTTCCTGTTATACCCAAGATGAAATGGTTCAAACCATGAGTTGATACCGATGCATAAGAACGGGAAATGCATCAATGGAGCCTCAGGTCTCTCTCCGTAGGAGCCTCGTGGCAGCAGAATCATGAGGATCCCTTCACATGTCATTCTTCAAACACAATTGGTGGCTGGCACTTTAATTCGTTCCTTTTGGAAAGAAACATTATATTTCTCTTCTGCTTTTAAAAGCATGCCGAACTCCTTGGCAATTCAATCTTCCTTGTTGGTGTAACGGTTACAAGTTGGATGGCTAACCAGAAGGCTGGCAGTTAAAAACCACCAGTCATTCTGAGGGAGAAAGACTAGGTTTCTCTGGAAAAGCTTGCATCCGCTTTGATCTTCTATTTACTTCCTGGTTTTGTAGTGACCTTTTGCTTTTGCCACGAATGATGTTTTTGATGTCATCTCACAGCTCACAAGGTCTTCTGTCTTTAGCTTTCAACGAATCAAATCTGTTCTTGGGCCTTCTCCAAATTCAGGTGAGATAGACTCAAGGTCGTACTCTGGCTCTCTTAGACTTGTTGAAATTTCCTTCCGCTTCAACCTGAACATACATATAACAGCTGATGGTCTATTCCACGTGAGCCAATGGCTGGTTTTAGCTGCTGATACTCAGCTCCTCCATCATCCCTTCCCATAGAGGTAATCAATTTGATTTCTATGTATTCATTCCATCTGGAGGAGATCATAAGTCTAGTCCCATTTGTATTATTTTTAAAAAATGATATTTGTAATGAAGAAGTCATTGGGCTTACAAACTTCTACCATGCAGTCCCCAACGTTATTTCTACCACCCATATTTTCCAAATACTCTGATTCCTCTTTGTTTCCAAAATTTGCATTCCAATAACTAATAATCACTGATGCATCTTGATTGCATGTTTAATCAATTGCTGGCTGAAAAAAGGTAAAATTCTTTGATTTCTGCATCATTACCTTTAGTAGTTGGTACATATATTTGAATGATAGTTGTACTACCTGGATTTCACTTTATTCATATAGGTGTTATCCTATCACACACAGCATTGTACTTCACAATAGATCTTGAAATAGTGTTTTTCATCCTGTCAGAAGAGACTCTGAAACTTGCTCTTAATTGAAGAGTAGCTAAAGCAAATGGGAGAAATGACAACATTAAAGAACTGAACAGAAATTTTCAATGGGCAGTTAAGAAATACGAAGTCAAATACTATAATAAAATTTGCAAAGGTCTAATTAGAAAATCAAAAATTAAGAACACACTGAGCATAAACTTAAAGAATTCAAGAAAAGAAACTCAAACCCCAAGTTGTAATATTGAAAGACTCTCTGGGCACAATATCGAATGATGCAAGAAGCATCACAGAAGATGGAAAGGATACACCGAGCTGTTGTGTCAAAACAGCTAGTCAACATTCAACCATTTCAAGAGGTAGGATCTGAGCAAGAAATGGTACTGATACAAAAAGTTGAAGCTACGATGAAAGCATTAGCTAAAACAGAGGCTCCCAGAATTGATGGAAAACAATGGAAAGGTTTCAACAAGCTGATGAAGCACTGGAAGCTCACATTCATCTATGCCAGGAAATGTGGAAGACACTTTCATGACCAACTGAATGGACGAGATTCACATTTATAACCATTCCAAAGAAAAGTGATCCAACGGAATGCGTAAATTATTGAACAACGCCACTGATAATACACGCAAGTAAAATTTTGCTCAAGACTAGCCAACAGTTGCAGCAGTACATTGGACAGGGATCATAACAAACTCTGGATAGCCTTAGGACAAATGGGAATTCCAGACACATGATCATGCTTATGCAGAACATGTACATACATGAAGAGGCAGTTGTGAGAACAGGGTGGGGTGGAAAGGGGGAACCGATTACAAAGATCTCATATAACCTCCTCCCTGGGGGATGGACAACAGAAAAGTGGGTGAAGGAAGTGGGTAAGATATGATAAAATAATTTATAAATTATCAAGAGTTCATGAGGAAGGGCGGAGCAGGAGGGAGGGGAAAAAATGAGGAGCTGATACCAAGGGCTCAAGCAGTAAGCAAATGTTTTGAGAATGATGAGGGAAACAAATGTACAAATGTGCTTGACACAATGGATGCATGTATGGATTGTGTTAAGAGTTGTATGAGCCCCCAATAAAATGATTTTTTTTTTTTAAGATCAGGAAAGGTGTGTGTCAGGGTTGTATCCTCTCACCATTCTTACTCAATCTGTATGCTGAGCAATTCGAGAAGCTAGCTTATATGAAGAAGACTGTGGCATCAGCATTAAGAAGAAGGTTTAACCTACAATATGCAGATTAGACAACTTTGCTTGCTGGTGGTGAGGAGGGCTTGAAGGACCTGCTGATGAAGATCAAGGATTGCAACCTTCAGGATAGATTACAGCAAAATGTAAAGAAAGCAAAGATGCCCACAACTTGATTGATAGGTAACATCATGATAAATGAAGACAAAAGTAAAGCTGTCAAGGATTCTGTCTTGCTTGGATCCACGAGCACTGTTGACAGAAGCAAGAGTCAAGAGATAAAAGGATGCATTGCATTAGGTAAATCTGGTGCACAAGACCTCTTTAAAAGCATTCAAAAGCAAAGATGTTACTTTGAGAACTAAGGTGTGCTTGACCCAACCTATGGTATTTTTAGTTGCTTCTTATGCAGTTTTTTAAAAGTAACATAATAATTTACATTTTGTGTGCTTTCTTGTGGTAAATGTACATGAATACGTAGCAAGACATTTGCCATCTCAACTTTTTTTACATGTGCACTTAAGTGGCATGAATGAGCTCACCTGGCTGCTCAGCATCGCCATTCTCCAATCCCCACAGTTTTCACCACTATGAACAGAAGGACCTCTCACTCGGGGTGCAAAATGGAGTGGAGTGGGGCAAGAGAAAACACATGGCCTCAGTCATGATTAAAGTGGTCTAGAGAAGACAGGATCAACAAGTCTGTGATTGGCACATGCTCTTAACATGATCAATGGCTGGTTTCATGGGTACCAAGATAAATCTCTTGTCCAGAGGGAAGAAAAGAAAACATTATTCTGTACTTTCTGTAATCTTGTTAAACACAGAAAGGTTTTCCATTCTATCGCTCAACAAAAAAATGTTTCAAATGCAAATATTCCTGAAAGGGCTGATTGCATAAAGAAGAGAGGAGGGGAGTGAGGAAGGTGGGAGAGCTCCTAGGTGAGAAAGACAAAGGCACCAAGTGTGGGGAAGAAACCAGATGATGCCCAGCTGTCAGAAAGAATAGCATCAGGGATCTTAAAGGTGTCTTCAAACAAACAGCCCTCTTTGTGCCCTGTCAGCTAAGTCCATGCAGAAGAAGCACTCCAGCCTGTGGGGTGCAAGGACTGTAAATAATAAGACTCAAATCCAAAAAGGAGAATTGTATCAGAGCTTCCGTTGTGAACACCTCGCTCGCTGAAGGCTGCAGATAACTGTGAAAACCTACAACCCATCTGCAGGGCCCACACGTGGATTACGTCTGTTGCATCAACAATAGTTTAAGAACCCAAATCAAGCACCTTGGCATGCCAAAACCCTCATCTTTTCAAAGATTTTTTTAATCTCTATGATTTATTCCTGTTTGCTTGTTTTCATGGGAAAAAACACTTGCACTGCTTCTGAAATTACATTGTTCTAAAACAATAAAGCACCTTCCTACACAAAGGGAAAATTAATAAGCAGGCTTTCATGTAAGTTGATTTCCTATTTTTCCTTTGGCATTTCAACGTTTCTATTGCGTTCATAAAAATAATGTAGAGAGCCCTCCAAAGGATAATTAAATAAATTACTTTAGTTTTTACCCAGTGACTATGTAGCCTACAAAATAATTTCTCCTTAGTACCTTGTGAATTACACTGGTCTGTTTGCCATGCATGTGGGGTGCTACTGATGGTCTCCCTTGCAAATCTTAAACTATAAAGCATCCTCTCAGTACAGGATGATCTATTTGATACAGGCTCAATTAAACCTGGATTTGTTTTAAATGAGCTAGGGGCACTTCAGGCAATTGATCATTTGGTTTTGTTACACTTCAGCAAGTGGCTTTTGCTCTTGGCAACAGTACCAGAATGCATCAGCCATGGATAGCGCCTGGCTCCCGTCTTTGGCTGTATGTATTTACAGCTTTCTTAAGCCTCCACAGTTCCTAGAAATTAATATATAACCTCAATGATAAGCAATACTGGCTGTGAAGTCAAGAGTGTACCTAACATCTTTAAAAATTTTTATTGTTGTTGAGAATATACTGTATAGACTCGTGTATAAGCCGAGTTTTTCAGCACATTTTTAATGCAGTTTTTGTGGTAAAATTAGGTGCCGTGGCTTATATTCGGGTCCACTTATACTCGAGTATATATATGGTACATAGGAAAACATCCACCAATTCAACATGTAGCATATCTAAATATTTCTACATGTACTGTTTAGTGACATTGCTTGCATTTTTTGAGGTGGACACCCAATCTCACCCTCCTTTTCTGAGTGGATCCTCGCCCATTAACATAAATTCACTGCTCCTGGGATTTCCTGTCTAATCTCTTGAGTGGCTGTGGTCAATTTGATGCCAGACTATTAGCTCCTGAAAGAGCACAGTCCTCAAGGTAGGCCTCCTATACTAGCTACACTTAATTAATGCTTAGTTTTAAGAAGATGCCAGGGAATATGATTGGTTGAAGGATTAAAGATTATCTCAGGGTAATCACTGCAGGGGTTAATTCAAGCTTCATGACTCTAGAAGTCTGGAGTTCATCAGAATTTGATATTTTATTCTGAATGTTCTCCCATTTGGTCAGCATTCTTCTGCTGTCTAGTTGATCAAAATGCCCAGTGATGGCATTTTGACGCCAGGCACCATGGTCTCATGAGAAAGGAAGCAATCATTCATAGAGGCAGTTAGCCACACATGCCATATCCTTCTTCTGCTCCTGACTCTTTTCCCTTGCTGTTTCAGGTGAATGGATACCAATAGCTGTGGTTTGAATGGCAGTTTCCAAGCCTTTAAGACTCCAGGAATTACGTCACAAAAGAAGCAGGAGAACAGAAATGCTAAGCTTGTGATTTGGCCAGTTAACTTGGATGGCCCATGAATCCATGATCCTAAGTCTCTAATTCATAAGCAGTTCCAACAGTTATTTTTTGTCATTGCTATATCTCAAGGAGCCCTGGTAGTATATTGGTACATTCTGGGCTGCTAACCAGAAGGTCAGCACCTCAAAACCACCAGCCACTCTGAGGGAGGAACATGAGGCTTTCTACTCCCAGAAAGAATTATAGTCTTAGAACCCAGAGGGTCAGTTCTACCTTGTCCTAAAGGGTTTCCATGTATCAGAATTGACTCAATGGCAGTGAATTTGGGTGTTGTTGGGTTTTTTAATATATAGACATATATGTTAAATAAAGTAATTGCAAGACTAAGCTGTGTAACCCAACACTTAATTAATGTCTTTTTCCATCATATTAACCCTCCCTCCTGTCCCTAACCTACTATTGCCAGTTAGTTGATTCTGACTCATAGAGACTCATAGATCAGAGTGGAACTAGCGTCTCTGGATTTCTGAGGCTATAAATCTTTACAGGAGTAAAAAGCCTCACTTTTCTCACTCGATGTGGCTGGTTGGTTTGAACTGCTGACCTTGTGGTTAACAACCTAACATGTAGTCCACTATGCCACCAGGGCTCCCATTTCTCCTACTTGCTGAATGTTATTCCACTGTATGCATGTACAAGATAATATGTTCACATTTAAAATATTTTTGTATTCACTCAACCTAAAAACAAGGAAGAGAGATAGACCTTAAATCCCTTATCGGAAACTCTTGAGCCATTAATCAGGATTTGGGGCAGGGAGTTGTGAAGGTAAGGCGATGGGGGGAACTTTTGGGGTTTGGTTTGTTGTTTACATTTTAGAGAGATATTAAATTGTACATTGTGTAAGACCCCTAGAAGGGCATGGGATGGCATAAATAGTCAAACACACTTTTATATCAGCAACAGTTCACACAGAGTGGGATAAAGACTAGAAATCATTTTACATGATCAGGTAAGAATTTTCTGTCCCTTGAGGTCAATTCAGATAATTCAAGGTTTACCACCAAGAAGGTCTCAAAAAAACACATTTTACAACTTGGAAGTTTCAAACTGGCGAGTAAGAGGTGGTGGACCTGGATTTATTGAGCAGGAGACATTACCCATACATGAATATTTCATCTTTATAATAAATCTCTGAGGAACGTTTTACTATTTTCCATTTATAGATGGGAAAATGGTGACTCAGAAATAAAATAACATGGTGAAGGTCACACATCGTACGAGGGGTAGCCAAGAATCAAAGAAAGTATTTCTCCACCATCAAAAACAGGGGTAGGGTCTGGAGGAAGAACAAAAAAGCAAATCAAATTAACTTGCTTTTGTCAAGTTGAGTCCAACTCATGGTGGCCCATGTATGGCAAAGCACAACTACTTCATAGTGTTTTCTTAACCGTAATCTTGGTCCCTTTGGAGGGCTGGAAATGCCATTCTTTTAGGTTAGTGCTGTTGTTATTTGGTAGGGTAAGTTCTGACTCATACAGCCCTATGAACAACTGAAGGAAACACCGCCCGGTCCTGTGCCATGCTCACAACTGTTGTTATGGTTGACCCAATTGTCGCAACCACTTTGTCAATCCATCTTGTAAAGGGACTTCCTCTTTTTCACTGCCTCTGCCCTTTACCAAGCATGATAACCTTCTCCAGGGACTGGGCTCTGCAAACAGCATGGCCAAGTAATAAGCCTCACCATTCTTGCCTCTCAGGAGCATCCTGGATGTACTTCTTCCAGGCACATTTGTTTATTTTTTGGCACTCCATGGTACTTTCAACATTCTTCCCCAGCATCATAATTCAAATACACCAATGTCCAATAATTACATGCACATGAGGCAATTGAAAGTACCAGGGCTTGGGTCAGGCACACCATTGTCCTCAAAGGATCATCCTTGCTTTCAATGCTTTAAAAAGGTCATGTGCAGCAGATTTACCCAATGCAATGTGCTGTTTGATCTCTTGACTGCTGCTTTCATGTGCACTGATCGTGGATCCAAGCAAAGTGAAACCCTTAACAACTACAACCTTTCCTCTATCTATCATGATGGTACCTATTGGCCCAGTTGAGAGGACTTTTGCTTGCTTGTGCTGAGTTGGAGCCCATACTGAAGACTGCATCCTGAGGTTAGTAGTCAAGCCCGGAGCATTTGTGCCACCTAGGACCAATATGTCATACCTGGCTTGCTATGCAAAATTAAACTTGGTTTGACTGTCTCAAAAGAGATCCTTTTGCACAAGATATACTAGTTTCTTGAAAAGAGGCCTCATGATGATGGGCAACTGGACAATCATTATTATTTCTACAATCCATTCAAAGTTCATATTATTTTTTAATCATTTTATTGGGGGCTCATACAACTCTTATCACAATCCTTACATCCATCCATTGTGTCAAGCACATGTGTACATATGTTTCCATCATCATTATCAAAGCATTTTCTTTCTACTTGAGCCCTTGGTATCAGCTCCTCATTTTCCCCTCCCTCCCTCATGAACCCTTGATAATTTATAAATTATTGTTTTTTCATGTCTTGCACTAATGTCTCCCTTTACCCTCTTTTCTGTCGTACATCCCCCTGGGAGGGGGTTATAGGTAGCTCACTATGATTGGTTCCCCCTTTC
This sequence comes from Tenrec ecaudatus, assembly GCF_050624435.1. NCBI lineage: Eukaryota > Metazoa > Chordata > Mammalia > Afrosoricida > Tenrecidae > Tenrec > Tenrec ecaudatus. Next base: position 27,454,330 of record NC_134533.1, on the reverse strand, counting down.
TCCCCACACCTTACCCTTACCCTCCCGGTATGGCTACTCTCAATATTGGTCCCAAGGAGTTTATCTGTACTGTATTCCCTGTGTTTCCAGTTCTTATCTGTACCCATGTACATGCTCTTGTCTAGCCAGATTTGTAAGGTACAATAAGGGCCATGATAGCGGGGAGGAGGGGGGAAGGAAGCATTAAAGAACCAGAGGAAAGCTGTATATTTCATCGGTGCTATACTGCACCCTGACTGTCCCATCTTCTCCCCACAACCCTTCCGTAAGAGGATGTCCAATTGCTTACAGATTGGCTTTGGGTCTCCACTCCGCACTCCCCCCTCACCCCATTCACACTATGGTTTTTTTGCTCTGGGTCTTTGATGCCTGCTACTTGATCCCATCAACACTCCATGATCATACAGGCTGATGTGCTTCTTCCATGTGGGCTTTGTTGCTTCTAAGCTAGATGGCTGTTTGTTTATCTTCAAGCCTTTAAGACCCCAGGTGCTATATCTTTTGATAGCTGGACACCATCTGCTTTCTTCACATTTGCTTATGTACCTGCTTTGTCTTCAGCAATCATGTCAGGAAGGCGAGCATCTCAGAGTGCCGGACTATTAAAACAAAGTGTTCTTGTGTTGAGGGAGTACTTGAGTTGAGGTCCAACGTCCATCTGCTTCCTTAATACTAAACCTATAAATATATGTACACAGATCTATTTCCCCATTGTCATATATAAATATATTTACATATGTACATGCCTGTGTTTAGATCTATAAATTCCTTTGCCTCCTAGTTCTTTCTGCTATTTCCTTTTACTTTCCTCTTGTCCCACTATCATGTTCAGCCTTCATTTGGGTTTCAGTAATTCCTCTCGGTTACATTGCCCTCAATCAAGCCCTACCAGATCTCCTACACCCTCCTTGCCATCGATTTTCGGTCACTTGTTGTTCCCTTGTCCCTGGGTTTGTTAGCACCCACTTCCTTTCCCATACCTCCCCCTCTCCTGTGGCCCCCCAGAACTGTCGTCCCGTTGTGCTCTCTTCCAGCTTGTTTATCCCACCTGTGTTAGTCTGGGTACTTTAGAGAAACAAATCCACAGAAACTCATGTATGAGAGAGTTTTATATAAAGGTTAAGTGGGAATCAAGAAAACATTCCAACCCAGTGCTGCCCAAGCCCACAAGTCCAGCATTAACCCATATGTCCAACACCAATCCACAAAGTCCTCCTCCATCTCACAAAACACATACTATGACGCCGACTGCAGGAGGAAAGCCAAGTCAGTGAATGTGTAAGCATGTCAGCACTCACAGGAATTTCCACATGGCTGCTCCAGCACCCAGGGCTGCATCAGGTTAGGTCCATGTGGCTTATCCTCAAGGATGTCTTGCAGGAAGCCTTGCCAGCTAAAGCAGGGAACTGGTTAAAGCAGCTGCACCCTGCTCTGACCATAAGAAAGCAAGAGACCTAAGAACTAGAAAGGCGAGGCTCACCAAGCCATTTATCCCTCCACCCTTCAAATAACCCCACATGTGTTTATCAGGCAGGCTGGGCCAATAAACTAACTAACTCACCACCTATCCCATCCAGATAGACATACAGAGAAAACAATATGCACAAACATAAGACCAAGGAAAACAAAGCAGCAGTAGAAAATAAAACAATACCAACAACAAAACAAAAAGAAAAGCCTATAAATAGTTCAAGGTCTATTTGTTGTCCTTTAGGAGTGTTTTCCAGGTTAGTCTGATGGGGTGGCATGCCCCGGCCCCACAGTCTATTTTTGGTATTCCCTGAGGAATCCATTGCTCTGCTCCCCTGGCTGCTCTGTTACACCCCCCACCCCACCCCCCAGTGTCTTTCCTCCATGTGGTGGCGTCAGGGTGGGCACAATTTCCCCCGTGTCTCCAGTGTTGTCCCCTAGGGTGCTATGGGTCAGTGAGGAACGTCGTGTCTCGTGGTGGGGCTGGCTCTATGATCCTCTCTGCATTGGCTGCTCAGAGCAGGAATATCGTCCTCAGGGCTTGGTGGACCAGGATGTGCTTCACTCTTTGCTCCCCCTTTGTTTGCTCCTGTGTCCTCTGATCGGACACATCCCTCTCCCTGAGCTGTAGCTTCAGTGCTGCCCTCTGTAATTAATTCTTCTAGGGGGAGGGAGGGCTGTCCACTTAGTCGGTAATGGAGCCAGCCCCTCGGGCCTCTCTATTGGTTCCCTGCTTCATGTCAGTGTGTTGCATTCTTGTCTTGGAGCACCGGGTTGAAGTCTGGTCCCTCTTTCCCTGTGGAAATATAAGCAACACCTTCCCCTTGGGTGTGTTAGTACCTGATTCCCCAGCTACCCATGTCTTTTCCCCCCCTCTCTTTTTTAGTTGGCTACCATATGTATCCCTGGGTTTAGTCTGGCCCCTACCATATTACCTGGACCTCACCCCAGAATTATATGTATACAGTAGCTTCTTCCCTGTGCCCCTTTTGGGTTTTTTAAGCTCACCTCAGTGGACTCATGTTGTACTTGTCCTTTTGTTTGGCTTACTTCACTTAGCATAATTTCCTCCAGTTCTTCCCATGCAGCAATGTGCTTCATGCATTCATCACTGCTTTTTAATGATGTGTAGTATGCCATTGTATGTATGTACCACAGTTTTTAAATCCATTTATCTATGGATGGAAATCTGGGTTGTTTTCAACTCTTTGCAATTGTGAAATGCACCACAATGAACATTGAAGCACAGATGTCTGGCCGTGGTTTGTTTCTTGTCTCTTCTGGGTATATGTGCAGAAGGAGGATTGCTGGATTGTATGGTAGCTCAATTTCCATCTGTTTTAATTATCACCAAATTGATTTTCATAATGGTTGTACATACCTACAGGTCCACCAGCAGTGCATGAGAGTTCCTGTCTCTCCACAGCCCCTCCAACACTTGTTGCTTTCTGAGTTTTTGAATTGGGCTAACTGTGAGGGTGTCAGGTGGTACCTCGTGGAGGTTTACTTTGCATTTCTCTTATGGCTCAAAGCTCATATTATTATAAGGCATAAGCAAACTAACTAGAGCTTTCTGAAATGTCACCGCATATCTTTGTGGCGGGCAATTTCATTGCATATTATCCCACTTGCGGCACGAAAAATCAACTGCAACCCCAAACATTTTGATATCATTGCTTAAAATTTAAAAGAGAAAAAATCTTTTCTTCTGATTCCACTTTATCTTAACATCGTCAGTTGATTAAGGCCACAAAACCCCACTTTCAGCAATTGGCAGGAAATAAACTAGTAACATTTCCTGGAATCCAATTTTACCCAAAATTGTTTTTAAAACACTGTCTCGGGTCCTGAAATTCCCGCCACTGCTGTGTTGGAGCATCCTAAGGAATCCAAGGGATGGAAAACTTTCCAGCTATCCTCTAATCTAAGCCCTAATGGTTCAAGATGACGGGCCGATGCTCTGATACAGATACTGAGTTGTAAGGTCAATGGCAAAGTTAATGAATGACAGAGGCAGAGGAGAATGCTTGTGAATGAGTGCTCGTCAAAATTTCTATCATTATATAGTGCTTGCACTGCATTTAATTCTGAAAATAACGAGCAAAATTAAGACAATTTACCAAGAAATTAAGTGTAATGATATATTTATCCTGAATCATCATAAAGCATAATTTTAAAAGCAAATAAACAGTCGTTGTTAGCAGAAGAATTGGGGAAATTACTACGTCTGAGCTCAAACTTCCCCAAACAAAATAAGATGCAAATAAGGTACCAATATGAATGAACTACAACCTTGCTGCCATCAAGTTAAATGAGAGTTTATAGATCACCTAGACATTCTTTAAAAGTTTCCAATGTATCATGTATGGATATCCATTCTATTTACTTTATTGGCTTTTCTGGTTGCATTGACATGTGGATGCTCTTATCTGCTCTTGGCTGTCTATTTGGCTAAGATACGTTCCATATTGTTAACCTATGTGAACGACAGATGGAACTGTGCAAAACAAACCAGTGCCCTGAGCTGAAATGTGTCCGTGTGTTACCTAATAACGAATTTGACCCTGTGAGTGAGTCAGCCAATGGAGACCAGCACAGGGAGATGGCATCTTTCAAGCTAGTGTTGGAGAGCACAGATCCTTGAGAGGATGAGACTTGGCATGCCACTGATCGGGTGAGCAAGCCCTTGAGCAAGTTGCTCATCTGTTCCTTCGAAAGTTTTATGTTGAACATGTAGTAAGGAAACCATTAAAGTGTTTGCTGAGAAAAATTAAACCACCGTTAGCATCTAACATTAAGTCCAGCTTCATGCTCATGTGCAGAGCACTTGGAGGTCAGGAAAAATGATCAGATCAATAAGTGCAGGAAAATTGTGTCAGATACAGGGCATGAGCTAGCACTGCCCCTTAGAAGGCTGTCATTTCGGTGAGTTTATTTCCTCGTATTTCCTCATCAGACTGTCAGGCACAACTGGAGAGATATTTGTATTTTAAAAATTCAACTTGTGCCTAGTACACAGTACATGTTCAAAACAATAATATCTGCCTTTTTATTATGCATATAATGTCTATGTTTTCTTTAAACTTTGATCCAGATAAATTCACAAAGTTTATCAGAGGTGATTTTTCCCCCTATACAATCAATGAATTTCCTTTTCTGGACACATTAAACCCCCAACTCGCTCCTCCTGGAGGGAACACAGTCTGTTCACTTTGGATCCTGTTGAACTGAAACAGCCTGCATGCAGGTAATATCCAGGATGTCTACTCAGGAGGAGCCCAGATGCCAAGGAAAGTCCAATCTGGTGCTTGGGAATAATTTGGCAAGCACAGCCATGTACAGGAAGGAAAAGAACTGCGGACCAAAGAGGGCATGGTGCCTAACTGTAAGGGGAACCACGGAAGATCAGGGAACAGAATCAGGTGATGATGATGATGATGATGATGATGATGATGATGATGATGGATAAAATGATGTCAACAACGGTGCTATGAATGACAATTAACATGCATGCACTGCTTATTCTATGCCAGCCACTGTCAGAAGACTTCCATATGTATTAACTCATTTTGCACTCACAACAACCCCATCACTATTTCCATCGCTTTTTCTCAGAGGAGAAAGCTGAATCTCAGAGAAGTTGAGAAAAATGATCAAGTTCATTCAAGGTGACAGGTGGAATTTACATTTGAATCTTAACAATCTGGCTCCAAAACTCATGTTGTGAAACCCAAATCAAAAAAAATGAGTGGTCGCTGTGAGTCCGCATCAACTCTGATGGCAGTGAGAAGGTGAGGGTCCCCAAAGGGAAAGGCAGGCTACCTCACTGCCCTGGAGAGAAGGTCCAGTTAGTTTCATGATATGCCCACCATTTGGAGCTGGGCCTTCACAATCCGCTGATTATTTTTTTACTCCAACCCATTGCCTGTGACCTCGTGCACTGTAACGAGCCCTGGTTGGGAGGCTATTTAGGTAAAGCACTTCCTAAAGATGGCACTGCTGGCGTGGCCTTCTTTATGACTGGAGTCCTAGACGTAGAGTATAAACCAGACCAGAATTTATTTCCATGAGGGTTGGACCCTCTCTCTGAAGAAATTAGGGAGGAAATCCTGGTGATCTACTTTTTAAAAATAAGCCAGTGGGACACCTTGTGGATCCCAGTGGCCAGAACCATCCCCAGCTGTGGAGTGGCACCGGACCCGGCAGCATTGCACTCTTCTGTGCAGAGGGCCCCATAAGTTGAGGGCTGACGTAACAGCAGCTAACAACAGGACGCCTTCAGGGACGACAGCCACAGCTTGTTCCCACTATCGTTTTAGGCCTCGGCTTGGCTGAAACCATCTGAGAAACGAGCGCACTCTTTCTCAAGTACAAACGAGAGAAGTGTACGTGCACACAGCCCCATAAACACTCGAGATCTCACGGGTGCCTGCCCATGTGCGCAGAGAGAGGGGGAGGCAGGTGACAGGTTACTGAAAACTGGAACAGGACCACCGCTAGTCCCGAGCATGCCAGTGTGGGCAGCAGGAAAAGGCACCCCTCTGGGCATTTGGAAGCACCGGCCTGGAGGCCTCGTGAAGTGTCTAATATCCTACTCACCATCACACCACTGGGCTGCTCCCCTTTAAGGCCGTGCTTTTAAAATAAGAACAAACGTACAAGTATTGAAAAGGAATCCTGCCCCTTCCTTGTCTGAACGGCTCAGGAGAAAACCAAGTCTGAAGTTGGTTTAATCGGGATTCTACAGGAGGCTCCAAATCTTGTGTGGGGGGAGAAAAATATGCCCTTGCCTGTGGGTATTTAAAATCCTTGATTTTCACATTGTATCCGGCCAAGAGTGGCAGCGAAGCTGCTCTCCATATCCCCCACCCACCCTGTCTCACTCAGTCAGTGCTACAGCCCTGGGCGCCGGCAATGTCCTTCATGCTAATCTCCTGAGAGTTTGGTGGGGTGTGCGGCTGTTAATGACTCTTGTCAGACTTCTGTCTGGTAGCTGGGTCTTCAAATCAGAAAGCTGGAGTGATACAGGAGTGGATTCCCTGCCTTCTTCCAGGAAGAAATCTGGTGAGGGGGTTGGGGGCTGGGGGGTACCCTGAAATGGCTGCCATCAAGTTGATTCTAACTCTGAGTAACCCTGAGGCCAGAGTAGAACTGCCCCCCTAGGGTTTCCATGGCCACAAATCTTTGCAGAAGCAGATTTGCCACATCTTCCTTTCACAGAGACCAATGGGTCTGAGCCACCAGCTTCTCAGTCAGCAGCTGAGCACCTAACCTCCACACCCCACACCGCCAGGGATGCTTCCTTCCAGGAAGACCTGCATTTTCACAAAACAGCTGGGGCAGGGGCTCGGCTCTCAAAGGCCGTTGCATTGCTGAGAATCTCATTTGTAGTGGAGACCGCGCCGGCTCTGGCATCCGATCGACCTTGGTTTCCATTATAGTTTTGCCTGCACAGGTTGTCTGCGATCATCCCACCTTAGCTACCCCACCGACTGGAGCCTGGGTTTGCTCACTTGGGGAGCAAAGGATGGCAATGGACAGTGCTTCCGCAGCTGCTGCATTTTAGTAAGCCCTGATTACTAGAAGATTAACACTTCATGCCATTGCCATTACCTGGGTCCTCTAGGAAGCTGTCTCCAAAGGAGGGGGAAGAGTGATAAGCAAAATAGATTAGGGTTTCCTAGGGCACCGGGAAGCATGCAAGAGGCTCTATCAAAAATCATAAATAAGCCGCCATGCTGCATTTGGTAGTTAACTCTCAGTTGTTCATGTAAGGAAAGAAACCAGATGTGGGCAGTCTAAAAATGAAAGGTTTCTTTTTTTAATTTCATCACATAGATTTGTCTTGATATATGTATGGGGTCTGCGTGTACATGATATGCCAGGAGGTGGCTGTGAAATCTTGACTTGGGACACTCACCCCGACTGTGGCCTTTTCCGATGTTGCTTCCTACCCAGGGACTAAATAGATCTTCAACCAGGTTGACTTAAAAGTCAAGTCAGACCTGCCTCACAATAGCAATAGCTTCACTCCTTGGACTTAATCGATACATTCATAGTAAGGACAGGTGGAATGAACACTGAAATGCCCACAGAGCACGTATCTGTCACTGTAGATGATTAGATTCGAAAAAGATGCGGGTGTGTTGCTCTTTGGTTACAGTCGTTTCCAAACAAAACCAAACTCACTACCATCGAGTTGATGCTGACTCATAGCAACTCTATAGGGCAAGGTGGAACTTCCCCTGGGGGCTGCCAAGGCTGTAACTGTCGGAGAGTAGCTAGCCTCATCTTTCTCCCGAGCAGTGGCAGGTGGTTTCAAACTGCTGAGCTTGCAGGTGGTAGCAGCCTAACCTGTCCGACACACATCTTGGCAACAGAAATGAAGTTGGTGTGGTCTCGGAACTAATCAGAATGCTCCTGGGAACACAGTCCCATAAAGCACAGTGTTCAGCATTGAGCAGCTGATGGAAATTATTGAAGACAAAGGAGAGACATTATTGAGACATGTCGAGACTGCTAAACTCCAAATCTACCTTTTGAAACTCCTGGGATGGGAAAAGTCTTGGGTCCCCATAGACTGAGCTTCCATTGGCTTAAGAAGCTATCCCCAATGAAGAATTCTCCTCCAGGCAAGAACCACATATCTAGAAAAGCCATGCCATTCTAGAAAATTGTTTGGGGAGAAAAAAAAATGGTCTCATCATTGCTCACCCTGTAGCCTAGAAACCCGTGGCAGTGTCTACTTCTTTGTAGACCTTGCCATCAAGGTCGAGAGACCAGAAGAACTCACTGGGCACAGCGCTATTTTCCAACTAGCAAAATTCTAAGATACCTACGTGGTATTGTTTGAAGCCATTCTATTTAGGGTAGGTTTGTTACATAGCAAAGGTCACTGATACACCCACTGTCCCAGGTAGAGATGTTTGGGACCTGTGCAACTGACAGGGACAATGCTGGGCCTGGGAGGGTGCTTCCTAGGTGAAGGACTGAGGACTGACGTTAGAGCAGGGAGTTCTGTGACACGTCACCTCAGCATGCATGCAGTACTTCTCCAAGTGACACAGAGCACTAAGGTCCCCGGATCCGCTCAATGGCTACAGTGAACCGTCATGCTTCGAACAAAAAGCTGAAAGGCAAATTCTGGAACCCCCAGCAAGAAAAAGTAGCTTCTCCCGGTTCAACAATGTTTCTCTGGGTTGTAGAATGTGTCCAAAGAGAGACCTAAAAGAGGGCCTCTGGGTCTCTCTCACATCCAGACGGATTCCCGACTTCTTTCATTTGATAGCAACAACTGCTGGGAAATATCTCAGTGCCCAGAATTGCTCCTGGGAATTGGTCTAAAGAGACCAAATGGCTTTCATCTTTACTTAAATATCCATCTGCAGATCCCCCGAGAGAATGAAATTAGGCTGACAGCAGTAGGGCTTCACAAAGCCATTTGTTAAAGTAATTTATTTCTGTCTTCTAAGTTACAATTAAAAGAGAATCCTCAGAAACCAATATAAAGCTTTCAGCTTTGTAACCTTTGTAAGAGCAGACCAGGCAACATTGCGGTCCATTGTCTCTTTTCTCCGAAAGAGCAAATGTCTCTGCACCCACAGAGAACTCTGGGCTTCGTTTTCAGTCACAAAGTTCTTGGGTTAAAAACTAGACCAGTGGAGAGCTAGAAAATGCGCACCTCTCAGCAGGCTGGGAGGAAAGAGAAAGTTGCATTCAATGAAGAGCCATCTGTGAAGTGGGCACAAAGAGAGATTGGGGGGAACTTGTTGAATATATCAAACACCCCAAAGGATCAGGTTAAGGAAATCAAAGAGCACAGGGCATGGATAGAATGAAGCCCAACTCTTGGAACAAAATTCAATTCGCACCATTTGAATTTCTCCTCTTGAAGGTTAATTAGAAGAAAGAACAAAATAAGAAAGTTAAAGAGGAGGTAAACAGCTCTTACTCTTACAAAAAAAACTCACTGTCCTCAAGTTGATTCCAACTCCTAGAAGTCTGATAGGAGAGAAGAGAGCAGGTCCAGTGAGTTTCCGGCACAGTTTAGGGGAGAAGAAAGCCTCGTCTTTCTCCCTGGGAGTGGTTGGTGGTTTCAAACTGCTGACCTTATGGTTAGGGACCAAAAGTGCAGCCCACGACATCACCAGAGCTCCTTTATAGGGTGACAATGAGTCAGCATCTACTCCATGCTGATGCATTTGGTTGTCTGACTCATAGTCCTGAAAAGAAAAACAAGTACACGACAGTAGTTAAGCATTCAGCCACTCTCTCTGATCGCTTTTCCCAGGCAACGGACTGACAAAAGCTGCTGTTTTCAAAGGTACCTGCACACTGCCTGCCCTCTCCAATCACGGTCCTACCAGTAGAAGGATGGCCTCTTGGATAAAAGCAGTTTGATGGAAAGGGTCAACAACGAGGGAACTGTGCAGCCCATACCAAGCTCTCTGAAACACAAGAACAAGGAGCATTGACTAGGTGGCTCATCTGAGCACCCGGTCTCACCTGCCTCTCTCAGAGTTAATGTATCAGAAGTGCTCTCTGCTCGGGCAGACAGAATGAAAGTGGTCGTCTCCTCTGGACAGCATCCTCTCTACCCTTGAACTCTTCTGCTGTGTTTTCACTCCTGCTGCTCCCTCGGATGTTCAAGAGCTTAACGTTTGGGGCCTGCGTGGCGAGACTGACATTGAATGGACACGTCCTCCACAAACCACAGGCGAGATGACAGATAGCCTGGCCAGGTCCTTCTGTTAGCTGACTGATCCTTGTGGTTACCTCCCAAGGGTAAATCAGTCAAGAGATGGAGGGTATTGCCCCGAACATGTTGCCACATGCGAACTGCCCAGAAAACCACTCTGCTCTTCGCTTTTTTCTTCCGCCTAAATGGACTCTTCTCTTCATCTCACCTAGTCGCGCAGAGGCACAGGGGCATGCAAGAGTCTCAGTGCACGCTGTTCTCTCCCGTCTAATCTCCGCAAGAAGGGTTTCCACTTGTCTTATCTATTGGGTAGGAAAAGACCCGTAGATTTACCTGTAACATAATTCATACTCTCCTTCATCCGGCCCTCTCCTTTTAGGTGGCATTAATGCACTGCTGATTCTAGGTGGAAAGAAGCCCCAAGGGCACTATCAGGCAAGTTTTTCACTAACCTCAAGGTTGATGGTTCAAACCCACCAGCCAGTCCTCAGGAGAACGATGAGGCTATCTGCCCCAATGAGGATGTACAGCCTCAGAAACCCTCTGTAGGAAATGCTGAGTCAGAATCAAACCCATGGGAATGGGGTTGGTTTTAGTTTGAGGCTAAGTGGAAGATAGGATGTATGGAGAGAAGTGGCCTCATTCATTGGAATATGAAGATCAAGGGATACCTCATGAACAACTTCCCTGATTTAAGAAATTCCATATTAAAAGAGCAATGAAATCTAATATTCATCAAATATTAAAAAGTATAAAGTTTGAGTATCACCATAATTCTATTCTTTGAAAATGAGAAATGGAGCTCTTATGCATGGCTGGAAAAACAGTACAATTTGATATAAACAACTGGAATAGCAGCCTGTCCCCCTCCCCCCAGCATATGATTCTGGTCTACTACTCCCTCATTCTTGTTTGGGAATCACTGTTCTTTAACAGGTAGAATGGACCTGGGTGTATACCAGGGTGAGTCAAAACATATTTCTACTCGAGTTCCATTTACTGCATGCACAGATTTATTTCAAACACAATATGATTAATCGTGTCTGTCTCTGTAATCAGTGGATGGCTTCAAACAAGTTATCTCAGTAACACACTTGTCTTTGTCTCAGTCGGGCACTGTGCTTGGCTGAGTTTTCTAGACAAACAAAACCAGTGACACTCATATCTGTATAAGAAAAAATTTGATATCAAGAAAGCATGCCAGCCCAGACTAACTCAAATCCAGGGGTCTGATGCTCACTGGAGCCCACTACAGACTCACACAGCTGCCAGTAGATGAAGCAGAAAGGTGAAGCAAGTAGCCGGGAGATCACTGACCAGTAAGTGCAGAGGATTGTGGATCCAAGGTCCACGAGAACCTGGCAAGGCACCGCAGCTCCCCCATGTGTAGGCCACACGGACCGCCAACTCTTAGAGTCGGACACAGAATCTAGGCACGCAGGAAGGGGAAGAGGGCAAGAGAGAGAAAGGTTCTCAGTGGCCCTCGTATTTAAAAAAGGCCACCCTTCCCAGGAAGCATCATCGGGCTGTGACTTGATGGATATGTTGGACTCCGCTGCTACCTCGACGCAAGTACCATCAAGTTGACATGAAATCTGACCATCATACACTGCTTCAAAAAGTGGCCCAATCAAAACCATAGATTCCGAAGGGATTTATTAAACCAGTTAAATTCGAGACAGAGGAGTCAGCTCAGAGTTTATGGTAACTTTTTGTTTTTAATTCTGAAGGAGCACTATTGATAGATGTCCTCAAAGGACACATTAAATGAACAGATGCATTTATTAGGAAAAAATTCTAAGAAAAGGGAAACTGCACTGGTAAGGAAAAGGTGGGAATGATTTTTTTCCCCATCATGACAATGTACCTGATCATTTTTCAAGGCTAGCTCACACTGCAAGAACAGTAACTGCATGAATAGTTTCTTGGGGCTACAGCAGCGAGGTGGGAGGGAGATGGGAGAGGCTGTTAGTAATAAGTACAACAAAGAATAAAATGTTCTGAAATTGATTGTGGCAATGATTGTACGCCTCTGCTTGAGATAATCGAAGAACTTAAGTGTATGAAATGTGGACTATGTGCCAATAAAATGCTTAAAAGTTAAAAAATGTAAACAGCTAGTAATGAGTGGCACAATATGATGAACCCAGAATTAGCCTCATGAAATTGTGCATGTTGAAAAGTTGTACTGGAAAATGGTTGTTATGCATTTATTTATCATAGCTTTTAAAAATCCATCTGACCCTTAATATAACTATGGATTCCTGGGAACCCTGTAATCAGAAACTCCAGGAATATTGCCCAAGATCTATATTTTAATAAGTTCTCTTTACTAATGGTGATGTGCAGTCAAATTTTGGAACCATTGCTAAGTAACAATACAAATATTAGTGAGAGGTTTTGTTTTTATCCAGGGTGGCATATATATATGTAGCCCATGCTATATGCCAAGTACTCAAAGGATGTATTACATTAGTCAAATCGACTGCAAAAGATGTCTCTAAAGTGTGAAAAAAGCAATCACTTTGAAGACTAAGACTGAGGCAAGCCATGAAATTTTTACTCACCACTCATGCATGTAAAAACTAGACAATAAATAAGAAAGGCTGAATAATTCAAACATCTTTGAATTAGGGTGTTGTAAAATAATATTAACTATACCATAGACTGCCAAAAGACTGAGCAAATCTATCCCAGATAGTGCCTAGGTTAACTTACATACAACCTGTACTTACAAGCCAGCCCTGATAGAGCCAATATTATGCAAATATTTGAGGTGCATAAAATGGATCATAATAAACAGGCACTACTTTGTGACCATTTCAAAGGTTGTTGTTGTTATAATTATTATTATTAATAGTACGATAAAGAGGAGCCCTGGTGGTGTCGTGGTTATGCTTTGGGCTGCTAACCACAAGGTCGGCATTTGGAAACCACCAGCCACTCTTTGGGAGAAAGACGAGGCTTTCCACTCCTGTCAAATGTTACAGCCTCAGAAACCCACGTGGGCAATTCTCCCTGTCTTAAAAGATCGCTATGAGATGGCATCGACTCAATGGCAGTGTGTTTTGAGCTAATTATATTAAAGATTCACATTTCCACTCCGGATAGACAAAGCAGAATCTACATTTAAATAAGATCCCTAGAGGATCCTTATAGATCCCCCAGTGATTCATAGATTCTAATAGAGCCCCAAGTGATTCATATGCCTACATAAGACTACTTCTTCTTAAAAATGTAGCCTCTGATTCCGTTTATGTGGGGTGAAAATGCAAATTTTCAGCAGGGAGTTGAACTAGAATGAACCAGGAAGAAATCCTGTTTTATGCATGCAAAAGTACACTGTATGTTGTCTAGTATGACGATCGGGCCATACCTAACTGTTCCAGTTTGCATACAAATTCCACTTACAAGCAGATTTAGGAATGGAACTTTGTCATGCTTTGGGAACTGCCTACACTGCCTAGTCTGAGCCAGATAGCTAGGTTAGGTGGCTGCGTGCTGCCCTAGCTCAAAGTTGGTAAATAGGCTTCCCTTGGTGCGCCAAATCTCATAGCTTGGCAGTGACTATCCAGAGCGCTATGTTGAGAATAATTTTGATGTTATATCCAGCCTTGGTAGAAATTTATGTCATCATTATAATCCTGTTGTTGTTGTTAGGTGCCATCAAACTATTCTGATTCGTATGACCCTATGCACAACAACAACAACAAGACAACACTGCCTGGGCCCGCGCCATCTTCACAATCGTTATGTTTGAGTCCATTATTGCAGCCACTATTTCAGTCCATCTCATTGAAGGCCTTCCTCTTTATTGCTAACCCTCTATTTTACCAAGCATGATATCCTTTTCCAGAGACGGGTCCCAAACACGGACAGCCTGTTCTCTCAGTTCTGCCCTGCCCACAGTAACCATGAGTGACTATCAGCCATGAGTCAGGATCAGCCCAAACGCAATGGGTACTGCCTATATTTGAAGCATCCCCTATTATACGCGAGAGGCTAGTCCTGCCCTCCACATCTATAAACTGACAGCTCTGGATAGGCATGCTCCCTAACCACTGATAGATTGCTCCTTTCTTAACTGAGTCAATCAGCTCATTCTCTGTAGGACTTTGATGCCAGAGGCCTGGTTCAAAGAAGCAGAGGATCTAGACTGTATTTCGTGCAGTTCCCAGGAGAGACAGTGCGAGGGACAGCGTTGGGCGCCCGGTGGTGGTGGTTCCAGCAGCTGCAGCAGCACATCCTTACCAGCCTGTCTCTGTGGTGGGGTCTTGGCCACAGTTTCTATACAGTTTCCTTTGGTTCCTACCCATTTTTCAAAACCAGTTGTCCCAAACTTCTCATCAGGTGTCATTCTCAAGACTTCCATTTCTTTTTAAGTTCACCAGAGTATTTTTCCCTTGCTTGCAGCCAAGAACCCTGAGTGGTCACCAGCTAACTGCTGCAGAAAGAGAATTTAATATGATGATGTAGTGTGACTCTCAGATTAAAAAAAAAAAAAAAAAGCAGTTAAGGACCAAGCTCAGAAGGCCCAGGAGCCAGAGCTGCTCCTGGGATCTAAAGCACAAGCACTGATGTATTCTAACAGATGTACCCTAACAGAGTAATAACAAAAACAGACAACAAAAATCATTGCCATCGTGTCAATTCTGACTCATGGACACCCTATGGAACGACCCCAATGGGTTTCCGAGACCGCAATTATTTACGGAAGTAGAAAGCCTCATCTTTCTCCTGCAGCAAAACTGCTATTGTCAACCTGCTGACCTTTCGGCTAGCAGCCCAACATGTCACCACTGTGCCACCAGGGCTCCTAACAGCAAGGATTAATGGGCTGCACCTGGGTTCTCCATCTTTGCTTAAAGATTCAAATTCAACAAATGGGCCCAATGGGCTTAGCCTGGGTCATCTGCCAAGGCCTAGTTAAGGGTTGCAGGGTAGTTTGATGGAACATCTATCAACGCAACATGAGTGACCAATAGCTAATGCCGCCCACCCCCTCCCCCCCACCCCCCAAAAAAGCAGGCACTATTACGGATGGATCCCAAGTGTAAATTAAATAAGTGAAATTATTTTAAGTGCAGCAAGTGTTCATTACCTTGTCTCGGTCATGTCTGTCACATGTCCAGAGAAGAAGAGGGGGTGCACTCCACTGTAAGCACTGCGCCTCGTGGTCCACTCATCCCTGTTTAGCCGTCTTCCCCACCCCCTCTTCTATCCTCTTCACCCTTCATTTCCAGGAATATTTCACCCCCCATGATGTCTTCCCATGGATTCCCAGTCTTCAGCCACCCCTGCCCTTCCTCTGAACTTGGAAAATGTATTATCTGTACAATTGTATAGGGTGTCTCCTATAGATTTATTACCTTAGCTCTTCAAAGCAACTATAAGGTCCTGCAGGAAAAAAAAGTTCCTGAAGGTCATAGCATTTCTCTATATTCCCTACAGCATATAGATGTGTTTGCTGAATATCAGTCATTCACAAACCACCTTCTGTATTTCTACAATAGTCCAATATCATCTCTATTCTTCACTTATTGTTTCATTGAGTTTATCCTTTTATTTGCCTATTTGAGCAGTATTATGAGAAATGACAATAGTGAAATTATGAGTTTGGTAAGGTAGTGATACTTTGTGAGGATCACTGGATGGCACAAACAGTTAAGCACTCAGCCACTGGCTAACAGGTCAGTGGTTCAAACCCACCCAGAGGCAAGCCAGAAGAAAGGCCTGGTCAGCTACTTCTGAAAACTCAGCCATCCAAAACCCTATGGAGCCCAATTCTACTCTGACACACATGGGATCACCATGAGTCCGAATCAACTCAATACCTTTTTAATAACTAGTATCAACCTTGTGAGATATATATATTAAAGAATTAGATAAACCCCATATTTAGAAACACTGGCCTAGCACGGTGCTGAGCACATGAAGCTGCCAATTGAGAAGACAGGAATAAATTAATTAGAAAATAAATCAATCGCCCCTGAGCTTAACTCTGATAACTGCACAGCTGGGAGACGGTGGGTCTCAGGTCGACTTCTGGAATTCCTTCCTGAGTCACTTAATGATTACTCATTAAGTGAGCCAATCCATCCTATAGCTAAATCCAAATCAAGTTGACAGAAGAGAATGGAACTGGCTTCTGGAGTTCCCCACTTGGTCACATGGACAAAATGTGGTTTTTGAGGAAAAGAGACTGGGGAAGCCCCAGGCAGCAGTGTAAGAATCGGCTTTGGCTGCGTCTACAGCTGCATGAACACCCTTCCCCTTGTGGTCCATTAGCTCCCAGGAGATGAGCAAGGGGTCGGGACACTGACGTTCACTTGGTCTTCGCTTTCCTCGGGAGGAGGAAAGTGCTTTTAGCTGAAATCTAATGGAATTGGAATCTCTCTCTGCTTAACACTCTTAACCCTCTAACTCCAACCACTGCCTGAGCTCTGAGCTGAGTACTTGTATGGGAGAGGCAGGTCCAATAAGGGACAAGGAGGACAGCTTGGATTTATTTCTTCCTGCTCAACATATTGTGTGTCTTCCATACCCCAGGCTTCAATAGTAAAATGGATTTGGGGTGTTTGTTTTTACTTTGTCTCACAATATTTGTTTGTATTTATTAGTTAGTATCAAACCTAAATATCTGTGCACTGCAGTACAGTGGAAACATAATGAATATTCAGTTCAGAAAAGCCGAATGTTTCAACCACATTCTGCCACTTGCTCCTCATGGAATGTTGAATAAACAATGAATTGGTGTAAACCTCAATTTTTGTCTCCTAAAAGGAGTACAGTAAGATGGGAACAGTCAACTTGTTTCAATAAGAATATTTAAATTCTTGGAACTTTCCTCTTTATTTTTGTTTCCTTCAAGAAAGGAGGGCTGGAGGACTGTCGAAAACTATAGCTCCAACCAAAACGAACAAACTCACTGCCATTGAGTCCGCTTTGACTCACAGCAACTCAGAGTACAACTGCCCATTTGGGGTGTCTGAGGTTATGAGTCTTTATATCTCTTTCTCCTGCAGGTTCAAACTACTGCTCTTCTGGTTAGCATCCCAACACATAATCTCCTACGTTACTGAGATACTGTTTCAGTCCTGAACTGTGACTCATTCCTATAGTCGCCTTTCATCTAAACAACAGATTGGCACACAAAATAAAGACTATCACCGTGAGAACTGGGTTCCTTAAAAGAAATCACCCATATGGGACCAAATGATCAATAATTACTTTTAAACAAAAATTAGAGTAGAAGGGGACAGGGGAACTGGATTAATATTCCTTTAAAAATCACCCACATAGAACCGAATCATCAACAATTGTTACATGAAAAGTCAGAATGAAAAGGGACAGGGAAACTAAATTAATATAACCAGAACATCCAAAACATAAACATTAAAAATGTTCATGCATTGTTATGAATGTAAACAATATGACTGAACAATAGGGGTAGAAATTGTCAAATGAGAACCTAAACTGCTGTGTAAATCTTCACCAAAGACATGAGAACGTATTGTTTTTAAGGAGACAGCAAGAAAGGCAGCCTACTCCCTCTCCAACTCCTTAGCATCCCCTCCAGAAGGCAGTCTCCATGTCTCTGCTACTCTTTACATCACTCATGTAAGAGCAGGTATCAAAAACAACATGGAAGGCGAACATACCGCAACTCACTCTGAGTTAGTGCACCCAGTGGCGTCACCTGGGAAGGTTGGTTCACTGGTCACAGTGAATATTTTTTGTAAAAGCAGATTTGGTCAAACATATTTTTTTGTGATAGCCCACTTCAGAGAATAGCATATGGCTGCGAAATTTTGTTTCGTGCTCAGGAAAAATGCCACGGAAACTGTTGTGATGTTGAACACCGCTTACAAGGACAGCACTATGGGAAAAATTCAAGTGTATGAGTGGTTTTCTCCTTTCAGAAAAGGTGAGATGTCAGTTGATGACAAACCTCATTATGGACATCCCGAATGGGTGAAAATGTTGGCTCGTAGTGCATTTGGAGTTGGTTCCACCAGGTCAAACTGTTCATTAAGCTTCCTATTTAGAAGTTCTGAAAAGAGTGCATAACAGCATGCAACAAAAAAAGGCCTGATTTGTGGCAGACGGGGGACTGGGTTTGCCACCACGACAATGCTCCTGCTCACGCATCCATCTCATGTTTTGAGTGAAAAGCAACATGTCTCTCTTGCCCCATGCACCTTACTCACCTGACTTCACTCGGTGCGACTTCTTTTTGTCTGTGCGAATGAAGAGGGACATGAAAGGACAGCGATTTGATGACATAGAAGAAGTGGTGGAAAAAAGAGGGAGGTACTGTGAGCCCTCCAAACAGATGAGTTTGACAAATGTTTCCAAGAGTGGAATCGCAGATTTGACAAATGCATTAAGTGTAATGGAGAGTACTTTGAAAGTGATAAGGTTGTTTTGTTTAAATAAATTAAATACATAGCCTTTGGGGGAAAATACTCCAGTTATTTTGGGGTACTCCCTTGTATATTTAAATATTCATTAAAACCTTCCAAACTAAAGATCTCTGGTGGCACTGTGGGTTAAGCACTGGCTGCGAGCTACAAAATCTCCCAACCATACCCTTTACTTTCTTCATTATGAAGTGAGGAGCAGTTTTGTATTTTTATCTTTAAATTATTGTTATTTTATCCTTACTACTTTATTTCACTTTTTGTTTTTATTGTTTCTGTTGGGTTTCCCAGTTTGTGAAGTGCAGGAGTGGATGCATAGAGATATTAACTGATGCGAGGGTTTAGAGGAGATGCAGGGTGGAGGCGGGAGATAGGGAGGAAGGGGATTGGGGAGTAAACAATGACTGGTAGGAGGGAGAGAGCCCTGGAGCTGATTGGGATTACACGAGTCATCTTAAAGGTGATTTAACCAAAGGGAAAAAAATAAAAGAAAGTAAAATGTTCTGGCATTGATTCTGGGAATGATTGTACCAGTCTTCTTGATATGATTGAACGATTGAATTATATGATATGTAGATTATATGCCAATAAAATGGGGAGTGAGCGATCTGTCAATGTACTTAATGACTCCCATGAAGTAATAGCAGAGAAAATATCATTTGGTGACAAGAAACCCATCTACCTGTGCTGGTATTAGAAATGGGTAGGTCAAAGAAAACTTTAACATGGAGCTTATAACACAGGTCATGACACTGGAACATTTAGAAATATGAAAGAGTAGGGATGCATGACCTCACTGCCATGGATTCAATGTTGACTCAAAGTGACCCTCGGTGGGTTTCGGAGACTGCAACTGCTTCTGAGAGTAGAAAGCCCAGTCTTTCTGCCGAGGAGCTGCTGGTGGTTTCAAACTGCTGACCTTGCGAACGGCAGCCCAACATGTAACCACTACATCACTGGGCTTGGGGAAAACATCGAGGTATCAATTGCAAAACATAAACACAGGTGTGCAGGAAATGCGATTTCAAACTTAATTGCAAACCCTCATTAGTCCAACTAATTATAAAATCTTAACCTCATAATATTTTGGATAGAGTCAGTTAAATACAAATGTACTATTAACATTAATCTCAGCTGTTTCTTTTCATGGTTTTTAAGGTAGCTACTATTGTTGTTGGGTGTCATCAAGTCGACTCCAACCCGTAATGACCCTGTGGACAACAGAAGGAAACACTGCATGGGCCTGTGTCACTCTCACAATTGTTCCTCTGCCTGAGCCCATTGATGCAGTCACCGTGTCAATCCACCTTGTTGAAAGCCTTGCTCTGTTTCGTGTACCTTCCACTTTACCAAGCATGATATCCTTCTCCAGGGATTGTTGTTTCTGGAAGACTTAAAATTACATAAGTGACTCATATAATATGTCGATTGAACAGTGCTGGTGTATATTCTTTGAAGCACTTTGTCCCTAAAGGACATTTACTTGTGTCAAAGATTTTTTTTAATGAATCTCAGTCATCTTTTTCATCTGTTCCCTTCCCCAACAAACACACACTAGATATTATGTCTAAGCTCTAGAAGGTTTTCTCGAGCCAAGGTTTTGGAGAAAGAGGGTAACTAGTCTTTGGTTGTCATGTTGTCATGTGAGCATGCACTGGAACCATCAATTACTCTGTGTAACTAGTCCCCTGCTCCTTGATCCAATGAGTCATTGCTAGGTTAAGCCCATTGGAAAGTCCCCTTCAGGTCTTTATGTTATCCATGTGTCATGTCCAATGTCACGGAAAACATTCCCATTGGATAGCTAAAGCCTAGCTATCAACAAGACAAACCATACAGCTGTTTGTTCCCACAACATGCCAAAGTCTTGCTCCTGAATGGGCACTACACAGAAAAGAGGAGTTTAGTACATTGTACAGTTGACCCAAATTTCCATCACCGCATGGTCCTATCTTTTACCCCCTGTCACTTGTTACTCTTTCTAAAGAGGTAGTGTGTATCTCCCTTGCCCTTGACTTTGTACATGGACACATGACTTTGCTTGATTCATTGAATGACGTGAAAGGGAGATTGTGGTTGTTCTTAAGCCTAAACCTTAGGAAGTTTTGCATATTCCCACTGACACTCTTACACCTGAGAAGAATATGCGCAAACTAGATGACTCACCTCAGGGGAAGGAGGTGGAATATCTGAAGCAGAGTAGAGCCTCTCCGCCAAATGCGGGCTAAATCACCCAATCCCTTGCCAATCCCCAGATATTCTAACCAGCCCGGCTGAGACACGGAGAGCCATCATGCTGAGCCCAGCCTATCTCAGCCAACTCACAGATGAAGGATTTACATACATTCTCGTTGTTTGTGGTCTTTTTTTTTTTTTAAGTCAATCTACAACGGGCCAAGTCTTTCCTCTATACTGATCTAAAAAATCCTCAAACTTATCTACAGAATACTGTTGCCTCCAGGGTGCAGGAAAAGATAGGCAAGGTGCAAAGCCCAAAGTAAATACAATTTTCTAAACGATCCTCTCCAATTCCTCTCTCCCAAGCTCCAGAGGACTTACCCAGGCTCGCGCTAGAAATGTTATCCTCACTTAGTACCTGACTAAGCTCTCACCTTCCTTATTTTAAATGCATCCTGTGTGTAGGTCATTCTCTACAGCCATAAGAATGAACTGCCTCATCTGAATGAATGGGAGAGCAAAGAACATAAAGGATGGCTGAGAAAGAGATCAGTCTCTCTTATATTGAAAAATATCCCATCCTACTTGCTATAGTACAATTTGCTAATTGTGTTAGGCCAGGTTGACTAGAGAACCAAATCCAGTGACATTCATATATGTATAAGAGAAAGCTTTATATCAAGAAGTAGTTCATTATATATCAGGAAAACATCCCAGTCCAGTCCAGATCAAGTCCATAAATCCAACACTAGTTCATAAGTACGATACTAGTCCATAAATCCCTCTTCAGACTCATGCAGTCACAAGCAATGATGCAAAACACAGAGGAATCCCAGGCTGGTGAGTGAAACATCTTATGGATCAAATGGCGGTGGAAGTATCACAGGGCTGGTGCAGGTCTTCGTGTGGCTTACAGGGATGAAGGTAAAGGCAGAGAGAGGAAGGTTCTTTGGACTCCCCTGATAAGGAGGTCATGCCCACTAGAAGGCATCATCGGGCTGTGACCTGATTGACAGGCTAGCCTCCCCCCTATCCTGCAAGTTGGCACGAAATCACGTAACTACCACATTCGTGTAGGTCTTTTGTATTTGTTTAAAACACTCAGGTTGTCTCTGTATATATACTGCACTTCCAAAGTGATGGCGTCTGGGCCACACCAGAAGGGCAGGCGGATTTTACATACACACTTTAAAGTAAAAAAAAAAAAAAGCCTCTCCTACTTTATACTCCCGGTGTTTAAAGAAGAGAGCAGACGTGATCTTGGAAAGAATCTCAGAGCAGAAATGTCTTCACTGCTGACTGTCTTTAGAACTTGAATGTCTTGGTTAGACTTGAACTTCTCTGCATCTCGATTATATTTTGTTCTATAAAGGTGCCTTCCATACTACAAATATGGTCAGGTGATTGTTTCCCCATAAGAACTAGAAGGAGCATCATATGAGGTCAGGAGACCCAATCCTGGCCCTCCCATGACCAGCTGTGGAATGGACTTCTAGCCACTCCATCACTGGGTTCTGAATTCCCATTAGTGAAATGAAACGTTTGTGCTGCAACTCCTTACAGCCCTAAAATGCCATGGAGCACCAGAACACGGTGACCTCTCAGACTGCTGAGCCAGCAGCTCCTCTGAAGAGATGAACATAGACTAGAAGAACATCCGCAGAAAGAGGATGGGGCTGGAGTCAACATGGAAGCAAGAAAAGGGTTTGGTACGAAAGGAGTTGAAAGGATCTCCACATGCTACCTTTACCTGCTTCCTCATTTTCCTCCTGCCTGCTTTACCTCCTTCTGCTCCATCTCCTTGCCTCCAGCTACAAACCTAGGAGAGCACCCAAAAGACCCAGAAAGATGGCTTTATACATGCCACCTATTCTGATGCCAGCCACTGCTCCCATGGCACTGCCTCTTCACCCTTCTCTGGGCATGTCCTCCATCCTCTGTGGCCTCTACATCATCTTTATAGACATAGGTACAAAAACCAAAAAGTTATTCAAACCTAGGTCTAAAAATTCCACTGAACTTGACAGCTCATTAAAAAGATTCATTCTGAATACATTCATATCAGCTCTGGTGTCTTCCCCAGATCTAAATAGGTTCTAGTCACCCAGGCCAGAGGAAACTCTGGAATAGCTGTACAGGGACCATTTTCCCTCCAGCCTCGCAGGGATTCCTCTTGGGTTTTGTTGGCATACAATTCCCAGAGATAAAACTGGATTCTAAATGCCGGTCGTCAGAACTCTCATCTTGGGGTAACTCCTCTGTAAAAGATCATTTCAAAGAGTTGTGTATATTTGCATATGGTTTGCTTATATTTTGTATATATGTATTAATTTTGTCAAATCTTAGAACGTCTTAAATGGATGTTTTAGAATTATGGTTCTTCTAAAAGCTGTGTGGCTTGATTTTATTCCTCAAACTCTATGTATTATAATAACCACAAGCCCCTTTAGGTAACAAATATCACCACTGGATCTTAAAGATCTATTCTAACAGTTTCTGCCTGCTAGATAGTATGGCGCCTGGTGTTTTTTCAATGAAATCACATGAAAGAATAAACCCTCAATTTAAACGAGATATTAGTCTGAAGCCTGTATCAGTCAGTTGTTGCTGTGTAACAACCACAAAACTCACAATGTGATTCAGTAAGAAAGAAGCACTTGTTTATCATTCATGGGTCTCACTCTGGTAGCTACTTGGGACAGATTCTTCTTATGTCTGACTTTGGGAACTCCAATTGGTGAGTCCATAAAGCAGTGCCTCTTTAAGAAATTTGTCATTTTTACCCACTTTCCACTGGCCAAAGCAAATCATACTGCCAAACCCAACATCAGTGATGAAGTATTCTCCTTCACAGAGATAGAGTGGAAAAGAAAAAAAATTTTTTCTGGAAAATAAACTATTACAGACCCCCAAATAGAAAATAAAGCTAAATGGAGCTACTTGCATTGTTGCGAGGACAAGCCAACCCAGAATCTTCTTCAGAAACTTTTTCTTTCTCCTTTTATTTTCCCTGGATGTAATGCCAAAGTACCAGATTTATAAGTGAGAAGGGAATTATAGGCTGAGATAACAGGATAAACAAAAGATGGATGCTTCTTCCACATGTTATTACTGGCACCAAGGGAGCCTGGTGGCATGGTGGGCTACAAGTTGGGCTACTAACACACAGCAAGGTCAGCAGTTCAAAACCAGTCCTCCTAAGACCTTCTCCTGTAAAGATGTACAGCCTTGGAAACCCACGGGGGCAGTTCTACTTTGTCATCTAGGGTCGCTCTGAGCAGGAATTGACTTGATGGCAGTGAGTTTGGTTATTGGTATCACTAACAAGGGCTCAAGTAAAAAGAAAATGTTTTGAAAATGATGATGGCAACAGATATACAAATATGCTGGGTACAATAAAATGACTTATTAAAATAAAAAGCACTGGGCATTAGTGTCTGGAGAAAGACATTATGCTTGGTAGAGAGTCAGTAAAAAAGAGGGGGATCCTTGACCAGACAGATTGACCTAGTGGTTGTAACAATTCACTCAAGCATAAAAACAATTGTTAGGTTAGTAAAGGACTGGGTGATGTTTCATTCTGTTGTACCAAGGATGAGTCAGAGCCAACTGGACATCACCGAACAACAACAACAAAAACGATGTGCAGGGTGTCTGTGGGTGGCACAAATGGTGAGTGTGCATACGCTGGTCTAGCCAGATTTGTAAGGTAGAACTGGGGTCAGGATAGTGGAAGAAGGGAGCGTTAAAGAACCAGAGGAATGTTGTGTGTTTCATTGGTGCTACCCTGCACCTGACTCATCCCTTCCTTGTGACCCTTCAGTGAGGGGACATCCAATTGCCTACAGATGGGCTTTGGGTCTCCCCTCTGATCATTAGCAATGATATGATTGTTCGTTTGGGGTCTTCTGATGCCTGATACCTGATCCTGTTGATACCTGGTGATTTTATACAGCCTGGTGTGCTTCTTCTATGAGGGTTTTTTGGCCTTGTTTAACTTCAAGCCTTTAAGTCCCCAGATGCTATATCTTGTAATAGCTGGGCACTATCAGCTTTCTTCACCACATTTGCTTATGTACCCATTGTGTCTTCAGAAAATGAATAGAAATCATAGTGAAGACACAGACCCAACATTCACCCAGCAGAACAGAAAAGCGTAATAGTGATTTACTTGCTACTTTACCCCAAAAGCTGCCAGGGGAGTTGAAGCAGTAGGTCTCTCAATACCCATCACTACACACGTGAGCTTACCTGGGAACTCTGACCGTAGCAACATCAGGCCAGACCCAGCTTGCTGAGGAAGAGCTATGTTGGATTCCATTGTACTGAAATGGTTCCCCAAAATCACTAAAAAGATGCTGAGGCACAAGTGAAAGGCAGGCAAGCACACACACACATACACACCCCCTCCCTGCCATACAATTCAGTCAATTCACTGATTCATAGTGACCCTGAAGGACATGGTTGAACTGCCCCTGTGGGTTTCTAACTGTAACTTTTTTTAAAATAATTTTATTAGAGGCTGGTACAACTCTTATCACAATCCGTACATGCATCGATTGTATAAAGCACATTCGTACATTCGTCACCCTCATCATTCTGAAAACATTTACTTTCCACATAAGCCCCTGACTTCAGCTCCTCAACTGTAACTCTTTATGAGAATGAAAATCTTCTTCTTTCTCCCAAGGAGCAACTGGTGAGTTTGAACTGCTGACTTTCAAAGATACCTTTAGTGCTGCTCATCCACATGGAGCTACTGACCCAGATCTAAAAATGTAGCCATCCATTCCACTACTTCAGACCTGCCTTTTGAACTCAGGGTCCCTAGGCTGGCTGACCCACTTTCCAAACTATCTAGCAGCTGCTCAGGAAGTATTCAAGTGAGCAGAGCGTAGGGTCATAAACAGCATCACCGGCCCACTCTACCTAGGTAGAATAATTAGTTAAAATGAGATGGGCAATGTGTTTTACTGTTGATATGATATTTCCAGGTAAGAGAAGCTATGGCCATGGATTTTTCCTCCCAGTTGCACCAATGCAGCTTTTAAAATCTGGACTATACCCCCGCATCCAAATGGGGCCACTTACAGTTTATCATCTGCTGATAGAAAAAGTTATCTGCACAGCTGTGGATCAGCATTAGTTATGTTCTGAGCAGGACAACACTGTAAATTATTTGCAATATGCTGGAACTCAACACGGACTGAGTTTATAAATATGATATTAAACTCTTAAGAGGGAGTTGCAGCCCTTTTACAAAGCCATTAATTTTTAAAGTGGTTTAGAAATCCAAATTAGCAGCCAGGGGTGGGTGCCCGCTTCCAAAAGCAGATGGCACTGGCTTCTCTAAAAGCACAGACAAGATCCGGAACACAAATGAGAAGATCAGGACTCAGGCGCCTTTTGGAAATCTATTTCAAAGCACTGAATAATGAGGAGCATTCTAAGTCCATCTCAGATCACCTACTTCTGGAGGTTTCTCCACCCACCCCTGTCCACAGTCTCCTCTGAGGTCCTACTGGGCTTACTGCTTGCCGGCCTCATTTTAAAAGTCATCACATACAACTTTGAATTACCAACTTTGCATCTCTTATTTATTCCTTATTAATCATCTCTGATGACCGAAATACTCCTGCTGATTATAAAACCTTCTTGAAATATATCAGCCAGAAAGAAATAGTCCCCCACTCATTTCACCCTCACAGAGATAACTCCTTTGGTATAGATGCCTTCAGATGTTATTTTTGGCATACAAATGTTCTAGCCTACAAATATGTATCTTTAAACAGAAGTTATATCAGTCTTACTATTTTACTTTTTTTTTTTTTCATGTTTCCCTAAGTGTGTTGTAAGCTTCTTGAAGGCAGGGCTTTCAGCTCAATTAGTAATTTATTCAACACGTATTTCTTCTTATTATAGAAATATTCTTCGATCCTTATTTCTTACTTCGATCATCCACGGTCTTAGATGAGATTGATAAGTAAGTGTTGGCCTGCTAGCCAACCACTAGGGAGGTGGTTCAGACCCATCGGCTGCCCCACAGAAGAGAGATAAGACTGGACGCTCTCATGAAGAGTTACAAAGCCTCAGCAACACTATGGGTCGGAATTGACACCCCACCAGTGGATAGCATACCTGTGTTTTAGATAAAAAAGACCTGGTAGTGCAGCGGGGTAGACATTGGGTTGCTAACTACATCACCAATGGTTCAAACCCTCTAGCCAATCAAGCCACTGGAGGAAGATGAGACTGTAGCAATTTACCGTCTGGAACACTCTGTACAGTCTGTGATGAGTCCGCATTTCCTCCATGACAGCAGGCTTGGATTTGGGTACGTATTAAATGGAAGTTCTATGTAACGTAAACAGTTAATGCACTCAGCTGCAAAGCGGAAAGTTGGCCATTCTGGTTGATCCAGAAGTGACGCAGAAGAAAGGCCTGGTAGTCTGCTTTTGGAAACGTCAGTGATTGAAACCCGATGGAGCACAATTCAAATACGTCCGCACACATGCAGTCGCCATCGTCAACATCAGCTACTCCACTGGACAGCGACTGGTTTCAAGTCTTCCTTGCTGACAGCTATAAAAATGAAGAAAGTAAGAAGTTTCCGAGTAAGGTTTACTTACTTGGCCAGGTTTTTTTTTAAAAAAAGAAAACCTATGTAAAAGCAGTCCCTATAAAGTAATGTGTGCACACTAACACAGGTTTATATAAAGTCCCATGGAGAAATCTTTTAGTCTATCTGTGGGAAAAGAGGACACACATCTGTCTAATTCAACCAGCTACAAAGGGACTCAGGTGAGTCATGAAGGAATGAGATGTCACATGTACTCCTCTCATCAGATGCCCATCCCTTGAAGATATGGGCTCAAATGATTCCTTAGAGCTAGTTGATGTTCAACATGTTAAAAACACTTGCTCTCTCCTTCATAGCTGGCTACACTGACATGGAAATGTAATTAAATTGCTGAAAACCTGAATCTAACGTGAGCTATTCTGAACTATAGCTATAGATTCTCAAGGTTCTGAAGATGAATTCAACACAATGGATATGAGTGACACCGTCATGTGCGGCTTCCCCACCCTCACCCCACCATCCAGGTCGTCCTCATGTCTAATCCTGGTCACATTATGCACATCCCTAAGTCCAAGTAGAAAAATAGCGCCTCTCCAAACTATCCCGTTCCATCGTGCTGATGAAGTGAAATAGTATATACAGGTGACAGCTTTTCAGCTTTTGCAGTGGGTGTTCAATAATGGGTGGGCTAACAAGTATTTTAAACAAGCTCAAACAGAAAAAGAAACTAACCCACTACATCACGTCAATTCTGACTTCTATTAACCCTATCAGAGCAGGGTAGAACTGCTCCTGTGGGTTTCCCAGACTGTACCACTTTACAGGAGCAGAAAGTTTCCTCTTTCTCCCAAGAAGCTGCTGATGATAGCTTCAAACTGCTGACCTTGCAGCTAACAGACCAACTTGTAACCACTACACCACCAGGGCTCCTCTTTAAACAGGCAAGATTCGTAGAATGCAATCAGAAGCTTTATGTTCTTTATCATCACAGTATCCCTTTAGAATGTCCCGAGATAAAATTTCAAGTAGATTCTAGGACATGTATGCCCGCTCTAGGGAGTCCAAGGTCGCACTGAAGTAGAAAACAAGGTTTCAACTCAATTATTCCAATGTCTTATGGAGTATTCTAAACTCTAAACTCAATTTTCCATTACATCACTCATTCTTCAGCCAGAGCCTGCTGCATCCTAAATATTTTTGGTGAGAGTGGGGGTCAGAGAATCTTAGCATATTCTACACACTGCACTTCCATTCTACCACCCCTTCTTAATAATAGCTTCTTACTCCTGACGCTGACGCGAGGGATGTTCTCTCATGACTGGCATGTACCTTGGCTTCAGGCTCTCTTCAATTGACTTTTTCTTGTGGTCTCTTTTTATTTATTCTTTAGAGACTCCCAATATAACTGTGTTAGGCTGGGTTGACTAGTGACACTCAATTATGTATAAGAAAGAGCTTTATATCAAGAAGTAATTATATATCAAGAAAACATCCCAGATCAAGTCCATAAGTCCAATATTAGCCCATAAATCCCTCTTCAGACTTGCCCAGTCACAATCAATGGTGTCAAAGACAGGAAGAGCACAGGGTGGTCGGTGAAAAGTCTTTAGGATCCAATGGTGGTGGAAGCATCTCAGCATTGGCACAGGCTCCACGTGGCTCCTCCAGCTCTCTGAGGGTCTCAACAGCAGCAAAGTGAAGCAGAGAGAGAGGGAGGGTGGCCTCCAGAGAGCCATTTATCTCAGTAGGACTCCAATCAATCATAAATCTGATTGATAGGCTAAACTCTGCCCACATGTCCCTACAGGAGTCAGGCTGACGGAAAAAAAAAATACGTTCACAATAACTTTGACCTAATCCAAAGTTCTCAACTTTGGCAATGTGGGCATTTGGAACTGGATAATCCTTTGTGATTGGGGACTATCCAGTACATTGAAAGGTGTTTAGCAGCATCCCTGATTTTTTAAAATCATTTTATTGGGGGCTGTTACAACTCTTATAGCATTCCATACATCAACTTTATCAAGCATATTTGTACATATGTTGCCACCATTTCCAAAACATTTGCTTTCTATCTGAGCCCTTTGTATCAGCTCCTCTTTTTTCCTTCCCATCCCCCTCTCCCACCCTCATGACCCCTTGATACATTATAAATTATTATTTTCTTGTCTTACACTGTTTCTGTTGCTTATCCCCCTGGGGGTCCATGGGGGATGGTTATATGTCAATCATTGCTATCAGTTCCCCCTTCCTCCCCTCACCATCCTCCTACCCTCCTGTTATTGCTACTCCCAAATCTGTTCCTGAGGGGTTTATCTGACCTGGATCCCATGTGTCATGAGCTCTTATCTGTAACAGTGGACATGCTCCGATCTAGCCAGGACTGAGAGGCAGGACAGGGGTCATGATAGTCAGGGGTGAGGAAACCTCAAAAAACCAGCGGAATGCTGTGTGTTTCATTGGTGCTATACTGCACCCTAGTTGACTCAATCTTCTTGTGACCCTTCTGTGGGGGGATGGCCTATTGTGTACAGATGGGCTTGGGGCCTCTGCTCCGACCCCCCTCATTCTCAACAATATGTTTTCTGTTCGTTTGTCTGTTTGGAATCTTCTGGTGCCTGTTACCCGATCCCATCAACACATCATGATCACATAGGCTGATGTGCTGCTTCCCTGTGGATTTGTTTCTTCTCTGCTGGATGGCCATTTGTCTAACTTCAAGCCTTTAAGACTCCAAATGCTTTATCTTTTGCTAACCAGGCACCATCAGCTTTCTTAACCACATTTGCTTATGCACACGTTTTGTCTCCAGTCATCACGTCAGGAGGTTGAGCATCACAGAATGCCAGGTTAGAACAAAATATTCTTGCATTGAAGGGGGATTTGAGTAGAGTCCCGAAGTCCATTTACTTCCTCAATGTATTGCCATATAAATATACGTACATAGGCCAATACCTCTGTTTTTATGAATTAATATATTTACATAGTGCAAACCTATGTTCATACCTCTATCCATAGCTTTGCCTCCTTCTGTTTCCTTTTACCTTCCTCCTGCCCTCTTACCATCATGCTCGCCCTTCTTCGACCTCTTAGTATTTCCTCTGAGCTCAATTGCTGTTGCTCCAACACCACCAGGATCTCAATATCGTCCTCACTGTTGCTTCCAGTAGGACCCTGCCCCCAGTGGTGACAACCAAAATTATCTCCAAACATCGCCCAGTGTCTCCTGGAGGGCAAAGGTGTCCCTGGTTGAGAACGACTGGCCTCGGCCAATGTAGACTGCTCCCTGGGGATCCAGGGTCCACTTCCCGATTCCTTTCTAACGAGGGCCCCTTGGACTAGCTCGAAGATGACTCTTCCACAGACTCTCCTGTACAAGAAGCCACACCCAGTCTGTTGGATAAAAGCATTCCCACATGTTTTTCTTTAAAAAAAAATCCTTTGGGATTCTGAAGGGGCCCTTATTGTGCAGTGGTTCAGCACTCTGCTACCCACCAAAAGGTCTGTGGTTCAAATCCATCAGCCACTAAATGGGAGGCAGCTGTGGCAGTCCATTGCTGTAGGTTACAAACAGCCCAGGAAACCCTATGAGTGAGCTCTAGCCTGGCCCATCGGATCACTATGAGGCGGAATCAACTCAACAGCAATGGGCAAGGGTGGGGATTATGTGCCCATCTCAAGAAAGGGATACACTTCCGGACTTTAACACTATGGCTTTTATCTCTTGAACTCTGGGTTTCCTAGTTAAGATTCAGATGCCAAAGCGCCCTCCAACTACAGAGAATGCACATGAAGCTCTCTAAATGGACTGGTCCCTTGCCGCAGCGCAGCCTCCTCTCATCCACCTGCTCCCTCACTCGCTTCCTCGCTTCCTTGGCCTCACTGGCCTTCCCTCCATTTTCCTTTGGCACTCAGTCTCTTCTGCACTTCTTTCTGCCTGGAATGGTATTTTCCAAACTCTCCACAGAGCCTGTGCATGTTTCACTTCAAAGCTGAGCCTGTCCCTGGAAGAGGATTCAACCCTCATTGAACACTCTCCTAGACCCCTTCTGAGCACTCAATTGCTATAAATAGACAAGGATTTCTTTACATTTGTACTAGAATAAAAGTCCCTTACTGGCAGAAGTCCTTTCTGGCATTGTTTGTTTGTTTGTTTGTTTGTTTTTGTTTGACTTCTCACTGCTATCTTCTAGCACCAACTCACGGTGATCCCGTGGGTTACAGATTGCTACTGCTCCATAGGGTTTTCTTGGCTGTGCTTTCGTTGGCTTAAGGCATTTGATGATTCTAATGGAGGCAGAGAAGCCATCATTTCTTCTGCATTACTGCTGGGTGGGTCGCAGCTGCCACCCTTTACTAGCAAGTTGTTTGTGCTGTTTGCCCAAGCCACCCACTGCCATTGAGCACACTCTGACTTCCCCAACCCTCTATTGGGTTTTCCAGGCTGTCAATCTGTACAGGAACAGACAGCCTCATCTTTCTTCCGCAGAGTGGCTGGTGGGTTTGAACTGCCAACATTGTTCTACTTAGGGACCTATCGAACACAGCATCTCCCTACCATTATGTTGGAACTGAATCATGGTGATCTTATAGGGAAGAGCAGAACTTCTTCCTAGGGTTTCCAAAGCTGTCACTCTTTATGGGAATATACAGCCTCAACTTTCTCTCTCAGAGCAGCTAGTGGGTTTGAACCACTGATCTTGCAGTTAGTTGCCCAAAACTTAACCCATTGCACCATAAGATTCCTTATTAACACTATAGAGTAGGTGCTCAGTAAATGAGTGAAGGTCATGTGTCATAAAGAGAAAGTAGAGGAAGAGATGGAGGAAAGGAGAAACAGAGGGGAGAATAATTTTACCCTGTGTCTCCTGGTAGAGCAATTAATATGCCGACGAGGCCCCAAGGCAGTCCTTCCACTCCACATTCCTGATTCTCAAGAGAGCCTTACAACACCACTTCTCCATGTCTGAGCAGCGATTTCAGATGTTAGCTGGCCTGTGTCACTCTCCATACAGAAATGCAGCCCTGAGGAATTGGCATACAGCACACTGCACATTCCCCTGTAATAGCAAACACCGCGAATTGAATCCGCAGCCTGGGCTTAGGGACAAATTGCATTTGGAAATTGTATTTATGTATCAAAAAACTAATTACTGCCAAGTTCCACCTCAGTAGTACTTGATGATTTCATTATTGGATCTAATTGCACTCCTATTCAGGATTAAGAGTTTACTGTCTTTTAATAGAGAATGGAAATTGAAGATCTAAAATGTGAATGGATGCAGGGCTCTTTCTTTAGTTGATTTCTGACTCACGAAAAACAGAAGAGCCTTCCCCTACTTCCACGCCAAAACCTTAACTCTTTACTCTCGGTATAGCCAGGTGTGGTGGTCTTTGGGGAGTCTGCTGGCATCAAAAGATGTGGTATGACCGTTTCCAGTTAATTCCAACTCATAGCAACTCTATAAGACTGTCCGATATGGTTGTGCGCTTTACAGAAGCTAACCGTCACATCTTTCTCCCGCAGCATAGCTGGTGGGTGCACATGCAGACCTTTCTGTTAGCAGCTTAACCACTGGGCCACACGGCCACAAAGCTGACAAATTTGACAAAAGAGCGAATGCTTTCATTATGCAGCCCCATACCTGTCCATCCTTGATAGAGAAAGTGGGGCACTGAGAAATGCATTTCTCCACAACCATTGGGAAGAAGGCTAGTACTGTAGGAGAGCTTAAATTCCGAGCACCCCAGTTTGCAGAAAGCACTAGATGATAGTAACAGCCCAAAGTCCATCTGCAAAGTCCCCACATAGATTAAATCTCCATAGAAGTCCTCTGATCATCAAAGATGTAGATTCTCTTGTCCTCAGGCAGAGTGCGCAGGAGAGTAGATTACCTCCACTCCTGTCCAGCCAGCCCAGGGAGGGGCAGTCTCTTAGGGGGTTGCCTGGGTGTGTCCTTGATAGACAGGGGGTGGAAGAGTCATGAATCATGCCCTATCCTTGGTGCCCTGACTGCCTTGGTTGGAAAGCCTTCGACCAATCTTGGAAGCTCGTCTGTCTAACATAATGGATGGGTCCCAATCGTGGCCCTGTTCCCACTTGTGTATTCCCACCTGTAACGGTGATGAATAGGTCTGCCACCAATCATAAATTTGTGACAGTTTCCTTTGTTCCATTCCATATTTAACTAGTGCCCTGGTTTCAAATCTTTGGTCACCATTATGACCTTATGCTAGTGGCTTCCCTCGTCCGGATCTGTGTCTTTAAATCACATTTGAGATTTGGATCTCTTTTGCATCCTAAAACAGGACTGCTGGTTTTCTGTCTCAGGAAGGTCTAATGCCAGCTACAGTGGAAGAAGCACAGTCAACCTGCCTCTGGGCAGAATCTTCTCCCGACACACCATGCCTGGGTATGACATTGGATCCCACTGCATTTTAATGAAGTGAGACACTGGATTCTTCCCTTCAATACCACTTCTGATTTGTCCCTGCTTTGAGGTGGCGGAGAGGCTGCCAGTAAAACAAGCAAACTTTGAGATACTTCCCAAATTAAATAGAAGGTTCTCTTCCCCCCACCTCCTCCCAGAGAAGAATTGCTCTCGGTCAGCATTAACCAGGGCTCTGGAGGCATTTTGAGAGTGGTGGCCCTCTGGCCACTGCATCTGAGACACAAAGGCTTGCTGGTTGGTTAACTGGCTGGTGTGTTTCCATCCTGGTTCCCCGGCCTTTCTCATCTTTCCCTCTTTCTTTTTTTTAAATCATTTTATTGGGGTTCATACAACTCTTATCACAATCCACACATACATCAATTGTGTAAAGCACACTTATACATTTATTGCCCTCATCATTCTCAAAATTTGCTTTCCATTTGGGTTCCTGGAATCAGCTCCTAATTTTCCTTTTTCCCCTCTCCCTCCCTCCCCGGACCCCCTCCCTCAATAACCCTTAATAATTTACAAATTAATATTTTATCTTATCCTACACTGGCCAGCGTCTCCCTTCACAGATGGGCATTGGGTCCCCATCACGCGCTCCCCTCATTCACGATGATATGATGTTTATGTGTCTCCTTTAGGCTTTTGTCTCATTAGCCTGTGGTCTTTTCAAGCCTGTCGCTGGGCGAGCCAGCGTATGCCACCGGTGTGTGAGGTCTGAAGACCCACAAACAGCCAGAGGGCGAGGACAGAACTTCTACAGGAGGATGACATTCTAGCCAGGCTCTCACTCTGTAATCAGGTGTTTATTTGTTCTCTCTTTCTTTAAATCTTATTCACTTTGTTTTTGTTAAAAAGATAGCCACTTCTCCTTCTCATTAGAAAGGCAGAATCCAGATTCGAACAGGTATCTGCTGGAAGCGGAGCTGCTTTGGCACTGTGGAGCCCTGGTGGTATCCCGGGTTGCTCTGCTCGCTGGGTTGTGAGCCACAGATGGGATTGAACTATGGAACGAGATGGTACCTGTCACAGTTCACGATCAAATGGTTTTGGGGGAAAAAGACAGTTTCAGAAACAAACCCACGGGGCAGTTCTACCTGTCCTAGAGGCTCTCGATGAGTCAGAATGGTCTCCATGGGCGGTGAGGTTGATTTTGGTTTGGCCTTTCCACTATTTTCACAAGTGGGTGCTTATGGCTTCCCTCATCTCTCTCCCCAGAGGCCTCTCAAAATTGACTCCTCTTGAGTCGGAAGCCAGCCAGTTTTGGGTCACGGTTATCTCTGCAGTCTTGGTCACCTCCCGGTGCCAGTCTCCAATGGCTTGGGCTTTCTCCACTCCTGTTTTCTCTAAAATCACTCACCATATTCCTCTTTCATCAGATGCATGGAGCAGCACAATCAAGTCTCGAAGGCCCGTTATTCTCCAGGCATCCTGAGCAGGCTGCAGACGCACCTGCAAACCATTGCAGTGCACAGCAAATAGGCGCATGCCTAAACTCCATGTTTAAAGAACATTGCTTGCAGCCACTTCAGTAAGGAAATTCCCAAAGTGATGGTCTTTTTGGAGATAAAACAGCCCCTGCAGTTTGAGTCATTTGTACAGAGGACTCGCTTACTCGCTCAGCACAAAGATCTCCTAAGGTTCCACTGTCATTATTAGCTGCATTTAATGAGGTCACAGTGACCCCAAGACATCAGATCAAAACGTTTTGCCTAGTCCTGTGCCATCCCCATGGTCAGGTGTGGATTGGGACATTGTGATTCGTAGCATTTTCTTTGATGAGGGTTTGGAAGCAGATTACTAGGCTTTCCTTCCTAATCCATCTTAGTCCGGAAGTTCTGCTGAACGTGGTCAACATCATAGCAGACATGGGTTCCTAGAAGTGCACTGGCCAGGGATTGAACCTACATCCCCTCCATGGAAGGCAAACATTGTACCTCTGCACCACCAATGCCTGCAACTGCATCCAGCAAACTGTGCTGTGGGTTAGAGTAGTCACGGTTTCCAATCACACCTGCCCATCAGTCAGTGCACCTATCTTTTTGCTTAATGGCTATAATTCACTCCTGAAAATCTTGTCACTGCATGAAAAGTCATTAAGTAAAACAAGGTCTTCATTCGTTTTAATGGGAAAAAATAAAATGTACTTCACCGGACCAATCATAGTGAAACAATTTCAACAGATAGAATAATATGTCAATTGAACAGGGAAAACAAGTTTCTACAAGCTATAAGCAATCATTTGAAAGCAACTGGAGCCTTTGCACAAAACGTGATGTAGTCAAGGCTTATTACACACCACACAGGATGGAGCGCCATGGTGACAGGTGGAGAGGGATAAGAAGTACTCCATTGGGGGGAAGGGTACATCTTCTTTTCTGTGTCACTTGCTGTTTTGACAGTGATGATGGCAACAAGTGTACAAATGTGATTGACACAATGGACGGATGGATGGATTGTGATAAGAGTTGTATGAGCCCCCAATAAAATGATTTTTTTAATTGCACTCAAATAAACTTGTAGCCTAAAAGAGCACATTTAAGTTAAAATTAAGTCCAAACACGAAAGGACTTCTAAAGTTAGTGAACTTGGAGAGTTGGTGTTCTTACCTAAGAGACAGAAGAATTAATGCATTTGAATTTGAGGACTGATGAAAACTGTTGAATATACAGTGACCGGATAGAAAAACACCCAATCAGAAGATCCAAAAGAAGTGAGGATGATCAAATTTCAGCTCAAAGATCAGTTGCTAAACACACACACACACACACACACACACACACATCATGGTCGGTCAAGCAGAAAACCAAATTTTTTTAAATAAAATAAAATTTAAGAGCCTTGAAGTCGATTCTAGTCCAACTCATGACAGCAAAAATAAGAGAAATCCTCAATGGGGTGGTGTGACACACGGCTTCAACCACGGTCACAAACGGAGCAGTAACCGTGGAGAGGGTGCGGGACTGGCAACATTTCATCCTGTGATAGACAAGGTCGCCATGAGTTCCAGCCGACTTACCGGCCATGACCGCCAGCACCATCTAACAGACTGAAGAATGGCAGTGGACATGGTGGGACCTCTCCTTCTGGCACGGGGTCTGTGTGCGCAGAGCATGCAAGCAGGAGAAGGATCACATTGTCATACAGATTCTCTAACTTGAAACGATTGGGCAGAGTTCATCGGTGTCATTTTTTGCCTCTAAGTGTAAATGTTTTACAGCATCTTTAGTGTGTTCCGAGGTCTAAAAATAAACGTCACTCATCACTAGCCTATCGGCATAGTGGATTACAAGTCTGCTAACCACAAGATCAATGGTTCAGATGAAACGGCCATGGGAGAAGGATGAAGCTCTCTGTCCCGTGAGGATTCCCAGCCTCAGAAATTCCAGGGAGCACTTGTGCCCTGTCCTATAGGATCACTGTGGGCTGGAATCAGCTCGGCAGGAGTTGGGTTTGGGTTCATTTGGTTGGTTGATTAGTTGGTTGGTTGGTTGGTTGGTTGGTTGGTTGGTTGGTTGGTTGGTTGGTTGGTTGTTGGTGGGTGGGTGGGTGGGTGGTTGGTTGGTTGGTTGGTTGTTGGTTGGTTGGTTGGTGGTTGGTTGGTTGGTGGTTGGTTGGTTGGTTGGTTGGTTGGTTGGTTGGTTGGTTGGTGGTTGGTGGGTGGGTGGGTGAGTGGTGGTTGGTTGGTTGGTTGGTTGGTTGGTTGGTTTGGGGTCACTAACCAAACAAAACGGAAGTAAGTGTCCATAAACTAGAATACTTCTGTGAGTGCTATTGTGGTGAAGAATCTTTAGCTGGACAGCTGCTGTGTAAAACGAGCCTGTGGACTAGGAGCTCATGAAGAGATACACAGAGTGGGGGATAAAAGGAGAGGCAGGAAGTGATGAGTGTGCAGCTCCAACTACCACTTACCTGCGAAGGAGGCGCCGCTCAGCTGACACGGGAGGCTCCACAAGACAGAAATGCCGTCATTAGCTCAGGACGCTGCAGACCAAACCGCAAGGACGTAGAGAATGCCTTATGTTAAAATAACCTCCCTGTGCCCACCTGCTGTGGCCCTCATCCCACACAGTTGTCTGCTGAATGCAAACTGTCATTTGTAAGGAGGGCCGGGTGAGGAGGAAATCGTGCACCGTGCTGGAACCCGCTGCACCGTGGCTGGAGGCAGTGGTGCTGCATCGTGCAGAAGATGCGCAGGCGGCGCTGTGGTTCCATCGTCAGCTATGTCTGCCACATAAATGAGCGCGTCACTTGGGAGGGAACAGATGCAACAGTCTGCGCCCACAACAATTTGCAGCTTTGGAAACCTTTGGGGGCAATTCTGCCTATCCATGTGGGAGAAAGACGAGGCTTTGGACGGCCGTAAGAGTTCCAGACGCAGAAACCCACAAGGGCAGTTCTACCCTGTCCCATAGGGTCGCTCTGAGTCAGAATGGGCTTGATGTGAGTGTAGGGGTTTTTTGAAGTGCTACCTGTCCCAAGGTGTCCCTCTGAATTAGAATTCACTGGACAGCAGTGGGTTTCGTTTGGGCTGGATTCGCCTATATAGTAAGTATCTTGGGGTGATTTGGGGGAAAGTGTCCCCTGAAGATTTCGATGTAGAACCAAGGTTTTTCCAGGACAAGGCAAAGGGTGCACATCCTGCATGGTGGTTGGTCTTAGAGAATATGAGGGAGAGGAGGGGAGAGGAGGGCGTCTTTAACTTTTATTTGATAGCATTTGTTATTGTTCACAGGGGTTTCTGGGTGGCACAAGTAGTGAAGGGGTGCACTACTCATCAGAGGGTTGGCCGTTTGGATCCACCCACCGGCACCACGGAAGAAAGACCTAGGGGCGAGCTTGTGAAAATTCACAGCTATGAAAAACTATGGAGGGCAGGCCGGAAGTTGTAATCAACTCGGTGGCATCTGGTTTGAGTTTCAGCTTGTTTTGTTTTTGTTGTTATCTGCCTGGTTGTTTTAATTTTATCACAAGCACTGGTCAGTCATTTTTAAAATAAAAGCATCTAAAAAAACTTTCACCTACTTCTTTTAAATACATAAAACATCCACCAGCCTTTTTTGAAGTAGCTCATACAGACCCTTTAATTAGGTTGGCAATAATTAAGGTCAAAATGTAGAGCCATTTTTTAAATCCTCTCTGACCATTGACCAGGGATATGAACAGCCTGGCTAACAGACCGAGCGCACTTGGAAGCGGACTAATGCGGACATCATGAGGTTCAAATGTAACACTGCATCCTTTGTTCTCCCCTTTGACTCCTTTCAAGTGAGTTTGGGTTATTTAACAGGTCTTTCGGTTTCATTTTGCTGT
Organism: Tenrec ecaudatus; assembly: GCF_050624435.1. Classification (NCBI taxonomy): domain Eukaryota; kingdom Metazoa; phylum Chordata; class Mammalia; order Afrosoricida; family Tenrecidae; genus Tenrec; species Tenrec ecaudatus. The sequence goes on along the minus strand of NC_134533.1, from coordinate 27,415,231 downwards.
TGGGGGGGGGGTATTTTTTGCTTTCTGTTTGTGTATGTTTTTCTTTGTGTCAAAGCCAGCACTGCTCACTCTGTAGGGACAGCAATGGGAGTAGAAGTTTCCTGTGGATTTGTGGGGAGAGGTTTGGAGGGAAGTGGGGAGTTAATAATATCAAGTACAAGGAAGAAGAAAATGTTCTCAAATTGATTGTGGTGATTATTGCAGAACTAATATGTCTCAACACTGAATTGTATGACATCTGAATTATGTGCCAATTAAACTTTAAAAAAAATATTTTACCTAGTGCCTTTTGTTTTGTTTTTTTAATTTAACTGGAAAAAGAGAGAGAGATTAGAATTTTTCTTAGCTCTGAAAAGGTCCTGCATAATCTCCTTAATTGGTGACCCCAGGACCAGCAGAACCATCACAAACATTCCCTTTGGGCCGTGGTTATGCTTTGAAATTCCCTAAATTGTTCCCTCCACCAGACTCCAGGCTGGCCCTGTCCCTCTCTGCTTCTCCCTGCAGAAGGCCCCTCACAGCACCCTGGGTAACTCTCGCCTTGAAATAACACCCGGGTTTTCTCAAAGCATCGGCTCCCCCTTGTGATATTACTTCAGAGGCTTGGTTGCAGGTCCACTTACCATTATAAGAGCCACACAGAAAAGTCTAACTTCTCCGACTCCAGAGAGACCAATAATAGCCTCTGAGGAGACTTAATATAACTGGTTGAGCAAAGAAAATTCATGTGGAGGGGTGAGGTCCATCACTCAGCGGGAGACTCTCGGCCTTGCCGCTGGCGCCTGTCAGTGCTGACCTCCACTGCAATATCGTTTTCCGTCGAGGATGAGCTCAATTCCATCAGGTGGGGCTCTCGGGGCCACTGTTCATTCCCAGCTCTCAATGCGATGACCTGCACTGACAGCCCGTAGGTAAATTAAATAAGGGATTTTAACCACCTGCTAGTCTAGCTTCCCTGTCACCTAGAAGGGGGAAGTGTGTGTCTACTTTGCTTCTGCTGCATCTAGGATAAGTGGGGAGAAATCCATCAGGGAGAACCAATACACTCGTGTCTCTAAAATGCAACAGAATAATGACAGCTATCGCGACTTCACAACCCACCAGGGCCTGCAAATCCCTTGGGAAAAGCATCTTCTATGGGAATGCAAGTCACACCATCTGCTTCTCTCCCCTAATTTTTAAATCAGATCCCTGCCCAGTTCAAGCATCGAAGAGACAAGGAAAACAGGACTGCCTTTAACTTTACCCAGCCTGTGGGTCACTTCGCCCGATGGCAGCTCAGGTTTTTGCTTTGTTTTGTTTTGTTTTCTTCTTCTAAGACTTGGAACTTCCCCAAGGATATTCTTGGGCCATCTTTACAAGATTTACTTTTTTTAAAAAGATTTAAAATAAATAAGCATATATGTGTGTTTAAATTTTTAATGTAAAAAACAGTATTAAAAAATAATGAAATTTTCCCGCAAACTCTTTGAAGTATATGTAGATATTTATACATACAGATATCTCCAGAGCTCGCCTGTCAGTCTGCCATACATTCTGTGGTACAATTGAGTGTTGTTGGGATGCTAGAAGCGATACCACTGGAATTATCCATCTTGGAAGAAAAACAAGCAGAATGTCCCTTCGAATAGAGAATGGCAATACTTCCTCTCACGTATGGTGAGCGTGTTACCAGGCGAGATCAGTTCTGGGAGAAGAACCTCATGCTTGGTGAAGCAGAGGGTCAGCACGAACGAGGGAGGCCCTCTGTGCGATCCATGGGCACAGTGGCTGTCACAGGGGGCTCCAACACAGGAATGATTAGGAGGGCAGTGCAGGGCTGGGCAGCGTTTCGCTCTGTTCTAACGGGGCCACTATCCCTAGACCCTACCCAACGACAACGTACATGCCATTGGTGACACGATGCTTGAAGGCGCACCTGCTAACAGAAAGGTTACTTACTGGCTGGCAATCTGCTGCACAGAAATTACAGCCCGAGAAAACCTACGGGACAGTTCTACTATGTCAGGGCAAGTCTCTCTGAGTGGGGAATCTACTCAACAGCACAAAATAGCCTTCACATGGTGTGTGTGTGTGTGTGTGTGTGTGTGTGTGTGTGTGTGTGTGTGTGTGTTCAAAGACCAAACCTAACCCGCTGCCACTGAGCTCATTCTGACCCATCGGAACCCTATGGGTCAGAGTAGAATTGCTCCGCAGGGTTTCTGAGGCTGTAAATCCTTGGGGGGAAATGATAGCCTCATCTTTTCCCTAGGGAGAGGCTGGTGGGTTTGAGTTGCTGAAACCACCAGGGCTCTGTGTGTGTGTCTGCGCATGTAGGTATGTGCATGTACACACACACATTCCATGGAAGAAAGGGCTGTGTTACACTTCTAATACGTCAGTTGATGAAGAAAGCCCTCTCTGATCCACAGCTGATCATGAGGATGACACAGGACCTAGCCGAATTTCATTTCATTATGTGTGGTGTCACCACGATTCACCAGCCCACCGGATGGTGACTAAAAAACACTACGCCCCCTGCCCTACACACAGTTACACATATGCCAATCACTGGGAGGCACTCTCCACATGCTGGAAGTGATGGGAGTCAGACTATCTTGCAGGAAGGAAAGAAGAGTTTTGAGAAATTAGCCTAACTAGTGATCCCATTCTAAAGAGGCTGATGGAATAGATAAGAAAGCAAAGGATTAACCTCTCCTGCAAATACACGTAACCTCCTCCATCGTTATTTATAAAGATTTATTAGGTAGCTACTAAATGCTATAACAACAAACAAACAAAAATATCACTGCCACTGGGTTGATTCCAACACATGGAGACCCTGTAAGACAGGGTGGAACTGCCCCTGTGCCTGTGGAATTCTGGGACTGTTCATCTTTACTGGAACCGAAAGCCTCCCCTTTCCCCCAGAGGGGCTGCGGAATTGAACGGCTGGTCCTGTGGTTAGCAAGTCAGCTGCTCCTGAGTGCTATAGGGTGGGAGGAAGAGGAAATTGTGCAATCCCACCAAGATTTGCAGCGCCTCAGATAACCCGCACGCGGCCACTGTGAGTTAGGGACACAGCACTGGCTAGAACACAGCCTGGGGGAAGAATGAGTCCAGGTCTGTCCCTTATTGGTTCTACGGTTTCATGCAGGTGACTTCCTCTCTGGTCCTTCGTTTTCTCATCTATTACACGGAGATGTGTATCCATGTGAAAGCTGGACACTGACAAAGGAAAACTGAAGTAGGATTGATGCATCTGCCTGAGGTTAGTGAAGAACAGTAAATAAACCAGGAACTGCCAGAATGCGCCTTAGATTCGAGACGGGTGAGAGGCCAGCTCGCCCAGTTTAAACACATCATCAGGCAAGAGAACCTGATGATGTGTTTAAACTGGTACGTGTAACCTCCTCTCTAGGAGATGGGCAATGGCGAGGTGGGTGAGGGGAGACGCCGGGGAGTATAAGATAAGATATAATAATTATTTATAAACTATCAAGGACCAGGGGGAAGGGGGAAGGGGGAAGCGGAGAGGGAGGGGGAGGGGAAAAAAGGGAAACCAAGCTGATTCCAGGAACCCAAGAGGAAGGTGAATTATGAGAATGACAAGTGCAACGAATGTATAAGGGTGCTTTGCTCAATTGATGTATGTACAGACTGTGATAAGAGCCTTATGAGCCTGAATAAAAAGATTTATTAATTAAAAAAAAGAGAGAGAACCCAGTGCCAGAAAAGGACATCATGCTTAACACAGTACAGGGGCAGGGAAAATGAGGGGAGCCCACCGCACGATGGATTCAAACAGTGACGGCAACAACAGACTCAAACATATGCAAGATGCTGAGGAAGGTAGAGGACCGACCAACGGTGTGTTGTGTTAACATTCGTATCACGGCGCCGGCGTGACGGGCTGAACACATCTGCAACTAACCATAACAGCACTTCTTTGATGCCATCACTTTGAGAATTAATGAGAAAACATACGTAAAGGGTGTAACATAGCCCCTGGCTTATGGGAGACGTTCCAATCCATGTTCAATGTTCTCATTCATTGTCTTCTTCAATGGCTAAGCGAATAAAGAGAATTCCTTCCTTCAGAGGTTCACCAGCCAGAAGACAAACCTCCTACCCGCTTCCTTTTGACTCCAAGGAAATAGCAAGTCCCAACTAGACTATGCACGGGCACATCTCATCTGTCGTCACCAGATCACAAGCCCAGCTTGAGTCACACACCCCAGGGAGGATCGGCAAGAGAGAAGAAATTTCCTGAGGAAAGCTGGGCCCAACCCGGGAATACACAACTGCACGTCTCCAATTATTCCTGATCCACACTGAGGTGTCTGGATACCGCAGATAATTAGTGGCTGCCCCAGTCTTTGTACTGACATGACTGGTACTATTTCACATAATTACATTACAGGAAAATGGTGTGTGTTCCCCTAAGTGGTACTTACCACATCATTGTGAGTACACAGAATATTAACACTCTAACTGCCAGAGCCTTCCGATCCATGTTAGATAAGCAAAGGTTTCCCTTCTCTCTGGGAAGTAAATTGAGAGAACTGGAACTTTCTAGTACAGCCACTGTCCTGATTCCTCGTCCATGGGTCCTCTTAGGACTTCCTAGGAAGTCCATCCTTCGTTGACCCTTCCAAGGACACTGTGTCTCAGGGAAGATAACCATCTTCCTTATAACCCAGCACTCCCAACTACAAAACATCTCATAGACGCTCTTCAAGTGTAAGTATGATAGGAAGGACATGGCACTTCTATGAGAGAGAATCAGCTGGAGGGCACCGAACAATAGACTCAAAGCGAGGCAGCAGGCCGAGTTCAAATCCTGGCTTGTCCCCTCTCTGTGTTCCCTGGTGCTGCCATAGCAGAAAGGCCACATATGGGTGGCGTGAAAGAACTAGAATGTATTGACTTAACATTCTAGAAACATCAAGTCCTCATCAGGGTCTTAGCGGTACTGATTCCTCTTATGGATCGCTCTCTGAGTCCCTAGTGCCTGCCAGGGATCCTTGACAGCCTTTTGCTTATAGATGAGTCCCTACATGTCAGCTGCCTTCCTTGTGTGGGTGGGTGGGTGGGTAGGTGGGTGGGTGGGTGCATGTGCTCTTGTATGTGCCTGCTCTTTTTATAGCTCAGAGTGATTAGGTTTAGGACCCACCTTGGGCTGTTATGACCTCATTCACATAAACAAGAAAACCCCTAATTTCAAAGAAGGTCATAGTTCCAAGTACAGGGATTAGGATTTCAACACACATGTTTGGGGGATACATAGCTCAATCCAGATCAGTTATTTCTTTCCATCGTCCTTATCGGTGAAATGGAGAATGTACCATCTACTGCATGTTATGAAGGGAGCAATTGAATGAGTTAGAGCATAGTAACACATCTCAGAAAACATTCACGGCCAGTATGTTAGTTCAGGCTCATAGTGGCCCCAGAACTTCCTCTGTGGGTTTCTGAGGCTATAAATCTTACAGGAACAGAAAGCCACATCTTTCACCTGCAGAGTGAACAGCTGGTGGCTTCAAACTGCTGGCTTCATGGTTAGCAACCCAACTCATAACCCACCAAGCCACCAGGACCATAGGACATACCAGGCATTTAAGAAATGTTAGTTCCATTTGAGAGTAATCCACTAATAAGAATCAATAGGATATCACTTCCAGCTATATTTCCATTTTTAACAGAAAAGAAGTACTTGTAATAAAATAAACCAAGGGCATTCTTTCAACAAGTAGGTGAAGTATTTGAAGAAGTAAAACAGATTTTCCCAAAACTCTCAAAGTCACTCCACGAAATCTGGTCCTGTAAAAGCCAAAAATAGCATGAGAGTTTGCAGCATATGCCACAAAGCCAAGTAGGCCAAGTTCAAATCCCAGTTCTGCTACTTTCTAGCTGTATAAACTTAGGAAAGTCACTTAACCTGTCTACATTGCTATCTATCTTCCTAGTCCCATCTATTAAAAAAGGAAAAATATTGCATAATTGGACAAAACTCCCAGATTTGTTGTTAGCCTCTAGTAAATTAAAGTACATATGCAAACAAGGACGGCATATTCTAAGCCTTGGACAAGGGTTGAGGCTGTGGTGATGATTATCCTTTGCGCTGGGAATATAATTGAGTCCTCACCAATGAAGGGGGTAGGACTATCCCCTACAACTAGACGAGCATCCTCCTGCATCAGGAAAGCTACAAATGCGAACTCGGAGAAGGAAGGAAAAATGGACAGCCCTCTAACGACCGCTCATCTTCATTTTGTGAGGAATCTGTACTTGAGAGGCCATTATGAAAAACAAGGTGATGAGCTTTCCAAAATGCGACCAAAAGAAACAAGCAAACCCACTGTCACTGCGTTGATCCTGGTTCACAGTAACCCTACAGAGGGCTTCCAAGGCTGGAAATGTTTGTGGGAGCAGGCCGCCTCAGCATTTTCCCAAAGAGCAGCTGGTGGGTTTGAACCACAGACCTTGTAGTTAGCAGTCCAACACTTATCTGACAGTGCTGCCAGGGCTCCTAGAAGTGCAACCAGTCGTGTGAAATGATACACTGATGATGAATAAATTCAGCAGAAAGGAAATACTGTTCTGTTCTATTCCGTGATTGGGTTGTTTAAACTGGGAGTGGATAAATAGATCCTTCTCCCTTTCACACTTGACCAGCCCAATAGGATTCTTTTCACTACCCTTTTATTGCCTTATATCTGGAGACGTGGTTGTGAATACTTTTTAATTGCCTCTTGCATGAGGCATCACTTCTGAATCTACATTGTGGTGAACACCAAGGCCAAACAGATTTTGTTAACCGAGAGGGGAGAAGTTTATCCCCATAGAGTGGATTTCCATCACTCTGTGCATGCAGCATTCGCTTTCCTGTGGAAGTGCCAGTCCCACTCACCTTCCCAACATGCACACTCTAAACAGAATACTTATGCAATAGTGGGCACATTTTGGAAGCGCTGGTGGTGGAGTGGTTAAAAATTGGCCTACCCACTGCAAGGTCATCAGTTTGAAACCACCAGCCACTCGGAGGGAGAAAGATGGGGCTTTCTACTCCCGTAAAGAGTAACAGTCTCAGAAACTCACAGGGAGGGGAGTTCTACCCTGCCCTATAAGGTCACTATGAATCAGCATCTATTTGATGGAATTGAGAGGGACACATTTTGGACCAAGCGGTAACATCATGATAAATGAGAAGATTGGATTTGCCTGCTACCCCTTTGCACCTAGGGACTGGCCCAGGTATCACAAACCATGGATGCCCTGGCTGCCAACAGAACACTGGAGGCTCAAGTCCTCCTGGAGGTGCTTCCAAAGAAAGGTCTGGTGATCCTCTTCTGAAAAACCAGCCATGGGAAGCCCTCCGGTCACAGTTCCACTCTGACATGCAAGGACTCACCATGAGTTTGGTTTTTTGCCAAAACCTTTCAAACCAGAAAATCCTTGGTTTGGGTTCCAGGTCCCCTCAGTCAGTTGTCCCTAAACCATCAGGACCCCCTGGTCTTTGTCTAGCAGAAGTTGATCGTCCAAACTCCTCCTGCCCATTCCCTTTTTGTTCATCTGGAAGCTTGTGTTTGCGAGTGAGCCCCTGATTGTCTGACTTCCTTCCATTCTTCAATGAAATCCAAGCCTTCTTGGAGGGGACCGGAAGGCTCCTGCTTGGATGGCAGTGGAGGGGTTAACAGGGGTAGCTCATTGCGGAGATGAGACTAATGACGAATCTGTGTGTGGTGAAGGTGTCTCTGGAGAGGAGGTTAACCCTGGAACAGATTTCACCCTTGGTAGTTGGAAAGCGGGTGGGAGGGGGTTCTTTTTTTAGAAAGAGTGGCACAAATTAGCCTGGGGGCGCACTCCGGAGGAGAGAGCCTTAAGGAAAGGCACTTGGACTTGTTCAAGCCCATCTGTGGGGCGCCGAGGTCGCCAGGAGCCTGGGGCTGGGATGCCAGCCAAGGTCTTGGGAGAACTCAGGAAAGGCGCCGCAACAGAGCGGCAGAGGCAGCAGCAGCCAGGTCTGGGGGTAAAAATGAAGCTCCTGCTTCCAACACGTGCAGACAGCTTTGCGGAATCCGAGAGGAGTGGGAAGGAGGATGCCAAATCACGAAGCACCTGCCACGGGGCTCGCAGCCCTGCCTGGGCCGCCCACTGAAGCGGCACTTTCTCTAGGCAACTAATGGCAGGAGGGAGTTCCTGATGAAGGTGTTGCTCAGCTGACTGAATAAATGATTTGCAGTTAAGGTGCCTGTCAACACCGGGAGCTGGGTGTTGTTCACCAGCTAATTGACGCCGGCATTTTGGAGGTGCGCCACCATCACCAGGAACGCCCCACGGGGAGCAGCGTCCTGACAGGTGACTGGGCCGCTGGCCAGGAAGGAGCTGTGATTGTCTGGGCTGCCCAAAGCCCTGGTGGAGTCTCCCTGAATTAGGAAAGCGACAGAAACGGATGGGATAGGAACAGAGTCTAAAGGCAGGACAGAAGGCGCCAAACGACTAACAACATTATCATCGTCATTGATCCACGGCCTTCACCATCTTCTGAAAGCCAACGTAGTACCCCAATCTTACATCACCACCCCCAGCTTCCGCTCTCCCCCCACAAAGTCTTGAGGCTGCCCTGAGTATGCAGGCTCTAAAAGGAGCACCCCCCCTCCCCAAGGCGATCCAGTGTGTGTCTCTTTAAAGTGACTCGTTCACCTGTGGCCTCTCGGAGTCCAGAGCTCCGATGACACACACAAGCCAATCTCAGAGGTGACAGGCTGAATCCCACTTCCCTTCCAGTGGCACTGGCTGCTGCCACCTGCATCTGAGTGGGTGGGGGGCTGGGCTCACAGCAGGCCTGCCCCTGAGCGGCTGCCAAATTACAGAGCCAGGAGCACTTCGGGGGTGGGAGGGGGAGAGGAGGAGGCTAACTGACAGCTTTGCAAGCATGTCCCTTAAAAAGCATGTTACCCAAACAAGCTGCCATCCCTAATCCCTCCTCCTCCTGCCTGAATGTACACTAATTGAAAATTAAGTTTTCAATTTGAAGCCATTTTCTAATTCTGTCTCATTCAGGAGCAGTTAGAGCTCGGTGTGCTGCTGAATTCCCAACGTGCCTTTCAAGTGCTCCCTCAGGAAGCCAACAAAAGAGCCTTGTCAACATGGTACTGACAGCGGCGGGGCGGGAGACTTCTTTCAGAAGCAGCGAAACCTCCTGGCAGCCAAAGAGCAAGGACAGACCCAGGCCAGGGAATCTCCAGGTTTTCCAGGAGAGAAGACCCCTTCTCCTCATCCCCTTTCCCATCTCCCATCTCCTCTCACCCCAGGTAAACTGTAGCCATAGCTGGCAGAGACCCCTCTCACTCCTGTCACTGTCCTGTCCCAGGCTGCTAGAAAAACCTACCCGGAAAGCCATTAGGGTGCGGCAAGCAGGAAATGCTCCTGTGGGATCGAGGTGCCCCTCGGGGCTGGTGTGTCAAGCTAGGAGTGTGTTGCATGGTTTCCAGTGATTACCAGATCTTTCCTCGGAGATACCACTGAGTGAACCTTCAACCTTTAGACTGCAGTCCCCCAGCACATTAACCGCGCGGGCCACCCAGGGTGCCAGCAGACATCTATAGCACGGACTCCACTGCCATCAAGTCGATTCCATCATGCACACGCACTACCATCAAGGCCATGCCAATGTACGGCAGCCCTATGAGGCCGAGTAGAACTGACCTTGGGTGTCCAAGACGTTAGAGCAGGGGGGCTCACACTTTCCCAGCATGCGAGCTACTTAGAAAACGATCAAGTGAAAATGATCTCCCAACTACAAAAATGCAAAACCTATATTGATTTTTATTGATTTAATACATTCATTCATAAATGCATTGAGAATTCTTTATACGTACAATGTATGTTTCTGGACCTTGCATAACCGCATGAGTTCATATTGCAGAACACAACACAATGAACTAGGTACATATTTTTGTCATGACCTGAATTTAAGCTGATGACTTGCACTGAATGGAATGAGCCAGGGATGTCCGGACAGTAGCTGCTGACAGCCAGCCTCAAGCACACTTCCAAATGATCATCAGTCATGGTGGATCGGTACTTGGACTTACTGATCTTTATGTGGGAAAAGGCTGACTCACATAAATAAGCAGAGCCGAATCATGCAGTCAAGGGGGTAGCACATTTCTCATGTTTGGGTACTTTCCCTCTGCGAGTCAGTTCCAGAACTGTGCATGCGCTCTGGACTTCAGCTGAATGTCTGCTTGTGGTGCCAACATCTCCCATTCCATATGGAAGTGATACGTTTTTGTCTTCTTACTTGGTCCAGCTCTCCCATTCAGTTTAATACCCTTTCTTATGTGTAAGAGAGAAAAAAACAAGGGCTAAAAATTGGTGCTAACAGCTTGTCAGTTTTGTTCCACTTAGCGCAGATGTTTGCACATGCGTTTGACACCTAAGATTGTATCTGATTGGCTGCGCTGTAAATCAATTAAGTGATGGGCTTGATGATAGTTTTACATCTATTTTTTTAATGCCATCGGATCTACCCGCACTACATCTGCGATCAACTAGTAGATCGCGATCGACGTATTGAGCACCCCTGCTCTAGATCTTTCTCCCATGGAGGGCTGGTGGGTCTGAGCACGATGCGCAGTAAACAGCTCAGTGCAGAACCCACTGTGCCCCAGGGCGCCGCCACCCCATATAAGAGCTGTACTCTCCAAGGGTGATTGATTCCGGAGACTGGAGCTCATTATATAGAGAGAGCAAAATTCAACAATAAGCTGATTGGGCGGGGAGGAGGTAATTGGGATTCGATATTAAAAGATAAAGTGAATTTATCTTTTAATACAGCTGAATTTATTTTTGTTTTCCACTTATATTTCAGAAATGTTAGGTCATTGTTGCAGCTACGAATAAATGAATCCTGCACAGATTCCTTTGGCGCTATTTCCCCACTACATTGTATGTTGCATAACAGGGTCTTCTTGATTATGTATTAACTTTCACAGCGAGAGCAATTAGCAGAAGCATCTTTGAAGAGTACTTAAAGGCTTTCTCAGTTTCCCAAAGGAGTCTCTCAAGAGTTTGATATTCTAGCCATTCGCTCTTGAAGAAGCTTAGGCAGCCCCATCCTGGTCAATTTTAAGGTTTAAGAATATTTTTTTCTTTTCTTTTTTTACATTTTATTAGGGGCTCATACAACTCTTATCACAATCCATACATATACATACATCAATTGTATAAAGCACATCTGCACATTCCCTGCCCCAATCATTCTCAAAGCATTTGCTCTCCACTTAAGCCCTCTGCATCAGGTCCTCTTTTTTTTCCCCTCCCTCCCCGCTCCCCCCTCCCTCATGTGCCTTGGTAATTTATACATTGTTATTTTGTCATATCTTGCCCTATACAGAGTCTCCCTTCCCCCCTTCTCTGCCATCCATCTCCCAGGGAGGAGGTCACATGTGGATCCTTGTAATCAGTTCCCCCGTTCCAACCCACTCACCCTCCACTCTCCCAGCATCACCCCTCACACCCTTGGTCCTGAAGGTATCATCCACCCTGGATTCCCTGTGCCTCCAGCAATGTTTAAGAATATTAAGGAAATTCCTGGATGATAAACAAAAATATATTCCGACAGTTGCCTACGCATTGAACTAGGAGCCCTAGTGGAATAGTGGGTTAAGCACTGGGCTGCTAACCGCAAGATCAGCAGTTCCAAACTACCAGTCACTCTGAAGGAGAAATATGGGGCTTTCTACGCCCATAAAAAGGTACAGGTTCAGAAACCCACCAGAGCAATTCTACTCAGCCCTACAGAGTTGCTATGAGTCGGAATCAACGCGATGGCATTAAGTGAGAAGCATTGGTCTACTAACTACAAGGTTGGCAGTTCAAACCTCTGTGGGAGAAAGATGAGGCTTTCAGCTCCCTGAAGATTTACAGCCTCAGAAACCCTCTACAGGACCACTGTGGGTTAGAACAGACTCCATGCCATTGGACACGAATGTGAAGGTTGCACGTTTGAAGTACCTTAGAAAAAAGGCCTGGTGATCTTCTTCCAAAAGCCAGTCACTGGAAACCCTGTGGAGCACAATTTGATGGTGACACACAGGTCACCATGGTCACCATGCATAGGAATGAGTGCCCAGCAAATGATTTAAGCATCTCAGTCTTCGTTTGCCAACAGCATGTATGTGATGCGATTCATTCCCAGCATCAATTCCGTTGGCTTCATGAAATCCTGCACCCTGAGTAGGAAGGCATTCCAGTTTCCCTCCATTTTACATTTCATTTGCATGGCCTGTCTCATATCTTCACACTTTATGAATCAGCAAGACCCTGACTCGCATACAGAGGCTGGGGGTCAGGCGTGGGAGCTCTTCAGAGAAGGATATCGGATTGGGAATTGATGTTATAAATGGTGAGCTCGCTCTTGGAGATCACCATTTGCAAAGCCTTTCTGACTCAATTACATCAGGCCCCTGTGATGACTTGTTGGGTTACATATATCTGCCACAGGTTGTGACTCAAAAGAATCCAAAAATTTTCACAATAATTCTGAAGCATGGTTGGGCTACTGGAAGGGGGACAGAGGAGAGCTGGGTTTGAACATTCAGTTAATAAAGTCTTCTGAGTATTGTTATAAATACAAAAAAAACCCCTCACTGCTATCAAGTCAATGTTGACTCATAGTGAGCCCCTGCCCCCACGGGTTTCTGACACTGTAAATGTTTGCAGGAATAGAAAGCCCGGTCTTGCTCCCATGGCGCTGCCAGTGGTTTCTAACAGCCAATCATGAGCATCGTAGCTCACTTTATAACCACTGTACCACCGGGGCTCCTCTGCTATAAATAAGCTGTGATACTGGCAACTACCCCCCTTTCAATATCTGTGACACACAAGAATCACATAGGACTTAGACGTACGTTCTAAGTCATTCGTGAAAGTTCTAAAATTTGAACATCAGTTTTAGAATTTGAAATGCAAATTTTATGGTGCACTGACATTGAATGACATGAATGAAATGCTAAGGAAACTGAAATCTCGGGGACAGGAGGAAATGGATGAGTAATATGTGCGAACTTGCCTGGGGTTTAGGGAATGAGGGAGAAGATGAAACAGAAGCTGAAAGTAAATAAGCTTCAGATGGCAAGGGGAAGTAAAAATATTTGAGGAAACTTTAAGCCCAGGCTGGGGAGGAAGGGAAAGAAAAGATTCAAGGAGGTAAGACACCAATCCACCTGGCGAGTAAGGGCCTAGCCCACCAGCTATGAGAGTGAGATTGATAGAGAGAAAAGCATTGGTTCCTGGACCAGGAGGATGTAGTTTCAACAAGGAACTTGAGGATCTACACTTGGTACCTGACTACAAATGAGCTCTGCTGCCTCAACGGTTAAGTATTTGGCTGGTAACCAATAGTTTGGCAGTTTGAACCCAGTCACTGCCTCCATGGTACAAAGACTTAGAGAGCTGCTCTCATAAAGGCTACAGCCTAGAACAGTGTCTGGGGGCTTGTCCTAAAGGCTTGTCTTCAAACAAGCAACCATCCAAGCGAGGGAAGAAGCACACCAGCCCGCATGATCCAAGGATTGTTCATAATAAAATCCCAGTCTGAAGGAGGGAACAGTACCAGAGCTTAAATTCTGAGCATTCACTTTGCAGAAGGCTATGAATGACAGGAGAAGCCCAAAATCCATTTGCAGAGCCCCCACATGAATTAAGCATCCTCTGACCATAGTCAAGAGATGTCAATAGAGAGCATTGTAAAGTCAATTATGGCAGATGTAGTTAGGTTTGAAATGTAACAGCTTATATCATTCAGTCTCTCCTATGACTCAGTTTAAAGTTGCTTCCATTTTTAACATTTTCTGCTTTCTATTCAATTAAGGATTTTCCCTGTTTTGTTTTGCCATTGTTTGGGGTTCTTGTAAGTTTTGTGTGTGTGTCTTTTGTATGGTTTTCTGTATATAAAATCCAAGACAGATAAATCTATAGGGACAATAACTGGATTAATAATTATCTAGCGGCATGGCAGGAGAGGATGGGGAGGGGAATAAGGAGCTAACAGGAAGTTAACAGTAGTGAGTATGAGAAGAAAATGTTCTGAAATTGATTGTGGAGATAATTACACAACTCTTAATATAATTGAACAATTAAATTGTATAGTACAAGTTATATGCCCATAAAACTAATTTTTAAAGATTAGCCTAGAAAACCCTAACAGGTAATCCACTCTGTCATGTGGAGTTACCGTGCACAGAAACCAAAAGCACCCAGCAACAGTAGCAACAACAGCCCACTAGACAATCAAGTCCAACATAATAAATTTTCAAAACCTGGCTTAATTGCTGCCTGACCACAAGCAAGTGACCTAATGTCTCTGTCCCTTTGCTCCTCCTTAATACAATAAAGATGTCACTCAATTTCAAAGTAGTTTTGAGCATGTTTACCAACATGTTGTTGTTATTGTTGTTGAGTGCTATCAACTCAACGGTGTCAAACAACGCCCCGCCCGGCACTGTCCTCACAACCTGTGCCACGTCTGAGGCTCTCGGTGCAGCCACTGTGTCAACCTGTCTCTTGACGATTTCCTCGTTCTCATAGATGCTTTGCTTTACCAAGCAGAGTGTCATCCTCAGGGACTAGTCCCTCCCAGTAACATATCCAAAGTTCATCAGACAAAGTCTTGCCATCTTTGCTCCCGAAGGACATTCTGGCCACACTGTTTCCAAAACACATTTGTTCACTCTTGGCCGTCGTGGTAGAGATTCGGTGTTCTATGCCAGCACCACAATTCAGAGACATCAATTCTGCTTTGATGCTCCTGATTCATTACCCGGGTTTTGCATACACATAGGCTATTAGAAACACCATGGCTTGGGTCACGCACACCTCGTCCTCACAGGGACATCTTTGCTTTCAACACTTTAAAAAAGTATTCTAAAGCCGATTTGCCCAATGTACCATGCTGTTTGATTGTGGGGGTAGGGGTTAACTGCAGCTACCATGGATTTTGATTTTTAATCCAAGGATAATGAACTCATTGACAACTTCAA
The DNA here is from genome assembly GCF_050624435.1 of Tenrec ecaudatus. Taxonomy (NCBI): domain Eukaryota; kingdom Metazoa; phylum Chordata; class Mammalia; order Afrosoricida; family Tenrecidae; genus Tenrec; species Tenrec ecaudatus. The sequence goes on along the minus strand of NC_134533.1, from coordinate 27,400,202 downwards.
TCTATTCTTCATTTATCACAATGTTGCCCACTGGTCAAGTTATGAGGATTTTTGTTTTCTTTATGCTGAAATGTAATCCATATTAAAGGTTGTAGTCTTTGATTTTCATCAGTAAGTGCTTCAAGACCCAGTCACTTTCAGCAACTGAGTTGTGTCATCTGCACCTTGGTACCAAGTCTTCCTCCAATTCTGATGCCACGTTCTTCTTCAAAAGGTTCTAGATTTTCAGATGGTTTTCTCAGAGTAAGAAGCAATATACGTGCCTGGCACCCATTAGTCAGTCATTCCCTAAGTGGTAGCGATGATGATGATGATGATGATGATGATGATGATGATGATGATGATGATGATTTGGACTAGAACTAAGGTATAGCCAGCCAATTTGAGGACAGACAAGGTAGAAGTGTGCTAGGCTGAGCCAGCAACAATACAAATCACTGATCCTATGGCAAAGCACCCTTTGCATCGACAGAAAGGACAGAGGAGCAATAAGCACATAGAAGTGGGTTGTCAAAGCAATCTCACTATTAGATTCCTGCTGTTTAGTTGTGTCCACGAAAGTTTTCTTTGTCTGAAGTTCTAAAGATTAGTTTCATTCTATTGTGATTTTCCTCCTCAGGCACTACCACTCTTTGCCTAGTTCCATTTCCACTTCCTCAAGGACTCTGTGGGAGGAGCCCACGGTGGTCTAGAAATGGACTAGAGTGGAGGAAGCCGGGAAAACACTCCAGTTCTGTATACTTACTCCTGAGTGGGCAGCAGGGATACAGAGCCGTGGATCTGAATCTGGATCGGGATGTGGCTGGCTGAAAAAATATCAGCCCAGGAAGCAGCCGACGACATCATAAGACAAATGACACGGGGAAGGGAGAACCCCATCATTGTAGTGCAAATCATGGGAAAGACAGGGAGGTTGGGAAGTAAGTTCCTGGTCACCAAAGGCTTGAAGGTAAACAAGCGGCCATCTAGTTGGGAAGCAACAAAGCCCATATGGAAGAAGCACACCAGCCTGTGTGATCATGCGGTGTCAACAGGATCAGGTATCAGGCATCAAAGATCCAGAACAACCATATTGATGGGAAGGGCGGGGATTGGGGGCATAGAGATCCAAAGCCCACCTGTAGACAATTGGACATGCCCTCACAGAAGGGTCACAAGGAAGGAACGAGTCAGCCAGCATGCAGTATAGCACCGACGAAACATACATGCCTCTAGTTCTTTAATGCTCCCCCCACACACACTCTCATGACCCCAATTCTACCTTACAAATCCAGCTAGACCAGAGCATGTACACTATACAGATAGACATGCGCTCTCGACACAGGGAATCCAGGACAGATAAACCCCTCAGAAACAATAATAAGAGTAGCGATCCCATGAGGGTAGGGGAAGGTGGGAGGAGAAAGGGGGAATTAATCAAAATGATCAATGTATAACCGTGCCGCCCACCCCCCCAGGAGGGACGAACAACTGAAATGTGGGTGAAGGGAGACAACAGATGGCATAATATATGAAAATAATAATAATTCATAAATTATCAAGGATTCATGTGGGGGTGAGGGAAACAATGAGGAGCTGATACCAAGGGCTCACATAGAAAGAAAATGCTCTGGAAAAAGATGGTGGCAACATATGCACAAATGTGCTTTATACAATGGATGTATGAATTGTTATAAGAACTGTAAAATCCCCCAATAAAATGATTTTTAAAAGGTTCCTGGCCCCCTCAAAATGATCTAATAACAACATCCAAGTGCTTGTATCCTGGTCACTCATCTCAGGTCTAATACCCTAGAAGCAGAGCCTGAGGCGAGCATGCAGGTGTATGCAGTTTATTGAGGTCATGGTCGCACGTTAAAGACTTCCCTGCTTTGTTTGAGCTCCCATGCAAATTTTCTCGACGTTTCACCTCGAACCCCGCTTATGGTGAGCACTGATGCAGTCCAGTACTGTAGTTCTGCTGTGGTCTTAAACTCTTAGGCTATGGGTCGTACCGGCTTGGGCTATAATTCTACATCAGGCATCTTCATGGATTTAGGAGCTCTGATGAATGATTCAGCTGCTAATTAAACGGCTAGTGGTTTTAACCCACCAGCCCCTCCCCTGGGAGGAAAAGATAGCTGTCGCTTCCATTACAACACTGGGAACAGCCTTGGAAGACGTTTGGGGCAGTTCTACCCTGTTCTGCGTGAGTAGAATTCAATTGGACGGCAACTGGCTTAGATTTTTGGTTTATGCCTGACCTTGGGCAAGTTTATTGACGCTCTACTCTTCTGCTTCTGTAAGGTCTCTCTCTCTGGGCTAGATTCCAGGCTCGGTCCTTGGCTCCACATGAGAAAGATTTCACGCCGGAGCCTTGCTCGTGATCCAAGTGAATTTAATGAGAGTTAAAAGAAGCATCAGGTTTTACGCGGCACCCATAGGATTCCTTTGACCATGCGGCCTGGCAGAGGCTGCTCAGGGTCACGCAAGGATCTCTCTCCCAAGTTTCCTCCCACGAAGACGACCAGACAAGACAAGACAAGCCCCTCTCCCTCTCGGTTCCTACCTTTTCAAGGATTCCCAGGGGAGGCGTAGTGAACGACCCCCAGGTCAATCCCATTGGCTGAATTGCAATCACCTGGCCCAGGTGGGCTGCTCCAGGTTTAACGCCCATCCACGCCCACCGCGGGAAAATCCAGCTTTGTCCTATTCTGGCTCTCCTGGGCATGCGTCAATGGACATCCCATCCCTGATGCTAGCTACCTAATGCTTCCTCCTCTGTGAAGTGGGGTTGAATAGGAGTATTAAAATTGTCCAGAGGATTATATGATATAATGCATTTCACATGTTGTAAAGTACCTGGTGTCCAGCAAGCCCTGAAGAAATTTCGGGTAAGGATTGAATCCCTGTGGGTTGGAGCCTCCTCCACAGCATCTAATAACCATGACAACACTTATCTCGACTGAGAGGCCTTGGGGGGTCGGGGGGAGGAGAATTTCCACCTCCCCAGCGGGAGAGATCCAGGTTCACTTCCTGGCTGATCCAAAACTGGTTAAGGGGAGGCACAAGCCCAGGCAACGTTTTCTTCTGTTGTGCGTGGGCTCCCATGAATCAGGGGCCACCAGGAGTCCGGGACCCCAGGGCGGCAGCTAACAACAATAATTATTTCCATTACTGCTTTAAATCTAATCATAAAACCTGAGCCTCAGTCCCTCAGCTATAAGTGGGATTGCTTTCAAGGCAGAGCGACCAAATACTGGCCTAACACTTTCTTTCCTAACTGCGTCTTTAAGAATGTGTCGGGTCTCTGAACCTTTTATACCCAGTCATGACTGAGGAATCATGACTGGAACAGACCCAATTTTGTAAAGATACAGTCAACTGCAAAGACGGCCAGAACCTGAAAATACCTGTGGAACCCCTGCTAGAAACATCGTCTCCCTTTTACTAAGGAAGGGCAGTCTATGTGTTGCATAGCTACCAAATCTCTGCCCCTTTGGATACTCAGGATAGTCCCAAACAATGGGGCCTAACTCAAAGATGGCAGCCAAGGCACCAATTGGTGCCCTGGTGACGTCGTGGTTACAAGTTGGACTGCTAACTATGTGGTAAGCAGTTCGAAACCACCAGTCACTCTGCGGGAAAAAGACAGGGCTTTCTATTAGCAGAAAGAGTTACAGTCTCAGAAACTCACCGGGGCAGCTCTACTGTGTCCTACACGGTCCCTATGCTTCGGACTTGACTCCGTGGCAGTGAGTTAGGTTTGGTTTGGGTCACTATCCTACAACGTGCCAATAATCCAATTTCTCACATCAGGCTCCTTAAAGGGCTCGCTCCACCTCTGCCAAGATGGATTGACATGGTTACAGCGATGGGCTCAGAAATAACCGCGGTGAGGACGGTGCAGAACCGGGCAGTACTCGTTCTGATGCTCCGAGCGTGGCTATGGGTCAGAACTATAGAACTGGACGGCCCCGAACAGCAAGTAGCATTCCGTTCCCTGAGGCCCTGGGGACCTGAACTTCTGAAATGTTCAAGGAATATACAAATCAGCTGGGGCCCTTGCTAACCTGCAGACCAGATTCGACAGTGTGGGCTGGGGTCTGCCATCCGTGTTGCTTAAGCCCCTGAGATTTCCACCACTGAGATGGGGCCTACCTCCCCTCAGAGACTTAGCAAAAAGACATGTCCCTGTCCTGGGAACAAAGCAAGAGAGCTTTTGTAAATATAAACATATGTATTGTGCTTCCCGTGTTGAAAACACACATCAAGAGAATGGCTGGGTAGAGTGGTGGGGGGAGCCTGTTCATGCCCTGTGGGGTCCTTCTAGCGTTTCTGATGGAGACCCCTCACTCTGAATTGTTTTCAGCCTTTCCAGGGTACCTTCCCTCCTTAGCAGCCAGTGCAGCCTCGAGGAGCTGCTGAGAAAGAAAAATGATGGAGGTTTATTGCCATCTACTGAGCATGGAGAGAAGACGCAGTCTGTGGTAAAATCATCCCTTGATAAGATGGGCAGGATAAACAATCCAGAGGAGAAAACAACGGGACCAAAGGTTCAGGGGACATTGTACAGGAGGTGGTGGGTCAGCAGCGGGGTGGGGAGGCAGGAGTGGGTGTTAACAAACCCAGGGACAAGGGAACAAGTGATCCAAAATCGATGGCGAGAAGGGTATAGGAGGCCAGGTAGGGTTTGAGCAAGGGCAATGTAACTGAGATGAATTACTGAAACCCAAATGAAGGCTGAACATGAGCGTGGGACAAGAGGAAAGTAAAAGGAAATAGAGGAAAGAACTAGGAGTCAAAAAGCATTTATAGAGGTCTAAATATAGGCGTGTACATATGTAAATATATACAACCGTGGGGAACTAGATTTTGTACATATATTTATAGGTTTAGTATTAAGGTAGCAGAAGGACATTGGGCCACTACTCAAGTATTTCCTCAACACAGAATACTTTGTTCTATTAACCTGGCATCCCATGATGCTCACCTTCCCGACACAATTACTTAAGACAAAGTGGGTGCATAAGCAAAAGTGGTGAAGAAAGTTGATGGTGCCCGGCTATCAAAAGATATAGCATCTGGGGTCTTAAAGGCTTGAAGAAAAAGAAGTGGTCATCTAGCTCAGAAGCAACAAAGCCCACGTGGAAAAAGCACACCAGCCTGTGTAATCATGCGGTGTTGATAGCTATCAGGCATCAAAGACCCAGAACAAAAAAATTCTATCATTGTGAATGAGGGTGAGTGCGGAGTAGAGACCCAAAGCCCATCTGTAAGCAATTGGACACCCCCTTACAGAAGGTTCACGAGGAAGAGATGAGCCAGTCAGCGTGCAGTGTAGTAACAATGAAACATACAACTTTCCTCTAATTTTTTAATGTTTCCCCCTCCCCCCACTATCATGACCCCAATTCTACCTAAGAAATCTGGCTAGACCAGAGCATGTACACAGGTACAGATAAAAGCTGGGAAAACACAGGGAATCCAGGACAGATTAAAGCCTCGGGAACAAGATTAAGCATAGCCATTCCAGGAGGGGAAGGGGAAGTTTGGGGAGAAAAGAATTGATCACAATGATCTACCTATAACTGCCTCCCAGAGGAATGGACAACAGAAAAGTGGGTGAAGAGAAACGTCAGTCAGTGTAAGATATGAAAATATAATAATTTATAAATTATCAAGGGTTCACGGATGAAGGAGGGGGAAAAATGAGCTGATACCAAGGGCTCAAGTAGAAAGAAAATGTTTTGAGAATGATGATGTCAAAAATGTACAAATGTGCTTGATACGATGGATGGATGTGTGGATTGTGACGAGTTGTACAAGCCCCGATAAAATTATTTTTAAAGAAGCAAAAACCAGCCAAATAAATAAATGCACTGCCACTCTGACTCACCGTGACCCTATAGAACAGAGCAGAACTTCCCCTTAGGGGTTCAGACTGTAAATCTTTACGGGAGCAGAAAGCCTCCTCTTTCTCCCATGGAGCACTTGCTAAGTTCGAACTACTCACCTTGTAGTTAGTAATCCAACACATAACTACTAGCCATCAGGGCTCCTTTCTTTACTGATTCACAGAAAATAAAACCTTCTGGCCATCAAGTCGATGCTGGCGCTTAAGAGACAGTAACTCTTTACAGAAATGGGAACCCTCCTCTTTCCCCCAGAGTGACTGGTGGTTTCGAACTGCTCTGCTTGCCATGCGCAGCCAGTTCACCACCAAGAAGGGGTGGGAGTTCAAGAAACACAAAGGACCTTGGAGAGTTGTAGGCTCGACCCTCTGACCAGAACATAAACCATCCGGACCTGATGCCATCTCTCCTCCACGTCCAGGTCTCCTTTGCCAGTTCCCAGAAGTTCACAGCTACCGTTTTGTGGATTTATACAAGAGGCTTTTGTATGATCTCATTTAATCTTCACAACAGTACTCAAATTAAGTTGATTAAAAATTAACTCAATTGTAATTGTCAGCACCACTTTTGCGGGGGTGGGGGGGCTGCAGTGTGGGGAAGTTGAGGTCACCCAGATGGTAGGTAGAAGCGTGTGTGTGTGTGTGTGTGTGTGTGTGTGTGTGTGTGTGTGTGTGTGAGGATGCACTCTGGTGGTGTAGTGGTAACAGGTTGAGCTGCACTCAGCATGGTCGGCAGTTGGAAATCAGCAATCGCTCCAAAGGAGAGAGACTGGGCTTTCCACTCCTAAAATAATTACAAGTCTCAGAAACCCACAGGAGTCACTATGAGTCAGCATTGACACCATGGCAGTGAGTTTGGGGGGGGGGGGTTGTTTGTTTGTTTACTGGAGCCCCGTAAAGATTGTAACCTAGGCAACTTTCCAGGGTAGCTCTACTCTGTCTCATAGCATCACCGTGAGTCAGGATCAACTAACGACACACAAAAACAATGCTTCCAGAGTCTCAACCTTCACTGACACTAGATGCAAGCCTGCACCCCTTCACCCCACACTATGCTGCCCTTTGTTTCTTCCCACCTCCAGGCCTTTCTCCTCCAGCCTTCTGTTCACCTTTCTGATTGTGCTTAAGCAACAAGGCACTGGGAAAAGGCATCCCAGGGACCTGGGTTCAAGCCTCTGCTCTGCCACCCACTAGCTCTGAAATTTGAGAGAGTCATTTTACCTCCGTGCCTCTCAAGTTCCTCATCCCTAAAATGGGCCTGAACCACCCAGTGAGAGCAGTCCTGGCTCGGGGGTCCCACAAAGCTAGGGCCAGGCCCTGAGTGCCACTTAGCTTCTCTGAACTTCAGAGTCTTCTTCTGTTCTGCCTTTATTGAGTTGTTAAGAAATTCCACGAACTAAAAAGATATGAATAATGGTCGGACAACACGACGTGTAGACTCGATGGCACTGAACTATTCATGTAGAAGTTGTTGAATGGGAGAATGTTTTGTTGTGTGTATGTATGCCGCCATTTAAAAAATAATCATAATAATCACACCGGTAACAATGAGGACAAGGAAGAAGAAAATGTTCTAAAATAGATGGTGGCAGTGATTGTACAATTCTTCTTAGATGATCAAACTATTGAATTGTATGATATGTGGAGGGGAGTGACAATAACACTGTTTTAAAGAGAAAAGAAATTATTGGAACTAAACGAGGTCTATAAGACATGAAAACACCGCCAGTTGGTTATTGAATCCCAGTGGTGGGATTCAGCCAGTTTGCACTGATTCAGCAGAACCAATAATTAATTTTTTTGTTGAATTCGGCGAGCCTGTTGTTAAAATGGCACTCGTAATCTCTAAGGCAGCTGCTGCCCAGCACTGTAAGCATCTCAGTGCTGGCAGGGGTCTCCACATGGCTCCTCCAGCTCAGGGCACATTGCTTTTCTTACCCATCATCACAACAGACCTGCGACCTGATTTTATCAAAATACTCCAGTGTGTGCCACTTGGTGCTGCCGATCAGGCTAAAGGACCTCCCAGTTGCCCCCACCCCAGACAGTTTGGGGGGAATTATGCCATTTCTTTATGTCACATGGTCTTCATTTATAAACTGAGATGACGATGACAGGGCAATGATGATGGCTTCATCTACTTACCAAGGGGAGTGGGGTGGTTGTGAGAACATAAAAAATTAGCACAGGGCTTGACACATACTGAATACTCGGCGAACATTACTGAAGGAGGGAGATGGGGCTTTCCGCTCCCATAAAGATGTGCAGTCTCAGAAACCCACAGGGGAAGTTCTACTCTGTCCTAAGGGGTCACTGTGAGTCAAAGCCAACTCAGTGGCAGGGAGAGTGGTTTGGGGTTTTGAAACATTACTTCAGGTCCCTTGCTTCATCTCTACTGTGTAATTCCCGGAAGCCCTGTGCCTCGGCATGCGCTCAATCAATGCTATTGTGAGTGTCCTTGAAGGAGTCTCGGTAGAGTAGTGAGTTATGCCAGGGCAGCAGTTCAAACCCACCAGCAGATGCAAGGGGGGAAAGATAAGCTGTCTCCTCCCATAAAGATTTACAGCCTCAGAAACTCTAAGTAGCAGTTTTTTCTCCTCTGTCCTGTGCAGTCACTGAGTCAGAATTGACTCGGGGACAGTAGACTTTAGGTTGGCCTATTACTATCGGTGGTGGGATTCAGCTGGTTTGCACTGATTCAGCAGAACCAATGCCTAATTTTGTGTTGATTGCGGCAAACCGTTGGTTAAAGTAGCACTTATAACCAAGCACTGGCCATCTCTAAGGTGGGCTGCTTCCCAGCCGCCCCATGTGGAAGTGACACGTTTGCCGTGCTTAGTCTTTTTTTCATGGTCAGCTGAGCAACAGTGTATTCTAAGCTCCTATAGGAATGTTCATTCCATCCACAAGTATAAAACATTAGGTGGAATTATGCTTATAATATTTATTATTGTAATATTTATTCGTTTCATAAAACTTGCTATACTTTTGATGAACTACTCCATTTTCCCCTTAAGTTTGCTACTTCAGTAAACAAACATAGACCATAAAGAGAAAAAGTGCCGAACACCCAGAGGGTGACACGCTGTCATTCATTTCCACTTTGTGTTACGCCCCAAACTCCCACGAAATCGTATGAATGAATTATGCAATTCCTAAAAGTGTTCAAGGGGCTAAAAATGTTATCAGAATGATTGCTGTAAGTTCAGCAGCAGCAGAAAGGGTTTTTCAAATGTTTCAAATAATATGTTCAGAAAAGAGAATTCCCCCATTTCTCATATAGCAAACACAATGACTGTTGTCTAGTTAGTCAACCCCTAAAGGGAGGGGAGCCTACTCTTACAGTGAAACGATTCTAAAGGAGAAATCACACAGCTGATGATGCTCAGATAAAGGGGAAGATCATTGCAAGTGAGGACGCCAATCAAGAAGCAATATGGAAATATCCTAAATAGTGAAGAAAGCTGATGGTTCCCGGCTATCAAAAGATATAGTGTCTGGGGTCTTAAAGGCTTGAAGGTAAACAAGCGGCCATCTAGCTCAGCAGCAACAAATCCCACATGGAAGAAGCACACCAGTCTGTGTGATCACGAGGTGTCGAAGGGATCAGGGATCAGGCATCATCAGAACAAAACTTCTTACCACAGTGAATGAGGGGGGAAGTTCAGAGTGGAGACCCAAAGCCCATTTGTAGGACAGTGGACATCCCCTTACCGAAGGGTCTCAGGGAGGAGATGAGCCAGTCAGGCTGAGATATAGCAATGATGAAACATACAACTTTCCTGTAGTTCCTAAATGCTTCCTCCCCCACTATCATGGTCCCAATTCTACCTTACAAATCTAGCTCGACCAGAGGATGTGCACTTGTACAGATAGGAACTGGAAACACAGGGAATCCAGGGTGGATGATCCCTTCAGGACCAGTGGTGTGAGTGGCAGTGCTGGGAGGGTGGAGGGAGGGTGGGTTGGAAAGGGGGAACTGATTACAAGGATCTACATATAACCTCCTCCCTGGGGGAAGGACAACAGAAAAGTGGGTGAAGGGAGATATCAGACAGGGAAAGATATGACAAAATAATAATTTATAAATTATCAAGGGTTCATGAGGGAGGGGGAAGTGAGGAGGGAGGGGGAAAATGAGGAGCTGATGCCAGGGGCTTCAGTGGAGAGCAAATGTTTTGAGAATGATGAGGGCATCGAATGTACAAATGTGCTTTACACAATTGATGTATGTATGGATTGTGATAAGAGTTGCATGGACCCCTAATAAAACAATATATATATATAAAGGAAATATCCTAAATAACAGTTTGATTGGATTTTGTCTGGTATTCTTTAATGTCTTTCACTAAGATTTCAAAACTTTTCCTTATAACATAATCTAGTTTTGTGTACTTCTTCCATTGTTTTATTTAAGTATTAACTGTATGAAATCATCAACTACCTTTCAGTATATTGTTTTTTATACTTTAAACTTTCATCAGGGCAGCAAACCTGTTGCTAATGATTTGAATCCCACCATGATTATGACCCACTATTCACACTAGACTCATAGGGAGGAGATGAGGAGGAAGAGAGAAGATGGAGAAAGTGTGAAAGAGGGGAGACAACCTGGAGCCTCAGATCAGAAAAAAAAAAACTCCTCAAGCAAAAAATTAGCAAAGCCCATACACTCAGTGCTGATTTCAAACGAAGGATTATGATTTCAAAGGAAGGGTGTGAAGGTAAGAGAGTATACACCTGGTGGTGGCATTGAGCCTCCCACGACAGCATCGCTGGTTCCCTTCCCTTCCACAAGCAGCCCCGTGCACCCCGCCATGCTCCTCCCACCTGGTCATCACATAGGGCCTCTCTCCCTCACATCCCCTGTGCCAGGTCTCTCCAGCTGCCCCTTCCATCAAGAGTACACATCCTTACTCACTTATTACGTTTTCCCAGGCATCGTTCATAGTCTGTCATCTCTTAAAATATAGGTCATAAAATGGAGGACTTTGTTTTAAATTTTATTTCATTTTAATTACTTTGCATACGGCTGGTGGCTACCATCTTGGATAGCGAGGCTCGAGATGGCTTGGTGTCGGCGCTTGGTATAGAGTCCGCCCTTGGAAAGTACTCGATCAGTACATCATGAACGCATGCGTGGGCAGGATTCTGTTGTGTCTTCCTAAAGGACACCGTCTGGCCTCCGCATGGAGGAAGCTGGCCGGAGGCGTGGAGAGCACCGTATTTAGCAAGGACAGAGGAGAGGAGGCGACCATCCAAGCTTGCAGCTTATTGAAAGTCATTAAAACAAAATGAAATTTAAATGTAAGTCCTCAGTTGTACTACTCATATTTTAAGTACCCAGTAGCTGCCTATGACTCTGAGCTGAGTGCACATGTAGACCATTTTCATCACTGCAGAAAGTTCTGTTGGAGGATGCTGGCTTACAGGGGGATACACATCAATGGTTACAGAACCCCTTCTCTCAGCACCTCCAGGGGGTTGGAAGCAATCTCACAGGGCATCTGGCACCCTGAGGAGAAATCAGACCTAATTTTCCTCCTGACACAGAGATCTCCCTGAACCCCAGCACCACTGTATCTCATACCCGCTCCCTGCCAGGACTCCCAGTAATACTGCAGGATTGGGACAGTGATTCCATCTGTATTTTTGCAGCCAAGGAAAGAGAAGCTGAGAGATGTTACCCTGGAGGAAAATTTGGCTGAAGTCACACAGAGCCAGTAACCAGCAGAGTCAGGATTCGGTCCTGGCTCTGTCCCAAAGCCTGTCCTGCCTCCCAGTGGGGTCCGCTGGCTGGGAAGAGCTCTCCTCCGCAAGGCAGATGTTTCCAGACCTAATCTCATTGTTCTTGTTGTTAGCCACCATCAAGCTGGCTCTGGCCCACCCGACTTTATGCACTAAAGAATGAAACACTACACGGTCCCGTGTCATCCGTCCTCACAATTGTCCCTGTGCCCGAGCCCATGGATGCAGCCACTGTGTCCCTCCGTCTCCTCGAGGGCCTTCCTCTTTGTCGCCGCCCCTCCACTTGACCAAACACAAGGTCCTTCTCCAGGCACTGGTCGCTCCCGACAATATGACCAACGGTATAAGATGAAGGCTGGCCATCCTTGTCTCAAAAGAGCACGCTGGCTTGACTTCTTCCAACACAGACATGTTTGTCCTTTCAGCAGTCCATGGCGCTTCTCATATTACGCATCTCTTTTCCTGTGGTCTTCCTTATTCAGTGTCCAACTGCGCATGCACAAGATGCAACAGAAACTGCCGTGGCTTGGGCCAAGTGTACTGGAGTGGCATCCTGCCCCTTCAATACTCTGAAAAGGTCTCGTGCAGGAGGTTTATGTAATGCATCAGGTCGTTTAGTCTCTTGACTGCTGTTTCCATGAGCCTTGGTTGTGGATCCAAGTAAGACCAAGTATGGGACAGCTTTAACCTTTTCTCCATTGATCATGGCCTTGCCTATTGGGCCAGTTGTGAGCATTTTGGTCTTTCTTACATTGAGCTGTAATCCATGCTGAAGGCTGCAATCCTTGACCCTCATCAGCAAGTGCTTTCAGTCCTCCTCACTTGCAGAAGCTAGGTTGTGTTGTCTACAAACGCAGGTTGTTGACAAGCCTTCCTCCAATCCAGATCCGCATTCCTCTTCACATCATCCAACTTCTCTGAGGATTTGCTCAGCACCACTTGTCTGCCATTTTGTTCCTTGTGTATTACTGGGATGCTCAAAACTGGTATTTCAAATGCCAGCCGGGTCACCCAAAGTGAACAGGTTTCAGAGCAGCTTCCAGACTAAGAACAGACGGTGAAGAAGGAGTCCACTCCCCACTTTGGAGGAAGAAGCTCTGAAAACCTTATGCATAGTTTCAAAGCGTTTTCAAATACTGAAAGCCGACACAAAGGAAATCTTTGAGGGACTTCTAAATCCTTACATCCCACCAAATCTGAGTAGTTCAATATTCTCTCTCTCTCTCTCTCTCTCTCTCTCTCTCTCTCTCTCTCTCTCTCTCTCTCTCTCTCTCTCTCTCTCTCCTCAAAAGGTAAATCTGTTGGTAGATGATATAGAAAGAGGCAGGTGGGCAGGAAAGCGGGATCACCTTTGTGTTCCCATCCTCAGAAATCCAGATTCCAGTCCGGGGGGCAGACAGATTAGTTGGAACTTGGCAATTAGTTGGGCTTTTTGGTTCTTCAGTCTTCTCACTTTTAAAATAAGGAGAACTAAAATAAAATAAGGAGAACAAAAATGCGGCTGGCAGATGGGAGTGAAGTGAGTGAAGCATTACCAACCAGTTAGCCCCATGCCTGGCTCTCGGGTGGCACAAATGGTTAAACCCTGAACGACTAGCCACAGGGTTGGTCCAGGACAGGGTGGCAGCCAGGCACGGAGGTCTCTTTCTGAAAGGGCACAGCCTTGAAGATCCTGCGGAGCCGCAGTTCTACCGGACACACCTGGGCTCCCCGAGAGTCTGCACTGACGCCACGACAGCGCGGTCACGATAAGGATGCCTCTCTCAAGTACCTACCTCTTCAAATTAACTGAGAGAGTCGATGTGAAGCGCCGAGCATCCTGCCTAGCACAAAGTAATTTTTTAATCACTTTATTAGGGGCTCTGACAGCTCATCACAATCCATCCATCCATCCATTAGGTGAAGCACATTTGTACATAGTTTGCCATCATCACTTTCAAAACATTTTCTTTCTACTTGAGCTCTTGGTATCAGCTCATTTCCCCCCCCCCCTCATGAACCCTTGATATTTTTTTCCATGTCTTACACCGACCGCTGTCTCCCTTCACCCACAAGTACGGTAACTTCTTAATAAATCTTAGCTACCAGAAACTCCTTGGGCTGCGATCTACAAGGTCAGCGGTTTGAATCCTCCAGCCGCTCTGCATGAGAAAGGGCTTTCTACTCCCAGAGTTTCGGTTCGGAAACCCACAGGGGCAGTCCCACCCCTGTCCTGTAAGGTGTCAAAGAGTCAGCACTGACTGGGTGGCAGTGAGGCAGCCATCAGTCTGGTTATTTCCGCGGAGCAAGGAGCAGGAGGTCACCAAGCCCCGCTGCAAGCAAGTCTCAGGAATAGAAAGTGTGTGCCATCTAGTGGCTGCCACGCTGAAAGGCAAGCACAGCAAGCAGCACTGCAGAAGGAACCAGACCATAATCCCAAATCAGAAAGGAGACCGGGTGGTGCAGCGGGTGAAGCACTTTTGGCTGCTTGCTAACCCCTGATCAGCCATTCTAACCCGCGAGAGAAAGACTGGTGTGATGTCTCGGGAACTGGAGCGGCTCTGCTCTGTCCTACAGGGTTACCATGAGTGAGCGCGGCTCCTGGCAGTCGGTTTAACCCCTTCCTACGGGACCTCCTCAAAGTCGCTTTCCAAGCTCTGGAGGCTGATTCTGAAGTAAAGGAAGGCAAAAAAAAAGAAGAAGCAGCAACCATTTACTAAAGCTTCTGCCACCCCCATTGAAACGCTCAAACTCTGGGTCTTAGGGGATGTCTTAAAAGTACCAAGATCCAGAGACGATAAAGCTGAACTTAGCTACTTTTTGCCCCTCACCACCTCATAGTCTTTCTGATCCTTCCCACCGAACAACTTATTCCTTCCTGCACAGCAGCAAGGCACCTGGGGGGGAATCTCACAGACCACCTAGGTTTAAGCTCCAAGCCTACTACCCACTGGCTCTGAATTTAGGGAAATTCAATTCACATCAGTAAACTTCAATTTTCTCATCTTTTAAGTAGGAAGCCCAGGTGGGCAGGCCCTGGTGTCGGACAGGGCTGAGGTCAGGTTCTGAGAGTCCCTGGGCTTCTTCTGAACTTCAGATTTCTCTTCTATTAAACGCAATTTCATTTAACTGTGAAAGTGGTTAAGGCAATGTTATGAATGAAAGTTTACAATCTAACAGACTTAATATAAAAGAAAAATTCAGATCTTACTTAAAGTGACCCACTTTCAAGGCTGTAAATCTTTATGAGAGCAGGCAGCCTCATCTTTCTCCCACAGATTGGCTGGTGGGTTTGAAACGATGACCTTGCGGTTAGCAGTCCCTCACTTACCCAACAGGACTAAACAGGAGATACTAAAAATACCAAAACCCTCCTTATCGGCCCTGCTGTGGATGTGTCTTGAAGGTTGAATACAAGAATATAATTGATATAGCACAGTGCTCGGTACCCAGTTGAGCTGTCTAGTGCCACCCAGCTCCCTGAGCCCGTCACCACAGAGCGTTGAGTGCTAGGCAGCCCATAGCTCCCCATTAAAAAGAACAGACGACCAAGTTCAGGCTCTTTGCCAGGGGTTCCCATAACCAGTGAATCGTCAGTGCGTAGCTTGAAACACTCAACACATTTTCCCAACTTGGATCAATTCTGCAGGATCCTTCCAACCCCACAACTCCCCGGGGTGTGACTGAAGCCTTTGCTGAGGCTGACTCTCGCCGGAGCTTCTCTCTGCTCATTTTAATCTGCTCTCTTCTCTTCCCTACAGGCAACTGTCTGGAGAGCACTCCCCAGGAAGCTTCTTCATGTCACCGTATCGCCGTCTGCTTCTCGGCAGCTGTGCAGCCTGGAAATAAATCCCAGTTTGTTCTTTCACTCTGCTAAGTCTCTGCCCCTTTTCTTCCTCGTTTGCAAACTCCGGAGATGGGACAAGTGCAGGGGTCTCTGATGAGCTTCATGGGACAAGAACAAAGATGACCTGGATGGTGGCAGAGCACCTAACGCTTCACTCTCTGGGGAGTCATCGGTGCTGTGCTACACCTCCCCCCCCCCCATGATGTCTGGAGTAAGTAATGAGGTACAGAGAGAAGAGCACTTTAGGAAATAATATCAATATTCTATTCAAATAAAAAGAAGAACCAGGTAACATTCTGGAAAAGGCAAAATTCTGGAGAGAGTGGAAGTAGCAGGGGAGCCAGCGGTGCAGGGAGAGGAGGCAGGATGGGTAGGGGGAATCTGGGCCTTGTAAGGGCAGTGGGTCTATTCTGCATGATACTGTCCTGGGGAGACATGACTTTAGGCCTTTGTTGAAACCTATAGAACTGTGTAGCATGAAGATTGAACCCAAATGTCAACAATGGAGGTTAGTGAATAACAATGTATCGATATGGTTTGTGTGTGTGTGTGTGCCATCCAGTAGACTTCAACCCATAGCAACCCTGCCAGTGAGCTTCCAAAAGTTCATGGGAGAATAACCTTGACAGATAATGGAATTTACCCGTGAAATTTTTGAAGCTCCACATATATGATGGACCACTCATGGGGTTTCCTCCACTGAGTCGTTTATGGGAGCAGAATCTCAGATCTTTTCGCCCACGGGGCAGCTAGTAGACTCCAACTTCTAACCATTTGGTTAACAACTGAATACTTATCCATTGTGTAAAGGGGGATCCTTGTATCAATATTAAATTCATCAATAGTAGCAAATGTACCGCGCAAATGCGAGATAGTAATAACAGGAGAAACACAATGCAGAGAGAAGAAAGTGTACATGTAATTCGCTGCACTTCCCACATGATTTTTCTAGACATCGACAGTTTCTCTAAAAATTATTCTCTTTGGAAGTGTTCGCATCTCTGGGCCTCATTTTCTAGACTCAGAAACGTTTTCCTTAACTCTTCTGACATGATTGAACTATTGAATTGTATGCGATGTGGATCATGTGCTGTTAGCCTGGGTAGACTAGAGAAACAAATTCATAAACATGCTTATGTTTATAAGGGAGAGTTTTAGATACAAGAGGAATTGAACATTGAGAAACCATACCAACCCAGTCCAGTCCAAGGCCATAAGTCTGATATTAGCCCATATGTCCGATACTAACCTATAAAGTCCTCCTCAGACTCATGAAACACATACAATGACACCAAATGCAGGACTATCACAAGCCAGTGGGTAGAGAGTCTTTGGGTCCAGTGGCGTTGTAAGCATCTCAGTGCTGGAAGAGGTCTCTCTGTGGCTTCTCTAGCTTCTGAGGTCCGGTTGCGTCCATGTGGCTTGTCTTCTGCAATGTCTCCCAGGGAGTCACAGAGAGAGAGAGAGAGAGAGAGAGAGAGAGAGAGAGAGAGAGAGAGAGAGAGAGAGAGAGAGAGAGAGGTGTCTTCCGCCTCCAAGGAGAAAGTACCAGTTTCCCCAGAATTCTTAGGAGAAGGCCATGCCCACACAGAGGTCTCATTGGCTAGCTCCAGATTAACAGGGTAGACTCCACCTCTACCCCTTAATCCTTAAACTGATTCCAGATTAGGTGACAACTACATGTGCCAATAAATTTTTTTTACATATTAGGAAATTCTACTGTTTACCTGTTGACGTGGTTGACAATGAATTACTAAGAACCATAAAGCCCCAAAATCCCACTGCCGCTGAGTTGATTTCACCTCAAAATGACCCTGTCGAGGACAGACTAGAACTGTCCCTTTGGGTTTCCAAGACTGTCAATCTTTCCGGGAGCAACTGGCCCGTTTGAACTGCTGACCTTGTAGCTAGCAGCCCCACGCATAATCCAAGACTCCTTCCTCACTCCAAGAGGCCTGGTTGAGTGAGTATTTCTAATATGCCAGGTACGGTGGTAAAGACATGGATTATGTCATCCAAAAATCATAAAGGTGGATTCGCTTATGATCAATCACCATTTTTACAACAGAAGGTTCTCAGGTTTACAGTCACAAATGATCTGCCTAAGGCCATAGAGTCATTAAGTAGATTGGTGCCAGGATTTGTTTCCAGGCAGCTGACTCTAGAATCAGCATTCACAGCCATCAAGTATTCTGCCAACTAGAACGAGGGCTCTGTGTTTCCTGGATGATTAACCCTTCATTATGCAATAATTCTGAATTTTAAAGGCCATCATTTAGACTTGTAGGAGTCCCAGTAGAAATTCCAGGAAATTGGAGACTTCTGGGCAATAGAAAAATCGGTGGGTCAGAAGTCACCCTTTTATGGGGACAGCTGAACTCTTCTAATGATACAAGGAGACTATCTGGCTGAGCTATTTCCATTACTTGACCTTCAACTGCCTCTTGCGTGTGCTAAGTCGTCCTGGTCAGACTTCTCGGAGCCTGGAAGTCCTGGGGCAGGACAAGAGACTCGCCACCAGTCTTGTGGAACTAGGAGCTAGCTGGCATCTTCCACTCTCTGTGGAAGAAACACACCAACAATCTGTTCTGCTTCGCCCTCTGGGGACCTCTTGACAAGGAGACTAAACTCCCTCACTGCTAACTTTCTCATTGATCCAGGATCAGGCCTGCGGAATGAGGACATTCCACACCAGGGGCCATCAGGAATGGAGTCATAGCAGTGGAAGAGGTGTCTCAGGAATGAGGACACCTGGGATAATGAGAATATGACAAATTGTATCAGTTATCTAAGACAGCAAACAAACTGCCCCGGGAGTGAAGACCCAAAACCCGTCTGCAGACAATTGGACGTGCCCTCACAGAAGGGTCACAAGGAAGGGATGAGTCAGCCAGGGTGTAGTATAGCACCTATGAAACACTCAACATTCTCTAGTGCTTGAAATCTTCCCCCACCCCCACACCACCACTATCATGACCCCAGTTCTATCTTACAAATCTGTCTAGACCAGAGCATGTAACTGATACAGATAAGAGCTCTCAACACACTAATCCAGGACAGATAAACCCCTCAGGAACAGGAATGGGAGTAGCAACATCATGAGCGTAGGGAGAAGGTGGGGGGAGAAGGGGGGAAAATAGGGAACTGATCACAATGATCCGTGTATAACGCCCCCCCACCAAGGGAGTAAATAACAGAAACATGGGTGAAGGAAGACAGTGGATGGTGTAAGGTATGAAAGTAATAATTCTTTATCATTTATCAAGGGTTCATGAGGGTGGTAGGGTGGGAGAAGGGAGGGGGGAAAAGAGGAGCTGATACCAAGGACTTGAGTAGAAAGAAAATGTTTTGTAAATGATGATGGCAACATATGTAAAAATGTTGGATACAATTGATGTATAGATTATTACAAGAGCTATAAGAGCCCACAATACAATGATTTATTTAATTTTTTTAAACTGCCCCAAAGCATACCCACCTAAAACAAGAGTCAGCAAATTACAATTCTTGGGCCAAATTTCTCTTGCCACCAGTTTTCTTAAATTACCTGCTCTAAGGAGACAGTCGCATGCCCATTTGTTTATATTCTGCCTATCGCTTCTTTCGGGTCTCTGGGTGGTGCCATGATGCATGCTGTGTCAGGCTGGGTACCTGAAGAAACAAATCCACAGAAACTCATGTATAGGAGAGAGTTTTATATAAAGTTTAAGTGTACATCAGGAAAACATCCCAACCCTGTGCTGCCGAAGCCCACAAGTCTAACATTAGCCCACATATCCAACACCTATCCACAAAGTCCTCCTCCATCTCACAAAACAGACGCAATGACGCCGACTGCAGGAGGAAAGCCAAGTCAGGGAATGTGTAATCATCTCAGCACTGGCAGGGGCTCCACACAGCTGCTCCAGGACCAGGGCTGCATTGAGGTAGGTCTATGTGGCTTCTCCTCAGGGATATCTTGCAGGAAGTGAGCCTTGCCAGCTGAAGCAGGAGACTGGTAAGGCAGCTGCACCCTGGTGCGACAGTCAGAAAGCAAGAGACCTGAGAACTCAAAAGACGAGGCTCACTGAGCCATTTATCCCTCCACCCTTCAATTAATCCCACATGTGTTTATCGGCCAGGCTGGCACAATTAACTACCTCACATGCGTTGCCTGCTAGCCCAAAGGTGGGTGACTGCAGTCCACCCAGAAGCCCTTTGGGAGAACATCTAGTGGTCTACTTAGGAAGAGCAAGCATGGAAAACCCTATGGAGCATAGTTCTACTTGGACCCACCCAGGGTCGCCGGGAGCCAGCAGGTATTTGATGGCAACTGGCATAAGATTTATTTTATGACTTTTCCACTGTAAATGCAGAACTGAGTCATTGCAATAGAAAGTATGACCCACTATATTGGTTTCATGTGGCTGCCATAACAAAGAAACGGTGGGTTCAAATGGTGAGATGGCAAAGAAGAATGGCTATCCTATGGACTGCCAAAAGAGTGAATCCATGGATTGTGATAAGAGTTGTATGAGCTGCCCGTAAAATGATTTAATTAAAAAATATATTACTTTATTCTGCAGTCAAATTACTTTTTGTTACCAAAATTGTTCTTGAATAGTCCCAATACAAAACTAATGTCTACAACCCAGGGATATATATGGCAGTCAACTAAAATGAGGGGAAAAGAAAATATAGAGGAACGTGGGTATTGGGGTAACAGGTCACTAACCCACCCATGGAGAGCGTATTGTTTATGTCTCCACAAGAAAGGGAGAGAGCGACCAGACTTCAACCTGGTATGCCAGGACTTGAAGGCAACATACCGGTGTGAAGCAGCAAAACAACAGACAGGTCTGCGGGGCCAGACCCATGCCCAGCTACATGGACCCCCCAACCCCAGAAGAATGCACCACAGAGCATAGCACTGAAGATACAGGCCAGGGAGAGGGGTAGGTTTATTCAGATCACCCAGTAGCAAACTAAGAGAGAGAGTGGGCCCACCAAGCCCTGAGATGGTATTCCTGCTCTGACCAGCGAATGCACGGAAAGGACAATGGGGTTAGACCAACCTCGAGGTGTGACATCCCCTCAGTGACCCATAGCACTACGGGGGACACCACTGGAAAACACAGTTTAGTAATTGTGCCCAGTCTGACGGTCTCATACTGGGGCGAAACATGAAGGGAGCGCAAGAGAGCGGCAGTGGGAGTAAAGCAATGAAGTCCCTAAGGAATACAAAAAATAGATTTCGGGGGCCAGGGCTTGGCACCCCATCACACTCGATCAGAAAACATTCATAAGGGCCAAAAGACCGACCTGGAACTATTTTTTTAAAAAACTGGTGTCTATATCCAATGTATAAATTAAATTATAATCACAGGACTTCAAAAAAAGAAGAAGAAGAAAAACAACCAGAATGTTCCCTAGAAGCAAAGATGGTGAGACTTTGACTGGAGCAGGAGATCATGTGGGCAAAGTCGAGGGCCAACCGACACGAGAAACCCTCAGGGCGGTGGCGTGGCATGGTAGCTGCTACAAGGGACTCAAACTTACCAACAACCATGAGGGCAGCACAACACTGATCAATGTTTTGTTGTTATCCGTAAGGCTGCCACACGCCAGAGCCAATTTGACAGTGACCAACAACCACTATGACAAAATACCACAACCCAATGCCTCAACACAGAGGTTGATTGCTCCCGTTCTGAAGGCTGAAGTCTGCAATCAACGCGTCAGCAGGGCTTCGCTCTCTGCAAGCTCCAGGGGAGACGCTTTTCCTGGCTCTCCCAACGTCTGGAGGCGTCGGGCTTTCTTTGGCTTATAGATGCATGACTCCAACCTCTGCCTCCATCTTCTCACGGTCGCCTTCCCCCGATGTGCCTCTATGACCATGTCCCTTCTCCTCTTTTTAAAAGGACCTAGCCCTGCACAATGAGGAGCCACCCGACTCAGCGTGCCTGCACAGTAATTTTACTAATGACATCTTAACAGACTATTTCCAAGCAAGGTCACATTCACGGGTCAAAAAGAGTTGGAATGTCACCGTACCTTTTTTTTTATGGGGAGGGGGTCCCAATTCCCCCTACAACACTCACAAAGCCTAAAATACATACATTTGGTCCTTTTTTTAAATGTGCTGACTCTTGACCTAACACAATGGCTTCCTACAGTGCCTGGTCCTCTAGCTCCACTGGGTTGCTTTGCTTCTGGTTTCATGTGCTCTCACTCAGGTGACGACATTTGGCTGGAGGGTGACCAGGACGATGGGCTTAGGTGAGACCACTGAGCCTCTCTCTCCCTCTGGTCTTTCTTCCTCAAGGAGGCTAAACCAAAGGTTAAGGATTCCATTGTATGTCGCTGTCCTTGTTGGTGCTGCTGAGTCCGATCCAACTTAGAGCAACCCGACGTACAACGGAACCAGAACTGCCAGGCCCTGTGCCATCCTCACCCTTGTTCTTCCGGGTGAGCCCGTTGCTGCAGCAACCGTGGCCATCCATTTGTAGGGGGTTCTCCTCTTTTTGACCGCCCTTCTCCTTTACCAACATGATGTCCTTTTCCAGGGACTGGTTTCTCCTGACAACCCGTTCGAACAAATCTATGTGAGATGTGTCGCCATCTTTGCTTCCCAGAAGCACTCTGGCTGCACTTCTTCCGAGACAGATCGGTTTGTTCTTTTGGCAGTCCTTGGGACTTGCCACATTCTTTGCCAGCGCCGCCACGCAGATGCATTCATCAATGCTCCACTCTTCCTTACTCAATGTCCAAGGTCTACATCCGTGTGAGGCAAATGGAAATACCATGGTTTGAGTCAGGCATACCTTGATCTTCCAAAAATCAGTCCTGCTCTTCAATACTTTAAAGAGGCCTTTGCAGCAGATTTTGATCTCTTTCTTGCCCGCTACATCCAGGAGCTGCATATCTGAGCAAGACCAAGTCCTTGACAACTTCAATCTTTTCTCTGTTTGTCATGATGTTACCTATTGTCCAGTTATGAGGATTTGGGTCTTCTTTGCATTGAGTTGTAATTCATCCTGAAAGCTAACATTTTTGGTCTTCATCTCAGCAAGTGCTTCAAGTTCTCTGCCCTTTCAGCAAGCGAGGCTGTGTCATCTGCATATCATAAATTATTAAGAAGCATTCCTCCCATCCTGATGCCACATTCTACTTCACATAATCCAGCTTCTCTGATTATTTACTGGGCATACAGACTGAATAAGTACAATGAGATGATACAACCCCTATGCACACCTTTCCTGATTTTAAGCCAAGCAGCGTTCCCTTATTCTATCTGAATGACTGCCCCCGGTCCATGTACAGGTTCTGCATGTACAGGTTCTTTTCTATTAGTTGTTGTTGTTAGGTGCCATTAAGTCATTTCTGACTCATAGCCACCCTATGTACAGCAGAACAAACACTGCCCAGTCCTATGCCATGGGTTATAATGGCCGTGGTAGCATAATGCTTACATGTGGGGCTGCTAAATGCGAGGTCAGTAGTTAGAAACCACCAGCTGCTCTGAGGGAGAAAAGTAAGGCTTCCAACTTCTATCAAGAGCTACTGTCTCTTAAACTTACATGGGCAGTTCTGCCCTGTGCTGTAGGCTCAGTATGAGTTGGAATCGACTCGAGAGCAGTAACTTCAGTTTTGAGATCAATGAGACACTGGGTTTCCCCTGGATAGTGGTGGAAGCATTCTGCATGAAGAAGTCCCAATGCCCAAGTGCTTAGCATCTATCTGCTCACACAATGCTTATTCAGGTCATTTTGTTCAAATCAAGTTGCACAAGCAAATCCCAGGTCAAATGGAAGATCGCTGCACGAGAATGAGAACACTACTGGACCCACCAATGTTACCGTGTATCTCACAAGTTACTGAGATAAGCCTGGCTAGAGATGGAGCCTTGGCGGTGCACTGGGTTATGAGCTGGGCTGCTAACCTCAATGTCAGCAGTTCAAAACCACCAGTCACCTCAAGAGAGAAAGATGAAGCTCTCTACTCTTCATAAATATTTACATCCTTAGAAACCCACAGGGACAGTTCTATTCTGTTCTATATGGTTGCTATGAGTCAGAATTAACTCAATGGCAGTGAATTTGGTTTTGTTTTTGGAGAGGCTATAGAGTCTACGTTTATGTATTCACTTATTCAAAAAATATTTTATAAGCACCTACTATGTACCAGGACTGATGCAGTTGCTAACATTTGCTCAATTAATTGGTCTAAAAGGTGTTAATTTTTGTTTTGTTTTGACAAGAGCTCATGTTGTATTCTTTCTCTTGTAATGACCACATTGAGCTTTTCTGTTTAACATAACACATAAACATTTTAATAGGTTCTAAGAATATTCCATTAAATGCAGAAGAAAAGTCCCTAAAATGAGTATAAAATAAACACGTTTGTTGTACAGTTTATGAAACAAAGCCACACTTTGTAAGTGAAGTGGAAGTTTCTCCACTTACGCAGGGCACAGCCTAGATATAATTGACAGGATGTCTCCTTGGGGGTGTGGCCAACTCCTATTTAAGCAGGTTATGTGGGAAGACTTTCTGCCATACTGACTGCCAATCATGGACCCATCTGCTTCTGCCTCCACCAACTTGTGGTCTTCCTGCTTCCTTGTTAATTTCCTGTTTCGGGGTTCATCAACCCAGCAGCTACACCATTTGACCTACGAACTTGAACCAGACTAGACTTAACCACTTTTACAACCTTGTGAGCCACTTTTTTGACATAAAGTTCTTTTAAGTTTAATGTTGTTAGAGGAGAGAGAAAGAGAGAGAGAGAGAGAAGCATTACTAGTTTTGTTTCTCCAGAAAACCCAGCCTAATATACTCTCCTTTTGAGCTAAACGATTTTGTGTTTCCCTGCCTCTTGAAATTAGACATTCCCATATAACTTTCTCTGCCCGAGGGCAGAAGGGAAGTGGCCTGTTCCCTTCCAGGTAGAAGTATAAAATTACCTCTCCTCCTCACTCATAACTGGATGCCATGATTTGGGCCTTAAACCGAGAGAACAGCTAGGACACTGAAGCATCAGATTCAAAATGACTGCCCTAGAAGTCACCCATAGATAGCCTCAGACAACCTGTGTTGTGGTAAACTCCTGACACCTACAGGCTGCTTGTTGCTTAAAAAGCCCAGCTTTCTTCCTAACAAGCACCCGTTTAAGAGAAACCCTTGCTAGACTTTCAGCATGAAGACCAAAACCCCTTGCAAAATGCCCAGAGGACAAAAGAAAAGCTAACTCTCTGGGCCTGAGATAGGGGAAGAACCGGCTTGCTCCAGCGAAGGAGCTACAGCAAAGATAAGAAAGGGGAAGCCAACAAACAAGAGCTTAGAAGTTTGTCTAATGTAATGCCTTCTCATCGCCTCGGGTCGTCAATAAAGTGGACATGAAACATTCACGAAGGAGGAAATTGGTTTTTCCATTTATTAATATGTTTCTGTTTGTTTATCATTTGATTATTTGCTTGTAGCTTATTTTTTGTTGTTGTTTGGGTGGAGGCCAGTAGTGAAGGAGCTGAGTTTCAGATGCACACAATTCACAGTCCCCACACACAGAAGCACAGAATAGAAATGCAAGCCCTTGAGAATGCATAGCATCTCCACACACCGCTACATAGCCAGCAACGTAGGAAGTGTCGGCCCCGTGCTCTGCGTACTTGACATGATGAATTTATTTTTCAATCGTTTTATTAGGGGCTCATTCAACTCTTATCACAATCCATACACACATCAATTGTGTAAAGCACATTTGTACATTCATAGCCCTCATTATTCTCAAAACATTTGCTCTCCACTTAAACCCTTTGCATCAGGTTCTCTTTTTTTCCCCTACCTCCCCGCTCCCCGCTCCCTCATGAGCCCTTGATAATTTATAAATTATTATTTTGTCATATATTGCCTTGTCCAACATCTCCCTTCACCCACTTTTCTGTTGTGCATCCCACAAGGAGGAGATTACATGTAGATCCTTGTAATTGGTTCCCTCTTTCCAACCCACTCTCGCTCTACCCTCCCAGTATGGCCACTCATGCCACTGGCCCTGAAGGTATCATCCACCTTGGATTCCCTGTGCCTCTAGCTCCTATCTGCACCAGTATACATCCACTGGTCTAGCCAGACTTGCAAAATAGAATTCGGATCGTGATAGTGGGCTGGGGGAGGAAACATTTAGGAATTAGAGGAGAGTTGTATTTTTCATTGGTGCTACATCGCACCTTGACTGACTCATCTCCTCCCCTAGACTCCTCTGCAAGGGGTTCTCCAGTGACTGACAAATGGGTTTTGCGTCTCCACTCTGCACTCCCCTCCTCATTCACTATGGTAAGATTTTTTGTTCTTATGATGCCTTATACCTGATCCCTTCGACACCTCGTAATCACACAGGCTGGTATGCTTCTTCCATGTGCACTTTGTTGCTTCTGAGCTAGATGGCCGCTTGTTTACCCTCAAGCATTTAAGACCCCAGATGCTATCTCTTTTGATAGCTGGGCACCATCAGCTTTCTTCACCACATTTGCTTATTCAATCCCTTTGTCTTCAGCGGTTGTGTTGGGAAGGTGAGTGTCATAGAATGCCAATTAAATAGAATAAAATATTCTTGCATTGAGGGAGTATTTGAGTGGAGGCTCAATGTCCTTCTGCTACCTTAATACTAAACCTATTAATATAGGCACATAGATCTATTTCCCCATCCTCATATATAAATATATTTGCATATGTACATGTCTTTATCTAGACCTCCACAAATGCCCTTTGCCTCCCAGCTCTTTCCTCTATTTCCCTTGACTTTCCTCCTGTCCCACTATCATGCTCAGTCCCCACCTGGGTTTCAGCAATACCTCTTTGTTACATTACCCTTATTCATCCCCTACCAGGCCTCCCACACCCACCTCACCATCCATTTAGATCACTTGTTGTCCCCTTATCTCTGGGTTGTTAACAACACTTCCTTTCCCCCCACCGCCCCCTATCCCACGTCCCCCCAGAACTGTCGATTCCCTTATTTTCTCCTCCAGATTGTTCATCCAGCCTATCTTATTTAGAGAGACCTGTGGAGATAATAACATGCAAAAAACAAGACAGAGCAACAATATACAACAAAACAATAACAAACCACTGATAAAGAACAAAACAAAACACAACAGAAAAAAAAGCTTGTAGTTAGTTCAAGGATCATTTGTTGGCCTTTAGGAGAGTTTTCCAGTCCAGTCTGTTAAGGCACCATGCCCTGGCCCCCAAGTCCACCTTCAGCATCCCCTGGGGATTTTGCTGCTTTATTCCCTTGCTGTTCTATTGCACTCCCCCAGTTCTTTGCCTCAGTGTGGCAGGATCAGGTCGGGTGCAATTCCCACACGTGTCTCTGGTGCTGTCCCCCTCAGGGCCATGGGTCAGTGAGGGGTGTCATGTCTCATAGTGGGGCTGACCATGTGATCCTCTCTGTGGACTGGCTGCTCGAATTGGGAACATTGTCCTCAAGGCCTGGTGGGCCAGGATGTGCTCCACTCTCCTACTTCCACTCATCTACTCCCGTGTGTTCCGATCAGGTCTGTCCCTCTCCCGGAGCTGCAGAATCAATGCCATCCTTTGAAATAAATTCTTCTGGGGGGAGGGGAAGGCATCCCCTTAGTATTTGGCACTGGGGCCAGCCTCCCAGACTTCTCCACTGGTTCCCTACTTCACGCCAGAATGTTGCATTCACACCTTGGGGCACTGGGTTGAAGTCTGTTCCTCTTTCCCTGTGGAGATATAAACAATACCCTCCCGTTGGGTGGGTTAGCACCCTGTGGCCCCGCTACCCATTTCTTTCTTTGTTTCATCATTTTTCCCCTTTCCCCACCTCCTCCCAAGTTGTCTACCATGTGCATCCCTGCATTTGATCTGGTCTCTGCCATACTACATGGTCCTCACCCCAAGAATGTTTGTATACACTAGCTTTTTCCATATGCCCTTTTACATTTTTTTAAATGCTTACCTCAGCAGACTCATGTTGTACTTGTACTTTTGTGCCTGACTTACTTCGCTTAGCATGATTTCCTCCAGTTATTCCCCTGCAGCGATGCGCCTCATACTTTCTTCACTGATTTTTAGCGATGCATAGTACTCCATTGTATGTATATACCACCGTTTTTTAATCCAATCGTCAGTTGATGGAAATTTGGATTGCTTCCAACTCCTTGCAACTGTGAACTGTGCCACAATGAACATTGGAGCACAGATGTCTGGTCTTGGTTTGTTTCTTGCCTCTTCAGGGTATATGCCCAGTAGGGGGATTGCTGGGACATATGGTAACTCAATTTCCATCTGTTTTACATATTGCCAGATCGATTTCCATAGTGGTCGTACATACTTACAAGTCCACCAGCAGTGGATGAGAGTTCCTGTTTCCTCAAAATTGGATAGTTTAACTATTATGTGCCTTGGTGACTTCTTGGGATACAATCAAGTTGGTGTTCTTTCAGCCTCCTGAATGGTTTCCTGGTTTTCATTCATTAAGTTGGGGAAGTTTTCCTCCAAGAATTCTCACTATTTTGCAGATGATTTCTTTGTTGTGTCTTTCTCCAGTAAGCCAATAATTCTAATGTTGTTCTGCTTCATTGCATCAGGCATAGCTCTTAGGTTTTTTCAGGTTCTCTGATGATCTTAGATTTTCGTTCACGTTTGTTAAAGTCTGCTTGGCTGTCCTCCAAGTCACTGATGCAGTTCTCTGATTGGTCCAGTCGATTCTCAAGGTCCATGTTTCTGTTACTGGTTTTTGTTATCTCCTCCCTAAGCTCCTGTATTTCCTTTTGGTGTATGGCCTTTATCTCCTCTATCATTTCATCCTTTTTTCTGTATTGCTTCCCTCATATCCTGTATGACTCCAAGCAGCATTCTGAACATTTCTTTCTGTGACAGCTCAATGTCTACTTCTTCTATGTATGTTTTCATGTTCGGTAGATCTTCTGCCATTGCCTTTGTTTCTCCTGTTTTTTTGTTGAGGTCGTTGGGGCTGATGGCTGTTTGCGTTGCATTGTTTTAGAGAAACCAGGTGCCATTTTCCAGGGAGTCAAAGAGCACTGGCTCGCTCTGGGAGACTTGTAGGAATGCTTCTTTGAACTGCCTACTGCTAATTTTGCTATGGGATTAACCTACCATTTATCCTCCTGTGGCTTCCCTATCAGGGGAGTGCCCCAGAAGGCTGGTGTGTTGCCTGCTTTGGTGTTTCAGAGGTTAGACAGAGGTTCCTGCAACAGCTTGAAATGTTGCTGAGTGGTGGCCTTGCTGCCATATGCCCCCAGGTACACAGGCAGGAATTCCCCGGTGAGAAGTTGGGCAAAGTAACCCCTGGAGATAAATCATGGTTTTTCCCTAGTCTCCGGCTAGCTACACAGGGTGAAGCTCACCTAGATGGGTGTGGTGCAGGGGTAAATGCCCTATGCTAAGGGGAATGGTCTGGAGGTCAGCAGTGGAGTGTGAGAGAACAGGAAAGAGACAAAGAGGAGGAAAAAAATTTTTTAAGTAAGATCATTTAGACTGTGTGGGAATATAGGGAAGAGAGGGAAATAAAAGCAACTATGTAGCTGAGTCCCACTCTCCGTCTGGAGCTGCAAGGGTTTAGTCCCTGCCCTGAGGCAGTAGCGGCAAGCTGCAGCTGAGCTGAGAAAAAGCCCCTACAGAGCCCTCAAAGGCTGTGGTGAGACAGAGAGCAGACATGTAAACAGAAGCAACAATGTAGCTGAACCCCAATCCCTTCCTCTGGAGCTGCAAGGGTCCTGTCCCTGCCCTGAGGCAGGTGGGGGCAAACTGTGGCTGTGTTGAGACCAAGCCCCCCTACCAGCTCCAAATGGTGCTGGCTCTGGAAGATACAGTGCCGGGGCCAAGGTCAAGCCCCAGCCGGCTTCCACTGAGGTAATCCAAAATTCCCAGACCCTGAAAGTCCCATGGTTCTATGCCTACTTATCTTTATGGTGCTCCTCTTGCATTCCAGTAGTGTTGAATTTCCCTGTAAGCAACTCTCCTGGGCTGTATTCTGTGGAGTCCCTCTGGTATGTGTCACTCTGTCACCATCTTCCCGGAAGTCCTGATGAATTTATTTAACCCTCAAACTAAAACAACCAAAAAATAAACAATACCACCCCCATTGTCACTGAGTATATGTGACTCATGTTGACCCCTGTGTGTGTCAACTTGGAAGTATGTTCCATAGGGCTCTCAATAGCTGATGTATTGGAAGTAGAATGTCAGCCCTTTCTTCACAGATGCCTCTTGGTAGACTTGAACTCCCAACCATCCAGTTAGCAGTCGAGCATGTTGTTTTTGAGCTATCAACCATTGGCACCACTGGGAGACTCCAATTCTCATTTAGATAGACAGATGTGTAGATCAATCAATAGATAGCCAGACAGATAGATTATTTTGTAGAATCCCTGAAACTAGTTGGTTCCAACTCATGGTGACCCTATAAATAGAGTAGGACTGCCCCCCATAGGCTTTCTGAGACTGTATGTCTTTATAGAAGCAGACTGACTCATCTTTCTCCCTGGGAGCAATGGGGGGGTGGAGGTCAAAGGGTAGGGGGTTCCAACTACTGACCTTGCAGTGAGCTGCTCAGTGCTCAGCCCACCATAGCACCAGGGCTTCCTCCTTCTCATGACGCTGTCTCTAAATTAAATACTGCTGGCCTCTACTTTCCAGCTGAGGACACAGATGACCTGAGAAGCTAACTAATGTGGTCAAATAGTCCCTATTTCTAGAACATACTCTACACTCTCCTTGTGCTTTAGGACTAAACACAAATGTTTTGTCCTCAAAGAAACTACCGCTGTGCACTGTGTCCATCCTGGTCATTCTTGAACATAACCCTTCTGAGGATCTGTGGCAGTTTCTTCATCTTTCTAACTCAGGTAATAGGTTTCTCCCCCTCCTTCCCTCATGAGCTCCAGAATCACAGCGGTAACGCTTGCTCCGTCCACAGGCTTATCCTTCTCGGTACCAGTATAACCATGAGTGAATACACAGACTTGGAGAACTAATTGAAGGAAAGCAACTGATTAGAGGCAGATCAGTGGGGCTGGGAGATAAGAATGCTTTCATATCCAAGTCACAGACAGCTGATTAAAATAGTTGTTGGTTTGATTTTCTTAATATGATTTTTTGTTTTGTTTTGTTTATTTCACATTACAAAAGTATAATGTGGAAAGTTCCAGAATTTGTTTGCCAGCAGTCTTTCAGCTTCTCGGTGGCACTCTTGACCTATCATCCATAGTCATAATATGACTTTCACTGTTCATAAAAATCATGTCCTCATGAACCACACTCAAATGTTGAAGAAAGGAGAGGTCTCTCTCTTCTAGGAGAAATATCTTACTCAAAATACCCCCTGACCTCCTTGCACGTCCCATTGACCAGCACAGGCCATAAGCCCCTGCCTTAGCTAAAAGACAAACAGTGGGAAAAAGCTTCAATACACAGGATAGTTGTCCTAGCACGCAGCCAACAGAATCACAAGAGGCCCCTCCAGGTGAAACAACAGTGCTTCGGCCACTGTGATCAGGTGAAATTACATGGAATGGCTCTTCTATCCATGTCTCTGTAGTTCCCATCAAATGGTTGAGTGAGACCATGCAAATGGGATGCAGGACACTTTACTAGAGCAGCCATTCACAACTGTGGGTCATGACGCTTTTGAGGGTTGAATGATCCTTTCACAGGGGCCGCCCAATTCATAACAGTACAAAATTACAGTGATGACATAGCAACGAAAATAATTTTATGGTTGGGGGTCACCACCACATGAGGAACTTTATTAAAGGGTCGTGGCATTAGGAAGGTTGAGAACCACTGGACTAGAGGGAATCTATCACTTTTCCCATTCCACTGGGTACGTAATTGGGAGCCATCTCAGAAGCAGAACGGGAAAATCCTGTGACCATCAAGAAAGAAGAACCAACTTTAGAGTGTGTACAAGGTCACTGTCTAAAACAGGGGAGAAGCTATAAAGGCACCAAGACCATGAGAGAGCACAGAAAAGTCATGGCAAGACTGTGAGGCAGAGTGGGTGGGGCTTCCTAGACCAAAGAGGCAGAGGCTAAGGGGCCATGTGGCTGAAGGCCAGAGAGACATGCCTACTAGTATGGCAAAGAAGAGACACTTTAGACAAAATAATTAATGCTTGATGAATAGTGTTTCATTTTGTAACCAGTTAGCTTCCCTACTAGACCCCCATGTGAGTGCTATCTGTAAGATCTGAGTGGCCATCTCAATGCAGTATCAAACTGAGCAGAGGAGCAGAATGCCATAGGAGTGGCGGGTGGTGTCAGAAGAGGGGAAAGAGGGCAGAGGGTGGAGGCATATCAGACCTCTGCCTCGAAGCAGTTAGCCTGGGACTGGTGTGGAGTTTGATTCTCCTTCATAAGAGATAATAAGTTGTTTCCATGCCACCATCCTTATATAGCCTCCAAAACAATATACAGATGTACACACACAGTGGCTACCCAATAACTGCTGGCTATGAAAATCAAACTCTGCTGAGCAAGGAGTCCTCCACTTCATATTTCAAAATAATATTTTAAGTCTTCCTGAAACAACAACCTAGACAGGACTATAAAATAAGAAAATTTTTCCAAAGAGCAATTTGGCAGCATGAACCAAAGACCTTGGGAAAATGTGCATATCGTTCCTCTTGATTCCACCTCCAGGAATCTCTCCTAAGGACACAATGACAGGTGCCATTCAAGATCTAGGAACAAAGATGGTCATGAAACTATTCATCAGGGTGAAAGACGGGATCAACCTAATGCCTAATACTAGTTGAATGACTAAATAAAGTGCAGTATGAAGGGATAAAATGAAGCTCTTTTAAAAATCATATTTAAAGAAATAGTTAATGAAGTAGGTATAAAGTAGGCTGTAATATTCTATACCCATAATACAATCTTAAATTGTTTTATGTACATTATCATTTGCATTTTTATATCTAAATATGTATGGATTGTGATAAGAGTTGTAAGAGCTCCCAATAAAATTTTTTTTTTTTTGGCAGAAATTGCTTTATTTTTTTATTTTTTTTAACAATTTATTGGGGCTGATACAATTCTTTTCACAGTTCATACATATACATACATCAATTGTATAAAGCACATCTGTACAGTCTTTGCCCTAAACATTTTTTTCTCTTTTCTTCTTTTACATTTTATTAGGGACTCCAAAAACTCTTACCACAATCCATACATATACATACATCAATTGTATAAAGCACATCCATACATTCCCTGCCCCAATCATTCTCAAGGCATTTGCTCTCCACTTAAGCCCCTTGCATCAGGTCCTCTTTTTTTCCCCCCCCTCCCTCCCCTTTCCCCCCTCCCTCATATGCCCTTGGTAATTTATACCTCGTTATTTTGTCATATCTTGCCCTATTCGGGGTCTCCCTTCCCCCCTTCTCTGCTGTCCCTCTCCCAGGGAAGAGGTCACATGTGGCTCCTTGTAATCAGTTCCCCCTTTCCAACCCACTCACCCTCCACTCTCCCAGCATCGTCCCTCACGCCCTTGGTCCTGAAGGTATCATCCACCCTGGATTCCCTGTACCTCCAACCCTCATATGTACCAGTGTACAGCCTCTGTCCTATCCAGCCCTGCAAGGTAGAATTCGGATCATGGTAGTTGGGGGGAGGAAGCATCCAGGATCTGGGGGAAAGCTGTGTTCTCCATCGATACTACCTCACACCCTAATTAACCCATCTCCTCTCCTAAGGCCCTCTATGAGGGGATCTCCATTGGCCGACACTTGGGCCTTGGGTCTCCACTCTGCACTTCCCCCTTCATTTAATATAATATATATATACACATACATATATACATATACACATATATACACATACATACACACACTTATATCTTTTTTTTTTTGCATGATGCCTTATATCTGGTCCCTTGGGCACCTCGTGATCGCACTGGCCGGTGTGCTTCTTCCATGTGGGCTTATTTGTTTCTGAGCGAGATGGCCTCTTGTTCACCTTCAAGCCTTTAAGACCCCAGACACTATCTCTTTTGATAGCCGGGCACCATCAGCTTTCTTCACCACATTTGCTTGTGCACCCATTTGTCTTCAGCGATCCTATCATGGAGGTGTGCAGTCAATGATATGATTTTTTGTTCTTTGATGCCTGGTAACTGATCCCTTTGGGACCACTTGATCACACAGGCTGGTGTGTTCTTCCATGTGGACTTTGTTGCTTCTGAGCTAGATGGCCGCTTGTTTATCTTCAAGCCTTTAAGACCCCAGTCACTATCTCTTTTGATAGCCGGGCACCATCAGCTTTCTTCACCACATTTACTTGTTCACCCACTTTGGCTCCAGCCGTTGTGTCGGGAGAGTGAGCATCATAGAGTTCCAATTTAATAAAAGAAGGTATTCATGCATTGAGGGAGTGTTTGAGTAGAGGCCCAAGGTCCTTCCGCAACCTTAATACTTGACCTATAAATATCGACACAAAGATCTATTTCCCCAACCTCCTATATATATTTGCATGTACATGTCTTTGTCTAGACCTCCATGAGTGCCCTTTGACTCCTAGCTCTTTCCTCCATCTCCCTTGACCTTCCTCCTGCCCTACTACCATGCTTCATCGCCACCTGGGCTGGAGTATACCTCTTCTCTAAGCAACCTTACCCTTGATCATTTCCCACCAGGCCTGCCACTCCCCCTTCTCTACCATTTGGGGTCCCATGTTTTTCCCTTGTCCCTGGGTTTGTTAACACCACTTCCTTACCCCCCCACCCCCCACCCCAAGTCCCCCCGGAACTGTCGGTCCCGTTGTTTTTCATCCAGATAGTTCATCCAGCCTGTCCTATTCAGACAGACCTGTGGAGTCACTAACATGCACGAAAACTAGACAGAGGAACACAAAGCAACAGTATACAACCAGACAACAAAACAACCAAAACAAACCACTGAAAAAGAACAGAACAAAACAGTTCACAAGAGAAAAGCTTGTAGTTAGTTCAGGGATCTTTGCTGGCCCTTAGGAGCGTTTTCCAGTCCAGTCTGTTGGGGCACCACGCCCTGGCCCCAAAGTCCACTTTCAGCATTCCCTGGGGACCTTGCCACTCCATTCCCTTGCTGTTCCACTGCACTCCCCCAGTGATTTGCCTCGGTGTGGTGGGATCAGGTCAGGTGCAATTCCCACACTGTGTCTCCGGTGCTGTCCCCTGTATCGCCCTTAGTCACTGAGGGGCATCAATAAAATTATTTTTTTAAAAAAGAATTGACTGATTGGTAGTGAGTTTGCTACAGTAAATAGAGATATAAAATGTTCTGAAACCCAAAATGGGCCTGTCAATGTTCAAACTCCTTTATTAAAATTAAAACATTCCAGTCTTGTTATAAAATGGCACAACCACATGTACAGAAACTGTTACATGACAGAAATTTTCTTATAAAGAAGCTTGGAGTCAACCTCTTCTCTGAAACATTTACGTGACTTCCGTGTACTAAAATGTGCTCAGAAACGTTTGCTGCATAATTACAAAAAGAAATATTTAGACTTTGAAGATATTTATGAAAAGTGCACTTTCGACACTAAAATGTCCTCACACCTCCCATCCATGTGCTTCTTCAGTTTCCTCTTTTATTGTCCACTCTTCTTATGCTGGGTTCTGGCTTTGCAGTATCCAATTTGTGGTCTCTACATACAGCCTTTCATAACACACAGAAAAACATGCGGCCATCTAAGTGATTCTAACTCATAGTGACCAGATAGCACAAAGAACTGTCCCTCTGGGTTTCCAAACCTTGAAATACTTTAACACCTGCAGAGTGACTGGCCTTATTTTATGTCCTTATTTGATGACTGGCAGCTCAGTGAGTAACCCCTTAACCACTATGGGTTCATATACAGTTTCCCATTCCCATGGAAGTCCCTGAAATCCTCATTCTTTTTCAAATAGTTCTCACCTAAAAACCAAGATATGGAGAGAAAAAATGTTGTTCTTGAGTTGTGTTATGATCCACACAGTTGAATGCCTCTGTGTACTCAGTAAAACATAAGTTAAAAAACTGTTTTTTTTTGGTCATTTCCTGCTTTGAGCCAAGATTCGGCTAATGTCAGAATTGATACCCCTTGTTCTACATCAG
The DNA here is from genome assembly GCF_050624435.1 of Tenrec ecaudatus. Classification (NCBI taxonomy): domain Eukaryota; kingdom Metazoa; phylum Chordata; class Mammalia; order Afrosoricida; family Tenrecidae; genus Tenrec; species Tenrec ecaudatus. The sequence continues at coordinate 27,364,632 of NC_134533.1, read as the reverse complement.
CGGTTCTCAACCTGTAAATCGCGACTCCTTTGGGGGTCGAACGACCCTTTCACAGGGGTTGCCCGATTCATAACAGTAGCAAAATTATAGTTATCAAGTAACAACGAAAATAATTTTATGGTTGGGTGGTCACCACAACATGAGGAACTGTATGAAAGAGTCGCGGCATGAGGAAGGTTGAGAACCACTGTTCTACATCCTCTTCTGATTCTGGCTTGATTTTCTGGCAGCTCCCTGAGCAGGTACGACTGCAACTGTTGTTGAACGATCTTCAGCAAAATTTTACTTGCGTGCGCTATTAGTAATATTGCTCTATAATGCCCACATTCTGTGGACTCAACTTTCTTTGGAATAGGAACAAATGTGAACCTCATCCAGTCCATTAGCCAGGTACCTGTCTTACAAATTTCTTGATATAGATGCATGAGAGTTTTCAGTGCTTCACCACCATGTTGAAACGTTTCCACTGCTGGTCCATCATTTCCTGAAACTGTTTTCTGCTTATGCCTTTAGGAAAACTTGCACTTCTTTCTTCAGTTTTTGATCATATGCTACTTCTTGATATGGTTGAATGCTAAATGGTTCTTTTTGCTATAGCGACTGTGTATATATTCCTTCTATCTTTTTTGCCAACAGTTTTATTGATATAAAATTCACATATCATATACATCCATGGTTGAGTCACCTTTTTAAATAGTTGTATATACATCAATACTATCAGTTCTAGTGCATCCTCCCCCTTCCTGCATTCGTTATTGCTCTCCAATTCCCCTTCACACACCACTTATACCAATAAGCTATTGGGTATAACACACCACATAGACCCAATAAGTCATTGTCTCTATATATCTGCCCCTTCTGTACTTTATAAAATTGGAAACATATCTGAAACAATAAAAAACAGAGGGGAGAAGGAAGAAAAAAAATGACCACCAGCAATGTTAAAATAAACGAGAGAGAAAACTAAACGCCTGTCAAGGAACAACCAAGAAATATTTAAACCTAGCAAAATTCAAGATGCGTCAAGAGGGAGGTGTGGTAGTTATATTGTCAGGGGAAGCCAGCCCCTAACACATCATTACGGGTCTGGTAGGCACAATTGTACAGCGACAATAAGTAAAGATCACAGTAAAGCTATAGGGAACATGAGAGATAGAAGTGAAGTATTGAAATAAATGGAGTCATACACGATTCATAGTAGCATGCTCACCTCAGCCCCGCCTGATGGTCCACGTGGAGGGAGAGAGAGAGCTCTTTAATGCTAGCCCAGGCTTTTTATATTCTCTGGGGACATGCAATCCCCCTAATTACAGGTGAGTACAAACGTCACAGAAAGGGGTTGTGCTATAGGTAATACAGTAATGAGAGGGGATGGTCTAGGGACATACATGCAATAATAAGAGGAGGGATTGGGGTATACATGTAATAAGATGGGCGGATAACTTAACTTTGGATGTCACAGAGTCAGTTTGGCCTGTTCCCTGACTCAACTGATAGAGACCATTATTGGTGGGGTGTGAACTCTTGGTCGCAGGACTCAGGGAGGAATAGTTTATTGCCCCCAGTAGCAGGGAGCGAGGCCTACCATATCGTCTGGTGACTAACTGCCCTCGGGGAGGATGTCTATAAGAGTCTGACCTCTCCCCACATTATATAACCTGTTGTCAATTTGAGAAGATTATGAGTGAAGGGGTGGAGTCTTCTCTGTCAATGATTGTATAGCCAATAAGGCCTCTGTGTGGGCTTGGCCTTCCCCTGAGGATTTGGGAATTCCTGTATTTCTTCCTTGGAGGCGGACGACACCTTTCTGTGTCTGCTCACTCCCTGAGAAAGGTTCTACTGACAAGACACATGCACTATGCTGATAGACCATGCGCCCATGGAACTGGAGGAGCCACATGAAGACCCCTGCCAACGCTGAGATGCTTACAACACCACTGGATCTATAAGACCTCCCACCCACTGGTCTGTGATCTTCCTGCATTCGGCATCATTGTATGTGTTTCGTGAGTCTCAAGAGGAGTTTTTAGATTGGTATCAGATATATGGGTTAATATCGAACTTATGGACTTGATCTGGACTGGGCTGGGATGTTTTCTCAATATTTAATTGCTCTTATGTATACAGCTCTTTCCTATACACATATGAGTGTCTATGAATTTGTTTCTCTAGTCTACCCAGACTAACACAGGAGGTCAACTGGCCAGGTGTATTATATCATAGTTCTATCCACCATAATCAAGTTTATAATAATTTCTGTCTGATAGTAAGGCCATTCTTGTCCCTTGACTATAGCCAGAGAGAATCTCCCAGAGGTTGGAGCTGACTAGATACTCTAGACGAATTTTAGATTCCCACTATCCTCATAGCCTGGGAAAAATTGGGTGTTCACAATTTAAGCTCTGATACCTTTCCCTTCATCATCTTTGGGTTTTGTTATTTTTCATCTTTGGGTCATGCAGGCTGGCGTGCTTCTTCCACATGGACTTAGGTGACACTTCACTTAGATTGCTGCTTGTTTGAATACAAGCCTTTAGGACTCCAGATACTATTCTTATTGATAGTTGGGCACCATCTACTTTCTTCGCCACACTTTGCTGTCACATTCGTATCCTCATTGATCACTTCATGAAGGCAGGATAGAGCAGGGCCATGACATGTGAAATAATTGTTCTTGAGTTGGGGCTAGAAGCCACTAGCTTGTCCTTGGATTATGTATGACTTTGGTTTACTTTAAAAGTCTTAATATCATTTTATGACACCCCCCAAAAAAAACATTATCAATCATAGCCATACCATGGGGGTATAAGGCAATTCCATTGATAACATCAATAATTTATCCAATAGCATAGACTTTAAGATACTATTGAGAAAAGAAAATGTGACTAGGCCAACTGTCAACCACAATCCATGAGTTGTTGTTCCTTTGTACACACTGAATTATTAAATGATTGAGCTCATTTACCTTGACCATGGGAGTTGGTTCTAGGGGAAAATTTGCTGTAACATTCATTACAAGGGCAGTGTCTTGCCTGCCAGATTAATATATGTCATGTTACTGCAAGCTGGGCATTACTATAGTAAATATATGGTTGTTCTAGGTCCCCTTCCCTAAGACACCCGATAACCCAGGGATCCTAATCAAGGTCCAATGACCACCAATTTCACAGTGTTGGGGGCTGTCATTTTTTTATCTCTCATTAGGGAATTTCAGTCTCCTTCCGTCTTCTTTGGATGCTTCCTCCATCACTGAATATTTTGCCCATAGGATCTTTCAATACAGCAACCCGAGACTTGAATTTTTTTTCTTGAGTTCTTTCAACTTGATCTATGCCAAGTGTGTCCTTCCTTTTTGGTTTTCTAACTCCGGGTCTTTGCACATCTCATTATAATACTTTGTCTTCTTGAGCTGCCCTTTGAACTTCCTGTTCAGCTCTCTCATAGCGTTGTATCTTGCATTTTCCTTACCGTCTGTATGATCAAGAGCAAGTTTCAGAGCCTATTCAACATCCAATTTTATCTTTCTTATCTTTTTAATGGCCTTTTGCTTTTTTGTGTATTGTGTTCGTGATGTCTTTCCATAGCTTGTTAGGTCTTTTGTCATTGGTGTTTAATGAGGCAGTTTTATTCTTGAGATGTTCTTGAAATTCAGGTGGACTATACTCGATTGTCTTTGCTCTTGTGCACTTGTTTTAATTTCCTGAAACTTCAACTTGAATTCACATATGAGCAATTGATGGTCTGTTCCAAAGTCAGCCCCTGGTCTCATTGTGGGTGCTGATACTGAAGTTCTTCATCATCTTCACCCACAAATGTAACCAACCTGACTTCTGTGCATTCTATCTGGAAAAGTCCATGTGTATAGCTATCATGTATGTTGTTGAAAAGAAGATATTTGTAATGAAAAAGGAGTTGGTCTTGCAAAATTCTATCATGCAATTACCAGCTTTGTTTCTATAACCAAGAGTACATTTTCCAGCTACTGTTCCTTCCTCTTTGGTATGTGTACAAATATTATACTATCAATATCTATCAGTATCCTGTACGTCAAAGTAGACCTTGTCCTTGTGGGTGATGACTGCAACTCCATTTCTCTTAAATTTTTCTTTCCTAGTATAATAAACTACATGATTGTCTGATTCAAATTGGCCAATACCAGTGCACTTCAGCTCACTAAGATTTAGAACATGTTTATGCAGTACATTTTATTTTGGGGTAAATTCTGTTTTCCTAAACTCATACTTGGTACATTCCAAGGTCCAATTATTAAGATATTTACAGCTGGGTTTTTTTTCTCATTTTTGAGTCATACCCCATCAGCAAATAGAGGCATCAAAAGTCTTACTCCATCCACATCATTAAAGTCTACTCTACTTTGGGAGGGCAACCCCTTCTTCCTATTTTGAGTGCCTTCCAACCTCAGGGGCCCGTCATCTGGTACTGTATCAGACAGGGATCCACTGATGCTTCTGAGGTTGGCAGTATCCGACAATCTTCTGCTGCTATTCCTAGGGTTTTAGTAGGCCATTCCTCAGAAGTATACAGCCAATTTCCTCTTTCTCGTCTGTTCTTAGCCTAGAAGCTCTACTGAAACCTCTTCCTGTTAGAAGTCACCCTGCTGGTATTTAAAGCCGCAGTGACGTTGCTTCCAGCATCTTAGCAACGTGCAAGCCACCACACTATTACCAACTGCCAGATACATGGTAGGCATAAGGTTGCTAGGTCTTCACTGCCAGATCCCTGAGAAACCTGGCCCAGCCAGGTGGACACAAAACTTGTCTATCATATCTTCCCTCCACTTTTGATGGTTTCTGTATCATTCAGGATTTTTACCCTCAAATCCTTCAAAACTGAAACTGGAGCTTGGGGTTTTCTTCCTTCTCCTCCTCGCCCTCCTTCTCCTCCTTTTGTGCTTCTTCGTATTTTTATGCTGATCTTAAGTAGGTAACACTAAAACATATGTGATATTCTCCTGACAAGTCATACATTGCCTTGGGAGGTTGAGTGTTCCTAGGTAAGGGGGAACCCCGGGTCTGAATTGCAGAACCAAACACACTTAATCAAGAGGCAGTTCAGTGTATTGGTTAGTGGTACAGGTCTAACGGTCAGACTCCTGGGTATGAACCTGCAGCTACCTGAGTTTATTGACCTACGCCTGACTTGCACACACATAAAATGTAGATGCTGATGGTCCCTGTCTCACTCAAGATTATTGAATTACATGTGTTAAAGGTGTAAAGCGCTTGGGACAAAGCCCAGCATCATCGCCCAGTAAGTGTTAGCTATTACTGTAATGCATCTGCCACGCAGCACACAGTGAACTCTCAATGGGTATTTGCTCCTGTTGTCATCACTAGTTTGATTAAAGCTCAGCCAGACTTCAATTTGGAAATTGTGCCTTTGCCTTTTCTTTTCCTAAGGAGGCACGAGCCTTGCTGCTAGAACTCTAAAGGCCTCCTTGGGAGAGAGAGTTGGATTAAAATGAAAGTTCTCAGGTGTATGCTAAAAAGGACTCAACGCACAAGGTATGTTACATAATGGCGAGGGATGGGGTAGTCCTTGGGAAGCATTTAGCATGTGTTCAACAGAATATTAAAACTAGTATCAAAAGTACAAAATGAAGGTCTACAAAGATAGTCATCGTACTTTGAAATGTTGACGGACAAACAGGTAGAGGGGTAAGGAGAAGGGGAGAGTGGTTTCCCTAATTAAAATAAAAAGTAGAGAATTACTATTGGCCCACGAATAGTTAGGAGCCTTTGCTGTATGTGGGAAACTGAGGAACAGAAAGAGTATATGTGGACAAAGTCTTTATTCTCATGTTTAAGAAGCCTGAGAGGCCAGGGTTCTGGGTGGAGGGAAGCCTTCACACTTGTGAGTTAAAGATGAGTCCCAATCACATCCTCATAATTAAGATTATTCCCCACAATACCCTTCCATAATAGCGCTACCTTGCAATTACCTCTGGCTGTGAGCTATGTTGCTATTGCTCTCCCTGCTCAGGGGGCAGTCACTCCCCCTTACCTGCCCCCAGCACTGGTATTAGGCTACTCCTCAATGCTCTCGGGGACCTCTAGGGTTAGGATGCTGCTCACTGCGTCATATACGTGGTTACCTGTCATTAGGGGAGCTTGCATGCCCGAAAATATGTAAGGTGATGTAAGAATACATTTTGTCTCTCTCTTGGAGCTGGTTCCAGATATCATGGAGGTGAGCACCCAAAAACTTTTGCACTTGTCTCTTAATTTCTTCCCTCAATTACATAACCACCCCTTAGGACCCATACAGATGTGGGGTGTAACCCACAGCTATACTATGATAACCAAAAAGTTTGAGCTTATTGTGTGATCACCTTCCCCACATAAACGCTGAAGACTAATGTGTGCATAAGTAAGTGTGGTGAAGAAGGCTGATGGTGCCCGGCTATTGAGAGATACAGCGTCTGGGGACTTTAAGGCTTGAAAGTAAACAAGCAGCCATCCAGCCCAGAAGCAACAAAGCCCACATGAAAGCAGCACACCAACATGTGTGATCATGAAGGGCTGAGGGGACCAGGTTTCAAACAACAAAGGTGGGGCGGGGGCAGAAATCATATCACTGTGAATGAGAGGAATGCGTGATGGAGACCAAATGACCATCTGTAGACAGCTGGACATCCCTTGGAGAGGGGTAGTGGAGAGGAGATGAGTCACTCAGGGTTCAGTGTAGCAACAATGAAACTCAAAACCTTCCTCTAGTTCTTGAACGCTTCCTCCACCCACTCTGCCCTCCAATTATCATGATCTACCTTGCAGACCTGGTTAGACCAGAGGATGCACAGCGGTGCAGTAGGGATCTGGAAACACAGGGAATCTAGGACGGATGGACCCCTCAGGACTAACAGTGAGAGTGGTGACACGGGGAGGGAAGGGGGTGTAGAAAGGGGGAACTGATCTCGGGGATCTACATGTAACCTCCTCTCTGGGGGATGGGCAGCAGGAAAGTGGGTGAGGGGAGACGCCGGGCAGCGTAAGATAGGATAGAGTAATAATTTATAAGTTATTAAGGGTTCGTGAGGGAGGGGGGAACAGGGAGGGAGGGGAAGGACAAAAAGGAAAATGAGCTGATTCCAGGAACCCAAGTGGCAGGCGAATCTTGAGGATGATGAGGGCAATGAATGTATAAGGGTGCTTTACTCAATTGATGTATGTATGCATTGTGATAAGAGTTGTATGAGCCCCAATAAAATGATATAGTAAAAAAATAAAATAAATAAAAAGTAAAAAAATTAAAACTCACTGCTTAAAAAAACAAACAACAGCAAAAAGTTTGAACCCATTTGTCTATTCCTCTTTCCATTCTTTCATTTATTTAACACTTGCTGACCCTCTCAGAGGCAGTCCCTGAACATCCCGTATGATGATCCAGGGAGATATATGCAGAGTTTTAAGCAACAACAACACAGGTTAGAGTGAATTGAGGGTCCTAGAGGAACAATCCAAAGGAATCAGATGTGACGGCTATCATTTCTGGACTGTGTCATCACACTGGCGGCCTTGGTGTGAGGGAATGAGACCCTCCTACTGGTTTGTTGTACTGTAGATTGATGGCATTTTTTCAGACTAAATATAGTTTACCCATTTATTGTGTTTACAGTTTCTCCACCCTCACCCCCACCCCACCCCAGTAGAATAGAAGCTTCCTGCCGGATGGACTTGTGGGTACATTCCAAACTAGTCCTGGAGTAGTGGGGCTGCTCAATAAATACTTGTGGTATAATGAACTAAAGTTCTACTTCAGCACTCCAGGTGATAGAATGGAATCCAGATGGCTTTTAAATAGTCCGTTTGAGAAGAGCTGGAAGGAATTATGTTAAGCAAGGTAAGCCAGACCCAAAGGGACAGGTACAACATGAGTCCCCTGAGGTAAGTACAATCAGCATGGCAGAAAAGAAGGATAAACATCCATCCCACAATAAACGGGGGGAAGCATAGATAGTTGGAGGGAGGGCAAGCCACACTTAGGGAGGTACATGGGAGCCCAGCATAAAGAAGGAATAGTGGGGTAGGGAGAGGGAGAACCGGGAGGGGGAGAATCCGAATGGATGGTATGGGGTGGGGGGCAGGGTACTAACCCAACCGGGGGAGAGTATTGGTTGTGTCCCCACAGAACTGGAACATGCATACGGACCCCACCATGACACATCAAACAAGGAGGGCAGCGTAAAGTACAGAGGACTAAACAAAGAGGCTGGATGACACGCTGGCCCAAACCAGAATTAGGCCGACCCCCACATTCAAAGGGAATACCACAGAAAACAAAAATAGATCGTCTGGAGTGGGAAAGAAACTGACCCACCACACCACATCCAGAAGGAAGCTGAAACAAAGGAAGGAGAAAGGACGTAGTGGAGTACACCTGGGTCCACCAAGCCCAAGGATGATAGACCAGCTCGAAGGACCCATCATACAGAGAGGACCATACAGCTGGCCACACTGCGAGATGCGACATCCTGCACCAACACATGGCCCTACACAGGACAGCACCTGAGACACAGTGGGGGATGTGCAACTGAGCTGACCCCACCACACTGAGGCAAACACTGGGGACGTGCAATGGAGCAGCGGAGGAAGCAGACAAAGGGATCCCGAGGGAGTATAAAGGATGGATTTTCGGGCCAGGACGTGGCACCTCACAAGCTACATCTAGAAAACACTCCAAAAGGCCAACAAACTGACCTTGAACTACTAGCAATTTTTCTTTTAATATTTGCTATCTTTTTGTTTTTTCTTTTTTTTCTTTTTTTTCTTTTTTTTACCTTATAAATTTTGTATGTTGAGGCTTTTCTGATTGTCAGCGTGTCAGTGTTGCTGCTGTCGAAGCCATGTTCATATGTGCCACTTAGGCACTGTCAAAGTCATCTGCATTTGTATGCACATATTACTATATCAGCAGGTCCACCTAGACAAGATAGGCTGGACAAATAATGAGAGAAGAAAATAATGGGACCAACGGTCCTGGAGGGACATGAGAGCGTAGGAGGTAAGGGAAGGGAGGAGGTGTCGCCCAACACAGGGCCATGGGAACAGCGAGTGGTTCAAAACCAGAGGAGGGAGGGGAAGGGAGGACTGGTAGGGAATGCCAAGGGCAAGGTAACTGAGAGGAATTACTGAAACCAGAATGAAGGCTGAACATGGTAGTGGAACAGGAGGAAGGCAAAAGGAAAAAGAGGAAAGGAGTAGGAGGCAAAGTGCATACACAGAAGCCTAAATACAGACATGTACATATGTAAATATATTTATGATTGTGGGGGCAATAGACCTATGTGCATATATTTATAGGTTCAGTAGTAGGGTAGCAGATGGACATTGGGCCTCCTCACGCATACTCCCCCAATACAATAGCACCTCGCCCTGCTAAACGGTCATTGCATGATACCCACCTTCCCAACATGATCACTGAAGACAGACGTGTGTGTAAGCAAATGTGGTGAAGAAAGCTGATGGTGTCCGGCTATCAAAAAGATATAGCATCTGGGGTCTTAAAGGCTTGAAGGCAAACAAGCGGCCATCTAGCTCAGAAGCAACAAAGCCCACAGAGAAGAAGCACACGGCCTAAGCGAATACAAGGTGTTGAATGGACCAGGTAGCAGACACCAAGGAACAAAAACAATCATTGTGTGATCACCTTCCTCATAATCGCTGAAGACGAAAGTGTGCATAAGCAAGTGTGGTGAAGAAGGCTGATGGTGCCCGGCTACTGAGAGTTATAGCGTCTGGGGACTTAAAAGGCTTGAAAGCAAACAAGCAGCCATCTAGCCCAGAAGCAACAAAGCCCACACGGAAGCAGCACACCAACATGGGTGATCGTGAAGGGCAGAGGAGACCAGGTCTCAAACAACAAAGGCAGGGTGGTGGTGAGAATCACATCACCGTGAATGAGGGGGAGTGCGTGATGGGGACCCATTGCCCATCTGTAGACAGCTGGACATCCCTTCCAGAGGGGTAGTGGGGAGGAGATGAGTCACTCAGGGTTCAGTGTAGCAACGATGAAACTCAAAACCTTCCTCTAGTTCCTGAACGCTTCCTCCCCTCCCAATTATCATGACCCCAATTCTACCTTGCGGACCTGGTTATACCAGAGGATGTACAGCGGTGCAGTAGGGATCTGGAAACACAGGGAATCTAGGACAGATGAACCCCTCAACACCCGCGGTAGGAGTGGCGACACCAGGATGGAAGGGAATATAGAAAGGGAGAACCGATCTTGGAGATCTATGTGTAACCTCCTCTCTGGGAGATGGGCAATGGGGAGGTGGGTGAGGGGAGACGCTGGGCAGTTTAAGATAAGATAAAATAATTATTTATAAACTATCAAGGGACCAGGGGGAAGAGGGGAGTGGGGAGGGAGGGGAAGGGGGAAAAAAAGGGAAACCGGGCTGATTCCAGGAACCCAAGTGGAAGGTGAATTTTGAGAATGACGAGTGCAACGAATGTATAAGGGTGCTTTGCTCAATTGATGTATGTACGGATTGTGATAAGAGTTGTATGAGCCCCAATAAAAAGATTTATTAATTAAAATAATAAATAAATAAATAAATATTCCCTTTGATAGAGGGGACTATAGCACTACCCTGAAAGGAGGATAAACACCCTCTTCATGTCCCAGTCTCTTGGAGCAATCCACCCTCCTCCTTCTGTGGGCACGCCCCCACAGCCCCATCCTTAGGTCTGCTGCTTTGCTTTCCTGGTCCCAACTGATTAGATCAACCCAGATATGTGTCCTAAACTCATTCAATGCAATTAACTGTTTTGGTACTTAAGTTTGCCATTATAAGAATAGAAGGAGGGGCCTGATACTCTGCACCTCCCCACCCACCCAACTGTAGCCCGTATACACCCTTGAAACCTGGGACTGAACAGACCCGCCGGGATTACCTTGCACCCAAAATCAGCAGACCAACCTATACGGTGAACTCTCATGAGGAACATACTTGTCAGATCAATTGACCACACACAACCAACAGGACAACATTTACCCCCAAATAACGGACAAGCCTCTCTTCTGAGATGCCTGTTGAGGAGAGAACTCGAACCACCAACCTTTTTGGTTAGTGGCCACACACATTCACTATTTTCACCACCCTGGGTCGTCTAGTTTGAGTGAAGAGTTAATCCTTGTCCAAGTTGATTCACTTTTTTCTACAAACTACATATATAAATAAATATAATTTCAGTCTTGTTTCTTGCCCCTTTTTAATGTCTTCTGGTTGAGTCCCAGGGTTGTCCAAGGCACTGGTTTATAACAATCTCTTCTGTGTAATCTGCATACATGGACCTGGATTTCCAATTTACCATTGGTTGTAACTTGATGTTTCAATTCTGAGATTCCACTTTTAACATTCTTCTAACTGCATACCCGTAACTTTGTTTTTTGTGTGCTTTACTTTTCTGCACAAATGGGACCAGGGTATACTTACTCTTGTTCATCTTCCATTTTCTTCCTTAAAACTTGTCCTTTAGAGACTCTTATCAGTAAGTATATGTAGTTTCATTTATTTATTACTCTCTTGAGATTAGACAAAAGAGTCCTGGTGGCGAAATGGGTTATGAGTTGGGCCTTTAACCACAAAGTCAGTACTTTGAACCCACCAGCTGCTCCTTGGGAGAAAGAAGAGGATCTCTGTTCCTGTAAAGATTGACAGCCTCAGAAACCCACTGGGGCAGTTCATTGCTCTCCTATGGGGTCACTCTGAATTAGAGTCAACCTGAGGGGAGTGAGTTAGGTTTGGTTTGAATATCAGGCAAGGTTCCTGGGTGTTGTAAACTGTTGTGCTCGACTACAAACTGAAAGGTTGTCTGTTCGAACCCACTCAGGGATACTCAGGACAAGGGCCTCACCATTGTCAAGATTCAACCGAGAAAAAGGCCTATGGGGCAGTTCTATTTTCTATTACAAAGGTTCCCAAATTTATGTGGACTACCACCCCTTTTCAGGAAGGAAATAAAACTTACTCAATGCCCCCCTTGGCAATTAGAACCTTATTGTGGTATAGCCCCTAATCCAGGATTAAATGCAGGTATATGCTTTAAAGCCCCCTGGATCAGTCCACACTTCCTGGAGTGTGGTAGTGCCCCTTTGGGGAAGCACATGGGTTCTCCATGAGTCCTCTCAATGGAAAGCATGGGTTTGGCTTAAAATATGAGTATATTGGATGCAACCAACCAGCCATCATTCCATTCTCTTGCAGCATGCAAAGATAAGTCGAACTTGCCCTCTAGACTTTGGTCAGTTTGGTGGATACAGACCTTGTTTCTTTGGCACGTGAATGATTTTTACTTACCACCAGATCCATTGCCCCCGCTAGCACAATTTGTTGCCTTTCTTGAATCATGAGGAATTGTGCCTTGACTTCGCTTACAGTTCCCATCCCTCAATTTACTCCAACCCTTTAAAATCGTTTTTCTGGGAAATATAAAATATTTTAGGGGCGGAAACAGAGTCATTTCTGCCCAGCCCTCATTGGAGCTCCTCATCAGAAACATCAAACTTACCTCCATTGCATCGATTCCAACACATGGAGGCCTTTAGGGTTTCCAAGGCTGTACATCTTTAAGGGAGCAGACAGCCTCATCTTCCACATGCAGTTCTATGCTTCCCAGACACTTAAAAACAAAATAAAAACTCACTGTCATCTGTAGCAATGATGAAACATACTATTTTCCTCTAGTTCTTAAATGCTTCCTCCCTCCCACCCTCCAACTAGCATGATCCCAATTCTACCTTACAAATCTGGCTAGACCAGAGGATGTACACTGGTACAGATAGGACCTGGAAACACAGGGAATCCGGGGTGGATGACCCTTTCAGGACCAGTGGTGAGAGAGGCAATACTGGGAGGGTGAGGTGGAAAGGGGGAACCGACTACAAGGATCTGCATATAACCTCCTCCCTGGGGGACAGAAACAGACAAGTGGGTGAAGGGAGACGTCAGATAGTGTAAGAGATGACAAAATAATAATTTATAAATTATCAAGGATTCATAAGGGAGGGGAAGAGGCGAGGGAGGGCGGGAATGAGCTGATGCCAAGGGCTTAAGTGGAGAGCAAATGTTTTGAGAATGATGAGGGCAACGAATGTACAAATGTGCTTGACAGAATTGATGTATGTATGCATTGTGATGAGTTGTACGAATCCCCATAAAATGATTTTTTTTAAAAACTCACTGTCATCAAGTTGATGCAGACCCATAAAGACCCTTTAGGGCAGGCCCGAATTGCCTGGGATTTTAACTCTTTACAGGAGTCGAAATTCCATCTTTCGCCTGAGCAGCTGGTAGTTTCGAATTGCTGACCTTGAAGTTGATAGTCTACTGCCTAACCATGATCCCATCCAACACATAGGAGCTAATTTAATCCCCTTTGCCGCACTTTGAACCTCCGAACACCAGGAGGCGCTAGAAGGCTGCACTGCCCAGCGGCAGCCAATGAAGGCCGCTCTTGGCGCGTACGTCTTTACGTAGGCGTCGGGGCGGAGCCGTGCCGTGCGCGGTGACTGGAGGCGGCACCAGCGTCTGCCGGAGGCTTCATAGTGCGGGTCGCGAGCTTGGAGAACTTGTGGTGCTGGCGACGTCGACGACCGCAGGCTTGGGTCCTGGTCTGGCCGCTCACCATGCCGAGCGTGGAGGAGCTTTACCGCAACTATGGCATCTTGGCGGACGCCACGGAGCAAGTGGGTCAGGTAAGTGCCCGAGCGGCCTGCAGGGCCTGGCGATTCGCGGCCTCGACCGCGCTCCCCGCCGCTCTCCCGCCGCCGGGCTCGGCTCCGCCTCGCCCTCCCGCGGGCCCTCGGCCGAGGTCTCGGCCGGCTGTCTGATCGGCCTGGACGCGGGGGCGCGAGAGAGCCTTGTGGTTGCTCCGAAGCGAGCGTGGCCCCGCGGGTCCCAGGCTTGGCTTCTCTGCCTCCCCCGGGACCAGCCTCCTCTCTCAGGGGCCCCGCCACTTCTGGCCCCGCTCATCCTCCTCCCGAGCCGTAGCCTCTCGGTTCCCCTTGTTTCTCTCCCTCTTCCCGGCGGTGCGCAGCCCCACGGAGGGCCGAGGGCTCTCCCCGGAGGTCTCAGGTCCCTTTCTCGAGGCAAGAAACTCGCTGTTCGTGTGTTGTAGCGAGTGCTTAGGGCATAGAAGTGTCTGGCAATCCGAAAGGAGCAACGTGGATTGTCCCACGACTTCATTTATCCAGTGCCCCAGCGGTGCGGGTACAACCTAGAAATAGCTCGCGAAATGTGCCTTCGGCGCCGGGGATAGTGGTCGTGATACCGGTTTTAGTTTTTCATCGGTGTGTTTGCTGGAGTGTATTTCCAGTGAGAAGTATTTGAAGAATGTGAAATTGGAACGTTGGAGAGGCTGCGTTTATCCCAGACAAGAGTTTGAGGAATTGCCTCTCAGACCTGTGCTGCTTGGGATGATCTTGTCCTGGCAGTACGTCGACTGTGATGGGTTGATGGTTGGTTGAACACGATGTTTCCTTGGGTGAAGAACCAGGCTCTCCCTGAGCTAACCCTAATCCTTGGTTTAGAAATCCTGTGCTTTATCTTTTCAGTGCTTAGAACTTTGTGGAGTTTCCTGGAGTCAAATTCATGGCTCTTGGTGATTTGACAGAGGTCGTGGCAAGCTCCCTCCCATCCCTTTTTCTGGACTGTGTAGTTTACTTAGAGCCTTTCTGAGCTGAGCTGACCTGCCCTCACCCCTGCCTTTATATAGAACTCTTATTGGTTTAATCTCTAATTGCCAGTAGTGTCAGTTTCAAGCATCGGTTGTTTTGTCTTCTCTACTGAGCACAGGAACCTGCAGGGATTGCTTCCAGGGCAACCCTTGCCAACTCCAGTTTTGTAGCATGGAATGGTTTGCACGTTTACATCGTGACTAGATCACATGTGATACCAAATACATTGTGCACGGGATATCAGTAGCACTTGGTGTCTCTGAGGATTGCTCTTTGCCACCCCACCCCACCCCCAAAGCATTTTTACACCACCTTTGATGAATTCTTGATGACAGCTTTTGGTAGCTGTGTATGCCATGTATTAGGCAGGACTTTGAACTGGTTCATTTTGGTTCGACCCGCACTGGTGAGAATTCCTATTTCTACCCGGATATGCTAGAAGCAGAATCTACAATTAATTAAGTTTACAGATTCCAGGTAACAGATGACATCATAATCACTTGGGAAACATTTCAAAATGTAGGTTCTAGTTCAGTGTATGTGGTATGAAAGTGCACGGTTTCATCAGGGAGTCAAATCTGCATGAACCTCTTGGAGGCCCTGATGCTGACTAACACCAACTGTCAAGGAGAAATGCCCTGCCCGTTAAGGAAAGATGGGGAAACTATGGGCAGTCAGGTTGCTTTTGTTTTGTTGTTCCTGGGAGGCACTGGTAGTTCTTCACAGGCATTATTTTATAGTCTGCAATTAAGGACGATTGTAGCTAGCAGTCCTACCTACATGTGATTTTGTTGCGCACATCAGCTGAGAGGATTGGGAAAGGAGCTAAGCCAGTGGTTGTCAATCGATTTTGATGGTGTATTCCTGTGGTTATAAAGTACTGGCATACATTGAATGTGAGGAGTGGTAGTAAATAGTTACATGTGTATGTCTTTTCTTGAAGAAAAACACCAGAATCTCTCTTGAGATAAATATAATTGAGAAATCCTATGCTGTACCTTTTGTGATTAAAAGAAATATCATACCCAAAGATGTATTTCAGGACACTTCTAGGGAAACTTTCTCCCCCTTGTGCCCTCTGCAGTCTGCTGTTTTGTTTCTTTTAAGGAGAAAAATGTAATAATAGCCACAACAAAACATGCCACTATGGAAGCATTTACAAACTACACATCGTGCAGCCCCATTCCTGTATACACCCCCCCCCCCATTCTACTGCTGTACTAGGAAAAAGAAGGTTGACCCTTACCTATTTATGGGTGTTAGGGCAACTAGAAGCCAAGTCTTCGAAACCCTCGGGCAGTTCAGCCTGTCTTACGGGTTTGCTTTGCGGCAGCAGTGATTTCATGGCATTGTTTTGTTTTTTTGGTGAATAATTGGGAGTTGCTTGTGTTGCCTTTTGTTATCTTAAATTGTAAAAACCCATATTAAAGATTTTACCACGATTCTGAGTATAATGCGGGCAATCTGCCTCCATGACACTGTAATTGAAGCTGCCAAGGACTTTTCAAGACAGATAGCGTGACATAATTTTAGTGAGTTGTTCAGGCACTGAATTCTTAGAGAAGGAAAGCTGGACTAAATACACTAGAATACTTCTACATTCTGCTCTGTTACGTAATACTTGCTTTTAGAGAAAAATACCGTAAAGTGCACCCCCAAAAATAGTGTTTTGTGAAACACATTCTTATCTATAATTGTGCTTTCTTTTCAGACTATGTTCTAGGTGCAAACTTGGGGCTTTACTTCATAACTATACTTACTGTATTTTAACTATCAATTTTTTGCTCTTAAAAGATATCTAAGATATCTAATGAATATGGATCAAATTGTAGCTGACTTTCACATCTCCGAGAGAATGGCAGTGATTAAACAGGAGGCCAGGGTAGGTAAACAACATTAGGGGTCAGTGAGGCTGTAAAGATCAGAAGCCCCTGGTCATTGGTAGTGGGAATGTAAAGTGGTCCAGCCTTTGTGGAAAACAGTTTGGGAGTTCCTAAAAATATTAATAGTAGAACTACCATGTGCCCCAGTTGTTCTGCACTTGGGTGTATGCCCAAGGGATCTGAAAACAGCCACGTGAGCAGACATGTACACCAAGATTTGCTGCAAAGCTTTTCCCAATAGCCAAAAGGTGAAACATCCCAAATGTCCCTGGACAAATAATATCCACACACACTGGCATATTTCTCAGCCCAAAAGAAATGAAACATGTCGCAGATGGATAGACTGTCAAAACATTTTGCTGAGTAAATTTAGCTACAAATGGGCACATACTGTATAATCATTTTTATGTGAAATAAGCACATCTAGAGGAACCCTGTGCATAGTAAGTTACATATTAGGCTGCTAACCTTGAGGTTAGCAGTTCAAAACCAGCTTCTGAGAAAGAAAAAAAATGAGGCTCGCTACTCCGATCAACAGTTCTACGCTGTCCTATGCAATAGCTATAGGTTGAAATGGACTCGATGCCAGTGAGCGTCGTGCAGAAAACCAAAAAGTATTAGTGGTCCCCAGGGGTTGAAGGGAGAAAGGAAGAGGAGAGTTTTTGCTTAGTGAGCAGTGAGGTTGTGTCAGATACTTGCCAATGAATTAAACATAGAAATTGCTGGATGTGTGTGTGTGTTTTATTGAGTATATTTTCACCACATTTTTTTTAAACGTAGCTGTATTTACATGAAAGTCTCTTAGGGATTGCTTTAGAGAGCAGCTTTGTAAATCAGATATCAAAAACAAACTGTTAGAAACTATAATAAAGCTTCTTGCCAGGATCAGAAACCCATTTGTCTACAATGTACAGTTGTGTTTGGAAAAGGAAAAATCAGCAGTCCGCTTTAGTTTACCAGCTACAGCCCCACCTGTCATTGAATCGTCGAGATCACTAAAAGGACCGCTGCGTTTCCAAGATCCAGTCTGTAGAATGTCTTGTTGCCTGAGCTGTAGCTAGAAGACAAATTAGCAAAGCATTTCATGATTGTGGTTAATGTTTAATGAGCCATTGTCCTGAGAAGTGCTAAGAAATACTCTTTCATTCAAAGACCAGGCAAGGAAAGGTATCATTCCCTTTTACATATTTAATAAAACTCAGGCTTGCTTACAGTGGAAAGTAAAAACTTGGATTTTTTAGCCTGAATATGTTGTAGTGTCGTAACTTTGCAAGGGCCTTGCTGTGCTTCGGATGCCTGTGTGGAATCTGTATTTAGGACTTAAATTACACCTTTCTTCAGGCCTTCTGGCAAATATTTTTCCTCTTTAAATTTAGACTTATTTATAATGCAGAAGGCACCCTGCTGGTGTAGTGGGCGTAGTTGGCCTGCTGACCGCAGAGTCAGCAAGTCAAACCCTTGAGCAACCTTATGAAGCAGGTCATCAGCGTTGACTAGAGGGCAGTGGCTTTGGTTTAAAGGGCTCCCTTACTGAGTGATAATTGGTAGAGATCTTTTCTTTGCACCCACCTGAACTGTGCTCTGGTGCTGAATCTGCTGTTTAACTGAGTGGCCCTGGACAAACTCCTTGACTTCTCTAAGCTTTGATTTTCTCGTTCTGAGAAATAAGTGTACTAACACTGATGTGCAGGATAGTTGTGAAATCTCTGGTAGACTTTCAATAAATGTTGCTAATTATTCCTTTGTACTCGGTTTCCAAGCAGATTCTTTATTTACTCAGGCAATATGAGCAATCCTTCAAAAAGTTTTACAAGTAGAACTTTGTATTTGAGTTAAAGGATGTGGAATTTGTACTATCCTGTAAAAGGTAAAACTCAGAGACTGCCAAAATTCACAGCCTTGGCTGTAGGTAGGCTGCGCAGAAACAGTGAGGCAAACCAGGCGTGTGAAATGGTAGAGATGTCAACCAGGATGTTTTTCACTTTTGCCACTATAAAGTATATCTTTTTGAAATACTGGCCCCCGTAGTCTGATTTTGTGTCTGTATTTCGTGAAGAAGCTACCCTTCTTTACAGAAATGTCTTACTGTTTGGTGTATCATAAGGTGGTCATCAGGCCAGTAATCTCTAGAATGAACCATATGGTGCACTGACAGACTTGCTTGCTTTTTCCAACTCAGTTTAGTTATCCTCGCTTCCCGGCGCACTGTTTGGAGAGAGATTAGAGGATGGGAGAAGGTGTGATAGACGTCCAGTAATAAAACTCTTTAAGCTAAGCCATATATTTTAGCCTCTGTAAATTCCTTAATACCTTAATATAGATTCGAACAAGACATCTACCACAACCGGGTTGACGTTTTGTCTTTTCCTTTCTTTTAGCACAAAGATTCCTATCAAGTCATACTGGATGGAGTGAAAGGTGGCACCAAGGAAAAGAGATTGGCCGCTCAGTTTATTCCAAAATTCTTTAAGCATTTTCCAGAATTGGCTGATTCGGCTATCAACGCTCAGTTAGACCTCTGTGAGGATGAAGACGTATCGGTAAGCTTATGATGGAAGCTTTTCAGCAAGTTTTCAATGACTTAGAGTGCTGATGATAACAGCGCAGAGTAAATACCACTGTATGGTCTGTGAAACAGCAGATCCACACTCGTGATGTACATCTGGGGAAATGGATAGGTTCTTGCCCCTTTTCGACAGATAAAAGACATAGTTTTGTTTATTATTCACTGTTTAAAAGAGGGTGTGGACTCAATTCTAGACTCGTACACTTTGTACATTGGCATTAGACCTAATGTTAGTTTTTAGTCAATTTTTGCTTGCTTGGATACTTAATTAATGTTGCGGCATAAAACATAACTGTACTAAACCTAAATATTTTACATGGAAGAAAAAATAATCATCTATTGATTTTATTGCTAAAATAAATCATTTTCTTGGACTATTTTCATTGTAACAGAATTAACTCTTAGCTTATCTGTTAATATGAGTTTCTTTAAGTATTTTCAACTATTATGAGCTGCTTGTTTTTTAAAGAGAAAATCATGAGCCACCAACATGTTATACAGAATTTCTTGAATATGAACTCTTTATATAAAACTAAATAAACCAAGATCAGTATTTGGGGTTATTACATACAAAATACTCATAAATGTTATTAACTAGTTAATATGAAAAAAATAGAAAATAAACAGTTACTAGGCCTTGATAGCCATTCGTAGGAGTTAGAATGTGATATGCCCAAAGGAGTAAACCTCAGCAATTGTCTTTGCCATTGTTTCTAATCTTAACTAACACTTTGCTGCACTCCTGCGTTGTATTTAGCTTCCCCTTCCAACACACCTTATTTCAGTTATTCTGTGAAACGTGAATATTAAGTTAGCACAAATTATAATAGAAATTTCTTGTTTTGCAGTTCAAAATCAAATAAGCCCTTAGGTGTAGTTTATAGTTTTTGTTTTCTTGGAAAGTTAAGTTTCTAAAGTTGCATTTTAAAATGAAGTAAGATTTGTTTAATTTTTGCTTGAAATCATGCCCAGATACGACGTCAGGCAATTAAAGAGCTGCCTCAGTTTGCCACTGGAGAAAATCTTCCCCGCGTGGCAGACATACTAACTCAGCTTTTGCAAACAGGTGATGGTTATTATTATTACTGTATACTTTTATTTAAACGTGCTTTTGCTCTCTCTTTTGCGTGGTCTCTCTTTGTTTTTTCTCTCTCTGTGTGTACTTTGTTTAGGGCTAGCGGGAGCCTAAGAGAGACAAAATAATCTTTGTGTTCCATAGTTGGAAGTCTGATCTGACATCTTGGTGGTGTAATTCCCAATATTATATTCTTATGTTTTTAATTGTATGCATAAAGGTTTTATTGTTTCTTCCTTCCAGGTGCCCTGGTGTACTGTCTCGGGCTCTCTACCCTTACAAGGAAGCTGTCTTTTCTTGGTGCTTTTCAGAATTGCTTGCTTTGTGTTCTTTGCAATATAACCTTTAAGAAACTGCTGAGTCTTTGAAAATGAGACAGATGATATCTCTGATTTTTTTAATCGTTTTATTGGGGCTCATACAGCTCTTATCACAATCCATACATACATCCATTGTGTCAAGCACATTTGTATATATGTTTCCAACATCATTTTCAAAACATTCATTTTATTTGAGCCCTTGGTATCAGCTCCTCATTTTTTCCCTCCATCCCCAAATTCCCTCCCTCATTAACCCTTGATAATTTATAAATTATTGTTTTTTCATGTCTTAGACTGACCGATGTCTCCCTTCACCCACTTTTTTGTTGTCCATCCCCCAGGGAAGGGGTTATATGTAGATCAATGTGATCAGTTCCCCTTTCTCCCCCACCTTGCCCTTAACCTCCTAGTACCACTACTCTCGTTATTGGTCCTAAGCGGGTTATCTGTCCTGGATTCCCTGTGTTTCCAGCTCTTCTCTGTACCAGTGTACATCCTCTGGTGTAGCCAGATTTGTAAGGTAGACTTGGGGTTATGATGGTTGGGGGGGAGGAAGCGTTAAAGAAGTAGAGGGAAAAATTGTATGTTTAGTCAGTGCTATACTGTATCCTGACTGGCTTGTCTTCTAATGTGGCACTTTTCCCTTTTCCAGATGACTCAGCAGAATTTAACTTGGTTAACAATGCCCTGTTAAGTATATTTAAGATGGATGCAAAAGGTAAGACCATGTCTTAGACTTCTGTTTGGTATCTTAAGGAAATAGGAGCTTAAGATTACTTATTAAGGATAAAATTAAGAGTAAAAATTAGATTTTTGATGTTTTCTTTTAAGGGTTAAGGCTAGGGTTCAACCAAAGATCTACTTCATATAAATTGTAGAGGTTGTGAAAAAAATCTGCTTAGCTACCCAGATATGACTTGAAAAAAAACAGCAGAAGTAATTGCAAGAACAGATTACTCTGAGAAACCTCTAGGAAAATTATCTTTTCTGCCTTAAATTCTTCCATAATACCCAAATTTAATCTATCAATAATGGTTAAACAAGGGAAAATGTGCTCAGGCTGACTCTCCTGTGGCCACAGCACGCAATCATTTTTCTTATGGTTGTGGCTGAATACGTTTCAAATTTGTTTTTGCTAGTCTTGATGGTATTCACCTTTATCACCTCCTGTGAGGAGAAGTGCTGTTAATTGAGTTAAATTGAAATACTTCATTGCACTCCGATCAGATCACTCAGGTACTCAGCGTGTCGGCCTACAACCTTAATGTCTGTGTGCAGGGACGTTAGGAGGATTGTTCAGCCAAATACTTCAAGGAGAAGACATTGTTAGAGAACGCGCGATCAAATTCCTGTCTACAAAACTCAAAACACTGCCAGAAGAAGTATTAACAAAAGAAGTGGAGGAGCTTATACTAACTGAATCCAAAAAGGTAAGCTTCAGTCATCATTTAGAGTTTCTCTAAAGCCAAAAGATATATTTGAAACCAGCCTTATCTGTCAATGCATTATGTATGTGCCTTATGTGTAAAATTCTATATCCCCATAGAACCAATGTTGAGCTTCTTCACTTTTTTCTTAAACTTAACACTGAAGCCACTTGCAATGCAGAATCAACGTGTCAATTTAAAAGGCTATAATCACATTTAAATCCTTGTGGTGTCTATTATTCTGGGTTCTATAGAGAAGCAAAACCAAGACACTTAGAAATGGAGAGAAGTAGAGAAGTTTCTATTGACAAAGGAATTTGTAACAGGAAATCAGCCCATATAGCTGCAGAGAGAGAGAGAGCCCAGTCCGACTCACTTTCCTGGGTCAGATAATGTTGTTTTGATGGTCCTTCCATCTCACAAATACTGAACCCAAGATCCAAAGAAGCAGGTGGTGGAAGGGTGTGGTGTGATGAAGCACAGCAGGGCCTGGTGTGCAGAGTGATGATGTGAAGTGGCCAGAAGGGAAGAAAGGGGGACGACCTGCCCTCCAACAGGGTCTGATATCTGAACCACGTCCCCAAGGAGACATCCCCAAGTTGTGTCCTGATGGGTAGGCTGACTACACTCATCGCTTCTTAGAAATGCCCTGTTGGCACAAAAGTTAACCAGTGCACGTGGTCTTTACCTTTACACTGTTTTCAGAACTCTCTACAATCATAACCTTCAGGAAACTCCTTATATCTTAGGTTATTCTTCCATAGTCTTCTGGGTTATTTCATAATGTATTACCGCACGGAAATAGGTCATTTTTTATTCTCCCCCACTGTCCTACTGACTCTTGAAAGAGCACAAGCCCATGCTTCTCTCTGCTGCCAGCATGTAGCATACTTACAGATGCTCAGGGCTCACGATGAGCCGTCCATAACCTTCCTCGCACAGTCTCATGGTTTGAGAAAGATTAAATGTTGTCTATGTTAGTCCCATTTGTTTCCTAATAAAATTTCTTGGCTGAGAGCAAAAGAAGCAGGTCTGGAGTTGGGAGTATTGGCATATTCACCTGTACTGGTAATCTGGTGAAGTATGACCTGTTGTGAGCTGGTTTGGACCATGAACAGGAAGGTTTAGAGCCTCTGCTTTTGAAGACTTAAAGTGGTCTTGTCAGCACATATACTAATGTGGTCTTCTGTTTGTCTGCAATCACCAGGTTCAGGTGAATGAAGCTGCTTTAAGTATAATCCACTTCCATCAAGTGGATTCTACCTCAGCAACTGTACAGCACAGAATAGTCTTTGTCCAGGACATTTGTTTTTAACACATCATTTTAATGGGGCTCTTAGAGCTCTTACAACAATCCATTCACCCACATATTCAAGCACATATGTTGCCATCATCCTTTTCAAAACATCTTTCTATTTGAGCCCTTGGTATCAGCGCCTCATTTCCCCCCTCTCTCCCACCCTCACGAACCCTAGATAAATTATAAATTATTTTCATAGCTTACACTGTCCCCTGCCAAAACTACATTTTTCACAAAAGCAGGCAAGGCAGTCTCATCTTCTCCCTGACAGCAACTGGGGGGATTGAACCTTGTAGTTAGCAGCCCAGTGCGTATCCGTGTGCACCACAGGGTTCCTTGGTTTTAGATAGAGGTACTGAATCGGATTTAATAGGGCACCGCAGTTTCTCATCCTTAGACGTTGTGTGCCTGTCCGTGTTTTATGCATAGAAAGAGCCTCCAAGAAGCGGTTTTCTGGGTTGGGGGTGATATATTCCCCCAGTTGAGAAGACCTGGTTAGTATTCTGAAACCGAGCTGATTGAAGCTCGAAATTGCCCTTTTCATCTGTGTGTCACAAGCTTTGGTGTCAGAGTGACGTCAGTCGCTGAAGTACAATGACTGGTTTCAGTACTGATGGTTCTTTCCCACGTGGGCATTAGAGACTCATCTGTTCTGGATCGTCTCTTTGCAGGTCCTAGAAGATGTGACAGGTGAAGAGTTTGTCCTGTTCATGAAGATACTCTCCGGGTTAAGGAGCTTGCAGACAGTGAGCGGAAGGCAGCAGCTTGTAGAGCTGGTGGCCGAGCAAGCTGACCTGGAGCAGACCTTCAACCCCGCGGACCCTGACTGCGTGGATAGGCTCTTGCAGTGCACTCGGCAGGCCGTGCCCCTCTTCTCGGTGAGCTGTTTTGTTTTCATTGCTCTGTTAGCTTAGCCACTATGACGTTCAGCTTGCCCCCTTTGAACTGTGAGTGCCTATGTATTTGTGAGTATTTTCTCTTGCGGGGATTTGAGAGCGGAAGGCAGCAAAGAAAATTCTTTAAACGCTTTCCTACAGACTTTTTAAAAGATAAAGATTATGTGATTATTTTTTATCACTTCTCATCGAAAACTTCCGTTTTTTTCCCCCCTTAAGTCGTTGGTAGAGTCGTTGCTGTGTGAAAATCAGCACTCCATCTCTTGGGTTCTGTGTCCTTGGCAGCGAACCCTCTGCTTGTGAAATACCGCGTAAGGGGCTTGTCCTTGGAGTGGAGGAATGTGCACTCTGAAGTGCCACCGTTCAATCCCCTCTCCTCCAAATTTTTTCTGAGAATCAAAGAGTTCAAATGTATTTAGTTGAGTGTAACTGTAATTTGAGAGAATTTCTTTTTTTGTGTGAGAATTTTAACAGCTTGGTAATTGAATTTTCAGAAAAATGTTCATTCTACAAGGTTTGTGACTTACTTCTGTGAGCACGTTCTTCCGAACCTCAGTTCCTTGACTACCCCAGTGGAGGGTCTAGATACACAGTTGGAGGTAAGAGAAAGTTATTGTTTTGGCACTGAGAAAGCATTCTTATACTTTAACACAAATTTATACCACTAATAATTTTAAGTCTAATTTCTAAGAGGGTCATTAAAATGTTTGCTTGTGATTAGCCAGCAATCTATTAGCCAGGGATTGTTTGCATAGAAATGCTGTATGGAATCAATTAAAGTTTACTGCAGTGGGAAAATTCTGCCTTTTTCCACTGTAAGCAGTGGCTACTTTTGTGTGCTAAATATTTCTTTGTTTCCATCTGTGCATAACCAGGGGTGCCAGATTTCTACTGGATTAACCTGGTTTATCCTTTAATCTGTCTCCCCTATAGAACTCATTACTCTCTGTTTTTCATGTCTTAACTGTAATGTTCACATACTGTTAAAACATTTATAATACTTTGCATCTATTTGTAATACATACTCTCATCTCACTGATTTATCTCTGAATCCTTAAATCTAGTGCAGCTCTTTAATCTGAGAGGCCTTTATTTGTTGTTGTTTTGAGAGAGAATGTGTGTGTAGAGAGAGAGATAGCTATTATTCATCAGTTGATCGATTGACTGATTTGGACAAATGTTTATGGAGCATACTGGTTTTCCTGAAAGGCTGTTGATTGTTGAATGTGGTCATGCATGTGACATTTCTTTGGGAGAGAGGAGAATCTAGTTGTGTACTAACACCGTCGATTGTTTCAGATGACCTGGGCCATGCTCATCAGCTTGAAGAACAGAGGCAATTAACTAGTACCTTGAATTAGAATCCAGAGATTAATTTATTCACAAATGAGGCCCAGTCTAGTTCTGTCAAGAGTATATTCTAAGTCAGCGGTTCTCAACCTGTGGCTGGCGACCCCTTTGGGGTTGAACGACCCTTTCGCAGGGGTTGCTCGATTCATTACAGTGATGAAGTAGCAACAAAAATAATCTTAAGGTTGGGGGTCACCACAGCATGAAGTACTGATTAAAGGATCGCAGTATTAGGAAGGTTGAGAACCACTGCTCTAAGTGTTTCTTGCTTCTCTGAATTGTTAAAATGCTTTTATCTTTTTAGCATTTGTGTTCTCTAGTGTTAACTGTTAGCAGAAAGAATCATGTGTGCTCTTTTCCTTACTGCTTTTTACAGATAACACTAGGAATCATGAGAAATGGGCTTTAGGGTCTGCCCTGCCACCACATACACCCTGATTTTACCCCAAGTTACAAAAGCTCCCTGATCTTCACTATCCTTAACTATAACATGTAGGCAGGCTTGCATTTCTGAATATTTTTCCAGTTCAAACATGATTCTATAGGTTCTATAAAGCATAATTGAAAATTCCATATATACTCATATATAAGCCATATTTTCCAGCACATTTTTTATGCAGTTTTGTGGTAAAATTAGGTGCCTTGGCTGATAATGCGGTTGGCTTATACTCAAGTATATACAGTAAGCAATCTTAAACAGTAATCTAGAGTCATTCTAATTTTACCGCCTTGTTCATTCAAAAATAGTATAACCAATGAATTGTGTGTTTTAGGTATTGAAACTGTTGGCAGAAATGAGTTCATTTTGTGGTGACATGGAAAAGCTAGAAACAAACTTAAGGAAGTTATTCGATAAATTATTGGTAAGATCTTTTCTTTCCTTATGGCTTAGTCACTAATAAAATAAGATTAATTTTGAGATTATAGAAAGCCAGCTTTTGAAATTTAGATTAAACAATTATTTGTAGCTGCTTAGGCTATATGCTGACTACTTGAGTAGTACCAGCCTTTTTTGCCTTGTTTTTTATTATCTTCATAAAATAAATTCAGCTCTTACTCTTGATTATGTTTGTCTCAAAATGAATTAGCATGGTGTAAGGTGTTTAACTTGGCTTTGGAACTACCAACCAGATAGCTTTCCAATGCCAAATAGCTCTAGCAGTTGCTTGATAAACTTTGTTGTCTCAGTCATAAATGATGGGGAAAGAGAATACGTGACAAAAATTCTGAGTATCATGAGTGATGTTTTAATTTGATGTAAACAATTGCTACACTGGCCAATATGGAGCATGTTGCATTTAGCCTGAATTGATTCATCCAAATCTGTGGTCCTTTCAGACTTGTAGTACCTACTGGGCATAATCACAATGACATTAGATACCTTTGTCAGTATTTTGAATGCGGATGGAGTCAATATTAAAACAATATGGACCACTACTGCAAAAAGATTCTTTCAGAGTTTAGTCATTAAAATAATTGACTTTTCATATAAAACTCAAATTGAGTGTTGACCCTTTGACTTAACCCTTTGTCACCTTTGAGATGTTCCCCAAGTTCTGACCCTCAGTTCCCTCATCCACTTAAATGTCTAATTAGCTACTTTCATTACCATTAGTGGTAATAGCTGCTGTACTGTGGGTGTACATAGAGTCGTCAGACCAAATATTGATCCAATACCAGAGAAACACGCTAACTAAACTTACGATAGTGTTTTTTTTCATGTTTAATGGTGTCTTAAAAGCAGTTCAACAACTACTGTGTATATTTACCATTTGGAATATTTGCAGAGAATCCTAAGGATTCCTCTGCATTAGGCAGTGTGTTGTTTCCTTACATTCTGCATAGGGTTGCTTTGATTCGAGATTAACTCAAATGGCACCTAAGGACAGTGACATAGGAAATTTAAAATGTCTCCATTTTTTTCTTATCAAAGGAGTATATGCCTCTCCCCCCAGAAGAAGCAGAAAATGGGGAGAATGCTGGAAACGAAGAGCCTAAGCTGCAGTTCAGTTATGTGGAGTGTTTATTGTACAGCTTTCATCAGTTGGGCCGAAAACTCCCAGATTTTTTAACAGCCAAACTGAATGCAGAAAAACTCAAGGATTTCAAAATCAGGTGATCAAGATGTTCCCATCTCTGGCAAAGCTATCTGAAACCTTTGTGGATTTTCTTTCAATTTTTTTTCTACCTAATCTTAGACCCCAAAAGGAGGCAGAAATGCTATCAAATCTTATCAAGGGCTCACCTCCCAGGAGATTTAAGACTAGGGGTCTGGTGGGAAGGAGAGGATCTATTGTTGGGAGTTGTACCAAGCCTTCTTGCTGGCTAGCTCATGGAACTGCAAGGTCGGTGGTTCAGAACCCATCAGCAGCTCCTCAGAAGACAGTTGATGTCATGGCTTGAATCAATCAGTTCAAAATACCTGGCTGAAACGAGCTACTTAATAAGACATTTGTAATACATTGTATGTCCATTTTTTTACCTGAAATCATTTTGCTCTAGTAGTATATCATTTGAGTTTGAAAACAAAATTAAAGAGATTATGCGCTAATTAAGAAACCATTCTTCATTTAGGCTGCAATACTTTGCCCGAGGCCTCCAGGTTTATATAAGACAACTTCGTTTAGCGCTCCAGGGGAAAACGGGAGAGGCCTTAAAGACGGAAGAGGTAAGTAAGATGTGGCTCACCCACATCTCTGATTGCCACGGTTTGTTACAAGTCCTAAAGATGCACAGGAATTCAGATGGTCAGCTCACATGAAATGTGAGATTGGACTGGCCTGGAAGATACAATATAGGTATCTTGATATAGAGCTATTGGCTAAGTTTTAGAAGAAGCCTTTTTTTTCTCACAGCTGAAATACCTGATTTTTCCAGTGTTAATGAAGTGTGTTTCTGAACTTAGGTGATGTATACCAACCTCTCACTAGTGTCTCAGCTTTAAGTTTTGCTTAAATACTTGATTAATGGCCATAATATTTTTAATTTCACCTTTTTGAAACCCAAGCAACAGTTTACAATAGAAAAAAAATTCCTTTTCCAATTCTGTGTCATATTTATTATAGGTGGTTTGTCTTGTTTTTCCTTCATTTTCCTTGATCTCAACTATTTAATCACACTCCATCCCAGTCTTAAGGAACTGTTTAAAATGTTCATTATGTCATCATACAGCTTAAACTGGTTTGCTTTAAAATTTTTAAGTGAATGTGCCTTATCCCGTATCTATTTTTCATGTAAGTAACAGTAATAAGTTTACTGTCCCAACCTATCATGTGAACATGCAAAGATGATTTTCTTCCTCCTCTGCCATTTCTAGACTAGTTCAGAATCCAGAAATTGAATAAACAGTATCCACAGAATCAAACCAAAGAATTCCTTAACTGTAGACTGATTCTGAAAGTTTCATCTGTTGCTGCTGTCATTCCATATTAGAAAGACGTGTGCATCATAAAAAGTGATTGGAATTTTAATTTTTTCCCTTTACAGAACAAGATTAAAGTTGTTGCATTGAAGATCACAAATAATATCAATGTTTTAATCAAGGTAAGTTTTCCTGCCTTCCCAGTTAACTAGCAAAAGGCTGTTCGTGTGTTTGCAGGTCTGTGTACAAGAGCGCTGTTTAAGGAGCTCTGGTGGTACAGTGGCTGAGGCAGCCCCAGTTAGCAAAATGTTTGAGGTTGAACTCATGAGGTGCTTCTCCGAAGACAGATGTGGCATCCTCCGTCAAGTTGACGGCTTAGGAAACTGTGCCATGGGGTCACCGGATGGCACCAGGCGAATGGGGTTACGTGAGGGGAGATGCTATTGCATGCTTGATGTTGGTCTGTGAGAAAACTCCACTCCTGCCATCCCAATGAGATTCTCAAGCTCTTACAGAGTCTTCCATCATAGGATTTACTTATAGCTTACTGAAGAAGATACTGCAGAAACAAAGGGAAGCATGCAGAGTTCTTCTGCCCCGCAAATTTCAGTTTGTGCCCTTAAGGTCTCTTCCACATTCCCTAAGTTCTGATGATCTTCATGCCATTATGTGGTCATTTAGGATGATGAGTAAAGATCTGCTTCGCTCACACTTTGGATGGAGAGTTCAATGTAACATACTGGGCATTTTCCTGTGGTCTTTATTTCTACTATAACGGCAGTGCTCTGTATTGAGGGCTAGGCTACACCTTGCCACTAAGTCAGAATTATCCTTTGGTTCTATTTACATTCTGAAGGACCTACTCACTAAAAAATTTTGAACAACCTGAGAGAATGAGAAATCGCAAAGTAGTCATTATTTTAGAAGCTAACGGTATGTTAGTCAGAAAGTGTTGGGAGAGTGAAGAATAGGAGAGAACCCGGTTATTGGGGACCTTGCCACAGTCATGAACTGTGTCTTATGTGGGATGTGACTTGATCAGGTCTTTGCTTTCATGGAGGTCAGAGAAAACTGGTGTGCTTTAGTCCATTCTAGTCATTGATCGTCATTTATAGTTTCTATCTCAGCAGGTTCTTCTAATTCTACAGTCTAATCTTCACATCTCCTGGTGTGAATCCCACTGTGACGTGTGTTTTAGTGTGTCTAAGGTTGAAGCGTCCTCTTCTGTGCTCCCTGTCTGAGTAATAGAACTTTCGTATGCTGTCACTCCGTCTGGGAAGCTCACCAGTACCGTGTACATGCTCCAGTATAAGCCAACCCTAATTTCAGCTGAGGCACCTAATTTTACCACACCAACCGCCCTAAAAGTGTGCTGGAAAGCTTGGCTCGTACTTGAGTATGTACAGCATTAAAGTGCTTGACAGGGACTTAATCCTCTCCCTTTATCTGCTGTTCTAACCTTAGGTTTTGTTTGGAAGGAAGTGATAAGTTAAGTACATATATCTTAACTGCCTGGGGGGGGGGGAAACCTGGTCCTTTTTATCAAATTTCACTTCCATATAAAAATTAAGGGTAAGTTTTTACTAGTAAAATATGTTTAAGAATCCACAATTTTGAGAATATGTTATTTCAAATCTAGGTTATTATAACATTTTCATAAACATTTTTATTTTTGCCACATTAATCATGTGACATTTAAATCTTGTGGACTTTACCTTTATTGAGAGGAAGAATGAAAATAAAGATGTAGCCAGGCCTCTACAGCTTGAATGTAAATGAAGATGCAGATTGTATCCCAGTGTCCTTGGTGACTACCCCTGTGCAAATGCAAAGTACTTGCTGGTGCCTTGTTGTGAACATGGATAAATGTTGGTGCGCTGTCTTGAAACGAAAATGATGTTTAGAAGAAAACTTGGCTGCCATTTTCTAAATGATGTTACCGGATGCAATTAATGAAGCAGTAGGTGTAATTTGTAAACAATGTTTCTTGTGTGTTTTTGTTATTGTCATTTGCACTAGTGTAAGGTTAAGCTAAAGTTCCTCATAAAATTGATCCCTGGGGTTGTATCTCCATTGATGGTCCTCACCAGCTCTCCTTCCTGTCACCAGATACATTTTAAGTCTTTCATCCTTTTTGTGTCCTCAGGATCTCTTCCACATTCCTCCTTCTTATAAGAGCACAGTAACATTATCCTGGAAACCAGTACAGAAGGTTGAGTTGGGGTAAGAAATCCTTTTTTTTTAAAAGGATTTGAATATTAGAATTTGTGTTTTACCTTTCTTTACGCAATAGTCATTATTGTTTAAACCATATTTAATTAATTTAAACATTGAAAATGTAAACTCTTAATATGAATATAAAATAAACTAGTGAGATATGTGACTTGGTGAAGCTCTGGTTTTCTGCATATTTCACTTTTGACAGCGACTACAATAACCAAACCAGAGTTAATTTGGACAAACCAGAGTGTTGTTCATCTTTTCCTGTTGTGACTGTCACCTACATTGTGATAACTAATATGCTGAAAAGCGTAGACATTGATAGGCCTCTGATATGACAGAATGCTTCAATAATGGTTTTCTTATTATTACAGGCAGAGGAGAGCCAATGAAGATACGACATCAGGTTCACCACCCAAGAAATCTACAGCAGGACCAAAAAGAGATGCCCGACAAATTTATAATCCTCCTAGTGGGAAATACAGCAGCAACTTGGGGAACTTTAATTATGGTGAGCGTTTCCGTTTGGGTAAAAGCGTATGTAAAACCGGGCAGAGAGTGGCTGTAATTATACTTGGTTGTAATTTTTAATGATCTATTTTATCATGGCTCTCTCAGATGAGTTTTCAGGTCTAGTTTCGGGAATTCGGGCTGTTGGGAAAACGACTTGAGTTCAGTCCCTTCTAGCTCACCCCAGTGGGCTCACAAATTGAGTTGAAAATGTAGCACCAAGTACTTGGGAAGACAGTTTTAACATTAGAATCTACAACAAAAATGGGCTACAAAGTTAATGTGGAAGTTATTCAAGATGGAAAAATGGCATTGAAAGATAATGGAATTTTTCCATGTCGTCGTTGAAGCCCGCCCCCCCCATATACATAGCATTATACATATATACATACATATACATAAGAGCACTCTGTAGCTCCTATAGCTAATGAAGCAGTGAAGTATCCTGTATGAGACTAGGTTTGAAATATGACTGAAACCAAAGAAAACCACCTGCTTATGTCAAGTGGAAGGTACATTTTTCTTTCTCGGCCAGCGACTTTTCTGTTAATTCCTTGGTGAGTACAGTAATTTTAGTGATTCACAGTCTTTGGTAATGAGTGATAGACACCCAAATACAAATTGAGGGTCATGATTATCATAATGTGATCACCTTAAAAGCCTTTTCAGGAATGGCTGGCCCCTCTTCCATGAGTGCATGTGGTAGCTCTGCTTCAGTGGGTGTGATGCCCTGGACAGACTACCAGCTTTGCTCTTAGAGGACGTACTGTCCTGCTCCACGCACAGATGAGAGCTGCGTTGGCTGTTATCAGCAAGGCCCAAGCAACACCTAAACCCTATTTCGCTTTTTCTTAGAACAGAGAGGAGCCTTCAGGGGAAGTAGAGGTGGCCGAGGCTGGGGAGCTCGAGGAAATCGCAGTCGGGGAAGACTCTTCTGAATAAAACATCACATTCTTCAGCATCGTCATGAGCTTACTATACTTAAATTCTACTACTCATTGGATTGCCGGGGATGTCTTTCAAAGGACTGCTGCTTTCAGCTAAAACTTAATGTTCTTTATACCTTTGTATGTATGATATACTTTTGTAACAGACCATGGTTGTGTCCAAGGTAAAACCACAGCGATATTTTTGGATGCTCTTCAACAATCCTGACTTGTTTTTGCAATATTACCATTATCCGAAATTCATTTGTGAACCTCTTACTTTAAACTAACTTGTTGAGAACAGTTCACATCTCACTTGTCATTCTTCGGTGTGTTTCTCCTAACTGGCAAAGGGCATTAGTTTTGAAAGGTGACTAATTTCCCTTTTCCCTCTGCCTGTTCTCTCCCCCAGTCTATGGAGAAGGGCAGTGGTCATTCTGAACACTTTACTTCTGATGTTTTTAAAAATAATTTGCTAGGCAATAGTGCAGCTTTCCTTCCTAGCATTATAAAAATCACATCCTTCTGGGGATTTTCTTAAATTGTAGAAGTGAAACTATGTTTTTTAAGAAGTTCCTTTGCACTGCTTAACCTACTCTTCATATGTTGTGATGTAAACTTTTGAATGTGGAATCTTACTCTGGAGAGTAGAAAGCAGGTATGTCTGATACACATACAGACAGACATACAGACATAGCATATATATGTAAGGATATATATGCATGCTTTGAAACTTGACTGCACAATAGGAATCATTATTTTTCAATTCCAGGAACGGGTAGTCTTTGACGCAGTGATTATCCTTTTGAGGCTGAACCCATTTTTGATTTGTCATCTAGATGAGGAGGAGGAATTTTGAGTCCACTGCGCCTGCTTTATTTTGGTTACTTCCAAGTGAAAGGTTGCATTTTCAAAGAGACACAGGCGATTCCTAGTGTTGAACAGTAGCCAAGAGAGCAAACTGATGTACGACAGGTTTCCACAGGAGGAAGCTCGGTCATTTAGAATCTGGGGCACTAACAACCAGGGCTACCCAGGAAACACGGCTTGATAATGTGGTGTAGTGATGAGAACGAGATACTCTCTCATATTGTTTTTGCCACTTTTAAGATTTTAACTTCTCAGGTTATTAATCAAAATTCATTGTGTACGTTAGCCAATAGCTCTTAGGTTACAACAATGGATGGGGGGTTTGTGGAGTGTTTAATGTCACGGGCAACTTTAGTAGCATAGGCTCTTGGTCTACATTTGAATGTTTCGTCTATTTTTTGTTCCACAGTTAATATTTCTTCCCCAAGTTTGCTATTCAAATCAAATGCTTAATGACATTTACCTAGAAGTTTGAGGTATGTTTTGGAGAAAAGTGCACAATTCCAATACAGGTGTTTTCCCTGTTGCATATTAATGTTCTCTGAGTTGCTTCTACTTGGGGGAAACCCCTTCGCTGGAATTACTGCATAATGTTTATAGGAAAAAAATCTTTCAGGCTAGAATGATACAAGTGAACAAAGGAAGTTGGTCAGCTTACCTCTGGAGTGGTGGCAATAATCTCTGAACATTCCAAAAGATGCTGAGCTGAACCTAAGCTTTCTTAAAATCTGAACCGACATGGGAACCTGGCACTTACCCTTCAAGTATAGAAACAGCTATAAACATTTGAACAATTAAGGGTGACTATTCTTTTTTTTTTGTAAACTCAAAGCTGAGCAGAAATGACTTCACTTTCTAAAGGTGAATATTGAGTTTGTTTCTTCCCTCACTGTTCCCCTTCCATGAAGCAATAGTGTACAACTTAGGTTATGTTTTGCTTGAAAAAATTTGAATGAGAAAGTTCATGCTATTGATTTTCTTTTGCAAGATGCCTGTTTGTCACCTGTTCCAATGTAAATGTTTCCCTATGCTTTTGAAATAAATTTCCTTTTGTAATTTTGTTTAATGTGTTGATGGTTATGATTACCATTGCTTTGCTTTCTTGGATATTCATTGATCCTGAACTGACTTCTCAAAAGGGAGCAGTGGTACAGTGGGTTACAAGTTGGGCTGCTAATTGCAAGGTCAGCAGTTCTAGACCACCAGTCTTGCCAAGGGAGAAAGATGAGGCTTATTCCCATGAAGTTAGATAGCCTTGGGAACTGTACATGGGTTTTATAGGATCACTATGAGTTGGAATTGACTCCTTGGCAGTGAGTTTGGTTTGGGGTTTGATAATGTTTCTTGGGTGACAGGCCATGCAGTGCGTTAGAGCATGAAACTCCACCTATGAACAGCACAGCTTGAGTTCAGCCTGGAAACAGGCTTTCTCATGTTCATTCTTTTATAGTTCTGCTTTGGGTTTCTTTCTGGAAGCTAATACACTTCCGAAGACAAGGATTTGGCTATTAAAATAAAACATCAAATAAATGGTCATTATGAATAAATCATTCCCATCCTCAAATGAACAAATTGGAACTTCCAGACTTACCACTTTGGAAAGGTTGGCTGAGAGTTTGAAATTCAAGGTTTGAGTGAACCAGGAAAAGGAAACATCCCATTGATGACCACGTGCAGTTCAGTGACTTCAATGCCACCTATATGCTGATGACTCCCATACAGATTGCAAATCCAGCCTAATTGAGCTGCTTGCCATTACACCTTACAGTCTGCCCTAAACACAGCAAATATATATACAACATATAAAGCAAGACAGATCAGAATTATAGGACCCCCCCTCCAAGCTGTTCCATGGCTCCGTTTCAGAATAAAACCAAAAGTCCTTGCCAAGACATTCATTTTAACTTGTGAATTTGAGTCAAGGTTTCCAGAATAGATTGCCATCACTTTTGCCTTTGAATGTTACCAATGACCCCATTTCCATCATTCTTTGGCCATCTCCCCCTTGGATAATGTCTTCCCCCTACACCCAAGTTTTTACCTCTAGCCTGTGAGCCTACCTCGCTCCAGTAACCATCAAAAGTTTGCTTCCTCTGGTGTGATAACCTTTTTCAGACTCCTCATAATGGTGCTTTCTTAGACTATTAGCCCTTCTTTCTGTGCTTGGCTAATCTCACTAAGAATATTGTCTTCTGGGTTCATCCTCGATTCTTCGACATTGTACAGTGCTCCATTGTATGTGCCACTTTATCCATTCCATTCATGGGCTTCTAGGTTGATGTCGTCTTCCTGCGATGGGGAATAGTGCTGCAGTGTTCATGCTGCGGATCTGAATTCTTCAGCATGTATACCAAATAGCGGAATTGCTTGGTCATAGGTATTTCTAAATGGAGGCACTGGAAGTTTTCCACATTGGCTATACTGTTTGACAGTCCCACGAGCCATGAATGAGATGGGATTCTCAGCACCCTCTCCAACATTTGTTTGCTGGGGTTTTTGGGGGTGGTAGTGGGGGATAGGGGTATTGAACTGTCCTATCAAAGCTAAGGTGAAGTGGTATCTCGCCATTGGTATCTCTTGAATCTTACCATGGCTTTTAATCTGATCTCAGGTGCTAAACCCCCTCAGTCACTCTGCCCTGCTAGTTGGTTTCCTGCAGATGAGATAAAGATATACTACTGCTTAAGAGTCTTAACATGAGTTTTCTTTGCCAACTTTTTCTTCCATTTCCTTCTAAGATAAAGGATGTCACGAATCCCATTGAATACTGCAATGCCATTTTCTTTCCCACCCAAGACTCCAAGTCCCACTTGAGCCTGCTATATTTTTTTCTCATAGTATTTACCAACTTTACCAACATCTAACATACCACATAACGCTTACATATCTTTTCCTGTCCCCTCCAGGTGCACTGTGGAGGGATGTGAAATAATACACAGTAAGGATTTCTGTGTTGTGTTCACTAATAATAAGCATCTATATCGGTGCTTGGTATGCACAGTATGCATTCAGAAAGTATTCAGTGAATCACTGGAAGGCAGCCTGCTAACCCGGAAGATAACTGTGGTAAACCAGACAGACATACGCCTGTGGAGGTTACCACCTAGAAAGTGGACTGCAGACAGTGGTGATGCAGCTTCCTAACGTGATTGTGTGAAAGTCGACCACAGCCTCAAAAGTTAATTCAACGTGAGACCACAGGACTGGCCTGAGTATTTAAGATAAGAGTCAGCTAAACGTATGGGGCACACTAGTCATTTACGAATGTGCAGGGTTGTACTAGGGAGTTTATACTAAAGCTCTTAGATTTCCAGTGTCCACCTCAAAACTTAGACATTCTCCATCTACTGTAATAGTGAAATACTTTCAAGTGGCCATGAAGATTCCATACCCCTAGGATGTTTTCCCTCTGGAACATTAGTGCTCTTGTCACTCCCCCATGCAGCTGCTCAACGGACTCATCCTTCAGGTCAGACTACATGGTCCCTCCCTGGAGCAGTTCCTTTCACATCACTGGCTGAACCCAAAGGTGTGCTCCCTCAGCTCACTCCCCCCTCCCCCACCCTGCAGACAGAGAAAAAATTCAAACTGATGTAAACCGGGAGAAAATGGAGATTTCATTCCAGCCAGTGCAATGGAAGATAAACAGAATAATGTGTAGTCTAACTTGTCAATAAAGACCCAGTAGTTGAAGGTTACCTCTCTTAAATGAACACAAGCACAGACCAGAGAAGCCAGAGAAATGAGTCAGCATAAAGATCTGACACTAGAAGCAGGATCTGAGAGAAAGCCTAGATAGAATGCTACAATTTGTATTCCTTCCCAGAGAAAAACAGGAACAGAACCAACGATGGGATGCTATTCCTCTGGGGAAAAGCTAAAAATGGCTAGCATTCCATAGTAATACACAAGATGAAAGCCCACCCATTCGTTTTTTAATAACTGAGTAGCATGAATTCAATTGTAAAAATCAGGATATTGAAGCTCGGGGAGTATATAGATGAATAAATCAGAGCTAGGGATGCAGTTTTTTGTTTTTTTTACCAAAACCAGAAATGGACTGGTCAAAATACACTTAGTCTATAGAGACTGCCCCCTAATGTATTAACAGCTTTAAAGGATTTTCACAAATCAATGGCTGGTAAGTCTATCAGGAAAATCATTTTGAAGATGACTCTCATGCTGTCACCTGTAGAGCTACCATGGTGTCACACTGAGTTAGACCCTTGGCCTCATCCTGAATAGCTCTAAAAGTTCAGAGGGCCTCCCCTGACGAATGCTTTGACCAGTGGAGTTAGTGCTGATAGTCTCCTCTCTGCAAATGGTCTGCAAGTAATAGGTGTTTGGGAGATACACCTGCACAGCTCTGCCTGCCACAGCTTCCTTCATTATCCACTACCCCTGTGCCCACCCCACCCCCGCCCCCCATTCAAAAGGCCTCTTATGGAATTTACTACTAGGTAGCAAGGAGAAAGGTGTGGGACTTTCTGTTCCCAGTGTTACTGTCTCAGAAACCCACAAGGGCAGGTCTACCCTGTTCTATAGGGTCTCGAGTCTGCATGAGCTCAATGTCAGTGAGTTTGGGGACTTGCAGAGTTTTTTGTTCGGTTGGTTGGTTTAGCAGACTACTACCAATCCCTTTCAGTTCTGTTTAAAAGTGCTGTTTCTCCTATCAATATTCCCTTCACCTGAAGTCTGGGCTTCCCTGGAATTCAGACTTTAATTCTACCACTGGCTTGTACAAGCTTGTATAAGTTACTTAACCTGAAGCCTAGTAAGACTGATAGGAATGGTACATGTGCAGGGCTCAGTATGTATTGCACGAAATAGACAAGCTTATGTCTCCCCATTTAAAAAAAATTTTTATTGGGGGTTCTCTCAGCTCTTATCACATCCATCCATTGTGTCAAGCACATTTGTATATATGTTGCCATCATTTCCAAAACATTTTCTTTATATTTAAGCCCTTGGTATCAGCTCATTCTTCCCCGACCCACCGGAACCCTTGATAATTTATTTAAAATTTTTTTTCATGTTTTATACCAACCAATGTCTCCCTTCACCCACTTTTCTGTTCCTCCCCTGTGAGGGGGTTATATGTCGATCATTGTGACTAGTTCCCACTTTCTTTCCCCCCCCCTACCCTGGTATCACTTCTGGTATCACTACTCTTGGTCCTGATCCATCCTGGATTCCTGTTTTTCCAGGTCATATCTGTACCCATGTCTAGACATGTCCTGGTCTAGCGGGATTTGTAAGGTAGAATTGGGATCATGACAGTGGGGGAGGCGAGGGGTGGGGGGGGGAGGGGAGAGGAAGCATTGAAAAACGAGGAAAGTTGTATGTTTCATTCATGCTGTACTGCACCCTGACTGGCTCATTTCCTCATGACTGTTCTGTAAGGGGATATCCAATTGTCTGCAGATGGGTTTTGGGTCTTCACTCTGCACTCCTCCTTTTTGTTTTG
The DNA here is from genome assembly GCF_050624435.1 of Tenrec ecaudatus. Taxonomy (NCBI): domain Eukaryota; kingdom Metazoa; phylum Chordata; class Mammalia; order Afrosoricida; family Tenrecidae; genus Tenrec; species Tenrec ecaudatus. Next base: position 27,325,761 of record NC_134533.1, on the reverse strand, counting down.
GGTCTTTGATGCCTGATAACTGATCCTATCCACACCTCCTGATCACACAGGCTGGTGTGCTTCTTCCATGCTGCTTCTGAGCTAGATGGCCGCTTGTTTATCTTCAAGCCTGTAAGACCCCCAGATGCTAATCTTTTGATAGCCCCGGCCACCATCAGCTTTCTTCACATTTGCTTATGTACCCACTGTCTTCAACAGTCTTGTCAGGAAGGTGAGCATCACAGAATGCCTAGTTAGTAGAACAAAGTTTTTGCATTAAGGGTGTACTTGTAGAGGTCCAATGTCTGTCTGATACCTTAATACTTAACATCTAAATATGTGTATATAGATTTCCCTATACATGCCTGTATTTAGACCTCTATAAATGCCCTTTGCTTACTAGTCCTTTCCTCTATTTCCCTTTACTTTCCTCTTGTCCCACTATCATGTCTGACTTTCATTCAACTTTCATTAATTCCTCTTGGCTAAATTGTACTTGATCAAGCCCCATTTTGTTTTGTTTTTACTGTTATTTTTGTATGTCAGTCTAGATAGGCAGGATAAGCTAGATGGAGAGGAAACCAACTGGACCAAGGATTCAGGAGGGGACACAGGAGAGGGGGACATAGGGGAAAATGAGAAGGGAGCCAACAAACCCCTCTCCCCCACAAGGGAACAAGTTATATAAAATCAATGGTGAGGAGGGTAGGATGTCTCCCCATTTTAAAAATTGACATAAAGACTAAGTGAAACTCACCAAAAAAAACCTCACTCTGCTGCTAGCCCAAGGTAATGCGTTTTATCATCACAATGGAATGCAGACTTGTAATTGCCCTTAGGCTAATTCTGATTTAAACTATCCCTCTTCAAAACAGAAAGCTGCAAGTCTTTCTGCTCTTCACCAGCCAGGCTGGGATCATAAAACAAGGCCCTTAAGACTTTACTGAAATATATTATTTTTTCTTCTGTCAATACTGCTTAGTGGTGTATGAATTTTTGACTTCTTTTTTTGTTTGGTTTTGTCTTTTTGCTTTCTTTATTCTGCTCGCTCCCTAAATGATATAAATGGTGTGGCCAAAGATCCAACCCCTGCTGCGTGCAGTCCAGTGAACTCCTTGTAAAGGTTCCCTTGCAGTCTGGCTAGTCTGAAAATAAAGACTTCACATAATTAAATTGGACATTATAGTGGCCTTCATTTACTCGAACCCACAATACTAAGTGCCTAGCAAATGTTAGACGATTCTATGGCCACCACTTAAGAACTTCAGAAGAGAGTTCATTTCTGCCCTTAAGATGCAGAGCATTAAGGGGCTCTCACTTCTCCAAGGAGCCCTGATGGCATAGTGGTTACGAGTTGGGCTGTTAACCGCTCAGAGGTTCAAAACCACCAGAGGCACCACAAGACTTTCTACAGAAATGCACAGGGGCAGTTCTACCCTGTCCTATCTGCTCCCTATGAGTTGGTTCTGACTCCATGGCAGTGTATTTAAATCACTTCTCTGTTGTCTGGAACACTTCCTGTTGTCCACATTCCTAAATGAAACATACAGGAATCCTTTAGAGCCACCCACCAAATTCACCCCAGTCCTACTGCTTATTCTGCCTCAACTGGCACCGTGGTTGCCAAGGTTTCTTGTACCTGGCTGGTTGCTCTTTTCTATAAACCAAACCAACCCACTGCCATCGAGTTGACTGACTCACAGGGACCCTCTCTGTAGGGTTTATGAGACTACAGACCTTTGAGAACATATAGCCGCTGCTTTCTCCTGAGGAGCAGCTAGTGGGTTTAAACTGCCAACCTTGAAGTTATCAGCCTATTGCCTATCCCACCTGGACTGCTTCTCACTGCAATTAACTCGGCTCCAACACGCAGGGAGACTGTGGGGCGGAGTAGAAATGGTGCCTGGCTTTCTGAGACTACCATAACTGTTGAAGTAGAAGCCCGTCTTTTGCCAGTGGAGAAGCTGGCAGTTTCAATTCGCTGATCTTGCCATTAGTAGCCCAATAACCCAGTACACCACGGCGGTTCCCAGCCCACATGGTCCGTCCTGTGTGTGGTTCACCTGCCAGTGTCCTACAAGATCACACAGTGCTCACTATCAGGGTTATGGGAAGAGTTGTCTGTCCAATGTCCAGTCCTATAGCACAGGGTAGGGCTGCCCCTATGGGTTTCCAAGCCTGTCACTATGGAAACAGAAAGCCTCCTCTTCCCCTTCCGAGCAACCTTTTAAAGAAGCTGTATCAAGGTTACAGCACAGTGAGTGCAGCCATCTTGAATTCCCAGTAGCCACCACCAGAAATTAGAGAGATATAAATCATCCCCCTGCAGCATAAGGTACTTAATTCTACTGGTAGTGACAATGGTATAGAATTTTTAAAACTTGAGAAAAGGAAATTATACAAGTACAGGCATGCTTCAGGCCTGAATACATGAAATATTAGCTAAAGGTCTTAAGTGACTAGACAGATGGTAGCTATAAAATGAACCAGACATATACAAACCATAGACAAAATGGTCTATTTGGGGCTCAAACTCAATTCTAGCCCCAATCGAAGTACAGTTGGTTTTTTATGACATGGCCCTGCTCAGTGCTTGCCATCATGAAAAGATCACTCAAGACATGGGTGCTATAGCAAAGTGTGAAGAAACTAGATGGTTTCTTCTATATGGGTTCCTAAAAGTTTGTTTAAAAAAAGAAGCTACCTAAGTGAAGCATCAACTAAATCCACACGGGTTTCTGATGCTATTCACGAGAGTAGAAAGCCACAGCTTTCTCCAGGAGTAGGAACCCAGCGCATAACCCACGAGGGCGGTTCTCATCTCGGAGCTGAAAACAGGCTGGGCAGCAAAGGGCTTGGTCTGAGTAAACTCCAGGTGACAGGACGTCGATCTCCAAACCTTTAGCCTGCAGAGTGCTGTCCAGGACACCAGACCGATGCCCAATCCGAATTCTGAGTGTGAAGACTTTATACCCCTAAAATATTCGGTAAAACTGCTCATTAACATAGAGTTCCCACTAAACTAGTAATACTTTGGCCTTGGAGTTTTTTGTTCATGTTGTTTGGTTTTACTCTTTAAGATCACGTCTGTCATCTTTTTTAGACGGCATACCGCGTCTGTTGGTCAGCGCGGGCCTGGTTTTTAGCTTGCCTCGTCCCGGCGCATCCACCAACTTAAATCTTTAGCACGCAAGGTACCGATCTGTCTCGCCCCCCCCCTGCTTCGAGAGCACCCCTTTTCTGTGCCAGCGCCACGAGGCGCGGGGGTCGACGCGGATGGCAGGGAGTTTGGTGTCGGACACTTGCACCGCCAGAAGTAAAAAACAAGCGTCATTTTTAACGAGAAAGAGTTTACGTGGAGACATCGAGGACATTCCTTGCCGAGACGTGACCTCCGGCAGCACCAGAAAGGCAGCAACGCGGACGGAAGGTCCGCGGGCCGAGCAGGGACAGGCGGGCGTCCGCCGGCAGCGCCCTGGGCTCCTCCTCTTCCACCGCCGACCTCCCCAAGATGGCGGGCGCCGCGGCGCCGCTTCCGCTTCCGGTGCGACCGGCCGGGCCGGGGGGGCAAGATGGCGGCGGCGGCAGTAGGGCTCCGCGGCCGGGGTGAGCTGCCGCCGTGCTCCGGCCCAGGCTGGCTCCTCAGCCTTTCCGCCCTGCTTTGTGTGGCGGCTCGAGGCGCCGTCGCCACCACGCACTGGGTCGTCACGGAGGACGGCAAGATCCAGCAGCAGGTAGCGGCCGGGGCGCCTCGCCCCCCGGGGAGGGGGTCCCCGGCACCGGCCCTCGACGGTGTGGCCCCGCCTCCCCTCCCGCGGCCCCGGCGCCCGGACCCCGCGCCGCCCCCGCCCCTGGCGTCTCCCGCCCCTGACCGGGGGGTCACCGGGCAGCTCCCATCCCGTCACCCCGTGGGCCGCGCGCCGCCCGGGCGCGTCGCCGGCTGCGGGGGGACGAGCCCGGAGGGGGTTCCCTGGGCTGGGGTTTCGGAAGCCGCGGGCTCCCTGGCCCGGCCGTCGGCGACTCCCGGGCCCACGCGTCACGGGCCCTCCCCGAGGCAGCCGACGGCAGGTGGCGGCGCCGGGGTGTGTGCGGGTCCCGGGGCGGGGACGGCGTCGCGGGTGGACCGGGGGTGCGCGCTGCCCCTCTGGCACGTGTTGGCATTCGCCGTGGGGCGTCCCCTGGGGCCGTCACCCCGGTCTGCAGGGGCTCCTAGGAGAGCGAGAACGCGCTCGCACGTGCACGCGCCGGCCCGCGGAATGCCCAGCAGCCGCTCGTGGCCGTGCCTGCCCTTGTGTCCCCGGATACTTTGCATTGGGGTTTTACCTGGTTCCTACGACCCGGCCCGTGCCCATGCCTCCCCCGCTTGCCCCCGCCCGGAGGAGATGCGATTTCTTGGATTCATTTAAACCTGAACTAATTGCTCAGAGAAGGGGCTGCTCCGCTTATATAACTTTATGCTCGCCTGCGTTGTGTGTGCATGCCGCTGCCGAAGGAGCGTGTCGGTGTCTGTGCCGTGTTGCAGAATCCTGGTAAACTTAATTCTGTCCGACTGCGCCCCAGCCAGCCGGAACCTAGCAGCCAATGTTTAGAAAGTGAAGTGTGTGCCCCGAGGCTTAACGATCTCAAATGTTTTTTTAAACCTCTGTGGCATAACATCGCAGGTCCTTGGGGTTGTGTCTGCCGGACGATGCCAGGAACGCGCGCGCTCTCTCGCTCTCTCTCTCTCTCTCTCTCTCTCTCTCTCTCTCTCTCTCTCTCTCTCTCTGCAAGGTTTGCTTGGTACATGGCTTAGATTTGGATTTTCCACGTGATGGTAAATCCTCCCTCAAGCATCATTTCTGAGGTCAGGCTTGATGTCCACGGATGCCTTCGAACAGATCCGAGAAGACTATTGGGTAGCAGTTCCTCTCGATAGAGGACCTAGGCCAGAGGAAGATTTCTTCCCATGGCGATTCCAGCTGAGATGGGTACTTACTGTGTGTTTCAGACGCAAGCTCTTTGTTGAGCATGAGGTTGGGAATCTTAAGTGAGACTTGGTGGCCTTGTAAGTGGGACATGGAATTAAGTCACCCCTGGTGCAGTTTGGGGAGACCTGCTCCGGCCAACTCTTCTGCAATATTGTTTTTGGCCACAGCTATTTATACTCTCTGACATTGACTTCTCCTTCCCATTCTGGTGTCCTGCCATTCCGCAGAGTAAGTAGACCATCCCCAAAGTGAATGCCGGTGAGATGTATTATTTATGCGGTGCGCTTTGCAAGGGGAAAGTAGACTCTGATTTCATCGGAACACCTCTCTTCCTTTTCTACATCGGAGACATGTAGTAGTGAGGAGAGGTGGGGTCACTGGGAACCTGTCTCAGAAAGGGGAGGAGGGATGGGCTGTCCTGGATCTCTGCCAAGGCACCCCGACTGTAAGCTGTTTGCTTGTTGGTGTGTGCTGGGGAATTGATTAGGCTTAAAGCTACGTCACGTTTCTGAGTGTACAACATGTCTTCCTGATAAGGAGCCATTTCTGCCAAGTTTCCACTTCGTGGCTCTGTAGCTTTTACTGTGTCAGGGAGCCACCAACTTTTAGACCAAAGGAAACAAAGGTGTAGTGTTCAACTTCCCAATTTAGATTGTGATATGTTAATGTGGCCAGGAGCCCTGGTGGCATAGTGGTTACACATTGGGCTGCTGACCGAGGAGGTCATCAGTTCAAAACCACCAGCCTCTCCGAGGGAGAAAGAGGAAGCTTCCTACTTCTGTAGAGTCTGGGAAGCCTGCAGGAGCAATTCTACCCTGCCCTCGGGCTCGGGTGGAGGTGGAATCCACTGGGTGCCAGTGAGTTGTGTTTGTCAATGTGAGCTAGTATGGGGGTCCCTTGGATGGCACAAGTGACTCAGCCCTACCGACTAAAGTAAAGAAAATGTGCCAGTTGAACTCACCCCGAGGCACCTCTGAAGGAAAACTTGGGGCTCTCGGGCGGGGGGGGGTGGACTCTGAGTAACGCAGTATGACTGTGGAACATGGGGTGGGGAGGAGGGGGCTCACCATGAGCTAGAATCACCTGGACAGCTAATCGTGGTGGCTTTTCCCCCTGTCGGTGACAAGGCAAAGGGCAAACGGAAGCAGTCGTTCTTAGAAAACTAGAATGACAGCTGTTTATTGTTGCTTCTCCAAAAATCAGCGGACGAGGCTAAGGTCCAGCCGAGTTCAGCAGTTGTTGGGACATTAGAATAGCAAATGTCTCTTGTAACTCATCCCTGCTGTTTAAACATGTCCAAATTAGATGTCATAGCAGACCGTTGTTTTTCACAGTAAACGTGGGGAAAATCTTACAAATGAGCTGTGTGAGTCATGGACGATGCAGGTTTCAAGAGAGACGTTCCCCGTCACTTTAGTGAAAGCCTGTAAATACAGTAGTCTTTCCCAGGAGAAGAGCACGCGTCATTCAACACAGGAAAGATGGTACCCACAGGTTACAAACTGCAAGCTTGTTCACATGCATTGTTGCTGTGCTGCCCATCCTGTCCCAGTCCATTTCTAACAGGGCTGAAGTCCCCACAGGGACTTCCAAGGCTGCCATCTTCGTAGAAGCAGTGTCATTCTCTCCCAGAGCAGTTGGTGGGTCCAAACCAGCAGCCCGGTGCTTAACTACTGTGCCACCCCGACTTTGTTTTAACATGCATCCCTATGGATACCTACTGCCATCACTCTGGTTGACTCACAGTGACCCTCTCCGTGTCTCTGGGGCTAAGAATCTTTTGGGGACCAGACAGCCTCGTTTGAGCAGGGGTCTGAGCCACTGGCATTGCAATGAGCATCCACAACTTAGCCGACAAAGCCACCGTGGCCTCTTGTGAACATGCATCAAGCTCCAATACTTTACACTCACTGCCCCCGAGTCAGCTCCCACTCATCGTGGCCCCATATCGGAGAGAGTAGCACTACCCTTTGGGTTTCCGAGGCTGTCTGCTTTTACAGGTGCAGAAAGCCCTAACTTTTTCTCCCACTGACCATCTGAAGGGTGCAAAGTGCTGACCTTGCCGTTGGCAGCCCACAAGGAGCTCACTACACCGTGAGGGCCCCCTTACCATGCCTCACTCTCAAGACTCACCACTGAGTCCGTTGTCAACCCCTTAGCTGCCACCACTAGCTTTCTAGACTGTACATTATTACAGTAGAAAGACTCTTCAACAGAATGGCTGGCAGCTTCTAGCTGCTGAGCTTGTGGTTAGCAGACCAGTGCGTAGCCACTACACCACCAGGCTGCCTCAAAACCGTGGCTGTGGCGGCCATGGCTGGCAGAGTCGCCTGTCCTTCCCACAGCCCTTGCTGCTGCTAAGAAGCATAGCTTCCCTTGTTTTTAATTTTTATTTGATTCTTTTTACTATAAATTTTGGCAGTACATTTACTAAAATTGGAATGATGCAGAACATCTCTGTGTGTGTGTGTATAAAGTTATTGTGTCTTTTTAAAAAACTTGTTATTGTGAATTGGTTGAAAGTTTCCAGAGCAGATCAGTTATCCATTCAACAATCCGGACACAATGTATTTTTCATCTCATTGGTGCAGTCCCCACACAGTAGCTTCACTGAGCCAGCGTCCTTTCCTGTTTCTGTTCTGCCTCGGAATCCTACTGGACTTTGTCCTTGGGTAAATACTGCCCCTTTGAGCTCAAATAGTTGACTATTCCCAGGTATGCACATCTCGTTAGTGTTATTCTTCCTCTTATAGACATATTTGTTATTTGGTGGACAGTTGAGCTGGAGGGAGGAGGGCGGGAGCTAGAGGTTGTGTTAGTCTGGCCTTTAAAAAAAATAATAACAGCCTTGTTCCACATTATCCTCCCATTCTATCCAATACCTTTTCATGTGGTCCCTTTTAAAGCAGTTGGGAGTGTAGCCAGGCACCATTTAGTTCTTCTGGTCTCTGGGTTGTTTCCATGCCTCTTTGATTTTTTTTCTCACTCTGTTCTCACCACTAGTTAGCCCATTAGATGACTGCTCGCAACCCCAGTCACTCCTCAGCCAAGTAGGATGAAGAGCATGGCTTTAATAGACTATGGTGTGCCAAACAGACCTACATGTCCCCCAAAGCGGTGGTCCTCAGCCACCAGGCCCTATGACTGCCTCAAGGCATTTGGCCGTGTCTCTGAACTTTATCATAACTTGCTCCCCACCCCCGTATGCTCTGCCACATTATCGGACATATTTGCAGATAAGGTAAAATGCACATGTACAAATACCATCTGTCAAACCTATATGTATGTATATGTGGGCCTGCTCCCGCTCTCCTCCACTTCTGCAGCCCACGTGTCTGCTCACATCTACTCTCAGTTACTTCCACTGTAAGATCGCAGATACTGCAGTCTTTCCCTTCATTTTCCGAATCGTGCCCTCCTCCCAGTGTCTTCCCTGCCTCTGTCACTTCCTGCTCGCCCTCCTCCTCCTCCTATGCCTTCCCCTTTATCCTGCTCAACACGCCACTAGCCAGTGACTTGCCCTCTTCCCCCTGGTAGCCACTCAGGAGAGCTGCTTTTAGTGTAACACCCAACTTGTAATAACAAGTTTCTTCTTTGACTTTTTACAGTCGTGGTTTCCTAACAATAGTTGTCCTTTCGTTGTTGGCTTATTTCTCTCAACAGAATTTCCTTCCCTTTATGAGGTGTTTTGCAGATGCGCTGTTACTCTGAAGCATTGCATACATTGTGTGTGTACCGTAGTTAATCCACTCTCCCACTGATGGGCACCTAGATGGTTTCTCTTTCTATCTTTTGCTCATATGAGCATGGGTGTACATAAGTCTATTTGTGCCCTGTTTTTATTTCTCTAGGATATACAGGGTCACCGTGAGTTGGCATCGACTCCAGGGAGTGACTCTGGTTTTCGTTGACTTATACTACGTAGAAGGACTACGGAGTCCTATGGTATTTGGATTCCCAGCTTTCAAAGAAAACACCATACCACTGTCCACCCTGATTGCCCCGTTCCACTGTGCCATCAGCAGTGCACGCAGACTCCAGTCTCCGCCCCCTCACCAGCATCTGGGTGTTTTTTTCTGGGGTTTTGAGCTTTGCTGTTAGTGCTGAGTGCAATGATATCTCATTGATGTTTGGATTTGCATCCGTCTTAAAAGCTAATGGTTTCAACCATGTCTTTATGTTTGTGCATCATCGGAAAGTCTTCTTTGATGAAGTGTCTGTTTTTGCCCTATGCCCATTTTTAATTGGATTATCTGTATTTTTTGTTGTTGGGGTTGAAGTTTTGTATACATTTTAGAGATTAGTTCCTTGTTCATTATGTTATTGCCAAAAAAAAATTTCTCAGTCTGTGGGTTCTGCTTACTCTTGAGGTGAAATCTTCTGGAACACACAAGTGTCTAATTGTTAAGAGGTCCCAGTCCGACCGTTGTATATTTCCAGTTACGTTTAATGGTATACTTATGCCGTGTGTTAGGGGCCCAGAAATGTATCCCTGATGGTTCATTCATGATGCTTATAATTCTAGGTCTTAACCTCAGGTCTTTGATCATCTTGACTCTGGTTCCATATATGAAATGATATATAAGTCTTCTATCATTTTCCTACAAATGGATAGCCAGTTTTGCAGCCCCATTTGGTAAAGAGGCAATCCCTACCCTGATTTGCAAGTTTCTGCCCTTTGTCAGAGATCAGTTTCCCTTTGGGGGGATGACTGATTTGGGGGTACACAGTTCTGTCCCACTGGTCTTTGGGCTGTTTTGAGCGCTGTGACTGGTGGGTTCTGAGATGGTGCATCGGCTCCATGTGTGGAGCACTGGCCACTGACTCCATGGGCTGAGATGTACAGAAGAATGCTCGTGTCATTATCTTCCTGTGCCATTTGACCTGGGAACATCTAATAAAAGGCGTCCTTCAAGCACTCCCTCAATTCATGAATACTTTCATTTATTAAATTGATACTCTATGATGCTCACTCTCCCGACACAACTGCTGAAGCCAAAGTGGGTGAACAAGTAAATGTGGTGAAGAAAGCTGATGGTGCCCGGCTATCAAAAGATATAGTGTCTAGGGTCTTAAAGGCTTGAAGATAAACAAGCGGCCATCTAGCTCAGAAGCAACAAAGCCCACATGGAAGAACACACCAGCCTGTGTGAGCGAGTGATCCCAAAGGGATCAGTTATCAGGCATCAAAGAACAAAAAATCATCATATCATTGGCTGCACACCTCCATGATAGGATCGCTGAAGACAAATGGGTGCATAAGCAAATGTGGCGAAGAAAGCTGATGGTGCCCGGCTATCAAAAGAGAGTGTCTGGAGTCTTAAAGGCTTGAAGATAAACAAGCGGCCATCTAGCTCAGAAGCAAAAAAGCCCACATGGAAGAAGCACACCAGCCAGTGCGATCACGAGGTGCCAAAGGGACCAGGTATAAGGCATCATGCAAAAAAAAAAAAAAGAATGTGTGTGTGTGTGTGTGTGTGTGTATACCACATTGAATGAAGGGGGAAGTGCAGAGTGGAGACCCAAGGCCCAAGTGTTGGCCACTGGAGATCCCCTAATAGAGGGGTTTAGGAAAGGAGATGGGTCAGTCAGGGTGCGAGGTAGTACCGACGAAGAGCACAGCTTTCCCCCAGATCCTGGATGCTTCCTCCCCCCCAACTACCATGATCCGAATTCTACCTTGCAGTATTGGATAGGGCAGAGGTTGTACACTGGTACATATGAGGGCTGGAGGCCCAGGGAATCCAGGGTGGATGATACCTTCAGGACCAAGGGTGTGAGGGGCGATGCTGGGAGAGTGTAGGGTGAGTGGGCTGGAAAGGGGGAACTGATTACAGGGATCTACATGTGATCTCCTCCCTGGGAGAGGGAAGGCAGAGAAGGCGGGGGAGGGAGACTCCGGATAGAGCAAGATATGACAAAATAACGATGTATAAATTACAAAGGGCACATGAGGGAGGGGGAAGTGGGGAGGGAGGGGAAAAAAAAAGAGGACCTGATGCAAAGGGCTTAAGTGGAGAGCAAATGCTTTGAGAATGATTGGGGCAGGGAATGTATGGATGTGCTTTATACAATTGATGTATGTATATGTATGGATTGTGATAAGAGTTGTATGAGTCCCTAATAAAATGTAAAAAAAGAAAAGGGAAAAAAGAAAGAAAGAAAAGAAAATGATTAGGGAAAAGAATGTACAGATGTGCTTTATACAAATTGATGTATGTATATGTATGGACTGTGATAAGAGTTGTATGAGCCCCTAATAAAACGTTTAAAAAAAAAAAAAGAAAAGGCGTCTTCTTTTCTTGTACCTCTCGAACTCTGCACACTTCACCCCACTTTGAGCTGTCCCAGTGTCTGCTTCTCTCGAAACTAGCAGGACCCTTTCATTTTATTCAAGGACCCTTAACTTGAGGTCCAAAGAGCCCTTGTGGCATAATGGGTTAAGGATTAGGTTGCTTGCCTCAAGGTCAGCAGTTCAAACCCACCAGCCATGATCTGGGAGAAAGATGAGGCTGTGGGTTTCTTTAGAGATTTAAAGTATCAGAAACCCCAGGGAGTGGTTTTCCTCTTGCCCTGAAGGGACGCTGCGTAGGAATTGACTCAACACATTTAGTTCAGTTATGTTGGAGATTGAATAACTGTTTATGAATGAGTCTAAGAGCCAAAACATTACATACCCCATCATTTCTGTGGGAAAAAAAATGATGACCCATGTTCTAAACCTGTTAGCAAATAAACTCTCAAAAATTCAACTGGTTTGCTATAGATTTCTTCTAGTAAGAAGTTGTACCTCCACCACTGGGTTCATTTCTGAAATTTCTGTGTCATTGGAACTCTAGAAATGAAAGTAAGTAAAGGATCGGCGGAACCTTGGTGGTACGGCTGTTAGTCACCCGGCTACTTAACAGAAATGTTAGCAGTTCAAATCCACCAACAGCTCTCTAAGAGAAGAGACCTGGTGGTGCCCCGTGAAGATCACAGCCTAGTACACTATGGGTCAGTTCTACTCTGTCTTAGGGCCTCTGTAAATTGGAATTGATGCAAGGCACGAAACTGTAGCAAAAGAATAAATAGCATCTATCAACTCTCTCAGCGTTGTAACATTTATTTTTTTTTAGCCACTCAGTTTTTTCCGAGAACCATAGAATCGTAGATTGGGGAAACCTTTTTAACGAAGATATAATATAACTCATTTTAAGGTAGAGGAATTACAAATCTGAACTGATCCTTGGCACTCAGGGATAATAAGTCAGGATGTAGTAATCTGCAGTAGCATGCAAATTTCAAGTGCTTGTGAGCACTTTGTACTCAGTGAATTTGAAGTAATATGCCTCCCACCCCCACCCCATAGAGCCAACTGAAGAAAGAGAAAGACAAGTAAAAGGGAAACACAGGAAGGATGAAACTCCTCCCCAAATTGTTTTACTCTTTAGTCTGTTTTGTGATAACTTTCAATTTGGAGGGCTTCCTAAATAATTGTGAACTAAGGGCGGGTAGTTACTTCAGTCCTTGTGCTGTGTGTCAGGCATATGTCCTGGAACTGATCGACAAAGAGGCTTTCTGACAAAGCTGCGCTTTTCTGCTCAAGCCTAGCGACCTTGGCAAAGCACTGTGTGTTGGGCACCTGTCGCCTAAGGAACAGCTGGCACTCTCAGATGGAGCTGGACAAACAGGCCAAGCCTTTTAACCCTTGGTGTTTTGTGGTTCATAGATGAAGAAGTGGCTTCCTTTGGGGCCGACGATAAGTAATCGGGTCACACAAGGAACCTGAGAGCGCCTACTGTGTGTTTCACTCCGTGTGTGAAGGCTAATAGCTTTATCCCAGAGCTTTTCAAAATGGAAAGCAGAGCAGCATTCCAGGTTCATAGGCCTCAGGGATTTACTCAGCCCCTGACGGCATGTGCTTATTCACTAACTCGCTAACACTATGCGTCTGCCCTGAATCTTGACTTCAAAGTGGCTCTTGGTCAGCCCGTGTCAGATATCACCTACTGCTGTTTTGTCTTCCTTATAAATTGACTTTCCGTTTTTCACACCGTAGAGTAGGGAGAGGAGAGAAGCAATGCAGGATTTAGTGATTTACTGAACAAGCATTTATTGTGCCCTGTGCCTTTGATGACCATGTGCTTTGCAAACAGGAGGTTTTCCATTTTCTCTCGGCGGGGACCAGAGCCCACCCAGCTCCCCCTTCCTCTCTCCCCGTGGCTCTTCTGCCTCTACTCATCTCCTGATGGGCGCATCTCAATCTTGACTCCACACAGAAACCATGTGGGATGCCTGTCTAGAGCGCTGGTTCCCAGAGGGCAGGAGCATTGGAAACAGCAGACCATGTTCGTAGCAGAACCACGTCATGCTCTTCAGGAGGTTATGATGCCGGCAGCCCGGGCGGGGCATTCGGAGCGCTCCACTCCACTCCTTTTCTCTGTTGGCATTCCTCCGGCTTCTGTCCCAGCCTCTTCTCAGTTCAGCATCTCCGTCCTATCGCAGGACCTATCCATCTAGTTTTCTGCAACTCTTTTTTTTTTTTTGCTCTTGGGTTCTAGATCCTGGACTTGGCAACTTGAGTTTTTATTCCATGTAACTGCCCCCTCGGTACTTCCTCTTTAGTAAACACATTAGCTTGACCCTTAAACTGGTGCTGTGCCCTGTTTCCTCCAATTTCAGGAAACACATCTACCCATTTGTTCATGTCAAATATAATTGTTATCTATAATTCCTCATTTCCTCACCTATCACCAAGATCTTTCCATTTTACTTTGTAATTGTCTCTCGCATCTGTACTTCTTCCCAAGGCCCCTGCCATTATTCTAACTGAATCACTTGTTAAGGAGCGTTGATCGCGTAGTGAGTTGCATGTTGGACTTCAAACCACAAGGTCAGCACTTCGAATCTACCAGCTGAAGAAAGGTGAGGAGAAAGATGAGATTTTTTGTTCCTGTAAAGATATACCACCCCAGAAACCTGCAAGGACAGTTCTGCCCTGTCCTATAGGCTTGCTGTGAGCCAGACAGGGAGTTGTCATGGCTTTCAAACTGGTCTCTCAGACTCGTCTTTACTTGCTTCCGATCCATTATCCACCCTGGAACAAGAATAATTTTTAAAACAGTGGTTCTCAACCTTCCTGAAGCCGCAACCCTTTAATACAGTTCGTCATGTTGTGGTGACCTCCAACCATAAAATTATTTTTGTTGCTACTTCATAACTAATTTGGCTACTGTCATGAATCGTAATATAAATAAATATATGATATATAGGATGCATTTTCATTGTTACAAATTGAACATAAAGCATTAGTGATTCAACACAAAAATGATATGTAATTATATATTGTGAAATATTTATTTCTAATTACAAATAATTGAAATTTTGTCTTGAAGCATGGTGTACGATGGGTCTTCATGCCGGGTACTCATTTTGGGGCATATCTGCATGTGGGCAGACTTGCCTGGAGACGGATAGAGGAACAGTATCTCGGTTTCTGAGATCAGAATTATGTGTTTTCCGATGGTCCTAGGCGACTCCTGTGAAAGAGTCATTCTACTCCCAAAGGGGTCGCGACCCATAGGTTGAAAATCACTCTTTTAAAAACCTTTGTTTTCTTTTTAAAGAATTCAAAAAAATTAAAAGAATTCAAGTCACAGAAGCTATATATGACACTGAAAAATAAAATCAGAGCTTAGAATTATAGTAATAAATAAAGTAAGAAGCGAGACTACCCCACCCTCCAGGAAAAAAGTTTTCTTTAATAGTTTGGTGTATAACCCAAGAGGGTCAAATTTTGTGCTGTTTTACTATCTCATCCTTCCCTCTCTCTAGCCTTAATTCTGGTCGTCTTTATGTGTCCTGCCCTCACCCAGAACCATACGAGGAGTAACCAAAACAAAAAAACCTGGAATTTTTTTCAAAGTTATGTATGCAAATTTTTCAAATAAAACAACCTTATCACCTTTAAAGTACTCTCCATTAGACTTAATACATTTATTTGTCAAATCTGTGATTTCATTCTTGGAAACATATTTCCTTTTTTAAAAATCATTTTATTGGAGATTGTTAGTACAACTCTTATCACAATCCATACATATATCCATTACATCCATCCATTGTGTCAAGCACATTTATACATTTGTTGCCATCATCATTCTCAAAACATTTGCTTTATACTTGAGCCCTTGGTATCAGCTCATTTTCCCCCCGTCCCCACCCTCTCCTACCTCATGAACCCTTGATAATTTATTAATTATTATTATTTTGTCATGTCTTACACTGTCCAACGTCTCTCTTCACCCACTTTCTGTTATCCATCCATCAAGGATGGGGTTATATGTAGATTCTTGTAAGTGGTTCCCCCTTTCTACCCCACCTTCCCTCTACCCTCCCGGTATCGCCACTCTCACCACTGATTCTGAAGGATTCATCTGTCCTGGATTCCCTGTCTTTCCAGTTCCTATCTGTACCAGTGTACATTGGAAACATTTTTCAAACTAATCTGTTTGGTTAACTGACAGCACCTCTCTCATCTTTTCCCCGCCTCTTTTATGTTCATGTCCCTCTTTATTCACGGAAATAAAGTCTCACGGAGTGAGGTCAGGTGTGTGGGGCAAGAGAGGCATGCTGTTTTGTTTTGTTTTTTTTTACCAAAAACTGGCACACTGAGATGGCTGCATAAGCAAGTACATTGTCGTGGGGGTAAAACCAGTCCCGTCTGCCACAAATCAAGCTTTTTTGGTTGCATACTGTCATGCTATCTTTTAGAACCTCCAAATAGAAATCTTGAGCAGTCTGACCAGGTGGAGTGAACTCCAGATGCACTACAAGTTGGCTTTTTCGTGTTTGGGAAGTTGGCTAGCATCCAGAAGGAGGTTACGATTGGCATGTCACCTTTCTGAAAGGAGAAAACCACTGGTACACTTCCGTTTTTCCCCTAGCTCTGTCCCTGTAAGCTGTGTTCAATATCACAACAGTTTCTGCAGCATTTTTCCTGAGCAGGAAACAAAGTTTCACAGCCACATGCTGTTCTCTGAAATCAGCCATCACAAAAAATGAGATTCAAGGGAAACTGCTTTTAGGAAAAAATTCACCATGACCAGAGAGAACCTTCCCAGGCAACACCACTGGGTGCACTCAGAGTGAGTTGCTGGATGCTCGCCTAGTGAGGAAAAATGTGTACTACCAAAGCACCGCTCTGCCCAGGGCAATTCCAGTTTTGTTTTGTTTTGGTTTTTTTTGAGGAGGGGGTAGCCCCTCATATTACACATGCACTGGGGGGGGGGGGGAACAAAACAAAAAAAACCCCTCACGGCCATCAGGTCGATTCTGAGTCCTAGCGACCCTATAGGCAAAGTAGGGCTGCCCCTGTGGGGTCCTGAGGCTGTACATCTTTATGGAACAGAAAACCTCACTTTCTCCTGCAGAGGCTCCGCATAGACACGCACCCTTAGTCAGAACGCACCTCTGTCAGCATCCCCACCTCGCGCATTCTCACTTGCTTCTGGGCATTTACACGTGTTTATCCCTGTCTAGCCTGTTGAGTCTAACTCATACTCTGTCTACCTTAAACATCACTTTCCCAGCAAAGCTGCTCTGTTGCCCTATTGGGCTAATTGTTCTCAGTATTTTCATAGGCTCCTATATTTCCTTATCAGTACATATGTCATAATTTACTGTCTGTGTTCTATCTACGTATGTAAATGCCCTGATAGGTTATGATTTGCTCTCTGAAGAGATCAACTGCCTACAGTCTCCTCTGCAGCTCCAGCATCCTCCTCGTGGCCTAAGCCATGGGCTGCAGTAGACAGCTGTGGCATGGGTAATAGAAGGACTTAGGAGAAGTGATGTCTGCCCCATTGAAGCTGGTGAGGAAAAGTCACAATCCCGGTTAGGTCGCATTTTGTTCCACTTCTCTGCTACTGGTAGTCTGACACCAGCTGCACCTGCAACCCCCTTTCTGGGGCCATACCCACGGGGAGCTAGATCAGCGCGCACAAATTAAAGACCCTGCCTTTCAGAATACAGTCAGCGCAAACCCTGCGCCGTCCCCAGCACTCTCACTTCTGACCGCTGGCTCTAAGTTTGCAAGGGGCCTTCTGCTCGCTCCCTCAGGGAACAAGCTGAAAGCTCAGGAGTCCCTAACTCCGCTCCTTTCTCTCCTGGGATTGCTAATTCCCTAGACAAACGCATAGAACTTCATGGAAATCTCTACACTTCCAATCTGTTTTCTTTTTTAAATCATTTTATTGGGGGCTCATACAGCTCTTTTCACAATCCATACATAACATCCATTGTGTCAAGCACTTCTGCACATATGTTGCCATCATCACTCTCAGAACACTCTCCCTCTACTGGAGCCCTTGATATCAGCTCCTCATTTTTCCCCTCTCCCCCACCTTCCCTCCCTCATGAACCCTTAATAATGTACAAGTTATTATTATCTCCCCACCTGGTATCACTACTCTCATTATTGGTCCTGGGGGCTTTATCTGCCCTGGACTCCCTGTTTCCAGCTCTTGCCTGTACCAGTGTGCATCCTTTGGTCTAGCTGGATTTGTAAAGTAGAATTGGGGTCATAATAGTGGGAGGGAGGAAGCATTAAAGAACTAAAAGGAAGTTGTCTGTTTCATCGGGCTGTACTGCACCTGACTGGCTGGTCCCTTCCTGTGTTCCTTCTCTAAGCGGATGTCCAGTTGTCTAGAGATGGGCTTTGGGATGTTCACTCTGTACTCCTCTTCGTTCACATACGATTGATGTGATAGGATTTTCTGTTTTGGGTCTTTGATGCCTGACATCTGATTCCATCAACACCTCATGATCACAAAGGCTGGTGTGCTTCTTCCATGTGGACTTTGTTGCTTCTGAGCTAGATGGCCGCTTGTTTATCTTCAAGCCTTTAAGACCCCAGATGCTATATCTTTTGATAGCCAGTCACCATCAGCTTTCTTCACCACATTTGATTATGCACCTGATTTGTCTTCTGCGACCATGTTTTTTAGAGCAAAAGAATGTAAGAAACATGTAGGATGAGGTCTCCCCATGTTGAGGGTTCCACATGCAGGGCTTCTGTGTCCCCAAAGGGGTTGTGTTACTCTCCCACAAACAGCGATGTCTGTTGCCAACCAGGAAGCACGTGGAGCTGCCATGCCCAGAGCTTTTATTGAGCGTCTCATCACGCCAACTCCTGCACCTGTCCTGTGTGGTTTGTGGACATGCTCAAGTGTTCAGGAGGTTGTTCTCACAGTAGGGTCTTTCTGCTTTTACTAGCCCCCACCTCAGAACCACCTCCTTATCATAACTTGTGAAGTATGGGCTAGAGCCCTCTTGCAGACACTAGGGGACATCCCATTATTTTTAGGTGTTTTCTCTCAGGAAGTAACGACAAAGACCAATTCTTTCCTTAAGGACTAGATTGCTTGGGTAAAATTCACGTTAAATCCCACAAAGCCTTATGTTATTTGTTATGTGGAGACAAGCACGAGGAAGCCTCAGCCTTCTGAAAGATCTTTAACCCACAGCACAAACCCAGTACCGTCACACCTCCACACCAGAACACCTGTAAGACAGAGTCGCACTGTCCCATAGGGTTTCTAAGGCTCTGAATCTTTTCTGATGCAGTCTGCCTCCGTATTCTCTTGTGGGTTCGAACCACTACGGTTTTGATAAAGCAGGAAAGTGCTTTAGAACCATTGAGCAATCAGCTGCTTTTTAGAAGGTCTTTCACTACTGACAGCTCACTGCCATCGAGTCAGTTCTGACTCATAGCCACCCTGTCGGACAGAGTAGATCGGCCCCTGTGGGCTGCAGAAGCAGAAAGACTCACTTTTCTCCCATGGAGCAGTCGTGGGTGTGACCTACCAACTTTGCAGTCAGCAGCCTAGCTCTAGGCCACCAGGGCTCTTTGGAAGATCTTTGTTTTTAGGTGCCATCAAGCTGTTCCGACTCTCATGGTGACCCTGTGTACAACAGAACGAACTAAATAAAGCCCACACCTTCCTCCCAGTCACTGCTGTGTTTGAGCCCGTTGTTGCAGCCACTGTATCAGTCCCGTCTTGTCGAGGGTCTTCGTCTTTTCCTTTACCACCAGGCATGATGTTCTTTTCCAGGGACCGCTCTCCCCTGAAAACATGTCCAAACTATGATCTTTATGAAGCTCTTAGGTGCTCAGAAAAGGTGCACATGTAATTCCAGAGATTATTCCCGCTGGTCTACCAGCGTCAGTTTGCCCTTTGCGAGGGAAGTCATCCTCTGTTTCTGATGCTTTTACCCAGAAGATCAACCATATTGCCCAGCCATTCAAAGGTATGGAATAGCAACAAAAGAAAGGGGTGGGGTGGGGGGAATAACAACAACAAATCATTGGAAAAGGCTGTGGCAATGTAGATGCGAGATGGCAGCTACAGTCCTGCAGGGGGATTAGATTCAGCTGTGGGACTGAGCAATCGTAGGTGAGAAGTAGCGCTCGTGGAAGTCAGCCAACAGCACTCGGAGAAGAATAAGAGGGCTTTGACCAGCTGGTGAGATCAGACATTGGAAAAGCTTTGCTCTCCAGAACGTTGAGAAGCAGGGGGTCAGCAGTGGCTGGGTCTCAGTGTCTATAATCCATGACGTGAGGAAAGCAAACACGTGGACAGTTCTTCTCAGTGTGTCGCCCTTTTGTAGCCAATCACCACAAAAGAGTTACTAGTACTCAATGAGTCTTCCTTATCCTCCTGGTCTTCTTTAAACCAACCCCTAGCCGTCTTTCATCTCCACAACCCTGCCTGAGATGCCCCAGGCCCTCTGTATTGCCAAAATCAGTGCTCAGTTCTGTCATCTTATCCTCCGAGCGAACCTGCATTTGCCCTCATTCCTAGTGCACACTTGCCTTACTTGGCATCCAGGGCACACACTCCTGCTTTCGCTTCTCCATCCCTGGCTCCGGTGTCATTGTCAGGAGTCATTGCACTTCCCTTTGTGAGTGTTAATGTTGGCACAGCTCTCCTCTCACCAGACCGCCTTACGCTATCTAATCGCATGAAATACTCCCTGTCTCTGGAGGATATCCAAATCATAGCTTCAGTCCCGACCTCCACATTCCTCTCCATGTCCACTTGACATAGGTCCTTAGCCATTAATTAATCAGCTCCAGTACAAGTCAACTGTTGATTTCCTGCCCTGCCCCCCCTAGCCGCTTCCTGTCCCCAAAATTGTTCATGTTCAAAATCTTGGACTCTTTCTTCATTCTTCTCTTTCCCTCATATCCCATATGTGACTGAATCCCATCAATAACTCATCACCTTTACTTCTAAAATGTGTTCTGAATCCAGCCATGTCTTTTCCAACACTGCTTCTAGAACCCTTGTTCAGACTACTGCTCTCTCTCCTGAACCTATGTGATTGCCTCCTAACTAGTCAGCCAAAGTTACCTTATTCCTTGTTCCTAACAATATTGCAGTGAACATCCTTATACTTCAGCATTTGCACAGCTATCTTGATTACCATTTATATGCTCATGTATAAGCTGAGTTTTTCAGCACATTTTAAATGCAGGTTTTTTGTTTTTTTACATTTTATTAGGGGCTCATACAACTCTTATCACAGTCCATACATATACATACATCAATTGTATAAAGCACATCCGTACATTCTTTGCCCTAATCATTTTCAGTTTTTGTGGTAAAATTAGGTGCCTCGGCTGATATTCGGGTTGGCTTATACTAGAGCATATACGGTAAACATAACCATTCAAAATATGAGTGTAGGTCTACAGAAGTGTGGCCTGGGAAAGGATGGAGGAGACAGGAAGAGGATACACTGTAGTGTAAATATTATGGTCATGTTTTTTGTTCAAACATGGAGCTGCATATATTTAGAAGTTATCCGGATATGATTTGTAGCTGCTAACAGCAGATATCTGTGAGTAATAATTTCTTCATAGCATCTTTATATATTTCCTTCTACATTAACATATATAGTTCCTTTTTAAACTGAAAAATATTTTTAAGTTGATCTTTGTTAGAATTAACAGAGAGGGTTGACAGGGGACGGGGTAGAGATGGTGAGCTAACAACAATGAGAACAAAAAGAAAATGTTCTTAAATTGATCGTTGTAGTGACTGCACAATTCTTCTTATATGATTGAGCGATCAAATTGTATGATAGGCGAACTGTGTGCCAATGTAACTCTGAAAAGGGGGAAAGGAACTGAGAGGGCTAACTTTGCCGGCATACGAATGAGCAGTTTTGGTGCTCAGAAACGAATAGCCACTGCTCAATTGAATCTTGGTGTGATTGGGCAGATTGATAGCAGAGTGCCTAACTAACTGCAGTTTTGGACATTGTCTCTGCCTAGGGGTGAGCACAGGAGCCCTGGTGGCACAGCCCCGGGCACAGCGGGAACCCTGGTGGGTTAAACATTAGGCTGCTAACCAAAAGGTCAACAGGTTTAACTCACCAGCTGTGTTAGTCTGGGTACTTTAGAGAAACAAAGCCACAAAAACTCATGTATGAGAGAGTTTCATATATAGGTTAAGTGTGCATCAAGAAAACCTCAACCCAGTGCTGCCCAAGCCCACAAGTCCAACATTAACACATTAACCCATATGTCCAACACCAATCCACAAAGTCCTCCTCCATCTCACAAAACACACACTATGATGCTGACGGCAGGAGGAAAGCCGAGGCAGTGAATGTGTAAGCATCTCAGCACTGGCAGGGGTCTCCACATGGCTGCTCCAGCACCCAGGGCGGCATCGGGGTAGGTCCATGTGGCTTCTCCATGGGGATGTCTTGCAGGAAGTTAGCCTTGCCAGCTGAAGCAGGGAACTGCTAAGGCAGCTGCACCCTGCCCTGACCATCACAAAGCAAGAGACCCAAGAACTAGAAAGGTAAGGCTCACCAAGCCATTTATCCCTCCGCCCTTCTATTAACCCCACATGTGTTTATTGGCGAGGTTGGCGCAATAAACTAACTCACCAGCCAATCTGCAGAAGAAAGAGGAGGCAGTCAACTTCCATAAAGATTTACAGAGTACAGCCTCTGAGACTATGGACCAGTTCTGCCCTGTCCCATAGGGTCACTTTGAATTGGAATCTGCTTCTTGGCAGTGGTTTCGAGTTTTCTGTTGTTAGGGTCAATAAGAATTTATGTGGGTTGGTCACAAGGAAGAGATGAGTCAGGGTGCAATATAGTACAGGGTGCAATATAGTACTGTTGAAACACACAACTTATCTCTAATTCTTCAATGTTTCCTTCCCCCTACTATTATGACCTCAGTTCTACCGTATGAATCAGTTTAGACCGGAACATGCACACTGCTACAGATAAGAGCATGCAACTCGGGGAATCCAGGATAGATAAATCCCTCAGGGCCAACAAGGAGAATAGAGATACCAGGAGGATAAGGGGAAGAAGGGGCTGGGAGGGGCATCAATCACAAGGATCAACATATAACCCCCTCCAACAGAAAAGTGGGTGAAGGGCGACAGGATGATGTAAGATATGAAAATGATAATCTATAACTTATCAAGGGTTCATCAGGGAGGGTGGCCAGAGGAAGGAGAGGGAAAAATGAGCTGATATCAAGGGTTCCAGTAGAAAGAAAATGCTTTTAAAATGATGATGGCAGCATATGTATAAATGTGCTTGACACAATGGATCCATGTATGGATTGTGATAAGAGCTGTAAGAGACCTCAATAAAATGATTTTTAAAAAGAAAAAAAGAATTTATATGGGTTGTTTGAAAGAGTGATCATTTATTTGAATATTAGATTGCTTCTATAAAAAATTGATACTTTTATGAGAATTTTAAGTCTAAGTATAGGATTTGAAAATCCTAAGGGATTTTGGAAGTCATTTGGTTGGGTGCCCTCGGTTTATGGATGAGGAAATGAAGCCCAGACACAGAATAATTTGTTCATACATGATTAAGTTCATACAATTAGTAAACCATAGACCTGTCAGGGATATTTATTTTATCTTCTGACTTCTGGTGGCTTAGCCACTCTAGCTCCTTTCCAGGAATTGATACTGCCTTAGATGGGAATGGAGTAGCTAGCATCTGTACATTAAAAACCTTCACCAAAAAGTTAACAATGTATTAAGTACCTAACGTACCTGATATTGAAACCATGTCAGATGCTGAGTGTAAAATTGGAAGAGAAATTGTTGCGAGAGAGATTAAAGTAATAAATGCTATTACAGGCACATGTAAGAAATCGGGTGGGATTTCAGTGGCTTTGAAAAGAAATATTGTTTGAGCCAACTACTTGGCTTTTGCCAAAACCATAAGGATAGGAGCATATGAGGGGGTGCTGAAAAAAGATTGATACAAATTTCCACTCGGGGCAGAACTTTCATAGCAGGCCTTTTTCTTGCCAGGAGAGCATCCAGCAACTCGCTCTGAGCTAGTGCACCCAGTGGCATTGCTTGGGAGGTTCTCTCTGGTCACAGTGCATTTTTTTCGTAAAAGCAGTTTCCCTTGAACCTCATTGTTTGTGATGCCTGATTTAGAACAGCATGCGGCTCTGCAGTTTTGCTTCCTGCTTGGGAAAAATGTTGCAGAAAGTGTGATGTTAAACACAACTTACAGGGACAGCACTATCAAGAAGACTCAAGTGTAAGAGTGGTTTTCTCATTTCACAAAAAGGTGAAATGTTGATTGATGACGAACCTCATTCTGGACTTCCGTCAAGTTCCCCAGGGGACAAAAATATCGATTTGGAGTTCATTCCACTAGGTCATATTGTCTTTTCTTTACCTTTTTTTTTAATCGTTTTATTAGGAACTCATACAACTCTTATCACAATCCATACATACATTAGTTGTGTAAAGCACATTTGTACATTCATTGCCCTTATTATTCTCAAAACATTCGCCCTCCACCTAAGCCCTAGCATCAGCTCATTTTCCCCTCCCTCCCCCTACCCCTCCCTCTCGAATCCTTGATAATTTATAAATTATTATTTTGTCATGTCTTACACTGTCCGATGTCTCCCTTCACCCACTTTTCTTTTGTCTGTCCCCCAAGGAGGAGGTCACATGTAGATTCTTGTAATTGGTTCCCCCTTTCCAACCCACCCTCCCTCTACTAGGTCAGACTGTTAATCAAGCTTTCTATTTAGAGGTTCTGAAAGAGTGCATAACAGTGTGCAACAAAAAAGACCTGATTTATGGCAGACGGAACTGGTTTTACCACCACAACAAAGCACCTGCTCATGCAGCTACCTCAGTGCGCCAGTTTGGGGCATAACACAGCATGCCTCTTTTGCCCTGTGCGCCTTACTGCCTTACGTCGCTCTGTGAGACTTCTGTTTCTGCGAATGCAGAGAGATGTGAAAGGACAGCAGTTTGACGGAGTAGAAAGGTGAAGAAAAAAACGAGGGAGGTGCTGTCAGCCATCTAAACAGATGAGTTTGAAAAATGTTTCCAAGAATGGAATCACTGGATGTGAGGGCTATCTGGCTGCGACATCTGTCATCCATTGATCATCAGGGTTGATCTGGCTGGCTAAGGGGGGGGTCCCCTTCCTCCCTCACCTCTCCATGCACGTCCCTCCCAAAACTGTGTGCTCCGTTGAAGAGGAGGACCCTCCCTGCTAGAGGGAGGACCATCGTTCAGTCAAGGGTATACGAGTAGCGGTGCTCCCCTGCTAAACCTCCAAGTCTCAAAGATGGAGTCGCAGATTTGACAAATGTATTAAGTGTAATGGACAGTTCTTTGAAAGTGATCAGGTTGTTTTGTTTTTTAAAAAAATCAATGCATAACTTTGGGGAAGAAAATATCTTTCGCTTTTGGGTCCGCTCATATTCCAAGTAGAAGAAAAGTCACAGGCTCATAAAGAACTACAAAGAGAGTAGACAGCCTTGGGACAGGACTGTCATAGGCTGGGTTGTCTAGAGGAACACAGTGACACTGATCTGTGTACAAGAATGAGCTTAGATTAGGGAGGTACCCTGGCTCAGTCAGTTCAGTCCGAGACCCTCTCCACACTCACTTAGCTGCAGGTTGATGGTTCTGAGTGGTGAAGCGGGGAGCAGGCACGTCACAGGTCGGTGAGTGCTGAGTCACATGGATACAAGGTCTATGAAGCATTGCAGGAGTGCCAGCACCGCTCAAGATTGGGTGACCCACATGCTCCCAGAAGCAGACACAGAGTCCCAGGGAGAAGGCAAGCGAAGTGGCAGAGAGGAATCAGTTCTGTCCGATCATGCTCTTACACAAAAGACCACACTCCCAAGGAAGTGTCCTCAAGGTACCACTTGATCGACAAGTAGAACTCTGTTCCAAGCCAGGGGTAGCTGGTTGGCGTGATAGCTAACTTCCATGAGGACCTGATAGAAAGTAGGCAGTGGTTCGAAATAAGCATCAATACTTTATGTGTTATAAAAATTTTATTAGGATATTTGAGCATATTGTAATTGGCCAAATCTGCTGCACAAGACTTCTTTAAAGTGTTAAGAGCAAAATGTCACTTTGAGGACTTAAGGTGCACCTGACCCAAGCCACTGGTGTTTTCAGTTGCCTCATATGCGTGTGAAAGAAGAACAATTGATGTATTTCAATGACGGTGCTTGCCAAAATATTCAGAGTACCTTGAAGTACCAGGAGAACAACTATAGCTGTCTTGAAAGACGTGCATCCACAAAGCTCTTTGGAAGGGAAGGTGGCAAGACTTTGTCTCCCATACTTTGGACTCATAGCAAAGGACATGATACTTGATAAAGTTTACAGCCCAGAAACCTCTCTGGGGCAGTTTTACTCTTTCACTTGGGTCTCTGAGTCTAAATCAATATAACGGCACCTAACAACAATTTCCAAACATGCAGAGGCTTCCAAAAGTTCATGGAGAAATAAATGGAAAGATAATAGATTTTTTCCACAAACTTTTTGAGGTTCTTATAGCTTTTTGGTCAATTTTTCTTGCAGTACAGATTTTGCTCTAGAATGCTGTTTACCTTCTGAAATACAGCCAGTTAAATACAGCTCAACTTTTTTCCATGCTCTGGATCATAAGCAGCAGTGAAAGGCTATCGGGGTTGTTTTTCTCTTGTGAAAAAGCCATGAAGCGCTTTGAAATCTTGGTTATGCATTGAGCCCTTGTATATCTACCAGACTTTGATTCCTGACACATTTTGATTAGCAGCCTCTTTTAAATGGTGGAGATTTTGAAGGCATATTATTGTTTCTCCTTACATTGTATGTAAGACAGGAGTAATGGGTTCCCAACACTGATTCCTGGGAGACCTGGCTCATGGCATCTTCCCTGGTTGAGTGAATGTTGTAGTTTATGCAAAGTTGCCAACACTCCCTCTTTCATAACCACTGATGAGAGAGATTCGCCAAAGATAGTTAACTGATTGGCATTTGCCAAAGAAACTGTAACAAGGAATTGAAGAAGTAAAGAAACTGAAGGCACCACGATAAGAATATGTGCAAGGCTATAGCTCTCCTGCAACCAGCTTTTGTCTGGCAAAGACCCATGCCATTTGGTGCCATGTCAGAAAGAACCCCACAGCAGTGGAGTCCTTTCCAGTCCTCCTGCAGAGAAATTGCTTTTTAACTTCTACAGTTGCTGTACGCAAAGCTCTAAAGAAAAAGTCCTTCCTCACAACAGAATTCTGGCCCAAACTGTACTGCCTCCTCATTGTTTCCTCTTCTCCAATTTTTTTTTTCTTTCTACACTCCTCACTTGAAAACATGTATGGAGTCATTTACTAGATACCTGCTCCATGGCAAAGATGCAAAGTTAGCAGGCTTTCTCTGGCCTGCACGTGTAAAGCTGTTTTGCCTCCTGGTCACTGGCTGCAGCCTTTACATTTTCTCCTATAAAAGTCTTGGTGTGCTAGTGACAATATATCGCATTTATGTAAAAAACGTAAAAGTAGGTGAAGGAGACATCGGACAGTATAGGATATGACAGAGTAATAATTTATGAATTCTTAAGGGTTCATGAGGGAGGGGGGAGCGGAGAGGAAGGGGAAAATGAGCTGATGCCAGGGACTTAAGTGGAGAGGAAATGTTTGAGAATGATGAGAGCAATGAATGTACAAATGTGCTTTACATAATTGACGTGTTGTGTGGATTGTGATAAAAGTTGTATGAGCCCCAATAAAATGATTAAAAAAGAAAGACTTGGGGGTGGGGTCAGGGTGGATTCATTCCATTATAGACACTTTCCCTGCCCAACCACCAGGCTGTTGGGAATATCTTCAGATACTGTGAAAAGAAAGGCAACTCTGTCTGCCTCTTATTGAGATAAGCCTAGCTCTTGGCCTGTATTTCACTGATAGATTGGTGTGATTGTTTCATAAGAAGAGTCTTAGCTCATGTGGTCAAGTATAAGCCTCGCTTTTCATGTTTTTGATGCCGTCTCCATTCAGAGTGCTGTTGTAAAGTAAACTGCAGGAGAGGGCAAGGCCAGCGGAAGCGGGGGAAGGGATTGTTCTCCATGGGAGAACCATCTGCGTGTACTTCAGAGAGTCTGAAGGAAAGGCATTCTAAGGAGCATCTCCTGCCTCTGGACGCTCCAGGATGTTAGCATGGGCATGGACGGGAGTTTTGCCAGTAGTCACCATCATTGTAGTGCCTATTGTAAAACAACCTCGCAGCCTTATTTCATGTGGTGGTGTCCAGCGGGACCCAGGCTATTGTTTCTGCCATTATGTCTTGGTCTTCCTCAGGGCACACATTTAGGTTACTTGTTTCATATAAAGGGATGTAGGTAGTGCAACACTACTAACTTCAACTTCACCATCACCTCATTCCTTCTTAAAATGTAACTGCTGGGGCTTGGGGGAGACATTTCTCCCCTTAAACTTTTTGTAAAACATCAGTGGTTCACCATTCTTCCACCCAAGCGCCTTTGATATTTGTCTTTGCTTCAATTTTAGTACAATTCCTGTTGCTCTGATAGGTGCTCTTTTCAAACCAATACTTTATCCATCTTAGTATTTCAAACTAGATCCTGTTCAGGAAGTTGGTAGAAGTTGGCTTTTTCTCATAATACGCATTTCAGTTTTGAAGACCCTGCATAAAATTCTGTAGAGAAAAGTAAATGTACCTTCTTAAACCTAATTTCTGGGGACCGAAAATCACTAGAACAACTTATTTGAGGAATCCAGACAGGAACACATCTATAAAAATACATAACTGTAATTTTAAAGCAAAATATTATACCTGGTGTTCTTTTTTTTATCATTTTAGTGGGGGCTCATACAAATCTTACCACAATCCATACATACATCAGTTTTATAAAACACATTTGTACATTTGTTACCCTCATTATTCTCTAAACATTTGCTCTCCACCTAACCCCCTGGCATCAGCTCTCATTTTTCTTCTCTCTCCCTCCTCCCTAATGAACCCTTGATAATTTATAAATTATTATTTTGTCATATCTTACACTGTCCGACGTCTCCCTTCACCCACTTTTCTGTTGCCCATCCTCCAGGGAAGAGGTTATATGTAGATCTCTGTAATCCGTTCCCCCTCTCTCTACCCCGCCCTCCCTCCACCCTCTCCGTATCACCACTCTCAGCACTGGCCCTGAAGGGATCATCTGCCCTGGATTCCCTGTGTTTCCAGTTCCTATCTGTACCAGTGTACATGCTCTGGTCTAGCCAGATTTGTAAAGTAGAATTGGGATCATGTTAGTGGGTGGGGAGGAAGCATTTAAGAACTAGAGGAAAGTTGTATGTCTCATCGTTGCTACACTTCACCTTGACTGGCTCGTCTCCTCCCCACGACCCTTCCTTAAAGGGATGTCCAGTTGCCTTTAGATGGGCTTTAGGTCCCCACCCCACACTCCTCCTCATTCACAATGATATGATATTTTGTTCTTTAATGCCTGACACCTCATCCTTTCGACACCTGGTGATGACACAGGCTGGTGTGCTTCTTCCATGTGGGTTTTGTTGCTTCCGAGCTAAGTGGCTGCTTGTTACCTTCAAGCATTTAAGACCCCAGACACTATATCTTTTGATAGCCAGCCACCATCAGCTCTCATCACCACATTTGCTTATGCACCCATTTGTCTTCAATGATCATGTCGGGAAGATGAGCATCATGGAATGCTAATTTAATAGTACAAAGTGTTCTTGCATTGAGGGAGTACTAAAGTGGAGGCCGAAGGTCCATCTGCTGCCTTAATACTAAACCTATAAATATATGCACATAAATCTATTTCCCCATCTTCATATATAGATATATTTACATATGTACATGCCTTTATTTAGACCTCTGTACATTCCCTTTGCCTCCTATGTACATGCCTTTATTTAGACCTCTATAAATGCCCTTTACCTCCTAGCTCTTTCATCTATTTCCTTTTACTTTCCTCTTGTCCCACGGTCATGCTCAGCCTTCATTTGGGTTACAGTAATTCCTCTTGATTACCTTATCCTTGATCACACCCTACCAGGTTTCCTATACCCTCCTCACCACCGATTTTGATCACATATTGTTCCCTTGTCCCTGGGTTTGTTAATGGCACTTCCTATCCCCGTCCCATGTTTCCCCGGAACTGTCGGTCAGTTGTTTTCTCCTCCAGCTTTTTCATCCAGCCTATCTTATTTAGACAGACCTGCCGAAATAATAACATGCACAAAAACAAGACAGTGCAAAACCAAGCAACAATATACAACAAAACAACAACAAGCCAATGACAAAAAACACAACACAATAACAACAAAAAAGAAAAGTCTGTAGTTAGTTCAAGGACTGTTTGTTGTTCTTTAGGAGTGTTTTCCAGTTGAGTCTGATGGGGTGCCTAGCTCTCACCCCAAAGTCTATTTTAGGTATTCCCTGGGGACTCTCTTGCTTTGCTCCCCTTGCTGTTCTGTTGCACGCCCTTAGTGTTTTGCCTCGGTGTGGTGGGTTCAGATCGAGTGCAATTCCGACACTGTCTCCAGTGTTGTCTCCTGTAGGGCCATGGGTCAGTGAGAGATGTCTTGTCTCATAGTGGGGCCGGACATATGGTCATCCTCAAGGCTTGGTGGGTCAGGCTTTGCTCCACTCTCTCTTCCCTCTCCCTGAGCTGCAGCTTCAGTGCTGTCCTCTGAAGTAAATTCTTCTGGGAGGAGGGGCAGCTGTCCACGTAGTTGGGTTTGGGGCTGGTCCCTGAGACCTCTCCACTGGTTCCCTACTCCATGCCAGCATTTACCTGGTATTCTTGATTGCTTTTGTAAACTACACATTGAGGGCACCTTTCCACAATAGCAGGTCAGGTTTTTCCACACCTCATTCCATTGGATGATAGGTTCCCCTATTTCTTTATTGATGGATTTAGGTTATTCCTTTTTTTCCCATACTTATAAGATTTTCCCTGTTTCAAATTTGTAGGAAATGTGAGCTAACATTTTAAATTTACTAAAATATAAGATAAAATAACTTTATATGAATCTTTAAACAATAAAGATATCTTGACATAAAACACTTTTAAAAAATTAATTATTTTATTGGGGACTCTTACATGTCTTATAACAATCCATACATCAGTCTGCACAAGCACATTTGTACATGTCACCATCCATCATTTCCAAAACATTTTCTTTCTACTTGAACCCTTGGTATCAGTTCCTCTTTTTTTCCTCTCCCACCCTTGTGAACTCTTGATAATTTATAAATTATTTTTATTTTAGTATTTTTACCATCTGCTGTCTCCCTTCACCCCTGTTGAAAAGACACATTAGAGGAAAATAATGCTGCATTTAAAAATAAGATGCTCACAGTGACAGGAAATAGGGACCTCTTTGTTGTTGTGTTTTGGTTTTTTATATTGAATAAGTACATTTTTTGGTGATTTGAAAACACAGAACACATCTGGTAATACATCTGTCTCACATGCAATTTGCATGTAAACATTGCTACTGTCCTCTTTGTTTTGAGTGATCTTTGTTTTCTTTAATTTTTTTCCTAACACTTACTGTCATATAATTCACACATCATACAATATTCGTATTTTCTATTGTGAAAAATAATATGGTAGTAGTGAACATCCTTTTATATATCTTTTCTACTTGTGTAAGAATTTCTGTAGGATAAGATTGAATTATTAGGCTGACAGGTATGCATATACTTTGACATTTTGATGTATGCTGTCAAATGACCCTCCAAACAACAAGGGCCTTTATAAGCCTTTTTCCTACCAGCATGTGAGGCTTATTATTCCTCCTTTTCCACATCTCAGTCCTTTGTGTGTGACCCAGAGACACGAGAGCTAAGTAATAAATCTCAAGGTTATTTTATCTTTGGTTTATAGCTTCTACAAATAGCCTTCAAATGGAGTTCTTTATAATATTCCCCTTTTTATTGATTCCAAACCTACTCAGGTATAGAATATGCATTTTATCAAGGCAGGACTTCACTTAAGAAAGAAAAAAAGTGCATAAAACAGCTGTTTAAAAAGTTGTGTTTTCATTCATTGCCAAGTTACTACTATTCTTGACACTGCCAGAGAACCTGTCAAGTCAGAATATTTGCTTCAACAGCCCCCTCTTTCAAGTGGGGGTTCAAGGCATATAGCTACTGAACTTGCCATTATTGTTTCTCAAATTCATGTGTGATCTATTTTGGAAAATGCTCCTGGGTTTTTCTGAATGCTTAACACTGGTTAGTGATTGAACAGTAATTTAAAGCATATAAAAGGAGTACCTTTGTTAATCCAGAAGAGTCCTAGTGACATAATGGTTACATGTTGGGCTGCTAACTGTAAGGTCAGCAGTTTGAAACCACCAGCCACTCAGAAGGAGAAAGATGAGACTTCATACTCTTGTAAAGGGTTACAGTCTTGGAAACCCACAGAGGCAGTTCCACTCAGCCCTGTAGGTCTCCATGAGTGAGAATTGACTGATGGCAGTGAGCTTGGTTTTTTTGTTTGTTGATTCAGAAGGAGGCCTGGTGGGGTACTGGTTACGAGTTGCGCTGCTAACCATGAGGTCAGCAGTTTGAAACCATCAGCCACTCCACAAGAGAAAGTTGAGGCTTTCCTACACCCACAAAGAGTTACAGTCTTGGAAACTTATAAACAAGGGCAGTTCTAACCCATCTTACAGGGTCACTCTGAGTCCGATCAACTCTATGGCAGTGAGTTTAGCTTTTGGTTTTTGTTAACTCAAATGAAATTCCGTGTTTTCTACACTATAGTTACATATTTTTGTTGCTTGCTTGCAGGTGGATTCACCAATGAACTTGAAGCATCCCCATGACTTAGTCATACTAATGAGACAAGAATCAACAGTTAACTACCTCAAAGAATTAGAGGTGAGGCAATTGGGCATGTGCTGTGCACCTGGCACTTGATTGCAAACCCACAGGAGCTCTTGGGTCACCCAGAGTGAAGGTCGCCATGCTGACAGTGGGCTTGGCTGTTACTGTTGGTTAGTTTATGTTCAAAGAAGAGTTGCGCTCGTATTATTTGTTGGACCTGCTACTACTGACTTCTGCAGAAATGTACGCCCTTTCGTAGATCACTTTTTTTAACCACATAATTGGAGTGGCGTTGCGCAGTAGTGAGAGAAAGACGAGCCTCGCCTGGGCTGTGCGCCTCCCTCTGGACTCACTGTGTGTTTACGTTTTCCCACAAAATGTGAACAGGATATGTGTTTCTGGAAGAAGTATTTGGTAAAATATCTAAAGGTAGCAAGTTTTCAGTGTTTTCAAAAGATGTTTTTTTGTTACTAATCACCTTGTACCCTGGAAACGTGATGGCAGTTAGTGGGGATGAAACCTGAGCAGCTTTGTTAATAAGCAAATCAGCCATCCATGTTACCCATCTCCAGCGCTGGTTTTCCTAAGCGGGTTTTGCTCCATAGCTAACAGTACCAGTTAATTTGGGAATTGGGTGGTTTTTCCTTGCCAAAACTCAAAGGTACATTGTTAACCTAATCCAAATGTTTAAGGAACTGGAAGTTGGAGGCAGAGTAAGTAATTTGCAAAATAAGAAGCAGGCATGGTCCCTGGTGCCACTGCTCTGTGGAGTCGAGGGGACTGGCAGGTTCCATGCAAGAGGAGGGAACAGAGCTTGATGGCAGGGTGAGAGCCATCCTGCTCACGTAGAATGGGGACAGTGGGTCTGCAGTGCAACAGGAGTTAACGTGCCCTGGGGGACCACAGTGGAACTGAACCATTGTCAAAGTGGCATGGGAGCAGTGGCCAAGAAGAGAGAATCAAGACCAACGGCGTCAAATAAATGGATAAAAATAAGATCCACAGTCCAAGGCAGAGGCCAGATATATCTGCACCCTCCAGGCTTTTGACCAGTTCAACACCCACCATCCTTCCCATGGCACTCTGCCAGCAAGCCCCCTCCTGTCCAGAGGCACTCAAGCTTTCTCAATATGTGGGTTTGGAAGGCCATCATGCCATCTCTTGCTGGACTCCTCTTTCTGCCCTTGCTGTCACCGATTCTCGGCAGCTGCTCGCAGTTTCTTGCTGTCCCCATCTTCGTTGTCACAGCTCTCTGTCTCCTGGGTCAAGGAGGCTCATCAGCTACAAGCATCTCAGGCCCAAAGGACATGCTCCACTCCAGGTTCCTCTTTCCTGACAGCAGTGTGATCCCTCTTCCCCCTCTACAACAGCTCTACACATCTCACAAGTGGTCGTACACCTTACCTACATTATTAACCAGCTGTCCGACCTTGTCAGTGACCACCAGCACCTCACATTTGCGTATTCCTACGCAGTCCACAGGAAAGCCTGCTGCATACGACCTTTTCAGATGTTCAAGAACAAGATGGTGTTTTGAGGGTTACGGTGCGCCTGACCAAAGCAGGGTATTTTCAGTCACCTCTTATGCATATGGTAGTTGGACACTGGATAAAGAAAACCACAGAAGAATTGATGCATAATAATAATAATATATAATTGATCAAGGATTCACAAGCGTGGATGGGAGGGGGGCGGAGGAGAAAAATTGCTGATACCAAGGACTCAAGTAGAAAGAAAATGTTTTGGAAATGATGCTGGCAACATATGTACAAGTGTGCTTAATACAATTGAATTTTGGATTATTATAAGATCTGTAAGAGATTCCCCCCAATCAAATGATTGATAATAAAAAAGTTTTTAAAGAATTGATGCATTTGAATGACGGTGTTTGGAGGATTTTGAAAGTATCATGTACAGCCAGAAGAGCAAACAAATCTGTGTTGGAAGTACAGTTACAATGCTCCTTTGAAGCAAGGACGGTGAGACTTGGTTTCATGTGCTTTGGACATGTTATCAGGAGAGACCAGTCCCTGGAAAAAGACAGCATGCTTCCTAGAGGAAAAGGTCAGCGAAGAGTCAGACTGTCAAGGAGCTGGATGGATGCAGCGGCTGCTTCATGGGCTCAAGCCGAGCAGTTGGGAGTATGGCGCAGGACCGAGCAGTGCTGCATTCCTCTGTGCTTAGGGTCGTTACGAACTAGAGCCAACTGGAGGACACCCACCACCACCAGCCATTTGGTGGCCGTTATAAGACTACTGCCACATGAAGTGATTCGCTGTACCACGGCTATCCTGTAGTTCAATTATTACATCTTCAACTTCCCAAATTGCATTGTAGGGCAGATCTTACTTTGAGATAGTACCCCAACCAAAACGTCATGTCTAAGCCTGGGCCTGCGGGCAGCATAGAACACAGAAGCAACAACAAAACTACTAGTCACAGGGTGTAGGCCAAGGGTAGTGGGGTAGGAAGAGAGAGACAGATGAAGAGGCAAGAATAACTCCAGGTTTTTTTATTTGAGTGATTAGAAAGATAGTTATTTTCATTAATCCGGTGCCTGGCATCATTGAGTGACAAATATGTGGAAACAGCTGTTGTATTAGCCAGGATCAAGTAAGCCAGTGGTTAGTTGCCTTTGAGTCAGTTCTGGCTCATGGTGAGCCCGTATGTGTCCCAGAGAAGAATTGTGCTCCATGAGACTTCCAGGCCGTGGCTGATTTTTCAATGGCCAATGACCAGGCTTCTCTGCAGAGGCACGTCTGGGCATACTTGAGCCTCCA
The DNA here is from genome assembly GCF_050624435.1 of Tenrec ecaudatus. Classification (NCBI taxonomy): domain Eukaryota; kingdom Metazoa; phylum Chordata; class Mammalia; order Afrosoricida; family Tenrecidae; genus Tenrec; species Tenrec ecaudatus. The sequence continues at coordinate 27,290,859 of NC_134533.1, read as the reverse complement.
GCGTCTCAGTAAGCTGCCAGCCGAGGGCATTAACCACCAGGCAGTAGGGGAGAGTATTCCAGGTAGCGGTATGAATATGCTTAGCATCTCGGACTGAAACGACCTGATGTGTGTGAGTAATTCAAAGGTTTTTGAATTGGTGAGCCCTCCTGTGCCAGGAAAGGTAAGTTGGTAGACCTGGCTCTCTAGGGCATTAGTGAGCACCTTATAAAGGAGGTGATGTGCCATTTTCTGGAGTCATGCTTTTGTTTGTTTAAATACCACAGTAGAAAACTGAATGATGTATAATAAAATAGAGACAGATTGGCCAATAGGTGAAAGAAGGAACACATTGAAACGTGTATGGAGCATTCATCTATCCAATTGGAAAAAGAATATTGGGAAATCAGTAACTTGAATAAAGACAGACACTGTCAAGGGAAGGGAAGTTGGTCTGCCGTTTCTGGAGGCAGAGTAGCAGTAAAGTCATTTTCTGGGTGTGGATAGCTTTCTAGAAAAGCCGGGCTAAGTTAGCCTATGAGATCCTCAGAACCCTGAGCCCATGCTTTGTCTTTCTTCTGAAAGACTTCTCTCCCTTCTTCAGCACTCATTAAATTCTCATTTTTCACAATCATAGAAGCTTCCATTCTGTTTACATTTTCTTCCTAACAGAAGCAATTAGTTGCTCAAAAAATTCACATAGAAGAAAATGAGGACCGAGATACAGGCCTGGAACAAAGGCACAATAAAGAAGATCCAGACTGCATCAAGGCCAAGGTGCCCCTGGGGGACCTGGATCTGTATGATGGCACATACATAACTCTGGAGAGTAAAGACATCAGGTAAGAAGTTTTTCTAAGTGGACCTTTCTGAAGTAAGTAGGGAACTCCTCCGAAGAGAGTAAGTTTTAATCACAACTGAGTTTCGAAATTTGTAAGATCACAGTATGTACCACACCTACAATTCTTTCAAACCCATTAATAATACATAAAGCCACACTAGGAAATTGGCTGGTATATCAAGAAATAGGCACAAATTTAAAGACAGGCACTTCGACGGAAGGCTGCGTCAGTCTAACATTGCTGGAGATGGTAGCAGTATGTGCTAGCTTTGAAAAACTCCAGCATCTTGGCATTCTTTGTACCATCTACTCCCTTTGTTGACTTATCTCCCTTTAAGTTGAATTCTTAAAATAGTTAACACTAATTTAACAGCTAGTGTTAAATTAGCACTGACTTCGGCAGCACATGTATTACAATCGGAACAGCACAAAGATTAGTGTGGTTCCTGTGTAAGGATACCTCGCAACCTCATGAAAGTTCCATAGTTTTGAGAGGATCCCTGGTGGTGTAGTGGTGCAACAGACGGCAGTGGGAGGCCATCGTCTGACCTCTGGCTTCCTGTTGCACGAGGCAGGAGCCAGACAAGCTTCCAAGCTCCATCCTTCTTTCCCTACTTTAACACCAACCATTCTTCCTACACCACTCTGCTGGATTCCATAAGTCATTGCATTGGGCCCACAGAATTCACAGCCAGTACTCACAATTAAGGGGTGTAATTGGGGAGGCCGGAACCCTGGTGGGTAATGGCTATACGTTGGGTTGCCTGCCAAAAGGTCAACACCTCCAAACCACCAGCTGCTCCCTGAGGTAAAGATGAAGCTCTCTGTTCCTGTAAAGAATTACAGTCTCAGAAACCCACAGGGACAGCTCTACCTGCCCTATAGGGTTACCATGAGTCAGAATCGACTTGAGGACAGTGAGTTTGGTTTTGGGTGGGGGGCAGGGGGGATGATGTGGAACTCAGTAGTTTACCACAAGAAAACAGTACAGAGATAGTCATTGGTCTCCTCTGCCAGCATCCAAGCCTCTCTCAGGCTCTCAGCCACATGGTCCCTTGGCCTTTGTCTCCAGAGGCCAGGAAGGCAGCCCCTGTCACTCTGGGTCACAGTTCCATAGTGTAGGGCCAGTAGAAGGTCCCTGAAGCGCTGTTGCTCTCAGTCTCGAGCGCATCTGGTGTCCAGGACCTCGCCACTCAAGACGTGCTCTTCTAAAATGGTCCTCCGGGATTTCTCTTTCTCTTCAAAGACTGCTCATCCTTATCACCCGAGGGTGGTCAGGAAAACTGCCCCTCTATTAATGATACACAAGCCTTATTTGGATAGTCCTACCTAATTAATCATTTGGTGTGCTTTACATAGTCTCGGGTAGAAAAGCCACATTAAGACATTTCACTCTTCACCAGTGGGTTTCGTATTGGGTTGTTAACTATAAGGTGAGCAGTTCAAACCCACCAGCCACTCTGAGGGAGAACAATGAGGCTACCTGCTCGTGTAGATTTACAGCCTTGGTAACCCAAAGGGGAAGTTCTGTTCTGTCCTATAGGGTCATAGGAGTCAGAAGCCACTCAAGAGCAGTAAGTTTTTTTAATAACAGCTCTGTGAAAAGATACGAAAGTTGACTATGGATTGTACAGTCGAGAATTGAGAAAATAAAATTGACGTTTCTTAAATAATACTATCTTTTATTTATTGCTTCCTGTCCTTTATCGTAGCCCTGAAGATTATATAGACACAGAGTCTCCTGTCCCTCCTGACCCTGAGAAACCTCACTGTACTAAAATTCTAGAACTTCCATATAGTATCCATGCTTTTCAGCACTTACGGGTAAGTAGAAAACTTTGGGAATCTTTTATCATTTTTTAAATTTCTCATATTATTTTTCTTTTAATTCTTCTTTATTACATAGACAGATTATAAGAATATATAGCCCTACTGGGTTTTATTGTGCTTTGTGAAGACTATTGCAGTGTTTGCGAGAGTGGCCGATAGCGCCCCCTGAAGGGTGCTGAAACAATAGAGGGTGCAAAGGCAGAGAACCTACACTTTATGAGCAGTAGGACAAAGTTTTAATTGCTAGGAGGCACTGAGTAATTTTTTTTCTGAAAGGGGAGCGTTCAACCAAGTCAGCTTGGGAACTTATTGCCTACAGCGTAGTGAAACTCACTTTTCCATGCAGTGAGGAAGCAGAAAGTTCGTGTGCTTTGCTTCAGTGAGGCACGTTACTCTGGTGGTCGAACTGAACTCCCATCTTGGAGCTTTGCCTGTGTGTGTATGTGACCTACTTCTTACAATCTCCGTAAAGCAAATAGAGCAGAACAGCAAACTACTTGCCTTTGAAGACCTGTCATCTCCTTTCTCTTTCAGGGTGTACAAGAGAGAGTTAATCTCTCTGCCCCTCTACTGCCTAAGGAAGATCCAGTCTTTGAGTATTTCTCTACACGATTAGGAAGAAGTGTGGACGACCTGGGCCACCTCATTCTCGAAGGCCTGCGGAAGGTAAGGGGCAGGGACTTAGTCAGGAGACTGTGCAAACACATTATTCCTCCTTCAGAAAACTGGTCCCCAGCTGCTTGTTGTCTCGAAGGTGATTTTAATGTACAAGTACATTAACTTAAGCAGTATGGTTCAAGCTTGGGAGAAACACTGATATATCAGTCCCTTACCAGAAAAGGGACTGAAAATTGTTTCATTGTAACTGCTGCATGAAAAACCAATTCATGCACCAATAGAAGCAATAGGGCCTACAAGGTAGTTTATACAAAGGAACTAAAAAGAATTTGTGAAAAACTTGTATTTTCATTCTACATTCCACAAACTTTTTGAAGCCCCTACATGTATTTAGAGCATGTTAGAAGTTTCAGTGAGCCCCCTCCCCCCTTAGTGGCCCAATGGATTAAGGGTTGGGCGACCATTCAGATCTGTCAGCCACTTTGCTGTGTGGGAGGAAGATAAGTCAGTGTATGTCCACCAAAGGCCTACTGACCGTCTCCAACTCTGGAGCAGTTCCACGCTGCCGCAGGTGGTAGCTGTGCATTGACCCAATGGCATAGGGTTTAGTTTGCTTTTGGTTTTTAAAGAAAATTCAACATTGTACTGTTGATGATATACCTGCATACAATACAAAAGCGTTTGAAAAGTTCATGAAAAATTCCATTATCTTTTCATTCCATTTCTCCATGAGCTTTTTGAAGCCCCTTATACATAAATTACCACCGTTCCCCGAACAAGAAAAAGAATCACCACCAACTATGAAATCTTTCTGTAATCTTCTTATAGTGGAGCATCTTCTTTTTAAAAGGAAACAAGGAATTGTGTAACAGGACCCAAGAATTTAGAGGTATCGTTCAGGATAACATGGAAATCTAGAAAAACGGGTTCTGCTTTCCTCTGTGCCTATGCTAGTCCCCACACAGCATTAATGATAGCGATGGGAAGCCAGGGATGTGTATGTGTGACGTTTCCATGCAGTTTGTTCAAAAGTACAGCTGTGCATGTCAGGAGGGAAATTGTCAGACACAAATGCTAATGTAGTCTCTGATTTTTCAAGAACTTTATGTGTTTATTTGCATAGCTAAGTTACCTTCTTCATCTTGGTTTTGAAGGTAATGTTGAACATTTTGCATTCTCAGAACTTGATGAGTAATAAGAGGAAACTGGCGTACTAGCCCCGGATTTAAATTATCCTTCAGAGGATGGTTAGTTGACAGTAGACCATAGTAGTAGGTGGTCCTTAGAAAATTAAAGCTAGAGAGTAACTGGGTGTGTACTTTAGATTGAAAGGTTAGGTTGTCCTCTCTGGAAAGATGAAATTTAAGCTGGCATCTAGGGCAAGAAGCAGCCGAAACGCAAAGAGCAGACAGAACAAGAGAGAAACACTAATGCCAGGATGAGCCCAAGGCACGTATTCAGAATCAGCCGAGTGCGGCTAGAGCATGATGAGCCAGGAGAGGTCATAGGGAATGAAGACAGACACCCAGGACAGGTCATAGGGATGAAGACAGACACCAGGACAGGTCATAGGGAATGAAGACAGACACCAGGACAGGTCATAGGGATGAAGACAGACACCAGGACAGGTCATAGGGAATGAAGATAGACACCAGGACAGGTCGTAGGGAATGAAGACAGACACCAGGACAGGTCGGAGGCATGAAGATAGACACCAGGACAGGTCATAGGGATGAAGACAGACACCAGGACAGGTCATAGGCATGAAGACAGACACCAGGACAGGTCGTAGGCGTGAAGACAGACACCAGGACAGGTCATAGGGAATGAAGACACATCCGAAACAGGTCATAGGGAATGAAGACAGACACCAGGACAGGTCATAGGGAATGAAGACAGACCCAGGACAGGTCGTAGGGAATGAAGACAGACACCAGGACAGGTCGTAGGCGTGAAGACAGACACCAGGACAGGTCATAGGGAATGAAGACACATCCGAAACAGGTCATAGGGAATGAAGACAGACACCAGGACAGGTCATAGGGATGAAGACAGACACCAGGACAGGTCGTAGGCATGAAGACAGACACCAGGACAAGTCGTAGGCATGAAGACAGACACCAGGACAGGTCGTAGGCGTGAAGACAGACACCAGGACAGGTCGTAGGCATGAAGACAGACACCAGGACAGGTCGTAGGCATGAAGACAGACACCGGGACAGGTCATAGGCATGAAGACAGACACCGGGACAGGTCATAGGCATGAAGACAGACACCAGGACAGGTCGTAGGCATGAAGACAGACACCAGGACAAGTCGTAGGCATGAAGACAGACACCAGGACAGGTCGTAGGCATGAAGACAGACACCGGGACAGGTCGTAGGCATGAAGGCAGTCCTGAAAGGCTGCTGCAGTGGTTCAGGAGCACGGTGCTTTTGCTTTGAACCTGAGTGGTTAGTAGAGGAACTGTATGGAATCAAATGGTTTCAGTATGTGTTTAGGAGTTACAGAAGCTGATGGCTCAGTTCAGGAGAAGAAGAATCAGTAGGAATGAGGGAGACTGTACATTTCTCACTTGATCAGTTTAGAGAAGGAGCAGGGTTGGAGGTGGGAGAAGAGGCTCAAGCTGTTTTTACCACGTGAAACTTGAAATACCTATAGAGTCTTGGCGGTGCTGTCAGGTAAGCCTTGGATTGCTGACTTCAGGTGGAGGACCTCTCAGCCACTTCTCAGGAGAAAGATGAGGTGGTCTCCTCTCATAAAGATTTACAAAGCCTTACAAAACCTAAATGGGGTCACCATGGGGGAAACTGACTCAGTGGTAGTGGGAATTTTTTGTTTTGTTATCTAAGTCTTAAATTCTAAGAGAGGTCAAAGCTGGATGCAAAGAAGGAGAAGAAGAATCATTAAATAAAGGGATTTGAAAGCCACAGAACTGTTCAGCAAGGGGAGGATGGAGTTTGAAACAAAGTCGGCCCAAGCCTGTGGCAGTCCCACATTTCACTTTGAAGCAGAGAAGACTGAGAAGGGTATTTAAGTGACTGTGGCCAGGAAGAAAACATGTTCCTAAAGGAAAGAGAGTGTGGTCATCATTTATAGATTTAGGGGAGGTTTTATGGGAAATCTTGTATTAAAAGGTTATTTTTAAGTAGGTATTTTCCTCTTCCAATTTGCTATTCTGCTTAAGATAATATTTTTCAGTATTCAGGCCAAATTTTAGTAGGCTTTTTTGTCCCAAGTCAGTATTTAATTCTGAAAATAAAAGGTAAAACACAAATTGTCTTATTAATACAAAAAAACACTTCCTACATGTGTTAGTTCAGAGAAAAATTCACCCTCAAAGAAAACTGCAAAAATGTAGTCTCCTTTGACCAGTTCCATGTAGTAGAAGTTCATAGCTGATGTATTCAGAGTGGTAAAATCTTTCATTGGACCACTCAAAAATCATATGCTTTTCTTAAAGATAAAATTTTTTTGTGATAGATAATACAGGATTAAACTTAATGTTTTAATCTTAAAACTAACTTTTAAGGAAAACAATTCTTATAAAAAGATCAGGCATCATTAGAACAAACAAATCTTACCATAGTGAATGAGGTGGGGAGTGTGGAGTGGAGACTCAAAACCCATTGGTAGGCCACTGGACATCCCCTTACAGAAGGGTCTCAGGGAGGACACGAGTCAGTCAGTCGGTGCGATGTAGCAACAATGAAAAATACAACTTTCCTCTAGTTCCTAAATGCTGCCTCCCCACCCCCACTATCATGATCTGAATCTTACCTTGCAAGCCTGACTAGACCAGAGGCTGTACACTGGTACAGATGGGAACTGGAAACACAGGGAATCCAGGGCGGATGATCCCCTCAGGACCAGTGGTGTGAGTGGTGATACTGGGAGGGTAGAGGGAGGGTGGGCTGCAAAGGGGGAACTGATTACGGGGATCTACATGTGACCTCCTCCCTGGGGGGACGGACAACAGAAAAGGGGGTGAAGGGAGATGCCAGACAGGGCAAGATAGGACAAAATAATAATTTATAAATTATCAAGGGTTCATGAGGGAGTACGGAAGGAGGGGAAAAAATAAGCTGATGCCAGGGGCTTCAGTGGAGAGCAAATGTTTTGAGAATGATGAGGACAATGAATGTACAAATGTGCTTGAAACGATTGATGTATGTATGGATTGTGATAAGAGTTGTATGAGTCCCTAATAAAATGATTTTTTTTAAGTTCAGACTACATAAAAATATATAAAAGAGAAAGTAAAAATTATTGTTTCTCAACTCAGATAATTACTGGTTTATAACATATTCTTTTGGATTTGTATTATTGTGCATCTTTATACTTCAAGCTGAATTATTCTTCTAAAATAAAATTTTAATAGTTGGAATTGTGACCATCAAAGGGTATCTTATTTTCAAGGCTTTTTACACACATGCAAATTGTCAGCCAGTAATGGTGTGTTAGTTAACCTAACATTTTCTACAGTAAATAATCTGAAGTTAATATATAGTTTAATACTGATGATTAGCACTTTTTAACCACTGCCAATTTTTATAAAAGGACTGCTTGTATCTTTTTAATTTCTATTTCATTTTGTGAAATTACACTTCTCATGCACTTAGTAATCATTGTTTATTACTTTTGAATGGCCTGTTTATTTTTGTGGCCCATTTCTCTTGGGTTTTGTGTTAATCTGGGTTGACTAGAGAAACAAATTCATAGGCACTCATATGTGTGTAAGATAGTAATTTATATCAAAGGACATTGAGAAAACATCCTAGCCCCGTCCAGATCAAGTCCATAAGTTCAAAGTTATGCCATATGTTTCATACCAATCTGTAAATTCCTATTGAGACTCACGCTACACATGCAGTGGCGCTGAATGCAGGAAGATCACAGGCCAGTGGGTGGAAAGTCTTGTGGATCCAGTGGCGGTGGAACCATCTTAGCGCTGGCAGGGGTCTCCACTTGCCTCCTCCAGCTCTCAGGCTCTGGCTGCCATCAGCATATCTCCATATGTCTTGTCAACAGGAATATCTTGCAGTGAGTGAATGTTTATCTGGCCTCCAGTGAGCTATTTATCTTTGTGGCACCTCCAAATGAGGTCATTAAGCTGCAACCTCATTGACGGGCTAGACTCCACCCCTCCACAAATTGACACCAGATTATGGAACTACTACAGATTTTATCTTTAGATTATGATTAGATTTTTATAAGCTCTTTGTAAATTAAAGCTATTAAGCCTTGGCTATCATGTATATTGTAAATATTTTTCTATTTTAAATTTTGTAAATTTTTTGAGGTACAAAATTAGAACCTTCTGTACTTGAGTTTAAATTCATTTATATTGTGGTTCAGCTTATTGTTTTACCTTGTGTGGTTGAAATTCCTTATACGTAAAGAAAGAAAAATTCAAACCACAAAAGAAGCAAGCCTATCAGAAATTCTGTTTAACTTCATGAATTATGAATTAGCTACGATAATATGTCAACATGAGAAGAAAATTATAAACGTTCACTAATAACTAGAGCAGAAATGTATGGAATATGAATATATGAAAATTAGACGTCAAAAATCAAATGGGGGGTGCTTGAAGATCATGATCTTAGGCATTAGTGACCAGAAATGAACTGGTGCTGGTTATTTGGAATTGGATCATTTGCTTTCCCGTGCTGGCAGTGACAGGCAGAGGAGGGATGATGTCGCAGTCATCGTCAAAAAGAGCTCTTCCAGATCTAGTATGAGATCTTTCCTACAATGCTGTAAGTGATAGGGTCGTATCCCGGTCCCCAAAAGGATGATTACTTCATTCAACTATGATTCAATTGTATGCGCTGAACATTAATTCCCAAGATGAAGAAATTACAGATTTTTACCAACTTCTGCAGTCTGAAATTGATCAAGCATGCATCAAGAGGCATTGTTAACTACTGGCCATTGGAATGCCATGACAGAAACAACAAAGGATCAGTGTTTGGAAAATACAACATTGGTGGTAGAAGACAGGAGCGCTCGCATGACACGGTTTTGCAGGACCAGTGACTTCCTGGTTGTCCGTAGCTTCTTCAACATCATGACAGCGACTCTTGGTGGAGATGCATGGCGCCCTGGTGGCACAGGCATCGTGGCTTCGAGTTGGGCGGCTAACCGCAAGGGCAGCGGTTTGAAACCACCAGCTGCTCCGTGGAAGAAAGATGGGCCACTACTCCCATCAAGAGTTGCAGACCCAGAGACTCACAGGAGCACTTCTTCCCTGCCCAGTAGGGTCACTAAGAGTCGGAACCAACTCAACAGCAGTCAGTGTGGTTTGGTTTGGTATACATGTAGACCACACCAGTTGGCACTCATGAGAATCACATCAGCTACCTCTGGAAGGACAGTGGAGAAGCTCAATATTCTCCGTCAGAACAAGGCACGGAGTCAACTTCAGAATATATCATCAATTGCCCACGTTCTAAGTGCAAATTAAAGCAGGAAAAATTTAAAACAAGTCCATGAGAACCAATGTACAACCTTCACTATACACACGTGAATTTAGAAACTATCTCAATACATTAGAAGCATTAGACCGCAAGAGTAAAGACAGATGACATCAAAGCAGTCATACAGGAAGAAAGCAAAATTATAAAGAGAGAGAAAGCGAACAAAATGGACGTCAGAAAAAATCTGAAACTTGCTCTTGAAAGTATACTAGCTAAAGTGAAATGAGGAAATGTACAAAAACCTGGAAATAGAAAGTTAAAAGGGAAGAGTGCCCTCAAACTAAAAGAACTGAAGAAAAGTCAAACCTCAAAGTACAATTCTGAAGGATTTTATGGCAAAATCTTAAATGATATAGGAAGCATCAAAAGAAAATGGAAAAAAAACATTTAGAGTACTGTGCCAGAAAGATTTGGTTGATGTCCAGCCATTTCTGGAAATAGCTTGGGATCAATAGCCAGATGTACTGAAGGAAGAAGTCCAAGAAGTATTTTCAGTCGCCTCATATGTATGGGAAAGTTGAATATTGAATAGGGAAAATCACAATTTGAATTACACTGCTGGCAAAGAATATTGAAAGTACCATAGACTCCAGAATAAAAAACATCTCTCTCATAAGAGGTGCAGCCAGAATGGTCCTTCGAAGCAAGGATGACCAGACTGTTTTGTCTCCCCTACTTTGGTTATGTTATCAGGAGGGACTAGGCCCTGGAAGAGGGCTTTGTCTTTGGTCGAGGGATTGAGATGACCCTGGTTGGGTGGGCTCCTTCATAGGGAAGTCTGTGAGGGCGGCGTGGATGGGGAAGGGTTTCATTCCCTTGTCCATGGAGTTCCTGTGGGAAGTCTGAGGACGGCACAGGACCTTGTACATGGAGTTACTATGAGTTGGAATCGACTCGACAGCACCTAACAATTCCAACTCTATCCAAAAACTTTACTCTGGGGAAGCTTAAGATTTGGATTAGATTTTAAGCATACATGAAAAACCGTACAATAAAAATGTATCTTTCACAAAAGCATAAGCCTCTCATTTGGCAGGATTTGTGCCTTGGCTCAGGTATTAAATAGGTCTTAGGACCGTTTATACTGTGGTCATTTTGTAGTTCAGGAATATCATGTTAGAACAACTAGCATTTTGAGGCAGGTTAGGTCTGAACTTGAAGTGTCTTGAAATAGAACTGGACCAGTGATCGTCGTGTGGCTTATTTTTGTCTTCGCTTCCCCTTTTAATGATCGCCTTGAGTCGGACATTCCCAAGATGAAAATCCCACCTTACCATGCTTATTGAACTGATTGGGGGTGGAGGCCACTCTTCTGATAGATGTAGTATTGGTGCTCTGGCTTATCACTATTAGAATTAGTCTTGCTCTTCATCTAGAGTTTGAGAAGAGCCAGAGAATTGAAGACACTCATTTTTCCTATTGTATTAAACAGCTTGTCTTGCACTGTGTTTGAATGCCATGTTATTTGCTTTCCCTAGAACTCTTCCTCGTGGGTACTGTATAACATGGCGTCCTTTTACTGGAGAATAAAGAATGAGCCCTACCAGGTGGTGGAATGTGCCATGCGAGCCCTTCACTTCTCTTCCAGGTAGAGGCCTCCTGTCTGTCTGTCAGACCAGCAAGCAGACACAGGAAAGCCCGAGCACACAGCATTGCGCTGTGCTTCCCTTCTGGACCGCCCCAAAGACGTTAGTGCCGTCACTGATGGCCGAGTGTTCAACCTAATTTCAAAAAACACTGCCGACTTTCACAAAGTGCAAAGGAGAGCATGTTTATCCCAAAGAAAACTTTCCTTAGTGCAGAAGAGAGCTGAGTACATGTTAAAGTCATGAAATGTCTGGCAGGCCTTGTTTTTGTAGCTAAAGGTGTAGCTCTCAGATTCAGTAAACACCATTAACCATCGAAAAGAGGTGTTGTGATTATCTTAAGTTACCGTCTTTAGCTCTAAGTATGCTCAACGTGATGTTCCTGTGCACAGTAACTTAGAATGCCCTTTGCCCTTGGCAGGTAGTTAGGTTCAGGTACTTGTGGAACGCGTGGGGATCTTCTTTCCTAAGAGCTAACTGCATCTCACCTTGCCTTTTAGACCCAATAAAGACATCGCCCTGGTCAACCTAGCAAACGTGCTGCACAGAGCACACTTCTCTGCCGATGCCGCGGTCGTGGTCCATGCAGCCCTGGATGACAGCGACTTCTTCACCAGCTATTACACATTGGGAAACATCTATGCAGTAAGTACAACTTTCTGTTTCATAAGCCAAATGAGTCGGTTTTGGTTTTTTGTCTTTTTTATTTGCCTTCTAATTTTGTATCTGAACAAGGGAGAGGCCTCAGATTGAAATTGGGAGTGGGGTGGGGGGACTTCAACACATTCGTGAATCATAGTTTAGACAGAAAAATCAGTGGTTAAAATATTAAATTTCTACAGAGTAGACTTAGTATTTTACAACAGCGATACCTTCCAGCTAAGCCATCCAATAACATACCTTCATGGTGTGACCAATGACGCTCGCCACAGAATGAGATCTACCTGTGAATTCATACATGATGTGGGGGGTGGTCGGGGGGAATGCAGCCGGGCCTTGGCTAGTTTTTCAACCCTCCTGTGTGTTTGTTTTTTCTCTTCAGATGCTTGGTGAATACAACCACTCAGTGCTCTGTTACGACCATGCTTTGCAGGCCAAACCTGGGTTTGAGCAAGCTATAAAGAGGAAGCACGCTGTCCTGTGTCAACAAAAACTTGAGCAAAAATTGGAGGCTCAACATAGGTAAACTGGAAGAAAGAATGGTGCTAAAGCCTTAACACCTGAGGTTAGACCTGTGTGTGGTGCTAGCCCTGTGCATTTGCTCCTTAGAATGAAAAGAAAAGCCTCTTTTCTACAGATAGTCCTGTCCCTTTGGTGCAAGTCCAGGTAAATTACCCCAAATCAGGGAGCCCTGGTGGCACAGCAGTGAAATGCTCAGCTGTCAATACTGTGTGTGTGTTATAACAAGTAAAAAGAATTTTGTGTGTAAGGTTGACACAGTCAGAAGTTCAAGTTGACCAGCCGCTCTGCAGGAGAAAGATGAGGCACTGTGCTACCATAAAAATTAATGCCTTAAAAATTCTACAAATAGTTGAATAGGAAAATCACTTGCACATTGCTGTAATTGGTCTTGTTCCTCCTTAACTCCCAGGTTGTGCTTTGTTAGGTCGGTTGCACAGAACGGAGAGGCATTCTCTGGCCTGCAGATGAAGAGAATGTACGTGCTGCACTGTTCAGTCACGGGGTTCTGTTCTCCAGTCTTTGTACACTTCACTAGAAAATATATTTTGAGTCCTCCAATAATAGAAGCAATTAAGAAACTTCAGAAGTGAATTTTCCCTCTCATACAGAACTATCCTAAATTTTGTCTCCTGTGGTTAATAGAGAGTTAAATGGAGATTTAAATGGACTGTTGAGTCTGTTTATTTTTAACCATTTGCAGCAAAACAGAGTGCAAAGGAAGCAGTGACCGTTCATTTGCTTCACTGACTGCTGCCAGCATCTGATCCAGACTTCTCCTGGCTTTGGCCTCATTCAGAAAACTGTGCTTCCCGCAGTTTGCCCTAAAGATGGGACTAGTTCTCTTGCCCAGTCTGTACAGTCTTAAGTCTCTATGTTATAACAAGTAAAAAGAGTTTTGTGTGACTAAATGTAATCAAGCAGCTGATTTCTTGAAAGGGCATGGTTGAGAATATTTTGGGATAAGCTGAGTTTTCTGTTATTCTCTCCTAAAATCTGTTCTCTTAGGAGCTAGAGTGTAAGACCAAGGTCCTGTGACCCTCTTTACCTTTAGCTTTCTCACTGCCATCAACTCCATGCCCAATGTCAGTGGCCCTGTAGGACAGAGTAGAACTGTCCTTTTGAGTTTCTGGACTTTAAATGTTTGCAGTACCCAGCCTCTTTCTCCCATGAAACCTCTGGTGGGTTTGAACTGCTGACCTTGAAATTAACAGCTCAATTGTTAACTCGTTGTGGTCAAAGGAAAAGGTTAAAAGCAGGCAAGGGTTCCAGAAGGACTTTGGATGTGAATGTAACTAACATAAATTGAGCTGAGGGAATAGAATTGTTAAATACGTGAAAATGTATATATACATATATAGTTATATATCTTTGTGGTACCGGAAAAGCCCAACAGCACAATAGTGATGAGATAGTTTTATTTCTTTTTTTATTGAGATAGTTATATTTCAAGGGAAGAATTTCACATCCATCTTTTTACTCCTAAGAGATAGCATTAATTTCTCTCTTTCTGGAACGGTGGTTCACTAGTGGCGTGCTAAAATAAAAGGAAAGAGCGTAGCAGTCATCACTAGGGGGCCAGAATATTTATGCATTAATTGGGTTTTAAAAATCAATTTCAAGCTCTGTAACTTTTTTCCTGATATTACAAAAATGCTAAGATCCCTCCAGCGAACACTGAATGAGTTGAAAGAGTATCAAAAACAACATGACCACTACCTGAGACAGCAGGAGATCCTAGAGAAACACAAGTTGATTCAGGAGGAGCAAATCTTAAGAAACATCATCCATGAGACTCAGATGGCAAAAGAGGCACAGTTAGGTAAGTGTTCCTTCCCGGTGACCGAGGACGAGCGAGGAAACTCCCTTCTAGCGTGCTCCCAGCTTCCCTGTAGCTCTCGAGCAGGTAGCCGCTGTTAAATCCAGGCCTGGGTCAGCGAGTTGACTGGGAGAGGCGTGGGTCCCCGTGCTTGCTCTGAGAATCCACAAAATGAAGAAAAGGAAGACTTGTAGATCCTGCAGCTGACCAGTTGTTTGCGCTCTCTGCCCTGTGCAAGTGCTTCTCCAACTGTAACACGGATCTCCTGGCGATCTCTTGAAAATGCAGATTCTATTTCAAGAGAAAGACTTTCAGGTGGTGGTTTTGAGGATCATTGACTCCACTCTATCAGTTCCTCTTTGGGCTCTCACACTTGCAATGCTTTGAAGCCTCTCCCAGGAAGGCCGCTGTGCCGTTTAATGAGCACGGCGTTCTACCCCCTGCTCAACAGTTGTTCTGATGAGCGAGCAACATTGACTACCTCTTCCTTAGAGAGAGAGAGTGCTTTGATCTAATCTCATGGCTCCAATTCCCAGACAGGAATTGGAGCCATGAGATTAGGTGGGGAAATGTCTCCCAAACTGGGGTGTTCCTATCAGCCGCGTTGGAGCCACTGAGCTGATTGTGGGTGCTGGGTGCCTTTTCATCCATTCCCACTCATAGAGAGACCCAATGTGACAGTAAAACTGCCCTGTAGGGTTTCCAACACTTCAGACTGTAACGTTTTTATTAGTGAGAACGCACCATATTAAAATAGACATAGGACTCTTGCTGATGGCAGAGCCACAGGTCAAAACTAACATTGCTAACTCCTAAGGAACTTTTTTTTTTTTTAGCGCCTTTAACTTGTTACATATGCTTAAGGTCCCAATTCAGGTGTTCTTTGTACCTGACAACCTGCAATGGTCCTCTGAGGAACGCAGGATTGAAATTAAATGACTCCAGCTCTGAAAACCATGTGTGTGCTACCAGCCCTTCTCACCATGTGTCATTTCCATTCCAGGAAACCATCAGATATGCCGTCTGGTCAACCGGCAGCATAGTCTGCATTGCCAGTGGGACCAGCCCGTGCGCTACCATCGGGGAGATATTTTTGAAAATGTGGACTACGTTCAGGTCTTTTTCTTGGTCCTTTCTAGTGTTTATAAACTTTTGCTATCTAGGCATTTCTTTATCCTTCATTCCTTTTATGTCGATCTCCTAAAATTTGTGACTGTCATTTATTCAAATAGTATTCAAAACCTTAGAAATCGAAAGTCAGATTTTCTGATCCGAGAATATTGTGTGTGTACCTATACAGTGTATTTGATCAGATTGGTCTGTTGTTATTATTTAATTCTAAGCTTCTACCTTCCCCTCTTCATCTAGACTAAGACTTATAATTTAAAATCTGGGGAAACGTCACGCTGTCTTCAGTGAAGTCATCTACCAATAATGTTGTCTCTGCCAAGCTGCTAACAAAATGAAAAATATCAACAGAAAACACTGATGAAGCCCTGTTGTGAGCCACGCGCTCTCTCAGTGTGCATGCTCACACACACACACACACACACTCTCTCTCTCTCTCTCTCTCTCTCTCTCTCTCTCTCTCTCTTTCCTGATGATAGTTAGCTTGTAAATAGTGCCAGGTGAGTGGTACAGACAGTAAGCACAACTGAGACGCCTCTTAAAGGACATGGGGAGTAAAAGGACATGCACCCCATTTTCCTGGAAACCCCATCACGTCTTTAACCGTAGATAGATACGCCTAGTTTTATACAGTCCACGTGAAAGAAGTCAGGGAAACCGCATCTGACACAGGCCTTGCGATTGTCCCTCCCTGTCTGACATCCGAATCTCCTCCAGGGTAACAGGTGTGTTCAAAGTGGAGTACATTGTAACCCAGTGTAATTTTTAGGTCACAACAGGCCATTTGGACCAGTATAGTTTCTGGATTATATATATATATATATATATCCTTAAAACTATAATACTGCTACAAAGTGAAGTCATTTATACTTAAAATATAAAGGCCTAGAGCTATGAAGTCTTTCCTTTTTCTCCTGTTTCCCTGTGAAAAAAGGGCTTGGGGGAAGAGGTGCCTCCTCTGTGGGATCCAGCCCCACATCCAGATGGGTCCTACGGGACAGGTGTGTAAT
Source organism: Tenrec ecaudatus (assembly GCF_050624435.1). NCBI lineage: Eukaryota > Metazoa > Chordata > Mammalia > Afrosoricida > Tenrecidae > Tenrec > Tenrec ecaudatus. The sequence continues at coordinate 27,274,386 of NC_134533.1, read as the reverse complement.
TGAAGGGAAGAGATTAAGAGACAAACAAAAGTATTGGGGCGCTCACCTCTGCCAGGGCATCAGGAACAGGTCCGAGCAGGAGAGAGAGAAAATGTTGTCTTACATCAACTTATATAGTCTTGGGCATACAATTACAGTTAACCACATACATACGTAACAAAATAGGCGGTACCCTAACCCTAGAGGTCCCCTGAGTTCATTTGGGGAGGGGTGTGTGGTTTCACTGGTAACCTAACACCAGTGCTGGGGGCAGGTAAGTGGGAGTGACTGTCCCCTGAGCAGGGAGAGCAATTGCAACCTGTCTGCGCCTATAGATGAAGCTGTCAGCCAGATCACAATCAGCCATGTGCTTCGAAGAGGTAACTTTAAGGTAGCACCCTTAGGGGAGAATATTATGGGGATTAATCTTAATTAGGAGAATGTGATTGGAGACTCATCTTTAAGTCGCAGGTGTGAAGGCGGCCTCCCTCCACCCAAAACACTGGCCTCCCAGGCTTCGTAAATATGAGAATAAAGAATTTGTTGCATATACTCATTCTGTTCCTCAGTTCCCTCACACTCCTTTGACGTCAGGGATGAAAGGAGAATCAAACTCATCAGCCCAAGGCTAATTCCTGTGAGGTCGACCTCAGATATGCCTCCGCCCTCTAACCGTCCCTACCAGTTTTGACCCCAGCTGCCCCTCCCATGATAATCCAGTGCACTGGCCACACAGAGCTCACAGATTATGCTCACAATTAAGGAGTTGATGGGGGAAATTAGCAGGTTATAATTCAGGATCAGAAATGTTAAGGCCACTGTTCTTTGGCCAGGACAGCCCCTTTGTCAGGCCCACAGGCAGACCTCTGTGCCCCTTGGCCCCTCTGCCTATTAGGACAGTGTCACAAAGCTCCTGTAGCATTGCTGACAAATGCCCAGAAGACACTACTCCACTAAGCCTGAGCGCAGAGGCACTTGCCTCCAGCTCTGGGCTGCAGCAAAGCCAGCTGTCCTGGTGATGCCGGTAAGACACCCACTCCTAAAGTGAGCCTCCTGCCCAGGCGCGCTCCACTGTAGTCCCTCCGGCCCAGAAGCGCCCGCCCGGCCTGGGCTGTAGCTCCGCTGCTGCCTCTCCTGCCCCTCTGCTGCCTCGCCTTTTGTCTCCTGGATCTGGGAGGGTCCGTGTAGGGATCTTGGGGTTCAAAGGATGCACTCCACTCCACGCCTGACTCTTCTTGCTCAATGATAGTGAGACTCCTCCCTTCTGTCGCTGAGTGGGTCCATGTTATACACAGTAGGATGGCAGAATTGACCAGTCCCCACGTTCGAGTTACAAGTTTTCACAATGGCATTTAACCCTGTTAACATGTACTCACAGCTGAAACATAGCCCTATATCCTGTCCGTAAGCCAGGTGCATCAGAGAGTGTCAATCCATGGAAGGAAAAAGTCGTATTTAACACTTCACTCAACCCCACCCCATCCCTGCTTCCATTCTCTTTATTTAGTAAGGGTCCAGAAATACACAGTAACCGTAGAAGCTCGTAAAAAGGGCAAATGCTGTTCTACTCAGTCTCCACCCTTTCAACCTGTAAACCAGTGGTTCTCAACCTTCCTCATGCGTGACCCTTTAGTACAGTTCCTCATGGTGACCCTCCCCCCAGCCATATAATTATTTTTGTGTACTTTATCACTGTCATTTTGCTACTGTGATGAATCAGGCAACCCCTGGGAAAGGGTCGTTCAACACGCCCCACCCCACCCCAAAGGGTCGCGACTCAGATTGAGAACCACTCCTCTAAGTCTTTTATTAGCGCTTGATTGTTTGTAGACCCTAAAAGAGCCTTGTCTAAACATTTTCTTCTCATAACACCATGCTCTTACACAACTGTGATCATTTAATCTGACACGGGGAGAGGACCTGGAAAAACTCAGTCTCACTCCTCACACCAAACCGTAGGGCTCAATCAGCTGTACAGGCGACACTTCTGTCTCTGACCCTAAGCACGCCAAGCGGCGTCACATCGCAAAGTTAAGAGATGCAGTCCTCAGGACCTTCTGAGGCGCCAGCAGCAAACCTAGAAGTACCCACACCACCCTCACTTCTGACCTGCCAGCTCCAAGTTCAGGATTTTCTCACTGCCTCTACAGGATCTCAGCCTTTTAGCTCAGGAGTTCTCAGCCCACTTCTGTCTAAACTGCTCGTCCCCACACTCCCTCGGCCTCACTAGAACGCCTCACAGAACTCAAAGTCTCAACAGTTAAAATTATGATTCCATTAAAGCAAAAAGCAACCAAATGAAGAGACACATTGAGCAAGGTCTGGGGAGATTGCCAGTGCAGAGTTCCCGTGCCCCAAAGAGGGGTGCCCTGCCCTTCACAAGCACCCCTGTCTGTCACCAACCAGGAAGCCCATGCAGCTTCCAAGTCCAGACCTTTATTGACGGTCTCATTCTATCATTGAAACTCCTGCCCCTCCCCCTGAGGCAATCACCCAGTTATTCAGCCCAGAGTGGGCCTTTATGGCCTTGCCCCCCCACCCAGAAGGTCACTCATTGGCATCACCTGTGTGGTAGCGCTCTGGAGCCCTCACCCGCTGTGTCGGTGGTGACTAGGAGAATGGCGGGGTTTGGGAGGATTTCACAGGAACAGTGAACAAAGACAAAGTTCTTTGGGCAAAGTCAAACAACTCGGGGGAATAATGAACCAAATCTAGACTTCGGCTAGTTGATCAGCAAACCTAACAGTCTGAATGAGGCGTGGTTCTTTAAAGTTCTGATTGTTTTATTACTGAAACACTTTGATTTCCTCCTCAATCTGAATACTAATTTTGGGGGTTCAAATTAAATCTTTGTCATAACTCCCGTCCCACCTCTAAATTGATTTTAACTTTTCATTTTCTAGTTTGGTGAGGATTCGTCCACCTCTGATATGATGTCTGTGAACTTCGATGTTCAGACAAACCAGAGTGATGTCAGCAACTCCTTCAGGTCTCCTGTGGCCCACTCTATTCTCTGGGTGTGGGGCAGAGACTCTGACGCGTACCGGGTAAGTCAGTAGGCTGTGCCAAAAGCTCGTCAGGGAGTAGACCTCACTGCTAGGTAGTAAGTGACCCGATCACTGGTCTGTTCAGGTCAGCAAACCTTTCCCTAACATCAAAAAGGAAGCATTGTGCTCGATAATAGAGAAGGAAGACACAGCTCCTGTCTTAGCCAGCCCTTCCCAATCAAGTAGGAAAGCAGACACTCTGACTTCCCAAACCTTTGAGCTCTGTTTGTGATTACCACCACCCTTAACAAGTGTTTAAACTTGACATAGTAAATACTTGTATACAATTGACTTGTTTAAGCAGCTTTCTCTTGCTGTGTGTGGGGTTGGGGATATAGTGGACAAACACCTCGTTCTATTGGACTTCACATTTCTCGTGAAAGATACAGACAATAAGCAACTTAATAAATAAATCTATTTCTACGCCATGTACGTATATGCTAGTCGGTGGAGGTGGGATGGGGGATGGGATCCCAAGGTGTGAAGGCCGAGACCATGTGTGTTTTGTTTGCCATCACGCTTTGAGAACGTCATCGAGCTTCTCTTGTAACAACTCATGCAACCACTCAGAAGTATGGACCACACATTTCAGCGTAAGTTGGAATAAGCCTCTAGTATGATTTAGATAAGTAAACATCTCACAAACAGCAGAAAATTAAACCTCAGCATTGGGGTGGTGGGGATCTTAGGAAGAAATCTTAAGGTAAGCATCCAGGAAGAAACATTTTCTGGGCTGCTTCTCTCAATGTAAGTATGCTTTTGGGTACAGGTATTCACCTCCACCACACAGTGACTTAAACAGAAAGGAAATACTCTTCACCTAGCAAGAAGTTCAGATAGGGCACACTTTGAGTGTGACTGATTTAGGGGCCCAGCGGTGTCATCGAACACCCAGACATGTAGAGGGCACTTTATTCTCCTCTGCAGCCCTAATCCTAAGGCCTGAGCATAATTCCAGGATCCTTGTAAGAAAACTGTTTCTGTTCATCTGGTCCCTCCTGGTAGAGCTGCTCTAAGCCTGGATAGTCTTCACATTCAGCCAGCAGCCGCCACCAGGGTTTGGTTGTGCCCAAGGTCTGGGAGAAAAGTAGTAGCTGACGGGGCCAGAGCACACCACACAGGACCTGGTGAGTGTCCCTGTGGTGACATGTGATGGGAAGCCAAACACAGAGGGCACACAGCAGCGCAAAGCCACCCCCAGGAATGACCGATCCGTGCGGGCGTAGGCCGCCCACAAAAGCAGCCAGGAATGGAAGCACCACGAGGAGTAGGTAGACGCTAAATGGCGTGCTCAGCATGGCAGTGCACACCCTCCAGGTGAGGGTGAGAATCGGATACCTGGCAAAGTACTGCCCCAAGGAGACTTCATCAAGGCAACCACCTTTGAGTTCTTCTGGATGGACTCTGTCAGCAAATGGAACTTCTTCCGCAAGCTTTGAGTTACTCGGGGGCCCCTCTGCTGCCATCCTGAAGCCCACTTTAGTCTTCTTGAACCAGTGAGCTTACCAAGGCTGGGCACGTCAAATGTCACATTCTGCTTCTGGCTGTTGCTGGTCGGTGCTGCCGGCCGCAGCCCACGAGAGCAGCTACTTCAGCGCACAGAGGCTTGGTTTTGCTTTTTTCCCCTCCAACAATTTTATTGGCATATAATTCATTACCATACAATTCAGTGGTTCTATCACATGAAGAAGAGTTGTAAAATCTTCACCACAATCAACTTTAGGCCATTTTCTTCATTCTTGTACTCATCGTTATTAACTCCCCATTTCCCCCCAACCTACCGTGCCATCTTCCCAAGGAATCATTAATCCAGTTACTGTTTCTATAGCTTTACCTATTCTAGATTTCATATGCAGAAGTATATGAAAGTTAAGTAAAACATGAAAACCTCAGTCGAAAAGTATTAACCACTAGAACAAATTTAAATGGGTCATAGGGGAGATCAGATGATAAGGCGCTATATTTGAACCTCACTGCATCTGCCACAGTCCACTACCCAGGCATTCTCATTCCTGGTCCACAAAAGGGGGTGGGTGGGGGCAGTTGGTCATAAAAGGTTAAGGTTTGTTTTCCTTTCCCAGAGACCCAAGCACGTTTTGTGGCTTACTGGCTCTGCAAATTTAAGCATAGCCAGTCCTGAATCCATTTATAGGAAAGTAGGTGGACTTGCCATTGACTGACTAATAATCTTGCAAAGTATTCTTAGAATACTGCATTATCAACCACCATGTCTACCACATGTTGTAAAATATTAACATGTCTATTTAGTAATCAGTATATTTAGATTGTTTTAACAGTTCGTTTGACTACTGGAGAATTGACTCCAAAGAGATTTATAAGAAACTTTCTTCCTTGTATTAGGACAAGCAGCATGTTCTGTGGCCTCAAAGAGCCGACTGTGCCGAGAGCTACCCGAGAGTCCCAGGTGGTGGGGAATTGCCGACATATTTTCTGCCTCCGGAAAACAAAGGACTCAGGCAAGTGCTGATGGATTTGGCAGAGCACCTGATTCTGCATGACTGGCGCCTGGCGGTTCTTTGAGAGCACCAGCCTTGGACTTGAAAGGTTAATTAAGTCTTTATCTTGACATCACCAAAAGTTGGAAAATATGAATCTTGTTCCTTTTTCTTGTGCCAGGATCCACGAACTCAACAGTGATGATTATTCTTCAGAAGAAGAGGCCCAAACCCCAGACTGTTCCATAACTGACTTCAGAGAAAGCCAGACTCTGTCCTACTTAGTCAAAGAATTAGAGGTCCGCATGGATCTGAAAGTCAAAATGCCAGATGACCATGCACGAAAAGTAAGGCTCACTTAGGCTGGTGTTTATTGCCGTCCATTCTGGGTGATCTCAGAAGCCTCTTAGATGGAGCGAAAAAAATCAATAGAAGGCAGTTGGCGAACTTTAAATTTTTTAAACTGAAAATATGGGTGGAATGTTTGAGAAGTCAGCCAGGCAGTCTTGGTATTAAAGAAGTGGAAGGCAAGTGTGTTCAGGGGAGCTGCCTCAGTAGGCCTCGTCTTTGTTTCCTTGACCCACCGTGTCATGACGATGCCTCACAAGGGGCTCTCCGTTTACCTGGTAGAAAGCATTTTGACCACTTGATTTAGCTGTGATTCCTCCGATCTTCCAGAAGTTTGTCTAAACTGTCAGCTTGAATGTTCCCTTTCCATGGCCGTCAGTCAACCCAGCTTTAGCCTTCTCTGATGTCCCTGTAAACATAGGTCGGTGGTGCCGTTTTCCTTTATTCTTGCTGGTTTATTTCCAAGTGCAGATTAGGTTAGATATTGGATAGAATTCTATACATAGAAATGAAAAAATTACTCTCTTAGTGAGAGCACAGGCCATCGCAACTGCTGTTACTTGAAACTTAATTTCTAAGCCCTCGGCAGTTCATGACTTAACATTCAACAATTTTTGCTGAAGCAAAAAACAAAACACGTACTGGACACTCTTTTGGGTCCTAGGAATAAAAAGGCCATGATCCCTACCTTAGAGTTGCTCACAGTGTATACATCCTGCAAAGGAATACAGGGTAGATTTCACTGGGATGCAGTGGTTTTCCAACTAAGGGAACTAACGTGTTCATCACATGCTCCCGTCTTCTAAATAATTATTCATTTCCGAACACTTCAATTGACCTTAATGGGACATCATATATATCTCGTGTGTGTGTGTGTGTGTGTGTGCGTATGTGTACGTGCTTTCATCTAACTGGAAAATTTAAAATACAGAAAAATTTAAGAGAATAGTATGATGAGGTCCATGTACCAAATTAAGCCATAACCGCCTCGCAGCCAACCTTGTTACTTTTCAATGAGTATTTAACAAAATCAGATATAAAAATGTATTGTTACCTATATTATCCTTAAAAGCAGTGAGTGCCAGTAGGTCAACCAACACCTATTGGCGTGTTAATGCCCACATATATGTGATTAAAATATCTATTCAAATTAGCTGTTCCAGAGGAACTCAAGTAAAATCGTGGCCATCTGTGAAATTGATTTTCAAATGTCTTTCTGGTTATTTTAAATTGAGTCAGGCTTCCTTTTGCTGTTTTCAGGTTTTGCTTTCCCGTATTAATAACTATACTATCCCGGAAGAAGAAATTGGGTCTTTCTTATTTCACGCTATTAACAAGGTGAGTTTCACTTCTTAACCTTGACAGCTTAGTGTTCCCCTGGTCGCTGTTCCATCCATTGTAGCTCCAAGCAACCCCACTTGCCAGCGGGGGACTCCCCCAGAGCAGGTCCTAGGCTGTCACCCTTATGAAGCAGGTCGCCAGACCTTGTCTCCCACAGAGCTGGCTGGTAGAGTCAGATGCCCTTTAGGTTAGCAGCTAGCTACTTAACTGTTGTGCCCCAGGCTCCTTAAACCCCAACACCTGGTACCGTGTATCAAAATGTACTTATTGAAATCCGGGTTAGAGCAAATATGCCGTGGTGTATAGAGTAAGTCCTGCAGTCCTGTGTTAACCAAACTGTGTGGGGGTTTTCAGCCAAATGCTCCCATCTGGCTCATCCTCAACGAGGCGGGGCTGTACTGGAGAGCCGTGGGAAACAGCACCTTTGCCATCGCCTGTCTTCAGAGGGCTCTGAACTTAGCCCCGCTTCAATACCAAGACATTCCTCTTGTCAACTTGGCCAACCTCTTGATCCACTACGGCCTGCACCTTGACGCCACGAAGCTGCTCCTGCAGGCCTTGGCCATCAACAGCTCCGAGGTGAGCCTCCTCTTTCCCGGCAGCTCCATGTGTACGCCCGGTCTGGGGCAGTCACGCTCCAGACATCATCTGTGTTCTCAGGGAGCCTAGAAATGTCGTGTTGTGTTTTTCTGAGCTTATACATTTCTAAATTTCTAGAGAGAGCCTTAAAAAAGCTTCTGTTTTGTTTTTCTTTTGGCTCTGTTCCTCTTTTTATTTTAAAATGAATGAAATTTATAAATGTATGGTTAGTATTTTAGGAATTTACACTGAAATAAGGGTGGCAGCGCCTTCTAAAAATCCACTGCCTCCGCCTGCAGCCTCTGGTTCCCAGCTTAGCTCGCTGTCACACGCACTGCTTACCATCGTCGGTTTCACAGCTTCCACTGCACCATTGGCTTTATATCAACCAAACCAGAGACCCTCCCACCTGCCGTCCGCAGTTATGTCACTGCTTTCTAGTTAGTTACTGTGTTGCATAGTTTCTGAAAGGCCACTGCTTTTTTATGTTAAAATCAGGATGCATGTTGAAATCAATGGCCTCTTGGGTTTGGTGGAATACAGGTTTTAATGAACATGCAATTAAAGTGATTTGATAACTAATGTCTCAATCACTGCCATCAAGTCAAACTGAGTCATAGCAACCCCGCAGGACAGGGTAGAACTGCCCCTGTGGGTTTTTAAGACTGTAACTCTTCACAGGAGTAGAACCCTCCCACCACCACCACCGTCATTCGCCCAAGGAGTGACTGGTGGTTTTGAACTGCTAACCTTGCAGTCAGCAGCCCAATATGTAACCAGCATATCACCAAGGCTCCATTGGGATTTGTTTAAGGCACCAGAAAGTGAGGTTTTCCACCATGAGAAGGCAGCATCACCTACCAGAGTTTCCTGTGACATGCTCAGGTTCTCAACTGAATTTTAAGGCACAGTCTGCAATCTCTCTGCTATAAAGAAGTACATCAGGTATTGATGAAGTGCGTCCTGTGTGCCAGGTGCTGGGACACTGGAGACAGATGCTGTGTATGGATGTGTTGAAATGGGGACCCAAATGGAAGGCTCAACACAGCTGTATTCTCCTCAGTGCTTCACTTTCTGCTGCCAGCAGCCCAGGCAATTAGGCCATTTTCTTCCAAAGAAAGAAAACTCCCTCTCTGCTTTAAAACTGCTGCAACAGAAATAGAAAGATAAATTCATGGATTGACTCTTGGGGAGAAAAAAACAAGCTCCCTACCACCAAGTCAGTTCTGACTCATTTCAGCCTTATGAAATGAGAGTAGAACTGCCCCTGTGAGTTTCTGAGACCATCCCTCTTAAAGGAAGCAGAAAGCCCCGTTTTTCTCTCATGGACCATAGTAGAGGCCACAGAAACAGACCTTAGCAAGAGCCCCCCTCCATCAAACTGTCAGTGTTTGGAAATAGTTCCACGTAAGCTTTTCTTTAGTGTAAATGTACCATAGTCTTGCATCTACTGTGCATGTGATTTTAAAACTTCATTATATTAAAAAATGTACTACTTCATAGTTGCTGTACCATTCACATGTACAATTGTGTGTGTGTGTTATGTATGGTTAATGCACAGGTCTGCCTCTGTTGCTGACAGTGCTTATCTAATCGCAGAAATGATTTGCTCACTGTCTTTCTGAGAACAGGAAGCCAGCTTTGTGTTCCAGATGATTTTGTAGGGAAAATTTCTAGATCAGGAAGAGAATGAGTATTTTGATGGCTATGGAAACAAAATGCCAAGAGTCCACCAAAAGATTTAGGCCAGTATACATTGCCACCATGTAGGTCTGAGACTATCCATTCCTCTTAAGTTCACCAGCATTGGGCTGAAATGACTACTGATGTTTGTTCATGGCTTCAGAGTAAGCAGATGTACATGTAGTCACTCACTTAATTGTCTCAAAGCCCCTACAAGGTAGAATTTATCCACTTGACTGAGGAGGAAAGGGATTTGCCCAGCATCCTGGGGCATAGATAAGAACTCGGGGACGTTGGCCAATAGCCCATGCTCCTCATCAGCCTCACACTGCTTCCAAACAAACACTTTATTAGCATTCACGTCTCTGTTGCAGCATCAGTTTGTCTTTCCGTTGTATCTTATGTATTGGGGGATCGTATAGCTCCTAGCACAATCCATACATCCATGCATTGTGTCAGGCACATTTGTACGTATGGTGCCATCATCATCCATTAGATCTTTTAAGTAAACCTTTGTGTGTGCATTTTATAGATTTGGCTAGCAGCTCGGTGTTTTGTTTTCTGTTTCATATGTATGTTTATGCACTCTAGGTATATCAAAACCTTTAACTAAGTGCCCTATGTTCAACATCTTTTCCCGTGCATTGCCTTTTCAGTCCAGTTGTTTAAAAACCCTTGAATTTGTCAGTCATTTCCATTGCAACTCTTAAGCACCAGGAACTTGAAAAAATTAGTTCTGTGTTGTTTTGTATAGTCTCTTAGCTGTTTTATAGTTTCGGGTTGTACGTGAAGGTCTGTGACCCATTTCAAGGTAAATGGTCTCGAGGGCAAAGTAAAGCTCAGAGGGTGTTCTTCTCCACGTGAATACCTAACTGTGCCAGCACCCATTTGAGAAGACTGTCCTTTCACTGTTGAGCCGCGGGAACCTTGGCACTAAGCTCCAGGCCCCTTCGTCCAGCTGCTTGCTTGAGACGGCTGTGTGGCTGTCAAGGAGTCTGGGGAAGAAAGAGGATGTTTGGAAACTGATTGTGGTAGCAATTGTACAATTCTGCTGGACATGATTGAGTGATGTGACATATGTGTGTATTAACCCAACTAATGACTTTTAAAAAATAAATCAAACTAAGGCCCATTGCTCTGAAAGATTACAACAGGAGGGTCTGGACAGAGTGGGAGAAGAATGTAGATCAAAACTCAAAATCGTAAAGAAAGATCAGGCTTACTAGTCTATCAGAGACTGGTGGAACCCCAAGACTATAACCCCTAGACACCCATCACACTGGGAACTCAACTCACCTTCGTGGCTCAGCTTTCAGCCAAATGACAGAAAGACTTACAGAGTGAATAATAACCCCAGGGAGATACCCACTCTTCAGAGCAATCAAGTCAGTGTGTTCTTATCCGTGATGGTGGAGTGCAAATCTATGCATCCTTCTTTGTAGCTACCTAAACAAAATACAGTGAAACCTGTGAGAGGCGGAACTCTGCAGAGCTGCTTTGTTTTCTCAGGTCTAGCAAGTTTTCTGCCATTGACGGCGGGCAGCCTTTCTACTTTTATGTTGCTCTCTAGTGGTGGAAAGTGAATGATTTCCTTCCCCGACAGGTTCCTTTCTCAGATTTTAATTTATCCACCTGTCTTCTGACCCTCAGCTAAGTCTGTAGGAAATGAGCATTTACGTCTTCCAAAAGACCGTTACAAGAATGCTCATAGTAGTTTGTTCATGAAAACTGAAAGCAACACATATGTCTGTCTGTCAGAATGGATGGACAAGCTGGTATATTCAACAATGGAGAATTTGATATCCATTTAGAAGAATGAGCTGATACTGACTGCTGAAACTAAAATGGACAGTTAGCCCGAAACTTTTTCGGGGGGGCATGGCCTAAGAGAAGTGAAAAGACACATACTTTAAGGGTTTTCTAGTTCAGAGGCTATCAGTCCATTAACATTCTTTTTTTGTTCTGTTTTGGTGTTTTGTTTTTGTTTTCCTTCTTCTTTGCAGCCCCTGACCTTTCTGAGCCTGGGAAACGCTTACCTGGCTCTGAAGAACGTTAGTGGGGCGCTTGAGGCCTTTAGGCAAGCATTGAAATTAACTGCCAAGTGCCCAGAGTGCGAAAGCAGCCTGAAACTGATCCGGTGTATGCAGTTCCACCCTTTCCTGTACAGCGTCACCTCCTCTGATGGCAGTGGTAAGCAGCGGGTCAGCACTGGCACAATCAGGGGCTCAGGAACGAGCTGGTGTTCTGATGAGCAGATCCATCCCACAGAATGGTTTTCTCAGCTCTCCTGGATGTGGACGGAAGCAGTGGATGCTGTAGAGCAGTAAGGTTTGGTTCTCCCCAGAGGCCAGGCTGGGGAAAGCCTGTCGGCGTTTGTTCAACTGGGGCTGCTGGGCCAGGAGGTGTATCTTCCAACTCTCTGGAGTTTTCAAATGGCCAGTACTTTATGGGGTGAATATTTTTTTGCTCATCGAGTCAAACTGAATAATGGGACTTGAGGCAGTATCTCCACAAACTCAGTCAGTCATTGAAATGCAGCCTCTTCTCTTTCAGTGAAAGAGAGGTCCAGGCCTTCCTGCATCTTGGAATAGACACCTACATTAAATGAGATCTTCATGGGCCCACCCATCTCTTCCACAGCTCTGTACACCTGTGCATTACGGGTATCTACTTGGGTAGAAAAGTATTTTGAGTCAACACATAAAATTGTTGCAAGTTCATCCATTCCTGAGGCCCTACTTGCAAGTCCCATCGATGTTTGGTTATGTACTTAGTTAAGCTTCAGTTTGAGGGGAAGAGTCAGGAGTGGGAGCCCCAGCCTCCAACTGTGGTGGGTGCAGTTTGCATATGTGCATCGTGATTTCTTAGCCATAGCGGCACCCCGGGGGAGGTCCATGCAAACTGGATCGCAGTGCTCAAGCACAGTCATCCTCATGTAAGATGCTCCATGTAAGACACCGGTACTTACCTGCCGTAGGATTTTCACGGAATGGCAGATAGAGACATTGGAGGGAGTGAACGCAGTCCTGTGAGGGTACACAGACAACGTGCTGTTGAAGTCCAGTCGTGTTTAGTTTTCAAACATCGAGGACCAGGTTTTAAGTTGAGAAACCAACATCTGTTAGTAACACCGCAGAGCTCAGCTGTTGAGCAGTCTGAACTAGAGTTTGTACGTGAATGTGATGGATCGGGTACAGTTCTCTAGCGAGGTAACATAGTGTAGTGCTCAGCCTCGGTCACACAGGCTCATGTTTGAGCCCTGGCCTTATTGTCTGCTGGTCCCAGTGAAAGAACTGAACTGTCCTTCACAGACTAAAGACTGAGAAACTACCTCACACACTTGTTGGGAGGCTTGAATACAAAATACCAAGTATTGAGACGTTTCAAGAAGCACATTATGGGCCTTTGGCCGTTGTGCTTTACCTGGAACACAGGTCGTGTTGTCTTCACTTCTGTGGGTTCTCCAAGAGCAGCCTTGGAAGCAGGAGTTTGCTTTTTCAGTTAGCTATTTGTAGGACCCCTTATTATTTTAAGTTACATCTCCTCACTGTTCTTGCCCCCGTCTTGTTTTGGAAAGGAGAGTTCTGTGTGTGTGTCTATTTTGTAGCTCCAGCTGTGTAGACATGGGGACCCTTGCCCAAGAAGTCTTTTTTGCTGTCATCAGTAGTACATGCTTACGTTTAGCACTTCCGTTTCTTAAAATGTCTTATACTATGCCACTGATGTCATAAGAGGGAATTCCATTGTCTTGCATCTTTCCTCTGGAATGTAGCCCACCCCTGCCTGGAAAAGTAATACTTGGGAGCAGGTCTTGTTGAGGGTGGTGGCTTCTGGTTCTCCAGATTAGCCCCAAATATCATTGGATCCAATGCAATGACAACAGAAGAAATTCATTTGACGCAGACAGAGAAAACACTGTATTTCATCATTTCAGAACTCATCAATTTCATAAAATGGACATTTTCATTCTTTTCATATGCACTATTGTACTTATCTGGTTATTAATTAATAGGTCTTTACCCAACCAAGTTGGCTAAGGTCCATAGAAGAAATTATTAAAGCTCAACCTAAAGTAGTAAAGATCAGCCTAAAGAGCATGACTTAGGAATCAATCCAGCATCTGCCAATATTTGAATATTGATACTCTCTAATGAGATGTGTTTATTTCCTTTTTTTAGACCCTAAAACTCATTGTTTTCATATCTAGAAATATACGTTACAGTGCTATGGTGTTGTCTGGTTTTTGAAACTCATTGATAATACTCAACTAAATACAATACTGATTTTTTTCTTGCCTTATCTGTAGTAGTCCTACTCACTCCCAGTCGCTTTGTTGGCATTCCAGCTTTGAAAAGCAGCCACTTCGAAAGGAGCAAAATCTCTCTGTAGAAACCCTAGAGTTCTTACGGAGTTGAAATCTGGACAGTTGCATCTACCCTCCTGTGAGCATTGCTACACAAAACAAACCCCAAACTCACTGCCATCGAGTTGATTCCAATTCCTAGTGGCATGTGAATTCCACGACACAGTAGACTGTCTGCTCTGTAGGTCGGAGTAGAACTGCCCCTGTGGGTTGCGACTCTGCAGCAGTAGGAAGCCTCGTCGTTCACCTGCAGAGTGGCTGCTGGTTTTGAACTGCTCACCTTATATTTTGCAGTCTTCACTCATAACCCCCTGCGCCCTGAGGAGGGGAAATAGGACAAGACTTTTTCACAGTGAATATCGTTGTGGTACCCTTATTCAAATCAGATACTTCTGTTTGCAGTTTGCTTTTTAAGTTTGTACAGTAATGAAATAAGCTGAATAAATCATCCTAATAGTCTGACATATCTGTCTCAAGTTTCTACTACGATAGTGCAAAGGTTTCAGCCAAGGACTTTGTATTGTAATTGGATTTTACTAGATTAAGCCGTCCTTGCTACATTGACCTCTTTCGCAGCCCAAACAATTCACTTAGGAAAGTCTGAAAAGCTACAAATTTAGAATCGTTTAAAATGAGCTTTTTGATAACAAAAGTAGTTCAGTACTCATGGAAAATTTTGTAAAGATCTTTATTCTGACCCTTATTGTTAGTCGTTCACAAATTATTTCCTTCAAGCTACATCTCCAGTGGCTATTTTTAGAGCAAGTCCTATGAGGTAATGTCTTGAGTAGCGTGAGCTTCATGGCAAACTCGGCACTATGTGAACATCAGCATGTATTTCACTGCTCGTCCTAGAAAACTGGCGCTTCCCACACAGATTTATTTTTCCTGGGATGCCTGCACCGTGGTGTATTCCTCCTCTTGCCTTTGGGGTCTGTTAAGTTCATCTCAGCATGTCTCCCACTGGTAGGAGCTAAAGATGTCAATTAGTACAGGATTATTTATCTGACAGTTTATGCAAACTTTTGTGAACCTAGAAATAATTTTCTCAACTGCCGTTTGTTAGATGCACATGTTCTTACAGTTTCTGCTTGTCATCTTTCTTTAACAAATACTGCTTTTGTCGTGAGTCATTTTACATTGCCCTCCCAACTTCAAGGACGTTAGGAAGGAAACCTACCGGACTGGTGTTTTAATTGCCCACTCTCCATCTGACCAAAGAAGATGTGAGTGCTTCGGACTTCAACTAAGCTTTTTGTTTTGCCAGTCTTGAAATACACACTCTTTTCCACATTGATATGTTAGTCACTTTACAATTTCATTTCACTTAAATAGAACCGAATTGGTCACATGTAACAAAACTCAATCTTCAATAAGAATACATTTGGCCCTTTTGAAAACAAAAATAGAATGTTAAATTGTGATTTGGGTTTTTTTTTTTAGTATAAACTATTTACAAGGTCTTAAGTACTTAACATTAAACAATGGAATTTTGTTTCTCTGGGAAAAGAAAGGTCTCTCAGAGGTTGAAACGTCATAAAGCAGCAATAATTGTCTCCTCTGTGAACCGGGAAATGGAAAATATCCCTGAGAACAACATAACCAGCCTGACTGACTATCCGGTGCATGGGGGAGTTGAGCAGTACACAGTGAAGGCAGTGCAGCACGGGCGTCTGGTTTCCAAGCTGTCATTACACTCCCCCCCCAAAAAAAAATATATTTGCTAACTCGTGTGTAAGCCGAGTTTTTCGGCACATTTTTAATGCAGTTTTTTGTGGTAAAATTAGGTGCCTCAGGGATATTCGGGTCGGCTTATACTTGAGTATACGTGGTACTTCTTATCCTTCGGCTTTTAGTGTTTGTAATTTTAAAAGTTTTCTCCAGTCAAGGTATTTTCTACTCCTTATGCAATTTGTACCTTGTTATGATGATTTTACATTTCATACTAGTGTCCGTGAAGTGTGCTTTTTATGTTAGAAAACCTGAGATAATGAGAGGTTCTGTGTATTAGACCTTATTTACATGAGATGTTGACACGGGTTCCACCAACAGTCGGCACTGGTAATGAAGCATGAAACTTACCTGCATTTCTGAACCTTGGTTTCTCTTAATTCCTAGAGACATGCTTACTTACAAATACCTTTAGGACACAGACCTTTAGGAATTATGAATAGATGTCTCCCTTCACCCACATTTCTGTTGTGATCTGTTCCCCCTTCCGCCCCTCCTTCCCAACTTTCCCTCTGCCCTCATGGAATCCCTACTCCCATCTCTGTACCTGAGGGGTTTATCTGACCTGGATTTTGTGTGAGTAGCGCATATCTGTACTAGTGTACGTGCTTCAGTCCAGCCAGAACTGAAAGGCAGGCCTGGGGTCATGATTGGTAGGAAGTGAGGAAGCCTCAAGGAACCAGAGGAAGGCTGTGTTTCATCAGTGCTCTACTGCACCCTGGGTGACTCATCCCTTTCCTGTCACCCTTCTGTGAGGGGATGTCCTATTGTCTACAGATGGGTTTTGAGTCTCTGTTCTGACCCCCACCCCCACACATTCTCAACAATATGGTTGTTTGTTTGTTTGGGGTCTTCTGTTATCTTCTGATGCCTGTTACCTGATCCCTTCAACACCTCATGATCACACAGATTGGTGTGCTTCTTCCATGTGGGCTTTGTAGTTTCTCAGCTAAATGGACGCTTGTTTATCTTCAAGCCTTTAAGACCCCAGACACTATATCTTTTGATAGCCAGGCACCATCAGCTTTCTTCACCACATTTGCTTATGCACCCACTTTGTCTTCAGCGATTGTATTGGGAAAGTGAGCACCTCAGAGTGCCAGATTATTAGAACAAAGTGTTCTTGTGTTGAGGGAGTACTTGAGTTGAGGCCCAATGTCCATTTGCTTCCTTAATTCTAAACCTATAAATATATATAGATAGATCTTTTTCCCCATCGTCATATATAAATATATTTACATATGTACATGCCTGTATTTAAACCTCTATAAATGCCCTTTGCTTCCTAGTTCTTCCCTCTATTTCCTTTTACTTTTCTCTTGTCTCACTATCATGTTCAGCCTTCATTTGGGTTTCAGTAATTCCTCTGGGTTATATTGCCCTTGATCAAGCCCTACCTAACCTCCTACACCCTCCTCACCATCGATGTTTGGTCACTTATTCCCTTGACCCTGGGTTTGTTAACACCCAATTTCTTTCCCCCATGTCTCTCTTCCAGCTTGTTTATCCCTCCTGTCCCATCCAGATAGACATCTAGCGACAACAATATACACAAGACCGAGCATAACAAAGCAACAATAGAAAATAAAACAATAGCTACAACAGCAACCACAACAAAAAAGACAACATTTTTAAAAGCCTATAAATAATTCCAGGTCTATTTGCTGTCCTTTATGAGTGTTTTCTAGTCCCGTGTGATGGAGCACTACACCTGTCCCCCAGGCTAATTTTGGTGTTACCTAGGGACTTCATTGCTGGCTCCCCTTGCTGCTCTTTCCACACCCCCAATGTCTTGCCTCAATGTTGTGGGGTCAGGGCTGGCGCAGTTCCCTCACTGTGCCTCCAGAGTTGTTCCTTGAAGTGCTATGGGTCAGTGAGGAACATCTTGTCTCATGGGGCCAGCCCTATGGTCCTCTCTGCATTGGCTAATCTGAGCAGGAATATCATCCTCTGGGCTTGGTGGGCCAGGATGGGCTTCACTATTTTTTCTCCCCCCTTGTTTGCTCCTGTGTGCTCTGATCAGACAGGTCCCTCTCCCTGAGCTGTAGCATCAGTACTGTCCTCTGAAATGAATTCTGGGGCCAGGGGGCTGTCTTCTTAGTTGGTAATGGGCTGGCCCCTCAGGCCTCTTTATTGGCTCCCTGCTTCATGCCAGTGTGTTGCGTTCTTGTCTTGGAGTACCAGGTTGAAGTCTGGTCACTCTTTCCCTGTGGAGATATAAACAACATCCTCCCCTTGGGTGGGTTAGTGCCCTATTCCCCCAACTAGCCATGTCTTGTTTTTTATTTTTAACCCTCCTTTTTAGTTGGCTGCCATATGTATCCCTGGGTTTAGTCTGATCCCTGCCATATTACATGGACTTCACTCCAGGAATGCCATACTGATGTTATGTAGGTAGGTAAAACAACAATAATGGAGACTAAACAAACAAACAAACGATAAATAAAAGGGGGAGAAAATAGCCCAAAAAGCATACATAATTCCAGATATGACTGTCTCTCCACCTTTCCTGGAGGGTCCCGGGAACTGCCCCTCCTAGCCTAAAGTCTATTTTGGGGGCCTCTCGGGCTTTGTGGCTTGGCTTTGCCCCCGTGGCTGATCTGCTATTTTCCCTTCTTTGTTCGCCCCACTGTGGGGGGATCAGGCTGGACTCACTCCCTACCATATGTCCCCTGTATTGTTCTCTGTCCAGCTAAGGGAGTTCAAGTCTCGAGCTGTGTCTGCCCTACAGTCTTCTCTGTGCCTTAGCAGCTCTGTGCAAGGGTTGTCTTGGTAGTCTTAAAATGTAATGCAGGTTTTGGTGTAAGGTATACTTGAAAACATAGACACTAGAGAAAAAAAGCAAAAGACTTCCCAAATGATGTGTATGAGCTTGACTGTCTGTCCCAGAGTATAAAGGAATGGATTATCCTGTTATCTTTGCAATTTTCCTGTGTGTGCAGACAGCATCAGCTGAGACAAGTAGACCTCCTTTTATGATTGCGTCACTGACTGTGACCCTAGTCTTTGTTGCCCACCCTAAATTTATAGCTGGCAGCTTAAAGCGGTTTCAGTGTTCAGATTTTGAATAAATAAATCCTGCACGTTGCTGCCCTCTTGTGGGCTGTGGTATATAAAACCAATCCCTTTGCTGTCCAGTGGATTCGGACTCCTAGCAACCTCAGACTGTAGTGGCACTGCCCCGTAGGCTTTCTGTGGGGTTCTGAAAATCTTTACAGAAGCAGACTGTCATAGTCTTCCCTAACGAGAGGCTGTTGAGTTCAAACCACTGATCTCTAGGGTAGCAGCAGAGTGCTGTAACCATTCTGGCACAAAGCCTCCGTATCCACCAGAGCAAACCAAACTCACTGCTGCTGGGTCCATGCGCACTCATAGTGAGCTTACAGGGCGGGCCTACAGGACAGGGTAGGACTGACCCTGTGGGGTTCTGAGACGGGAAATCTACAGGACTTGAAAGCCGCCTCTTTCTCCCAAGAAGTAGCCCCAAGCTAAGCACCACACCATGTGCTACCTGCAGTTAAGGACCTTTATTTCACCGCACCCTTCATAAGAATAAAGATGTTGGGGGTTTGTTTTGTTTTGTTTTTAAGGCGTAGTCTCAAAGGCCTAAGATTTATACCAAACCAAAACCCATGACCGACACAGAATGACCATATATGACAGGGTGGAACTCTTCCTGACCGCTTCTGAGACTCTTAACGGGAGCAGATAGCCTCATCTTTCCTGAGAAGAGGCAGGTGGATTTGAACTGCTGACCTTTAAATTTGGAGCCCAACAACTAGCCCACTGCATTCCTAGAGCTCCTAATACAATTAATACCCTGTCCAGTCACCATATCCATTTAATTCTATACGAATTCATTTATTGTCAGTTTCAAAATTCAAGCACAATATCCCACAAAGTCAAATTCCTAGATTCTTGTCTGTCTTCAATTAAAGACAGAAGCCAAGTCAGCTCCAAATCTGGAACATGTGTTCACAGGGGGTTCCCGAGGGTGGAGGGGAAACACGCGCCCACTCTTGTTCCTGGATTTCTGTGCTTCGTTGTTGGCTCATCTGACTAATTCCCCTCACCAAGAGGCACGGGCGCTAGCATCTCAGCCTGCCCACTTCAAGTTCTGCCTCTGTGACATTTCACTTCAGTCTGATGGCACATGGCCGTTGTGCTCAAGCCACCTGAAAGAAGTCCAGACAGAGCGCAGCTCTACGGAGCCCTGGCTTCTGCTGAGCTGGTTCCTTAGAGGATGGTGCAGGGCAAGCAAAGGGAGGCATCTGCCTGTTTCTCAGTTACTAGCTACCCTTAGAGGTTTTATGGCTCTACAATTCAAGTGCAGTGAGGCAGAAATAGAAGGACAGGCGCAGAGAGCATTAAAGTCAGGCATGTGTTGTAAAGAGGGTTTCTCTGTTTGTCCCCAGCATGCTGCTTGTACGGCAGCATTGCTAAAAGCCAGGGGAAGGAAATGTGCAACGGTAAAACTGTCGCAGCAGGGTAGTGGGAGTGCCTCAGAAGTCCCGCTGCTCACCAAGGCGCCTTTGCAATAGTGACTTCACCTTTGGTCACTTCAGATTCACGTTCCAATCCTAGCTCCCATTATAAATAAAATTAATCACTGCGTATGCCCTGGTTCATTCTGTCGAATGAATGTTGCTATTGTTAGGTACTGTCCAGTCTGGTCCCATAACGATGTACAGTCTCAGAAGCCCACGGGGGCAGTTCTACTCTGTCCACAGGGTTGCCATGAGTCGGAATCAGCAGTGAGTCAATGGGAGTCATTTTTTTAATTATAATAATATGCTCGTCTAGAGAATCCATTTTTGACTCTTATCATAGGTCAGATGGGACCCCATGGGACAAAGTAGAATGGCCCCATCAGGTTTCCTAAGCTGTATGTATCCTCTCTATGGCAGCAAATCACCAGGTCTTTTACTCCGTGCTGGGGGGTAAGTTCAAGCTCCAACCTGTTGGTTGGTAGCCAGGTTCCTAACGTTGTGCATGAGATGGTCATGTTCATTGGTGTGAAAGGAAACAAGGTGCATGGGTAGAAGAGCATGTGGGGGTGGGGTCGCTGACGCAATGGTAGCATCCTAGAGGGAGCGAGGGGGAAGTGCTGCATTACCCTAACAGGGTATCGATAGCCTTTTGCCTTATTGTAAGGCAGCGAGTTCCCATCATCTACTAAAAATGGGCTTAAGAGAGCAGAGCAGATTGTGAAGCTAATGTCCGGATCCACTAAGTATCTTGTTGTTGCCGGGTGCCATCAGGCAACCCTGTGTGTGTACAGTAGCAGGAGGCACTGCCCAGGCCTGGGCCATCTGTGTGAGCCCATTGTTGCAGCCACTGTGTCAGTCCATCTTGTCGAGGGCCGTCTTTTATTTCAATGTGCCTCTCCTGCTCCAGGGACTGGTCCAAGGTACGTGGGACCCAGTCTCGCTGCCCTTGCTTCTAAGGAGAATTCTGGCTGTACTTCTTCCAAGACAGATTTGTTTGTCCCTTTGGCAAACCGTGGGACTCAATATCCTTGGCACCATAATATAAATGCATCAATTCTTCAGTCTTCCTTGTTCACTGTCCAACTTTCACATGTGTAGGACGTGGTTGAAAATACCATAGCTTGGGTCAGGTGCACCTTAGCCCCCAAAGTGACCTCCGTCCTTTGCACCCTTTTAAGGAAAGAGATCTTGTGCAGCAGACTGACCCAGTGCAATTCATTCTTTGATCATTTGACTGCGCCTTCCATGAGTGTTGATTGGGTCTAAGCAAGACAGGACCCTCAACAACAGTCATTTCTCGGTTTATCATGATGTGAGGATTCTGGTCTTTTTACACTGAGTTGTAACTTGTACCAAAGGCTGCAGTCCTTGATCTTCATCAGCAAATACTTCAATTCCTTATCACTGTCAGCAAGCAAGGTTGTGTCATCTGTATATCTCAGGTTGTCAATAAGCCAACCTGATGCCACATTATTCTTCATATAATCAAAGTATTTTAGGTTCAGATATGCTGAGCCAATTAATCTGATTTAATTGCTGTTTTCCTCTAAAAGATTTATAAAATGAATTTAATGCTGCTTTAAAACCACTCACATAGACTCCCAGAAAATTCAGATTGGGAAAACACCCTGGTAGATTCCATCCAGGAACTTCCGAGTGAGAATAGCTAAATGCCTATTGAACCTGATGGCACTGGGTCACCTTCTGCCTGTGCCGCGGCCGCCCAGGCCGACCACTGAAAACTGCAGGTGGCCGTGTGCGAGGGGAGCCCACGCCGAGCAGCGGTCGGTGCTCGGCTGCTAAGCAAAAAGTCAACCAAGTAGTCTCGCACTTTAAAGAAAAACCAAAGTGCTGGGTCAGGTGCGAAATCCTTTTGCAAGCAACTGCATACATACCGCCCCCCAAATCTCATTTTCTTCTGGACCTTGATATCGGAAGCATTTTCTCAGGTTTCTTTCCATGTTTTCCTTCTCCAGCATTTCCTGTGTTTCTCTCATGAGGCGGCAACCCCTCCTTCCCCTCCCCCTTGCTCAGAAGACAGTCATCATTTGTCCACATAAGTAACTCTCTCAGTTCCCTTGCAGGCGAGCCCACCCCTGCTGCAGTGGAAAGAGTAGGAGCTAGTTGTCTGAGGCGTGCGGTTCTCCCTCAGACAGCTGGAAGGAGTAATTAAAGAATTAGGCAAGTTGGCCTTCTATTGTTAGCCTAGCTCCTTACATGAAGCTTGCAGGGTATTTAAACTGTCAGCATAAGAGAGTTAGCATTGGCAGTTATAATCTTAAAGTCTGTATTTTTTTCCCACTTGATTATTTTGATGCCTGCTCCCTAAATGTTTATTAAGTATTTTTCGAGAAAAATCTTCACATCAACTTCACATCCTTCCTTTTATTCCCCCCAGCTCCTCCTCCCCGACCTCTTCTGCTGTCCCTCTGGGAAATGCTGGCCTTCGACCAAGGAGGGCCCAGGGCTGGCATCCCGGGGGTCTGGCTGGAGGCCTCAGCTGGCTAGGGTCGCCTGCACAGCCTGTCTTAGAAAGTCGGTGGGAACATTTTTCATAGGACAGAGATTTTGTTTGTTTTAAAGATGAAACCAATTCAATTGTAGTAAGAAGAAGATGGGCGAGAAAAAGAAGAGATCCTTAGGCTGGGGGAGAACGCCAACTGCAGAAAGCAGTGCTAGAATGTCCCTGGATTTCAACATTAAAAGTTAGTCTTTTGCATCATTGAGTTTTGCGCAACCTGTGTAAAAATGAAAGATGCTTAAGAAGCAAATTCACCACAGCCAAGGGGAGAAAATATATTTTTAAATTATTACCATCCCTGTCCCTGCTTCTAATAAGTCCTGCTTTTTTACATCCCGATCTAGGACTGTCTCTGAGGACTGGAATGATCTCCGGAGCCCGTTGTAGGCAGTTGCGCGGGCAGGTTGGATGTTGCCGTTGGCGTTGCAGTGTTCTTAGGCTTTGATCTCCAGTACTTACCTGCTCCTAGCAGAGGGTGAAGGCACAAGTGGAGGCCAGAGGGCAGCCTCTGGCCTCTCTGTCCAGGAGAATTTGGAGATAGCAACTACCATCGCTTAGGGCTTCTTTCCCATGACCACCGTAGTCGCATGTTCACATACATGCACAGACCCATGTACACACCCTCCTCCTCTACCAGATTATGCTTCTCATTGCCTTCCACATGCAGATGAGAAGCCCTGAGCGTGACCTTTTGCACAATTCACTGTTCTTCCTTCCAGTTCCTCATCCTGCCTTTTTCTGCTGACTAGTGGGAAATCACGAAGCTTTTTAGTAAGGTAGTCCTGGGTTGAAATCACAGGTCTACCACTTCCCGTTTGATCGTAGACAAGTCACTTCCCGTTATTGAGGATCCGTTTTCCCTATGTGTTTGTTGTTAGGTGTCAGAGAAACCAAACAAGACGTTTTTGAACATTAAGTGAAAGGAAAGATAGAAAGCATTCAACTGAACAAAATTAGTTTCTTTCCTTGTAGTTTCCCTATTGGTGAAGCCCCAGGTAGCCCCCCAAACTCCCACTTAGCTTGCAGCCTCATTGTTAGTTGTTGTCTGACGTCTCCTGTCTTCCCAAGTCACTTGGAAGCATCTTCAGGGCTGAAGCTCTCGTGACACAGAGTCCTCGCTCTCCGGCCTCCCGTGGGGGATGGTGCGGAGTGAGAGGTGTAAAGGTGTTCCCTAAGACTGCTGCGAAAGGGGCTCCTTCAGTGATCGGTGTAGTAAGATCAAGATGGTTTTGCGTCTGTTACATTTTCTAGCACAATAAAGAAAATGGTCTGACAGGTGCTTTCTGAGCTTCTCGGAATAGCATGAGTGGAATCTTAAAGGGAGCCATCAGCTCCAGAAAGAGACTTACTGTGCCTCCATCTTCGTAGAGAGAACTTGACTGGGAACAGAAATCTATTTGAGACAGCATTTTCTATAAGGGATGCACTTTTCAGTGTGTGTGGATGTTCTAATAAGGAAGGGGAAGTTCCACACTTAACCAGGAATGGTCCTCAAATACCAAACTGATGCTTCCCACCGAGCATCCATCTTCAACAGCAGTGGAAGCGAAGCCTGTCAGCTAGCAGGAGCCACTGGAATTCATGGTTCGCAGTCAAAGGAGCAACCGATGTCAGAGCCAGCCCACTTCCCTGTCAGACACGGCTGCCCACAGGCTCAGAGGGCTAGCAAGTTCACTGACAATCGCTGAGGCGGTCACTCTCCCTGTGCATGTCAGTCAGTCTCAGTGAGTGCTAGGGTGGCGCTCAGCATCAGACACGTGTCCAGGTAAATCCTTCATGACCAGGTTTGTTTTCCTAAAGAATCACCAGAGTATCCCTGGCGTACTGCCGTTTGCACTATGCTCCCCTCACTGCCACGCCACCTCCCTTTCTTTCCTGGGCGTTCGGTTGTTGTTTATAATCTCTTGCCTTGGACATCTTTCCGTTAAAGCAGTGGTACAGATTCATGTCTTTCAGAATCAGGTACAGCCCCGTCACTCTGGCCCTCAGGGGCAGTAGAAGGCAATCTCCTGGGTGATAGTGGCATTTTCGTGGTACTGCTTCACAGCCGTGGCTCTGAATAGAACAAGGTCTTGGGACTTGGTCTTTGTTCTCATAGCTTCCTTCCCTACCCCCACCCCACTTGGTTCTGACATGAGCTTAGCAGGTGAAATTTGAACAGAAGTGCAGAAGTTTGAATTACAGAATAGCCTGACTTCGGCTTCCCCAACCCATTCGTTTCTGTGTTCCATTGGAAAAAAACAACAACCAGGCATTGTCACCTTTTCACTCCTGGTGATAATTTGGGTCTTTAGCTGCAGACTACACCTGAGCGATGTTTCTAACGTGCTGTGTCTGTGTCTCTTGTCATTGAGCTCATTGTTATGAGAAGACCCTGGACAACAGCCATGACAAGCAGAAATATTTTGACACCTCCCAGCCCCTGGATGCTGCCGAAGAAGAGCCCTCTGCGGAAGGAGCAGAGGAGGACCCTGTACTTTCTGTTGAGCATTCAGGGAGGGACCCAGATGCCCTTAGACTTGAAAGTAAGTTGATTTGACCTGAGCTGTGCTTCTGGGGGAAAATCAACTCTTCAGCTTTCGGCTCAGGCATCCTTTACTTTCAAGTGTGCCCTTCCTTCTGTGAAAAGCCCCTCCTGCTGTGGAGGGGATCAGGAGGGAGCGCCTCGGAGGGAGGGCCTCAGAGAGAGGCAGAAGATTAGCTCTCCTGTGAATGTGCTCACCAGGCTTCTTGTCCCTTCGCTAGAGCACGGGATTCAGTCATGGACCAGCCTTCCTTCCTTCCTAAGGTCAGTAGGCTGTTGGGTGAGTCGTGGGAGAAACAGGAGACTCCCAACTCCCCATCTTCCTCTGTTGCTTTGCCCAGGGACTTAGTGAAATCTGGAGATTTCCCTCTCCTAAGAGTCCACCTAGTGAGCACATTTTGAGCTCTCCTCTGCTGAACAGTTCCTGTGAACGTTATCAATCCGTTCATAATTGCCAAACCTACTAACTTCTAGTTAGCACTCATCCCACTTAACCACTTTTCTGGCATTGGTAACTATGACCACCCCAGCCCAGCCCAGCCCTGCCCAGCCCAGCCCTGCACCACTTGAACCGCTCTCCTGCTGCTTGGCTTCTAGGGTGTCTCTCTCGCTTGTGGCTCTCTTCCTCTCCTC
This sequence comes from Tenrec ecaudatus, assembly GCF_050624435.1. Classification (NCBI taxonomy): domain Eukaryota; kingdom Metazoa; phylum Chordata; class Mammalia; order Afrosoricida; family Tenrecidae; genus Tenrec; species Tenrec ecaudatus. The sequence goes on along the minus strand of NC_134533.1, from coordinate 27,248,691 downwards.
TGACGATCTTGTCACTGTTTTCCTCACTGTTTCTTTCTTCTGCCCTGTACTTGTTGGGTCCCCAAGACCCTAACCTTGAAAGGTTTTAGCGACCTTTCAGTCCATTGATGACTCCAAATCTGTATTTTGAGCTAAGACATCCTCTGTAACCACAGACCATGTTTCCATTTGTCTAGTGTGCTCCCTGTGCAAGGGCAGCAGTGTGAAACCATGGCAGAAAGACAGGGCTGATAGGGCGCCATGAGTACGGACTCGATGGCAGTGAGGGGTTAGTAGTGTGCTCCTGACCAGGTTGGCCACAGGTACGTAACAGCCCAAACGGAACTCACTCTCACGTTCACTTTGCTTCCAATCGGAATAGCCCAGATGTCGACTACAGGTATTACAATTCACCCAGGCAATCAGTCCCGAAGACCACTGACTCTGTCCTCTTTCTATTCCCACTACTACTTCCTTCACTTCTACTTCCTTCACTTCTACTTCCTTCACTTCTACTTCCTTCACTTCTACTTCCTTCACTTCTACTTCCTTCACTTCTACTTCCTTCACTTCTACTTGGACTGTTAGAACATTCTCTTCATTACATATCCCACATGCAGCCTTCTACTCCAAGCCAGGTACGGAGAGAGACAAAAAGAGAGTAGGGGAGAGGAGAGGAGAAAGAAGCAAAGGTAATACACGTAATTTGTACAAAGTTTGCCAAAGAAGAAGCAGGTGTTATTGTCAGAAGCAACCGCTGATCGATTCTTGTGTGTCCCTCACAGAGCAGTTTCTCAGCTGCAGGCCTCTTCAGGTAAGTTACCTAGGTTTAAGGCCTTTGAGGGCTCCCTGTCACTCGGAGGGAAAATCCACATGTCTAAGCGTGGTGTGTGAAGCGCTTTCAGCCAGGCGCCTGCTGCACCCCTGCTCCCAGAAGGTGGTATCACTAGTCTCCTACATAACGAACCTGGGTGGCACAGTGGTTCCTGTTCGGCTGCCAACCAAAAGCTTGTCACTTTGAGCCTTCCAGCTGCCCCGAGGGAGAAAAGCCCTCTAGAGCTGCTCCCATAAAGATCCCAGCTGTGGAAACGTCACAGGGACAGTTCTACTCCGTCACATAAGGTCCCCATGGGTCAGAATCGACTCAGTGGCCCCCAGCAAGAGTAAGGACCTAACAGCAGGAAATGCCAACATTTCGCTCTTCCCTCACACCATGCCCTTCATGTTATAAAGGGAACCACTCTCGTTAGCCAGGTGACCACTCGTCTCCCGGATCCAGCACAAGTCACCTCCGAAAGCACGGTCCAGGCGCGTCTCATGCAGTATGAGTCGTGTGTATGTCTTGTCCCATCAGACTATGTATGAGCTTCTTGGTTTCCTTTATATTGCTTGTGTGCAGGGAGTACTTGTTAACATAGCTTTGACCTTCCCCTGTACGCTTGACTTACAAGTCTGGTGATCACAGAGTTGTGGGTTTCCTTCTAAGTGGCGTTGTCCTTTAAAAAGTATGTAAGAGAAACAAGTCGGACTTGAACGAGGAAACCCGACCTGCATACCTTCTCAGCTTCCAAAGATTGCTTTAATCAGTTCTGTCAGAAATGTCTATGCTTTAAAGAAATGAATTCCCAGGAATGAGCTCTAAGGAGATTGATTTGTAAACTAGATTACCAGTTTGCTCATTCACAGTGGAGACTGCCCCTCTGTCGTGCTGGCCAGACTTGCGTCTCTTCCTTCTAGTTGCAAGCGAGGTGTTCAGGCCGCCACGTGACCGCCCTAGGATTGCAGCCTCTGCCCCCCATGCTCTGCAGCATACTGGTTCAGGTCAAAACCCAGCCCACAGCAGGTTCTTTGTTGTAACAACATCGTATTCAAATTTCTTCCATACAACTTTCATCTTCGAACTACAGTCTGGCTTCCATGACCAATGTTAGCTGTTGCCCAGCTTCCTGCCACATCACACAGGCCCCCTCTTCTTGACTCAGGTGGCGAAGTTAACCCGCCACACGATGACGATTCTGACAAGATTTGTTCTCATAGTGGCTTTTCCTGAGCCTATTTCTAACTCAGGAGTAACTTGTTGGTCTCCAGAAACTGATAGCAAGTCATGGGCTGGCACACATGGTCATACCTGTAGGCTTCCGATTGGATAACCAGCAGGCTATGCAAGGCAGAACCCTCTTCTTTTTTAATACAAATAGTATGCTATAACAAAAGCCAAGCTACACAAGGAGTTTGCAAAAGCCATATTTGGGGAGGAAAATCTAGAAAAATTCATGCATTGAGTTCTCTCCAGTAATAAACAATTACAATGATCATCACCTTTTAGTGGTAGTTAATAATTTATGAAATATTGGACACGGTGTATTAACTATGGAAGGGAGACAGCACTCAGCCTACTGGCTTGCCTACAATCTTCAGTAAGTGGCTGAACTAAAACACCTTCAGCATCCTTTACACCTGGGGTGCACAAAATGGGGTGCAACAGTAAACTTTACTGTCAAAAGCGTGTGTGCGCAGTCTCAGAATCTAGGCCAGGCTTCCTCGGTTTCAAGCAGTCGCCATTGCCAGGATCTGTTTACAGGTTCTGTCCCCGGTGTCCAGAGCTCCCTGACCCCAGGTGTGGGAAGGAGACTCATATCACTGTGTTGTATGTGTTGAGATGGCCTGGTTTTGCTACATATTCACCCACCCCACCAAAGGAAATAATAAGTGGAATTAAAAAATGGAACCAAACCAAGAAGAAAGCAAATAATAAGTAAACAATACAAAAGAAAGCAGAGGACAGCCTCACCCCAACAAAGGAACATCCAAATAGCTGTAAGTGAATGTATTTATGTTTTTACAACTTTATAAATCGGTCCTTGGGTTTCTCGTTTTGCCATGGATTGGTGAAGATTTGTCACTGGAGAACTATTGCCTTAATACTACTTCATCCAATCAAGAATTCCTCTCTGGGAAGCGTCTCCCGTTGGGTTTGCAGGCGGCTACTGCCACTGCTTGGCCCCACCACCAGCTATGAGGTGTTCAGCGCGGCTAGCTGCTTCACTTTGCTGGGTTTCCTTACCTCATTTCTTTAGAAATAAGCAAAGCGCTTCATCGGGTGGTTTTATTATTTAAATACGATAAAGTAGAATGTCTTTTAGCTCTGGCTAGTCAGGCACCATACCAACGTACCAACAATGGCATGCTGCTGCTTCAGGACTGCAGGCCGCTGGCGATCAGAAGTCCTCACACAGACGCATAGGGCGTGCTCACTAAACACTGCGCATACGTTACCTGGATAAGGGTTATTGAAGGAAGATTCTATTTGCTTTCCCATCTATCTTCTCAAAGGTCTTTGTTTCTTTGCGAACCATTCGTGCAGCTGAACCGGAGGAGGAGGAGGAGTGGGTGCAAACTGAAGCTCGTGATTGTTGACTAGGGCCTGAATGCGGGAGCGTCGCTGCTTTAGTAACTTGCTGGTGTTGAATTTCAGGTACAGTGGTTGAGGAAAGCAATGGCTCTGATGAGATGGAGAATTCAGATGAAACCAAGATGTCGGAGGAGATACTGGCTTTAGTGGATGAATTTCAACAGGCCTGGCCCCTGGACGGCTTTGGAGGTGCGCTTGAGATGAAAGGGCGGCGCCTGGACTTGCAGGGGATACGGGTACTGAAGAAAGGTCCCCAGGATGGAGTAGCCAAGAGCTCTTGCTATGGAGACTGTAGAAGTGAAGATGATGAAGCAACAGAATGGGTGAGAGTTTGCTAACTTCTGCATTGACTACGTTCTATGTAGACCCGGCTTTGAGGCCCTCCTAGTTTGTATAGCAGGAAGTGTCCATTGGGAGGGTGGCAGTCCTTTGGCCCATATTCCAACCCAGCCTTCGTGAGAATCACACTGCATGCAGTACTGAGTAGTAATGGGTGTTGCTAGCTTCTCTGGGGAGAGGGAGGAAACGGATGGATATGAAGCCACGCTCAAGGCTTGGTGGCTTTTTTACTTTTAGCTTCTCCTCTACACCTTTATTGTGATTCCTTGTTCCTGGGTGTAGTTCAACTCACAACAAGTCCATGTCACAGAGTAGAAGGACCCCACCGGGCTTGGTGACTGCTTTCTGTACTGGAACAGATGCTAGATCTCTCTCTCTCTCACCGTGGAGCCTCTGGGGGCTTTGAGTTAGCAGCCAAGTGTTTATCCATTTCGCCACCAGCACTCCCTCCAGATATTAAGCTATTTTGTTTATCTCCCTGAAGGTTTTTCATCTAGACTGAAAAGAATGAAACGGAAGGAGGTAACTCTTGCAGCCACCCGCTGTTTATCGTCAAGCTGCTTCTGACTCAGAGCACTCTCATATAGGGTTTCCGAGGCTGAGACTCTTTAGAAAAGGAGACAGCCTTATGTTTCTCCTACAGAGCGGCTGGTGGGTTTGAACTGCCAACCCTGTAGCTAGCAGTCCACCGACCTGGTTTATTCTGACAGCCAGTGATACTTCTAGCCAGGGAGGGATTTGATCATTGGTCTCACCTGTTCCCAACCTGTTCCCAACCTGTTTGCCATTCCCAGATCACATTCCAAGTGAAGCGAGTAAAGAAGCCCAAAGGAGACCCGAAGAAACAGCCTGGGGAAAGAATGGAACCGGACCAAGCAGGCAGTCCACGGCGCTACCCATCAGACTTGGAGATCACCGGCCCCCAGGTGGCATCTCCTGGCCCTCAGGGTAAGCGTGCCGCCTCAGAGGACATTCTCCTCCTTAGGTTTCAGGGCCTCGCTTCTCACAGACGACGTGCTTGTGGCTTAGATTTCAGGTGAAGGGCAAGGGCGGAGTAAATAGAAACTAGTCATTGGCATACATGTTTCATTTGGGCATTTATTACATATTTTACTTGGTTGGGGGTTTGTTTGTTTCGTTTTTTACTATTTGCTATTTGACTGGCTATTTCTTCTTACAATCAAGAGTTGGAGTGACCTGTGTGTGTTCGTCAGCAGACAGCTCAGTGTAATAGAACAAAAAGTGAGTTTGCGCAGAGTGCCTGGGTCCCAGCACCTTTTTCCTCCCTGTGCCTCATTGTCCTTATCTGTGGAAGGGGCTGATGCAGGCCTCTACATCATAGAGCAAGTTTATCCTGGGAAGGTACAATAGGCCTGTTGCTGTCGAGTCGCTTCTAACTCCTGGGAACCGTCTGTCAGAAGAGAACCGTGCTCCAGAGGGTCTCCAGTGGCTTACTTTTCTGAAGCAGACTGCCAGCCTTTTCCTCCAAGGGCCATCTAGGTAGGCGTGAAATTTTAGCATTTCCATGACCAGTCACGAATGTTACCCTTTGCACTACCTGGGGGCCCTCAATGAGGTCTTAGCCTGTGTTGGTCATGTGATGTGTGTCACATGTCTTTGTGAGCATTGGAGAAATGTTTTAGAACTCCTCCCCAGAAAAAAATAGAAATACGCCAAAGTGTGCATTAGCTGGAATTTCGGGGACTCCTGGTGGGATCGAAGCCAAGCAGGACTCCAGGTTAAGAGCCACCGCTGTGAATCCCGGTGACTTTCTTTCCAGTTTAGTGGCAGATAGACTTTCTTGTAACAACGGTGACCTTGTTTTTAGGGAGAGTGGATAGATAGATGCACGAAGGGTATAGATATTTAAGTGTGTGTATATAATGTGTGTAGTTTTCTTTTTCTTTGTCACTGTCTTAGAAAGAATTTGAAAATTCAAGGTAGCTTCAGTAGGTGTACCTTGTTTGATTTGGTGTGTGTATATTCCAAAGCTAAAAGCAAAGGGCCCAATATTATAAACAGAGAAGAATCAGATTTGGCCAAACCCCAGAATGTACTTGGGAACCACTCCTACGGCCCCCAACTCGGGCATCACTGATGTCTGTCGTGGGTGCAATGAAAGGCCTGGCTCGGCGCTGCTTAGGAAGCTGGCGCAGGCTCACGGGTTGCAGAGGGAAAGCAACATTTCCTCCATTCGGTCTGTCTTCTGGACCATTTTACTTGCTAAAGTCCTACATGACAATTCCAGTGGGTTCAGAATAATGAAATAATCAGAAGAACTTTCAAATTATTGTTCATATACTCGAGTTGGAGAAAGGAACCCTAGTGGTGCAGGGGTGAAGACGTTCCACTACTAACCAAGGGGTTGATGGTTCAAACCAGCAGCCTCACGGCAACAAGACATGACCGTCTGCTTCTGTAAAGATTTCAGCCTCGGAAACCCTGTGGAGCAGATTCTCCTCTGCCCTGTTTGGTCTCCATGAGTCACAGTCGGCTTGATGGTAAAGGGTTTCGTTTCAGGTGGACAAGGACTTTCTAGAGCTGGAAAGAGAGACAGAGAGAGATTGATAGGTTTAACCACACAGTCAAACACGCGCCGCGCGTACATGCGTGCACACACACGTTCTTTTCTGACTCTTTTTTGCAAACAAAGAGCGCCAGTCACCTTATTGCAAGAGCGCCTGTATGAACAGACACCCTTGCAACGGCAGTGTGTGAAGCACATGGACATTTCACTGTGTGCGCACACAGAAATGGCCAGAACAGTTCTGAGAGACGATGCAGCCACAGCAGCCAACAAGGAAGTAGAAATATAAAAATGAGATGCCATTTTGCTATCAGTTATCTCTGAAAGTGTAATAAGCTAATAAATTGATTGTGGTATAGTTTGAATAGGTATCTTGGAAACATTGAAAACAGCAATAATTCTTCATCTGGTGTTTTACCTTAAGTAAATCCTCTTATAAGTACCAAAGATGTAAGTGAAACGATACTCACCCCAGGTTGTTTATCCTGGTAAACATTTGCAAACACCCTCGGGGGGAATTGCCTAATGAATATATTAGAGCATCCTGTGTGGGGTACTAAGTATCCAAGAGGCTCGGGATGCCTTAAATGAACACAAGCTTTTCACAAAGTACACGCATAAAGAATGTCCGGTTTTTGTAAAATAGCAAATGAACTCTCCTTTTTTTCATATTTCAACATCTCTGAAACTGGGTTACATCTTACACTCAAGGATAGCTTAACATATTTTTTTCTTTCTTAAATCATGTAAACTGATAGACAATGGATGACATCTCAGACTTAATAAAGCAAACAGGTGCCCAGAAACAAATCTGCAAAGAAACACCTCAAAATGTGTCCAGTGATATCCTCAGGTGCCAGCAGAGTTATAAGTGATTTCCTTTTCGTTCAGTGCACGGTCTGTTTCGAAGCACTTTGCATTGGGTCACATTTATAAGCACAGCAAAAGTGTCTTACGGAAGTGAGAGTGACACTCCATAGAACTGAGTTGGGCTGAGAGCCCTTAACCAACTTTAAGCGATCAAGTTCCGGAGCCCAGGTAGGGCACTGAAGAGACTTGCAACTGAGGCCATGTCTTTAGACTGAAAAATTCCGAAACAAGGTAGAGGAATTAAAATACCAGAGAAGTTCAAGATTCCCGTTTTCATAGGACCATGGCTTCTCTTAGTTACCAATTGCTGACGCTTTTTACTATAAAACATGGCAAAGTTCTCTAGCCAGGGAGTTTGTGAGTCCATGGGGGGTTGGGGGAGTGGCGAGCATTAAGAGCCATTGTAGATTTACTAAGGCCTAATAGAACTAATAATGCTTAACTAATTTCATTTCCTTTTTTGGTTAGGGCTACTAGACTGGAAGACCAGGGAAGTGCCATAGACATAATGTAACTGGATTTCAGCAAGGCATTTAACAGAGCCTCTATGATATCCTTGTGAACAAGATGGAGAGATGTGGGATCGAAGGCTCCCCATTGCCTACAGGATAAAGTCCGAGCCTCCTAGTGTGGCGTACAAGACCCTTTACAACCCGGCCTCTATCGACCGCTCAGCGCCATTCTCTGAACCAGACATGCTCTTACTTTACCTCCATCCCTTTGCACTTACTGCTCCCTCTGCCTGGAACGCCCTTATGCCACTTCTGTTGGTGCTAACATCTCACTCGTCCTTAAAGTTCCGACTCAGGTGCCATCTCTTGCTTGGTACCTCCAGGCAGAACTAGTTGCTCTCTCCTCCGTGCAATTGTTCTCTACCTTCACTTCAGTACTTACCCTGTTGTGTGATGATGATTTGTTGATGTTCACCTCCCTCACTAGACTGTGAGCTCGAGAGCAGGCCCTCGTAATATTCCTCTCTGTATCTAGTGCCTTCTGCAGTTCCCAGCCCCGTTATCATAGGTGCTCAATAAATGTTTCTCAAATGGATTTCCGAAATATAAAAGGAAAACGAACTTTATTGTGAAAGTGATGGTTTATTTCACTCAGGGATTCATATCCACAGGGTTAGTTTGAAGTTCCTCCAAGCTGGTTTGTCTGCTGTATTACGATCTAAACCCGCACCCTGCCTGTACCTCCAAGAGTCTTCTCTTGTTGGTGAATTTCAGCAGTGGGCAAAGTGCTGCGCAGAGTGAACTTCCTCCTGGCTGGGATGCTGTTGGGATTCCCTTCTGAAGATGCCTGGAGGGAGTGCTTCTCGTTCCGGGGGGAGGGCTGTGGCCCAACAGATGGTGTCTGTGGAGAAGATCAATAAACAGTGTTAGAAGCACTACCTAGTTTTAAATAGCCTGGCAACGGGGAGCACGTCCCTCAGACATAAACTCCCGAGCATGACCTTGGGCAAGTCACTGCATGCCTCCGAGTTTCCTCCGTTTGCTCATCTGAGAAAGGATTAGTGCCTCCTTCGTGAGGTAGTGGACAGAAAACACTTAGCACAGCACCCGACACACAGTAAGTGTTCACAACCTACAACAGGGAGGTGGGGAGGAGAAGGGTGGGGTGGGGCGGGGCAAGGCAAGCTGTTGAAAGACTTGATACGTTGTTGAATCAAAGAAAGATGACCTTGTTTGTAAACCCCCATCTAATTCACAATAAAAAGATTGTTTTGTTTTGTTCTTAAAGAGTGCATATAAATGGTAACCTTTTACTTTACATGTTCTTTCCTGACCTATGGCCTGTATCGCAGTGGAGCTCATTGGGCTGACTTTTCATCCCCAGGGGACATTTGGCACATCTGGGGGGATTGCTGCAGACATCTAGTGGGTGGAAGTGAAGGATGCCGCTACACGTCCCATGTATGCATAGGACAGAGCCCCCATCAAGGAATCCAGAGTGTCCAGTTGACCTCCTTTCACCAATATCTGCGCTTCCAAAAGTTCATGGAAAAATCCCATGATCTTCTTATTCCAATTTTCCCACAAACCTGTTGAAGCCCGCCCCCACATAGGTTTCTGCTGATGTAACCCTATAACGCCGAGCGCGACGTTTCATAACATTTAATTATAACATGTATTACAAATCCATGGACGAATATGACAATTTGGTTACATTTTAAAACCATTGCAAATTATATATTTTTAAATATATTTTGGTTTTATATATATATTGATAACTATGAAAGTAAAGAATAAAAACAAAACTTTTTTTCCTGAAATTAAAAATTCAGGCGTTATGGGGTTAAATTAGAGTTGCCTTTATACAACTAACAGGTAGAGGTGTGTAAAAATTCACTCTGGTAAGAATACCTAACATCGAAGGTTGTCTTCACCTTTATGTTGATAAGTGACATAAAGGACTGACATGCAAAGGAAGAATCACTTATTTTTACTTCGCCATCTGTGCTGGTCAACATGGGCTTCACTCAGAGAGACCCTAACAGAGCGACAAAGTGTTGGTGGAGGTCCTGAAGTCTAGAAGAATGGCCGGGACCCTCCAGTTGCACCGAATGGGGTGAAGTAATGCCAGGGCACATTTGTCCTCTGGGTTCTGCCTTGCAGTTGAGTTGATTCATGACTTTTCTTCCTTCCAGGAAAGAAACGGGATTACCAGAGTCTGGGGTGGCCCAGCCCGGACGAATGCCTCAAGCTCCGCTGGGTAGAGCTGACGGCCATCGTCAGTACCTGGCTTGCAGTTTCTTCAAAAAACATTGAGTGAGTATCTCACACCTCACCTTCCTTTGTGCCATTTTGAGTCTCATCTTGGACAGCTAGCCGGCTCTCAGCTACCTCCAGGCATACCCTTCGTTGTCAGCAATTGTTAGGAGAGTCATCCTTCCCAGGGTTGATGGTTCAGAGGATGGCCAATGCTGGCCACAGCCCACTGATAGACTCAGCGCATAGCACGAAAGCAGAGGATGTACCCCCTTCTCAGTGCCTTACACCATACCTTGTAAGCTATCCAGAAAGTCGTGTGCAGAGCACTCTTGGTGTGAAGGAAAGACCAGAGCCTACTTTACAGGTAGACACACAAACCCGTGGGCTCTGACTGACCTCAGGCACTCGAAAGGGGGTGCTAGAGCAAACCCTGATGTTGAAACACCTCCCAAGACACAAGTTGAGACAACTTTCTGACAACTAACTGCTTGTTCTTCTCCAGCCACCTCTTCTCTTTCGTTGGACCCATTTTTTATTCTTAAAGAGCCTGGTGGCATAGTAGTTATATGTCGGTTAGTGGTTCAAAACTACCATCCATTCACTGGGAGAAAGTTGAGGGTGCCTGCTCCCATAAAGATATGCAAAGCTATCAAAGCCCTGCATGTGGGGTCACTATGAGTCAAAATCAACTGAATGGCCACGGGTTTTTCATTTCTCTACTCTTCCGCCATTAGCCTTCCCCAAGATTACCACCAAGCCTTATTACTTAATAATCATTCTCAGATTTATCGACCCCTAGGACTCCCGTCATCATTGATATAGGCAGAGCCCTCAACCCATTTGTACAGTTGTCTGCCCGGATGTCGCTCAGGCATACCAGTTCATTAAAATTAAGCTCATCATTTTCTTGGCTACTCCCCTTTCAGAAAAGCTGACTGTTTCTGTCTTCCTAGCATAAGGCGTCATCAGTGGTCAAGTAGAAACCTAGAATCGTCCTTAAACACTTCTTCCTTCTCCCTGTCAATCCGTTCTCTCCACAAAACTCAAAATGCTTCCTCAAATAGAAATAAAATTGTACTTAAGTCCCTCTTACAACTTCTCCCTGCTCCTGGAAGTGGTCCATGCCATCCTTCGTGATCTGCTCCCTGCCTGTCTTTCCACCTTCAGTCTTCACGCTTGTCCTTCAGGGCCGTCACACGTGGCATCTCCTTTGCCCGAAGTCGTGTTCTCCAACCACCTGTAGTCCACTGATCCAGACTCGCGCTTCCAGTCTCCACTGAGGTTGTCACTTTATCGGCGAATCGTTCATTAGCACCCTTCTAGATCAGTGTGGAGGAAGTGCAAAGAGGCTTTAGAAAATGTATGGGAAACTTCCCTTTTTATTTCCTGTGAGCTTTTTGAAGCCTCTCCATATGTCCCCTCCTATAGTGTGCTGTGATTGTGTCGGTCTGTGTTTTCCAGAAGTTAGCACAGCTGGAACTGAGGTACTCATAAGGTCATGAGTTTTATCACAGCGAGGACTAGGCTGTTTTCTTAGGATTGTGCTGGATCTGACATTGAATAGACTCTCAGTAAATATTGAATGAATGAATCAGTATTTCCCTAACGTACGGTAAACTTTTTTAAATAGCTGGAAGTAATATTTTAGAATGCAAATCAACCATCTCAATACTTTTGATAGTCTATAACATTTAGCCCCATGCACAGTAGGTTTCTAATCGGAAGGTTGGTGGTTCAAATATACCCCCTGCTCCACGAGAAAAGGATGTGGCAGTCTGCTTCTGTAAAGACTGAGAGCTTTGGAAAGCCTATGGAGCAGTGCTTATGGGATCTGTTTATGGAGTCGCGTTGAGTTGGAATCCACTTGACAGCATTGGGTTGGGTTTTGAGTAATGGGGAAATGACCCAGTGGAGCGAAGAAAGGAACCCCTTGAATGGTAGACACAGACACAATGCAAACAGAGCTGTAACTATGTCAACGCCACTGTCTAAGGCTTAGGCAACTCTCCTCTGTGAAAAAGTAGGTTTCTATACACAAAGGGAAGACACCATGTGTGGGTTTCACTTTATACACCCTGGAGAAGTTCAAAAGAAAATCCACCAGGGTAGAAACCTCCCTCCTGAGAAAGGGTGGCCACAGTATGAGTCAATCCGATGCCACAGTGGATAGAAAGGAGGCAGTTAACACAATCCTAGTCCAAATATAAGAACAATTAGTTCTTATAACATGGCCCTACTCAATGCTTGCCCTCATGAAGAGATCCTGAAGATATGGGTGCTCTAGCAAAGCGTGGTGAAGAAAGCAGACCGTGTTGGCAATCAGAAGGACTCTTGTTTGATCTGGGATCTTAAAGGCATGTCTTGAAACAAGCAGCCTTCTTAGTGAGGTATCAGCTAAATCCACACATAAGAAGCACACTAGCCTGTGTGACCTAAGCACTGTAAATAATAAAATCCAAGATCAGAAGAAGATAATTTTAGAGCTTAAATCCTGAGCCCCATTTTGCAGAAGGCTATGAATGACAGTTAAAGGCCCCCACATGGACTCAGTCTCTGTTGAAATCCCTCGTACCATGTGAAAAGTCTTGCTCTCAGAGAGTGCATTGGAAAGTGGATTGATGAAAATATAGTTAGGCTAAAATGTAACACTTGTTCTCTCTTTACACCTGTTTTAAATTTGTCCTTTTAAAAGAAATTCTGCTATCTTTCAGATTCAGGTTTTTCTGTGCCTTATTTTGTTGGGGGCAGGGATTATATATTTTTCTGTGTATGAGATTCAGGGTAAGTGAATCTATAGAGACAGTAACTGGATTAATAATTTCTTTAGGGTTATAGAAAAGTGGGCAAGAAACAGGGGGATAATAATAGTACAAAAATTCCCAGGGACTTGTGTGGAGGAGGAGGCAGGGGAAGGGAGCGGTGAGCAAGCAGTGCCATAGTCAGGGGAACAACTAGGGAATCAAAATCAACAATGAGGAGGACGGAGAGATCCTGGGGGTGTTGGAGCAACAGCACTCTAGCTGAGAGGAGGAAGAAGGGCAAGTGTGACGGTGGGGCAGGAGGAAGATAAAAGGAAACAGGAAAGATCTAGGAAGCAAAGCTATGGCTAGAGATATAAGCATAGGTGTACATATGTCAATTTATTGATTCATTTAAAATAGAGGTATTGGCATATGTGTATATATATATATATATATTTATATGGCAATACACTGAGGTAGCAGGTGGGCTTTGGGCCTCTGCTCAAGCCCTCCTTCCACACAAGAACATTTTGTTCTAGCAGCCTGGCATTCTGTGATGTTCACCCTCCCTGTACAATCGCTGAAGACAAAATGGGTGCACAGCATATGTGAAGAAAGCTTATTGTGCCCGGCTTTTAAAAGATACAAAGTCTGGGGTCTTAAAAGGCCTGAAGTTAAACAAGCGGCCATCTAATAGAGAAGCAACAAGCCCACGTGGAAGAAGCACACCAGCCTGTGCGATCATGGGTGTCAATGGGATCAAGTAACAGGCATCAGAAGACCCAAAGTAAACAAACAGAAAAACTTATTTTTGAGAATGAGGAGGGTTGTAGACAATGTGACATCCACTCACAGAAGGGTCACAAGGAAGGGATGAGTCAACTAGGGTGAAATATAGTACAGATGAAACACATAATTTTCCTCTGATTCCTTGAGGCTTCCTCACCCCCCACTATCATGACCCCAGCCCTGGTTTTCACTGCAGGCTAGATCAGAGCATGTGCACTGATAAATATAAGAGTTAAGAGCTCATGACACATGGAATCCAAGAACAGGAACGGGAATAGCAAACCCAGAATAGTAGTCGGAAGGAGGGCAGGAAGGGAGAACAGATCGCAGTGATAACCACACTTTCCCCCACTCCCCAGGGGGACAAACAACAGAAACCGTTGGGGAAGGGAGACAGTAGTCAGTGTAAGATATGAAAAAAATAATTTATAATTTATCAAGGGGTCGCAAGGGTGGGGGAGGAGGAGAGGCGCTGATACCAAGGGCTCAATAGGAAGTAAATGTTTGGAAAATAATGATGGCAACAAATGTACAAATACGTTTGGTAGAATTGATGTATGGATTGTTAGAAGAGCCCCCAATAAAATGATGTTTTAATAAAAGATTTTTTAAAAGAATGAAGAAAATATTCTAAAATCGATTATGGTGACGATAGTACAACTCTTTTTACTGTGTTTAAGCCATTAAGTTGCATGGTTTGTGAATTTTATGTCACTAAAACTTTTTAAAAATTTAAAAATAATTTCCCCCACTCCTCCACACACAAAAAAGAAAAGACAAGAGGTAGCTTGAGACTGGGAAAAATTGAGGATTCGCGCTGACATGGTTGCTTTGACCTGGGCTGCAGCCCATCTATCCATTGATCGACAAGTGCTGCCATGCCCTAGCTCAGGGCTTCTCAGCCTTCCCCGTGCCGGACCCCTCCCAGTGCTTCTCAGCCTTCCCCATGCCGCAACCCCCTCCCAGTGCTTCTCAGCCTTCCCAGTGCCGTGACCCTCACCCACAGCTCCTCGTGATGGTCATCCCCAGTCATACAGTGATTTTTGTTGCGACTTCATCACTGTAATGTTTCTACTCTTAAGAATCGGGCGACCCATGTGAAAGGGTCGTTCAACCCCCAAAAGGGTTGTGACCCACAGGCTGAGAACCACTGCCCTAGAGCCTGTAAAAGGGAGATAGACTAACTCCTAACATCTTTTCCAGCACAGATTCTATGTTTCCAGACACCTCTCATGGCATATTCAATTATCAGCTGGTTGTTAAGCTCTCTCTTCCTTCCCACTGGAATTTTCATTGTTGGTATGATAATCTCTTTTCCAGCATCACAGAGCACATAGACTTTGCCACCCCAATACAGCAGCCAGCCATGGAGCCTCTCTGTAATGGCAATCTCCCCACCAGCATGCACACCCTGGACCACCTGCATGGGGTTTCCAACCGAGCCAGCCTGCACTACACGGGGGAGAGTCAGCTAACGGAGGTGAGTGCTCGCCTGCCTGTGCCTTTCAGCCTCCCAGCTGGGACGCAGCTGCTCTCAGGAAGCTCGGGGGCTTGTCTTTTTGCCCTCTAAAGTCCCTGTGTCAGCTAGACCTTGCCTCCTTTGCACCCGTCTAATCTGTGTCTTCCTCCGTGTTTCAGGTCTTACAGAATCTTGGCAAAGACCAATATCCACAACAATCACTTGAACAAATTGGCACCCGGATTGCCAAAGTTTTGGAAAAGGTAGGTCGTCCTGCAGGCAGCCTTGCCTACTCTCTTTGCCTTGGTTTTGCCACCGTGAGGCGCTCGCTCGCGTGTTGGTTCATGAGCACTTACGTGACCAAGGGAAAGCACCAAATAGCCTCCTGCAGAATGTCCCGTTCTCGCTTCCGTTTCTTTTTCCACCGTGGGTGCTCTTCCAGGCGCGACTCTGTACTCCAGCAGGAGTGTGTCGAGTGGCGAACTGGGAAGCTGGGGGGTCGAGGCACAGGAACTAGGCCAAGCCTTTCCTCTGCGGAGAACGTGTGTTTGCCATGTTGGATAGTGGGTGGAAAACACACCTCAGAATACCATCTCTCTTTGAGATCAGGAACTAAAATCTCTGCAAACCTCCATTTTCATTGAAAAAAATTTTCCTGATATTTGTAGAAGGAGTGAATTTTAAAACTCACGTTTTGTTAGTGACCAAGGGAGTTATCATTGTGAATTTGATGGGAGGGTTTATACTCCAGACCGTTCATTCTGCATTCAGTGGTTCAAATCATTCGTTCCCCACACCTGGTATTCTAGCTCACATTACTCACTTATTTTATAGTAAAAGATTTAGAGAGACCACTCAGCTGTCACCTGAGCCTCACGGTGTTTGGTAGTCATTTCCTTCTGCATAATGCACGGGAACACAACTAGCCAGTGCCCATTGCAGGGGCACTGACTATAATTAATGTTCCACAATTTTCCTCTGGCTTCTGAGACCCACTGCCGTGGCTACACAGAGCTCAGACAGCATTCCTGATTAAGGGTCTGTTAAGGCAGCTAACAAGGTGTCATGCAGTGAGAAATGCTCAGCGTTGAGTTGCTAATCAGCGCATGGTACAGACTTCTCTCAAGTCTACCAATAAATGCCCAAGAGGACATACCACTTCACTGTAAGCTTCAGCCCAAAGACACTCAGCTCCACTTCCGTGGATTCGCAAGTCCAACGTGTCCAATTAAGTGCCCAGAGGCACCCTACTCTGTAGACCATCCCCTTTCACAAAAGCTCTCGGCTCTGAGAAAGCCCATCACTGTCCCCTGGTCGGGCCCCTGGTTCTGCAGCTGCTCCTTTCGTGTTGCAATTGTCGTCGGGATTCGGGACTTCACAGAGGATATGTTCCACTTCTGTCTCTTCCTGGTAACGAGCCCTCCTCCTGCTGCTCAGGGGGCTCTTTGGCACACAGCAGGATGCCCCTCCAGGGACTCCTGTTCGAAATTACTCACAGGTGCATCCTGTCCTTATCTTCCCCCACCTTCTTACCAGACGCACGCAGGGTGGGATATGATGGGAAGTAGAGGCTTTGGCTAGCAGAGCCATGTTAAGTAGTTCGCTGCCCCAGCAGTAATGAAACTAGGAGACAGATGTAACTCTAAGACACACACACACACACACACGTTGCCAAAAGCGGCTGAGTCAATCCAAAAGCCATACTAGATACTAGATGAGGGTCGCAGAACGTGAGATGGGGTAGCAATTTCAGAGAACGTCAGCAAAAATCTGTTCCTGAATGAACTTTCTACATACTTCCCAACCAGAGAAATCCATTGGAATTTGAGAAATAAAAACAGAAGAGCCAACATTAATACAAACTACAAGAAAAAGGCAAGAATGAACTATTAAACTTAGCAAAGACCACAGGGGAGGGGAGTGTGTGTATGTGTGTGTAGTCATAAAACAAATGATAGTTCAGACTAAATTATGTGCCATGAATCAAATTGTACAGTTGCCTCCATACATGAAGATCACTGAGCTGAAATACAAACTGAAGGAGAGGTTAGCAAAGAATCTTTTCAAAAACGAAATGGAAAACAAGTACATGAGATGTAAGACAGGTGGGACACAGGAAATCAGCGGAAAAATCATCTCAGAAGTGCTGACAAGTTTGGGAGGAGCAGCAAGGAGAATGGGCCACAGCGCACAAAGGAGGCCAGAGAGCAGCAGTTAGCAATGAGACCAGAATGGAGAGGAGAAGAGACGCGACGGTGATAGGAAGGAAGCTGACGTAACTGCGTTCTTAGAACAGTGAACAGTAAAGCAAGCGGCCACACTGGCGTGAGTGAGGTCTATTTCATAATAATAAGGGATCTGGAGTCGGCTGACTAATGGGTCCCCAGAAGGTACTCGGGGCTGTGAAGGTTACCTTATATGGCAAACGGAAAAAACACAACACTCTGCAGGTGTCATTAGATCCAGGTGCCTGAGATGCTTGCATTCATCAACTTGGATTATCTGATTGGGTCTCAGTGCAATCGCATGTGTCTGGCAGAGGAACACTTGATGGAGATAGAAGAGAAGACAGTGTGACCGCCTCGACAGACAGACAGTGCTGCAAGCCCAGCCAAGACATGACAGCAACCACCGGAAGCTGAAGCAACAACCAGAATCTCCTCTGATGTGCCTCTGCCGCATCTTGATTTCAGACCAGAGATGCTGATTCTGGACTTCTGGCCTCCAGAACTGTGCCACAGTCCGTTCTGTTGTCTTATGGCCCCCAAGTTCATGGCCAGTTGCTACAAAAGTCATGGGACATGATCCATAAGCTGTGTGTGCTCAGCACATGACTTTATGTAAAACGAACCCTGACAGTTCTGAAGAAACGAAAATGATGTACCCCAATCCACGTGTAAGATTCCAAATATGCTTCATGTTATAATTGACAGAAAAAGTGGATGAAAACTAACACATTATGAAACTGATCCAATGGGCAGACAGAAATACTATATCCAATAATGCGAACATTCACTTTTTTAAGTGCACAAGGAAGTCTTATGTTAGCATTCACCATATGACTGAGCCATATGGTTCATTCATCATTATGAAACAGGTATTCAGAAGT
Organism: Tenrec ecaudatus; assembly: GCF_050624435.1. Classification (NCBI taxonomy): domain Eukaryota; kingdom Metazoa; phylum Chordata; class Mammalia; order Afrosoricida; family Tenrecidae; genus Tenrec; species Tenrec ecaudatus. The sequence goes on along the minus strand of NC_134533.1, from coordinate 27,230,755 downwards.
GAAAATTATTTAGCATATGCTTCTGACCTAAACAGTTAAAAAAATCAGTAAAATTGCTATACAAAAGTAAAAAGATAAAATGTAAAAGCAGGAAGGTATGGAGGGAAGAGGAGCCAACACCAAGGGCTCAATAGAAATAAATGTCTAGAAAATAATGATGACAACATATGTACAGATGTGTTTGATAAAGTTGATGTATGGATTGTTATAAGAGCTGTAAGAGCCCTTAATAAAACTTTTTTTAAATGTAAAAGCATAAGCCTTCAGCAACACCTTAAAACATCTTCAGCATGTAAATGAAGAACACCAAAAAAATGTGAAAGTATAACTTGAACACACAGAAAGGCGCATGAGGGGCCTTTAAACTGGTCGTGGAACAAAATGGAATTCAAGATAATGGAATTTGCCCACAAACTCCTTAAAGCCTCCACATGTCATAGTCTTGGATAGGAAGTCTCAGTTTCACACGAATGATAGTTTTCCCTAACGTAATTTGTCATTTTAATGCAATAGCAATAAAAATGCCATCGTGTTCTGTCTGGTGCCAGACAAGCTAATTGTATGTTCATGTAGAATAACAAACAAAGAATAACCAGGCAGCGTGTGAGAGAAAAGCAGTGGGAAAGGGGAGGAGGAATGTTTAACCTTACAAGATATTGAAGCGTGCAATTAAGGCTTTAATTAAAGTACTTCGTTAATGGTGCATGAATAGACAGGCAAACCAATGGGAAAGAACAGGAAACCAAGCAGTAATACTAAGTGCATGTGAACATCTATGTATGGGAAAGGCAGTGTCTCACCAGTAAAAGGAAATTTATCTTCTAATGCTGGATAGGGAAAAAAGGCAAAATTAGATCTGTTTCTTCTGTACCCAAGGATAAATTATAATTTATTAAGGCTATAAGTAAATGTTTTTAAAAAATAAATACAAGTACAACCAGAATACGTAGGAAATTTCTCTATTATACCTGGTTTTAGGGGAAATTCTCGTTGATTCAAAATTCACATATGATAAGAAAAGAGATTGATAAATTGTGTAAGAACTTAGAACTTGCCTTTCAAAGTAAAAAGGCAAATTAAAAACTAGGAATAATATTTGAGAATTACGTTAGTGATAAACCTAGTTTCTAAGAAGCTTCTAAAAAGAGTTTTTTAAAAGGTCAAGAAATCTTTAGAAAATAGTTTCAGTAGAGGAGGAGATTAATGGAAAGGTTTTTAAAATGGAGAAGTATTTGAGTTGAATCATAAATAGGGAAAAGAATGGAAGAAGGATTTTTTTAAGGTTATAATCTGCTACAAATCAGGATGCTCGTAATCCAGGCAGAGAAATTGACTGTCTTTAGAAGTCTGACAGGGATAGGGAAATAAAATTGGAAGCAATAGGAGCCAACATCCTGGTGAGATGGAGTGGGGAAGGAACCGAGACCTGAACCTGGAAAATAGCTGGTAAATTTTGTAATGCATTAGCAAATTTTGAAGCTATGAAAGGCAGCAGACTGCTAAGTCAAGTTTAAAGCCAGGAAAAACAGCTGTTGCAGATGATCCCACTGTGGAGTCCAGGAGTAAAATTCAATACCCAGCAGCAAGGGCCACGGTATCTAATGAGTACCTGAAGCTTTCGTTTGGAAGATGTAAAGCCTTTTGCTTTGGGTTCAGGACAAACCTGAGGGAAATGGGGCCTTTCAAAAATGGCGTAGCAATCTAAGCACCATCGTTGGTTTAAATTGTCCAAAATCCATTCTACTTGCCAAGCTGAAGAAGAGGTGCCCCTCTCTTTATGAAGATAACATTATCTAGGGTCTCTACAATTTTAGATATGTCAAGTCTTCAATAAAATTGTGATACACTTAACTCTTGATACCAAAACTACTAGGCAAAGACATTAACAGAATAGAAAATCATAGACCAATATCCTTTGTGAACATTGATGCAAAAATTCGCAATAAGTCTATAAACAGTAGGATCTAATAAAATATAAAGCCATGATAATAGTAATACATCATGACCAAATAAGATTTATATAAGGTATACAAGAATGATTCAACATTAGGAAAATTGTAAATGTGATCTACCATATAAATAAAGCAAAAGAAAAGAACTAAGTAAACATATCGATTGATGCAGAAAAGGCATTTGAAAAACTCCTACATCTGTTCCTGATAAAAAGCACTCTCAAAATAAGATTAGCAAGAAACTTCTTCAACATGAGAAAGGGCACATATGAAAAACCAATAACAAACATCTTACTTACAGAGGAGAAACTGAAAGTATTTCACAGCTCTTAACAGGTACTGCAAGTCTTAGCCATGGCTGTTAAGACAACAGAAAGAAATGATAGATATTCAAGTTGACAAAGAAGTTAAACTTAGCCTGAAAATTTTATTCATAGGAAACCTGTTCATAAAAAGACTTGCCAGGAAAATGGTTGGAACTAATTTAAAGTTTCTGCAATGTAGCAGGGTACAAGATCATGCAGAAATTCATCAGAGTAGTATACACCAAAAAAGAGCTCTTAAAAGGAAGTTAAAGAAACAATTGTGTGATCGTTATGTAACTTGCAAAGGGTCAGAATCTAGTCTCAATCTGGATACACATAGGAAATAAATAGCTCACTGGAGGCCAGATACACTCTCATTCCCTGCAAACCATTCCTGTTGACAAGTCACATGGAGCTTTGCTGATAGAGCCAGATCTCTGGAGCTGGAGGAGCCACATGGAGATCCATGCCAGTGCTGAGATGTTTCCACCACCACTGAATCCACAAGATTTTCCTCCCACTGGCCTGTGATCTCCCTGCATTTGGTATCATTGCTGTGTTTTGTCATCTGAAGAGGAATTTATAGATTGGTATTGGACATATGGGCTAATATTAGACTTAGGGACTTGATCTGGGCTGGGTTGTTTTCTCAATATTCAATTTCTCTTGTATATAAAGCTCTTTCTTATACACATATCAGTGCCTTCGAATTTGTTTCCTTAGCCAGTCTGGGCTAAAACATTATGGTACCTTTGGGAGTGGGGCACTAGAGAAGCAAATCATAAAGATGGCGAGTGGATGCTTGTTTGACCTCTGCCTCGTGGTAGTTATTCTTTGGCTTGCCAGAGGTCAGATGTGGCCATGCAGTTTACTGGGCTGTGTTCTGGAAAGAACATGGGAAGTTCAAGTTTTGATTACTTTGGTTGGTTGTTGACTTGGGCTATTCCAGTTTGAGATGATGAAAATGAATGTTTTTAATGTATATTTTTAGCCCAGGGGTAGAAATAAACCCTTGAATTTCTCAGGAACCATGCTGCTTAGTGAAAATGGCTGACAAAAGGTCAAAATGGCTGACAGAATGACTGGTGCTGGCTTGAAACAATGCACCCAAAGGCCAGTGCCCGCACTTCAGATCAATTGAATAGTTTAGATAAAGATTAAGATAAGTTAGATAAGGATTGAACTTGACTGTTTTAAGAATTAAGTTTAGGATCTAATTCTATTTTGTTTATACTGATTTCGCATTATTGTTATTCATAGAAATGATTATTGGGGAGTATGAAAATAGAGAGCTTGTAAGCCCACTTGCCTTTAGCCTTTAAAATTGGATTGTTAAATGGGTTTAGGACATGCCTGCAAAGAAGGTTCTGAAAAGATAAGCTCAAACCGGTATCTTGAGTGCTCAGGACATTCCAAAGTGAAGAGGCTTGCTTAGGGGACTGATGACAGATTGAAGGGGAAAAAAGGAACTCTTTGGATTTTTGAATTTTGAACTAGTGGGTTTTTTTCAGAAGCTGGGGGGAAAAAATCTGGAACCATGAAGAAACTCCTCTCTAGGACTGAACATTAAAGGGAGCCTGTGGTAGCCTGAAATGCTGCTAGGTGACCACCTGGATCCTCAACCACCTGAGTTGAGTGGAAGTGAGAAAAGCAGCAATAGAGAGACTGGTTGAATCTGGCCACTGACACCCATGGACCTGGTTTATAGGGACTACAGAAGAGGAGAGCGGGTTGACTGCTCTGAAGTTCATGTCCTAGCATAAAGGGGCTAGGGTTGTTGAGAATTTGTGACAGGACACATGGTCGAAAGGTGAGGCAGCCAATGGGCACCCTGGTGAGGCTAAGTGAGGCAGCCCACACTGAGTTGACCAGAACCCAACCAGATGAAGAGAAGATTTTTGAACCTGTGAACTGGTGCATATTGCTGCTGACTGTATGGGATGGCCTGTCCTGATTTGACTTTGCTAATGCATGCGGGCTTCACAAAGTTCCAAGTGGACTGAAGATTCTTCATCTTAGACAATATGATTGCCTCCTTAGAGCACTGGGTTGATGTTAGTACAGAAATGGGACACCCAAAACTGGGTGGATAAAGGCATGAAGTGGCTGGCTTCCAGAGTTTAAGTGGGGGAATATATTCATAATAGGTGTAGGTGTTATTTGACTGCAGTTGTTAGGCATAGAATATTGTTGTGTTCACTTACAGAATATTAAGTTTGAAGCTTTGGCATATGTTGAATTGTATGCATTTTAGTTTTATCCTTTTAGGTAGAAATAATGATTTTGTGTTAAAATTATATGTGGCTAAAGAGTTGTGTAAAAGTGTGCAGTTGACAAGGCATGGTCTGTGGTAGTTACATAATCCCCTGTCAACTTGCGAAGGGGTAGAATTTGGCCTGTTAGGTCGCAGCTTGATGACCTCATTTGGAGGCACGAAGAAGATAAATAGCTCACTAGACACCAGATACACTCTCACTCCCTGCAAAACATCCCTGTTGACAAGCCATATGGATACACTGACAGAGCCAGAGCCCTGAAACTGGAGGAGCCATGTGGAGGCCCATGCCAGCACTGAGATGCTTCCACCACCACTGGATCCACAAGACTTCCCACACACTGGCCTGGGACCTTCCTGCATTCGGCATCATTGCATGGCTGTGTGAGTCTAAAGAGGAATTTATGGCCTAGTATCGACATATGGGGTAATATCGGACTTATGGACTTGATTTCGACTGGGCTGGGATGTTTTCTTAATGTACAATTGTTCAGTGATACAAAGATTTTTCATATATATATATATATATATATATATATATATATATATATATATATATGAGTCTCCCTGGATTTGTTTCTCTAGTCTATCGAGACTAACACACAATGCTATTTACAATAGCTATACAAAAGATGAAATACTTAGTAATAAATATAACCAGAGAATCAAGATTTGCACAAAGAAAATTACAAAGCATATTAAAAGAAATTAAATGAGATCCACGCAAATGAAAGACCATATGAAGTTCATGGATAAGAAGCCTTAACATTATGAAAATGTCAATATTACCCAAAGTGATGTGTAAATATAATGAAATTTTGATCCTGATCCCAGCATCATTCTTAAGAAATGGAGACACTAGTCACCGACATACAAAATTTAGGAGCCCCAAGATAAGCAAAGCACAACTCAAGAAGAATAAAGTTGGAGGGCTCTCACTTCTGAACATCAAACTCAGCCACACAATGTGTACTACTGTTACTCACTGTTGAGTCGACTCTGACTCATAGCAACCATGTAGCAAAGGGTAGAACTGGCCCTGTGATTTTCTGAGACTAACTCTTTATGAAAGTGGAAAGAAAGCCTCATCTTTCCCATGAACGGGGTAGTGGTTTCGAACTGCTGGTGTTGCAGTTAGCAGCCCAATGCATAGCCAGGGCTCCAAATAATTAGGGAAGGGAAGGAAAAAAATGGGTTTCACGTCAAAATAAGATTTTGAAAGCTTTGGGGGATGATGGAGGAGTGGGGAAGAGATAGTCTCTTCAACAAATGAGGGAGATTTGTAGCCTAAAATGCATATGTAATATTTTTATTTATTTGCTTATTTTCTTAAATGCATATGTAATATTTTTAAAAGACTGAAAATCATTGATCTTTGCTCCCATTTCAAAATCTGGAAAATGAGCAAATCAAAACTTAGGTACTAGGGACAAAAACATTTGTCTCCATGGCCTTCACAAATATCCGGTAGTTTGATAAGATATTCGTGAGAAAGCTGTGAAGAAATGCGCGCTGACGGGAATGCAGCCTCTCCGACGATGCAACTGGCCACATCTCGCAGAGTCATGCGTGCTAGGCAGCACTCTGCTTTTACACTGGCAAAGAGCTACTGAACGACTGCTGTGAGTGAGCGATTTGTGGTAGCTTGGTTTGTAATAGCAAAATACTGGAAATAACCCAAAGGTCTAGCTAGAACGGGACTGATGTCCCCTGGACTATCCCTTATGGGTGTACATTCACACAGTGGAGGATGCTGCAGATTGGAAAATGGGGAAAGACCATCTCCGTAAAGACCTATGGAGTGTTTGTCTGGATAGGGTAAATGGAAAAAAAAAATGAAATGGCTAAATATAGGTACCTTATTGGCGGGGGGGTGGTGTATGTATATATAAAACGTTTCATAAATTTGTGTGCCCTCCTCGTGCAAGGGCCATGCTAATCTTCCCTGTATGGTTCCAATTTTTGCATATATGTGCTGCCAAAGTGAGCACTTGCCTTTTTAAAATTGGGAGAAAACCAGAAAGACACTGGAAAAATTGAAGACTGAATCTTAAATTTTAGATTTGTTTTTCATTTTACTTTAGAGCCAAATAAATATTTTGAATAATTTTACTAAAGCAATTCTGAATTAGATGAGCCTGTGTATTCAATTGTTGATACAACTACATTAAGAATAGTTTTTCTCCATGGTGTAAAAAGTTATGTGATGATTATATCAGTCATGAGATTTGCCTTAAGATCAAAAGAAAACCTATTACGATTTTCAGTTATATAAGTGGGCTTCCACGAGTTGATAGAAAAGTAGAAATTAAATCATGCGATTTTTTTTCATGAACTTTTTGAAGCCCCTTTGTACTGTTGTTTGTAATGCAGACTGTTCTTCTGAAACTATTGTGAAGTAAACCAAATGAGTAATGGTGTTGAGAACTGGAATTGGGGGCTTAGGTGGAAGATGACTGCAGTGGAAGAACATCTTGGAGTTGTGGGTTGGAAATCTCAGTGTGATATTAATAAGCGCTCTTAGAGCCCAGATTGTGATCTCTAGCTGTCATTCTCCTAACAGGAGTCAGGATACCTTGGAGGGACGGCTTCTACCGCTGAGAAAGCCAGGGAACTATGGAAACGCTACTATAGGACTGGGAGAAGAATGAGAGAACCTGTGTGCATGAGCCCACAGGTCAAAGGTGGGATAGTTGAGCCAGAAGAAGGACAGTAGCTACAAGAGCTAAAACACAGCGCATCCTTAAAGTGCTGAATTTGCTATATTCTTTTGGAAGTTGCATGAGCCAACTTGCTTGTTAAAAACGGGCAACTGCTCACAACATTGCTGGTAGGACTGTCCTTACGTGAAACCTCTGGGGAAAGCAGTATGCCACTACCTCCAACAATTGGGAATCGACATTCCACATGATCCAGCTATCCTTGTGCTGAATGTAGATATATATCCTAAAGAAGTAAGAACCATAACACGATACGACATGCACCCTCATGTTCATCTCAGCATTGTTCACAGTAGGAAGAAGATTGGAACAACCTCAGTTCCATCAGTAGAAGACAAGGTAGAGAAACCGGTACATATACACAATGGAACATTATGAATCACTAAAAACAATGACAATGCCAGGAGACACTGGAAGGCATGGACAGACCTGGAGAACATTACGCTGAGTGAAATTAGCCAATCACAGAAAGACAAATATGAGACCACTGTTAAGCATTAAGAGATAAAAGACGTTCGTTCCATAAAATCAACTGGCAACTAATGACAAAGAAGTAATCCTATACCTTGCCTTAAATGAGCTATACTTCAGGGTGAACAAATGATTGATGAGAGGAAGTTTCTATTTAGAGGAATATTCCAACAAACCGGAATGATAAAGAGAATCAGCTTTGCAACCCCTGATAGATGGGTGACAGTGAGTATCGCTGGCTACTGACCTCGCAGATAGGACACCAGGATGGTGTGATGCCCTGCTGGAAGTTCATATCCTCACTTACATGACTGCCCCCACTCTACTGGACTCCAGTCAAGCTCTGGATTTCAGTAGCAATTGATAGCACATACAGGGAACAAGGGAACATGTCAAATAGTGACTCAAGGGTATACTCGGCAGAACCCACTCAGTGGAAAACTACAAAGTAAAATAACTATTTCTTCGATAAATGTGTAGAGAAAAAAAAATGATAGAATCTAAAACTCAGACATAGGGTACACATCAATGAATGGCAGTGTATGGACCCTATTTAGATTAGGATTCAAACCATAAAAGCAAAAATATATATATCACAATTGGGGGAAACATGAACACTAAATAAGTAATACTATTAATGTTCAGGATTTTAGGTATGCTGCATTGAGTGTGTTTTTTTTTTAACAAACACATTTGTTCATCAAAGGGATGATCCCAATGAAATCAACATTTTGAAATAGTAGCGTGTAAAATGTGTGTAATAGAAGTAATGGAATAGCATAACGGGGGAAGCAGTAGATTGGCTCATTGAGCTGAGCTTGGGCATTCTCACAGCTGATTCTTGTCCAAATGATGATTAGAATTTTTATTCTAATTGTCCATGGGTCTGCGTGCAAGGGACCTTGTGCATCACACGTTCCACCACCGATTTTCCATCTTCCAGTTTTCTTGTTACTGCACTTTCCTCCCCATCTCTCTCCTGGGTTTGGAGCAGCGCACCGTCTGAAAAGTTGCGGGCAGTCTGAGTTTTTCTGCCATCAGCTGTCATTTCTTCAAATTTCTCTCTCAGGTTTCCCGAAATCAGTGTGTGTTCCAAGTGCTCTCGGTTTTCATGGGGAGGGCGTTGCCATCAGCAGAGATGACAGTCGGGCTTGGCCACTGCACCCATTTCTCACAGCCATTCCCACTCCTCGTCCCTTGATGGATGCCTCGAAGCCTTTGCTGTGTAGCGGTGCCATCTTCCTACCAGCTGCTGAATGGTGGCCATGGTGGGCGAGGAGGAAGGGGCATACAGTTAGGGCAGAGGAAAGTCTTGCCCAGGAAGTATGACGTCGAGTTTATGGGTTTTTTCTTTTAAGTTTATTTTTCTTTTTTAAGTCCATAATGAAGGATTTGCAAGTGAAGCCTGGACTTTTTGCTTCAAAGTGTCAGGTGTTCGGTGCCGTTGAGTTTCTCTCCCCCCCCCACCCCATCCCCCGTCACAACTCGGTGCAGCAGCACGCTGCCCAGCCAGGCACCCTCCTCACAGTATTTGTGTCTGCATCTGTCATTAAAGTCACCCCAGCTGTCTCTGTTTTGGTTTGCCATCTATTCTCCCAACCTGACGTCTTTTTCCAGAGACTGGCCCCTTCTGGTAACACCTCCAAAGTATACAAGGCACAGCGTCAGCATTCCTAGCTGTAAGGAACGTTCTCACCGTGTGCCTTCTTGTAGAAGTTCACATGTCGATAATTCTGTATTCTTTCCCCGCTCCGTAAGTTAGCGTGAATGAGATAGAAGGGAAACAAGATTGGCCATGAGCTGAGACAGACATACTGATGTAAGCTGAGGAGGAGGACATGAGACTTCATTATAGTCCTGATTCCTATGCATATTTGAAATTTTACATTAAAAATAATGTTTTAGGCAATCACAAAAGTGATCGAAAAGACCACATCAGAAAAAAAAGCAGGTAGATCACAATAAATTGACCCATCTCAAACTATAAAATGCAGCCCTGGTGACACAGTGGTTATGCGCCCGTTCGCCGACCAGAATATCAACCAGTCAAACTCACCAGCTGCACCTCAGGAAGAAAGGCCTGGCAAATCCCCTCCCATAAGATTAAATACAAAGAAACCTGAGGGCAGTTCTGCGGTCCTGGCGGGTCTCTAACTCAAAATCAGTTTGATGGCTCACACCAATAAGTGTTTTAAGTCAGGCACTGACTTGATGAGATAGGTGACACACAGTGAATATAGAATCAGTATATCACTAGCTTTGTGTAAGAAATTACCTGGAATATTGCAGAAACACAAAGATGGGTAAGTGGCATGACAAGAGTCCGGAAGCGCGCACCATGTATCTTTAGCTGGAAAACTAAAATATGGATACCTATATATAGTACATTGCTTGATGGTGAAGACAAAGGTATCTTAAAAGCATCTGTTTTCTTTGAGATGCTGTCAGGGAAACAGAACCATTAGGTAGTTCGGCAGAGTAAATGTAATACAGAGAGAACTTATTACATTGTGGTGGAGAGTGGCGAGAGCAAAGGAGACACTGAGGTCAACCAGAGGCGCCAACTGCAGGAAGTGGCTCCCTCCCCTGGGGATGGGGCAGCCAAGAGAGCAGTTGGGGTTTCCAGAATCTAGATGTTCACAGGAGGGGATTGGAGAGCTGGGACTTGTGCTTGTGAAGAGTGCGGGGAGACGCAGCAACACTGAAGGCCGGGGGCTGGGACACTGGCGGGAGCAGCGGGTCAGTGGGAGACAGGAAGTCCCCTTGGACCTCTCACTGCCCCATAATGCACTTGTTTGCAGAACCCTACCACAGAGCAGTTGCAGAACGCTGGGTTTAATACGGAAAAGCAATTGCTTAATATGGAGAAAGAGCAGCCTAACTGCCGCTGCACCACCCTGTCATCCCTTACTTCAGCAAAGGCTTAGTAAAGAGGATCAGGATCTCCACCCTCAGGACGGCCAGGAAGGACACATCAGCTACAGAGGAATAGTAGCTCAAGGGACAGCCTTGTTCAGTGGCAACTATAGAAGGCATCTGACACCCCAGAATTGTGTACCCAACAAGAGTAAAAATAAAATCACGTCAAGATAAAAGAACTGAAAGTGTTTGTCCCAAGAGCCCTGCCCTATTGATACCTCTGTCGATGCCGTATCAAAAGTAGGAAAAGGCGCTGAGCAGACGCCAGGCCTGGATGGGTGTGTGAACCCAAGCAAGCATTGTCTGTAGATGGGACGGACAGTCACTTGTGAAGCTTTAAAAGATATGACAAAACTGAAATACTGGACAAAATGTGCACATTTCAGAGTGTGATTATCAGAATTAAGAGGCTCCAAGATTTATTCTTCTGGAAGAGTGAGTTACAATATGGTTTAGCTTGAGGCTTTGCTGAGCTAAATATGGTAAGTAAAACATTTTAAAGTAACCATGAAAAAGATCGCCTAAATTCCAAACCTGTTAGGAAAAAGCAAAATAAAGCGGGAAGGGCAATAAAAAATTAAGAAAAGACAAAAAGGAGGGGAAAGGTATACAGGAAACTCATAACATAGGAACAAATTGAAACCAAGAACAAACTTGCAAGCAATCTCTTCACGGTCCAAAGAGTGTCGCATTGGATATTCTAAACTTACATGTTAATACACCTGAGGCACAGGAGGAGACAAGAACACCAGAAACCAATAGGAAATGGACGGTTCACCTGAGAAGATGTTCTTCAAAATGTAAAAGCGAATACATACAGGATGACGGAAAGAAGGTGCAATCTACCAGAAAGAGACACCAGGTCGGAACTTACGGGTTTTTGTTGTTTGGTGCCCCCAAGTCCATGCCCCCTAGGGTGGTCTAAGCTGCAGTCTCGACAGGAGCAGGTGGCCGTGTGTCTCCTACGGAGCTGTCTGCTGGGGTTGAGCCTTCCTGTGCGCAGCTAAGTGCATTACTGTTTGTACATCAAAGCTCCTTAGATAAAGATAATTTTACAAAAATGAAAAGAATTCATTTTGGGGGCAAGCCGATCTCAGGGCTCAGAAGTCACTAAGTGGGGAGCTTAGGTGTCACCTTCAGACTTCTCGGCCACAGCTTTCTAGGCCAAGAGTTGGTGGAGTGGCACAAATTAATCAAGAAAGAAAAGAATGCCCCATAGCTTTATAGCCATCCACACTGTCCTTCAGGTGTGAAGGCAGCAGACACACCGTTGTGAGCGTATTTCATCTGAAAGTACCCTGTTCCCAGGAGCCCTTCTTGAAGAAACTACTGAAAGATGAACTTCAGTCCTAAGACTGTCCCCCTGGCAGACTCAGAACTCAAAACCACTCCTGGGAGGCACCTCCAGCTGAAAGGCAGTTACTCATAAATCTCCCCGTAAATAGAATGTTTCTCAGAGCAGTCACCTAGGTGAGACCTAGCGGTCACCCTTTACTCTGGACCAGAGGTCGGCAACCTGTGACTCTGAAGTAAAATGGAAAAAAATGTAAAGGATCTTCAGAGAATGGTGATTTCATTTGTAAATCTATCTTGATGGCTCTCAACTAATTTTGAAATGGTTGTGAGGAGCAGGAATGTCTTCCATCTCAAAGGCTTGCCGACCCCTGCCCGAGACCAAAGATGAGCAAGAAGGGACGGGGAGACAGGAAGCTACAGCTGTGGAAACGGAACAGCCAGAAGCAAAGTGATGAACGTGGGGAGGACAGCCAATGTCACCCCACAACAGGTGTAGAAACTGTTCAGTGAGAATCTAACTTGCCATCTCCCTTCCCCAAAACTCACATTTAAAAAATGATACGACCAACAAGAGCATTCCTTCAAATACCAAAACACAGATGAATAATCTTCCCGGATACCGAAAAGAATTTTTTGGGTGAATTGGAGAGATTAAAATCTGGCTACTTAAGTTCTTATTGACCAGTGATCACCCTAGAAAAATGTGCACAAAGCCATGGCACAGTGGTGAGCGTGAAGTGCAGCTGATAGATAGACCATTGGTTTCCTAAAACATGCCTGTGGTGGGTAAAGTGACGCTAGCTGGCAAGTAACAAGGACATAACCCTCGAGCGAGGCCATATCTAGAACCATGTGCTGCAAACCCTTGGACACATGCATGCTTAACGTAGAAGTTTTTTGCAGCATCTTTTGTGACTAAAATTTGGTAGGAGTGGGGAGAAGTATTCATCGATAGCCTGATGCAAACGTGCACAGCTGTTAAGGAGAATGAGGAAGTTGGTTTTTTTTTGGGGGGGGGAGCGACACGGCTTTATTATCAGCAAGCCAGGGCTTCGAAGGCTTTAGGAGTTGGCATTCGGCCCCTTCTTCTTGCCAAAGGTGGGCACAACATTGACAAAACGCCGGTTGTACTGCATCCGCCGCTTGGCCCGGCCAGTCTTTTTCTTCTTCTTCTCCTGTTTAGCCACCTTGGGAGTCTGGCCTCTCACTTTCCCAGCACGAGCCAGGGAACCATGGACTTTGCCTCCAAGCACGCGGCCAGTTACTTCGAGAGTAGCCAGGGCCTCCAGCCCACACTGGTTCAGGATCGCCCCATCCTCCAGAGGAGAGCCTCCCAGAAGCACCACCTGGTCTTCGGGGGCGATGCCCTCCAGCGACGCTACATGGGCCTTGATCTGCGCGACCGTCTCCTGGCCGGTCACCTCTAGTGTGTGTAGCCCCTGGGCTCGGACGAAGAGCTGCATAATGGCGGCTGAAAGGTAGCGCCTGCTCCGGCTGCGGCGAAGATGGAGGCGAGAAAGAGGAGGAAGTTGTTTATACACTGAAGTAGAAAGAACTCCAAAGTATCTCATTCAGTGAAAAACCAAGTGCAGATGTTATTGCGTACAGAAATAACAGGGTATGTCATATAAGAAGGGGTGGACTCATACTGGCCTGTGTATTGCAAAGACACACAAGAAGGCTGTATAAGATCTCAAGCTAGTGTTTACACAGGGGACACAAGGATGGAGAGCGGGGACTGTATAACTTTGGCTCTACGTTCTGGTTCTTGAAACAATAAATGCCTGCTCAAAAAGTTGCCTCCATTTCAATTAAAAAAAACAAACATGTACATCAAGTGGTAGTTCAGTGGCTTTGGGCAAGATAGTTAACAGCTCTGAATTGTCTGCTCACCTACTAAAGGCTATAATGGTAGGAGCGAGTGCCTAGGGCATTTCTCTGAGAGTTGGTAAGAGGATGAACAGAGTGCTAGGGCCTAGTATTTACCCCAGCAATGGTGGTTGCTCTGGTTCCTAATGTTCTCCTTCCTGTGAGTATACCGTGTGTTATTCCTCCGTAGAACCAGACCTCTTGGGTGCTTTCCAGCATGGCGGCCCTCTACTGGCGAGTGAAAGGCCAAGGAAAGAAAGCAATTGACTGTCTCCGCCAGGCTCTCCACTACGCGCCACACCAAATGAAGGTAGGCGTGACTCAGAGGGGCTGAATTTCTGGCCCGTGATCCTTTTCATTACCCATTGGTTTATCTTGGGATTTTAACTAGCCTTCCTCACACCCAGCCGTAAGAAAGGGGCGAAAGGCAACAAGCCTGAACTTGAACCCACCACTGTGTCTTCCCAACCTCAGTGTGTTGGAACTTGAGGGAAGGCCTTCAAGATCGTTGTCTGACATTACATCATTTTACACCCCTTCCTTCACGGCTACCTCTCGTTTGAACTCCCTGTCATGGAGTCAATTCCAAGTCATATTTACAGGCCTAGAAAGCCTCCTCTTTTCCCCCAGAGCCATGTAGTGCACAACACACAGACTGACCCATGCTGACCATCTCCCCAAGGTCATTCTGGATGTAGCTTATCCCCAAGGCCTAGAGGCATATTATCCTTATTTGGCTTATACCCCTGACTTGAGCTCGTTTCCAGGGACAGACACCGATCAGAAAGTAAATTGCTATTTCTTCAACATTGACCAATGCTTAGTCGTCTATGTCGGACTTTGCCTTTTCCAAAAAATAAAGAACAGAGAGAGGGTGGGAAGATTAGGAGGAAGGAAAGGAAGAGAAAGAAAATAGCACTTGGCTAACACTGCGTCACCTGCTTTCCCAAAGTGAGGTTGGCTAAGAATGTGCAATTCTGAACAGCCATTTGTGTGCACACGACACGTGCTGGGTTTGACAGCCTTGCACACCTTCTTGTGAAGGGCACAGCCACTGCCGTCGCTGTTTATACAGCCGACACTGGCACAGTGGAAGGGACTCAGAGTTCGACTCATTGCTCCCTCTGCTTGTCTGCCTGTCATATTTGGTGGCTTGTGTGAACACTCTGTCACTGGTACTTCAGATACCAGCAGGGTCACCCAAAGTGAGCAGGTTTCTTCCGAGCTCCCAGACTGAGACTATGAAGAAGCAATAAACTGGTCACTGAAAAATCCTACGTATAGCATCTAAACATTGTCAGTTACTGAAGACCTAGTGAATAGACGCAGAACCTTGTCAGGGATGGCGCCAGAAGATGAGCCCCTCCAGTCAGAAGGTGTTCCACGTGTGACTGAGGAAGAGCTGCCTCCTCAGAGGAGAGTGGATCCTGTTGGCAGGGATGGAGTGAAGCCTGGAGGAGGAAAGCCTTCGAGACCTTCGTTTGCTGACGGGCAGGACTCAACATGAGAAGAAGCAGCTGCAAACATCAATTAATAATTGGATCTTGGCAAGTACCAGGTATGAATCTAGAAAAATTAGAAGTGGTTAAAAATGAAGTGGCAGGCATAAGGATGCTGTCGTGAGCTGACATGGACTGGCGGGGGCCATTTGAATCAGAAGACCACGTGCATTACTGTGCCAGGAATGGCGCCGTCAAGAGAAACGGGGTAGCGTTCATCATCAGAAAGGACATTTCAAGGACTATCCTTTCTTGAAGTAGAATGCTGTGATGGGATCATATATCTTTGCATACAAGGATCTAAGCAATACGACTTTTAGTCAAATTTATGCACCAACCACAAAAGCTAGCGAGGAAGCATTTGAAGAATTCTACCAACGTCTGCAACCTAAAATTGATGAAACCTGAAATCAAGATGCGTGGGGAATTGCTGGTGATTGGAATGCAAAGGCTGGAAACAGAGGAAGGAACTGTTGTTGAAAACTATGATCTTGGTGATAGAAGTGAAGCTGGAGATCAGATGCTAGAATTTGGCAAAACCAGCAGCTTCTACTTAGCAAATGTCTTCTGAACAACACAGACAGTGGCTGTCCATGTGGCCTTCTCCACATGGATACACAAAAATCAGATTGCCTCTGTCTGTGGGAAGAGATGACGACATCAGCGGCTAATGCCAGGTCAGGGGCTGACTGAGGAACCAGACCATCAATTGCTCATATCTAACTTCAGGTTAAAACTGAAGAAAATTAAAGTAAGTTCACGAGAGCCAAAATTCTACCTATAAATTCCACTTGAATTTTGAGAACATTTCAAGAGCAAATATGATGCATTGAACTCAGTTGACAGAGACTGATGAGTTATGGGATGACATCAAGAACATCAGACATGAAGAAAGCAAAGGGTCATTAAAAAGAAAAGAAAGAAAAGATCAAATGAATGTCAGAAGAAACTTTGAAACATACTCTTAGTTGTAGTGTATATAAAGCAAATGGAAGAAATTTTAAAGTCAAAAAAACTGAATAGAAAATTTTAAAGGGCAGTTAAAGAAGGCAAAGTAAAATAATATAATAAAAGGTTCAAAGACCTGGAGTTAGAAAAACAAAAAGGAAGAACATTCACAGCATATCTTACACTGAAAGAATTAAAAAATTTCAAGTCTTGAGTTGGAATATCAAAATCTTAAATAATCTAGGAAGCATCAAAGAGGAGACGGAAAGAATACAGAGTCCCTGTGCAGAAGACCTAGTCGACTTTTGACCATTTAAAGGGGTGGCATACAAACAAGAACCACTGATGCTGAAGAAAGAAGCCCAAGTAGCACTGAAAGTATTAACAGAAAACAAGGCTCCAGGAATCAGTGAAATACCAACTAAAATGTTTTAACAAGTTGATGAAGTGCTGGAAGCACCTACTCTTCTATGCCAGGAAATTTGGAAGACAACGACTTGGCCAACTGCCTAGAAGAGATGCCTATGTGTACCCACTCCAAAGAAAGGTGACCCTACAGAATATCATTGCTATCACATGCAACTAAAATGTTGCTGAAGATCATCCAACACTGTTGTAGCAGTACATGGACAGGGAGCTGCTAGAGGTTCAGGCCAGATTCAAAAGAGGACGTGGAACAAGGGATATCATTGCTGATAACAGATGGATCTTGGCTCAAAGCAGAGAATACCAGAAAGAGGGTTACTTGGGTCTCGTTGACTATGCAAAGGCATTCAGCTGGGTGGATCGTAACAAACTAGGAACAGCCTTGAGAAGAACGGAACTCCAGAACACTTCATTGTGCTCAGGCAGAACCTGTACATGGATCAAGAGGCCGCTGTGTATACAGAACAAGGGAACTAAAGTCAGGAAAGGTGTGTGTCAGGGTTGAATCCTTTC
Source organism: Tenrec ecaudatus (assembly GCF_050624435.1). Lineage (NCBI taxonomy): Eukaryota > Metazoa > Chordata > Mammalia > Afrosoricida > Tenrecidae > Tenrec > Tenrec ecaudatus. The sequence goes on along the minus strand of NC_134533.1, from coordinate 27,213,562 downwards.
ACTAATGCAATCTGTGCTCTGAACAAATAATGTGAAAAACTCGATTATATGAAGAAAGCGCTATCAAGATTGGAGAAAGAAAGCCTTGTTAATTAGCTGTGATACTCAATACAATCTTGCTTGCTGAAAATAAGGGGAGTTGAAGCCCTTGCTGATGAAGATCAAGGATTGCATCCTTCAGTATAATGTAAAAAAAGATCAGAATTCTCACAAATAGACCAATAGGTAACATCATGATAAATGGAGAAAAGATTGAAGTTGTCCAGGATTTTGTCTTGCTTGACTCTAAAATCAATGCTCATGGAAGCAGCAGTCGAGATTCAAGGATGCGTTGTATCGGGTAAATCTGCTGCACAAGACTTCTTTAAAGTGTTGAAAAGCAAAGATGTTACTCTGAGGACTAAGATACGGCTAGCCCCAGCTGTGGAGTTGTCAATTGCATGTGAAAGTTGAACTGTAAATAAGACCCTTGAAAAACTGGTGCATTTGAAATAAAGGTGTTGGTGAAGAATATTGGAAGTCAAACAACAAACAGCTCTGTCTTGGAAGAAGTACAGCCAGAATGCTCGTTAGAAACAAGGATGGCAGGGCTTCATCTCAGTGACTTTGGACATGTCAGGAGAAACCAGTCCCTGGAGAAGGACATCGTGCTTGGTAAAGTAACGGGATGGCAAAGAGGATGGAGGAAGGCCCTTGTGGAGATGTGATGACACAGTGACCTGCCACAGTGGGCTCCAACGTAAGCATCCAGCGTGAGGATGGCGTCTTCTTTGTTGCCTAGAGAACCCAGTGGGGAGTGAAGTGGGGAGCAGACACTTGAGTAATGCACTTAAAGGAAATACATACTTTTGATGAAGGGGAGGTTGCCACTTGTTTGGTCACCATTCTGGGCTCCATGCTGTGAGGTGATAGAGGGCCCCAGCGACTCTGTAGACCAGGAGTTGGCAAACTTGATCTTCTACTGGCCAGGGGCTCTCTGCTGTAGCGCAGAAGCAGCCACAGACCACGGGGAAGAGAAGAGACGTGGCTGTGTTCCAGTAAAATGCTACAGAAATGGCCAGTGAGCTAGGGTAGCCCTTGAGTTTGATAACTGCCAGAGGTAAGCGGTGCCCAGAGATTACAAATGGGTCTGTGGGCAGGTGTTTGTCCTCAAACTTCTTAGACCAGTCTTCAGTGAGATGAGCTGTCTGTCTGCAGATGTTTGTCACCTCCTTCACTCAAGCACTTGGTTTGCTTACTGCCACCAGTGTGTTTCATCTTGTTTGTTTTTTGAGGAAAGACTTACTTGACAAAAGACCCCGTGCACTGGCTTCCCCCCACCCCGCCCCCCGACACACATTCCTTGTCTAGACACCGACTTTGAGGTTCGCCAACGTAGGATTTCACAGGAAGCAACTGCTCTGTTCTTTATGATCACGAAAGCCAAGAACGGTAACTCAGAGCATCTCTAATCTCTCTGTTCTCCTTCCCTCCCCCAGGACGTGCCCCTGATCAGCCTGGCCAACATCTTGCACAACGCCAAGCTCTGGAACGATGCCGTCATAGTAGCCACCATGGCAGTAGAGATCGCGCCGCACTTTGCCGTGAACCACTTCACACTGGGCAATGTCTATGTAGCAATGGTGAGACGGGGGTGTGAGCACATTTCTCTCCATGGGACATCGTCCTTGACGTCAAACCTGCTGGAAAGATGGCAGTGCCCCTCGGTGTCTTGTCAATTTTAGGGCTAAAATCGCTAACTCTGCCAAGAGTATATTTTATCGTTAAGGGACTTGAGGGTTTTGTTCAGGTAATGATAGGTGAGTGGTTCTGGGGAAGGGGTGAGGCTGGGAGATAAGAGGAAGAAAGCAAGGGGAAAAGTGCAATGAAAACCATCAGTATTTGTAGCGTGCTGTTACTGACCGCGACCGTAACGCTGTTGGTAGAGTCAGATTGACCGTGTCCTGGAGACTCACCCAGTCCAGAGACCCGAGTCCACGCTCCCCAGCGACAAGCACACATCCGTGCGCGCTTACTCCCACATCGGGCAAGGCATCCGTGGTGCCCTGGGCATAGTTCTCTCCATCCCTGTCACCTTGCTTTATAATTTTCTGTTAAAAGACCCATCTCTGCGGTTAGACCATGGGCCCCTTATGGGAGAGCTCTCCTCTCTCTCCGCGCGGCACAGCGGGGGCACCGCCCACGGCGGGTGCTCACCGCAGGTGCCCACCACATCGTCAGTGAGTGAGGGCAGGCCACCGCTTTCAGGGGATATCATGTCCAGAGAGGACGACAGCAGAGCCATCAGTCGCCCCGAATGCTCCTCTGCTCAGAAATGGGAACTGCTTTCAGGGGTCACCAGAAGCTGTCACCACCAATTTTAACCAAGAGTCATGCCTCCCACTTGGTGTCACGTGTGGGCCACTGCCCAGATCCTCTCAATGAAAGTTCATAAACTGGGCCCAGGCTCTACACTTCACCTGTGACTTAGAGGCAGAAGGGACACCCTGGCTGGGTGAGGAGGGCCACAGGTGCAGCTTTCCCTCCTCGTTGCTTAGAATGGCACCCCCTATTTGTGGCCCCACAAATGTGAGCTCTGCTGCCGCAGAAGAAATCCCGTCTCCTTCGCTCTACGGGCTGTCTCACTGGCTGCCTTTGGGTCTTACAGGAATCTCAGCCTCGACTCAAGGGAGCACCTGCAATATGGCCATCATCCTTCCCAAATCATGTGGATCTTTTTACAGGCTTTTTCTTGTTGTTCGGGGCCATCACGGCGGCTCCGACTCCCAGAGACCTTGTGTACAACAGAACAAAACACTGCCCAGCCCATCATAGTCGCTGTGTTTCTGCCCATTGTCACAAGCATTGTGTCGGTCCACCTTGCTGGGAGTCTTCCTCTTTTTCTCTGACAGTGTATCTTAGCAAGCATGGCATCCTTCCCCAGCCGGGGGGCCCTCCTAGTAACGTGTTCAAAGTATATGAGATCAAGTCTCAGCACCCTACTTCTATGGAGCCGCCGGCTGTGCTTCTTCACAGGCTGATTTGCTCGCTGCATCTACTATCTGCACCACCATGAACATGTAGGGCCATCCGTCTTTGGTCTTCCGTGCTGTCCAGCTTCCATAGCACGTGCAGCATTGAAAAGACCATGACTTGGTTACCTTAGTCCTCCAAGAACCATGTTGGCCTTTCACACCTGAAGGAGGTCGTTGGCATCAGGTTTGTCCAGTGTAATGACGGCTCTTGGGTTCTTGGCTCACGCGTCCATGGATGCCAAGGGTGGACCCACGTAAACCAAACCCCTGACAGCTTCAGTATTCTACTTAGTAGGCGAAGAAGAATGTTTTTAACATGTTCAGGACTTTCCCTCAACTTGCCCTAGTTTTTTTTAATTGTTTTCCACTTCCTTTTGGATTGAGGTTTTTCCGTATTTTAGCTTGTTGTTGTAGGGCGTTTTTGTATATTTGATTTTCTTTATGTGAAATCCAGGCTGGGTAAATCTATAGAGACAGTAACTAGATGAATAGCTCCTCAGGCTTTTGACAGGGAAGGTTGGGGGGAAATGAGCTAATGATACTGGATACCAGGAAAAATCCAATGATCTAAAATTGATTGTTGTCTTGATTGCACCACTATCTTTAAATCACTGATTTGTATAAATTGTACATCAATAAAACAGTTGGGGGGAAACAAAAACTTTTCAAATTTACAAGTCACTCCCGTCCATCCAGCAACAGTAGAAAATGTAGGCCGCTATGTCATGAGTGCGTCAGGCCTGGGGATAGAAGTTAGGTAGACTCCGTCAGGGTTCAACAAACTGTCGCGTCGAGCACCTGACCGTGAACCGGGCTCATAGGAAGCTCTCCGCAGCCTCCGTTCGTGTTCACTGCGACCATGAGTATTCCTGTGTGGGCTACCTTTGTACACAGCTGAACCAATGCCGCTCCTGAGTTCTTCAACTCTGCCCATGATCTTCTCTTCTCTGGAGTAAAGTCACGTCCTCATCCATGCCCCAACCGCAAAGTGCTTCTCAGACCCTGGGGAAAGGCTGCAGAATTGTCACTAGCTTTCGGAGACTGAGGTGCTGCCAAGAAATAAGAGGTTACAGTATATGAGGAGCCATCTTCAAAAAGTTTGTGGGAAATTTGTCTTAGGAAAAGGCTGCATGGATTTTTCCACAAGAAGTTTGCACCGCAATATACCAACGTGTTAGGTCTAAACAGGATCTAGGTCCGCTCTCGGAGGAATGAAACATCTGTGGCAGGGACTACGTGGTGGGCTGCAAAATCGTAAGATCAGCCGTTTGAAACCAGCAGCCACTGGAAGGGAGAAAGACAAAGCTGCCTGCCCCCTGGAGAGTTAGTCTCTGAACCCCCCCAGGGGCAGCTCTACGCTGGCCTGTGAGTCTGGACCCGCCAATGACAGCGAGTCTGAGTGAGATCCTGTCGAATACATGCTGCCATCGGAGCCAGAGCAAGCACGAGCTCGGGGTGAAGCCTGGTAACCCCACTGGGGACAGTGTCCCCAGGAAAGCAGCACCTCGCAGATGGATCTCATTGTAAGAAGGGCTATTGCAGAGGAGGCCCCACAGGGAGAAACCATCCACAGGAGTGTACAAGGAAACCATCTGGCTGGAGAAGGCCGACGATCGACCGCAGAAACAGCAGCCACCGCGGTAGATCTCTCCATTGTTTCCGTTTGCACACACCGAACTCACTCAATGGGTGCCAGAACCACGGCGGTTTGATCAGTTGCAGAAAAGAGCAGCGCTTCCAGAGGAGATGTTAAGGAATTGGAATTGAGATCCTAAAACATTCCTGGAAGCACTGGCAGGATGAAAGATGGCTTTACCTGCGCGGTCCTGAAGACGAAGCACGGTCAAAGCAGTGGCTACCAAGCAGTGCCGTGAGGCACAAAGATGAGTCAGGACCGTCGTTTTGGGGTGTGCTTGAGGCTTGTTGATTTCATGGAAAGCTAAAGAATGAGAACATCTCCTTAGGAAAGTTAGTCAAAGCTTGAGCAGTAAAATGGCCAGGAAAGCTGCTCCAGAGAGACATCCTGCTCACACCGCTCATCAAAGGACAGTTTGTGAACATGTCAGATGGGGAATCACAAAGCACCTACCTGACGGCCCTTCTGACTTTGTTTTGTGTCCTAATATTTATTTACTTATTTATTTATATACACACACATGTATATATAAAGGAAACGGGTACCATTTTTCCTTCCTTTAATAATGTTAAAAGAGTCCACTCTTTAGGGATGATCTGAGTGGCTGGCTGCCGTCATCACTTGTAAAAGTGTCTTGACCGTAATGGAGCTTATGTTGAGATATGAAGCATTAAAAAAAAAAATCTTCCAATTCCATTTCGATGAACTTTGGGAAGTCTCCTTGCCTGTACACTCAGGTGGTGTCATCCTGCTCACATGTGTCCCTGTCACCCCCCACAGGAGGAGTTTGAACAAGCCTTGGTGTGGTATGAGTCAACCTTGCAGCTGCAGCCGGAGTTTGTCCCTGCCAAGAACCGGATCCAGACCATCCAGTGCCACCTGATGCTGAAGAAGGGACGGCGGTCTCCTTAGTACCCCACCTCCTGCCTCCCTCTCCCCCTCATGCTCTTAAAAAAAGCTTAAGAAATCAATTATTGTCGGTATCTACTTTTAATGAAGTGTGTGAAAATAACCAAGGAAGACTTGTAACAGAGCTTTTAAATATGTGGGAATTGGTTTACTGTTTTGTTTGTTTTATTTTTTGAGTTCCTCATTTCCCCACCCATCCCCAGAAGAGGCATCTTCAGGAACACAAGTTTCTTTGAGGGGGGTGGGTGGGAGATGTAGCTTAAAGATAACTGTAAATACTGAGCCAAGACATACCTGGAGCTGTGTTCTGTCTCCAAAACCTCAAGGCCTTTAGGGCTCTTCTCCGTGGTCCAGCCAGCCGCCTCCTCTGGAGGAGGCCAAAACCACCTTGCACATCCTCTGCTTCCTCTCGTAACCTCCGTTGTCAGTGGAAACGCAAACGCCCATCTGATGCCAGTCAGTGAGAAGCAGTATTCTGCACCCTGCCCGCTAGACCTCCAGGCTTGTCCCCAGTCCTGTCCGCTCCATGCTGCTATTTACAAACTCAGAGGTAGTTTGCAGGGGAGGATGGGGGAATGGTTTAAAAACATATCTACAACAGCAAAAACTTAGAATCACCTGACCTCTGTCATGTTAATTTATGTTGGGGAGGGAGGGGGTCACTGAGAAGGGGACATCGGCAGTGTACATCTATATCATTTGTATTTTAATTACAACACAAGGAACCAATCAGTTGAACTCCTATATAACTGGTTTATATATATATAGAATATGTATATTTGAAGCCTCTATAGACCGCGTCTGTTTCCACTAATCCTTCGTTCACTGTGTTTCCTATCTTGGGTTAAGGTGCGCGCCTCAGCTCCCTGTCTCCAAGGCTTCCCGCCCTAGCTCCTCAGGAGAGCAGGGAGCGAGGCCCAGTGTTTCCGTACAAAGCCTCTACCTGTGGTCCCAGGAGAATCGGATGCTCCAGACATTTGGGAATCTTCAAGGGCACTACTGAAAACAAAAATTAAAACTGTAAATGAACAAGATCTGTCTGTAGTGTCGTGTTTCTTTGAAACCAGACTGAAGTGGACAACCAGAAGCCTCCCTATGAATACACCTCATCTTCCCTAGGCTTAGATGGTCGCCATGTTTCTCCTCGTAAGGGGAGGGGGAGGAGGGGGACGAGCCATCACTGGGTTTGGTGGTGGAGGGCTTAGTTGTCCACTGACCTGGGAAAGATGCAGACACTGGCTATTCAGAGGGTGCTATTGAATTGACCTCTAAATGACGACATGGCCCCTTGGGTAAGAGCACGAACCTAAAGACTTGAAGGTGTGTCCACGTGAGCTCCAGGGAGCACCTTTCCCTCTGGCAGAGGCTTCCACAGAAAGCTGAGTCTGTCAACTTTCCTAGGATATCAGACGCTCTGTATTGGGTCATTGTGCTGGGAGCACTGGCTTGTGGCACTCTTGGCAGTTCTTAGAAGCCAGGGAGCAATCAGCTGTACCCGAGGCTGCGCTGCCCTGGATGCGCTTCAGAGGCCATTTCATTCCAAACCTTTCCAGCAATGTCTTCAGAACTCCGTTACTGAGTAGTGAGCCAAGAGACGGACCGTGGAGCCAAGTCACTGCTTCCCCGCCACCCCCAAGTTGGCATGTTTTTTCCTGAAAGCAGACATTTGTATGGGTTTCGTTTGCATGCATTGACGTACTCAACCATCACCCACAAGTGACTCGGGAACACCTGTCCACTGTCAGGTTATTTATGTTGGGGAGGGAGGGGCACTGAGAAGGGGGAGTCAACAGTGGACAGTATCTGTATCTGTATTTTGATGGCAAAATACAAGAGAATGAATAAGATGACGTCTATAGTGTGTGTGTGTGTGTGTGTGTGTGTGTTCCTGAAGGTGAAATCCCCGCACACTTTACCCTTGGCATCCACCTGTCTGCTCCCGGCCCCAGTCCTTGCCCCCCCTCTCTATAATGTTATTGTAATTGGAATTAGACAGTAGTTAGCCCTTTGGGTCTGACTTCTCTCATGAAACCTAATGCCAGTTGCCCTGTGTGTGAATCGGTACTTCATCACTTTATCCTGGGAATGATACACTGTTTAGTTGTCTGTGGGAGCCCCTGGAGAAGTTCCAGCTTTGGAAGGGGATGATAAGCCGGGTTTTGTGCACACGCTGTTGGTCTGAACTCAGGGCAACCCCGTGTACAAGAGAAACCCCGGCTCCTGCGCCATCACCATTGGTACCCTGAGTGAGCACCTTGCTGCGGCCACGGTGTCAGTCCGTCTCATTGGAGGAATTCCTCTTTCTCACCACCCGTGTACTTGATCCCGCATAAGATCCCGCTCCGAGGACTGCGCTCTCTTGATGACCATCCAAAGCACCGGAGACAAAGTCCCGCTATCTGCTTCTCAGGAGCGTTCGGAGCACCCTTCCTCCAGAGCAGATGCCCGTGTTCAGGGCGTGTTTGCACTCTTCTTCATCAGCAACATCATGCAAGCGTGTCCTTGCTTCGGGCTTGCTTGTTCAGAGTCGGACTTTCACATGTGTGCAAGGCGATTGGAAACACCGTGACTTGTGTGCCCACAGGCTTTCAAATCTCTCGTGTGGCTCATTCAGCAGCCATTCTCCTGGTGGCCACGTCGGATTCGTTGTAGACAAATGGAGTTTGAGGAAGGGACAAGAGTGAATCTGGCCACGAGGAAGGAAAGAGTGACTATTTTTTTCCTTTTAATAATTGGGGCGTTGTTTCCATTGCTTGTACCCAGTCCATTTTAGATGTGGTTTCAATCAGGTCCATGGGAAGCGGCCCTGTGTGACCAGTTAATGGGCCACGGGTACCTCTTCTAAGTCCAGTGACATGAGAGCCCTGAAATGATGGAGAGGCAGGGAGCAGGCACCATCACTGCACTCAACAGTCCTAAGCCAGATATTTGCCCCATCCCTGCCTGGCAGCGTCTCTGCCCTGTGACTGCCCTATTCCCTCAGGACTACAAGCTTGCTTTTCTCAATGTCGTGACACAGACACTGCCCCCAACTGGTGCAGAGAGGACTGGCAACCAAGTGCCCAGTCAGTCGCAGGGCCTGTTCATGGTGTTTCCTGTGTTCCACATGCACAGAGGAGAGGCTATAAAGAGGTGACCAGACGTCCCACTTTTGGCAGGACAGTCCCGATTTTTAACAATTTTTCCTGTGTCCCATGGCATTTTTAAAAAGTACCAATTTTTTGAAAGAATGCATGACAAGCCAGGGTATACGGTTTTTGGCTGCCTTGTGGCTATTTCGCCAGGATATGAGTTTTATCAATGGTGTCCCGCATTACCAATGTTAAAATTTGGTCACCTTATATTGGAGTGCTACTAACTGGAAGGCCAGCAGTTCGATCCCACCAGCCTCTCTCAGGAGAAAGATGAAGCTGTCCGCTCCCATCATGACGTATAGGCTCAGCAACCCCGTAATGGGTCACTGTAAGTTGGAATTGACTCTATGACAGTGCGTTGGGGCTTATGGTGGAGGCTCATCCTTTGTAATGCCACCCTTGGACTGGCTTCATGTCCTTCCCTACATCTTAACCAGCAATGAGTGCTTGAAGAAGCCACTGGCCTCGGGGCTGGATTTTCACCGGAAGAAATGAAATAAAAGTAATGAGAAATACCCGTCACAGGGCAGCTGTGGAAAGCCAAGGTGATAAAGAGTGTGACGTGTTAATGTATCCCAAGTGCCAGTGAGTGGTCGCTATTGTTACTGTCGCCATGTTGTAGGACCTGGGAACTTTTAAAGGATTCTGAAGACCCAGCGATCCATGCTCCTGACTTCTGCAGCCCCAGTTTGATCTATTCCCCAGCAGACAGGCCCTCTTACTTGCCAAGAGGTTCCTACCCACCTGGCAGCCGCTCTCATCTGATCCCTTCCAGCTTCTCTGGTCACTGATCTCTTCAGCTCACTGAGCCAGCGAGGTGCCGGGTTCTGAGCTTGCATTTGTTGGGCTCCGACTCTGCCCTGGGATCATCCTAAGTATCTCACCTGGGACAAAGCTATGCTACACCTTCTGACAACACACTGGCACTGGTACCTATTATCATCCCTACATTAAAAACAGGATAACTGAAAGCCAGATTTGTATTTGTTTCTCAGCTTGCGCATCACACTATGGGGGAAGTGTGAATAAGATTCCCACCTTCCCTCAGGTAGAAGGTTCAGGGCTCCAGTTTCTACCCAGAGGCTGAGGAAATCCGCCCTCTCCCCAGCACCGACCCTGGTCTGATGGTCAAGAACTTTCCAGGCTGTTTCTAGCCCCTGGTGGCCAATCTCTGGTTTCACAAAGAGCTCTGGTTTCTCGGTCGTCAGTGAGGTCTCTTTCCAGTACTTACCTACATGGAACCAGAGACACCGGTCTTTCAGCCTGCATGCAGGCTGTGCCGTAACCATTCCCACACCACTGCTAGCCCCTGGCAATTTCCCTTTCTTACATTTGAGTCAGTTCTAAATTTCGATAGGTAGATAGATAGATTAGATAGATAGATAGATAGATAGATAGATAGATAGATAGATAGATAGATAGATAGATAGATAGATATTCTACCTTTGTGCACAAGGGGGATGTAAAAAAGTTCATGGGAAAATTCCATTATCTTTTAATTCTGTTTTTCCTACCAACTTTCATAAGCCACCTCATATATTTTCAAGTGTGGAAGTGGGGCAGGGGGAACCCCCGATCTGTCACCATAACAGGAGGTTTACAGGGAGTACTTCTTGCACTACACATGACCTTCCATCCTAGAAGTTCTAGCATCTTCCCTGGGCAAACATGAACCTATTGCTATTCATAGCCTTGAATTCTATCCTTCATCGGGGCTCAATGAGGCAAAGGCTTCAGAGACAATTGTCTTCAGGGTAGGCTTCCACCTCGACTAAAATCCACCCCTTCAGAGTTACCAACCCAGAATCTCTGCAGCAGCACACCACAGAAAAACCCGCCTTGCAGAAAATGCCCAGTGCTTTGAGAGTGGGCACCTTTTACTAGTTGAGAACAGCCCCAGTTCACTTACTTTCCACAGACGCTTTCTACACCCTTACTTCATAAAAATGTGCAGCACTATGGGACCCCTGTTGGTGTACTGGTTATGAGTTAGGCTGCTGAGAGGTCAGCAGTTTGAAACCACCAGCAGCTCCCTAGGAAGCATAAAAATGTCCAGCACTGATGCTTGCTCTCATAAAGAGAACACTGAAGATATGGGTGCTAGAGAAAAATATGGGGAAGAAACTACCATATATACTTGAATATAAGCCGACCCGAGTATAAGCCGAGGTACCTAATTATTGCCTGGGAAACCAGAAAAACTGATTGACTCGATTATAAGCCTAGGGTGGGAAATGCAGGATGTGAATTAACACAGAGACCAGGGGAAGAGATAGAGCGCAGCCACAGACACATTTTTTGTGTTGAAAAACTCAGCTTCTACACGAGTATATATGGTAGATGGTGCCTGGCTATCAGAAAAAAAAAATGTGTCTGGAGTCTTAAAGACTTGCTTGTCTTCAAATAAGTAGCCATCTAAGTGAGGCATCAACTAATTCCACATGGAAGTACACCAGCCTGTGTGATTCAAGGATTATGAATAATAGAACCCAAATCTGAAGGAGGAAATTGCATCAGAGCTTAAATTATGACCACCTAGTTTGCAGAAGGCTATGGATGACAGTGGAAGCCCAAAATCCATCTGCAGGTGCACACAGATTGAGTCTTTAGTGAGTCCCTCGGACCACAGTCAGTAGCCCTGTTAACAGAGAGCATTGCAGAGACAATTAAAGTAGATACAGTTAGGTGAAATATATCATTGTCCCGACCCGCGGAAACTTCAACGCGGACCCTGGAGCGGGGAGTGGGAATTGGGGGGACAAGAGGCACGAGAAACGGAGACAAGACAGCAGTCTGATCAAGTCTGGCTTATTGAGTAAAAGGCTACAGCTTATATAGGCCAGGGAAAGGGAAACAAGCCACAGGTGTTTCCCTGAGAACAATAAATGGGGGAAGCAAGCCGCAGGTGTTTCCCTGAGAACAATGACTGCAGAACAAACAGTTCCTGTGTGTGGAAAGTTACAGAGCTCAGGCAATAAAGATCAAGACAATGGCCGGGCCTCATGGCTCCACACAGGCAAGGTTATGGCCGGGCCTCACGGCTCCCGACAAATCATATAATATCTTACCTTATTTGAGCTCCCTTTTGGCCCATTTAAAGGTCAATTCAAAATTTTAAATAAGTGAAGAGGAAACGTGTGGAATTGGGCTCTGGTGAATCCCGTCCGATCACGTAGCCCAGGCATGTGCTATAGTGCAGAGTGCACTGGAGAGTGGATCATGGCGGACGTGGTCAGGTTACAATTTAACACTCCTTATCATTTGATCTCCCTTCCGACCCATTTTAAAGTTGTTCTAGTGTTTAATATTTTCTGCTTTCTTTCCAATATAGGTTTTTCTCTATTTTATTCCTGTTACAGTTGTTAGATTTTTTGTTTATTTATTGTGGGTGTTTGCATGTTTTTCGCATCTGCAATCCAGGATGGGTAAATCTATACAGACAGTCACTGGATTGATGGTTTCTTGGGGACATGGTGAGGCAAGGTGGGGGACAGCGGGGAACTAATTATAACAAGGAGTACAAGAAAGAAGAAAACGTTCCAAAGTTGACTGTCGTAATGACTGTACAAGTCTTCTTGATAGACTTGAACTATTGTACGATATGTGGCTTATGTCCCAATGAAACTATTCAAAGTAAATAAATTCAAAATCGGTCGATCTATAGAGGCAAATGTTCTGAAATTGAGTGTGGTGCTGATTGCACAAATCTTCTTAATGTGATCAGACAAATTAAATCACACGATATAGGAAGTATTTGCCAATAAAACCCATTTATAAAACCACCACCACCACAAAAACGGCCACCGTGAGGCAGGGGTCTCCACTAGGGTCTCTCCACGAGTTTTGAGAACATGTACAGAGTCCTGCTCTCTGGCTACTCTCTCTCCGGCCAGACACCCAGGAGAGGGGCTGCCTGGGGCGGCGGTGGCGGTGGTGGTGGTGGTGGTGGTGGTGGTGGTGTGTGGGCAGCTAACGAGGAGGACAGGAGGACGAGGACAAGGAGGAGGAGGAGGTCTTGGCTGTGACTGGCCGCAGTCTACATCTAGCTCAAGGATCAGGCCACCTTCTGCTCATTGCTCTTCCAATCCTGCAGGTGGCAGCTGGACACAAGGCTGAGGAGCTGAGGGCCTAACTCAGTCAGAAGGGAAGGGCACCTTGTAGGATCCCAGGCCACCGTGTCCTTGGGCACAGGGAAATGCAGGCGGGAGCTGCCTGGCAGAGAACACGGAGTGGAGGAGAGGAGGGGGCAAAAGCCCTGGGACTTGCAGTCCCAGAGTCAAGAACAGTAGCCGTGGACCACATCTAACTGCTTACATTTAAATGCATGACGATTTCTTTTTTAATTGAACTACCATAAAAATGCAGGACCTTTGGCGAACTAACCACCTACCAAGTGCTCAACAGTCACACAGGGTGACTGATATGGAACCGTGTCACCTTCACGAGCAGTTCCCTGAGATGAGCGCTTCCATGGGAGTCCAGCCTCATCCACAGAGGGGCCCCGCCCCAGACACTGAACAGGGTCTAACGGAGCGCATCCCCAGAGAGAGCGCCCTAAAGCATGTCCACTGAGAAAACTCGAAAGCATGGGCCTTTGCAGGAGGCTTCTCTCTGAGGCTGGATGTGGTGTGGGCGCCACATGAAATTGATGGGACATGGGGCAGGACCCTGGTTCCTCTCCAGTGCAAGGAGGTCAGCTGCAGGTCCCGCCACACCATGCTCCTCCTTCAGCCTTGGGTGTCTCTGACACACAGCCTCCTCTGCCGGAGACTCCCTGCCCTTCACATCTCCTTATCTGAGAGCACTGGGCCGGAGCTACTGGTACCTGCCCACAGTCCTGCTGTCCAAGGCCAAGGAGCCTGAATGCTGGGACTGGGCTAAGGGCTTTGTTCAGGCTCTGGGAGAATGCTGCCTGGTGCGCAAGCTCACGGTACGAGGGAGTTGGTTCCCCCAGAAGCAGTTCTCTGCTACCACAAATGGGAAGTCGGTGAATGAAGTCCCTTGAGTGGAATCACTCTGAGGCTGCTTCTGTACTTCTTCCCAGAAGCCTCCATGGGACTGAGCTCCAGTGGTCCCCAGGAGCAACTGTCATAACCGGACACCTTACATTGTCCTTCTCCCCTTCCCCACCTGACTCTCCCTCCTCCTTCTGCTGCTTTCTTGGATCGCTTCGTAAATAAACAACTTGCACCTGGATTCTTGTCTTCTAGGGGAGCAACCCATGCCAAGCCAGGGGCCTGCTGGGTGCTGGGCGCAATGGGAAGGACAAAGAAAAGATTTACCAACGAAAACTGAGTGATTCCCTCAGGAGCTTGCAGTGAGAGGGTGAGGCAGTCAGGTCACCAGGGACTCAGGAGGTGGCAGGATCAGCAGCCCTGGGGCGGAGGAAGGAAGGTGGGCACACCAGGCCAGCCTGAGATGGGAAGATGGTTTGGAACTGTTCGGGGTGAGGGGTGGGGGCGGTGATACGTAGACCAAGCACTGAAGGATGAGGAAGCATGAGCCAATGGACAGGGAGGGACGGGAACTCCTCCCAGAGGGAACAGCAGTTGCAAAGCAAAGCCTACCACCCCTTGCCGTGGTCACTTCTGACTCATGTGACCCCAAGTGTGCCAGAGCCGACCCGTGCTCCACAGGGCTTTCAGTGGTTGAGTTGGGGGAGGGGGAAGGAAGTAGAACTTTCCAGAACTTTCTCTCAGGGTGATTTGGGTAGACCTGCAACCTTTCCATTCGGAGGGAGGTTGTTAATCATTTGCACCACCAGGGACATGACGAGTGACGGTGAGCAGTAGGCCTAGGGGCAGCACGGGGATTTCAATCCTTGGCCTTCCCTGCCAAGGGCACGAGCTTGACTTTGCTCCTGCAATCAATTAAGGAGGCACCAGCCACCTGTTTCAGACTGGGAACGACCCAGACCACGCTGCTGTGCTGTGGTTAATAAGATTAATTCAGTTTGGGGGAAAGAAAAGTTCTCATGAGAAAAAACTGTTAAAGAATCATTATAGAAATGTAGACCTTTTAACAGACTAGAGGTTCATTTATGAGGTGAAATTGGCCAGCTACGAGTATAAGTGGTAAAAGTCATGTTGTGAGAATTAAAAGTGGGGTTGACAGGGGACCAGGGAGAGGATGAACATGGGGGACCACCCAGCAGGCAACTCCACAAAGAGAGACGGAGCCTGAACGAGTTACAGCCCAACCGAGGGCTGAGCAGAAGGTGAATGGTGAGAGGAGGGTTGGCAAGAGCGGTTACCAGGGCCTGGTGATCAGTTGGCCACAAAGGGAGCTAAAGCTGTTCATCTAGCCCCCAGGACACCAATGGCTGGTGTGATCGCACCCTGCCACACAAAACACAGGGGACCAAGTGAGTTTGAGGAAAAGAGGATGATTTGAAATTTGGACGTATTTTTGAGCAGGCCACGGGCTCTCAAAGCGCGGTCCCCAGACTGGCAGCATCAGCATCCCCCGGGACCTTGATCAAAGTGTACATTTCCGGTCACTGCTCCAGACCTACTGCGTCTGGGTGCACCCGACAGTGTGAAATTTAATTTTAAAACGCAGGCAGTAGGGTTATGGTAAATGTCTAGCAACTATCTCTCAATATTAAGGGGGTCTCTGGTTTGCAGGGATGGCCAATTCCTGTGGTGTAAACTACCCCACTCCACCCCTCCACTGGCCAATATCGAACTCCCAGTCTCACACTGGAGTGCCTGGTGGTGCAAACAGCGGCTGTGAATGGAAACGTTGGAGGTTCAAGTCCATACCAAAGCACCTCCGAAGAAAGGTCTGGGGATCGACTTCTGAAAAATCAGCCAGAACAAACCCTGAGGAGCCCCGTTCCGGCCCCCACACACCAGGTGCCCTGGCTCTGAACTGACTCGGCTGTATTTTTAGTGTTTGGTTGTCCACCTGGCGTCCCCAAAGGCAGGGCTGGGAAACGTGCCCCCTGCTGTCTCTTGGGGCTCCAGCTGGTTCTGAGGACACTGAGGGTTGGTGGTTCCGGGCCATGCTCTCGGACCAGCTGCCGTGAACCCAGCTCCTCGGCAGGTGGGTGTATGGGTCTGAAGCGCCAGCCAAAGAACTGGGAGGGAGAAAGCAGTGGGCTTAAACACAAATGTCGACCAGGTAAACTTTGCGGCGTGAAAACACTCAAAGGAGTCCGCTCCTGCCCGCAAGGTGCTTACATTCTAGTGGAGGTAAAGATACGCTCACAATCACAGGCCAGGGGATGGTGATGGCGCAGGGCCAGAGATAACCAAACACCAAGGCAGGCGATGCCCTCAATCTGTCAGGGAGACATGCCATGGGTCTCATGCCATCTTTGCCTTCATGGAGATCTTCTCTTGAGGCAGTAAGTCCCGTCCACACACACACCCTCACACACCCCACCCCTTTCCTGTGGAAATTGGCTCTATGAAAGGGCCGAAGAAAATGACATCAGAAGTATTTCAACCCATGTCCCTAATTACATCCAGCTGTTTATCAGCAGCCTCCATTGTTAGCATAGAAATTTTGTAAGGGCAGAGTCCTGCCCTTGTCTTCTTCCCACCTGTGTCTTATTCTCATGGCTGGCTTTTAAGGGACCACGCTGACCCTCCAAAGTAGTTACCCCTAAAAACTGCCCCAAAGGGTGGCCTCTTCCTGTTCTCAGTGGTCCAGGGAGATTCCCACACTCCGCCATGCTCCCCCGAAAGCTCTTGAGGGGAACACATTTTGGTCTTGCATGCACTGCCATCGAGTCATGATGACTCACAGCGACCCCATAGGACAGGGTAGGACTGGTCCTGTGGGTTTCTGAGACTGTAATTCTTAATGGGAGTAGAAAGCCTCATCTTTCTCCTGTAGGGCAGCTGGTGGTTTCGAACTACTGGCCTTGCAATTAGCAAGATGGAGGGAATCTGGGGAAACAGCTGACAGTCCTTAGGCGGCAAGGCTGATGACTAGGACAGGTAATCGAGCTGGGTTCGGTCTAGGAACAAAAGTACACCTGGGGTTTTCTCGCCGTCTTCAAGCTGTTCCTGAAGAAGAGGGAACCCAGCTACACACAAACCTACTACGGGATCGAACTGCTTACCCCACTACACTACCGGGGTTAACGAGAGACATCCTCCCCCATCACACACACACATACACACACACACCCCACACCCAACTCACAATAACCCTCTGTAGGGTTTCTGAGACAGCAGATCTTTATAGGAACAAACAGCCTCGTTGTGCCCCATCAGAACAGCTGGTGAGTTTGAACTGCCGACCAGGCTGTCAGCAGACCACCAGGGCTCATTTGAGCTCACTCGTCCCTTCCCAACATGACTCATTAGAAAGGACCTACATTCTACGTGGATGAGAGAGTTCAGATCCAATGGATATAACGGAGGTACTGGTACTTTTTGGGGGGTGGATGGGGGTGGAACTTGAGGAGCTATGAGTCGGCATCAAGCAATGACATTGAGTTTTGTTTGGAGAAGCTCTGGCCCCTTACCCTGGAAAAGAATGCTCCTGAGCTGTCTCTTACGGATGGCAGCAGTCGGTTCTTAAAGCTGATCCAAGGACCCCAGGGGAGAGACCTGTATTTGCCAAGAGCAACACCCACTAGGTAAATGGCCCTAGAGAGCCTTGTGAGTTTTTTAGTTTTTCTCCCCTTTCTCTGCCTCCCCCCCCCCACTCCATCAAAGAACCTAATGGGGGGGTGTCTATCCTGCACTCTGGGCTTCTCCCTGGCCCACCCTCTCACCCCAACAGGGAGGTCTGCAAATGAGCTGCCAAGCTGGCCTTGGAGAGAGCTTGACTGCTTGGAGGAGACTCAGCTGGCAGGGCTTTGGACGTGCAAACAAGGGCCAGGCGAGGGCCACAGCCTTGACCGCCAGTCCCTGAATTCAGGCTCCACGTCCCCTTCCCTGTCTTCCCCACCGCCCTTGGCTCTGAGCTGCTGCAGCCAAGGGCGGGCGCAGGGATGGGGAACGCCGGTCATGCGTCCTGGCGGCCACCAGAGGGCCCCGTGTGTTCTGGAAGGACCGGCGGGGCCAGGCAACCCGCGGAGATCGTGTCTCCCCCGCCCTCATCCCCCTCGCCGAACGCCCACGCAGCTGCAGGTCGTGTTCCGTGCCGACTGAGGACGGGGGCGGAGATCGAGGTG
Source organism: Tenrec ecaudatus (assembly GCF_050624435.1). Classification (NCBI taxonomy): domain Eukaryota; kingdom Metazoa; phylum Chordata; class Mammalia; order Afrosoricida; family Tenrecidae; genus Tenrec; species Tenrec ecaudatus. The sequence goes on along the minus strand of NC_134533.1, from coordinate 27,195,733 downwards.
CAGGGCTGGGCGGGCACCCTGGGGTCTTCTGCTCAGGTGGCCACCAACTGAGGCCATCTGACTGCCTAGGACGGTGGCTGGGGTGGGGGCCCTGCGGGGTGGGGGTCTCAGCTCTTCACAAGGTGCGCCCTCAGCCTGTCACGCCTGCTGTTCCGCATGGCAAAGGCAGCCCAAGTTCAAGGAAGATCATAATAAGCACACTCAGACAAACAAAGGACACCTGGAAACACCCTTCACAGAAACACGCCCTGTGTATAGGGTGAGGGTATGTCCTGTCCTGCTCTACGCAGGTTCCTGGGGCGTCTCCCAGGGAGACTGAGGGGCATCAGTGCTGTGGGCATCTCAGCATTGTGCGGAGATGGGGAGCGTGGGGAGGGAGAAACAAGTGGGCTGGGAGAGAAGGCAGAGACAGCTGGCCCCCTGAGCTACTCGACCCCACTCTGACAGCTCCGGGGGCCCTCTTCCTCCGTGAACCCCAGCGTGCTGGGTGTACAGCCCAGGACATGGCGACCAGAAGATGAAATCACCCTGCTGGGCACCAGTAAAGGACTCACCGTCCGAAGCCAGGACCTCCTTGCTCTACACGCTGATTCCTCCAAAATGCTCCTCGGTCGGCCTTACAAAGGACTCCAGCCAGGGCAGAGGAGGTCTGCCTTTGGTCCATGTGTCCCCGAACCCTGCCACCTCCAACTCCAATTCTCCAGCCTCTATCTATGCCAAAGGTTCCAAATTTAATTGGCTCACCACCCCCTTTTCAGGCAAAAATGTACTCAGTACCTCTTCCCAACCCCACCCCACCAGCAATTTAAAACTTTGGGACGATAGCCAAAATCCAGGACAAGTGTAGGTATCTTTTTGCCTGGCCCCCTGGGTGGTGACAGCGCGCCCAGGAGGAAGGGGTGTATCTCCCACTTTGGGAACCACTCATCTATAGCATCCACACCCCAGACTTTTGGGGAAACCCCCAGAGTTATAGGGTCCCCCATGCTGTCAGGCCTTACATCCTGATTTCACAGTCTCCGCCCTTAAGCCAGGAGCCCTTGTGGCACAGTGGTGACCTTTGGTTACTGCACACCACAGGGTCAGCATCTCAAAACCACCAGCTGCTCCAAGGGAAAAAGATTGTTGGGGGGGTGGGGGGCAGGATTTCTACTCCAATAAAGTGTTGCCATCTCAGGGGCAGTTCTGCCCAGTCCAACAGGGTCTCTATGAGTCAGCATTAACTCAATGGTAGTGAGTTAGGTTGTGGCTTGGCCCTTAAGCCATCCCTCAGGAGACCTGGGAGAAGGGAAGAGGGTGGGCATGAAGGGAAGGTGCACCACTGGGTAATCACATAACTGTCCTCTAGTTCTTTAATATTTCCTCCCCTTACTATGATGGTCTTAGTTTTACCTCATTAATCTTCTGAGACCCATGTATGTTCATTAGTATAATTAAGATCATTCCATGCATGAAATGCTTGATAAACCCTTCAGAAATAGTAACGGGAGTAATGATTCCCTGAGGGCACGGGAAGAGATGGGGGAACTGATAGCAATGATGACTGTATAAACCCTCTCAAGGGGAGCGAATAACCGACTGGACGATGAATGGAACATTGGATAGTGTAAGATATGGTAAATAATAATATAAAATATAATAAGGGTTCCTGGGAGGTAGGGTGTGGGGAGGGGAGAAAGGGGGGCTGATATCAGCGTTCAAGAAGAAAGAAAATGTTTTGAAGATGATGGTACAATTATGCTTGATCTAATTGAATTATGGATTGTTATAGTATCTGCAAGAGCCCCCAATAAAATATATTTTTTTAAGTGGGGGAAGGCGCATTAGCTATTGCATTGGGTTGGCTCTCCGTGGCCCAGTGCCCAGGGACTCCGTGTGAGTGGTGGAAACTGCTGTCACCCTGGTCTCCTTTAGAGATTCTGGTAAACAGACAGCTGCTCATCTTCTGGATACCCTCTAAAAAGCATGACCCCTGCTGACTTTCCAGGTGCCCTCACTGAGAACAGGCACACCACCTTCTGCTGCCAACCTCCCTTTCTTAGGACACCTCTTTCCTGCCTCATTCCTCAGCTTTGAGTCCCTGGTAGAGGCCTTGTTTGGTTGCCAGGGCAACAACTCCATTGTTCCAACAGCAGGAGCTTAGTGTCCAGGCCTCCTCAATTGCTGGACTGGGCTCTCCCCACCACGGGAGAGCCAGTGACGTCAGCAAGGCCCCATTCTACTCCTCAGGGCCTCTTTGTCACCTTAAGACGCAGAGGAGGGGCCCACAGGCTGACTGGTCACCATGCCAACAACACATTGCCCACAGCCTGCAGAGAAGGAAAGGGACTCAGGGCAGTCAGACACTCGGCAGGCAGCCTAAGGAGCAATTAATCTTTTCCCCTGGACTCCTGCACAAGGACCCCTGCTGCTGCCCCAGACACAAGGCTCAGAGTCAACTCTCGGTTCGCTTTCTGCTTTTACACACACACCCTTGTTTCATTGTTGGGAGAGAGGTGAGGCGGTCTACTCCTGTAAAGGTTTACAGTCTAGGGAACCTCCGGAGCAGATCTACTCCATTCTATAAGATTGCTAAGAGTCAGAATTGACTCAGTGGCAGTGAGTTTGGTGTGTTTGCTTTATTTTTGCTCGGTTAAGCAAAGTTTGGGGCTTAGGCATTCTCTTATCCCATCTGAATTTTCAGCCAGCCATGAGGTCCCTGGCTATGAGAGAGAAGCCAGGCTATGTCCACTACGCAGCCAGGAGGCTGAGCGAGTCTTTTATCCATTCACTCATTCTCACTCTCTCAGTCATTCAACAATCCGGTGAAACGGATTCAGGGCCATTTTCACTTTGTTGCTGCAGCTGCTGTGGTTGTTAGGTGCCGTCGATTCCGTTCTGACCCATAGCGATCCTGGGCACAAACAGAGCAAACACTGCACAGTCTGCGCCAGCCTCACAATTGTTTCCACTTGTCACCCACCACGTGTCTGTCAGTCTGTCAGTCTGTCATACTGTGGTGGATTTTGCTGTCATGCTGGAAGCTATGTCACTGGGATTTCAAATGTCAGCAGGGTCACCCACAGTGAACAGGTTTCAGTGGAGCTTCCAGACTAAGCACAGACAAGAAAGAGGGCTCTGTGCCACACTTCCGAGGAAGTGGCCACTGAAAATCGTTTGCATGTGCACTTGAGATATCCTTTTAAACACCTTAATTAAAAGTAGAGATTGACAACACAGTTTCTTTAATGATCCATATATACACTGTTTAAAGATATTCACTTTAGATTCAAAGACACAGAAAGGCTGAAAGTAAAAGAATGAAAAAATATATATTCCATGCAACCAGTAACTCAGAGGAGAGCTGGGGTGGCTATATTGTTACGAGACAAAGTAGATTTTAAGTCAAAATAGATTATAAGGGAAAACTGACATTATGTCTATTGAAAAATAGTTTCACTCATCCAGAAGGTATAACAATTATAACATATATGCACCTAATAACAGAGGCTTAAAAACCAAACATAAGGAGGAAGTAGACAATTTCACAATAATAGTTGATGTCCTCAATACTCTACTTTCAATAATGAATATGGCAACCTGTCAGAAGATTGTTACGGAAATCTCACTGCCATCAAGTCAATGCTGACTCATAGCAACCCCCTAGGTCCTTCCGAGACTGTAACTGTTTATGGGAGTAGAAAGCCCTGTCTTTCTCCCGAGGAGCTGCCGGTGGTTTTGAACTGCTGACCATGCCAATCACAGCCCGTTGGGTAACCACAACCCCAGCAGGCCCCATGTTAAGGAAATAGAGGACTTCAAATGAACAAAGATCAGGGGGTGGTGAGTTTATGTTAACGGAGAAAGGAGGAGAGGAGAGGATGGCTGCACAACTCAAAGGCTGTAACCAGTGTCACTAAATTGCACATGTAGAAACTGTCGAGTTTACAAAGTGAATACAATTTAAGGAAATAGAGGATTTGAATAACACTATAAACCAAGAACAAATAAATACACTATAAACCAAAAAAGCAGTAGCTGACCACTCCCTGCCAGGACAGCAGAATACATGGTGTTCGCATGTGAACATGGAGCATTCTCATGATGGATCAGATGTTGGGTCACGAAACAAGTCTTAAAATAAAAAAACAGCACAGGTGTCCAACAGCAGATGAACGCATAAACAAAATATGGTATGTACACACAAAAGGATATTATTCAACAGTAAAAATGAATGAAATTCTGCTTGGTGCTGCAATATGGGTGAAACTTGAAGACATTGTGCTAGGTGAAGTAAAGTTGACATAAAAGAACAAAGTTTTATGTAAAATATCAGGAAAAACAAATTCATAAAGACAGCTATTTAGAGGCTACCGAGTTGGGAGGGAGGCGCTAACAGTAGAAAGTTTCTTTCTGGATGATGAACAATGTTGGAGACACACAGTGGTGATGGTTGCATAGCACTGTGCATGAAAATGTGCATCTTTAAATAGCTAAAGCGGCTCAATTTACATTACATGTACATTAACATCCCCCCAAAAAAAGTTTGGATATAATTAAAAATAAAGAAACTCTTACTCAAAATGATCAATGGCCTAGGGTGTTCCAGATGTTGTTCCAGGTGGGAGTCACACCCAGATCTGCCTGGCTCCGGCATCACTTCTTTCAAATCAAGATGAGCACGTACCCTCCCCTCTCCCCACCCCTTCAATAGCAAGCAAATCCCTCACTCTCTCACTGCCATTGAGGTGACCCCAGCCCACAACCATCCTAGAAGACAAGGCAGAACTGCCTCTGGGGTTTCTGACCCTGAAACTCTTGATGGGACTAGAAAGCCTCATTTTTGCCCAAGATTGAGACTGGTGATTTCAAACTGCTGATCTTGTGTTGAGTAATCCAACACATGACCACTCCACCACCGGGGCTCAGCTATGCATACTAACTAGATTGGTTACTAACCAAAATGAATGCGGCTGTAAGGAATTGAGTCGAGTGTCTTGCATAAAGTAACTATTTAAATAAATATGTGACAAGCTTCAGTCTGTGTCTAGGGCTACTACTGAAAGTCTACAGGGCAATCATCTGCAGTATGGGATTTGTACACTCGCTCATTTAAAAAGAACTGTGGGCTTCTGTGTGCCAGGCACCATGCTGGGCACTGCACGCAGAAAGAAAGACAAGGCAGAAATGTCATTCCCTGTGTCTGGTGGGAGAGCCAGCGAGGCAAGCTATAGCGTGAGAAGTACAACAGGGGAAGCGCAGATGTTGGGGGATCCAGCTCAAATTGGAGTCCATGACTGCAGTCAGAAGACTCCAGCTTCACCTGGGGGGCATTGCTCCCGCTCTAACTCACAGACCACCTGAGCTAAAACACGTGGTTCTGGTTTGGCCACTGTTGTGCCACCATCACTCGTTTGTTTGTTTTTTTCACTAAGCTGACTCACATATGAAACTTTAAATACTTTCATGAAAAAATAGAAATGTTACGCCACTACCAGGAATGGCAGGCAAGCATCACACGTTCAATAAGTTCTTAGTAAACAAAGCAAGGTTATTAAACTCAAGGATTTAGGGCCTACTCTCTTAGGAAACTAGATGGCAGTGAGTTTTGATTGGCTCACTGGTTGGTTGGTTGGTTGGGTGGGTGGGTGGTTAGTTGGTTGGGTGGTTGGTTGGTTGGGTGGTTAGTTGGTTGGGTGGTTTATTGGTTGGTTGGTTGCTAGGTAGATTTGTTGGTTGGTTCTTCTTATTTAAAAGGGGTACCCACAGCATTAGTGAGGTATTCAAAACCACTGACACTAAGTTGACTCCTTGTCTTTGATTTAAATGGTTTTCGAGACAATGAAAGGGGAGAGACTACTCGGAAGAGATGATTCAGTACTATTTACGAGCTGGCACACCTGTGAATCACTCAGCCATCTCAGCACCTCCAGTACTTTGAGAGACACCGTGCCCTCCTTGTGGGTGTCACTATAGTTACCCCTGGAGAGGACAAGGTTGGGAGTTCAGGATGACTTCTCTCTGCGGTCCTCTGGTAGGGTCACTAGTACACTCCGTCACACACGCCACCTGCCACCTCCACACCAGCCCCTTGTGACTCCCGCCCCGTCAGCAGGTCTAGCTCTGCAGAAGTACATCTCAGAGCACAGCACAGCACAGCAGCGATTTAAAAGGCAAAGAAGATGAGAATTCATGGAAGGAGCAAGAACTCAGAGGGGGCCGGATTTGGTAAAGGAGGAGGGTTTACCAGTGGACTGTCTGGGGAGTCTGCGGAAGGCATACGGAAATCAAAGAGGGGATGACCATTCCTGCCTGCATTGTCAGCTGGGCCTCAGCCACGACAGTGACTCATTGGCCCTCCCCGGAATGTTGTAGCTGGTGGTCATTCTCCCTTCCACAGACAATTTAAGAAACAAAAGGACTAGCACATCCCACACAGAGGAAGTCGGATCTGAGCCCCTGATGCTGCCTCTCCCTTCACACGCCCTGGCCGGCGAGGCCAGCCTGCATGCCTCATTCCGTGGGGCTGAAGTATGATTCCAGGTAAAATAAAAAGTCTTTCGGTCTCTGCTCAAACCACCCTCGTTCTCAACACTATGTTTTTGGTTGTTTGTTGTTTGTTATGAATCTTCTGATGCCTGTTACCCGGTCCTGATGACACCTCACGATCACACCGGCTGGTGTGCTTCTGTCCATGTGGGCTTGTTGCTTCTCTGCTGGATGGCCGCTTGTTTAACTTCAAGCCTTGAAGACCCCACACGCTATATCTTTAATAGCCGGGCACCGTCTGCTTTCTTCACCATATTTGCTTATGCACCCATTTTTTCTTCAGTTGTGCCAGGGCGGTGGAGTGAGCACCACAAAATGCCATTTGTTAGAACAAAGTGTTCTTGTACTGAGGGAGGGTATGAGCTGACGCCCAAGGTCCCTCCACAACCTCAGTGTCTTGCCTTATGCTTATATATGTACATAGGCCAATAACCAAAGCCCATCTGTAGCTAATGGAACAGCCCTCACAGAGGGGTCACAGGGAAGGGATGAGACAACCAGGGTGCAGTAGAGCACCAATGGGAAGCACAATATTCCTCTGGTTCCTGGAGGCTTCCTCACACCCCACTCTCATGACCCTAGTGCTCCTTCTCACTGTGGACTGGACCAGAGCAGGTACACAGGTACAGAGAAGAGATAAAGCTCGCAACACACAGAATCCAGGAACAGGAATGGGACTAGTGATACCAAAAGGGTGGGGGGAAGAGGGGAAGAGGCAGGAAGAAGGGGGAACATCGCAATGATCAACACATAACCACACACACCCCCTTCCAGGGGGAAGAACAGCAGAAACCATGGTGGAAGGGAGACCGGTTGGTGTGAGAAATATGAAAATAATAATAATTTATCATCTATGAAGGGACCACGAGGGGAGGGGGAGAGGGAAAAAAAGAGGAGCTGATATCAAGAGCTCAAAAGAAAGTAAATGTCTAGAAAAGAATGATGGCAACATATGTACAGATATGCCTGATACAATTGATGTATGGATTGTAATAAGAGTTGTAAGAGCCACCAATAAAGTGATCTTTTCATAATTTTTAAAAAGCCTTTTACAAAGGCTTATGATAGCTTTCAGGATAGTACCACACTGAGACCAGGTTTCAAAAGGAGGGAGAGGCAGTCTTCCTCAGCCCTGTGATGAAAAGACCAGTCAGTGCTATTCTCTATGGTTCCTTTATTGCTCTCACACCTGCCCTTCTCTCAGCCACCGTCAGACCCTCCCTTCTGCCCATGAGTTCCTTACGTTGGTGATATTCAGAAAGAAAGTTACTAAGCACGGGCCACAGGCCCAGCACGGAGCTAAAAGTTCTTTTAATCTCCTAGATAGGACAACACTCACATAACTCACAGAGGTCACCTTTGCCCCTGCACCCAAGGTTAGAAAGATGTGGATATTCTAGGCTTTCAGTAGCTACTTCCAGGCCCCTCTCGCAGCAGGTTCTTTTCAAAGAACCATGTCGTTCTCTTGTATCACCCCTTCTCCCGCCTGTGTTCTTGACTACCAGACTACAGAATCTCCACCCACCCTTGCCTTCCTCCTGGATCTACACGCCAGCCTCCTCCAAGGGCCCTGACCCCATGCCGTGCCCTGAGCACCTCCGTATATATTTCCACATCCAAGCTCAGGAGGTAGCAGCTTGCAGTTCTTGGAAGACTTCGACTTGTGTTGGTGCTTTGTCACACTGCCTTTCAGCCCATCAGAAGGAAGGCCACGTCTGGATCTCATCCCTCAGAACTGCTTGCCTCCAAGATCTCAGACTCTAGAAATCCCGCTCCTACCTAGCAGCCTCCCCCAGCAGTTAAAGCATCCATCAAATCCAGTTGAACTTACTCTTGGATTTCATTAGCGTTTCCTCTCCCTCCCTGGACCATCTGCCAGGATCACTTTTCCACCTGAACTCTTCTTCCTATTCCAAATTAGACCCCCTCTGAGCAGTGGCTGCTTCCAGGAATTGCCCTCTTCCCTGCCTTCTCCTTCTCTCTCGTGCTTTCCCTACGTCAGGCTTCCATTTGGCTGGTCTCCTGGTCTGCAGCTACCCCGTTCTAAAAGTTCTTCCTGAATCTTAGCTCCTCCTTGCTCCCTTGGCCCCTGGTTTTCGACTCCCTCTAAGAGTTCTGTTCTCATTCTGTCTGCATTGAGTGGCTTCTGCCCCAACTGATCATCTGCGGTGTTAGATGGGATTCCTTTGTCACTCCCACCCAAATCCCCGAAAGACGTGTGGAATTTTGGATCCCTGTTTGTGACTATGGGACTTTTCCTCGCTGGCATATCAGTGAATGAAGGCACACCAGCGGAAGGGGGTCAAGTGGATTCTTATCCATCCTGCGGTTATCTAGTCCGTTCCCGAATGTCTGCTTGGACTAGACAGACGCAGCAGTGGTCAAGACGTCCACACTGGCATCCTGAGCCTAAGGACTCTCTGCTAGGGAGGAGTCAGTGAAAACCCCTGGGAAACTTCTTCACAAAGTCGTCGATCAAAACCAACGTCACATTGTAGGAGAACTGCCACCACTGCGTGCGGCAGACTCAAAGGATGCGAGGCTGATGGCCAGTGGTGATGGGAAATCAACTCATCGAGGCTGATTGGGTAAAAAATAGTTTCTTGATATCATTTCACCTGATGTCCCTGGTCCCTTTGGTAGCTTGGGATGGGCATGGCGTAAATATCTAAACTATGGAAATTGACAAAATTATACATTGGGGCTTTTTGTCCCCCTGTGAGCCACGCCAGGAGCATCTAATGGCTTGGCTTGTATAGATGTGTCCTGGGTCTTAAAAAAAAGATGACCAACCCACGAAATCCAACTCACTGCCGTGAGTCTATTCTGACTCGTGTAACCCTATCGCACAGGGCAGTAGGGCCCTGGGTGTTTCTCAGCCTGGAGCTCGTTGCCGGAACAGAAAGCTTCCTTTGCCTCCACAGAGCAGGTAGCGGTTTCCCACTGCTGCCCATTCACTGAGCAGCACAACCCACAGTCCACTCTGCCCGCGGGGCTCCTGGAGAAGGTGGCAGGTTCTGGACATGCCACGAGGCTGTGATTCCAACTGAAGTTGCTGCCCATGTCTGGTGCTTCCCGTGGCGTCGACACCATCTCTGACACCTATTGTGGGCCGTTGCTATGCCGCTATGCACGCCTTCATCCAAAGAACTCCTATAGAGGTGTGACTTTATCTGCCAGGGACAGCGGTCTACTGTCACCATTCAGCTTCCAGATGAATACAATGCTCTCTCTCTCCATGGTGTAATGTAGTCCCCAACCCCACTGCCATCGAATCGATCCTGACTCATAACGACCGTGTGAGAGAGTCGAACTGCCCCCTTGGGTTTACAAAGCTGTGAAGCTACAGGAGCAGAAAGCCTCATCTTTCTCCTGTGGGGAGGCCGAAAGTTTCAAACTGCTAACCTTTCCATTAAGAGCCCACAGGGTAACCTACTCCACTGCCAGCACTCCTGTAACTTAGTCCAGAGGGACCTTAATCTTTTATTTTTTCCAACCAATTTACCGGGTATCAGATTGGTTCAACAAATGGCTTAAATCCTACCGAGGGACCCACTGATGAGAAGAAATGGGCTATCTAGACATATATGAAGGTAGACACATATGGTAACATATCTACCAAGAGATGATCAAAGAAAAGCCTTCTGCCATCACCGAGAGAGACACTTCTGCGGGATGTGTCTCTGGGGACTCGGGGACTGAAGAATGTTGGAAGTCAGGAAAGGGGTTGTCTCTGGCCTGTTACTGTTCTAAACTGTATGTTTGGTGGGCATCCTGGTGTTCTGGAGACAACATATCCTCTCAGATGTGCTGCCCAGCGCTTTACATTAGGGACGAGCAGATCCCTGTGTCCGCCCACTTCAAGTGGGGCTCAGGGGAACAAAAGGAATTCTAGTGTTCCCCAGCTCCAACACGAGAAATTCTGCTCTCAGGACCGCAGGATGCAGCGCTATGCTTTCTGGCAGGTAGGACATGGAGAATGCACAAGAGGAGCGCCATTTTGAAGGCAAATACCTTCAACAAGTGATGAGTGTATCATTTTCATGAATAAGCCCTACCTTACTACTGGACCTTGGAAAAGGTTAAATACGTAAGCACGAAGCCAGAGAACCATCAAACTTGAGCTGCCTCTCACGGACTGGTACAATTCGACCCAGCAAGCCAGCAAGCTGGGTACGACCCAGAGCAGCCCTCTCTCAGCAAGTGGAGGTGGTGCAAGCGGGATGGAGCTCCATCTGTTGGGTGAGCAGGTGGCTTGTCGTCCCCAGTAGACTGAGTTCTGATGCATGGCCTCCTCTCCTCAAGCCAGACTTGCAGTCTCACGGAGGGTTCTCTCGAACCAGTTGATGGGCAAAAGAGAGAAAGAAAAGAAAGAGCCAATTCCAGCACTGTTGACAAATGATTCGAATGACAGTCTGACTCCTGCTGGAGCAGACTGCTGTGACACTGCGGGAACAGACAAGGCAGCCTTCTCAGCAAGAGGAAGCTGAGCAGGTGTGTGTGTTTGGCCACTGCGCCTGAAAGATGAGGGCAGATATGCGGATCTATAGCAATTCATGGAAATAGCTACCGGTTGAACCCAGAATCCTAGACGCTGTACCGAAATATTGGAGGCTTGATGAGAAAGAGATACAGGCAGCTACGAAGGAATTCTCTCAATGGGCATGAGCGTGAGGATATTAGTATCTTACATCAATATTTACCAGAAGGCGTCTCGGCAGAGAAGGCCCTTAAGAATCCAGCGCGGAAGTGGACCCGTTCTGTGTATTCGTCAGCCTTGTCCCCCCGCTATTTCTGGGGGCTCCTGAGTAAGTCCAAGAACAAAGTGGCCTTGGTGGCCCTGGTAACATGATCTCCTCTTTATCCAGCTCATTTGGCTACTGCCACAGGTGGGTGCCCAGCCGAGCCACGGCAGAGAACAACGCTGAGCCCTCGACGTACCGCCTGATGTTGCTTGTGAATTACATGGGGCTTTTCCATCGTGGAAGAGAAGGGGGGATGGGCAGAAATGTGCCTTTGCTTGCAACCGACACGTGTCAGGTATCATTTTACAAATCATATCCATCATCTGTGGAGCAATTCACTTCATTCTTTGTCTCACTACCCTACATAAAGCCGATTAGTCCTAAAGACTGTACTTTCATATCAAAAGCAAATTAATTGGAAATGGAAGGTCTATATTCTTAAGAGTTACTAGTCTTACTAGATGGCCGTGTATAGAAACAGGTTTTCTTGTGGGGGAAACAGAATGGCCTTTTGAAGACAGCTTTGGGACCAGATATCATCTTGTGAAGCTGCTTGGCTACCCACCTGGATATGGTTCATGCCAGAACCCAAAGAAGGCACCGTTTAACCACAACCAGAGGAGAATGCACGACTCTTTCTGCTACCCTTCCCTAAGACTGGGGGAGTTGTTAGTTTTCGGATCTCAGTTGAAGAGATGGCACTACAAGTTCCCTGAAATGCAGATTGAAATCACCACGTGGATATTTCAACGCCCTGGTGGCATAGCGGTTATGAGTTGGGCTGTGATACCCAAAGCCCACAGTTCAAAACCACCCAGCACGTCCAGGGAGAAAGTAGGGCTTTCTACTCCCGTAAAGATTTACAGTCTCAGAAACCAACAGGGGCAGTTCTACCCTGTCTACGGTGTCACTGTGAATCAGGATGGACTCAATCAATGCTAGTAAGTGGATTTGTTTGTTTGGATGCCCCTGGATTGACAACAGAGAGGAACCCTTCACTGGTAGAAATTCATTTTTACAATGTAAGTCTTAGTTCAGAAGCCATGATTCTGACTCCACTTTCTCTGTCAGAATTAGCACATGCAACAGTAAGAGAAATGCAAATGTTATTTGGTCTTGCCTTCTGAGTCTCCCCACCTCACCCCCTAGCAATTCCTGCGGCTTCCCAAGGTTTCCAAGTTACCAGGTTTTATTGGGAAGTATCTGCAATCTATTCTCCCTCGGGCCCCAAATAGGCAACAGACTGGATGCTTCCATCCCAGGGACGTGGGCGACACAAGCCTCCCTCTGAGGAGCAGGCTAGTTCCCCCAGGGACTCTCCTAAAACCCTACCATCTTTTGGATTCTATGGCTTCAGATCCCCCCTCCTCTCGTCTCAGTTTCTGCTTCGGTGGTGTCGCATGCTGGTCATCTCACATCTTCTCACCTTGATTTGTGTGTTCATTGCCTTTGACCTTGGGCCAAAAGCTCCAACATGGAGTCTGCTGGGTATGGAAAATTCTGACCGGTGTCATCACACGCTGAGCCTGCCTCGTCTCTTATCACTGTGGTTTAAGAAGCTCTCCCTGCTCAGTGAGTAACGCATCCTTCTTTCCTCACTCCCCACCCAGTTCAGCCTCCTCCACCCCGCTTTGGTCCTCAGCCCAGTCACTCCACTCTGACCCCTCTCTCCCCTTCAAAGAGGCTGGACCCTCCTCCCCCACGGAGTCAGCAGAGGAGAAAGGCAGGCGATTGTGAGGCGTGTGTGGGCTCTGGCAGCAGGGTGGTGTATCTTCCAGAAGCACCCAGGGGTGGTGGCCTTCGTGAACACCAAATGTCGTCATATGGGTTCCCAAAGCAGGCAGTCCTGGGCCCAGGTTGTGGCCTTGGGGTTCAGGGTGGTGTGCGGATTGGAGTCCCCGTGGGGACCAGCAAGGGTGCCGAGGCCCCGCCCATCACCCCACCCAGGGGCCAGCTTTGGTGTCCTGTCCTTTCCACGGAGGACTTTTGACTGTTGTTTGCTTTTATTTTCCTCCCCTCTCAGTATTTTAACCACGAAAAAGAAAAAAGCCAAATCCCCAAATGCAAACACAATAAAAGGCGAAGACATCCGGCAAGAGAAGGGGAGAGAAGCCCCAGACAGGAACCTGCTCACAAGTCCAAGAGCGCCCCGCTGCCTGGAGAGGTTAACCCTTTGCTGCCCGCGCGAGCAGCCGCCCTGCCCTACCACCTCCTCCCTGCGCTCACTTCCCCCCACCCCGCTGCCCTCCTCCTAGCCCACTCTCAGCGGAGGGAGGGGTCCATGGGGTTTCGTCCTCTTTTTATGTATTTTTTTTTTTTTTTTTGCCAAACCTGCACGAGATGATCTCCACCCACCCAGCCCCCATCGCCACCACCAAACCTTTTGTCTGAGCGCCTCCTTCCCACCCGAGAGAGGCAGTGAAATTTCCCCGGAGAAAGTGAACCAGAAACCAGAGTGCTCTGGGGGCAGAACGAAATGGATGCCGCCTGTGATTCTCACTTCGCTTCTTTCTTACACACTGGCCACGTCAGCGAGGGGCTCCCGGCGCCTTCAGCGCCCCTCCCAGAGCCATAAGGAGGACGATTGTTGTGGTCTGGGCCCCCAGCGGGGGACAAAGGACCCCAGAAGATGTAAGCCACGCCCCTCACCTCCCCTGGGAGCCAGAGTGGAAGGAAGGTCTGAAGCAGGGGAGAGGATAGAGTGGGGGAGTCCTGGAAGAGCCCCCATCTTCTAAAGCAAAGGTCAACTGACTGTGGAGTTTACCAAGAGCTGCATTCGCACCGCTCCATCAAAAGGACATGCAGCTCTATTTTTTAAACAAAGGGGAGTTTGGGTTGAGGCTGGGGAATCCCATTCCACTGCACTGTGGGAGAATAGATATATCCTGTGCAGTAGGCCGGAGTTGACGCCAAGGAGAGCTGGCCTGCCGGTGCTCAAATACCCCCAGGACAGAGGCAGTCCTGTAATTGCAGCTAGCTCTGGGGGAGATTGGAATAAAACTGATCATGCTATGGATGGGGGAAGTTAAGGGGGACGGGGGCTTAAAAAAGTTCATTCACTTTCTATTCCATCTTCCCACGACCTTTGTGAAGTGCCTTGCTCTCCCTAGGAGCCCTGGTGTGGTGTTGGTGACTCGTTGGGCCACAAGGTTGGCAGTTTGAAACCACCAGCCACTCCATGGGAGAAAGATGGGTTTTCTACTCCTCCAAAGAGTTACCGGCTCAGAAAGCCACAGGGTCAGTTTTGTCGTGTCCTCTAGAGTAGCTATGAGTCGGAATCAACTCAAGGAAGGCAACAAACTTGGTTTTGACTTTGTTCCCAGGGACTGTGAGCAGAAGCACTCTGGGAAGAAACCCTTCTTGGGTCTGACTGAAGTTGGAGCTATCCCTTAAGACATGGATCCTGATCAGCTGGTCTGTCCCAACAGTGTCTAGTCGATGGAGAAGGAGGATTTGGGAACAGAGATCTGGGAGCTAGGAGCATGTTCTACAAGCGCTGTTAGAGTGGAATGCCCACCCTCACCCCCATTCCTTTACGTTTTCAAGAAAGACTGAGTCTAGTCATTGGGGGTGGGGGGGGCACGCCATGAAAAACAACAATCCACACCTGTCTTCAGAGATTTAATTCAAAAGACTCTTCACCAAGCACCTGGCTCCCCATTCTAGCTGTTCTACTTCACCTGCAGGAAATACAGGTGCTGCCGGGTGTTAGACCACTAACCTCAAGGGCACCGATTTTTTTTTAAAATTCTGTATTTAGTTTTTAAAAATCATTTTATTGGGGGCTTGTGCAACTCTTATCACAACCCATACATCCATCCGTGGTGTCACGCACATTTGTACATTGGTTGCCATCATCATTCTTAAACTATTTGCTTTTTACTTGAGTTTTTGGCATCAGCTCCTCATTTTTCCCCCTCCCTCCCTCACGAACTCTTGATAATTTATTTTTAAATGTTCATGTCTTACACCGTCTGATGTCTCCCTTCACCCACTTTTCTGTTGTCTGTCCCCCAGGGAGGGAGTTATATGTAGATCATTGTGATCAGCATTGGGCCTCTACTCAAGGTCACTGGTTGAACTCACCAGCAGAAAGAAGACGCTATCTACTCCCGTGAATATTTATACCCTTGGAAACCCTGTAGCTCACTGCCATTGAGTCAATCCTGATTCACAGTGAACCTATAAGGACAGGGTAGAACTGCCCTTGTGGATTTCCGAGACTGTAATTCTTTATTGGACTAGAAAGCCTCATTTTCCTCCCGAGGAGCTGGGTGGTGGTTCTGAATCCCTGACTTTGTGGTTACCAGCCCAGCACCTAACCATTATGCCACCAGGGCTCCAGGGTCATGCAAAATAGTCTTTTACACTAAACTCTGTGGCAATGGGTTGGATTAGACAGGTCCTCTTTATTGTCGTAGGGAACATTGAGAAGAATGTTTGTTGATTATTTGGTTTGAATTAAAATATAATTGTTGTTGTTGTTAGGTGTTGTGCACTCAGCTCCAACTCATAGCAACCCTGTGTACAACAGAACGAAATCGTGCCTGGGCTTCTGCCACCCTCTCCACTGTTCTTGTCTGAGCCATAGCTGCAGCCACTCTGCCAACCCATGTCACCAAGGGCCTTCCTGTTTTGCTGTCCTACCTCTTTTCCAAGCATGATGTCTTTTTGAATGGCCCTGTCCTTCCTAATAACGTGTCCAAAGTACTTGAGACAGAGGCTCCCCATCCTTGCCACTCAGGAGCACTCTGGCTGTACTTCTGCCAAGACGGGTTGGTTTGTTCCTTTGGCCGTCTATGGTACTTTCATGTTCTTCACCAGCACCATGATTCAAATACAGCAACTCTTCTTTGGTCTACCTCACTCAATGTCCAGTTGTCACATGCATAAGAGGTGACTAGAAATAGGAGGGCTTGGGTCAGTTGCGCCTGAGTCCTCAAAGTGACATGCTTTCTCGTGTTGTGCAGTAGATTCACCCCATGCGACGCTTCCTTTGCTCCATTGGCTGCTGCTCAGTGACCGCATTCAACATGGACCGGGGTGGTGGCTGCCCACCATAGTGAATACAGCCACTGGCTGTGTGAGTCCGGGTGGACTAGAGAAACAAATTCATAGACATCCGTGTGTATATAAGAAAGAACTGTATAGCAAAGAGTAATTGGATAGTAAGAAAACATCCCAGCCCAGACCAGATCAAGTCTCTAAGTCCAATATTAGCCTATATGCCTAATACTAGTCCATAAATTCTTCCTTAGACTCACGCAGCCATGCAATAATGCTAGATGCAGGCCGAGCACAAGCGAGTGGGCAGGAAGTCTTGTGGATCCAGTGGCGGTGGAAGCATCTCAGTGCTGGCAGGGGTCTCCACATGGCTTCTCCAGCTCCAGGGCTCTGGTCCCATCAGTGTGGCTTGTGAACAGGAATGTCTTGCAGGAAGACGAAACCGAGAGTCTGTCCTCCAGTGAGCTATTTATCTCCTTAGCACCTTCAAATGAGGTCATCAACCGGCGACCTGATTGTCAGGCTAGACTCCACCTCTTCACTCTTAAGAGTCTCAAGTTGACAACAGATTATGTAACTACCACGCCGTCTCTGAATTGTACATATAAAAACGGTAGAAAGTGCAAATGCATTGTTATATTTCTCTCACCACAATAAACGCATTTTAATTTTGTATATAAATGCATCACTAGTACACATCTACAGACACACACATATACCCCTTGGAGTTCGGCCTAGTATTTGAGAGCGCCTGGTATGAAGAACAGGATGAAGAAGGAGTAGCAGCGCAGGCTTTGCTGATTGAATGGCCCTGTATCGGGAGGCCAATCAACGTCCCAGAATGCAAGTGCAGACTCCTGGAGCTGATCCGGCTCCATCAGGACATCGGAGAGGTGATCTCTTCTGACCCAGTCTTCCAGCCACTTTGTTACCCTCTACACCAGGTGTTGTAAACTCACAACTCCACAGGAGCCGAGTGACTCCCATCTATGAGAGACGGGCCCTAGAAGAGAGGCTAATGTAGGCCCACTTGTAAAATGGGCTCGAGAAAGATGAGCCCAGCTCAGCTCTGCTGCTGTCTGTAGGACCCGGGGCAAGATCCGCATCACTCCATCTCCCAGTTCTGGAGGGCGAAAGCAAATATTAAGTCCAATATCCAGACTGCTCAGCAAAAATCTTCTATGAGGTCGATGGCCCTTCAGAACTGAAAATGAACGACTCAGTTTGCAACCAAATATGAGCCAAGCCTAGGCGGGAAATAACAGCGCCAGTGAAGTCTGCACACCTTGGAAGAATCAGCTGTTTGCGATCCAAAGGGCAGCATCTCCTCAAAGACAACGCTCAGAAGAGCTTGGGAAGAAGGAGAAGTGCAGAAAGAGAGGCCAGGGAGACAGTAAGGTCAGTGATGTGACATCATAGGGTCGACATGAAGCCAAGTGTGTAGAGATTGCTGAAGGGAAAACTGATCAGCTCTTTAAACCTTACCCAACTCACAATTTTAAAAAATGTTTTAAGTATGTTTTACATGAACATTGTTGGCCCAACAAAATATTGTGGCGGTGCCATCCAGCCCTGGACCACCATTGGCAAGCAAGCTCCGTTCTTCACGGTAAAGATGGGTGGGTACTGTATGCAGGATCTGCCTGCGTGCTGCTGATAATAGGGGAACTGGTTCCTGGCTAATTTATCATCAAGTTCCAACAGTTAGGAAAGTCTTGTTGTGACTAGCAACCTGCCTCTCAGTGACTTTCCCTTGCTGTGTTCTCCAGGCATCTCACGTTCTCTCGTCTTCTTAGACAGGAAGACGGCGAGCACACACCGGCCAGTGCCGTGTTCCTCATGGAATCCCGGGTCCTTGAGAAGAAAGGTTTTTATCTGAAAAGAAGCATAATATTTAGAATTGTGCCAGGCCCGGTTGTAAGGACTTGACCTATACCAAGCGATTGATATCGTGATAACCCCGATAGGGAGAGGGCCTGTTGCAGGCACATTTCCCAGGAGATTACAATGCAGAGCAAGGAGAACTGTTGACAAGGTCACACCGCTAGTAAGTAGCAGAACAAGAACAATTAGGGCCCAAAAGCCACACTCAGAACCCTGCCGTGTTTACGGGGTATACACACTCCTCCCATCTTTGTTTACTGATGGGAAGTAATGAACCACTCTGCCTTCAGGAACTACACACCAAGCAGGTCCGCCACAACATCGCCTTTAGAGATGGATTTCTTCATATGCAAAGACGTGACAGTCGCAAAGGAGGAAGGACAACCTTGAAATACAGCTTGGGGAGTCCAGGTAGATCCTGAGCAGAACTTCCTGATGTTGAGGACTTAGCACCACTCCAACAGAGAATGTGGGGCTGTGTTTTCTTTCCTTGGAGAGCCATATGAAAGGAGGTAAACAGAAAGGATGAAGAAGACTAATGCTTTCAGGATGACTCTTCTACTCGAGGCTGTCTAGAAACAAGGATAACTCCCTGCCATCGAGTCAAATGTGACTCACAGTGATCCTACAAGACAGGGTAGAACTGCCCTGGTGGGCGTCTGAGACTGTAACTCTTTATGGGATTAGAAAGCTTCATCTTTCCTCCCACAGAGTAGGGGGTGGCTTCAAACAGCTGACCTTGTGGTTTGCAGCCCACCAAGTAGCCCCCTACTCCACCAGAGCTCCTAGAAACAAGGAGAAGCTGTCTAATACAAAGAAAGTGTCTACTGAGACACTCACATTCTTCTGATCCCCTTTCCTCACAAACCTCCCCCAGAAGATAAGCCGTGGCCTGTGGGCATGTGAGCCCAACAGTGGCCTCAAGGATCCCGTGTTGTGGGTGATGGGAACAAAGAGACCAAAGATCAACCTCTAGATCCTAAAAGAGAACTAAACACTTGTTATCAGTCAGTTGTGACTATTGGTGACCCCATGAATGTTTCTGAAGAGAGCTGGTCTCCATAGGGTTTTCAGTGACTGCGTTTGTTTGTTTGTTTTTGTTTTTCAGTAGATTACCAAATCTTTCTCCCAAGGCACCTCTGGGTGCACTTGAACCTCCAAATCTTTAGCTAGTAGCCTAGTCTGTTAGCTGTTTGCTCTACCCAAGGACCCGAAACCACAACTAAGAAAGGCCAACGTTTGACATAGTGTACCTAGAACCAGAGCACCTTAGAGGAAGAAGGGGCTCAAGAAATAATCTCTCCCCTTTCACGCTCCCACACCCAGCAATGAAGCCCTCTACAATGTTCTGACAGATGGCCAGTCAATGTCCACCTACCATAGTCCCGGGACCAGCCCACATAGCCTCACGGAGAAGTGAAATGCATCACTCCGGGTCACAAAAATTGTTGGAGCAGGAAAAACAAAAACAGAGGACAGAGGAGCTTGAAGTCTGGGCCAAGGGCCAGGGGATGTTAGGGAGAGGAATGAACCGAGCAGAACTTTTCCCTGCATGTCCACATGGATATGAGACCACTGTGAATGAAGCCATTCACAATTTGCTGCCATCGAGTCAATTCCAACTCACAGCGACCCTGTAGAGCAGAGTAGAGCTACCTCTGTGGGTTTCTGAGGCGGTAAATCTTTAAGGGAGCAGAAAGCCTCATCTTTCTCCTGCAGAGCGACTGGTGGGTTTGAACTGCTGACCAACTTGTGGCCACCAGGGCTCTGGAATAAAACCATAGACAGGTGGAATTTAAGGAACCCTAACGGTGTTGTGAAGAAGCCCTGGTGACATGGTGGTGATGAGTTGGGCTGTGACCCACAAGGTCAGCAGTTTGAAACCACCAGCTGCTCCTTAGGAAAGAGATGGGGCTTTCTGCTCCAGTGAAGAGTGACAGTCTCAGACACTCACAGGAACCGTTCTACCCTGTCCTGTAGCATCACTATGAGTTGAGATTCTAGATGCCTTCTGCTTGACGGCAGGGAGTGTGGCTTTGGTTTGAGTGGCTGCTAACTGTAGGGTCAGCAATTCAAACCCACCAACTGAGCCTTGGAACAAAGATGAGGTTAGTTGCTCCCATAAAGATGTACAGTTTCTCCATACAACTTTCCTCTCGTTCCTAAATGCTTCCTCTCCCTCATTATCATGATCCCAATTCTACCTGACAAATCCGGCTAGACCAGAGGATGTACACTGGCACAGATAGGAACCAGAAACACGGAGAATCCAGAGCAGATGATCCCTTCAGGACCAGTGGTGAGAGGTGCAATACCAGGAGGGTGAAGGAAAGGTGGGGTAGAAAGGGGGAACCAATTACAAGGATCTACATATAACCTCCTCCCTGGGGGATGGACAACAGAAAAGCGGGTGAAGGGAGATGTTGGACAGTGTAAGATATGACTAAATAATAATTTATAAATTATCAAGGGTTCATAAGGGAGGGGGGAGCAGAGAGGGAGGGGAAAAATGAGGAGCTGATGCCAGGGACTTCAGTAGAGAGCAAATGTTTTGAGAATGATGAGAACAATGAATGTACAAATGTGCTTTACACAATGGGTTTATATATGGATTGTGATAAGAGTTGTATAAGCCCCTAATAAAATGATTTTTTTTAAAAAGATGTACAGTTTCTCAAACCCTAGATTGGGTTGCTTTGAGTTGAAATCAGCTCTGTCGCAATGGGTTTGGTTTTGGTTTGGGGTGGTGCAGTATTTAAGGACTCTGCTGCTAAGCAAAAGGTTGGTTCAAGTCACTATAGGGGGCAAAGCTGCCACAGGCTGCTCCTGTACTAGTTCAAGTCTTAGAAACACTATGAAGCAGTTCTACTCGATAAGGTGACCACGAGTCAACATCATCTCACAGGCCACAGGCTCAGGGCAGAGCTCGGGAGATTGGGGACAGCCTATTCTAGTCCTATTGCTGATTCTTTGGGACACCATGAAAGGATGCATTACTTACAGTATCCTTCTCTGCCCCACCGGTGCTAGACTTGGCCAGGGGACCTGAATGTGGGTGGGGCTTGTGTGCCAGGAGAATGCTAATCCCAAACCAAGACTTTAAGACAGAGAAGGTTTTCCTGCTCCCTCCCTTGTGTTCCCGTCATTCGGCAGGGGAAAGGTCGCTCCAGTGGCTATGGGCCCAAGGAAGATGAGAGAAAATGGACCAAGCCCAGACCCAGTCCACACCCTGAACCTGCAGACCGACGTAAAGGTGTTTCCTCTCACCTTCATATTCATAAATCGGGTGGGAGAGGGATTCTTATTATTGCAAGCTTTTGAGTTTTTAACAGTTTTATTGACATATAATACACACATGTAATACACACAATGGCTTAAACGTATCGAAAAGAGTTGTGCAATCGCCACCACAATCAATTTAGGACATTTTCTCCTCTCTTGTCCTCCTTATTATAAGCTCTCCTTTCCCACCGGGGTCCCGGCTATCACTATTAGAAAGGATGGATCTAGTTACTGTCGGCATAGATTACCTACCCTGGATTTCATATAAAGAAAATCATAGCAAACAAACACACAGAAAAGCCTCAGTCAAAAAGAAAGGAGAAAAGAATAAAATCTAGGACAATTTTAAATTGGGTCAAAGGGAGGACAAATTATAAGGTGTTAAATTTTAACCTCACTTTATCTGTATGAATACACTTTACAATTCACTCTTCCTGATGGCAAGGCTGTTAACGTCCCTGTCAATGGTCACAGGGAATTCACAGGAGGCTCTATCTACATGGGGACTCTGCAAATGGATTTTGGAGTTTCACTGTCATCCAAAGCCTTCTGTAAATTGGATGCTCAGAATCTAAGCGCTAATACAATTCTGTCATTGAATAAGGAAGGTCAAAGAAGAAGCAATGCACCTGACTTATGGTGCTGGAGAAGAACAGCGAAAGCACCAGGAATTGCCAAAAGAACAAACCACTCTGTCTGGAGAGAAGTACAACCGGAATGCTCTTCAGGATGGTGAGACTTGGTCTCACGTCCTTTGGACATGTGGTCAGGAGAGACCAGTCCCTGGAGAAGGACCTCATACTTGGTAAAGTAGAGGGGCAGGACAAAAGATGACCCTCAACAAGATGGACTCCAACAATGGGTTCAAAGACAAGAACGATTGTGAGGACGGCGCAGGACCAACCAACGTTTCATACACAGGGCAGCTATAAGCCAGAACGGATTCGATGGCACCTGAACACAGCAACACGTTTCCCACCGACAGTCTTGGATTGTATTATTGATAATCTTTGCATCACACAGGCTGATGTGTTTCTTCCGTGTGGACTTAGCTGACACCTCACTGAGATGGCTTTATGTTTTAAGATAAGCATTTAAGACCCCAGAAGATATTCTTTCTGATGGTCCGACACGGTCTCATTTCTTTACTCCACTTTACTGTAGCACCCACATCTTCTTCAGTAGCCACTTCATGAGAGTAAGTACAGAGCAGGACTACATCATAAGAACGGGTTGTTCTTAGGTTAGGGCTTAAATTCCATTCATATATCAAAGATATATGCCTGTGTGTGTATATTTACACACACATATATATGGAACCGGGCTATATAATTTTATATATACACACACATATACATATATAATTATAGATATCCCTGTTCCACTTTAGTAGCAACATTACCTGTGGCTGTAACCTCCATGGGGCCTTTGGTAGCTCTAATAACAATATCTTTAAACTAGCCAATATTATAGAATTTAAAGTACTATTAAGAAAAGGTATATATATATCTATATCTATATCTATATCTATATATATATATATATATATATATATACCATATTGAATGAAGGGGGAAATGCAGAGTGGAGACCCAAGGCCCAAGTGTCGGCCACTGGAGATCCCCTCACAGAGGGGTTTAGGAGAGGAGATGGGTCAGTCAGGGTGCGAGGTAGAACCGATGAAGAACACAGCTTTCCCCAGATCCTGGATGCTTCCTCCCCCCAACTACCATGATCCGAATTCTACCTTGCAGGACTGGATAGGGCAGAGGTTGTACACTGGTGCATATGGGGGCTGGAGGCACAGGGAATCCAGGGTGGATGATACTTTCAGGACCAAGGGTGTGAGGGGCGATGCTAGGAGAGTGGAGGGTGAGTGGGTTGGAAAGGGGGAACTGATTACAAGGATCCACATGTGACCTCCTCCCTGGGAGATGGACAGCAGAGAAGCGGGGGAAGGGAGACTCTGGATAGGGCAAGATATGACAAAATAACAATGTATAAATTACCAAGGGCACATGAGGGAGGGGGGAGCGGGGAGGGAGGGGAAAAAAACGAGGACCTGATGCAAAGGGCTTAAGTGGAGAGCAAATGCTTTGAGAGTGATTAGGGCAAAGAATGCATGGATGTGCTTTATACAATTGATGTATGTATATGTATGGATTGTGATAAGAGTTGTATGAGCCCCTAATAAAATGTTTTTTTAAAAAAAGAAAAGGGGAGCGTTCATATAGAGGAAAGACAAGCTATTGAGTTTTGAAATGAGCTTCAGATAGTTTAGGTTAATTGTGCCAACCTGGCCGATAAACACATGTGGGGTTTATTGAAGGGCGGAGAGATAAATGGCTCCATGAGCCTCGCCATTCTGGTTCTCAGGTCTCTTGCTTTCTGATGGTCAGACCAGGGTGCAGCTGCCTTAGCCAGTTCCCTGCTTCAGCTGGCAAGGATCACTTCCTAGAGACATCCCTGAGGAGAAGCCAAATGAACCTACCCTGATGCAGCCCTGGATGCTGGAGCAGCTGTGTGGAGACCCCTGCCTGCCCTGAGATGCTTACACGCTCACTGATTCAGCTTTCCTCCTGCAGTCAGTGTCATTGTATGTGTTTTGTGCGATGGAGGAGGACTTTCTAGATCATTGTCAGACACAGGGCTGTTACATTTCATTACTGTGACAATAGCTGATGAATACAGAATATAGTCAGTGAATTATACATCTGCTGGTTTTGGCCTATGATACCCTACCGTTCTGATCATAACTAGCTTCTAGGTTCCTTCTAAGAGCCATGCCCTCTCCATCTCTCAGCCACATGCTTTGGGGAGGGCTCTGCTTGAGCTTCAGGGTCCTAGTTCTAAACCAATGGAACATCAAAGCCTCAGATGACATAATTGGTTCAGGAAGATCCCTGATGATGAAACTTGGAACAGGGGTGTTGACTTGAACTTTGAGGAGGCCGGGAGATTGGAAGTTCTGCGGCCACCTCACAACCAGACAGAAAGAACCTGTCTGAGAATGAGCATACCAAGAAGAAAGCAGAACCTAGACATGGAGAAAACTAAGCATCAAGTCCCTGCACGAAGCCATGCCTGCGGGTGTGTGTGTGTGTGTGTGTGTGTGTGTGTGTGTGTGTGTGTGTGTGTGTGTAATCTACACTGTGGACATTTAGTTGGCAATCTTAAGCAAACCACTTTTACTTAAAGCAGAATTAGGCTGATTTTAACTCACCTGCCTCTTAAAAATGCCCAATGACTCTTTAGAACGGTAGCCTTCCAATTAACCAGTCCATCTACAAATCTTTTTTGGATCTAAGGTGCCCAGAGAATTACTGCTGTAGGAACTAAGACAGGGAGACACCTAAACCTTTATACTATCAGAAAGGAAAAGCCAAACACCTATAAGATGCTTAACTAATAGTTCAGGAGACCATATCTTGTGTCTTTGTTTTTTGTTTTGTTTGCTTATCAGAATCTAAGGAGAGATTTGCTACCAACCGGAGCCCTGGTGGTACAGTAGTTACGCGTTGGGCTGCTAACTGCAAGGTCAGCAGTTTGAAGCCATCAGCCGCTCCTCGGGTGAAAGATAGAGCCATCTACTCCCATAAAGAATGGTTGTTGTTGTTGTTGTTGTGTGCCATCAAGTTGGTTCCATTCCATAGCGACCCAATGCACAACAGAACGAAACACTGCCCAGGCCCGTGCCATCCTCACACTTGTTCCCATGTTTGAGCGCATCGTTCCAGCCAGGGGGTCAGTCTATCTTCTTGAAGGCCTTCCTCTTGTTCACTTCCCATCCACTTTATCAAACGTGATGTCCTTCTCCAGGGACCGGCCTCTCCTGACACCATGTCCGAAGAATGGAAGACAAAGTAGAGCCACCCTTGCCTCAAAGGAGCACTCTGACCTTATTTCTTCCAAGACGGATCGGTTTGTCCTTCCAGCAGTCCATGGGCGCTTTCAATCTTCTTCTCCAGCACCACAGTCCAAATGCACCGATTCTCCTTCAGTCGTCTTTATTCGATGGCCACCTTTCACATGCATGAAGCCATGGAAAATACCCTGGCTTGGGCCTGGTGCACCTGTCCTCGAAGCACCATCCTGGCTTTTGAAGACTCTAAAGAGGCCTTGTGCAGTCGACTTACCTAAAGCAATGATCTCCTTTGATCTCTTGACTGTTGCTTCCATGAGCTTGGATTGTGGGTTCAAGCAAGATTAAGTGCTTGACACTTTCGGTCTTTTCTCCATTGATCAGTCTTTTCCCCATTGATCACGATGCTGCCTACTGGTCCAGCTGTAAGGTTTGACTTATAATCCACACTGAAGGCTACAATCCTTGAACATCCTCAGCAAGTGCTTCAAGACCTCACTTTCAGCAAGCAAGGTTGTGTCATCTACATATCGCAGGTTGTTAGTAAGCCTTCCTCCAGTCCCGATACCATATTTTTCTTCATATAATCCAGCTTCTCTGGTGACGTGCTCAGCATACACCTTGAGTAAGATTGGTGACAAGGTACAACCCTCTTGCACGCCTTTCCTGATTTGAAGCCAGGCAGTACTCCCCTGTTCTGCTTGCACAACTGCTTCCTGGTCCATGGACAAATTCCAAATGAGCCCAGTGAAATGTTCTGGAATTCCCTTGCTGCTCAAGGTTATCCATAGTTTATTATGATCCACACAGTCGAATGCCTTGGCATAGTCAGCAAAACCCAAGTAAACATGTTTCTGGTGTTCTCTGCTTTCAGCTAACATGCAGCTGACGTCAGCCTGGATGTCCCCTGTTCCACATCCTCTTCTGAGTCTGGCCGGAACCCTGTCAATGTGCTGCTGTACCGGTTGTTGGAGGACCTTCAGCAGAATTATACTGGCATGTGACATTGTTCTGACATTTGAGTCTTCTGTTGGGGCACCTCCTTTTGAATGGGCACCAACATGTATTCCACTCCATGAAAGCAGCTCCTCCTTAGTCACATTTTGAGCGCCTAAGAAACCCATCCTTTGGCACAATCTCTGACAATGTTCTGCTTCCATTCGTTAGTCTCTGACACTGCTTCGAAGCTGTGCATAAGGTCGACAGCAGCTCCTTCCTCTGAAGTAGGAGTGGAGTCCTTCTTCCTTGTCTGCTTTTAGTCTGGAAGCTCTGCTGAATCCTGTTCACTTTGGGTGAACCTGCTGGCGTTTGAAATATCAGTGACACAACGTCCAGCATCTCAGCAACACCCGGATCACCACAGTGGACAAAATGACAGACACGTGATGGGATAAAGAGTTAGTCTCAGAAACTCACCCTGTCCTATAGGATCGCTGAGCCAACAACATCCACTCAATGGCAGTGAATTTTGTTTGAGTTGCCACCTTCCATCTGAGCTAAGAGGTGTCCCTCTTTCAACACCCAAAACAGGATAATCAGTGGAAGAAGAGATGGATGGACAGGAGACCTCGCCCCTATGAGGCTAGGTAGACTGAGACCAGGTGACCATCGAAAACTGTCTTGACATATCCACCAAAGCTGCCACATTTACGCAGGCTGAAATCTTGGAAGATGTGGCTCTGGTCACCATCTGCTCTCCCATACAAAGCCATCCTGCCCCACACGGTCCATTCTCTAATGCTTCAAGGACTAGGCTCTCATTTGTTCATGGCAGCCTGTTGATTTGGGGGCTCTTTGAAGGACAATTCTCCACCCGAGGTATTCCAGTATATGTAGAAGAGTCTTTGGGGGTCACATGGGTCTATTTTCTCTGAGAGGAAGGATAACCCCTGATCAGCATCCTCTGCCCAGAAACAGTCCTTTAAAAAGGGCCAACGGCAAGTGTTGACAAAGGGATCCCAACATAAGGGTGCGGTGGGGGGAAAGGGGGCGAGATGGGGAACGCAGCCTTGCACTGTGAGGGAAGTGGCTGGAGGGGAGGTGCCTGGCTTTTCTTGCATGCACCAGGCAGTTTTCTGCATCCATGCCCGAGCCTGTGGCCCATACGGCTCCCTCTGCAGGAACATCTTCTGCTTGCCCTGTCTGCCTACCTGCTTGCCTGCCAGAGAACTAATCCGCTTGTGCAATCAGCCCAAGTATTGCCTCTGCTGGGAAGCTGGGGTAGGTTGTATTACTGGTCATGATATTCTCTGCCCCTCCCTCCTGGCTGGACCCTGTGAGAGGATTATACTGTCAGCTCTATTTATGGCAGACTGGATCATGTGACTTACTTTGGTCAATGAAATGTGAGTGGGAATGGCATTTCCAAAGCAAAAAGCCATTGAGATGGGTCCCAGCCATGAGCCCAGTCAGTCCCTTTATCCTGTGTTCCAGAATGAAGGAGAACCTCGGGAGACCTGCAGGAAGGCACATGAATGTGAGCAGGAGAAACCTTTGCTGTTTTCAGCTGCTTAGGTGGTAGGGCCGCTTGTTGCGGCAGCAGAGTGCAGCCCGCTCTGACTGCCGCACACCCAGGGGCTGATCACGGCAGCCTCTTCTCTTCAATTCAGATTATAGTTCATGAGCATCGCAGTTAGAGTACTTACCTCACTGTGATGCCACCATTCATGGTCTCCTCCCTCAGTGCTGACTCATGACGACCCTCTAGGACAGGGTAGAGCTACCCCTGTGGGTTTGTTGAAACTAACTGTTCACAGAAGTAAAAAGCCTCAACTTTCCTCCTCAGAGTGACTGGTGGTTTCTAACTGCCAATCTCCCTGTTAGCAGCCCAATTCGTAACCACTGAACCAACAGAAGACACTCCTGCAGAGGGAGCCTCCTTCACTGTCTCCTCAGTGGACCCCAAATGCCCCAACTCGGGGCCCACGGTATTTTCCTAGTGCCTCCTTTGAGGCACGAACCACAACGAAAACTCCAGTGGCTGTGGGATTGATTCCTACCCATGGGGACCCCACATGTGCCCCGGTGGACCTGTGAGCCACGGAGTTATCCGCGGCTGGGTTTTCAGAAGTACATCACCAGACCTTTCTTCCGAGGTGCCTTTGAGTGGCCTCCATGCACCATTCTTTGGGATAGCGGCTGAGCGTTTGTTTCACGTTGTGTACCACTGAGGACCGTGCGGCTCACTTTTTGCCAGCGACCAATGAGTCGGCTCCAAATCACAGTGATTCCAAAGTCCAACACAACTGAACCCTAATGCACCACGCAACAGAACCCTGCCCAGCCCTGTGTCACTCTCCCAATCATGGGTATTCATGAGCCCACCTGTGCAGCTACGGCATCAAGAGGCTCTCAGAAAGACCTGGATGAATACACAGGGTCAAAAGAATCCCAGATTCTTGTGAAAGAGGATAGCCTTCTTCCGGGGACCATTCACATCTGACCATAAACCCCAAGCATGGATGTACTGTGCTGAGCAACTGGCATTCAGAGAAGAGAGTGCGGCCCAGAGGCTGCAGGCTTTCCAAAGGATGCTCAGACCCCTCACAAAGAAGGCAGGCAGGCAGCTGGAGCTTCCACTTGTCAGATCCACTGGAGCTCTGGAAGGGCCAGAGGACATGGACCATCTGCTCAGACTTCTTTGGGGCCTGATAGAGCTTGTTGGCAAGGACATTTTAAGGAGCCTGTGTAGCCGAGCTTTCTGAGGGTGGCCATTGCCGGAACTGAGCATTCTCAATGCTCCGAGCCCAGACACGTTGCCTTGCCTAGTTAGACGTCAGAGCTGGCATCTGCCACTTGGACAAGAGGTCTTTCTGGGCCACGTGGTCAATCAAGGCCAAGCTAGGGGAGCGGTTGAGCAGGTCTCACAGAACCTCCCTCTGGAGCAGGGTGCGACCCCCCCAGGGTGGACATGGCGTCTGATGGCTGACTGTCTCTTGCTTTTCATAATATTTATTTTCTCACTCTAATTCTGTGTGTGTGTGTGTGTGTGTGTGTGTACACAATCCACACTGCCTTATCTGAGACCCTGCGTCACAAGCACAGCTCCCTGGAGGAGAAAGCCCCAGGCCAGGCCCTGCTGCCCGGTAACCAGGGGCAGCAAGTGCATCTTCTCAGGCCCAGCAAAACCAAACCACAGTATTTACCGCGGGGGCGGCCCACGTGCAGGCTGATCCACATGGGGAGGGTGGCATGGAGCTGGGGCTTCAGCTTTGCTTCCTCCTGCACAGTTCTTGCTTGTTTTTCCACTGCCCTGTTCGGAAAGGGTGTACAGGGGAGGGGTCCTGTGTGCAACCCCCCCATACCCTCTGTTGCCAGCCCCCCGTGGTGCTCCAGAAAGGGAACACCTCCAGGGAGGGCATGTGGGGGTCGGGGAGCCACAGAGAACAGGAGCAATTTCAATAGGCTCAGGGGCAATGTCTGCAGTGACCCGGTCAGGATTGAGGACAAGACCATATCCTGGTGAAGAGGACCAAGCCCCAAGGGCAGGGGGCGGGATGACCTGGCGTGCCAGGGAGGAGGGGTAAGGGGGAGGTTAAGTGGGGTACCTG
Organism: Tenrec ecaudatus; assembly: GCF_050624435.1. Lineage (NCBI taxonomy): Eukaryota > Metazoa > Chordata > Mammalia > Afrosoricida > Tenrecidae > Tenrec > Tenrec ecaudatus. Next base: position 27,165,878 of record NC_134533.1, on the reverse strand, counting down.
ACAGCTGGGCGGGCCAGCCCCCCGCCCCCGCCCCAGAGCACGCAGCAGACTTCTGCGAGCACGAAGCAGAGTCACGCGCGGCGCCAGAGCAGCGAAGCGGGCAAGACATCTTCAGCGCCGGGAGGGAACGCACGCGGGGGCGGGAGGGTGGGGGAGGGCCCCCACAGCGCTCCTACGCCCCCCACCCCGCACACCTGGCACCCAAAGGGGGAGTCCGGGAGGAGCCTTAATTCGGGGAGGGGGCTTCCCGGGGAGGAAAGGCGGCGGGGGGGGGCGGCGAAGGGCGGGGGCGCGGCGGAGGCCCGCTCCCCCCGCCCCCGCTCGCCAGCTCCGCGGCCCGCCCCCGCGCGGGAGCTCTCAGGGCGGGGGCGGCGCGCGCGCGGCGGCGGCGCGGGGGCGGGGGCGCCGGGCGGGGCGGGGCGGCGCGCGGAGCGGGCCAGCGGGCGGGGGCGGGCGCCGAGCTCCTACGTCAGCAGCCGCGAGAGGGAATCCTGGGCGCAGGCCCCGCCCCCTCACGTGCCCGCGGCGCAGGGCCGCGTGCCGCCCGCGTGACCCGCAGACCGCGCACGACCGCCCCCCCCACCCCGCCGCAGCGCGGCTCCCACGCGTGGGAGGGAGGCCAGCGGCGCTGGGGGCGGGGAGGCCCCTACCTACGGGAACGCGTCCTCCTCCGCAGCCGAGCCCCGCGCCCCCGACTGTGGGGGCCCCCCCCCGGGCTGCGGCCTGATGAGGGTCCCAGTGCCTAACTCTGGGCGCCAGCCAGGCCTGGGGAGGCAGTTGGGACTCGGGGTGCGACGCCCGCCCCACCAAAGCCCCAGGGTCTGGGAACGGCAGAAGGAGGCAAGGACAGGGGGCTGTTCCCCAGGAGAAGAGCTGGCTGCATATGGTAGCCTAACCTTGGGAGAGGCTTTGAAGTGAGGGGGGGCAGTCCCACAGCACCCCTCAGCCGACCCCCTTGACTGCACCTGGCCGGGGCATGCCCTGGTGCGATGGGGGCATGAAGCCATCATCATCTTTGGTGTGTGACCTCAACGATCTTGTGGGGGCCAGACCAAGTGTCCACGGCCACCACCGAGGAGGAAGAAGCTTGTCCTCTGTGCCCAGTGCAGTGTGTCCTGAAATGACCCGTTTTCCTGACAAGTGTCAGGTGCTCGGAGAGCCCCACACAGCAACCACCTTGAAAATCGTGTCATCCCGGGTGGCTGTTGTCCCATGGCTGGTGAAGTGGAGACAGGCTGCCCCAAAGAAAGCAAAGCACCCCACGAGAAGCTGGATATGGGGTGGGTGCAGGCCCAGGCGTCGGGGCCCCAGGGAAGCCCCTTGCCAACCAAGTGCCCACGTGCGGTGGGGCAGAGTAGGGAGGAGACAGAATCTGACCAGGGCCGGACTGGGTTTTCCTAAGCGTGGACAGAATCCACCATCCGAGGGCAGAGGGAGGCAACGCCTTGGCGTGTCCTATCTTGGCGCGTCCGTTTCTGGGGTGGCTGAGGGATGGGGCAGGGTAATGCGTGGTTGGTTGCCAGTATCTGGACAACTGCCTTTCCATCCCTGGCTCTCCAGGAAGCCACTTGGCTCTCAGCACTCCCTTAGATTAGGGGCGGTCAATTTAATTGGACAGCCCTGGAGCGCCTGACACTGGAACATAGGGCGTGCCAGGGGAGGTCGCAGACCGGAAGGCATTGATCTTTCGTAAGGGGAGTGATGCATTCTTGAACTACGTACCCACGGAAAAGTAAATGAGTACGTGAGGTAAAGAGCCAGCATGAGGGGTGTAGCCAGGTGGTTCAAGAAGGGGAAGAACAATTGGAAAGGTTGAGTTCTAGGGGCAGGAGCTAGGAAGGTGGGTCCTGTGGGTGCTGAGAACTACTTGAGCAGAGGGTGCTGGGAAAGGCTGATGGTGTGCAGCCGTCTGGTCTAGAAGGCCCAATTGGACGGAACAAAACGTCCAGTTCAGAACTGGAAAAGGGTTAGAAGAAGGAGTTGGGGGGTGAGGCACTGCGATTAAACACCACCCACACCCCACACCCCACACCCCGTGGCTCTTCCCAAAAAACAAAACCAGACTTACTGCCATTGAGTCCATTCCAACTGCCAGTGACCCTATAGGACAGAGTAAATCTGCCCCCATGGGTTTCTGAGGCTGTGAAGCTTTACCGGAGCTGACAACTTCATCTTTCCCCTCCGCAGTGGCTGGTGGGTCCCAACTGCCAATCTTTTGATTACTAGTACCCCGCGATGCCATCGGGCTCAATAAGCCCTAAAGGTCAGTGCTGGTTGCATAAAATCCTGCTCAGAAGCATGCCATGCACGACTCCATTGCCCACGCTCACTGTCCTCAATGCCCTTTATGATTTACCTCAGACCCGTCTGCTCAGTCTTTCTTCCTGCACCATTGGTCAGGCCTCCACCAAGCCACAAGAATCACCCCTGAGCCCTCACCTGCTCTCTGCTTTACCCTTGTTGTGCCTGCCTGTCCTCACAGGCTCGCTCCTTTCTGTGGACCGTCTTCTCCTCCCTCAGCATTTCTGCCCACTCATCCTTGAAGGCACAGCCCAAGTGGCAGCTCATGCTCCAGCCAGATGTCGTTTTCCTCCGAGTTCCCACAACAGGGTGTACTCGATCCTGGCACCTCTCCTTCTACATTGCGTGGTGGAGATGTGGAGCCATTGCCTTAGAACCAGGGCCGCTGCTCCATCCACGCCCTCCCCGCAGCCCTGGCCTCAGAGTCGAGCCACCATCGTCTCTTGTCTGGACTGCTGTAAGAGCCTCGGTGACTGGTTTTATTGCTTCCCTCTTGCCCCCTCCAGTCAGTTTTGCACAAAGCGGCAAGAGAGATTGGTTTTCCAAACATAAATCAGCCCATGCCACGCTCCTTCTCAAGACCTTATAATGGTTCCTCTTCACATTCAGAATTAAATCAAGATTTACCATGATGTTTTCGACCCCATGCCAGGGTTTCCCAAGGTGGGCAATACTGCACCACCATCACCATCAACTACCCCCCCGCCCCCCGCAGAGGGCGCTCGAGCCATCCAGGGGAACTGCAAAAGCAGATACCTACACTTTATCCATAAGTAACCTTGATAGTGGTGTGGGTTACACACTGGACAGCGGTTTGAAACCACCAGCTGCTCCATGGTGAAAAGATGAGGCTTTCAACTCCCATCCAGTTATCATCTCCGAAACCCAGTTCTATGCTGTCTTATAGGGTCACTATGAGTCTGCATGACTCAATGGCATTGAGTTCAAGCTCAACACTTTTTACCCTAGATGCTGGGCTACAGTATCAACGTTTGTAATTGACAAGGGGGCGCTGAGATATTTCTTTTCAATTATTATTTCTGAAAAGTGGGTGGCAGGCCAACTAAGTTCAGGAACCTGTGTCCTAAGCAATCTGACCCCATTTACCTCGCAGAAACTATGTCCTAGTACTTTCTGTCTTGCTCACCAAGCTCTAGTATGCTTTGATTTATTATGTTTCTGGAACCTTCCAAGCTCATCTCTATCTCAGAGCCTTTGTGTTTGTTGACCCCACTTCATGGAGGGCATTTCCTAAAGAACTGGCACAACTGACGCCCTCCCTCCCTTTTGAATGTCTCTGGTCAAACAGCTTCTCCATGGAGGATTCCGTGACTACCTGATCTCTACTAGCCCTTCCGAGCAGTCTTGCTGTGTTTCCTGACTTCTGCTTCAGGGGCCTTACCTGTACCTGACACGATGCAGTAGTTATTTGGTTATTATGTCTGTCATTACAAGAAGGCAAACTTTGCTTATGGTGAGTGCTTCCTCACACTTAGTAAGTGCTTTGTATTTGTCACCATAGGTGCTGAACAAATCTTTGTTAGATAAACAGCATCAGGGGAAACAATGGTGTTTGATATATTTGGAACCCTCTCCCACACGACATGGTCCTTTCACATAAGTCCACTCAAAAGCCTGTTGAGTGAATTTCAGATTCTGTAGGGAACACACATATGGATTGAATTCTGCACATCCTTCCCAGAGGAACCCACGGCTTCATTTTCTCGTAAGGAATGGCTGCTGGATTTTAACAGCCAACCTTCCAGTTAGCTGCCCGTGTCAGTCTGGGTAGACTAGAGAAACAAACGCATAGACACTCATATGTGTGTATGAGAGAGAACTTTATATCAAAGAGTACATTAAGAAAACATCCCAGACCAGTCCAGATCAAGACCATTAGTCTGATATTAACCCATATGTCCTATACTAATCTATAAATTCCTCTGCAGACTCAGGATAACACAGGCAATGATGTGAAATGCAAGAAGGCCAGTGGGTGGAAAGTCTTGTGGATCCAGTGGTGGTGGAAGCATTTCAGCACTGGTGTGGGTCTGTACGTGACTCCTCTAGTTCCAGGGCTCTGGCTCCATCAGCGTGTAGCTTCCTGTGGCTTGTCAACAGACATGTCTCATAGGGAGAGGAAGCACAGAGTGTGTCTGCCCCTCCTCCAGGGAGCTATTTATTTCTGTCACGGTTCCAAATGAGGTAATCAAACTGCGACCTGATTGACAGGCTAGACTCCACCCCTCCACAAATTGACAGTAGGTTATGTAACTACCACACTGTCCAATACCTAGTCCACAGCACCTGCAGGGCTCTTTCGTTGGAGAATAGCTGTCTTTGTTATGTTGAGGATTAGTATACAGTGCATCTTGAGTCAACCTCTTTTGAGTTGTTAAAGATATTAAATACATCACCAGCTTGTGAGATCATGAGGTGCCGAAGGGATTAGGAAACAGGTATCAGAAGACCCCAAACAAACAAGTAAACAAATAACATATTGTTGAGAACCAGAGGGGGTTGGAACAGAGACCCCAAAACCCATCTGTAGACAATGGAACATGCCCTCACAGAAGGGTCACAAGGAAGGGATGAGTCAACCAGGATGCAGTATAGCACCAATAAAACACAATATTCCATTCTCTCTCTCACACACACACCCCATTATCCTGACCCCAATCCTGCCTGCCACTTTGGGCTAGGCAGGAGCCTGTACACTGGTACAGATAAGAGCTCACAACACATGGAATCCAGGTCAGATAAACCCCTCAGGAACAGAAATGAGAGTTGCATACCAGGAAGGTAGAGGAGAGAGTGGGGTGGGGGGGAGGGGAGGAAGGGGCCACCAATCAAATGATGGACACATAACCACACTGCACACCACCCCAACATCCCAGGGGGATGACCAATAGAAAGCACGGGGGGAGGGAGACAGCGGTTGGTGTAAGATACGAAAATAATAATAATTTATAATGTATCAAGAAATCATGAGGTGGGGAGTGGGGAGGGAGGGAAAAAAGGAGCTGATACCAAGGGCTCAAATAGAAAGTAAATGTTTAGAAAATAGTGATGCTAACATATGTAAGCTATGCTTGATGCAATTGATGTATGGATGGCTCTAAGAGCCCCCAATAAAATGATATACATATATAGAATGCAAGCTAGGAGCTCTGGTGGTGTAGAAGTCTGAATGGGCTGCTGACCACAAGGCCAGCAGTTCGAAACTACCATCTGCACTAGAGTCTTGAAAGCCTACAGGGGCAGTTCTACCCTGTCCTATAGGGCCCCTATGAGGCAGAATTGACTCGATGGCAGTGAGTCTGAAGGGTTCTTTTTTTTTTTTTGAGCAAACAAAGATTTGGAAAGAGAGTTGCCAAGTCATATGAAGATCACCCACGAGCAGAAGTTCGAAGAGAAAAGGACATTCCTCCACATCCAACAGAGAGAGAAAGCTAAGGCTGGCACCCTGCATCAGACCTGTTGCCTCCTAAGCCATGATACCATAAATTTATCTCTCTTGGTGGAGGTGCCCTCAACTAGGTCCCTGTGACCAGCAGAAGGAAACACCGCCTGGTCCTGTGCTATCACCACCGTCGCTGCTGTGTCTGAACCCATTTGTGGTTTCCACTGTCACTCCATCTCCCCAGGGTCTTCTCGCCAAGTGTCAGGTTGGGTTCTGTGCTAGGCTGGGGTCTGTAGAAGAGCCAACCAGTGAAGCTTGGATGTGTTTGTGTTTAGAAAGTGATGTCAAGGAAGGGCTCACACGGGGATAGAAATAGGTCTGTCCAGTCCCGTTCAAGTCAGGCTGCTTCTGACTCCTGGAAGCTGCTGAACAGGAAGTGGGATGATGAAGCAAGCGGAGGGGTGGCAGGAGGCACAAGCTGGTGGGTGTTCGTTTGTGTGGATCCGTCGGCTGAATGAATTCACCATCAGTAGTCCACTGAAGGCTCCTGGGATTGGCAAGTGACCCCACAGGAGATTGGAGAACCAGATGCAAGATCCAGTTCCAGCAGAAGGGGAAGGGTCAAAGAAGATTAGACTCTGCTTGGTCTCTCAGTCTTATACAAAAGGCTTATGACACCAAGGAGGGGCCATCAGTCAGTAAACGCCGCAGTTTATAGGTTGGGCTCAGCCCCTACCCTTACCCAGGAGTGTCTACTTGACATAGTCCCTAACCCTCACCCCAAGTGTGATGTCCTTTTCCAGGACCTAATTCCTTCTGACAACGTGTCCCAAATACATCTCACCACCCTCCCTTCTGGGAAGTATTCTGGCTGTGCGTCCGAGGTAGATTTGTCTATTCCCCTGGCATTTGATAGCATGTGTAGTATTTTTCAGCAACAACCTAAGCTGAAGACATCAGTTCTTACTGGATCTTCCTTCTTCGGTGTCTAACACGCACATGTGAGGCTACGGAAAATACATACGTTAGTTCTGAAGGTAGCATACCTGCTTTGTAACACTTTAAAGAGATCTTTGGCAGCAAACTTGCGCAATGAAATGTATCATTTGATTTACCGAGTGCAGCTTCCCTGGGCATTGATTGAGGAGCCAAGAAACGTGAAATCCTTGGCAAAGTCAGCCTTTTTCCCTGTATCGTGATGTTGCTTATTGCTCCAGTCGCCAGGGGTTCTGTTGTCTTTTATTTAAGTATTGATCCATACAGAAGCCTACAGTCTGATCATCATGAGTAAATCCTTCAAGTTCTCCTTCCTTTCAGCAAGCAAGCTTGTGTCTGCATACTGCAGGCTGTCAGTGGGTTTTCTCTGATCCAGGCGCTGTGTTCTTCTTCATATAATCCAGCTTTCTGGATGATTTGCTCAGCATGCCGATTGAATAAACATGGCGAATGGTTATAACACTGACACACATCTCTCCTGGTTTCAGACCATGCCGTGTCTTCCTCTTCTGTTACAACGACTGCTTCTTGATCTATGTGCAGGTTCTCCCTGAGCACAACGAAGCATTCCCATTATTTTTCTCTCTCTTATAATTCGATTTTGTATTAAATACTGTTATTGGGGGCTCTTACAGTGCTTATCACAAGCCATCCAACCATCCATCGTGTCAAACACATTTGTACATATGTTGCGATCATTATTCTCAAAACATTTTTCTTTCTACTGGAGTCCTTGGTATCAGCCCATTTCCCCTTTCCCCTGCCCTCCCTACATCTGTCACGAACCCTTGATAATTTTTTCCATGTTTTACACTAACCGATATCTTTCACCCACTTTTCTGTGTGCATCCCCGCTGGGAGGAGGTTATGCATAGATAGATCATTGTGATCGGTTCCCCATTCTCCCCACACCTTCCCCTTCCCCTCCTGGTATCGCTGCTCTCATTATTGATCCTGAGGGGTTTCTCTGTCCTGGATTGAAGTGTTCCCATTCTGTACAATGTTATCCACTGTTTGTTATGAGTCACACAATTGCACGCTTTTGCATCATCAATAAAACACAGTGAACACCTTTCTAGTATTCTCTGCTGTCAGCCAAGAATCCACTGGACATTGGTATTGATGTCCCTTGTTCTATGTTCTCTTCTAAGTCTGTCTTGAATTTCAGGCGTGTTCCTGTCTTTTGAAGTCACCTGTTTATGGCATTTCGGTTAGAGTAGCACTAGATAAGTAAAATAACCCCCACTTAAGTTTCCCCATTCATGTGGCCCCACCTCGCTAGAAGAGATCAAGAAATGGTCTTTTTTTTCTATTACCCTCCAGGGTCACACAGTCCCATCACATTGGGCCTTGGAAAGCCCACCTGATACTTGTCTCCCCCATTGTGAATCTCAACCCATTCATGGGCTTTGGCCTAAAATAGAACAAATGAGGAAAAGAAACACACATCATAGAATATAAGGCTGAATATTAAGTCTGTTTTGTGTGTGTTCAGCATATAGAACTCCAACATATAAAATTAATTTGGGCCACAGCCCAAAACCTTGGAATATTCTTGATGTTCCGGAGATAGTTGTGTATTGAATGTGTATAGAGACTCTCAGTATTTTGCACGGCAAGCCTGTATTGTGTATTCCCTGAGCCAGCACTGTATAAAATAATCCTATTTGGGGCTTTTGTTTTTCCCCATCCCAAGAGATTTGCACTTGGGAGCGGAGAACCAGTCATCTCAAGTTAGGCAGTGGTGGCCAGAGAAGTCTGTCTCTCCAAACTCAGAACGTCTTATTCTGTGTCAGTCAGAGGCCCCACGGGACCCAGGTGGCACTCCAATGGAACAGAGTCTAATGAAAGGGCTGCGTGCAGAGGTGGTGGGAAGAGTCATGAAAAACCAATGAGATGGTGAAGGACCGCTGGGCTGGCAATAGCCAGGCGTCATTACCGGCTCTGGGTGACACGGAGGGAGGTGGTCGCAGAACTTGCGAAGGTGGTAACTGTACTTGGTTCAAGAGAGTCACCTGATGGGAACTGAAGTTCATGGTAAAGGGACACAGCCAGGTATCACTCAGTCTGGCAAGGAGGGAGGGAGGTGAACACCCTGCCATCCTCTCTCCTAGTACACTCACATTTTATTCCCCCCACCCCTTTGGCTGCATCAGAGGTCAAGAGAGCCATTAATACAACCCTCTGGTCACAGAGCAGAAAAGAGAGGGCACCGAGTGGGCCTGGAGGGGCACACGGAGAATACCCAGCTCACCGTCTTTAGTGTGCCAGCAGCTTGGGTGTCCGCAGCACAGTGCAGACCAACAAGAATTCCCAAATGAGAGAAGTGTCGGCTCCCACAATTCTTGTCAGCTCACCACACGCTCACGTTAACCCAAAGGACGAGATCTGACCAGGCCAAGGGGGGCAGTGTTCAGTCTTGCGCCACATTGCAAGCCCCTCTCTCGACACTCTCTTTAGTTCCTAGGCTGCCAGGTGAGGAAAACCAGGCCAGAAAAATAATCATGCCTCCCTGTTCCCACCCCATCCGCCAGGCATCGGCAGCCCTGCCAGCATTTGGGCAGCTTGTCCATGACCTAATCGTGACGAGGGCAGTGGGGTTTTATACAGCTTTAGATTTAGTTGTCTGTATGGCAGACATTCATTCCTGCCAGAGTTGTGTGCACTGTAGAGCTGAAACCCCCTAGGGAAAAAGGAGGGCAAAGTAAGTGTGTGTGTGTGTGTGTGTGTGTGTGTGTGTGTGTGTGTGTGTGTGGAGGAGAGGTGGAACGCAGCCTTCTAAAGACATGTCCCTGCTGTTCTCATATACACAACTTGCCCAGCCTTTGCAGGGGAATGTGTGGTAGCAGTTGTGGCTAAAATATGAATGAATGTGGTTGTGTGCAGGTGTGTGAATGACTGTAGGTTTCTGTGAATGAATGTGTTTGTGATAAAGGGTGGATGGGAGCGCTTGCAAGCGCTTGCAGGTGCCTGGGTATCTGAAAGCATTCACTGATCACGGTCTTTTCCAAGGTCTAGGAGTGCTGGGCTGGGGCGTGGCTGAAGAGGGGCGTGGCTGAGGAGGGGCGTGGGGTACTCTCATAGCATCTCCCTTTTGCTGCTGCCGCTGCTGCTGCTGCTGCTGCTTGGTGAGCACCTGGTCGTTCCTGAACCCTTGGAAAGGAAAGGGGAGAGAGACAAGGAGAAACACGTGGTTCATCTGTCCTGCCTACTGAAGGCTCCAGTAACTGTCCTTAGATAAGCTTTATCGACCCCAGGGGACACCAGCCCTCGGTGCTCCACCCTGGGGTGAGATGGGTAGAAGATGGGGCTTGATGTGCTTGACCCTCCACATCCAGTAGGCCAGCCTGGTAGCATTATGGATCTTTGACTCCAAATGTGCAGATCAGCAAGGTAGATCTCTCTCCCAAACCGATTTTAGAGAATGAAAGGTGGGGCCGTATTCTTTTGGGATGTTGTTGATAAGCAAAAATGCTTGAGCCCAAACTAGGAGTGTATATATTTTAATTGAGGTCCACTTAATTCTAGGTCATGATTTAAATATTTTGGGCCTCTCCTCCTCCCCCCAAAGCCCACCACATCCCTTGCCATCCCAGCGGCCTCTGTAAGGACCACTGCACACAATGGCCCCTCAGGAACAGTCACAGGAGAGGCCAGGACTGAAAGGGTTAGGGGAGCCAAATTCTTTGATCACCCCCCCCCCCAACACACACACACATACACACACACACAAGCACAGCCCATTGAAGAGGGAGGAGGATGGGTCAGGGAGAGAGGGTAGACAAACAAGAAATGTGGGAAATGATGCCTTCATAAAATGACTGAACATCGAAATGATTATTTCCTCCAAAAATAGAACACTCTAACCCTCCCCCCCCAAAAAAAAGAACCGTTTCAAATGCGGTGTATCACACCCACTGTGCCTCCTGAGTTCCGTCTGTGGTCACTGATGGCACTAACTTGTTTGGTGTCTATAAAAATGGTTGTCAAGGAGAACAATTAAAGCTGATTTGTGGCTAGGGGAAGGGGTGGCGGGGTCCCTCCTTATTGAATACAAAAGCACATATTAATAAATGTAGATTTTAAGAATACAATCTGATTGCACATTTAAGCCCCTCAGATTGAAACCCAATCCAGTTTCCGTGGACCGGCTGTGCCTTTTCTGCCCAGCAACTGAGAGAGGAAGGAACCTCCCAGAGCCTTTGCTTATGAATGTACTGTCTGCACTAAGCGTGAGTGCGCCTGTGCTTTGTTTGTGTGAATGGGGGCTGCATGTGCTGGTCAGAGGCCACGTGAGACACCGGGGTGGGAATTATGTGTTTAAAAAAATGAATTGAGAAGAATGAAATGGCAAAGTGTGAATGGCATGCCCCTCCCCAGGGTCCCCCCCTTTTCTTCTCACACACCACAACAGTCAAGCACACCTGTGTTATGAAAATTAATTTCTGGGGTCGCAAATATCGATAGATCGATATCTATACTTGTGTGCCACCCTGCCTGGGGACCAGACTGCTAAAAACAGGGGACTGCAACACAAGAGATACCGCAGTCAGCTCAAGCAGAGGGTTATTTTTAGATCAGAAGAGAGAGAGAGAGTGAGAGAGAGAGAGAGAGAGAGAGAGAGAGAGAGAGAGAGAGAGAGAGAGAGAGAGAGAGAGAGAGAGAAAGGGGTGGGGGTAGGGGGAGAGGCAGTTCTGGGTTTTGCAATCTAATTTGGTCCCCTTTCTTAAGGGGGGCGGAAAAAAAAACATCAATGGCATTTTCCATACAATCTGATTTCTCTGTGGCTCGTGAACATGGAAGAGAGCTAAGGCTGAACATTCTGGAGTTTTAAGGCTGATTCCAGCTAGTAGCCTTCTTCACCAGGCTCCAACTGAATTAATTTGATACTATTTTTGAAAGTCAGTGTTTCTAAGGGAGACCTAATGACGCACTGACGTCAATGCAGGTCAATAGCACACACTGCTGGAACTGGGCGAGCTAGACCGAGCCACACCTGGAGCTTTTTCAAAGAGCCCCAACTCTGCAAATATCCCAGCTTTGCAGGCGCGGGGGGGGGGGGGGGGGGACGGGGGGGATGGAGAGTGGGGGGGGAAGCCCGGAGTTTTTCATACATGGGGACCCCCCCATTTTCCCCAAACAGCTCCAAAATTGATGTGTGCGGGGGTGGTGGTGGGGGTGGTGTTTTGTTTGGTGTTTTTGTTTTAATGCAAAAAATAAAAAAGGAAAGAAGAAAATCCAAACCTATATAATCAGACGCACTGCAGTGCAAAAAAAAAGTATCATACCTGTCAAAGACACCGTATGTCATCGCACACATATTTACGTTCAGAATGCAATGCATATCATTAGGGTCTATTTATAGACGCCCCCCCCCCAAGAGTGCGCGCATTGCAACCTAGTCCCCAAATGGGGTTTTCGAACGTGGGTGACGAGGTCTTTGCGCTGATCAGTTACTCCGGAGGCGCCTGAATGTGTGGGGGCGGGAGCGTGGGAGGGGGGCTGCCTTTCCTCTCTCCTCCTTCCCTCGGGCTCTCCCCCTCCTTTCTCCTCTCTCTCCCTCTCTTTTCTCTCTCTCCCCTCCTCTCATTTCCTCTCCCTCTCTCCCTCAGCCTCCCCTCACCCTCACTCCCCCTCCTCCTCTCCCCCTCCCTCTCTCTCCTCCCTCTCCCTCCAAGTCTGGCACTGAACGCGAACTGTTTTGCTTTGCTCCGGGAAGAGTGCACATCGTGAAATCCTGAGCTTTTTTTTTTGGCGTGGAGCATTTAAAACGCTTCCTTATTTATATTACCCTCATTCCCTCACCTCTCCCACCCCCTCACCAGTCCTTCCAAATTTCCCTAGAAATCCTTGTGAGGCGTGTGGAGGGGAAAACATTTGCACAGAAAGTGAAGGAGCTCGCCAAGGTAGGTGATACCCTGCGCTGTCATGTCGTGGTTGCCTTCTGCAAAGTTTATGATGTCAGTTGGTGGATGTTTGGAGGGGCACACCTGGCTGGCTGGCCACGCTGACTGCCTTAGGCATTGAACAATTGTATTTGTACAAATTGCTTAGACTTCTTGGGCAGGCTGCCGTGTGTGTGTGTGTGTGTGTGTGTGTGTGTGTGTGTGTGTGTGTGTGTGTGGCGGGGGGGAGGGGGGGCTGTTGCAGGAGGCATATGCCAGATGAAAGACAGACTCTGGTGTTAAAACTGGGGAGAAAATGCTGTCCTGTGCCCCCCTCCTCCAGTGTGTGTGTGTGTGTGTGTGTGTGTGTGTGTGTGTGTGTGTGTGTGTGTGTGTGTGTTGGGGGGGTGCATGGTGTACTGGAGGGTGGGTAGGAGGAGTCGGCAAGTGCTTCCTCCACTTTTGCCATATTTTGGGGGTGATTCTGTTTCACTCAATGTCTTCTTTCTTGTCCTAATTTGGCACATGAAATTTTAGTTCCACAAGGCTTCATGAAGTCAGAGCAAAGTGGGGGCATGAGGGGGGGCACTGGGGTGATGGTCGCCACTAACATTTGTGGCGGAGAATTTTCTCTTGCCTTCCATTTAGTCAAAATGCTACCTGTTGGGTGGGTGTAAGCAACCACAGCAACATTTTTCAAAAGCCTCGTAGTGGTGAAAATGAAATTAACAGAGAAAGAAAAGAAAATGAATTTCCATTGCAAGAGCAGAAACTGCTACGGCCCACAACCACCTGTAGAGGGAAATCTGTATGCAGAATTTTGGAGGGCTGGTGATGGAGAGAAAGGGCGCCTGGCAAACTTTGCAGCCGGACGCCAGGGAGCCTCTGCTCCGCAGGGTGGAGGGTGAACTCCAGGGTGGGTGGAGGGCTTGGAGAACTGGCGGGGGCGTGGGGGGGAGGGGGGATTGGCACCCAGCCAGGGTGGCTTCCACTCTGGGAAACAGGTTGGCCTCCCTGCATTGGGAAGCTGATGCTCTTGTGGCGTCCGCTTGACAGGGAGTGGGTTGTAGCAGTCTTTGTGGGAGGGGGGCTATGAGGGTCGGTGCTGGGGGCAGGTGGAGATGGAGGCCTGTAGGAAGCCCACCGTTGTGTTTCATCCCTGGCCTTCCCTGCGGCGGAGCAAAGCCAGGTAGTCATCAACAAGTGTTTCCCTGAGAAGATTCATTTGGACAGGGACTTCCAGGGGTTTTCTGATGGGGCAAATCCATCGGGGGCTGGGGTGGTGGCTGTTGTGTGTGGCAAAGAGAGGTGTTCATTGTCAGGGAGGAGCTGGGGACAGAGGGGTGGAGGAATGGAAAAGGGGACTTTTGAACATCAGCCATTTGACCTTGGGGACCAGAGTTGAACTGGACCAGAGGTTGCAAAGGCTGCTGAAGGGATCCCTCCCACCCCACCCCACCCTGCACCGTCCATCCTCTGCTGTGGAGCTTATGGGGGGAAGTCAGTCCCTGGGGTTGGCCGGAGCTCGTCAGTGGGAATTCCTTGTGTCGGGGAGCAGGACTTTTTTTTTTCTTCATCTAGGAAAGTGAGCAGCGCTCTCAGCTGTGGTGCTGTATTTCTCCCCAGCAAATGATTTTCCAGGAAAGCTGAATCACCACCACTCCAAAGAGCAGTCACTTCGGGGGAGAGGGAACACAAGTCTGTTTGGGAGGGAGGGAATATCCCCTCCAGAGCTGTAACTAGAGACTTGGGGATACCTTTTGAATGCCCGGGGACCAAGTGCTTGGAAATATTAGGTCAAAAGGTGGTGGTGTGGGTTGTGTTTTTTTGTTTGTTTGTTTGTTTTGCTTGGATTGGGCTTGGTGAGGGGTGCGGTGGGGGTGGCAGAGACCACCTGGCTGGGGAATGTGATTCTCCTGGAAAGTACAAAGGAGTGGCCCCTTCCTCCTGGGGGTGGGGGAGGAGCCTGGATGAGTCACCTGATGAATGTGAGATGTGCATCTCTTTCAGGAAAGGGTGGGAGATGTTGGGAGGGAGCTTGGAAACTAGAATTGGCATGCCATTGTCAAGGCAACAGGATGAAGAATGGGATTGGAGGAGAGATGGGGGCGCGAAGCCTACTGTTGGTACGAAGCATTGTCCAGCTAACGAAGGCATCCCTCCGAAGGCTGTGTGGACATGGAGAGTGGGGGCAAGTCCATCTTTACTGAGTGGTTGATGGGGAGTGACACAGGGCTAACAAAGCATGTAATGACTCATCTTTTTTTGGCCAGTGGGGCAAGAGGAGTGGTCTACCCACAACCTTGGAGGCATATGGCCACTTGTGTGACCCCTCTCAGGAGCCCTTTCTTGTAGTTTAAGTCAATGTATATTTCTTTCCATCTGGCGTGCAGGGAGAGGAAGGGGGTATATGAGAAACACCTGCTTCTGGGAAGCTATTCCCCCAAGCCCATCCATTCCCTTGTCTACTCTCTGTGGTCTCTTGAAAACCAGGCTCCAGAAAGGCACGGCTGGGGCGTGCTCCTTGCCACCGTGCCTAGCCTACCTTCAGAGGTGTCTTGTGTCCAGCAGCCAGCTCCAAGAGGTTCCTGTCCAGACAACCTGCTCTCCCCAGTGTCTTGGACATTGTCACATGAGGTTCTACCAGGTGCCCAAGCACCTATCACATGAAGACACATATGTGCAGTACTCATGCCTGTGTGTGAAATCCACAAGTAAACACGTGTGAACACAGGCTTCTTGATACACACAAGTTCACCCAGAAGGGGGAGGACCCCCTTTGCCTCCTGTCACACCTGGAGATGCCATTGGAGAAATGCCACAGGCGTTGAGAGGTGGCTCTGACGCCCTTGAGGGGATGTGGTGAGCCTGAATTTGCCTCAGGTTTCCTGTGCTTGTTCCAGAGTGTCAGTTTCCTCTTCACTCAACACTGGACACCACAATGGCAAGCAGATGGCCACCCAGTGGGTAGAAGAATGAGGCTCAACTTTCCTCCCTCCGCATCTTGAATGACCGCCTGGTCTTCTCACCCTTTGTGGTAGTTACATAATCTGGTGTCAGTTTGAGGATTCAGAATGAAGGGGTGGAGTCTAGCTGTCAATCAGATCATAGCCAATGAGGCCTCTGCGTGGGCATGGTCTTCTCCTGAGCATTCCGGAAACTTCTGTTTTTCCTTCCTTGGAAGCAGGAGTCTCTCTCTCTCTCTCTCTGCTCACTCTCTGTGAGACATCCCTGTGGAGAAGACACATGGAGCGAGGTTGATGGAGCTAGACCTCTGGAGCTGGAGAAGCCATGTGGAGACCCCTGCCAGCACTGAGATGCTTACACCACCACTGGATCCACAAGACTTCTCACCCACTGGCTTGTGATCATCCTGCATTTGGTGTCATTGCATGTGTTTCATGAGTCTGAAGAGGACTTTATACATTGGTATCAGACATATGGGTTGATATCAAACTTATGGTCTTGATCTGGACTGGATTGGGATGTTTGTCAATATTCTATTGCTCTTGTATATAAAGCTTTATTTTAAAAAAAATCATTCTATTGGAGGCTTGTACAACTCCTATCACAATCCACACACACATCCATTGTGTCAAGCACATGTGTGCATTTGTTGCCATCATCATTCTCAAAAGATTTTCTTTCTACTTGAGCCCTTGGTATCAGCTCCTCATTTTTACCCTCCCTCTGCCACCCTCCCTCCCTCACAAACCCTTGATAATTTATAATTTATTATTATTATTCATATCTTACACTGTATGATGTCTCCCTTTACCCACTTTTCTGTTGTCCATCCCCCAGGGAGGGAGTTATATGTAGATCCTTGTGAGCAGTTCCCCCTCTTCCCTCAACGTTCCCCTTACCCTCCTAGTATCTCTACTCTCATTATTGGCCCTGGGGGGTTTATCTGTCTTGGATTCCCTGTGTTTCCAGATCTTATCTTTACCGGTGTACATGCTCCGGTCTCAAAACTCTTCCTTATACACAAATGTATGTCTATGAATTTGTTTTCTCTAGTCTACCCAGACCAACACACCCCTCATTTCTCAAAAGAAAAATAAGAGCAGGTGGGACTGCCTACATAATTTAACCCCTGGCAAAATGAAAATGCAAGGCCCCCAATTAAGAGAGGGGGAAATGTAATGAATATACAGCTTTCTTCCAAGCCCCCATCTCTCTCTCAACGTGTCATAATGTTGTTGTGTGGTTGTTTTCATTTACTGTTGAAACCATGCTAAAAAAAAAAGAAAGCATGCTAAACAAAGCAAAATGAAAAATTATGTTCTTAGTCTAGAGTGTACCATTCATCTTTGTTGCACAATCTTTACCACTCATATTTCGGTTGTGCAGCCCCGCCTTTCAAGGCAAACAGAAGAGCACTTGCCCCAAACACAGAATCAGCAAAAGAACGTGATGTGCAGTTTCTGACTCGCACTTGCAGGTACACTTTGTTCTCCCAGTGGGCACGGACTGCACTGCTCCTATCTCACTTCTCCGATGCACGGTCTTACCGTCAGCTTATGGAGGAGTGAGGAAGGGCTGGAACTGCAATAACATCATTTCCTTCCCCTGTGTCATCATTTCAAAGATACCCAGACCCACAAAACTAAACTCACTGTCCTGCAGTCCATTCCAGCTCCTGGTGACCAGCTAGGACATCTGAAGTCTTGGCGGAAGCAGATGGCCACCTTGTACCCCCTTGGAGCAGCTGAATGCTTTAACCAATGTGCCACCAGGGCTTGAAGCTGTTTTCTGGATAAGTGATTGGCACAGCTATAGGGAAGTAGTCCCAGAAAGGACATGATTGAGTCCCCGGTCATCGGTGCTTCTTGGAGCACGCGTGCCTTCTCCGTGCATTTGAGCAGGTTGGGTTGGGGAGAGACAGCATGCCGTCTGTCACCAGGCTGTGACTGAGAGTTGTTGTGCGTCCCCTCCAACGCAGGGTGTCCCCAGACAGGACAGAACAGAACGCTGCCTGGTCCTGTCCTATCTGCAAGTTGAGCGGAATGTTCGAATCCATTGTTGCGGCCATTGCTTGCTTCCTTCCAACCTTCCAGCACTGTATCAAGCACTCTTCCGTGGTGAGCCATAGGGTTTTCCCCAACTGATTTTCAGAAGTAGATCAGTACATCTTTCTTCTGAGTCTTTTTTGAGTCTGGAAGCTTCTGTGAAACCTGTCCACCATGAGTGACCCTGACGGTATTGCAAATACTGGTGGCTTAGTTTCCAGCAACCTAGCCATGCACAAGCCCCCGCAGGATGACCAAGGATGGGTGGCGGTGCTCAGTCCTCGGCTTACTTTACACTGGCTTTGATGCACACAGTACTCCCAGGGGAATTCTGTGCTCGTGGGGCAAGGCCAGTGCTTTCCGTGGTGGGGCAGCAGGAAAAGGCAGACTTTCACACTGCCTGCACCTGTTTGACTCATGCAGCTGCACCATTGTTCCATCAGACTAAACTTACAAAACACAAGTTCAGTGATAAATTTATTAAGAATTTCAAAGTGACAGCAAGATATCAAACCAAGACTCTTCTGAGTCTAGGACCCACATGACTACACAGGTCTCCTGTCCATGGATCCAGTCTGTAGAGAAGGAGAGAACCCAGGAAATAATCCTTATGACAGCAGAAAACCTCAACTCTTCTCAACCACTAGGGCTTTCTTCACTTGGGCCAAGTCTTACTCTGAAAAGTCCACCAGCTCGGGGCGACAGTGTCAGAGCTTTGAAGAAACTCCTCTTGGTCCCCTCCAGTCTCTTCCAGGCCCATGGATGCTCTGCGTTTCAGGCTCAGTCTCAGAAATAAAACATCGCTCCAATCCCACCCACCACTTTCCAGCTTGACTCCATTAGGCAAATCCCCTGCCCGATCTGTTCTTAGGTCTCATCATCGACAAATGAACAAAATAACACTCAGCTTGAACAAACCAAAACCCAGCTTGCTTCATGAATAATTTCCTAATTACCAAACGCTCATTATGTTTTACTTCTCTCCCCACTGCCCAAGGATCCCCTGCTCCAGCATCACAGCTTCTCAGAAATGACTTGGGCAGTGGGTATGGCTAATATTTTCCAACTCTTAATGTGGAATTAATGATTAGAACCGCTATATATGAAGTGTGAATCAAGGAAAATTGAAGTCCTCAAAAATGAAATGGAAGGCATAAATATTGATACGCTATGCATTGGTGAACTGACATGGACTGGATTGGCTGTTGCCAATCAGGAAGTCACGTGCTTTACTATGCTGAGAAGGACGCAGAGGAATAGAGTTGCACTCCTCAACCGTCAGAGAGGGCATCTGAAGAACTATTTTGAAGTGCAGTGCTGTCGGTGATAGGATAATGTCTATCCACATGCAAGAAAATCCAGTCAACACAACTATTATTCAAATGTATGCACCAACCACCAAGCTAATGATGCAGGAATTGAAGCATTATACCAAAGTCTTCAGTCTGAAATAGATCAAACATGCAGTCAAGATGCATTGATAATTATTGGCAATTGGAATGCAAGTGTTGGAAAGATGGCCTTGGTAATCGAAATTGAATTAGAGAATTTTGTAAGACCAACAGCTTCATTACAAATACCTTTTCTCAACAACACAAAAGGACTTTTCCAGATGGGATATACAGAAGTCAAGTTCATTCTATCTATGGGAAAAGAGGACAGAGACACTCAATATCTTCCACCAAAAGAAGACCGAGGGCCAACTGTGGACAGTGCTCTTCATGTAATGCAAGTGCAGGTGAATTGGGGGAGGAGGGGGAGTCCACAGGAGTCAAAACACATCCTTGAGTATATCCCACATGACCCTAGAGACCAACTCAAGAACATATTTGACACATTCAACAAGAGCAGACTACCTGTGGATGACATCAAAGGCACTATGCATGAAGAACATAAAAGGTCATTTAAAAATCAAGAAAGAAAAAAGACCAAAACAAATGTCAGAAGAAACTCTGAAATTTGCCCCTGAACATAGAGAAGCCAAAGCTAATGGATGAAACTATGAAGTAAAAGAAATGAACAGAACATGTCAAAGGGCAGCCTGAGAAGACCAAGTATTCTAATGAAATGTGCAAAGACTTGCATTAGAAAGCCAGAAAAGAGGAACATGCCCAGCAGTTCTCAAGCTGAAAGAACGGAAGGAAAAAAAAATCCAAGTCTCAAGTTGCTATATTGAAGGATTCTATGGACACCGTATTGAATGATGCAGGAAGCTTTACAAAAGGATGGAAGGAATACGCGGAGTCACTGTACCCGCAACAACAATAACAGTCAATGCCCAGTCATTTCAAGAGATAGCATATGGTCAAGCACTGACAGTATTAAAAGAGGAATTCCCAGCTGCCCTGAAGGCACTGGTGCAAAGCAAGCCTCTGAGAGTTGACTGACCACGTAATGACATGTTTGAATGGCCTGATGCAGCACGGGAGGTGCTTATTCGTCCATGCCAAGACATTGGCCAACTGACTAACTGGAAAAGATCCATATTGGTGCTCATACTACAGAAAGGTAACCAGAATTCAGAAATAATCAAATAGTATCATTAAAATTACATGCAAATAAATTTTTGCTGAAAAATGTAATTTGCAGCAGGGCATCAACTGGGAGCCACCAGATTTTCAAGCCATATTCGGAAGAGGACATGAAATCAAGGCATATCATTGCTGGTATTGGATGGACCTTGCCTGGAAGCAAAAAATACAAGAAACTGTTTACTTGTATCTTATCGACCATGCAAAGACAATCAGCTGTATGGATCATAAGAAATCATGGCAACATCGGGAAGAATGGGAATTCCAGGACACTTAATTGCGCTTATGCGGAACCTGTACACACATCAAGAGACAGTCATTCTAATCAGGAAAGGTGAACATCAGGGTTCTAGCCTTACACCACACTTACTCGCTCTGGGTGTTGAGCAAATAATCTGAGAATCGACTATGTGAAGAGGAAAGTGGCATCCGGATGGAGGGAAGTCTAACAACCGTATGTATGCAGATGACACAACCTGACTTGCTGAAAGTGAAGAGGACTTGAAATTACTTAACTGATGAAGATGAAAGAACACAGACTTCAGCATGGATTACACCTCAATGTACAGAAATAAAAAACCCTCACAACTGGGTTAATAGATAACATCATTTTAAAGGGAGGAAAGATGAAAATTTTTAAGAATTTCATCTTCGGTCCACACTCAAGGAAGCAGCAATCAAGATATGAGATCGTGTATTACACTAGGCAGACGTGCTTCACAGACCCACACCTTTAAAGTGTTAATGAGCAAAGATGCCACTCAGAGCACTCCGATGAGCCTGGCCCAAACCACGGTATTTTCAATCACCTGATACCTGGTGGAGTAGTGATTACACCTTGGGCTGCTGACTGCAAGGTCAGCAGGTCAAACCCACCAGCTGCTCCACGGGAGAAAGTTGAGGCTTTCTACTCGCATAGAGTTATAGTCTTGGAAACCCACAGAGGCAGTTCTACCCTGTTCTGTAGGGTCACTATGAGTTGAAATCAACACAATAGCTGTGAGTGAACTTTTTTCTATGTGTGTGAAAGTTGGAAGATCTCAGAAGAATTGGTGTATTTGAATTGCATTGTTGGCAAAGAACAGTAAAAGTACAATGAACTGCAAGAAAAAAAGATCCGTCTTGGAAAACGTACAGCCAGTATGCTCCTTTGAATGGAGGATGGTGAGACTTTGTCTCCCGTGCTTTGGACAGGTTGTCAAAAGAGACCAGTCTTTGGAGAGGGCCTTCGTGCTTGGTAAATTAGACGGGTAACAAAAAAGAGGAAGCCTTTCGAGATGGATTGACACAGTGGCTTCAACAATGGTGAGTTAGTTAAATTTTATTGTGCCAACCTGGCCGATAAACACATGTGAGGTTAATTGAAGGGTGGAGAGTTAAATGGCTCTGTGAGCCCTGCCTTTCGAGTTCTCGGGTCTCTTGCTTTGTGATGGTCGGACCAGGGTGCAGCTGCCTTAGCCAGTTCCCTGCTTCACCTGGCAAGGCTCACTTCCTGCAAGATATTCCTGAGGAGAAGCCACATGGACCTACCCTGATGCAGCCCTGGGTGCTAGAGCAGCCGTGTGGAGACCCCTGCCATCGCTGAAATGCTTACACATTCACTGATTCAGCTTTCCTCCTGCAGTCAGTGTCATTGTGTTTTGTGAGATGGAGGAGGCCTTTGTGAATTGGTGTTGGACATACGGATTAATGTTGGACTTGTGGGCTTGGGCAGCACTGGGTTGGGGTGTTTTCTTTATGTGCACTTAACCTTTATATAAATCTCTCTCTTATACATGAGTTTCTGTGGATTTGTTTCTCTAAAATACCCAGACTAACAAAAATGGCTTCAAACATAACTATTGTGAAGATGGGACAGACCCCTGCAGTGTTCCCGGTGGTGTACGTAGTGTTACTATTGGCTGGAGTTGAATCGAGTCAACCTAACAAGGCCACATTGCTGCACATCTGAAATGTGGGTAATAATTCCTTTAACTGACAATTCCAAAGGGCTTGGCATCGTACCTAACATAATACAAGTGTCTAATCGGATTTTTAGTGTTAGCCTGTGGCTTGTATTCATATACCTGGACCATTGATTGATCAGGGAAACATCAGTAAAAGTGATCTGGGGGTATCTTCTCAGGAGGCACGTGATGGGGTAGCATGTCCTCCTTAGACATTGACAGGGTTCCTCGTTGATGCCATTGACACAAGTGTGATCCTCTCCTAGATGTTCCATCTCAATTACCTCCCTAGTTCACTAATGCAGAAAAACACAAGTAATCTCTTGTCTTTCTAGAGCTTAATAATAACTGATAACCAGACATGTATAGAGAACACAGTAGATGGCAGACTGCAGAATAGGTTTTGATGATTTATAGATATCTGAGACCTCGATCCTGCTTGCCACCAAGGTGCTCATAGCCCGGGAGCTAAAGGAAGCCTTTAGAAAGTCCATGTTTTTCCTTTTGGAGAGACCCTCGCCAACTTCCCTGGTCAGCAGTTCTCAAGATTCTGATGTACTTATAAGATCCTTGTCTAACCAATAAACCACTGTAGACTTCATTTCCTGTTCCAAATGTATTTGTCCTAT
This sequence comes from Tenrec ecaudatus, assembly GCF_050624435.1. Taxonomy (NCBI): domain Eukaryota; kingdom Metazoa; phylum Chordata; class Mammalia; order Afrosoricida; family Tenrecidae; genus Tenrec; species Tenrec ecaudatus. The sequence continues at coordinate 27,143,175 of NC_134533.1, read as the reverse complement.
GTCCTCTCTGGAATCCTGGGAGCCACAAATGTATGAGAGCATGTTCATTGGTTTGTATACACTGGGTGAGAAAGAAGAAAAAAAGTCTATCCATTAGGATCCAGATTTTTAGTTTCAGAAACTGTCATTATTACTTGGTGAGGAGGCTAAGCTTTTATGGTAATTTATTCTTTTGGATCTTGGATTTGGATATTTGGACATTGAATAAGGAAGACCAAAGACGAATGGATGCATGTGAATCATGATGCTGGCAAAGAATATTGACTGCCCACGGACTGCAGAGAACAAAGAAATTGCTCTTGGAAGAAGGACAGCCAGAATTCTCCTTTGAGGCAAGGATGGTGAGACGATGTCTCATGGACTTGAACATGTTGTCAGGAACGACCAGTCTCAGGCGGAGGACATCATGCTTGGTAAAGTAGAGGGGCAGCGAGGAAGAGGAAGGTGCTTGACAAGATGGATTGATGCGGTGGCTGCAAGAACAGGCTCAAACACAGCCGTGGCGAGGCTAGCACAGGAGTGGTCAGTGCTTTGTTCTGTTGTACGTTGATCGCGTTGCTATGCCTTGGAACCGACTCAACAGCACCTAGCAACAACAACAACAACTGCATCCTTATGGAAACCCAAAGGCCGATGATGCTGGCACTCACGGGTCCCAGGACTTAACCTGACCACGTCTAAGGACAGCGAAAAATAGATTAAATCCCTTCCCACAAACTTCTTCACCTACTTCTACTGAGGTAAAGCGATTTCTAAGATATTCTATTAACCCCCTGGGGTTGTTCACCCTAAGAAATCTTAAACTTTAAGCACTCTGAGTGTCCCCAGAGATTTGGGCGACCTGGACATCTGGTAACAGAAATTCCGGAGTTCATTCCCTACTAGCCTGTGACCCGGGGCAAGCGGAATGGCCCTCTAGGCTTCCCCAAACAGAGATTAGAAAAACATCTGTTTCATTTTCTAGATGATAGGGTCTTGAATAGCATTGGACCCTGTCTCCCCAATCATCAGTAACTCTGTAATCAATGAGAAGGTTTACAGAACCGTGAGACAAATTGGGGTTCTAGTCCAGGCTCTGTTGTGGACTTAGATGATTTGCTTGACCTCTCTTGACCTCACCTCTAAAACAAGGGAGTCAGTCATTCAACTCTTGAATCATTCAATCGCATGTCTTTTTCTCACACTGAGTTGAATAATTCTGGTCCTTATGGGGCTCACAAGATACTTGGAAAGCTGTCCTTAGATGGGTACACACAGTTAACATGCTCAGCTTCTAACAGAAGGTTACATGATCGAGTCTGCCCAGAGGCACCTCAGAAGAGGAGCCTGGAGGATCTAGCTCTGAAAACCCTGCGGGTCACGGTTCTTCTCTGACACGTTGATCGCGGTGAGTGGACTGGAAACTAGACTGCTGTGGGCTTGGTAAGGTGCTTGGAGGAGTGGGTATGTATCAGTTGAAGGTGCTGTCTACCATCATCACTGACATCAATCTTCTGGGATCCTGGAGTGGGGTGCTCAAACAACAGGCTGCTCTGGGCCCATTAGTACTAACGATGCCTCTTACTCCACCGGCTGTCCACAGCAAGTACTGCACCGCAGTGACTATTGTCCACTCAGGGTCTACACCTGCTCAGGCCCCACCTGCCAGTACCGGGGAGACTATTTCGGTGAAGAAGAAAACATATAAACATAGCATAAACTCGAGGGCCTGTGTGCAGATCCTACATCTCTGAGATATTTGCTAGCCTCTCTGTTTTCTCCTCTATGAAATGATGATGATGGTAATAAGAGTACCCACCCCATAAGGTTCAACTCCAAACTCAACACAACCCACTACCAACCGAGAGCGACAGGGTTTCCGAGGCTGTTAATCTTCATGGGAGTGGCTGGAGGATTTGAACCACAGAGCTGGCAGTTAGCAGCCCAACACTTAACTGACCGTGCCACCACTGAGCACTTACTGTGTGTCGGGGAGTGTCCTTGAGCACTTATCAGCACGTATCAGCTTATTCTTGTAACCCCCCCCCTAAGGTTACTGTGAGTAAATTAATGCATACAACGTGCGTGGAACACTCTGCAGTACATAGTAAATGCTCAAAAAATGTTAAGGTTTCACCCATTCTCAAGGTATCGCTGTCCTTAATATTTTACCACAGTGAGTTCCACTTGGGAGACGTCCATGTATTTGATGGTGATGGCAAAAAAAATGGACCTACTCTAGGCGCCCTTTGGCTTGGGAGGGCTCGAAGCAGGGGGCAGGGACAGCAAGTGGCCGGGAAGGGAAGGTTGGTCCTGCTGAAGCCTCGGTGCATCACTGTCCAGACTAGGAAGTAACGGAACCACCAATCCCAAATCTCAGTGAGGCGCTTACATGCACGAGTCCTAGCCCACATTAGTCATCCTACCATGTTGCGCTCCTGACTCAAGTTGTGTTTTTCTTTATTATCTAATAAGTCACGTCAAACCCAGACCCGCTGCCATCCAGTTCATATCAGCCCATCATCACTCTGTAGGGCAGAGTGGAGCTGCCTTTTGGGGCCTCTGAGTCTGATCTCTGTGGGGCAGTTCTGCCATGTGAACTGCCATCCTTGCGGTCAGCAGTCCAACATTTAAGTCAAAAATCATTGTTACCAGGGTTCCAGGTCATACACGGGGTTCATAGCAAACAAAACATGTTTCAACAGGTCAGACCATCCTAGTAATACACATGGCCTCATTTCACTACGATGCCTTCAGAAAAAACCAAAACACCTTTTTGTGCCCTGGAATGAAACAATTTTGAGATCAAGACTAGGAACAATTTTTTACAAAATTCAAGTGGACGTCTTCTCAAGTCACTGAAGCTTTGCAACAAGTGTACAGAAGTGCTGTCCCCATCAAACATGTTTTCACATGCATCTAGTACTTTAAGGAAGAACCAGGTCTCTAAGATGAGCCAAGAGGGGGAAGACGGTGATGCTCAGTGACTGAAGAAAACGGTCGCTGAAACCCAGAAACTGGTGGAAGATGATGACGTGATCACCGGTAAGACAATCTTGAGCAAGTTGGGATCTCACGTAGTTGGGCAATGGTTTCCAATGTTAAGCGAACATCTTGACTTCAAAATCAACGAGTGTCAAAAGTAGGGGTCAAAGATCAGCTAGCTCAAAGAGCTGATCTTTCCCTCAGTCTCTAAGCAAGGTCAAAGCTTACGTGGATGGTTTTATGGAATGGATTGTTACCAGGGATGGGTCTTGGATTGACCAATGTGATCCAGAGAGGCAAGTCCAATCAAAACTGTGACTTCGAGGAGGATCTGCTAAGGCAGCAAAATTCAAGGCAGAGAGGCCCAAACTGAGGTTGAAATAGCTAGATTTTCTTAGAAGACACATTATAGAGTTAAGTTTTAGGAAAACAAAGTGCATTGGTGAGCAAAGGGCCAAGAAAATGAAAGATTTTTTTTCCCTTTCATGACAATGTGTGGTAGTCATATAATCATTTTGTCGATTTGAAGATTGAAAGTGAAGGGGTGGAGTCTAGTTTGCCAATGGGATCATAGCCAATGAGGCCTCTCTGTGGGCATGGTCTTCTCCTGAGAATTCTGGGAATTCCTGAATTTCCTCCTTGGAGGTGGGAGACACATCTCTCTCTCTCTCTGCGGACTCCCTGCAATACATCCCTGAGGAGAAGCCACATGGAGCTACCCTGATGCAACCCTGAAAGCTGGAGAAGCCACATGGAGACCCCTGCCAGCACTGAGATGCTTTCAATGCCACAGGATCCAAAGACTGGCCTGTGATCATCCTGGATTCGGCATCATTGCATGTGTTTGGTGAGTCTGAAGAGGACTTTATAGATTGGTATCGGACATATGGACTAATATTGGACTTAGGTACTTGGACTGGACTGTGTTGGGATGCCTTCTTAATGTACAATTACCCTATACATAAAACGTTCTTGTATACACATATGAGTTTCTGTGGATTTGTTTCTGTAGTCTACTCGGACTAACACACAATGCATCTGCTCATTCTTCAAGCATAGCAAGGGATGTTGTAGACGAATTTCATTGGGGAACCGCACACCACCCACCCACAGCCCTGAGTGCATCTCGTCAGACTTCTATCTGTCTGTCCGTCCACCGCGCCCCCACCTCAAAGGATATTGAAAGGAGCACAGCGTCAGTCCCTGAAGAACATCCAAGCTGCTGGTTTCATGTGTGGTGTAAATGGAGGACCGAGGATTCTTTGGGGAAAGGGTTAGAGAGATGGCAATACCACTTTCATAAGTGGACAGACCTAGATAGACAATGTGTCAAGAAACAACTGCCCCACCTGTCGATGTCTGCATTCACTAACCATTCCCAGGATCGTGTAATGGGGCCCCGGTGGGGTGGCGGTTACGCATGGGGCTGCAGCAGACTGTCGCTGTTACAGTACGCGGTGGTCCTCAGGATGGTCAAGGCAACAGGCCTTCCGCTTCTCCTCGTCGGTGTCGTGAGATTCCTGTCTTCTCACTGAGACGCTTCCCTCGATTGACTTCACTTCGATGAGCGGGAGCCGCCAAGCTAGGGGGCCGGCGTGGGTTGGGGTGGTGACTGAAGGTGGTCTTTGCCCTCCGTGATGAAATAAACATGCCCCCCCCTCTTTCTGTTCATAACCTCAGTCCTTCCTCCTCTGCTCTCCTCCCCCTCCCACCTCATCGTTCATCAACTGCTAGGTGCAAGGGGTCAGAAAGTAGGGACCAACGTCATGAATCCGAGAACTATAAATCAACTACCGGAAGCAATTCAAGAGGAGTCCTGGTGGAACAGTGGCTGTGTGTTGGGCTGCGAACCCAAAGGTCAAGCCACTCGGAGAGAGAAAGATGGAGCTTTGTACTCTTGGAAAGAGTTACCGGATTAGAAACCCTTAGGGGCAGTTCTGCCCTGTCCTATGAGTCAGAATCGACTTAATGACAGTGAGTTTTTTGGTTGTATTACTCAGAGTAAACCCTGATGTCTGCCAAAACAAACAAAATAAACAGCTCAGGCTTCCCCAGTGTCAAAGGAGCTGGATAAACAGTGGTGGACAGAGGCCCGCGAACAGAGAAGAGATGCGGGCAATGTGCTGTTGGTGGCGTGTGCCAGAGTTGAGAAAGCGTCACCTTTTGATATTGTCTTTAATAAATACAATATCACGACAGCACAAAACACTGCCCTGTGCCATGCCATCCTCACAAGTGTCCGTCCCGACGCTTGAGCCATGGTTGCAGCCAGGGTGTCGCTGCATCTCTTAGAGGGCCTTGCTCTTGTTGACGGTCCTGCTACTTCACCAAACATGATGATTTCTTCAGAGACTGGTACCTCCTGACAGCATGTCTAAAGGATGGAAGACGACGTACAGCCATCCTGGCCTTTAAGGAGTACTCTGGCCCCACTTCTAATACTGATCAGTTTGTCTTGTTAGCAGTCCAGGGTACTTTCAGTGTTCTTCCCCAGCTCCATAATTCAAATGCATCGAGTCTTCTTCGGTCGTCCTTATTCAATGTCCAACTTTGCCTGCATAGGAGGTGACCGGAAATACCATGGCCTGGGTCATGTGCACTGTAGTCTTCAAAGTAACATCAGGCGGATGGCTCCTGATAAGATCCAGTACCCACCTCCAGATTATTAGTGGTCATTCCCAAAGAGTTTCAGTTCTCAGGGGTGGAGCCGAAAGAATTTGACTCTTGATCTTGGTCCCCAGATGATGGCCCCCTAGCTCCTCCCAAAATTATGCAAGTTCAACGCATATTCCAAGATGTAAGGAGCCTACTTTGTTCTGTATGGCTTGGTCAGATACAGGACCAGCTTAGAAATGGGAGGAAAGGTAGCCTCCCTCAATTCCCTGCTGGTAATTTTTCCTTCTGTGGCAAATTGCACTTGCCCAAAAGCCTCTTAGACAATGGGACGGGAAGAAAAACGAGATGTTTCCACTGGTCCTGGTTGGGTTGTACCAAAGTGTGCCCCACGGCTCACCTGCAGCCCTGTTTTTTGTTGAGGAGTCCACTGGGCCCCGAAGAAGTTCTTGGTTTCATGCTACAACCTACTGCATTTAGCAGCTATTTGCTTCTGGGTGAGTTGTGTAAATTTTAAGACCCAGTGTTTTTAACTCTAAAAATGGAATTGTCATGGGAACTGGTTCACTGAGTTACCACTAAGGATTGAATGGGATACTCGATGTTGTCTTCAAGTGGGTAGATAATAAACATTAGCCACTGTTACACTTGAAACCCGCCACGTGAATGTCAGTTTGTCATTATGGTCTTAGCTTGTGTGTGCTACGAGGCTGGACGCTATACTGGCAATATTTCCAATACCACAGGGGTCACCCAAAGTGCAAAGGCTTCAGCGGAACTTCCCCACTAAGACAGACCAGGCCGAAGGAACACAATGCAGACCGTTTCTGAAAGGTCACTGACCAGCTTGTGAATGGTAGCAGAAAATTGCCTGATGCAGCGCCAGAAGACACACCCCCTCAGTTTGGAAGGCACTCAAGATATGACGGGAAAGAGCCACCTCCTAAACGTAGAGACACGCCAATGACGCGGCCAGAGCACAGCTTTCAGGGCCCTCGTTTGCAGATGGACCACAACTCAAAACCGGGGGAGGAAAGACCAGAAGACATCCACTAATAATCGTCACATGGACTATGTGAAATATGAATCGAGGACATGTGGGTGTCAGCAAAATGGGACACATATGGATCACTGTCCTAGACATGCGTGAACTGAAACAGATAGGTGGTGGCCACTTTCAATCAAACAATCAGTTTTTCTGTGCCAGGAGTGACAAATTCAGGAGGAATGGCATCATATTCATCATCAAAAAGAACCTCTGAAGATCTATCATGGAGCATAATCATGTCTGTCATAGGCTACGATCCACGTGTCTACACGAAAGACTGTGCATAGGGCTAGTATTCAAATTTGCATACTGAACACGCACGCTAATGGTAAAATGAAGACTTCTACCTATTTTGTGGTCTGAAATTAAGCAAGCATGAAATCAAGAAACATTGATAATTAACTTGTGATTGGAACGTAAATGCTAGAAGTGAAGAGGAAGGATGGAAATATGGCCTAGTGATAGAAACAACCCTGGACAGCTTATGATCAAATCTCAAAAAACCAGTGACTTAGTCACTGCAAACCTTTATTTCTCTTCCAACAACATAAACTGCAACTAAACCTGTGGACCTCGTCAGATGGAATATACCGAAACCAAATCGAGTATATATATGAAAAAAGAGGATGGAGAAGCTCAATTATCTTCCACCAAAAGAAGGTCAAGGGTCAACTATGGACAGGCCATCTATCTTCACGCAATGCAAGTGCAGGTGAATTGGCTCAGGGGCGGGGGTGGGGGGGGGGAGTCCACAGGAACCAAAACACATCCTTGAGTATATCCCACATGACCCTAGAGACCAACTCAAGAACATATTTGACACATTCAACAAAAGCAGACTACCTGTGGATGACATCAAAGGCACTATGCATGAAGAACATAAAAGGTCATTTAAAAATCAAGAAAGAAAAAAGATCAAAACAAATGTCAGAAGAAACTCTGAAATTTGCCCCTGAACATAGAGAAGCCAAAGCTAATGGAAGAAACTATGAAGTAAAAGAAATGAACAGAACATGTCAAAGGGCAGCCTGAGAAGACCAAGTATTCTAATGAAATGTGCAAAGACTTGCATTAGAAAGCCAGAAAAGAGGAACATGCCCAGCAGTTCTCAAGCTGAAAGAACGGAAGGAAAAAATTCCAAGTCTCAAGTTGCTATATTGAAGGATTCTATGGACACCGTATTGAATGATGCAGGAAGCTTTACAAGAGGATGGAAGGAATACACAGAGTCACTGTACCCGCAACAACAATAACAGTCAATGCCCATCCATTTCAAGAGACAGCATATGGTCAAGCACTGACAGTATTAAAAGGGGAATTCCCAGCTGCCCTGAAGGCACTGGTGCAAAGCAAGCCTCTGAGAGTTGACTGACCACATAATGACATGTTTGAACGGCCTGATGCAGCACGGGAGGTGCTTATTCGTCCATGCCAAGACATTGGCCAACTGACCAACTGGAAAAGATCCATATTGGTGCTCATTCTACAGAAAGGTGACCCAACAGAATTCAGAAATCATCAACAATATCCTTAATCTTACATGTAAGCAAATGTTTACTAAAGAAAGGTAAGAAATGGTTGCCGCGGTGCAACACGGTCCTCCAGTGGTTGGGGCCATGAGGACCCCACAACTGGCTTGCAGCATCACAGGTATAAGGTCCACTCCTCAGTGGCAAGCTTCGGCCGGGCTGGGCAAGAAGGAGGGCCTGGGTCCCCTGAGCCCGCAAGAAGTCCCCTCGGTGAGTGTTGTTCTTCAGCATGGACCAGTTTGCCAGCAAGGTGCTGCGAGCCGCCGCATGCTGCCAGAGATAAAGAGAAAGAGGTAATAGAACAACTGAAGGTGGTCACTGGTGCCCTCTCCATCGCCAAAGGCCTGCCTGCCAAGCGCTGCGCTCTGCAGCCTTGGCTTCTATAAGTGGCCGGTGTGGGCGCTGGGGAATAAGATGCCGGCACAGTGGCTTCGTTCGGTAGCCTTTTGAGTGAGACCCTTATTCTTAACCCTAAGGCCTATTGAATGTTCATCCCAGCTGTCTCCCGCAGTGGCGAGGTCCAGCCCCCATCACCCACACCGTGCTCCATGGAGACCCCATTACTGCAGTGACAGTTACGCAAATTAGACCCCAAAGATTCCGCTGCAGATGCTCAGGATGGACCATGTCGTTAAACTTCTGGAGCTGGTAGGCATTAACAGTTCCGTGCTTGCCGATCTGAAATGAATCAGACGGGCTGTTATTCCGGGAGAATTCCTAGGCCGTAGCCAGTCACAAATTCTGCTGTTTTGTTGCAAGGATGGTTTGATTGGCGTGCAATCCTTGATGCTCAAGAAAGCACTGGAGGCTGTGGGTTTCTACAGTGGATATTCGCAACCCTGGTACCCAAACTACACTCGTGCTCAGCCACGCAGTGCAGGTTGCAGATGCTCAGACAGCCAACCGAGCAGCAGCAAGGCGGGAAAAGGGTGCATGCAACAAACAGCACAGAAAGTAGGACAAGAATCTACCACATAGATGGGATTTCTGAAGAACTTTATTTACAAGGAATTCCCTGGGTGGCTCCCATGGTTCTGTGCAATCAGTTATCCAAGAACCAAACCGTCGGAGGCTCAAGTGCACCCCAAGGCACCTCAGAGGAAAGGCCTGGAGATCTACTCCCAGATGATCCCTCCAGAAACCCTGTGGAGGTCAGTTCTGCCCCGACCCAAGGGTCCACCATGAATCACAATCAACCCCGCAGCCACTGGTGACGAGTTACCAGGACTTCCCAAGAGGAATAGATTGTTGTCAAAAGCAGCTTTTCCTCCACGAGTAACAAAAGAAAGTTTAAACTAAAATTTTATTAGTATATCTATTTTTAAAATGGTTGTAGCAGGGCATCAGCTGGAAGCCACCAGGTAGTCAAGCCAGATTCAGAAGAGGACATGAAATGAAGGGGTTTCCTTGCTGGTATACAAAGCAGAGAATACAAGAAAGATGTTTACCGGTGTCTTATGGACACGTACTGACAACATTGGGAGGGATGGGCATTCTAGGACACTTCCTTGTGCTCATGTGGGACCTGTACACAGCCCAAAAGGCAGTTGTTCCAATAGCACAAGGGATGATAAATGGTTTAAAATCAGGAAAGGCGTGGGTCCCGGTTGTATCTTCTGGCTGTACTCCCGTAGTCTGTAAGTTGCACAACGAATCCAGGAAGCTGGCTTGTGTGAAGAAGAAATGGACATCAGGATTGGAGACGGGCTCATTAACAACCTTCAAAGGGCGAATGTTTCAACCCTGCTTGCTGAAAGTGAGGAGGACTTCACACACTGATGAAGATCCAAGACTACAGCTGCCGGTATGGATTGCATTTCAGTGCAAACACCCCCCGCCCCCTCCCCCAAAAAACCCAAACCCTCACAACCGGACCAACAGATAGCATCATCATAAATGGAGAACAGATTGAAGTGAAGGATTTCATTTTACTTCGATCCATAATCAATGCTCATAGTTAAGAAATCAAATTATATGTCACAGCCGGCAAATTTACTCACAAAACCTCTTTAAAGTGTCAACAAACAAAGATGGCATTTTAAGGATCAAAGTGCACCTCACTCTGATATTCCCAGTCACCTCCTATGCAAGGGAAAGCTGGACAGTGACTGAGCAAGACTGCAGTACAACTGATGGATTTTGGATGATGGTGAAGAAGTTTGAAAGTACTGTAAAATGCCAGAATAATGAACCATCTGTCTTGGCGGCAGTAAAGTCAGGGGGTTTCTTAGAAGCAAGGAGGGTGAGACTTCTCCTCAACATATTTTGGCCATGGCATCAGAGGGGACCAATCTCTGGAGAGGGACATCATGCTTGTTAAAGTGGAGGGCCAGCAAAGGGGAAGATGCTTGATGGGATGATGGACACGGTGGTGACAATGGTGGGCTCAAACAGAACAATTGTGGGGATGGCACGGGACCGGGCAGTGTTTCATTCTGTTGGGCATGGGGTCACTTTGAGTGACAGGGACCTCCTGACACCTACCAGCAACCCTTGACGATCCTCCTGCTGAAAGGGGAGGAGGAATTCTCACCTGATATTTTCAACCATCCTGAAGGAAGGCGTTCTTTCCCTGTTCTGTTTTCCCTCTAAGCTATGTATCAAATTGTAAGTAGGTGATGCTCCGAGCCCCTAGGGGACACTGCTAATCAAACCCAGGCTGTGGGCAAATGTTCATTGTAAGACAGACAGGAAAGGTCTGCCACCAGCTCCTGAGGATCCTTCTAGTCGACTGATCAACAATGAGCCGAAAAATAGAGGGAGCCAGTCTGGGGGGAGTCTCACCCCAACAGGCTGAGACACCGGCTTGACTTGGAAGCTGAGCATGAGAGGACGCAAAGGAACATTTGGCTCAGGGCATCAGGAGCGCTCATCTTGCCACCTCTTGGTCTTGCCACGTTTTAGGTCTTCCTCTGAGAGAGGCACTGGGTCTGGCATTTCGTTTCTTAGACATGGACTTTTCAAAGCAGATATCTTGGCACAAACCTTTTGAGAGGAAAAGGGCTGTCTAGGCTCCCCAACTCCCACCTAAAATGTTTAGAATATAGTCCTCTAGTGACTTAAAATGTACCCTCTAGGTGTTTGGAGGAAGAGGAAGACTGAAAAGCCAGACTGTGTTTAACATTCCCGCAGCTCGCTTCTAAGTCTCCTGGGACCGTTCCAATAGAGGACCACTCTTTTAATTCCAAGTTGCAAATGAAGCCCAGGAGTTGAGTCTTAGCAAAGTTTAGAGCCCCTGGGTTCTCTGAAAGCAGGACTGGAGCCGGGTGGCGGACTCCCAGTTTTCTCTAACTAGTAAACAGGTTGGGGTGGAGAAAAAGCCATTGGCCACCAGGCAGAGATTTGTTTTAGAGAGAAATGAAGGGACCAAAGATGAGTTGTTTGCTCGAGAGCTCCCTCTACTGGTATTCACTAGAAATGCCATAGCAGCATTCCGCCGGGTCCTGTAATTAATGATTTGAGCATCTTGAGACTTGGAAGCCAGGAGAAGATCAGATGCTTTGCATCGTGCAGGAAAACAAAACTCTAGCGATGTTTCTCTTGCCATCCTTAGTTCTTTCATGTAATGTTTACCGGGTGCCAAGACAATGCTAAGCTTTCAGTATCTATCATCGCCCCTCCTGGTAGGGTTTTACAACTAGAGACCAAGGGAGTAAGTAAGGAAGTTCCCAGCATCTCCCCAAACTAGCAGAACCCCTCTGTAACTCCCCTCTCTTAGAACCCAACTGAGTGAGAACTCAGGAGGAACCAGGAGCCAAGGGTGGGGAAGGAAGCACTAGAGCTGATGGTGATTACACAGACCAAGGGGGGGGGGGGATATTCAAAAATTGATCGTGGTGATGACTGTCCAACTCTTGATAGGATTGAAATATTGAATTGTGTGATATGTGGATTACGTACCAATAAAACTTCAAAGGACAGTGGGAAATGAACATAATTCATTCTCATCACTGAACATAAACAAGTTGTTCTTAGCTCTAGGATTGCTCCCGAAGGTCCCCAGTTTCTTTTAACTTCCTCCCAGGCCAGGGAGCAATTCATTCCATGGTATCGTATTGCTGGCCCCCCTGGGCCCTCACTGTGACACACAGAACGAAGACGGCAGGAGTAACTCTCACAAAGAATCAACACCAACTTTCGTGATAGAACTTCGGAACTCTGTGAAACATAGTCCCACCTGTGTTTAAAATACTATCCTCTGAGGTAGATAGGGCAGGACACAGTACATATATTGAACAGGTGAGTGGGTGGGGTGGGTAGGGGTGTTAAGGCACTGCGTGACTCGCTCCAGGTGTTGTAAGTAGCAAAAGGCACAAGCAAGAACGAAATCGCAACTCAGCTTAAGACTCGACTTCCTGGTTGGTGTTGGCTGGCACCGGGGATCATATTGGGTTTTATTCACAGAAAACTTTACATTTGGACAACCAATGCCTTGGGTGACATCTGGAGCTTTCCTTCTCGAGGGGCTCGTTCATAACTGAGCTGCTTTGGTTTTAAGCCACTTGGAAGCTAGGAATCCCACAAGCCACTCAGTGTCTTCTTCCAGGTGACGTTCGTGCCCCAGACTTCCTTATAGAGGGAGCTAAGTCCCCAGGAGAGCCCCAAATATTATCCCGGCTCTCCTTCCTCATGCCACAATGTAATCTTCTCACCTCGTGCAGGAGACGCTCACAGCCCTTCTACATGGGTTCTCCCTAGGGACTTGAGCTTTCGGTAAGTAACAGGACTCCCATTCCCGCTTTGGGGAGTTGCTAGTCTACATGTTTCTACAGCGATACAGTAGGGCAGTGGCTGTGTCAAATAACACCCAGTTCCTCTACCCAGGACGGACTACCACTGGCTCCGCCTTCTCCAAGAGGCAAGTGAGGCCACGATGAGGTGGGAAGACAGCCTGTTGATGATGATGTAACAGAGAGAAGAGCGGGGTTTCTCTACTTGCCAACCCCCTGGGTGTTCACGGTCCTCATTAAATGGTTGGGCTAAAAATATTTTATCTTGATCTAACCACTTGACATTCAGTTACTAGTGGGGCTCTCTCTCTCTCTCTCTCTCTCTCTCTCTCTCTCTCTCTCTCTCTCTCTCTCTCTCTCTCTCTCTCTCTCTCTCTCCCCCTCTCGTTCTCTCCCTCTCCTTGATTTGACTGGCTGCTATCACATGTTCCTCTTGGCTAGAAATGTGACTTCTTGTCAATTAATTAGCCCAGACCTACCAAGTTGGAGTAGATTCATATTAGGTCACCTATTGGTAAGGTTGGTTGTCCCTTAACCCAACTATAGCTTTGAGCACCTGTCCTTTGTGCTTCTGAGTTGCCCCCGGGGAAGTCAAAATTTTCCCACTGGTGGGAGGGAGGGGTGACCCTAAACCCTGACCAGGAGGAGCTGTGATGCATGGAATGTGGATTGCTGACGCCGTGTCCCTCTCATTCTTGCTTGTTGTAGGCGCACCAAGGACCAGGAGGAGAGCAGATGAATTTTCAGAGCAGTGCTCATACACCCAGGACACGTTCACCCTCTGCCTCGTGCTTTCTGCAATGTTGCTGCTCCCGTTCATCTTCCTGTTAACCCTTGCCGTTCTAACCCCCCCCCTCCCCTCCTGACCGCCACCTCTCCTCCATTCCCCACCCACGCAGCTCTTTCCCCAAGGTGCCCCTTGTTAGGGACTGCAGAGTTGGTCTCTAGAGAGTTCTCCGTTGAGTCCTATCCAGATGACAGACACTAGTTTCCATCTCTCCAACCCACACCTAATGGCAAACCCGGCCCAGCAGCCAGTAGGCCTCCCTAGTGAGGAAAACCCCAGCAAACCCTACTTTCTTCAAGATGGTGTTGCAAGATCCTCGGCCAGAGCAGTCAGTCACAGTTAGTGAAGGGGCCCCAAGGGGTGCTATAACTGAGGGGTGCTACAACTGAAACTCAACGGAAAGACCAGGGATCCCCTAAACTCTGTCAGATCTTGTGAGAGAACTTACGCAGGGCTCATTGAGCTCACGGAGAATGCCGAAGGTGGGTGGGGTAAGGACAAGAGGAAAGAGGAAATCTCAGAATTGGATCGGCCCTGACTGAGAGATGCAATCATCTCGTTGGTCTGGTTTGGTTCCCCTGTCCCCCTCTCCCAGCCCACGCCCTCAATTAAATGCTCATTTCATTCTACCACATTGCAATGCTTCCACCCCAGACATTTTCCCTGAAGGCCAAGACTTGTTCTTCACGGGGCCTGAGCCACAGGCTCCTGGGTGGTGAGGTAAGTGGCATGCACCAGCACTGTCGCACTGTCTAGGGTGACCTGTGGTGATCTCAGAAACTCAGTGCTCATGGCTCAGATCCACCCTGTTAGGTTGAAGATCTTTCTTATAGTCCCTGTTGACCAGGATGCCCTTCAGGAAGAGCCCTAAGGCCGTGGTTCTCAACCTTCCTCATGCTACAAGCCTGTAATACATTCCTAATGTTGTGGTGAACCCCCCCCCCCCACAAACATAAAACGGTGCTACTGTTAGGAATCAGGTGGCCCCTGTGAAAGGGTCATTCAATCCCCACAGGGGTTTCGACCCACAGGCTGAGAACTGCTTGCTCTAAGGTTAGGGAGCCCAGCCATAGATGTGAGCACAGCCTCACAATATTACTCATCAAAATCAGCTGCCATGGCGTCGATTCTAATTCGTGGGGACTCTAATGCCTGCCAGAGTTCAGCTTTGCTTTCTGGAATCCACAGCGGCTGATTTTGTGGATAATGTTCTCTCGCTGTACGTATCATTTTTAGGAAACCTGCTAGAGCTATGCTGCTTTTCATAAGGGTGTCAATAGTTAGCCCCTCCCAAGTGGACAGCCTATCCCACTTCGTAGTCTGGGCTTGGTCTGGAAGCTCAGCTGAAACCTGTTCACCTTGAGTGGCCCTGCTGGTATTGGAAATACCTGTGGCATAGCCTTCAGCATCGCCACATGTGAGCCACCAGCTTACGATAAGCTGAGAGACAAGCGGTGGAAGCAGGTGTCCAGCCCTTTCTTCTGAGGGGCCTCCAGGTGGGCGTGAACCTGTAGCCTTCTGGGTAGCCGTTCATACGAGCCGTCTGTATCACCTGCACCCTTACACACCGACAAACAGCCAGTCTCAGGATGGACTGACTCAGAACTTGAGGTCATATTACTCTTTCTCAAAGACAGTCACCCCAAAGAGTGTGGTTTTCTGAAAACCCACCATACCTCCTCCTCCTCCTGTCTTTCTGACCCGTGGAAATAGGCTAGAGCTGGTGTCAAATGCCAGCTGTCCACCACGTGACCTCTTTCTCGTGACACAATTCAGGTCCAATTCATTTTCTAGCTCGAGAGACTTTAATGTAGCCTTGCCAATAGGGGTGGGGGGAGGGAGGTGACACTAGCTCATCCAACAGATCAGAGAAATGGGATGAAAAGATAATGGAATTTTTTCCCACGGATTTTTGGAAGCCTCTCTCTACTGGAGTAAGAATTGAAGAGAGCCAATCCCCATTCTTTACTGTGGGCCTATCAAACATTGGTATCTAAGTCTAGCAAGCCAGCAGCTGGTTGTGAGGCTGTTTTAATAGTGAATAGGCTACAAAGTCCATCTATCTCAGACTCACTAGGCTTTCAGAACGTGGATCTGAGCTCCGCCCATTGATTTCAGGTGAAACAGACAGGAGTCTGCCAAACACAAGGTTAAGGCTAAGCTCATGCAACTACCTTGAGAGGCAGCCTGTAGATTACTCTTTTCCCCCTGCACACCATGCCGTTCAAGCTCTAATACCTCTCTGTTTAGCCTCTGCTGAAGTATGCTGGCGTTCCCTCTCCCCCCCCCCCCCCCCGCCGCCCCTTCCCTCTCTCTTCAGCTTCAGCCCTCAACCATATGCTTGCTCTCGCTTCCCCTGTCTTTTGCTCAGGTCCCCACCATAAAACCACCTCCGGCTATTCTTGGGTGTTGCACTAGGTCTCTATTCTCCCAAATGCGCCCTTTCTCAACCAGGCCAGGCCTGGGTGAAGCCACCATCCGGTTCTCCAAGTGGCCCGGAAGAGACGGGCCCTTTGGAAGAGCTGGTTCCTAGATGAAGGAGTGGTGTCCACAGAGTCCGAGCTGTTCTGAAGTCGAACTGGGTAGCTGCTTTCAGTTCAACAGAGTGTGGAAACTTCTGAGGGCGATGGTAACAAAAAGCAGGGCGTGAGGGGATCCCCAGGTACTTCCCGCAGCATCCTTATGGTCCTTTAAGATATCACCCTCAAGCCCCCAACTATACTGGCTTCTAAGGAGTGTTTCCCAAGAGGAAATGTACCTCGCGGTCAGGGCAAGCGATGAAAACATGTTTCACAGGGGAAGGGGATCCTAGAACAGCCTTTTATGCACACTGTGGCTCATCTCCCCCATGGGGCTAATGGCTGAACCTCTAAAGTTTTCAGAATCAGGAAGTATCAAGGGTGCCAGTTGTCAGGTAAAGGAGGCCTAGGAGAACCAGCCAATTCAAAGTACAGATTTTCTGTGATTCTCCCCTTCATACAGCAGTCTCGGAAGAGTGGTCCAGGGAGTTCCAAGTTCCTCCTTAGTGCTACCTAAGGGGTTTCCTCGGTGGCCTTGGAAAACTACTTAGCATCAGGAAGTATAGTTCACGATCTCCTCACCGCAAACTGGCTGGTTTCAGACCAATCCTTTGAATTTTTCGTGAGGCTGAGTCAGGTGAGTTACCCGTAGGAGACCATGGAGGAGCCTCTTCTCACAGGAGATGTCCTTGAGGAGGAAGGGGCTTCACTGATTCTCAAGGAGGACGGGATCAGTGGGGCGATTCAAGTCAAGAAGGTTCCGGAAGCCTCCAACACCAACTAATGGGGCCTGGAACTGGAACACTACCTGCTAGAGATTGGAATTCTGGCATGGTACAGGCGTGAATGTTGGAGCCAGACCTAGGAATTGGATACCTAGAATTATAACTTCAAACCCTGAAGGCTTTTATATTGTTTTGCCCCCCATTTCTGTGCCTTTAAAGTGGGGGAGAGTCTTAACTCCTATTCCAGAGTGCCTTGTATGCATGGCAACCCTGGGGGGTGTTATTAAAATGTTGCCCTGAGGTCATTTTATGTCAGAGAACCCAACACAGTCACTGGTGTATAGAAGGTACTCAGAAACAAAAATTTGGTCTCCCCCTCTCCCCTTGGTTGCCCTGGAATAGTAATAATCCCGGATGGAGACATCTTTAGGCAAAGAAGAATCCCTTTCCGGGATGCCCTCTCTGGCAGATCCATTGGGGCTGCGTTTCTGGGTGTTGAGGTTTTTTCCCCTCCCCCAACCCCAATGCTTTACCTTCTGATGCTCTTCTGGATATTTGGAGCAGACACAAAAGATAACAGGCGGGACATGTCTGGAGTTCACTGACCCTGAAAGAGAGGAGATTCCGTCCTTTCCAGGCCTGTGTGACGGCAGCCTCTCCAACAGGTCTTCTGGGAGAGCACTCGAGCAAAGAGTCCTCTCCGTGCTTGGAATGCCCCAAGGACTGGCATCACAGAAGGTGCCTTTCAGCTTGGACAGGTTCCACACCAGACTACTAATCCCCTGGGTCTGTGGCTTGAGTGCCATAGCCCACAGCAGAGGACTGTGGATTAGGGGCAATGGAGATGGTAGTGTTGGAGACTGTGGGTTAGGGGCAATGGAGATGGTAGTGTTGGGGAACTAGCTGTCTGTAGAGAGTTATACCGAGCTTCCAGCTTCCAGCCCCATGATGCTGAGTAGTTGTCCTAATGATAGTAATGAGACAGGGAGGAGGCAGAGAGATGTCCGCATCTGGGAGGGACAAGACTGATGGCGGGAACAGGCCTGTGTTAGCTGCATGTGCTTTTGACTACCGCATTCAAAGTTCAGAGGTGCGCCATTGAAGCACATTTCCTCCAGGCCCAATGACCTCACCCGTTGGTAGGTGCTACTGTTTTGGTTCTGACTCAGGCACAACAGAATGCAACACTGTCTGGTCCAGCAGCCCCTTTAGAATTGTTATGTTCGCGCACATTGTGGCAGCCACAGTGTCGATCCAGCCCGTGGGGGGTCTTCCTCTTCGCCATTGCCCTTCTGCTTGACCAAGCACAATGTCCTTTTCTAATTAGCTCCCCACCCACCTGCAGCAAAGTGGCCTTCAGTATCCATGTCAGCAACAAGCACACTCTGCCGCCACATGTAGCATTGAAAGCAGGTCACGTTCTGATGGGCTGATTCTCAAAAAAAAGTTTAGCGTTTTATGTAATTGATGTCCTCTGCGAAGGTGCTCACGTTCCGGAACCTGTACTTGCAAATGCCTTCGTCTTGTATCTCTAAAAGCATGCCTACCCTGTGCCTTTAGAGATACACTTAGTCTGACACTGTCAGGAAACCAGATGGCTTCAATGGCATGCTTTCCTGTCCCTCTGGACACATCTGATGGCCCCATCTTCAGTGCAAGCAACTGGGCCACCTTCCACTCATTGATGCTTCTCCTGCCTGCGTGCCTCCCCATCGCAACAGCCTCCCTACATGCACACGTGCATGCATCCGTGGAGCTAAAAACAACAGCTGCTGATGGCCTGCCAGAGGGTGTCCTCCACGTGAGCAGACGTTCCCTGACTCCCTTGTAAACAAGGCTGAAGCCACAGACAGCAATCAATCGGGGGTCCAGCTGGGGCTGGGGCTTAAAACAAAATCTCTCCAAGAGCTTGGAGAGCAGGGATGAGAGGAGCCCAAGGACCACAATGTGTGAAGCCCCTACAGTCACTCTCGCAGGCCTTGCCCCCAAAGCCCAGCATTAAACTGAGGAGTGGTTTATGGACATCAAGAAAAGGTGACTAGGGAGGGTTAATAAAGGAGATGGACCCAGTGTCCAACCACATCTGTACACAGCCCCCCCACCCCCACCCCCAGAGCACAGGTCCTGCCAAAGTGGCTGTGCATTTGGGGGAAGGTAATCATAGCTGTCAGATTTTGTTCACATCTTTCGATCTGCAAGAACTCTTCCCATCTCATCAATCAATAAACCCTTTGTCACGCTGAGGTGTGGCATTTCTTCAGCTGAAACCCTGAGATTCATGCACACACATACACACACACAATGTCACCCTCCTGAAACACGCTCCATTCAAATTAGGTTAAAAATAGCACTCATCCATTGAGTTCCTTTTTCAGGGGTGTTATTTTAAGAAGACGATAGAGCAAAGATCCCCTGGTCTTGGAGAGAAAGAAGAGAGTAAGCTGTTTTACCTCACCCTAAGGAGAAAAAGTCGCTGATCATGTTGCTGGAGACTAAGCATTTGCAGTCTTTGTTGAATTCCCCCTCCCCCCGCGCCCCCCCCCCTTCCTCCATTCAACAAAAGTTGTATGTTGGATGATGCCCGGCCATCTGGGCACTGAGAGAGGTGGGGTTCCTAATGTGCTGCTCCTCACCCCCAGAGCCTCAGCACTGGCTCCTAGGAGGCAGGAGCATTTGTGAGTCAGTACCCTGGCCCCCACCCCCAACAGGGGAGCCCCTAAATGGCTGCTGGCCATTTGATTGCGTGTGTGTGTGTGTGTGTGTGTGTGTGCGCTCGCGCGCGCAATCTGAGGCAGTCACGCGCGTGTATTTAATTGCAGGCTAATTTGTTACTGTTCTGGGAGTGAGTCTGTCCCTGTGTCTGTAACTCGGATTATTGCTCTCTGGGAAGCTGTGGCTGGCTGATTCCGTGGGAGATCAAGCAGGGGATGCGTGGGCGCAGAAAACAGAAAAGAGGGAGCGAGTGAGAGCGAACTGGGAAGCGAGCGGGAGCCTTAGGATCTGCTATTTGCGTCACTCCCACAATCAGGACTCTGCCCGACACACTCAGAGAATTAATCCGAGTTATAGCCAGCGCTGTCGCGGCCAGTGGCCAGATGTGAAAAGAAAGGGCGGGGAGAGGACGAGTGCCGGCGTTTGGGGAGGGGGCTGTCCTGCTGGGCACGCCCCGCGGGGCCTCCTCTGCGGCGGCCCAGCCCCAGCCCGGGGTGGCGCCCGCCGCGGCCGCCTCGCCCGCTCAGTGGCTGAGCCCTACACAAAGCGCTGTCTCCGAGCAGAAGCCGCTTCTCCGCTGAACTCGACCCACCAAAGAGGAGAATCTGCACGTGACGTCAGTCGCTGCTGACTGACGCAGACTGGCAAAGGAGACTCAAGGCGGCTGCTCGCGCTGCCTTGCCTCGTCGATTTCTCCTTCAAGCCTCTCGTAGTGAATTACTAGAACGCAAGACACACACACATATGCAGCTTTCAAAAATATACATTTCCAAAGGCGGTGTGTTGCAAACACAGCGCGATTTTGCAAAGCATGGGTGGGAAACGTAGGCAGGGTATGGAAGATTCCCCCCCCCCCACCCTTCCCTTTGCTCATTTGGGAATCACCACCGTGGGTAGAGCCAAGGCTCTAGAGCGCTTTCCTGGGAAGCTCTTTTGGGACAGGGGCCTAAGCACTGCCTCCCCCGCCCCTATCCCCCCCCCAACATGTAGGGCATCTGTTCAGTGGAGACGGGCAGGAGACCACGAGGAGCCTGCAACAGGCAGAGTTGATCCTGGGAGGGCAGATGCAATGCAATATTGGAGGTTTTTTTGGCTTTGAAAAACCTCTCCTGCAATAATGCAAATGAGTGTGGTGGTGCAGGGAAAAAAAGTGAGGAGGGGGGTGCTTCATGCACATTTAATGTTTTGGACAGAACGTTCCAGCGAAATGCCTTTGTGTGTGGAGGGTTTTTTTTTAACTTGCTAAAAATAGCACCAGGGTTTGATCGTGTTCCAGAAATAGACCGAGGGCTGTACAGGGAGAAAAAGCCAGCGCGGGTGGAAGAAAACCTGGACATCACCGCATCATGCCCCCCACCCCCAACTATGTCTGGAAATTAATTGTTGGATTTTTCCTTTCCTCTCTCCCTCCACTTTCTCTTCCTTGCCCTGTGTTTCTTCTCTCTCTCTCTCTCTCTCTCTCTCAGGAGTTCCAGTTTGGGTAAGTATTGTGTGTGCATGCGGCGACCGACAGTGAGTATGGGCTGACGCTTACTTCATGCATGCCCGGGGGCTCTTTTCGGCTGCCTTTTACCCCCTTTCTAGAGAGAAGGGTGGGGCTGAGGGCTGTAGCTGTGGGTGTGCATAATGAATTTGGGGGTTGCATGCTAGGATCGGAGAGAGGGAGTTCTCGGCCGGCCGATTCCGGGATCACCCTGACGAATCTCTGAATCAATAGCTGCTGCAACTCTCCCTCGCAGTCTGGGTCGGCGCTATGGAGCTCGGTTCTCTGGATCGCCCCCTCCCCTCCCCATTCTCTCTCTCTTGAAGGGTGCCCAGACACGACTTAATGGGCCATTTTTCCGCGAGATTCATGGAGATGGTCCAATATAGATAAAAATTACAGGGGCAGAGGCAGAAAAGAGGGGAAAATCCGTGTTCTTCCGACAAACTTCCCCGCCCACTTCTGTCGGAATGCCGGCGGACCCGCAGCCCCCGCCCCCGGCGCGGGAGCTGTCCAAGAAGGGAAGGTGCTGAAAACTCCTCGGCCTTCGGCGGGTTCAGCACGGAGCGCCCGGGGGCGGGGTAGGTTGGCGCCATCTAGCCCCGCCCTAGATGCTAAAGAGAGCTGCGGAGACGAGGGGGTTAAGGATGTTCAAAGGGGATAGTCGTGACTTCGGTGAGAGCTTTGGGGAAAGGAGGGGCGAGTGGGAAGGGAAGGAGGGGGGGGGAATTGAAAGGAGGGGGAGCGAGGTGTTAGATTCGAGGATGAGGCAAGGCCGGCGCTCCAGGAACCGAAGGCCGGTAGCTCGCCGGCTTTCTCCGCAGAGGCCGAGCAATATCTGGGGCTCCATGCCCAGGTGCCCACGGCTTCCCACCAGTGTGTTTGAAAGGTTTCTCCCCGGTGAGGGTGACTTCAAAATAAGCAGGTCTCAGTTGCTTTATTCAGCCCCTCATTCCGTCCCACTTCATGTCCCCCCCCTTCCTTGCTCCAATAGCCTGCTGTTCCCGAGGGGCAGTGTAAGGGTGTGTGCGCTGTATTATGACGGCATTCTTATTTCACCCTTCCCCCGTATCCTAGGCGAAGGGACCGCAGATGAGTTGATGGGATGCGTGAACTAGAAGCCAAAGCATAGAAGTTGCTGGTGCGATGCACATTGAATCCAGGCTTGGGAACCGCGGCGCTGAGCCCAAAGACCAGGGTTTCGGCAAACCAGCCTCCTGAGAAATCGGGGTGAGGGGTTCATCTCTAGGTTGTCCAATGTTACTAGGGGAACCATCAGCACCTTGGGGATATGGGCTGGACCCGGAGTGAGACACAGGGCAATTAGCTTCAGACACGTTAGACGAACCTGTAACTCAGCAGGTGAGGCGAGACGAAGGTTAGCGGCCGCGAGCCAGGGGGCTCAATGTCATTGCAGCACAGACTTTCACACTGATTAATTCCTGAGACGGGGATAGCAAACGTGCATCCTCAGACAGATCCACGGGGCTGAGCTGTAGACCGTGGAGCGAGCTAAGCGCTCCTGCAGATCTTAAGTAAGCTTGCGCGTCTGTTCAAGTATGCTGTCCAAATAATGGTTTTGTTTTTAATTGAAAAAAGAAAAACCCTCGAGAAGATGAGGTAAGTGTCCACAGGCGCTAGCCTTCAGGAGAGAGAGAAGACCCTGATGTTGACTACTCTCCCAGTCCCGTGCCTGTGCGACCACTGGCTTCAGTGACTGACCCCCAAGCAGAGCATCCTGGGGCACAGCCCTCCCGAGGAAGAAGAGGGTGGGTCGAGTTATTTTTAGCTCAGAACCAGCCCCCTCTCAGTAAAGGCTCCCCGACGAGCAGGGGTGTTCGTCAACTCACAATAGTAACAAGGGCTGTGACTGATGTTGTGGAGAATAACAAGTAACACTGCAACCCACACTTGGTCTTGACAATTCAGCTGCTTGCTGCCTCACTGCCCACCCCTCCCCTCATCACACACTGGGACAGACTCCTCTTTCCCAAGCCTCGCCCCTCTCGGTCCTGAAACTCGAGTGGATGTGTTTACAAATTCTGTCACATTTGCAAAGAAAAATCCCTGGGGCATTGGGGGAGCGGGAGGGCTGGGAGAGGTGCTAGCGAAATAAACCACTTGCAGGACTTAGGAACGGTGAGGGGGGTAGGGGGGGGCTGGGATCCACGAGTCGTGAAGTAGGGGGGGGGACGCTCCGTGTCCTAATTTCGCCCCCGTCCTTCCCTCCCCCCTCCCCATTGCTTGGCACAATGCTCAAGTTTACCCCAACTGGATCCTATTAAATAATTCAATGGTAGCGGTGTAATTTTGGTTGGAACCAGCACGGATTCCCAAGTCGTGACTGCAAAAAGTGAGTAATGCGCGCTCGCTGCGTCATGGCTCTAGTCACAGTTCATTCCGAACTGAGAAGGAATCGTGACTTCGCCTGGAGACGTCCCCTACACGGGAGACAGGCGGGGGGGGGAAGGGGGGGTGCCAAACTAGGGGGACGGGGGGGGGGCAGACCTATCCAATGAAAACCGCTGCCAGGGGGCCAGTGGAACTCGGCCGCTCGCGGACTCAGCAGCCCTGCTCTGCCCCGCACACCTCTCCCCCTCCCCGCCGGCCGGCCGGCGCACTCGCTGCACGCTTGCTCCCCGACCAGTCAACAAGTTGGAGGGCGGCAGGAACGCAGGGGTTAAGCTTGGCGAGCCGCAATTACCAAGATCGTGACCCTCCCACACAGTACAGTAACTTATATACTTACCTGGAGGAGCCCGCTAGCCGCCGGGCACACGCCGTGGGGGGCGGGGGCCGACCGGGTAGCCCTTCTCCCCGAGGGCTGCAGTGCGGACCGGACAGAACACCCATCTGGCCCGGGACCCAGGTAAGAAGGGGTGGGATGGGGTCACTTGGCTCAGCAGTTCAACTCGGGGGTCTGCAGGGCTGAACTTTTTTCCCAGTTGCCCTGCGCCGCGCGCCGGCGGCGGCGGCGGCGGCGGCGGCGGCGGCGGGCGCGGCCTGCGCAGCCCCCTCGGGCGCGCCGACGCTCGTAAGGGGTGTGCGTGCGTCTGTCCGTCGCTGAGTCGGGGGTGGGGGTAGGGGTATACAGTGGAAAAGTGGGTGGGGTCGCAGCACTTCTGGAGGGTGATGGATGGGCGGAGGGGGTGGGTCGACAGAGACTTGGAGACAGACGTTCCACCACCTGGGGGGCTGTGCTCGAGGGCGCCCGCCCTCTGGTCGATGTCAGCGAGTCAAAGATGGCAACTTTCCCCCCAAGTTCTTGCAGTGTTTGCAGTATCCCACCCTAGTGGAGGTTTTCCCCACTGGGGGACTACCACGGGGGCGGGCAGTGGGCAGTGTCCCTTTGCACACACCCTACTTAGACACGGATGGAGGGAAAGTGAGGAGGACAGGAGAAGGAGCCTTGCTCTGAGAAGGGGAAAGGCAACCCTTCAAAGTTTTTTTTGGGGGGGGTTATTGGGGGGTGGATGGCGTGGATAGAAGGTTAGAGAGGCGGAGAAAAGGGAAGAACAAGGAGAGATCTCGCTCCTTCTTCCCCGCCCATCTCCCTTCTCCACCCTCCTCTTCCTCAGGCCCACTGGAATCTCTCCTGCACCCATGGGAGCCTGTAACCTTTGGGGGGCTCGCCCCTGGCCATTCCTTCCCCAACATTTTGCAGGATGGGGTGGGGGAGGGGTGAGGCACCAAAAGGGCACCTGAGGCGAACAGGCTATTAGACACCCAACATCTAGACGGGTTTGGGGGGAGGGTGCGGAGGGAGGAGCGTCTCCCATCATGTTGAGCTTTCGGAACTTTTATTTCCCCTGGTGTAGAGTTGAGGCATTCTCATTTTGCTAGAAATCGGCTGACTAGCGTGGAGTTTGGGCTTATTTTACGTTCATCTTCGCACGGCCATCATTTTCCGTCTGGATCTTCTGGCCTGGGTCCCACAGGGAGAGGTCTCTCTCTCTCTGTCTCTCTCTGTCTCTCTCTCTCCATCCCTCCCCTCTTTCTCTTTCTCGTTCCCCACCCCCACCCCCGTCTCACCCTCCACTCGTCAGGACTGGAATGAGGAGGGGGATTTCTGGTCAGCTTATTTTTGCCACAAAATATTTTAACGTGGTCCAGCCTAGATTTTTGTTGAATAATTAGAAATGGAAATATTTTTTTCCTCCCTCCACCTTCTGAAGAAAAAAAAAAAAAGAGGAAAATGTGAGCTTTTTCCTGATTGGTGAGTGACGATTTTAGTCTGCACCAATGAGCTAGCGACTTCGTCTGTATTTATTTAGTGCTCTGGGGGAGTTTTTCTCTTTACGCAGCGCCTGTAGTCACGGCTGGAACCTCGGCTGGGGGACTTAGAGAGACCAGAGGGGTTTTGGGGGGAATACGAACTGTGCTTGTTCCGAGATCCGCGACCCTGCAGCCGGGGCTGGCGGAACCCTGGTGGAAGAATGGGGAGGATAGGAACAGGCCGACGGGGAGGTTCGGGCTGCCGCGGCGACAGGAGAGGGGTGGAGGCTGGGCACCGGGATCCCCGGTTTCCCTCCGCGCTCCCCTTCTCGCCCGCCGCACACCTCTCGGGCGGCTGTGCGAGGCCGAGCGGAGGGACCGCGGACGGTCTGGACGAGCGGAGCGACGGGCAGGGGGCGCGGGGAGTGGCGGGCGGCGCGCCGGGCAGAGAGGCAGAGCCGCGGCGAAGCGCGCCGCCGGGGAGACCCAGCCCTCGCGGCTCCGGGCTTCGGAGACATCCTGGGCAGAAGGCGGCGGCGGCGGCGGACTCCAGAAGCCGAGGACTCTGCCCTTCGCGAATCTTTTTGCGGTCTGGGCTTGCTGTATATAACTCAATAGCCGGAAGCCCTTACCCCAAAAAGCATTCGCGGAGGGCGCACGCATCGAGAAGACAGCGGCCACCAGCGATCGCCGAAGCCTCCACCTTCCCGAAGCGGCTCCAGTCGAGCCCCAGCCCCGTTATCCACCGAAGACTCAGCCCTCGCCCTGCGTCCTTCCCACTCTCCCCGGGCTTTAGTGACCCACCTTGCCTCCGCGCGACTCCCCCGCCCCCAACTTTTAAATCGACTTTGTATCACAAGGGGAAATTAGAGCCGGCAGGGTTGCCTGTGTTTTCGGAGCCGTGGGGAGAAGCGAAGATGCAATAAAAGTTTACAGAAGTTGTGTCTTACCCCCACACACCTCCCCCCCAACCGCGAATAACCCCAGGCACCCACTGCAAAAAGGAAAAAAAAGATCCGGTAGCAGGGCCGAGTCTGTGCTTGGACTATGAATCAGTTTAAGGGCGTCGATGGTCATTTTTGACCCTGATGATCTGATTCTGCAAAATGGGGGTGGGGAAACCCTGGAGGGAGGGGCGGGAGGCCCTTATCCTCTGTCCTGGAGTGGGGACTCGGAGGTGAGGCTAGCCTCCGTGAATTGGGGAAACACCCAAGCATCCAAACCCGCCCCCCCTACACACACCCCTTCCCAGCTCCCGGGAATCTTCCACCCCCAGCGCCTATTTCCAACCCAAAGCAGGACGCCTTACAGCCTCAGGTACCCTCAGCCTCCTCTCTTCCAAAACTAAGTCTCACCGAAGGGGGTAAAACAGGCCAAATCTGGGGGACCCCCCCCCTTCCATGAAGGATCTTTTAGAGGTGCGGTTGCACCGACTCAGCAGCTCTGCTGCAGCAGCAGCTCGGCCCCATCCTGGCCTCTCGGGGCGCCCGGCCTGGGGAGGGAGACAGAGCGGCCGGAGTGGGGAGCGGCTGTGCGTCCCCCTCCTCCTCCCCTCCTTGCAGTCGTGACCACTTAGGTGACAAGTAGCACAAATCAGGCCTTCCTCTTGTTAGGCGCCTGGTGCCCTTCGCAGACTAGGAACCCTGCTAGACGCCCCTAGGGACTGGGCCCGGACCCACAGACGCCCCCAAGACTGTTAGGATGCAGTGGCAGGAGGAATCTGGTCTAGAGCAAAGAGAGTCCCAGCCCCACCCTGGGGGCTGGGCGGGGGGGCTGCAAAGCCTGGCTTCCTCTCAGAGGGCCTGGATTTCCCTTGCAGCCTGCCCATCCTTCTTCCAACCACCTGAGCCACCAGCACTGCTACCCTGCCCCTTAGCTGCGTACCCTCTCCCCACCTAAGGAAAAGGGCCGCAGAGTCCTGGTGAGAGGGCTGGACAGACTCCTCCTTCTCAGAGCTCAGGCTGCTGTGAGAAGAGGCTCGGCAGGCGAGGACTCAGCTCTAGGACTAAATCAGGGTCCCCCTCCGGAGATAAAGGAGATTTCTCCTCCGTGAATGCGCTGTTGGAAAGAGTAAAAGGGTCCTGAATATCCGCAGAGGGAGCGGCATAAAAGCAAAGGCTTGGGGGCTTTTCCTCCCTGCCGTTCACCAGGGGCCGTCTGTGGAGCGATAGCTTGGCGGAGAGAGAGGCTAGAGAGTAGCGTTAGATTAAAAATAACTTCACCCAGGGTCCCTTCGGCTCCTCTTTCGTCTTTTGCGCCTTGTATTCCCCTTCCTCCCCCTGCCCGAGCACCCTCCTCTCTCCCCAAGACCTGAGATTCCACCATTGGGGAGAGAGGTGACCCAGGAGAAGTGAACTTGCAGAAGTCCGCGGTGACTGCCCCAACCCCCAGCCCCCACGTCTCCCTGGGAGGCTAGCTTAGGGGCTGGGGCACCAGGGCCTGGAGCGCACGCAGGAGGCCGGCGTCCTGTGGCCCCGGAGCTAGTCCTCCCCTGCCTCAGCTAGCCAACTGTTGCTGCCTGGCCAGAGAGACTGTTGCTGCTGCTGCTGCTGCTGGGGGTGGGACGGGGGCTGGGTCGTCTCCCTTGTGATGGGAGGGGGGATGCTTCGGAGAGGGGTGTGTCATTCAGGGGGTGGTCAGAGAAAAGGACCCCCCACTTCCCACTAAGTGCAGTTTTCCTCCTCAAGGGGGTTTAGTCAGCTTGCAGTAAGTGGGCACACATCTCCCTCTCTCTCCCTACTTCGTCTTTGTGGAGGAAGGTGAACCAAAGAGGGGGACTCACTTGGAGCTCCCCCCCCCCTCAACTACTAATGTACACACCCTCTGAAAACACAGCCACCTCACCTAGTGAGTCCCTGGGCCTGATGGAAACTTCCAGCAGGCACTTGCTTCTGATGGCCATTTCTGGAGCCCCACCTGGGGAGGGGGCAGAGCCTACTGGGACCCCTCCCCACCCCATTCTACTTCTCCCTGGGGAGTGGGAAGGATTCTGGGAGCCACTGGGGAACTTGGTCAATCCGGCCAAGCCTACTACAAGCTAAGTGTTTGCCTGTGTTCTCAAATCAAGACCAAGGAGCTAAGGGAGGCAGCCAGAGAGACCAAGAGCTCTCTCCTACCACCTCTGTCCCGGCACTGCCAGGCTGCTCTGCATGCCTCTCCTTGACCATCACCTTCCCCACCTCCACTCTGCCTCCACCTGTGCACTCCACGCGCTTCCCACAAACCCCTCTGCCTCATGTGCCTTAGGCCAGCTCTTGGTCTAGATGTGCTCTTCTGCTCTGCTTCTTTCCTTCAGCCTCGCTGCTGCTTGATTGTCTGCCATGGCCCAGCCCTCAATCACTCCCAGTCTCCTTCCGAGCCCACAGAGGAACTCCGCCCATCTTTCTGCTCTTTCAGGTCCTGTCCTGACACGCAGGGGCCTACCTGAGGAGTGGATGCTGACAGGGATGTTGGAGGCCACCAGGGCTGAAGAGGCTGGACCAAAGAGCCCTGGAGTCCCAAGGTGAGTACAGATCAGCCTATAGCCCCTTCCCTTGACCTTCACACACACACACACACACACACACACACACACACACCTCACATGTGATGAGACATAAAGAAGCCAGGACTTGAGGATTGTTCTCAAAGATCAAACCCTTGGTGAGGAGAGGCACTTAGCACAGAGATTGTGAGGCCCACTGGCCATTCTGTTTCCTGGACAGGACTTGGATCTGGGGATTTAGAGGCTGCTAACCCTCCAGTATTGAGAGATAATGGCCTTTCTCAGTGGGCTTCTCTGTGCCCTCTCCACCCTTCTTTGCTGGGCTAGTTTTGGCCTATTGGGGGTCCAGGAAAGGTGCACAGCTGAACAGTCATTTGCTGAGCTCAGAGTCTCTGAGGGAACCCTAATGTCCTGTCCCCTTTCACTGGAATTCAGCAGAGGATGGATCGCGCGGGGGGGGGGGGGGGGGAGTTTTAGCTTATTGCTATGCTTTTTTGAGGGGCAGGGCATTAAACTCTAAATACATTTACTTTTCCTATTAACCAGCAAAATCCCTTGCTATAGAGCTTTTGTTGGGCTGCCTTTCTGAGCTCCAGAGTCCTACTGTGATTCTTATTGGGGAATTTAGTTCAGAGCTTGGCAGAGAGTTTTGAAACCCCAGGGCTGTTAGATTGCAAGGAAGGGAGAAACCGAGCTACCTGGATAATCCTTGGATATTATGTGAGCAAAATGGAGGAAGCTGCCAGAAATCTTCGAAGGGGAAACTGGTGGTTCAGGGCAGAACAGCAGCGCCTTACAGGGAAGGCCTTCAGAGCATACATGCAACAGATCTACGTACTGCGCTCACAGCAGTGGCCTCAAACGCAGCAGTAACTCCCAGGACGGCCCAGGAAGGAGCACTGTCTCATTCTATTGTCCGTTGGGTCGCTGTGAGTCAGAACAGACTTGCTGGCACCTAACCACAATAGCATTCCGTATAGGCATGATGCCTCATAGCTAGATCTTCTGAGAAGGTTACCTTTTGAGAGTGAAACGCAGACAGTACCTTGATCAGAATGGCCCTCTATACTGTGTCAAGGATCACCTGTAATTCTTATACCTGTGGCCGGGTCCCACCTCGGCCTCACTGGAATAGAGAGATCTGGATGTTTTGTCATTCTGTCTTTGAGAGATGGGGTAGTTGTTCATTCCAAGAGGTGAACTCCCTCCCTTCCACTAATATGTCCAACGTCCTGGGCAGGGGTCTTCTTGCCTGCGAGGGAAACGCTCTTAATCTTGTTAGATAAAAGAACAAGATCAGCGGACCAAACCCCAAATTTAGATAGAAGAGGTAGCACGGAAAAACTGGTAAGAACTCTGGGGGATAGCTAGGCCGATGCCTGCACTTTCAAAGGAGCAGAGGGTCAGAGAGGCTGTGTGAGTTTACCAAGGTCACACAGCTAGGGCCCCAACCGGGCCTGTTTATCGTCTCCTCTGGGCTCTTTCCTCTTCATGAAACATTCCCTGTCACGACCAAGTTGTACTGATAATCCATAAACACTCTCCGGGGCCTTCTTTGCCGATCCCTTTCCAACATGACTTGCATCTTGAAGGCCAGGGTTCAAAGAACACTTTGTAGAAGGGTTTCTTCTGCTAGCAGTTAGCATTTGGGGGGCGGTGCTAGAAGGTTAGGCATGGTTCCCATCTCTGACGTGGCCTTCACGTCAGATCCACCATCGTGGCCTCTGTGGGCTGTGGAAAGCATCCTCACGGACAATTTGCTGTGTCATAGAATCCGAGCGCCGGTCTCTTTTGATAGCTGTTTCAGCTCCACGTGGCCTCAGGCCCTGGCCTCTGTTTCTCCTTTCTGGGTATCACTTGGGCTCTTGTCATGCTGCTTCCCCAGACTTGAAGGCCCAGTTTGAATGCCCACCGACCCAAAGAACCCTACCGAATTCTTGTTACTCAGATGTTTTCTGGATTAATGGCTTGTAGGGCGGTTGTGGGCTTCATGAAACAGGCTGCTGGCCCCTAGACTGAGCTTCACTTGTTCAGCCTCACCTGCTTCCACCATTGACGGCCATGGAGATGCCTCAGCAGGGAGACAGACTAGCCAGTAGGACATTCTGCCGCCGCCACCCCTTTTAAAAATAATTTTTACATGGTGAACTAGGTGGGGAGAGGGGTGACATTTCAGATCATCAACTTTGTATTTAACAACTTAAACTGTCTATCAACCCTCCACCCCGCAAGACCTTGCCCTGTCCCTGGCGCACCCCCTACGCCCGATTTCTCTTATCCTTCTTGTGGAATCTGATCCTCCCCTGTTTGGTGACCCTGTTTGGAGACCGTCCTTGCTCCTTGTTTCCCTCTTTCTTCTTCAGGGTGTGCTTACTGGCAATCTTTTACTATCCTAAGAAATAAGATCAGTTTCTCTGCTTTAAACTCCACGGATTAAGAGGAAAGAAGGAAGCAGGACAAAAGACATACTGAAGATAGCAAAGCAAACAGCCCAGCCGTGGAAAGTGACAAGAGCTGATTTCATCCGGTCCTGACCACTGAAGCCATGTGTTCTTGGCAAACTTAGGTGGTTTGGTGGAGGGAGGCGACAATTGTGTTGGGACCGGACAGGAAGGTCATGAAATCAAGACTTGTAGCAAAGATAGATTACCTCTGGTGCTTTGGGCCACCAGAGAACATCATAATTAAACAGGCCAGAGATCCTTCGAGAAAGGATCATCTTCGAAAAGATGTTTTCTGGTCTTCTTGGGTGGATAGACCATATGGAGTTTTAGAACAGGTTGGGGGTCTTTAGTGAAGGAGAAATTGGAAGTCTGAAAAGTTCAAAATGTAATGGAGAGTTCAGGGGCCCAACCTTGTTTTCAGTCCCTCAGGACTTCTGTCTTGCCTGTCCCCGGCGCCTCAGAATCTTTTGCAGCCAGGAAAGCCTGAGCTTTCTTTACCTGAGAGCCTGGGTCGGCAAACTGTGACTCTCCAGCCCTAGGTGGTTCTTTCGAGACATCTATGTGGCTCAGAAGTAAAATGGAAAAAAATTTTAAGGCAATTATTAAAATATACATTTATGCCTCTCCAATAATTTTTTATTTTGTTGCGAGGGATAGGGTTGACTCTTCCATCTCAGGAATTTGCTGACCCCAATCTAGAGCAAAGGGGCGTGGCTGATGTTAGTACCAACCAGGTGGATACTGGTGCAAACTTCATTCGGGAAAGAACTAGAGACGCTTATTGGACATTCCCAGGGTGGATGACTCCGGAAGTGAACCCTTTTTAAAGACCAAGTCAGGGTCTGAATTTGTAAAGGCTTTGTGGTAGATTGTGGGGGAAAGGGGGTGAATTCTGCATAGTTCGACTCAAGCAACAATACAGTGGGAGATCATGGAGACAAAAAATGTTGGGGACACATATCTACATCCGAGCTGGTCCTTGCCACATTCTCATCTGTAAAATGGGGACAGTAATGACACCATCTGGCATGGGGTTCTGGTGAGGGTTCAAGAAATGAAGGAATCTCCAATGCTTAGCACCTCATCAGTGCTGAGTCAATGTGAGCTGTGTGTGACCAATAAGGATTTATGATGCTGTTTTTGTTTTCCTGTCTGGCACTCCTAACGTCACACAAAGGGTAGGTCGTAGGACCAGAGCTCTTCTCTGAGTGGCAGATAAACGACAATCTTTTCTGGAAGCATCTGTCCATTTGCTCCATGGCCTGCCTGTGCCCAGATTACTCCACCGGGAGCACATCAGAAGAACCAAGAGGAAAATCTTTTCCTCCACTTTCCGTGTCTCTATATGCAGATTAGCTCTTGCTCACTTCTTTCCCCTTTAATTCTCTGCCTTCAAATTCTTGTCCAATCTATTGAATTAATTCACAATCGTGTTGGCCCACCATTTGCTTCTGACTTTTCGACCAGGGAGAAAAAGTGGATAGCAACCTTGCCATGCACCTGCTACTTTCAGCTTATTCCCATCCAGGTGGGCATTTTCAGAGGCGAGGTGGTCGCCCCTTAAGAAAGTGTGAAGGGAAATGAGGAAGGCAGGCATCGAGAAGCCAATCTGCTGCCATAAAAGTCGTTTTCTCTTCCCTCTTTCATATGTACTTTATCCTTCTTCCCCTTTTACTGTTTTAGCAACCTTGTCTCCTCTTGCTCCCTCAACCAGATGAAAGCCATCTTGGGTCCACTCAACTTGCCTTCCTGTCCTCTCAGACATCCCTTTTCTCTCTTGGTGGCAAGCTGCAGGGAGGACTACAGACAGACACGGAGGAGGGCGCTACATGTTCTGAGAAGCACTGGGGGGGGGGTGGGAGAGAAAGGCACCAAGGCCCATCGTTGTCCCTGGGAACCAGTCAAGTCCACTTGAGGCCATTGCACCGAGGAGGGAAAGAGATTCTTGTTCGTTTTTGTGTGCTCTGATATGAGTGGACCCTGAGGCGTCCATCCTCTGCCTCCGACCTGTCTAAAATTTAACTCAGACTATTTTTCTTTATTATTGTTATTTACGCAAAGGCTCAGGGACACATCACGTGCAGCCTGGACGGTGGTCCCTGCCATCTCCTCCGTGCAGCTTTTGAAGGGGAGGGTGAAGCCAGCACAGTTCCAGCTAATGGTTAAGGACCACACACTTTGAGAGCAGGACAGGTCGGTTCCCACCCCCCTGGGTCGACCCTTATTATTAGCCACATACCCTGCCCAAGTCCCCTTCCTCATCTACGAGATGGGGAGGTCAGAAGTAGCTGCGCCTTAAAAAGGTTGGGCCAATGAAATGAGCTACCAGTGAACACCCAGTCTTAGACTTGTAGGCATGTCAGTGGTACTCAATAGATGGTAGCCGCAGTATAGTTAAGGCAAATCACTGCAGACCCAGGACTACTTGGGTATAGTATGTTCCCATGTCCTAGACCTAGTTATTCGTGGCATGACTATCTTGGAAGGTTGGAATTGTTGAACTGGGAATAAGGAAGCAGCAAAGTGAAGGTAGAGTCACTAGGAGTCATGAGGTAGGAGAAAAAACTGACGTCCACGAGCTCCTTGAGGAAAGGTGGGAACTTACCGAGATATTCCAGATGTTGAGAATTGGGCTAGGAGCGCATCTGGAACTGAACAAATGACAATAGCACCAGCAGGAGCTTCCCCAAGGCTTCCAGCCTCCTGGGAGAGCTAGCCATTGACCCTGCAGTGACACACTCCCGTTGGCCCTGAAATCTTCCACTAACACATTAAGTAGGTTAACCCTGTCAGGGGGGCGTCAGGTCTGGAGTCAACTGATCTGGAAGGCCCACGTTTTAGGTTGAGTAAGAAACATGTCAAGAAAAGAAATTGATTCGTCATTTATTCTGAGTGAGTGCACTTTCCACTTCTCCTCCTCCTCTTTCTTCCTCCTCCTCTGCCTCTTCTCCCTCTTCTCCTTCCTTTGATTGACCCCTTCAGCCTTAGGTTGTGTGGCAAGAACAATGGGCCAGGGATAAGGGAAAGAGACAGAGAATTTTCTTGCTAGAGGTGGGAATCCATATCTGGAAAATGCTTTAATTCTTAGTTGGTGAAAGGATAGCGTATAAATTGGCAGCCTATAAAATTTTTTAAAAAAGGAAAACCCAATGAGATCTGCCCTAAAACTTTGTCCTTTTGACCTTCACTTCCTTCCAGCCGTCACACTCTACTTTATGAAAGGGTAAAGCCATTTCCCCTGTGCATTTTGTGCCTCATTTTGAAAAGATACGCTCAGATCATGGAATACAGGAGCTGTCCTTTACTACAGCAATTTTATAAGAAAGAATGAATTTTTTAATGATAGTCAACAGAATTAAAATTTGTTCAGAGCTATCTATAAAACAAATATATTTTTTAAAATTTTAGTCTATGAAAAATATACTTTAATATTTTTATATTTTTCAAGCTGAAATAATTCCCCTAGTTCATAGTTATTTTCTTCTAAAAATTACCTTTTAGGGAATATGCCCCAAACTAAAAAAAACAAAACTTATTTATTTAAACCTACTTCAGGTAATTTTGTACAAGATATCTTTGCATTTAAATATGAAGTGGTCATGAAAACATTTGTTATTGCTTCAAATAACAAACAAGTGATATTTTTAAAGCGCAGATTTCAAATCCAACTGCATTGTCTTTTTGAGATTAAGCAATGAGTTTTTACATTTATTTTTAAATTATTCTTTAGAATTCTGAGGAAAGGGGGAAAATATTTAAAGACAGAAAACCTCTTAAATAAATTATTCAATGTCATTCATTTTATTGTTTTTAAATCTTGCTTCTCAAGGAACTACTACTTAGCTAATCTGAAATTTAAAATGAAATTCTCTTTCTTTTTTGTGTTTGTTTTTTTTTATCTGACCAATATGTCTAACACTAAGATAAGTTATACCAGTAAATATCACTTAACCAAAGTTCAAATATCTCAACATGTATTTTGTTTATGAATACCAAGCATCTGCTTTTCACACGGCACCAGGGAATTATGAATAATGCCTTTCCAGAGAGACGTGCAGTAATTCACTAATGTGCTTTTTTGAAGGAGCTGTGCCACTTCCTACTGCTGTTTATAAATTCATTCCTTAAATTTGAAAGTAACACTTCATTCTGAGTTATTCTTTTTTTTCCCCCAGTTAGAACTATAGTCTTTAGCCAAAACATTTTTCCCCCGATGCAGTTTTAACCTGAGTATTTTTTCCACTGGCATAATTTTTAAGAGTTCATCTGTTAGTGCTAGCTTGATTTCATCCCCATTTTTCTTCTCTGCATGTGCTTCCAGGCTCTAACATTTGTAGATTTTACTGTATCACATCAGCACAGTTCATTGTACTTATCACATTTGTATTTATGAAAGGATTCTGTAACCCAGTGAATAGTGACTGTTATTTACTGACTGCTTTATTCGGGACCAAATTGTGTTTGTTGTGGGTTGGTTTTCATTTAATTAAGGAAGGCCTTGTGATAAATTAAAACAGTAGATCCTGAACATTGCTTGAGGAGTCATCTTATGGGAGTAAATGGCATTTAAGAACATTTCCAGAAAAGGGTCACACGATCAAATAGCCAACCCACAGCAAAGAGCATGTCACCAAATTGATTTCATTAACTTTTTTTTTAACCTCAAAAATCTTGAGTTGTTTTTCTTAATTTGCATCATGATCACCAACCTGTTGCCCTTGAACATACCACGTCTGTTGTGGAAAAGAGACAACGATGAGGCATGCCCTGATTAAAACAACGACATTCTTTGCTTGTTCATTCATCTCCTGCTTGCTGCCGTTGTCCGAGCAGACAAGCATAAGCTGGGGGAGAATCTTTCCACTCCTAACAAGCCTGCTCCTCATTCTTTTTCCCACCAGGGGCTATCAACAAGGCCCCTTGTGGGTAGGAAACTGTGGGCCTATAAGCTTGATCATGAGGGGAGGTTTCATTGTGCTCAGAAAGGATAGTCAATACTTGATCGTTTTCCTTGCTCTTCGGGGGGATAGGAATCCCATCTTTGTTGTTACGTGCCTCTTCTCGGAGTTGAACACACGTTTCCTGGGAATAGGAAAGGCTGTGGTCTCAAAAGATCCTCAAAGGATGAGGGAGAATTATGTGCTTAGCTTGGTGACGCAGAGATGAGAGGGTGAAAAGATAGAGGGGAGAACAAATGAGAGGGCACCCAGCCACGAGGGCTCTCATGTGCTCATTATGTCTTATGGACTTACTGTGCGTCGTGGCTTTTGGTATCCTGTCCTGTACCTTAAGGATTGTAGTCAGACAGTGTAAGACATGACAAAATAACAATAATTTATACATTATCAAGGGTTTGTGAGGGAGGGTGGGGAGGGAGGGGGAAAATAAGGAGCTGATACCAAGGGCTGAAGTAGAAAGAAAATATTTTGAGAATGGTGATGGCAACAAATGTACGAATGTGCTTGACACCATGGATGGATGGATGGATGGATGGATGGATGGATGGATGGATGGATGGATGGATGGATTATGATAAAAGTTGTATGAGCCCCCAATAAAATTATTTTTAAAAAGAAAAGAAAAGGGCTGCAGTGAGCCTGCATGCAATCTATGAGTAATATTGTGAGGAAAAAGTAGTAGAAATAACCCTTGGAAATTAGGATAATGAGAACATTCGCTAGGTAATCTTTGTTGGCTAGCCCTGTAATAAAACAGTTTGGTTTTGTATTCCAAAAGAGAGCGAGCGAGAGAGCTAGGGGAACGTAGCTCAATGATGCTATCAAAACCTGAAGGCTCATGCCTGTTGTCACATGCTTCCATTAATTATGTCTCTTCTGTTTGTACACACACACACACACACACACACACACACACCCCAGGGGCACTCACCCATCCTTATTTTAGTATCTGAAGGTGCCCAAATAATAAAACCAAGCCTTGTGCTAACTAACATAAGCTGACCATTATACTGGAAGGTGCAAATTCCACTCGATTTTATTTTAGATCAAAATGGGTCTACCTGCCACAAAAATAAGGTACATTTCAGCATTGTTTTTGTCACAGGAGAGTCTTTTTATCAAAAATAGTCCAGCCTCAGTTCTGAATTAAACCTCAGAACCTTTTTTGCCTCTTTGGTAAGACTGATTATGAAACTGTACCTTTCTCAGTGTTTGACAATACTAAATCAAACTGTCTCTAAGTAAAAAATTTAAATAATGTTAAAGCTTCAGCTTGAATAGGAGGAAATCCTAAATCTGAGAGAAGAAAAGCACTCGTTTAGAATGGTTTAACATCTGTATCATGTAAAAAAAAAAATCCTCAAATTTCCAAATCCTGTCAAGAGAGAAAAAAAAGACTGATTTTATTGTCTCTTTGTGAACTATCTTGAGGTTCTCAAAAAGAAAAGAAGAGATAATAAAATTATAACCTTTAATGTTCTTATAAGTTATCATTCACTGGTGATTTTGTGACTGAAATGTACATACTAAAGAAAAAAGGCAGAAACCAATAGCTGGCAGGATAATTAAAGAAAGATGCATGTACATTGAAAAAATCATCTTAGAAATGAAATTTAGATGGATGCTTGAAAAAGAGGCTAAACTCATTTATATCAAGTTAATTTTCTCTGTACCAGCCTTTTCTTGTTCCCTTGCATAAAACCCAAAATTTATTCACAGGAAATATTTTTTAACTGGCATATCAAGCATATTTAAAACTGTGCTGACTTTAAATTTACCACCACATTTTGGTAAATACAAAAATCACTACTTTCTTGAAAAGATTGCTTCTTTTTTTAAAAAAATAATTTTTATTGAGGGCTCTTACATATATTATAACAAACTATACAGAAAATACTGTTTCTAAGGTGGAAAAATTTAAGGACCCTTCACCCGATAATTAGATTAGGGACTTTCTAAGTAATAAAGATGGTTAATTTTTTATTTTTGGTTAACTTAAAAAAATTATTGGGGCCTTTTATAGCTCTTATCACAATCCCTACATATAGCCATTGTGTCAAGCACATCTGTACATATGTTGCCATCATCTTTTTCAAAACATTTTCTTTCTACGTGAGCCCTTGGTATCAGCTCCTCATGTTTTTTCCCTCCCTCCACCATGAACCCTTGATAATTTATTTTAAAATTTTTCATGTCTTATACTGACTGCTGTCTCCCTTCACTCACTTTTCTGTTGTCTGTCCTCCTGAGAGGGGGACAAATGCCCATCATTGTGATCGTCCCCCCTTATTCCTCCCTCCCCTTCCCTTACTCTCCTTGTATTGCTACTCCGATGATTGGTCCTGATGGAATAAGATGGTTAACTTTTAAGATTATTAATTATTTCATGTCTTAGTCACATAGAGTCAGTCTGTAACAGAATATCACAAGTGGGTGACTTTAACAAACAGAAGTGGATTTTCTCACTACTTTGGAGGCTGAAAGTCTGAAGTCAGGGGGCCGACTCCAGGGGAAGACTTTCTGTGTCAGCTCTGTGAGCCATTCCTCCTGGGCCATCCTTTTGTCCCCTGGCATCTCTCTCCTGCATCTCTGCTATTTTAACTTGCTTGTTTAATTTCTCTCCTATCTCAAACGAGATCGGTTCAAGACATGCCTTATATTAATCTTGTCTCATTAGCATAACAAGGACAACCCATTCCCAAGTGGGATTATACTTACAGGCATACAGTTTAGTATTTATAATATGTATTTTTTGGGGGGACACAATTGAAACCGTAATGTTCTACCCTTTGAACAGTCCCCCAAATTTATGTCCTTGTTACATGCAAAGCACATGTACTCTACCGCATCACCCCCAAAGGCTTGCTTAAATCAACCCCAAGTCCTAGATGTCATCTTCTGAATCCTCTCTATCCAATCTGGTTGAGACTTTAGTGTCTTCCGTCCAGGGGGAAAATTCCTCTTCATCTGTGGACCTGTGAAATGTAGCCTACCAGTTCCCCATTGCTGAGGTAGCCTGGTGGACCAGGCACGTTGATAGAACAATTCCACAACAGATTGGAGGGAAAGAGGGAGTAACAGGCAACAAGCAAGTCCCAAACCCGGAAGAACAATTGACATGGATTCTCCAGGCTGGAAATAATCCTCTTTCTCTGAGACTGCCAAGGCAATAGCCCTGCCTTACTGACTCTGGTGCTGGCCTGCCCTCTGGATTTTAGAGGCAGCGTCTTGGCCGTTCAGGCCCATTTGCTCTCTGCATTCTTGACTTGGGGCGGCTCAGCTATTCTCGTCCTATCTGATTGGGGACCACAGCCCCTCAGCCCTTGCAGGCCCTGTTCTCCTGCCCCAGAGCCACTCAGCTTTGAGGGTCAGCTGCCACCACCCCTGATTCCAGCACCCCTTAATGGCAGACTTACCAAGGGGCAGGGCCAACATCCAGAGTATGTACGCAAAGCAGGGTAAACACTAGGAACAAACTAGGGCGTGAGTCTGGTTGCTCCGAAATCGCTGCTTCAGCTCGGGTTTTCGGGGTGTGTCCTGGGGCTGGTGGGGTTCTCTGTTGTGGTCTCCACCTCACTCTGGCTGCAGGCCCCCAGGTGTCGTTGAAGCCCCAAAGGCAGAGTGTGTGTGGAGATGTAGACATGCACAGGCCTTGTGCGTCAGCGGTGTCTTCCCAGCCAGACCTAAGTGATGGAGTGGGCTACGCGTGAAGCTGTTAATCACAAGGTCAGCAGTTCAAAAACCACTAGCCTCTGTGAGGGAGAACGATGGGGTTTTCTGTACCCGTAAAGATTTGCAGCCTTGGAAACCTAAAGGGGAAGTTCTACCCTGCCCTGCAGGGTTGCTAGGTGTCAAAATCCACATGATGGCTCTGAGTGTTTGAGTTTAAGGGGTTAGGCATTGGGCTGCGATTCCACACGGTTGACAGCTCCGAAATCAGCAGCAGCTCTGCTGGACAGAGCCGGGCCTTCTACTCCTGTAAACAGTTCTGGCTTCAGAAACCGGCAGGGGGGCACTGTGAGTCAGCATTGACTTGGTGGCACGGGGTTTGGTTTGCTTTGCTTTGGTGGACCAGTGCTTAAGTGTTCAACTATTCACCAAAAGGTTGGAGGTTCAAACCCATGGAAGAAAAATCTGGCAATCTTCTCTAAAGATTCCCAGCCTCGGACACCCTCCGGGGAAGTCCTATAGGGTCTCTATGTAGGACTCAATTTGACCGGCTATGGGTTTCTAGTCCAGTCTGACAGTTTTGAAAACAATAGTTAAATTCAAATCACTTGGTTATGAATCGGTGATTGATGTGCTTTCATTGATTATCTGGCTAAAACCGATGGCTTTCGGCTCCCTCGCCCCTGAGGCAGTGGTTGTAACCCTCGTGACTTATTCATTGGTTGATTTAACAGAAGATTCTTGTGGTTGATTGGCCAGATGCCGGATGTAAATGAATGACTTGCTGGCCAATGTTGATCGCTGGGTTCTCTAGAAGTTTTTTTTTATAATGCTCCGTAACTGTAAGATTAATGAATTTAGAATTAATATTCTTTCATTTCCTATTAACAACAACAACAAAGGTAATTCCTGTTAGGAAGTAACCAAGCCATATTTCCACTATTTTTGTCTTCATCTGAATAAATAAATAGTTTTTTAAAAGTCTTGGGAATATGTGGTTATGATTGGCAGCTTTGCACTTCATCCCACAATTCATTGACATGAAAAATTCACACCACACACACACACACACACAGAGAGCTACTGCCCTGTGTACATCACTCTCTGCTTTACAAGTCTTACAGATTGGTCGGAATGTGCCAATTCTCAAGTCACTCAATGTAGTATCTTCAGATTTTTATGGAGCCAGTGGGGGTTTCTCAGGATCATCCAGCCAGCTTTAGTGCTCCCTTCACACCAGGGGAAACTGAGTCAGAGGGAGGGCCATCAACTTGCCTTAAAAGCATTAGTGGTTGGTCTATAGTTAGAGTCTTATCATCTGGCTAAGTCTGGTTCTGGCCAGCCTAGAGAAAGAGTGCGGAGTTCCTGGGTGGGATACCTAAAGAAAAGCAAGAGGGGAAAAAGAAGTCTCTACACAGGCTGATGAAAGACTAAATCAGCCTCACTCCTTTTCTTACCTCTTTCATCAAGCTCCTCCCCCCAGACAAATCTCAGGGTTATCCCATCTGAAAAAGGTCAGGGGTCAAAACAGGTCCTCTTCTCATCAGAGACTAACACACAAATGCTTGCAGACCCCTGATGTGGGAGCTCCCTATCATCCGGTAGATGATACCTCTAGAAATGCCCGACATTACAGTACAGTGTCAATAAGTGGTCTGACCTCAAAGGCCAGCTAGAAACATGAACTAAGTACCAAGCAGAGGTTGAAGTCAAGTGGTGTGGCATCTGAGAGAGGGAAGGTTTAATTCCAACACCTCCGGGGCTGGGTAGCCTGTGAGCTGCTCGTGGTAAGATGAGTAGGAGTTGGTAGAAAGGTAATTAATGAGGCCAGGCCTAGCTTTGGGAATTCCACAGTAATAGTCTAGACTCTAGGACTGTGTTCCCCAAAGTGAGTGGTTCTGCCCCCCACTGGGGCATTGGGACAATCCAGGAGGGCTGCAGAGGCAGCAAGCTACACTCTATCCTGGATTGTAGGCTGTAGTACAAAAAGTTTCTAACTGCCAGGAGGCACGGAGTGATTTTATTTTTTTTCTGCAAAGGAGGTGGTCGGCCAAATACATTTGAGAGCCTCTGGTCTAGGGTGGTGATATAGGGCATATTCGGGAAATTTGGCAGGTGGATTACAACTCATAGATACTCTGTAAGAGAAGAACTGCCTCCTTTGGTTTCCCAGACGGTGAATTCCATAGAGGCAAAGACCCACATCTTTCTCCCATAGAACAGCTGCTGGGTTTGGACCTCCAGCCATTAGCAGCTCAGTGTTTTAACCGCCGCATCACCAGGGATTCCCTTTGTCAAAGGCATGAGGGATTCATTCCAAAGACGCTGGAGAGCTGTTAAAGGCTTCTGACAATGGGTGTTGTTCTCTGGTGATATTATTAGAAGTTTGGAAAACCAAGGAAATGAAAACAAGCCGCAATGATGCCTTAAAACAGTTCTGTTGTTCGCAAAAACCTCTTACTCCTCTTACTCCCCCACCCCCACTCCCCCACCCCGCCCTCCATTGCTCCAAAGGAAATCAGACCTTCGCGCTTGGTAGAAACTTGAATAGAAGGACACCGTTTGTGTGGTGGTTGAGGCCGGTGGTCCGAGGGGCCTAACACATGCCCTCCGAGGAGGGGCCATGCTATTGGACATCCTCCTGTCGTGCGTCCCAGGAAGTTTTCCCCTCGAGTGGAATGCTGAACACTCTGGGTGAGACAGTGACCCTCCCCAGGAGAAGTAGCCTCTGTTCTTCACCTGGAATCATGTGTCCGGCTTTCTGGCCTCCTGGGCCACATACACTCCTTCTCACTTCTTCCCCACATAAGGCAGTGCGTCTTCCACCAGGGTGAGGAAATTTTAGCTTCCTTTTGGAAATGGGTTAAGTGTTGCGTTGCTAACCACCGAGTCGGCAGTTCAAGCCCACCACGTCCGTGGGAGAAAGATGAGTCCATCTGGGCCTACAGAGATTTGCTGTCTCAGAAACCCAAAGGAGCAGTTCTGCTCTCACCTCGAGGGTCACTGGGAGCTGGCCTCTGCCCAGTGGCACTGGGGGTTGGGTTTTGATTTAAGAGGTCTCATCCTTTGGATAGGCCAGATGTAGTAGATGGAGGCGTCTCTGGTGACCGCGACCATGTTTACCAGGGGATCAGGTTGTAGACCTGGGGCTTTTGTTCTGCCATACTTGCCTCCAAGGATAAGCTAGTTTGTTGTGCCAACCTGGCCGCTGAACACATGTGGGGTTAATGGAAGGGTGGAGAGATAAATGGTCCGTGAGCCTCGCCTTTCAAGTTCTTGGGTCTCTTGCTTTCTGATTATTGAACCAGGGTGCAGCTGCCTTGGCCAGTTCCCTGCTTCAGCTAGCAAGGCTCACTTCCTGCAAGACATCTCCACGGCGAAGCCACATGGCCCTACCCAGATGCAGCCCTGGGTGCTGGAGCAGCCGTGTGGAGACCCCTGCCAGCGCTGAGGTGTTTACATGTTCACTGATTCGGCTTTCCTCCTGCAGTTGGCATCATTGCGTGTGTTTTGTGAGATGGAGGAGGACTTTGTGGGTTGGTGTTGGACATATAGGTTGATGGGTTAACATTGGACTTGTGCTTGGGCAGCACTGGGTTGGGGATGTTTTCTTGATGCACACTTAACCTTTATATAAAACTCTCTCTTATACATGAGTTTCTGTGGATTTGTTTCTCTAAAGTATGCAGACTCACAAAGAAAGTTGGTTCCTTCCTCTTCTGCCTCCACTTACCCGAATGCCTGAGGAAAGTAGCTTTCCCATTGGCCTTAGCAAAAGAAACCTCAGGCTCCCCCCAGAAAGAGTGCCAGTCCTGAGAACACAAAGGGCCAGTTCCACCCTGCCGTAGAGGGTCGTTCGCTATGAGCAGCAAGGATATAGGTTTACTCCATGTCTCCTTGGCTCTGCTTCGCTGTGCTTTTTGGAAGCCTGCTTCCGCCCCATGTCCACCTTCTGCCTTTTAGTTCTCAACATCGTTGTCCCTGAGCCCTC
This sequence comes from Tenrec ecaudatus, assembly GCF_050624435.1. Classification (NCBI taxonomy): domain Eukaryota; kingdom Metazoa; phylum Chordata; class Mammalia; order Afrosoricida; family Tenrecidae; genus Tenrec; species Tenrec ecaudatus. The sequence goes on along the minus strand of NC_134533.1, from coordinate 27,099,304 downwards.
TTTCCACCTTCCTGCTCTTGACTGCAGCCGCCCTTCCGTTTGGACTTCTCTCCCACGTGCACTGAGACCTCTGTTCTGATATCCTGGGACTGCCTTCTATGTCAGAGTGGGGTGTGGCCAACCAGGAAAGCGGGTTCTGCAGGTGCCGGCAGGACTCAACCTGATCCCAGGATTATGGCAGAGCACCAGGCAGAGAGGTCACAGATGCGAGTGTGTGTGGACGTCAGACCATGATGTCAGACCTACCCATGGGTGTGTGGGTTTAGTGAAGCAAGTGTATTGCAGTGAATATACCTTACACTGGACATGTGGACATATAGGTCTTCGTACAGACTCTTGCTCTGAGTTCTTATGTGCCCGCATATGGCATTGTGGCTGAGCAATGAAACAGTGTCTCGGTTAGTAAATAGTACCTATTCTCTGACTCCGTGTTTATAGCATTATTTCTATCTATTTGCTCATGTACCAACCCATCCATCCTCTCCTTCTTACATCAGGATATAAAAGTCCCTGGAATGATGTACACCTAATAGTGAAAGGGATGGTCTGTCTGGTTGCAGAAGCCCTGGTGGGAGCCCTGTCTTTAAATACATGGTTACCAACCTCAAGGTCAGGAGTTCAAACTCACCAGTTTCTGTCTTTAAATACATGGTTATGAACCTCAAGGTCAGGAGTTCAAGCTCACCAGTTGCTCTAAGGGGGAAAGATGTGGCAGACTGTTTCATAAACATTTCAGCCTTGGGAACTCTGGGTCAGTTCTACTCTGCCCAGTGGAGTCACGATGAGTCAGAATGGATTTGATGGCAATGGGTTTGGTTTGGGGTTTATAATCTCACTAATGGTGAGGTTTAGTGTGTTTTTGTTTTGTGTTGTTTAATAACTCTTTTGAATACATTTTGGCACTGCTTAAATCCTTAATAGAATACTTGGAATGGCATGAATATTGAGTATTGTTGGCACCAATCAAAATAGAGTCTGTGACCCTTAGCAGTACTCTTTAGGGGAATTTTTAACATACGAAAGAAGAGAAGATTGTAAAAATCCTGTCCAATTCCCGAAATCTATAATTCTAATTTTATTGATATGAGGAATCACTAGGATGTTTTTGTTTGTTTTGTTTTGTAGGTATTAAAGGTAGCCTGTGCTTTTAAAAAGTAGTTTATGGTTTTAAAGATTTCTAGGATAAAAATAGAACAATGGATGATACATGGATGGATGAGTGGATGGATGTAGGCACACAAGTTCTTATTTCTCATAAAAATCGTGTCATACGCTACTGCAATTTTTAAAAAGATACTGGAACTTCTCACAGGAGAGATATCATTTCCAAAGGAGAGAGGATGAAATATCTTAAGAGATTATAGTCGCCGTGTCGTTCTCAAAATGATCCCATGTTGTTTATCCTGTTCTGCAAAGGGGTGACTTGGCACTTTTTACCTCCGCCCACCTCCTTCTCTCTCATCCTGATTTTTATTGTGATATCCCGTACAATATTCCATTATTGATATTTGATTATATTATTAGTATTATTGGTACATTATCAAGTTTCAAATAGTTTATTTTATATTGCCATGATGCATAAGTAGTATCTAGCCATCGTTCATTTTTTCTGCATTCTTTTACCACAGATTCTCCATTCTTGGGTCCCTGAGTTGCCTTTTCTCATTTAATTGGTGGCATTTCATTGCCGTTTCTTTCCTTCAGAAACAGCTCATTGATGCTGTTGCATCGAGCTTTTGCCCACGTGTTGCCTTCGTATTTCAGCGCACTAGTGTCTGGTCACTCCGTGTTCGGAGATTTCTGCCGATGCTCCTTTCTGGTTTCTCTGACAGCAACAACCTTTGTGGAGGAAGCTGCTGTCGACGTCATTAGTTCCCACCGTCGAATTCTTTTTCTGACTGGCTATCTTGAAGGTTAATTTTTTTATTCTTAACGATGTCTTTTGAGCTTTGGAGTTTTATTTTCAGAGCATACTTTTCACTAGGCAGATTCTGTTCTGTCCTGCTTATTACTAATTACTAAGTGTCAGGGGACCTTAAGCAAGTCACAGATGTCTTTATATTTCAGTTTCATATGTGCAAAATATGAATAATCACGAGTTCTGCTTGGAGCAGCTCCTGGGCTGACTTGATCACGTAACCGCCTGTGACACGGAAGAGGAACTATGTGAAAGCTTGATGCTTTTTAAGGCGATTTGCTCGTTTTATGCCTTTGATGCTGTTTGGGCTCCGTTGGTTGAGTCTATTGTTCAAAAATGCCGGTGGTATTGTTCTTGTTGATCATCTTTCTTTTCCATGTTAACTGCCTTCTCCACGATTTGCTTACATTCATGTGTCTTTTCCATAATGCCTATGCCATGAATTGGAATTTATACGAAGGGGCAACTAACAGCAACACTGTTGTTCAAATCCTTTCATCCGAAAAGGACAACGTATCTCAGATGTATGTCTCCTGCTTCCTTCGTTTGTGTCCTTGTGATGACATTGCTGGGGTGCTCGCTTCCTACTCAGAGCGGCTGTTTGTCTTTTCATCTCAGTTTGTTGTTTGATGATCTCATGAACTTGTGTTCCTGTTTGGTTGCCCTTGAGTTAAAAACACAGAAGGAGAACGTCCTTGTTTTTTTTTTTAATTTACATTTCCTAGAGTGGTTATTTGGGTGTCTTTTGCTTCTGTCTGAGCACACGTGTTCATGAGAGTGCATGTGTGTGGGGTGCACGCACGTGTGTTTTGTATGTGTTTGCATGGTGCCATTCTACTTATTAAACTTGACCGTGCTCTGGAAGTTCGACCTGTGTTAGATATGTGAGGACCTCAAAAAATTCAAGGAAACATTCTCATCTCTCAATTCCAACTTTCCACTAACTTTTTGAAGTCGTCTTAAATAGATAAACAAAACATCACTCTTATACCAGTCAGTTGATTCTGACTTACATTTTTACCAGTGGAGCAGACAGCCTCATCTTTCTGCTGAAGAACAACTGCTGGGTTTGAACGGCTGGCCTGGAGGCGAGCAGTCCCATACTTCCCAATGAGTAACCAGGTAGTGTGAAAGGCACAGGTGGAACCTGGGGGAGTACATGGTTAAGCACCATCTGCTAACCCAAAAGTTAGAGCTTTGAACCCACTCAGCTACCCTGTGGGAGAAAGACCCGGGAGCCGCGTCTGTAAATCTCCCAGGCAGTGAACCCTGTGGGGCAGGTCCACTCTGTTACCTGGATCACCATGAGATGGCACCTACTTGACCACACCTGGCCACAGCACAGAGAGATTCTTTTTTCATGGTGGTGAAAATATGTCCAAAACGTTTCTGTAAAAATGGAATGAAAACAGAATGGGTTTTTTTCCATGACCTTCCGGGGACCAAGACATGTGCTAGTTCAGTGAATTGTACATGCTAAATTCAGTGACATTGATGATGTGCATCATAGGGTACAACGATTAGCATGATCCTTTCCTCAGTCACCCCACAGCATGAACAGAAAATCGCCACCCCCACCCTCTAGACAATGGCTCTTTTCCCACCCACTTCCAGGCTCTTCCTTTTCCTGTACATTATAGGACCTGTGCCCACTCACTTCCTGTACGTGGCATCATATGACCTGTGTCCTTCCGTGGTTGACTTATTTCACTCAGTGTCATGTTTTCAAGCCTGATCCCGATTGGAACACGGATCAGGCCTGCGTTTCTCTCTGTGGCTGTGTAATGTTCCATTGTAAGTATAGATCACATTTGCAAATTAACTTCATCTGTTGATGTGCATTTCGGTGGTTTCCACTTCGGGCTGTTGTGAAGCAGGGAGTGTTTCTTGACCTTGCATGCCATGCGGCCAGAAAGATCGTGTCTCGGTGTGGTTCAAGTTCTGGTAGTGGAGGCATATGTATTGCTGAAGCTAACACCCATACTACAGCTTATATCTACGGACTCTGGCAATGTTGGTGACGTCTAGGTTCCCACTAGACACCACCAAGGTTCCCACCACCTGGCTCAGTGGGGGTGCACCTCCTGTGGATGGGGCGATGACCGATGACCACTGCCTTCAACCCCAGACCCATTGGCTATCCCTAGTGTCTCCCTTCAGGCAGTGAGAGGCCATCGCCTGGAACCCTGCTCTTAAGTAGTTGCTTGCAGCTGTTTTTACGACTTCCCAGCCAGGGAAAAGAAAAGGTTTTCTCTTCAGTGGACTTCTCGCTGGGTTTGGGCTCTTAAGTGGGAATGCTTAGGACTGGCTTGGCTTCCAGAAGAGCTTTTGTTGAGTAGAGATGAGGCCCAACTTCACCCCAGCAATGTGTTTTTTTTTCCTCCGCTCACCCACCCCCACCCCTGCCATCTGGCATTGACTGTGGAGGAGGGCTGGTGATGTAGTGGGCTGCGATGCTCGCGGTCCGCAGTTCCAAACCACCCGCTTCACTGAGGGAGAAAGATGAGGCTTTCTACTTCTGCAGTAAACAGTCGCCGTCTGTTGGATGACCCCCCCTTCTTGACCGAACCTGAATTTGCTTGAGGTTCAAATATTTCTTGCTTGTTCCCTGACAGAAATGCCCTCTTTGGCTTTTCAAACATTGATAGTGATCTTTGCGGCCGTACTCTTTATTTTTATCTTTATAGTATTATTATTTTCTTCTTGCAAAAACAAAAACAAACCAGTTACAGTCTCATAAACTCACAGGGCAGATCCACCCTGTTCTTCAGGGTCCCTGGGAGTTGGCATCGACTCATGGTAGCGGGTTTGGTTGGCTTTGGTTTGGCTGGCTTTGGTTTGGTTGGCTGTGCTCCTGCCCTTGCCCCTCGCCCCTCGTGAACATTTGTGCTATTTTGTCAAGTATCGGGGAAAGGCGTTTCTGAGAAGCAATTCTGTTCCTGCCTCTTAACTCAGGGTATTTCTCGGTGCCTCATTCACCTCCATCTGTCTTACTGCAGACCCTTGAATATCGAGATACTGATAGCACTGTACGAAATGCGGCATGGTGGATCCAAAAGTTGTGGATGCTCTTGGTAGCACGATGACCCATATAAAAGTTTGATGAGCAGGTGTTGAGTCATTTCTGCCTCTCTTGGGAGAAGCAGTTCAGGAACGTGGGTGGATAAAGAGGTCTGAGCTGGGGTCTGCGTCTCCCTTTGTCAAGCAAGAGGGGCCATTTCTTCTCTGGTCCCACCTGTAGGTTACTAGTCTGAAAGGTCAGGTTCCAGATGCAACCCTGGCTAGATTGTTTCATTTCAAAGACAAGACTTTTCATCGTCACAGAATCCAGGAAACTGTCCGGCAGGGACGGTGGGTGTTTTGGGGCCAGTGCAGCTCCACTCTTGGCAAATGGGCTTCGGAAAGTTTCGCGCATCAAGACTGGTCGGTAAGATACTAGTTGGGTTAATTCAAGGTGTGGCTGCAATTGACTCCACTTTGACAAGGTGGACTGGCACCGTGGCTGCAACCATGGGCTCGAACATAAGAACCATTGTGAGCTCGGGGCAGGACTGGAGAGAGTTTTGTTCGGTTCTGCAGAGGTACTAGGAGTGGGAACTGACCCGCCAGCACTCGACCACAAGTTTTCTCCTGAGGATTTATTTGCATTGAATCTCTCGGTGAATCTCTCAGGGCAGTCCTATCTAAAGGGCACTTTCGCTGTCACGCAGGTTCCGTGTGCTCTCCGCAGAGAGGGACACGCGTCACTTAGCCGGGTAAACAGATAGTTTTGCACGAGGAGTGCTGTACACGTTATTTTATGTGCTTTATCAGTTCAACGGTCATTTCAGGTTTATGAGGCAGCTCAAGCGCTCCACGCCAGGAGGGTGCTGCTGTGTCTTTTGTTCTCTTTTTAAAAAATCTAAGGAAATGATGCTAATTTGGAGGGGGGAAAACTCCCAAAGCAGAACTCAGGAAGAGGAGGAGGAGGATATTTCCTGGGGCACTTTAGGCACACGCTTGTTGGCCTGCTTTAAAGAAAGCCATGAGAATGGTCAACTAGAGAAATCAAGACGGAGTAAACATTGCTTGTGTTTTGAAGTTCTAGGGCTTATTTTATGTCATTGGAGCTTTTTTTTTTAATCCCATACAACCTATGCCACAACTGTGCTCTCTTCTGTTTACATAAAACTTTGATATATTATTTTGTTAAAGTTTCTCCAAAGCATGAGACCATTTCCCCCATATTTATTCTTAGCTCAGTAGTAAAGTTATATAAGAATTTTATCCACATTTGCCTCTGAAAATGTAGACATAATATAACATTTGTTAATAAAGAGTGATGCATATAATTGATGCACTAATTTGTTGATTTTTGTGGTTAGTTTAAAAAGAATCTTGGTGCTGTTGGATGACTTTTAAATAACCTCAATAATGTGGAGCTTTGGAGCTTTGGGTTTAAAATTCATTATTATGTAACGTAGGCTTATTTTGAATTATATTTCAACTACATGTTTTATTCTCTTTATTAACTCCCAGCTATACTATACTTTTAAAAAAATGCACTGTTTGAAAAAAATATATGTGTATACCTTTAAAATAAACTGTAATTCTGAGTTTTCAATAATTTCTTATTCTCTTTTCTTTCAAATGGTTGAGGATTTGTTTTCCTAATCTAGATACTAGACTAGTTGGATTTGGTGATGTTCAAATATTTCTGGGCAGATAATCTTTCATTAAACTGGATATCCTTTATTCTGTAAAGGAGAACAAGGTTAAACTAGCAATTAAGGGACTTTTAAGGGAAAAGGCTCATTTCTTTTAGAGAGTTCGTCTTGGGATTCTGCCATTCTGTCAATGTTGACCTGCCTGAAAATTGTGTGCGTTAGCTTGTTCGTGTGATTTTCACTGTGTTTTTATTTCCTACAAGCCACCGACGTAACTCGAAGGCAACCAATGTTCATGACAAAACCATTCTGCAGAAAAGAACCCAAAACCCCAAATGGGAAAATAATTGATTAAAGCTAAGGTTTTCGTCATCCTCCATTACTTGTCTCAAATACAGCATTTTCGATGTTTTAACATGGGATTTTTAAGCGGAGCACTTGGTCAGCATCGCCTTAGGAGTGAGGATGCTCTCGACAGTGAGACATTTTAATATTTCTTATCCATGACAAGTCAGGTGACTACAGTCCCCCACCTTAACGGGTTGCTGATTCTTTGAGTGCGAAGCCAAGTAGGTCCTTTTCCTAGGGGTGATGCTACAAACGGAGTCCAGGATTTCCCGTTGGGAACTACTGTATGGTGGAGATTCCCGGCTAGAACAAGAGCAATTCTCACCTTCTTTGCGATCAGAAAGGGCAGAATGCCTTGTTTTGGGAATGTATCATAATTATCTACAGTTTCTGGTGACTAGAAGGAGCCAGGCGAACGCTGGCTTGGACTTCCGGCCCCTTCTTGAGCCCTCTCTGTCTTCCGTGGTGCTTAGAATGAAAACAGATCTGTTTCTCTGGGAGTGGTAGAAAGCGTTCTGGAACAGGGTCAGCTTCCGTACCAGCGAGCTGCATGACTTCCAGCAGGCTTCCAGACCACTTGCCCGTCGCCGTAGTGTGGTCTTTGGTAGCATAAGTGCCATCACAATTGCTTGTCGCTATACTGCCCCGGCAGATCTGAAATCCAGTGGCGTACACAGGAAGGTGACAAGCCCTGTAGAACTAGACAGTGTTTCTGTAAAGTCATCCTAAGTCATCATCACAGACTTTTCTAGGGAAACGCAATGCCATCGTTCCTTGCGTGCTGAGGTGTATGAAAGCGAACATTTGTTTCTTGCGAGGCTGTAAAGAGAGTATGAAAAGGGTCAGGAGACACTATCCAAGACACGGAGCTTCTGCGCGATGCGCAGCATCCGTAAAGAAGGAGGCCAGGCTATGAGACGAGGGTGATCGGCAACACTGAGCAAAGGCCACTGTTACCGTCCCACGGTCGCAAACAAGGAGCGGACACATGCCCACGCCGCTGCCTCTGGTCAGGCCGCTCGGGCAGGAGGGTCCCCTGGAGAGCTGCTCCCTCACGCGTTCACCGACAGGCTAAAGAAGGCCTTCCTGCAGTCCGACTGAACCCGTCCTCCTGACACGTAAGCACATTTCTGCAGAATGGGGGCTCTGAAGAGCTGGAGGCCAAGTCGCTGCATTCCCATGGTGTCTGACTTCCGCCAGGTCAGTCCCAACTCGAATGTCCTCGAGAGGCTCATGCGTAGCCAAGCCTGCCGTTGTGTGCAAGTGGGGCCAAGTATTGTTGTGCTGAGGATCTCCAGGAGGACATCTGTAACACAGGTCAACGATTACCCTGCCTCCTGTTGATACGGTCCCGCCTGTAGGGTCTGTAGGACGTGCTCCCGAACACCCGTGTCTTTGACCCTCACCACGAAGTCATTTGCTCCTCTCTCCACTTCACTATAGAGAAACCGGTGCTTGAAGGATTTAAACAGCGTCCCTGCATTCAGCCAGCAGAAAGGGTAGTGCTTTGCATAGTGGTACACCCAGTAAGGGGCCTTGGAGCTGTGGCCCATGCCTCTAGGGAGTCTTCAAGCAAATTAGCATCGCCGGTTCTCTATGCCAAAGGGAGAAGAAAGCCCACTGGGGTCAACAGAGCCTTCTTCTTTGAGAGCAAGCAGTGAAAGCTCATTTTTGCCCATGCCTCCTCAAGGGTCTTACACGCATGTACATATACCATAGGATGCCCACCACGAGGTGACAGAAAAACGTGTAACCCTTCCCGGCACTGGCTAGGGATTCAGTGTGATCGCGCTGGGCCGTCTAGGCCTTGTCTTCTGTATTTACAAAATGACAGCCACAGCCATGCCGGCTTCAGACGGTGGTTGTGGTGGTGAAATGAACTTGTAGGGACCGTGCCCAGCTCAGGTGTGCCGGAGCCTGCTGACTATAGACGGTCTGCGCTCATGACTGGGTTGCTTTACAGACATGACCTAGGTGTAGTGTCCTATCCTAAATCGTCTTCCTTCCTGTGGTCAAGTTCTGATGTGGACACTGCAGGAGACCGAGGAAGAGAGAGAACTGGACGATGGGATGGATGGTAGGTGTGCTCCTTTTGTGCCTATTTGCGTGTGCGAGTGTGTGTGATGTGTAGAATCACCTGCCAAAAAAGACCTGAGAACCAAAAAGTAAACCGAGGCTCTCTGAGCACATAGATGTCAGGGTCACTCACTGGAGCATTTACCACTCACTCCTTCGAAAGCCCCTCACGCTCTGCGTCAGAGCTCACGTGCTTTCTTTACCCTAACTCTTTATTTCACCAGTCACAGCTCCCAGCATGGCGCGGGTGCCGTAGAAGTAGCCGTGTATTGAATCTTCCCAACAACCATATGCAAACCAAACTGATGGCCATCGAACTGAATCAGACTCGTAGCAACCCTTTAGGGACAGGGTCGAACTGCCCCTGTGGGTTTCCGAGACGGTAACACTTTGTCCAAGAAGAAAGCCTGGTCTTTCTCTCCCTTGCAGTGACCGGTGGTTTTGAACTGCTGGGCTTGCAGGCAGCAGGCCAATGCTTAGCTCATAGTACTACCAGGGCTGTATCGTATTCCGCCCATGGCACAGCTGAGGAAACGGAGCCAGAGGAATCGAAATTTAAAAGTAATGGCCTCTTAACATTTGTAGCGCTTTGTATACTCCGTCAACAGCTTCCGCATACACTTGAAATAATTCTAAAAGTCTGATGAGCTCATTTCCCACCTGTGCGGATGGGTGTGAGGTGCCGTTGAGTTGGCTCCATCTCACAGCGGCCTGTGTACAACAGAAGGACACACTGCCGGGTGCCGCACCACCTGCCCACTTGTTCTTAGGTTTGAGCCCATTGTCGCCACCACTGTGTCCATCCATCTTGTGGAAGGCCCATCTTTGTGGCCCCTCTACTTTACCAAGCCCAGTGATCTCCTCTGCAGTGACTGCTCTCACCTGACCACATGTCCAAAGTGCAAGAGGCTAACTCTCACAATCCCTGCTTTGAAGGAGCCTGCTGGCTGGGCTGCTGTCTCTGGCAGTGTTCCGTGGCTGTCCGGCAGGTTTTCAGTGACACTCCCCTGACGTGGACCGCCCAGTCCTTCATGCTCTGTTCTTCGTCTGGTAGCTCAGCTGAAACCTGCTCGCTTTGGATGATCCTGCTGGCATTTGAAATACGGCGACGTTGCCTTCAGCATCACAGCCACCACAGTGCGACAAAGTGGAGGTGTAGGTTAGAAGCTGGACAAACCTGCTCCTCTAGGTGGTCACTGTGGCAGAGCTGGCTGGAAGAGGAAGAGAGAAAGGCTGTAATATGCCGTCAGGAGGAGACCGCGAGCGCATCAGGCTGGGACTGTATGATGCAGCGGAACAAGTCTGCAGGTTTCTACATCCTGAGACACAGCTTGGCTGTGGCATTGATGGAGGTGCGTGCTGGTGACTGGGCCACTGAGAAGAAGAGGTGACTGGGCCTTTTAAGGTGAGATGAAACGATCCATTTTTTGTGTGTGTGAAAATGACACTTTGTGTATTTAAAAAGCAATGGGCTTTCTTTGGAGAAAAAGTATGCTGAATCAAACAGAAGAAAAGTAATTCATCATTTGACCACTCAAAGGCAGCACCTTGGTGTGTCAGGGTATCGTCTTCTTTTTTTAAATCACAAACCAAGTGCATTTTGACTTGATGGGACCCTACTGGACAGAGTAGGGCTTCGGAAGCTGTCGATCTTTAAGGAGGACAGAGGCCCGTTTTCCTTCTAAGGAAGCACCCGGTGAACCTGTGGTTAGCAGCCAAACCCATAACCCACCAAGCCACCCGGGCCCTTGGTGAATCTCAAGAAACCCGTGTATCCAATTGTCATATTCTGAGAATGATTTTCATGCCGTATGCATCCACGGCACCACCATTTTGAACAAGTGAATTGTGTTACCGTGTATGGCTTACCTAGCCCATTCCTTGATTATTGGAATATTCTCAACTAATAAAAAAGAATATTTGGCTATGATTTCAATGCAGTAATTAAGAGTTTAATAGTGAAATCTTTGTGAACGTCTCTAGTTATTTCTCAAGGTAAAATTATTGCCAAATTGCTTTTCAGAAAGTTTATTCTGGATGCCATTTAAGTGAGAGCTAATCAGGGGTGGGAGACAGAAGGGGTGGCGGGAACGGGTCTGCTCCGGTTAGCAGGAGAATTCTCGACATTGAGAACTGTCTCGTTTCCAAACGAAGCCAGAGGTTTAAGGGCTCGCTAGTTGTCTTAAGGACTCCAAAAGTGTGTTTTTTGGATTGTTCTCTTTCTCTGCATCCCTCAGACTCAGTGTGGGTGTCTGAGAATAGTGGTCCAGAATTTTAAACAAAACAACAACCCTGGATCAGTGTTCTCTCGCTGCTGCATGCTGTGGGCCGCTAGGAAAATCGTATTACGTCCTAGAGTCCCAGGTTCCTCATCAATAAAAGGGGGGGTGATAGTGCCACCCCTTACTGCCTCATTGGGGTCCTCTGAGATTTGGGGTCTCAAAATGGAGATGATGTGTGTGTAACTCCTCTTTAGAAAAGCCACCACAGTGCCCTTTGTAGGTTATAATAGCTCGGTGTGTGTTGCATCTCCTATGGGCTCTGTACTCCTGGTAAAGGAAGAGGACCCCAGATTGACAAGGGGACAGGGATTCTAATCCCAGCTCTGCAACACACTAGCCCTGACAGCAAATTGCTTGCTCTCTCTCTCTCTCTCTCTCTCTCTCTCTCTCTCTCTCTCTCTCGCTCTTTCTCTCTCTCCCTCTCTCCCTCTCCCCAGAGCTAGTTTTCCCATTGGTACAATGAGGGGCTTGCATGCATGACCTCCATCATCAGCACTTGATGGGCTCCCCGTTGGCCACGCTGAGATATACTCAGAACAGAACTAATTTGGTCTCCGTATGCCAGAAGTGACTGGATGGAAGGGAGTTCGGTTCTGGATGAAGAAGATGAGATCCAGCAAGGTTATATCCATCACCCAAGGTTGCCTGGATCCCTTGGGTGGAGCGACAAGAAAAGTACTCAACAACCAACTGAAAAGTGGAGATGTGAACCCACCTCGAAGCGGCTCAGAAGAAAGACCTGGCAATCTGCTTCCCGAAAGCCTTCCCACAGTTGTTTAGACCCTGTGGAGGGAAATTCTACTTTGCTACACGTGATTTGGAATTCACTAGCAGGCAACCGATTTAACTATCTGTTTAAGGCAAGGTGCTTCTGTATCATGTGACCGTGTCTACAGGACAGGTAGCAAGGCATAAAATGACTGGCAACCAACAACCAACTGTCACGGAGTCCATTCTGATTCGCAGTGATCCTATATGACAGGGTGGAACCGCTGCCCAGGTACCAGACTCGGTCAGCCTTTATGAGGGAGATTGTCTCTTCTTTCTCCTACAGAGCAACTGGTGGGTTTGAACTGCTGACCTTGCGTTCAGCATCCCAACAGGTATGTATTCCACTATGCCACCAAGGCTCCTAAAAGTGACAGGCAGATTTGCTAATGGTTGGTGGGAAGAAACACTTCGAACTTGGTTCAACTTCCCCAGCCGCTCCCTGGGAGGAAGACGAGGCTTTCTACTCCCATAAAGATTCACAGACTCAGACACCCACAGGGGTAGTTCTCTCCTGTCTCACAGAGTCTCTGTGAGCTGGAATGGACGCAATAGCAAAGAACTTGTTTGTTTTGCTTCCTCTCTGAATCTATTTTTCCCGCTTACCACTTGCGTTGCTCCGTTATTGTTTGACCCAGTTGATTCAGATATAAAGGAATTTAATTGATTTTAATGTCACAAACCGCCCCCCAATAAAAGTGTGAATCCTTTCCTGTATCATGAGAGCCTTGAAACCAGGGGTCGTCAAATGTCTTTCTTCTGTGATGTTTCTAAATGAACTTGAACCTCCAGCTTTTCAGGTAGCTACTGAGAATGTTAGCCTCTGTACCATCCCGGGGCTCTCTTTCCCGCATAGACCGTGTGCTGTCCTAATTTGATCAGCATGGTAGTCTCAGAATGTGTGAGGTGGATGAGGTGTGAAGAAGAGGTGCCATGGTTTGGGCTTTGAAGCCAGAAGCCAGGTCACTGTGGCACCCACTAGCTGAGTAACTTTGGGCAAAACATTTGACTTCTCTACACCTCAAATGCCTTCTGGGTAAAATGGAGATAAAAATGTCTTCTCCGTTGCCGTCTATTACTAATGTATGGTGTGGGCTCATCAAAGGTGAGTTCTTTTTCAGGAAAGAAGCTCTGTGGCACCTGACTTATGTAATAGTGGCTGCCCTAGTCATTATTGTTGTAACGTCTGCCAAACAAGTGCGTGGGACCATATAGACTGGGTGCTTTTCCTCTGTCCCTGAGGGGTCTGGGTAAGAAACAGTGGGGATTTGAAAATGAGGATGGCAACATATGTACAAATATACTTGATACCATTGATGTCTGGGTGGTTATAAGAGCTGTGAGAGCCCCCAATAAAATGAGTTATCAAGACAAAAAAGTTGGGGGAGCTGCTGATAGGATGAACGGGTTTAGTTGTGAGTGTCACTGGGTTCATTGTGATTGCCAAAATCTTGGAACTCCAACACGGGGGTTGTTCCGTTTTATCATCCTGCTTAGCATAAGTGAGCTGTGTCGGAAGCAGGAAGGAGGGATTTCACTACCTTAAAGAATGAAGAGCTAGAATTGGCTCCCCAAGACCTCCTCAATCTAGGAGCTAGAACCGCGACACCAGAGGAGTGGCCAAGGAGTGGTGACGGCAGCACCAAGAGCACAAGTGGTGGACTTCGTGGCCCACAGAACACAGCAAACCAAGAGCCTCCACAAGGAGGCTCACCAGCAGAGTGGGAAGCCTCCAGGCACTTAATTAGGGGAGTTAGGTTTGCTGACCCACAGAACTAAAGCTAAGTGCCTTCAGGCTGAAATGCTTATGATGGAGTAGACTGCCATTTGGGTATTTATTGGCAACACTACAGAAGCTTTGTAACATTGTCCAAGCAGGGGAAAGGTCTGAGAGACCAAGGACCTGAGAGAGACGAGCCTGTTCAAGTAGAACTGTACCTTGAACATTTCTGACTCTGGGTCGTAACTCGTTAGCATCCAAAATAAATGACATAATCGTGGGTTCCATATGGCCATTGCAACAAATTGTCGAGCTCAGCAGAGTAGAGTGTACCATGGGAGAGAAGTCAGAATAGGTGTCCAAACTGATCACGAGTGATGGAGAGTGGAGCCATGTCTGATCTCAGCCTCATCGGAATTGACCTTGGGCTGATGTTAAGTTTGACCCTTTTCCCCTCCTGAAGTCAGGCAAGGCTCCCCAAAGTGTCCCCGGCACCATCTTTACAATATGCTTTGGAGGGGAGATCTTGGGCAAATTTTGTTCTTTGGCACATTCAAACACATGTCTTGCAACACCTTTCTTACTGGTAAGCCCATCAGTAGATTGGTACATAAAGCTGTGTGAGCACGAGGGTGTGTGCCCGCCCTTTGTGATCCCTTGTCTGCAGTCATATCTGAGAAATAGCTAGGTCTGCTCCAGGAACAGGGTGTTTTTCGCCTGTGGGTGTCCTTGCAGCACTTCAAGCATTGCCATTTTGCAGATAATGAACACATTTTCTTGGAAACTCATTAGGGATAGTCAGTGTTTCGAGAGCTTGAAATTTGGTCTTTCCTGAAACCCAATGGATTTGATTTTCTATTATCTGTAATATATCTACTTGATTGGTTTTGTGTCCTATCTTCTCCTGGACACCTAAAGGAACCCCTTTAAAGCCTTTACTTCATGGGTGCTCATGGAATGCAATTTATTTCAATACCATTTTTAAAAGCAAATGACAAGAACAAAGCAACAGCAACAAAGAAAGTAATATCAGAAGATAATAATTTTAAAATGTGAAGAGTGGAGCCCAAGTGTTTTGAATGATCCAGTGCTTTTGAATTACCCATTTTACCTGTCCTTCCAGGTCCAGTTAAATGACACTTATTTCATGAAGCCCATCGTTCCAGTAATTCTAAATTGGTCAGTAAACGCTTGCTGAATGCTGGTTGACGCTAATGTGCTCGTTTAATAGATTAAATACCATAATTAAGGGCTTACTGTCTATGATTTAAGGACTCCTGGTAGCACTCTAGGGTAAACACTGAACTGCAAACCACAAGGTCAAGTGCTCAGTGGATTCATAAAGATATACAGTCTCGGAAAACCCTATAGAAGGTCGCAATGAATCAGAACAATTCAACGGCAGGATGTTTGGTTTAGTTGCTTTTGGTGGGTGGCTCAGAAGGTTAAGTGTTGAGGTGTTAATGGAAAGGTTGGCTATCCAGACCCACCAGCCATTCACTGCTCATTGGGAGAAAGATGAGGCAGCCTGTTACTGAAACCCTAGGGAGCCCATCATGGAGATGTTCTCCTTTGTCCTGTAGGGTTGCCAGGAGTTGCCGTTGACCTGACAGCAATGGATTGGGGTATATGATTTGTTTTAGACAGAATTGTTGTTTATTTTGTTTCATTTTCATCCCTGAGATACGCAGACTCCCAGGTTGGGGGTGGAGCCTCCTCAACTCTAGCCTTTTAAGGATACAGATCTCTACAGTGATCAAAATAGCTAGGGTCAAGAGCAAGTGACCCTTGCCATTGATAGCAACCCAAAAGCCAAACCATTGCCCCTGAGTCGACACTGATTCATAGCAACCCTGTGAGCTTCTAGGCCTCCTTTCTAAAGTACCTGATTATTAAAAATTCTTTAAATTGAAAGTTAATTTTTTTAAGTTCTTACCACGATATATATTATTTCAAATCCTACCAACTCTCATGCAAATTGCCATAAATTTACAGGTGAGAAACTAGGGTGTGAAGAGCTTAGGTACTGTCGTTGTTAAGTATTATGTCAACTAGACACTCCTGACTAGGGGTGGAGTTCAACCTGTCAATCAAGTGGTAGCTTGGTGACACCTGCTTGGGGTATGGCCTTTTGAATAAGAACAAGACTGAACAGAGATGACTCCTCTCTGCCACTCTGCCTTCCTCCTTTCTGGGACTTCACTAGGACTCTGTGTGTGCCTCCAGAGATGACCCCATGTAGGCTGCCCAACCCTAAGAGGGGTCGGTGCCCTGTCATGCTTCCACCAACCCTGGATTCACATGATTCTACAATCACCATCCTGTAATCTTGCATCCCAGTTCAACCTTTGGCATCATCAGCCTGCAGCTATGTGAGTCTTGTAAGGTAGTCGAGAGGTGCCAGAGACCAAATCAGTTGAATTTGAATAAACAGGCTTTATTGGGGAGAAAAACCCAGCCTGGTCGAAGTCCCATGGTCCACAGTGTCTGGGCCAAGGGAGTCGTGCCCCAGCTACAGGGGTGGTGCTTATATGGCCAGGGAACATGTGACTGAGCTGTCTTGAGTCCATATAAGGTAAAGTAGTCAGGGATTGGGAGATACAGGTATGTCCGGCTTTCTGGAATGTATGGTGTCTTCCTGGTTCCGGGTGTATTCGTGCCGGGTGCAGAGTAGCGGGCTGAGAATAAAGGGAGCACTGAGCCAAACGGGCTGTGCCAGCTGTGGGCACTGAGCCCAAAGGGCCATGCCCAGTGCAGATCAGGGGGTCGAGAATAAAGCGGGCCATTAGCCAGCTCTGGTCAGCTCCGCAGGTGTGTGTGGGAGATGCAAGGTCACTCGCTGCTAGAAGCCGGCCTGGTATTGACCTGGCCATACAAGTCTAAAGAGAGTCCTGGCTAGCATTGAACCTATGGAGTTGAGTTGAACTGGGCTAAGGTGCCTTCTTGATGTAAAGTTGTGTCTTGATATAAAGTTCTTTAATGTACATAAATGAGTGTCACCGGTTTGTGTTTCTGGATGGCGGACTTAACACAGTTACTTTCTTAAGGACACACACCTGGTACCTCATGTCTTACTGATATTGAGTTAACTCTCTTGTTTCATCCAGTCTTGCTGGGCACATACAAAGTTTCTTAGTAGCTAGTAGTTACTATGATTTATTGCTCTTGCTGTTGTGAAAGTAGATCTATTGTTTTGAGGTGCCATCAAGTCAGTTCCAACTCATAACTACCCAATGCAAAACAGAGCAAAACACCACCCGATCTTGTACCACCCTGCCATGGCTCTTATGTTGGAGCCCATTGTTGCGGTCTCTGTTCCAATTCATCTTGTCGAGGGCCGCCTTCTTTTCACAGCTCCTCTGCTCTCCCAAGCACGATGTCCTTCTCCGTGAGCTAGTCTCTTCTGATAACATGTCCAAAGTACGTGAGACGGATCATCCCCATCCTTGATTCCAAGGAGCATTCTGGCTGTACTTCTGACAAATTTGTTGGTTCTTCTGGCAGCCCAACAATCATCTTTGTTCAATCATCTTTGCCAGCACACTAATTCAAGTGCATTAATTCTTCTTCGATCTTCCTTATTTCATGTCCAGCTTTCACAGACATAAGAGGCAACTGAAAATATCAGGGCTTGGGTCAGGTGCGCTTCAGTCCTCAAAGTAACATCTCTGCTTTCAAAACTCTAAAGAGATCTATCTTATGTACCAGATTTACCCAATGCAATGCATTGTCTGCTCTTTTGAATGCTGCTTCCAGGAGCATTGATTGTAGATCCAAGCAAGATGAAATTATTGACAACATCAGTACTTCTCTTCTCTATTTATCATGATGTTACTTATTGGTCCAGTTGTTATGATTTTTCTTTTCTTTACACTGAGTTACAATCCATACGGAAGTCTACAACCCTTGATCTTCATCAGCAAGGGCTTCAAGTCCCCTTCACTTTCAGCAAACATGATTGTATTATCTGCATACTGCAGGTTAATAAACCTTCCTTCCATCCTAATGCCACATTCTTCTCTGTAAAATCCAGTTTGTCTAATTATTTGCCAAGCATACAGATTGAATAAGTATGGTGAAGGGATACAACCCTGACACACTCCCTTCCTGATTTTAAACCATGTAGTAGAACCTTGTTCTGTTCACACAGCTGCTTCTGGGTTCTTGTACATATTCTGCGTGAGCACGATTAGGTTTAGGAATCCCCATTCTTCTCAAAACTATCAGTAGTTTGTTATGATTCAGTTGAATGCCTTAGCATAGTCAATAAAACACAAGTAAACGTTTTTTTGTATGCTCTGCTTTCCAGCAAAGTCTATCTGACATTAGCAGTGATATTCTTTGTTCCGTGTCCTCTTCTGAATCCGGCCTCTAGCACTGGCAGCTCCCTGTCAACTTACTACTGCAACCATTGTTGCACGATTTTCAGCAAAATTTACTTTCATGCGATAGAAATAATATTGTTCTATAATTTGTGCATTTTGTTGGGTCACTTTTCTGTGGAATGGGTACAAATCTGGATCTCTTCTAGTCATTTGACCAAGTAGCTGTCTTCCAAATTTCCTAGCGTAGATGAGTATGTGTTTCTAGTGCTTCATCAGCTTGTGGCAACATTCCTATTGGCATTCTGTCAGTTCCTGGAGCCTTGTTTTTTGACTTATGCTTTCAGTGCAGCTTGGACTTCTTCCTCCAGTACCATTGGTTATTGCTCAAATTCATATGCTACCTCTTGAAATGGTGGAATGTCAATGTGGTGATTCCATAATCTCGTGTCAACGTGAGATATTAAGAGTGAAGGGGTGGAGTCTATCCTATCAATCAGGTCACAGCCTGATGATTCCTCCCTATGGGCATGGCCTTCTCATGAGGATACTGGGAGCGTCTTCTCTTTCTCCTGGGGAGAGGCCACACTCTCTCTCTCCGCATCACCTTGTATTGAGGAGACACACACTCAGAGAGCTGGAGGAGCCACACGGAGACCTGTGCCAGCGCTGAGATGCTTCCTCCACCAGTGGAGCCAAGACTTTCCACCCCTGGCCTCTGGTCTTCCTGCATTCAGGATCATTGCATGTGCTGCGTGAGTCTGAAGAGGAATTTATAGATTGATATTGATGTATGGGCCATACACATATGAGTGTCTATGAATTTGTTTCTCTAGTCTACCCAGACTAGCACAACTACTATTGGACATATGGGCTAATATCAGCCTCATGGACATGATCTGGACTGGCTTGGAATATTTTCTCAATAGACAATAGCTCTTTGATATGAAGCTCTCTCTTACACACATGGGAGTGTCTCTGGATTTGTTTCTCTAGTCAACCTGGACTAACATGGTCAAGTAGTTCTTTTTGGCACAGTAATTCGGTGTGTTCTTTCCTTCTTCTTTGCATGTTTCCTGCATCACTCAATATTTTGCCCTTACAATCTTTCAATATTATAACAAGAGGCTTGGATTGTTTTTCTTTAGTTCTTTCGGTTTAAGATATGCTAAGTGTGTTCTTCCTTTTTGGATTTCTGACTCTAGGTCATGCTGTGATTCGGAGTACAGTGCAGTCTCCTCTGACATCCACTTTGATCTTCCCTTCCCTGTCTGTTTAATGACCTTTTGCTTCCTTCATGTATGATGTTCTTGGTGTTATCCCACAGCTCACCATGTTTTCTGTCCTTACTGTTCAGTGCATCAAGTTTGTCCTTGAGATGTTTTCAAAATTCAGGTGGAGTATAGTTAAGGTCATATTTTGGCTTGTGGGCTTGTTTTAATTTTCTTCAGCTTCAACCTGAATTTACATATGAGTAATTGATGGTCTATTCCACCATCAGCACCCGGCCTGGTTCTGACTGCTGATCTAAAGCTTCTCCCTTGGGTTCTCCCACAGATATAGTCTGTGTATTTGATTTCTGTGCATTCCATCTGGAGAAGTCCACATTTATAGTCACCATTGTGTTACTGAAAAAAGTTATTTACAATGTAGACGTCTTGCCAAATTCTATCATTCAATCTCCAGCTTCATTTCTATTATCAGGACCATATTTTCCAACAACTGTTTCTTCCTCTTTGTTTCCAACTTTTGCATTCTAATCCCCAATTCATGCATCTTGATTGCGTGTTTGATCAATTTCAGACTGAAGACGTTGGTAGAATTCTTCAATTTCTGTATCACTATCTTTAGTGGTTGATGCATAAATTTGAAGAATGGTTGTGTAGACTGGGTTTTCTTGTATGCAGATAGAGATCGTCTTGTTGCAGACAGCATGGAGCTTCAAGATAGATCTTGAAATGGCCTTTTTCACTGAATGGGATGCCATTCTTCTTGAATCTATCATTCCCAATGTAGTAAACTGTATGATTTTCTGATTCAAAAGGATGCATACCAGTCCACTTCAGCTCACTCAAACCTAGAGTGTTGGTCTTTATGCATTCCACTTTATTTTTTGAGATGTCCAATTTTCCTAGATTCATACCTCCTACAAGTTCTGATTATTGATTAATGTTTGCAACTTTTTCTTTCTCTCATTTTGAGTCATGCCCATCAGCACATGAAGGCTCTGAAGGCTTTGCTCCATCCACGCCGTTATGGTCGACTTTACATTGAGAAGGCAGCTCCTCCTCAGTCGGATTTTGAGTGCCTCTGAGCTAAGGGCTTCACCTTCTGTCACTAATTCTGACAATGTTCTGTTTTTATTCATGAGGTTTTTCATATCTGACCATGTGTTGTTGGCTGTCAGTGGCTGATCCCTCAGAACTGGATGGCCTATTCCATCTTCACAGTCTGTTCCTACTCTGGAAGCTCTGCTGAAACCTGGTCACTTTGTGTAACCCTGCTGGTGTGTGAAATACCAGTGACACGGCTTCCAGCGCCACCGCAGCACACAAGCCATCCCAGTGTGACAATCTGACAAACAAGTGATAGGTAGGTTCTAGGGAACTCCAAACCCTATTTCCTTTCTACTGTATACTCCTATTTCTTTCCTTCTGTTTGCCTCTTTACAGGTTGAAATAATGACCGAAAAGAAGAAAGAAAACAATGCTGCTCTCTTGTTATCGAATGATATAATTCATAGGCAAGGATTTTGAAAACTGTAGAATATCTGTGAAATTGTATTATTGTCATTGCTTTGTTGCTGTTAGGTGACATGGAGTTAGTTCATACTCATAGCAACCGACAAAAGGAATCACTGCCCAGTCCTGCATGGCGCCATCCTCACGGTGGTGCTGAGGCCTGAGCCCACTGTTGCAGCCGCCGTGTCAGTCCATCTTGCCGAGGGCCTTCCTCTTGTTCACTGGCCCTCTACATGTTAAAAAAAATCACTTTAATCGGGGCTCTTACAACTCTTATCACAATCCATGTGTCAACCACATTTGTACATGTGTTGCCATCATCATTCTCAAAACATTTCCTTTCCGCTTGAGCTCTTGACGTCAGCTCCTCATTTTCCCCCTCCCTCCTGCTCCCCCTCCCTCATGAACCCTTGATAATTTATAAATTATTATTATTTTGTCATAGGAGTGTGAGTTGATTTGAAAGCAGGGGATTAGGGTATATGAATGATTTTAAACAGAATTGTTACTTTGTTATTATACAACAGAGATGTTATTGTATTTTCTTGGAAACCACAATAGCAATTCTGACCTCGCCGATTGAGTGGTCATGAACTGGAATCCACTTGATGACAACGAGGTGTGTGTGTGCATGTGTGTGCGTGTGTGTGTGTGTGAGCGTGTGCGTGTGTGTGTGTTTCAAAGCAGAGTAGGTGCTTACTTAGGATCTGCTTGATACAGATACAGTGTGCACTACAATGATACGTCCTTGCTTTAACAAGTCGACTCTGCTCAGAGAAAGAGTCCTTTGCTGATTTGGATAAGCTGGTTTGGTGACAAGATAGGATGGGGTTCATTTATTCATTCAACAAAGTGGGCTTCTAATATGCCAGGCGCTGCTGTAGACCTAGAGAAGACAGCTGTGACTGGGAGAGATAAATGAAGGCGGCAGGTGATGCATAAATCAGAAAAGGACGGATTCCTGGAGAACCATGCAAATGAAAATGGCCAAGCTGAAAACGAGTTAAGAGGTAAGGGGACCACTCAGATTTGAGAGAAGAATGCTCCAGTAAGCATCAGTGCCAAGAAATGAGATTGCGATCTTCGAGGGCCAGTAAGATGGAGTGTATAAGCAAAATGACACAAAGGGGCTCCTAAGAAGAGTCAGGATCATGTTGTTTAGAACTTTATTAGCCTCAGTCAGGAGTCTGGGTTTAATTACAAGATCAACCAGAAAGCCATTGGAGGGCTTTAAGCAGAAGGATTTCTGTCCGCTGGCTGGATTGAAGAAAAGAAAAAAATGTAAATAGACTAATTAACCCTATAGTGCCGGTATTTTTTATTTCACGAAAAAAAATTTATTTTTATTCTTTACTTTCACAGTTATCAATATATATAACAACCAAAATATATTAAAAATATATAAATTTTGCAATGTTTTTAACTGTAACCAAATTGTCACATTCGTGCATAGATTTACAATACAAGAATAAAAAGTGCACCTTCATTTCTATATTATTTTTCATCTTATTTTATTATTAAATAAAAAACAAACTGAAAACTTATTTTATTTATAAAATATAATAGAAAATGTATTTGTTTATAATTCTGTTAGTGTGAAATTGAACAAAACAATTTTTTTCTTTTATGATACAACGGTGAACTTTGCATTTGCTGTAGAAAAATATTGGTGCACTCTTGCAATTTATGTTTTGCATCTTCCTCTGTTTGTGACCTCAGGGTAGTGGTGAAGACCATCAAATGGGTATCTCTTCCAGGGATACCTTTGGTGGCAGGACCTCTTCTCTTTTTTGTTAGCAAACTCGACATCAGTACAGCTAGTGGAAAGGCTGCCTCTTTTTGTTGGTCTATTACTTTTTTCCTTCAAGAAGAAGAGCTTCGGCGATGCTCATTTTGAACTTTTACAGACTTTGGATTTTTTTTGGTAACTGAAGGCTCTCACAGTCTCTACGATAAAGTAGCTAAGAGTTCACAACAGTCACATCTATAAAATGAAAAAATAATTTGTGATCATATTTTTTCGATCTGATGTAAATTCTGTACAGTGCAATTAGTGAGTCTATCAAATCAATCAGTGCACCCCAAAATTGCTCAAGTTCCTGGCTACTCAGTGCAAGAGGTTTATTGGGATTTTGCGGGATTGCATAAAGATTTGATTGGTCGACAATATGAGTAATGATATCCTTCGAGAAAAAATGTCTAAAATATTCAACAGGACGTTTTACTATCCCAGAAGAATCTATTTGTCCTAACTATTCAGGCATAGGTCTAGCTGTACCATCTCCAGAAATGTGCCCCCAAGGAGGAATTCTTCGATTTCTTGATGTAGATGGCTTTGAACTTGTAGTTATTGGAATTGATTCTTCAACTTCAACAACTGAAGTTTCTAACTCATCTTCAGTAGTATTATCATTAATACCTATGAGGTCTTCTAATTCATCCATATCAGAATAATTGGGTGTATGTTCACTTCCTATCATGGGAAAAAATAAATATTGTTATCAAAATAGTTTGAATAGCAATTTAATTACAATTTTATATTGTAAAATTAAAATTTTTAAATATAATACACATTTTATTTACCCATTTCATCCATATGAGCATCTGGTTCCTTGTCTGAGTCTGTACCGCTTCCATCTAGGTCATAAATTCTCCGTTTCCCATAAAACAAATCACAATCCATGCTGTGGTAATTTTTGTCACCTTCAACTCGAAAGATGAATATAATGAAGTCGTTACGTTTTGAAAAAGTAGAAATATATAATAAATATAATGTTTTTTATGAGCATTACACCTTTGACATAAAAACTATAGTTTTATTAACATACTAAAAATATCAACACTAAAACTTCACGAGATTGAAAATTATCATAAAATGCACTGAACGCCAAAGACCACTAGACCTCAAATGCACAATCGGTCAAAACATGGGCCACTATTCAGGCGCTTTGCTGCTAACATGTGTGACTAGCGGTATGCATTTGTACTAGTAAAGTGTGACGATTTCATCGACATCGTCGTCGGCTCCAAAAGCTTCATAATTTAGATTCCAGATGTTTTTTTTTCTTTTGTTTGTAAAAATATATTTTTTTAAATTCTTTTTTTTGTTTTGTTTTGTTTTTTAATTTTAACAATTTATTGGGGCTCATACAATTCTTTTCACAGTTCATATATATACATACATCAATTGTATAAAGCACATCTGTACAGTCTTTGCCCTAATCATTTTTTTCTCTTTTCTTCTTTTACATTTTATTAGGGACTCATACAACTCTTACCACAATCCATACATATACATACATCAATTGTATAAAGCACATCCATACATTCCCTGCCCCAATCATTCTCAAGGCATTTGCTCTCCACTTAAGCCCCTTGCATCAGGTCCTCTTTTTTTTCCCCCCCTCCCTCCCCATACCCCCCTCCCTCATATGCCCTTGGTAATTTATACATCGTTGTTTTGTCATATCTTGCCCTATCCGGAGTCTCCCTTCCCCCCCTTCTCTGCTGTCGATTCCAGATGTTTTAATGAAATGTCATGAAAACGTCACTCTCGGCGTTATGGGGTAAAAAGGCATTTGCAGGTAAGAGATGATGGTGATTTGGCATAAGGTGAAGATGGTGTTGAGAAGCAGATAGGTCTTTGATACAATTTGGAGATACTCATACAACTCATGGCATTTGCTGATGGTTTGGTGCAGGGACAAGAGACATAACCGAATGGAAGATGGATTCGGTGCTTTGGGCCTGAGCAACTGGGGGCCCGGTGGAGCCAGTCGTTGAGCTAGGAAAGATCAGAGAAAGACAAGCCAGGGGAGCACTGGAGAAGTTGGTGTTTGGTCTTGGCCACGTGTAGCTTGAGATTCCAAATGGAGCTGTAGATTAGGTGGTTGGAAATGGAATGATGAAGCTGGGCTCCAGGAGAGAAGAGAGCGAGCATTCTATTCCTGAGCCCTCTGTGTTCTCGAGGCTCATAGGACTGCCTTCCCTGGGAATGATAGAGGCAATGCCTGCTCCCTGCACTGTCTCTTGAAATCTTAATTCACAAAGACATGCCTATTTACAACCCACTGTAAAGTGTGGGAGTTGAACACAACTGATTTTTCCCATTTTACAGATGAAGACATAGAGATGAAGATGAGGTGAGCGACTGATCTAAAATCACACTAAATCCAGCAAGAGAGCATGTTCAGCTCATAGCTCCTTCAGTTATAAACAGTCACTCTATAGCAGTGGTTCTCGACCTTCCTAATGCCACGACCCTTTAGTACAGTTCCTCCTGTGGTGGTGACTCCCAACCATAAAATTATTTTTGTTGTTATTTCATCGCTGTCATTTTGGTATTGGTATGAATCAGGCGACCCCTTTGAAAGGGTTGTTCTGCCCCCCCAAAGGGGTCGCGACCCACAGGATGAGAACCGCTGCTCTATAGGGCTGTTCTTTGCCCCTGTCTCTGCATAAAGTCTAAAAGGCCCTGCCCAGAATCTGATCGGGATTTCCTGTCAGTTGCCTACATGACTATGTGGTTACTGGCTGGTACCCTGCATCTGTCCCTTGTTTCCAGTACAAATGTCATCTATGAATTAAAAAAAATTAACATCTTTTTCACTAAACTTTATGATTTTTGTTTCTGCTTGTTTCATTGCCAGCACTAGGACCTTAGGTACAGCGTTGGCTGGGGGTGGTGAGCACAGGCTTTCTTGTACTGTTGCCAGCTTCCGTGGGGTACAGTGAAGAAAGTTGTAGCTTATCCATAGATGTCCCTTTCCCTTCCTGGTGTCCTAAAACGTTTTGTGTTTTTTCATGAATGGTCTTTCTACGTGGTGATTTTTCTGCATCTATGGAATTTTTCATATGATGTTTGTCTTTTATATTATAAATGTGAATTATAATGATTTTCAAATACTAAACCAATATTGCTTTCCTAAAATAAGCCCTCCTTGGTCATGAGGCGTTATTATTTTTATATACATAAGGATCTGATTTAGTTTGTTAAACATTTTTGTCTGTGCGCATGAGGGCTCATAGATTATGAATCACTTTTCTTGTCATTCCTTTGGCTGGTACCAGGGTTATGCTAGCCTCATACTGTAAGTTGGCATATATCCTTCCTCTATTTTCAGAGTTTATATGATTGGTTTTTTACTTTTGTTTTTTAATTGTTTGAGGGAATTTTCCAGTGATGCCACCTCAGCATGGAATTTTCTTTGAAAGTGTTCAAATTACAGTTGCCATTTCTTGCACAGACAAGGAAATTCAAATATTTCTATTTTGTCTTGTGTTAGTGTCTAAAACACAAATTCTATTTCAACTAAATTATCCAATTTATTAATAGTTTTTTACTATCTGGGAGATCTGTCATAATGCCTCTATTTGATTCCTTATATTATTAATTGATATGTTTTCTCTTCCTTTCTTAATTGGTTCACCTAGAAGGAAACTGATTTTTAAAAATCATTTTATTGGGAGCTCATCCAAATCTTATCATAATTCATACTTCCATCCATTGTGTCAGGCACATATGTACATTTGTTACCATCATCATTCTCAAAACATTTTCTTTATACTTGAGCTTTTGGTATCAGTTCCTCATGTTTCCCCCTCCCTCCCTCATGAACCCTTGATAATTTATAAATTATTATTATTTTTTCATGTCTTACACTGTTTGATATCTCCTTTCACCCACTTTTCTGTTGTCCATTCCCTGGGAAGGAGGTTATATGTAGATCATTGTGATTGGTTTCCCCTTTCTCCCCCCTCCCCAACCTTCCCCTTACCCTCCTGATATTGCTACTTTCATTATTTGTCCCAAGGGGCTATCTGTCCTGGATTCCCTGTGTTTCCAGCTCTTAATATGTACCAGTGTACATGCACTGGGCTAGCCAGATTTGTCAGGTAGAATTGGGATCATGATCGTTGGGGGGTGAAGCATTAAAGAACTAGAGGAAAGTTGTATGTTTCATCGTTGCTATACTGCACCCTGACTGGCTCGTCTCCTCCCTGCAACTCTTCTTTAAGGGGATGTCCAGTTTCCTACAGATGGGCTTTGAGTCTTTATTCCACACTCCCCCTCATTCACAATGATACGATTTTTTGTTCTGGGTCTTTGATGCCTGACCTCTGATCCTATTGACACCTTGTGATCACACAGGCTGGTGTGCTTCTTCCATCTGGACTTTGTTGCTTCTCAGCTAGATGGCCACTTGTTTATCTTTAAGCCTTTAAGATCCCAGACACTATATCTTTTGATAGCCAGCCATCATCAGCTTTCTTCGCCACATTTGCTTATGCACCCACTTTGTCTTCAGTGATCTTGTCGGGAAGGTGAGCATCATGGAATGCCAGGTTAATAGAACAAAGTGTTCTTGTGTAGAGGTAGTACTTGAGTAGAGGCCTAATGTTCATCTGCTACCTTAATACTAAACCTATAAATATATTCACATAGACCTGTTCCCCTATCATCACATATAAATATATTTACATATGTACATGCTTGTATTTAGACCTCTATAAATGCCCTTTGCCACCTAGTTCTTTCCTCTATTTCCTTTTACTTTCTTCTTGTCCCACAATCATTTTCAGCCTTCATTTGGGTTTCAGTAATTCATCTCGGTTGCATTGCCCTTGGTCAAGCCCTACCAGGCCTCCTACACCTTCCTTGCCATTGATTTTGGATCACTTGCTCCCTTGTCCCTAGGTTTGTTAATACCCGCTTCCTTTCCCCCACTTCCCCCACTCCCATGTCCACCCGGAATCATCTGTCCCATTTTTTTCTCCTCCAGATTGTCTATCCCACCTATCTTATCTAGATAGACCTGCAGAGATAATAATATGCACAAAAGGAGGGGGGAGAGGGGAGGGAGGGGAAAAAAAGAGGACCTGATGCAAAGGGCTTAAGTGGAGAGCAAATGCTTTGAGAATGATTGGGGCAGGGAATGTATGGATGTGCTTTATACAATTGATGTATGTATATGTATGGACTGTGATAAGAGTTGTATGAGCCCCTAATAAATTGTTTAAAACAACAACAAAAAAAACAAAGCAACAAAACCAATGACAAAAAAGAAAAGCATGTAAATGGTTCAAGGTCTGTTTGTTGACCTTTAGGGATGTTTTCTTGTGGAGTCTGATGAGGCGCCACGTCCTGACCCAAGTCTACTCTTCTCCCCTTGCTGTTCTGTTGCACGCCCTTAGCGCTTCACCTTGGTATGGTGGCGTCAGATCGGGGACAACTCCGGCATTGTGTCTCTAATGTTGTCCCCCGTAGTGCTATGGGTCAGTGAGGGACATTGTGTCTCATAGTGAGGCCAGCCCTATGATCCTCTCTGTGCATTGGCTGCTCTGAGCAGGAATATCACCCTCAGGGTTTGGTGGGCCAGGATGTGCTCAACTCACTCTTCTTCCCCCTTCATTTGCTCCTATGTGCTCTGATCAGACATGCCCCTTTCCTTGAGCTATAACTTCAGTGCCGTCCTCTGAAGTGCAATCTTCTGTGGGCAGAGGGGATGGCCTGTCCATGTAGTTGGGATTGGGGTGGGCCCCTCAGACCTCTCTATTGGTTCCCTGCTTCATGCCAGTAATGTTGCATTCACATCATGGAGCCTTTTTCCCCTGCTACACAGGTCTTTTTTTTTTTGCCCCGTCCTTTTTAGTTGGCTACCACATGTATCCCTGGATTGGGTCTGGCCCCTGCCATACTACCTGGACTTCACCCCAGGAATATTTTTATACAGTAGCTTTTTCCCAATGCCCCTTTTGCATTTTTAAGCTCACCTCAGTGGACTCATGTTGTACTTGTCCTTTTGTGCTTGGATTACTTTGCTTAGCATCATTTCCTCTAGTTCTCCCCATGCAGCGATGTGCTTCATCACTGTTTTTTTTTTGTTTTTTTTTTAATTTTTTTTTTATTTTAACAATTTATTGGGGCTGATACAATTCTTTTCACAGTTCATACATATACATACATCAATTGTATAAAGCACATCTGTACAGTCTTTGCCCTAATCATTTTTTTCTCTTTTCTTCTTTTACATTTTATTAGTGACTCAAACAACTCTTACCACAATCCATACATATACATACATCAATTGTATAAAGCACATCCATACATTCCCTGCCCCAATCATTCTCAAAGCATTTGCTCTCCACTTAAGCCCCTTGCATCAGGTCCTCTTTCCCCCCCCCCCCTCCCTCCCCATTCCCCCCTCCCTCATATGCCCTTGGTAATTTATACATCGTTATTTTGCCATATCTTGCCCTATCCGGAGTCTCCCTTCCCCCCTTCTCTGCTGTCCCTCTCCCAGGGAAGAGGTCACATGTGGATCCTTGTAATCAGTCCCCCCTTTCCAACCCACTCACCCTCCACTCTCCCAGCATTGCCCCTCACACCCTTGGTCCTGAAGGTATCATCCACCCTGGATTCCCTGTACCTCCAACCCTCATATGTACAAGTGTACAGCCTCTGTCCTATCCAGGCCTGCAAGGTAGAATTCGGATCATGGTAGTTGGGGGGAGGAAGCATCCAGGATCTGGGGGAAAGCTGTGTTCTTCATCGATACTACCTCACACCCTAATTAACCCATCTCCTCTCCTAAACCCCTCTATAAGGGGATCTCCATTGGCCGACACTTGGGCCTTGGGTCTCCACTCTGCACTTCCCCCTTCATTTAATATGATATATATATACATATATACACATACATATATACATATACCCATATATACACATACATACACACACTTATATCTTTTTTTTTTTTTGCATGATGCCTTATACCTGGTCCCTTGGGCACCTCGTGATCGCACTGGCCAGTGTGCTTCTTCCATGTGGGCTTATTTGCTTCTGAGCTAGATGGCCGCTTGTTCACCTTCAAGCCTTTAAGACCCCAGACACTATCTCTTTTGATAGCCGGGCACCATCAGCTTTCTTCACCACATTTGCTTATGCACCCATTTGTCTTCAGCGATCCTATCATGGAGGTGTGCAGTCAATTCATCACTGTTTTTTAGTGATGCTTAGTACTCCATTGTCTGTATGTACCACAGTTTTTTAATCCATTTGTCTGTGGATGGAAATTTGGGTTGTTTCCAACTCCATGCAAGTCTGACCTGTGCCCAGATGAACATTCAAGTGCAGATGTCTGGCTGTGGTTTGTTTCTTGCCTCCTCTGGGTATATACCCAGTAGGGGGATTGCATGGTAGCTCGATTTCCATCTGTTTTAGATTTCACCATATTGATTTCCATAGTGGCTGTACATACCCACAGGTCCACCAGCAGTGGATGAGAATGCCTATGTCACCACAGCAACCTCCAACACTTGTTGCTTTCTGATTTTTTGAATTGGGCTGTCTTTGAGGGTGTTCGGTGGTATCTCATTGTTGTTTTAACTTGCATTTCTCTTGTGGCTAATGATCGGGAACATTTTCTCATATGTTTATTGGCCATTCAGATTTCAGACTCTGTGAAACTTCTGGTCAGGTCCTTTGCCCACCTCCTCAGTGGGCAATTCATTTTTTTCTTTTTGGAAACTAACAGAGTATTGTAAATTTTAGTAATAAGGCCTTTGTTTAATGTGTCTTTGCTAAAGATGTTTTCTCAGTCATGGACTCTCTTATTACTCTCTCGGTGAATTCTTTTGATGGACACAGGTGTTTTGTCTTCAGTATAGCCCACTTGTCAATTTGTGACTCATCTATATTTGTGTCTTTCCCTATTTCTGATAGCCTATGTAATCCCTGCACCAAAGTTCTCAGGTTTGTTCCAATTCCCTCATTGATGGCCCTAATAGTTTTGGATTTTACCTCAAGATATGGGATCCACCTTGAGTTTATTCTTGTGCATAGAGTGAGATCAGGGTCTTGCTTCATTTTTCGACAGGTAGATATCCATTTTTTCCAGCACCACTTGTTGCTCACCATTTGATATTTTTTGCTCACCATTGATATTTTTTGGACCCCCATCAAAGATCAGTTGTCTGTATGATGATGATTTTATTTCTGGGTTTTCAGTTCTTTTCGATTGGTCAGAGTATCTCTCATTATTCCAATACCATGTGGTTTTGGCCACTGTGGCTGAATAATATGTGCTAAAGTCAGGTAAAGCAAGCCCTCCCACTGTGTCCTTCTTGGGGAGTTCTCTGCTAGTTCAAGGCTTGGTCCCTCTTCTTATGAAGTTGGTAATCAGTTTTTCCATTTATTTGAAGAAATATGATGTTAATTGTATTGGCAATGCATTAAACTTATGTAGTGCCTTGAGAAGAACGGACATCTTTACTGTATTGAGTCTTCCAATCCATGAGCATGGAGTATTCTTCCATTGGTTGAAGTCGCTCTTTGTTTCTTGTAATAGTGCTCCATAGTTTTCCTCGTACAAATCTTTTGAGTTTTTTTACTCAGGTATATCCCTAGATATTTCAATTTGTGCTTGGCTATTGTGAAAGATACCACCTTTTTGATCTCCTCTTCTGTGGTCTTGTCCGATGTGTAAAGCTGTCCAATAGACTTCTGTTTGTTGATCTTGTATCCTGCCACTCTGCCATACTCCTTTATTGGTTCCAATACTCCCCATGTGGAGCTTTTTGGATTTTCCATTTATAAAATCATATCATCTGCAAATAACGATAGTTTCACCTCTTCCTTTCCCAGACGAATACCATTGATGTCTTTTCTTTGCCTTGCGCTGTTAGCTAAGACCTGCAGCACAATGTTAAATAAGAATGAGGATAAGGGGCATCCTTATCTCGTCTCATTTTTCAGTGAGATTGTTTTCATCTTTTCTTCATTGACTACCACATTGGCTCTTAGTTTTTCATATATAGCTTATATTATCTTGAGGAATTTTCCAACCATTCCTATCTTCTTTAGTGTCTTAAACAGGAATTGGTGTTGGATCTTGTCAAATGCTTTTCCCATGTCTACACTGTCATGTGGATCTTATAGTTTTTTGGTCAAGGTGATGAATGATAATAATGGTCTTTCACATAATAAACCATCCCTGCATCCCTAGTATGAATCCATCCCACTTGGTCATGGTGAATTATTTGTTTTATATACTTCTGTATTCTATTGGCCAATATTTTGTTAAGGATTTTTGCATCAATATTGATTAGGGATATTGTTCTGTAGTTCTCAATTCTTGTTGGATCCCTGCCAGGTTTCAGGAGTTTCCCATCTTTTTCTATATTCTGGAAGGGTTTGTGTAGGATTAGTGTCAGTTCTTCCCTGAATGCTGGATAGAATTTTCCTTTGAAGCCATCTGGTCCGGGGGATTTTTTTGTTGGCAATCCCTTGATAACCTTGTCTACTTCTTCTATTGCTATGGGTTTGTTGAGAGTCTTAATGTCCATCAGGGATAGTCTACGGAGAGAATGTTTTTCCAAGAATTTGTCCATGTCTTCCAAGTTGTTGAATTTATTGGAGTACAGTCCTTTGTAGTACTGTATAATTATCATTTTGATTTTATTAGGATCTGTTGTAATGTCCCTGCTTTCATCTCTCATCCTTGCTATTGAAATTTGTTCCCTCGTTTCTTTGGTTAGGTTTGCCAATTGTGTTTATCCTTTCAAAGAACCAACGTTTAGCAGCATTAATTTTTCCCATAGTTTTCTTATTTTCCCTCTCCTGAAACTCAGCTCTGATTTTTATTATTTCTTTTCTTTTGCTATTAGTAGGACTGTCCTGTTGACTCTGCTCTAGTTGCTATAAGTTTTGTGCCAGCATATCAATCATGAATTTCTCTTCCTTTTTCATGTATGCATGTATTGCTATGAAACTTTCTTGGATAACTGCCTTTGCTGTGTCCCATAAGTTTTGGTACGTCATGTTCTCATTCTCATTGGTTTCTAGAAATTTCCTAGTTTTACCTAAATTTAGTTAGTTTTACCTAGGAAATTTATCTAGTACATGCTACTTGTGCAATAGAGTTATTCATCCTCCATTTGTTTGCCCTTGTTTTCTTCAACTTCCTTTTGTTGATTTCCAGCCTTATGGCACAGTGGTCAGAGAGAGAAGTCTGTATGATATCAATGTGCTTAAATTTATGCAGATTTGACTTATGCCCCAGCATGTGGTCTATCTTCAAATATGTACCATGTGGGCTTAAAAAGAATGTGAATTTTTTTGTATTTTGGTGAAGAACTCCGTAACTATCTATCAGATCACATTGTCTAATTGTAGTGTTTAGATTTCTAGCCTCTTTTTTGAGTTACTTGCCCTGTAATCTGTCTTTTGCAGAGAGATGTGTATTGAGGTCACGTACTATAATTGTTGAACCTATGATTTCTTTTTTCGTCTTTTGGAGGGTTTGATTGACATATTCAGTGGGTCTCTCATTCAGGGAATACATGTTTAAAATGCTTAGTGGTTCTTTGTCTACCGTGCGTTTGAGCATTATACAGTGTCCCTCCTTATCTCTTTTTATGGTTTGAACTTTGAGGTCAGTTTTATCCGAGATTAGGATTGCAACCCCTTCCTTTCTTTGAATTGCTTTTTGTTTGGTATGTTTTCTTCAGCCTCTGATTCTCAGCCTAATATTTTCTCTGTAGTCTTGAAATGTGTCTCTTGTAGGCAGCAGATTGATGGGTTGCATGTTCTTTTTCTTTTTTTGCGGGGAGGGGGTGTGTGTGACTGCGTTGTGTTTTCTAAACCTCTCTGCTAGCCTCAGTCTTTTAATGCCTGAGTTCAGCCCATTGATATTCAGGGTTATTACATCCATCTGTGCACTCTTTTATGTCATCTCATACCTTTTGTGTTGGGTGTTTCCCTACTTCCCTTACTTAGTGTGTTGTGTGTGTGTGTGTGTGTTTCATTCTTGACTTCCATAAGCCAATGATATCTTTGGGGCTATTTCCCCTTTGTTGCCCTTTGGATGGGGTTATTCTATGTGGCCGTCTCTTATTTGAACTCAGTGAGTTCTGTTCTTCTGCCCATATTGGATGCCAAGGATGTTTTGTAGGGCTAGGTTTCTTTTAACTTATTCTTTGAGGTTTTCCTTGTCTGGGAAGACTCTTACTTCTCCATATATATTATATTAGCTGGATAGAGTATTCTTGGATTTGAATTATTTTCCTTCAATTTTTTTGAATATATTACTTTACTCTCTTCTTCATAGTGCCCTTTGATAGGTCTGAGTATATTCTTATCTGGGAACCTTTATATACCTTTAATTGCTTGTTTTTCCCTAGCTGCTCTCATGATTTTCTCCTTTTCCTCAAAGTTGGATAGTTTAGTCATTATGTGCTTTGATGACTTCTTGGGATTCAGTCTAGCTGGTGTTCTTTAAGCTGCCTGAATGGTTGACTGGTTTTCATTCATTAAGCTGGGCAAGTTTTCTTCCAAGAATTTTTGCAGTTGGCTCACTATTTTTACAGTTGACTTCTTTGTTGTGTCTTTCTCCAGTAATCCAATGATTCTGATGTTGTTCCTTTCCATAGCATCAGACATATCTTTTAGATTTCCTTCAGCTTCTCTGATGATCTTAATAGATTTTTTGTTCGCATTTGCTAAAGTCTGCTTGGTTATCCTCTAGGTCACTGATGTGGTTCTCTCCCTCCTCAAGTCACTTGGAGAAGTCCGTGAGTCTGCTACCGTTTTTTTTGTTAGTCCCTAAGCCCTTGTATTTCCCTTTGGTGTATGGTCTTTAGCTCCTCTACCATTTCTTCCTTTTTCTGTATTGTTTTCCTAATATCCTGTATGATTCCAAGCAGCATTCTTGAAATTTCTTTCTGTGGCAGATCAATGTCTACTTCTATGCATGTCGTTAAGTTCAGTATGTCTTCTGACATTGCCTTTTGTTTCTCCTGTTTTTTCGTTGAGGTTGTTGGGGCTGATTGCTGTTTGCCTTGCGTTGTTTTAGAAGATCCCAGTGCCATTTTCCAGAGAGTTGAAGAGCACTGGGCTCTCTCTGGGAGACTCGTAGGAATGCTTCTTAAAACTGCCTTGCAGCTAATTGCACTATGGCATTGGTCACCACTTTATCCTCCTGTGGTTTCACTGTTTCCCTTGTCATCTAGTACTCTGTATTTAGAGGGCAAGTTGGATGGTTCTCTGAGGGGACACTGGTTGAGTGGTTGTGGAAGGTGCTGTACTGGGTGATTTCACAACAAGCTGTGATGCTGTGGCCCATGGAAGCTTGGGATGCCACAACGGATGTGCAAGGATGCCTGCTGCAATGGGAGTGCCACAGAAGGCAGGTGAGTGTGCCCTCTTTGGTGTAGAGCACCACGAATGGTAGGGGCAATTGCCCTGGTCAGTGAGATCACATCGAAGGTTGGGCCGAGGTTCCTGCAGCAGTGGGGGGTGCTGGAGAGTGTTGACTGAGCTGCCTTAGGCCATGTGAGGAACTATAGCAGGAGGGAGGAAGTTTCCTCAGTCATGTGAGACCACAGGACGGGTAGGAGCTCCCCCAACAACGCAGGTGGGACTTCCCCCAGAAGAAGGTGGGCAGAATTTCCTCAGCCAAGTGTTGAGCACTGCAGAGGGAGGGTGGGCAGGCAGTATTTCTCCTGAGGAAGGTGGGCAGGATTTCCCCAGCCTCACATTATACTGCAGAGGGTTGAGCACCCCCAGCTGGGTGGAGGGCTGGTGTAAATGCCCTAGGTGAAGGGGAATGACTTGGATCGCGACAGTGGTGTGTGAGAAAAGAAAAGCAAAAATGAAAAAAAAAAAACTGAGCTTGCTGAGACTATGGAGCGAAAGAGAGAAGAGAGAGAAACAAAAGTAACAATATAGCTGAACCCGGATCCCTAATCATGAGGCTGGAGGAGTTTAAACTCTGCCCTGCGGCAGTGACAAGCTATGGCTGTGTTGAAATAAAGCCCTTGGGGAGGCTCCAAAGGACCCTTGCTCTGGCCAAGAGAGTGGCAGGGTTAAGGTTAACCCTAGCTGGCATCCACTGTGGTAAGCCCCAACCCCCCAGCTCCTCAAAACCTAGTGGATCTGTGCCTACTTATCTTTATGATGCTCCTCCTTTGACCCAGTAGTGTGGAATTTCCCTCTTAGTGACTCTCCTGCACTGATTTCTGCGGAGTTCCTCTGATATGCGTTACTCAGTGGCCACATTGCCAGAAGTCCCGCCTTTTCTCTTCTTCATATGGATATATTGTATAAATAAATGTTCTTCCAAGCATATGTTAGCTGTATCCTAAAATGTTTGATATATAATTTTGAAGAAATTCTTATTCAATTAAATGAAATGTGGGGATATTCTAAATCTCTTTTTATTGTTGCTTTGTAATTTAATTATTTTGTGGTCATATGTATGATTTTAATCCTTTGAAATTTATTGAAGTTTATTTTATGGCTCCATATATTGTCTTGTGTGAACATTTCTTGGGTACTTTAAAGAAAATGTATTCTGCGAGTATGGGTAGTGTAGTGTTCAAAAAAATACAAAAATACGAATTCAGTTTGTTAATAGTGTTGTTTAGGTCATATGTTCTCACCAAGATTTTTTACTTATTCCATCAAATACTGAGACAGAAAAGTTAAAATATCCATTTGAAGGTGAGGATTTGTTTCATTTTCCCCTTTAGGTCTTTCTTTCTTTCTTTTTGTGGGGGCCAACTCTTGAAACACTGTTACTAGATATATATTAATTTAGGATCATTATAGAGTGACTCATATTGTGAAATGTTCCTTTCTCTCTAATAATATTCTTTGTTTCTAAGTCTACTTTAATATTTATGTCATCTGATATTAATATCACAGTGCGGTTTTATTATGATTAGTGTTTACATATTATATCATTTCTCTTTTTTTCTTTTAATGGATCTGCTTGTTGCTCATATAGTCAGATCCTGCTTTTTTATACAATCTGAGAATCATTCATTATTTTTAATTGGAGTATTTAATGCACTTAAATTTCATGTGATTCTTGATATAACTGGATTTCAGTCCACCATCTTGCTATTTGTTTCTTATTTGTCCCATCTGATTTTCTATCCCTATATTTTATAATAATTTAGTGGTTTTTTAAAAATGTTGTTCTATCTCTTCTATTACCTTTTAACTCTATCCTTTTGGGATTTTGTTTTCCTGATTGGGTGAAGAGTTATTATTTTGCAATTAACTAGATCAACCCACTGCTGTTGATTCCAACTCAGAGTAGCCCTCTAACACCTATTAGCACTGCCTCATATGGTTTCCAAGGCTGTACATGTTCACAGAAGCAGACTACTGCATTTATCTTCCTCAGAGCACAGTGGGCTTGAATGACTTATCACTCGATTGATCATTTCTAATCAATTTGAGAGAAAAAATGGCCATTAGATCTCACATACTTTTTCTCACTTAAACTCTCTTTCTGGGCCTTCAGTCATATCTATCATCATTTTATTTGCCTTTCAGGCACCTGTTATATGTCTCTTCTCCTCAACCCCCACACAAGTCTTTTTTCTTTCCATGCTTAAAGTTCTTTGACCTTCTTTAATGTACTGTCTGCTGTTAGACAATGATTTTAATGTCAGATGCCATATTTTTTATGTTTAAAATCTCCATTTGATTCTTTTTTATGGGTTTTACTAAGATTTCTCATCTGTTCACCAACATGTCTAGGTTGTACTTTAAGTTCTTGATACATTTAAAATCTTTATGTACTAATTCTAACATCTCTATAATATTATCTGGTCTGTTTCTTTTGACTGTTGTAGTCCTTGGCTATCAATTACATTTTTATGTTTCTTTGCTTAACTAGTGATTTTTTTTCCTGTAGTGATTCTTAAAAATTGAATAATAGATTATATTGGATTGAATGTGGGTTCTACTTTCTTGGAAGCCTGCGATTATATATCTTCCTATAAATAGTTTTTAATTTTGTATCAGCACCTGGTTAATTTACTTACAGATTAACTTGATCCAGTATAGATTTGTTTTATGTTTTGAGAAGGCCTAGAGTTAAAATAGCCCTACTCCTAAAGAATCGACCTTTCTGAATTCTCAATGGAATGCCTAGTGTGTACACTGAGGTTTTGATCCTGGCTTGTCAGATCTCCCAGCCTTTTTAAATCTTTGTAACATCTAAGTTCACAGTGTTTCAGTTATTATCATCTGGCAGGCCTCTCAGAGTTTTTCCCTGGGCAAGTACAGTTCACTGTCCAGCTACAGACTGGAGGAGACTTTGGTAACTATTTCTGAAGATTTTATCCCTCTCCCTTCAGCTTCTTCCTCTTTAGCAGCCACCGCCAAATTCCAGTTACATCAGCAAACTGAACTGTGATCCCCAGTTCAGTGATATCACTGTGTTCTGCTTGAACTAGCCTTCCCTGCACTACAGTTCAGAAGGTGCTTCCAGGAGGAAGGTGGAAGGTGATTTTGCATTTCTCTTCTCTTAGGGATCCCATTCTTTCTTTGACTATTGTCTACACTGTGAAAAACTTTCATTTGTGTATTTTGTCCAGTTTATATTGGTTTCTAGCGGGAGGACTAGTCTGGCACTAATTACTCCATCATAGTTAAGAGTGAAAATCTCTAGTTCATCTGAGTAATTTGTAATTTATGTTCCATGGGTCATATATCTTCATCCTAAGTAGCCATAGTTGTTTTTTTTTAACCTTTGGTATATAACAAGCATGGAAAGTGACATATATTTTGCAGACAAAAATTATGACCAAAGTGATATATGAAATTCACATTGCTGCTCTTAGACTCTGTTTTAATGCTTTTATTGTAAGGATGGTTGTGTGCTTCTATGAGAGGGAATGAGAATGAGAAGAGGAAAGAGATCAAACAAACATAAAAACAGGGCAGATGAAGTGGAAGTGCCAGAACTTTCATTTCAAGAAATAACATTCACTATAAAAGTCCTTTAAACTCTCAAAATTCATTGAACTCTTCTTGTTATATTAGCTAGCATTTGAAGAGTTGATTATGTCTTGCGCATGTTTTTGTGTACAGCACATATCCTGACTTATTCAATGCTCACCACTGTTTGTGCTTGCTGCCTAAATGTTCCCCACTTTATAAATTAGAAAATTGAGATAGAGAGATAGGGTCTCATTTAGCCAAGGTTACATGGCTCGTAAGTTTGACTGTGCCTGGATAGTACCTGGATTGTCTTCCAGCTGCTCTGGCTCCAGCATCTACTTCTTAAACTACTCTACTACCCCATAGCATAGAAAAACAGTATTTTTGTACCCCTTCTCCACTACCTCTTTCCCCACTCTGTCTCCAAACAGAGAAACTCCAAAATAAATTTGGTCAACATTAAGAACCTCACTAGTAAATCAAAACCACATTAGATATCATTTCACTCTCATTGGGATAGCTAAGATAAAACAAAAACGAAAAATGCAGAAAATAGCGAGGATGTGGGGGAAATTGTCACTATTAGGAATGCAAATGGTACAGTTGTTGTGGAAAATAGTTTTAAGAGTCCTCAAAAAAGTTAAAATGGAACTACCATATGACCCAGGAATTCCATTCCTATATAACCAACCTCACTGTCATCAAGTCGATTCCAACTCATAGAGACCCTATAGGACAGGGTAGACCTGCCCCTATGGGTTTCCAAGACTATAACTGTTCATGGGCATAGAAAACTTCATATTTCTCCCTCTATTTCTACATAAATACATTTTAAAGGTTTGACAGCAGAGACTTGTATAGCAATGTACCTTGCAGCACTAGTACAATAGCCAAAAGATAAAAACAACTTAAATGGCCATCAGCAGAGGAAGAAATAAACCAAATGTGGAGCATATGAACAACGGAATACTATTCAACCATGAAGACAGATAGTCTTGATATATGCTACAATATGGTTGGAACTTGAAGAGATTATGCTGAGCAAAATAAGTCCATCACAAAAGGGAAAATGTTGACCTCGCTTATTTAAAATGACAAGGAAAGGCCAATGTATAGAAATCAAAGCTCATTAGCAGTTCCCAAAGGTGGGCAGGAGAGGAAAAAGAGGTAAGAGTCAAGTTTCATAATTGATTATTGTAAGTGATGGCAATAAGTTGTATACCTGTCAAAAGTTGAATTGGTGAAAGTGTGTGATAACTGTATTCACAATGACCCCTAAAAAGGAGAGTAGGTATTGCGACTGCTTATGTACAACCAGATAGCTTATGTGATTTGGTTTCTTGGTTTGGAGGTTTTAGATCATGGTTTCATGGGGCATCCCAGTTGATAGGCTTAATACATGTTTAGTGTTTCTATTCTACCTCTTAGATTGTTGCATAGACTTACAGTCTTAAAAGCTTGCAAGCAGCCCCCCAGGGTACAAGAATTGGTGTTTATCACCAGAAATCACAGAGGAAGGAGATTCAGGAATAGGAAAAGGATATTGACACGTAGCTAATTCCCTCCACAAACGCCTACCTCCAATGCCACGAGACCAGAAGAACTACATGGTGCTCAGCTATCATCACTGAGCATTTTGGGAAAAGATTCTATAGAAGAGTCCTGTTCTAAAGGGGAAGCCCCAGAACGGAATTACAAACTCTCCTGACTCCAGACTTCCAGGAGCCATGAAGGTCAGATGACCCCTGAAACTACTAGCCTTGTGGAACCTTTATATTGTAAACTGAAACTGTTCCCTGAAGTAACCTTAAATCCAAACGATAGGTTAGCACAACTAGTTAAAAAAAAGTCTGCCTTGAGTGTTTATGTTCTTTTAAGAACTACCTATATAGGTGAATAACAATAGCAGCTCCATAGATTAGAAAGGAATCTTAGTAGACTGTGAGTTTATGTTATCGGAGGAGGAACAACTCAGGAAGGAGTCTAAGAGTGGTTGTACATCTCAAAGAATGAAATCTGTGTTGCTAAACTGGACATGTAGAAATGGTTGAAACTGGGCTATGTTTTTCTGGGTATCGTCTTAACAATGCCAACCACAAAACACTAACATTTAGGAAGAAAAACAAAAAAAGAAGTATCCCATTACCATTGAGTTCAGTGCAACTTCTGGCTGCCCAATGGGACTTGCAAGGCTGTGCACTTGTGTGGGTAGCAGACTGCGATGTTTTT
This sequence comes from Tenrec ecaudatus, assembly GCF_050624435.1. Classification (NCBI taxonomy): domain Eukaryota; kingdom Metazoa; phylum Chordata; class Mammalia; order Afrosoricida; family Tenrecidae; genus Tenrec; species Tenrec ecaudatus. The sequence goes on along the minus strand of NC_134533.1, from coordinate 27,058,514 downwards.
CTCCTGGGAAGTAGTTGGTGAGGCTGTGAGGCCCTGAGCACTTGGCCACCGAGCCACCAGGATGCAATCTCTGGGTATAGCTCTGTGTGTGTGTGTGTGTGTGTGTGTGTGTGTATTAAACACATGTATATGCAGCTAGTGACTATATGCACATAAATTCATATATTTAGTAAAATACATGAGGGTACCATTATGGATACTTCTCAAACATAACTAAATACTTCATAGAGATGGATTTCTCATTTTGAAGGATGAAGACCACAGCCTTATGGGACTTTTCAGTCATTGACATAATATAGTTCATCAAGTTATATTCCACATCCTAGTCTGTTGATCCTTGCTTGGGGTCTTACAAGCCATGTACGTTCCAACTGTTGGTCACTACTCACCCAAAGCAAAAGAGAAAGGCAACCAGAGACTCACTGTGGACAAGGAAAAATACTCTCTTCTACCCTGAGACCAGAAGAACTAGATGGTTCCCACCCACCATTACCACTCGTTCTGATCAAGGCAACAATAAGTGGATTCTGACAGAATGAGAGAAAAACGAGGCACAGAATCTCAAAAACCTAAAAAGACCACACACATGCCCCAAAAGAGCAGATTTCCTGGACCACTTGAGAACTCGCCCAATTTCCCTGCGAATTTCTTCAAACGTAGATTGGAAAATAATCCCTGAGGTCACCTGGTAGCTAAATAACAAATTGGCTCCAAAATGTCACCAAATGTCACAGCACAAAAAAGTGCTGTGCTCCTTTTAAAAATCACCCACATGAGATCAAGCAGTCAACCATCAGTCTAAATAGTGGCTGAGCATGTAAGGCAGGGGGAAACTGGATTCATTGCCGCAGAACAACCAGAACAAAAAGAGTGAAAACGTTCACGTGTTGTGAAGAATGTAACCAGTGTCACTCAACAACTTGTGTAGAAATTGTTGGAGGGGAACCTAAACTGTTCTATAAGCCTTTCGTTTATTATGAAAACACAATAAGATATTACTTTAAAAAGTGAAAATGAAAATAAAATAGCAACCATAGCAAATTCCTAGCAAGAAACCTAAAAGGAAATATATACAACCTATATGCAGAAAACTGCCAATGCTACTGACGCCCCTACAGAAAACACAAATACAAAGATGTGTCCTCTAGAAGGAATAACTCGACGTCATCATGTCAGTGTTCTAAGTTAGTATGTGAGGTTAGTATAATCCAAGTAAAAATATCCCCCCAAAACTGGGACAGAAGACCTCACTGGGATTTGGTGCTGGTGAAATTGACATCCAAGTGGAAGAGCTAGGCATCCTGTTGATCCATATATTTTTCACATGGGCCTCTTTGAGCATCCTCCCTTTCATCCTCTCCGGTCACCGGTACTATCTTTTGACATTCCAGCGACCTTCAAGTATGGACACATTTGATGACGTGACATGGGGAGATTTTCAGTGCTTATCTTCTTAATCTGGTCTATTTGAGAAACTCTCCGTTGTGATGACCCATCTTTCTTTAGATAGAAAAAAATGTTGGGGGTGGGGAAAGCGTTTTCCTAAATCATTAATGATTCACCACAGGAGACTTTCAGATCCGTTTGGTTTTCACTGGGAGCTTGGTGAGGTGGGATCCACTGCTCTACTGGCACAGGGTGTCTCTCTGAGCTGAGCCCCTTCTGAGATCTCTGAGTCTGTAGGAAAAATGGAGTGAGCAGATTGCACATTATTATGATGACAAGGCCATTTCTCTTTGGCCACCAAACAGTTGTTCCCTGAGTCACAGACCACTCAATTTAGTGGTTGTCAAACAAAGCTGCCTTTGAAATTCGGAGGAGAGAGTCTGAGTGTGCTGACAACAAGCCCCTGAGTCACCAGCACACAGCAGGAAGACAGTAGTAAATTGGGTGGGAAGTACTGCCAGGACCCAACCCTTGAAGCTAGCATGACCTTCAAGTGCCCTGGTCAAGAGAAATCTTTGCAGGGCATAAAACCCCCTGTCCTTGCAGACAGAAGGTGCCATTGTCTGTTTCATCGACTTTCCCCCATGGTTCCTGAACCTTGAGTGAGTGAATCATCTAAGTATGTTTTTACGTGTATTGGGTCATGTACTATATAGATAACAATTTGTTTGTAATTTCTAAAACAATTACATTAGACAGTACATCTTATGAAACAAAATAGATGAAGTTTGTATTTGAAAACAATGACATCTTATTGACTGAAAAGCCCTGAATTGAGAGATGTACCAGAACTCCTTGTAGAACCAGATGACCCATATTCACTCTCTTTCTGTCTCTTGTTTATCAGAATTCTGCAATTATTCTGTATAATTGTTGTATTTCTTTTCTTTTTGGAAAGGATTTTCTGCTGAAGAAAGAATCTACAGACATGCAAATTTTCCAGGGAATTTTCTTCTAATTTTATGTTCATCCTTTTTCCCACGTGAAAACATACGTCATCTTCAGGAGCCTGGGGTTGGAATTTTCTGGTTAATTTCCTGTGATGGCTGAAGGAGGACCTGAAGCCCTTCTGCTGTCATTGGTTGGGGGATTTGAACCACTGACCTTACAGTTAGCAGCCAAGCACTTTGCACCTGAGCCACCGGGGCTCCTTTGATGACTTAGAATACCTTCTACAAAACTGAGAAATATCCTTTTATGCTGAATATATTAGAGGTGTCCCCCAACTCACAGTTCACTATGCAACTAGATTGAGCCACCTGGTTCCAACACATTTTGGGTTAAACCTTTGTAGGCTATTGTTTTGAGAGTCATCAACAGTAGTGATAGTCAATCATTTCAACATTGATTCGATATCAGCATTCATATTCAAACTTTCCCTCCTTTCAGTTCTTCCCCAAAAAACAATAATATCCCTTCCTCCTTCCCTCTACCAAACCTCTTGAAAAGCCCTGTTTATTTTTTATTAAAATTGAACTTAAAATTATGAAACAGCAGCTTCCATTTCTGAGGCTTCCAGGAGCTGAACGTAACCAGCAACTTTGTGGTTTAGGGCTGAAGAGGCTAGAACACAACTTCCTGAGCTGCGGCGATATTGGCCCAAGGTTGAAACCAGAAGACCATGCTTTATATTGCCCCTGCTGATGGCATACTCCACACAGCCGTCAGCAGGGCTCAGACATACATTAAAGGCAGCCAAAGGGCAAATACATTAAGCTAGAGTGACTCAGGAGGCCCACGGGGGCGGGGGTGGGGGGGCGGAGATGTACAGAAGTAATGAGGGACTTTGCGCCACTTAGAATTCAAGGGAGAGAGCCTCACCTCACTAAGAAATGCAAAGAACCCTACTACCCAGATGGGCTCGTTTGTAAGCTTTCTCACGGACAGGAACGATCAGCATCAGATGGTTTACAAGGACTGGAAGCTGTGTTTTTCCCAGTTCCTGGTCATTTCCCGTACATTCAAGTCAATACATGTTTCCTTTAAATCCCACAGAACAACCGGATCCCAACTGGATATGGGATATCTCTGAGGAATATCTGTTAGGGAAAAAGAAACGAAAAGGGCTCTTCAGATCCATTGATGTGAACACTTTGAGACATCCTCCAGTCCCACTTGAACACTTGGCTGCTTGAGCAGCTTTCCGTTGGAGGGAAGAGAAACTACTGAGGCTCATCTAGAATAGTGTGTTTTCTCAGCAAGTTGTCTCTGACTCAGCTCATCTTCCTGCACCCGGGGAAGGCCCCACTGTCCACTGACTCTGACGAAGACATCTCTGGGAGGTTTAGAAGTTCACTAGCTGAAAGGGAAAAGGGCTTTTGTGTGATCAGTCTGCTGGCTCAGGTAGTTAGAAGTATCGCTGAGTCACACTTCCGAGCAGCTGACTTGGAAAGGCAAAGAGAGTACTGGCTTTGAAGTCAGCAAACCGGGGTCCCTGGGACTTGAAATGTTGTGGACGGGCCTCTCAGTGTCTCTAAACTTCATTTATCTTCTCTTCAAATGCTAATGATATTTATTGAGTAACTTATGATGTTATGGGTCCCAGCATTTTTATTCATTGGGACCTCAGAGCAATACTATGATGTAAACAAGTGTGTCAATCCCATTTCACCTTGAAGGAATCCAAGGCTCAGACAGGCTGTGGAGCTTGCTCAAGGTGACACAGCTAGGCAATTAAAGGACAAAGATTTAAATTCTTACCGATCTCAGCTCAAGTGTCTGATCTTCTAACCACTGTGACATGGGGCTGGCTAAAGCATCAGTATTGACGCTGTGCAGACAGAAGAGAGAGAAAATGCATCTAAGATCATCAAGACACGCCCAGGGTTGTGATTACTAGAACAGATTCTTTTAAGAAGAGGGAAGATGAAGCAGGAGGTATAAGATACGCCCATGGGAAATTACATCCAAACGCCTGGAACCTGGAGCTTCCTCGCTCTGGGTAAGCCAATGGAGAATTTCCCAGATACATTATTTTACATGACAGTACCTCCTCAAACTATTAAACGTGACTTACTATATAAATCAGGAATGAATGCTGCATGACCACTCCACCCTATGTCAGTGCTCAGGAAGTGGAGAGGCCTCTGAGGCCCAGAGAAGCCACTCCAACCATCCATGGGCGACCTTGAATGCAGCTGAGCTGCTTTGCTTACTGGTTTGCCTTACAAAGACATCTGCACCGAAGTTCACCTCAACGCCACAGGACCAACATTGTAGATTACCAAGAGTCTAGAACGTGTTACTTGTTTACTTGTAGGACATAGGAAATGGCATCGGTCTTGAAAACAGAAGTATGATGCTCCTGAAATCACCATTGTCATAAAACATACCCATCACCTAGTTCTCCTTATTTTCCCACCAAACTTTGAATGGGCTCCTGCAAGCAGTGTATTTCAAAATGCAAAGGTCAAAATGCTTTATAGATTTATGGTTTAGATTAACCCAAGCAACTAACTAGGAATGGGGGTGGGGGAGAGGAGACAGACACACATGGTTTTTGACGAGATGTATTCAAGATCCACATGCTCTTGCTCAGGAAGGTCTGCAGCAAACCCACGTGTTTGGACGGCAAAGCTGAGCAAGACTTTATGAGTTGGAATCGATGCCATGGCAGTGAGTTTGTCTTGAGGGTCTGCAGATCCTCGCATCTTCAAACCCCCTCTGGGAGCAACTCTGGCTTGGCTCTCTCGAGAAGTCAGAACTCTGCTGTCAGGTGATGAATGGAGAGAAGAGGACAAAAGCAGCCTGGGTTCCTGTCTCCTTTGCGCGGTGTCATGGAGCCCATGGGAAGGGATCCCCAGGCAGCATGAGGGGGGCCGTGTTGAGATGGAGCCACCAGTTGGAGCCTTTCATGCAAACAGCCTCTTAAACAATGTCAAAAACTGGCTTGCCACATTCTATTTCCCAAGGGACTAGTGAACTTGATTAACCAGAATGGTTATTTGGCGGTATATTCTCAGTATATAACAATAGGCAGATCAAGAATAAAGGGACTGTGGTCACCCAGTGTGTGTCGATATAAAAATGCAAAGCCTTAGCTTAGTTACTCGATCCTGGGCTCTTTGGGGAGACTGGAGACTGAAAACTTAAAATTCATGCTTCAAATTCTTAAGCTTACCTGTGACAGAAACTCCTCAACTTCAAAATAGGGACAATTGATCTCACGGATAACACTTTCCACTAATTATGGCTTGTTAATAGAAAAAGTCAGGGTTATAGATTTGCACTACAATAATTAGTGGATACTCGATAATGTGTTAGGATTGAAAAGAATAAATTGGGACTTAATTAGAAAATCTGAATGGAATGATTCCCCCATCCCTATGGATTCGATTTGCCCATCTCCAACTCCGGAGCGGTCAGTGTTCTCTCCAAAAACCAAAGCTGCTTCCTGCTAAAGGTTTGATCAAGCCACAGAACTGGTTAGGTTAGGTACCAGGTGCTCTATCTAGCCTTGCTCCGTTGCCCCCAAAATATGCAAGGAAGGGTCTGGACCCTAACCAATGGAAAGTGGTTTTGTCAAGCCTCATGGAGTCTTTCCTTGGAGACAGTAAACCAGAAGCGGATGATCCTTGGGAAGGAAAGACAAGATGAGAGAGGTGAATGTCAAGCACCCTGTTTGGGGGCTCAGGGTTCTGCTGTTTGGGGCCCTGTTGCCTTTTCCGTTGCAATTATTCACTTGTATCCGGCAGAATAACAATTACTCATTTGTATCAGAATACTGAGAGTTACTTTCAGAATAAATGGAAGAGACTACGTGATAAAGAAGAGATCAGATTTCATTAGAAAGGGAAGTCTCCCCCCAAGAGAAAATTTGCAAAATATTTTTTGGAATGTAGTATTATAAACTTAATAAGCCAACTTTCCTGCCCCCTTGGCTTGTGGACTTTAAGGAGAAAACAAGTCAGGAGTAAGGAATCGTCATATGAGAAATAAATTGATCCTCTTTAAAAAAAAAATGTCCCTCTTGGGGCTATAATACTTCCCATAGAGCTCAAACCAGAAGGGCCGTTTCCATGAGGCCTTCCCAAGGATTTCGACATCAGGATGGGGTCCAGCGTTCTACAAGGTTTGTGATGAAAGTGGATTTTTTAAAATCATTTTTGTATCTTTGATGAATAGTTAATCCTGAACAGGTCCCAGGTGTAATGCCCAACCAGGCATTGCAGGCCGCAACCTCAGCAACAGCCAAGCTAAGATGCTATTGCTCCTCAAGGAACGTTTGAAGCCTCACAATCCACAACATTCACATGAACCTTAGGGTGTTTTTAGAAATTTTTTTTTGTCTAAATCCCCCCCCCCACAGATTTTAACCCAGAGAGGGAGAGAAAGTAATTTATTTTAAAATGGCTGAAGATGAAGGAGCTCATGTGTTTTCTTTCTCTATCAGTGTAGTACTAGCAGCGGCAGGAGCAATAAGCTGACATTTCTTAGCGCTTCTGATTCAATCACATTTTTAACTCTTTCCAGTCGAAAAGAATGATGAAGTCAAGTTTTGGGCTTTTTTTTTTCTTTCTCTTTTATAAGCCTCAAACAAAATGATTTTTTTAAGGCAGCTTGTTTTTGTTTATTGTTTTTAGGTCTTGTAAAATGGTAGCCTGTAATTTTTGTTTTATGAAATGAAGCCATTTTTCTTTTTTTAAAAAAGGATTTAAGCAAAATACAATGGAGCGATGTTACGTTTAACAAATTAAACCGTTCCTGTGTTTCATCTCTTAAAAAGGGACTTTAAATTGTCCTTCAGCATTGTTTTCACACACAAAATAAAGCACAGAAAGACTGATCTTTTATTTTTGTTGAAGGAAGGAAAAATATTTTCATTTGTTCACGACAACTTGTATGTGTTCAAATTTCCCCGCATGTGAGGGCCAAATTAGTAAAATGCACGGTGCACTTTTAGAAGAAGAAAAGTGAAACTGAGCCTGCTAAATGGTAAGACATATTTCTGGAAAGGGACTGCTAAAAAGGTCACAAGAATTCTGGAAGGTTTTAGATGCAAGCAGCCAGTAGGGTTTCCCATGGACAAGAGCAAGAACGATGATTCAAAATGCAGTGTCCAAAAAGAAAAGAAAAGAGAAAATGCGGTTTCCAAACTCACAGTATTTCCAGGCCTATTTAGTCTAGTTTCCTGTCTAGACATGCAAATTGAACTGAAGAGTTGAAGCAATTATCCAGATAATCCAACTGGGTGGGGGGCGGTGGGGGGGGGGGGGAATCTTCTCAATGAAAAAAGAAGATTTCAGAGCCTGACTTACCTGGAGTGTTTGTCCCCACTGATCAATTCGCCAGATAATTGCACTTCTCTCTGAGAATTTGAAGAGGCAGAATTTGGTAAGATTTAAGCCAGGAAGAAATTTCATGAACATCTCTTGAGTCTTGTTTGTTTTTGTGTTTGTGTGTTCAACTACACAGAAATAGTGTCTAATTTAAAGGAAAAGAAAATAAGGCTTTTGGAGACGTCTCATGAAAAAGATTCTGTTCTTTTATTTTTTTTTAATCATCTTATTGGGGGCTCGTACAGCTCTTAACACAATCCATAAATCCATCCATTGTGTGTCAAGCACATTTGTACATTTGTTGCCCTCATCATTTTCAAAACATTTGCTTTCTACTTGAGCCCTTGGTATCAGCTCATTTGTCCCCTCCCTCCCTCCCTCATGAACCCTTGATAATTTATAAATTATTATTATTTTGTCATATCTCACACTTTCTTTTTACAAAGGACACACAAAGGTTGTGTTGGTAATGACCACTTCCCCACAAAAATAAATAAACCATTTCCTGAAGACTAACTTTCTGGGTACCTTTCTTTTCCAGAGGAGAGGACAAGATTTAACAGAAGGTAAGACAAATTCTTTCATCTGCCTGTCAGCTGAATGTTGAATGGAGAGCCCTGCACTTCAGCTGACAGGGTATTTGTCTACTATTGAGACTTACACCATTTAAATTAAGGACAAAAGTCTTTCCGGTGATGAGTCCATACGAGGGTAGTTAGTGGGAGATGCTGAAATAACAGCCAAGCTCTGAAATGATAAAGATGCAGAAACTCAAAAATTATTATATTGATCTGTTCAGCTAGAGAGAAAGGCTCTTTTCAAAATACTTTGAAAACCCACACTGAATATGTGGAAAACATTTAGAAATAATTACATGAAACTAAAAATGGGGTACAAGTTTTGAGGTAAAGTTAGGTAGATCAGTAGCATTTGAAATGTACCAAATAGGAAAGTAAAATTTGAAAAGCATTCAGACCCAAAATTATTACTAATAAAGCCAGCCATATGCCCTATTAGATAATGTAATATTTAAGCCAGGAATAGTTAAATGAATATAAAAAAGAAACAGTTTTTATTTTACTTGTTCTTCAAATGTTGAATACATTCAGCTGAGTTACATTAATCCTAAAGTTATATTTCCATAAAACACAGAGTTGCTTTAAAAAAAAACCCACAAAGTTCTAACAACCAAAAAATTTTAGAGGGCAGTTATTCTACAAATAAAAATATAATAAAAGCAGGTTATCTGTTATGTGTTTATTAAAATCCTACATTTTATGAAATTAGATGGACAGAATATTTTTTAAACACTAAAATGAGCCAATTAAATTTCCCCTCAATTTAAGTTTTGAGATTTTTCATTACAATTTTGTAGTATCTGCAGAATTTTTCAAAATAGCATACTTAAATATATTAAAGTCTTAACATCAGGCTTTTATAAAAGCCTGTAGTAAAACATTGACAGTGAACATGAACTGTTATTGTTTTAAAAAATGTCACTTTGAAAACTTATTATAATCTTCATGTCAAAGTAAAAATGGACAATTTTTAAATAATCTAAAAAGTGAAACTCTGACTCTTGATAAAAACAAATTCACAATTGATATATCACTTCAAAAAAAGCAGGTAGGAATAAAATAGAAATTTAATATGACTATAAATGAATAAAAGAGAAGCCATATCTTATATATCATATATTATAAAAAACATTCATCACAAGATTATGTGACCCTTACTTTAAAAGAAACAATTTACAGGAAGTTGATTCTATTCTTATAAATTAAACTGTTTAAATTTTTTTCAAGTAAGAACATTTTGATGAAGATGAAATGTCAATTTGATCTTGCTCTCTGAGTCTATAATAATTTGTAGAAGTATAAAAATGAGTAAAATAAACAATGTTGGTCTAATAGTTAACATATAGTACTTTAAATTATTTTCTCCCAAAAAGAATTATTGACACCTTCTAAATTGATAAATATCTCATTTATAACTATTTTTACTTTGGAGAAAACTTTTGTGAACACCTACAAATCTTAAGCTTTCAAAAGCAGCTTAAATTTTTGATATTTGAGATATTAATATTTGGAACATTTGAAATACTAGCAGGAAGATGAGCTAATGTTATTACTTAAAATGTTGTTTCCATAAAAATCAGAGAGTTGCTAAAAATACATTAATTGCTTCATATATTTTTCATTAAAATTTAAAAATTTTTAAATGAATGAAAACTGGCACATCATCTCCAGTTGTAGAACCCTGGGAAAGATATAGTCTGGATAGAAAGGCCAGTTAATAACTTTTGCTAAAAAAATCAGAGCGATCTTTAATAGATAAAACTTTCAAAAAATTCTTTTAGTTAAGTTGTTTTTAAATTGTAAAACAAAATACAAAAGATTTTCTTTTCTTTTTTTTAAATACAAAAGATTTTCTTTTTTTTTTAAATACAAAAGATTTTCTTTTTTTTTAAATACAAAAGATTTCCTTTGAATGCCTACAATTTAAGTAATTTGGTATTTTGTTGCTCAGATTTTTGTTCCCTTTATTTGAAATATAAATTCTAAAGAGAATTTGTTTATACATTCTAAAGAGAGTATACATTCTGGAACATAGCACATAGTCAATTGTGGTTTTTTTAATGCATGTGAAAGTAACCCCTTTTTGCCTTTACATCCAAATAAATGAACTAGTAACAAGTCACAGAAAGTATAAATAGATAACACAAGAAATTTTTTATTCATTTTGATCTGTAAAAGTTGTTAAAATAATGAATCCAGGGAAAAGATTTTTTTAACATCGTTTGATACCTTTAGTCTCCTAAGTAATTCTTCCAAAAATAAAAATTAAAAAAAAACTTCTTCAAATTTTTCATTTTGCCAACTCTTGGATTGAAGTGAAACAGCTGCAGTAGATTTACAATTTTCATGCAAAATGTAAATCAAAACATCAATCATAATCGAATCTTACAAAACTAAATACATATATTCATATAAAAACAAATGCCATGGCTCTTATGGAGAATAATCGGAGGAGTGTTACATGGAGCATAGGAACTACCACAGAAAGAATCAATGCAAAGGGAAATTGTAATACAGTTTTAGAACCTTCAAATTCATGGCTAACTGCCTGCCTCTACTTTCATCAAATTAGATCCATATGCTTCTTAATTTTAAGTGTTAGGGAGGGACAGCCTGGCTTTAAAAGGTGCTCGAAGGCTGTTTAATTCAGCCCTATCTACTTGATGCTTACAAATAGGCAGCTTTAGGCATTTCTCAGGCAACAGAGCCCTGTGCACTTTGGGAAGGAGGAGGGAATTTTATTCAGATGTATTGACATTTTGTCTCTCCAATAATTGACTTGATAGTGCTCCTAAAACTGTCGACATTAAGAGAAATGTTAGAGAAAAGCCCTCTGTCACCTGTATTTGCTACCTAAATGTTTCACTTAGTCCTCAACTCAAAAATTTAAGAAAAATTAGATTACAATGAACTACATTTAAGAAAAAATATTTTTCTGTTCCTAAGCTAAATAAAGTGACACAATTTAAGAATAAAATTATAGTGATGCCTTATAAAATAGAAGGCAGAGATGAAAATTAAAATGGCATTTTACTGTCTTATTACTATCTTCTGTCCCTCATGAGATAATGCTCACTAGATGGTCATAAATGTTTTCTTTAAATAGTAGTGATAGATCCCTGAAAGTAATTTCAATATTAGTGAAAGGCTAGCAATTAAATTCAACATCTATTTCTAAAATATACTTTTCAAATTCTAAATGGTATTCCTTTTTTATAAATTGAAGGATTGTGATATAATGTTAGCATTGAAAATATCATAGTCATGATAAATGAATCTTAAAATTTTGGGTTTTGTCAAATGTTATAAAATTTTGTCTTATAAAAGTATTGTTAAAAAGAATTGAAAAGCACTGGCAGAATTTTCTTTTACTCTATTTAAGTTTTTAATTCTCCATATTGTACAGAAAGGTTGATCTCATGATAGTATTCCTTTTTAAATAAAACATCATGTTAGAAGAAAATTTTAATAATATTTAGAATGTTTTGCAACATGCCACATATAATAAATAATACAAAGTATTTTAATGACTAGAGACAGTAGACCTATCTAAATGAGATCTTTTTTCCTCTCTTAAACAAAACAATCTCCTCTCTTACCTTGTCTGCATCTTGGGTCTTGCTTTTATGGTAACAATTCATTTTACTGAAAAACCTTCTATTTCAAACTTACCCCCCAATTTTGTTTTAATTAACTTAAGCATTTCTCTGACATCATTATTGGTTTGTGCTTGGCAGCTATCAACTATATTTCTTTTTGCTATCCAAGGGTCACAGAGGAAGGAAAAAAAAACCCACCCAACTCTGCTTGTGATCACGTCTCACTGTCCCTATTGATTAGAATTTTCAAAGTGTTTTCAATTGTCCAGATTTGTCAGTCATCTGTGTGAACACTAGTATTGATAGAAAGGAAAATAAATCAACGACTCAAACAGAAAGTGATGAGCAAATGCTAGTGTTAATAAAAATGGGCAAGAAGACCACTTTGTCCCCACGTTGCCAACCCCAACTTGGATTTTAAAAGCTTGTGTTCTGATGGACGGACGGATGGATGAGAGCTAGTCTGCAGCTCTGCTAGCTCCCCAAACCATCTTCTTATCTGCATTATAACCATGGCCAAGGAAACAAGATACAAATGAATATGTGGAAAGATACATTTATTTTCTTTTGTTTTTACAGATTACTGTGCCCGTGGTCCAAAGTAACCTGTGATACTACAATTTACTGTTGGTAAAGCCACTACAGATTTCTATTGAAAAGCTCTAAGCTCTATCTAAGTCATTGTTATAACATCATTGATTTGCTTAATCAAAAGTGCTTTGGGTTATGCAGTATAAGCATTTAAGAAACGTTGCTTATCCTGATCAATAATCCATACCATTACTCTGTAATCACAGTTGACCAATGTCTGGGTCTATGTTCATAATTGATAGGAAGCGGTTACTTAGCTAGACATGACCTTACACCTACCTCTTTTTAGGTTTGTTTTTCTTTGCTGGGGTCTGGATGTTGACTTACCCAGGCATATTTTTGCTAGGGAAACCGTGGGGAAATAAGCCTATTTCCTGTCTTCCCACATAACCTGAAAAGATCTTGCTAGCTGTTAATTCCAATATAATCTCCTTCAATGGGTGAATAATTTTGCATTGAACAAACTATCCAGACTTCGTGACAAAATAGAACAATCTTTATAAGCGATTAGTATCAAATATGTATAGTAGGGTCTTACGGGGCTTGGTATTCGAATTGAGGCCACCTATTCTTGTTCATCACAAGACATCTGAAGTGACTTGGGTAACTTAAACGAGCCTGGAGAAAGCGACTGGCCTGCAAGGAGCTTCACAATGTTCGTGGATAAATGGAATTCGAAGACAATGGAACTTTTGAAGTTTCCTTAGACTTTGTCCTTGGTATTTGTTCAACTTTCTCTGCCTCTACGTTTTTAATTTATTGGGTGATACTAACCAACGTAGTTTATAGTGTTTTTACTCTAGAAGAATCCAATGGCAAATGATTAAGTCCCCTTGGTGTGTCTGGGTGAAGTTCCCTTTCCCAGACATCAGGTCTCTTTGGGGCTGAATAGAAGGGCATACTACCTGGACTACACAATTAAAAGGCCTTGGTGCCAGTTTCATTTGGTGACTTACTGCTCCCTGCGGCTTCGGTGTTGGATGATCTTTATGAAATAAGACAACTCATAGAGCTGGACTTCTGATCCAATGCAAAATCTGAGGTGTTTCTAGGAAGGAAATTACAAATCAAGGAATGCTTACCATTCTGTGGGGAGAATGCAGTGTTGAATTCTTCTACAGGAAGTACTTTCACTAAGTTTGCTCTCCAGTGGGAGCTGGAGGTAGTTGTTTTTTTTTAACTCGAATTCTAGAGAAAAATCATTAACACGTGAATTGTGCATGCCTGGCATAGTTAACATTAAATAAATGGAAACTGATTTTTTAGCTTTTATGTACTAATTAGGACACTTGATTCACTATCTGAGAGTTCCAGTTCTGGCAGATTAAAAAAAAACAAACAACCACTGATAGTAATTTCTTTGGGAAATGGGGTTAACACTCCATGTACCCCAGAGGGTTCCTTTCAAAATCAAAGAAGCAGCACGTGGTTAAGCATTCTGCAGAGTTGAGACTCCAGCACAAAGGGTTATGGTGTGAGATACAGCATGTCAACAAGAAAAGAGAACTGGACCGTGGAGGCAGAAGACCTGGCTTTTTAGCCCAAGTTGGGTTGACTTTGAACAAATCACGTTTCCTTTACGGGTCCTTGTTTCCCTGTCTACAACACGTGACAATTGGGTTGGATGATATCCAAGCCCTCCTACAGCTTTGATAACCCGTGTGTCAGGACGACAACACACCTTAGGGCAGGTGTCTGCCATTGGTAAGATAGCAGGCTGCCAACCTATACCCAAAGCAGGGGCTGATAGGGTATCTTTTAAATATTGTTGTGCTAGGTCTCACTTTGCTTCTCGAAAGTGCCCTGGAGGGGACTCTGAACCATGGCAAGTTCCTGTGAGACTGCCTATCTCTGACAACCAGAGCACTTTGGTAGTCATGCCTGTTCAGGAAATATCTTGTGATACCATCAGTAATGGTTCATGTGAGAAATGCGGTAGGTGGATTAGACTGTAGGGGAAAGTGGGGTATTCAGCCATCCCCAAATCCAAACTTTCTTCAAAGTTCCTCTTTAAAAAAAAAACAAAACTTAGCTTTTTAGTTTTAGAAAGAAGGGTGATAAAGGAATACAAGTTCAAAATGATTGAGATTGTCCTGCATTAACTGATACCTCACCTCTATTGAAGTTTCCATTGAGTTGTTCTTAATGTCCCCAAAGGAACTCTTAATAGTCCAAGCGATTTATTTTCTTTAAAATATAATGTACCTTTGTGTTTTGAAAGTTAAGGCTACTGGTTGTTTGGGTACAAGACTTAGACTATTTATATTTGGTGTAGTCAGAAAAGAGATGGTAGGTGGGTTGACTGGCGGGGAAAGTCAATAAAAAATTTTGTGCAAATATTGATTAGGCAGAAAGTACGAGATCTCTGTACGAGATCTCTGGGTGTCCTTTGGTAAGTATTTAACAAGGGAACTTCGAACCTGCAAAGGACCTTCCAAACCTTTCCCCTGAAAAATTAAAAGGAAACTTCTAATTTACCTAGACATGCTCAATCCTAAAAGCACCAGCTCAGTTACTCTTAATGCAACCTGTATGAAGTTTTAAGTATTTTCTGCTTAAGATGGCTTGGGTCCAAAATATGAGGCTTTCCAGAGTCTTTACCCTTGCTGACTTCTCAGATGCCTACACATTCCCTTCTCATCTTTGCTCCCAAGACCATACTTTTATGAGAGAGGAGTCTGCTGGTTTTCATTGTGGCCGCCACATAGCACAGTGCCCATGTATTTGGGGTAGGGGTGGAGCAGAAGAGGAGGACAAATGGCAAGAATTTTTTTTATTCTTTTGAAATATTGTTAGCAAGTATAACCCTTGATCTTTGGTTTTGGTAGTTAGATACTGTCATGTCCTTATCTTACTATTTGGTGATTCCTTCTTTTGAGATCTTTGTCATCTATTGAAGAAGAGGGAAACCTCACCGTCATCCAGAAGAAGAGATGGGAAGGGAGTGCATCCTTTGGACATGAAGTCCCTGTGCTGAAGCCCTCCTGGACCCGTGACACATCCACAGAGACAGCTGTAATACCAGAGATGGCATGAGATGGTGAGAAGCAATAATAGAAAAACCGCCAAAGCAGACGTAGAAGGCCAGAGTGAGATGACATGGGACAACATGAGATGTCAGAGTGAACTTGCTGGACCACAAACCGAGGAGGTTACAGTGGGGTGTGCTACCCAGGGCGTGAGAGAGCCAGTTGTCTTTGGACTGGAGGCTTCCTGCCAGAGTTGAGTGCCTCCAAGAACCTGTGGGCAGAGCTGGGTTTGCTGCCCCACACAGCAAGAGAGCCGAACTCCTTTCAACTGAGGTCTACTGCTGGAGTGGGGTTGCCCCTGAGCACTTAATTGGTGGAGTTAAAGAACTTGGTAGCACTTGCTTGAGCGAGACAGAGCTTGGACCAAGAGGCTAAGGACCAGAGAGGGACCTGTCGACAGATATGGCTGAGAAGAGACGATCCTGATTGAAGCACTGTTTCCCGAGTTATTTTTAATCCTGAATGGTAACCTATACTTCCCGATTGTACCTCACAACGGTGGAGAACAAGAGCAGCAAAAATGAACACGCTTTGTGCCCTTGGTAAGTCATTTGCCTTGTCTTCACTATAGACTGAGTAAATGTGTTTAGATAATCTCTGAGGATTCTTTCAGCTTTTAACAAGACAAATGTTTCCAATACCAGGCATGTCATAGTAATCAAAGGAGCCTGGGCGATGCTCTATGTTAGGCATTGGTTCGACTTCAAACTGCAAAATTGGTAGTTTAAGCCCACCAATTGCTATGATGGGGAAAGGTGACACTGTCTGCTCCCATAGAGATGTACAGCCGTGGAAACCCCACACGGGGTGACCATGAGTTAGAATCAATTATTGACCGTCGGTTTGGGTTTTTGTTTATTTATTTAGACATAATGACACGTGTTTATTAAATGAATAAGGCACTTGTGTCTTGGACAGTAGAATATCTACAAACAATGGTATAGGCAAGGCTTATTGACACTAGTCAATACAGATTTTTGTGCCTCAAATGTTAGACTTGTTTCTGGGTATATTTGATCTGCTGATTCAAAAAAATGGCACCAGTTTCTCCATATCAGCTCTATTTTTTGAGATACTGAGCACATATACCGTATGCCATTCTTCACTCTGCTCGCCCATATAAAATGTAGTGTCAGCTAGCCTGAGCTAGAGGAACGGAATGCTGGCTCTAATGAAAGAAGTTTGTGTTGTACTAAGTAGTTAAGCCAAATTATACTTCACACAGTGTCCTTTGGTCCAAAGATATATATGAACAGTCCAAATTATATGAACTTGGAATTTTCCCTAAACATTACTTTATTAAGAACTGAATAGCAGGCCGTTTCAATTTGATATCTTAAAAAGGGGCCAGAAATAATAGTTACTGAACAAAAAATAAGAAACCCTGATGGCACTATGGATCCCTGGTGGCATCGTGGTTATGCCTTGGGCTGTGACCTGAAAGGTCAACAGTTCGAGACAACCAACCCAGGCAGGACTTTCTACTCCAGTAAAGAATTACAGTCTTGGAAACTCACAGAGCAGGTCTACCCTGCCCTATAGGGTTATTATGAGTGGGCATAGACTCAATGGCAGTGAATTTGAGTTTCTTTTTGAGTTTTCAGATGACATGTGGGTTATGTGTTTGACTGCTAACTACGAGGTCAGCTGTTTGAGCCCACCAGCTGTTCTGCAAGAAAAATATGACACTTTCTGCTCCTTAGAGATTTACAGCCTCGGAAACCCACAGAAGTTCCACTCTGTCCCGGAGGGTCACAGTAGCAATCGACCGACGGACAGATGATGAGTTCGGTACAATAAATAGAAATACGAATATTCTATAACCTCAAAAGTGTCTGTCAGAGGTCGCATCTTTGTTAAAACAGCTCAGATCTTGTCATAAGAGGGCATAGCCTCTCCACCTGTGCACAGAAGCACTTAAAAGAAAAGTTAGAATTTTTCTTATAAAGCAGCTTGGAGTCAGCCCCACCTCTGAAACATTTAACAGGAATTATCCGTGGACTTCAATATAGTAAAACATATGCTGGAATGTTTACTGCATAATTTGAAGAAAAAATTAAATCTTGTAGATCCCAATGAAATGTGCTATGAAATCTTACATTTCCGACACTCTAAATTGGCCTCACACCTTCCATGTATGTGCCTCTTCAATTTTCTCTTTTTTTTTGGCGCCCTTCTCCAGCTGTGTTAAGCTCAGCAGTAACCAACTTGTAATCTTTTTATATATTG
Organism: Tenrec ecaudatus; assembly: GCF_050624435.1. Lineage (NCBI taxonomy): Eukaryota > Metazoa > Chordata > Mammalia > Afrosoricida > Tenrecidae > Tenrec > Tenrec ecaudatus. The sequence continues at coordinate 27,040,764 of NC_134533.1, read as the reverse complement.
CACAGCCTTCTGTGCTGAAAAGAAAAATCTACTGCCGTCGACTCACTTCTAGCTCATAGTGACACTATAGGACAAAGAAGGACTGCCCCTTTGGGTTGCCAAATCTTTAAATTTTTCAAAGGCCACAAGTCACTGGTGGGTTCAAACCACTGACCTTATGACTGGCAGCTCTGTATGTAATCAACTAGCCACCATGAGTTCCCCGACAGCTTCCCTCGGAAGTCCTTTAATGCCCGATTCCTTTTCAAATACGTCTCACTTTTTTGTCCTGTCCTATAATTTGAGAGTCTGAGCTTTTCTCATATTTAAAACTAAGATGATAAATCAATCGACAGTGTTAACCTAATAGCTGAAAATACAGTGCAACACCATATCTAAGAAACCAGAGCTGACGCAGTCTTTTCTGTATCACTTTTCTGAATCAGGGTCCCAAATAACCCCAGAACAAACGTAGAGACCAAGACATCCAGGTAAAATGCTGCTGCTGTTTGGGGCTGTGTCGTGTAAACTTCACCCAAGAATCAACTATTTGCAAGCCCCACGTTTTGTGTATTCATTCGGCTGGTGGCGGGCATTTGGGTTGTTTCCCCTTGGGCTGTTGTGAACAGTCCTGCAGTCAGCGTTGCTGTACAAAGCATTGGCATGTCTGTTTCTGAGCCTTTGGGGTAGACATCTAGGAATGGAGTTGCTGGGCCGTAGGGTCGTTGAATATTTGGCTTTTTTAAGGACCCGCTGCATTGTTATTCACAACAGCCATCCAAATTTACACTCCCACCCACAATATATTTCCTCGCAGCCTCGCCAACACGTGAAATGATCAGGTTTGCTTTCCAGCCACCCGGCTGGTAGTGAAGTGGTCTCTGCGGTGGGTTTGATTTGTGTCGCTTCAGGTCCTGATGGTGCCGAGCATCCTGTATATGTTTGGTGGGCACGCACATGTCCTCTGGGGGGAAACGTGTCTTCAGGTCCTTTGCCTATTTTGTGATTGGGTTGTCTTTTTTTGGGTGGGGGGGATGTAAATATTTTAGATAGATTGATTATTGTATTACTGTCAGGTATATAGTCTTCCAAGATTGTCTCCCTACAAGCGAGGAGTGGGTAGCCTGTTTCCTTGTTCGTTGGGTAGTCATTTGGTGCACAAAAGTTTGTTTGTTTGTTGTTCATTTTTATGAGATCTCATTTGTTGAGCTATCTTTTGCTGTTTAGAGTTTTCATTAGTTTGTGCGGCCCCTGCTTTTTTCTGTCCTAAGAACCGTATGGTTTCAGTTTGCACATGTAGGTCTTTAGTCCATTCTGAGTTTGTCTCCGCGTGGTGTGAGGCAGAGACCCGGCTCCATTTTTCGGCATGTGGAAATCTATTTTTCCCACTTTTAAGGAAGAGACTCTCTTTTTCCCGTTGAATGAACTTTGCACCCTTGTCAAAGACCGGTTGACCATTGGTGTGTGGCTTTGCTGCCAGGCTCCCCATTCTATTCTGTTGTTCATTGTTATACCAGGACCAGGTCGTTTAAATTGGTGTAACATATCGTATATTACAAAATCAGGAAATGTTCTACTTTGTTGTTCTCTTTTGTTGTTGTCTTATCTGTTTGGGGCCTCTTGCCATGCCATATAAAAATCGAGGACTGCTAGTTCAATGTTTGAAAAGAAGATTATTGCAAATTTGATAAAGATAGCATTGAATTTATACATCACTTTGAGTAGCTATTGACATCCTAATGGAATATTACTTGGTCAGTAGGAGAGATGGAGGCTGGAAAGGAACTTGAAGGTATTATGCTGAGTGAAATAAGCGAATCACAGAAGGACAAATATTGATGGCTTCATTTACATACATAAATATTCAAAAGACAACTCTATTGATTGCAAGGTTTGTTACGACTTAGCAAGGATGTGAGGGAGAAGGGTAAGGTGAGGCATAACAGGGGTTGAAATATTGCATTGATTAAGGGTAAGATTACACAGCTAGCTGTTGTCATTGCTGTAAAGAGTTGTATGCCTGTAAAACTTTGAATTGTAAAAGCTGTGTGGCAGAGATATTTACAACATTAACCTCAAAATGTAACTGTTGAAGTTGTTTATATATAGTTTAAAAAAAAAGCAAACTCACGGGATTTGCCTTCTTGGTTTAAAGGTTTAGGGTCACAGTTGCTTCGGCTATTCCTGTTCATTCGGTGAATAACACGTTTGGTGCTTCTGTTCCACCTCCTAGTTCATTATGCAGTGCCTACGCCCACAAATAAAGAGCCCCGGTAGTTTCCCGTCAGGCGTCTAACCAAGAGGTCAGCGGTTCAAATCCACCAGTGGATCTGAGGGAGAAAGATGAGGCTTCCTACTCCCGTAAAGAGTTACAGTCTCAGAAGCCCGCAGGGTCAGTTCTCTAGTCACCCGTAGCAACAGATGAAGAAGGAGCGTCAAGAATAGCAGGAAGGGTTCACACAGACAGGAGCCGTCCTTGACGGCTGCCCGAGATGGAAGGATTGGAAAGGGAAAGTCACTAAGTAGATAATGGACATGTTTTCATGTGGGTGAAGGGAAAGACAACATGCAATATGGGGGTGATCAGCACATTATCACTGAAACAAAGGACGACACAGAGACATGTACAAGAGTTACAGACACAAAGGTATCTATGACAATAACAGTTCTGCGTGATCAGAATTGATGAACATTTGACTACACGTGGATACATAGTAGGCAGATGTGCCAGATGCATATGAACCCTAAACCAAATTCACTTCCATCTAGTCGATTCCAGCTCACAGTAACTCTAAAGGACAGGGTTTGACTGCACCCGTGGGTTTCTGAGACTATAACCCTGTATGGGAGTAGAGAGCCTTGTCTTTCTTCCACAGAGCAGTTGGTGGTTTCAAACTGCTGACCCGGTGGTTAGCAGTCCAAATCATAACCACTGCACCTCCTTGGCTCCTATGTTGTTAGGTGCTTTCGAGTGAGTTCCAACTCTCAGAAACCCAGGGACAGCAGGGGCCAGTCCTCATAAATGTTCTTAAGTTTGAGCCCATTGTTGCAGCCACTATGTCAATCCATCTTGCCAAGGGTCCAGCATGCTGTCCTTCTCCAAGGACTGGTCTTCCTGATAACATACCCAAAATACGTGAGACGAAGTTGCTTCTAAGGAGCTTTGTGGCTGTATAGGTATAAGTATACCTACCTATTCTGACTGTATACATATAGGTAGGTGAAAAGGGCTACAACCATGACCGTATCCACACTTAGAAGATGCTACTTCTACACATGTATCTATATGTGCAAGAAATATATCCCTGTATGGCCCCAAGACTCAGCTTCCAGACAAACCATAGGCAGGTGAGCAAGAAGAACAGTTACCTCGGGGGGGGCGGGTGGTCTGTGCTTCGTAGAACAATCAACCGTAGGGGACCCAAAGGGCATCATTTCCCGAGGGATCCAGCACACACAGCAGGAGTGGGTGAGAAAGGAGGAACGGACATTGCAGGCACAGGGAGGCCTGCAATCCGTGTCACGAAACAAAATAAGTACGAACTATGGGACGGAGAGTCCCTTTGCTCCGTAAACTCTCACTCCCGACACAATGAGAAGGTTTTTATTTGTTTGTCTGTAAAGAAAAAGAATAGAAGCAGGACGTGGCACATTAATTGCTTCATGAACAACTGCCCCCTTTGCCATGAGACCAGAGGGACTAGATGGTGCCCGGCTTCTGTTTCTGATCAGTTTTGATCAAACACTCTCTGGAGGATCCTGATCAGAAGGAGGAAGAGAATGCAGAATACAGTGTCAAGTTCTCCAGACTTCCTGGAGCACTGCACACCAAATGACCCCCTGAGACCATTACCCTGAGGTCATCTTTAAACTCTGGACCAAAAAGGTCCACACGACGTCTTCTAAAAACCAGTCATTTACTTTAACTAGTAAAAAAAAAAAAAAAAGCCTGCCTTGAGCATTCAAGTCTTTTAAGAAATGTCCATCTGGGCTTCAAGGAGGCCTGGTGGTGTAGTGGTCACATGTTGGGCCGTGGTCGGCAGTTCAAAATCACCAGCAGCTCGGCAGGAGAAAGAGTGGGCTTTCTGTTCTCGGAAACAGCTACGCTATGAGTCACACTGACTGTTTGTTAATGTGGTATGACCTTGACAGCAGGAGCTTGGACTATTAGATGTGAGCCATAGCGGGTAGTGAATTGGCGTTGCTGAGAGAGGAACACTTCAAGAAAGGAGCGGGAGTGGTCTCACTATTGGAAAAAGGTGCTGTGTGCCATAGATTGGTCTCTGTAGAAACCCTTGAATTTACATTTTCCTGTGTATAGTCACCAAATAAATGACATTTTAAATAATAATAATAAAGAAACTCTTTGGTGAAACAGAAATTCTTCTTGTCATCTAGAAATCCAAACCCCAAAACTTAACTCGCCGTCATGGGAAAAAAGCCACGTCGGACTCTGAGGAGCGGGTGGTGGTTTCGATCTGCTGACCTTGCAGATCATGGCCCAATGAGTTATCTTATTGCACCGTGAGGGCACCAAAAAGTCCAAAGCCACCCGGCTGTCCCACCTACCATGAGCTTCATTTCTACTGAATTAACGAAGTGATGGAGGGAAAGGAGGTGTTCCCCGCCCCCTCTCAATTTGAATCATCCCCTCCCCCCAGTGAATTTGACACTAGAAAATTGTCACCTTCACTGTCTTGTGCAGATTGGGCAAGACGGACGTCTGCTGAACTAGCAGGAAAGCAACGTCATTTTCAGGTACGTGGCCGTGAAGAGGCTTTGCCAGCCCCTTCGCCCACTCTCTGCTCCCCTGGCCACACTAATTTTTGAGAGATGATATGTATTGAAAACTCCACAGGATCTTTTACCCCGTTCTCCATGCTGGTTGGTTTCAAGAGGCATCAAAGAGGCAAGCTTAGTGATGCCTGGGGGTATCTCAGACGATAATGGGGCTTGGGACAGTTCCGGGAAGGTGTTGCTTCCTTAGTAGAATTGGTTGGAATTAGCCCTTTTGGAGATGGCTTCTGTTTTAGAGAGGAGCCCTGGTGGCAGCCTGGGTTAGGCATTAGACTACTAATCACAAGGCTGTTAGTTCAAACCCTGGAGCAGCTCAGCAGGAGAAAAATGAGACTGGTTACACCCACCCGTCATTCGTCTCAGAAACCCAGCAGACAGCCCCTGTACGAAATCGAGTCAAAGGGAGTGGGGCATTTTGTTTTGTTTTCTAGTTAAGGTGCGCTGTTACTGATGATAGAATTGGGATTTAGATCCCGAGATTTCAGGTGGAGGAAGTAGAATATGGCCTGAGTGTGGGGGATTGCTTGTGTGTTGTCTAAGTGTGATGGTAGCACTGGAGCGATGGTTTTGTAATGTGACGTTCTGACTTAATCTGCACAATAACTTTATGGCATCAATCCTCTCGTTAGGTTTCTCCCCATCAGTTGGGAACCCTGATATTCTGAGGTCATCAAATGCTGGGAGAGCAGTCTTGTAGAGATGGGGGGGGGGCATGTAGACATCAACCGATCAGAGTGGCAATGAATGTGTCGTGGCGGTGAAGGTGCAAGCGCTGCACTCAAAACGTGGGACTCACACACTTGGTTCCTTCCCTCATTGGAAAGATAGCTTTGGATGGGAACAAAATGGAATATAGCTTTGGCCAAAGGCCCTCACCTTTGTGTAGTTCCACATGCTCACCTGTAAAATGGGAGGCGGATAGAATCTGCATTAGGGAGTCGTGCTGAAGATCGAGTCCGTTTGTGAGCAGAGCTTCAAAGAGTGTCAACTCACTAGGAAGCCGTGGGTGAGGCCAGTGGCGGTGATGACAGGGCGGGGAGTGGGCACAACTGGCTTACTTGGAAGAGCGTGTTGCAGTCTGCCTGAGAGAGGCTCTGTCAGGCCAGCTAAACGCCAGTGGTGGTAGGGGCGGGCCTGGTGGAAAGAGTGACGAGATCATCAACCGTGATCCGGACTGGGCTTTTACAGAAAGAAAGAATTCGGTGACTAAGTGGAGACGGTGAGACCCGAAAAACCTGTATTGTGTCGTAACTCCATGAAGGTGTCTATGAATTGGGTAGGTGCATGCGCGTCTTTTTCCCGGGTCTTGAAAATCAAACATTGTCGGCAATGCGTGAAAGAAAAAAAAAAAACGTGTCGGTGCCATCATGCGTGGGGAGCAGGTCACAGCAGGCCATTCATGCCTGACACAGTTGTTGCTCTTCTTCGGTGTCAGCAATGAGTCGGTTCCGCTCCTGGCGGCCCCACTGGCTGGTCCTGTGCCCTCCTGGTCACCGTTGTTGTCCTTGAGTGTATTGTTGCAGCCTGGGGGATCTTAGGGGGGCCTCCTGTTTTGTGTTGACCCTCTACTTTACCAAGCATGCTATTCCTTTCCAGGGACTGGTAGTACTTGTCAAAACGGACACTTGGCTGTGTCTCGGGGTGCCAAGGGCTCTCTCACCCCCCTCAGTCGCGCTGGACACTGTGGCTTTAGGCAGAATGCTGCTCTTTGGTGACAATCCTGCTTGACTGGCAGTGTTGAGGAGGAGAAAGCAGACCAAGACAGCCGGAAAGCACCTAGAAATGTGACCCAAATGGCGAGGCCTTTATGGGGTCACACCCGTTTCTTTGGATCATCACAGACTCATTTGAAGGTCAGAGCCAGCTTGGACCTTGCAGACTGGCCAGTTCCACGTCCACATAGGACACCTGCGCATTTCACGAGGACAGCGCTTGATGAGGCCTGGTCAAGTGCGCAGTGCAGTGAACCCCAGGGACATGCTGTAACGTAGAGAGAATTTTCGAGTAAGGATGAAGGGGAAGAGGATGGGTGTTGCTGAGGTTTCAGAGTGCTGCCCAGATAGAAAAGTGGAATAAAGTAGATACTGATGTTCCCTACAGCTCCCCCAAAAACTAATTAAATCAGAGAGAGAACTCTCAGTTAGATAGTCTTGGACGAGTTTTGCAGTTCATGTTTAAAAGTCAGTACAAAGGACAGCTCTTAGCTTCTTGTTTCAAGGAACGTGGTCTCCTAAAATGGAGAGTCCGTTTAGGGCCTTGTTTGACAGCCGCAATGGTGCCAGGCAATAGTTGATGTTGGAGCTGATAAACTGTAAGAGATCAAGCTTCCTCGGTTACTCTTTCGGACGCTGTAGCTTGGCTTAAAACAACAACAACACGGCTTTTAACCACATTTATGTCTTATTCTTTCTTTACAATAACAGACTATCTCAATAGGAACGAATAAGTCAGATGACTTTGACTTGGAGTTCTGAACAGGGACGGGGACAAGCATCCTCTGTTAGAACATTAAATGTGTGTGTGTGTGTGTGTGTGTGTGTGTGTTTCTCTGACATTTTCCTGAGCCAGGCCTGGGCTGGAGGGCATCTTGGTGAAGGGTTTGAACTTGGACTAGCCGTGGGTAACTGAATGAGGACCAGCTAGGAAGTCAACCTCTCTAGCTTGTCTGTTTACTTGAGCATCAGCCAGCACCACCAAGGCTGACGGCAAGAAAAGACTTTTTATGACTCCGCACCCACTTACCTATTATGCTCTATAAAAGGCATTTACCTACCATGTCAGTCAGCATTTCATAAAAAAGATTCGTAGGTTTGGCTTTTCTTTTCTTATTTTTTAATTTAAAAATAAAAGTCTTGCAATTAGCTCATATTCTTCTCTGCCTTGTTATAAGGTCTGGGGATCTTGGAGACGCCAAACATCGCACACTAGCCCCCAACCTTGCCTGATACCAGAGCCCACCACCACTGCTGGTAAAAAAAAGCATCAGGAAATTGCGGAGAACTGAGGAATAATTTTTAGGAATTTTAAGGCTTTTTCTCTTTTCTGCTCTTTACCTTTTGTTTCTGCCTCCCCTGGCTGCTACAAATTCAGTATCCACTTGCGGTGTCAGGTTATGGAAGCAGAGTAGAAATGAAGACAGGGAGGCATGGCATCATTTTATGTGTATCCCTCGTCCCTCTGCAGCCCCTGGCGGGTCAAAGTGAGGGCAGCAGGGACGTTCTGGATCCAGGTTGGCACTTAGTAAACCATAGTGTTTTTATTGCAAAAATTTGTTGGGTTTGCTGAGCGGCCTCCCCTACTCCTCTCAAATAAACACACCTCCTGCTTTGTACTAGCGAAATAATGGGTACACAAAGGCCACATCCTATTTTGGGGGCCAAGGGGATGACTTAAAAATCAAAGGTAGCCAAGGATAACAGAAAGAAAAATAATTTCTTAAATGTTTCTGCGTATGATTTTTACAGAACCTCGGTTGCTCTTGAGCCTCAAGATGAGTATAATCAAAATGTCTTTCAGAGATGGGAAGGAGGGCGTCTGGTTTTCTTGAGGTTCTAGCCCACCTCTGCTCTCCCTCTCTTTCTGTCCATATGAAAACCCCAAGTGGGATAGTGTAGTAAACAGCAGGAAATTGCTAGGGGCTGGTGAGTAAAAGCCCCCATTCCTAGGCGAGGGTAAAGTTGGCAACCCTGGGAGCTCAGGGAAGAAGTATGGACCAGATTGTGATAATCAGAATATGCCCTCAAATGGTGAGAAAAGGAAAGTTAGATACATCTTATTGGGATTTTTAAAAACCTGAATTGGATATGGTAACACCATGGAGTAGGGAATATTAGAAATCTGCTCTAGGAAAAGAAATTTGAGTAGAAAAACAACAGAATACTAATTTCCACCCTCTGGGATTTGAAATAATAAATTCTTATGTGACATGATGGGAAAATGCAAAGAATCTGAAGACTTTCCAAATAGGAGATAAATTTTCTTTGGACAAAAAGCTCAGGAGTTAATGAATGTAAGGCTGCATTAAAATGGGGACAAAATTAAGGGCTAAAACAGAGCAAACAATTGCTTTTTAAACTTCAGCCTAAATCTTACTCTGTCCCTGAGTCCACAGTATTTCCATCTTTGCACTTGTAGTGCAAAAAAAAAAAAAAGATGGATGTCTTTGGGAAGGGAATTTTATTTGAAGCTAGAAAGGCCTTTTGGAACTTTGAAAGTTCAGGGTTTGGATTTCTTTCTTTCACATGTTTGTTTTTTTTTAAAAACTTGGACTATAATAACTATACAAAGGACAGTCATTATTTCCAGAAAATATTTTTAAACAAATAAGGATAATTAACAACTTAAATATATTGACAGAGTATTAAAACTACTGAATCATAAATTAGAACCCCCCTCCAAAATTAAAGTCAATGATGAGGGCGAGAAAAAGAACTGAGTAGGAGGGACAACTCTCTTGTAATGGTTCTGTGATAAACATTTAAAACAGAATGTTTATTTTTTCAAAATTAATGTCATTTTATTTTATTTAAGCCTTCCTGTCTAAAGTTGGCTCGTTAAATTCAAATTTCTATCACCTCATTATAATGTTTCAAAACGTAGAAATGATCCTAATCATTTAACTGTGTTTTGCTCTTTTATGTGGGATGATGCTTTTAAAGGGGAGGGCCGTGGGGGATGCTTTGAAAGGGAAAACTTTTCATCTTTCTGTAAGGAATCCTTTACTTACCATTTATCCCTTTGCTGAAGAGGGTGCGTTTCAATCAGAGGAAAGTAGTAACACGTAGTTAAACTTATCTTAACTGATGTAAAACACTGGGAAGATGATAGAAAGCAGAATTTTTATGCTAAGTGAGTCAAATTCACTAGCGATTTTAATTTACAAAAAAGATCAATTTATGGTTAAAATTTTAAAATTCATTTAAAAAATTCCCACAGACCAACATAGTAAGATTTCCCAGTTATTAAGTATTTAAGATGTAACAAAATTAAAATGTTATTTCGATGTGTTTAAAAAATATTTAGCAAGACCAGAAACAAGAGAATTTTTTTAGATGTGTAGACTATTCCTAAACATAAATATAAACTGATGTGATGATAAAACAAGGCTATTCTGATGCATCTATGAAACTGGTCTTTGCTTGAAAAGCAGACCGGAGAATTACAAGGGAAGATGGAGCCAGCCACCGAGAAGCTCACACTCCAGGCTATGCTTTCAGGTCAGGAAAATACTGTTCTATAGTATCAGAATGGAAGTAGCAACAATCTGGTTAATCAGGCAAGAACCTCTGTGTGAGGGACCTCTTTTCAGCTTTTTGTAACTGTATCATACTGGAAATGTAAGACAAGAGAGCCCAACTTTTTTGGCATATCGACTATCAGTAACTCTTTCCATTTTTGATAGTGTTGATGCAGTTTACCTGCATGACAAGTAGAAATCACATATATGAAATTCAGATGTTTAAAAGCAGATACATTGAAAATGCAACGAAGATGTTTCAACAAACATTTAAAGATGCTTTATAGTTATTATGATATTAAGAGAATAAAAATGCTTGTGAAAATGAAACGAGAACTGTGTTGTACAATATGCAAATGTGGAGGTGCTTGCTTTGACACGAATGCCACATTGGGGGAAATAAGTAGATTGGAAAGCTTGCCCTCTGTTCACACATGCTCTGAGAAGTGAACAAGACTCTCCTAATTTCAAATAGAATAGTGAAGTTATATATGATGCTTAAAAATTCTTAGTATACAGATTTCAGACTTTAAAAAATATATATATGTAAAAGTCCATGTGGTAAAATGGAATCTAACAACTTTAGAAGAAAATCACTGAATTCATTGTTTGAATTTGAAGAATCCATTTCCAGAGTAAATTTATTTTGCCCTTAGAAAGATGTTAATATCAGTATTAAGTATATAGGTTAAAACTTATTTAAATCACCTATTTAGGATCTCAACATCTAAGTCATTTTTTAAAAGAAGGATTATTTCCCCTAATAGAAGGAAATCTACAAAAAAAAAGACTTCCATTGTGATCTTTAAAAAAAACTCTTTGTTTTTGTCATTCTTTTAAATATTATATTTTGTAGGTTAAAAGAATAGAAAAAATTATCAACCTCCTAATGGCAAATGCAATGTTATAGCGCTGAGAAGAGAGCTCTGGTAAGCATGTAATAAAAATACCAAATTAGTTTCATTTCTGACTTGTTTTTGAGCTTTTCTTATGAACAATCACCTATTTTAACATCAGGAGACTAAAATATAAAATATGCACTAAGTGTTTATAGTTGGCAGCTATTTACTAAGTGGGGAGAGTACAACTTTGCCTAGCTAAATGCTAACTAAAGTGCTAAGTGAAAATTAGACAGGTATAGAAGATAAATAGTATCATAACTAAAACCTGTAATTTTATAGCATATATAATTTTTAATCTGGGTATAACATTTTATTTTATATGTGCTTATCAACCTACCTACTATATATGACTGAAAAGAAACAATAGAGGAGAATTCTCTCATTGTAATTTGCCAGATCAAAAAATGTTATTAGTAAATGAATTGTAATATTAAGGAGCATGTTTAAAATAGAATACTGTAGTGGTCTGCTGAAAATATATCATTCCAGTAAGGTTTGTGGTTTTTGTGTTTATGTTAGAATTTCTCAGTTGTAGGATTTTGAAATTCATGTTACATTCTAGTGCCCTCTCAAATGGTACACTGTTTTTTGTGTGTGGGGGAAACAAACATTATGCACATTTGATTTTATATCTGCGTAAGAAAATGAAAAACAGGTATTTGGGGAGAATTCTAGTTGTTGTTTTAAGTGCATGAGTCAAATACCAAGTAGTTATTTTTTACTTCAGTCAGTTACACATTTGAGCATGTTATAGTTTGTGTATGTGCAACTTAGAGAAATTTAATTTATATTGATGATACAGCGATCTCTAAATATGGTTGTTAGCTTTCCGGAAATTATGGGAAATGTATTTTAATGAAATGTACTTTAAAACTCTTATATTTAATTAAAATGAGAAAGACTTTGAAAGGAGTCTTTTCATGAGTAAAAGCTGTCATTACACAGTTTTCTAAACCAGTGGACTTCTCTTATTTTGGTTTCTCTTTCACATTATGTGAAAACATTTCTTTACTTGTTGTTTGTTGATATTCTAAAGTCAGAAGGCAGTAACATAGTAGTCTACCCGATTGCTGATCATCTTTCTCTTAATGGAGAAAGGGGAAGCTAGTTTTGCTGGCAAAATGGCTTTTCTCCCTCAAAAACATGTAGCTTGGAATTGAAAAGGCATATTGCCCATAACTCATTTCTTCTTATTAGGGCTTATTTAGAGGTGCATGAATTTCTGAGTCAATAGAGTTCAAGAAAAAGGATCTTATAATGGAGAAATGTGGGCTGTTGTCAGGGAATAGTTTGGATTTTTAAAAATCTCTTGTTGCTTCCCAGCACTTAGAAAAAGCATTAAAATTAATGATACGAACTACGAGAATTTCTGGGCAATAGTACTTTAGAAAACCGTGGGAAAATTAGGAGGGCGAAAGGGAAGAGTAAGTGAAGGTAAATAGAAACATTTTGGATGGGTTCCCTGGGGATAGTAAACAGTACTGTCAGGGATCTGTGGCTGGATTGCTGAGGCTGCTTCGGGGTGACCGGGATAGCGAGGAGCAAGCGCAGTTGTAACTGTTTGACCGGAATTCCGAAGTTAGTTTCGGATTGTGAGGGTGAAAGTAGGAGCAACAATTGGGTCCTGGAGGGGGAGGGGGAGGGCAGCAGAGCTCGCTGCCAGGGCGTCAGGACAGGGTTAACCCGGCGCCGCCCGGTGCAGGCTGGGAGTTGTAGGCCGCGGGCATTGTGGGAGTTGTCGTAAAAGCCTGCTTTCTTGCAGTGATGGCCGTCTCAGAGACAGGGAGAAGGGGGTCCCAGCCTCCTAGGCGGTTTGGGGGCTCTCAGAACCGTCAGAAGGGCCACCGACAGCCCCTTGCGTTCCCAGGGGCCTGATAGTTGTGTGCCTGGGAGGTGGGCGAGCTGTCTTACGTGTTAACCGCCTGCGGGGGTCTCGGTGGTTGGGGGCAGCTTTAGACTTGGTGAGGGACTGTGGCCCGCCAGACCCTAGCCTGGTGCCTTAGCTGTATGTGGGTGGCCAGTGCCCCAGCGTTTGGGGGTGTACCTTATTATATTGTGGTTTGTGCCCTGCACCCCGCCGCCCTTACTTGTCGAGGCTTGGTCTTGTATAGTGCTTAATGTCCCCGGCCCTCTGAGGGCTTACGATGGGTCCATTTCCTTGGAACCAGGGGGGTTTGTGCAAGAACTAGGGTTTTTAAAGTTCGGAGCAATGGTGTCGTAAGTTTTGCCTGCCTTGATGGGGCTGTGAGAAGATTGCATGAGCAACGAGCGTGGACGCCCGTGTGTGGCTCACTTTCTCTTACATGGTGGTGAACTTTGACGTTGTTGGGTAATGCGGAGGGCATTTCAGGCAGGCCTGTTTGTGAAATGTTTTCCTCGTTACTTTAGTGTGTTCTTCAGTCCCTGGGAGCCTCTGGAGGGCTGTTTTGCAGTCGTTTGTAGAAAGGTGTGTGTGTGTGTGCAAAAACTGCAAATACCAGATCACAATGATCGTTTTTCCCCCAGGGCCTTCCTTGGGCTGTGAAGTGAGTAATGGGGGGGAGGGGTACATGTAGCGGGAAAACCTTACTCTTCTGACTCCTGGCATTCCTGTGCATGTTGGGACATAATGAACTTACTTGGCATTGGGTATTGCCAGGAGGCAAGAAACTGTGTCCTGTCTTGTCCCTGCAGGTATGACTCTCAAGATAACACCAGATAAGCCAAGCATGTTGTCACCTTGTTACCTGCTCTCATGGCTAGGGCCTCACCCTCCAGTCCAGTTTCTGTTTACCTGCTACCCCGTCTTGCCTGTTTGGTTGTTGGCTATCCAGAGTGAGGCCTGAATATTCTCTGATACTATTGTTTCAACACCTCCCTCCTGCCTCTCTCTCCAAGTAAAATTGGTACCTAGGAAGTTTATTCACTCAAGTTTGATAGAGTAGAAGATCTGAAATAAGGCAAAGCAATGGTTTGGAAAATCAGCCATCAAAATGTGCCCCCTCACCTGCTATTTTGTTAGGTGCGGCCACCTAGTTTCCCCATGATTGTGTCAGACCACTTTGCTATGATCTTTTGCAATGACCTGCTTTCAAAATCCACTCGTTATGTGATTTTGCTTAGGGGTTTACTACTTGAAAATGTCGTTGATAATAAGCCATAGGTCAAGGGTAACTGTGGATTTATGCGTATTTCTGTTGAACGGTGAATTCTGGGTATGCATTGATAGGCTAAATTTGGTTTGCTTATAAGTCTCAGAAAAGCATTTTCTTTCTCTAATCATGTTGTGTCTTACAATGTTAACTAATTATCCATTTTGAAAAGGTAGAAGCTTTTATTTTTAAATGACCTATATTGCCCATATAGCATTGCTATGGGTTGGCATTGACTTGATGGCTGTGAGTTTGGTATATTCTCCTTATTTGCAGTTGTCTAGCAACATAACTGATTCTGTTGAATTGGTTTTGCATCTATTATAAGGTAACCAGATTTTAACATTGGTAAAGCGGGACACCATTGATAAAACTCATATCCTGGTGAAATAGCCACATGGCAGCCAAAAACCATATACCCTAGCTTGTTGTGCATTCTTTAAAAAAATTGTGACTTTTTAAAAACACAGCGGGACACAGGAAAATTTGTTAAAAATCGGGATTGTCCCACCAAAAGTGGGATGTCTGATCACCTTAATCTATTAGATCTCTCTGGGGAGAGATATACCCCGGTCCTTGGCTCCATACAAGAAAGAATTCACACCAACCCTGGTTTGTGATCCAAGTGAGTTTTATGAGCGTCAGAAGAAGTTTCAGGTTTACACAAGCACCCGCAGGGCTCTTCACCCGATGCAGCCTCCCTAGAAGCTGCTCAGAAAGTCATGAGGTCCATCTCTGGGCTCCTGCCTTTTCAATTATTCCGCAGGAGGCGTGGTAGATGACCATGGTCAACCCCATTGGCTGAATTGAATTTACCTGACTTAGGTGGGCCAATCCAGGTGAAGCGTCCATCCAGGTGTACCTCCCCTTCCTGGCTGGAAACCTGAATCTCTGAGCATGTGCAGTTTACCATTCGTTCATGGGCCGGTAGCTTGGACCTCTGGGCATGTGTAATGGATGCCCCAGTCCTTGAGCTAAACTGCCTAATATGTCTTAGAAAAGACTGGATGGCTAGAGTCGGCACACCCATAGACTCACGCAGATTGATCACATCCAATCATAACTACCAAGGCAACTCGCTTTCAAAGATGTGTATGTTTATAATTTCCAAGTTACCTGTGGCTTGCATTAAGCAGAACCAATGATTCGTCAGAAGGTACATAGAGAGTGGAAGGGTACTTACTTTGCGAAGTTTAGAGGTAAACTTAGCCCCGAAATTTCACAGAACCCATCTGTGAAATATTTCAAAGTAGACCTATCTTTCTATAATATGGTAAGATGTTGCTTCCCAGAATTTGTACAGAAGACGGCACTTTGTACTCTTCTTGATACTGCCATCATTTCCATTCTGCTGTGAAATGTTCTTGTGATCTACACAGTCAAAAGTGGTGATTTCAGGGAGGGAAAAATGGACAAGATGATTCCAAAGATCGTTTGTACACATTCAATAGCCATGTCAAAAGCAGTCTTTTGGAGGCTTAGGCTTTTGATGAAACTCTTTCGCCTGAGATAGTCTCACTTACCTGACCTAGGTCTTAAAGATGGAAGCCTTTGGTTTGAGTTCTGTCAAAAATAATAATAATAACAACAACAAGAATGTATACTTACTACAGAGTTTAAAAGAGATATCCTGTTAAATTTTCATGTTAACATGAACAAAACCATACCCAATGTGAATTGGGCATGGAGCGGAGACCCAAAACCCATCTGTGGACAATTGGACCTTCTCTCACAGAAGGGTCAGAAGGAAGAAATGACCTAGTCAAGGTGCAGTATAGCACCGATGAAACACACAACTTTTTTCTAGTTCTTTGGTGCTTCCTGCACCCCACCATCGTGACCTGAATTCTACCTTACAACTGGGATTAGACCAGAACATGTACACTGCTACAGGATAGAGAAACCCCTCAGGGTCAACAATGAGAATAGAGATGCCAGGACAATAAGGGGAAGGTGGCAAAGAAAGAAGGAATCGATCACAAGAATCAATGTATAACCCCCTCCCAGAGGGATGAATAACAGAAAAGTGGGTAAAGGGTGACAGAGGATGATGTAGGATATGAAAATAATAATCTATAAATAACATAAAGGGATCATGGGGTAGGGGGGAAATGAGCAGATATCAAGCGCTCAAGTGCAAAGAAAATGCCTTGAAAATGTTGATGTCAGCATGTGTACAAATGTGCTTGGCACAACAGATGGTTATGTGGATTGTGAGAAGAGATGTAAGCGCCCCCAGTGAAAAGTATTTAATAAAAGTTGAATATGCTTAATAAAGGGAACTTTTATAAATCAGTAGGAAAAGATAAAAGGATAAAGTCATGATTTGGCTTTGGCAATTCATAGAAGCAAAATGACAACAGTGTTCATTGCATTGCACAAAAATGGCCTCAACCGTGGCACTTAGCTTGCACATTTCTGTAGTGTGATGGTGTCTTTTGTCAAGAGATGAGGTCTACTGTACTGCTTCTTTGAATCCAGGTAGACTCATTAACTACTTCGGCCAGTAGAATGCAGAAGTGCTAATTCCAGGTGTATTCCTTACTTGGCTTAATAGTTTCTGCTCTCTGCCTTTTGAAAGACAGCTACCATGTAAGAAATGAAATTATCCCGAGGGCCTTCTAGTGTAAGAAGTCTGAAGGCTTGTGAAGAGGTGTGGAGGATGAAGCATCAGGTGGAGGTAGAAGCTTAGGAGCATCAAGTTACCGCACGTGTGTGAAGAAGACATTTTGAAGTGGAGCCTCCTGACCCAGCTACCGTAGCTGATGCTATGTAAGTCAAATGGATCTCCCAGGGGAACTCTTTCCAATTTCTGACCTATAATATTACAAGCAAGTACAGTGTGACTGTCTGAAGCCTAGTGGATTGGAGTGGTCTATTCATGCAGTAGTAGATAGATAACTGGGACACAGATGTTCTAGAGTTCTGTGGGATGGCAGCATGGGAGAATAGATTTGTAGTGTTTAAATAGGACAAGGAATTGGTATGTAGATTATATAAGGGAAATAACAAGAACCGGAATAGGAAAATAGGCCAAGGTTGTTAGCAGGCAGATTTTAGATGACAAAAGACTCATGGCTACATTTTGTAAAACTGAAAACTAAATTTTATTAAAATTATTAAACACTACCTACATTTGCGTCAATGCTAACGCATAACTACCGTATAGGACAGGAAAGAGCTGCCCCTGTGAGCTTTCAAGGCAGTTCTTTTTATGGGAGTAAAAAGGCTCACTTTCTCCCTCAGAGCTGGCTGGTAGTTTCAAAGTGCTAACCTTGATGTTAGCAGCCCAACATGTAACCACTATACAAGAATGAAACACTGTGTAAGTTAAGTAAAACAAAACTGTACGATCATATCAATCGATGCAGAAAAGACACAAAAGTCAACATCTCTTCTTGAGAAAAGATATCAACGAAATAGTAATAAAAGGAAAATTCCTCAACTTAATAAAATCCATATACATAAAAACGACTGTCAACTTTCACTCAGTGGGTAGAAACCAACATGATTCCCACCAGATAGGAATGCCCTTTATCATTGCTCTTACTCAATGTAGTACTGAAATCTTAGATCTACTAGATAACAAAAAGAAGTCGAGGGCATCCAGTTTGGCAAAAACATAAAATTCTACTTGCAGATATGATTCTATGTGTAGGAAACTCCAAAGACTAGGCAAGAAAATTGTTGGACAATAATAGGAAAGTTCAGTAAAGGGGCAGGCTTCAAGATCAACAGTAAAATCAGATTCCTAGATGCTAATGTTAGAGCTCTGGAAGAGAAATCAAGAAAATAATACCAATTATAATAGCCATTCAAATGATGAATACAAGGAAGAACAAAATATTCTAAAATGTGTAATAATGATTGCATAAGAACTTGATATGACTAAATGACTGCATTGCATGATATGTGATGAAGTGCCAATAAAACTGTTTAAAAATAAAATAAATACTTGGGAATAAACCTAACTCGAGACCCAAAAGACTTGCACAAGGACTACCACAAGAAACTAAAAGAGACCGACATAAGTGGAAGCATGTTCCATGTTCAGGGATAGGAACACTTAACACTGTGAAAAAATCAATGCTCCCCAAAGCAATGTATAAATAAAAACAATTGGGATCCAGATCAGGATCATTCCTTAAAGAAATGGAAAGCTAATCATCAACTTCATATGGAAGAAAAGAAACCCAGGATAAGCAATGCACTACTAAAGAAAAACCAATAAAAAGGCCTCACACTTCTTGACCTCAAAATCTCCATTTCAGCCATAGTACTCACAACAGCCTGTTGCTAGTAACAACAACAGATACATAGACCAATGAAGCAGAATAGAGAAACCAGAAATAAATCCATGCATCTTTAAACAACTGATGTTTTACAAAGGGGCTAAAATCTATTAAGTGGGAAAGAGGTTTTTTTTTTTTTTTTTTTTAACAAATGATGCTGGCAAAATTAAATTCCAATTTGCAGAAGAATGAGATGGGACCCATACCTCACTCCATATTACAAAAAATAACTTCAAAATACATTAGTCACCTAAATGTAAGCCCTAGGACTGTAAGGATGATCAGTGAAAAAAAGGGACCGACCTAAGGACCCTAATACATGGCATAAACACTATCAAACATAAGAAAACAGGAACACAATAGAAACTAAAGGAGAAGACTGACCTCCTTAAAAAAACATTAGTGTGTACCAAAAACTTAATCAAAAAAGTAAACAGAAAACTTACAGATTGAGAAATATTTTTGGCAGTGATATATCAGAGAAGGGACCACTTTCCAAAGTCCTTAGAGAACTGTGGCACCAACTTTATATGGTTTCTTTTTCAACACGAAAAAGACAAATAATCAAATTTTAAAATGAGCAGAATACATGAATAGACAACTCACCAGAGAGGACATCCATGTGGCCAACAAACGAGAAATGCTTTGGACTTCTGGAAGGTTGGCTACTGAGTAACATATCTGAGGGATTCTGCAGAAATCAGCGCAGGAGAGTTACTAAGAGGGAAATTCCACACTCCCAGGTCACAGGAGAAGCATCCTAGAGATACGTAGGCACAGATAAAACAGGTTTTGAGGAGCTGGGCGCTTTTGACTTACCACGGTGGAGGCTCGCTAGGATTTAACCGTAGCCCTGCCACTGTCTCGGGCAGCTGGGATCATTTCGAGCCAGCCCAGGGGCTTTATCTCAACAAGGCCACAGCTTGCCCCCACCTCTGGACAGGGATCAAACCCCTCCAGGCCCACAGTCAGGGATTGGGGCTCAGCCATATTGTTACTTTTGTTTCCCTCTATATCCCCCCCACCCCGCAACAGTCTCAGTGGGTTTATTTTTCCTTTTTCTCTCTCACACGACTGCCCACCTCCAGACCACTCCCTTAGGCTAGGGCATTTATGCCTGCTCTCCACCCAGCTGGAAGAGTTCCACCGTGTTCAGTGTAACCTAAGGCTGGGGAAAGTCCTCCCACCCTCCACCAAGGGATATGCCACGAACTTCTTCTGGGGGAATTTCCACCCACGCACCCTTTGCAGTGCTTAACACTTGGCTGGGGAAATTGCGCCCACCTTTTTTTTTTTTTTGCGCCCACCTTTTTCAGAAGAAATCCTGCCTGCAGGACTGGGTGAGCTACTATTCATCTTCTGTGGTCTCATGTGACTCAGGGAACTTCTTCCTGCCTGTTGTAGTGCCTCACACGGCCCAATGCACCTCAGCCAACAATTGCCTATGTTCCACGCTTCTGCAGGAACCTCTGCCCAATTCCTCTCACCATTCATAGTCCTCTACACCAAAGCAAGGAATCCACCAGCCTTCCATGGCACTCTTGTTGAAGCGTGAATCCCCGCATACCCTCTGTGGGTGCCCCAAGCTACTGCATCATGGCTTCTTGTTAGATCACCCAGTACAGTACCATCCTCGTGGGTCCACAACAACCCAGCGTCCCCTGAGAGGACCATCCAACTTGCCCTCCAAATAACAGAATACTGGTTGACTAGGGAAAGAGTGAAACCACAGGAGGATAAAGTGGAAGGCCAATTCTATAGTGAAAATAGCTGCAGGCAGTTAGAACAAGCATTCCTATGAGTCTCCCAGAGAGAGCCAGTACTCTTGGTCTCCCAGGAAAATGACACATGGCTCCTCTAAAATAACATTACACAAACAGCAATCAGCCCCAATGACCTCAACAACAACAACAACAAAAAACAGGAGAAAGAAAATGCAATGGCAGAGAGGTCCTAAATCTAACATTATGCATAGAAGAAGCAGACATTGATTTGCCACAGAGAAAATTTTCAGAATGCTGCTAGGAGTTATACAAGATATGAAGGAAACTACAGAAAAAACATGAAATGATAGAGATAAAGTTCATATACTAAAGGGAAATACAAGAGCTTAGGGAAAAGATAAGAAAAACCAGTAGCAGACTCACTGATTTCACCAATCAACTGAAGGAGGCAGAGAACCACACCAGTGACCTAGAGGACAGCCAAGCAGACTTTAACAAAGGCGAACAAAGATCTAATAAGATCATCAGATAAGCTGAAGAAAACCTAAGAGCTATGTCCGAGGTTATGAAGAGGCACAACATTGAATAAACAGATTACCAGAGGAAGACACAACAAAGAAGTGTGCAACAATAGTGAGAGAATTCTTGGAGGGAAACTTCCCAAGTTTAATGAATGAAAACCAGCAACCATCCAGGAGGCTGAAAGAATACCAGCTAGACTGAATCCCAATCAGAAGTCACCAAGGCACATAAAAGTTAATCTATCCAAATTTGAGGAAAAGGAGAAAATCATGAGAGCAACCAGGGAAAAGCAAGCAATCACATATAAATGTTCCCCAATAAGAAGATGCTAAGACCTATCATTGGACACTATGAAGAAGAGTAGAGTGTGGACTAACATTCCAAAAATTGAAGGAAAATAACCGAAACCCAAGAATACTCTACCCAACCAAATCATCTATGAAGATAGATAGTGAAGTTAAGAGTCTTCAGAGACAAGTAAAAGCTCAAAGAATACCTTAGAAGAAATCCAGCCCTACAAAAGATCCTTGCCAACCTAGTATGTGTAGAAGAACAGCACTCACTGAGCACAAATACGATACCACCACATAGAACAACCTCACCCAGAAGGCAACAAAGAGCAAACAGCCCCCAAGACACCATTGGCTTAAGAGTAAAAAAAAAAAAGTGAAAAGACGTCAAGAATGAAACACACACATATGCACAACACACTGATAAGTAAGGGAGGTAGGAAAACACACAACACAAAAGGTATAAGTTGACATCACAGAGGCCACAGATGTAGATAATAACCCTGAATATCAATGAACTGAACACAGTCATTAAAAGACTGAGGCTAGCAGACTGGTTTAGAAAACAACCCATCAATCTGGTACCTACAGAAGACACATCTCAAGATTACAAACAAAAATAGACTGAGAATGAAAAGCATACAAAGAAAATTGTGATTAAAAAAGCAGGGGTTACAACCCTAATCTCAGATAAAATTGACCTCAAAGTACAAACCATCAAAAGAGATAAGGAGGGACACTATAATAGTGCTCAAGGACAAAGATATAGACAAAGAATCACTGGGCATTTTAAACATATATTACCCAAACAAGAGACCCACTGAATACATCAACCAAACACTCCAAAAGATGAAAAACGAAATCACAGCCTCACCAAATATAGTGGGTGGGTGACTTCAATACACCGCTCTGTGAGAAAGATAGAAGACAGGGAAAGAAACAAAAAGAGGCTAGAAATCTAAACACTACAATTAGGCAATGTGACCTGATAGATATTTACAGAGCTCTTCACCCAAATAAAAAAAAAATCATTCTTTTCAAGCGCCCATGGCACATATTTGAAGGTGGACTACATGCTGTGGCATAAGTCAAAGCTGCGTTAATTTAAGCACATCGATATCATACAGACCTCTCTCTGTGACCACTGTGCCATAAGGCTGGAAATGAACAAGGAAGATGAAGAAAAAAAGAGCAAACAACTGGACGATGAATAACTATTGCAAAAGGAGTGTGTACTGGCCCAGTTCAAAGGTAAAATTGGGAAATTTCTAGAAACCAATGAGAATGAGAACACGACATACGAAAACTTATGGGGCACAGCAAAGGCAGTCATCAGAGGAAGTTTCATAGCAAAACATGCGCACATGAAAAAGGAAGAGAGACTAATGATTGATAATGCTGGAATAAAATTTACAGCAACTAGAGCAGAGTCAACAGGACAATCCTACTAATAGTAAAAGAAAAGAAATAATAAAAATCAGGGCTGAGATTCAGGAGAGGGAAAATAAGAAACTATGGAAGCAAATTAATGCCGCTAAACATTGGTTCTTTGAATGGATAAGCAGAATTGTCAGACTACTGGCAAACCTAACCAAAGTGAGGCGGGAACAAATTTCAATAGCGAAAATGAGGGATGAAAGAGGGGACATTACAACAGACGCTAATGAAATCAAAAGGATAATCACACAGTACTACAAAGGACTATACTTAAATGAATTCAACAACTTGGAAGACATGGACAAATTCTTGGAAAAAACAATCCCTCCCTAGACTATCGATGAATGTCAAGAATCTCAACAGACCCATAGCAGTGGAAGAAATAGAAAAGGTTATCAAAGGATTATGAACAAAAAATTCCCTGGACCAGATAGTTTCACAGGAGAATTCTACCAAGCATTCAGAGAAGAACTGACACCAATCCTACACAAACTCTTCCAGAGCATAGAGAAAGATGGCAAACTCTTAAACTCCTTCTATGAAGCTAATATAACTCTGATACCCAAACCAGGCAGGGATCCGACAAGAATTGAGAACTTCAGATCAGTATCCTTCATGAACATCCACACAAAAATCCTGAACAAAATACTGACCAATAGAATACAAAAGGAAATAAAACAAATAAGTCATCGTGACGAAGTGGGATTCATACCAGCGATGCAGGGATGGTTCAACATACGAAAGACCATTAGTATCATTTGCCACATTGACATGAAAAACCATAAGAACCACGTGATAATATCGATAGATGTGGGAAAAGCATTCAACAACATCCAACACCAATTCCTGTTTAAGACACTCAAGAAGATAGGAATGAGAGACAAATTCCTCAGTATAATATAAGCTATCTATGAAAAACCAACAGCCAACGTGGTAGTCAATGGAGAAAAGATGAACACAATCCCACTGAAAAAGGGGACCAGACAAGGATGCCCCTTGCCCCACTCTTATTTAACATCATACTGGAGGTCTTAGCTAACAGCATAAGGCAAAGAAAAACATCCAACGTATTCATCTGGGGAAGGAAGAAGTGAAACTATCGTTATTTGCAGATGATATGAATTCATATACGAAAAATCCCAGAAGCTTCACAAGGGGAGTACTGGAAGCAATAGAGGAATATAGCAGAGTGGCAGAATACAAGATCAAAAAATAGAAGTCTATCAGTCTGCTTTACACATCAGACAAGATCACAGAAGAGGGTAAAAAAAAGTGGTATCCTTTACAATAGCAATGCACAAATTGAAATATCTAGTGATATACCTGAGTAAAAAAAACCAAAAGGTTTGTATAAGGAAAACTACAAGACAGTATTACAGGAAACCAAGAGTGACCTCAACAAATGGAAGAATATCCCATGCTCACTGATTGGAAGACTCAATATAGTAAATATGTCAGTTGTGCACAAGGCCCTGTATAAGTTTAATGCAATTCAGATGCAATTACTCTCATCTTTCTTCAAAGAAATGGAAAGACTGGTTACCAACTTCATATGGAGAGAGATGAAGCCCTGAATTAGCCGAGAACTCAAGAAAACGGACACAGCGGGAGGGCTTGCTTTATATGAGTTTAGCACTTATTAAACAGCCACATTGGTGAAAACCACATGGTATTGGTATAAGAACAGATACTCAGACCAATAGAAAAGAACTGAAAACCCAGAAATAAAATCATCAGCATACAGACAACTGATCTTTGATAAGGGCCCCCAAAATATCAGATGGGAAGCATATGCCCTCATCAATAAGTGGTGCTAGACAAAATGGATAGCTACCTGCAGAAAAATGAAGCAAGACCCTTATCTCACTCCATGCACAAGTATAAACTCAAGGTGGATCACAGACCTTGATGTAAACCCCAAAACTCTTAGGGCAATCAATTAGTGAATTGGGATAAACCTGAGAACTATGGTGCAGGGAATACATAGGCTATCAGAAATAGGGAAGGACACAAATACAGATGAGTCACAAATTGACTAGTGGGATATACTGAAGATAAAACACCTGCGTACATATCTAAAGAATTCACCAAGAGAGTAATAAGATAGTTCACGGACTGAGAAACATCTGTAGCAAAGACACATCAAACAAAGGCCTTATTACTAAAATCTACAATACTCTGCTAGCTTCCAAAAAGAAAAAAATATGAATTGCCCACTGAGGAGGAGGGCAAAGGACCTGAACAAGTTTCATAAGGGCAGAAATCCGAATGGTCAATAAACATGAGAAAATGTTCCGGTCATTAGCCATAAGAGAAATGCAAATTAAAACAACAATGGGATACCACCTAACACCCTCAAAGTTAGTCCAATTCAAAAATTCAGAACTCAACAAGTGTTGGAGGGATTGTGGTGAGATAGGAACCATAATCCACTGCTGGTGGACCTGTAGGTATGTACAACCACTATGGAAATCAACTTGGCAATATCTAAAACAGATGGAAAATGAGCGACCGTACAAGCCAGCAATCCTCCTACTGGGCATAAACCCAGAAGATAAAAGAATCAAACCACAGCCAGACCGCTGTGCTCCAGTGTTCATCCTGGCATCACTCACAATTGCAAGGAGTTGGAAACAACCCAAATTTTCATCAACAGATGAATGGATTAAAAAACTGTGGTACATCCATACAAAGGAATACTACGCATTGCTAAAAGCTGTGATGAACACATGAAGCACATCGCCTCATGGGAAGAACTGGAGGAAATCATGCTAAGCGAAGTAAGCCAAGCCCAGAATGACAAGTACATGAGTTGGCAGAGGTAAGCATTAAAAAAAATGCAAAAGAGACATAGGGGAAAAGCTACTGTATACAAACATTCCTAAGATCAGGTCCAAGTAGTATGGCAGTGGCCAGACCAAATCCAGGGATACATATGATAGTGAAGTAAAAAGGAGGGGGGAAAGAAAGAAAGAATAAAAAGGAAATGGTTAGCTGGGGAACAGAGCATTAACCCACCCAAGGTGGGGGAGGTATTGTTTATATCTCTACAGGGAAAGAGGGTCCAGACTTCATACCGGTGCTCCAAGACATGAATGCCACATAACGGCAAGAAGCAGGGAACTAATAGAGAGGTCTGTGGGACCAGCCCCAATTCCAACTACTTGGACAGCCTCCCCTCACTGCAGAATGCACTTCAGAGGACAGCACTGAAGCTTCAGATTAGGGAGGGGGACATGTCTCATCAGAGCACACAGGAGCAAATGAAGGGGGAGGAAGAGAGAGTGGAGCACAACCTGGTCCACCAACCCTTGAGGACGACCTCCCTGCTGAGGAGCCAATGCACAGAGAGGACCATATGGCTCGCCCCACTATGAGACATGACATCCCTCGATGACCCATAGCATTACAGGGGACAACACTGGAGACACAGTGTGGGAATTGCACGCCATCTGACCCCACCAGACCAAGGCAAAACACTAAGGGTGTGCGACAGAACTGTAAGGGGAACAGAGCAAGGAAATCCTGAAGGAGTAACAGGGCGTGCTTGGCAACCTATCAGTCTCTACTGCAAAACACTCCTAAAGGTCAACAAACAGACCCGAACTATTTACAGGCTTTTTTCTTTTTGGTGGTGGTTGTTGTTTTGTTTTCATTTGTTGCTTTGATTTGCTCTGTCTTGTTTTTGTGAATATTATTATCTCTGCAGGTCTATCTAGATAAGATAGGCTGGATAAACAATCTGGAAGAGAAAACAATGGGACCAATGGTTCCAGGGGACATGGGAGAGGGCGAGGTGGGTGGGGGGAGGGGGGAAAGCGGTGTTAACAAACTCTGGGACACGGGAAGAACAAGTGATCCAAAATCAGTGGCGAGGAGGGTGTGAGAGGCCTGGTAGGGTTTGATCAAGGGTAATATAACCAAGAGGACTTACTGAAACCCAAGTGAAGGCTGAACAGGATAGTGGGACAAGAGCTAAGTAAAAGGAAATAGAGGAAAGAACTAGGAGGCAAAGGGCATTTATAGAGGTCTAAATAAAGGCATGTACAAATGTAAATATATTTCTATATGATGATGGGAAAATAGATCTCTGTGCATATATTTATAGGTTTAGTATTAAGGTAGCAGATGGACATTAGGCTTCCACTCAAGTACTCTTTCAATGCAAGAACACTTTGTTCTTTTAAACTGGCATTCCATGATGCTCACCTTCCCGACATGATCATTGAAGACAGAATGGGTGTATAAGCAAATGTGGTGAAGAAACTGATGGTGCCTGGTTCTCAAAAGTTATAGCATCTGGAGTTATAGCATCTGGAGTCTTAAAGGCTTGAAGGTAAAGAAGCAGCCATCTAACTGAGAAGCAAGAAAGCCCACATGGAAGCACACCAGCCTCTGTGATCACGAGGTGTCGAAGGGGTTAGGTACCAGGCATCAAAGATCAAAAAATCATATCATTGTAAATGTGGAGGAGTGTGGAGTGGGGACCCAAAGCCTATCTGTAGGCAATTAGACATCCCCTCACGGAAGGGTTGAGGGGATGAGATAAGCCAGTCAGGTTGCAACGATGAAGAATATAACTTTCCTCTAGTTCTTTAATGCTTCATCCCCCCCCACTATCATGATCCCAATTCTACTTTACAAATCCAGCTAGACCAGAGGATGTACCCTGGTATATATAGGAACTGGAAACACAGGGAGTCCAAGACAGATGAACCCCTCAGGACTAGTGGTGAGAGTGGTGATACCAGGAAGGTGAGGTAGAAAGGGGGAACTGATTGCAAGGATCTACATGTAAACCCCTTCCTGGGTTTCAAACAACAGAAAAATGGATGAATGGAGACGTTGGTCAGTGTAAGACATTAAAAAGTTGATAAATTATCAGGGTTTCATGAGGAAGGGAGCGTGGAGGGAGGGGGAAAATGAGCTGATACCTAGGGAATCAAGTAGACAGAAAATGTTTTGAGAAAGATGATGGCAACAATTGTACAAATGTGCTTGACACAATGGATGGATGGATAGACTGTGATAAGAGTTGTACGAGTCCCCAATAAAATGTTTAAAAAAAAAAAAAAAAAGAAATGCTCAAGATCACTAGCTGTGGCAGTTACATCGTCTCCTGTCAACTTGTGAATAGGTGGAGTCTAGCCTGTCAATCAGGTCATAGCCAATAATGCCTCTGTGTGGTTATGGTCTTATCCTGAGGATTCTGGGAACTGCTGTCTCCCTCCCTGGAGGTATCCATACACTCTCTGCTTCATCCTTCTGATGGCAAGTCACATGACATTACGCTGATGGAGCCAGACCCTTGAAGATAGAGGAGCCATGTGAAGACCCCAGCCAGAGCTAAGAAGCTTCTATCCCCACTGGATTCGCAAGACTTTCCACCCACTGGCCTGTGATCTTCCTGCATTCAGCACATTGCATGTGTTGTGTGAGTATGAAGAGGAACGTATAGACTGGTAATGGACATATGTGCTATTATCAGACTTACAGACTTGAACTGAACTGGGCTGGAGTGTTTTCTTAATATACAATTACTCTTTGACATAAAGTTATCTCTTACATATGAATGTCTATGAATTTATTTCTTAGTCAACCCAGATCAACACACTGGCAATTCAAGAACGCAAAACAAACAAACAAACCTCACACCCTCATTGATTCAAATATAGAAATAACAAATGCCGAAGAGGATGTGAAGAGATTGGAACCCACATATATTGCTAATGGGACTGAAAAGCTGCAGCCACTGTAGACAATGGTACAGGCAGTGTAGGAAATGGTATGCTGGTCCCTCAGTCAATAGGGATAGAAATACCCTACAAGTCAGTGATCTTTCTACTGGTATATACTTCAAAGAAATACGTAGCAAATATATTCAAACCTACATTTACCACAGCATTAGTCACAATATAATAACCGTGCTTATGTCAAATTTATATGTGGCTCAAGAGGCAGTTGTCCAAACAGGAGAGAATACTACATAGTTTAAAATCAGGAAAAGTGTTCATCAGGATTGTATCCTCTTACCATACTGTTTTTTTAAAAAATCATTTTTATTGTGGGATTGTATAACTCCTATTACAATCCATCCATCCATCCATCCATTGTGTCAAGCACATTTGTGCATTTGTTGCCATCATCATTCTCAAAACATTTGCTTTCTACTTGAGCCTATGGTATCAGCTCCTCATCTTTTCCCCTCCCTCCCCACTCAGCTCCCTCATGAACCCTTGATAATTTATAAATTATTATTATTTTGTCATGTCTTACACTGAGCGATGTCTTCCTTCACCCACTTTTCTGTTGTCTGTACCCCAGGGAGGGGGTTACATGTAGATCCTTGTGATCTGTTCCGCCTTTCTCCCATCACCTTCCTCTTCCCCTCCTGGTATGTCTACTCTCATTATTGCTCCTGAGGGGTTTCTCTGTCCTGGATTCCAGGTGTTTCCAGTTCTTATCTGTACCCCTGTACATGCTCTGGGCTAGCCAGATTTGTAAGATAGAATTGAGGTCATCATAATGGAGGGGAGGAAGCATTAAAGAACTAGAGAAAAGTTGCATTGGTGCTACACTGCACCCTGACAGGCTCATCTATTCCTTGTGACCCTTCTGTTAAGGGCATGTCCAATTGTGTACAGATGGGCTTTGAGACTCCACTGTGTACTCTCCCTCATTCATATTGATATGCTTTTTTTGTTCTGCGTCTTTTATGCCTGATACCTGGTCAGATGGACAGGTATGACCTCATGATCACACAGGCTGTGTGCTCCTTCCATGAGAGCTTTGTTTCTTCTTAGCTAGATGGTAACTTGTTTATCTTCATGCCTTTACAACCCCAGATGCTATATCTTTTGATACCCAGGGACCATCACTTTCTTCACCACATTTGCTTATGCACCCACGTTGTCTTCAGTGATTGTGTCAGGAAGATGATCATGACAGAATGCTAGGTTAATAGAATGAAGTGTTCTTGTGTTGCCTCTCACTATACTTACTCAATTTGTATGCTGAGGAAATATCCAGATAAGTTGTATTATATGAAGAAAAATGTGACATCAGCATAGATAGAAGACTTATTACCCTGTGATATGAGAAGATAATATAACCTTAGTTGCTGAAAGTGAAGAAGACCTGAAGCCCTGGTTGAAAGATCAAGGTTTTTCAACTTTAATATGAGTGACAACTTAAAGAAAACAAAAATCCTTAGAATTAGACTAATAGCTAAGATCTTGATAAATGGAGAAAAGATTGAAGTTGCCAAGGATTTCCTTTTTCTTGGATCCACAAAAAGGAATCGATGCATTTGAATCATGGTGTTGAAAGAGAATATTGAAAATACCAAGGACTGCCAAAAGAACGAACAAATCTGTATCACAAGAAGTACAGCCAGAATGCTCCTGAGAAAGATGGCAAGACTCTGTCTCATATACTGAGTACATGCTATCAGGAAGAGACCAGTCCCTGGAAAAGGACACTATACTTGAAAAAATGGAGGGATATGAAAAAAGAGAAATATCCTCAACAAGATGGATTGACATGGTGGCCGAGTTCTAACACAATAATGATTGTGAGGACGGCACAAGACTGGCAGTGTTTCACTCTCTCGTACTTAAGGTGACAGAAGTGACTCATCAGCACCTAAGAACAACAGCAATGTACAGTATCAAGAAGATGGAAACAACCTAAATGTCCATTGGTAGAGGAATGGACAAATAAACTGGTTCACAGACAGTGGTATACTATTGATTGCTAAACAATGATGATGAAACTGTCGCTTCATGACATGCAGTTACAAAATGAGTTCACATAAAGACACATATTTTGAGACCACTTTTATAAAAGAAAAATCAAGATAAAAAATTTTCATGTAAAAAAATAGACGATGGTTTATGGGGGAGGAGGGAAGGAAAAATAAAAATAGAATAGAGATTATTGTTAGTGCCTGTTGAGCGGAACCCTGAAAAAATTTAAAATTCAATAAAATATATACAAGACATGCACAAGCTACAAAATGTAGCTGAAGGAAATAATGAGTATCTAAATGGGAGTTATATGACATTTGTGAATTGGAAATTTGGACATTATAAAGATTTCAACTCTCCTCAAGTTGATCTGTAGGGAAAAAGTCATCTCAATCAACATTTCAGATAGCTTTGATGGTTGTTGAATGTGGCAAAGCCACGACTCACAATAAACTGACTGCCGTTCAGTTGATCCCACCTCACCCTGACCCTGTAGGGCAGAGGAGAACTGTCCTTTTAGGCTTTTGAAATTTTAAATCTTTATGGGAGCAGATAGCTTCATCCTTCTAGTGGACTAATAGGGAATCATGGAGAGACAGCTGAGAGGTGTCCCAGGAAGGGGTCGACAAATCAGATAGCTGTGCAAACACCACAATCAAGATCAATAACATTTTCATCAGCTTTAAACGTTTCTTCATGCCTCTCTGTAGTCAATCCTCTCTGTGATGTTCTACCCATCACAAGCAATGAATTTACAGATTGTCACCCCAGTTTTTGCCTTTTCTAGAATGTTTTTGTGTTCCCTCCCTCTCTCGCTTTCATGGTTTACTCCCTAAATCCCCTTTCCCTACCTATCACCCACTCTGCACCCCTACATTCCCTATATACCCTTGTATCAGTTATTATCACTATGTATCCACTCTGCCTGTGCTTCACACACTGGGAAACCAGACAATTAAAAAAATTGAAATTAGGTGCTAAGGATAAAATAAAGACAAAAATACAAATAATATGTCTTAGAAAAGACTGGATGGCTAGAGTCTGCACACCCATAGACTCATGCAGATTGGTCACATCCATTCATAACTACCAAGGCAATTCGCTTTCCAAGAAGATGTGTATGTTTATAGTTTCCAAGTTACCTGTGGCTTGCATTAAGCAGAACCGATGATTCGTCAGAAGGTACATAGAGAGTGGAAGGGTACTTACTTTGCGAAGTTTAGAAGTAAACTTAGCCCCGAAATTTCACAGAACCCATCTGTGAAATACTTCAAAGTAGACCTATCTTTCTATAAAATGGTAAGATGTTGCTTCCCAGAATTTGTACAGAAGACGGCATTTTGTACTCTTCTTGATACTGCCATCATTTCCATTCTGCTGTGAAATGTTCTTGTGATCTACACAGTCAAAGGTGGTGATTTCAGGGAGGGAAACATGGTAAGAGCCACTACCTTCTTGACAAGATGATTCCAAAGATCATATGTACACATTCAATAGACATGTCAAAAGCAGTCTTTTGGAGGCTTAGGCTTTTGATGAAACTCTTTCTCCTGAGATAGTCTCACTTTCCTGACCCAGGTCTTAAAGATGGAAGCCTTTAAGGGGGGGGGGAAAAAAAAAAAGGAGGACCTGATGCAAGGGGCTTAGGTGAAGAGCAAATGCCTTGAGAGTGATTGGGACAGGGAGTGTATGGGTGTGCTTTGTACAATTGATGTATGTATATGTATGGATTGTGGTAAGAGTTGTTGGAGTCCCTAATAAAATGTAAAAGAAGAAAAAAAAAAAAAAAAAGATGGAAGCCTTTGGTTTGAGTTCTGTCAACCGAAGAAGAAGAAGAATGTATACTTACTACAGAGTTTAAAAGAGAATATCCTGTTAAATTTTCATGTTAAAGTTAGCCAGTAGCCAAAAGTTGGGTGAGGAGCTTCTATTTTTGACCTTTATGTAATGTAAGTCCTTCGTCAGCTATTGTTTACTTGTGTACTGCTACTGCCCAGAGGGCTGCATTTGTCAACGTATTTATGAGCGCAGTTCTTGCTTCTGTGGACTTTTGTAGGTAAAACTGCACATCAAGGACAACAAACAACCCACTCAGAATTTGGCTCTTGTTTCTCCTTTCATTCTTTGAAAAGGAGGAATGATTGCTCGAGGTTTGTGCATTTGCAAATGGATTTTTTTAGGTTTAATACTTTTATTCATCGATTGCAGTAGTTTTCCATGTGGACTGAATCTCCACGCCCTCCCCACTCCAGGAGTTTTCGAGAGAGGGGGAACGGTAGGCACAAGTTTTGTATGCCTTCCAATGCTGCATTGTATCTTCTGATGATTCCTGCGTACCTTTCTAGGGCAAACTACAGTGGCTCGGCTCTGCAGGGCCCTGCTTTTTACAGTCAGAGGATTTATCATGTGATTTTTTTAAATGGATGAGAGACTGTAAACCAACAGTTACCCCCAAATAATTTTCATGGAAAAGAAAAGAAGATTGTGTGTATCTGTCCTGCCACTTTAAGAACTGCTTCTCCTAAAGCTTTCTTTGGAAGCCCCTCAGAGGTCATATTCCTCTGTCCTCTGCCTTCCTTATTTTGCTTTTTGTTCACTTTCTCCCTCAGAGTTCCTATGAGGTTCCGGTATGTAAAAAAAGGGTTTTTGCTTTTAGTATTTTAGAAAACACTTTTCAAATGACTTTCTTCAATGTTTCGAAATACTTTAACATAAAATAAAATAAAACGACACTATTATTATGTTCTTGTCGTCTTACATCTTTTTGTGTGACAAATGCTGTAAGTGGTGTTTTTCTGTTCTGCAAACACCCCAACTAATGACCTCCTTAATGCGTAACTGTAAAGTGCCAGAACGTGACCTGCAAAAAAAGGGTCAAAGATGTCTGGCTTTACAGGAGCCCTGGTGGCACTCTGGGGTACTTTTTAAGACAGTTCACATGGAAGGCGGTGGTTCGAACCCCTCGGCAGATGGTAAGACTGCCAGTTCCTGTAACTCGTTACCATTTCAGGAATCCAGAGGAGAAGTTCGACACCTCTATGCGTGCTATGGCTCCCTATGCGTTGGAACATACTTGATGGCAGGGGATGGTGCCGGGGTTTGGCTTCAGCTGTCTTTTCTGTTGTGTACTGTCTTTCTGTCCTTAGTGAAGAGATGCATTGCTTGTCGTTTTCAAACGGAATCAGACTATCCCTGCCACACACTGGAAATTCATTGTTGTGAGCATTTTGTGAAGACAATGTCACATGATATCCTTGAATTATCATAAAAAGATAGACCAGACCAAACCCATTGCCATTGAGGGGATTCTAACTCCCAGGGACCCTACAAAGCAGACAGCCTCATCTTTCTTTCACAGAGCAGCTGTGAATTTGAACCCCCGAGCTGGCATTCAGCACCCCAGTGCTGAACCTGGAGTGCCACTAGGCCTTCTTCATAAAATAATAAAAGAAAGGAAATCTATGTGTGTACTAATTTTTAAATATTTATTTGTAAACCACCTCCATAGTTTTGTTTTTCAAGAAGATTCGTTTTGAAGAAGGGACCATATACTTTAGTGAAGTTGTAGTTGAGACTCACAGAATTAAATAACGTTTTTACCCTAACAAAAGAAAACAATACAGTAAACTAGTATCACTCTACTTTAGTAAGGAGTGGTCTAACAATTAGAAACAATACGGTTTTGACAAGTGAAAACAGTACCAGGGAACCAATAGAGAGGTCTGCGGGGCCGGCCCCAATTCCAACTATGTGGAAACCGACGCTCACCCCCACCGTCCCTTCCCAGAAGAATGCTCTTCAGAGGACAGCACTGAAACTATAGCTTGGGGAGAGGGGCATGTCTGATTAGAGCACACAGGAGAAACGAAGAAGGATGGAGACACATCCTGGCCCACCAAGCGCAGAGGACGATATTCCTGCTCAGAGCACACAATGCACAGAGAGGATCCTATGGCTGGGCCCACCATGACACCCAACGTCCCTCACTGAACCATAACGCTATGGGGATAACACTCGAGACACGGTGCGGGAATTGTGCTCGATCTGACCCCACCACACTGGGGTGAAACACCAGGGGCATGCAACAGAACAGCAGGGGAGCAAAGTGATGAAATCCTCAGGGAGTACCAAAAACAGACATTGGAGACAAAGTGTGACACCCCATCAGACTCAACTGGCAAACTCTCCTAAAGGTTAAAAAAAAATTATGGGCTTTTCCTTTTTTGTCATTGGCTTTCTTTTTGTTATTGTTATTTTGTTTTTTTGTTGTTGTCATTGTTTTTGCTGCTTGTCTTCCTTTGTTTTGTTTGTGTTTGCCTGGGCTTTGTGCTTATTTGTCAGGGGAGCCAGCCCCTAATAATCATCACGGGTCCGACAGGTGCAATTGTACAGCTATAATAAGTAAAGAAATAAAGTCATAAAGAGTAAGAGAGGTAGGAGAGAGAGTAAAATGAAGGAGTCAGACACATTTCACGGTAGCATGCTCACCTCAGCTCCTCTCGGTGGTACAGGGTAGCAGAGAGAGGGCTAGAGAGAACAATTTATTGGTAACCAAGGCATATATATCTCTGGGGGTGTGCGTGCCTCCTAATGACAGGTAAAGACATACGTCACAGGAAGGGGTTGTACAATAGGCAATACAAGCAATAGGAAGGGGATAAACATGGACATATTCGTAACAGGAAGGGGATGAGCTAGGGATGTACATGTAATAAGGGGAGGGACTAAAGGTATACATGGGACAAGAAGGGCATACCCTAGATACATGATTTCGGCCTAACCTTGGTCAACCTTGAGTGGACTTGACCTTCCTGGGCTCTCCTACAGGGAAACAATCTACTACTATCCTTATCAAGAGTGAGTGGGCCCTACTTAGTGTAGGACAGACTATACAGTCTGATTGCTCTAGATGGCTGACAATCCTCAGGGAGAATAACCTCTGACCTACTTTCATTGACCTCCAAGTGTATACTCATTTGCCATGTGTAGCAAGCAGCTAAGTTGGGCATATTTTGGGGGAGACAACTTGGGAGAAATCTCTCTGTGTCCCACACTTAGTAATGTCTTTGCATGTCTATATAGCTAAGATAGGTGGGATAAACAATTCAGAGACAAAAACAACGGAACCAACCATTGTTCCTGGGGGATATGGGAGAAGGGGAGGTGGGCGAAAGGAAGGGTGTTGGCAACAGGGAGTAAGAACAAGGGAACAAGTGAACTAAGATCAATGGAGAGAAGGGCGTAGGATGCCTAGTCAGGCTTAACCAAGGGCAATGTATCAGTGAGGAATTACTAGACTTGAATGAAGGCTAAACATGATGTTGGGACAAGAGGAAAAGTAAAAGGAAATAGAGGAGAGAACCAGGAGGCAAAGGACATTTATAGAGATCTAAATACAACATGTAAATATATTTATATATAATATAGAGGGAAACAGATCTATGTACTTATATATATGTTAAGAGTTAAGGTTGCAGGTGGACATTGGTCCCTGACTCAAGTACTCTTTCAACACAAGAACACTTTGTTCTAACAGTCCGGCATTCTATGATGCTCACCTTCCCAACACAATTTCTGAAGACAAAGTGGGTGCTTAAGAAAAGGTGGTAAAGAAAGCTGATGGTGCCCGGCTATCAAAAGATATAGCCTGTAGGGCAGGAGGAAAGTCAAGGGAGATGGAGGAAAGAGCTAGGAGTCAAAGGGCATTCATGGAGGTCTAGACAAAGACATGTACATGCAAATATATATAGGAGGATGGGGAAATAGATCTATGTGTCTATATTTATAGGTCAAGTATTAAGGTGGCGGAAGGACCTTGGGCCTCTACTCAAACACTCCCTCAATGCATGAATACCTTCTTTTATTAAATTGGAACTCTATGATGCTCACTCTCCCGACACAACGGCTGGAGCCAAAGTGGGTGAACAAGTAAATGTGGTGAAGAAAGCTGATGGTGCCTGGCTATCAAAAGAGATAGTGACTGGGGTCTTAAAGGCTTGAAGATAAACAAGCGGCCATCTAGCTCAGAGGCAATAAAGTCCACATGGAAGAACACACCAGCCTGTGTGATTGAGTGGTCCCGAAGGGATCAGTTACCAGGCATCAAAGAACAAAAAATCATATCATTGACTGCACACCTCCATGATAGGATCGCTGAAGACAAATGGGTGCATAAGCAAATGTGGTGAAGAAAGCTGATGGTGCCCGGCTATCAAAAGAGATAGTGTCTGGGGTCTTAAAGGCTTGAAGGTGAACAAGCGGCCATCTAGCTCAGAAGCAAAAAAGCCCACATGGAAGAAGCACACCGGCCAGTGCGATCACGAAGTGCCCAAGGGACCAGGTATAAGGCATCATGAAAAAAAAAAAGATATAAGTGTGTGTATATATGTGTATGTATATATGTATATATATACCATATTAAATGAAGGGGGAAGTGCAGAGTGGAGACCCAAGGCCCAAGTGTCGGCCAATGGAGATCCCCTCATAGAGGGGTTTAGGAGAGGAGATGGGTTAATTAGGGTGTGAGGTAGTATCGATGAAGAACACAGCTTTCCCCCAGATCCTGGATGCTTCCTCCCCCCAACTACCAAGATCCGAATTCTACCTTGCAGGGCTGGATAGGACAGAGGCTGTACACTGGTACATATGAGGGCTGGAGGTACAGGGAATCCAGGGTGGATGATACCTTCAGGACCAAGGGTGTGAGGGACGATGCTGGGAGAGTGGAGGGTGAGTGGGTTGGAAAGGGGAACTGATTACAAGGATCCACATGTGACCTCTTCCCTGGGAGAGGGACAGCAGAGAAGGGGGGAAGGGAGACTCCGGATAGGGCAAGATATGACAAAATAACGATGTATAAATTACCAAGGGCACATGAGGGAGGGGGGAATGGGGAGGCAGGGGAAAAAAAAAGAGGACCTGATGCAAGGGGCTTAAGTGGAGAGCAAATGCCTTGAGAATGATTGGGGCAGGGAATGTATGGATGTGCTTTATACAATTGATGTATGTATATGTATGGATTGTGGTAAGAGTTGTATGAGTCCCTAATAAAATGTAAAAAAAGAAAAGAGAAAAAAATGATTAGGGCAAAGACTGTACAGATGTGCTTTATACAATTGATGTATGTATATGCATGAACTGTGATAAGAATTGTATGAGCCCCAGTAAATTGTTAAAAAAAAAAGATATAGCCTGTGGGGTCTCAAAGGCTTGAAAGTAAACAAGCAGCCATCTAGCTAAGAAGCAACGAAGCCCACATGGAAGAAGCATACCAGTCTGGGTGATCATGAGATGTCAATGAGACCAGGTATCAGGCATCTATAACCCAGAACAAAACCATGCCCGGCATGGAGTGGAGACCCAAAACCCATCTGTAGACCATTGGACATTCCCTCACAGAAGGGTCACAAGGAAGAGATAGCCTAGTCAAGGTGTAGTATAGCACTGATGAAACACAAGATTTTCTTCTAGTTCGTTGGTGCTTCCTCCAGAGTTAACACAGAACGAAAACCTTCAGTTAGAGCTGTTCACCTGAATCCAGGCCTCTAGCTGCCTAAACTTTGGGAAATAGATTTCCGTTGATTCAAGTCTTCCATTTGTGGCATTTCTGTGATACCAGCACTAGATAATTTGGAGAAGAGGCAAAGAAATAGAGATGCACAATTAAGAGAATCCTTAACTATACTTAGAGAGACTAGGAAATTGGGTGGGTGGGTAATGAGATCCTTTTTGATTTTTTGTAATCCTGTGTGTTTTCCAACTGCAACAAAAATACTAAAAATCTACTTTCTGATCATTTGCTTCAAGCTGACCAATTTCAGTTTTATAGGAGAAAATCTGAAGAAAAAAAAAGAAGAAAATATGTTTATCAAAGGCCCCAAGAAACATGAGCCTTATGAATTAGGTGACCGAATTGGCAGTGTGGATTTTCAGGGTTTTCAGTGTGGAAGTCTTGGTTTCAGGAC
This sequence comes from Tenrec ecaudatus, assembly GCF_050624435.1. Lineage (NCBI taxonomy): Eukaryota > Metazoa > Chordata > Mammalia > Afrosoricida > Tenrecidae > Tenrec > Tenrec ecaudatus. The sequence continues at coordinate 27,002,742 of NC_134533.1, read as the reverse complement.
TAGGCTTACACACCAGAGTGGTCTTTGGCAAAAACCAAACCAAATTCACTGGCATCAAGTCAATTTGGACAGAGTAGAACTGCCCCTGTGAATTTCTGAGACTTTAACACTTTAGAGGAGCAAAAAGTCTCATTTTCCTCCCAAGGAACAGCTGAGGGTTTGGAATTGCTGAACTTTCTGAGCAGCCCAACCCACCCCTCTGTTCATCTTGAAGAGCCTGTTTGCGGATAAAAAGTTGGGCATGTTGTTGTGATGTTTGAATGGGATGCTGTATGTGGAATCACCTTGTAAATGCTAGTGTCATGTTGAAGCATATTGAACATTAATATTCTTATGATCATGCTTTTGGTTAAGGAAATCAAATACAGTATTCACTTTTTTTGGGGAGAAACCTTCCATTTGCTACTGTGAACATTTTCAGTTCTTTTAAACTGGTTTGTTCATTATGACAGTTTTTTTTTTCTTAACCCAGGACTGAATACCTTCCCAACTGCATTTAAAGGAGAGATGAAATGGAGTCATGTGAGCCCTGTTCAAATGAAGATGAAACAAAAGAAGAGAGAACTCCTGAAAATACTGAAGTTTTCTTGGACAGCCAAATGAAGGATCCAGCTTTATTCTCCTAGAGAGTTAACTAATAATATTCTGAGAAATTGTAGGTGCTATGAACTTCCCTAATTATGGATTTTCTTTATCGATCATGAACTACTTCCTGGTTTTAGCAGGAGAAACTGAAGGGACATTGAACCCACAGAAACACAGAACACATTTACAATGAAATGGGCCTATTCACATACTGTTATGATATATTGTTGCTTCATGTTTTCTTCCTACTAACAATTTGTCCGATCTTGGCACAACAGACTCCATTTTGAGTCCTGTACCTCCATCTTAGCTCTCAAGACTGACCCCTAACCGACTTCCCCTCCCCTGCTCAACCCCAAATTCCTGGAACCATTTCATCCCGGAGACAGAATATTTTCTGAAGATATGTTCACTCCACTCCACCCATCCTTGATATATAAAGATTAACGACCTTTTCCCTTCTGAAGCACCTCTGTGTGCAGATCCTCCCCAGCTGTAATCCTCCCCAGCTGTGCCTGCCAGCAGTGGGCATAAAAACCCCCGCCAGAATTTCTCCTCCACCCCCAGAGGCTTCAATAGCTCAATACCCTGCTTTGCTGAACCCGCCTGCAAGCTTCTCAATAAAGCCTGCTTCTAAAACTTCGTTAATTAGGTCTTGATTCTGTTTTTGCGTCCAAATAAACCTTATACAAATATTCTGAATTCTTTTTAATAAATGAGAATGAATTCCAAAGTAATTGAGTCCCAGTTTATTTGTAGTTCAAGAACTAGATATTTCTGGAAACTCGTCCCCCCAACCCCAAACTTACAGCGTTGAGTCGATTCTGACTCATAGGACCCTATTGGAAAGAGTTCAGGTCATGAACTTATAGTCTATTGGAAAAATGGACAAAATAATTAATTTGAAAAATACAAAGTGAAGTAGGAGATGAAAAAGGATGGGGTGGAAGGGAAGACTATTCTGTATATTTTCCTAGGATGGTCAGGGAAATAAAACACACCACACTTTTCTAAAGGGGATGATGTGTGAACAAACCCCCAAAGAATGTAACGAGTGAGCCTTGGGGTTATAGGGATAAAAAGTAGACTGTTTATGAGAACATGAACAGCCTTAGAGTTGTAGCTAAGTCTTGAATGGAGTGAGTGGACAATGGTAAGGTAAGGGACAGATGGGCTCTTCAACTCACCTCCTTGCCTAAGGACATGTTGTTAGTGCCACTCAGTCTGCCCACATGGACTCCTAATTGCTCAGCAGGCTCTGTTCCTGCAGTATATGTTGAGTCACCTTATAGTTTTTATTCCGTTCCGTATGGTGTTCTATCAACTCCAAAACGCGTGGAGCTAAACTTTCACTCCGTAGGGGGACCTGGCATTTAGAAAGCACTCCCTCGGTGGGTGAGTGAATCGAAAAGACTGGGTGCTGTGGGGCGGGCATAGAAACGGGAGGCTGCAGCCTCTGGTGCAGAAAAGTTTACGCGGAACAATGACAGCCGACTGAACAACGAGCAAGAGGTGAAACTAAAACTTACTTCTTACTACAATCTGCCCATTCAATAGTGGGCGTCCCAATCGCAGGCTTCCTTCAAACCCGGCTGAAACCAGGCTGTTTCTAACTGACCAATCAGAGAGCAGGCCTCGGAGTCGCGAGGATAGTTGTAGCCAATGAGAGACCCGAGACATTTGGTGGGGTGAGACTCCCCTCCCACCAACCGAACGTCGGGAGGGGGTGGGGCTTTGGGAGGCGGTTGGGCGGGACTGAAGTTTGATTGGCTGGTCAACGATCAACCACCGGAGAACTGCCCGCTGTGCGCGCGAGCGGTCCGTGGGCGGGGCAGGGAACTGGGTAGTCCGGGCGCTGTTCAAGAGTCAGCCAATGGCTGACGAGATTCCCTCAGAGGGAAGGCTAGGTCACCAATGGAGGCACGGATATGGCGCTGTGGGAGGGGCTTGAGGGCGAAGCCGTGGTGGAGCCGCGCCTATTAGAGTCGCCCTCACAGTCACGGCCGGCGCCCGTCCAGGATTCATTCATTCTTTTTTTTTTTTCTCCATTCACGGTGCTAGTGAGGCCTAGTCGCGAGCCATGGATCCCACTGTCCCGGTCGCCGGCTTCCTGTACTGGGTGGGCGCGGGCACCGTGGCCTACCTGGCCCTGCGCATCTCCTACTCAGTCTTCATGGCCATCAAGGTCTGGGGCTTAGCTAACGAGACCGGGGTCGGACCGGGGCTCGGCGAATGGGCAGGTGAGTTGGATCCAGCGCCGTCGTCGGCCGCCGCTCGGGGCCCAGCCTGGCCTGTGCGTGTCCAGCCCCGGGCCTGGCGCGTGGCCTCCCCCCGCTCAGCGCCTCTCTCTTTCCCGGGGCTGCTGCGCGCCCTCTCCTTCCCGCGGAGCCATCCTCGCGCTCGGTGGAGAGTTTGTGTTTTCCAAGTCCACGGCGAGCTTTAACTCCGAGGTCTCTTCGGGCCGGACTCCCAAGGACCCGAGCACTTGCACCGAGTCGTCCTCGGTCACATCCCACCCAGCTCGGGTCGCTCCTGAGAGCGTTTTTAGCGCACACGTTTTGGCTTGCGTGGGATACGGGCTGGATGCAAGGTAGTCTCTTGGGCGGTGGGGGCGGGGTAGTGAAGGCCGGGGAAGAGGTGTAGGGACCCGAAATTCCAGAAGTCGTCGTTGCACTTTGGCACCTGAGCTCCCCACTAGCGTACGGCCTACTGCATGTACATTGCAGAGCTGCCTTTACAAAGACAAAAAATAAAATAAATAGTAATAAACATCCTCGAGAAAGGGAAAGTGTTGCGAAGTTAAGGTGGTAGCAACCGGAGTTACTGCTTTCGAAACCGGCGACTGCTACAATAAAATCAGAACTATTTGCAGAAAGTACATTTGTGATGGGGAGATAAGGATTCCCACGAAGGGTAAGCCAAGGAAGTGAGGGCTTCAAAGATGGAGGAGAAAGAACTTGCAAAACTTATCTGCCGGCAAGTTCTGCCCGAGTTAGTTTTGTTCTGACGTTCTTCGGGTTTTCTTTCCTTTTGCCGTCCCACCTCCTTTTAAATTTTTTAAACCAAGTGATTGCTTAAGGTTTCTTGTGGTCGAGCTTTGGTCGCATTGATTTATTTTGTTGCTTTTATGAATAAGTGTTCCCTTTACGAAGCATTTTGTTGAATTTGGGCATGGTTGGGAGTTCAGACGACGCTTACGTAAAATACAAGCTCAATGTTGCTCTGTTCTTTGCCGTCTTCACTCAAAACCATATAAGCAATTCAGGGAAAAGTTAAGTTTGGAGACCTCATCTCACGTCTACCTAGTCAGTTCCACCTTAGAGCCCCTGGTGGAACAGGGTAGAACTGCCCCTGTTTTTTCGGAGACGTTAACTTTTACATAAAGCTTCGCTTTTCTCCCACGTTTTGCGACACTAATGTAGAATATTGAGAGAAAACTTCCCAGGTAGAAAGGGATTTATTTGTAAGAACTCTGCCCGCGGTCTGAGGCAAATGTTAACCTACTCCATTTTCACAATCATCTGTTACCTTTGGATAGTCTTTGGAAGAGACATGGAGGGCTTAACTTGATGATAATCCAGTTTCAGAATTGCTCACATTTTCATCCTCAGAGCTGGACACTTGTCTGGATTTTTGTAAAAGTTACACAAGCCAGGATGGAATTTTATAGTTTGCAAACGAAGCGTTCATATTAATAATACCTTTGAAAAACAATCTGAAATTGGCCTTACTGGGGTTAAGAGCTCAAAAGGGCTTTGGAGCCTATCTTATACCCTGGGAACTGCACTGTTATTTTGATTGAAGGCAGACTTTTGAATGGACATGTGCGCTGTAGCGTGATATTTCTGGAAGCTTTGCAGCCTAGTGGATACGTTTTAGAACCAAGTAACTTGGATTGTCGCCGTTGGCAGCCACAAGCTGTGTTGCCGTGTACTAAAACTCTGGAAAGTGACTGAGGTTGCTTCCCAAAGCAAAAGGTTTTCCTGGTGGCATGATGATTACATGTGTTGCCAGCCTCAAGGTCAGCAGCTCAAAACCACCAGCCGTGCCACAGGAGAAAAAGGAGGCTCTCCACTCCCCTCAAGAGTCACAGTCTCGGCTACCCACAGGGGCAGTTGTACCCTGGCTTATAGGGGCGCTATGAGTAAGTATCAACTCCATAGCAGCGAGTGGTTTTTTTTTTCAGTTTTGTGTTTCTCACGTGGGTTGAGTGAATGGATTGAGTGGCTTCTTGGAACATCACCTGCTCCTTATGAACATTCAGGAAACTCCAGTATTAGGTGTGGCAATCTGTTCTGACTGATAAGATGATGTTGATCACAGTAGACATTGCACGAGCAGTGTGTCAAAGAAAGTGGGAGGACGGAGGAGCAAAGAAACTTGTCATGAAAGTTGGGGTACTGAGCTAGCTCACTCAGCACATCAGTTCCCAGGAGGGTAGTGTGTGTGCTTCACTGGAAGGAGCGCTTCAGATTAGAGCTGGCAGGACTACCTTACTAATTTTGGGCCAGAGGCTGCATCAGGCAGGAGAAGCCAGGTGCAGCTGGGGCTTCTAACCCCAAAACTTGTCTGGGGCTTGGAGGAAAACCCCAAAAGGAAGGTTAGCTGGGTTAGAAATGCACCCTCTACTCTCCTGGAGCTGGAAGATCTCACCACCAACCTTTGCGCCCCCATTTCTCCCTTTTGTCTTCCATACTTCCCTTTTCTCTGCAACACTAACCAGCATGCTTAGCAGTCAAACCCTGAGCCTTGGGAGTCTGAAATCTGGGTTTCAGTCCTGGCTCCTCTGCTCACTAACATTGAGTAAGGTGGTGCTTTGCAGTCTCTTACCTCATCTGAACAGTGGGAATAATACCCATGGCCAGGTCATAGGGAGGCTGTAAAAAGTATGTAAAGTAGATTGTTCAGGGGTGGGCCCTAAAAGCGTTTAATAATTTCTTGTTCTTGTGGTAGCATCATCTGAGTTGATTGCCGGGATTTGGCGGATGAGAAAACTTACTCCCTAGATAACCTGAAGTGACTATTACTACGACTGTAACTGAGAACGCAGAGCCTCCAAATGAGTTTAATTTTGGATGAATTGAACTGGGGGTCATTTATTTCTTTCCACTTCAGAGACATTTATTGAGAGATTTCGATAGTGAAGCTTATCCATTCAGAATATGTGGGAGAGTGGATTCAAATGGATCAATATCAACGCTATTGAATGTTATTTCTAGGTAAGGATCCTTTTTTTGGTTGCTCTTTAATGGTAAACCCTTGATTTTATTTTCTTTTTATCCCTGGAGCAAACAAACAAACAAACAAACATTCAAGCAATTTGCATGCGTGTCTTCTGGGATAGGCTGAGATTAAGACTGGGGAGGCAGGCTCAGACCTTTGCTGTCTGTCCCTGTCAACCACCGGTCTTAGTCCAGTAAGCTCAAACCCAACCCATTGCCATCAAATTGATTCCACCTCAGAGCGACCCTCTCCATAGGACAGAATCAAACTGCCCCATGCGGTTTCTTACTCTGTGATGTTCCTTCAAGCAGATAGACACCTCTTTCTTCTGCCGCAGAGCAACTGGCTGCTTAGGGACATCCGACCTCTTGGCCAGCAGCGGAGTGCTTACCCACCGAAGCAGCATGTTTCTTTATAGTCCAACGAGCCTAGTCTCCTGAACAAATCGCTGTGGTAGGGAGAAAAGGGGTCTGGGGTTCTGTGAGTGCTTATGCGGGAAGGACCAAGAGGACCTTCTGTGGAGAAGTGATGAGGTTGACACCTGGAAGGGTGTGAGCCAGCGGCGGGGTGGGGGGGAGGGGAGTGGCAGAAAGCCGCAGAGAAGAGAACCTTCTCTACCCGGGGAACAACAACGGCTCGGTTCCTGTGGTAGGAGCGAGCAGGGTCCGAAACAAAGCGTCCGTGACTGGGCCTGATGGGAATGCAGAGCGAGGAAGGGACCAGTACACAGGGACCCCCGGGTTCTTGGGGAGGGAGGGAGAGGCTGAAACAGAAGTGGGACACGGTTGGGTGTGCATCTTGAAATGGGACTTCTGGTTTCCGTGCTCTCCCAGAGCTGTTGCTTACCCTCTTTGAGAAAAACATTGTCACCAAAGTAATACTCCCAGTCAGCAGCCTGCCCACCCACCCCTTTTTAAGTGAATTCATATTTTATAGTAAGGGAGGCCTCATTTGTGTACGCCCTGGTAATCGTCCTCAAAGACGGGTTCCCCTTAAGGGGGGTGGGGTGGGATCTAATCAGTGAGGTATGAACAGCTCTCCTATCCCCGGGGACTGAGTGACAGAGTGGTTAAGCACACCTGAAACTGGGTGACTGCTTTCTCAAGGTAACATGGGAATCCACAGGGCGATCGGTGAGAAGTCTACCACGAAGCCTTATGGGGAGTGCTTTGTTTTCCTCACGAATTCTGTCTTATGTTACTTGCCTTATTGCCAACTGGACATTCCAGGGAGCCACCCCAGTTTCCGAAAAGGTACCTTTAACATCATCACTAAGGGAAGTTATTTTTATTTAGAGAAGCTAGTCCTTGGAGTAGGGGCAGGAAGAATAGGCTAGGAAATTGATTATTGTAAACAGTTAGTGCATTCCAAGAATATGATATTGGAAAATAGAGTCACTAAGGAGCCTTGGTGGTGTGGGTGGTGGATTACATGGTGGGCTGCTATCCACACGTCCAGTGGTTCAAACCCAGCAGCCGCACCAAGGGTGAAAGATGAGCAGATTCAGCTTTGGAAACCCACAGTCAGCTCTGCTCTGTCCCACAGGGTCCCCGTCAGTTGGAAGCAGGTAGATGGCAGGGAAGCGGTTTGGGAATGTAGCTAACAGAAAGGGATTGACTTTGGAGTCAGGTGGCTAAGTTTTGCTCCTCACCAAGTTTTTGCTCTTGGGCCACCATAGTCAACCTCTGAACTTAATTTTCCTCATCCATTGAATGGGGGTGATGCTTCTCAGGCATACTGTGACAATGAAATGAGATATGCCATATTTCAGACAATCTTCTGTTTGTACCAGTTATTCATATTCGATGAGAAGGACTTGTTGAACTAAGAAATGATTGTAGTTCAGCAGAGACGCTATTGAGAGTCTCGAGTTCGCCAGAGAATCCCATGGTTTGTGGAAAGATTTACTCAGTGGATCCTCTCCACCTGGTTACGTGTGTGACCCACGACACCTCCAGTGCTCCTTTGCCATTCCAGGATCAGCCTTGGTCCTGGTGGTGTAATGGATTAAGCGCTGGACGGCCAACCATAAGTTCTGTAGTTTAAATCCCCCGACTGCTCCCGGGAGAAAGAGAAGCCTGCCTGCTCCTGTCCCGATTTACAGCTTAGAAAGCCCATGGGAGTAGTTTGACTTCGCCCTGATGGGATCACCATGCGTGACGTCAACTAGATGATGGTGGGCCATGCGTGGGTCTGCTTGCTTCCATCGAGGCCCCCGTAGTCCACTGAAAAAACCAAAGCAACCTCACTGTCTAGTTGATGCCAACTTACTGTGACCCTACAGGACTGGGTACAACTGTCCCTGTTATGAGTGTCTGAGACTTAATGTTTTATGGGAGTAGAATTTTTGTATTGGGCATTGTTGTTGTGTTGTAAAATAATATGCATACCTTGTTTCTTTCTTGTTCATGTAAAACATTATATTGGGCTTTCGGTAAAAGCTTGCCCAGCAAACCAGGCTCCTACGGAGCAGTGTCTACACGATCAGTTCAGTGATAGTAGTGATGTATTTCTCAGCGTGTCAGCGTTTCACATTTTTTTCTGTTCTGATTGTTGCATTTCCAGTTGTCTGGGCTCTCTGCCCCCTTGCCTTCTTGGCTTGAGCCCCTGTTGACCTCTGGACTCCTCATTGACACCATGGCAATGAGCTTGCAGTTTTGTTTCAAAGCCCTCAAGTGACACAGCCCTGTTGTTGGTAGGTTGAAATCAGCATTTCAACCTGTAGCGGCCTCAAGGTGACAGAGTAGAACTGTGTCTTAGGGTGTTGGTGACGGCAGCCTCTTCAGCCTTTCTCCCATGGAACTTCTGGGTGGGTTCAAGCTGCCAGCCTTCTAGCCAGCAACGTAAGCATTGCCCCTAGTTCGACACACCAGTCCGAAAAACTGGAATTTAGTTTAGTGTGGTTAGACCCCGGGTAGTTACTCAGTTAAACCACATCCAGCAGGGCCACTCTCTTCGTTTTTGAAAGTGTATAGTACAGTGAGAGCCAAAAGGTGCCCTTGAGTAGCTTTGGAAACATGCTCACCTTTCTTATCTACGACATTAGGAAGCTACTAACATAGGGAACCAGCCACGCCACTGAAGTTAGTCAAAATTTAAATATCAGTAGGCATTGGGTAGTATTTTTATAAATAGAGCCCAAATCTTCTTTTATATTTTTAATTTATTTAAAAAAAATTTTAAAAAACAATTTATTGGGGCTCATACAACTCTTATCACAATCCATACATATACATACATACATCAATTGTATAAAGCACATCCATACATTCCCTACCCCAATCATTCTCAAAGCATTTGCTCTCCACTTAAGCCCTTTGCATCAGGTCCTCTTTTTTTTCCCCTCCCTCCCCTCTCCCCCCTCCCTCATGTGCCCTTGGTAATTTATACATCATTATTTTGTCATATCTTGCCCTATCCGGAGTCTCCCTTCCCCCCTTCTCTGCTGTCCCTCTCCCAGGGAAGAGGTCACATGTGGATCCTTGTAATCAGTTCCCCCTTCCCAACCCACTCACCCTACACTCTCCCAGCATGGGCCCTCACACCCTTGGTCCTGAAGGTATCATCCACCCTAGATTCCCTGTACCTCCAGCCCTCATATGTACCAGTGTACAGCCTCTGCCCTATCCAGCCCTGCAAGGTAGAATTCGGATCATGGTAGTTGGGGGGAGGAAGCATCCAGGATCTGGGGGAAAGCTGTGTTCTTCATCGGTACTACCTCGCACCCTAATTAACCCATCTCCTCTCCTAAACCCCTCTATGAGGGGATCTCCATTGGCCGACACTTGGGCCTTAGGTCTCCACTCTGTACTTCCCCCTTCATTTAATATGGTGTATATATATATATATATATATATATATACACACACACACACATATATACACATATACACACATACATACACACACATATATCTTTTTTTTTTTTTGCATGATGCCTTATACCTGGTCCCTTGGCACCTCGAGCCCAAATCTTCTTTATAACAATTGTTCCAAATCAGTTTTCTTTCAAATGAAAGATTTCCAATTAAAGAGTCAGTGACATCTTGCTAACATGGACTACTAGGTAAGACAGAGCTGTACTATTGAAAAATGAAGTTTTTGGTGTAGGCTGACTAAAGTATAGTTTTTCTACTTGAAAGTCTGAGGAGGAAGAGGGGGAGGGGGAGGAAGAAGGGGGAGGAGTAGGAAGAGGAGGAGGAGGGGGAGGAGGAGGAAGCTACCCCCTTCTAGGGTGCTTTAATTTTTGGAACGGTTGCCGCCATCCAACCGAATTCCTGGGAAACCCTCTTTCATAGTAAAGATGTTTAAATAGTCAAGGTAGATAGCTTGAAAGGTAGCCCTAGAGCATTAAACTACATGGCTTATTTGTTTTATGGAAAGAGGTGCATCCTACAGTTGGTACCAGTCCTAAACAGTGTAGTCAGCCATTTCATGGGAAAGAACAAAGACTAAGTCTTCAGGAAGCCGAGGGGAATAAGGACCTAACAAGCACGTTGGAGGAGATATGCCTGATAGCTTCAGCCAGCTCCTCAGGGAAGAAGTGTTCAAGATCGGTCGGTTAGTCGGTGGCACAGGGCGGAAGGTGGCGCGTGCATCTGAAGCAGTGGTTTAAAAGCAGTGGAGTGATGAAGGGTAGTAGACTCTGCCAGTCGAGGCCAAGAGACGTGGCATGAAGGAATTGATGAGCGGAAGATCAGCAGGGGCAACGGTGAGGATGCTGTTAAGAAAGAGGCTGTCTTTCTCACACACTCCTGGTCATGAAGAGGACGTTCTAGCGAGAGCCTCCAGTCCCTTACAGAAATGATCCCCAAAAGCACCATGATGCCATGCCTACCCTGTATACTCTGCCTGCCCATGATGCCCAGGGGACTGGGATACAAGCGTGGTGGGTCGACCCAAGGTCTCGCCTGCAGTCTCAGCTGCGTGTATGCTTCAAACTAGAGTATGCTGCTACCACTGAATGCCAAGGAAATGTCTTCGTGTAGATATTCCCCTCTGGATGGCCAGGACATGTTAAGAGTATCTTTTGGAAATGTAAATAGCAGTTTTAAAGTTCCCTTTCTATTCCGAAGAGGTAGAAAACGCATTCTCTCGATTGGTTTCATTGGAATGACCGGCGTTGACCGCTCACAACCAAGCAAACTCCCCACAGAAACATCACCAATCTCGCTGTAGGGCTAGCGGAGCTGCGGCCCTCTCAGCTGTGTGCCTCCAGTAAACAAGCCCCCGCTAATCTTGCACCCCCGGTCTTGTAGTTTTGCTGTGGAGCAGAGGACTGCTGCTTGTCTGCGGGTCGCGGATCATAACTTAGATCGCCTGTCCTGCGAAGGAGGTGATGATCTCTCTCTGGATAATGGTTAGACAAGCCCATTCTCACACTGTGAGGCAGAGGAGGCAGAATTAATGAGATGTTCCAGGAATGATGACATCATCATTTACAAAACGCCTTTGCTTCAGTTCCCAAATGATTTCCCAACAACGTTCTCAAACAGCTTGCATTGGCTTTGTCATTTCCACATGATCTGTACAGACGGACAGATCCGAGGGATATGCGGTGATCGCTACAAGGGTTACCCAGCTAGAAAAAAATGTCAGAAGAAATCGAATCTGGGTTTCCTGGCTCCAGGCTCTTTGCACTCTTAATTTACAACCAAAGTGCCCTGCATGGGGCAGTTTAAGGCGTTGGGAGATGAACTTCACAAGAGCTCATCGTTCACAGAGTTCCTCAAATGCTTGGAACCGGAAGGTCTAATGTACGCCATGGCCATGGCCGCGCTGCCCAAATTCCTGTGGACCACAGGACTCAACTGAGTGCTGGATCAAAATATGGATCCCGGATCTACTGTCAAAACGGGACGGTAGCTGCGTGACACATCACAGGAAGGGTCTATGCTATTGGGAATACAGTTATGGGAGGGGGTGATCTAGGGGTATCCACATAATAGGAAGAGGAGGGATTGGGGGTATACATGTGGTGGTAAGATGGGTGGATGGCAGCCTAACTTTGGCCTGTTCCCTGGCTCAACTGATAGAGACCATTATCGGTTGGGTGTGAACTCCACCTATAGGAACCAAGCTAATGGGCTCAAGCCCCCACCCCTGTGGTGTGGGGAGACAGTAGTCTGGCAGGGACTGCCTTCAGGGAACATGCCTGTGAGCATCTGACCTCCCCCCACCTCTACCATTTGTCTTCCATTGCTTCTGTCTCTTGTTGTCTCAGGTACGTGTTAGAGCTCCCTGCTGCATCCTAGATTGTGGGTGCTCATCAAGAAGGGAGGGAGAGGGAGGGAAAAAAGGAAAATGAACTGATTCCAGGAACCCAAGTGGAAGGCGAATCTTGAGAATGATGAGGGCAACGAATGTATAAGTGTGCTTTACTCAATTGATGTATGTATGGATTGTGATAAGAGTTGTATGAGCCCCAATAAAATGATTTATTAAAGAAAAAGAACCTTTGGGCTGAAAGAATGTTGCTCCACAGGTGATTTTTCTTTCTGGATGGGCATGACACCCCCTCTCCTCTGGGATGGCTTGTTTTAAGCCCCAAGAGATGGCACCTTCAGGTATCATTCATCTTATTTGCATGGCTTCCTATTCCTATAGCGATTGTCCCTGTATCTCAGAGACATTTTGTTAGATCTCTCTGGGTCTTTGGCTCCCGCACAAGAAAGAATTCACGCCGAAGCCTGGCTTGTGATCTAAGTGAGTTAATTAATGAGTTAGAAGTTTCAGGTTTTACGCGGCACCCATAGGATTTCTCCCGACCATGCAGCCTGGCAGAGACTGCTCGGTGTCACGCAAAGATCTTTCTCCCAAGTTCTCCTCCAAAGACCTCTCTCCCTCTGGGCTCCTGCCATTTCAAGGATTCCAGGGGGAGACATGGTGAACGACCCCAGATCGACCCCATTGGCTGAATTGCATTCACCTGGCGCAGGTGGGCCGATCCAGGTTTAATGTCCACCCATGCCCACCGTGGGAAAACCTAGGCCTCTGAGCATGTGCAGTGTGCTTGGCTCTGTTGGGCATGCATCAATGGACATCCCATCCCTGCCTATCTGCCTAATAATTTCTACCCTGTCCTATAGGGTCGCTATGAGTCAGCATCAGCTTGATGGTGGTAGGTTTGGGTTTTTGTTTTTTTTAAGGGCCATTTTTTTTAGGGCCTGGGGTATTTTTTTGATCCCCACAAAGGTGCCATGCACCTAAATTTCATTATTAGTAAGCTGTCCAGTCTCCTTGGGGGTCCCCAAGCAGCTTGCATTTGCATAACTCTTCCTAGTCATATAGTGGGAGTTACAGAGACTGATGAGAACAATGGTTCTCACCCTTCCTCATGCCGCGACCCTTTCATACAGTTCCTCATGTTGTGGTGACCCCCAACCATAAAATTATTCTGTTGCTACTTCATAACTGTACTTTTGCTACTGTCATGAATCAGGCAACTCCTGTGAAAGGGTCATTTGATCCCCAAAGGGGTCGTAACCCACAGGTTGAGAACTGCTGGACAAGAAGGACCAGATAAAGTATTTCACTACAACACACTTACTGAATCAAAGCTTCGAAGAACAGAGCCCAGGAAACTTAAAAAAAAAAAGATGATCACTTAAAGATCATGCATATTGAGAGACTTGGACTATAGTAAATGTAAGAAGGTATTGTATAGATTCATGTTTATTGTGAAATTAATATAAATGGTACCTATTGATGATCAAAGCAAGGATGTTACTTTGAGGAATAAGTGCACCTGACTCAAGTAGTGGTATTTTCCATCACCTCAGGTGCATGTGAAAGTTGGACATTAGATTAGGAAGACCAGAGAAGGATCAATGCCTTTGAATTATGGTGATAGAGAAGAATAGTTAACAAATCTGTTCTGAAAGAAGTACAGTCAGAAGGCTCTGTGGAAGCAAGGAAACTGAGACTTCATCTCACATCCTTCGCACATGTCAGGAGAGACCAGTCCCTGGAGAAGGACATCATGCTGGTAAAGTGGAGGGACAGCCAAAAAGAGGAGCACCCTCCATGAGAGGCACTAACAATGGGCTCAGACATCAGAACAACGGTGAGGGTGGAACAGTACTGTTTGGTTGGGTGGGGCCTAGAGTTGTTATGGGTTGGAACCCCCTGGCGGGCACCTAACAACAGCAATCTTGAGGATGCTTTTGAAAGCCCTCTAGACTGAAGAGGATGTTCCAAGTACTTGGGTTGGTTTTTTGTTGTTGGTGTTTAAGTCCATCAAATGATGAGGGTAGAGCCAGCTGGACTGTGGTTCAGCCAGAAGGAATTTACATTTCACTTGGCTGCCTGGATGGCCTTTAGTGCTTGAACAGTATCACTGGGTCGCTCATTCATAAACTAATCCTTCATTACATGCTCACTAGGCCTCAGTCACTGTGTGACTTTTTTACAGGACTGCCTCTAGCCAGAGGCCATTCATTCCTTCAACAGCTCCTTAAATGGGAAAAGTGCAAGTGCTGCAGGGCACTGGCAATTCCTGAGGAAATAGCATTTCACCCACTGTATATGCTCGAATAGAAGCCCACTCGAATATCAACCGAGGCACCCAATTTTACTACAAAAATTGCATTCAAAATGTGCTGAAAAACTTGACATATACATGAGTATATACAGTAATATGTGGGATTAAAGAAGTAGAAGGAAGACACTGCTGCTAATAAGGGTAATCGGACATGTTGTTGTTACTATTATTGTTAGTGCTGGCCAGTCAGTTCCAACTCATAGTGACCCCAGATGCAACAGAACAAAACACTGCCCAGTCCTGCACTGTCTTCATTGTTAGTGCCATGTTTGGGCCATTGTTGCTGCCACTGTTTCTGTCTGTCTCGAAGAGGGCTGTGCTCTTTTTCAGTGACCCTCCTCTACTTTACCCAGCATTGCAGCCTTTAGCAATTATTTAAAAGTTTACGTTGTGCTAGAGATTTGTCTCAATATGTGAGTTAATTTCCTTAATCCTCAATCCAATGAAGTAGGTTCTCTTACTACTTGTTACGAAAAGAAAGCTAATATACAGAGATTTCCGGTAACTGGATGAAAATTAGACTGCTCTGGAAGTGAGGGAGGGACCATAGTTTATGGTCTGAAATTCTCAGTAGACATTCTGCTAAACTCCATTGAAGAATTAAAGATAGACAGGTGACGGGTTTGGAGAAAATGGGAGCATCTTAAACAGAGGGAACCCCACCCTGGGTGGAGACTGCGTGGCAAGTGACAATATTTCAGGGACTTTCTCAAAAGACAGGACAGCCAGGGCTGTGCATCCTGGGGGAAGAATAGCTAGAGATAAGACCAGAGATGTCAAGGATCCCCAAGGTCATAGTAAGCAGGCTGTTTATCCCGAAATAGTGGGAAGTCAGTGAACGCTGTTAGGAAGTCAGGTGTCTAGATCAAAGTTATATTTTGCAAAGTTCATGCATTTTGGAGACTGGATGTTGAAGGAGCAACACAAGAAGTCAGGGGACCAGTTAAAGACTGGTACGGTCAGACAGGTGACCCAGGCATTGGATTCAGGCAGTAGGGACAAGGACTGAGAGAGAGAGGTAGGGGGGGGGAGCCATGAGCCCCTATCATAAGTGGGCTGTGGGGTGAGGAAGAGACAAAGTCCAGAAAGATTGTGAGATGTAGGGCTCTGGGTATATACTGGTACTTGTCACTGAATTTGAACAAAAAGTGAGGCAACAAGGTCCAAGGGGGAAAATAATGAACCTGATTTCTGACGGGCTCTGTGTCAATGTCAGATAATCTTACCAGAGATTAGCACCAGCCTGAGCCCAAACTCCCAAGTTCCGTAGCTGTGTCCTTTGGCTCAGCAATTGGTTAAGAGTTGCCTTATGTGACAGCCTCTGTTTTGTTGCCAGCAGCAGCGTCTGGCACCTTAGCACGAGTATTTGGGAAAGGGAGAATGTGACTTGGAGCAGTTGCGAGGAGTCCTTGTTGCGTGCTTTGGTGTGGTTGATGGGCGCTGCTGGAGGGGGGCTGGCTTCTTCAGAAGGGCAGCGTTCTGATCTCACCCTCCCAGGTTCTGGTTTTTTTGGCCTCTTTAACTGTGGAATCTTCGGTGGGCCATTTTTCTTGTTTGTCAAAGGTGTTTAAAATTACCCACTTGCTCTATCTTCAGTGTCAAGGGTCTCTGAGGTCATTTTTGGAAGCACTGCAAATGTGTGAAGCATTTATGCACATGCAAGCTATTGCGCCCATCTTCTCCCCTTCCGTTCTCATTAGAAACCTCAAAATAGAATTGCCCCTTTAGTTGATGAAATCATTTGTGGGAGGTTCAGATTACTCTAGCGATTTATTTCGGGATCCCTTGTCACTTTGTCGTGATCAACACCGGAGTCAATTATCTAATCGATGTCAATTTTAGAATGCATTTAAAGGTTGATTTTTTTAAAACAACTTTGTTGATAAAAGCCAGGTTTCTGAATTAGAAGTTAACATGTATAGCAGCTACAGTTAGGTATACTGGATTATGGATATAGTCAAACTATTGTTAATGAAGTGTCATTTAAACTATGTTATAATTGAAAGACTTTTGTAGCTTGACATGACTGTTTGAAGTCACATTATTGTATTATAATCCTTATTATAAGAGATGATTATTAAGTGCCTGTCATTTCTCACTCAATACCCCACTGTTTCTGTCTCAGTCTCTAAGATAGTTTTTTCTTCTTTAGTTAACGGTTTCTAGTGTTCTCATCTTTATTTAAGGTAGAGGCTGATGAAGTATGGTGTCTTCGGATGGATGATGGCAAGACTTGTTCTCTGTCATGCACTTTGGACACATTATGGGGAGAGACCCGCCCCTGGAGAAGGCCAGCATGCTTGGTAACGTAGAGAAGTAGCGGGTCAGCGAACAGAGGAAGATGCTCAATGCGATGGATTGACACAGTGGTTGCAACAACGGGCTCAGGCATAATGAATGTGATGGTTGTGAGGACAGGGCAGGGTGTTATTCCTTTGTACAGGGGCTCGCTATGTGTGGGAGCTGATTCCATGACCCCTAACAACCACATAGCAAAAGCAAAGGAGCCCTGGGTAAGTGCTTGTCTGCTAACAGGGAAGCTGGCAGTTTGGACCCACCACCAGTTCAGCAGGAGGAAAGACCTGGCAATTGCTCCCGTAAAGATTTCAGGTCCTGAAGAGAATCAACTTGGCAGCACACAGCACCAACATGGCACCCGTATCATCTTTGAAATGAGAACAGAGGGAGGATGGGGGAGGGAGGGGGAAAATGAGCTGATACCAAGGACTCAAGTGGAAAGGAAATGTTTTGGGAATGATGAGGGCAACAAATGTACAGATGTGCTTGACATCATGGATGGATGTGTGGATTGGGATAAGAATTGTACGAGCCCTCAATAAAATGATAAAAAAAAAAAAGAAGTAGAACATATTCCAGGATGCATTTTGAATCTACCTTTGAAAAATACAGCTAATGTGGAGTATCACCCTCCACATTCGTAGGGGTCCAAGGGTTGGTTGTGGAATTAAGGGACAAACTTAAAGAGACATCAGACAAGGTAAAACCTGCAAGTGCTTACATCCGGGGATGACCATGGCTTCAGGAGCCAGAGCTGCACAGAGAGAGTGAATATATTTCTAACCAAGGCTTATTACACGTTAGGGGCATGCTAGTCCCCTAATTACAGGTAACCACATACATAACAGGAAGGGGTTGTACAAAGGCATACGTGTGACAGGAAGGCAACACATGACAAGATAGGCTCTAGCGCAGCAGTTCTCAACCTGTGGGTTGCGACCCCTTGGGTGGGGGGTGTTGAACTACCCTGTCACAGGGGCCGCCCGATTTATAACAGTAGCAAAATGACAATTATGAAGTAGCAAAGAAAAGAATTTTAGGGTTGGGGTTTCCACCTCATAAGAAACTGCATTAAAGGGTCACAGCATTAGGAAGCTTGAGAACCACTGGTTTACAGGAAGAAGTTAAGATGGTATTAAAGGCATTAGCAAAAAAGGGCCCGGGAACTGAAATGTCCCAACAAGCTCTTTAAAGTGTTAAAGAGCAAATATATAATTTTGAGAACCAAGGTGTTCCTGACCCAAGCCATACGGTATTTTCAATGGCCTCATCTGCATGTGAAGGTTGGACACTGAATAAGGATGACCACAGAGGAATGGATGCATCTGAATTACCGGGCTGCAGAGAATATGGGAAGTACCGTGGGGCGCCAGAACCAACAAGCCTTTCTTGGAAGAAGTGTATCCTGAATGTTTCTCAGAAGGGAGGAAGGCGAGACTTTGCCTCGTGTGCTGTGGACACGTTACCAGGAGAGGCCCAGTCCCTGAAAAAGGACATTGTGCATAGTGAAATGGAAGGGCAATATTAAAATAGGAAGACTGCTGAGGAGATGGATTGACGCAGTGGCTACAACTGGGCTGAAACAAACAATTGTCAGGATGCTGCAGGACTGGGCAGTGTTTCACTCTGTTGTCCCAGGGTCACTATGAGTCACAGCAACAATATCCAGGACCTTGGAATGGGATCCCTTCCCATTGTTAGGAATGGTAGCTGGGCACCTTCTAGTTCTTCTCGTCTCAAAGTAGTAAAGACCTGTGTTCCTTTGATCCATCAGCCCGTAGGACTAATTGTTTTCAATGTTTATGACTTTTCTTTCCTCTGGATAATGAGTGAGAGACCAATTGTTCCTTAGATGGCTGCTTAGGAGCCCTTGTGGCTCAGTGGTTATGAATTTGACTGCAATCCGAAAGGAAAGGTCTGCTCTTCAAAACCACAGCTGCTCCTTGGGAGAAAGATGGGGCTTTCTACTCTTGTAAACAGTTACAGTCTCAGAAATCCAGGACAGTTCTACCCTGTCCTATTAGGTTGTTATGAGTCAGCACGACTCGGTGGCAGTGGGTTGGGTTGAGTAGATTTGCTGTGTTTGTGTTAAAGTATGAATTTATCTCTTGCACTTTACTCTGATCTAATGCACAAGAGGTGATTCCCACACTATCACTGCAGGGTGAGTACATTTGGGCAATTGTAACAGATCCAGTTGGTTTCCTATTGACAGATCCTGATAATGTGTAAATATTGGATCACTGCACACTTTATGGAGGTTGACTCCCTGATTGGCCCCAGGAGCCAAATAAGGATTTGCATATAGAAGCAACAAAGCCCACATGGAACAATCAGACCAGCCTGTGTGATCACGAGGTGTTGATAGGGTGAGGTACCAGGCATCAAAGAACAAAAAATTATATCATTGTGAATGAGGGGGAGTATGGAGGGGACACCTAAAGCCCATCTGTAGGCAACTGGACATCCCTTACAGAAGGGTCTCCGGGAGGAGAAGAGCCAGTCAGGGTACAATGTAGCAATGATAAAACATACAACTTTCCTCGTTCTTCAGTGTCCCGTCTCCCCCCCCCCCCCATTATCATGATCCCAATTCTACCTTACGAATCCGGCTAGACCAGAGGATGTACACTGGTACAGATAGGAACTGCAAACACGGAATCCAGGACAGATGATCCCTTCAGGACCAGTGGTGTGGTGTGAGTGGCGATACTGGGAGGGTGGATGTAGGGTGGGTTCGAAAGGGGGAACCGATTACAAGGATCTACATATAACCTCCTCCCTGGGGGACGGACAACAGAAAAGTGGGTGAAGGGAGACATTGGACAGTGCAAGATATGACAAGATAATAATTTGTAAATTATCAGAGGTTCATGAGGGTGGGGGAGCGGGGAGAGAGGGGAAAAATGAGCTGATACCAGGAGCTTGAGTGGAGCGCAGATGTTTTGAGAATGATGAGGGCAATGAATATACAAATGTGCTTGACACGATGGATGGATGGATTGTGATGAGTTGTATGAGCCCCTAATAAAATGATTAAAAAATGATTTGTGAGCTTCTCTTGGTGGTTCCTTTCCCCTTGATGTGGTTGGTGTGGAAATGAGCATGTGTCAGACCTTGAGCAGAGGCAGGAGGGTAGGGTGTTGTTCTGTGAAGGTGGGCCATTTGGGTTCATGAGGTAGGTTGAGGTAGCTCAGGGAAATGGACCCTGCGTTTTATCCCAGGCACCGATGTAGCCGTGGAGTTGTTAGGTCCTCGTGCTGCAGATTTCCCCAATGCAATGCATCTTTGATCTCTTGACCGCTGCCTCCGTGAGCATCAGTGGTGCACCCACGCCAGATACCATCCTTTACAACTGCAGA
This sequence comes from Tenrec ecaudatus, assembly GCF_050624435.1. Lineage (NCBI taxonomy): Eukaryota > Metazoa > Chordata > Mammalia > Afrosoricida > Tenrecidae > Tenrec > Tenrec ecaudatus. Next base: position 26,982,732 of record NC_134533.1, on the reverse strand, counting down.
CTCTTCTCCTTCGATCATGATGCTACCTTTTGGTCTAGTTGTGAGGAGTTTTGCCCTTTACCTTGAGTGGTAATCCACACTGAAGGCTGTGGTCCCTGGATCTTCATCAGCAAGTGGCGAGGAGTGGTAAGAAGAAACAGGAAGCAAGGTGGATGGATGGTAGAGAAGAACCGGGGCAGCACAGATGGGAAGGTTGGGTCCAGGCTGCTTTCTGGAGGGTGGCTGGGAGAGACTGACTCCATTGAACAGAGCCCTGACCAGTGTTTTCTCTTCATTGCCAGTATACTGACCGTGCTCTGCTCCCTTGCTGCCTCTGGTAAATCTTCCACATGAACTTGTACCAACTTCCAGAGCATTGCCTGGAATGCTTTTCTTTCTTTCTTTCTTTCTTTCTTTCTTTCTTTCTTTCTTTCTTTCTTTCTTTCTTTCTTTCTTTCTTTCTTTCTCTCTCTCTTCCTTTCTTCCTTCCTTCCTTCCTTCCTTCCTTCCTTCCTCCCTCCCTCCCTCCCTCCCTCCCTCCCTTCCTTCCTTCCTTCCTTTCTTTCATCATTTTATTGGGATTCATACAACTCTTATCACAATCCACACATACATCCATTGTGTCAAGCACATTTGTACATTTGTTGCCATCATCATTCTCAAAACATTTGCCTTCTACTTGAGCCCTTGTATCAGCTCCTCATTTGGAATGCTCTTCTTATAAGTAGCTTTGCTTTGAAGTCAGCAGGGCTGGGAGCTGTCCTCTTCCTTCCCCTAGGACTTCAGAGAGCTTCTGAGTTTGCTTCCTGTTGAACTTTGTAGTCCATCACTGAGATTTCAGGATTTGGGGCGAATCGGTTTTAAAATAGCATAAATAATTATTTAAGTATGCATGCTATTTTGATGACCATTTTGGAGACATAACGTTATTTTGCTAATTTTCTTTCCTTGGACTGTTTATAACAAACATAGCCAAGCTATGCTAGTTTGTCCATTGACCTAATAGATGATGCCCTGGTAATATCAAGAGGGACTTGACACCTTGCACATGATTTTTAACGTAAAGTAAAGCCTAGGAAGCTTCCCAGAAAGTTAGCCTGGTAACGCTTTCTGTTTTTAAAAATAATGTTAAAAACAGAGTATGCCACAGGTTCTCTGCACCCTGTGAGCATGTATTCCTGTGTCTGGAAATGCAGGCTTTAGGGGCCTCTTTCCCCATCTTTGTCCTGAACATAATGAACAAACCACCTGGCACTGTGCCCTGAGGATTAGGTTTCTAAAGAGCAAGCAGCCTGGAATGAGTTGCTAAATAGCACCCCCTGTTGGTTTATGTGCAAAGTAAAACAAAATTTAGAACAATGTTTGCTGAGTGGATGCTTTCTTTCCTCGTAGAAGCACTGGGTGATTCAACACCACAGCTATGGGAAGATGTCATCCTGGGCCGGTAGTAGCTGGAAGCACTATTGTTGAAAAAGAGAATGCCTATATGCAGATCCCCGTTAGTTACTGTGCACCTGAAGTGGGTCATTGCCACCCTTGTGTTATTACATCCCTTTGTTTTCTGCCTCATCTTTTATCTTTACAGACAGTGGTGCTTGAAGCATATATTTTCTTCTTAGGTGTAAGTCCAAAATCAGTCATTTCCTTTCGTAGTAATTTTCAAGGATAAAAGAGAAATGAAATCCAGAAAAATTCCCGCAACATCCTTTCTTTCCAATCACAGTTTTAACTTTGTTCCTCACCCATAGTTTTTCTGGAACTAGGGAACAAACACATACGGGGGAGAGCTGTGCTTTCCCTCCAGTGGAGGCTGTGCAGGACCGTTAGAGACCAGCTGAGGAGCCGCAGAGAGTCAGAGGGAGGGGTGTAGCTCCACCAGGTGGGAGCCAACCTGCCCAACTATTTTGCACGCGACTGCCAGTGGTCGTCATGACCCCGCGGGCTCACCTTCATGAGTCTGTTGAAGGTCCAGAGAGAGATGGGTAGCCATGCTTTGACTCGGTTGCCTTTAACAAAGTCATTAATGCAGAACTCCACTGTGTTTTCTCCCGTCTCTAATGGCGGCGTCAGTTTATGAAACATTAGACAAGCCTAGGCAGAGTTGAAGTAGGAGGTAGTTTCTTTTTCCCTCTTTCTCTTCCTCTTCTTCTTAGAATGAACTCAGATGTTGACTTTCATTTCAAATTGTGAAAGACAACAGAAAACCTCACATTAATTTAATGCATCTTGTGGCTGAGAATGTGCTGCGTACACAAAGCATTTGGAAAATTGTGACCGGGCCACTGTTGGGCCCCCTTTTCTGAATAGTAAGGCCCGTTGTCTTATGCTGTGGCTGCTGAACTGAGTGAACATTCAGTCTCTCTCTGAGGGCCAACTGGATCACTCCACTCCACTGAAGCTGCAACTGATGGGAGAGTACTTTTGTGTTGGGTAGAGATCTGGAGACACACTTTCACGAAAGAACTGCCATGTGTGCAGTTTCAGAGCAGTACACACTTCTATGTGCCTGACAAAAACCAGAGCCGCCTCCTCGAAAATAACGTTAAATAAAATAACAGTACAGTTGTCTACCAGTTCGAGAAGAGCTGCTTTTTTGATCTTCATTGGTGGGTGTACATATGTCAACTTCTCGTACATCTTCAAGTGATTCCTAAAATGTAGGCATAGGTAGGATCATTCAAAGTAGAACAATGCAGCTTTGGGTTTTCTAAATGATCCTGTGGTAAAGAGTTAAGGGCCATAGATGGTACCTGTCACTTGACCCATCGTTTGCAAGGCTACATAAATATCTTGCCGAGACACTGCCAAACCTTACCACTAAACAACCAAACCCCCAAACAACCCAAACTGTGCCCTCTTAGTGTGACATGTTGTGCTTTTGAGGCAAAATTGTGGTGGTGTGATTTAAGTTCTTACACATTTTTTTTACCATTACCAGAATTTCAATTGTAAATAATGAATTTATGATCTAATTAATTCTGAACTCTAGTAACTGACTCTAGAGGGTGCTGATGAACACCAGAGGTTTGTTAAAGGTTTACATGAAAAACAATCTCCTAAAGTTAAGTTTCGCTTGGATTTTAATCTAGTACTTGAAAATAAGCACATATCTTGCCCTTTAAAGAAGGCCAGGAGCACAAGTAGTTGCGCGCGCGCGCACTTGTGTGTTTAACCTGGCTAAACGATTTACCACTTCACATTGTCAAGGAACCCTGGTGGCGTAGTGGCTGTAAGTTGGGAAGCTAATCTCAAAGGTCAAAACCACCAGCCAGGAGACTTTCTACTCCAGTGAAGACTTACAGTCTCACAAAGTCACAGGGGCAGTCCCCCCTCTCCTATAAGATCACTTTGAGCAGGCAGTGACTTGCTTGCATTGATTTTCATTTGATACCTTTGGAGATTCCATTACATTTGTGGATTTCTGGAAACTTGCTTTTGAAAGCTTGTTGAATGTTTCAAAAGAAAAAAAAAAGTATTTCTGCAAAAATCTGAATTCTAGATATATCTGTGTCTTTTAAATTCAGTTATAGTTATATTCGCAGATATAATTATTTTCATTTTAGATCTGTGCTCCCCAGATTTTAATGTGACATGTATGCTCATACATTTTTAATAGAGTACTTTAAAACGATAGTGAAGTAAACCCCCAAACTCAACTCACTGCCATTGAATCAATGCTGATTTACAGCGACTCCCCTGTGGGTGTCCCAATGATGCAACTGTTTACAGGAATGAAAAGGCCTGGTCTTTCTCTCAAGTTGCTGCTGGTGGTTACAAACTGCCGACCATGCGGTCCGCAGCCCAGTGTATAACCACTACACTACCAGGTGCCTTAAAACTAGAGTCAAGGGTATTAATTTGATGAGGACGATCCAATTGTAAAAGCTTTTTTAGAAAAGAATAGCCCTTTTGATGGTGATGTTCAAGATGTACATTAAGGTAAAGGTCTTTGGTAGAGATAGAGGGAGAAGAGTTTTCAGAGAATGATTTTTTTTTAAACTGAAAGGTAGTTTATTATTTCATACAGTTAATACTTAAATAAGGGCAATAAAAGGCAGACAAAACTAGATTGTGTTATAAGAGCTTTAAAATATTAATGAAAATTAAATAATACCAGATAAAAACAATAAAACTGATATTTCCATATTGCTTCTTGATTGGCATCTTCACTTGCATTATATTTTTGCTTTTATTCAAGCATCATCGGCTTTATTTGTGATTTGTTTTAAACCATTGTTTCACTGTAGGAATAGTATACTATTCTTGAGAGATAGGCCAATTAGACAATAGTCATTTTGTTGGATATATTACAAACAAGTGACTTCTCTGAATATATGTTTATCTTTTTCTCTTTGTTTAAAAAATTATTAAATCATTTTATTGGGGGCTCTTACAGCTCTTATAATAATCCATACGTCAATTGTATCACGCACATTTGTACATATGTTGCCGTCATCATTTCTAAAACATTTTCTTTCAATTTGAGTCCTTGGAATCAGCTCCTATTTTCCCCCTCCCTTTCCACCCTCCCACCTTAGTGAACTCTTGATAATTTATAAATTATTTTAATTTTCATATTTTACACCATCCTCTGTCTCCCTTCACCCACATTTGTGTTGTTTGTCGTACCCCCCTACCCTGGAGGACAAAGTTGTACATTGATCATTGCAATCAGTTCCCCCTTTTTCCCCATTCCACTCCCACCTTACCCCTACCCTCATGGTATCACTACTCTCATTATTAGGCTTTAGAGGTTTACCTGTCCTGGGTTCTGTGGGTGAAGAGGACCTACCTGTACCAGGGTACGTCCTCTGGTCTAGCCAGATTAGTAAGGTAGAACTGAGGTCATGATAGGGAGGAGGGGAGGAAGCATTAAAGAACTAGAAGAATGAGTGTTTTGTCATCAGCGAGTGAATTTGAATGTAGGTCTTTGCATTCCGACAACTTCTGGAAAAGTTATCTCCTTCCCCCCCCACTGACTAGCCCTCTATAACAGGAGCCCTGGTGGTGTGGTGGTTACGTATCAGGCTGCGATCTGCAAAGTCAGTAGTTAAAAACAACCAGCCACAGAGCAGGCTTTCGACTCTGTAAAGAGTTACAGTCTCCGACAATCACAAGGGCCCTGCGACCCTGTCCTGTTGGGTAACTGAGTTGACATGGACTCAATGGCACTGTGCTTAGCTTTCTTTCTTCTGAGCCTCCGCCTAACATTTCTTCAGAAAAGGCCACTGTTTTTAGTCTGGAAAGCAGGACGCGATGGCAGGTGGTTCTCATAATTTGCTAGGAAAACTGACGGGGCTTCAAAACATTTTGTGGAAAAAATAGAATGAAAAGATAATAGAATTTTCCCAGGAACTCCTTGAAGGCCCCTTTGGATGTGTTTTGTGTAAGACAGTGTTGTCTAATCGAATTTCTGTTGATAAAATCATCCTGTGTCTGTGCTCTACAGTTGGGTAGCCACAAGTACGTGTGGCCATTGGACACTTGATTTGTGGCTCGGCCCCCTGAGGAACTGAGGTTTTCATTGCATGTGATTTCCAGGTAAAGTGAAATGAATAGCATTGGGCTGCTTACTGTCGGGTTGGCAGTGAGGACCACAGCTGCTCTGTGGGAGAGAGGTGAGGCTTTCGATGTCCATAAAGAGATACTGTCTCAGAAGCCCGCAGGGCAGCTCTGCCCTGCTCTTCACGGTCCCTGTGTGTTGCAGTGGCCTCCATGGCAGGGAGTTTGAGTTTTGGTTTTGGTGTGACCCGTGGCTTCTGTGCTAGGCGAGAGGTGTCTCGGGCACCGAATGATAACATAGGCTGTGACGTGTTTGCATTCAGTCCTCTTCAATTTTATAATTCTGCACAAGGCGTTAGAATATGTAAACACCTTGTTTTCAAATAACCACATTCACATGCAAAGTAGAGGACTTGCATCTGGAAAATCTGTAAGTCTGCGTGTGTCTAGAACCTCTGGGACTCATTTAGGACCCACAGATTAAGTTGGGTCTGCCCTGTGGGCAGGCTTCAAGCCCTCAGGTCCCTGTGGATGTGTGTTGCTTTGTTAAGTGCCATCAAGTTGGCTCTAGCCCATAGCAACCTTGTGCACAACCGAATAAAACTCCGCCCGGTCTTGAACCAGCCTCACTGTTGTTCCTGTGCTTGAGCCCATTGTTGCAACCTCAGTGTTGTCCATCTCCTTGCCTCCCTGGCCCTCTGCCAAACATGATGCCCTACTCCAGGGACTAGTGTCTCCTGGCAACATGTCCAAAGTAGGTAAGACAGAGTCTCTGCATCCTTGCTTCTAATGATGCAAGATCCTGCTTCTAGAGATCCAGGCTGTGCAGATGGCTTTGTCCTCTTGGCAGGCCATGGTACTTACAGTATTCTTCCCAGCACCACAATTCAAATGCATCAATGCGTCTTCTTCCTCCTCGATTCCGCGTCCAACCTAGTCCTCAAAGTAACATCCTTGCTTTTCAATACTCTAAAGAGGTCTTGTGCAGCAGATTGACCGGATGTAAGCCGTCTTTTGAGCCCTTGCCCGCTGCCAGTTGTGAGCATCGGGTCTTCCTTACAGTGAGTTTCATCCACACGGAAGGCTGCATTCCTTGATCTTCACCGCATGTGCTTCAAGTCCTCACTTTTCAGCAAGCGAGGTAGTGTCATTTGCATATCGCAGATTGTTAATAGGGCTTCCTCCAATCCTGATGCCACATTCTTCTTCATATAAGTTAGCTTCTCTGAATATTTGCGTAGCATACAGGCTGATAAGAGGATACATCCTTGACGCACTCCTTTCCTGATTTTAAACCATGCAGTGTTCCCTTGTTCTGTTCACGCAGCCGCCACTTGATCCAGGTACAAGTTCCGCATGAGCAGAATGGAGTGTTCTGGAATTCCCATTCTTCTCAGAGTTATCCATAGTTTGTTATCCACACAGTCGAATGCCTTGGTGTAGTCAATAAAACACAAGTGAGCATTTTCTAGTGTTCTCTTCTTTCAGCCAAGTTCCATCTGACACCAACAGGTGGTTGGTTGTTCGTGTGTGTGTAAATATGTGCTTTTGAGTTAAAATATAGATTCACCAGATATGACTCCCACCACTGCCAACGAGTCCATTCGGACCCAGCAACCCTGTAGGGCAGAGTGGAACCGGCCCTGTGGGCTCCTGAGACTGTCACTCATTACAAGAGTAGAAACCTCTTTTTTTCTTCCTCAGAGTGGTTGGTGGTTTCGATCCTGCTGACCTGGCAGTTAGCAGCCTAACATGTAACCAACCCACTCCGTCACCAGACAGAATTATAAAATACAGTGACTGATTAAAACAAAACAGAGCAAAACAAGAACAATAGCAAACCAGATTTTCTACACAGCTGAGTAGGAATTTTATTTGGCAATTGATATGATTTTCTATGTCCTTAAGTATAGAAAATCTTCCTACTTTGAGGGTAAACTTGACTTGGATTGAGGTAGCTTACAAAATAATTCTAAAATGTTGCCTGATGCTTTGTAGTTTTCTAGGCAGTGGCAATTTGATCTTTCCCATAGATTATCAGCCCTATTTTATAGGCACTGAGGCATTCTTTTTTAAGTTTTAGATTTATTCATTCAACAAACATTATTGATCCCTTATTACATGTAGATGCCGACACCAGCAATGGAAGGAGCTTTCCTGCCCCAGAGGGACTAACAATCTAGTGGAGGCAATTAAACAAGGGAGCAAGAAATTATGATCTAGTCTACTCAGCACTGTGTCCTGTGCCTGCAAAGGATACTATGGGAGAGCAAAGACAAGCACCTGTAGTGGGGCTGGGAGATGGCGGGGCAGAGGGGCATCTCTCAGGTGAAGTCCCCCAGGTGAAGAAGAGGGGAAGGGCATGCTAGGAAGAGGAGCCAGCAGGGCCAAAGGTGTGTTCTAAATCGGGAACACTTCTAATGCCCAGAAGATACCTTATGATACAGGTGCACAGAATTTGCTAGTGGTTTTATATCATCTTGACCTTGTTTTTTTTTTTTTTTTAGCTCAGTCTGAAGAAGAGCTATGCTAAAAATAGCTTCGGTACAGTGATCAAGCACCCAAGCAACAATTTCAAGGAGAAAACTAAAGAGTAGGTTTAGTTTTTTGGCAGACCCTAACTTACAGTAGTGATGTGCTAATTGTAAATGATTTTTATTCATTACAGCAGATCTTTCCAGTTCTCTTTTGGTTTTCCGTGTTAGAATATGAACTCTGTTTCACTGCTATTTTCCCAGGGCCTAGACCAGTGCCTGGCATATATGAGACAGACTCAGGAATGAATCTCAGTGTTATGCTGAAAGTCAACACGAGTGCTTAAAGGTTTTAAAAGTGTGTCTTTAAAAATTTTAAGAACTTAGACATTGCTATTATTCAAACAGACTCTTCCCCGTTGTCCTAGTTACCTCTTCTTATATAATGAGCCTCCCCAAAAGTTAGTGACTTACACATTTTAAAAGAGGCATTTTCTTGCTCATAGTTTTGTGTGTCAGTAACTAGGGCAGGGGTTTGTGGAGAAGACTCCGCTCTACTTCATGAGCTATTTGCTGGGGTGCAGCCCCGCTAGGGCTGAAGGATTCCAATAGCCTCACCTCCATGTGTGAGAACTCAGTGCTAGCTGTTGCCTGGGTACCCTCCATTCTCCCGCCGTGACTCCTCCACCTGGGCTGTGACCGTTCCACAAGTGAGCTAAGTGGAACGTCTGTACATGACTAACTAAGATTGTCCCAGGAAGGTAGACACCGTCGTTGCATAGTTTCTTATGGCCTTGTCTTGAAAGTCATTCACAGTGTTACTCTTACCACATCCTGCAGGTTAAAGCAAGTGACAGGACCAGCCCAGATTTCATGTGAGGGAAAGGGATGCACTTCTCCATGTTGGGTGCCACTTGGTCGACTTTAACACCTAGCAAGCCTATTGAACAGAGTAGAATTGCCCGTAGGGTCCCCAAGGCCAACATTTTTATGGGAACCGATGGTCAGGTCTTTGCTTGGGTAGAGCAACTGGTGAGTTCACACTACCAACCGTTCAGACCACCAGGACTTCTGACCTTTGATGCGGGAATGGCAAATTCTCAACGCAGAGAAGCCTGGGATGGGAGAGAATCACTTAATTTGATAACCTTTTACCAGTTGGAGAGACTGACCTAAACCCTCTGCTTCTTCTAAATTCTGCTAGAAAATTAGACAGTTTCTTCCTTAATTTTGCATGGGGTCATCCACCTAGCGGGCTCAACTCAATGGCAACGGGTTCTTAGACTTATTTCTTCCTGCTTTTCATCAAACATTGCACAAAGAAGCATTAGCACTTTTAATCATCTGCCCAGAAATCATTTTAGTCAGATTCACGCATATCTTAAGTAGCCAATCATTGACATGATGGCAGGCAACGGTCCACCACTGGGGCCCGAGTCACTTTTTCTCCACTCCTTCCCAAAGCGCCTTCTCACAAGTCTTCAGATCTTGCTAATTTCCGACTCACCACCTTTCCAGCCGCTGCCTGCCACGAGGTCCCCAAACCAGTGCCGTGTCTTTTAGGTTCTTGCCTAGTTATCCACTTCCGTTGCGGTGTACTCTAAAACATACATGCTTCCGATCATAGTCATGTCATGCTTCACATCTGTACGTGTCTAGAACCTGGGCAGGCTCACTTGCACTGTACACACTCAGTGAAGATGGCCTAGCTGCTGGTAGAGAATTCAAAATAGGACCCTACTCATGGGTCTGGGACCTCGGCCCTGCTTTTGGAGGATTGCTAGGGCCGGGGAAATCCAAGATGCCTTACTCATCACTGGTGCCTTGGGGTCCTCTGGTACCTGGCCTCTTATTCAGCAGTTTGAGCTGGACTTCCTTCTGTGACTGTGAGGTCTTACATGCCTGAAGACACAAAACAAGTTGGTCAGCTCTATCCAAGGGGAGGGAAAGATATCCTCTCCTGGTAGGAGAATGGCAAGTGGACATCACAAAAGGACATGCATTGTGGGAAAGATTGTTTTGGCCAACTTTGGGCTAATCTGCCAATTAATCTAAATTTAGGAGATGACCGGCCAGTTAACAACTTGTGCATGCTTATATCTTGGGCTCACAAGTAGATTTTATTTGGCTCGTGCAGAGTTTTAAAGGCCTGCATTTCCATGGTAGCTGGAAATTGATTGCTCATACTTACGTGGATAGCCCTGTTTGCACCCAGTGCTGCTGTATGTAATTGATTTATACATTAGCCATTTCTTTAGGGGATGAGCAAGAGAGACATAGAAGTTACACTGAAGTAGCGGCAGTTTGGACAATAGTCAACTAGACCGATAAATAACATAATTACAGATAATAAGTGCTAGTGAATAAAGCAAGGATCTGGAATAGCAAGTAACTGCTAGGTGAGGGGTGTGTGTGTGTGTGTGTGTGTGTGTGTGTGTGTGTGTGTGTGTGTGTGTGTTTTAGATAGGGGTTCAGGGAAGCCTCTTTGAAGATAAGACATCAAGTGGAGATCTCAATGATGATAAGGAGACAATCATGGTCAATTTCTTCAATTAGAATGTTCCAGACAGAAGGGACCAAAACACCCAACCAAAACCACTGCATCAAGTCTATTCCAACTCATAGTGATCGGTAGGAGAGAGTAGAATTGCCCCCTTTGGTAGCAGGAAAAAAACTATCTTTCTCCGCTAGTGTTGGCTGATAGTTTTGAACTGCTGACCTGGAGTTTAGCAGCCCATTGTGTCACCTACCAGGCTCCTTAGAAGAACAAGTCCAAAGATTCAGCAGGTGGGACTGGCTTTGGCGTGTTCCCGGGATGGCAAGGTATTTGGCTGAGCTATGTGAATGGGTCCCATGTAAGAGGAGAAGCTGGTAGTGGAAGAGGCAGTCAGGAAGAAGTAACGAAATATCCCATAGGACATGCAAAGAATGTTGGATGTTATTCTGGGTAACAGGAAGTCATCGCAGGACTTCAGAAGGGGTAATAGTGTGATGTCACTTAATTTTTGTAACAATCACTGTGGCTGCTATGTGGTGAAAGTGATAACGGGTGGCAACAGGAGGGTGCTCAGTTCGACACATCTAGGAGAGGACTGATGGTGCCAGGAACCTAGGGTGCCAGGCTTGAGGAGCTAAGAAGTGATGACTTGGATGTATGTTGGAGGTCCCTGTGTGTGTTGAATTGATGTTTGGTTCCATTTTTCCATTTCTCTTTATTCCAATTGGGTGTGGTTATAATGGCCCAAGTGTGTTTTAGTATTCACGTCTTACTGTAACGTGGATATTTTCGCTGTTAAAACTGGTGGAAGGACGGTAACTCCTATACTCTTCCAGAGCCTTGTAACTAACTCTTCGACTTGGACGTGCCGTTGAGCTGAGTGAGACCAGTCACAGTGACACAAGGCAGGCTAGAATAAGGCGAATGGACCTGATGGGTTTAAGTGCTGCCCTGCAAGGACAGTAAATTCATTTGTTGCATTTTAGCCAACAGCTTTTTAAATTTTAAGTTTGGAAGCAAAATGAGATAATTGGGGCTTCCACCTCATCTCCGGAGTCATTTGGAGCCTAGCCCTCGGATGAGATCTGCTCGTCACGTCAGCATGGCCGCAAAGTAATTTCTGCTTTTATAGTTTCCATTGCTATTTTTGGATTCCATCACGCGATGGAGATAATGCCACTCCGGTGCATTATAATTGGGATGGGAGGGAATCGTCGTTTATCCAGCGTGAGTTAATGGTTTATTGCTATTACCATTTATTTGACCTTTTCTAGAGAATGCAACCCCTTTAAGCGTAGATTCGAATGTCCATTACATACAAAGCCTTCCTGATTTTAAGCATGTTAAAAAATAGCACCTCTTGCTAACGAAACGGTCCATTTTCCTGCTTTGTAAAAAGCCTGGAGTCAGAGCGTACTTGTGAGTAAGGGTGTTGGTATTCCAGCGGTGTAGCTCAAGCAGACGGGCTGCAGTGCAGTGGTTTATTTTTAGACTGGGCTGCCATTTTTATCCTGCAGAAATATTCATCAGTGCCTTGCTGACAGGCCATCAGTTGTAGAAATGTGTCATCGAGACCAGACTTTGCTCTCTTTGTCTCATTTTCTCCCCGCTCCTCTTTTCCTTTTCTGATTTGTTCCTACAGCTGCTTGGAGGAGGAGAGTGTCTTTCTTTCGATTCATGTATTGGAGACTTCAATTCACAGATTTCCAGCGTCACGCGGTTCATTCATCTCTGATCTGCAGCTGTTTACGCATCCCTACTTATTGTTTATAAAGGGAAACTGCTTGTAGCTCATGGAGTTGATAGCAAGCAAAAGACCCATTAGAGGCTCTCGGCAGTTCTTGAGTGCCTTTCCGTAACATGTTTCGTGTGTGTGCAGGTGTGTGTGCATGTGCGTGTGTATGTATTGTACAGCATGTGTACATGGATGTTTATTTGTCTTACCTAACCAGGGATTAGCATTATTTTGCATGAAATGTAGCTGCCTGAGAGCCTAAAGGTTAAGAGGCCCCCCAAAACGATCTTTTAATTAAAAACAAAAAAAGAGCCTAGAGGTTACCATATGTTGCAGAAAATCTGTTGGTTTTCCCTGAAAAGAAATCCTTTATTACCCTTAAATATGAAAGGGCTTCAAAAAATTAATGGAAAATTGGGACGAAAAGATAATGGCATTTTTCCTATGAATATGTTGAGTCCTCCTCATATGTAGAACATAGAATATCAGCCACTTGATTTGTTGGGACACTCGTGCCCCGCCACCCCACACACCCTCACCCCAAACCTTGCTTTGGAAATTTCAGATAGTTCCGAGACTAACACAACTGTGTCAGAACCAAGCATCTCAGCACTCAGAGGCAAAGGCACGCACTCATCAACATGTAAATTAATACTAATTGATTTCTCTTTGTGTCAATTTCTGAAATAGAGTTGGTATTCACTTGTCCATCTAGCCCATCACCACTTTGGGCTGCTCATGGCAGGGTCCCCAGTTCAACCCCACTCCTGGGGAGCCAGATGAGGTACGCTGCTCCTACAGAGAGGGAGCCTCAGACGTTTTACATAGGGCTGACATGAGTCGGACTGGACGCCTGGCCATGGGTTGTCTATGCAGGGGTCTCTCTCACAGTGATTGTGTTGGTTGCCCAGGTGTGGATAATGGGATTCTCAGCTTGGGAAATTTATAATTGTTTTAAAGAAAGGCTACTTCTATCTGGACATTTCCTATATGTGGCAGGCTAGCATATAGGTGTAGGCCTAGGAGCCAGGAACAGAAGGTTCTAGCTTGTTTCTGTTGCATCTTAGTTGTGCAACTTGAGCCAGCTGTCCAGCATCTGTGAGCCCCAGCGTCTTTATCTGTAAAACTGGCGTGCCTGCCTCAGATGTTACTGTGAAGGATAAGTAAGATGAGTCTGATATTGTGCTGACTAAGTTTTGGACTGCTGACCACAAAGTTGGCAGTTCCAACCCACCATTTGCTCTGTGGGAGAAAGATGAGGTTCTGTGCTTCCATAAACGATTTGCAGCATCAGAAACACTGTATGATTTGCTTAGAGGCGGAATCGACTTAGTGGCAGTGAGTTCTTGGTTATAGTGCAATGTGCTAAGAATACTGAGCATATTCCATTAATACGTGTTAGTTAATTTGTAGTGGAAGATGATAATAATAATTTGTGTGTATTCTATCATGCTTTCTCAGTCAAAAATATGTTCAGTTGTGACTAACTGTGTAATCAGTTCTGACACTAATTGCAGTATTAATTCTTTTAACCCTGACTCCTCAGAGTTAGGTCCAAACTTTACTCCTTAAGGGGCCTAGTTCTTCAGACTTCCAAGTGTGAGTAAGACTTCAGACTCAAGTTCAGGGTTTCTAGGCCACCTGCATTCTGGGAGTTTCCACACACCCCTCAGGACACCTGTTACCGTCATAGGGATCAGTTAAAGAATTCCTAATACATTGCAGCTTTGATAGTTACTACAATGACACACAAAGCTGAGGTAACCGCTATACTTACTGTTAGTATAGCATCAAGACACATATGGTAGGACTGAGAGGGATCCAGTCACAGCCCTTCCCTGTTCCAGGGACATGTTACTTCTCAGAGGGTTGAGGTCTGTCACCAGCCAGGAAGCTCACGCGAGCTTCAGTGTCCGGAGTTCCTGAGCAAGTTCATCCTGTGGGTATGATGTGTTCTTGAGCAGCCTCTAGTCTTCCCCTTCCTGGAGGTCAGGCTGCTCGCTTCTGGTGGTGGACTTTTCTGGCTTGGCCAACTCTGATCCCAAGTCATCTCACTGCTACCAACTTTCAGGTTGAGTCTAAAATCCACCTTGAAGAGCACAGCCAGTCCAACCACTTGGGAAATTCCAAGGGTTTATAGGTTATCTTTCAAAGATCAGATGTTTTGAATGAAGTTACATTTCACTTCACAGTAAGACAACCAGCTGTGGTAGTTTAAGCAGATAGGGTTTTGCTTATTTAGCCAACTGGTTTATAGGCCAGTCTGACTATTCACCCTTTAACAAGTATTTATTAAATTATCCTATGCACAGCACTATTCTAGACAGAAGGGATTCATCCATCAATAAAACACAGCCATCTCCTATCTTCATGAAGCTTATATTCGAAGCTGTACTTCTTCCAGGACAGATTTGTTTGTCCTTCTGAAAGTCCATGATATCTTCAGAATTCCTCACCAACACCCTATTTCAAAGCCATCGCTCCTTCCGTTCTTTTTCCTTATTTATTGTCCACCATTTGTATGCCTATGAGGTAATTAAAAATACTGTGACTTGGGTCAGGCACATCTCAGTCTTCAAAGTGCTCTCTTTGGTTTGTTTTTTTCTGTGGTGTTTGCTTTTAATCATTTTATTGGGGGCTCATACAACTGTTATTACAATCTATACATACATCAATTGTGTAAAGCACATTTGTACATTCATTGCCCTCATTCTCAAAACATTTGCTCTCCACTTAAACCCTTGGCATCAGCTCCTCATTTTCCTCTCCCTCCCTCCTCCCTCATGAACCCTTGATAATTTATAAATTATAATTTTGTCATATCTTGCACTGTCCTACGTCTCCCTTCACCCACTTTTCTGTTGTCCGTCCTCCAGGGAGGAGGTTATATGTAGATCCTTGTAATCGGTTTTCCCTTTCTACCCACCCTCCTTCTATCCTCCCAGTATCGCAACTCTCACCACTGGTCCTGAAGGGATCTTCTGTCCTGGATTCCTTGTGTTTCCAGTTCCTATCTGTATCAGTGTACATCCTCTGAGCTAACCAGATTTGTAAGGTAGAATTGGGATCATGAGAGTAGGTGGGGATGGGAAACATTTAGGAACTAGAGGAAAGTTGTATATTTTATTGTTGCTACACTGCACCCTGAGTGGCTCCTCCCCCCCCCCCCCCACAATCATTCCGTAAGGGGATGCCCAGTTGTCTACAGATGAGCTTTGGGTCCCTCATTCACAATGATAGGATTTTTTTTGTTCTGATGATGCCTGATACCTGATACCTGATCCCTTCTACTCCTTGTGATCACACAGGCTGGTGTGCTTCTCCATGTGGGCTTTGTTGCTTCTGAGCTAGATGGCCGCTTGTTTACCTTCAAGCCTTTAAGACCCCAGATGCTATATCTTTTTATTTTTAAACATTTTATTAGGGGCACATACACCTTTTATCACAATCCATACTAACATCAATTGTGTAAATCACATCTGTACATTCTTTGCCCTCATCATTTTTAAAGCATTTGCTCTCCACTTAAGCCCTTTGCATCAGGTCATCTTTTCCAGATGCTATATCTTTTGATAGCTGGGCACCATCAGCTTTCTTCGTCACATTTGTTTATGCACCCATTTGTCTTCAGCGATCATATCAGGGAGGTGAGCACACAATGATACGATTTTTGTTCTTTGATGCCTGATACCCGATCCCTTTGGCACCTCGTGATCACACAGGCTGGTGTGCTTCTTCCATGTGGGCTTTCTTGCTTCTGAGCTAGATGGCCGCTTGTTTACCTTCAAGTCTTTAAGATCCTAGATGCTATATCTTTTGATAGCCAGGTTCCATCAGCTTCCTTCACCAAATTTGTTTATGCACTCACTTTGACCTCAGGGATTGTTGGGAAGGTGAGCATCCTGGAATGCCAGTTTAGTAGAACAAAGTGTTCTTGCATTGAGGGAGTACTTCAGTGGAGGCCCAATGTCCATCTGCTACCTTAATACTAAACCTATAAATATATGCACATAGATCTATTTCCCCATCCTCATATATAAATGTATTTACATATGTGCATGCCTTTATTTAGACCTCTATAAATGCCCTTTGCCTCCTAGCTCTTTCCTCTATTTCCTTTTACTTTCCTCTTGTCCCACTATCAAGTTCAGCCTTCATTTGGGTTACGGTAATTCCTCTCAGTTACATTACCCTTGATCATGCCCTATCAGACCTCCTACACCCTCCTCACTACCAATTTGGTTCACTTGTTCCCTTGTCCCTGGGTTTGTTAGCACCACTTCCTTTCCCCCAACTCCCCCTCTCCCATGTGCCACCGGAACTGTCAGTCCCACTGTTTTCTCCTCCAGATTGTTCATTCAGCCTATTTTATTTAGACAGACCAGCAGAGATAATAAAATGCACAAAAACAAGACAGAGCAAAACCAAGCAACAAAAGGAAACAAAAGAACAACAAGCCAGTGACAAAAAAACTAAAAAATTAAAAAAACAAAACAATATTACAACAACAACAACAAAGAAAAGCTTGTAGTTGGTTCATGGACTGTTTGTTGGTCTTTAGAAGTGTTTTCTGGTCAAGTCTGATGGGGTTCCAAGCCCTAGCCCTAAAGTCTATTTTTGGTATTCCCTGAGGACTTCGTTGCTCTGTTCCCCTTGCTTTTCTGTTGCACGCTCTTAGTGCTTTGTCTCTATGTGGTGGGATCAGATGGGCGGAATTCCCACACTGTGTCTCCAGTGTTGTCCCCTGTAGGGCTTTGGGTGGTCAGTGAAGGATGTCGTGTCTCATAGTGGGACTGGCCATATGGTCTTCTCTGTGGATTGGCTCCTCTGAGCGGGAATATCATTGCCAAGACTTGGTGGGCCAGGATGTGCTCCACTCTCTCTTCCTCCCCCTTCATTTGCTCCCGTGTGCCCTGATCAGACATGTCCCTCTCCCCGAACTACAGCTTCAGTGCTGTCCTCTGAAATAAATTCTTCTTGAGGGAAGGGCAGGTGTCCACATAGTTGGGATTGGGACTGGCTCCTGTTTTTTTAACTGCTGTTACCAAGGGCATTGATTGTGGATTTAAGTAAAATGAAATCCTTGACTACTTCAGTCTTTTCTGTTTATTGTCCTGTTGCTGGGTTGTGAAGATGTTTGTTTTCTGTATGCTGAGGTGTGGTCTATGCTTAAGGCTGTAGTCTTTGATCTTCCTCAGTAAAGGATCCAAGCCCTTTGCCTACAGCAAGCAAGGGGGTGTTATCTGCATCTAACTAAAAACAACCCCTCAAACTCACTGCCATCAGGTTGATGCCAGGTAAAACTGCCCCTGTGAGTTTCTGCTTTGAATTGCTGACATTGTGATTAGCAGTTCAGTGCATACCCACCATGCCACCAGCTCACGAAAGACCATGGCATGATCCGTATTCCTCACCAATCTTAGAATCCTAAGAGGATTCCCTGAAAACAAGACAGTTATGCATTGGGTCACTAACTGCAAGGCCATTAGTACGAAACCTCCAGCTGCTCCTTGGGAGAAAGATGGGGCTTTCTACTCCTAAAGTTACAGACTCAGAAATTCACAAGCAGATCTACCGTGTCCTGTAGCAGTGGTTCCTTCCTAATGCCGCCACCCTTTCATACAGTTCCTCAGGTTGTGGTGACCCCCCAACTATAGAAGTATTTCGTTACTACTCATAACTGTCATTTTGCTACTGTTATGAATCAGGTGACCCCTGTGACAGGGTCGTTTTACCCCAACGAGGTGGCGACCCACAGGTTGAGAACCGCTGTCGTATAGGGTCACCATGAGTTGACGTGGACTTGATGGCAGTGAGTTTTATCTGCCTCTGGCAGGTGTTAATGAGTCTTCCTCTAATCAGGATACCACAGTCTTCATATTGTCCAGCTTCTTGGATTATTTGCTCAGTATACAAGGTTAATAAGATGGTGAAAATATCTAACTCTGACACGCACCTTTCCTGATTTTAAACCGGGGAGTATCCTGTTGCTCTGTTTCAATGGTCACCGCTTGGGCCCTGTACAGGCTCTGTGTGAGTGAGCACAGTCGCGTGAATGTTCTACTCATTCTTATTCTTTGCTGTGGTAGCCATACTCTGTTATGAGCTGCTCAGTGGACCGCCTTTGCATAGTCAACTAGAAAGCAAACAAACAAACTCCCCGTTATGGAGTTGGTGCGGACTCTACTCTAAAGGCCAGGGTAGGACTGCCCCAGCGAGTTTCTGAGACTCTAACTGTTTGGGAGAGGAGAAAGCCCCTCCTTTGTCTCCTTGTCAATAAAGCGCAGTCGTTCTGATCTTCTGATGTCAGCAGTGCCCCATGTCCTCGAATGATTTGGGGTTGAATTTCCATCAGTTCCCCGTTGATGTCCTCTTGCCAGATTTGACTTGTGTGTCGTATTATTAAGGCTGCCTGGTAATTTCCACATTCTGTTGGATCGTCTTTCTTTGGATGGGCATACATGTGGGTGTCGTCCTGTTGGTTGGCCAGCAAGCTGCCTTTCAAATTTGGCCAAGATGAGTGAGCATCTCCAGCATGACCTTGGTGGAAACATTTCAGTGTCGTCAGTTCCCCAAGCTGTGTGTTTTTCATCACAAACCTGAGTGCAATTTGGGCTTCTTTCTTCAGCACCTTTGGTTCTTTCTTTGGTGACTACCAGTCTTAGACCAAGCTGTTGGCAGGGCCATTTGTTCCGAATGCGCTCGGGAAAAATCTGTCATGCACGGAGCAATATTCTCTTGTGCTTTGTGTTTTCTGAAAATATGTTGTCTGGTCTGTTTTCCTAGTCTTAGCCTGAAGCTCTGCCGAAACCTCTCCACCTTGGGTGACACTGCTGGTATCGGGCCTTGTCGCCAGCATAGGTTCTAGGAGCACAGCAGCATGCACGTCCCCACAGCGCAACCACCGAGAGCTGGGTGGTGAATCAGTGGAGAAATCACATTAATTCCTTTGTTACCCCTTTTATCCCTTTGGTCTTTGATTAGTTCTGATCCTTTGCACTCTGCCTAGTGGCCGCTTGGTCGGAGGTCCTCAGAGATGGACTGACTCCGAGTGTACAGTCCCAAACGGCCACCCGCATCTCCAGAAGAGGGAGAATAGGCTCCGTTTTTGTGTTTTTCATTCAGCAGCATTTTGTTTGTGGAAAACCTGCATTTATTACATGCTTATCCACCTAGCCTTTAAATGCGGACACACCTTCTCCCTGCTAATAACCACACGGGACTTCCCTGATAGAATTCTGTTTAATAGAATGGAATTCTGTCTGAAGGTGGAACTTCATAAAAACATTAGCTTAAAACCACATTTTCTCATGATAGATAATTCAGGAAATAAAAGGCTCAGTAAAAAGAAAACAAAAATTACTCCGTCTTCTTCACCGAGGTAATTACCACCAACTTCCCGGTATATTTATGACCTTTTAGAAGTTTCCAATATAAGCTTATATGCACAAACACGCATGCGTGTGCAAATCACTTTTATTAAAATAATGGCCACTGTACTTGTGACTCCTGCTACTGTCTCTGGGAATTGGCTTATTCATGGATGATGTTATTGATAAGTTTCTTTTGGCTTGTCAGTAGATACTGGTTATTAGGAATTCCAATGAAGAGTCTTTAGGAAAAATAAGCATTGGTAACATAAAAACAAGTCCATTTTGCGCCCATTTTTCTCTGCTGAGTAATATATCATAGATTGTTTGCTACCAATAATGTCTGAGGTGCCATTACTTTTGATAGTGGTATTGTATTCTTGTGTATTGATATGCTATCATTCATTTAGTGAGCCCTTGTTGCACGACGTGTAGATGGTTTTCATTATTTTGCTATTATAGGCAATGCTGCAAATACCACATTTTAAAGGTCTCGTTCATTCTGGAAAACTTAACAAGGGTAGGCAGTACAGCGTAATGTTAGTAGGGGCCAGCACGTGGCACGGAAAGGCAATGCCTATCAAGCATTGCTTCAGATACCCCCTTGCATTATGAGGATATATGACCAATTAGGAAAACCAAGGAGCACTGGGCATCTAATAGAATCTAATAGAACACCATGATATATCAGTTCGGTAATATCCCAATCTTGCGATGAATTGAAGGGGTTTCAAAACATTAAAAAGCACATACCTGCAAGGTGGGGGAAGAGGTCAGTAAACAACACAACCTTAATTTCAGAGACCTCCGATTTTCTCTTTGCGATCAGGTTCAGAGAACGAAACGTTGTTAAATAATTTACCTCTGATAAAAAGTTGTGGCAACTCTCGTTTCTATAGACAGCAGGTAGAGTAAATAGACGTCCGAGCAAATAAATGAGATTATTGAAGGCAATGTGAGATTCCATTTTATCCGCACTTTACACATTGGATTTATGACTTGAAAGGAGTCGAGTATGTTTCCTTGGGTCCATAATCCCTTCTACGCGCTACCCACTTACTGCGTCTGGGATTGTAGTTTCTCTGTGAACTTGGATAAGACACGCTTCCACCCGCGAGCAGAGCTATTTCACTGGTATTTAGAGTACTTTCCCCAAAATTGACAGGAGAAATAATACTTATTTTTTAAAAACCTTTTTGGTTAAAGACCTTTGGAAGAAAAGTTGAGGAATCGGTCAAGTATTTTTTATTTAGTTACTCATATGTCTCTTCTTGCGTTTCTGGAGATGAGCTAGCTGCAGATTTATTCCATTTTTTAAAAATCACAGCTCTAGCCTGAATTTACAGTTTCCAAAGCTGGTGAGTGGTTTTTGTTCTCTTCCCTGCCCACGCCCCTGATTCTATGTAGATGTTAGTCTCTACTAGATTTACATATCATCACTCTAGAATCACAGGGCCTTGGACTTTCATTTAGTCTTTGCATTTTAAAGATGCTGAAACCGAAGTTCAGAAATGGTAACTCCCAGAGCTCGCTGTCATCAAGTCGATTCTGACTCACAGCGACCCGATAGGACAGGATGGAACCGCCCCTGTGGGTTTCAGAGTCCGGAGCTCTTTACAGAAGTTGGAAAGTTTCATCTTCCTTCGGGGATTGCCTGGTGGCTTTGAATTGCTGGCCTTGTGGTTAGCAGCTGAATTCGTCATCCGCTACCTCACCAGGGCTCCTGTTTAATTAGTGAGGAGAACCAGAACCGAACTTAGGTTTCCTGACTGCTAGCCAATCTGTCCCCGTTTTATATAGAAGGCAACGTCTACCTCAGAAAAATAGTGGTGGATTACTTGAAGCTCCTGTAAGCAGTTTCAGTTGGAAGTATAATTCTGTGTGTGTTCATTTTGAATGGGGTGATAGTATGTGAGTTGCTTAGCATAGTTTCCCGGGCAGCCTGGTCACTCTTGGATTTTCCCCTGAAGTATCAAGAGGATCCAGCCAGATGTTCTTTGAGAGGACGCAGAGGTGTTGGGCTTCCCAGGGTTTGGGGTCTTCAAGGATGAGACAGAGAGAAAATGGAAAGTGTAAGACTTTTTCCTCAAATTTGTCGTAGACACTACTATTATTTATGTCAGTCGGTGTATGGAGAGTCGAACTGCTTCCATTGGGCTTTCTAGGAGGTGGCCTTTCAGATCACCAGGACTTAGCTTCTGAGACACCCGTCTGCCACCTAGGGACTCGGTCTCTCAACCTGTCTTTTAAGGGGCTCTGGTGGCATTGTAGGATAAGCATTGGGTCACTAACTGCAGAGGCCACAGTTCAAAATCACCAGCTGTAGAGAGTCGCTGTGAGTGCGTGGGGATTCTGAAGGTGTTGACCAGGCCTGAGTCGGACGTGACTTGACCCTCCTAGGTGTAAAGTGCCTGGGCGTGTCTACCTGGTGGGTCTCTTTGGCCGCCACATTGATATTGCGACCTCGAGGATACGAGTAATCCTTGAAGGAGAAGTACTTATTCACTAGGCAACTCTAACTCAAAATATGACTTTATTATAGTGTGACTGAGATAAATGGTAGTGTAGTGGCTTGAAATCAGAATAGCTTCTTAGTGGGGAAGGACTTATTTGTCAGGGTGAATAAAATCATAGTCTTTTGGTTTTTGGGTATGCAAAAATAAAGTATTTGATACGGATTAGTACAATTTGGTCTCCAGGAAGTGGAAGTTAGAGGTGTCCCAAATGCCCAACTTTTCCAAAATACTAAACACTCCATCGTCTTTGGTATCACTTGGTATCATCCCCTGCCCTGCCCCCACTTTCCCCTTGGATTTCCCTTCGGATCTCCATGTGCCACAGTTCACTGCAGTAGCTCACAAACTTACCAGCCCCCCACAAAATGGCTCAAATGGTTGTGGAGGCTGGCAGATTTCAAATTTGAAGTTCAGGCATCTGTCTGAGTTTCTTCTTATTCACACCAAATCCAGCTATTAACTCACAAGGCCATCACAGAAGCTGGTGGATCAGGTCAGGTGACAGGCTGCTGGCTCAAGTCCCAAGAACCAGACATCAGTCAGAGGTTAGCCAGAAGCAGAATCCCGAGTAAGAGCTTGAACTTTGCCAGAGTTGCTCAGGGAAGGTCAAGTCACCGTCCAGTCCCCTCCCTCCCCCTCCCCCCTTGGGGCAGTGACTGGTGTGTCCCATGGATGTTCACCAAATGACTCAGCACAAGTCTTCAACTTAATCGGGAAAGGAGGTGGGAGAACAGAGATAGCATCTTGCCCATATCTGGGTGTGCTTTTTGCTTTGTAATGCCAAAAGTTTAGGTTGAGGGCCCACTGGTCGCTGCATCCTAGGCACTCCAGGTCTAAACTCAGCCAGGTCCATGACGCCAGCCTTCTGCTCTTAATTCAGTGGGCAGCTGACGGTTTGCCTAGTAGGTGAGCAACTTACAACTGGAAGTTAGTTGTTATTTTAACAGATATCAAAGATGATAATCTGCAGACTACATCTCTAAGACACAGGATGGTGACTTGAGCCACATCTTCTAATACAGTGAGGATTTAAGATATATCCCATCTTAATCTTCCCGTATTAGCAAGACAGATAACTCACTGTAAAAGAAAGCCAATTAGGTGTAATGGGTAGAATTGACAATAAAACACAGTGTGGGGAATTATGGCTAGAAGGTCCCTATTAAGGAATTTGCTACACAAAAGGGTAGCATACTCCTGAGTTGCTTTCTGTCTCACGTGACCCTATGGGATAGAGTCGACCTGTCCCATAGGTTTCCAAGGATACAAAGCTCTAGAAAACAGACTGCCAGCATCTTTTCCCATCTAGTTGAGTTTCCGTGCAGCTGTTGAGTTCCAACCTTCATCCTTTCAGGTAGCAGCCAAGTGCCACCCGCGCTCCTTAGAATAGCCTCAAAATCTTAGATGAGTTCGGGTGAAACAAGGTAAGGAATTCACACTGGACCCTCCGGAGAACGTGTCTCTTTTGTGATGTATATAAATTTGGACCATCCCCCCAAAATGAATAACTAGAATTACCAGATAAGTCTTATTACAACACTCAGTTTTGTCATGCCTGAATTATACAGAGGTGGGTTGGGGGGTGGGCTTCAAAAAGTTGGTGGGAAAATTCCATTATCTTGGAGGTGTGAGAACATTTTAATGTATAAATAGGATTGGGATCCGTATCAGAAGAGTCATCTTGGGAGAAGAGGTTAAGGTCTGGAGGGGGCGGGCAGTGGGTGGTGGTGTTGGAGGACCTGAGCTGGGGGAAAAGAGCACGTCTTGGGGTTCCATGAACTGGCCCTGGACTTAGCGGTTACTAGCAGAGGTTGGAGCGGTGACTTAGCGGTTACTAGCAGAGGTTGGAGCGGTGACTTAGCGGTTACTAGCAGAGGTTGGAATGGTGAGTGGAGTTGGCTTGCTCCTAATGGGGTGTGTGTTTCTGAATGGACTTGCATTCGCACTTGGATTTCAGCAATGCACGGGCGCCCTAAGTAGATCAGGATACCCTGCCAAGCGGGAGGCCTTCCCCGTCACAGGAGAAGGGACTCTATCCACAGTGGCATGGGCTTTTGGCAGGCAGTCCGGCCTGCAGGAGGGGAAGACCTCAGGCCATTTCTTCCATGGAACAGCTCGGGCAGGGGTAGCAGTGTTGGCATGTTACTAATCTCTGGGCGTCAGCCTTGTATCTGTTGGGTATATTCCGTTTGTTTGAGAAGAAAGCCCCGCTCCATTGGGTGTTTTTGGCTGTGCTCTTTATTGAAGCAGATCACCAGGACTTTTCCCTGCCGTGCTGCTGGGGGTGAAGATGGGGGGTTTGAACCGCCAGCCCTCCTTCTAGCAGTCCCTAAGGGGAGGCTGACTGGGAAGGAGGGTCACCGGCTCCCTTCTGAGCTCCTTTCACCTCAGAATCCAGTGCAAAGAGAGGGTCTGGGGAGCTGGCTGCAGCTGGGTCCAAATTCCAGTCTCTTCATTTCATTTTTCTGTGGGCTTTTTGAATCGCCTTCAGATGTTCTAAAGACAAAACTATATAGGATAAGGTGATATTTAATTTAATCACCTTAAATAGTAAACACACTACCAGTTAAATGTAGTTTGATTTTGTATAATCATGAGCTGTATCACAAGTTAAGGGGGTTTCTTGTTTTGAGCTTTAGGGATAACATTGCTGAAATAATTTCAAGTGCAGAGGCATTTGCTAGATGTAAATTTCTTACATAGGAATACAAAGAAACTGACTGCCATCCGTTCTGACTCCCAGAGAACCCTATACGACCGAGTAGAACTGCCTATTTGCGTTTCCGAGACTAAGTATTTACAGGAGCCTATAGCCTCATCTTTACCCCGCAGAGTGGCTGCTGGGCTCAAACTGCTGACTGTGTGGTTAGCACTAGTAAAGGGCTATAGAGACCCTTCCCTAAACAGTTCTGTCCTGTTCGATTGACAGCACTCAAGCCATCTTTCGTTTAAGTCTTCTTGGGGTTTTAGGCACACAAAGCAGTGTGAGCAGGGCTGTAGAGTTGACGGGTACGGTTTTCCCAGTGGAACTCTTGTGGGGACAGCCCCCGCTGCCCTCAAACGAGGAGCAGTTGCATGGTCACTATGGGGAAAAAGTTCTTTGGTACAATTTTCTTGGCTTTTTATCTCTTCAATATACTTTTCATTTTTTCTGAAAACTTCTTCAGCATAAGTTCCCATGATCGTCTTGGTCTCGTGAAAGATATAATAAAAATTAACCTTTTGGAATCCCCATATCAGAAGCCATACACTCCGAGCAACCTACTCTTTCTGCCTTGAATTTTAACTGACCCAGCAGATCCCCCTCAGAAACCAGTAATGATCGGACCACTGTTGGAAGGCACTCTGAGACAAGTGTATTCCCGAGGGAACTTGCTTGCAGCCATTCACTAGTCACCGAGACCCACTGAACATGCTCTATTTAGAACAGACCTGAGTATATGGGTACTGGAACCACAGCAGCGGCATTTTTTTTACTTACCCTCGGTATCATCCAGATCTACTTAAACATGAGGCTTGAGAACCGGATCAAAATGAAGAGGGCTTCGCTTCTTTTCATTGACTCCCAGTGATGTGGAACGTGTGCCTATCATGTAGCCTCACGTAATCATATCAATGTAGGAAGATTAGTAGTCAGGGCTTTGACACCTGGAAGTCTAATAGCCACCCAACTTAATAATGGCTGTAGTTTGTAAGAAAGCTGTAAGTTCAGGCTGTTGAAAGTTGACCCATGTGGGTGAAGGTTGGAGAAACATGCCCTTCTTGATGTGAGAAGTGACTTGTGCACATGGACCGGATTTCCTGCCAGGTTATATTTGGGAGACACCAAAGAGACTGATTGACAGGAATTAAGAGACAGGTTAAGGAAGAATGAAAAATAAAATTGGATTCAGCATTATTGCATTAATGTATGAGAGATTATAATACAGGATCCTGGGTGCTAACGGATTTTCTATTTGAATTAAGTAGCAGAGGTCATAAATTTTTGAGCAGAAGAGTAATATGTTGAAGTCAGGTTGGTTTATTTTATGTATACTTCCCTGTCAGTTTGTACCTGGACATGTTATGTACTACATTAGACTTAGTGTCTTATGCAGTCTGATACATTATCTGCACTCAACAACTAATGAAAAAATGAATTAGTTATAATGCCTACCAAATTCTTAGACTCCAATGACCCAAGTTTTCTTAGCCTTTTAACTGTATAGTCTTGCGACCAGTAGTCAAAGTTGCTTTGGATTACAGGTGACTCCTCAGTATGGAAAACTACCTCATCCTTTCCTCTAGGGGACCAATGGTACCCCCTTCAAGTGTCGCTCCTGATTTGTATTGTGCTGGTAGAAACTAGTACATTGTTTTGCATTTGGGGGCATAGGCTTTAGATTGGCATGTTTGTTTGTAAGCAAGTGCACACTTGGGAAATTGGACTGTCTAGGTATTTCTGAGTTTAGAATGCAAAATTCCATTGTGTGGTGGATCCATGGTGTAGTGATTACACTTAGGGTGATGTGACTATTGGCCAGGCACTTAACCTCTCTGAGCTTGTTTCTTCATCTGTAACAGTAGGTCTCGTTATCCAGAACCGTCATAGAGTTGTTGCTAATGGTCTGTACTTCAAAGAGTTGGGACAATTAAAACTGATGGCTGTGGCTGTGTTTGGCACATGTTAGATACTCTGTGAATTCAGATCCATGTAACAGGGCCATCCTGTACATAGGAGTGACCCAAACTTCCCTAGGTTTCTCTATGTTCTGTAGGGTAAGTTGAATGAAGAATTAACTGGAATTTTATTTCCTGAATTCAAGTGTTGGTGCGCCAAGAGAAACAGTCGTGTCCCATCCTGCCCTCAACCACTGGAAACCACTAGTCTGCTTTCTGTCTATAGATTTACCTACTAGGGATGTCTCATTCAAATGGAATAATTGCACTCTGTGATCTTCAATGCCTGGCTTCCTTCACTTAACAGACTTTATTTTCACGTTTGACATACAGCACACCCGCACACATACTGTGATCATGAATGGAATGTACACAGTGCTTAAAAAAACCAATGCTTAGCATTCGTGTAAACCTAAGGTAATGTATTTTTGAAGTTTTTCCACATTGTGGGCCATTCCTTCTTAGGGCTCAGAAATACCCTGAAGTATCCTTTCAACGTACTTACTCCATCTGTGTGCTGAGCAGATCGTCCAAGAAGGTGAACCTTAAGAAGAACACTGCATCAGGATTCGAGGAAGGCTTATTAACCTGCAGTATGCAGATGACTCCACCTTGCATGCTGAGAGTGAGGAGGACTTTTAAAGCCCATGCAGATGAAGATCAAGGATCACAGCCTTATATGGATTAATAACTCAGTGTAAAGAAAAACCAAAAATCCTTACAACTAAAAGATAATATCATGATCAGTGGAGAAAAGATTGAAATTATCAAGAATTTCGTCTTACTTGTTCTCATAGTCAGTGCTCAATACAGCAGTCAGGAAACCAAGTGACGGATCGCATTGTACACACGTGCCGCACAGACCTCTTTAAGTGTCGAAGAACAAAGCCGTCACTCTGAAGACTGAAGGTGCTAGCCATGATATTTTCAGTTGCGTCACGGACTTTGAATAAAGACCAAAGGAGAATCAATTATTTGCATTATGGTGTTGACAAAGATAGAAAGAACCAGGTCTTCTAGAAGATCAAACGGCTTATCTTGGAAGAACATGAGCTAGAGTGCCCCCTGAAGCGAAGATGTCGAGACAAGGTGCTGTGGACACTTTATCAGAAGAGACCAGTCTGGAAAAGGACATTGTGTTTGTAAAACAGCAGGTCAGTGAAAGAGAGGAAGACCTTCAATGAGCTAGCGTGACTTAGCGGCTACGGTGGGCTCAGATATAGGAACAATTGTGAGGATGGCACAGGACTGGGCAGTGATTTGTTCTTTTATAAATCTGGTCTCCATGAGTAGTAGCTGACCTGATAGCACCTAACAACGACAACTGAACAGGGATATCTCATTGTATTTCATTTACTCACTGCCTTTTGACTATTGTGCATAGTGCTGTTGTGGATATTCTTGTACGAGTACTTGCTTGAATACCCATTTCCAGCTCCTTGGTTTTTATCCGAGTGGGATTTCTGGCTCATGGCATTTCTCTTTTTAACTTTTTGAGGAATTATCGAAGTGCTTTCCACAGCAGCTGCACCATGTCAAACTCCCACGGAAACTGTTGGAGCGTGCCGATGGCTTCACATTTGCCCCAACTCTTGTTCTTTCCTTTCCCTTTTTAAAGCTTAGTGCACAATCTAGTGTGGAGTGATAGCTCCTTGGGGCTTGATTTTCATCGTCCCCGCGATCGAGCTTGTGGTTTTCTTCCCGTGATTGCCGGCCATTTGTTTATCTCCTTTGGACACATTGTTCAAGTCCTTTGCCCATTTTGTGGATCGAGTTAGTTGTTGTTGCCTGACAGGGGTTCTTTATATGTTCAGGAAAGCAGGCTCTTATCAGCTGTATGATTTGCACCCAGTGTTCTCCCATTCCATGGATCGTCTTTTCGGTCTCTTGATAATAGTGTCTTTTGATACTAATATTTTTCATTTCAAAGACGTCTACTATTTTTTCTTACCTTGCTTCTCCTTTTGGTGTTAGATTTAACTGTAGTAACTTACTTAATGTTCTCTCTTACCCCCCGCCCCACTTCCTAGTACCCCTTATCTAGAAGTTAGCAGTCACTTTGAATTTACTGTGCACCAAGTCACTGCTAAGCACATAATACACATTGACTGTTGCTCTAATCTTCCAACACAATCCATTAGGGTGGTGTTATGATTGACATCTTATTGCAGTTTTACAAGGACCCCATGCGACAGTCTTGTCCTCGCTTACAGACAAATCAGAAGGGTGAGATTGACCCACATGTGATAGGTGGCGGGGTTAGGATTTGAACCTAGGCTTGGACCTCCTGGCCTGGTTTTAGAGCCCATGCCTGCAACCACTCCACACCCTGCCATTGTACTGACCCAGAGGCAGCCTAAACCCTTTCCACCGCTGTGCCTTAGTACATAGGAGGCCCTGCGATCCGATTCTGAGTCAGAATCCCCACGCTCACGGCCCCTTGCGTGTCTCCTTTACATTCTGGGCATTCCCACAGGAAGCCACAGAGCTATCAGAATCACCAAAATTGCACAGTGGCGGAAGGACTGATAGCCTTTTAATTCTTATGCAAGGGTTTGCATTTTTTAAGAGGATGTGGCCTTAATTGAAATGAATCATTATTTGGAAAGGCTTTCTGCTACCCAAGTCAAGTGGAAAAACAAACCAGGCAGAAGGTATTTTGGGGTTGTGGTGCCCCCAGACGGCCTTGCAGGGCCTTGTCTGGAAGCCTGCCCAGGGGATTGGCTGTTAGCTGCACTAAGCAGATCCAGAATCCTCCTCAGAGCCCTTTCTTTTCTTCTATGAACCTATAGGTATCAGGATGTTTCTATAGGTATCTGAGGATGTGAACCTATAGGTACCTGAGGATATTTCTATAGGTACCTGAGGATTTGAACCTATAGGTATCTGAGGATGTGAATCTAGGTGTCTGAGGAGGTTTGGTTTGTGTGGTTTTGTCTGTTTGCATTTTAAGTGGCAAGTGGTAGCTGTCCGGGAGCTCCAGTGGCGCAGCGTGTTAAACTCTGGGCCCCTCACCACAGGGTTGATGTTTCAAACCCACCAGCCCTTCGTTGGGAAAAGGTTGAGGCTGTCTGCTTTCATACAGATTAATAGTCTCGGAAACCTTCACAGTTCTACTCTACCATGTAGATTTGCTGTGAGTCGGAATTGACTCGATGGCAGTGCGTTTGGTGCTTTGGGTTTTAACTGCCTGCAGTATCTGGCTGGGTCAGGAGAAGGGGAGGGCCAAGGTGAGCGAGAAGGCTTGTCTGGGGGTGGGGGTGGGTTGCAGTTGGGGGATAAAGAAGCAGGGGATGTGAGAGGACCAAGTGAGACTAAGGTAACTATTGAGATATGGAATGGGCTTTTTCTTGTTTTGGTGCAGTGATATACTGTGCTGGAAAAAAATAACAATACTGCTTCCAACCAGGATTTCTGGGAACTGTACACACACACACACACACACACACACACACACACACACACACACACTCACAAACCAAAATCTGATTTATGCCAAGTGTTTTCTACCTGTAAAATGATTTTTTATTCAACGAATACCGGGAAGAACACGCAGGCAGTATGCGTGTCTTTGCCGGTTGCATTGCCTGCTGTGTTTCTCTGTGTTAACAATGCAGCCAGTTGCTGCTGTTTCCTGAACCTGCAGCCTGTATGCATGTCGTCTTTGTTCTCCGTTAAATCTGAGCTGGCATGCGGGAGCCTTTGCTCCCAGGACTTCCGTGGTTTCTAAATTCAGCCCTGCTAAGCCTCTGCCTTGTTTTCGTGAATCAATCGAGGGTGCTATTTTTAGCAACAAAAGGGAATTGAAATAGCAATTTTCTTTCCATGTAATGGATCCCCAAGAGCAAAAATGATGCAAACTCTGTCATTTTCTAGACCTGCCCTTCCCCCCCCACCCCCCACCCCCCAAAAAAAAAGCATTCAGAGGAAAGGCAGTTGCCATGGTTTGCGGCAGTATTAATCTTTAATCAGTCGAGTGTTTTCTGCATTAAGGTGTTCAGGGGTAAAAAAGGGTTACGAGAAGACGCCTGCCTAGAATAAGCAAGCTCTTGGGCTCGTGGCTCTGCAGTCAGAATTGGGTGGGCAGTGGCAGGGAATAGACAAGAGAAGCTAAAAATAGCTTGTTTGCTGCCAGTGTTCCTCTGGTCTATTTTTGATGTTTGATTTTGATAAGGTTGATTGGGTTCTTACTAAAAATATCTGTTCCTAGCAAGTTGAGGACAAAAAGAGTAGAATATTTTTAACCTACATCAATGGAAAGTATTTTTATTGATGGTAGAAAATCTGGAAGCTTAGCCCTGGCCAGTTGCCAGCACTTTATATAATCCGTCGTCACAAAGTAGACACTTCTGGATGCCAAGTTGGGATCTCCTTCAGCATTGCCAGTTTCCATCTTGTCAGAGGCTTACACATTTGGGCTCTGGTGTTACATTTATAGATGAAGACAGACGCCGTCTCTTTCTCTTTGCCCTCTCCCTTCCGTTTCCTCACTCCATGACCATTGCGTGTGCTCTTGCAACCCATAGGGTTGTGGGTAATTCTTGTGGCTGTTGTGGGGTGAGAGGTGTGATACCTGTACCTCTTCTCTGCACATTGTTGAAAGCTGGTCACCGACTCCACAGCAAAGTGGAATCCGAGCAGAGGTGGCCATAATTGAAAGAAGCAAATCTCAATGACAAGAATAGGAGCTTGGTGTAGTGTTTAGTAGCACGCTTTATTCACTAAGCCAAAGTGTTCATTTTTGGATGCGTTCACATCACATTGGAGGAGCCCCGGTGGCATAATGGGTTACTAGTTGGGTTGTGAACCATAAGGGTAATAGTTCGAAACCACCAGCCGTGCTATGGGAGAAAAAGGAGGCTTTCTACTCCTGTAAAGAGATAGCGTCTCAGAAACCCACTTGGGCAGTTGTATCCTGCCCTAGAGGGTCGCTGTGCATCAGAACTGACTCTTAGGAGTTTGGTAGTTACAGATTTGTAGTTACAGTGTGTAGTTAC
The DNA here is from genome assembly GCF_050624435.1 of Tenrec ecaudatus. Taxonomy (NCBI): domain Eukaryota; kingdom Metazoa; phylum Chordata; class Mammalia; order Afrosoricida; family Tenrecidae; genus Tenrec; species Tenrec ecaudatus. The sequence continues at coordinate 26,951,003 of NC_134533.1, read as the reverse complement.
TGATTTGTCCGAAACAAAGTTAAACTGAAAACAATGTACTGTAGGTTACTGATTCTCGAATATGAGCGGGCTGAGGAGAGTATGGGGTTATGTAGAGTCTAAATAAGGAGTGACTAAAGTAGTAGGCAATGTCCCAGGAGGCTCGTTTTCCATTCATAGTCTTCTTTCACTTAGGAGTCCATTCTTTCAGCAACGCCTCATTGATTTCCAGCGGTTTGAAGCACTTGCTGATAACGACCAAGGACTGGAGCCTGCCTGGAGATTACAGCTCACTGCAAGGGGATCCAAAACCTTAACAACTGGGCCAATAGATAACATCATGATAAAGGTGGAGAAGTTGCTTGAGGTTGTCAAGGATTTCGTTTTTGCTTGGATCCACAGTGGGTGCTCATGGAAGCAACGGCCAAGAAATCGCAGGATGCATTCCACTGATTAAAGACCTCTTTAAAATGCTGGAGAGCAGAGAAGCAGAGAGTCGCCAGACAGAGTGGACTGCAGAGGTCAAAAAGTGAAACACAGAGAGAGGGAGAGACAAAGAAAGATGGAGAGAGGCAGAGGTGGAAACTCCAGAGCAGAGTCAAGGTCTTGGACAAATCAGACAAGACCCGGGGGGCAAGAGAGGAGAAGGAGAGCCTAGCGTATACAGAGGAATCCAGGGGAGGTTTAAACTTTATTGAAAGGTTTGAAGTTCAAGTCCACCCAGAGGGGCCTTGGAAGGAAGGCTAGTGATAGGCTTATGACCCGTCGCTTGTACGTGAAAATGAACTTCTCAGTCACTGCTTTGGTTTCATTCCCTATTCCTCTTGTTACTTAAGAGGTGTGCCTGGCTACCTCTTTACAGAGGGATCAAAATAGGTCCTGTTTCATCTATTGGTCGCATTTGAAAATCAGGAACAATTACCTGAAGTGTTCTGCCTATTTCTCTCCTGAGAAATGGGCAGATGGGGCCACGTTGGAACCATCTTCCACTGTGACCAGTTCATCTGGATCTGTTTCCATTGATGCCCTTTAAGTGGACTTGCTCCCCTGTGGCTGCTACAGTCTCCACCACTCCATGATGCCTCCCAGTCCGTACACCCCTAAATACAAGAAAATAATGTTTTTCCAACTGGGGGGGGGGGAGTTGGAGAGCAAGAACTAAGGTGTACCTGACTCAAGTTACGATATTTTTTCACTTGCCTCATATGCATGTGAAATTTGGACAGTGAATGAGGAAGAAAACAGAATTGATGAATTTGAATTTTGGTGTCGACAAAGAATATTGAAAAAACCACGGGCTGCTAAAAGAATAAACAAATCTGTCTTGGAAGCAGTGTAGTAAGAACGTCCCTTGTAAGTGAGGATGCTGAGACTTGTTCTCCCATATTTGGACATGTTATCAAGAGAAATCAGCCCCTGGAAAAAGGCTCTCATGTTGGCAAAGTAGGCCAGTGAAAAGGAAGACTCTCATTGACATGAATTGACACAGTGGCTACAATAGTGGGCAGCAGAACCGGGTAGCGTTTCATCCTTTTGTACACAGGGTTGCTATGGGTCGGAACTGACGTGGCAGCATCTAACCACAAGGATCATTTGCCGTGTACTATGCTAGGCATAGATGAGTGAGCCCTGGCAGTATTGTGGGTTAGTGTAGATTGTTAATTGCAAGGTTGGTGGTTCAAATCCACCAACCGCTTCAAAAGAGGAAAATGAGGCTGTCTATTCCTATACAGATTTATAGCCTTGGAAACCCTATATAATATCACCATAAGTTTTGATGGGAAAGAAGACATGCAAATGAAGGCCTCGAGGGTAGGTAGGAGTCACTAGCTGGAGTGTATGGTGGAAGAAGAGGGAACAAACAGTATTGGGAGGCAGCGTGACCCTTGGCAGTGAGTAGGAGGAAGAGTGTGGTTGGAAGGTGAGGTCAGCTCATGAGAACCTTAGAGGAAGCGTGCATTTTTGCTTAGAGGTGTTGGGAAGCCACTGATGATGTTGACGGCGTGTCGTGGTGTCAGATCGGCACTTTGGAGTGTGCTCCTTCGTGGCAACACAGAGGATCCCGTGGAAGGACTAGAATAGGAGCAGGAGAGTGGGAAGGCAACTGCAATAGTTCGGGGGTGGGGGCGGTGGTGGGGAGATGGTGCATCAGGAGGTGGCAAGGGGAGAAGTGAATGGATTTGTGTTTGGGGTTATGTGTTATTGGCACCAGGGAACATTGAAGGAGGCCCTGGTGGCGCTGTTGGGTAAGCATTGAACTGCTAATCACAAGGCCAGTGGTTCAGACCTACCAGGCACTCCTTGGGACAAAAGATGAGGCTATCTGTACCCATAACAACTTACAGATGCAGACGCCTCCTATAGGGTGACCATGATTTAGAACCACCCTTTCAGGAGGTAGCATATGAACAAGAACCAACGGTGCTGAAGGAAGAAGCATTAGCCAAAAGCAAGGCTCTAGAATTGAGAGAATACCAATAGAAATGTTTCAACAAGCTGATGAAGCACTGGAAGCACCCACTAGGAAATTTGGATTACAGCTACCTGGCCAACTGACTGGAAGATCCATATTTGTGCCTATTCCAAAGAGTGGTGACCCAACAATGCTCAAATTGTAGAACAATATCACTGATACCATATGCAAGTAAAATTGTGCTGAAGAGCATCCAAAAATGGTTGCTGCAGTACATTGACAGGGAGCTGTCAGAGGTTCAGGCTAGATTCAGAAGAGTAGATGGAACAAGGGATATCGTTGCTAACAGCTGTACCAGAAGGATGTTTACTTGTGTTTTATTGACTGTGCCAGGCCCTCGACTGTGTGGACCATAGCAAATTATGGATGGTCTTGAGAAGAATGGGAATTCCAGAACACTTCCTTGTGCTTCTGCAGAACTTTTACATGGATTCAGAGGTAGTTGTGCGAACAGAACGAAAGGAAATACTGCATAGTTTAAAATCAGGAAAGGGGTGTGAAAGACTTGTATCCTCTCACCATACTTATTCAATCTGTACAGGAAGCCAAATCAGAGACACTGGCTTCTATGAAGAAGAATGTGGCATCAGGATTGGAGAAGGGGATATTAACCACCAGTGATCATGCAGAAGACACAATGTTGCTATCCGAAAGTGATAGGGCTTGAAGCCCTTGCTGATGAAGATCAAGAATTGCAGTTATGGATTACAACTCAATATAAAGAAGACTTAAATCTTCATAACTTGACCAATAGGTAACAACACAAATGGAGGAAAAGTTGAAGTTGTGAGGGATTTTGTCTTGCTTGGATCCATAATCATTGCGCAAGAGATCAAGAGAAGAGATGCATTAGGTAGATCTGCTGCACAAGACTTCTGCAGAGTATAGAAAGGCGAGGATGTTGCTTTGAGGAATAAGGTGCGCCTGACCCAAGCCATGATATTTTCCATGTGAAAGTTGGACGTTGAATAAAGACCACGGAAGAATGGATGCATTTCAATTACGGTGCTGGAGAAGAATGTCGAAAGTACCATGGACTGCTGAAAGAACACATCAAGCTCTTGGAAGAAGTATGGCCAGCGTGCTTCTTAGAGGCCAGGATGGCACGACGGCATCTTAGATAGTTTAGACGTGCTGTCAGGAGAGACCGGTCCCTGGAGAAGGACATCGTGTTTGGTAAGCCGAAAGGCAGTGGAAACGAGAAAGGTCCTGAAAGAGATGGAGTACCACAGAGGCGGCAACAACGGGCTCAGGCACAGGGACAGTGGTGAGGATGGGATGGGACTGAGTTTCGTTGTGTTGTGCATGAGAGCACAGTGGGTCGGAACAACAGCGTGAGTCAGAATCAACTCGACGGTAGTGAGTTTTTGTTTGTTTTATGGAATCGCTGTCACTTTGGGCAGAACAGTGGTGTCCGTGGATCCTCAACTGTGTGTGGCATGAGTCGAGTGAAGGAGGACGGACTGCTCGCACTGGTCTCTGGGCAGTTGGATGAGATGTTTGTCTGGGGTGGTAACTACAGCGGGGGACATTGAGCACACATTCTCATAATGGTGGCAATACCAAGCGTTTTGTTTCCATACATAGTACACTCGACTGACAGCTCGCTCCTGCTTTCTAGGCCTTTTAGTAGTGACCCTAATAAAGATACAAATTAATTTTTCTCTCATTTTAAAGAAGACTAGAACTTTGGTATATGTCCAATTCTCCATGAAAAGCAATAAAAAAAGTTGGCTTAAGAAAACGGTACTGTGATTCCACAGTGTCTTCTCACCCACTGCCATCACATCGATTCCTACTCAGGGCCACCTCAGATAAGAGTCTCAGAAGCTGGACACGTTTGTGGGCACAGGCAGCCTCGTCTTCCTCCCTTGTAGCAAAAGTGAGTTCAAACAGGACCCCTTGCATTATTTTGTCGCTCCATTGCGGCTGTGGCTTTGGCCCTCCAGGCTCCTTTTTCATTTAGAGAAGCTGGAGCTATAGCTATCTTTTCTTTCTTTATTTTTAAAAAAGTCTTTTCATTGTGATTTGGGTGAAAGTTTGCAGAGCAAATTGGTGGTTTAGGGGTGAAAGGAGTCCTCTCTCTACTGAGTCAGCTTCCTTTTTCAGCAGCCTATCTCAGAGACCCTCCTAATTGTTCCTGTGTTGTATTTTCAGAATGTCATCACATGGCTGCAACCTAGCTGCAAGGGAGGGTGGAAAATCGGCTTTCACCCAGGCCTAAAATGCCCTGGGCTCAGAAATGTGTGTTCTCTTGCAGGGGAGAAAGGGAAGAATGGGTGTTCCGGAACACAACCTTCAGGCTTCATCCCAGACATGCATGTCACATGTAGAGGATGGATCCCCAGGGTGGTTTTGCATATGCATTTTAACATTGTAGTGTTGCTGTTGTGAGTGCCTGATTTCCCTCCCCCCCCTTTTTTTTTTAAGAAATCACAAAGAACAAGCAGCATTTCCCATTTGAATAACTTGCGAACTGGTCTTTGTTTCCTAGAAACTCCCTCTCCTTGCCCAGATATTGAGTAATACTTTATTGAAATATTTCCCCTTTGTGGTTCTTGACTAGCTGGGCATTCCACCATCCCCCTGCTGATGGCCTCTAGGGTCAATGACAAGCAGCCTGTCCATTTTAAGATGGCCGAGTAACAAGATTCCTGCCTCTTCTCTTGGAAATTCCTTAAAATGAGAACAAGAAAGAGAAAGCTCCATTTTGATGAGATTAGGGAACTTATATCACCCCCAGGCCAAAAAAAGAAAAAAACATCAAACCCATTGCCGTGGTGTCAGTGATGACTCAGCCACTCTATAGGACAGTAAAACGGCCTCACAGGGTTCTGTGGACCCTTTATGGAATCTATACTTTTTATGGAAGCAGAATATCATCTCTTCTCTCGGGAAGCAGCTGGTAGTTTTGAACTGCTGACATTGTAGTTAGCATGTAACCCACTAGGCCACTAGAATTCCTTTGCCAGCTTTGTCTCTTCCAAACCTCCTTCTCCACAGAGGAATTAAATCCTTAACTTATATTTGGTAGGAGCCCTGATGGCGTAGTGGTTATGTATTGGGTTGCTAACCGCAAGGTGTGCATTTCGAAACCACCAGCAGTTTCTTGGGGAGAAAGCAGGACTTTCTACTCCTGTAAACAGCTACAGTCTGGGAAACTTAGAGAGGAGCAGTTCTACCCTGTCCTATAATCGTGGTTGGTCGGTATTCACTCGATGGCAGTGAGAGTGAGGGGCTCATCTTGGGATGAGCACCATCAGTCAACCGTAGCCCTTACTATTGATGTTTTCTCCTAACAAATTGATACTGAATACTCGCTCTGGGTGGGGGCAGGGAGCTGTTTTTACATATCACCATTTTTTTTTGCATATCACCCTGTCTTTGAATTCTAGTGAAGTCTCCAAGGAAAATATGATTCAGTTGATACATACTTTAGTTAATGTCTTGCTGTTGGTCCTTAAAAGCTCTGGCAGTACAGTGGCTTAGTACTTATCTGCATACCCCAAAGCCAGCAGCTGAAAACTAGCAGCAGCTCCACAGGAGAAGTGGCAGTGTGGATGACAGCGCTGGAAACCCCAGTGGGAAGTCCTGCTCTGTCCTGCAGGGTTGCTATGAGTCAGAGTCAGCTGGACCGTGAAGCCGGGACGACTGATTTGTGAGTTGTGACAAATGTGTCAGACTAATGTTAAGTCAGTAGTAATAGGAGAAAATAGGATTGGAGTAAACGGAAATATCTTCACTTTTTTTTTTTAACTCTAAAATTATTGCATTTGAGAGACAGGAAAAGAAAGGTAGGTAACCTTTTTCTAGTTTTTACTATTTTCTGTTTTCTTTATGATTGAGGTTTTTTTAAAAAAACGGTTTGACTTTTGTTATTGCTTGTTTTTTTTTTTAAATTAATTAATTTGTACACGAAATCCAAGCTAGGTCATCTGTAGAGATCTAACTGGATGAATGGTTCCTAGGGGCTTTGTCAGGAGACAGTGGGTGGACATGGAGAGCAATCAGGATGAGTACAAGAAAGACGACGGTGTTCAAGAACTGTTTGTGTTGATGATTGTACAACTCCTTTTGATGTGATTGAACTATTGAATTATATGATATGTGAATTGTATGCCAATAAAACTATTGCATAACACCTATACTTTATGTGTGTGTGAGAGAGTAATTGAGGAAATTAATGTTAACGATTGGCTATTTGGTATTGAGGCATTATTTACGTTTTCAGGAGTGTGCTAGTATATTGTGGCTCTTTGTAACAGTGGCTACATACTGGACTGTTTATCAATGAAGTGATATATTTGGAGTTCACTCGAGACTAATATGAGGTGGATTAACCTCAGCTTGATGATCCTGTGAAACTGGGCTATAGGATTATGAGAGTTTCTTACAATGTTTTTTATACCAAAGACCTTTTCCTAATAAAAAGAAAGTTTTAAAGATTTCTGAAAATATGAAGGCTGAGCAAGGAACATGATGAAAGTCTGTGCACTTAGGAAAAGTATGATTAGGGAAAAGGTGGCCATGCTTGCCACATCTCTGAAGAGTGAAACCAAGAGCTAGCTTGTGTAATGTGAAATAAATGGTTTGGGGACAAATAAAAAAGAAGGCATTTTACCGTTATTTCTTTTTCATGTCTGTAAGTTTATTGAAAAATCTCATAGTTAGAGAAGTTTGGGGGGCGCATCCCTAATATTTTATAACATACAACTATACTTTTAATTTATATCAAATAGTATTCCAGTATTCCAGAAATAAAATATCCTGTTGCCTGGCCCTTTGTAGTTTCCAGATGTTTCCATCGAGGCATTAGATCTTCAATTTCTTAATTTTTTATCCTTAATCCTTAACTTTTAATACATGTTTTATTAAGGTGTAAGGCATAGAATATTTGGTAAGTGTGCACATTGATCAATTTTTAACTACTGTCCCTACAGCTAAGTGACACACACACACACACACACACACTTAACCGCCATCCAAAACCAGCATTTTAACCTGCATCCCAGAAGGCTCTGGTCCCCTTTCCAGTCCTCTCTCTCTCCATCCACTGGTAACCAGTGTTCTGGTGTCTGCCCCCACAGGTTTGTTGGCCCTTTTCTTGGACTTCCTAAGTGGAACCAGCAGTCCTCAGCACAATGCCTTAGAGATTCATCCAATTTTTGTGTAGATCAGTAGTTTGTTGTTGTTCATTGCTGCACAGTATTCTACTGGATGAATATACTTAAGATTACTACTATGCCTGTAGATCGACATTTTGGCATGTTTGGCTACTATGCCAAACACGTTCCAAGCGCATTTTTTTTGTGGACATAATGCATTCATATTTCTTGGGACTTGTTGGTCCAGTGGTAGAGAGGTTTTATTTTAGACAGGCTGTTACAATATTTTCTAAGTGATTGTGTCAATTTGTGGTGGTGGCAGCAAAGTCTGAGAGTTCCAGGTGCTCCACTTGCCAGCACTTGGTTGTGCGCTCTTTTTCACCTGTGCAGTTCTGGAGTGTTCAGCCTTAGGCGTGAACCCCTGACACCGCTTCAGGTTTCTATCACTGTGTTACAGAGTAGCATCCTTCACAATGTCACAGTGTCCTGTGATTATGGCTCCAATGTGGATCTTCAACTAACCTGTTCCTTTTTGTTTGTTTGTTTTTCCCTCAGTTGTCACAGGGGGTACTGATGGGATCGGAAAGTCATATGCAGAAGAGGTAGGTAATTTTTGAGATCTTTGTTCTGGGTATATAAATGGAATGAAACGCTTACAGTAGCTTTTTTTTTTTCCTTCAGTGAAAACTACAAATTTAATGTTCTATAGTATGGTAGATCTTTTACCGTGTCAAAAATACCAGATTTTAAAAACATATTTCAGTGCAAATGAAGTGTAAATCTTTCTATCTTAGTATATTGGAATTGTGAAGACTAGTGTAAGTTTATTTATTCTGGGCAACTGCAGATAGTCCTCAGTTCTAAAATTGTTTTGAATTAATTTCCAAAAGCTAGAACTCTCGTGATACAGTGGCTAGGTTTCCAGAGTAGCTTGAACCCTTTGTTTTCCCAGCTTTCTACTCTGACAAGTGCCGAAACTACAGCAGAGTTGCAAGATGAATGTAAAGCCCACCTGGTTGCCCTTCAGCGGGATTCCCCAGGTGTTTACCTTCCACTTTTAAATATTACCACCCCTATGTCAGTGGAATGTTGGTGAGTGAGTAACAGACATGACAGTTCACCCCTGTGCAAACAGGGATCTTCTAAAACCAAGAGCATTCACTCTGCTAACCCTAATGCAAGGGTCCCACCTAGGTCACTTCACAGGGTAGTGTGGGCAGTTGTTCTGCCTGGCTGGTTTGCGGCTACCCAGAGGTGCCTCAGAAGAAAGGACTGCTTTTGAAAAGGCAGCCATTGCAAACCCTGCGGTACACGCTTCTGCTCTGGCACACAGGAGGTGGCCATGAGTCAGAACCAACACCCTGGCAACTGGTTTAGAATACGAATGTGTAATGCTAACATACAGCCAATATACAGATTTCTCAAGGGGCCTCAGTGATGCCTTTTAAGACTTCGTTGTTGCAGTATTTAAAGAAGTGTACATGTCCTAGGAGTGTCATATCTTTAGATTCATTTAGTTACCTAGCCTCCTCACTCACACTCCTTGCTCCCGCCCCCAACCACCACACACCCTTTTATGACAGTGAGATTTTGGAAAATACAGACCTGCTCTACAGGAAGTTTCTTTCTTTGGACTTGTGTAATTGTTTTCGCATGATTCAATTTAGATTAAAGATTTTGTAACACCAAGAAACAAAAGAAGCCAACTTGCTCCATTATTGTGATGTTAAGATTAATACTTTATTAAGATATTATGCACCATAACTGTCCATTTTAAAGGTGTAGTACCTTTTCCCCTTTGTTTTCATAAGAAATCGTGGGATGATACTTTCAGACTGCATGAATCTTCTGTTTCCTGACAATATTTCATTAAACTATTATAATACCCATGGACAATTGTTGCCTAATTTAACTTATGACACTGAGAAATGGAGATTGACTAATGCTATTGTGGTACTTACACAATTTCATGTTAACTCGATGGATAGACTGTAGGCATGGAGGCTAGCCTGTCAATCATGTCACAGCCTGATGGTACCTCCTTATGGGAGTGGCCTTCTCAAAAGAGGCATTCTGGGAACCTCCCCCTCCTATCTCCACTTTCATGGTCCTTTTGAAGAGCCATGTTGGGAGCCCGGTCATGCTTCCACTGCCACTGGATCCACAAGACTTCAGCCACCGGCCTGTGATTCTGCATCATTGCATGTGGCTGCAGGAGTCTGAAGAGGGACTTAGGGGCTAGTATTGGACTCATGGACAAGTATTGGACTTATGGACGTGATTTGGACTGTGCTGGAATGTTTTATTGGTATATAATTACCTCCTTTTTAAATTGAATCATTTTATTGGAGGCTCTTACAGCTCGTATCAAATCCATATATCCATCCATGTGTCAAGCACATTTGTACATTTGTTGCCATCATTTTAAAAACATCTTGTTTCTACTTGAACCTTTGGTATCAGCTCCTCATTTTTTCCCTCTCTCTCCTCCTCTCCTTGATGAACCCTTGATAATTTATAATCCCCCCCCTGCACATGTCGTACACTGACCACTGTCTCCCTTCACCCATTTTTCTGTTGTCTACCCTCCTAGGAAGGGGATATATGTAGATCATTGTGATCAGTTTCTCCTTTCTCCCCCCCACCTTCCCTTTACCTTGATATCGCTATTCTCATTATTGGTCCTGAGGGGGTTCTATGTCCTGGATTCCCCGTGTTTCCAGCTCATATCTGTAGCAGTGTACATGCTCTGGACTAGCCAGATTTATAAGGTAGAATCAACGTCATGATAGTCAGGGGAGGAAACATTAAAGAACTAGAGGAAAGTTGTATGTTTCATCGGTGCTATACTGCACCCTGACTGGCTTGTCTTTTCCTTGTGACTCTTATGCGGATGTCCAATTGCCTACAGAGGGACTTTGGGTCTCCACTCAGTGCTCCCCCTCCTTCACATTGGAATACTTTTTTTGTTCTGTGTCTTTGATGCCTGATACCTGATCCCGTTGACACCTCATGATCACACAGGCTGTATGCTTCTTCCATGTGGACTTTGTTGCTTCTCAGCTAGATGGCCACATAGACTCCAAACGCTGTATCTTTTGATAGCCGGACACCATCGCTTTCTTCTCCACATTTCCTTATGAACCCACTTTGTTTTCCGTGATCATGTGAGGAAGGTGAGCATTACAGAGTGCTGGATTATTAGAACAGAGTGTTCTTGCATTGAGGGAATACTTGAGTGGAGGCCCAATGTCCATCTGCTACCCTAATACTTAACATATAAATATATGTACATAGATCTATTTCCCCCATCGTTATACATAAATATATTTGCATATGTACATGTCTGTATTTAGAACTCTATAAATGGCCTTTGCCTCTTAGTTCTTTCTTCTGTTTCTTTTTACTTTCCTCCTGACCCACTATCATGTTGGGCCTTCATTTGGGTTTCAGTAATTCCTCTGGTCTACACTGTCCTTGATCAAGCCCCACCAGGCAACCTAGACCCACCTCGCCATCGATTTTAGATCATTTGTTATTCCCTTGTCCCTGGGTTGGTTGACATCCCTGTTCATTTCCCCAACCTCCTCCTCTCCAGTGTCTCCCAGGAACCATTGGTCCCGTTATTTTCCCCTCTGGATTGTTTATCCTGCCTATCTTATCTAGACAGAGATGCAGTGAATAATAAGCACAAAAACAAGACAGAGCAAAACAAAACAAAACAACAACAATAAAAAGAAGAAAAGCCTATACGGAGTCCCAGGTCTGTTTGTTGACCTTTAGGAGTGTTTTCCAGTCAAGTGTGATGGGGTGCTACGCCCTGGCCCCAGGTCTTATTTTTGGTGCTCCCTGGGGACCTAATTGCTTTGCTCCCTTTGCTGCTTTGTTGCCCAACCTTAGGTTTCACCCCAGTGTGGTGGGGTCAGTTGGGCACAATTCCCTCACTGTGTCTCCACTCTTGTCTATAATGACCAAACTCTCTCTCTTAATACATATTTGAGTATCACTGAATTTGTTTCTCTGGTCAACCTGGCCTAACACAGCTGTCTTTCAGGCTACATTTATTAGATTGTATTCGGCTATAAATAAGAGTCTTTATCAAGCCTTCTCCCATGTTATTTTAAAAATTATGTATCAGCACGGACTAGTCACTTCTTTAGTGGCTTTCTAGCAGATTGATTAGCAAATCATTACCAGTCTTACTAAAAAATTTTTTTCTCCCACATTTTCTCTTACTTGCAATATCATTCATTAAGTAGTAAAGCTAACTTCCGGAACTAAGACTAGAACATTAGTTTACCAATCCTTTGTCTAGGACAGGCATCTTCAAACTATGGCCCACGGGCCGAGGACATTTATCCGGCCTACCGGGTGTTTTTGCCCCATTTGTTATTTTACTTCAAAATAAGATATGTGCAGTGTGCATAGGAATTTGTTCATAGTTTTTTTTTAAACGATAGTGCGGCCCTCCAACCAGTCTGAGGGACAGTGAACTGGCCCCCTGTTTAAAAAGTTTGAGAACCCCTGGTCTAGGAAGACGTACAATCAGCATGCTCCTTAGAGGCAAGGATGGTGAGACTTCTTAGTACTTTGGACATGTTGTCAGGAGAGACCAGTCCTTGAAGCAGGACATCGTGTTGGTAACAGTGGAGGGCAGCGAAAATAAAGGAAGGCCCTGGCAAAATGGCTTGACCCAGCGGCTGCGAGAATGGGCTCAAGTGTGAGGACAATTGTGAGGATGGCGCGGGCCGGGCAGTGGTTCATTCTGTTGGAAGTAGGGTTGCATTGAGTCAGAACTGACCCGGGCGCACCTTGTCGTTCAAACACCTAGTCTAGTCCTCATTTATATTCTCTTTGGCTGTCGTTTTCTGAAAACCTCGGGGGTATAGTCATGTTTTCGTCTCTACCCGTGCATTTATGCATCTCTGGGGGTAAGGACCACTCTCTTGTGACTTTTCCAGCTTACATAGTATCAGTACAATACTACATATATACATAGATGGTGTTCTGGAAATTACTAATTTCTTCAGTTAACTTCTTCACTGTATCTTAGTCATCCACAACTCCTAAAAAATTGTTTTTAATTGCTGTATTTTTTAGGAATTCCTAACATTTTAACCGTGGTTTTCTTGGCCAGTTCCTCTGGGCTTTGTTCATGAACTGAAACCCACACTTCGTAAAACTAACTTGTAAGTGACAGAAGTGATAGGTCAGATCTAGATCTTGCAAATCATATAGACAGGTTCCAAACGAAAAGTCAAACTCTCTTCCCACAGCCCCCGGACATTCAAGTGCGAGCCAGGGTGGGATCTGCTTGTCAAGTGCTCGAGTTGGAACACTCAGTACTCCTACCTGGGCTCACTTGTTTTATGAGTTTGCACGATCATATGGTTGTGTTTCCTTGAAATGACTCATTGCACGGGGGGTTGAAGTGTTTGATGTCTCTTCTCTTGTTTCAGTTGGCCAAGCGAGGAATGAAAGTTGTGCTTATCAGCAGATCACAGGATAAACTGAACCATGTTTCCAGTGAAATACGTAAGTTCTCGCATCTCGTCTCTTTCTCTCTCTATCGTATGATTCTAAAAAGAGTGCAGAGCAACTGAATGTGTTTAAATCGATATGAAACCCTGATGTTGACTTATAATGCTGAGTGCTGCTTTTCATGCTGTCTTGAGGATGTTTTAAAGATGGAGCATCGAATTTGCAAAGTGAATTTTGTCCTGTGGGCATGGTTTAAAAGTCTAGTAGTGACCAGCTTCGGTTATTATCGGTCGTCAAATGCTCTTGATTCGTTTATCATTTACTTTGCAAACCTCAGAATTCCTATTCTGTGGTTTTGTTTTCGTGTTCTTGAATGTCCACTCTCTTTTGACTTCCATAGTCTTAAAATGCCTGGCAAGACCCTGGAGACATGATGTTGAAGTGCTCTGTGTGGATTCAAATCCACCAGCTACACCAAAAGAGAAACGTCCTGGCCTTGTGCCCCCATAAAGCTTGCTCCCTTGGAAACCTTAGGGAGTAGTTAATTCTACATTGTTCTTTGGGCCGCTCGGAGTTGAAATTCATGCACATAACCATAGCAAACAAAGCAGTCTAACTTGTGATGAGAGGGAAATGCAAAGTAGCTTGTACACATGGGACAGGGTAGCTGGTGTACTATGGTCAAGGCTCGTAGCTGACGTCTATGTAGTTGACCGACCAGCTAGATCGAGTGCTTCCGCTTCACTCGGGAAACACTGACTGGCGCCCGCGGTGCTGCCGGTGTGATTCTTGAGCACGTGCACTCCCACGAGTCCGATTGTTTCCTTACTAGGACTCCCGCTGTATTTGGTATGAAACTTGCTTATGGTGGGAAGATTTGTTACGTATAATTCTGGAAAATGGAGGAGCAATGTTCTACAACAATTAAGTTGAAGGCTTCGAGAAAGGAGAAATTGGCTGTCAAGTCGGAGAAGCAGACATATACAGTCTTAGAGGACATGATAAAAGTTGCAAACAAGCTCACACTGCAGCAGTTTGATTTGTGGTCAAGTTCTCCCTGCACTTTGAAGGAAGGGAAATTGCAATTAGAATGATACACGATGATAAACCCAAAACCTCAAATAATCGGTAGATCCACACTCAAAGGGGGCACAAGTTGCTTACACAGCGTTTGAATGAAACTTAGATGATTACATTGCATGTTTATCTTTTCAGATTACCCCTTCTTTTCATTGGCTTTTCTCCAGTCTGGAACAAACAATCCCAGTACCTCTAGGTCAAAAGGAGTTTTTGGGTTTTGTTGTTGTTTTTATTGGTGGCTTTGTATTATGAAGACTGTTACCACCTACTACCAACAATTATCAAGTGTATGTGTTTGTTTTCTAGCATGTAGGAATGAAATCCTGGTGTATAGGGGGCCCAGCCTTGCACTGGCAACAGTTTGACCCTGCTAGCCATTCCTCTGGACAAAGAGGAGACAGATTGCTCCCATAAGGATTTACAGCCTCCAAAACCCAGAGGGGCCGTTTTGCTTTGTCCTGTAAAGTCAGCATGGCAGTGGGTTGATAGGAGATACTGAATGAGGGTAAGTCCAAAATGTTGCTCCTAGCGCTCCAATTTGTACACATACAAGTTGATTCTAATCAGAACGTGTTTTAACCTACTTCTGCGATCAGTGGACGGCAGCTGACAAGTTGTCTCATAAAACACATGTTCATCCTGTAAGTGCCTTCCAAGAACCGAGTCCAGTCAACACAGTGGCTTCCTAGGGCAGTGGTTCTCAACCTTCCCGATGCTGCGGTGACCCTTTCATACAGAAACTCATGTGGTAGTGACCCCCAACCATAACATTATGTTTGTTGCTACTTCATCACTGCAATTTTGCTACTGTTATGAGTCGGGTGACCCCTGTGCAAGGGTCGTTCAACCCCCGAAGGGGTCGAGACCCACAAGTTGAGAACCACTGTCCTGGGGCTCTGCTGAGTCCGTTCTGTTCAAAGCAGAGAGGCAGCTCAGAAGGTACTGACCATGCTTTTTATGAAATCTCAAGGTGCGGGCGGATCATCATCTTGATGCATTTTCTCAAAGGACACAGGAGGGTCATGAGCGCTTATTATGAAGAAGACTGCAGAAAATGTAAAACTGCATCGTTGAGGACAAAACCAGAAATCTTTTCCCAGCACCACCACACTCCTGCTCAGGGAAGCAGGAGCTGTCCTGGAAGAATCTCTCTGGAAACCTTACCCATCCACCTTACAACCCTGATCTTCCCCCTTCAGACTTCTTTGGGTCCCCAGGCTCGGAGAACATTTAAAAGGAGCATGATTTGAGTTACTTGAGGTCACCTCAGTTGCCCTTTTGACACGGTGTGAATCCGAGAGTGCAGGATACATCGGAGGAAGGCTTAGAGAGATAGAAACATGACTTTCCGAAGAGTCTAAACCAAGATGGAGGATGGATGGACCGATAACTCATAGCTTAGCATTTTGTTATTGTTGTTTAACAAAGGCTTATATGATTACCGCCATGAAGCAGGGAACTAATGGAGAGGTCTGAGGGACCAGCCCCAATCCCAACTATGTGGACAGCCGCCCCTCACCACAGAAGAATTTGCTTCAGAGGAAAGCACTGAAATTACAGTTCAGGAGAGGGACATGTTTGATCAGAGCACACCAGGAGCAAATGAAGGGGGAGGAAGAGAGTGGAGCACATCCTGTCTCACCAAGCCTTGAGGACAATATCCCTGCTCGGAGCAGCCAATTCACAGAGAAGACCATTTGGCCGGCCCCACTATGAGACACAACATCCCTCACTGACCAATAGCCCTACAGGGGACAACACTGGAGACACAGGGTGGGAATTGCGTCCGAGCTGACCCTACCACACAGAGGAAAACACTAAGGGCATGCAACAGAACAGCAAGGGGAGCAAGGCAAGGAAGAGGGCATACCAAAACTAGACTTTGTGGCCAGGGCGTGGCACTCCATCAGACTCTACCAGAAAACACTCCTAAAGATCAACAAACAGACCTTGAATTATTTACAGGCTTTTCTTCTTTGTGTCATCGGTTTTGTTGTTTTGCTCTGTCTTATTTTTGTACATATTATTATCCCTGCAGGTCTATCTTGCTAAGATAGGCTGGATGAACAATCTGGAGGAGTAAACAACCAGACAGACGGTTCCGGTGGGACATGGGAGAGGGGAAGATAGGGAAAGAAAGTGGTGTTAGCAAGCCCAGAGACAAGGGAACAACAAGTGATCCAAAATCGGTGGTGAGGAGGGTCTAGGAGGCCTTATAGGGATTGAACAAGGGTAATGTAACCAAGAGAAATTGCTGAAACCTAAGTGAAGGCTGAGCATGATAGTGGGACAAGAGGAAAGTAAAATGAAATAGTGGAAAGAAATAGGCAAAGGACATTTATAGAGGTCTAAATAAAGGCATGTACATGAGAGGTTGGAGATGGCCAAACAGTACATATGTAAATACATTTATATGTCATGAGGGGGAAATAGATCTAGGTGCATATATTTATAGGTTTAGTATTAAGGTAGCAGATGGACATTGGGCCTCCACTCAAGTACTCCCTCAATGCAAGAACACTTTGTTCTTTTAAACTGGTATTCTATGGTCCTCACCTTCCTTACAAGATCGCTGAAGACAAAGCGGGTGGGTGCATAAGCAAATGTGACGAAAGCTGATGGTGCCCGGTTATCAAAAGATACAGCATCTGGGGTCTTAAAGGCTTGAAGGTAAACAAGCGGCCTTCTAGCTCAAAGCCCACATGGAAGAATCACACCGGCTGTGTGATCATGAGGGTTGATAGGATCAGGTGTCAGGCATCAAAGAACAAAAATATCATATCATTGTGAATGAAGTGGAGTGTGGCCCCAAAGAACCAAAGCCCATCTGTAGGCAACTGGACATCCCCTTACAGAAATGTTGGGGTGTGTGTGTGTGTGTGTGTGTGTGTGAAGGAGGGTGAGCCAGTCACGGTGCAGTGTGTAGTGACGATGAAACATACAACTTTCCTCTTATTCTTTCATGCTTCTTCCCCTCCACTATCATGATCCCAATTCTATCCTACAAATCTGGCTAGACCAGAGGATATACACTGGTACAGATAGGAACTGGAAACACAGGGAATCCAGGACAGATGAACCCTTCAGGACCAGAGGTGAGAGTGGCAATACTGGGAGGGTGGAGGGAAGGTTGGTTAAAAAGGGGGAACCAATTACAAGGATCTACAAATAACCCCCTCCTTGGGGACGGACAACAGAAAAATAGGTGAAGGGAGACATCGAACAGTTTAAGATATGACAAAATAAAAATAATTTATAAATTATTGGGTCTGTCAGGGAAGGAGGGAAAAATGAGGAGCTGATACCAAGGGCTCAAGTAGAAAGCAAATGTTTTGAGAATGATGATGGCAACAGATGTATAAATGTGCTTGACACATTGGATGGATGTATGAATTGTGATAAGAGTGGTATGATTCCCCCAATAAAATGATTTTTTTAAAAACCTGATTTTTATCTATAGATTTCCAGTGTGTTAAGTGTTTTCCCACCTCCCCTTTCTTTAATCCAGCTGAGAGCAAAGAGATTTACAAAGGCGAGCATGTGGCCTTTAACTGCACAATAGCTCTTTGGCATTTAAGCATTGAACGTTCAAGCCCTTGACTATGTCAAGGCCACCCAGTAGCCTCAGATAGACAGGGTTTTGTAATTTTGCTAGGTGTTCATTTGCGTTAGACTCCTACTGTATGGAGCCTGAGGCAGTTCACTGGAAGGAGTCAGCACAGGGAACAAACATGCTGCCTGGCGTTTAGTCCTCTACTGGTTTGACCTCCACTGCTTGTAGTTGAATATGCAGTACCTCTTAAAGGGCTAACAGTGTTTCCTATGTCCCTGTGTCGAAATAGGCTCTAAGGAAAGCAACAACTGGGGCAAGTGGCGGAAGAAAAGATTTCACAGTCATAAAATAGAATCCTTTGATTAAATGCATTGTTCCTTTTCAAAATGCCTCTGTACCTATAATGTGGATCCACCCTTATATGGCAACCAGGGAGGGTCTACCTTGTGACATTCCTTCAGCAAGTGCTCCAGCCAGTGCAAAGATTGCTTACCGAGTCAGAAGGTAGGCAGGCCTTCGTGATATGTGGAAAACTTGTGATGTGACGTGACCTGTGACTGGTGGGCAGAACTTTGATTCGGGGAATGATGGGTTCCTGGTCAAACATTCTCAAGAACTAGCAGATGGGGAAGGCATGAAGTGACTTCTTAGTATATTAAAGGTTTCTTTTTTCCGTTCTCATTGAAAATGTTGTAAAAGATTTTTCTGGGCTTAATGTAAATTTCACTCCCGGGAGAAGTGATGGTATCGTCAGGCTCCAAGCTGAAGAAAGTCACAGAGGTGCATATATTACGCTGAGTTCTCGGCTCAGATGGAGCCCACCTGGCTTTTCATCAACTTACCTATTCCAGGAGAAGGAAGGACCAGGAGGGCGAGCTGGACCCGAGAGACGTAAGATGGGTGTCGTGGTTGGATGTGATCACTTTATCCTAACAGTTCCCTTTCTGTA
Organism: Tenrec ecaudatus; assembly: GCF_050624435.1. Taxonomy (NCBI): domain Eukaryota; kingdom Metazoa; phylum Chordata; class Mammalia; order Afrosoricida; family Tenrecidae; genus Tenrec; species Tenrec ecaudatus. Next base: position 26,932,383 of record NC_134533.1, on the reverse strand, counting down.
AGGCTTTGGATTCCTTTCTCTACATTATGCCAGAGCATTCCGTCCTCTGAGTCTCATGAAATGTGGGCTGGCATGGAGTCCAAGTCGGCTTACTCAATTAGCCGTTAGAGCCTCATCCAGCTGTCTGAGCTAATCATTACACCATTACACCCTAAACCCCTGGGAAACAACTTAAAAAAAATGAAGGTCCCATCCAGGGTTCTTGGTGTTCTGTTTTCCTTAATCTAACACTGTATGGATGAACCTTACCCACTTACTTTCACCAGGTTTCTACCTGTGCCAATTGGCAACATTTTCCCTTTTTTTTTTAAAACTGGGTCTCCTCTCCCCCCTCTATCATGATCCTAATTCTACCCTACAAATCTGACTAGACCAGAGGATGTACACTGGTACAGATAGGAACTGGAAACACAGGGAATCCAAGATGGATGATCCTTTCAGGACCAGTGCTGAGAATGGCGATACTGGGAGGGTGGAAGAAGGGTGGGAACCGATTACAAAGATCTACATATAACCTCCTCCCTGGGGGGCGGACAACAGGGAAGGAAGACATAGGACAGTGTAAGATATGACAAAATAATAATTTATAAATTATCAAGGGTTCATGAGGGAGTGGGCAGCAGGGAGGGAGGGGAAAAATGAGAAGCTGATGCCAAGGGCTCAAGTAGTAAACAAATGTTTTGAGAATAATGATGGCAACAGATGTACAAATGTGATTCACACAATGTGCAGATGTGCTTGACACAACGGATCTATGTATGGATTATGGTGAGTTTTATGAGTCCCCAATAAAATTTAAAAAAACAACAACTGGGTCAGTGATTACTTTCTGGACCAGATTTTGTAAGCCTTCTCCAGAGAAAGTTGAGGTCTAACCCTAGTTCTGCATTGATATCATTGAGTTGAATCCTGAATGAAGAGTTATCCTTTTGTAAGAAAAAGTGTTTAAGCGGTTAAGGTATGGCTATTCCTTGATTTTTCAAAGCAGAAACCATAACGAGAGCAGGCTCTGCTTCCAACTTATGCCCACTCTCTAGCTCTCACTCCTTCCCATTCCATTTTCACGCTCATCCATGAGAACTTGGCAAGACAAAAGAATCCAGCCTACATTCTAATTCTACAACTGCCGATGAAATCGCGTGCTCAGGTCAGCTCTGTGGCTATAAGCAATGAAAGTTAACTTTAGGCTCCATAGAAGTTCTGTAGGGTCAGATTGTAAGTGTCAGTTGGAAGTTTAAAGACCTGAGCTCTCCATTTTCTTTCTGTAAGTGTTCCAGTGCCCTTGGGCGAAGCCATCTAGATCCTAGTCTTTGAATCGTCACTTCGAGTGCAGCAGTCGCTTGGTCCCCTCTCACTTCTTCTTCTATAGGTATTTCTTTGCAACGAGCCACAGGTTGGTTATTCGTGTTGCCCCTGACCAATGGCTCACTAGCATCCTGTCGCTCATTAGAAGAGAGCTAAGCAGCATGTTCTAACCTAGGGACGCCAACCAATAGAAAATCCTGTCCTCTCTATCTTGGAGGGTCAGTTTTGTGCCATCCCACTCCTGACACCAAATTTTGAAATATCACATGTATGGTGAAATCCCTGAGTCGTGTAAACCATTAACAGGCTCTGCTGCTCACCAGAAAGGTAGAGGGTAGTGTCCAACCAGATGTGTCTTGGAAGAAAGGCCCACTTCCAAAGAACCAGTCATTGAAAATCTCGCTGGTCCACAGTCCTTGTCTTACACATGAGGCCACCGTGGGTCAGGAATGGCTGAATTTCAACTGTTTTTTTTTTCCTTTTAATAATGTCAAGAACACATTTAAAAAAAAAATCTTTAGACTTCACATATCCTCAGGCTGGGCACTAACTACCAAGAACCTTTCACATTTCTTTTACTGGATTTGCCTGCAGTATGTATTACAATAGCGCTTCTTATTGTAAATTTGCCAGTGTTCCTGGTCTTCCCAGAGAATGGCATTCTGTACTGCATATGAGACTGGAATTACTCAGGTGCCAGGATAGTTTCTTGGGTGTCCTTTGGAGCACTGATTCCACATGTGACAGTGCTGCCCTTGTCCCTTAGTAGTGGGCTCATCATGCCTAACTGAATCAGATTTACTGTTAAATGACACATTTGTGGCACAATCATGGTCACCAGTGGGTTTTATCTGATTTATCCTCATATGGAGAGGTGCTTATTGAGCCCATGCACATAATTGCATTGCCACATAAAGTGAAAGACCACCATGAAGCTGTGTTGTATCGTATGCAGCCATTTTTCTGTTAGTTTCTCAGGTCATCCCGTATGTGTTGCTGTGTACGAGTCTATCATCTTTAAATTGACATCATGATTTATTCATTGATGTTCCAGTTACTATTGCTGCAAAGCAAGCCCCAAACTTACTAACGTGAAATGACTATTTTAGATGCTCATGAATTCTGTGAGTTGGGACTGTTGGTTAGACCCAAGTGAACGATCCTTTTCCTCTTTCTGACATTGACTAAAATCACTAGACGATGCTCAGCTGAGGGGCGGCCTGGCCTGGCAGATCCAAGATAGCTTCTCTCCCAAGTCACAGTGCTGCGAGGCTGGACTCAGCATGATCATCTCAGGGTAGTCGGGGTCCTCGCTCGCGTGGTGGCTATCGTTCCCAGCGTGAATCTGCCAAGCCCACAGGCAGATGTGAGTGCCTTTTCATGGCCTTGTGTCCTGTCTCAGGCAGCATTACTTCTGACTTCGTCTAGTGGTAAAGCAGTTACAAGCGTGCCCAGATTCCAGGGGAGACGGGTCTGTCACGAAGTAGAAGAACACGTGTGATGAGAGATACAGTTGTGGCCATCCTTGGAAAATGAAATCAGCCACAGTTTTACGTTATGGCTTCCCAAAGATAATTTCCTTCCAGAATTCTGATGGGTCTGTAGGCATGTGCAGCATTTTATTCCAGTTTGCCCAACAAGTATCCCCAGCTACAGTGAGGGTTAGTGAAAGATTAAAACGGAAGAAAAGGGCTTGAGACCACTAAACGCTTAAAAGATGTCTTAACTCTTACTAAATGTCCTCAGTTGGTTCCATTCAGGTCACCTAATTTTTGTTCCAGTGGATTTGGGGTCAGCAGTAGGCTGATTTTGGAATAGATGAGCCCTGGAACAACCAACTCTGTTGGGGGGCAGTCTGTCACGTACCTGCTCTTGGGCCTTTGCTGGCTTACATGGGGAGGAAGCCTGCCTGGCCCATGAGTTGATGCTCTGCGGCCTCAGCAAGTCAGGAACAGCCTTTTCTTGGAGCTCTTACTCTGGAGGTTCACAGGGTCTGAGCAGCAGCCTGTAGCTCGGTCGGCCCTTTGACAAGCTTGAAGGATACGGGAACCTCACCGGTGAGTAAGACTAAGAGGTCGTGGTTAACTTGTTGGGATAATCAACATTGTCAGAGTAGAGGAAGATGGAAGCTTCTGTTGAGGTAATTTTTGTTGGTTAACCTTGGCGATTGGTAGCTAGGCTTCTCTGCTGAAACCTGCCCACCAGGGTTGAGCCTGCTGATACTTGAAGTATCTTGACTCAACATCCAGCGTCCTAGCAAACAGCAAGCTGGCACAATAGGACAGACTGACAGGTAGCAAAAAGACCAATTGCTGCTGAAGGATGTCCTGTTGGGTTAAGTTTAGGGCCAGTGAAGCAGAGCAAAACCATCAGTGAGCTGGGTTCATATAATGGCCGCCACAGTGCGCTCGGACAGCATCAGTCGGGAAGGTGGTGCTAGTTCATATGATTTAGTTGGTCGTTATCCTGTGGGTGCTCATGATCAGTTCAGATCCTTATTATGAACACGGCAGGCACTGACAGATCTCAAGGACCTTCCATATAATGTCTGTGCAAACTGTCACCAAAACGTATTGTCTCCGCAACCACTTTGACGACAGTGTGTCTGTCATCGAGCAGGGTTCCAAAACGGTTTCTAGCCCTCCTGAATTATATATAAATATGGAAACAATCACTATTAGTTACAGATTATCTGCACATCAGTGACCAGGAAGTTTAGCTCTTCTTGGTGATTTAGCAACTTTTCCCAGGATCCCTGATAACCAGGATAGATCTCACAGAGATTTGAGATAATGCAGGAGAGGGAGACAATCCGACATGTCTGATTCCTAATAGCCTCTTAGCCTCTATAGTGTTTACTGATGGCTGTCTAAAAGGCACCAGAGAGAGTTTTGGGGTCTGAAATATATCTCAGCAAACTGATTTATTATTCTTAATCTGAGGCCTGACTTTGGAAAGGCAATATTAAAAAGTTGCTAGGGGATTTAGTCATTACACCTATGAGCTTAAGTCACAGGTGAGCATAAGACAAGTGTAAGGTGTGACAAAATAGGGAGGGGGAGCGGGGAGGGAGGGGAAAAAAAGAGGACCTGATGCAGAGGGCTTAAGTGGAGAGCAAATGCCTTGAAAATGATTAGGGCAAAGAATGTACGGGTGTGCTTTATACAATTGATGTATGTATATGCGTGGATTGTGATGAGAGTTGTATGAGCCCCTAATAAAATGTTTTTAAAAAAAGATATGACAAATTAACAATAATTTATAAATGATCAAGGGTTCATGAGGGAGGGGAAGTGGGGGAGGGGAAATGAGGAGCTGATGCCAAGGACTCAAGTAGAAAGGAAATGTTTTGAGAATGATGATGGCAACAAATATGCTTGACGCAACGGATGTATATGTGGATTATGATAAGAGTTGCACAAGCCCCCAATAAAATGATTTAATTAAAAAAAGTGATTCCAATCTTGTTTTAGAGTAAAAGTTATTGAAAACATATTTGTGAGAAACGATTCATAGACATTTAAGGAAATTTGGTTAAAAATGGTTCAAGAGGATGCAAAAGCTAACACAAAAATCTCACAAAATCAAAGACTTTTAGGCAGTGAGTGTGAGCTTGGAAGGTTAGAGCCGTTGCCGGCCAGGCTGCCAAGAGGGCACAGAATCACTTCACCGCCTTCTTGTTAGGAGTAGCTTGTATTTTCAAGGATCAATTTCTCTATATCACATGGCTTCATCAGTGTTCTCTGCCAGCATTACTGTATTTTTACACACTACATAATACATAAATCTGGGTGACAAGTTGAGGCTTTCAGCGTGGGCTAAAAATAGAATAGCTCGATGGTCATGTTATGAGACAATGCGGTAGCACATTAAATTTATCATGCTCATTGGAGTTTTCTTTAGGAACTTCGATCTCAGAAATCTTCCAGATAACCAAAATGTCCTCGTTATTAGCTCACTCTGCTATCAGTATAGGACATTAAGGTAAATTAAGGATCATAAAAATTATATTTAAGTGGATATTACAGAACAACATAATCATTATTGGTACAAAGTTGGACAGAGAGATGACATTGGAAAGTATTACACAGAAAGCAGGGAGAATAATTAAGTTCAAATGATTTGCAGCATTGTCCAAAGTTCATCCAAAGCATCAATTCTCATAACTTTAGTTTGTGGAAGTGATGATAATGCATCCAGCCAGTAAAAACTGCAGGAAACAGAGTTCAAAGGGTGACATGTTGCGGTGGCATTGCATTTCATGCTGTGTTGACGTCAGAAGACATGATAGCTATTTTTAAAACGAAAATGATTGAACCGTTGATTCTGATTTACCAATTATTAAAAGGGTCTTCAAAGTCTCACTAGTGAGTTTTCTTAGAAGAGTTGCTGGCCTAATGTCCACTGTTTTGAAGGACCACTGGCCGCACTGTAATTGCTAGCAGAAGGATTTTTCTGAAAGCACATTGGTTTATACTCAATTAATACTTCCCTTCTAGCCATAATCCCTAGGTGATAGATTACAACTTTGGATGTCATTTGGCTGTGGCCGTAGTTCCATTTTGGAGGGAACTCTCTGCTTACTTACAGCAATAAGGTGAGATTAAGATCTGACCTAAGTATCAGGTGTGAATGGGACCCCACTCTTTACTGCTTATCTTGGTTACTGTTCATTTGTAATGGATGTAAGGAAGGATAGGCTACAGCAGAGAGAAGAGCTGCCTTTGGTGTGGCCTGGGGGGGGGGGGGAGGACAAGCCTGGCTAATTAAAATTAGGAGGAGGCCAATGCCTACTGGAAACATCCCGTCTGAGGCCCCAGGTCATTTGTGGATAAAGAACATACAGTCTGGTGTGAAGAATAGGTCATTACATTTGGGTGAAATTTTATTGTACCGTGTAACTCCCACCAAAGGGCCTTTCCCTAGGTGGGTCTGGTGTGACTGGGGAAGAGACTGATAGGATTCATGTGGGAGTGATGGTGACCAGGATTCCCTACACTGCCCTCCTGTTGGCACAGGAGAAGTAGGAGTGTGAGCTGATCAATGGCTAGGTGGAGCATGTCTTCTGGACTCAGCACCTGTCTGGTTTCCCTTGCCTGCCTTTTGGGGTGGCTCCTGACTGAAGGGGGCCACTCACCACCACATGAGATATATCCTCAAATGTGGGTGACTTTTCTGTGCAAGACTGCCGCCATTCACGGACCCCAGAGCCATGAAGGAAGATGCTCGAGGTAGGAGTGGGGCTAAAAATGGAGCAGACTAGTGTCTTGGAAGAGTTGGACATTTGGGACCTCTTCAATCTCCCAATTCCTTGGGAATATTTTGGTATTGTTATAAATTATTACTATACATGTAGAAATTATCAGACACCCCCCCATCCCCACTTTCTGGTAATCCTTGAAGGGTCTTGAATTTAAGTAAGCATTTATTAGTCTCTATTAACTTCTGTGCAGGGCTGAGCAGTGTTTCTGGTGTGGTGTTGCAATGAGTCAGGAATCTAACAACAGCCTCAGCCAATCAGAACAGGAACTCGTCAGTTCCAAAGAGCACGTTGGTTGACAGTGTTGTTCAAGAGCCCTGCACCATTACTGATTTTCTGTGTACTGGTTCCATCAAAGATTGGGAGGAGAGAGTTTGTCTGTGTGACAGGTGTCTACGTTCCAGGTGACCCAAAGCAGCTATCCCCCTCGTTACTTACTCATGCTTTTAAACTATGATAAATTTCCTGGTCAGTATAATTGCTACCTTTGTATATTTCATAAGGAACCCTAGTAGCATAGTGGGTTACATGTTAGGTTGCTAACTGGCTAACTGTAAGGTCATTAGTTCGAAACCACCAGCTGCTCCTCAGGAAAAAGGTGAGACTTTCTGCTTCAGTAAAGTCTTTGAAACCCAGAGGGGCAACCTGTAGGGTCACAGTGAGTCAATCAACTCAGTGGCAGTGAGATTTTGTTTTTGTATATTTCTATGCTTCCTTGATCTACATAGACCTTAAAGAAGAACGCCCCCCCCCCCCAATCCTTGGGTATCCATTTGTGTAGAACCTGGCACAGTTTAGGGGGGCGAGCTCTCCTCACAAGTGTTGTTTGTGACGTCCCTCCGGATTCTCAATCTTGCACAGAGAGAGGCCACAGAAATCCCCCTTGTGTTCCGCTTTGGGCACACAGGGACTCCTTGGCTAATGAGGGAGCCTTTTGCCCCAACTACACACTTTCACCAAAGGTCGCTGATTGCAACTTCATTCGCGTTTGCTAGCAGTCCCTTGACTCTGTTGGAGAACAACATCTGTACTGTGGGTGGTTATCTTTTTAGCAATGTGGCCTACCTACCAATTACTTGGCCCAGCCTAATGAGCATGTGTTGGTGTTTCCACAGCTGGCAGTAGGATGTGGGCGTGCACCGCACTGCGGCCAGACACTGGCTGGACTTCTTAATTAAAACATCTGCCCATGTTCCCATGGCTTCTTTAAAACAGCAAGCGGGCTTTTCAATTGGATTATTGATGGTTCCGTGGCTTCTGTAAGGAGGGAGGGGAAAGCTTTTTTTTTCCTTTTGGCTGGGGAGAAGTGGGACCAAGGTGTTCTGAATGAGGCTCATTTAAGTAGATGATTGCACTTTCTTCTCCCACTTGTAAATTATTGGTTGTTGTTCTAAGTGGATAATTGTAATTTGGGGTACAGCTTTCAGCTCTAAAAGGACTTGTAGGAAGGCATAGTCTTTGAAACACTTCTACAGTTCAGTAGCTTTATGTAGAAGCTTCTTTCTTTTGCAGTACAGCGAACGTACTTTGGAACTTTTATTGAGAGGGTGATTTCTCTTTAACTTTTTTTTCTCCCCCCAATCAAGTGAAGTTCTGTTTATCTGGGCCATTATCCATTGTTTCCATATCCTCCATTACTTATTAAGTGGATGGGGGTAGACTGTGTGCTAATTTGGAAAATAGCTACATATCAGCTAGTTTAGATGACCTAGTACCACATCTAATATTCTAACTCAGTCACTGCCATCGAGTCAGTGCTGACTCATAAGTCCCCCATCCCTGTGGGTTTCCAAGATAGTAACAGTTTAAGGGAGTAGAAAGCCCAGTCTTTCTCCCGAGGAGTGCCTGGTGTTTTCGAACTGCTGACCATGCGAATCTCAGCCCAACCCGTAACCACCAGGCCAAGAGGCAGTGTCATAAATTTTGAATTGTTTCATTCTTTTACTATTAAGAAGGCATGTAGCTAATATTTAATGACAGCAGGCTGCTCCTAGTACGAGGGAAAGCTGGACATGGAAGCACTGGTTATTATGGTGATAACTTTTAAAGCAAAACCTGAAGATGCAGTTACTCTGTAGAGCCGGATTAAAAAATAAAAAAAGATTAAGCTCTGCATCAGCCCTGTGGGACACTTGGAACCATGCTCCAGTGCACAGTTGGGGAATCATGCACCTATTCTGGGACACATACTCTGTGTATTATTTTGGAGGACACCCTCATTTTATCAAGGTGGGATCTAAGGCAGAGAGACCAAGGCAGACCTAGATTGAGGTAAGGGGGCCAGGGCTCAGAGCTTCAACTTCCTATCATGTGTTCTGCTGTCTCACAAGCTCGTCAACACACAGTAGGTGTTACAGGCGAATGGTAACTTTGGAAGTTAAACCGAAACAACCTCACTGGCGTCCATTCGGTTCCAACTCATAGTGACCGTTAGAGCAGGAAAGAACTGCCCCTGTGAGTTTCCAAGACTGTTGCTCTCTTTGGGAGAGAAAGTACCGTCTTTCTCCCACGGAGGCCTGGTGGTTTTGAACTGCTCACCCAGCGGTTAGCAGCCCAACATGTAACCACTACATAAGCCCCAAAATGTAGTGTTACAGTTACATGGCATCCGTAGAATGAAAAGCAAATGAAGCCAACTCTGCATCATACTTGTGTTTAAATGCAGTCACTTGTTAGGCACCATGATTGCATGTTAGGCACAATAGGCACCATGATTACATGTTAGGCACCATGATTGCATGCTATGCACCGTGATTGCATGTTAGGCACCCTCTGCAGTCACTTGTTAACAGTTATCATTGGATCATTTAAACCTTATGTGGGTGTTTTGGTTAAACTGGATATATGTATTCCTCTTTATTTCTTAAGACAAAACCATGTCCTGCTGTAGGTTTATTTATACCAAAACAAGCTCTAATTAAGAAGCAACACAATCAGGAACATCATCTAATTTAATTGCCCTGCTTTCTCTCGGAGCCCTTGGAGGTAATGGGGTGGGTGTTGGGCTGTTACCCCCAAAGTCAGTGGTTCTGTGGGAGAAGAATGAGGCTCTGCTCCTGTACAGAGTCACAGCCTTGGGAATCTCTGGGGCAGTTCCACCTTGTCCTAGAGAGTTGCTAAGACTCAGAATGGTATGGGGTGGTGGTGGTGAGGGGGGCCAGTGGATTTGAGTGCTATCTCTAATACTAGAATCAAAGCGAAGATAGATCTATTAGGACCAAGCCTCATTTTTTAGAATGTTTGATTTATTTTCTTCCTTTGTTCTTTGGGATTCCCAGGGTGTACAATGTTACTTGAGATGATTTCTGTCCGAATAATGAGATAAATTCCTTAGCTGATCCTTTAGGACAACTCCAAGGGCACTGAGACCGGGCAGGGTTATCCAAGGTTACATGTCCCACGGTAGGCAGGAAACTTGGTCTTCCAATTGTAGGTCTGGTTCTCCTTCCCCGCTCAGGTGATCTTTCCAAGACATTTCTAATGATTCTTCTTTCCCCTAATTACCCATTTTGCGATTAATTCAAGTCCCCTTGAATGGGTGCACCATTGTTTACCCATCTTGAACTACTTAGAATCGGTGTTTTCACTCCTCTTTCTGAATTACCTGGTAGATGCTACTGTCTCCCCCCATTCCTAGAAAGCCTTTCTTCATCCTCTGCCTACCTTTACGCAGTCGTTTGTATGATCAAATGCTGGAACTCTATCTTTCCTGTTGCCTCACTGGCCACTCTGCTTTGGTCAGTTTTGAAGATTCAATTTTGTATCGCTTGGTAGTGGGGCCTATTGCAATAGAAGTTGGAAAACCCTTGCTGTAGACACCCCCCCATGGCATATTTCTTCACCCCTCCTTTGTGTTTCCACCCTACAAAGGACCTGTCCTCCGCATGTGTCTCTCTATGTCCAGCCTCTGGTCTGCCCTTTTGGTCTCACAAGAAGAGATGCCATTCTCAGACAATTTTTTTTTCCTGCTGTCTCTTCCTGGTTCTTTCAAATCTTGTTCCCATAGCTGCTGCTTCTGAGAAGTCTCACATGGGTACTCACAGCTTTTGTTTGGTCTGCTTTTTGTCTTAAAATCACTTGGCATTTCATTCAATTGGATTTATACCTTCTTGTAAAAAAGCATGCTGACCTCAGCCTGGACCAGCGTTCTTGAAGGGCAACAACCAGCTGGAGTTGTGAACTGGTGGCCCTTTTGTTTGGGTGCTGCTCTGGAGATTCCGCCCCATCCTGTCCACGTGCCCAGTTCACGCATAGTGGCTCTCTGTGTTCTCCTAGATAACCTGCCTGGCCCACGAGGACACTTGAGTTTTTAACCATTCTTTCACTATCTCTTGGCCTTGTAGCATATCTGGAGAAAAATTTGTTAACCACTTGCAAGGCCCGTGAAACATTTGCCAGACATTTAGAACATTACATTGCCTGGAGATGTTGCATTGTTGATGAAATGTATTTTTCTTTTTCCTAGCAGAAACGTACGTTTAAGGTGTTATAATTAAAGAAGTATATAAAGTAGGTGTATGTACAGAGGTGCAAGTTAGTGAGTGATTACAAAGTGAAGCCCATATACTACGCCTCAAGTTTTAAAATACCCTTTCCTATCACCTGGGGCGTGCCGTCGGGTGTCCACGTTGAGCACGCATTCACCTGCACCTGTACTTGCAAGCCTAAGTTTACGTGCTGTACAGGCACGCTTCCTTCGGATGTGAAAATTTGGATGTGTCGCTGTGGTTCATTTCAGAAAGCGAACAGTCGCTTCGGTGACTAAATGATGGTGCTTTCAGTTGCCTCATACTGGTCCAGACTGTGGTGCTGGCCAAAAAAATATTAAATATACCAAGGACTATCAAAAGAAAGAAGAAACCAATATTAGAAGAAAGACAACCTGTAGGGAACTGCGTGTCTCCCTACCCTGGATTTAAGCCATGAATTTACTCTCAGTTTCCTGCCATACAAACTGCCCTGAGGTTTTACTGCCCTTTGTTCCTTTCCCGCCAGAGGGTGGCTGCCTTGACCCATGCTAGGATTGGTGTTCTTTCACTAGCAGCTGCTATGGTCATTGGTCAATACATGACTGATGGCATCTCCCCCCAGGCTCACCAGGAATGCTTCATTAGCATACTTACCTGTTTGCTCAGTTGCCCGCCATTCCTTCCTTGTTTGGAGATGCACGACTATTGGCTACCTCAGCTGTACCTTATTTTACATGTGACGTAATGGTGCCAGCCCCTCGCTGGCTATTTAAACCTCTGCTCTCAACACAATAAAACGAGGCTTGATCAGATTCCTGTCTTGCCTCCATCTCTCTGCGCCCTTGCCCATCTTCATTCCCAGTCCCTCTTTCAGGTCCACGTTGTTGATGTCCCGCTGGCCGGGACAACAACCAGAATGTGCCTCTCAAGTAAGGTTGGTGAGACTTTACTACTTTGGAATGTCATCCTGAAGGACCAAGGAACCATGCTTGGGAGAGTAGAAGACCACCCACATGGAGACGGGTTGACATAAAACCGTCAAGCTTAGCAAGGATGATGAAGATGGCGAAGGACCAAGCAACACTGTGTTGTGTCCGGTGAAGGCAGGCGTGTGTCAGAGCTGAAGGAACGGCACCTGGCAGGCACAGCAACTATGGAGTTCATTTATGTTCTTCCCTTTAGGAATGCACCGCAGTGTAGTTAGCGGTTCTGTTGTGGACGCTTCCAGTGTGGGGCTCCTATGAGCAATCTCATAGGCGCATGGGTGGGCACTGTATCTATAAGCTGCATCTCTAGCTGTGGGTCCGTATTCATGAGGTGCACTTAATAGGTCCTTTCTCATACATGGCAGTCCTGATTCTTTCAGACTCTGGTACTAAAATATACATGGATCAAGTCATATTGTTAAGTACAGAGCAGACTCAGAGGAAGCACAGAGACTTTCGTTTTTAGGCACACCCTCTTTCAAAAGAGAGAAAGAAAACACCTAAAGAGACTGTTATTCTAGCTCTTTGCTTATACATCCGAAGTTTCAGGGTTTGTTTTTTTTTAATGAATTGTAAACATCTACATCACTACATGCTTGTCACCATTTTTGCGGAAGTGCTGAAGTGTTTGTTAGTTGGCTTATCTGGAAGTTTGCCTTCATTTGGCATAGGGCCAAGCAAGGAGACTCAGTACATTTTAAAGATCATGTTCATGCTGATGGGCCTGACATGTGCTTCGAATTACTCCACTGAAAGGAAAACCTGCAGGTGTAAAGTCCTTTCCACCTGTTTTCTCTTATAAGTCCGTTGTTCTCGCAGATGTTTGGCAAACAGTTATCTGTGTCCAAACAATTTGGTATGCACTATCATGAACTGAAATCCATCTGTAATTTTTCGGGCCTTGTCTTCTTTCCGGCACCATTTCACACAGGGTGCTGCGGTGTGATTAATTGGATTTATCTTGGCACAGTTGCAAGATGAGTGCTGCAGGAAAGGCTTAATGTGACTTCAGTCGGTAACTCATCATCTTACATAGCAACATTGCCTCCGGGATTTGTGTATAGCCAGCTGCTTTCTGTAGGTGAAAGGAATAAAGTCCTGCGACAAAAACATTTAGGTGTTTTTGTGTGTTTAAAATGCAAGTAAAACATCCCTTGTACTAGCTTGCGATCCTGTGTGAATGAAAAATCAATTCACTAGAGTGGTTACTTTTTCTTGAATAGAGAAAAGAGCATCATGGGAATGTGGGCTTTCCTTATCTTTTCTGTGAATGAGTTTTCTTTAGGCTGGCAGATGCTTATGAATGAATTTGGGGATAAGGAAAGAAAAGGCTCTTAAGCTGTTTTTAAGAGGTTCTGAAATTTCTTGAACATATTAGGAAGAGTTTTGTTATGCATGCTAAATGTTTAAAATATTTTGCCCTTTTTTAAAAACTGCCCTTTTTATTGCCTGATGTCCTAAAGCAGTAATGTCTGTTTTAATCAAATGCAATTCTTTTAAATTACTGGAAAGAAACTAGTTCTAATGCAATCATGATGTTGTTCCCATAAGAGTGCCTAATAAAAGGTAATTTGTTGTTGTTTTTTTAAAAAATAAAACTTGTTCATCATCAAGTTAAACACCTGGAAATGTAAGTTTCCTCTGGTTGGGAAACAATTCATTTTATTATCATTGAAAAATGTTTCTCCTGGATGCCTATCTGGATTTCTTAGTTTACCAACACCTTTTGACCTTTGAAAAATAACATTGAAACTACTTATTTTGCTTTTCATCTTTTAAATTTTTTAAGCTGAAGGTTTTTTTTTGTTTTTTTGCAGTGAGAATTACCTTTTTTTAAAAAAATTATCACAGCTCTTATCACAATCCATACATATATCCATTGTGTCAAACACATCTTTACATATGTTGTCATCTTTTTCAAAACGTTTTCTTCTACTTGAGCCCCTGGCATCAGCAACTCATTTTTGCCTCCTCACTCTCACACCCTCCCTCCCCCATGTCCCCTGATAATTTATAAATTATTCTCTCTCTGTTTTTCTCCATGTCATTTCACCAACTTTTCTGATGTCTGTCTCCCTGGGATAGGGGCCATGCGCCGATCATTGTGATTGGTTTCCACTAACTCCCCCCGCGCCCCTACCCTTATCCTCCTAGTATCACTGCTCCTCTTGTTGGTCCTGAGGGGCTTATCTGTTCTGGATTCCCTGTGTTGCGAGCTCTTACCTGTACCGATATACCCAAAACAAAACAAACAGACAAAAACCATATCACCGGGAGTGACGAGGAGGGCAGAGTGGAGAGCTAAAGCCCATCCGTAGTCAGTTGGACACCCCCTGTCAGAAGGGCCACAAGGAAGAGAAGAGCCAGTCAGGGTGCAGTATAGCACCGACGAAACACACAACCTTCTAGTCCTTTAATGCGTTCCCCACCCCCACCCACCCCCAGCCCACTACCATGATTCCAATGACTGCACACATCCATGATAGGATCGCTGAAGACAAATGGGTGCATAAGCAAATGTGGTGAAGAAAGCTGATGGTGCCCGGCTATCAAAAGAGATAGTGTCTGGGGTCTTAAAGGCTTGAAGGTGAACAAGCGGCCATCTAGCTCAGAAGCAACAAAGCCCACATGGAAGAAGCACACCGGCCAGTGCGATCACGAGGTGCCAAGGGACCAGGTATAAGGCATCATGCAACAAAAAAAAAAGATACAAGTGTGTGTATGTATGTGTATATGTACATATGTATATGTATGTATATACCATATTAAATGAAGGGGGAAGTGCAGAGTGGAGACCCAAGGCCCAAGTGTCGGCCAATGGAGATCCCCTCATAGAGGGGTTTAGGAGAGGAGATGGGTTAATTAGGGTGCGAGGTAGTACCGATGAAGAACACAGCTTTCCCCCAGATCCTGGATGCTTCCTCCCCCCAACTGCCATGATCCGAATTCTACCTTGCAGGCCTGGATAGGACAGAGGCTGTACACTGGTACATATGAGGGCTGGAGGTACAGGGAATCCAGGGTGGATGATACCTTCAGGACCAAGGGTGTGAGGGACGATGCTGGGAGAGTGTAGGGTGAGTGGGTTGGAAAGGGGGAACTGATTACAAGGATCCACATGTGACCTCTTCCCTGGGAGAGGGACAGCAGAGAAGGGGGGAAGGGAGACTCCGGATAGGGCAAGATATGACAAAATAATGATGTATAAATTACCAAGGGCACATGAGGGAGGGGGGAAAAGGGGAAGGAGGGGAAAAAAAAAAGAGGACCTGATGCAAGGGGCTTAAGTGGAGAGCAAGTGCCTTGAGAATGATTGGGGCAGGGAATGTATGGATGTGCTTTGTACAATTGATGTATGTATATGTATGGATTGTGATAAGAGTTGTATGAGTCCCTAATAAAATGTAAAAAAAGAAAAGAGGAGAAAAAAATGATTAGGGCAAAGACTGTACAGATGTGCTTTATACAATTGATGTATGTATATGTATGAATTGTGATAAGAATTGTATGAGCCCCAATAAATTGTTAGAAAAAAAAAGAGTTGTATGAGCCCCTAATAAAACAATTTTTAAAAAATGGAAAAAAATTCTGGCTGGACCAGAACATGTGTACTGGTACAGAAAAGCTGAAGCTTTAATGTGTTAAATCTCGCTCTATACACACAATGACATGCCTATGTTTTCTGTTTCTTTATTTTACACTGGGCCTATGCTAAAAGACATCCATCTATATTCCAGGTCAGAAACGCAAATGTGTCTAGAGACTGGAGGAAGAAGGCTGGTGGCACAGTTGTTAAGCCCTCAGCTGCTAGCAGAAAGGTTGATAGCTTGGATCCGCCCAGCGCCTCTGGGAGAAAATCCTAGCGATCTGCTCTCATGAAGTGCGCTGCCACATATGGGGTCACGTGGGTCACTGAGCCAACCTTGACTCCTTGGCATACCAGACCACCCCTGGAGCCAGGTGGATAAAGGAAACAAGCGGGCTTGGGTGTGAGCAAGAGTTGGGTGTTGAGGCCTGGAGAACGAGCGCTCCTGGTCCATAGAAAGGGTGCGACTCGATGGCTATGTGAGGCAGCACGAGCCTAAGGGGCCCCATTTTCCAATGATTTAGAAAGAATTTTGAAAGGAGACCTTGATGTTGCATGTTAAACTTGGCAATTTTCCATCAGGTTAGCCTTAATTGGGCCCAAACCAAACTGAGGGCCAGGGACCATGATCTTCATTCATTTACTGTTTACCTAGCTATTATTTGAGGGCCCTGGCGCCATAGCCAGGTAACTGCGAAGGTAGCAGTTCAAAAACACCAGCCACTCCGCAGGAGAAAAATGAGGCCTTCTATTCCCATTAAGGCTCGCCATTGTACTTTATAGGGTCGCTATGAGTCAGACTAGATTCAATGGCAGTGAGTTTGGTTTGATTTGGAGCCATTATTTCTACCATGAATCAAGCTGCTGGGGCTGTTCTAGGCCGAAGCCATTCCATTCTCAAACAATGCCCTGAGGTTGGTACTACTGCTGTCTTGGTTCCAGAGAGGGTTCCGGTCCGAGAGAAAGGATGAACGCGCTGCAGTGGGACGCCTCGTGTGCAGGCTCTGTGTCATCCCTTTCTTTCAGTGTGAGTGGGACCTGTAATATAGCCAGGTGGCTTTCCCTGGCAAAGCCAAGGATTCCTAATCTGTTGACTCTGAGTTCGATATTGTATCCTGGGTGGGCCTGACTTAAGCAGGCGGTCTTTCAAAAAGAGGTTAAGACAGGGAGCAGCAGAGATGCTACCCTGCGCGGTGTGGGAAACGCCTTTTGGCAGGGAAATTGTAGTGGACGCAAGAGCCGAGTCTTAAGATGGTAGGGAACTGGTTTATGGCCCCATCAGTGAGCTGGGAAGTTGAGGCCGAACCTCACCTGACAAGCCTTGTGAGACACTGAGCAGAGGACCCAAGTAAGCCAGACCTCCACCCCTGACCTATGGAAACTGAGGTAATGAATGGGTGTTGCGGTAAACTGCCAAGTTTGTGGTAATGTAACATGGGGAATTACTACACAGTCCCAGGATCACATTTTGGATGAGTGGCAGAAATGGGGTTTGTGTCCAGGCAGCCCACCTGCAGAGTTGGCACTGCCTCACATGGGCCATTTGGGGGCCCTTGAAACAGACTATGAGCTCTTTGATCAGATCATTTTAAAAATGATTTTTAAAACTTCCTCTCTGCCCCTCATGAACACAAGATGTATATTTCTACTATGAAGTTTGGCTTTATAAATCCACTGTTTTTGGGGGGTGGGATACTAAAAATTACATTTGTTCAGGTTATGATGTGCATTTTTCATATTTACGTGTGTGTGCATATGCACATGCAGATCGTCCTTAAATAATGACTTATTTGAGTGACAGTGAATTACACTTCTAGCCATCTGTATTTTGCGTTTTTTGGTACCTTTTTTAGTAGTAACACGAACACACAGTGCGTTTTAGTGCATGATTCCCTGGTAGATATTCAGTGTTGCGATTTACTGTTCAGATTATGAAAATCAAACCAGTAAAAGCGTGTTCAGTTTATGCCAGAAGCCACTTCTGGCGCAGTCATCAGGAAGTCAGGAACCACCTGTACGTTTCTCTCTCCCTTTTTAGAGAAATCTGCTTATTTAAGTAATTTTTTTCTGTACTTATTTTTATTTTTCTACAGTTTTATCGGCACTTCATCCACATATCATACAATTCGATAGTTCACCTCTCTCAAGAAGAGTTGTTTGTACACCGTTTCTCACAATCAATTTTAGTGTACTCATTTTAAGATACTCTTTAGAATGCATTTGGTGGAAACTTAGAAGAACTGAGCATTTTAGTGTACTTACAGAACTTTATGTGCTGAAAGCTGTTTGAAGCATTGTAAACATTTTGTTTGCCTCGATTTGAATTTTACAAAGATGGTGGACTATGCCGGGATCTGGCCGTATTTCTTTTCGAGCCAGTTGATCGGACATTTATTGGGTACAGGCGAGGTCAGCTTTAGGGGCACTTGATAACTGTTTTTTAAAAAAATTTTATTGGGAGGATCTGGCAGTTTAACTAACAAGGTTTGTCCAGACTTTTTTTTTACCTTTAGAGTTTACAACTTACTCTCCATTTCAAACGTTTGAAATGGAAATGATCAGTTTCGACTTTGCATGTATCTTCTCTGGAATATGCAGAGTGAAATGAGACCAACTAAACGCAGTGGGAAGGAGTTGCCATGACTCCCTTTAATCCACGGAGTGGACAATACAAACTCCCAGGCATTTATCCATTCTGCTGCAGGCATTAATTAGTAAAGAATCTTAATTATTCATCATTAAGGATTAATATTGTCTGTAATAGACTGAAATTCATATTTTAAATGTTCTATTTTGGAACATGAAATAAATTTACAACCTGGCTTTTTACCCAGGTTGTTCAAGAGCCTAATTGGACCAGGCAATGGGAAGCAGCTTGGTGCTGGCAGCCTGGATTCGTTATTGGGAGCCCGGATGCTTCCCGGGCCCTTGACTGAGAACCTTGATGACCTGAGCTACCTGGTTGTGTGCTGTGTGTCAGACAGGTGTGCTTACACCTGTGACCATAATACCTGCCCGGTGTCACTTAGAGGATAATTGTAAGGATCCAGTGAGATGATAGAGTTTAGAAAATCGTAAATGAACTATATGGGAGTTTAAGGTTCAGTCTTTGCCATTCTAGCTGCAATATATGTATTGCCTTCTTGGGGACAAACAAGCATCGAACAGCTCTCCGCCCTGGACACTCAGTGTGCATGTGTCTGCCGTGTGATCCGAGACTGCCAGTGCCTACCAATTCAAATAAACAAAGGTGCTTCTTTCCCCACCTCGAACACCGTGTTAGGAGAATTGTTGTCAATTCATTGATATTTGCAAACTCATTTTCTGTCTTGGCTATCTGATAGAATCAGAAAGGTGAGTCTCTGGAATTTCGTAATAGGGTATAGGTGGCCTGCCCTCCCCATTTGCTCTCACTGCCTATGATGTTGCTTCATTTCTGACAGGCCGCTCAGGATGTCGAGAGAGAGACTTCACAGTTTGTGGACGAGTGGAATGAAAAGGTAGTGTGTGCTTACAGGTGCTATCTGCGTCTTCCTAAGAAAGATGCTTTGATTTGCCCAGCACCAAAGCTCAACATTGAGGGTTAGGACAGAAGGACCAGAAACGGGAAACACAGAGAAAGAGAGAACATGACGATGGTAAAGCTGTAGGATTGCATGGACAAGCGGAAACAAAGTGTGGATGAGTGGTTGGATGTAAAGGTTACCTCATCCACAAGAAAATATTTCCTTTTCTTTAAAAAACAAAAACAAAGGCTTTATATTTCTAACACTCTACAACGAAGTGCTTTCTGTACCCTCCCAGTGGAACTTGATGTACTCCCATAGGGTTAGCTTTTAATTATTCTTCTCTTTTTTTATTTAATTATTTTTATCAGGGACTCATACAACTCTTATCACAATCCATACTTACATCCATGTGTCAAGCACATCTGCACATTTGTTGCCATCATCATTCTCAAAACATTTGCTTTCCACTTGAGCCCTTGGTATAAGCTCCTCATTTTTCCCTTCCTTTCCCGCTAACCCCTCCCTCATGAACCCTTGATAATTTATAAATTGTTATTTTGTCATATCTTACACTGTTGGATGTCTCCCTTCACCCACTTTTCTGTTGTCCATCCCCCAGGAAGGAGGTTCTATGTAGATCCTTGTAATCGGTTCCCCCTTTCTACCCCAACCTCCCTTCACCCTCCAGTTGTGGCCACTCTCAGCAATGGTCCTGAAGGGATCATCTGTTCTGGATTCCCTGTGTTTCCAGTTCCTATCTGTGCCAGTATATATCCTTTAGTCTGACCGGATTTGTAAGGTAGAATTGGGATCATGATAGTGGAGGTGGGGAGAAAGCATTTAGGAACTAGAGGAAAGTTGTATGTTTCATCGTTGCTACACTTGCACCCTAACTATCTTGTCTCCTCCTCACAACCCTTCTGTAAGGAGATGTCCAGTTATCTACAGATGGGCTTTGGGTCCCCACTCCACACTCCCCATCATTCACATCGATATGATTTTTTGTTCTTTGTTGCCTGATACCTGATCCCATCAACACCTCATGATCATACAGACTGGTGTGCTTCTTCCATGTGGGCTTTGTTGCATCTGAGCTAGATGGCCACTTGTTTATCTTCAAGCCTTTAAGACCCCAGACACTATCTTTTGATACTTTCTTTACCACATTTGCTTATGCACACATTTGTATTCAGTGATCGTGTTAGAAAGGTGAGCATCATGGAATGCCAATTTCATAGAACAAGGTGTTCTTGTGTTGAGGAAGTAGTTGAGTGGAGGCCCAGTGTCTATCTGCTACCTTAATACTAAACCTATAAATATATGTACGTAGATCGGTTTCCCCATCATCATATATAAATATATTTCCATATATACATGCCTGTATTTAGACCTCTATAAATGCCCTATTTCTTTCCTCTATTTTCTTTCCTCTTGTCCCACTGTCATGCTCAGCCTTCATTTGGTTTCAGCAAGTTCTCTTGGTTACGTTGCTCTTGATCAAGCCCTACCAGGTCTCTTACGCTCTCCTTGCCACGGATTTTGGATCATTTGTTGTTCCCTTGTTCCTGGGTTGGTCAGCACCACCTCCTTTCCCCCATGTCCTCCTTTCCCATGTCCCCCCAGAACCATCGGTCCCGTTGTTCTCTCCTCCAGACTGTTCATCCAGCCTGTCTTATCTAGATTGACCTGCAGAGATAATAATGTGCACAAAAAACAGGAGATCACAAAACAAAGCGACAAGAGAAAACAAAACAATGACAGCAACCAAAAAAACCCTATGACCAAAAATAAATAAATAAGTTAAAAATTAAAAAAAAAGAAAAACCTATAAATAGTTCAAGGTCTGTTTGTTGACCTCTAGGAGTATCCTCAAGTCGAGTCCGATGGGGT
This sequence comes from Tenrec ecaudatus, assembly GCF_050624435.1. NCBI lineage: Eukaryota > Metazoa > Chordata > Mammalia > Afrosoricida > Tenrecidae > Tenrec > Tenrec ecaudatus. Next base: position 26,911,378 of record NC_134533.1, on the reverse strand, counting down.
GCCATGCCCTGGCCCCAAAGTCTATCCTTGGCACTCCCTCAGGACCTCCCTGCTCTGCTCCCCCCGCTGCTCTGTCTCACACCCTTAGTATTTTGCCTCAGTGTTGTGGGGTCAGACCAGGCCAGTCCCGACATGGTGTCTCTGGTGCCAAATTTATAATTTATAACCACGAGGCCAAATCCCTTGCCATTGATTTTTGGTCATAGTCACCCTCTAGGCCAGAGGGGAACTGCCCCATAGGCTTTCCAAAGCTGTACACCTATAAGGAAACAGACCACCAGAACTTTCTGCCATGGTGGTGCTGGTGGGTAGAAACAATGTGTCGGTCAACAAATGAAATGGATATGCAGAATGCCATGCATCCATCTAATGGGTTATTGTTCCACCTCTGAAAAGGGACAGTGTTCTGCTATGTGCTATGACGTGGATGAACAGTGGAACGCTATGGTGTCTGAAATTAGACACAAATGGACAAATAGTCTAAGATTTCAATTAAATGCAGTGTCAAGAATAGACGAATTCAGAAGAGATGATCGTAGAATTAAGGTTTCCAGGGTTGGAGAGAGGAGAATGTGAGTTAATACTTAATGAGTATGGATATCCTGTTTAGTCACGAAGGAATTTTGGAAATAGATAATGGTGATGCTTATACAATATTATGAGTGTGATGAATGTCACTGAAATGGGCACTTAAAATAGATCAAATGACAAAATCTGTGTTACTGTACATATAGAGGTGAACAGTGACTGGTTGGGGCATATAGACAGACATACGCACTCGTACAATGTACCTCAAAAAGTGCGTGGAAATTTTTAATGATCTTTGGCTTTTTGGAGCCCTCTTCTGTGTGCACGCACACGTGTATGTGTGGATGAAATCTTGTTCCAGGGACATTCACCAAAGGTCTGTCTAGGCCATTTCCAGTGGGTGATACTCGGAACCAGAAATGTGTATTCTTTTGACGATCATAGATTCTTCCGAAAAACACACCCCTGCAAACATACATGTGTTCCCAATATTTTCCCCACAATTTGAGGGAGTTCAGGGACTCTTGATGAATGTTTTGCTCCAACCACTGTGTCTTGATATTGCGCTCTAAGGCACTCTTCCTTCTTGATTTCAAAAATATTTTTTCTTTTTTTTTCCTTCTTGATTTTTAAGAACTGAGGAAGCCTCTCACTTTTGTTTTCATGATAAGCCAGCTATTCTCAGTAACAGATATCAACCGGGCTTCTGCAATACTGTTTTGAGGCACCGTGGTGGTTCAGAGGTTAGGTTCTCAGCTGCTGTCTGGAAGGGGGGCAGCTTGAACCCACCAGCTGCTTGCTCCAGGCAGACCGCTCTGTCCGTTTGCTTCTGTAAGATGTACAGCTTCAGGAACCCCGAGGGGCTGCTTCTATTCGGTCCTCTAGGGTCACTGTAAGTTAGAATCTACTCATGTTGTCCCCAGCATGCTAACCTCAAAGAAGGCCGTTTTGTTGTGCATTAAGCTAAGTCGAGCTAAACTTGTCTTAAGGTCAGCCTTTAATATTATAGAGTTACATTTTTCATATGCAATATATATATACTTTCTATAGTGTATTTGCCCAAAAGACAACCAGTATTTCAAGCATGATTGCTATCATAAATTATTGCAGAAGCTAATGTTATTGTTATGTGTGTGTTTATGTTGTGTTAATTTTAGTAACATAAATTTGAGTTACAGAATCATCATGTGAGTGGATGGGATTCAGTTTTCACTGTGGGGTTTATTCTCTAGGAAAGTTTTGGGCAAAAACATGGAATTGCTTATATATCACTAGCAAGAAACTCCATAAGTAATCAAAAGCTACTTTTGCTCCTAAAAATATTTCAAGTATTAGAGTTTTTTTTCCTATCATTTAAAAAAAACACTTTATTAGGGACTCATACAACTCTTATCACAATCCATACATACATCAATTGTGTAAAGCACATCTGTACATTCTTTGCCCTCATCATTTTCAAAGCCCTTTGCATCAGGTCCTCTTTTTTTCCCCCTCCCTCCCCACTTCCCCCCGTATTAGAGTTTTATCTATCACCACAAGAAGGTCACAAATAAAGCTATTCCTTTATAAGGCAAGGTTTAAGTGACAATATTTTGTGGGCCTTTATTATGTAACATATATCAAAGACCTTTGCATGGTTCGTATCTGAGATGATTTGCTGTGTTCCTGATCTCCTGAGGAACCGTGAACCTACCCACAGTGTCTTTGCTCCTGTATTTAAGCATCTCATGAGGTGTATCAGCCAGCAAACAATAATTCTGTGGGACATTACACGAAACGAACTGGCATGGTAGCTAGCACTGCCGTAGTTAATTGCTGTGTTAGGCAGGGTTCTCCAGAGAAACAAAACCAAGACACTTATGATTTTATATATATATATATATAATATACCATATATACTCGAGTAGAAGCTGACCTGAATATCAGCTGAGGCACCTAATTTTACCACAAAAATGATATTTAAAAAATGCTGGAAAATTCTGCTTATGTACAAGTATATACAGTAAAATTATATATATATATAATATATATATAATATATATATATATATATGTAATTAGTCCTCACAGCCATATGGAGGCCTCAGTTCAACTCACTTTCATGGAACAATTAGTATACTGTAGGCCCTTCAATTCATGAGGGCTGCTGGTCCAAGGTCAAGGAGAGTCTTCCCTCAGGCAAGACAGGCAGAGTTGACCCGCAGGCAGCATGGTGGGGCAGAACGGTTAGTAGCTCCAATGGGATCTTGAACTCAAGCAATGCACAGTGACACAATCCACCAGCCTCAAACTCAAGCAATGTAAGCACCAAAGGTGTGCTGAAGCTGGTCTCAATCAAACTTCATGCTCTAGCTACATGATCCACAGGTTGGTTGGACCCACAGGTAGTGCAACACACTTGGGTGAGGCAAAGAACTAGCTCAAGTAGCAGCATGCTGGTCCTATCACTAGGGAGGAAGAGAGACTGGATGCCGGCCGTGGACCGTATTTATCTCAGTTGCCCTCCATTCAAGCTGCAACCTGCCCAGATGTGCCTATAAAGACCTAGTTGGTACAATAAACCTAACTGTCACAGTTGCTAAAATGTATGGTCTTTACCTCCTAGGGGGTACTTATAGATCAATTGGCATAATATAGTCTACAAAGACAATGTTCTGTATTCTTCTCTGGTGAAGAGCAAATGGGTCTTAAAAACTTGCAAATGACCCTTTAAGATTTAATTCTTGGTCTCTTTCCATTTGGAGCAAAGAAGTGGAAAGAAAATCAAAGATTCAAAGAAATAAATAGTCCAAAGGAATAGTAGACCCCATGAACCACAGAGTTCAGTAGCCAGAGACCAGAAAAACTAGCTGGTGCCCGATTACCACTACCAATCATTCTGAAAAGGATCACAATAGGAGGTCATGGACAGAGGGAGAGCGGGGAAAATGTAGGTTGTAGAATATATCCTTGCGTTCTCTCATTGTGATGGCTGTATTTTTATTTAGGAGACTGACTGTAGATGTTATGCGCTAAAGCAGCATTCTCAATCTTTTTAGTCACAGGACTCCTTTACATTCTTGAAAACCTCTGAGGACCCTAAAATTATTTTGTTAATGCAGAATATAGTTTTCAAGGTGAGGGAGTGGAATGGGAGCCACATCTGAAGAAGAATCCAACTGCATGCCAGCCCAAGGCCACTCCTTCGAAGTGTCTTAGGGACCTTTGCGGGTTGTGAACCACACTTTGAGAACCACTACATTGAAGGATTTGTGAGTAATGAGCCTCATGTTGGCAACTTAATTTAAAATGGCATAGGGAGGGGAATGTAACTTCTATCTTACTTGTTTAAAAATTTCCCTTAAATTTGCAATTACCTGAGGATTTAAAAAACCAAACAAATCGCGGCATTTTAAATGAAAGCAATCATTTGCAAGTCTCGGCAGTCAACTCTTGGGCAGATTAAATGACAGAATAGGCCCTTCAGCAGAGTTTTTGGTGTGTACTGTTGATGTTCTCTCTGTTCGTGATAACTATATCGCTTCTATTTGGGTGGCCTAGTGGTATCTTAGACATTTTATTCTATGGCCATGGCACCTCTGCATCTCTGATCGCATTCTGTGCTCAGGCTGATTTGGGTCAAGTTCTAGAATTTAGGAGACAGGTGTAATTTAGGAGGTAGTTGTATTTTATCAACTACCTTTGTTTTCCATTAATTTAACCTGTGAAAATGGTGCTCTTTTTAACAATTTATGGTATGTTCTGTTACACAGAAAAGTGGTGTTTCTTTGTTGAACTGTAGTGATCATAGAAGTGTTTATTGTCGTAAATACACATTTCAGTGGCTGATATTAAACTATAATATTTTATAGTTGCTTTTTATTTTAAAAAAAGGAATAAAAAGTTTTTAAGCTGCTGCTCCTGTTTTTCATTTTTTGCTAAGAAACCCAGCTCACGAAAAGAATACATTTTTCCTGTATTAAGATTTCACAAAACCAGAATGGAGTCTTGTAAGAACAAAGGGACAAGTAATAAAGTATAGAGTCTATTAACAAAAACTCCCAAAACCAAAAGGCCAGAAGAAGAAAGCATCGTCAGCATCTTTTAGGAAGAAGGTGCTGGGATAAGATTTGATGTGCAATTAATTGAAGCAACTGTCTTTCTCTTTTAAAGAAGAATGGAAAAATTAAATGGTTTCTAACTTGAAATCTTTTAGTACTCAGGTATCCTGCATTGAAAATGGGTCAGCTAGGGGGTAGTAATTCCCTCTCCCCCTGGCCCCCCACCCCAAACAACAAAGAAGATGTAAGGTACTTCAAGAAAAGCTTTACTTTGAATTCAAAGCAACCAACAGTGAACTATTTCATCGTGATTTTTTTAAAATGCTGAGACATAAATATAACCTCATTGCCTCATTTGGGAAACCAGAAATGATTTGAACTTTAAGAGAAGGCTATTTACTAACCCAATTTCTAAAGCAACTGCTTTCCTCCACCTCATCCTCCTCCTCCTCCTCCTCCTCCTCCTCCTCAGGTAGCCAGGCTTCTACTTTTTCTCAAAGCCTCGGCCCATTGGGATTTCCTGTATAAAATTTCTCTACTTTCTCTTTACATATTCCTTCCTTCCAGCTAATTACAGCAGCAACTGAGCTTACTTACACATTTGATGCTTACCTGTTTATACCTATCTTCTTCACGAAATTGTCAGCTACTCCAGAATATTAGTTATTATCCCCAGGATACAATTTGACGTGGACACCGCTCCATGTTTTTACTTTACTCTGCCCCTCCAACATATATATCTCGAGCCTGTACAGTAGATCAAATACACTGGGTCTCTGAATGGATAGTAAGTAGGAAAGGGAAACACAGCAACCAGACTTGGCCCCTGCCCTCCCAGGGCTTACATTGTAGTGCGGCGTGAAGTGTTTTGCCTGGTGGCAGACACTTGGCTCCTGGATTACCGAGGGAACCCATTCTAAGATTATCGGACATTGTTTAGCATCAGCAACCCATTGCCCCCTTGACTAGCGGTAGTGGAACCTTACAAGCCTATGAACATTAGGGAGTCTTTTTTGGGAAGCTGTCCAAGGTCAGTTTTGTAGTTTTAAGAAGACTGGATGTCAGCATGGTCTCAGGCTTGTGAGACTGTCTTTATCAGACGATCTTGAAGCAATGATGCCTCTTACCATTTATAAGGGGAGAAACACGTATTAAACCATCATTGATCGTGAGATACCCTGATTTGAAAAACTGGAAAATCAATAAAAATAGGCATATCTTGAAATAGATAACATATAGTAGTTCTCTGTGGCTAATTACAGGCAAATTAAATGAAATACCTGGTTACAAAGCGCATGACTAAGTGACCATTGATTCCATGGTGATAACTAAATCACATCCCCAAGTTAGCGTGGCTGTGCTAGGGCAGCTTCTTAAAAGGATATGCAGTTTATGCAAAGAGGGGTTACCAAACAAGTGTCATCTGCCACTGCCTGCGCTGTTCAGATAAAAACAATGATGTCATGAAATCCATTGTGTCCATATGGGCAGACAGACAACATTTGCATTACATTGTATAGTCCTAAGATGTCTTCTTATGTAGTATCACATAAAAGCTAAACAATAACTCTGTAGGACAAAGCATCATTTCCGCTAGTTTAGAGGCTAGGAAGTGGAAATCCAGGCGGTTAACCCCCTGAGTAAAGGGCCTTGGACCAATAAGTGCGTGAGCGGATCCTCATGTCCAGGTCTTCTAATTGCATCTTGTGCTCTTTCCAAGAAACTGTACTTCCATATTAATAGCAATATCACCACAGAATCATAATTTCAGTACAGCAATGTTAAGAATACTTTTTGCATTTGTTTCTCCTGCCAAAAGACAGAATGCAGTTGCTCCCATTGGTAGCCCTTTTGTTTTCCAAGTAAACATCCTAATTTGAAATTTTCTTCAGGGGTGCCCTGATAGGGTCCACAGTACCTGAACCACGTGTAGAGCACAGGGTTTGCAAAATAATGGAACCTATTCCTATCTTCGTAGACCAGAACGACGTGGTACAAGGTTTTTATTTATCGCAGACGGTGGTTCTACTTAAATAGGCTGTAGTGAATAAAATGTCATAGCCATGGCTTAAAAGGAAAAAGAAAAAAATTGGTTGATTTGCAATTGAATCTTGATGAGCTATTATTAATTTTTTGGGTTGACTGAAAATGGGACTCTTCTGATGAAATTTAGATGATCCTGAATATTTTTCAGGGGCAGTGTCAGACAGAAATGGACCATCATTTGTGAAACGCCTCTGATAATTATAATTAAATGGGCCTTTAAAAATGGAGCCTGGGAGCAAGATGGCAGGGAGAGAGAGGCCGGAGTCCCTCTGGGGCAGCCGCCGTTTTCTCAGCATGATCTCACAACCTTGGGTGTTACCGAGTTCATACCACTGTCCGGTGAATTCACCAGCAGACAGGTCCCCATTAATATGGGCACAATTGGTCAGGTAGCTCATGGGACCCGTACAGTTGTCAAAGCGGTTTCTGGAGTCTATACTGTCAGGTTAAAAAATGAACTGGAGAGAAATATCACCATCAAACTTGGGTACGCTAAGGCTACGATTTGTAAACGTGCTGACCCAGATTGCCCTTGGCCAGAGTGTTTTAGGGCCTGTGGAAACCAATGCCCGGTGAGCTCCCTACAGACTTGCAGGGGCCAAAGGGAACTGCACGTTAGTCGGGCATGTTTCCTTCATGGATTGTCCGGGCACAGCATTCTGATGGCTGCTGTGCGGAGCGGGGCTGCAGTGACGGAGGCAGCTCATCTGTTGATCGCTGGTAATCAACCTTGTCCACAGCCCAGATGTCCGAGCATTTGTACAAGGCACGGTGGCAGTGGGAGTGCTGCTTATTCCAATATCTGCTCGGCTGAAGTGTAATATTGAAGTTGTCTGTGAGAACATTGTAAAGAACTTTCCAGTACCTCCAAGAGGCGCTACTTGAGAACCGGGACTCATAGTTATAAGGTCCTTTGATGTCAACAAACCTGGCTGTGGGGTTGATGACCTTAAGGGGTGTTTCCAGGCGGTAGTATTCTAAAAGGAGCGTTAGAGATGCGCCAAGAGATGGAAGTCAGGCCTGCTGTTGTTTCCACAGATGAAGAAAGAAAACTCATGTGTGAGCCACTCTTTTCCAAAACCGTGTCACTTTTTGCAGAATATAATGATCTTCATTCAGTATGCAGCTCCAGCTGGCCCTAGCGGAGTTGGAACCAAAATTGGCTCCACTTCGTGCCCAGCTGACAGCATAGTCTCGCCGGTGCTAGGTGCCGTAGCAGAGTTGAAAATTTCCGATTTCCTACTCAGAAGGCTTCTAGGTGTAAGTACTGACGGAGAGGAGTGAGCAGTCCAGGTGCAAATGCTGTCTAAGAATGAAGTGCTCGTGGTGAACAGAAGCTTCCTGGCCACCAGGGGGAGAACTAGTGCTGGAAAGGGAGATTTGGGCAAACTGACTAATTCCATTTACCCAGAAGGAGGAGAAAAAAAATCTTAGCCAAAATGTTGCTAAACACTGGCATTGAACTGGCGGGGGCCAGAGAGGATGAGGGGTGACCTTCGAGCCCAACAGTAAATGTTGACTGGAGCTGCCCAGTTAAATAATAATAAATTTGGAAAATCTCTTCCCCACCTATTTTCAAAGACTACAATTCCATTTCACAGCTCATTACCTAAGTAGTAGCCGTAAGGTTATTCTGAGTATTTGGTGATGAAAATTTAACCTCTAATACTTAAATACAGTCCATAATACATGAACAATTAGTGTAATACTGGATTTACTCTCATTCAGCAAAAAAAAATCAGATTCCCAAGTAATGTCAAGTTTATACATTGGAAATCAAATGCTTTGCTACCGTCAGCCTTTGCTGCAGCATACATGCCAACTGAACTTGTTTGGAATAAAGATGTTGCTCTTGCCCTCTTCATCTTTGGGGAGTTCCAAGTGTAAAGGGCCATCACGGCAGTTTTTAAAAATGACTCAAATCTTCTTTAAAGACTAGCTGCTCTTTTCCCCATAGTTTAGGTTGCCTTTATCCTTGAAATTGAAGGTGACAGGGAAATTCATGAATTCCAATTAACTTACCTTTATAGCCTGGGGGTCAGGGGGCAATGGAGCCTGATCAATTATTGCCTCTTAGGATCACAATCACTGTTTGTCCAGAACTTCATAAAGGAGTATTTCTCCATGGGAAGATGAGGTGTCTCACTCCAAGGGGCAGGGTGGGGTGGGTGAGACAAGATAGGGGTGTGTGGGGGCGGGGTAAAGCCTGAGCAAAACACTGGGAGGAAAGGGGGAGAGAGAGATTAGTGGAGAGAATTATATTGTTCGGGACTTTTTCTTGTCTCATAAAATTAGAGGAAGTACAAAAGACTCATCATGTATCATTTACATCTCTAAATATCTTAAAACTGTGATAATCTTACGCGGAAATGGAGTTGTTGTTTTCTAAAACGTGTAATGTAGTCTTTAACCTTGTAAACGGAATTGAGTAGAGCTAGCCTTACGCGCTAAAAGTGGTGCACAGTGGATTTGGTACTACTGTCCTGAGACTCTTTCTCCTTTTCTGATGGCTTTTTTCAAGTCTGCAGTTAGGGACAGTGTCCTCCAGGACAGCTTCTGGAGGACATTACTCATGAGACTAGATGCTTCCTAAGGCTTCTTAACATTCTACAAGGTGTGAATTTCTATGAAAATGCTCATGGAAGCCAGGTAGGTAGATCAAAGAAGTGAGTTGCCCCAATGTTTCTTATGTTTTGAAATGCCTGATTCAAACAATGACAACCACAAAACCCAGTGCCCTCCCCATTTCGCCCGTGTCAGAGCACCCTGTGGTCCAAATGGCTTTCTCGTGCAGCTTCTTCGGAGGTCGGATGCCAGGCCTCTTTTCTAAAGCACTTCTGAGTGAACTTGAGCCCCTACCCTCTCAGTTAGCAACCTTGTTTTCCTGTTTTCTACAGACTTCTCTTACCAGAAATAATACTATTTCTATCGAAAATCGCCAAATTATTGAGAAGGGGATTTTAATAAGCTGTTTGCTCAAGGGTCCTTTTGCTATGTGTCACAGAGACTATGAAGATGATAAAGAAATGATAGCGATTAATTAGGAAACAGATGCTGTACAAAGTAGGGTGGCAGATACTTCCTCGGGATACAGAGACGGTCTCTAGGAGCACAGGTGAGAAAATTAGTAGAGAGTTATGAGGAAGTGGGAATCAAGCAGAACGCACCCACAAAGGGCGCGACACAGTTTGATGCCAGGCCGCTAGATGAGCCTTCTCAGGTCTCCTATCTCCAGCCATCTGGGATGGGGAATGGGCGGTGAGGAGGTCCCTTTAGGACCTCTAGAATTATTTTTATCTTCAGCAAAATTTTACTTGTATGATATTGCTCAAATATTTCTGTACTCTATTGGATTGCCATTCTTTGGAATGGGCACAAGCAAGGGTCTCTTCCAGTCTGTTGGCAAGGTAGTGATCTTCCAAATTTCTTGCGATAGAAGATACATCCTTACATTTGTTGAAACGTCTCAATTATTATTCTGTCAATTTCTGGAGCTTTGTTTTTCAGTGCAGTTTAAACTTCTTCCTTCAATACCATTGGTTCTTCACCATATGCTACCTCCTGAAACCATTGCGTATTGACTAATCCTTTATGACTTGGGGACTCTGTATTCCTTCCATCTTCTAAAGCTTCCTACACATCTGGTATTTTGCCTGTAGAATCCTTTAGTACTGCAACTTGAGATTTGAAATTTTTCTTCAGTTCTTTCCGTTTGAGAAATGCCGAGCACATTCTTCTTTGCTTGGTTCTTTGTAGCTCCAGGTCTTTGCATATCTCGTTATAATCCTTCGTGTTCTCCAGCTGCTTGACATTTTATGTGCAGCCTTTTTACTTCATTGTATGTTTGGCGCTACGCCCTGGGAGCTGGAGAAGCAGTCTAGTCTGTCAATGAGGTCTCTGTGTGGGCATGGTCTTGTCCTGAAAAATCCTGGGAATTCTGGCATTACCTCCTTGGAGGCTCTCAGCTCACTTCCTTGGAGACTCTGTACTGACAAGGCTGACTCTCTGGAAGACATCCCTGAAGAGAAGCCACATGGACATACCCTGATGCACCCAAATCCCTGGACCTGGAGAAACCACTGTGGAGACCCCTGCCAGAGCCGAGATGCTTACAATGTCTCTGGATCCACAAGACTTCCCACCCACTGGCCCGTATTCTTCCTAAATTCGACATCATTGCATGTGTTTCATGAGTCTGTAAAAGGAATTATTGATTGGGGTTGTACATATGGGCTAATATCGGACTTATGGGCTTGATCTGGACTGGGCTGGGTTGTTTCTCAATACTCAATTGCTCTTGTATATAAACCTTTTTCTTATACACATACAAGTGTGTCTGTGAATTGGTTTCTGTAGTCTACCTGGACTAACACAGCTATCTTCTGTCAAACATTTGTTCCCGAGTAAAGGCTCATTCTCCGTCCCGTAACCATTCAGCCTGCATGTGCACCGAACATCTACTCATAGATCACTGTCATTGCAGGATTGTGTATACAGCAGTATTTACCTATGTTGCTGTCAGCGTGTGTACTCTTCCAGTGCCCTCTTTCACTGTCATCTTGTTTTTACACACCTTCCCCTTACTGCATATTGCTTTCTCCTTCGCCCACATTAGCATGTCATGTCTGTCTTCTGATCAGTACTTTGCTTTCTCTCATCCCTAGTAATCAAATAATATATTCTTTTATAGTTTAAAACCTTTTCTTGGCTTTGTACAGTAGTGTTTTCATACGGTATTTGCCTTTATGTGATTGATTAATTTCACTGAGTCTAATGTCCTCCAGTTATCCATGTCATGAGGTATGTTGCAGATTCTCCCATCATTCTTGAACTTTGCCTAATATTCCATTTGGGTACGCCCTGTAGCGTCTTTGTTCCTTCTTCCTTGGATAAGTGTTTAAGTTGTTTCCATCTTATTGCTACCACAAAGAGGGCTGTGGTTGGCTTGCTGTTCAGTGCCACGGAGTCAATTCTGACTCATAGCTTCCCGTGTAGAACAAAACTGCACACCGCCTGGCCCTGTTTGCGCCCATTGTTGCAGCCACTGCATCACACCCCCTTGTTGAGGGCCTTCTTCTTTTTCGCTGCCCCTCTACTTTACCACGCACGATATCCTGCTCCAGCCACTGGTCTCTCCTGATCGTTAAACATGTCCAACGTACATGTGACGAAATGTTGCCATCCCGGCCTCTACAGAACATTCTGGCCATGCTTCTTCCAAGACAGATTTGTTCTTTGGGCAGTCCATGGTATTTTCAGTGTTAACCTCCAACACCGTAATTCAAATGTGTTTATTCTTCTTTAATCTTCCTACTCAATGGCCAACTTTCACCTGCATATGATGCAATGGAGAATACCACAGCATGAGGGAGGCACGCCTGATTCCTTAACGTAACCTCGTTTTTCCACACTTTGACGAGGTCTTCTACTGCAGATTTCCCTGATGCAATGTATCCTTTGATCTCTGGACTGTTGCTTCCATGAGCATTGATTGCGGACTCAAGCAAGACAAAGTCCTTGACCACTTTGATCGTTTATTCATTTATCACGGACCTGTTGGTTACAGTTGTGAGGTTTAATTTTCCTTTTCTGCATTGAGTTGCAATCCTTGCTGAAGGCTGTGGTCCTTGATCTTCATCAGCAAGTGCTTCGCAAGCATGGTTGTGTTATCTGTCTACTGCAGGTTGTTAATAAGCATTTCCTCCAATCCTGATTCCTCTTCATATAATCTGAATTCTTCTTCATACCATCCAGCTTCTCTGATTATTTGCTCAGCATACAGATTGAATAAGTATGATGAGAGGATACAGCCTGGACACTCAATTTTTGTTTGTTTGTTTAACACCCTTATTCTGTTTTCACAATGCATCTTTAACCATGTGCAGTCTCCACATGAGCACAATTACGTGTTCCATGATATAGTCACTATTCTTCTCCATGGCCATATTTCAAGACATGATCTTGGACAAATCAGTTCTGCATGAGGAGATTCCCTGGAGGCCCTGACCCCTGAAGGCTGCCCAGGAACGGGGGCAGCAAGAATTTCCTTTCAGGGGGAATTGAGTGATTCATCTCCTGTTCATTGCAACCGCCAAATTCAATTGTGTGTATTTCTTTATCCTACATCACCTCTTGGGTATTGACTTTAATTTAATACAGCTCTTGCCTTGGGGAAAGAGTTGATCTTTCATAACTTGACAAAGGGCACGTCATTCCCCTCCGTGTGCTCAGAATAAGCACTTTCTCAAAGGTTTTCCTGTGACGCTCTGGTTCTTCCCCAGGAGTTGCCTGTTCGTGAGTCTGGACTGAGTCCTCAGAAAGGCCTTGGGTTTGGGAGAAGTAGTGTGGAAAATGCTTTGTTTTTCTCAAATACAGGTTGTGTTGTGTCGTGTGTTTCTGGTACCCACTTCTGTCCCAGACTTAATGCATCCTTGCGCTGATGTTTAAAGGATGCTTGCCTCTCCAACTTTGCTCCGTTACCAAGGCCAGAGAAGAGCTGATAGACTTTGGAAAGGGGGGAGATGGCTACATTTGCTTCCTCAGTTTCCTCATTCAGCTTCTTATTAGTACTTGTCATCATTCCCATGGCCTGACCTAAGCCATGGTCTTTTCAGTTGCCTCGTATGCATATGAAAGGTGGACATTGAATAAGGAAGACTGAAAAAGAATCAATGCCTTTAGAGTTGGTGCTGGAGAAGAATGTTGAAAGTCCTACAGAAGATTTAAAAGGACAAACTAATCTGTGTTGGAAGAAGTAAGGTCAGAGAGCTCCTTAAAGGGAAGGATGGCAAGACTTTGTCTTACATACTTTAGACATGTGTCAGGAGAGACCAGTCCACGGGAAGGGCATCGTGCTTGGTAAAGTGGAGGGGCACAGCAAAAAAGAGGAAGGCCCTCCACTCGATGGTTGACATTGGGACTGCAACAGTGGGCTCAAGCCTAAGAACAATTTTGAGGGTGGGGCAGCACCAGACAGTGTTTGGTTCTGTTGTGCATAGGTTGCTTTGGGTCGGAACTTATTCAATGGCAACAACATCATTCCCATCTGATTGATTAGGAGCAAAGAGAAGCAGTTCACATGTGATTCTTAAATATGGACTGAAGTTTTTGACTTACACAGTTTGATGGTAGGATGCAGTGGGGGCTTGGGGGTGGCAGTTCAAGGACTTCTCAAAGCCCCTCTGAGTGCTGGATCAAGAACCTTCTATGTCTTTGTGAGAGGAGTCTGCTGGATTCTTCTAGGGACGTGTGCCTCCCACTAGCAAAGTGTGGTAGTTACATGATCTCTTGTCAGTTTGAGACTTACAAGTGAAGGGGTGGAGTTTTTCTGTCAATCATCCCGCGGCTTGGTGACTTCATTAGGAGGTGCTAAGGAGATAAGTGGCTAGTTGGAGGCAGGACACATGTTCACTCCCTGGGAGACATTGAAGCTGACAAGACACTTCGGAGCCAGAGAAGCCATGTGGAGACCCCTGCCAGCGCTGAGATGCTTGCACCACCACTGGATCCACAAGACTTCCTACCCACTGGTCTGCAATCTTCCTGCATTCAGCCTTATTACATGTGTTTCATGAATCTGAAGAGGACTTTATAGATTGATATTGGACATATGGGCTACTGTCAGACTTCTATGGACTTGATTTGGATTGGTCTGGGATGTTTTCTTAATATTCAATTGCTCTTGTTTGTAAAGCTCATTCTTATACACATGAGTGTGTCTATGAATTTGTTTCTCTAATCTACCCAGACTAACACAAAAAGGAACATATAACAAGGACATCTTGTTTCTACTTCTGAAAATTGCCATCTGCATATGATGTTTAGGATGACAGTGGCCCGCCCACTTGAAACCAGGGGGGGAGCTGACCCAAGGTAATGAGAGAAGAGGATGGAAAGAGCCTGAATCCTTCAAACATTGTTGAGCAACTGAGCAAAACAGACTCCGCTCCTTGTCTCCGTAGAGCTTAATTATGACAGGGGCAAATAGCAAACACATTGAGAAGGTAGCGTTTGCTCAAAGACCCACCAGAAACCAGGAGTGCAGAAGAACATTCCAGGCAGAGGGAATGGGAAGGGCAACAACTCTAAATGTATTTGGAAAGCATTCGAATTTTAAGAACTAGGGCCCACAGTGCCCAGAGCTGGGAGTTCTGAGAAGCTTTCGGTTATGCCAAAGACTTTGGCTCTGACTCTGAGCCAGAGAGAAATCTCGGAGAAGAGATGACATGAACTGACCTATGTTAAAAGAGAAAAGCCCAGTAGAGGCACTAAAGGAAAAACAAGAAAGGTCAAGAGCTAAAAAGCAGTACGAACATACGCTTCCGAGCAATCCACATGTAAGTTCAGAAATGCTAACTATCTTTAAAACCTTGGGTTGGAAGCCATTTTGCTTACCCTAATGCGAATGTGCCCGTGGACTTACAGGCTCAGACACTGCACGTTAGGCCACTGTGAACCAGATCACACTGATGGCAGCCCGTTTGGGGCTTGTTTTTAATGTGAATACAGAGAGCTGACTTGTGGGGTTCATGATGGCGGGCAGCCATTTTGAATTAAAGACACCCTTTCTGAGTGTCTTTAAGCCAAATTTCCCCCCAGTTTTATTGGCATAGCATTCACGTATACAATTCAATAGTTCAATCGCATGAAGAAGAATTGTACAATCATCGCCGCCATCAGTTCTAAGACATTCTGTTTAATCTTAAGCTCATTGTTACTGGCTTCTCGCTTCCCTCCCTCCTCACCTCCCTACCGTACCCCCAAGGGACCACTAATCAATCCAGTGTCTGTCTCTGCAGATACCTATCCTGAATTTCATATACAGAAAACATTGAAAAACAACAACCCGCCCCACTCCCCCAAAAAAGAGGGGGAAAACTAGGAATAACAAAAAGACAAAAACCTCAATCCAAAAGAAAGCAGAAAATACTGAACCTCGAACAAATTTAAGTGGATCGTGAGGAAGATCAAATAACAGGGTGCTAAATGTTAGCCCAGCTGCAGCCACAGGGACCCATGGTGTAAGACAGCCTTCATGCCAACGGGCCTATTCACAGCCAGAACAGGTACTTACCGTTCTTGTTTCTCCTGAGTGATTTAAAAGCTGCACAGGCAGCCACGGTAGGTGATGGTGTGGAAGGACTTGCTGTGAGGCTGGTTGGTTCCATTGTGTCAAAGAGAGGACACGTTGAGTCAACATTCAAAGGCGAGGAGGAGTTGCCCAGAAGCCTGCTCTTTATAATCCTAGGATTGCACATGTAAAACATTCTTTCGCAAAGTGCTGTTGCTTTCCTCTCTCTCTCTCCCTCCTTTTCAAGCAGTGCATCTACACAAGACGCTACCATTTAAATACACTCCCCGGATCCTGTAAGATAGGAAAGGGTAAATTTGCTTGGGGGTTCTGAGGTGGCATTTATTACTAGAGGAGTTTTTCTAAATGTCAAAATGTCGTGCTAGTGTGGAGAAACACTTTGCTTTTCTCAAAATAAATATGTAAATTTATCATACTTCTGAATACAATTTTTCAGTTAATAAAAGAGTTCTTTTTTTCCGCCCTGATGAATCTCAGACTGTGATATGGGCATTGTCCGCCACTTACTGATGGTGAACTCTGCAAGCCACTTATAACACGTGCTGAAACAGCTGTTATACACAGACCGTCCTGTCTGGTTCTCTGATATATAAGCTCACATACAGTTCATTTATTGGTGCACTAAATATAGCTTTATGCCAGACGGGGTATTTTCTAGGTCAATTATTTTCCTCTGATTTCTTCGTGTATTTCTATCTTGGTTCAATACTTTTCATTGAAGTCTAACTTAGAGTCAAGTCTCTTGCCAACCAGCTCTCATTTTAGACAGAAATCCTTGTAGATCAAGAAGGGAGACCGTGCCTATGTGGATTCATGCTGCATAATATGTGATGGGCCCACATTGATTTGGACTCAAGGAACCTTTACATTTGGAAGGCAGATTTTAAAATGAATTCTTTTTGATTTCCAACAAGTTCCAAACAACAAACATTCTCAGCCTGGGAGACCTCTAGACTTTGTTCAGTGAAGTGCGAGCGGGGAAGGAAGGGGACACTAGCCTTTAGGGAGTGTCTCCCAGGGGCCGGCAGGTCTCTCGTGAGCCTCTTTCCCATCCCTTGAGCATCGTCACCTTCATCTTCCTAAGAAGATGTGGAGGCTCAGAAAGGCTGTGTGACTTGCTGAAAGGCATGTATCAAATGAGCATGGAACTGAAATTGGACTTGTGCGGGTCCAATCTCACAGTCTATGATGCCTCTTCAAAGGGAATTGGTGGAAGGCGTTATGCATCACCTCAGGTGAGTTTCGCTCCCACACGGTCTCATGCTTAACTGTTGTCTCCACCTTTAGTCTTTCTGTGGGGAGCAGGACCCTGTGGTCTTGCTTGTGTCACTTGGTGGTTTCTAACTGTGCTTTTTGTGTCAGCTTGTTAACTGCAGTGATTATTAACTGGACCTGCCTCCTAGATTATAGAAAGACTGGCTTCCTTTTATGATGATGGACTTTTTGTTTCAGTGTGTCATACTTTAAAATATCTTACAACACGAAGACTTCTTCCTAAAATTATGAAACATCATATTTAGGGTAAAAAAATTAAAAAATAAAGTAATAAAGCCAGTAGCTTATAAGGGACCTATAATGTTACGATAACATTATGATATGAATCATACTTTTTATTTGTATCTAAAGGTATAAAAATCCATTATTGTGTATGAGTTATGGAAGAAGAAGGTGGTTATAAGACATTCAGCCAGCTCTGTGACTCCATTGGGATTTTTATTGCCAAACCGTTGTGTTGGCTGTAGATCATCTTTACAATCCTGGACTAAATTTCATATCAAAAGTATAAATCTAATGCTCTACGTTTAATTGCCACTTATTAATTTGTGGGTTTCTTTCCCTTTTTCCCTCCTAGGAGAAAAATTCAAAGTGGAAACAAAAACTATTGCTGTTGACTTTGGATCACAAGATATTTATGAGAAAATTAAAGCCGGCTTGGCTGGACTTCAGATTGGCGTTTTAGGTTTGTATCTTTGCCATTCTTTTTGCATTTATTACTTGACTTTTTCCCATGACCTTACATTTCTTTTTTTGACGTTAAGTATTCACTTGATAAAATGACTAGAGAGGAAAAAAGTCTTGTTAATATAATGGATCACTGAATGATATTAACATGTGTACATTTGAATCATTGCAGTTTTTACTTCATATTTTAGGTGAAAACTTACACAGCAATCTTTCTCCTTTGACAATTTTTTTATAATTACATTTTGGGTTTTTAAAAATCATTTTATTAGGGTCTCATACAACTTTTGTCACAATCCATACATACATCAATTGTATAAAGCACATTTGTAGATTCATTGCCCTCATCATTCTCAAAACATCTGCTCTCCACTCTGGCATCAGCTCCTCTATTTTCCTTCTCCCTCCCTACTTCCTCCTCCCTCATGACCCTTGATAATTTATAAATCATTATTTTGTCATATCTTACACTGTCTGACGCCTCCCTTCACCCACTTTTCTGCTGTCCGTTCCCTAGGGAGGAGGTTAAATGTAGATGCCTGTAATCGGTTCCCCCTTTCCACCCCACTCTACCTCCACCCTCCTGGTATCGCCAAAACAACATTTTCGAACATACCTTTAGTAAAATCTCCCCACCCATTACCTCTTACTGTAAAGGAATGGTCTTTTATATGATGTCTAGATAAGGCATTTAAAACAAAAGAAGTTAATCACGTACAATCCCCCACAGTACTCTTGGACTGTGGGGTTAACTCTCACTTTGACATGCCATCTTTTTCTCATCTCTTGCCTGGTCCAGGTCTTGTACTGTCATGCCCAACCTATTTCCCTTCCTTAATCACTGACGGTTTAACGATAAGCAAGAAGGTGCCCAATTTTAATGTAATGTAATGTTCTAGCAGCCAAGAAATCAAGTTATGTATTGCATTGGGCAAATCTGCTGCACATGACCTCACTAAAGGATTCAGGTGCACCTGACCAAAGTCACAGTCCTCAATCACCGCATGTGGATGGGAGAGTTGGAAGACTGAGGAAGAATTGATGCATTTGAATCAGGGTGCTGCTGAAGAGTTTTGAAAATACCATGGACTGCCAGAAGAACAAACAAGTCTCTCTTGGGAGAAATACAGCCGGAATATTCCTTAGAAGTGAGGACGGCGAGACTTCATCTCCTGTGCTTTGGACACGTATCAGGAGAGACCAGTCCCTGGGAAAGCACGTCGTGCTTGCGCTTGGTAAAATAAAGGGTCAGTGAGAAAGAAGAGCATCGAAACTGATGTGCACACTGTTCACAAGAGTGGGGAAGGGACAGGGTAATGTGCCACTCTGCTGTACACAGGGTCGCTGTGAGTTGGAACGGACTATTTGCCACCTGACAATGACAACAGTGTTCTAGCAGGAAGACCATCACTGGGTGTAAACAGTTACCTGTTGGGGACGCATTTTGAGAAGCACAAGTATACCAAGAGGGGAATCGATGCCAAGACACATTATGGTGAAGTGACCTCGCCGGCGGGTGGGACCGAGGAGAAGAATCAGAAATATTTAGGAAATAGAAGAAGCAGGGCTTGTGTGAGAGATGCAAGTGGGGTGAGGAAGGAAGAACTCGTGGAAGACCTCCAAGTGTCTGGCTTGTGCTTCTGGTCAAGAGAGCCATGTCTTATAACACGGGGGACCCACGTGGGAGGGGAAACTTCTACGAAGTTTGGGTTCCTCTTAAGAGAAGCTGTGATGGGAGTGGTTGCAGACAGTGCTTCAGGGTTCAGCAGAGCTGGAGACGAGAGTGTAGGAAAGAGTCATCTATGAGTAATGCCACGCAAGTAAGAAAACGTGAACAGCAGCTCGAGGCCTGAGCTCTTTCGAGTTCCCTTCCCTCTCTTAGCCTGAAGGGAAATCAAAGCCAAACCCACCATCCTCGAGTTGATCTGACTCACAGCAACCTGATGTCTGTATGTGATCAATTTCCAAGACCATGAGGGGCCTTGTGCTTGGCCCAGTGCCCCCTTTTTGGGGGGTGGGAGAGAATTACTCGGTACCCACTTTGGCAATGAAAACTATGGCCCAGAATCCAGGATAAAGTGTAGGTATCTGCTTTTACAATACCCCCTGGATCATGTAGCACCCCTTGGGAGGGAGGGGTGCTACCCATCTTTGGAAGCACTGCAGTACATCTTTATTGGAGCAGACAGCCATATCTGCCTCCCATGGAGCAGATGCAGGTTTAAACTGCCAACCTTGTGGTTAGCAGTTCAACACCTAAAGCATGGAAGAAGGATTTGTTTATTCTGTAGTTCAGTAGAAACACAACACACGCCCCCCACGTAGGCAATTTTATCTTGTTGAGTAGCCACGTGTTTAAAAGGTAGAATGTATGTTATTATTTTATTTAACTCACTGTATTAAAAATATCCATTTATCATTTAATTAATGTTAACATTATGGTGACATATTTTGGGTTTTTTTCTGTACTAAGTCTGCAAATTCTAGTGTGTGTGTTACCCTCGCAGCCAGCCTCAGTTCCGACTGGCCCCATTGGAAGGGCTCAGAGCCACCCGTGCGTGTGGCTGGCAGCGACTCCGTTTTTGGGCATCACAGCTCAATTCTTCAACATCTCTCACTCTCAGCCTGTGTTTAGAGGCCTTTGACGTGGTGCTTCTCCACCACTGAGAATTTGCCACGTCTGCCAATGCTCAGAGACATTTCTGCGTGTCACTGCTTGAGGGAGGGGTGTTGGGGGCATTGCTACTGGTCTCTAGTAAGGGATCCTGCTACCCCCACCCCCACAGAGCCCAGGACAGCCACTCCATAAAGAACGATTGCCTCCGAATGTCAGTAGTGAGGACTGAGGTTGGACAACTCAGCTGTAAGCTTACACTGTAAGGAAACAGTCCTGATTGAATATTTTCTTTTCTTTTTTAATCTTTTTATTGGGGCTCATAAGGCTCTTATCACAGTCTGTACATACATCAATTGAGCAAAGCACCCTTATACATTCGTTGCACTCGTCATTCTCATAATTCACCTTCTACTTGGCTTCCTGTAATCAGCTTGGTTTCCCTTTTTTTCCCCCGTCCCCCTCCCTCCCCGATCCCACCCCTGTTCCTTGATAGTTTATAAATAATTATTATATCTTTGAATATTTTCTAAAACACACTCAGACATAGAGTACACCTCTGTTTTTACTCCTAATTGGATACAAATAAAAATATTTGTAGCGAACATGTTCACCATCCTCCAGAGTTTACAGCAGCACTCTCGTGTACTTCTGTTAACTGGGCTGTAAGCTTGGCTTTCTTCCTCTTCTGTCACAACTCCCCTTCATCCAAGGTGCATCGTTCTTATTGGGAGTTGGTGAATACCTGGCACCACACTATATTGTCTTTTTTAAGGGAGCAATTAAATCACTTTGTTGATATAAATTGTATCTTATTGCTGGGTCCTATCTCCAGTCTAGTGTGATAGAGCTTTCTCTAGTGTGGCTGGAATGCTCTAGAACTTGTCAGGGGTCTGATAGTTATCTGTTCTTTCTTTTAGGATTGCCTTGTGTGCAGCCACTTCATCTTCTTTCTTTCTACACTCTCCTCTCCCTCTCCTCCTTGCTTAAGGCCAGGCTCACCTTCTAATAGCCCCTAAAATAATACTGATTTCTAGTGAGAGTTAGCTGTCCACATGAACTCATAGGAAGGGATTTTTCCTACTTCATGTTGGGTTGCTAACCCCAAGGTGAGCAGTTCTAACCCTCCACCCGCTCCATGGGAGAAAGACAAGGCTTTGCAGTCTCGGAAACCCACAGGGGCATCCCCACCCCCTTGGTAGCATGGAGTTTGGTTTGATTCTTAGTGCTAATGGAACTAGTAATGACAAAGAGAAATAATGCTTCAAGACACACCCTACCTGCTGGAATAGCTGAGCCCCTAAATATGATAAGTGCTTAATAAAATGTTTTCAGAATTACAAAGGAAAACACTCAGGTTCTTTGTCACAAAGGAACATTAACTCTTCAATAATCTCAATGGTGGGGCAGGGGCAGCCATGAATTGTGTGACTTTATACTGAAAGGTCAGCCCAACTTGATGAAACTTAACATGCTTGAAGTTGGTAAAGTTGGATTGTACTGTTACGTAAAATAAGTAAGCAGTACTGTCTCCTTGCAAGCAAATGCCAAGGAACACAGATTGTAGAAAACTGATAAAAACGTCCGCTGTTTAAAGAACACGACATCAGAACTCTTTGAATAAGCAAACAATTGATTAACAAAATATGATTGCTGGAGTGCTTACTCGACACCTCAAGAAAGACTCTCCCATGTGCGTCAAATCAGCTTGGAGGACCTTGCACAATTGATGGTGAAGAGCTGTGCTTCGCCAAGGCCAAAGAGTAGCCTTGGGTTGGAAGCCTCTTGTCTAAGGCAGGGTTCTCTACAGAAGCAAAACCAGGGAAACTTGTATGTATACATACAGATCCCCCCAAAACCCACTGCCACTGGATTGGTTTTGACTTACAGCGATTTTACAGGGCAGAGTATCGTTGGGTTTCAAAACTGTAAATCATGGGATCAGAAAGGCCCATCTTTCTCACCAAGAACAGCTTGTGGGTTCAAACTGCCGACCTTTCGGTTAGTATCCCAACATGTAACCCACGGTACCAGCCGGACTCCTGTAGGTTGTTGTTGCTAGGTGCCATCGAGTTGCCTCTGGCCCACAGTGGTCCTGTGCATAATAGCACAAAACACCGCGCGATCTTGGGCCATCCTCACAAGCCTTCCTTTGCCAGAGCCCATTAATGCAACTACGGTGTCAGTCCGTCTCTCTCTTTCACTGCCTCTCCATTTTACCAGACAATATGATGACCTTCTCCAGAATCTAGTCTCTCCTGACAGTATGTCCAAAGTATATAAGACCAAGTTTTTCTATCCTTGCCTCTCCTCTTAGGGGCACTCTGCCCTACCTTTCCACCCAGATTGGTTTGTTCATTTAGCAGTCCATGGTATTTTCAATATTCTTCTCCAGCATCAATTCAGATACATCGTTTCTTCTATGGTCTTCCTTATTTAATGTCCAACACTTACCTGTCAGTTTGTCTTATTGTAGTGGCTCATGTCTGGCTGTGATGCTGGAAGCTATATCACTGGCATTTCAAATGCCAGCAGGTTTCCCAAAGTGCACAGGTTTCAGCCAAGCTTCCATACTAAGAACAGACAACACAGAAAGATCTGGCTCCCCACCTGAGAGGAAGGAGCCATTAAAACCTTATGCATGTGTATATGTAGAAAGGTTCATATCAAATAAGTGGTTAAGATGGTTGTTGAAGTGGGCAAGTCCAAGTGCATTGGGACAGATACCAGACTGGAGCCTTCTCCTACCTTGAGTCGCTACAAGGGCAGATGAATCCAAGATCAGCCGATAAGATGCCAGGCTGCCAACAGCTCCCAGGATCAAGACTAAAAAGGCACAGAGAACAGATGACAAGCCAAAGCCCAGCATAAAGGAGCAATCTTTTCTACAATGTCCCTTTATGTTGGAATCAGAAAATATCCCCAGGCAAACATTCTTCTAGTTGATTGGCTGCTCATAGCAGCTCTCCTCAGGGAGGTAATTAATTCAGTGAGATCTTATCATGAAAGACTGTGTCTTAACCACTCAACTACTGGAAATGCTGGCGTAGCCAGGTTGACACAAAACCTTAACCGCTATACACGCCATAGTTAATACTCTTTCAGATTCCACTGCAGCCACTCCATCTCTAGGTACAAGTGAGATTCATGCATGTGTGTGTCTTTAAATCGAGTTTGCATGTAAGTTGTAACAGGTATGTAGAGATTTTGTTTGTTTTGTGCAAGAAAAGCATAATATGCAGAGGTAGTTAAAGTTAGTTGATTCCAAAGAATCATTGATAACCCAAGGTGGAATCGACCATTTTTCCCGTATGCCTTTTGTATGTGAATTCCTGTCTCCTCTTGTCTGTGGTGGATTACCATATATACTCGTGTAAACTGGGATTCGGCTTTTACATGGGTCAGTGGTACCCCAGCGAGGTGTAACATCTCGCTGCCCCCACTCCCCTAAGGTAACGGGATGAGCGCCCATTATCTCGCAGGTGATTGCCATTTCTCCGCTGTTCATTCAAAGCCCCACTGACACTGCAGGGCTTTGAATGTTTATTTACTCACATCTAACCAATCAGAGCCATCCTATGACTTGTGTCTTTGAATAAGCCTTTTAAAGACCGTGTGCGAAGGATGTGGCATGAATGGATGTCATCTGGTCAAGCCCGACTAACAAAAGGAGGAAATCTCATGAAGCTTGACACAGAGTTAATAGAAAGTGGGTTCGAGATGCATGGGAAGACATTCCAGAAGACATGGTGCGACGTGCCTTCCAGAAACGTAGTATTAGTAATGCTATGGATGGCAGTGAAGACTGCACTTTGTATGAAAATGACAGCAGTGATGGTGATGACAGCGATCTCAGTGAGGACCGTGTCTATGATGACCTCACACCAGCTGAAGCTCTGCATTGGGATACGGATGATGATGAAGAATCCAGTTTTGAAGGATTTTAACTCTTTATATTTTAGCTTGGTTCCTGATTGAGCTCAGGGAATAGTACTCTTAAGGTATCCTTGTTGATACCTTATTGTTTTTGTTGAACCTATTTTCCACTTACTGTGCTGGTTTACTAATGTTTAATGACTTGTCCTTTTATTTATGTTTTTTATTTAAAGTAAATATTTAAATACATCACCCCACTGATGTCTCAATTTTTAGTAATTTTATTTTCATTTGTTTTGATTATTGAAACTCACCAATAGTTTCTGCATTTTTCCACCCTAGGCTTATACTCGAGTCAATCAGTTTTTCTGGTTTCCAGGTAATAATTAGGTACCTCGGCTTATACTCGGGTCGGCTTCTATTCGAGTATATAGGGCATTTTATAATGAGTGGCCTTTTGTTCTCTTCACCTGAATCCTAATATTTCTGATGTTGTTATCCTTGCCTTTGCAACCATTCTCTTCAATAAATCTTATTGATTATGGGGACAATTTGGAAAGCAATTGTGTTCCCTTTTTCTCCCTAAATGTCAGTATTTCACTGAATTTTTGAAGTTGTAGAATCGTAGAGTGTTGGGAATATTTACCCTAAAAGTTAGTTTGAGCAGAGACAAATAGTTAAAATTTCCTCAACTATGTCTGTTTATTCTTAAAATTTACAAGTGCCGTAGCAAAAGACCCCAGTCGTCTAAGCAATATGGGGAAGTCAAAAAGTATTGCTACAAAATCCTACAAACCTTTAGGAAACAAAAATATCAGAATGTGAAGCTCTTATTCCTTGGCATTCTCCGTCTGGTTCTGTCCACTCTGACGACAGGGTTTCCATCTCTAACCTCCTTGAGGAAGTTTGCACTCATCAATGTAGAGCAGGTCAGACAGCACTTTGAGTACCCTCAAGGAACTCACATTGTTCTCCTTCTAAGTACTCTTTGAGTTTGGGGACACGTATGTCATGGTGAGAACTTGTCTGCAGCCCTCCACTGATCACACAGACGTGTTAAGCATATATGCACATATATGTATATGTATATTTATTTATTTAATAGACCCGTGAGTGTATGAACTGGAATCCTAGAGCAATACTTATTTTTTTTTTAACTGAGCTTCATCAGCAAGAAGACCAGTTAACTTCTGCATGGCAAACTTTTATGAAATTCGGTTGGGATCTAGAAATGCTCCCCCAGAATATCAAAAGGAGGGGGCAGTGTCTGTAGGCCTGCTTCTTCAGAGGGTTAGGAGCTCTGTTAGTAAGAAGTTACTCAAGTGTATGTCCTCTGAAAGGACCAGTGCCCTCTCTCATTTATATCTGAATAGGATAAGATAAGATAGGCTGGAGGAACAGTGTGGAGGAGAAAGCAACGGGACTGATGGTGCCAGGGGAACATGGGAGAGGGGGATGTGGGGGGAAGGAGGTGGTGTTGACCAACCCAGGGACAGGGGAGCAACAGTGATCCAAAATTAGTGGCTAGGAGGGTGTGAGAGGCCTGACAGGGCAAGGTAACCAAGGGCAAGGTAACCAAGAGAAATTACTGAAACCCAAATGAAGGCTGAGCATGATAGTGGGACAAGAGGAAAGTAAAAGGAAGTAGAGGAAAGAACTAGGAGGCAAAGGGTATTTATACAGGTCTAAATACAGGCATGTACATATATAAATATATTTATGTAGGATGGTGTGGAAACACATCTACATGCATATATTTGTAAGTTTAGTATTAAGGCCAGCAGATGGACATTGAACCTCCACTAAAGTACTTACTCAATGCAAGAACACTTTGTTCTATTAAATTGGCATTCCATGATGTACACCTTCCTGACACGATCACTGAAGACAAATGTGTGCATAAACAAATGTGATGAAGAAAGCTGATGGTGCCCGGCTATCAAAAGATGTAGCATCTGGGGTCTTAAAGGCCTGAAGATAAACAAATGATCATCTAGCTCAGAAGCAACAAAGCCCACATGGAAGAAGCACACCAGCCTGTATGACCACAAGGTGTCGAAAGCAAGTATCAGGCATCAAAGAACAAAAAATCATATTGTAAATGAAGGTGAGTACAGAGTGGAGACCCAAAGCCCATCTGCAGGCAACTGGACGCCCCGTTACTGAAGGGTTGCGGGGAGGAGACGAGCCAGTCAGGGTACAGGGTAGCAACAATGAAACATTCAACTTTCCTCTTGTTCTTAAATGCTTCCTCCCCCCACTATCATGATCCCAATTCTACCTTACAAATCTGACTAGACCAGAAGATGTACAATGGTATAGATAGGAACTGGAAACACAGGGAATCCAGGACAGATGACCCCTTCAGGACCAGTGGTGACAGTGGTGATACCTGGAGGGTGGAGGGAAAGGTATGGTAGGAAGGGGGAACCAATAACAAGGATCTACATATAACCTCCTCCCTGGGGAATAGACAACAGAAAAGTGGGTGAAGGGAGATGTCGGACAGTGTATGATATGACAAAACAGTAATAATTTATGAATTATGAAGGGTTCATGAAGGAGGGGGAAGCAGGGAGGGAGGGGGAAAATGACCTGATATTAAGGGCTCAAGTAGAAAGCAAATGTTTTGAGAAAGATGATGGCAACAAATGTAAAATGTGCTTGACACAATGGATGGATGTATAGATTGTGATAAGAGTTGTACGAGCTCCCAATAAGATGCTTTTTTTTAAAGTTAGTTGAGAGGGCACCAGAGAGAAACATCAAAAGTTTGGAAATATTCTGTCTGGTTTAGAACCCAGGTGGAAAATGTAAACCTGAGCAGTGTCTGTTAGGTTAATGATAGAGGAAAAAATAGGGAGCCCTGGTGGCGTCATCAGGTACATGTTAGACTGGTATCCAAAAGGTGGGGTTCACAGTCACCAGCAACTCTGCTGACCAAAGTTGAGGATACCGACTCCATAAAGATTCACAGCCTCAGACTCGTCCCCAACAAGTCATTTCAGACTCATAGCAACCCTAAAGGACAGAGTAGAATTGCCCCTTTGGGTCACTAAGACGTAAGAATTTGTGGTAGTAAACAGCCTCATCTTTCTCCTGTGGAGCAGCTGGTGGATTTGAACCTCAGATCTTGTGTTTAGCACTTCGGTGCATAGCCCACCACACTGCCAAGGTGAAACCACTGAGAATTGACTCAGTGGCAGTGCTTTTGGATGGGAAAGAGTTGTGGGAACAGACAGGATGGTAGTTGGGGAGGGAAATTTTCTCTTTTTATACCAGAATGTTATTTGGGGCGTCTTTTAGTTATTTACAACACTTTAAGAACTTCTTTATTAATGAATTGATTGAGTGTATCAATCATATTCATTCATAGATTTCAAAACTTATTTATCATCCCTCTGGCGAATAAAAACTTTTGTGCTGTAGCCCATAATCCAGTGGCAAAGGTGCAGATTTCTGCTTTTGCTGCCCCTTTTAGATAAGGAGCTATGGTGTGTATTGGGTGAGGCGTTGGGCTGCCAACCTGAGGTTAGCAGTTTGAAACCACCAACCACTCCTCAGGAGAAAGATAAGGCTCTCTATCCCCTAAAAGAATTGCAGTATTGGGAACCCACATGGGCAGTCACCCACTGATCTGTAGTCTCACTCCAGTTGGAACTGACTCCATGACTGTGCATTTGTTTTGTTCACTGTCCCAGCACCCATTAGGGGGCGGTATTGGCCACTCTGGGAAACACTGTCATAATGCATCTAAGGGTCTAGGGATGTCATAGTAAATAGAAGAGTCATTGCTCTTTCTTTCATAGATGACAGCCACTGAGCAAGTACTTGAGGGTGTCTTGAATATGTGACTCAGGACCCTACAAATATCAGCGGTTGTTTCCCTAAAGAACTGAGACTTAAGCTGAGATCTGACGGCTGATTAAGATTGTGGGACGCGGTCCATAGAACAACCTTGAGAGGACTACACTTGGCACATTGGAGGAACTGACAGAGACCTGGAAGTCTGGAGCATGGGCTGCCAAGGGGGCAGTGGCAAGAGAGGGGGCGGGGGGGTGGGATGAAGCAAGGTCAGATCCTGACAGTCTTAGAAGACAGGTTAACCAATTGCTGCTTGATTAGAAGAACCGTGGAAAGCCACTGGAGAGTTTCAGGTGGTGTGCTGGTGTCAAACTAGAATCTTTCAAAGATCCTCTGACTCCCAAGTGAGGGGGCAGGAGTCGACGAATCGATGCAGGAAGATCAGTAGAGTGATTGCTACAAGGGAACAGAAAGTGGTGACGGCTTATCTCTAGAGGGGAGGGGTAAAAGTAGCCTGACTAGAGGGCTGGTAAGGAAATACAGGCAGAAGTGGGTTCTGAGGGAAGGGCAGAACGAATAAAGAATAATCATTGGTTTGGGGTTTCTTTTTGGTTGGTTGGTTGGTTTTTAAGTCATTGTTGCCAGCATTCCGTTGAGCATTTTCAACACCCATTGAGACACTGTAGTCAGCGTACCAAGACATGTATATCCCAGAATCTCAGCTAACCGTCCACAACCTATGAGATAGATCACATCGCTGGCCTCATCATGCAGAGGAGAAACGGATTTAGGGGAAATGCATTCTCCAGGGTCCCCACCACAGTCACCACTCCCATTATGGTCCAAATGGTACTGAGCAGACTTGTCCTCCAGGAGATTTTCATGGCGGTGGCCTTGTGGAAGCAGATGACCAGGTCTTTCTTTGAGGCACCTCAGGGTGTATTTGAACTGACAGCCTCTAGGTTAGTAGTGTAGCACTTTTCCCATGTCACAACCCAGGAACTCCTCTGGACTCACCAATTACATGTAGTAGTAATGAACAACTTCTAGGCCTGACTTGACAATTAGCTGCTAAGGCAGGAAGCTTTGGATCTGGAGCAAATTCTTTAGAGCAACGGGATTTCCCTGTGTGGTCAGTAAGCTTGAGAAGGCTGTGATATGCTACCCTGTTTCCCTGAAAGTAAGACATACACCGAAAATAAGACCTACTTACAGTTTTGCCTCTCACTGAAGTAGAAGGTATCTCCCCCAAAATAAGGCCCCCCCCCAAAGCTACCGTAACTCTGGACTGTAGTGGTGGGCGCTGCAGCGCAGCTGGAGCAGACAGGGAGTGTGAGGCCTCTTGTAATAAAACGAAACAATAAACAATAAATGTGTACCGTATTCTTCTTCATGGAAAAATAAGACATCCCCTGAAAATAAGACCTAGCGCATCTTTGGGAGCAAAAATTAATATAAGACTGTCTTATTTTGGGGGATACAGGGTGGCAGTTAGTTGGATCTCTTGGCAAGCAATGCCTTCCTGTGCCTGAAGGGGGCCTCGTTGCTGTTGAATGAATTAGGAGAAGCCTGGCACAAATAGTCATTCACAGAAAGCAGGGTAGTTACATGGGTTATTTTTTCTGCTCTTTTTAAAAGTCGGAGAGTTACTGGGAACATTATCAGACTAAATGTAATGCCTTATCGTTCCACTAGATGTGCTGACTGAGATTGGGTTTCTAAAATGAGCATACGACTTTTAAAATTTAAATGTATTTCTGCTTACTCGTGAACCACTAATGGTATTAATGAAGGCAGAACCTTCAACTTAAAAACTGAGTGATTAGCTGTGATTTCAGACAGGTAAATAGAGCTGTAATTCATGCGATTGCTATCCATTCTTCCCATTCCTATGATCTACCTACCAACCACCCGTCCTTCCCAGTGTGTGTGTGTGTGTGTGTGTGTGTGCGTGCGTGCGTGTGCGTGTGTGTGTGTGTATGTGAGATCTTATTGGACTTTGTAATGAGGCCCCCAGCGCAATTCATAATTAACAGAATGGGAATGAAGTGCTCTATTGTGTTGCTTCTGACTCCATCTTAATTTCCCATTTCTGATGAAAGGCACTGCAAATTTAAAGCCTTGTAAACTCTCTTTTATTTAGAAATTGCTTCTCACAAGTGTATGAAAACTGTAAAGTTGGCAAAATGTTTTTACATAGTGTTCCAAATATCATCTGTCAGGGTATGAACATGTGCTAGCTCCAGCAATATGTTAAATAAGGCAACGACGGAGTTTTTCCTCGCCTCCCTCCCCAAACTCGCTCTAGCCGGGGAGACCAGACGGACTTACAGGAAAGGAGGAGGGTCGAGGAGCTATCAGGATGAGGTGAACTCACATAAACTTGTCTCCTGGGCAACTGCTGCCCTGGCCTCTGCGTTTCAGAGGTTTCTCTACATCGGTGGCAGCCGTAGACCATCACAGCAGCTCCGTCCACGTCATCTTAGAACCGTGCCTGGCTCACAGTTAGGAGTTCGGGAAGAAGTCCTTGAATCCCTGATGACCAGACAATATTGACATGGATTCTTCCTGCCCCATTTACCAGCTCCTTACTATGTCCTAGGTGTTAGGTTACCAATCTCCTGCATCTCATCTCATCTTATCTTGGCTCTTAAATTATTATCCTTCGCTTCTTTGCAAGGAGGAATTGGGAGATCTGCCCAGGTGAAGTCCTCTCACTTGCCTAAACCCTGGGTCTGTTGGACTCTGGGCTTCATACTCTCTGATGTCAAAAGCGTGAGATAGAAGGGCATAGTTACAATCGTATTACACAGTGTTAGTGAAGTCTGCCTTGTAAAACTTCCCTTTCTTTTGATTTATACTGAGATGGTAGGCCGCCCTTCCCCCCTCCCCCCATGTTTTTATTAACGAACTCTGATAAGCTTTCCATTTCTCTCATTTTTGAGTGCTGGAACTGGATTGGGACATGGAAGAGATCTGTAAACATAGCATTTTCTAATCTGATATAATGAGAAGAAAGTCGAGGCCAAGAAGACTGGTACTATTGGATGCACACTGGGAAGCCCATGCACGCGGCCTGTCTTTATAAGCCACCTTCATTGTGCTGGTGTTTGGTGGATCTGGAGCAGGGAGGAGGTGGGAGTGGAGCTGTGGTTAGCTGTAGGTTACTGTGGTGTCGCCAGTGAGTTTTATTTTCTGGCAATTTATCGTTCCTTGCGTCTCCTTCATGCCCAGCCCAGATAGCAACAATCTAATTCTCTAATGACATTATTATCTCTTGAGCAGCTGGTTTTGATAGTGGGCCCTCCATCCAGTGAGGTCAGCCATCACAGCTAATGAGTTTAGGAGAAACAGAGATCTTGAGCTACATGTGTTTGTTTTGTTTTAGGTATGAGATATGGAAGTGATGTTTTTCAAATCATGTGTGATATAATTCAGGATGCCTATAATACTCGGACTGACTCTGTGGCTCTTCTGGGCCTTTCAAATAGACCACTGATGTCTAAAGTTCGGACAAGGGACCCGCAGAGCTGGAGCTGCTAAGCACAACTCACAGCTCGCCCTTCCCTGCAGGGCCAACCCTGTGAAAGTGGCCTCTGCTGGCCATGACCATTCCTCTGCACCCACCAGGTCTTGTTCTGGATCCCCGGTGGTGCTGCGGGATAAGCACTGGGCTGTGAACCACACAGGCAGCACTTCAGACTGACCAGCCACTCCTCCACAGACTTACATCTGTGAGTTGGCATTGGGTCCCTGTTCTCTGTCCATCTGCACCCCCACCCCCTCCACCCCCCCATCCTGGCTTTCCGCCTGCCCCCCTCTTGTTGAGCTTTTCTCCATCATGGAGTTCCCACGAGAAGCTGCTGGGAAAGGGCTTCTTCCCGTTCCAAGTCCTGCGTCATCGATTGGGATCGTGATGGGAACTCTGAGGGCACCTAGACCTCCTTGATTTCTGGAAAGAAGAGGACATGCTGGTTACATGAGTGACAGGTCATGAAATTTAAAAAATAATTAACTGTCTCTGGTGTCAAGTTTGAAGAACTCAAGAAAACACCACCACACAGGTTTTTCACGATGACCACTTACAGGGATTATTGCAGATCTACACGATGCTGTCACAACGGGTGTCACTGTTGGGCGTGGTGAGCATTGTAATAGAGATTGTGCATCACAGGCACCCACTCGCCCGGAGATTGTTAGAAAACTGTTTTGTCCTTCACTCTTGCCCCAAGCCTGCTTTCCTTCTCTTGCACTTGCCAGAAAGCCTTCTGCCTGTCATTTGGTTCTTACCCACTGCCACCAAGTTGAACCCAACTCTTAGTGACCCTCTCTAGGTTTCTGAGGCCGTCAGTCTTAAGGAGCATAGAGCCTCCACCTCTCCTGCCCCGCTGCTGGAGGTTTAAAAGGCCCACTATGTGGATCACAAGTTCAGTGCTTCCCAGAGAGCCCACTGGGACTCCTTTCATGGTTACTGCTGCCACCTAATGTCTCCGCATAAAAGTGCAAGGGATTTACCTTTTCCAAACGATTTGCACCATACCCACTGCCGTTAATGGAACTAGCTATTTGAGAGCAACAGTTGTTTTTTTCTGTACTTATAGCACTCTCAAGAGATGGCTTAACAGTAGCAGGCATTCCACAAGCAGAAATATGGACCGCATTGGGCAGAAGAGATTCTTAAGAGTCCAAGAAAGAACACAAGGGACTTAGGGATCCTCAACTGGGTGCAGTCAAATTGCCAGGATGCCCTTGGCATGTACTTGTACTCTTAAAGCTGAACTTGCTGTTCTGAAAGCTCTCTTCTAGGATTGACTCCCCCACCCCCATGCAACTGTGGTTATAAAAAGCAAACTCCTTGTGTATGATCCTTTTTGCTTTTTGTTTTGTTTTGAGCAGAAGTCCTCAGTGTTGAACGTGCTTTCTAATAGAGGTATGTTAAGTAGGTGTTTGTGTGAATGGATCTTTCAGAGCATGAAAGTTCAGTCTTATGAGGGTAAGTACATGCCAAGGTCCTGCTGGCGATCTGCCTTCGCTCAGATTACGACCCTTAAATCCCTGTGTTCTTTCTAGGACTCTTTGGCAGTGAGTAGCTTTGATGGAGATAGATCTGAAAATGTCTTATCAGTAACGGCCCTCCCCAGAACAACACTCCTTGTCTTGGAGAATATTTGAGGATCCCGGTGTCAACCAGGCTGCTCACAAAGACCCCCCAGTCTTTCTTTTAAACCCCCATCTGGATCTGTAAAGACTTAGAATGACACTGTCCTCTTTGTTCCAGCATTTTGAAAAAGAGTATTCTCACTGCCATGGGTTAGACAGCTGAAGCTAGGAAGTGTTATCCTCCACTGGCTTTGTAAAGAATATTTTGCATCTTAGCAGATATTTAAGGTGTTGCTATTTCTCCCAGCCAGGCCATAAATAAATTATTCATTTAAAATTCTGTAGATGGCTGGAGCAAAGTCAAGGGAACATACGCTTGACCTTCAACTAGGTTGGCACAACTCTTAATAGATCTTTTCTAGAATCGTTTCCTAGGACCCCTGGTGGGTGGAGAATCTCTTGAAGAGGGTAAAAATGGACTCAGACCCGCTCTTATTAATTGGGTTTAGATACTGGCCCTATTCAGATGGGCATGAATCTTAATTAAACACCGCTTGCTTTGCTATTATCCTTTGCCTGCAGATTTCCAGACAGGTTTCAGTGATCTCGTTCAAGTCATCCTGACCGAATTTTGCAAGTAAAATCTTGCGCATCACAGCCTCAAGTGACTGGCTTACTTACACCTAAATATAGACCTCTGTTGAGGTCCTTTGAGCCTACTCTTTTTGTTAACCTATTGAAAGAGTTACTATTACTACTATTGAGTGTTTCTGGTGTCATTCCTTATAAGCTTTTGCCAAATGATTGAAATTTCATTGTCTTTTTCTACTGCAAAGAATGGCGTTTCATTAGACACTGCCATCGGGTTTCTGTTTATAAGCCCACTATTACTGGTTTTTTCTGAAGTGCATACTGGATGAAGGCATCGGAAGGCTTTAACTCAGGGGTGAGGAGCCCAGGCCCTGATGGAAATCCTCAGAGCCTGAATCCCAGCCTTACTTTGTTCTTCGCCCTTGAAACAAAGTATTTTCACCTCTGTAGATTTCCAGTTTCATAATTTATAGGAAAAAGATAGTCATAGGAAATATCTAATAGGGTTGTTAGGATGATCAAAGGGCTGTGAGTATTTACAGTCGTCTCTGGCATTTTAAAAAGCCATGGGTAAGGGTTAGCCTCATGACTACAGTCTGTAAATCCTCAGAACAGCCCCAGAGGACAGAGTGGCCCTGCCCCGTGTGGTTTCCGAGGGGTATACATCTTCATGGAGTCAGACAGCCTTCTCTGCCTTTGGGGCAGCTGGTGGAGTCGAACTACTGACCTTGCGGTTCGCAGCCTAACTCATAACCCCTCCAAATGGAATGGAGAACATCATGAATAAGCCCACTGTCATTTATTAGTGTATATGTAGATGGACGACTTACATGGATGCTAGAAGCCCCAGATCACCCTTTGTTGTTCTGAATCCACCAAGATTACCCAGTAGCTGATTATTTACTTAGCTCACATAAATGCTAAGCTACTTTTATTGTTTTTTTGTTTCCTGAAAATGTTCCTCATTCAGTCTGTCTTTGTCTTTCTGGACCAAGGGAATCTGAGCACTCATCATGTACCTAATGACACTCGCACATATTCATATCTGTTTAATTTTCTGGCATGCCGTCCTTGGGGAGTGGGGTGGGCGGAGCCTAGGCAAATTAAGACCACCCTCTTTCTGTGCCTTCTGGGCTTGGGAGGGGTTGCAGGTTTCAGAGACCTGTTCGCCGGGCCTGGCCTGCCCTCCCGGCCTCCACAAAGAGCATTCTGCCCTCCACTGGCTGAGGTCTGGCTCTCTAGGAATCGGCTTCGGTGGCATTCTTTCGGTTCACTGGCTCCCTCTTTCGACTAGGTGATATGTTCCACGATGCCAGAAACGGTCTCTTTTTTACCGGTGTTTCTAGTTCCCAACACTAGTTCTTGCTCACAAACAAATCAACAAAATCACGGAGGCCCCATCGGCCAGAGAGCCACCCCACAGGGCTTCCCTGAAGAAGCAGACTGCCTCTTCTTTGTCTCTCTGAGTGGCCGGTGGGTTTGAACACGTCAGTGAGCACCCAGAGCTTAACGACTGCACCCCGGGGCTGCCTGAGCACTCGCCCATTGGGTACGACGAGTGTTGTCCAGGGAACGAGTGAGCTTCACGTAGAGATGCAGCGGCAGAGATGTATACCTTTGGTGACTTATCCCACCTTCCCAACGTGATAACGAGAACGCACGTTGTAGTCTCTTAATTCCAGGGCTCTTTCTGGTGTGTTATGAGAATTTCCAGCCGCTCTGCAGAGAAAGATGTGGCAGTCTATTTCCTTAACGGCGTACAGCCGTGGAACCCTGTCGAGAACAGCGGTTCTCATCCTGTGAGTCAAATGACCCTTTCACCGGGGTCACCTTAGATCATCAGAAAAACACATATTTCTGATGGTCTCAGGAACCAAGACACCATTCCTCTGTCCATCTCCAGGTGGGTCCGCCCACATGCAGATACTCCCACCTAAGAGTACCCAGCATGAAGACTGTTACCCATGCTACACCATGCTTCAAGACAAAATTTCATTTATTGTCTGTCATTAGAAATAAACATTTCATAATATTTAATGACATATTGTTTTGTGATTAATCACTATGCTTTAATTATGTTCAACTTATAACATTCCATCCTGCATATCAGATATTTACATTACAATTCATAAGAGTAGCAACAGTGATGAAGTAGCAATGAACATAATTTTATGGTTGGGGTCACCACAACATGAGGAACTGTATGACAGGGTCGCAGGATTAGGAAGGTGGAGAACCACTGCTATAGGAGATCACTCTGAGTTAGAATCGCGGCAGTGGGTTTTTGGTTTAGAGAGGGCATTGTGGAATACCTGCCAAAAACTGTACTCATAAAGCCGAATACACATATTCTAAGGAGCTGTGGAAATTGAAGATCTGAGACCTTTTGTCAGGGGTTGGGAAGGGGGCACGGTGGTCGGGGCGGGCGGACAGGAAGTCTTTAATGAAGGAGGTGACTTTAGAACTGGACTGAGTGTGTGGTAAGCGGTGGGAAAGGTTACTCCAGCCAGCCACCAACAGTGTTTTACGTGATTGCGTACTTCCTGTTGGCCTTGATGGCTTTCATCAGTTGTGGGCGTGCATCTTTAAAACGTGCTACGGACCTTATCTCGTTTCAGTGAACAACGTGGGAATGTCGTACGAGTATCCTGAATACTTTTTGGATATCCCTGACTTGGACAACGTAAGTGTTTCTTTGCATATTTTGCTGACAAAAACTCTGCATGCAACCTTCAGTGAGGCTCGTGGTGTGTAGCCTCTGAGCCCGTGAGCACCAGACCTTCTGCCCCTGGCTCTTCTGTTGACTGCCAACGTTATCCTGGGAAGGGGTGAAATGAGAAAGTCTTGCAGCCCCATTTGCACAGTGCCAGGTTCACTCACCACTCTAGTCATATTGACTTGGATCCCCCAAACAGCTCTGTTGTCAGTATTCGGATCCTGAGAGTCAATTTAAAAATCATAAATATGTTACTCTAGCAGGTGAACTAACTACCAAACTATCTTCTTTCAATAAAAACTAGAAAAGTCTATTTTTGAAGGACCGTACATTTTGAAAGAATTGGGAAAAATCTTAACATTCAGTGTTTGCCATATTTGAAGAGTGGAAATAGGGAAATTGTGGAGTTCGTCTTTATGGCATAAAATGAAGAATTAATTACCATTCAGTAATATGGGAAACATTTTGACACATTCTCAGGCTCAAAAAGTGGCCGACTAAATCAGCCTAAATAACACATAAAAGCTAAAGTACCACCAATAAACAGTGTTGACACAGTGCAAAGCTACGGTGGCCAAGAGGCTGAGTATAGTTGTAGGGAAGGACCGGTGAGGCCGATCTTGCTGCTCAGTGTGAGCGCGGCCTCTTGAGCAACATGTGTTGGAAAGCAAATGCCCACTGTTTGCTTTTTTGTGAAAGCAAAAATCCCCTTTGGACTTCTATTGCCCAAAACAGACACTGACGTGGGCCTTTGGTCAAAGCAAAGTGGCAGAGAGTGAACTTTCAAAAAGCGGAGGCCGCCTGTACTGCTGGGAGAAAGGGGCTCTCGCTCCCTTGAAGAGTTGCAGCCTCAGAAACCCACAGGGGGAAGTTCTACTCTGTCTGACAAGGTCACCCTAAGTCAGAATCGACTCCAAGGGAGGGAGTTTGGTTTTTTTTTTTGAGTCTGTAAATAGTCTATAGAGTAAATCTGCACCCCAACTTCCCAAGGCCCTGGTAGTGTCTGCAGAAACCATCGGTGTGTTCCTAGGCTAAGTGTTTGTCTAATGTGGGCACTTCTGTTACCAAATGTATATACAGTGACTGTGAAGTTCCCTGCCGGAAACTAGCAAGCTCCTCAGCCTTGTGGTTTGTAAGGAACCATGATAAGCTGAGCTCTGTAGACCGCAGCAAAGAGTGAAGCCACAGTTTTACTAAAGGATTGGATTGCCTCACAAGAAGTGAAGCGGTCCTTCCCGCAAGTTAAGGACTCAAGAGCTAAGGATATGCTTCTAGTTTTTAAAGGCATGCTCAAAGGGAGACAGGGTCGCAGCTCTGCAGATGGTCAGGCAACGTTGACCTTAGTTGCTCGGTCCATCCTTACATCCCTTGCGTAGATCTTTCAGATGTATCTCAGCTCCAGCTCAGCATGCTTTGGATGCAACTGGGGCCTCAACAAGATGGGTTGGCACTGGCTGTTCCTATGGGCGCAGGCATAGGGACAATTGTGAGCATGGCCCAGGGCTGGGCAGTGTTGCACTTGCTGTACACAGGGTCACGAAGGGTCAGAACCTGCTTGATGGCAGCTTACAACAACACCACGGACCTGTAGCAGGCTATTCCCAAGGGCCTGCCTTCAAGGTTAAGATGTTCACCAAACCTGTTCACACAGGCCCTTTTGTCCAGCCCCTGTGAGCAGGCGAAAAATCTCTGTTCAGTTACCACATTGTTCCCTTCTTTTTTTCTGTAGATCATCAAGAAACTGATAAATATTAATGTTACTTCTGTTTGTAAGGTAAGCAGCCTCTCTATGTCACTGTTTGCAATCCTAAAACCCTTTCTTTTTAAACCTCAGTGTGTTCACTTGTGTCAGCTATTGTTCTCATTCTGATATGTTGTTACCTGTTTGTGTTAGTCTGGGTAGACTAGAGAAACAAATTTATAAACACACATACGTGTATAAGAAAGAGGTTTATATACAAGAGCAGTTGAATATTGAGAAAACAGCCCAGCCCAGTCCAGATCAAGTCCATAAGTCTGATATTAGCCCATATGCCCAATACCAATCTGTAAAGTCCTCTTCAGACTCACAAAACACATGCAATGACGCTGAATGCAGGAAGATCACAGGCCAGTGGGTGCAAAGTCAGTGGCGGTAGAAACATCTCAGCACTAGCAGGGGTCTCCATGTGGTTTCTCCAGCTTCTAGGGCTGCATCAGGATAGGTCCACGTGGCTTCTTCTCAGGGATGTCTCACTGGAAGTGAGCCAAGAATCTCCCACCTCCAAGGAGGAAAAACCATATTTCCCAAAATTCTCAGGAGAAAGTCATGTCCATACAGAGGCTTCATTGGTTATATCTTGGTTGACAGGCAAGACTCCACCCCTTCACTTATAATCCTCTCAAATTGACACCAGATTATGTAACTACCACACCGTTGTTGCTTGTATGGGAGAAGTGTCAGACCTTCTAATTAGTGTAAAGGTCTTTATTTGAGCCTCATCCAGAGGTAAAATA
Organism: Tenrec ecaudatus; assembly: GCF_050624435.1. Lineage (NCBI taxonomy): Eukaryota > Metazoa > Chordata > Mammalia > Afrosoricida > Tenrecidae > Tenrec > Tenrec ecaudatus. The sequence continues at coordinate 26,872,515 of NC_134533.1, read as the reverse complement.
GGGTTCTGTTGTTTATCACTCAATATATTTCAAAGCTATATAACAATGACATTCGAGGTACTCAGACATTTCTTCCTCTCCACTAACCTAGGCTGACATTGGGATCAACGTATAGAAACAGTTTCAAATCCCTAAGACTTCTAAAGGTAGAAAGATACTGGGTGGGTTGAAGTACTGTGTTAGATTGCTGTAGTACTAGAAGGGAAATACAGTTAATTTAAAATTACATTCTGTGATTTCTTAGTACAAAATCCCAGACTTCTGGTTTGGGAAAAGAGGCTGGTTTCTGATTTCTCTGCAAATGAAAGCAACCTTGGTCTTTTGATTCAATGTTAAAACTCTCATGTGCCCATTGCAACACATGGAAACAATCTAACGATGTAGGTAGTAAACTGGGAAAGCCCCTATTCCAGCAGACCCCCTAGCCTACCCCATATATGAAAAGGGGCAAGCACAGTCATAACTGTCGTGCATGCCCTCGTGTCTTCCCCACCCACCCAATTAAAAGCAGCCCTTCAAGGCTTGCGCACACTTGCATGAATAGCTCTGTAGCATACATTTAGAGAAGTAGGTTCACATAGCTAAATGGTGTTTACATTTGAAATGTTGCTGTCCAATCGCCTCCTGTGAAACTGTACTTGTTCGGATGTACGGTCTTGTCAGCGTCCTACAGAAGCCCGGGTGGCATACTGGGCTATGCATTGGGCTACAAACCACAGTTCAAAACCACCAGCCACTCCATGGAAGACAGATGAGGCTGCCGACAGCCATCAAAAGTCTCGGAAGCCCACGGGGAAGTTCTGTGTCCCACAGGGTCACCTGTGAGTCAGAACCACCTCCGTGTCAGTGAGAAATGACTGGACTCCGTGGCAGTGCGTGAAGTGGGTTTGGCTTCTTCGTCTTGGAATGAAGGAGCTCTGTGGGCACTGCGGGATAAGCTTTGGCAGCTGCCCCAGGGAGAGAGATGAGGTTATTCCCGTAGAGTTACAGGCTTCGGAACCTAAGTGCGGTTCTGCGCGCTCTGCTCTGGTCTGTGAGTCAGAATCAATTTGGGGGGCAGTGGGGTGAGCATCATACCAGAGAGCATGTCTCCATTTTCTTGTTAACATTAAGCACCTCAAAACTGACTGCCTCTGAGTCCCTTCTGACTCATAGCAACCCTGTAAGTCAAAACAGTCGCTACAATTCAATTAAAATACTTTGCACCTTCCAGTGGTGTATTATTCAATAGCATGCTGTTAATTGTTCTTTGAGTGCTTTTCCCAATGATTCTGTGAATGACTTTTTCATGTCTTTGCCTATTTCTATTAAATTATTTGCATTTGAAATCTGTTTAAGTGCTCTTCATGTGCGTCTTGAATCTTAACTCTCTGTCACGTGCTATGCAGATATTTCCTCCTACGCGCACATAGTCATGTCTTCATTTCGCTTATGGTGTCGTGCCACACATCAGCTTTCTTTACCTGTCCATCCTTCCCTTTGCAGTGTATGTTCTGTATTCTGCACACAAATCTCTTCCCAGGCCTTAGGATGAAATCCTTTGATAAAAATGGTGCCCATTCTTTCCTTAGCTCTGTAATGTTTTTGTTTGTTTGGTTCATTGAGCTGTCTAGAATGTTGTTGTTGTTGTTTTAAATGCTGTGAAGTAAGGATTTAATTTTTCCCCCCAAAGTGGATAATTAAAGTGATCGACTTTTCAAAAAAATAAAAAATAAAGTGATTGAGTTTTCAATGATCTCTTCTTTTCATACTTTCTGAAACTGGAAACTTCATTTTTTTTCTGTTCCCTTGGTCTATTTCTCTTTTCCTTTGTTCTATTTTAATGACTCTTCTTGTTGCATATCTATTAAAGTGTGTATTTTCACATTTAAAATTACATCTTTGTTGATCTTGCTAATTAATTTTTCCACATCAGTTTGTGACTCACCTTGCCAAGATCACTTTACCTACATGCTGGCAAGTCCACACTTGCATCTTCCATCAGATTTTTCATGAGAACTTAGATGTGGTTGTCTCCTTTCTTTCCTTCCCTTTGATGATAATACCAAAGAGGAAAATAAAAACAAACTCACTACCACCGAGTTGACAGGGTAGAACTGCCTCCGGGGGTTTCTAAGACTGGCTCTTTACAGGAACATAGAGCCTCTCAGAAGCCCTACAGACTCGGGTTCTCTCTGTCGTGGAGGGCTGCTCGGAGTCAGAATCCACCCCCAGCCCTTGGCTGCCATTGCTTAACAGCTTTAGCTTTTTCTTGTAATTACAAGTGTATTTCTAAATGGTCCTTTTGTCTAATAAATTCTTTAATGCCGCAACATTAGGCATTTCTATTGATTTTTCTGTAATTGTGGAAGTGATTTTTATCTCTCACGCTGCCTTTCCCTCATCTCTTAATCTCCCCTTTTCAGATTTTTATCAGCGGTCTTACTGTGCCATTGAGCGCATTCTGACTCATAGCAACACATACACAGCAAGCACAGAACACGGTGCTGTGCCGCCCTCCGTCACTGCTGCGGTCGAGCCGGGTGTTGCAGTGCATGTCAGTCCGTCTCGTAGAGGGCCTTTCTCTTTTTTTGTTGACCCTCAACTTGACTGAGCATGATGTCCTTTCCCTGAGAATGGTCCCTCCTGATAAGATGCCCACAATCTGTATGATGAAGTCTCATCACCTCCGCCTCCAAGAAGCCTTCTGGCTGCATTTCTCCCAAGACAGATGGCTTTGGTGTCCTGGCAGTCCGTCGTGTATGTCTTCGATGTTCTTTGCCAACACCGGAATTCCAGGGCAACAGTTCCTCGGTCTTCTCTTGCTCACTGGTCAGCTTTACTCTGCCTCAGAGGCCGTTGAAATTACCGCGACTTGGGTCAGACCCACCGTAGTTCTCAAAGTGACTTCTCGCTCGTTGTTAACACTGTACAGAGGAGGCTCTTTGCACCAGATTCATCCAATGCAATGTGTTGCTGGATTCCATGACTGCGCTTCTTCCATGACCATCGATTGTGGATCTAACTAAAGTGAAATCATTGACACCTTCAGTATTTTCTCCATTTATTGTGACATTGCTTATTTGTTCCATTGTACTTTTATTGTATGTTGTGCTGTGGTCTATACTGAAGGATGTACTCTTTGATCTTCATCCGTAAATGCCTCAAATCCTCTTCACTTTCCGCAAGCAATGTTGTGTCAACTTGCAGGTTGTTCATAAGTTTTCCTTCCGTCTGGATGCTGGTTTTTCTTCATATAATCCAACATCTTGGGTTATGTGCTCAGCACACAGATTGAATGAGTATGGTGAAAAGTCTAACCCTGACTCATACCTTCCTGATTTCTTCAACCATGAAACATCCCATTGTTCTCTGGGTCTGCACACAGGTTCCACATCAGCACTATTGAGTGTCCTATAATTTCTGTTCTTCAAAATGTTGTTCATTGTTTGCTCTGACCTACACAAATACCTTTATTTGGTTGATGAAACGTCAGTAGAACATATTCCTGGTATTATCTGGCTTTCAGCCAAGTTGTATTTGGCACCGGCAATGGTATTCCCCCATTCTATTCACTAAAGGTTTTCAGCGGCTCCTTCCTTCCAGATGGGGAGTCTAGTCCTTCTCCGTGGTCTGTTCTTAGTCGGGAACCTCTGATGACTCTGCTGGCATTAGAAATGTCAACGACATAGCTTCCAGCCTTCCAGCCACACCCAAGCCCCACAGCATGACAAACAGACTGGATAACCACGAGAAGAATGGGGTTCCAGACCACTTCGTGGTGCCCATGTGGAACTTGTACACAGATTAAGAGGCAGTGGTGTGAGCAGAACAAGGGAATACTTCATAATTTAAGATCAGGAAAGGTGTGTGTCAAGGTTGTATCCTCTCACCATACAGTAGAACCCTGGACCTTGACGCTAATCCGCGTAGAGATACAATGCAGTCGAGTTCCAAATCAAAATTTTCCCATAAAAAATAACTGAAAACAGTTTTCAGCTACCAAGTTTTTACCCTATCCTTGCCTTTTTATATAAAACATTACACAGAAATCTCAAAGTAAATAAGTTCAGAGTTAAATACTATAATTTAAATAAGAAACACAACATTAAAAAAGGTTTTAACAACTAAACTATGGCCCATACCTTGAGATTGATGAGCATCCGGGTCTGTGGACACGGACGTGGAGAGGAGGGATGGAGAGTCATTGTTTGGAAGGGGAATCCCCTTCCATAAAACCAACTGGTAGCTGCTTTTCAGCAAATTTTTCCCCTTCTTTGCCTTTTTTCACTAGAACATGGCTGTTTTTCTCTTTTAAAAAAAAAATCTGTCCAATGTGGTCTGCTGTTGGCATTTCCTTAACTGTTTTCTAAAAGGTTTTACTAAATTATCATCAACAATATCGATAACATGGTTAACCAGTTCTGACATACTTTGTCTGACATACTTTGGACATGGTGTCAAGAGAGATCCGTCCATGGAGAAGGGCATCGTATTTTGTCACGTGGGGGGCAGGGAAAAAGAGGATGATGGATTGACAGCAGGGCTGCAACAATTGACCCAGCACAGGACCACGTGTGAGACGGTCCTGAGGCCGTCTTTCCCTCTGTTGTTGCCTGTGGGTTAGGACTAAGTGGACAACAACCAGCAACAACGATATTCACTGATCTTAGTGCTGGGACTCTAAGGATTGTTTCCTGCTGAACAAACTTTACCATTACCTTCTGTGTACAACTATTTATTTTTCCTAGAGTTAGTAACTTTCATTTAAAATTTTTCTCATAGTTTATCCGAATCTCGAAATTATACCACACCTCCAGTAGCTTTAAAATGCTTCATCGTTTGCTTTCATGACCTTTATTGATTCTGATTTCTTTCTTTGGGAGCTATGCATCCAAGAATGTAATAACATCTTGTTCCATTCTGGTGAGTCTCTTTCAAAAACTTTCCAAGCTGTTCTTTTTTTATAGCATCGTATTCCTGTTTCATGGGTATAATAGTTTATCTTTCTAAAGTTACTAAGTTAATCTTTTTTTGTTTTTATAGGTCTTTGTGTGTCTCCCACAGAAGACACTATTTCCTCAAGTTTCTTTATTTTATCTTATTTCGGTCTCTCTTTTCATATTACAAATGTGACCCAAAAGTCTGGTCATTCTTGATGGTTCATGTTTGAGAATAAGGTTTGCTAGACCTGGTTTCATGGATGGGACTTTTAAAATGGTGGATTTCAACATCCAGTAACAAAGGAGCTGGCTTTTCCAAGTTGTCCTCAACTGTGACTCTCATGAGAGAGAGGGTTTCTTAGCTTTTCTAAGCAGATATCTTCCATTTTTCTGCCTGAAAAGAATGACCAAGTCTAGCCGCTGAATGTTGTGTTGCTGAAAGAGGGGGCTAGCCGAAAACGAGGGGGTTGATCTCCACTCACTGCACTGGGGTGAGAAGAGGACCTTGAAAACATTCCCTTTGTTCTACACTTTCTTCTGGGATCTCTCGCACCTTCAGTTCTGCCTCGAATTCCACCCGTTATCAGTTCTTACAGCACACTGCTTGCCTGTTCTCAGTTACCCACCTGCTTTTAGGACTGAGCATCCGCGGGTCCACTGAGGGAGCATGCTGGTATAAAAGTTGGAGTTTATGTTTCTGTTTTGTCTTTGGACGGTTTGGGATGATAATTTGCAGAATAGAAGGAACCAAAGCTACTTTCTTTACCAGCTCCAAATAGAAAGTCTTTTTGTCTTATTTTTTTTGTTTGCTTTTCTTGTATATTGAGGGTTTAGGAGGCCTTTGTGGCATAAAGCTCATTCTTCATTGTTTATGAGGTTATTTCTGAGTTCTAACAGCCATCTGCCCTTTTTCTCCTCCCTCTGTTAGGGATTGCCTCGCTCAGTCTTGGCTGCCACAATCAGACAGAAAGTACTTCCTTGCATCTCTAGGAGGGGGCAGGAAGGGAAAGAGTGGTTTTAATATGTAGATGATTTGATGGCTTGGCTATCTTGCTATCTTAGCTTTATTGCATTGAGGTAAGGGAAAATGATCGGTTGTATTATGTCTTCAGGAAGCAGATCTGGACACAAAATAGATGTGTGTGTTTTTAATTTTGTTTTTTCCTTCTTAACGGAGCATGTATTAAAGGTCTCCTGTGTGCAACCACAAGGAGTGCTGGTGCTGCGGTGCTTAAGCGCTTACTTGCTAACCAAACCCACCAGCCACTCTGTGGGAAGAAGATGGCCATCTGGGGAGCCCGGAAACCCTGTGCGGCAGCTCTCCTCTGTCTTGTTCGGTTGTGATGAGTTGGTATTCCCCCCAATGGCAATGGGCTTGCTTGGGTTATGTACAGCCACTCGGTAGGCCGTGATTTTCATAATGCTTTTGTGGACATGTGACTCATCGCTGATACATTGTTTGCATATTGTCTTCCCTGTAAACATAAATTAATGAGCTCAGTGTTGTGGAGAAACAAACACACAGATAGTATGAGGAGTTTGGAATTATAAAGTGATGAGAGTGACTGTCATGGACCACAGACAGTCTAGCTGCTTTATAGCTGTGCCATTTATACACACCAGCCAAAGACAAATACAGCAAGTACCTTTTCCTAGCTGGAAACGCAGGCAACAAAAATGAGGATCTAAACACTATTGACCCTTAGGTTTTAACAATAATTGCAGTACAGTACTGCATGGGTAATTTCTTTTAGAAGGATCAGCACAAGCTTGGTCCTTATGTAGTGGAGGCTAAAGATGTTCCAGATCTCTATCTTCTCCAAAATGTGGTACTGCTTCGTCCTCTCTTCTCCCTGCAGTAATTCTCTCACATCTTAGGGTTCCAGAATTCACTGCAGCATCTCATGGAACTCACGAATCATCAAGGATATGGCTCACGCAGTTGTGGAGGCTGGCATGTCCCAAATTCATAGTTTCAACATCAGTCTGGAGGATTCTTCTCCCTTACATGATCGCATGGGCTGACAACCCCAGAGTGGCCTCTGGAACTCACAAGGTTTTGGAAGTCTCAAGAACTGGAGATGACAGAGACAAGCCAAAGACTGTGGTCTTCCAGATCTTGCTCAATGTAGCCACCAGAAAAAATGGCAGAAAATGAAAGAAGGCTGCATTGATGAGCATGCCAGGGCCCACGTCACCAACATGGCTGTCCAACTCCTGGGCCAGGGTTTTTTTAGGAGCGTCTTCTAGAAAGGTAACTGGTATCTGATTGCTGTTCAGTAGGATGGTACAGCACAAGAGCTGATCTGCATACACATCCTTTGTCTAGACAAGCAACACCGAGATGGTGTTTTCAACCTCCCGACTTCAAAAGAACATGTTGGATTACACACTGTTGCTTTAAACATTAAGTGGGCCAGCTGTGGTCTCAGTCAGCTCTGGGACCCCAGCTCTTGGTTTTTATTCTTACTTAAGCAGGAAGTTGGCAGCCTGCCTAATAATGAAACAGTTGAAATAGGAAGTTAATTATTTTTTTCAAACACATATAGCAAATCTAAACTCACTGTCGTTGAGTAAATTCATTCTGTATCCCATATTACAGAGTAGAGCTGCCCCTGTGAGTTTCTGAAATCGTGACTCTTAATGGGAGCAGACAGCTTCATCTTTCTCCCACCTAGCGTCTGGTGATGGTGGCAAACTGCTGACCATTTGAATTGGAGTCCAACCTGGAACCACTACATTACCAGGGCTCCCTCCATACAGATGTCAGAGTGTAGCTAATTTGTGAAAGTCATAAGCATTCTTGTATACTAAGGGCAGACCACGCGTGCGAGGAAAGTAAGGGTGAGGACTTGACTCACACCCTCTGGTTAGGTGGGGAATAAAGATAGATTTCACCTTAATCCTGTGTTATCAACGTAACAGACACCAACCTCCACAAGCACAGGCATAGTCCTCACAAGCTGGAAGACTGGTGCGCAGCACTGAATTAAACGGCGACCTGGACCACAGGTACCTGTGCCTCGATTGTACAACCTAGACCAGAACATAGAAAGTCCTACGGGAATTGTCAGCTACCATAAATTTGAACACATGAGTACTTAAAGAGATCTATACAGATGTTCAGTAACACATATACCAATGGAAGGAAATCAAAGCTGTTTATCTCAACTATTTTAGTTTAGCAGATAGATAGAAATAACAATTTAATTGCTAATTTTTACTTGATGACATTACCTTGGTCTAAATATTTAAATTTAAATTCTTGTGTCTTATCTGGAAAGAAACCATAATTCTCATATGATGGATTTCAAGTCTAAGAACGGTGAATCTTCTACCTCGTCCAATTTTTAAAATATTGCACCGCCTTTCCCTATCTACAATATGTGTTGCTTAATTGTTGTCAATTCAATCTTGGTAAGACAAATCACATTTCAGTAGCTTGCTAGATAAAGGCACCTCAAATGAATTATGCTGCAAAAAAGACAAATAATTGCTCTCTATCCTTTTTGTTAGTCTTTTTAGCCAAGGTTTCTTCTCACATGAGATTCTGTTGCACTGAGGTGCATGAGTAAGTAAGTTGAACTCTTAATTTAGATCTGAAGAGTTCTTACAAATGTGTGCCTCTGTGACATTATCTTTTATCAAGCAAAGTGTCTTGATCAAAATGAACAAATGCCATTTATATGTCATATAGCTTTTCCTTGGAAAATGACAGGTCTATACTATTTTAAAAATATATAGTCATCTAATGTATTTGCCTGAAAGCTTAAACATGAGTGTTACCAACTGTGTACGTGTGTTTCTCATTGTCCAGTATGTGTTATGAAAAATATGGTCAGTTTAAACTCTGTCTTACAGATTTTAACAGATAAAGTGTCTGGGCTTTTTATTCTAGATAGATTAGTATTTGCTTTTATAACCTCCGCTTCTCCGTAGTTACATGTATACATATGTCTATCATCTAAAGCTCTGTCATTTTGTCTCCTAAAACTTACATTTTTGACTGTCTGCAAATAATCAGAATAATCTATCAAGGTCCTGACCTTGACCCTACAAGAGCCATTCAGCTGCTAGGCTCCATGACCACCGCTTCACCTTGGGGCAGCAGCTGGTCCCGGAGCAGCATCTGCTGGTGTGCCTGCCTAGATGCTGGGTACACAAGGGGAGGTGGTCCTCTTTAATAAAACGCCATCAACCTAACAGCTGTGTAGAGAAACCATTAATCCATCCCATTCCCGCCCTAGCCCTGCCCACCAACTATCAATGAAATAGTGTCAGTCCCCAGTATCTTGTTGACAAGCTATCAAATGCTTCTTGGGCCTGTGCCGCTTTCTCTTCCACTTTTGTTTTTCCCCAGGGGCCTCTGTACGCATCCCCACGGAATGAGTTTGTGGAGACATGTTCTTTGTGAGTCACCTCTGAAACATGTTGTTGTGTGTTGTGTGAGCCTTTCTTTTGCAGTCCAATTCCCATTTCAAAAGCACTTGAGCTCTCAGGGAAGTCACTATTTAAGATACTTCTTTATATCACATTATTATCTTTTAATTGATCTGAAATGTCCACCTGGCTTTTCCTGCCCCTTTGTGGGGTGCTCATGTAATGGAGAGGCCATCAGGACCCTGAATTTGCTCACTGTGGGGCTAGTGGCATTTGGCAGAGAACCTGTTAGCGGTTTCCCTGCTTTAGGCATGGGCACTGTGATCACGGTCCCTGCAGCCCAGTAGACCAGTGACCGCTCACAGAGACGTGTGAGCAGAGACGTGTGAGCAGCTGGACAGCGGTTAACCAGAAGGTCAGAAAGCAAATTGGGCCAGCACTGGGCAGGAACCTAACTGTGCTGCTCCTGAGGTGAGAGAGCCACAAGAGGCTTTAATGCAGAAGGAAGGTGGGATTCAATCTATGTTTTAGAAAGGCCATTGGTATTTTGTGTGTGTGGTGCTTCACAGATTGTGTGTGTGGTGCTCCAGGGCTCCTCCGCTTACATGCTGTCCTGGTTTTCTCTTGGTATTTGAGGGGGCACCCCCCCAAAAAAAAACAATTTGTTTTTCCAAAGCTATGTATTTAAATTAAAAAACAACAGCTTTCAAAGTACTCTCTATTGAAAGTTAATGCATTTGTTAAATCTGCGATTCCATTCTTGGGATCATTTTTCAAACTTATCTAATTGGATGGCTGACAGCACCTCCCTCTTTTTTTTTTAATTCACATCTCCTGCTGTCCTTTCATGTCCCTCTTCATTCAAGGAAACAAACTAAGAAAAGGCCCACAGAGCGAGGTCAGGTGAGTCAGGTGCCTGGGGCTAGAGAGGCATGCTGGTTTTTGCCCCAAACTGGCACACTGAGATTGCTCCGTGAGCGCGTGCATTGCTATGGTGGCGAACCCAGTCCCCGTCTGCCACAGATCAGGCCGTTTTTGTCGCGCGCTGTTAAACACAATCTTTTCAGAAAGCTTGGTACAGTCTGACCTGCTGGATGCACTATGCTCTTCACATCACAAAAACAAGTGAGCATCGTCTCGATCTTTGATTTCACATGACAAGCTTTTGGGGGGCGGGGCGTAAGGAGACGATGGTGTCTTCCACTGGCTTGATTGATGTTTGCTTTCGGGAGCGTAAGAACAGCACCGTGTCCCATCACCAGTTGTTGTCTTGCGGGGGAAGTCTGGGTCGCTTTGGAGCTGTTCTTTCAAAGCGCAGCATGTTTCCACTCGATGATCTTTTTCCGGGTCAGTCAGAGCCCCACGCACAAATTTTGCAGCGACCCTTCTCATTCCCAAATCTTCTGTTAAAACTTGCTGAACTGAGTTTCAAGACCGTCCAGATCACGTCCCCATGTCTTCATTGGATCATTATCGGTGGTCTTCGAGCAGAACATTGTCGACAGTTTCGTCCATTCAGGATGCTGAATGAGGTTTGCCCTCATCGACATTTCACCTTTTGTGAACAGAGAAAACCACTCTTGCGCTTGAGTTTTGCCATAGCTGTGTTCAGCATTTCTCTCAAGCAGGAGACAGACTTTCACAGCTGCATGCTGTGCTCTTAAATTGACCATCACAAGAAACGAGGTTCAATTAAAACTGAATTTATGAAAAAATTCACTGTGACCAGAGAGAACGTTCCAGGCTAGGCCACTGGGCGTACTAACTCAGAGAGTTGCGAGTTGTTCACCTAGGGGGGAAATGTCTATTACAAGAGCTACCTAGCGGGGCTTCTTTTCCATTTTGGGGGGCACTCCCTCATATTTTGGTGAAATGTGCCTATTTTCCTTCAGTGGACTATTTGTTACATCCTATTTTTCGGTAGCAGTGACCTTTTGGAGCCCAGATCTGACTTGAGCGATAGAAACTGGTCTGACCTAGAACCTTAGGTTTCATGAGGACCAGCCGTCTGGTAAAGGAGCCTGGCGGCACAGTGGCTGAGCACTTGGCTGCTCACTGAAAGCAGGTCAGGCCCACCAGTGGTACCGTGGAAGAAAGGTGTGGCAGTCTGCATTTCTCCGCGAACTTTTGGAAGCCTCCTTACAGCACAGCACAGAAACCTTGTGGGCACTTTCTTCTCTGTCCTTACACAGGGTCTTTATGAGGCAGTGGGCTTGCACATCAGGGGAGCCAGAGCACGAAGGTCTACAGCCTGCCACGTCAGTCAGCGTATCAGAAAGGGCCTGTCTAAGGAGAACCGCCTTTCCTTGGTCCAGATTTTCTCTCTTCACCAAGCCACAGGACAGTTGTTGTCTAGCACCCCAGATGAGAGTGGAGAGAGCTGCTAGCCTTTGTGACATTGGACCAGTACCTCCAAATGTAGAGATGTTTGCTGGGTGGGCCCCTAGCAGCAGCATCTTATACGTCCTGTGCCGCGTACTCTATGAACATGGAAAGATCTTGCTTCACTAGATCTGTTTAGGCCCAGGCATATTGCTTGGGCCCATATGTTTCTGCCCTGGCTCGGTAGGTCAGATGATTAGAAAAAGTTGCCCAAGATCCACATTTTGTATTTATTGTTTGTTGTTAGGCCCCATCCATTGGACTCTGACTCATACAGAGACCCCACGCACAGCTCAATGAAACACTGCCGGTCCCCTGCCATCCTCTCAACTGCAGAGCAAGGGTGAGCGTGAAATATCCTTAGACCAGATGGAGTGGCTGTGTTGTGGTCCAGGGAATATTGGGAATGGAGCATTAGGTAGAATAGTGGGAACTGTGGATCCCTGATGCTTCATCACAGGGTCCAGTTTCACTCTTCAGGCCATCTGACTATTTTTCTCCCACTTCTTGCTGGTTACTTCATTTTTAAAAACCTTGCCCAGTAGTGTGGGCGTCTTCCTCTGCTTGCTCCCAGTGGCTTATGTAGTTGAGCTGTCCTGTTACCTGGAATCATACTGATTCTACTACGGCTCTGGGGCAACCCTGTCATGTTCAGAAGCTTTGTTGCCAGTTTTTCTGCATTGCCTCCAAATCCTTCAGGGTTAAGTTTAGTGTTGTTCTGATTCCCCAGGAGCGGTCGATTCTGAGGTAAAAAGGTGGGTGGCTTTGAAGGTCTTGATAGGTGATCGACAGTGGGTAGATCGAGTTGCCTCCCGGACAAGAAGGTCCTCGTAGCCCGGGCTTCCCCTAGGAGTTCAGCTGCTCCGTGACGAAGAGCTCAGAGAGGCTTGCTTCTCAAGAACGCAGACCTCAGGCCATCGGGGGTGGGGTCAGGGGCTCTTGACCCCCTGCCGCTGGTGCTCAGTCCCACGCCTCTAGAATTGTCCTGGGTTTATGTCTGGAGGGGGTTCCACCCCAGAACCCCGAGAGAGCTTACGAATAGAATTCACTCGTGAAGAAGTCATGGGAAAGGGAAGAAGTGTCCCAATGTCCAGAGATGGGTAAAGAGGTCCAGTGTCCGCGCGGCTGCACACTGAATTCCACAGCGATCCAAAGACAAGCTCTGAAAGCGATCATTTGAACTGGTTGGTTTTGAGTTGGTTTTCTTGTTTTTCTGCATTTGGCAACTTTGGTGGTGTCCTGCCTTCCCGAGGCCAGACTGTTCTTGGAAATTTTGTTCATCACCATTTGAGCCCCTTGGGAGGTATAAACTCTTCCCAGCAATTCTTCTCTCAGGCTGCTCCCTTCCCGTGGAAGGCCTGTGTATTCCCTGCTTTCTGAATTCCACTCATCATGGACTTGGCAATGGGGAGGGGGTAGGGTGCATTGCATGTCTTCCCCTCCCTGGGTTTTCAGTTTCACTTTTGTTGTTGTTGTTGCTAGGTGTCGTAGCGACCCTCTACACAACAGAACGCAGCACTGCGCAGCGCTGCACCATCCTCACGACTGGTGCTACGTGTGAGCCTGTTGTTGGTGCCCTGGTGTCAGTCCATCTTGTAGAGGCCCCACCTCTTTTTCTCTGCCCCTCTTCTGTACCAAGAACGCTGTCCTTCTCCAGCGACTGGTCTCTAAATGCATGTCCAAAGTATGTGAGACCAAGTCTCACCATTCTTAAGATGCATTGTGGCTGTATTTCCCCAAACAGCTTTGCTTGTTCCTTGGGCAGTCCATGGTACTTTCAATATTCTCTGCCAACACTAAACACTGCTTCTTTGGGCTTCCGTAGTCAGTGTCCCACTTTCACATGCGTATGAGACCATTGAAAGTACCATGGCTTGGGTCAGGTGCACCTTCGTCTGTCCTCAAATAACTTGATTTTCAACCCTCTAGAGAGGTCTTGTGCACCAGATGTCCCCAATGCAGTTTGATCTCTTGATTGCTGCTTCCATGATCAGTGATTATGGGTGCAAGCAAGACAAAATCCTTGACAACTTTAGTCCCTTTTCCATTTAGCCTGATGTTGCCTATTGGCTCAGGTGTGAGGATTTGGATCTTCTTTCCCCCGAGTTGTAACTGCGGTTGACTGCATCTGTGGTAAGAGACCACGAAGAAGCTCACCATCAGCACTCAAACCAGCCCAGGTCCGAGGGGACATTCTCACGTCAGAAGCCCCCCTGTTCCCTGCAGGCCTCCCGCAAGGCTGGGAGGCAACTCTTTCTGACTCGATTGGGGAGAAGGCCTGTACTTGCTTTGGATCATCGCTGCTGTTTACTGAGGTCGTCTTTGAGAACGCCTCACCTTTGGACATCTAAGAAGTGGAATGGGAAGGAAGTGAGCTGCCTTCCTGGATCTAGGACAAGGATTGCAAACCAATGGTTTATGGGGTGGGGGTGGCCCACCAGCATTTTCGCTGGCTCAGGCAGTGTTTTCAAAAGTTGGAATCTTTTCACTCCCACATCTTTAGTTTCTCTTGGAAAAGAGACCTTACGTACTGCATGGGGACGAACACGTAGAGGTGAATAGTAGCTGAGGCTGCTAAGGAGTGCAGCCTGCACCCCTGGTCACCACAGCCCCCCGTCCCACCCTCACCCCCTGTCTCTGCTGTCTGCTCCGGCTTTACCTCACTTATGTGGCATTTGTATGTGAGTTCCCTTGTTCCAAGCAACCAACCCCGAATGTCTGATCTATCCCAATGGCCCATCTGCTCGACAGAGCTAAGGAATTGGAATGGATGACTTTCATTAAATCCATCTTTTCTATCTCCATGGTTCTCTGACATCATAGCCTGCAGGGGCCCCAGCCCTCTGCATGCTTTTGAAAATCCTTTTCCCCACTCCTGATATTTACTGTCGATGTCTCAGCCCAGTGTCTAGTGCCGTGCCCTGCCCGTGGAGTAGATGACAAATGCTTGGTTGGGCCCATCAAAGCAGAGACTCCTTTGTTGTCTCCTTAACCAGGCTCTATGCATCTGGTGTGTAACAACAGTACCATTAGGGGGCACCCTCTGTTAATTTGGAAATCAATGAAAAGAAGCTCGCCGTTCAGCAGTTCAGTTGCCCCAAGAATTTAAGTGAACTACGTTAGGAAATCAATAAGTTGCAGGAAGGAGATTATGAACCACCCACCCTTAACCCAGGGCTCTTCTGGGTATGGACATTCCAAGTTAATATCTAGAGTCTTTCCATCCAAGTGAAAATCAGCTATCTCTATAGTCCTGAAACACGGCCCAATTACTGGGTCTATTTACATGTAGCCCTCAGGGCTTCCTAGCAATGACCTGCTTCAGGTTTAATGACAAAATACCCCTGCAGGACAGCCCGCTCTGCCCGTGGTCTGCTCACGTCCACAATAAAGGCATCATTGAAGAACCCATCCAAGGATCCTTCCAGCTCGCAGAGGAGCTGGGGTATTGGAGCAGTGCCATGCATAGAGGTGAGAGCGTCAGTAGTCTGGGGTACACCGAGTACGTCACACTTGAGAAGTCAGCCAACATTAAGAAAAATAATAATACGTAGTGAAAACTCTCAGCCTATAGTAGTATGCTCAACAGGTTATGACAGTATATGCATTCGCTTTATTCTTCTCTGTGTTGGCAGCTTATCAGTTATGGCTTGCGGGTCATGATGATTAATTGGCATGGAACTCTCTAGTCTGGAAAGTTTATCTGATGTTAAATAATTTAATAACAAAAATTATTAAATTATTTTAATATCAGATAAAGCAGAATTCGCTACAAAAGGAAAAAATTATTTTTTTTCTTCATGGTGTCAAGTTGCCTTAAAGATTAAGCAGTGTAGGGCGGGAGACATCGGAAAGCAGGGTTCTTTATGTCCCTAAAAACTTCAGCATTAATAAAGAGGAGATTCAAATCATGCTTGGGGATCTCAAGCATTAAAAACTTATCTAATTAGGCTTTCTACCCCCTGTGCGGTAAATATCATGTTAGCCATACAGGTACGGTGCCAAGAATTTCTAATTAAGCTCTATTCTCTGTATCACAGAGCTCAAAGGAACGTGAGCTGTGTCCTTCCAGTGTGGCTCCCAGGCCTTTACCATCCAGTTTCTCCCAGCTAGCTATTGTGTAACCTTGCTGTTGCTTTATGTAACTCCTTTCACTGTTATACCATGGTTCTAAAAAATAGCTTTAATGATTCCAATGGAAAGTTGAAGGCATTTGCATCTGAGAAGTTGTTGTTCTTTTAAACCATGTGGGTTCATTTTAGAGTTGCTTGAATTCAGACCCTGTTTACTCCAAGCAGGTTTCTTTGGGGTTGGAGGAGGCCGTTAGTGGCTGATTGAAAAGCCTGGAACCCTGGGGACACTGCTGGAGTTCTAGGGAGAGTTGTTAGTCCCTATTGTCCACCTGTCTGCCATGGTGATGGAGGTGGCGGCCTTTGTTTTCTGAGGAGCTCTGGTGTCATAGTGGTTACACTTTGGGCAGCTAATCGCCAGGCAAGCAGTGTGAAACCACGACTCGGCTCCTTAGGCGAAAGGCGAGGCTGTCGCCTGGGAAGAGTTAGTCTTGGAAACCCACATGGGCAGTTCTATAGGGTTGCTTTGTGTGGGAATCGACGCAATGGAAGTGAGTATGGTTTTGAATTTGTTTTCTAATGTTACTGAAGCGTCTTGAATTTTCTTGTAATTTTTCATTTGGGTCTTTGAGCATTATACAGTAATGTGCTTTGTAGTGTTATTGCCCCCACCCCCAAATGTGAAAGGTTATGTAATACAACAATAATTGGAATTTGATCTGTGTTCATACTAAACAGTAGGAGACCTAAGTTGAGTAGATGAGATAGTTCCTTTTCCATGCATGATTATGGATGCTATAGAAGTGAGAGAGAGAACATTTTACTTGTGGAAAAACATTTTTCTCGAAACACTTCAGTTGCAATAACGTTTGTAATTACTAACTCAGTACAAAATGTCGCTGTATACTTGTGGAGAGGTCCTGATGGCACAGTGGGTTACGTGTCAGGCTACTCACTGAAAGTTGGTGGTTCAAGTCCATCAGTCACTCCACAGGAGGAAAGTGAGGCTTAATTAACCCGTAAAGATTGAGCGCCTCAGAGACCCAGTGGGGATGTTCTACTCTGAGTCGGGGTGGATGAGTGAATGGTGGTTGGTACGCTTTCGTAAACAACATCCACATGGAAGAAAACATGCATAGAAGCCATGCTACCGCTGCTGCTCTAGTGGTCTCAGCCACTAGATGCACAGCTTATGGCAACCCCCTCACAAATATAGTCAGAGACACAAAACATTTCCTCCTGCAACAGTGATCACCTGCAGAAGGCCTGAATTAGCACATTGAGTTAACTCCAGAAACAGCTTGTGAGCTGTGAAATGGGATTCGGATAGACAAGTGCAGCTGCACAGAAAAGCTTGGTGTATTTGGTATAAATAACCAGATAGCAAGATAAAAGTCAATGCATGTAAAGTAAAATGAGGCTGCTAACAACTTTGTTAAAATATCCTAACACTTGATGTTACCGAGAGTTGAATTTGATATGAGCATAGTGAGCCTTTTTACTTACGCAGAGTACTGAGATCTGTTTCTATTTTGGGCCCAAAGAAAGAAGACTTCAAGTTGGATTTATTGGACTTTATCATCTGGTTAAATGGAAGATGGTTTAGTCAGATTTGTGGAGACATGCAGATTTTAGGTTAACTTTCCTGAAGCTTTTCAAAACCAAACCCACTGCCATCAAGTTGATTCTGGTCATAGCTGCCTTCAAAAAGGGTTTCTGCGGCTGTAAATCCTTATGCAAGCAGACAGCCTCATCTTCTGCCCAAGGAGTGGCAAATGAGTTTGAACTGCTGACCTTGCAGTTAGCAGTTCCACACTTAACCAATGGTGCCACCATTATTTGACAGACAGAGAGAGAGAGAGAGAGAGAGAGAGAGATTGAGGTTTTCCATTGTGATAGCAAGGAGAAATAATTTGGAGACATAGTGTAAATGGGGAAACTTATGAAAGAATTTAATTTTTTCTCAAGCACATGTGTCTTTTCTGATTTGATCATTCACCAAGTGTTTTAATACTCAGGTGCTGAAACACTGTTTCCTCTATTGTTACTACATTTCTTCTCACACATAAGATGCAACTGTGATCAACTCCTTACATTTTAATCCACATGCATGAAGAATATGGTTTGAGCATGTCATATACATTGCAGATGTTAAAAACCATTTTATCTTTAGCATGCTGTGGGTATAATTTTATCAATATCATTATGTCCTGTGGGGTTTCATTTTGTCTCGTCTAATTTGCTTGGCAATACTTTGGGAGGAGAGCTAAGCGGGCATGCGCTGTTCCTGTGTGCTCCTCTTAGTACCCCACCTTGTCTAGCAAAGTCATTCCTTCATATAATTGCATAAGCATACACACACGCACACACGTGTGTGCCTGGATAAGGACATGCTTATTACTGGTCTTCATTCTGTTTCTGGTGATCTCGGGACTTTAGGGAACTGAAAAATAGATTCTCTTCACTAAATGCTTGGGGACTTCTTCATGATAACGATACATTAGCTGAGTATTATGGTCCCCTTATGAAATGTGCTTAATAAAAATGTTCTCAGATACTGTTAAGGATGCATATAAACTATCTTTACAATGGAACTCTCCCCGCGTCTTCACAGGCCTGTGTGCATCTGTCTGTCCCTGCACGGAAGGCAGTCCAGGAGGTGGGGCTAAACGCAAGTGCAACTGGCCAGCCACGTGTAGCAGCATGCGACCCTGTGTAGCAGCATGCGACCCTCGTTTTCGCCTTGGATAGCCTTACATTAATCATTCTACCAGAAGCCCTGCAGGGCGCACCTTGTTGTTTTTCTCAACACCTTGACCCTTGGCATTCTTTCCTTCCTAGTGGCTGTTTTTCTTTTTCCTTCTTCTGACTCCGGTAGGAGAGGTTAACAGTGCTGCCTGCCCCCATTCTTACGTCTTTGTCTTCTCGGTCAGTGTGGTTTGAGGCCATTGCGTCATCTGGAGGTTTCTCTCATTCCTCTTCCCGCTCCCATTGTATCTGGCAGCCTCCTGTGAATGGTGGGAATTTGGTTTTCCTAGTGGTCAGTCTATCTCAGGAGATCGAGTGGTCAGATAGAGCGGGAGGACAAAGCCCACGTTACCAAACATGATCTTATCTTCTATTGGCCAATGTTTCCTATTGCTGTGTCCAAAGTAAGCAAACCAAAGCCGTGCCATCCTGACCGCTATGGAACTTGTGGTTGTATTTCTTCCAAGACGGATTTGTCTGTGTCCCATATGCTTGCTCTTTATGGCCCAGCACGTTCATTCTTCTTCATCAACACCCTAATCAGAGTTTATCAGTTCTTCTGGTTCCCCTTTTCTTGCATGCACATGAAACCACTGAAAAGACCCTCGCTCAGACCAGAAGCACCTTGGTCCTCAACGCGGCCGACAATCTTTGATTTTCTGAAACCGTGTGACGAGTTCTTCTGTAGCAGATTTTCCGAGTGCAATACATCATTTGATTTCTGCACTGCTTCCATGGACGTTAATAGTCGATCTTCGTAGAGTGAAATCGTTGTCAATGGTTCTTACATGTTGGACTGCTAACCTCAAGATCAGCAGTTTGAACCTACCAGCTGCTCTGAAGGAGAAAGGTGAGGGTTTCTATCTGCATAAAGATGATATGCTCAGCAAATCATCAGAGAAGCTGGGTCCCTTATATAAAGAAGAATGTGGCATCAGGAACGGAGGAAGGCCCGTTAACAACCTGCGATATGCAGGTAACACACCTTGCTTGCTGAAGGTGAGGCGGAGGATTTGGAGCTCTTGCTGATGAAAGTCAAGGATTGCAGCCGTCAGTCTGGACAACAACTCCATGTAAACAAAACACATCTCACAACTGGACTAATAGGTAAATAACATCCTGATAAACGGAGGAAAGCTTGACATTGCCAAGGATTCCATCTTGCTGGCTCCACAGTCAACGCTCACGGAAGCAGCCGTCAGATCAAAGGATGCACTGCACTGGGTAAAGGTGCTGTGCAAGACCGTGTTTAAAGCGTTGAAAAGCAAGAATGTTGCCTTGAGGACGAAGACGTGCCTGACCCAGGCCATGGCATGTTCAAGCTCTTCATTTGCATGTGAAAGGTAGACATTGAATAAGGAAGCCCGAAGACCAATCGCTGAATTTAAATTATAGTACTGACAACGAGTATTGAAAGGACCAGGGATGGCCAGAAGAACAAGTAAATCTGTCCAGGAAGAAGTAAAGGCAAAATATTCCTTAGAAGCAAGGATGGCTTGATTCATCTCACATTCTTTGGACAGGTCATCAGGAGAGACCAGTCTGCAAAAAGGGACATCATTCTTGGTAGACTAGAAGGGAAGCTAAAAAGGAGGAAGACCTTTGATAAAATAGATTGACACGGTGGCTGCACCACTGGGCTCAGACAAGAACAACTGGGGGTGGTAAAGGCCCAGGCCGTGTTTTGTTCCTTTGTACATAGGTCACGATGTGACACTAATACCCGCCCCGTGACACCTAATACCACAAACAGAGATTTGCAGCCTCAGTACCTCACCGGGGCAGTGTTTCTCCTTCATCGAGGTTGCTGTGAGTCGGAATGGACTCAATGGCAGTGTGTTCTGTTTGAATCAGCTCCTACTTACAATTTAGTCTTTCTGAATTTAATTGAAATGTAATCTGCAAAACTCTGCTCCATTCCCCAGACAGCGCTGTTTCTTCTGCTGCTGCTGCCCTCTGCCCTCGTCTCTGTTGTACCATTGTACAGCATCGGGTGGTAGAGATTTCTCTCTCTGCTTTCCCACCGGACAGTGGCCCAGATCTTTAAGGACAAACACTCTCCAGAACAGAAGAATGGCTCTTTCCTGCTTCGTGTTGCTCTAGGCTACAAATCTATAGTGTTCCTTTACCTCCTGTGTTTGATAAAGTAGCATCAGGTAGCACTTAGTGGTTCTAATTTTTTACCCATGTAGTTATGGAAATATTTTTTTCACTGAACTTTACTGTGGGATGGTTTAAATAACCATAACATGTATCTGTCTAAAGCATGAATTCCAATCTTAGAACAAACTCACTGCTGTCATGATCCACTACTTCACCAGGGCTCCAATCGTAGAACACTGCAGTCTAATTCTAGAACATTTCTACCACCCCATGGTGATCCGAATGGCAGTATTTTCAAACAGTTGATGGAATTTCCCCAAACTTGCGTGTGAACTCGATGCCCACACAGTATGTCTGGGCTGCAACGTGTTTCAGGGTAGGCCTGGATCTACTTAAGGGTGCTGTAGCCCATAGCACGGTACATGCTGACAATGATCCCACCTTAACAGGGGCCCCAGGAGACAAATGAAACTGCCCGAGTGCCCTAGGCTCTCATCTGTATGTGTATAGATTGCCGTCTCTTCTCCTGAGGAGGGGCTGGTGGGTTCGAACTGCCAGCCTTTGGGTTAGTCATTGAACCACTTACTCATGCTGACAATATGGACACTAGTTTCTCACGAGAGTCTGCCCTGTGCCATTCTCTCTGCTAGGTCCGTTACACACTTGGCCTCCTTTGAGGTTCAGATCTGGCTGTCCCCATGTCGTAGACAAAGACTCGAGAGAGGGAGGTAAGGCACGTGCTCCAGGAACCCTTTCCTGCTATCCGGGGGTCCCAAATGTGGTGCAGAACTGATAGGGATTGTAGTTTTTATGGGGAAAATGGGATGGGAAAGAAGCCAAATGCCCAACTTTTCTATTGCTGTGGAAAAAAGAATGAATGAAGGTTGGTGGGGAGGGGGGACAGTTAGCAGTCTTTACTACCCCCCCCCCCAACCATTCATTGTTCTGTCAGATGAGTTTAATTGGAAAATTCAGACTTGAATGTAAGAGAGAATTACATGGAATGATGTAAGCCAAAGTCTTACAGTTTTGTCTTTCTTTTGTGGGCCTAAAGATTGGCTGAGGCCAGAAATTTCTGGTAGTTTCCCCCTTGGTAAAGTTCATGGATGGATGTTTCTTCCTCTAAAGTATTTGTAGGGGGAATTTCCCCCCTCCCCCCATCAGACTATTGTATGTTTTGATTAAGACAGTGTATTACCTCAAGACAGAAAATTCCTATGCTTGGCATGTCTTCAAACCTGTGTGCTACAAAAGAGCATTTGTTTCTTAGAGAACGGATGAGATGTGAGGGTCGGAGATTCCTGTCCTATCCTCCATAGTTAATTGCCATGTGACATTGACTAAAGCCACTGGCCTTCTGAACTTTTTTTTGCCTGAAACGATCCTAAAGCAGAGTTGAAAGGGAGCCTCTCCTCGCCGTCCCTGTGTTTAGCTACCACGATTGAGTTCCTTTCAAAATGCAGCCGTCGCCCTTTGCACCACTGGGGTTCCAGAGCTCACAGGTCCTCTAACTTTCTGTCGGAGGAGTGTTTTTCACAAGACCTTGGAGGCAAGGACAGTGAGGCCTCGTCTCGTGTCCGTTGGTCATGCTGCTCAGGGGAGACCAGGCCCTGGAGAAGGCCACTGTGCTTGACCAAGTAGAGAAGCATCGACAGAAGCAGGCCCTCAGTGGGATGGACGGATAAAGTGGCCTCCACAGTGGGCTCAGCATGGGCACACGCGTGGGATTGGCACAGGACAGGGCAGTGATTGGTTGTGTTGGGCTTCGGGCCTCTCTGGGTCTGAACTGGCTCTATGGCACCTAACAACAACAACAAAGCTAGAGACATGAATGTGAAGATACACTTAGTCTTTGCCAACATGTCGCTTGATAATCTGCTTATTAAAAAATTTATTTTCTTTTGACCAGCAAAGATTACTTGGGCACTTGAGATTAAAAAGCTTAAGTAGTCATGGTGGGTAAGGGATTTCCTGTGAAGATATATAGTAGTCTGTTCTCGGGATGAGCCTGGGGTAACCATAAGGTGCCACCATAAATCCTTTACTGTTTGAAGATCTCCATGTCATTATTAAGGATCCCAGGTGGTTCCATGAGTGTAAGCATTGTTAACTCGAGGTTGGTGGTTCAAACCCACCAGCTGCTCTGTGGGAGAAAGATGAGGCTGGCTGTTCCTGGAAGCTGTATTGTCCCAGAAACCCTCTGGACAGTCCTACTCTGTCCAAGAGGGTTGATAAGAGCAGGATCAGCTCTTCCATTTCAGACCAGCCTAGTTTTAGGTAAGTTCATCTGTTTCTGTTGTATACGCCAAATCACATAGAGTCTACAAAGGAAACTGTGCTCCGCCGATGTGGTGAGTGGCTTTGTAATTCCCTTCTCTCCTGTGGGGGTGGGCTTGCCTGCCTCTGTGTCTTCCCCCTGCCTCCTCAGCCATCACGACCGTTTGTTTTTCTTTCTTGCAGATGACACAGTTGGTGCTGCCTGCCATGGTAGAAAGGTGAGTCACGAGCTCGCACCACACACACTAGAGAGAGGCTGAGCTCATTCTTATTTCTAGGGGAGAACCCTCTCTCTGGAAAAGTCATTAAAGTGACTAATGAACCTCGCCTCCATGTCTTGGAGCCGGAGGAATGTGCCGGGCGAGTCACACAGTGGAGCGTGAGTCATCTGCGGTGGAGACTTTCCCCTCATTCCCTTTTCACTCCCCTCTCCAGGGATGCCGTGGCTCCCTTAGATCGGGATTCAAACGCCTGCCTGAGTCACCATCACTAACTCAATTGCCTGCTCTTCTGAGGGGGCGGAGAACGTCCCTGGGATGTTCCTGGGAATACCTTTTTAAAGCTGACCGCCCTCCTCAGTCAGCGCCTGGGTCAGTGGAGTTTCTCCAACCCAGGACCCACCCTCTGCTTTTCCCTTCTTACTGGGAGATGAAGGAGCAGGTTCTACATGCAGGCCCGTTTCTAAGGGATTATAAGAGGTCATACGAGAGGAAAAGGCTCTGTACACTCAGCCCGCAGTGTACTAGCTTGTTTGGGTTCCACTAGGAGACATTAGTAGCCCTGGTGGTGCACTGGGGCTAAGGAGTGGACCACTCACCACAAGGTCTAGTGTTCGAAGCCACTGAGGCTGCCTGAGCCTCAGACATCCTAGACAGGGTCACTATGAGCCGTAGCACCTTTACTGAGAAATATGTGGTAGAGGCCTTGTTTTGGGGGAAAAGAATGAAGCGTGAACTTGTGACAAAGTTCTACTGTCCTCCTTGGAGAAACCTGAATGATGACTTGGCCTTCAGAGATACCCCCTAAAGCTCTAGGCTGGCATCTTGAGCGTGCCCAACTGTGTGCTCAATGTAGGGCTTGCCTGGCTAGCCTCGATCTATCTATGAAATGGCTGGAAGTTTGGAAAAGGTCCAGAGAAGTCACAGCTTGGAAATGAGATGACCTAAGGGGCCCTACATCTGCTACGAAGCCTCTAAGGCCAGCTTCAAGCAGGGGCGGCAGCCAGTGCTTGTGGAGTACGTATCTGTTGCAGGCTGAGTTCTCGTTTGCCTTAAAAGAGTAGGCCCTTGTCTTTTCCGATGAGAAAACTTGACGGTGGCAATCTATTTTGTTGCACCATCTGTAGAAACCATTTGAAAAACCGCTCCTCTGAAGACACTCTCAGTGTAATTCCAGTACACGTGTGTGTACTGTTTGCTTATTTTCCTGGCTTTAGTTGCGTAAAACTTCCCTCTAAGTCTATAAGACCTGCATGCTTCTTCTTTGTTGGCAATGAGAAGGCGCCCCTAGTGGTCAGGTACTTCAGTGGCAGTGGCCAAACCCTAAAAGAGGAAAGTTAAGGTAGACCAAGTACAACTGGGAAGGGCAATTACCTTAATCCCGGCTTTGACATCCACAAGTGACATGGTAGTAATTCAAGATAGTAAATCCATCCACGAAGACAGAAATGCTCGTAACACAGAGGTGTTGGTAAAGAGAAGTTTTATGTTTGCTCATAAAAGCTATATCAAAAAAGAGAGAGGGAGGTTATGAAATCGTTTTGTGTGGTAGCAATATTGGATTCAAAGAGTCATCGGAATTTCAATGCTTGTGAAAAAGTTTATTGTTGGGAAGATTAACCCCCTTTCTTTGGCAGAGTAACCAGACACAGTTTATCCCAACCCATGGTGACCCCATGCATGCAGAACTGTGTTTCATTGGCTTTTCAGTGGCTGATCTGGGGGAAGTAGATCATCAGACTGCTCTTCCTCGGCGTTTCTGGCTAGACTCAAAATTGCACTAATCACACACCACCCAGGGATCCTCATGGAATACACAAAAAGTGACTTGCATTTTTCCATGTAAGAAAGTGAGTTGATGATAAATTGAGAATGGGAAAGTATATGGTCAATTTCTTTAGAAAGATCAGTACAATACTGGGTCTCTGAAGTAGAGCTCGAAGGTGTCCTAAATGGCCAACTTTTCCATATTGCTATACTGTTCCATCATCCTTAACATCAATTACTCTTCTGCTCAGCGTGCCTCTTCTAGTTTGGGGGTTCCATAATTGGCTGCAGCATGTCACAGCCCTCATGAACCATGAAGAACATAGCTCACACAGTTGTGGAGCATGACGAGTCCTAACTCTGTGCTCAGAGCATCAGGCTAGCAACTTCTCCTGGCTCACGCAGTTGCTGGGCTAACCAACCCAAACGAAGCCGGTCAGGCAACAGGCTGCTTGCTCACAAAGCTGCGGAATCTGGCAAATCTGGCCAGACGATAGGCTGCTGGGTCCAGTGACAGTAACCGGCAGTCAGGTGATGAGGAACTGGATTCTGGTTAGAGAGCCAGTGGGAGAACTTTGTCAGGGCATTCCTATGTCTTTGATGCAGACCATACCCTCAAGGAAAGCCCCTCTGCTTGAGCAACGACGTGGCTTGAATAAGTGAGGAGGGTGACGGGAATCGGGCACTGGCTTGAGTCACACCCTCTATTAAGATGGGGGGACTCAAAATGCATCCCACTCTAATCCTGCCTCATTAAGATAGCAACCATAATCACAGGTACTAGGGTTTACAACACATCACCAAATGGTGGCTAATCAGATCAGATCGTTAAATAGAAAATAATTATATCGCTATATAACTAGCCTCGGGGGTTAGGCATGGGGCAGTGACCTGCATGGCCAGCAGCTGACAGCCACCAGCAGCTCCAAGGGAGAAAGACTGGGCTTTCTACTGCTGTAAACAGTTACAGTCTCAGAAACCCTGGAGTTGGACAGTGCAGGGACACGATGAGTCAGCGATGGCTTGGCTACAGTGAGAGAGAACTGCCAAAACTGATCATTTTTTTAAAAACTCATTTTATTAGGGGCTCAGACAATTCTTTTCATAATCCATACATACATCAATTATGTAAAGCACATTTGGACATTCGTTGCCCTCATCATTCTGAAAACATTTGCTCTTCACTTAAGCCCCTGGCATCAGCTCCTCATTTTTTTTCTCTCCTTCCCCCCTCACCCTCCCTCATGAACCCTTGATAATTTATAAATTATTATTTTGTCATATCTTGCTCTGTCCCATGTCTCCTTTCACCCACTTTTCTGTTGTCTGTCCCCAAGGGAGGAGGTCACATGTAGATCCTTGAAATTGGTTCCCCCTTTCCAACCCACCCTCCCTATGCCCTCCCAGTATCACCACTCACACCACTAGTCCTGAGGGGATCATCCACCCTGGATTCCCTATGTTTCCAGTTCTCATCTGTACCAGTGTACACCCTCTGGTCTAGCCAGACTTGCAAGGTAGGATTCGGATGACAGTGGGCGGGGAGGCGGGGGTAGGAAGCATTTAGGAACTAGAGGGAAGTTGTATTTTTCATCGTTCGTACATCGTACCCTGAATGGCTCATCTCCTCCCCAAGACCCTTCTATAAGGGTATGTCCAGTGGCCTACAAAGGGCTTTGGGTCTCCACTCCGCATTCCCCCCCCCATTCACTATGGTAAGATTTTTTGTTCTGATGATGCCTGATAACTGATTCCTTTGACACCTTCTGATCGCACAGGCTGGTGTGCTTCTTCCATGTGGGCTTTGTTGCTTCTGAGCTAGATGGCCGCTTGTTTACCTTCAAGCCTTTAAGACCCCCAGATGCTATATATCTTTTGATAGCCGGGCACCATCAGCTTTCTTCACATTTGGTTGTTCACCTGCTTTCTCTTCAGAAGTTGTGTCGGGAAGGTGAGCATCATAGAATGCCAATTTAATAGAAGAAAGTATTATTGCATTGAGGGAGTACTTGCGTGGAGGCCCAATGTCCTTCTGCTACCTTAATACTAAACCTATAAATATATGCACATAGATCTATTTCCCCATCCTCATATATAAATAATTTGTGTATGTTCATGTCTTTATTTAGACCTCTATAGATGCCCTTTGCCTCCCAGCTCTTTCCTCCATTTCCTTTGACTTCCCTCCTGTCCTACTATCATGCTCAGTTCCCACCAGAGTTTCAGCAATTCCTCTTAGTTCCATTACCCTTGTTCATGCTCAACAAGGCCTCCCACACCCTCCTCACCACTGATTTGGATCGCTTGTTGTTCCCTTGTCCCCCTCACACCTCTCCCTTTCCCATGTCCCCTTGGAACTGTTGGTCCCGTTGTTTTCTCCTCCAATTGTTCATCCAGCCTACCTTATTTAGACAGACCTACAGAGATAATAACATGCACAAAAACAAGACAGAGTAAAACCAAGAAACAATATATAATAAAACAACAAACCAATGACAAAGACACGGCAGGAAAGAAAAGCTTGTAGTTAGTTCAAGGATTGTTTGTCGGCCTTTAGGTGTGTTTTCCAGTCCAGTCTGTTGTGCCACCACGCCCTGGCCCCAAAGTCCACCTTCAGCATTCCCTTGGGACCTCGCCGCTTCATTCCCTTGCTGTTCTGTTGCACCTCCTTATTGTTTTGCCTCGGTGAGGTGGGATCCGATCGGGTGCAATTCCTACACTGTCTCTGTTGTTGTCCCCTATAGGGCTATGGGTCAGTGAGGGACATCATGTCTCATAGTGGGGCCAGCCATACGGTCCTCTCTGTCGACTGGCTGCTCTAATTGGAAACATCGACCTCACAGCCTGGTGGGCCAGGATGTGCTCCATTCTCTCCTCCTCCCCCTTCATCTGCTCCCGTGTGCTCTGGTCAGATATGTCCCTCTTCTGAAGCTGTAGATTCAGTGCCGTCCTTTGAAACAAATTCTTCTGAGGGGAGGGGCAGGTGTCCACTTAGTAGTTGGGGTTGGGGCCGGCCCTCCAGACCTCTCCACTGGTTCCCTACTCCACACCGGCATGTTGCATTCATATCTTGGAGCACTGGGTTGAAGTCTGGTCCCTCTTTCCCTGTGGAGATATAAGCAATACCCTCCCTTTGGGTGGGTTAGTGCCCTCTGCCCCCCGCTACCCTTTTCTTTTTTATTATTATTTTTTTCCCCTTTCCCTACCTTCTATTTAGTCTACTATGTGTATATCTGTATTTGGTCTGGTCACTGCCATATTATCTGGTCCTCACCCCAAGAATATTTGTATACCGTAGCTTTTTTCCTATGCCCCTTTTGCCCCCACCCCCCTCTTTTAAAAAGCTTATGTCAGCAGCCTTTGCATTCTTCCCATCTTTAAATCAATGCTATCTTGAGTTCTGTTTTCTCTTTTTTTGGCTTCTGGGTGAGGTGGTTCTATGTGGTGGTCTCATTTATGCTTGGTGAATGTTATTCTTCTGCCCATACTGAGTTGGCAAGGGTCTTTTGTAGGGCTGTGTTTCTTCTAATGTATTCTTTGAGTTTTTCCTTGTCTGGGAAGATTCCTACTTCTCCCTCTATCTTGATCGATAATTTGTCTGGGTAGAGTATTCTTGGATTTGCATTGTTTTCCTTCAATTTTTGGAATATTACTCCACTCTCTCCGCTTCTTCATAGTTTCTGCTGATAGGTCTGAGCATATTCTTATTTGGGAACCTTTATATGTGATTGCTTGTTGTTCTCTACCTGCTCTAATGATTTTCTCCTTTTCCTCAAAGTTGTATAATTTAACTATTAATTGCCTTGGTGACTTCTTCTTGGGATTCAGTCTAGCTGGTGTTTGTCAGCCTTCTGAATGGTTGCCTGGTTTTCATTCATTAAGCTGGGGAAGTTTTCATCCAAGAATTCTCTCACTATTGTGGCAGTTGACTTCTTTGTTGTGTCTTCCTCCGGTAAGCCAATAATTCTAATATTGTTCCTCTTTATAGCATCAGACATAGCTCTTAAGTTTTCTTCAGCTTCTCTGATGATCTTATTAGACTTTTGTTCACGTTTGTTAAAGTCTGCTCAGCTGTCCTCCAAGTCACTGATGCAGTTCTCTGATTCCTCCAGTTGATTCTGGAGGTCTGTGAGTCTGCTACTGGTTTTTGTTATCTCCTCCCTAAGCTCCTGTATTTCCCTTTGGTTTATGGCTTTTATCTCTTCTATCATTTCATCATTTTTCTGTATTGTTTTCCTCATATCCTGTATGACTCCAAGTAGCATTCTGAAAATTTCTTTCTGTCGCAGCTCAATATCTGTTTCTTGTATGCATGTCATTATGTTCAGGACATCTTCTGCCATTGCTTTTTGCTTCTCCTGTTTTTCATTGAGGTCGTTGGGGCTGATGACTGTTTGCGTTGCGTTGTTTTAGAGGACCCAGGTGCCATTTTCCCAGGAGTCGAAGAGCACTGGCTCTCTCTGGGAGACTCGTAGGAGTGCTTCTTCAAACTGCCTATAGCTTATTTCACTATGGAATTAACCTACCACTTTCTTCTCCTGTGGCTTCCCTTTCAGGGGAGTGACCCAGAAGACTGGTGGGTTGCCTGCTTTGGTGTTGCGGAGGTTGGGCAGAGGTTCCTGCAGCAGCTTGGAATGTTGAGGAGTGTTGGCCAAGCTGCCTTAGGCCCTCAAGCACACAGGCAGGAATTCCCCAGTAAGAAATTGAGCAGAATATCCCCTGGTGGAGGTCAGCAGGGCCTTCTTCAGCCTCGACCTAGTTCACCTAGCTGGATGTGGCACAGGTATAAATGTCCTAGGCTAAGGGGACTGGTCTGGAGGTTAGCAGTAGTGTGTGAGAGACCAAGAAAGAGACAAAGAGGAGACAAAAAAAATTAAAAAGCAAACCCACTGAGCCTTTTGGGGGAGGGCAGATATAGTGAAGAGATGGAAAAAAATGCCACAATGTAGTTGTCGCAATCCTGCTAGGGGAGCTGCAAGGGTTTAGTCCCTGCTCCAAGGCGGCAGCGGCAAGCTGTGGCTGTGTTGAGAAAAAGCCTCCCCTCCTAGACAGAGAAGAGATGGAAACGAGCAACAATGTAGCTGAACCCTGATCCCTGCCCGTGGAGTTGCCAGGGTCCAATATCTGCCCCAAGGCAGGTGGTTGCAAACTGTGACTGTTGAGACCAAGCTGCCCTACATGCTCCAAATGGTCCCTGCTCTGGCAGACAGTGGGGGGTCCAAGGTCAAGCCCCAGCCGGCTTCCACTGAGGTATACCAAAAGCCCCCAGCCCCTCAACACCCCGTGGGTCTGTGCCTACTTATCTTTATGATGCTCCTCCTGCATTCCAGCAGTGTTGAATTTCCCTCTAAGCAACTCTCCTGGGCTGAATTCTGCGGAGTCCCTCTGGTATGTGTTATTTCGTTGCTATCATCCCAGAAGTCTACCATAACTGATCATTTCAGAACTGCCAAACCCCTGAAAATCTTGGCCCACCCAAGATGACACGTAACTGTAACCATCACAGATTCCACACACCAGTTTGAATGAGT
The DNA here is from genome assembly GCF_050624435.1 of Tenrec ecaudatus. Lineage (NCBI taxonomy): Eukaryota > Metazoa > Chordata > Mammalia > Afrosoricida > Tenrecidae > Tenrec > Tenrec ecaudatus. The sequence continues at coordinate 26,842,117 of NC_134533.1, read as the reverse complement.
AGCAGACTGCTCAGTCCCCTTGGTGAGCCAGAGAGCCTCATTGCCCAGTCCCCCCCAGGCACCAGTGATGTGACTAGATAGAAGGTGACCAGACGTCCTGCTTTTGGTGGGACAGTCCCAATTTTTTCCCATATCCCGCAGGGTTTTGAAAAAGTTCTGATTTTTGGAAAGAATGCATGACAATTGGCTGTTTCGCCAGGATATCAGTTTTATCAATGGTGTCCCGCTTTACCATTGTTAAAATCTGGTCACCTTAGAAGGACCATATTTAGTCATCCCCTGCATCACAGAGATGATCTGGCCGAAAGCCATCCTAGGCTGTGAACTGAAATGGATGATTTTGCTGCAGGTTCCTCAATACTCTTGCCCACAATTCTGTCACTAGTTACAGCTGCCTGCAAGAGTGGCCAGCCATCTCACTCCCCCAGTAAGAAAGGATGACTCCAGGTCAACCCCACCTGACCACCTTGGTTACACACCAGAGATAGGCCCTTGGCACCTTCCCTACTGTTGGTGTCTCCATTGAACAAAGCTGAAAGAGCCTTTGTTGTGGTGAAGCACCGGGGTGTTTTTTTCCCTTTTCCTTTTCTTTACTGATTCTCCCTCTGATGCCTAGAACTATAGCCTCAGGCCCCTGACTATCACCAAACAAGTATCTGTAATCAAACTAAGGTATTATTACCACAGAAGTAGAAAGTGCATAATTACATTATAGAGGAAACTTGCTCTTTCCACGTCCCTGGAATTATAAACATTGTGTACAGCTGGAGCCAGGAGGTGGTTGCCATAACAACTGGGGGAAAGCTAAAAATAGCCGCTTTCTTACTGTATTGCTTAAGGTGGAATTATGACATGTTATGGTGCCGTAGGGCAGGTTCTTCGCTTTCATGTGCTAAATGTTTGCAAACTTCCTTCAACAATGCAATATTTGCATAATATAAGTACTTGGATGGCTGGGTCTAATTATATACCTGATCCCTGTGTTCCCGGATTCCTTTCTGACTCCAAGCTCTATTTTCACGTGTCTCGGTCTTCTCTGGAGGCTGTGAGAAAACACTCTGTACCAATTTCAGGATTCTGATGAAGCTAAAAAAAGGAATGACCTTCCAACAGGGGCTCTCTAACAAGAGACAAAAGTACTGTGGAGTTTGCCCCCAGTGCCTTTTTTTGGACAGGTTCTCCCTTGCTTGCCCTCAAACGCTTAACACCTGTGCACATTAGGATGGGCCCTGCGGTTTCCGGGTCCACAGTTGCATCTGAGCACGCCCCACCCCCATCCCGTTACCATGACTCCCTCTCACTGGTAGTGCCTAGCCAGGATGAGGGACATCAGAGTCTTCCTCAAGAAGACGATGCACTTCCTTGATGGCAGCGATGTTTTCATTAAAAGCCCCAGACAAGGATCCCACAAGAGTCTGATCAAATAGCAGGGCCGTTACAGAAGAGTAGTGTCTTCGGCAATGTTTTGATTCAGGTGACAATTCCAGAATGTCCTGCTCTGGGGAATTTCACAGGCGGGACGGACTATTTCTAGAGCACATGGCTATAAATGTGCGTTTTGTAGGGTTGGGTGAGGTGTTGAAGGTTTGGTTTGTGGAAGGCCAAGTAATTGAAGATAATATTTTTCTGGGAGACCAGGCTTCCGAAGCAGCCGTGACTGTTCCCTGCTTTGTTTCTGTGGGATTTTGTCTAGTGGCTCAATAATTTGTTCCCTGAGACACCCCTGGGTGCCTGTTAGCAAGTAAGCGGCGTTAAGAATTAAGCATGTTGTGTCGCTGAAAACCTTCCTTGTTTACTTGGCTGTTTGTCATCAACTAGGAAACCTACCAACGTCTGAGCAACGTGAGTCTTCATTATAGCATCTCAGCAAACATTCGCAATGTACCTTCCCATCTTAGAATTATTCCCCAAGTCCCAGGGATGTGAGAGCTTCCCCAGGGCTCCGTTTTAGGCTTGCCCTGTGGGCAGCTCTGCACCGCCCATTTTGACTTCTGCTTGCTAAAACTGAGTTCTCCTGGGTCTGACTGTGGCCTGACGTCACTGATGCTGCTCAGATGGAGGATTAGCGCGAGACAGAGTGGTTGGGTTTGTAGATGGGGCCTTGTACGTACCAGCCCCCGGCATCCACACAAAGCATAGGCAGGCTGAACAAGGACGGGAGCCGGCTAGAGTGTCATTTATGCTTCAGACAGAACTGAGCTGAATAAGATTATGCTAGGAGGGAGACGGGAGTGAGGGGGAGGAGAGGGAAGCCTATGTTGCGTGGGGTGGGTGTCGAGTATGGCGTTGGTTAGGCAAATATGTGTGCTTCTTGGTAAGACAGAGCTTTGTAGGTGTTTTCCCCACTGAAACGCCAAGACTACGTCTGGGTGTCCTTTGGGTATAAATGCTATTGTTCTTTTGTAGACTTAGATCTAGTATATTCTCAGGGAGGACTGGTGGTAAAGCAGTTGACACATTGGGCCACTAACCTCAAGGTGAACAGTTTGAAACCACCAGCCACCCCTCAGGAGAACGATGAGGCTTTCTACTTCCATAAAGAGTTAGAGTCTCAGAAACCCATCCAGGCAGTTCAACCCTTCCCCAGAGGGTCGCTAGGAGTCAGAATCAATGGCAGTCAGTGTGATTTGAGCGAGTACATTCTCATGATCTCTAGGTGGGTTGAACAATTAAGCCAGAATTTTAAAAAACACACACACCACTACCCACCCCCCTCACCCCCCTCCCACACCTCTGAAGACAGGCCTGGCGATTTGCATGTGAAAGGTCCCATTCTGGAAAGGGACCCTTTGGATCCCCATGAATTCGAAAGGACTTGGAAGCCAAGAGCTCACCATTACTTTGTTGGGCTTAAGTTTGTTTAAGTGTATTTTGGAGTGAAGATTGTGTTTAGAGAAGGTTTGGGGACATTTCTTTCCTTTTTTTTCCTTTTCTTATTTTAGATTTTTGGAGAATTTGGAAAGATTATGCTTTGAATCCTAAAATTTTGACTTTTCACTAATTCAAATGAGCTCTACACACTTCTGAATTTTTTTTGGAGGGGGTGGGTATTTCAGAATCAAAAACTACAGTGACCTCACGGAGTAAGGAGTAGTGAGAAATTTGAAAATTGTTCTGTAATATTTTTGGAAATAGGACACAAAGTTTTATTATCTTTCAGTGAATTTCTCTGATGAAAATTCTTGCTTTCGGAAGGAAATTGGAAAGAGTGTGTTTTGGTGTGGTTGAGATTGGCTGTTTATAGCGGTTTTGATGAAGCTGAACTGGTAAAGATGCTAAACATTTTTCTGTAACTTTTGATTACTGAAAGAAAAAAAGTGAGGCACTTCCCCAAAGGCACACCCAACCACCCCAGCTGATTTGAGGGTAACGGAGCAGGGAGGTGGCCCCACTGATAAAACCAGCGGCTGTAGGCTGGAACCCCGTGAGAAACCTCAGTGCCGCAGTCGTGTTGGACTGGCACGCTCCTTCCCTTGCTCCCACCAAGAGAGGACATAGCGGTTGGTGATGGTACGAGGAAAAGTTTAAAAGTTAAAAAACAGCATCACCACCCCCAACCCCACACGGATGCTTGGGGCATGGGAGCAGGGTGCAGTGTGCCAAGGTTTGGGAATACTCCTTAAAAAGCATATTTAATGTTATCTGAGCTAGATCGTCTTTGTATTACATTACATAGATGATACAGTAGCTCCCATCTTCCTCACAATGAGGAACCCTGTGTTCTCGGTTTAAAGGTGTATCATTGTAACAGCCTAAAGACATTTATCTTTTCTCTTCAGGCTTTTGTTTTTTTGAGACTCTTTTATTGAGATGTTTCTCATACCATAAAACTCACCCATTTGTAGTGTAAAGCGCAGTAATTTGTAATATAGGTACAACACTCTGCAGCTATTGCTTCAGTCTAGGACGTAACTAATTCCCCATAAAGAAAACGACATTTTAGACATCAGAAGTGATCGGTCTTTTAAATGTCCAGTAGCAAATGTGGCTTTGATTCCACTTGGATAAAAGCAGTGTCTCACCAACGGCGGAAAGTGAAAGTCACTTGGTGTGCGTGTATGCTCATTCACGGTTTTTATCTCAGAAAGGCCAAGTTCTCATTCCTGATGTGAACTTACAAACAAACAAGCCTTTTCTGTCTCTGAGGAAGACACTACAAGGAAAAACACCCAAAACACAGAAGCTCAGAAAGCCCTGTGGGTGAAATGCATTAAAGCAGTATTTCCCTAGTAAAATGTTTAAAAATAAAATAAACTAATGAAATGTTTAAAAATTAAAAAAGAACTATTTCCAACTCTTTTACAAATCCTAATAAAATTTTGAAATTTGATGTTTAGCTCCAAATTCCTCGTGGATCCCCTCTGCCCATTAGAAAGGTATGTCCTAACTAGGAGTTTTGTGCAAACAAGGGACTGCAGCTTGCTTCTGTGACTGGCATGAGGGCCCACACGCCCCTTTGCTGGTAGGAGTGGCATCTTGCCTGGAGGCTGGCAGAAGAACCAGGTGACCTTTGGGGATGACTTCTTTCCAGATATGTCACTCAGATGCCATTTAATTGTTTCTTCGATGATTTTGCATAAAGAGACTATATCAGAGCTTCTCAACCCTCATGCTGCAACCCTTTCATACAGTTCCTCACGTGGTGGTGACCCCCAACCATAACATTATTTTTGTTGCGACTTCATCACTGTCATTTTGCTACTGTGATGAATCTGGCGACCCCTGTGAAAGGGTCATTTGACTCCCCCAAAGGGGTCGAGACCCATAGGTTGAGAACTGCTGGTCTATATAGTCCGTGTTTTTCCCCTCCCACTCTCCCCGACACAAAATGTAGGCTTGAAGAAGTCCATTTGAAGGGGGACCGTGAGAAACTGGGCCAGAGGAAGGGACCTGGTCTGCCATCTGGCTGGGGGGTGGGGAAGAGTGGTGATGGGCCATAGGGTTGAAAAAGGGGGGCCCCTAAGAAGAAGAGATCTGAGAGGGAAGGGTGGCCTGTCAATTCTGTCAATATCCTGCAACCATAATTCCACACGTTCCCAACAACTGTTATATTTCACATTGCACTTTGTCAACTACACCTCACCCCACCCCCAAAATTTCCATCAGGTCCATGTTCATGCATGGCAAGCAGCGCTCTGCTCCCCGGGGTTTCCAGTGGCTGAGTCGGGTGGTGGGGTGCTGTGTCACCAGCCTTTCTTCCGAGGCACCTCTGAGTAGACACCAGCCTTCCACCTTCCTGTATCTCCAGGGACTCTTTCTTTCTTTCTTTTTAATAAATTGATATTCATTTATTGATAGAGTTAGAAATTCTTGGTAGCTCTGTTTTTTCATTTCAATGGTTCCTAAAAGTTCCATCAGAAATTGAGCTTTCCCTTTTGATAAAAGGAGATCAAACAAGAACTGGAGGCTCTCGAAATCTATAGGCAATGCGTTGTTTAGTGCCTGGGTATCTGTCTCTTGCCTAAGGAAGGCGAGGGGGCAGATCATTACCATCCATTCACTGTCAGGAGGTTTTGTTAAGTACCGGTCAGAGGCTCTGTTCTATTGGGTGTTTCTAAAACCTCCAGACCAGGTGTCCTCAAACTACGGCCCGCGGGCCACATGCGGCCCGCCAAGGACATTTATCTGGCCCACTGGGTGTTTTTGCCCCGTTTGGTTTTTTTACTTCAAAATAAAATATGTGCAGTGTCCATAGAATTTGTTCATAGTTTGTTGGGGTTTTTTAAAAATTATAGTTCGGCCCTCCAACGGGTGTGAGAGACAGTGAACTGGCCCCCTGTTTAAGAAGTTGAGGACCCCTGCTCTCGACCATGACTTCCAGAGCCTTGGGTCTGGTTGGGCGGGAAAATGGATCTAACTCTCATGGGATGATGAATGCCGCACCAGGCAGTACCTGATGAGGGACCAAAACAAAGTGCCCTCTGGGAGGCAAGCGGAGCCACTGGCAGCGTGTGGTAAAGTGCTCCTCTGCTAATCAAAGGACAGCTGTTCGAGTCCTCCCGTGGCTCCGTGCGAGAAAAGACCTGGCTATCTGCTCCCATCAGTGTTACAGCCCGGAAGACCCGGCGGGTCCGCCAGGGCCCCTGTGAGGTAGAACTGACTGAATATGCACAAGGACAACAGGAACTTAAAGAGCATCTCCGAGAACTAGACTCCTCGGTGCTGTGTCCAGGAACACCTCCGAGGGAGAGGGAAGAGCCAGTGAGTCTCACCCTAGACGACTAAAGCCAGGGCTGAGCTAATCACTCAGAAGAGCTATTCTTAGTTGATTGAGTTATGCCTCCTTTACTGACCTAGCCTATTATGCATAAGCGAAAGCAAGGGAGACACCCACGGGGAGGTGGGGGGGGGGCAGCCACTGCACCTGCTTCTCAGAAGGAGCTGCTGTTGGGTCATCATTCGCCAACACCGGGCAAACGCTTTCTCTCCTTTCACGGCCTTGGTTTTCGTTGTAGGTCGAAAGGGGTCATTCTGAACATCTCCTCCGCCAGCGGCATAAAACCCACCCCACTCTTGGCCATCTACTCTGCCACCAAGGTGAGCAGGAGCTTCAACGGTCCCGGCGTCGTGGGAAAAAGCACGGCTGATTTTTCAGCCTTGGAGACAAGCAGAGATTCCCCTTGCAGGGAACAAAGGGCTGCCACGAGCTGGGGCGCTTGTCCAGTCATAAGGGAGCCCTGGGACATGACGGGTCTGCTGGGTTTTCTTTTTTTCAAAAAAAAAGAAAAAATTTGTTAGGAGCCCTGGTGGTGTAGTGGTCCCAAGTTGGGCTGTGATCCCCAAGGTCAGCAGTTCGAAACCACCAGCTACTCCTCAGGAGAAAGGGCTTTCTACTCCCATAAACCGTTCTGCCCTGCCCCGTGGGGCCCCTGTGGGTAGAAATTGGCTCGATGGCAGTGGATTTGCAGGGTCATTATTGGTACTTTGCGTCTAATGGAGGCAGCGCCCATATTTGACACGAGCACTTGCTATTCTGAAGGCCTGAGGGTGTGCTTTCAGAGGAAGACAGGCCGTCACTTTCTCCTTCACACTTCCTGGGTCTCGCTGTCCCAGAGGTCCACGGAGATGCGCTTTCCTCTCCTCTCCTCTGACAGCAAACTCCCCGCAGCACAGAGCGGACAGAGTCCACACTGCCTTCCTGTTGGAGGGCAAGTCAGAGCGAAGACCGGCAGGCTTTATTACATCAAATTTCAAACATCGACTTCTTTGAGAGTGATTTTCTGAAAGACTTAAAAGGGATAAGGAACACCTTTTCCCAGTTAAATCAGAATTCGATGTGACTATTCTGGTTGGTAAGAAAGTATGTCACTTAGTGGTAGAAACAAAGCAGCCAGAGGCTTTTTTTAATTTCTGCCATTGAAATAAAAAGAATGATTAGAAAGGAGAATGTAAAAAAGAAAAAAAAAGAAAGGAGAATGTTTAATGGTTTTGCTCACTCTCTATGTTTGTGATGTGTGCGTGTGTGTGTGATGTGTGCGTGTTACTGTTTCCACGGCTGCAAATTAGGCCGATTGACGCAATGTGTGTTTTCCCTCCCAGGCTTTCGTGGACTTCTTCTCTCAGTGCCTCCACGAGGAGTATAAGAGAAAGGGCATCTTTGTGCAGGTGAGTGGCGCTGCCTTCCCTGTTTCCCGGGATTTCCACGGCAACTGTTGCTGCCTTGGCAACCCTAAGTGAGGGAGTGTGACGTCAGCACCTGTGAAGCACACCACGGCTCTGGCATGTATGCACCGGAGGCTAGATTTCTAACAGCCCGCCCCCCTGGAGTGGCTCAGTGGAGGTACCCAAAATAGCACTGGATGTGGTGTAAGGCATTGAAGCCTTGTTCTTGTCAGTTCACATAGGGTCTCTGTTGAGAGAATTCGACCATAGGTCGCCCTTAGCTGCCAGGTATCCGCGTGTGACTGTTCCCAGATTCAATGTGTAACATCTGCGCCACAAGGAGGGAGAGCATGGATAAAGCTCACTTTTACTAGAGCGGCCATGACTGCCAATGCCGGGGCGCACTTGGTGCGGTGGTTTGAGCGCGCAGTAGGAAGGGGGCAGGTTTGAGTGGGTGTCTACCATAAATCAGCCGCTGCTCACATCAGGAACAATGAGGTCACCGTGATTCTGTTCTTTAAGTGCGAGGACGGTTGCCATCCTGACCCTCTTCCCAGGCTTGGTTCCCGCGGTTTCCTCCGGGTGTGCTTCATGGGCGCCCCTTCCTGAGGGTCGGCCCCAGGGTGTAGGGCACATCGGGGAGGATGGGGTGCTTCTACTGTAGCACCTGCCTCCACTCCCCACCCCCCAGCCTTCCCTTGACACCAGCCACTTTCACTCTGAAGAGCTCCTCACGAGACGCTGCCCTGTGTTGTGTCTCAGTACCGAGGAGAGCCGCCGTGTGAGATGGGACCGTTTTCGTGGCGATGCACTTGTCATCAACACCCTTTCCACACCGCCTGTAACTGGGCGGGACTCCTGAAGGCCCCCTGGGCAGTGGCCTGTAGGCAGGATGATAAGAAACTACACGTGCTTCCGTGCCAGGTTAGCCAGGACTCTGCTCACAGACAAGCCTGTCTCCTCTCCTTTCCACAGCTGGCGCCCCTCGAAGCTTCTTTTCCTCCTGATTCCCCACCTCGTCTCCTGGTGGGGCCAGAAGCCTCTGCGGGCGCAGGCCGCCATTTGTCCTCTGAAAGATGTTCCTTTGACAGACTTTTATCCTTCCCTAATAATGATCAATTAATAATGATAACTTATCGACCACTATGAGTTCGTTCCAGCTTTAAACTCAGAACACATCCAAGGGGGGAGATAGACACGTGAAGGAAAAGACAGTTGTCATTTCTGTGTGAGCACGTGCCAAAATTCTGAAGTCAATTAGAACATCAACCTATTGATTCTGAGCGAAGATTGATTCTGGTCGAAGGGAGAAAACAGTCTGGCCTGACTGTATTCATCATCTGCTCTCGCCATTCTGTCCCTGTCGCTGTTCCCTGGGTACTCTTGCTAACGAACAAATCAGGAAGTGCCGCTGCCCTCTGCGGTCCTCCCATGGCTGCCACCATGTGAGGGCTCTGTTCACATTCCCCAGGCCCTCTCCCCAGGGCCCTCTCATAGGTCCGGGCACTTTGGACCTATGAGATGCCGGGCACTCTGTTTTGCAGCACATGCACTGCCCTCTAAAGTGCCAAGACTGTTCTCCCACTGGCATGGCCTCTCCCCAATCCCCTCCCCTCAGCTGCCCACATGCCCTCCCTTCCCCTTTGGTACCCAGCCCGTGACCTGCTTAGTTATCTCTCCTGCCTCTTCCTCTCAGCTCAGTGGCACACGCCTTCCCCACTGCTCGCCTGCCTGGTCTCCACTAGCCCCTTCCCCTGGACACCGCACGGCACACTCGGGACAGGGGCTGTTTGTCTGCATGCATGGCACCCAGCACCCACTTGTGTGGGCCGTCCTTGGCCGCGCACTGTTGTCTGCTTTGACGGTGTTGACGTTTCTTGTCGTCTGGAGTGCCTAGAGGACTTCCAGGCGAATCTCACTTGGCTAGAGGGAGAGAATCCATCTTCTCAGTTTCTAGGTTGTTTAACATGAATTTCTTGATGAGATTTTTTTTTCCCCTTTGCTTTCTGCCTCCCATCTTCTTTCGGCAGTTGTGGCCTTTCATTTGTGCTTCCAGTGTGTAGTTTTGCCCCGTGAGAAACATTTCCTGGAAGTACAACTACATCGTATTGGCCACAAATGGCCCACATGTCCTGTCAGGGAATCAAGCCCTGGCCTGGGTGAGACTGTGTTGCTTTGGGGCAGAACACCCTTGGGGAATTTTAACCAAAGGTACACGCCGGTCACGAGGACCCTGGGTTCCCACTGTTGTCTTCGAGTTAGCGCCCATTCAGAACTAGGCCTCAGTCTTTACAAGGGCAAAATGGAAAGTCATCGGATTGGTTAGGGTGGGCCTGAGGACCTGGTTCCTTCTGTGTGCCTGGTCCTGGCTAGCCACAAGTCATGGGCTCTTATTCAGAAGTTATCTTTGTTTTCATTGTATTTATTTTTTGTTAACATTTTATCTATAGATCATTTTGTATCTATAGAAAAGATAACAGAATAGTAGTACAGAGAACACCCAGCTAATCCACCCAGAGTCACGCCTGGTTGACCATTGGCCCCATTTGTGTCATCACTAAAGGGCAGTTGCCTTCCTCCTGGTCCTCCGTGTCTAAGTACTTGAGCAGGTATGTCCTCAGAATAAGAATGCCTGCTACAGAACCCCAGGAAAGGGGCCAGCTGTAGTTTGTTTGTTTGTTTGTTTGTTTGTTTGTTTAATTGGGAGCTCTTACAGCGCGTATCACAACCCACACATATATCCATTTTGTCAAACACATCTTTACATATCTTGTCATCATCTTCTTCAAAACATTTTCTTTCTGCTTGAGCCCCTGACATCAGCTCCTCATTTTCTTCCCTTCTTCTCCCTCTCTCCCTCCCTCCCCCATGTCCCCTTGATAATTGATACATTATTCTTTCTCTCCCCCCCATGTTTTACACTGACTTCTGGCTCATTTCACCCACTTTTCTGCTGTCCCAGATGTAGATTGTTATCTGTGTTCTCACGGGTAAAACACCAACTTTGGTTTGAGCCACTGGTTGTCGCCCTCACCCCCTTTGGTCTGGAATCGCTCCACGGCCTTTTACCACACTGACAGTTTTTACCAGGACTGCCCTCCTCTCTGACGTCTTAACGTGGAAAACGCTTCTTCTGCTCTCTGTGCAGGGTTAAATGGGGGTTGTTCCTCCTCGGCCAGAGCAGTGCAGGGGTGGTGCCGTGTCCCCCTCAGGGCATCTGCCCCTGTTGATGTTCCTGTCAGGGTGTTCTGTTCCTCCACTGACAGAAAGCCGGGCCCAGGCCATGCCCCTTGTCATGATGTGCTCCTCTACCTGGTGGTAGATCTTCCCACACCTTCCTGACCTGGAGAGGGTTTTGATGCACAAACAGGGGTGAAGCCCTTAAAAAGTGAGAAGCCGTCACTACAGCATGGCCACGTCTTGCTGCATCCAGGCTGGCTCTGTGAAGACCCCTATGTCTTGCTGTCCTTGCAGGCAGGGAAGGAAGAATGTCGAGCGCGGGGGCAGATGGCCAGAGTTTTTGTTCCCACCACCCCGCTCCGCCGCTGTCCGATCTGCAGAAAGTGGCTTTGCCACCTGGAGCCTTCCCTTCCCCCTTTCTGGAAATCCTTGCTCCACTCGCCGTTTTGAATTGTGGTGATCCAAGGGCCGGCATCTGGGAAACCCTGTGCCCTGTCGAATGACAGCTACGTATGAAGGCGAGAGGGACGGGACGCCCTTATTGAACATGTCATTCCCACAGCCTCACCTGTTTCTATCTCATTGCCATGGACACGCCTCGTCCCAGCTGACACATAGGAAGCCAGGGGTCAATGGGAGTCATGTAACTAGCCTCCGGTCAGTTCCGTTTATCAGCCAGGTCCTTAGCTGGCCTGCGGGAAGCAACAGTGAGTGAGGCACAGCCTCAGTCCTCGAGGTGCGCGCGAAGGAAAAAGGCAGATGCCGCACACGCTACGACGACAGGGGATGTAGTAAGGACCAAGCTAGAGGTGTGTGTATAGGATCGCACATTCCTCTGTCAAGAAATAGCCAGAGGGTGCCTAATAGTCTGGCACAGGGATTTACAACGGGGAAGAAGGCAGCTGGGGTCCCTTCTGTGATAGAGTTCACCTTTGGGAGGAGGAGGACAGGCCACGCGGAAGAAAACGGACGCGGAGCATTGCTTCTGACCGTGGTACTTATGTCCAGGGTGAGGCCGGCGCTGTTTCCTTCGGTTGTACATAGGGGCTCAGTGAGTCAGAGCCAGTAGGCGCACCGACAAGAGTGTCCTTTATGACGAAGCTGAGAGAGAGAGAGAGAGAGAGAGAGAGAGCGGTCTTCAGGCCTGTGGGGGATCCCTGACCTCGGTTTGCCGCCTGGGCTACTCCCTCCCAAGTCTGAGTTGGTTCCACGGTGCCTTCTGAGTCTGGGAAGCCAGGTCTCTGGAAATGCTCTCACTGCACCCCTGACCAGGGGGGAAATGAGCTGCAGGGAGAGAGAAACAGTCCGAACCCAGCGAAGAACCTGGCAACTAGTTTGGGATTGAAGTGGATTTTCTCATTTGGGCCAAGTGGTCGCAAGAATCCACTGAAACGGAGTTTGCCATCAGCGAGGACTCCTGGCCCCACTCTCTCCTTAGCACCTTTTGGTCCTGTGGTCCTCTTTCATGAGAGTTGGGTTGGTAGTTTTGGTAAAAGCATCACTTGTCAGTCTTTAATCAGAATAGGTGGTAAGTGGTTTTATCTATGAAACGGAGGGAGAAAACAAAATTCAAGGTTTTTTTTAATCTCCTAAAACTATCAATATGACTTAAGAAGATAACTTCTCTTTTCTATATTCTGTTCAAATACTTGCTTGCCTACAGTAAGTACACAGCTCTGTTGGGCGTCAAAGAGCAAGAAAGCTAGTCATTAAGAAAGGCTGCTGGGACGGGACGCCCAAGTCCCGCCCGTTCTGTGTCGTGACCTGCCAGTGACAACAGGAGGCGACGGAGCCTGTCGCTAGTGCATGTGGAGTCTGAGGAGGGGAAGCAGAAGGCACGCCCACGCTTCTCACAGGACATGCTCGCCTCTGGGCCACGGGGCGAGCTTTGAGAAATGGCTTACGAGCAGGAAAATTGGTCCTGATGGGGTCGTGGACTCCCCATTTTCCTCAGGAAGAATTCTTCTTCTCTCTGGATCCTTGACAACCATTTTATACCACAGAACTGAAACCTTAGAACGCCCATGAGGGCGCCCAAGTCTGTGTCCAGGAAGGACTGAGCTGTCCCTCAGCTACCTCCACCGCAGACATTACCGATGGGAAATACAGACGGACAAGTATTTTCTCTCCAGGAGGTTAGAGAGTGGACACCACACTGCTTCACTGAATCCCTTACCACTCGCGCACATGCCGTCCAAGTTCTCCCCGGACTTTGTGCAATATCCCGTTACTTAGCCGGACCAGCCTCGTGGCTGCAGCTCTGTATCGAAGGGGACAGCCGCATCTGTCTCCCGCAGAGCAGCTGTTGCTTTCAAACTGCTGACCCCGCAGGTCGCCGCCCCGTGCACAGCCACTACACCACCAGGGCTCCATGTGTATGTCCCCTGTCGTTTCCAGTAGTCCTGCTCCTGACCCTCGCCAACAGCCTGTAGTGTGGTCATGGCAGCCAGCTCAGGCTCGTGTGAAGCAGGTGCAGAAAACCTCTCAAACTCCGTGAACTCTTCATTGCGCTCACCTACAGGCTTTGGAGCCCCATCAGATGCCCACTCCTCCAGCCTGGCTTCAACCGTCCACATTACTGCCACCCTGCTGCGACTTCGCCCCTGTGGGCCTACTGACTCCTCACGTAGCCCGACCCTCCGACCCAGGGCGCTGCGCCCCCACTGGCCTCCTGGCTGCTACTCATGCACTGAGCACACTCCCACCCCGGCCTTCGCACTGAGGTGGACCCTCTGTCTACAAGCCCCCCTGCCCCTCATTCCGCCAGCTTCCTGCCCTCATTGAGAGCTCCGCCCACAGAGTCAGAGGCCTCTTTCAGTCGGCGGACCCGCAGGGCCAGGCTCCCAGCACCTCAGCCTCTCCTGGGTTTGTCATCCTTCCCTTTTTATCCTCTTGACCCTCACCTGCTAGTTGTGGGTGTGTTTTGCTGACTGATTTACATTCTTTGCCGCCTGCTAGGATGTCCGCTCTGTTAGATCCGGAGCTTGGGTTTCGTCAGCCATGATATTCCTCCAGGACTGGGGCAGGCCCTCAGGACCTAGGGGCTGTTCCAGGAGTGTGTTTTGAGATGTCCCAGGGCCCTTGCTTGCCTGCCTGGAGTGTTAACACACACTCTCCATGGTTTGGGGCTAGAGCCTTTGCAGGACTAGAGAGGGGGGTCCTCCACAAGACGGCTCGGCACAGTGGCTGCAGCAGTGGGGGCCAGTGCGATACGGGACTGGGCAGTGTTTCCTGTGGTGCACGGGGGTCGCAGTGGGTCAGAACTGACTGGACGGCCCCTGACAACAACAACGGCATGCACGGGTGTGCCCAGATGCCGTTTGACACACATTGCTTTGCTTTATTGTGTGTTCCTTTGTCCCGTCTTGGCCGAGTAGCTCGCCCTGATACAGGATCTTACATAAGTTTAAGAAGACCCAAGTTTGGGGCTTAGCCCCCATCGTTCATTCTTAATTTTGGGGTGTCCTTTTTTTCTTCCGGGACAACAGCAGTGGACCAGGCCCCCAGTGCTGCTCTTCAGGACCATGGACAGGGAAGCGAGCTTTTCCCCAGTCATCCTGGAATGCCTCAGCAGCCCATCCTGGTTGCCAGGGACACTCTCGGCACTGGCGTGCACCTTCGTGCACCTTACAGCCGGAGACCCAGCCACCCAGGAAGTGGACTTGGGTTTCTGTTCGCTTCCGCCTCCAGCCTGCCGCTGCCTCACCAATTTGCCCTGTTGGGACCATATTGAGCGACTTACAGTTCCTGGAAAACTCAGACCACTGTCATTCTCATCAGCTTAGCCTGCCTTCCTTTACTTGTGTCCATGGCAAACTCCTTCTCCCCTACCTGGAAGACATCGCCCAAAAGTTCTGCCTTCTTCTCAGCATCCTTCCCAGCCTCCACCAGGGTCTTGTAACCACAGTGGCTTTGGAAATAATACATACCCAGATACCCCTCCCTAGTAGAATTTACACTTCTCAGTTCAAATAAAATAATAATAATAACTCAGCATCCCTAGGTGTACATGTGTTGTCCCCAGAGCCAGGTTTCTCTAGACCACCTCTGGGGTGCAGCAAACTAATAGCTTAGCCTGTGGTGCCACCAAGTGGCTCGTCTGGGCAGTGCAATGGAATCCTTCCACAAGATCAGAAGGATCCCTCTGATGGGTGTGTGTGTGTGCGTACATGTAGGTACACGCACATGTGGCGGGAACCTGGTGGCACAGTTGCTAAGTCCCCAACTGCCAACTGAAGGGTGTATTTTGAAGCAAATTGGTTTTCTAATGAAAACAGGGCTTTCTGGCAAAAGAAAAAAAATCATGAAATGAAATGAAAAGATAGATGCCTAGTGATAGTTCCAATCAATGTCTTCTCCAGAAAGAAAGCAAGCCATCTGTTTGAAATTAGCTCAGGTACCAAAGGACGATGGGGCGGAGCGTTCCTCGGGGTTTTCCGTGGGGGGTGGCAGTCTGCAGTGGGAGGACTGGGAAGGAAAAGTAGAAAGGGACCGTGGTTAAACACTCCCCACCCCCCATTGTTCCTGAGCTGCTATCAGTCACTGGTTTTCAGGCCGTGGGAGAAGGAGAGTGCTTTGTGTGTTTTGACTTGGCCTTGGAGATGGGAAGAACACCACTAAGCGGTGACCTCCCTCTCCAGTGCCCGGTACTAAGGAAGAAGGCATGGGACCACCCTGGGTGTCAAAAGGGAGGAAATCGCCAGGCTGCAGTCCTGTCTTAGCTCTCTGCAGCCCAAGTGGGGCAGGCTTTTACTTTCAGCCAGTGCTGACCTCTCTCCACTAAGCAGTAGCCCTGCAACCTTCCGCCCGTAGAGGGCAGGCGGCAGAGTACGCACCCCTCATGAGGGGCCGAACCCAAGCAAGGAGCTCTTAGGCTGGCAGCCTGCGCCCAGCCAGCTCCCCATGGGACTCTGCTTTCATGCAGATGACAGCTAGGAGAGCCCCTTATGGGGCTTTTGTTTCTTTGTTTCAAGCTACAGAAGAAGCCTCGGAGAGCATCCCTCGTGCGCTGCCATAGGGTTTCCTTGTCCTCCCCAGGAAACATCACCCAAGCACACACCACCGCAGCCCAACCCACTGACGCCCCTTCAGCCGCAGGGCGCAGACGGCCTCAGCCCGTGCCAGCCGTACACTGGCTCTCCTTGCGGTTTTTCTTCACAGCTGTTTCTGTCTTGTTTTCCCCTCCCCCGCCCCCGAAAAATTTTTGGAAGGAAGGTCAAACTATCATATCAACAGTAAAGTTTATAGTAAACTCAAACAGGAGGGTAAGACTAGGGAAGAAAAGCAGTAGCCCAAGACCAAGAAACCAAAGCCTTTTCGCGAGGGACCAAGGCTGACAGACACGCCCAGTGAGCTGTTTGTCCAAGGAAACGCCAGAGGATCGTGTCAGGCATGGGGGGGTGGGGTGATCTGCTGTGACGGGGTGCAGGTCAGTTGGGGCAGAAAGTCCCTCCCCTCTGGAGTCATTCTGCTTGCCCTTGGTGCCTGCCCTCAGCTCCCACCGGCCTTACTGATTGGGTCCAGTTTGATGCTGCCGAGCTGCCATGTGATGGGGTCCTTGCCTGTAGTGTTTCCCCCTCCGGATTTCCTCAGACGGTCCCCACTGAGAGCAGCCATACACCCCTGACTTCCTGCTCAGTGACATGTCTTGGTGTTGCTTCCTTTCCAGAGTGTCTTGCCATTCTACGTGGCGACGAAACTTTCTAAAATCCGCAAACCAACTTTGGACAAGCCCTCGTCGGATACTTATGTGAAGGCTGCGATTCAAACCATAGGCATTCAGTCCCGGACCAATGGATACCTGATCCATTCTCTCCTGGTATGTGGGTTGGGTTGGCTTTTGTCTAAATCCTCAACCAATGTTCTGATTTGGAAATCCTCTTTCCCAGTAAGTCACAAAAGAGTATGTGATTCACTGGCATATGTGAGGAGTCCTGGCAGCACTGTCAGGTAAGCGAATCACAAGGTCAGCAGTTCAAACCCACCAGTGGCTGTAAGGGAGAAAGATGAGGCAATCTACCCCGAGAAGATTCCAATCTCGGGAACCCTACACAAGGTCAATGTGAGTCAGAATTGACTTGTTGGCAGTGGCTTAAACATTGATTGGGTTGCTACCCTCGAGGTCAGTGGGTCAAGCCCACTAGCCTCTCTGTCAGGGTAAGATGAGGCAGTTTGCTCCCATCAAGATTTCATGACAGTCTTAAAATCTGTCTTAAGCAGTTCTCTGCCCTGTTGGTCCCTGGAAATTGGAATCACCTCGGTGGGCGTGGGCTTGGTTTGGTTGTGCAGACTCTGCCTCGACATACCAACAAGGCATCCTTGTTGTGATTTTCTTAAACTATACACCAGACAACTCGAAAAACAACGCCATAATAAAGCAGGAGCCCCAGGGTGCTCCAAATGGTTCATGCGATCAGCCTCTAACTAGAAGGTTGAAGTCTACCCAGAGGCACCTTGGAAGAAAGAAGTAGGGTGACCTTACTTTCCAAAAATAGTAGGGTGACCTTACTTTCTGAAAATCCACCTTTGAGAACCCCGTGGAACACCAGAGCCACTCAGTAGCAGCCGGGATGGTCCACCGTGGAACGCAACCGCCTGCTTCCAATGTACGCAAGCGTCACATCTCCCATCCTTTTCTTTCTTCATAGAACTCTTTCATCTCACTCCTGCCCTCTTGGATGTACTTTAAAATAGTCATGAACATCAACAAGGCCATCCGGGCTCAGTATCTGAGGAAAGCCAAGAAGAACTGAGCACTGATCACGGAGTACCTTGGCCAGACGCCCCTGCCTCTGCATGTGTGCTGCACCGCACCCCTCCTCTCCCAACCCTGCAGTTGTTGTGTGAATTGCTGACTAACATGGCTACTTGGGGGTGCTCCAAGGGTACTATCCTGAGTTACTGTGAAGTTTAACATCAAGTGGGCGTCCAGGTAACATTAACAAGAAGGGGGCAGAATCACAGCAAATCGCTCTTGCACCTAGTCCAAAATGACCATTGTCTTTCTCTTTTCGCTGAAGCACGCCTTAAGGAGTAATGGCCAGCTACACTTCACATACACACACACACGCGCTCACGCACACAGACACACATACGTGCGCGCGCTCCTATCCCCAGATCTTTGAAAGAATGGAGAATGTTCTTTTGATGGATGGTAGGATCGACTGCAATCCACTTAGATCTCTGTAAGGTTTTCTAAAAGTCTGTTCGAGTTTGCTCATTTACGTAGAGTTATTCTTTCTCAAAGGTAGCTATTGACATGAAAGTAATTGATATGAAATACAGCATTGTTTCTGACACGAGACCCCATTAACAGGCCTTCCTCTGATGCATCTTTCTTCTCAGGTTGAGTGTAAACACTGAAAACTACTAGGGTATGATTTGAGGCTCCCTGGTGGCATAGTGTGGGGCTGCTAGCTTCAAGGTCAGCAGTTCAAACCCACTTGCCACTCCTCGGGAGAAAGATGAGGCTTTATGCTTTCCTAAAGAAAGACAGTCTCAGAAACCCACAGGGGCAGTTCTACTCCATGCTCTAGGGTCCCTGTGAGTTGGAATCCACTCAATGGCTGTGAGTTCAGTTTGAGTTACAAGGTGTGCTTTATAAAAGTAAATGGACCAAAATGTACATTGAGATGCTGACCAAGGAAAGTGATCATTCTTCTTTGCTGAATAAAAGATGAAGTAATCACGGTGTTGATTGAAAATCCATTTCTTTGGTGCTTGATATTAAGGACATGTTCATATTGACCTGAAATAAACAAAGGCATAGCATTTGCCCCGCTACATAACTCTCCTGGAATAGTCTTCCCCAGGGAATCATTCACATGTGGCACAGAAGGGTAGCCCTTACCTAGACCCGTGTTTTCCAGGCGCTGGGTTTTCAGGACCAGTAAGTAGATCCACAGATAGAGAATACAGCCCCTTGTCTGCATTGGGGAGGTTGTGCGCTTTCCGGCTTTTATCTTAGCCCGTCATAGCTATGCCGCAGAAAGCCCACGTCGCCGTCTGCAGTTTCGTGCCCCAAGTGCAGGCACTCCGTAATCCCAGAGTAAAGGATAGTCATTTCAGTGGAATACATTTGACATATAAAAAACACTCTGCTGCCTTCACCCAATTCTCAATAAAACTTAAAAAAATACTTCAAGCACGTAGTTCACCCTCTTTTTCTGCTCTTTTATTGATGTGTGTGAACTATAAGAACACACACCATTTCAGGGGGGGGAGAAACACCCCAAGGATTTGGGCAGTGTTCTTATCTGTTTTCACACAGTGGTTGGTTGGTCGGTCAGTCAGTCAGTTGATTGGTCGTGGCTGCTGTTTGGGGCTAAGAGGGGAAGGATTGATTTGCCAGTGTATAAAATACTTCCTCTTCCTTTACCCACCTTGGGCAATGGTGGATTCTGGCTAGAAAATCCCTTAGCAGTGTCAAAACTTAGGCACTGTGGCTTTGATGACTCCGGCTTGGCAAAGCCTCTCTGCAGATGGCAGCCAAGGCTTAAGAGGATGGACGCAAAGTGTCTTTTTCCAGGAACGCGGAAAGAAACCAGTGTACTCCAAACCCTCACGACGGTGAAGGGCAATCGGTGGACTCCGCGCTGACTCAGCTTCACATTCTTAAATGTGCCGGGCGAAGCTTAGAGCCCAGAAAGAGTAGAGCAGAAAGCAACGTGGCTTCTACGAGCAGAATTCCGTTACCAGGCACCCTCGCAACTGCGATGCTGTGTCTGCCATCGCACTTACTGGAATGTGCCGTGGCCAGCTGCCTGTGGGTCACGCGTGCATTGCGGATGCGTCGATGGATGCCAAAGGTGGCGGCGCTGCCCTCTGTCTCAGGCATGGCCTGCTCCGAAGAGATGCAGGGTCCTGAATTCTCGCTTGATGTTTACGGCCTTCAAATACAACAGAGTGAGCTCCGGTGCATGCCCATACCAGACAGGGCAGGTTCGGTCGGGACAGAGCCCTTCATTGGGCCGATATTTGACCGGAAAGAGGTGGGCTTTCCTCGTTCTCGACTTTCCCAGCTCTGTGGACCCCAATACTACCCTGACATGGAGGGTGGGCTTGCTCTCTGCCACTTTGCTCTCTGGCTCCTCACCAAGGAAACAGACCCTCAGCATTGTTTTTGTTTTAATATGTTGGAAACCAATTGAGTTTAAAAAAAAAGTCTTGGCTCTTTGTGACAGTCACATTTTTTAGATTACTTATGCCACAAGAATATTTCGTGATGTCTAAGTATGAGCGGAATTTAAGTTCCCTTCTAGAACTAACCAGCCTTCTTTCTGTTGCTAATTTACATGGCAAAGTCTACAGCAATGACCAGCAGGAACATGAACCATTTAAAATGTCTTAACATGATGGACATCTGACTCGCTGTCTACTCCCCTCCCCCTTCTACACATCATCAAGGAGCAAGCCAAGTTGGCGGGGCGGGGGGTGTGCACAAAGGGCGGTCCTAAACCAGCTTGTCTTCAGTGTGCCCAGGGTTACGGAGCTGTGTAGCTCACAGGGACCAGCCAGGTGCCACCTGCTCTTTGGGGTGCCAGAGAAAAGCAACCAGGACACAGAGCAGACGGAGCCCCTGCGAAGCTCACACCTGTGCCGGGCGGCAGAGGGTAGGTGTGAAGGAAAGGGCGAGAGAAGCCATGTACACACCACCAAGTGTATTGAGGGTGAAGAGGACGGGGAGTGAATGTGATGGGGTGAGCTAAGGGGTGGTGACCAGTAAGGTCTCCAAGGTAGGCCTTCTGGAGAATGGCCTCTGACCCTTTGGGCCTTTGGGCCCTCTGCAGGAAGCGCTTCCTGGGCAGGGAGCAGTGAGTGCGGAGAGCCGCCCTGGCTTCTGTGAGAACCGGGAGCCCAGTGTGGCTCTGCACGTTGAAGTGCATGTGGCCTGCTCCTCGTGGATGTGAGGATCTGGCTTTCACGGTTTGGTTCTAACTTCCCAGAGGTAAGTTGCCTGTGCACACCTGTGTACACTGTGGAGTTCACTACTGGATGTTCTGTTGGGGTGGTTGCCTTCCTGGTTTTGAAACTCACTGGCACTCATACTCACGCTTCCCTTGTGTGGGGTTTGGGATGGAAATGCTAAGACCCCCCTGAATAAGTTGGGGCCGGTTGCCTGTCCTGCTGTTACCTGGAAGAACTTATAAACCACTGAAGTGACCTCCCCCTAGAAAACTCGTCAGTCCCCTTGGCCCAGGCATCAGTTTCTTTCATGGTGGTAGGATTCGAATAAGTCGTGGAAACAGGACTATTGGGGATCTCACCTGTATCGTGCGCTGGGTCCCCCACCAGCGCCAGCATTTGCCCACTCTGGAGTTGTATACTTTTATTAGTATAAAGCACTGTAGCTCAACGGCTCTCCTTAGCCAGCCTCTGCTGGAGGTGTCGCTTAGGCTTTCTCTCCCAATATCGCGTCTCCTCACTTGCCTTCCTTCACCACGTTGCCAGAGTGTCTCTGAGTTTCTTCAAAGAACTGACTGTCATGTTCTGCCTCTGGGCTTCATTTTTCTATTTTTCTTACTTCACAAATGGGATATTTAGCTTTATGTCAGTGGGGTGTCCCGTCCCCCTACCCCATTAACACAGAAGCGTGTAAGACGAAACATTTGCATTCTCTTTTCTTGCATCTCCGCTGTTTCTCTGTGTATCCGCATGCGGATATGCATTCTTGTTTTCAATGCAAACATTTCCATGTTTGAATGATGACTTCGTGGCCCTATGGATCAGGAAGGTGTTTTTAAATGTACACACTCGAGGGGTTTTGTCACTGTGTCTTTTAGAATTCTTGTAGAACCACTGTTCACGAGACAGCCGCACACCATTGTGCCTCCAGTAGGCGGCACTGGCAGCAGGCACCGCTCCACTTCCATGGCACGCCGCCCAAAACACGTCCTGAGCTTGACCCTGGTCATTTCTGACGGCTGAGTGGAGCGGGACCTACCAAACCGCCTACCCGTAAGCCTCATATGTTTCAGATTAAAGGAGACGAAAGATACACGGGGCCCAAGTGCAACACGTGGTCTTGGGTGGGGGGGGGGGGGCGGTGTGCTTGCTACAAAGGACATTATTTGATCCAGTAGTTCATATTTGAGTCAGGTGTGTAGATCATCACAGTCCAAATGCCACCATTTTACCACGTCCGCCTTGTCACTTTCTCTGGACGACTGATGCAGTGGACACGGTATCTCCGAAACAATGCGATCTAACAATTGTGACGGTGCGGGACCAGGCCCTGTCCCTTTGGCTGTGCACAGGGTCTTCGCCGGTGAGAGCTGACACACTGGACGGTGTGTGCGTCATGCGCACTCGTGCACAATTCATAGAAAAATGGAATGAAGAGATGGAGTTTTTCCACGAGCTTTTTACACTGCTCACTTGAGCGAGGGGAAGAGATGAGGCTTTCTGCTCCCTTAAAGATGACAGCCTCTGAAACCCGACGGGGCAGGTCTGCTCTGCCCCATAGGAGCTCCATCAGTCAGCATGGACTTGACAGTGATTAATAGCCTACCCCCCCCCAAAAAAAAAAAAAAAAAGATGTCAGGCCTCCATCTCTGGAAAGAGCCTTTGTAGTTGTGGTTTTTTTTCCTCCAAAATTTCTTTTTTAAATAGTTTTTTTGGTGGATACCACACATACCCAATTTAATCATTCAATCGTGTTCAGGTTTGTGCAATCATGACCACCATCAATTTAAGAACATATTATTCTTGAACTCCTTGTTATTCCCCTCCTCCCCTGCCATGCCCCCAGGCCATAGTTAATCCAGGTACTGCCTACAGATTTCCCTCTCCTGGACTTCAATACCAGAAATTCAGACGAAACACCAGCAAAAGACAACAGCAATGACTAAACAAAACAGGAAAATCTCCAACAAAAAGCAGAAAATAATAACTTCAAAATGGGTCAAAAGGGAGATCAAATACTGTAACTATGGCTCTTGTATTCTGAGTGATCCTGGTGGGCCTAGGATGCAGTAACAAGTGTTCTTAGAGGCAGAGGGAACCCACATAGAGAGGCAGAGGGAACATACATGCTCACTCCCGGAAGCTAAAAGTAGGCCAGGGGCCACTGTAGAACAAACCATCAGTACTAATATAGAAGCCCAAGTTGAAGACACAGGAAAGTCAGTGAGAGCCAATATGACTTGACTCTATCCCTCTTGAACTGCAAGAACAGATTTGATTGATTGAACACTAATTACAGAAGATGTGATGAGATCAAGATCATTATACATGGAGAGAGCAAAAGGAGATAAAAATTCAGGAAAGAAAGACAAGATCGATGTAAATGTCAGAAGAGACTGGAACTTGCTCTTACCCATAGAGTACTCAAGAAAATTTTAAAAAGAAATCAAACGACCAAGGATTACAATGGATGAAAGAGGAAAGGGTACCCCCCCCTTGGGGCGGGGGGGGGAGGAGGCGGGGAAGGATATCAATCATGGCTGTACAAGAGACTAATTAATGGCACTGAGTTATACATGTAAAAGTTGTTGAATTGGAGAATGTTTTGTGCTGTATATTTTTGCCACAATTGAACAAAATACATAAAAACTAGCTAAGGCAAATGGAAGAAACGATGAAGTAAAATAAACAAAAATTCAAAGTACAGCTAGAGAATACAAAGTCAAGCATGATGATGACACAAGCAAAGACTTACTTAGAGTTAGGAAACCCCCCAAAAAAGAACATGCTCAGCAGAACTCACACTGAAAGAACTCAAGGGGAAAAAGTCAAGTCGAGTTGCAATGTGGAAACACAGTAGGGGGAAAATATTGAGTGATACGGGAAGCAACAAATGAAGATGGAAAGAAGACAGTCGCTATACCAAAGAGAGCTAGTGGACATTCAACCATTTCAGGAGTTAGCATGTAAGCGAGAACCAACGGTGCTGAAGGAAGAAGTCCAAAGCAACACTGAAAGGCTCAGCCCCAGCCAAGGTTCCAGGAATAGATGGGATATCGATGGAAATGTTTCAACAAGTGGACGAAGCACTGGAAACTCATCTGTACCAGAACATTGGAAGAGAGCTAACACAAAGAGACCTGTATTTGTAACTATTCTAAAGAAAAGTAACCCGCCATCTAGCTCAGAAGCAACAAAGCCCTCATGGAAGAAGCACACCAGCCTGTGCGATCACGAGGTGCCAAAGGGATCAGGTATAAGGCATCATAAAAAAAAAAATCTTACCATAGTGAATGAAGGGGGGAAGTGCAGAGTGGAGACCCAAAGCCCATTTGTCAGCCACTGGAGGTCCCCTCACAGAGGGGTCTAGGGGAGGAGATGAGTCAGTCAGGGTGCGATGTAGCACCGATGAAGAATACAGCTTTCCCCCAGATCCTGGATGCTTCCTTCCCCCCAACTACCATGATCCTTGCAAGTCTGGATAGACCAGAGGATGTACACTGCTGCATATGGGAGCTGGAGGCACAGGGAATCCAGGGAGGATGATACCTTCAGGACCAGGGGTGTGAGGGGTGATGCTGGGAGAGTGGAGCGTGAGTGGTCTGGAAAGGGGGAACCGATTACAAGGATCTACATGTGACCTCCTCCCTCGGGGATGGACAACAGAGAAGGGGTGAAGGGAGATGCCGGATAGGGCAAGATATGACAAAATAATAATCTATAAATTACCAAGGGCTCATGAGGGAGAGGGGAGTGGGGAGGGAGGGGGAAAAAAAGGACCTGATGCAAAGGGCTTAAGTGGAGAGCAAATGCTTTGAAAATGATTAGGGCAAAGAATGTACAGATGTGCTTTATACAATTGATGTATGTATATGTATGGATTGTAATAAGAGTTGTATGAGCCCCTAATTAAAAATGTTTTTTAAAAAAGGTAACCCAATAGTGGGCTCAAAATATGGAACAATTTATCATGAATATCACAGGTAAGTAAATTTTGCTGAGACCACCCAGCAACAGTTGCAGCAGTACATTGACAGGGAGCTGTCATAGGTTCAGGCCAGATTCCAAAGAGGACACAGAACAAGGAATAGCATTGCAGATGTCACATGGCTCTCCACTCAAAGCTGAGAACACCAGAAAGACGTTTGCTTCTGTGTTATTGACTGTGGAGCATAACAAACCACGGACAGCCAAGCAAAGAAGGAATCCCGGAACTCTCCACCGTGAAATGCAGAACCTGTGCATATAAGCTGGAGAGGCAGCTGTGTGAACAGAACACGTAGATAAATACTACATGTTTTAAGATCAGGAAAAGATGCGCGTCAGGGTTGAATCCTCTCCCCGATACTTATCCATCTGTATCCTGAGCAGATTGTCAGAGAAGCTGGATTCTATGAAGAAGAATGCGGCTGCAGAATTGGAGGCAGGCTTATTAACAGACTGCTATGTGCAGATAACACCATCGTAATTGCGGAAAATGAGAGCCCATGAACATCAGAAATTGAAGGCTTCAATATGCATTACAGCTCAGTGTGAAGAAAACCCAAGTCCTCACGACTGGCCCAGTAGGTAACCTCATGATGAACGGAGAAAAGAGTGGCGTTGGCAGGACTTTGTCTTGCTGGGATTCACAAGCAATACTCGGGGAAGCAGCAGTCAGGAAACCAAAGGCTGCATTGCACTGGGAGAATAAGCGCTCTTTAAAGGCTTGAAAAGCAAGAGTGTGACTTTGAGACTAAGCCATGCCCGACCAAGCCATCGTATTTTCAGTAGCCACCTATGCAAGTCCGAGTCCGATATTGAATAAGGAAGACTAAAGAAGAATTGATGCATTCGAATTGTGGTGCTGGCACAGAATATTGAAAGGTACCATGGACTACCAAAAGAACAAACCTGTCTTGGAAGAAGCACAGCCAGAATGCTGCAAGAATGGACTCACATTTAAGAATTGTGAAGATGGCACAGGACCGGGCCATGTTTCATTCTGTTGGACACAGGGTTGTGCCACCCCACCCCCACACCACCCAGTGTGTCAACTTTGCTGGACCATGATTCTTAATATTATGCAATTATCTTCTATTTATGATCTGACTTAATTATCCTATGTTTTGTAAATCCTTACATCTGTAATTAGAGGCAATTATGTTAATATGGCAGGATGCAATCTACAAGATTAAGTTGTATCTGGAGTCAATCTCTTGAGATAGGATAGGGATTAAAAAAGCAAACAGATCAGAGGGACCTGATTACCACAAAGAAAGGGCCAAGAATAGAGTAAATGCTTTCGACCTGGAGTTCCCGTGCTGAGAACCTCCTAGACCCAAGGGAAGATTGGTGCCAAACACCTAGAAGATCCCTGTGTTAGTCTGGGTTCGTAAGAGAAGCAAATCCACAGAAACTCATGTATAAGATATATATATATATATATATATATATATATATATATATATGCATCAAGAAAGCATCCCAACCCAGTGCTGCCCAAACCCACAAGTCCAACATTAACCCATATGTCCAACACTAATCCACAAAGTCCTCCTCCACCTCACAAAACACACACTATGATGCCGACTGCAGGAGGATAGCCGAGTCAGTGAGAGTGTAGGCATCTCAGCGTTGGCAGGGGTCTCCACACGGCTGCTCCAGCACCCAGGTCTGCATCAGGGTAGGTCTGTGCGGCTTCTCGGGGATGTCTTGTAGGAAGACAGCCTTGCAAGCTGAAGCAGGGAACTGCTAAGGCAGCTACACCCCGGTTCAACCACCACACAGCAAGAGACCTGAGAACTCAAAAGGCAAGACTCACCAGCCACTTATCCCTCCACCCTTCAATTAATCCCACATGTGTTTATCAGTCAGGTTGGCACAATAAACTAACTCAATTTCCAAGAGCACTAGACCAGAACACGCATACTGCTACAGATAAGAGCCTGCAACACAGGGAATCCAGGATAGATAAACCACTCAGGACCAACAATGAGAGTAGAGATACCAGGAGGATAAGGGGAAGGTGGGGGAGAAAGGGAAATCAATCACAAGGACATATATAACCCCCTTTCAAGAGAATAAACAACATAAAAGTTGAAGGCAGACAGGATGATGTACGATATGAAAATAATCTATAATTTATCAAGGGTTCATGGGGGAGGGAGGGCGTAGTGAGCTGATATCAAGGGCTCAAGTAGAAAGAAAATGCTTTGAAAATGATGATGGCCTAGCTCAGAAGCAAATAAGCCCACATGGAAGAAGCACACCGGCCAGTGCGATCACGAGGTGCCCAAGGGACCAGGTATAAGGCATCATGCAAAAAAAAAAGATATGTGTGTGTATGTATGTGTATATATATATGTATGTATGTGTACATATGTATATATATATCATATTAAATGAAGGGGGAAGTGCAGAGTGGAGACCCAAGGCCCAAGTGTCGGCCAATGGAGATCCCCTCATAGAGGGGTTTAGGAGAGGAGATGGGTTAATTAGGGTGTGAGGTAGTATCGATGAAGAACACAGCTTTCCCCCAGATCCTGGATGCTTCCTCCCCCCAACTACCATGATCCGAATTCTACCTTGCAAGGCTGGATAGGACAGAGGCTGTACACTGGTACATATGAGGGTTGGAGGTACAGGGAATCCAGGGTGGATGATACCTTCAGGACCAAGGGTGTGAGGGACGATGCTGGGAGAGTGGAGGGTGAGTGGGTTGGAAAGGGGGAACTGATTACAAGGATCCACATGTGACCTCTTCCCTGGGAGAGGGACAGCAGAGAAGGGGGGAAGGGAGACTCCGGATAGGGCAAGATATGACAAAATAACGATGTATAAATTACCAAGGGCATATGAGGGAGGGGGGAATGGGGAGGGAGGGGGGGGGGGAAAGAGGACCTGATGCAAGGGGCTTAAGTGGAGAGCAAATGCTTTGAGAATGATTGGGGCAGGGAATGTATGGATGTGCTTTATACAATTGATGTATGTATATGTATGGATTGTGGTAAGAGTTGTTTGAGTCCCTAATAAAATGTAAAAGAAGAAAAGAGAAAAAAATGATTAGGGCAAAGACTGTACAGATGTGCTTTATACAATTGATGTATGTATATGTGTGAACTGTGAAAAGAATTGTATCAGCCCCAATAAATTGTTAAAATAAAAAAATTTTTAAAAAAAGAAAAGAAAGAAAATGATGATGGCAACATGTACAAATGTGCTTGACATACTGGATGAATGTATGGATTGTGATAAGAGATGTAAGCGTCTCCAATAATATTTCATTTAAAAAATAAATAATTAAATTTTTTTAAAAAAGAAAAAGAAAATGATGATGGCAGCATATGTACAAATGTACTTGACACAATGGATGGATGGATTGTGATAATAGATGTAAGAGCCCCCAATAAAAGTACTTAAAAACAAAAAAAGGTCTCCAAGAATGCCAAGCCCACAAACATTGAATAAGACAAAAACCTTTCACCAGAGTGGACAGAAAGCCTTCCCTTAAAGCCGACGCCCTGAATTTGACTACCGACCCTCCTCAACTGTGAGAACTACATCTCTAATTAATCAACCGTGTGCCCGGGTTTTTCTGCTACAGCAGTGCTGGGTCACTAAGTGAAGAGGTCAGTAGCTCCGAGGAAGCATCTGTCAAGCCACCTAGATAAAGACTCCAAACGACTGGTAACCTGAGTCGGCCAGATCAAAGCTCGAACTGTGGGTCACCTCCCTGTGACATCACTGAATCTGGAGCCCCCTGAAAATAAGTGGACAACAGGACACGATTTCTGAGCGTGCAATGACTCCAAATTAATCCACAGTCAGGCAGGGAACGCCTTGGAGGTGTTTCTGACAATGCTTGTCCATGTTGCCGGCTTCTCCGGTGAGAAGGGAAAGTGGGAAAAGTTTAAGATCACACAGCTACCACCCCTGTGATTTCAACTTAACAGAAAATTCACTTTTTAAATCACTGTTGGGAGCCAGCTCTCAGGTCAGGACCAGTGACTCCACCCATTACTCCAGGAGGTCCTGCCTTTCTTAACAATGGCTTTCATCCTGCTGTGCACTTGCAGAGTGGCGGCCTCTGTATTCTCCTTAGTAAGACAAGACTGAGAACCCTAGTACCCACTTTTCATAAGGCTGTGACCTGGACATTAGATAAATGTGTGCAGAGCAGGTGATTGAAGCAGTGCCTGGCACAGGAGAGAGGGTCACCAATCTGATATTGTGTCATGGAAATGTGGCCTACTCCTTAAGGGGCAATGTGACCATCCATACCTGGGAGCCATCTGACTGCTCCATACATTCTTCACTAAGTGATTCTCCCCGGTCCCTGAAACTAACTAAATCTCAATCTCAATATCTCTCCCCCAACCCCCTCCTCCATTTAGCATCTGGCTAGATGGTTCTTTAATTGTCCCTCACATGGTTACATGGCTCACCTGGAGGAGATTCCAGTCTTGCTGGCTCATTTGCATTTCCTACAGCATTGCCAGTCTGGCTAGGCTTTAAGCAGGACTTCCTCCCCCGCTGGAGTGTGGGGGACCCTCCTCTCCCCAGCACTGCCCTTTGAAGTTGGCAGAGGCAAGAAAGCATCGGGCAAACAAGCGGCAGGGTTGGCAGGCTCCCATCGCAGCCTCCTCTCAGGCTGGGAACTGCCAAGGCTTGGGCATTGAGAGGAGCGTTGGGAAGGGCTCCGCGGGACACCCTCGGTGAGAGGAGCACAGGATGTGCGGTGGTTCTCCTTGGATGGGATGTCCTCAGCAGCAGCACAGCAGGTGCTCCACGGGCGCACTGACAGAAATAGGGGCGGCCTGGCAAGAGCCCAGTGAAAACCAGGCACCTGGAAATAGGCTCAGGCAGAACCATGTCAGTTTTGTTAGTCGCCAGGTGTGATGCCTGCCGGCCTGCAACCAATCACCTGCAGAAAGGAGAGACAGCTGGAAACGGCAGAGCGGAAGGGAAGTCGATCGATGACCAGCATAGGTTCTCTCATTGCTGCCATGGAGTCAAACCCCAAACCCACCCCCACTTCTGTGGGTTTCCCTCTCAACTGCTTCGAACTGCCGACCGTGTGGATCACAGCTCAAGGTATTATCACTACACCACCAGGGTACCTGGAATAGGTTCTAGTGAGGTTGAATTTCTGAGCTCCTCATAATGGAAGACCTCCGATGTAATTAATTTGCCACTAGACTGTTGGATGGTCCCCAACGGAATCCTTTGGAGATGGGGTCTTGAGTGGTAGGGTTAGGTCTGTTTGGGTAAGGGCAAGCCCCTGCTGGTGAGCGGAGGCATAAATCACCTCCCTCCTGCCCCCATGGCTATATTATGGCCTGGAAAGAAGATGGCTGTCGCTGACAGAATAGATCATTTTGTTTAATTCGTTATCCAAAGCCTCTCTTCCCGGTCGGTGCCACCATCATATCCCTCCTCCCACATACCTACTTCCCACGTTTCTTTGTTACAGCTCTTCCACTCCTGTTCCTTCCTGCCCTGGCTACACCACCAGTCCATGAGTTACTCCCACATCAGTGCAAATCTGTATTCCTTCCTGCCCTGGCTACACCACCAGTCCATGAGTTACTCCCACATCAGTGCAAATCTGTATTTCTGACCACCTTGCACTAAAGACCAAGTACACAGCCAGATGTCCTCCTTGAAATATTAGAGGAACTTTCCCTTTAGCACCAGCCTGAATGCTCACGGTAAACAGAACTCAGTCCATTGAGAATTCAATCTGTACACAGCACCAACTCGTGGATTGCAGGTCATAGCTGGGCAACACATGCCCAAACTCCTTTTTTCAACAGTGCCTTAAATTCTATGCCATTGGACACAGTATTGATGGAATCACCTTATACCCCAGGGGGATGATCAATTAGTCCCCGCCCTTTGTTATAAAATGCTAATAAGACCTCTAAATAAACCAGACTCATTCATCAGCCAGGGGAAAAGCATATGGACTTTGGACTCCCACTAATTTCTGGCCACAATCCAACAAGAGTTCTTGTCACATGGCCCTGCTCCATACTCACCTTCATGGAAAGATCACTGAAGGCATGGGAGCTCCAGCACCGTGTGGTCAAGAGAGCAGATGGTGCCTGGCTATCAAGTAGAATAGTGTCTGGGGTCTTAAAGGCTTGTATTGAAGCAGGCAGCCAACTAAGTGAGGCGGCAGCTAAACCCACATGGAAGAAGCACATCACCCTGTGTAGTCCTGTGGGAATCATGAATCTAGGGTCCGCCCATCTTGTCACATTTATATACCTAGTCCCTCACCTTCCTATCATGTGGACACCCCTAGCTCGTCCCCTTCCTGTTATGCTTATGCCCATTGTATAGCCCCCCCCCATTGCTCGTATGGCCTATTGTACCACCCCTTCCTGTGACATTTGTCTTTACCTGTAATTAGGAGGCACGCATACCCCCAAAGATACATAGGCCTTAGTTAGCAATATATCTCTCTCCTGCCCTGTACCACCAAGAGGAGCTGAGGTGAGCATGCTACCATAAGATGTGTCTGACTCCATTATTTCAATCTCTCTTCTATCCTTATTGCTATGACTTTATTATAATATATATATTAACTGTACAATACAATTGTGCCTATCGAACCCGCGATTAGTTGTGGGGTTGCTGTCTTTCCCCCACATAGTCCCAAAGTTGCAATAACAAAACCAAAATATGATGAAGGGAAAAGTATTGGAGCTTAAATTGTGAACACTCAATTTGTAGGCTGTGGAGGAGCGTGGGAGCCCAGAATCCATCTGCAGAGTGTCTGCTCAGATACAGCCTGTGGCAGATCCCGCTGTCCTTAATGAAAGGATCCAGGCAGCTTTGCTATCAGACAGAGATGCTTGCAAACTGCATGATGGTGGGTGGGACTGCGCTGATAAGACACCTGGCCAGGTGACCTCTCTCATGACCCAACCTGAATTTGCTCTTGGTTTACATATTTCTTGCTTGCTCCATGACCCCCCCCCGCAAAATAATAATAATCTGCTTATTTGAATATTGCTGGCAGCCTTTATTATTATTTATTTCTGTTTTGTCTTTTATTGTTTCTGTTAGATTTCCCAGTTTATGAAGCATAGAGACAATAACTGATTCAATGACGTATCAGGATCGGGGTGGGAAAGGGTGAGGGGAATTGGGGAGCAAATAATGAATGCATGAGGGAGGCGGGTAAGCTAGAACTGATTGTGATGAGGTAGATACAGCTCTTTTAGAAAGTGACTTCACGTCTTTCTGCTGCGGCAGCCATCAAAGAGTTGCAGCCGTGGCTGTGTGCTCCACTATGGCCGTGGGCCTCGACAAGGACCACAAGGTGACCAAGAACATGAGCAAGTCCAGGCACAGCCGCTGCCGAGGGCACCTCACCAAACACACAAAGTTCGCTGGGGACATGATCCGGGAGGTGTGCAGCTTCGCACCCTACGAGCGAAGGGCCATGGAGCTGCTCAAGGTCTCCAAGGACAAACGGGCACTGAAGTTCATCAAGAATCGAGTGAGCACACATATCCGAACCACAAGGAAGAGAGAGGAGCTGAGCAACGTGCTGGCCGCCATGAGGAAGGCCGCTGCCAAGGACTGAGCACCGTGCCCCTCTCTCCCCACCCCACCCCCCAAAAAGAAAGTTTTTCCAGAAAAAAAAAAGTGACTTCACTATGGAACTGTATGATATGTGAATTTTATATCAAAATTATTTTTCAAATCACTTTATTGGGACCTCGTTACAACTCTTATTGCAATCCATCCATCCATTGTGTCAAGCACATTTGTACATTTGGTGCCAACACCATTCTCAAAACATTTGCTTTCTACTTGATCCCTTGGTATCAGCTCCTCACCTTTTCCTCTCCCAACCCCCACTCCCTCATGAACCTTGATAATTTATAAATTATTATTATTTTCATGTCCTACACTGTCCAATGTCTCCCTGGCCTTCACCCACATTTCTGTTGTCCATCCCCCTTGAAGGAGGTTATATGTAGATCATTGTGATCGGTTCCCCCTTTCTCTCCCCACCTTCCCCTTACCTCCTGGTATCACTACTCTCATTATTGGGCCTGAGGGGGTCATCTGTCCTGGATTTCCTGTATTTGCAGTTCCTATCTGTAGCAGTATATATCCTCTGGTCTAGCCGGATTTGTAAGGTAGAATTGGGATCATGATAGTGGTGGTGGAGAGGTAGGGGGAGGAGAAGAAGCATTTAGAAACCAGAGGAAAGTTGAATGTTTCATTGTTGCTACCCTGTACCCTGACTGGCTCATCTCCTCCCTACAACCCTTCTGTAAGGGGATGTCCAGTTGCCTACAAGGTGGGCTTTGGGTCCCTACTCCCCACTGCCCCTGATTCACAATGATATGATATTTTATTCTTTGATGCCCGATACCTGACTCCATCGACCCTCGTGACCACACAGGCTGGTGTGCTTCTTCCATGTGAGCTTTGTTGCTTCTCAGCTAGATGACCGCTTATTTACCACCAAGTCTTTAAGACCCCAGATGCTGTATCTTTTGATAGTTGGGCACCATCCGCTTTCTTCACCACATTTGCTTATCACCTGCTTTGTCTTCAGTAATCTTGTAGGGAAGGTGAGCATGGTGGAATGCCAGGTTATTAGAACAAAGTGTTCTTGCATTGAAGGAGTACTTGAGTAGAGGCCCAATAACATGATCATTTTAAAGATATTTCTCAAGATTAGACACTCCTGCTATTTATTGAGCTTCCACTGTGTGCCAGGCATTCTGCTAAACTCATCATCGACATGATCTCATTTAATGTCCCCAAAAGGTGCTGTCCTCGTTTTATTAACAAGCCGAATCATTGCACTAGATGACAGACCTCCGACAGCGGTGTTTGAACTGAAACTCAGATTTGTTCACTCAAGGATTTCAGTGCCGATTATTGAAACCTTGCATTGTGCACTGGGGAACTAAGATGGAATCGCTTTGGCCTCTGACCCTATTGGGTCAGCGCATGCCCAGGCGGCAATGGGGGCACAAGAGGCTGATGTTACATCTCAAACCTTTCTGCTTTGGTTTGCTTGGCATTGTACGACCCGGTCCCCCAACTGCCCTTGCCCGCACCCCACCCGGGCTCCTCCTGCAAAGACCATAACGGGGCGCCCAGGGGTCTCCTCCCAGGAAGCACGTTTCACTCCCACGTGCCGGGCCACCTGCTCTCAGCGCCGGGCCCCCCACCAGCCCGGGCCTTGGGCGCGGGGCCGCGGGGCCGCCCGGACGCTGGGCGGTGACACCGGAAGCGCCCGTGGCGGCGGGCGGAAGTGCGCGGCGCCACGGCCCGTAGTGGGGAGCGGCGCGGTCGGTGTCCCGCGGGTTAAGGTCCCCCGGGCTGGCGGCGGCGGGAGTGGCGGAGCGGCAGGTGCGGCTCCTCGGCGCGGCGTCCCTGGCCCGCCGGCAGGTGCGGGCTCCTTGCGGCCGGGGTCAAGGGACCGCCCGGACCCCAGACGCGGGGCTCCCGGGCCTCCTGAATGGGAACGCCCCTCGGCCGCCGAGCCCTCTCTGGGCCGTGGCGGTTCCGTAGGAGGGAGCATGTTCGCGAAACTGAGTCGTTAAGAGGGCAGACGGGCTCCCCTGGGAGAAGGAGAGGGAGAGGTCCCCGTTGACGGAGATTCAGAAAGTTGCTGTCATTTGCTTCCGGCTGCGCGGCTGGGAAGGGGCATGTCCATTGAAAGCCAGCCCTGGCTTGTGTGTAATGCAGCGGGGTTCCCAAAATAAAGTAGGGGGGGCGGCGAAAAAGAGGGAGGGCCTCCACCAGATGGACGGACACAGTGGCCGCAACAGTGGGCTCAAACAGAAGAGCCGTGAAGATAGTGCAGGATGGGGTGGTGGTTCGTTCTGTTGTAGATGGATAGGGTCGCTATGGGTCCGAACCGACTGCATGGCACTAAACAGTAGGATTCCCAGGGGAGTCCTGGTGGCGTATTGGTTACGTGTTGCGCTGCTAAACGCAGGCTCAGAGGTTGGGAACTACCAACCTTTCTGTATTCAAAAAATGAGGCTTTCTACTCCCTTTAGGAGTCACAGTCTGGAACCGCCACCCCCACCCCCATCCCCCGAGGAGAGTTCTACACTGCTCTGTTAGCTCACTGAGTCAGAATCCACTCCGTTGGCAGTATACTTGGTTTTAAGTAGGATTGCTAAACTTTTATCTGGCTAAGAAATCCCCGGGTGCAGGTTGGAGTGAAAGAACAGGTCCAGAACTTTGCACATTCCAGGCGGGTGGGACCCTGAGTCTGTATTTTCAAAAGGCCTGGCAGATAACTATTTGGGAGTAGAAGGTTGATGTGGGCGAATACGCATCTCTGTGAATGGAACAAGGAGGTGAGCAGGGCCTAGTGCTTTGGAGACTCTAGCTAAGGGTACTGGTAAACGTTTAAGGTCGTGGATGAGAGCAAGTGGCTATCAGGCCTCCTCCCCAAGTCCTTGTGACTGGAGGATTGTTAACTTGATTCTGTCATGACCTCTTGGGCAGATGACAGCATGTCCTCAATTGTGAAAGGAGAGGCGTTGCCCATCCCCTGGGGATTTTGTTAAACACATTTGCCTGGAGTTCAGCTCAACTTGACTGAGTCTGAAGACCTAGAGACGAGGCTTGGGGGTAGTTAGAGAGAATAAGCTATCAAATGAGTTACTTGTGTTTGAGAACTTGAGGTGTACAGCTTCCTGAGTCAGACGCATTCAGAAACGTGTCAGATTCAGAGCATGCGGCCTGAGCCATCTGGCTTTGTTTATTTTTGCAGTCATGCATGCTTCTGAGCTAGCGCTGGGCCGAGTTTTCATTGACAAAGGTGTTGTGTTAGTTTTACTGTGCTTAGGAGGTGGGTTTTCCACTAACCAAAGACTGGTATCTAATGAAGGAGCCCTGGTGGCATAGTGGTTATGCATTGGACTGCAAGGTCAGCAGTTCAAAACCACTAGCTGCTCTTTGGGAGAGTGAGGAACCGTCTACTTGTGTCAATGGTTACAGTGGGAAACTCACAGGGCAGTTCTGTGGGGTAGCTTTGACCCGATGGCATCCTGGCTTTTTGGTTTGGGCGCCTAATAAAATTTGAATGTTAACCCACGTGCTATTAATTTTCTCTGTGACTTTGGGTCCGCCATTTAACTTACTGGTCCCCATACATACAAGCACTAAATCATCTCCTGTAATGCTTTTTATAAAAATATGCTTGTATCCTACCCCAAATCATGTTTCCTGAATGTCGGGGATGACTGTGCTACACTGTGATGGACATTTGATACAGGTAGCTGATAAAATATGGATTTTAATATGAAAATCCACTTTAAAGCTGAGCTGTAAGTTGTAAGCTGTTCTCCAGAGACCCGGTAGGTGACAGTGAGAGTACTTTAGGGTCCTTAGGAACTCTGGGCACTAATAAAGTGACATGGCTTAATGTAGACTCTGGTTTTGGGATTTTTTAACATGCCTATTCTTGTGAAAGAAAGGGAGGTTAAATGATATGATTGCAAAATCTAAACATTAAAGACGGCGACTTCCATTGAGACCCTGTGATGGCAGAAGTTGAATTTGCATAGTAGCTCTGGGTGACTACTGAGCCATCTCTTCTGTCTCAAAGGCTATAATTACCTGCTCATAGTCCAAGCTCAAGGATGCCTGGCGGCTAAACTGCTGGGTGCTCAGCTGCTAGCTGAAAGGTTAGTGGTTTAAATCCACCAGCCACTCCGCAGAAGCAAAGACGGGAATTTACTTCTGTCGAGATGAAAAAGGACCAACAATCCTCAACATTGTCCTGGAGTTGATTCAACTCACAGCCAGGGGCGGCCCCAGTCCGTCTTGCCGGGTTGCTGTGAGTGGAATCTATTAATGGCACAGTCATCCAAGGGTGCAGCCCTGACTACAACCACCCCCCTTTTCCCAACCCCCCTTCTTGTTTTTAAAATAGCATTTGGTTGCTTGAGAATCCGGAATGAAATCTTCTGAAAGGCAAGAACAGAAGCCTTTTTTTAAAAAAGCCTTTGGTCAAGATGGAGAACAAGAGACAACGCGCCCGAGTGCAGGGAGCCTGGGCCGGGCCTGCGAAGAGCCAGGCCCAACCCGGTAAGGATCTGCAGTGTCTGCGTTACCTGTGATAGAGGACCACCACCCTCCGTGCCCACTGTATGCTGGGGTTAGACTACCCTCCCATGTCTATTGATACTAAAGGACGTGTTCAAAACAAGGTCGATGTTTTGGTTGTTGAGGAGCATAATCTAAGGTGGGATCTTAATGTTCTTCATTTTTAGTTCGTACCCTCATCCCACTGTGCGTGCGTGCGTGCGTGTGAAGGGCTTCTGTTCACTTTACCAGCATGCCATAGTGGTTATCTCCGGGTGAATTTCACTGACTCTTGCTCAGTAGAAGGTGATGCAAGCCAACTTTGCCCTGGCTTGAGACTATTGTCTCTCTTTCTTCAGCTGCCACTGCTAAGAGTCATCTCCTCCAGAGGCCGAGTCAGACCTGGAGGGCCCAGGAACATCACCTGTCTGACGGGGAGTTTGTGTTCACAGAGCCCCAGCAGGTAAACTTGCTTCTCCTTCAACGGTGACAATGGTTGACTTAGTCAACATTCCAATAAGTAGTGAGTCCATGCTGACTCATAGTGACCCTACAGGACAAGGCAGAACTGCCCCTGAGAGTTTCTGAGACAGCAACTCTTTTTTTATACATATATATATATATATATATATATATATATATATAATTTTATTGGGGGCTCATACAACTTTTTATCATTTTATTGGGGCTCATACAACTCATCACAATCCATGCATACATCCATTGTGTCAAGTACATTTGTATATTTGTTGCCATCATCATTCTCAAAACATTTGCTTTCTACTGGAGCCCTTGGTATCAGCTCCTCACTTTTTCCCCTTCCTCTCCACCCTCCCTCACGATTCCTTGATAATGTATAAATTATAATTTTTCCATGTCTTACACTGACCAATGCCTCCCTTTACCCACTTTTCTGTTGTCCCCCCCCCCCACCCCGCACTGAGGGGGTCATATGTAGATCATTATAATCAGTTCCCCTTTCTTCTCCACCTTTCCCTCCTGGTATCAATACTCTCATTATTGGTCCTGAGGGGTTTATCTGTCATGGATTCCCTGTGTTTCCAGCTCTGATCTGTACCAGTGTACATCCTCTGGTCAAGCTGGCTTTGTAAGGTAGAATTGGGATCATGATAGTGGTGGTGGGAAGCATTAAAGAAGTAGAGGAAAGTTGTATGTTTCCTCATTGCTATACTGCACCCTGACTGGCTCTTCTCCTACCCACGGCCCTTTTGGGCTTTGGGTCTTTACTCCGCACTCCCCCTCATTCACAATAATATGATTTTTTGTTCTTTGATGGCTGATCCCTTCGACACCTCATGATCACACAGGCTGGTGTGGTTCTTCCATGTGGGCTTTGTTGCTTCTCAGCTAGATGGCCGCTAGTTTATTGAGACTGCAGCTCTTACTGGGAGTAGAAAGCTCTTTCTTCCAAGGAGCGGCTTATGGTTTTGAACTGCCGACCTTGCAGTTAGCAGCCCAGGGTAGAACAACTATTGCACCAGGGCTTCCTAATAAGCCACCAGGTGACTGAATACATTCACTAATAAATAGGAGAGCGGGGTGCCTTTCACAATAATGAAATGCGAAGGACCAGTTCCTTAGTATGCCGGAGGATTTCTTGCAATCCGCCCCCAGTCCACAGTTGCTGTGCAGTGGGCCTGCGTAGGCCGGAAGGCTGCCCCAGGAGGAGCATGGCCCGCGCCCCCGCGCTCTGGCAGCCCTGAGACCATGCTGTCTTCAGTGCCAGCACAGCACACCTCTCTGGAACTGGGTTGGAACTTGTTACAAAATACTGGCTTTTTAGCATTTTTTTCTGCAGAGAAAGATGCATGGTACCCTTGACGATGTGCCTTTTTGTTTGTTTTACTAATTTATTGTGATAAAATATCACCCAGCATTTGCCATTGTAAATGGAAGCGTGCATCTCCGTGACATTCGTTCTGTCCACCGCGTTGCATAGCCATCACCCCTGCCTGCTTCCACAGTGTTTCAGCCCCCAGGAGAACTGCTTGGGCAGTGTTTCCTCATTCCCTTCTCCCCTGCATTTGCCTGCTCTAGGTCGTTAGGATAAGTGAGATCAGACGATATTTGTCCTCTTGTAGCTGAGTAATTTCACGCAGCTTCTTGCTTTTAAGTCTCCTCCGTGTCATACCTTATATGTTGTTTGGACAGGTTTTGGCTGAATAATGATCGTGTGTTGATATACCACATTTCATTGATCCAGTCATCTGTCGAATTGTTTCCACCTTTTGCCTATTGCAAATAGTGGTAATAAACACCGGTGTACAAGTATCCGAGTTCCTGTTTTCGTGTCTTTGGGGTGCATACTGTGAGTAGAATTGCTGGGTCACATTCCGTGTTCAACAATGTGAGAACCTGGCCAACTGTTTCCCAAAGTGGCCATGCCATCCGTCGTTCCCAGCAGCAGTGGGTGCAGGTTCCAGTGTCTCCCTACAGCCTCAATG
This sequence comes from Tenrec ecaudatus, assembly GCF_050624435.1. Classification (NCBI taxonomy): domain Eukaryota; kingdom Metazoa; phylum Chordata; class Mammalia; order Afrosoricida; family Tenrecidae; genus Tenrec; species Tenrec ecaudatus. The sequence goes on along the minus strand of NC_134533.1, from coordinate 26,802,896 downwards.
CTGGTGCCTTCGGGTTTTCTCGTCGAGCCGTCTTCACTACCGTGGAACCGATGCCGACTGATAGTAGCCCTGCAGGACAGGGCAAAACTGCCCCCGGGAGTCTTCACGACCAGAGCTGCTTATGGGAGTAGAAAAAGTCCCGTCTCTCTCCTGTGCAGCAGCTGGTGGCTTCAGGCTGCTGCCCCTGCAGTTAGCAGTGCAGCTCATGACCCGATGCCACCAGGGCTCCTTGAGGGCCATCTAGCAGGGGGGAGCACCTGGTTTCCATGGGCATTGTCCTCATCACCAATGACGTTGCGCGTCTTTTCACATGGCTATTGGTCATTGATATAGATAGCTCTTTGGAGAGAGAGGTATTCAAGCCCATTGTCCATTTTTGAATTGAGCTGCCTTCCGGTTGAGTTATAGGAGTTGTTTCTATATCCTGGATATTGGAATGTTATCAGACAAATGATTCCCGCCTATTTCCACCCATTCCATTGGCTGTCTATTCACGTGCTGGATAGCGTCCTTGGCGCACCAACGCTCATTGGATGAAGTCCTCTGGGTGATCACTGTTGTTGCTCATGCGCTTGGTGTCATACCGCGGACTCCATCATCAAAAAGTGATCTGCATGCTTGTCCCTATGTTTGCTTGAACAGTTTTATGGCTTTTGCTCTTGTATTTAGGTCACTGACCTATTTTAAATTATTTTTTAATACGGTATGAGATTTTTCAGGTGGAGAATTAGCACTTGGTTTAATATTTTTTGTTGAAGAGCTATTCTTTCCCCCATTGAATGGAGTTAACACTTCTACCAGTAATCATGTGACCATAGGTATGGGTTTATTTCTTAATTTAAAATTTTATACACTGATCTATATGTAGACTGTCACTAATTTTTATGACTATAATTTTATAGTACATTTGAAATTGGAAACTGTGAGCTTTTCTACTTTGTTCTTTTTCAAATATAAACTGTTTGATTGGGTCTTAATTCCAAGTATCATGCAATTCAATCGTTCAGTCATATCAAGAAATGTTGTACAGTCGGTACCGCAAGCCGTTTTCATCAAGATTGTCTGGGCAGGCAAAGTCCCCGTGCAATCCCACGTGAGTCTGAGAACTGGCTTTTTTGTTTTGCAAAAAAAAGGCTGCTGGAATTTTGATTGGGGTTGCATTGAAAGTGTAGACCATTTTGAGTAATAGTAAGATCTTATCAACATTCCAGTCTTTCATTCCATGAACACAGAGTCTCTTTCCACTTAGTTTGTTGTTGCAAGGTGCTGCCGAGTCAGTTCTAACTCATAGCGACCCTGTGTGCAACAGAGCAACACTGCCCCGGCCTGGAGCATCCTCACAACTGCCGTTGTCTCGGAGCCCACTGCCAGTCCGTCTCCGCAATGGCCTTCCTTGGTTTCGCTGCCCTTTGCCAAGCGCCATAGCCAAATATGTGACACATTCGGGTGGTGCTTCTTCCAAGACCGATGTTTGTTCTTCTGCCAGCTCATGGGACCTTCAGTATTTGCTACCAACACCGTCATCAGATTAATGGATTCTCCAGTCTTCCCTATTCAGTGCCCACTTTCCCATGCAGATGAAGAACTGGAAGCAGTGCACTATGTCATTGAATTTCTTGGCTGCTGCTTCCATGAGCGCTGACTGCGAGTCCCAGCAGGATGGATTTCCTGACAGCTTCAGTCTTCTCTCTGTTCATCATGATGTTGTCAGTTGGTCCAATTGTGAGGATTTTGGTTTTCATGCTGAAGGCTGCAGGCTTCTTGAATTTTCTTAAGTATTGTTTTGTCATTTTTACTGTACAAGTCATTTACCTACCTGGTTAAGTTTATTTCTACAGATGCTATTATAGTGTAATTGTTTCTTCGTTTTCTTGCTGTCTTGTTTGCTGTATAGAAGGGGTTGATTTTGTGTTGATCTTGGACCCTGCAGCGTTGCAGAATTCATCGATTAGCTCTAGGAGCTTCCTTGTGGTTTCTTTGAGACTTTTTCTATGTGAGGTCATGGCATCTACAAATAGAAATCGTTTTATTCAATCTCTATACTGAGCAAATCACCTGAGAAGGTGGACTATATAAAGAAGAACTTGGCGTCAGGATTGGAGGAAAACTCATGAACAATCTCTGAAATGCTGGCCGAACCCAACCTTGCAGATCAAAAGCAAAGAAGGCTCGAAGCACTAGCTGGTGAGTGTCAAAGACTGCATGGGTTCTACCTCAACATATGGCAGAATCCTCAGAACTGGACCAGTAAGCAGCATCACGGTAAACATTCGGAGAAAACATTGACACTATCAAGGACTTCTTTGATTTGGATCCATAATCGATGCTCATGGAATCCACAGTCAAGAGATCAGCATGCCAGTTTGCATTGTCTAGGTCTGCTGCAAAAGAGCTCTTTAACGTGCTGGTTAGAAGCAAAGACATTGCTTTGAGGCCTGAAAGGGTGCCTGGCCCCGCCATGGTATTTCTAACCGACACACATGCTTGCACAAACTGGATAGTATATAAGAAACACGGGGAATCCAGGGCGGATGATCCCTTCAGAACCAGTGGTGCGAGTGGCGTACGGGGAGGGTAGAGGGAGGGGGAAAGGGGGAACCAATTACAAGGATCTACATGTGACCTCCTCACTAGGGGACGGACAGCAGAAAAGTGGGTGAAGGGAGATGCTGGACAGCACAAGACAGGACAAAATAATAATTTATAAATGATCAAAGGCTCATGAAGGAGGGGGAGCAGGGAAGGAGGGGGAAAAAACGAGGACCTGATGCCAGGGGCTTAAGTGGAGAGCAAATGTTTTGAGAATGATGAGGGCAAATGAATGTACAGATGTGCTTTACACAATTGATGTACATATGGATTGTGATAAGAGTTGTGTGAGCCCCTAATAAAACGATTTTTTTAAAAAGGCGGAAGAACAATTGAGGCCTTTGAATTATGGTGTTGGTGAAAACGACTGAATATACCAGAAGAGCAACCAGATCTGCCTTGAAAGAAGTACAGCCAGATCCTGCTCAGGAGTGAAGGTAGTGGGACTTCATCTCAACATACCTCGGACATACTCGCGTGGAGAAGCGCATCACGCGTGGTAATGTAAGGCTCAGTGGAAACCAGGAAGACAGTCCATGAGATGGGTGACGCAGTTGCTGCAGCAAGGGGCTCAGTAGCAAGGACTGTGCGGGTGGCTCAGGAGGAGCAGGCAGTGTTTTGTTCTGATGTACTTAGGGGTGCTCTGCTCGGAACTGGCTTCCTGTAGCAGCGACAGGATTTCCAGACTGCTGTTGAACAGCAATGGTTAAAGCGGGCATCCTCTGATTTCTGGTCGTAGAATTTTCAGTTCTCCCTTGGATATGATGGTCACAAATGCTCATTATGGTGCAGTTCCTTGTTATTTCTAGTTGTCGGGTGTTATTTCATGAACATGTGTTGGATTCCATCAAACACCCCTCTGTGTCAATTGGTGGATTCTCTTATTTTGAACCACCTTTACATTTTCATGCTAGACTTCATTTCCTCACATGATCCTTTAGTGTGTGTTTAGGTTTGCCAATATTTCCCCAAGGGTTTGCGATCTGTATTCATAAGGAATACGGAGCCTTGGTGGAGCAGTGAGCCAGGTGAGCGGGGCTGTTAACCACAGGATCGGCACTTTGAAACCAACAGCTGCCTTGCAGGAGAAAGATGAGGCGTTCTTCTCCCATAAAGAGTTACTCTCACACGATGGATGGATGGATGGATGGATGGATGGATGATGATAAGGGCTATATGAGCCCCCAATAAAATGATGTATATATATCATATAGATCTGTATTCAGTGGCAGTTCCGCCCTGTTTTACAGGGACTCCATGAGTGAGAACTGACCTGGTGATAGTGAGTTTGTTTTTTTAAAAAAATGTTCTCATGAGGGGGGGGGGGAAATGAAGAGCTGATACCAAGGGCTCAAGTAGAAAGAAAATGCTTTGAAGATGATGATGGAAATAAATGTACACAAGTGCTTGACACACTGGATGAATGGATTGTGATAAGAGATGCAAGAGCCCCCAATAAAAGTATTTAATAAAAATGCTTATTTATGAAGATATCGGTTTGTTGCTTTCTTTGTTTGTTGTAGAACCTTTCTCTGTCTTTGGCGTAAGGGGCCTGCTGCCCTCAGCATGGGTGAGGGAGAGATGCCTCTTTTAGGGTTCAGGAGAGTCTGAGAAGACTTGGTGTGTGTTCTTTAAGTGTTTGGTGGAATTTACCCCCGAAGCCAGTCCATTGAGATTTTGTCTTTCTTCTCCAGTCTCTCTGTGTAGTTTATTTAGTCTGTTTTTAATAAAGTGGGGACACCTGGAGGATGGGGCGCAAAAAATCCAGTATCTTGCTGTGGTAACGATTGTATCCATGATTATTAAAACCTCCTGTTATTATCATTCTAAAATCTCCTGTCAGGAAGGTTTTCCAGAGCTGCTGGCTGCCAGACAGACGGATGAGTTCCACTGCCTCGTTCTCACTCTTCTCTAGCAGGGTGCAGCGGTCAGAAGGAAAGGGGACTTAGGAGTCTCTGGTTGGGTCAGCTTTGGCATAAAAAGATTGTTTTTAATTTAAAACTGGACCAGAAACGGGAGGATATGGTAACCCGGTTCTGCAGGTAAGTCTCCCCAGGAATCCGATATCTTTCCAACAGTGAGGTCTGCCTATTTCCTTTCAGGTTGTGCGCAGAGCCCCGGAGCCACGAGTGATTGAGTAAGTAACATGGCGCTCCAGGCGAAACAGAGATCCTGGATCCTCCCCAGCCCTGGGTTTCCCATCTGGAAAGATAGTGGCTCAGTGAGTGCCTACGTTTTAGGCTGGGCAGTTCCTATGTCAGCTCTCTATAAACATGATCTTGGGAGAAGCCTGTCTGCCTTTGCCAATCTGCGCTGTGGAAAATGCAAGATCTCCGAACAGTGAACGCCAGCCCTGGTGTAGGTGCCCTGGCCCTGTTTCACTCGTCTCTGCATGCCGTCAGCGGCAGCATCTCCTGACCGAGGCAAGGCCAGGTCGAGGACGGCGTTCCCAGAGACGCTGAGGCATGGCTCTGGGGAGCCTGGTGAGTTCCGCTGTGCCAGTGTAAGCAGGGTGCACAGCAGTGTCTGGCTTCCTGGGCCAGCTTCCCAGGGAGGAGGGAGATTCACCGTTCGCATCCGCCCCGTGAAGAGGGAGGGCTCACTTCCCTCACCCTTTCCTCATATGAGGTCGACACTTCCCCGACACCAAAGATACTGCAAGAAACACCAATCACAGACCAGTATCCCTTATGAATGTAGACCCAAATGCAGATTCCGATGAATGGAGGTCAGACGTGTCTCGTCTCCCCTTCCTTCCTTTCTGCCTGACTTGACCCGGTCCTCCCTCCCGCCTCCACACGCCACTCCTCTGCTGGCCTCCGTAATGTGGTGCAGTGGCCACGCAGAACTCCCAGACCTTTCTCATGATTGTGGGTCTGGTCAGGGAAGTGACAGGCTACCATTCAGGATCAGAAATGATGCAGGATAAAGCTCTCCAATCAAGACAGCCTCTTTTCAGCTGTGCCCACAGGTGGGGCTTTCTGTGACCCTCAGCCCCCAGCCTGGCCTCTGTTCAGTGTTGCAAAGCTAGCTCTTTAGCTTGCTCAGTGCGCAGGGCACCCCTCCTTCAGGAAGCCGCCCCTCACTCACTGTAACCACCGTGCGCCATGGGATAGGCCCTTCTCACCTGCGTGTCCTGGCTCTGCACCGTCCTGCGCCCTCCATCGCTGGTGCTGCGGCTCCTTCTGTCTTCTGAGTCTAGGAGGTTCTCAGGGCAGGGGGCCCCTCTCCAAGGACATGCTCCACTTCCAGCTCCCGATGCTTGGGGTTCCCCTGCTCCCACCTCTGGGGTGGCTCATTGTAAACCTAGGAGAATGGAGGATCTCGCCAATCTCATTAGGGTTCATATACCTTATTTGCATGGTCCCATCTGCACAAGGGTGCTGTGCACTTTATTAGCATCATTAGCAAGCTGTTGAACCCCCTTGGTAGGTCACAAGCACCTTATTTGCCTCGTCTCACCCAAACATTTGGTGGGAGTCGCAGGACCATTGCAAGAGAGGCCATGTATAAACAGTGCATCACACCACAACTAACAATGCTTGTAAAAGCTGCTCAATGTCTGGAAAGCTCACAGTCCATGTATTAAAACCACATAGCTGTTCCAGCGCAATTTAAACAATGGTAAACACTCCTTTTATACTGAGCTGTGTCTAAATGTTCTTGTTCAGAACTTGCGGGCGATGCTATCCCTCCTCTTTTTCTGCTTGTCAGTTTCCATCGACTGTGGAAAAATCCTCAGTAGAAAGCATGTGGGTTTACCAGCTCAGCGTCATGTGCACATCATCGTCTGTGAGCCATCTGCTGTGATGTCTGCCTGTTTGTGGATTGGCTTGTATATCTTTGAAAAAGTTGGACACATTTCTTTGTTTTAAAACAGCATTCTTTGAAAGAGGATACTTCGTGTTGTTCCTGCCACTGGTTAGCTGTGTAACCCGTCCGTGGATGATAGGTTATCACCACTTCTCTGGACTTGCCTGCGAATGTAGGGGCGGGGACTACATAGCAATTGAGTGCTCAGTGTACCTCGAGCAGTCTTTAATTGTTTTACAAGTACCAGTGTGGCATTGTGTCCATTGGTGGTAAAGAGAATTAAAACCCTTTAGAAGGTACAGGAGGTAGAGTCAAATTGGAAAAGTGGGCAATTGTGAGTTTGTGAGCAAGGAGACAGAACCCATTCCTGCTTGGCCCTAGTGTTTGTGAAATCTAATGTCTAATGTTCACTATGCTACTCAGGTGGGTGTCTGAGCCACACTGCCCCGTCACTTCCCCAGTGCCGCCCGTGATCACGATGCACTGGTCTGCCCCAGTCCTCATGGCTGCTTTCCTGTGCTCTGCAACTAGCAGCGTGGCCGTGGCTCTGTGGACACCATTGTGGCCTCAGGAGGTGATTTGTCTTTGTCTTGTGTTTGTCTTATTTAAGACTTAGTAAAAGGTCTCTTGAAAAATAAAGTTTAACGATGTTATTTCTGTTCCTCCTTCTTAATAGTCAGGGATGATCCCCACATTAAAAGTGAGCCAGTTTCTAAATGTGGCCCCAATACATATCCCACTGAAACACTGTGAACTTTGGGGAAATTTATAGGCAACTCATTTACATATTTTATATACACTCAAAAACTCCAAGTTCACTGCCATCTGTCAATGCCCACTAATAGTAACCCTGTAGGACAGGGTAGACCTGCCCTCGGGAAACCCACATCTTTCTCCTCTGGGAGGGGGGGGGGAGTGGTGTGTGTGTGTGTGTGTGTGTGTGTGTGTGTGTGATTGTCAGGTGCCAGCAAGTCAGTTCCAACTCATGTACAACAGTTGTACTATGTTTGACAGAATGAGGCGGCCTGGTCCTGTGCCGTCCACACAATTGTTCCTATGTTTGAGCCCATCGATGCAGCCACTGTGGCATCTGCCCATCCTGTCAACGGTTTTCCGCTTTTTCACTGTCTTGCCACTTCACCAAGCATGGTGTCCTTTTCCAGGGACTGGTCTCTCCTGAGCTTAGTCGTGGAAGTAACATCCCTGCTTTTCAACACCTGTTTCTCGATCCACGTGCTGGTTCTGCATGAGCACCGTGTAGTGTCCTGGGTTCCCATTCTTCATAGGCTATCCATAGTCTGTTATGGTCCATGCAGCCGGAACCTTTCCATAGTCAGCAAACACAAGTAAACAGCCTTCTGGTATTCTCTGCTTCCAACCAAGATCCATCTGACGTCAGCAGTGATATACTTTATCCCACGGCCTCTTCTGAACTTGGTCTGAACCTCTGACAGTTTCCTGCCAATGGACTACTGCAACTGTTGCTGAATAATCTTCAGCAATCTTTTTCTTTCTAATAAGTCATTTTATTGGGGGCTCTTATAGCTCTTATTACAATCCATATGTCAATTGTATCAATTACACTTGTTCATATGTTGTATCATTCTTTTCAAAACATTGTTTTTCTACTTGAGTCCTTGGCATCAGCTCCTGTTTCATCCTCCCTCCCACACCCTCCCACCCATGTGACTCCTTGATAAATTAGCTATTAGCGTTATTATTTTCATATTTTACATCATCTGTCTCCCTTCACCCGCATTTCTGCTATTTGTCCCCCTCGGGGGATGGGTTATTCCTCCATCGTTGTGATCAGTTTCCCCTTTCCCCGTCATTTCCCTCTTCTCCCTCTCCTACCCTGACCTACCCCCTACCCTCATGGTATCACTGTACCTGAGGGGTTTGTCCCGGATTCCGTGTGTGTCGAGAGCTCTTACCTGTACCAATGTACAAAGTCCTGTCTAGCAGGATGTATAAGGTAGAACTGGGGTCATGATAAATGGGCATGGGGGGCAGTAAAGAACTGGAGGCATGGTGTATGTTTCTTTGGTGCTATACTGCTCCCTGATCAGATTTTCTCTTCCTTGTGACCCTTCTGTGAGGGATGTCCAGTTGTGTACAGATGGACTTTGGGTTTCTACTCTGACCCCCCTCATTTACCTCAATATAATTGTTTGTTTGGGATCTTCTGATACCTGATCCCATCGACACCTCCTGATCACACAGGCTGGTGTGCTTCTTCCTTGTGGGCTTTGTTGTTTCCCTTCTAGCCTTTAAGACCCCCGATGCTATATCTTTTAATAGCAAGGCACCATCAGCTTTCTTCAACACGTTTGCTTATGCACCCGCTTTGTCATCAGTGATCGTGTCAGGAAGGTGAGCATGAGCATCACAGAATGCCAAGCTATTAGAACAAAGTGTTCTTGCTTTGAGGGAGGACTTGGGTAGAGGCCCAGAGTCTGTCTCAGCAATTTCAATGACATTGTTTGACAGTTTAAGCATTCTGTTGGGTCGCTTTTGTTTGGAATGAGCACAAATAGGAACCCCTTCCAGTCAGTTGGCCACGTAGCTGTCTTCCAAATTTCCTGGCATAGACTAGTGAGTGCTTCATCAGCTTGTTGAAACATTTCCATTGATGTTCCATCATTGCCTGGAGTCTTTGGCCAATGCTTTCAGGACAGCTTGAACTTCCTTCAGCACTCTTAGTTCTCGCTCACGTGCCACCTCCCGAAATGGTTGAATGTCAGCTCGTTCTTTTTGGTACAGTGATTCTGTATTCTTTCCATCTCCTCTTGATACTTCCAGTGTATACATTAATATTATGTGGTACATATTCATGGCAATATATTCCACCATTTTCCTCAAAGAGACATATCTCCCGAAGAGGCTACACATGTCTGCACTGACAAAGGCAGTGTGAAAGATGTCACTTATCTAGTTCTATGGACCACTCTGCTCATAAGGTCTTGACACTGTGGTCTTGGCGACACCCATATCCAGTCTGTGTCCTTTTTCTTAGACAGCAATTCTTTCTAGGGTTGGAAAGGCCCATCTTTCTCCCCGCAGAGCGGCTGGGTGTTTTGAACTTTGGACCTTGCCGTGAGCTGCCACCAGGGTTAATTTTTGTCTCCTTGTTCTCCTCAGGGGCCTAACCCTGCTGCTCAGGACCCACAGTTTCTCACATTTGATTACCTCCAGATAGCTTTCATTGCTTGCTGGGTACTGGCAAACAGAATAATAACACAAACAGAAAAAAGGCAAACTTACTGCCATTGTGTCAATACTGACTCAGAGTGGCCTCGGCGGTGCCGTGGCTGTGCGTTGGGCGGCGATCCACCAGGTCGGCTGGCAGTTTGAAACCACCAGCAGCTCCTTGGCTGAAAGGGGCTTTCTACTCTCATAGCCAGTTACAGTCTCGGAAACTCACAGGGGCCGTTCTACCCTGTCCTATAGGGTCACTGTGACTCAAGTCCACAGCCTAACAAGTGAAGTAGATGTCAGCAGAGAAAGCATCATCCTGTCCATCGTGAAACAGTGGGCTCATCTGTAAGACCTACTGGTGGCACGGGGGCAAGGTGGTTGCCAGTATTCCAGCACATTAAAGGTCAGGTAAGACTGAGAGAAGGTCATGCTGAGCTGAAGTTTTGAAGGCTGCAGGATTTTTTTACGGGGTCAAAGCTGGGAATCCTGGGCATCAGGAAGGCATTCCAGCACGTGGGGAGCTGTGGCGGTGTGTGCAGTTAGAACCCTGGTGCCATTTGTGGAAGATGCCGTGCAGCCTGTAGTTGCTGGAGGAGAGAACTGGTAGAAACTCTCCGGAGATGGAGCTGGACCACAAGGACCTAGAATACAGCGCTCTGGGTTTGATGGGGGGCCATCAAAGTACTTTAGCCCAAGGTGGAACCTAAGTGGACATGTGTGCGAAAACAGTGGAAGGTCAGGAGCCCTGAGATTTAGTTATTGTGTGTTAAATTCACCCTTCATCCCACAGTCTCCAACGCGGTGTTCTGCCTGCCCCCCTGTGTGCGATGGGTTTCTGGCTCACACCAACCTAAGTTGTGGACAGTGTGGAAAAGGGCAGCGTTAATCTATGCCATTCCTCGTCTCCATGGTCAGGGTTCTGTTCGCACGGCCTCTTACCATTACGTCACGATGGAAGTGCTCACTCTGCGCAGTCTGCTCCCTCAGAGCTAGCTCGGTTTATGTCGTTGAGCTAGAATTTTGGAAACTCAAAAGGACAAAGGATACATTGCTTTACATCGCACTAACACGTCTGTTAGCCTGGGAACTTTAGAGAAACAAATCCATAGAAACTCATGTATAAGAGAGTTTCATATAAAGGTTAAGTGCGCATCAAGAAAACATCCCAACCCAGTGCTGCCCAAGCCCACCAATCCAATGTTAACCCATTAACTCATGTGTCCAACACCAATCCACAAAGTCCTCCTCCATCTCACAAAACACATGCAGTGATGCTGACTTCAGGAGGAATGTTGAGTCAGTGAACATGTAAGCATCTCAGCGTTGGCAGGGGTCTCCACACAGCTGGCTGCTCCAGCACCCAGGGCTGCATCAGGGTAGGACCATGTGACTTCTCCTCAGGGATATTTTGCAGGAAGTGAGCCTTGCCAGCTAAAGCAGGAAACTGACTAAGGCAGCAGCACCCTGGTCCGATCATCAGAAAGCAAGAGACCCGAGAACTTGAAAGGCGAGATTCACCGAGCCATTTATCCCTCCACCCTTCAATTAACCCCACATGTGTTTATCGGCCAGGTTGGCACAATTAACTAACTCAACGTCTGTATCTTTTGTTTCCTTAGCAAGGAGGGTGCACATGAAATCAGCTTGGCCCCCACAGGTGTATCAAGGTGAGTGACCCCTCAGCACACAGTGACTGCATCCTTTCCCCACTAAGGCACAGCATCCAAACGTTTCGCTTCCTTATTTCAAGTAGGTAACTTCTGCCCCTGAATTGTTGGGCAGCAAGAATTTGGTAAGAATTCCTTTACACATGCCATTTGCAGCTTCAGAACATTTCCTCCGGCTCTGTCAGGTAGAGTAACTATTACTGCCCCCGTCTGTCGGCTGAGTGCTGGAGAACGGAAGAGATCGGGCCCTTTGTTTGAGGGCCAAATAGTCACTTACGAGCAGAGTTGTGTCCAGGCTCAACTTCTACCCTGTGGGGCTTTTTCGCCACATCCCGGTGGATTTCTAGAAAAGGAAGGACAATACCTAGGATGGATTCAGGGTTAGCCGTGGTTGGAAGAACATTTTGAAAGCATTGCCTTAATGCACAAATACACTAATTGTCACTATCACGAGCCACTTTAAACAAATGCACCAGACCTTTCACAGCATCTGAAAGCCTATCTCTGTCTGGCTCCACCAGATTTGAAGGCCTCTGTCATTAGTCATCGGTGCTGCTGTTGTTCAGAATCCTCGGAACCTTCCCGGTAGAGGTAGAGCCAGGCCACCAGTCCCACAAGACCCTCGGGGGCTGCTAGATTGGTCTCATCTCGTTAATCGGGTCTGAGTGCCAAATGGCTCTCAGAAAATCAAATGCACCGTCAAAGGGGGAGGATTTCCCACCATCGGGACTGCTCGAGCGAATGTCCCATCGGGTCCCGGAGCCCTTCTTTCGGTGATCCCAAACCAGTGGGAGCTGATTTGGCGCTGAAATAAGCGTGCTCTGGATGACCGAAAGAAGGGCCCTATTCTGATCCGGGCACCGAATGAGCGCCAGCTTTCCCTGGAATGCGCAGGGTCCCAGGAGACCGCAGGTGTTAAGATCACCTGGGGGTGGGCGTCAGGTGTTCGTTATTTTGGTCTATTTCCTTCTCACAGTAACCCAGTGAGGTGGGAATCATCTTCATGTTCCTGGGGCGAAAGCCGTAACCCGTTCAAGGTCCCACAGCTAAGCTGTGCCGGAGCGGTACTGACGCTATGAACTGCTCGATTAGCTTCACAACAGAAAAGCTGCCTCGAATTCTTTCATCCTCCTTTGCTTGTCTGATTGCTCTTAACACGAAAGGGGTTTCTATCCCGTCAGGAGCGTGGTGCCCTGGGTGGTAGAGAATAGGCTCTGCTCGCAGGGGGAAATGTGGTCTGTGATCTCACCGACCCACAATGGCCGCATTCAGATGAGCGAGTGGACCCTGTCTGTCTTTGCTGCACAATGGCTCTGTCTGCCTCAAGGGTGTGTTTGTATCCTGGCTTTGTGGACCTGAAAGAAGCAGACTGGATTCTGCAGCAGCTTTGTCAGGACGTTCCCTGGAAACAGAGGACCGGCGTCCGAGAGGGTGAGTAGTCTCTGGGACAGTGGTGTCATTGCCTGCCCGCCCCCCCGCTCCCCAGCCTCTTCTCACCACGACTGGTCTTAAGCAGAAGTGTCAAACCCAGCGAGGGGGTGAAAGAAGAGCCAGCGGGTGGACAGGGCAGAGATGAGAGCGAACGTGGAAGGAGTCGGGTGCAGGGTGTGGCCGTCGGGGATTCACAAGAGGCTTGGTCTGATCTAGTGGTGGTTGACGCTTCTCTGTCTCAGTTCCCTGCTTTCATTAGTTCCAATGGTGCCAACTGGCTTCCTTCATGGAAACCTCCGGCACGCTCATTGTTCTGATCCTGCTTGCCCTGTTTTCTTGCTCTGCTTCTGATGGGCCTTTGGTTCTCACTTTATCTTCCCCGGGACGTTCTAGTCTCCGTAGCATCAACGTCTGCAAGCTCCTGGGCTTGTAAGGATGACACAGCACGGCTTCCGACCTGAGGGACATCCGCAGCAGTTACACCAGAGATGGCCACTGGAGGGCGGCTGTGTGCTGGCACAGACTTCTCGGGCTCAGGGAGTGAATTGAAATTTTCTGTGAAGAAAGAGGCTTCATTTTTGTGGCTCTGACATTAGTGTAGGAGACAGCTTGGAGAGGGCACCTTTCTCCCGATAATTTCCACAGTAGGACTTGTGGTGGCTCACTTTTAGCAAATTCCAGTTAGGTAAACCTTCTGTGAGGTGTCGTGGAGCCTGTGCTATAGAACTAATGAACAGATTACATCGTGTGAGGTAGTTGGGATCATTCAACCAGAGCATGCGCCGTAAGCTCAGAACAGAACCCCTGTTACGCCCGGAGCCTTTGGTGCTTGTTAGCTGCCCTGACTGTAGTTGCTCTCGTGGCAAACGCTGACGTCTATCGGGGGGGGGGGGGGGGGGGAGTAGCCCACCTAGGAAAGTCTGCATGCCAAAGGCCGAGGGCAGCGGGATGCTATAGTTGGTCAGATCTTTTTCCTTCATTTGAAATCAAAAGCGGTCTTACAGCATCGAACCACAAGGCGAGCAGTTTGTCTGCCACGAATTCCTGCATGCGAGCATTAGACACCCACCCGGTCACCTGCTGCTTTGGCACCTCCCCTCAGTGGACCCTGCTGGGCCCCGTGCGGCTCCTGCACCTTTGCCAGTCATTAGTGACGTCACAAGCCACGCACGTCTCCGCGCAGTCTTACCCCAGGTTTTCTCTGCCCCAGAGCCTTCTCCTGTCTCTTCGTCCTCTGGGCGCTCACCCACCCTCCTCAAATCCCAGCTGCTTTGTGAGGTCAGAGCCCGTTAGCGCTCCTTTGCATTTCTGGTAACTTCTTGCATGCTGTGAGGCACAAAGTTGTGACTCAGTAGGTTCTCCGTAACTAGCACGGAATCATTTCAAAGGCCCTGTGTTTTCTTTCTCAGATATAACTTATCAGCAACCCAGACTTACCGCCTGGTACGGAGAACTTCCTTACACTTACTCAAGAGTCACGATGGAGCCCAATCCTCGCGTATGTTGCCACCCTCCCCCCGGGCATGGTTTTGCAGACTGTCTGCTCTGACTGTGGAGTGGTCTGGAGATAACTCCCAATGACCTAGCAGAGGTGCATGCTGGTGGCTAGTTCAGAAGGTCCCCTGGAGCAACACAGAGATCCGTGTGCTTGTTAACCCTGCGCGTGCTTTTAACCTGTAGATGGGCCCAGAAGATGACAAACAACTGTAAGCAGGGTCAACGGAAACCGAGTATAGGATTTCAGGAAGGAAACATTTTTTAAAAACATTTTTTCCCCTAATCTTCCCTGTCGCCAAGCTTCTCTGGCCGGCAGCCCTGTGTGTGCACACCTGGTACACAGTGGCTGTGGGGCCAGGTCGCTTTGATGGCTCACTTTGATGAAGTCACAATGTCTCTTTCCACTCCTCGGCTCTTTTGCCATTTGTGGGGACACAGGGACCTGTTGTTTTCTTTCTGACATCTGTATTCATTCTATGGCTGCAGCTCGCAGATTTCCCACTTACCATTGCTTGGATCTGTTTCTATCGCTTCTTTTGTTTCTGAAATTTTCCATGACACCAGCCTGAGGTATTCTAGAATATAAATTAAGCTTTCCAGAGGATGGGAGTCAAGGTCCAAGAAACAGCTCCCTGTTTAGTCCTTGGAATCTTGCCTTTGGCAAAGAATGCTAAGCTTTACTCAAAGAAACTTTGAAGAAAACAGCGTTTGCTTATGGCTTCAGGTTGGGAGGCACTCAAAATGAGAAGACACAGCTGCAAACACCATCAATAATCAGAACATGGAAGGTATGAAGTACGAATCTAGGAAAATTGGACCACGTCAAGAATAAATGGCACGGATGGAGGCAGATCCCCCTAGGCCAGTGGTTCTCAGCCCTCCTCAGGCTGCAACCCTTTCAGACAGCTCCTCATGTGGTAGGGACCCCCCCAACCATAACAGTATTTTCGTTGCTACTTCATCACTGTAATTTTGTTACAGTTATGAATCAGGCAACCCTTGTGCGAGGGTCGTTCCACCCCCACAGGTTGAGAACCACTGGCCTAGGCCTTCCCGGGAGTGGACGGGTATCGGTCATTTTGTTCAGACAGTCAGACAATCGGCTCTGCTGAGAATGACACACTGATAAAGGAACAGCACATTCACTGTCAAAGAGGACATTCTAAGATCCGTCCTGAAGGACGGTCCTGTCAATGATACGATGCTATCCATACATCTACAGGGAAGACTCTACCACTGGTCTGCTACTTTGTCATACTGCAGCGGCTTGTGTGACGCTGTGGAAACGATGCCACCGGTATTTCACATACCAGCACGGTCACCCTCGGTGAACCTGGCTCCTCAGAGCTTCTGATCTAAGAACAAACTACAAAGAAGAGGTAGTTTGAGAGGACCAGCCACTGGTGACGTTGTGGCGGTCAGCGGAACATTGTAAATAGAAGATGTTTACATGTGTTTTATTGACTGTAAACTCACTGGGCTGAGGGTCATGGCATATTGTGGACGGCACTGAGAAGAATGGGAGTCCCAGGATCCGTTGTTGTGCTCATGCACAAACTGCGGAGACCAAGAGGCCGTCTTAGGGACAGAACAAGGGGACGCTGCGTGGTGGAAACTCAGGAAAGGTGTGCGTCAGGCTGCATCCTCTCACCACACGATTCAATATACCGAGCAGAGAGCCCAAGAAGCGGGACTGTGTGAGCAAGAGCTGCCATCGGCTTATTGACAACAAAACAAGGAGGACGTAACGCATTTGCTGACGAAGACCAAAGAGAAGCTTCCATCAGGTGATCTCACTGCCATGGAGTCCCTTCCCGCTAGCCGCCCTGTGGGTTTCCGAGGCTGTCCCTCTTGACAGGAGCAGAAGAGCCTCCTCTTTCTCCTGCCAGTATGGGCCCTCAGTCAGTGTACAGAAAACCAGCGTGCTCACAACTGCACCAATAGCCCACCTCATCAGAAACCTAGAGAAGGAAAGAGAGGAGTTGTCCAGGAATTCATCTTGCTTGGATCCACAATCAGTGCGCATGGAAGCAGCAGGCAAGCCATCGGACGTATACTGCATTGGACCAGTCTGGTGCACAGGACCTTTTTAAAGGGTTGAAATGCAAGCCTTGACCCAAGCCATTGATATTTTCAGCCGCCTCCCATACAGGTAAGAGCTAGCCACTGAATCAGGAAGCATTTGAAGGACGGTGTTGGCAAAGAACACTGAAAGTTCTGAGGGCGGCCAGAAGAGCAAACAGATCTGTCTTGGGATGCTCCTCAGAAGCAAGGCTGGTGAGGTTCTGTCTCACACACTTTGGACATGTTTTCCAGAGAGACTGGCCCTTGGAGAAGGACATCATGCTTGGCAATGGAGAGGAGCAGAGAAAAAGGGGGTGGAGGAGATGGATTGACACTGGTAAAGATGGCACAGACCTGGCCAGTGTGTCATGCTGCTCTCTGTCAGGTCATCACGAGGAGGAACTGATTTGGCAGCACATAACCGAAATAACAAGTGGCACAGTATGTTATGAGGTGAGCTTTTCACTACAAGGGCAGCAGTTCAAACTCACCAGCAGTACCTCAGGAGAAAGAAGAGACTCTGCGTTTGTAAACATTGACAGTCATGGAGACCCACAGGGGCAGTTCTGTCCACAAGGTCTCTGCAGGTCAGAATGGACTCACTGGCTATAAATTTATTTCTCTTTTTAATTATGAAAGCTTTAATTGAATAAGAAGATATAGCCATAATTCATATATGGGTACCAAATGGAAAACTATCAAAATATATTAATCAAACTTTTAAAGAGATGAAGAGATAAATAGATCATAATCTAGGAGACTGGCTTCATACACCATTTTCTTTTTCTTTTTTCTAGCCATTTTATTGGGGACTTTTAACACCTCTTATAAAATTCCATACAACAGTTGTATCAAGCATATTTGGACATATGTTGCCATCATCCTTTTCTAAACATTTACTTTCTGTTTGAGCCATGGATACCAGTTCCTTTTTGCCCTTCCTGCCCCCACCCCCACCCTCATGACCCTCTGATAAATGATTATTATTTCATATCTTACACTGACCGCTGACTTCCTTCCCCCATGTTTCTGTTGTTCGTCTCCCTGGGGGCAGGGTTATGCGTCCATCATTGCGATCAGTTCACCCTTCCTCGGCAGTAAGTTTTTGAGATTCAAATTTATGCATCAGACACTAAGGCCAACGATGAAGAAATGACAAGTTTTGTTACCCACCTTTTGAGTGGTTTTAAAAGTGATTCAACGTATAATCAAAATGCTTAGCTACTTCCTGGTGCTTGGGATGAGAAAGTCAGAAACCAAGGAGGATCCGCAGTTGGAAAATCTGGCCTTTGAGACAGAAACAAGCACGAGATGGGTTTTTGCAAGACCAGGGACTTTGCACGGGCCTTTTATCAGTGCTTTGGTGGCAGCTACACATGTCAGCCTCCCGGGGTGGGGTACACAGGATTAAGGCCAACAGCATCTGTGAAAAGAGAGGAGGGGAAAGTTCATTATCATCAGTAGGAATATGGCCAGGGTCAACACCAGAACAGATTGTCCATTGCTCATGTGCAAATTCATAGTGAAGCTGAAGAAAAGTAAAACCAGTTATAAGAACCAAACTATGACCTCGAGTGTATATCAACTGAACTTAGAAACCATCTCAAGGATAGTTTTGATGCATTGCACGTCAATGACCAAAGACCCGACACGCTGTGGACGACATCAAAGACATCATCCACGAGGAAGCCAAAAGGTCACCAAGAAGCAAAGACGGAGGTGGGTGTGAGAGGAGACTCTCAAGCTTGCTCTGGAACAGAGACTGTCCAAAACGAAAGGGGAAAGGAGTGAAAGAGGAATCGAAGCTGCTGCCGGGCGGCTCCAGGAGACAAGGGGCAGGGCAGTACGATTGTGAGATACGCTCAGATCTCAGATTTGAAAACCAAGCGGGAAGAGCACACTCGGCAACGCCCAAGGTGAAAGACCAGAAGAAGAAAGCCATCGTTGTAATGTGGAAGAACAGGAGGGTGGCCACAGAGTCAGAGTACCCAGAGAACGATTTGACATGCAGCCATTCCAGCAGGTACTGCGGTTCTGAAGGAGGACGTTCAACTGCGCAGAAGGCATGGGCGCCAGCGCTCCAGGACATGACAGAACACCAATGGAACTGTTCCAACGCAAGGCTGGAAGTTCTTGCCATCTATGCCTGGACACACAGGAGACGCCCACCTGGCCCACGGACGACTGGAAGAGATCCCTGTGTGTGCCCATTCCAAAGAAAGAAGGCCTAATAGAATGTGGGATTTTAATCCCGTGAACATTCCATACCAGTGACATTTTGGTGAGAATCATTAAGCATGTCTGTTCCAGGGACCTGCCAGAAATGCAAGGCCGAATTGGAAGAGGATGGGTAATGACCGGTGAGATCAGAGGAGGCGTGGCTGTGAGCGGAGAACACCAGAAAGATGGTTACTTGTATTTTGTTGACTCTGCGAAGGCATTTGACTGTACAGCCTAACAAATTATAGACAGCACCGTAGAAAATGGAAATCCCAAATACTTTATTGTGCTTATTCAGAACCCGAACCTAGACCAAGAGGCTTTCTCATGGAAGGAGAAGCAGGGGAGTATTGTTTGGTGTACAGTTGGGCCAGGTGTGTATCAGGATGGAATCCTTTCCCATACTTATTCAAGCATTATGCTGAGCCCCAATGGCAGAGGCGCCTGGCGTCGGGGTTGGAGGAAGGCTCCTAAACAACTTGCGAGGTGCCGGTGCTCCAACCTTGCTCGCCACCGTGCAGAAGAATGGAAGTACTTAGCACCAAACGACAAAGCAGCTAATAACTCATAATTACATCAAACAAAGTACACACATAATTGGTTTAGCACAGTAGAGAAAGTTCTCTACATATACTAGCCTCAGTAGAGTTCCGAAACTCAGAGACCGGGTGGCAGAATGAACACCTCTCAGAGCAGTCGTCTTATGGAGCTGCGGTGGTGCCGGGGTTACGCTCATGGCTGCTACCCACAGTGGGAGAGAGACGGAGCTTTCGACTCCTGTAGAGTTACAGTCTTGGAAACTCCCAGGGACAGCTCTGCCCTGTGCTATAGGACCGCTGTGACTTGGCGTCCACTCGGTGGCAGTGAGTGAATTGCTGGCTGGTGATTGGAGCCCACTAGCAGCTCCACAGGAGCGAGACTTGGCTTTGGCACCCATTAAGATATAGAGCCAAAGAAAAACCCAACTCACTGCATGTTTTTAAAAGGGACGCGTGTGTGTGTGTGTGTGTGTGTGTGTGTGTGTGTTGAGGGTGTGTATTTACTTTTTAAATTAAAGTACTGCTTCAAGCTTAATCTTAGGTTTTTAAATTTCTTCTGGTTCTTGCTCAAATGAAGTTATATTTGAACACAATCTATAACAGAGAAAAGCAGGGCAGTTGGGTAGAGTCCCGCCAGCTTGCTCCCCTTTTCCCACCGTAGCCCCAGAGGCACCTCTTTGATAACCTAGGACTTGACCAAACAGCAGGTGACATCCACCACATGGGTCTTTTCATTTGTGTGACTCACACTCTCTGCCCTCTGCTGCAGGTGTCTGTTAGGGGTGAGCAGTGAGATGGCAGTGGATTTTAATGCAGCCTCGGTTCTGCGGGCTGTGCACAGAGTACTGGGTTACAGAGTCTAAATTTAGTTCCCTAGTTCATTATTCCCGTTTTTCTCCCCTCTCCACTTCACCACCAAAAATAACCAAGAGAAAATACATCCTCACTTAAAACAGAGTGCAAATGTGGTGAGATCACGATGCCCCTGTCTCCCTGAGCACATCACAACGGCGCATCCAGAGTCCAGGTTAAGTCCATCAACTAAGCGGGAAATGGTAGCTGGCTCACATCCGTGTTCGGGTTTCTTGCCGGAGTTGATTTGGTGGGAGGAAACGCACCTGGGTGGTTGATGGAGTTGTGCACTGGACAAGCTACTTTCTTCAAGGACAATGTTTACTTGAATGAATACCTGACAAACACCTGGTTATATAGACTTGATCATTTGGCAGAAACATTTTTACAGAGGAAGCGGACTTTGTTTTGAGGGAAAGAGTGGACAGAATTCACTACTGATGATAAAACTTGAGTTTTCCAGCAACACTTAAGAGTGTTGGAAAACGTGTGTATCCTCTGTTTTGAGACTGTTAGTGTTTTCTGAGGAGATTGGCAATAATATGTGAATTTTTGTGATTGGATATTGGAATGTGTCATCGTTTAGGAGAGAGACCTTTATAACTCGGAGCCAAATAACCAATGTGCAGCGTCACAAAATCACACCAGGTGAAGAGAGCCGTTCAAAGAGCACCCAGGGTGCGTGGATTTAAACATAACAGTATCCAACGTTTATTGATAGGGGTTCAGGTGACACCTGGCAGCCGATTATTAAGGAAGCAGCATTTGTGGAGCTTGACTGTACACCTACTTCCCCCTCATCGAGGCTCTTGACTGACATTTTGCATTTATGGCAGTGGTGAACAACCCACTCCCGCGTACTCTGCACATGGATGAGTCTTGAATCATGGCAGCAGGGGGCACAGAGGCGTGCGCCGAGAGCAATGCTGGTTTTGGTTTGTAAGGTGGTGTTAGGCCAGGCTGGTCATGGCCGTTAGGGAATAGTGTCATTTGGCATGTATGTGACGATGTAGTCATCCTCGATTCCATGTAACAACACTTTGCAGGGCCACCTGGTCTTTAGAACTTAGCCATGCTGAGAAGTGAGGACTGGGTGTCTTATCTACCGTTATTTGAAAGGCTATCAAATACTTCTCCTTTTTCCAGCTCCATGCCCGTGTGCAGCCAGTTATCCTTACGTACTTCAACGAAAGGAGCAGATTGCGTGCCGACAAAGAGGCAAGCATTGGCTCTCTTCTCGTAGGGCAGCCCTGAAAGAGATGTGCAAGGCAGGGCCTTGATTATGTTATTCATAAGACAATGTGTATGCTAACATGCAGCGGGCTTATCATTGCTGCTTAAAACGCAGTGACCGATGGTTTGCCATTTTTATGTTGTATTTTTAAATACAGTAAATATCAAATAGCTACAAGTCTGAACCCACCGCATACTACAGGTGGCTTTGGCCCTTGACCTCAGGGCTGCGTGGTAGCCACAATCACAGCCGAGCTTGCACCGGGTCTGCTAGAATTTGGTGTTTCTTCTCCCAGAAAGCTCAAGTGCTTTGCATCAAAGGGCTTCCTGGAAGACAACCGTTCTCAAATTCACACTCAAAGTGATTCATGCTTCTGAAAACAGCTGTAGTATGCATGGCGCGACAGGTTCCACATCCAGCCTGCACCGGGGCACTCGGGGCCAGGTAGGAAAGTAGTGAAAGCTCAATGGAGCATCTGACTCACAGCGTCTCTGCTTACCTGGGCCCTAGCCTGAAGGCCAGTCTGGAAAAGCGTTTGTTTTCCCTCTAGCCTCTGTTCTTAGGAAGTTAGCCGCTCTGGAATACGAAATGCCTTTTTCACAAAGCAGTTCTGCCGTTTGTGCCAAATCCGGCCACCCAGCAAGGAAGCTGCTGACTCCTTCCTCCTTCAGCCAGGCTGCTGGCTGCCTGCTGACATGTCAGCAGAGGGCCACCCAGACTTGGTGCTCCACTTCCTGCCGAGAGGACTAAGCCAGGGGACTGCCCTGCACAGATTAACAGTTGCTGTCTGCCAGGCAAGACGACATGGTTACACGGGCCCTGCTCCTTCTGGCATTCCTGTGTTCAATTTAATACCCTTAGAAGATGGCCGTAGTCACCTTGCTTCAAAGCAGAAACCATGGGAGGGGATTAAGCTGCTGTTCTTGCTCCCGGGCTTGTGCGTCCCAAATGGTTTGCAACGTGACTAATCGTGCCCTTTGTTTCCGGTTCTCCACATGGCTGTCACTTGTTGCCACCGTCCTTGGGCCAACTGATTACAGTGGCCCCCAGTGCTGAGGACCCTGAAGAACCGCATCGAAGAGAACACTGGCCACACCTTCAACTCCCTCCTCTGCAACCTGTACCGCAACGAGAAGGACAGCGTGGACTGGCACAGTGACGACGAACCCTCCCTCGGGACGTGCCCGGTCATTGCCTCGCTCAGCTTTGGCGCCACGCGCACCTTTGAGATGAGGAAGAAGCCTCCGCCCGTGAGTCCTCTCCTTTTCTAGGTGCCCCCCCCCTCCCGCCTCCTGCGGCAAAGTCAAGTTCCTGCGAGTGCAGAGCTGCAGAGAGAAGACGGTGGTGGTTGTCAGGGGCCCCGAAGCCGGTTCCGTCCTCCTGGTGCCGTGACCCTGGGCATGGCAGAACTAAGGACCTCCCGGTAGTGTGTGCGCTTTGGTGAAGGAACATTCTGTTGGTTGCTTTTGACATCCCATTTGTAATTCGTTGCTATTGGCAAGCTGTGGTTGACTTTGACCTCCGAAGCACCCACTCACTCAGATATTCATCCCACAGAAATTGCCAGCGTGGTGAAAGCTGTCGGGGGCTCATGGCCCAGCAGTGTGGCTGGAGGGCAGGGTCGAGCTAGAGTCTCGTGGGGCAGATGGGACCCACTCACCAAACAAGTGCAGGTGTGTAAAAGGCGTGGGAGGCAGTGGTCCGGGCTCGTGGGTGTAAGAAAGGAAAAGCAGGGGCTGAGGAAGAACCCCCCAGGCAGGAAGCTTTGACTGTACGTAAGTGATCTTCACGCTACCTCTGGGAACAGAGCGCATCGCTGCAGATCGCCTGGTCCCCAGGCTGTGGCTTCTCCTAAGCCCAGCTCCCCAGTGGACCAGCCTCATGGCTGTTTGTGGACGGCGACCTAAGCCAGATCACGTACTTATTTGTCAGTCAGTCAGTGCTGTGCCTGCTCTTCAGACAACCTCTCTGAGAATACAATGAATGGCCGGGCTGTTTTCTTGACCTGTTTCTTGAGTTTCCAAACATTGGGATTTTGAAACACACTGGATTCTTTTGCGTAGATGCCACTGAGTACGTACCTTTGGCTGGTACAGTTCCTCTAATGGAGCTTTCTTGCTTCCGTGTAGACAAGCTTCGATGTCTGTATGTGAGCAGGGATCGTCGGTTGTGGGAGCAGACTCCGGAACCCCTATGAGAAGCCTTCACAGTTCTCACTGGCAACCAGACTTCTCTGTATCAAGGAGAATCAGACTCCTCAACCTTTCCTATAGTCCCACGTCTGTACACAGGGCCTGAGGGCACCCCTGCGCCGAACCCATCCAGCTTTCACTCAGCGCCTGCTCTGTGAAGACCAGAGAAATGCCACATCTCTCTCTCTTTAGTTCAGACCCTCCTGCAGGCCAGACACATCCTAGTCATGAAGCTAGCCCATCTAGTCCTGAAGCTAGCCCATCTAGTCCTGAAGCTAGCCTCCCCGCCGTCCACCTGCAAGCCAGCCGAGCCGTGGGATCCCGTTTACGTCTCAGTGGCATCCTTGTTGGTCAGCGGTCAGATAGTCGGTTCCAGTTTACACACACACACACACACACACACACACACACACACACACACACACACACACACACACTTTTACACATTTGATTTGCTTATGGGCCTGAAGCTTCAGAATGCTAAAAGTATACTTTGGATAGAATCTTATTGGCTACTAAACTATTCACTATATAAATACTTAACTGTATACTTACTGCATGAATATTGACAATACGCAATTATTTTCTGCATAAATAGTTTCTAGTTATTAAGCACTAGCTATATCCTGGTACCAGGAACCCTCCTTCCTTCTGCCCTCCAGGCAGCCAGAGCTTGTCCGTGGCTGTCTAAAGCCACCGCACAGTGGATTCTTGTGAATCTCAGCAGTGCGTTCTATAAGAGGCCAGTAAACATTGAATTAGTGCATCCCGAGCAGCCTTGTGCATCAGCCAAGATGCATTTGTGACCACTGGGTCCCTGCCCTTGAATGCCTATGAAACATGAGTATTGATTTGGGGGTTACAAAGAAATTGAGCCAGTAATCATTTTTGCAAATATGGAATCTGCAAAGAATGAGGACTGACGGGACATGGCCACCAAGAGCAGGTTCTTGGTACTGGGTTGGTGCCATGGCCAGCACAGGGAGCGGCTAAGAGCAAGGTCAGTGGTTCTGACCCCCAGTCGCTCTGAGGGAGAAAGACGAGCCTGTCTGCCCCTGTAAAGATGTCAGGGGCTGCTGTGCAGCAGCATCGGCTCGACGGCCGCCGGGTGGGGCGGTTGGTGCTGTGTGTGTTGAGGTGACTGTGGACTGAGAACATAATTACTGCCGACACATGTTTCGGAGGGAAATGGGAAGTGTGTGTATGAGAGAGCTTGCCGAGACTGAAGCTTTAACTTCTACTCCGGGCTTCTTGGGATCTCTTTTGACGAACCCAAGTGAAAGCACAGGCCACGGACGCTAATTATCAGCGTAAGATTCCTGTCATTACTAGCCAGGACCCAGGCAGTCTTCGGGATGATGTCTCAGCTAGCTGGTTTGATGACAATGCACATGCAGGGAGTAAGAAATGTTGTCCGAGATCTTGAAAACAAACCCGGGAAGAAATGGAAGCATGGCGGCTCTTCCAGTGGTGAAGCTGTGGTTTCCTGCTTGGTATGAACGACCATTGAGCTCGATGCCTGTTTCTGCCCGTTTCTTCAGTTAAAATGAATAAGTTGAACATAAATGTCCTTGGCATTAAAAACATGTATCAGCGCATACACCTGTAAGATAACTTCCTTAAAATGACCTTTATGTTGCGTTCTTTGGTGAGGAGCATCCAACGGTAAACTTTTCCACAGATGCCTTTAGGTGTCCCTGAGGGACTGGAGGCTTCACAAGTCCAACCAAGTCCAAGGGCACGTCTTTCTTTGAGCTGACAGTATGGAGATACCTGCTAGAGTACATCCTCCTACGTCTTCACCTGCTAGAGTACATCCAGCACCTTTACCAGCTAGAGCACATCCTCTGTCTTTACCTGCTAGAGTACATCCTCTGTCTTTACCTGCTAGAGCACATCCTCCATCTTTACCTGCTAGAGCACATCCTCCATCTTTACCTGCTAGAGCACATCCTCCGTCTTTACCTGCTAGAGCACATCCTCTGCATTTACCTGCTAGAGCACATCCTCTGTCTTCACCTGCTAGAGCACATCCTCTGTCTTTACCTGCTAGAGCACATCCTCCGTCTTTACTTGCTAGAGTACATCCTGCATCTTTACCTGCTAGAGCACATCCTCCATCTTTACCTGCTAGAGTACATCCTCTGCATTTACCTGCTAGAGCACATCCTCTGTCTTCACCTGCTAGAGCACATCCTCTGTCTTTACCTGCTAGAGCACATCCTCCGTCTTTACCTGCTAGAGCACATCCTCTGTTTTTACCTGCTAGAGTACATCCTCCATCTTTACCTGCTAGAACACATCCTCCATCTTTACCTGCTACAGTACATCCTCTGCATTTACCTGCTAGAGCACATCCTCCGTCTTTTTTTACATTTTATTAGGGACTCATACAACTCTTATCACCATCCATACATATACATACATCAATTGTATAAAGCACATCCATACATTCCCTGCCCCAATCATTCTCAAAGCATTTGCTCTCCACTTAAGCCCCTTGCATCAGGTCCTCTTTTTTTTTTCCCTTCCCTTCCCTTTCCCCCCTCCCTCATGTGCCCTTGGTAATTTATACATCGTTATTTTGTCATATCTTGCCCTTTCCGGATTCTCCCTTCCCCCCCTTCTCTGCTGCCCCTCTCCCAGGGAAGAGGTCACATGTGGATCCTTGTAATCAGTTCCTCCTTTCCAACCCACTCACCCTACACTCTCCCAGCATCGTCCCTCACACCCTTGGTTCTGAAGGTATCATCCACCCTGGATTCCCTGTACCTCCAGCCCTCATATGCACCAGTGTACAGCCTCTGCCCTATCCAGCCCTGCAAGGTAGAATTCGGATCATGGTAGTTGGGGGGAGGAAGCATCCAGGATCTGGGGGAAAGCTGTGTTCTTCATCGGTACTACCTCGCACCCTAATTAACCCATCTCCTCTCCTAAACCCCTCTATGAGGGGATCTCCATTGGCCGACACTTGGGCCTTAGGTCTCCACTCTGCACTTCCCCCTTCATTTAATATGGTATATATATACATATACATATATACATATACACACATATACACATACATACACACACTTATATCTTTTTTTTTTTTTTGCATGATGCCTTATACCTGGTCCCTTGGCACCTCGTGATCGCACTGGCCGGTGTGCTTCTTCCATGTGGGCTTTTTTGCTTCTGAGCTAGATGGCCGCTCGTTCACCTTCAAGCCTTTAAGACCCCATACACTATCTCTTTTGATAGCCGGGCACCATCAGCTTTCTCCACCACATTTGCTTATGCACCCATTTGTTTTCAGCGATCCTATCATGGAGGTGTGCAGTCAATGATATGATTTTTTGTTCTTTGATGCCTGGTAACTGATCCCTTCAGGACCACTCGATCACACAGGCTGGTGTGTTCTTCCATGTGGACTTTGTTGCTTCTGAGCTAGATGGCCGCTTGTTTATCTTCAAGCCTTTAAGACCCCAGTCACTATCTCTTTTGATAGCCGGGCACCATCAGCTTTCTTCACCACATTTACTTGTTCACCCACTTTGGCTCCAGCCGTTGTGTCGGGAGAGTGAGCATCATAGAGTTCCAATTTAATAAAAGAAGGTATCCATGCATTGAGGGAGTGTTTGAGTAGAGGCCCAAGGTCATTCCGCCACCTTAATACTTAACCTATAAATATAGACACATAGATCTATTTCCCCATCCTCCTATATATATTTGCATGTATATGTCTTTGTCTAGACCTCCATAAATGCCTTTTGACTCCTAGCTCTTTCCTCCATCTCCCTTGACTTTCCTCCTGCCCTACTACCATGCTTCATCGCCACCTGGGCTAGAGTATACCTCTTCTCTAAGCAACCTTACCCTTGATCATTTCCCACCAGGCCTGCCACTCCCCCCTCTCTACCACTTGGGGTCCCATGTTTTTCCCTTGTCCCTGTTTGTTAACACCTCTTCATTACCCCCCTTGCCCCCCCACCCGAAGTCCCCCCGGAACTGTCGGTCCCGTTGTTTTTCCTCCAGATAGTTCGTCCAGCCTGTCCTATTCAGACAGACCCATAGAGACACTAACATGCACGAAAACAAGACAGAGGAAAACAAAGCAACAATATACAACCAGACAACAAAACAACAAAAACAAACCACTGACAAACAACAGAACAAAACAGTTCACAAGAGAAAAGCTTGTAGTTAGTTCAGGGATCGTTTGCTGGCCCTTAGGAGCGTTTTCCAGTCCAGTCTGTTGGGGCACCACGCCCTGGCCCCAAAGTCCACTTTCAGCATTCCCTGGGGACCTTGCCACTCCATTTCCTTGCTGTTCCGCTGTACTCCCCCAGTGATTTGCCTCGGTGTGGTGGGATCAGGTCAGGTGCAATTCTCACACTGTGTCTCCGGGGCAGTCCCCTGTATCGCCCTTAGTCACTGATTGGCATCATATCTCATAGTGGGGCCAGCCATGTTCTCTGTGTGGACTGGCTGCTCTACTCAGGAACATCATCATCACGGCCTGGTGGGCCAGGCTGTGCTCCACTCTCTCCTCCTCCCCCTTCATCTGCTCCCGTGTGCTCTGATCAGGTATGTTCATCTCCCGGAGCTGCAGAGTCAATGTCGTCCTTTGGAACAAATTCTTTTCGGGGGAGGGGCAGGAATCCACTTAATTTATGGTGCTGGGGCCAGCCTCCCAGACCTCTCCACTGGTTCCCTACTCCATGCTGGGATATTGCATTCACACCTTGCGACACTGGGTTGAAGTCTGGTCCCACTATCCCTGTGGAGATATAAACAATACCCTCCCCTTGGGTGGATTAATGCCCCATGCCCCCCCCTCCCCTTTTCTTCCTTGTATTCATCCTTTTGTTTTCCTTTCCCCACTTCCTCCACCCATCCTCCGTCTTTACCTGCTAGAGTACATCCACCACCTTTACCTGCTAGATCACATCCCCAATCTTTACCTGCTAGAGTACATCCTCTGCATTTACCTGCTAGAGCACATCCTCTGTCTTTACCTGCTAGAACACATCCTCTGTCATTACCTGCTAGAGTACGTCCTCTGCATTTACCTGCTAGAGCACATCCTCTATCTTTACCTGCTAGAGCACATCCTGTCTTTACGTGCTAGAGCACATCCTCTGTCTTTACCGGCTAGAGTACATTCTCCATCTTTACCTGCTAGAGCACATCTTCTGCATTTACCTGCTAGAGCACATCCTCCATCTTTACCTGCTAGAGTACATCCTCTGTATTTACCTGCTAGAGCACATCCTCTGCATTTACCGGCTAGAGTACATCCTCCATCTTTACCTGCTAGAGCACATCCTCTGTCTTTACCTGCTAGAGCACATCCTCCAACTTTACCTGCTAGAGCACATCCTCCACTTTTACCTGCTAGAGAACATCCTCTGTCTTTACCTGCTAGAGTACATCCTCTGTCTTTACCTGCTAGAGCACATCCTCCAACTTTACCTGCTAGAGAACATCCTCTGTCTTTACCTGCTAGAGTACATCCTCTGTCTTTACCTGTTAGAGCACATCCTCTGTCTTTACCTGCTAGAGCACATCCTCCGCCTTTACCTGCTAGAGAACATCCTCTGTCTTTACCTGCTAGAGTACATCCTCTGTCTTTACCTGCTAGAGCACATCCTCCACCTTTACCTGCTAGAGCACATCCTCCACCTTTACCTGCTAGATCACATCCTCCATCTTTACCTGCTAGAGCACATCCTCTGCCTTTACCTGCTAGAGCACATCTTCTGTCTTTACCTGCTAGAGTACATCCTGTATTTACCTGGTAGAGTACATCCTGTCTTTACCCGCTAGAGCACATCCTCTGTCTTTACCTGCTAGAGCACATCCTCCGCCTTTAACTGCTAGAGTACATCCTCTGTATTTACCTGCTAGAGCACATCCTCTGTATTGTGTGGCAGTACTCCCTTTCTGAAGGATTGAAATGAATGGCTTTGCAAATCTGCATCTTTTCTTTCTGAACTAAGGCAATAGCTCTGAGAACATGACTCAGTTCGTACAACCCATGGTGAACGCCTAACTGAAGAAGTATGAATTAGGTTAGCGTGGGATGTGTGTGCATGAGGCTGCCTGGCTGCAACTCTTGGGGCCCTGTCTCAGGAGACCACCATGGCTTAGAGAAGGCCAGCAAGGTATTCAGGGGGTGCAGGAGGTTCGGCTCAGCGGTCAGTGTGAGCCTGTCTGAGGAGCCAATCATGTCTGTTGGACGTGAGTGATAGTTTTTCATCTGTAATTGACAGGGAAGTCACGAGAGTTCCCGTGCTTCATTCAGGTTTGCTGTTTTGAGACAGAGACTCATCTGTTTGGGGCCACTTTCAAAGAGAAATCGCCTTGATTTTGAAAAAAGTTCCAACTTCCCTACGCCCGCAAGCAGCTGTTGTGGTTGCAGCCTGGCACCTTGGGCAGATTTTACATCAGCTGATGCTCTGGGCGCCGTCCAGTTCCTCACACAGCACAGTGAACAGTCACTCAGTGTGCCGAGATGGAAAGGGGAGCCTTGTTTCCCGAGCATCCGTGCCCTCTGATTCTCTCAGCTGGCCCCGCTCCGGAATTAAACCCTCCAGCACCCCCCCCCCCCCGCCGTCCCTGTGCTGAGCCTTTGCTCACTGCCCTCTCGTCCAAGCTGGCCAGCAATCCCCCACCCCCATGCGGTGGGCCACCAGCTCCTTGCGGCCCAGTAGACTCGCCATCCGCCCATCCCATCACCCAGGGAGCACTGCCTGCACACTAGAGGAAAGCAGACCTGTCCTCAGCACCCCAGCCCTCTTCATGCTCTCAGTCTGGGCCCATTAATGCTCCTGTACACTCGACATCCCAAGCCCAGTTGTACTTTGCAGAAGGCGCCGACCCCTGTTGTAGAGATCAGCCGGGTTCTTTTCCCAGCTAGCTCTAATTCTATACTGAAGAACAGGCTACAAAGGGAACTACAAAGCCATTTGGCAGGTTGCTATTTCCCTGTCGGTTACCATGGAAACAGTGATGGCTGAGTGTGTGTGTGTGGGGGGGGTGGTTATTAGATAATAGCAGGAGTTTGTGATGCACTGGAGATTTAGATGCCAAAAACCTTGTTTTTCTAGCCAAAAAAGAAAAACAAAAAACCAAGAAGACGACCCTCTGGATACACTCTGCCCTTAATCGAGCGAACACTGCACATGTGAGGGGCGTCTAGTCGTCACTGGTTGATTGAGATGAGACGGTGAGGCAGGTCAGGCGTTCATCCAGCCGCTCCCCTCTCTAGCTTCTTCCCGAGGAGAGGAACCTTGTTCGTAGCACCGGAAGAGGCGGTGTACATCCAGCCAAGTGGTAGAGACTCTGAGAGCCCATGCGGACTCAGTTCATTGGGCTTTCCTTACTCATTATTTTGTTGTTATTGTTTTTAACTCCCTACTAGGGAGAATGGAGCATAAAAACTAGTCTGATCTCAAATAGTGACTCTGCCATTTTCCCCAAGGATGTATGTATATAGTTATATATGTATCTATATATCTATCTATTTTGATGCCAATGAGTCGGATTCAATTAATAGGGACCCTGTGTGCTCGTGGAACAGAATGAAACACTGCCTGGTCCTGTACCCTGCATTGTCAGGAGCCTCTTGTCGCTGCCACGGGGTCAAGCCTCTCCTTGAGGGTTTGCTCTCTGGCTGCCCCTCTACTGTACCAAGCGTGATGTCCGCCTCCAGGGATTGGTCCTGCCTGATAACATGTGCAGACACTGTGAGCCCATGTCTTGCCAACATCACTTTAAAGGCGCATTCTGGCTGCACTTCTTCCAAGAGCGGTTTGTTTAGTCTCCTGGCCGTCCAGGGCCTAGTTGATGCTCTTTCTAGCACCGCGACTCACATTTGACTCAGTCCTGCTGACTCAGCGACCGGCTTTCATGTGCATACGAAGTGATCATATTGTTGGCTTTCTCGGACTGCGAGGTCATGCTGCACTGACTGGATTAAAAAGGAGCCCTGGTGGTGTCGTGGTTTGAAACCTCCAGCCAGCGCTTCATGGCAAGAAGATGGGCCTTCTACCCCTGTGGAGAGTCCCAGTCCCAGAACCCACGGGGGCAGTTCTACTCTGTCCCGCAGGTTCGCTGCAAGTCAGCATCCGCTCAGTGGCAGCGAGCGAGTAGCTCAAACATGGAAGCTGGCTAAATCAGAACAAAGCAGCATCTCCTGGGATAGTGGCCGAAGGCCCACTACGGAGCCAGCAGCCTCCACCACTGTGGGAGTTCTCCGTGCTCCTCCGGAGTCCATCTGGTAATGGCAGCAGCTGGCCTGAGAGATGACAAGATATGCTTAAGAGCCTGTTTATCACCATGGTCTGTTTTTAAAACACCCTAATGAGATTAGAAAATCAGGCTTTATTTCCTGTTTCTGCCCATGATGTTGGTAAAAGGCACTTTATCTGCCTCATTTGTACTTCTCCTCTCCTGCAAATGGGCATGATAATTGGCTGCTCTTTCGGGGGAGTAATAGAAGTTTCCCCATGAAAGATGCTCAGGAGTGAGTGAACGTTTCAGATACGAATGGGAGAGACTGGTGTCGTTTCTGATGTAGAAATTGGCCAAGGATGGAAGTAGCAGGGAAGCTACACTTGGGGAGCCTGGGGGGGCGGGGCGGGGGCTGGCTCAGAAGTGGCGACGGAGTGTATGAGCTCGTCATTAGGGCCGTGCAATGACTTGGTGAATGTGAGTGTGTTCTACACCAGTCAGAGAGGAAGCCCTGATATGAACTGGATCGTCTCTGAACTCTGATCCTGTGGGAGTTGGATTCTCCCTTGCCTCCTTAGGGCCTTGCCCTGAAGGCGAATAATTGATTTTTGCATAGAGCCCCCAGTTATGTGCTGCCAGTGACAGTACTTTGATTGTAGGGGAACAACCTTTTCCAAAGCCATTTGTTTGTCTGCTTGTGGCTTGGCTCGGGGTGGGCACTTGGTGCAGACGTGAGTGTTTAAAAACCTTGTGCCTGAGGTAGTTCCCGCCCCCCCTTTGGTGCCCTCTGAAGAACGTCTGAGCCTTCGGGTGGTTGTGTGATCATCTTCCAGTCACCTCTTCACGGAGCATAACTGGCCAGCCTGCCTCCTGTGTTTGCGGGAGGCGGGGGGACAGGCCACCCTGGAGCAGGGTGAGCAGCGGCTGTGGGAGCACAAGGCGGTGGGTGGGAAAAGTGGGCAGGAGCCAGATCTGCAGACTCATGAGTCTCAGGAAGGAGTGGCAGGCTTCCAGGCCACGTAGAGACTGGTGGGAGCCCGAGACGCTGGCCCTTCGTCAGCCTTCTGCACTGCACTCACCCCTGTGGCTCCATTTTCAACCCAACAATAGGTCAATAAGCGGCACAGTAGCACATCATGGGATGGCCAACCATTCAGGATGGGAAGCCAGAGCGCAGGAGAAGGATGGGAACCCAGGAGGAGCGGGAACGGGAACATGGGATATGGGTGGGTCATGGCACCTTGGGGACTGTCCTGTATGAGTTGGGTCAGAAGGGTTGTGATTCGGTGAATGTAACGCTGATGGTCTTCTCTGTAAACTTCACCTCATTCATTAAAAAAAAAAACAGCTAATGAAAGCGGAGTGGATCTATCTTAAGTCCATTGAGAAGTCATTGAAAAGAGTTACGCAGAAGAGTGATAGAATCCAACTGAAAATCCAAAAGGTCACAGTTGCTACTGTGGAACTTGGATCTGAAAGGCGCAAGAGTAGAAGCAAGGGGACTGGTTAGGAGGCTGTTATGCCTTACGCTGAGGGCCACGGCCGCAAGGAGAGACGTGGAACAATTCCAGCGACACGCGTTCACGATCGCAGGGACTTTCAAAGGAAGCATGGCTGAAGGTGGTGGTGTGGAGCAAGACTGGCCACTCCCCCACCTGCTCAAGCTCCACGAGAAGTGGAGACAGAATTGCCTTTCAGATAACTTGGAATCTTGTAGGGATAAGGCAGGCTTCAGTCAGTAGACGGAAGTAGAGGACGCTTTCAGAACAGACAGAAGATTGATGCTACAAGGGTGTTTGCGCGCCACCAAACGGGAGTTCCAGAGGCCGGAAGCCCAGGGAGCTGGGCAGTGTGTCTGGTCAGGTCATGCACGGGGACAGTGACATCTGGAGTGGTGGAATCTGTTCTCATGATCGCTTCGAGGGAGGAGAGCCGTGGCTTGTGTGCTCCAGTCCGCAGTGGAAGCTCCAACAATCAGGATGATGTAAGGTACTCGAAGCCACATTTCTTGGCAATATTCCAGTGCAGACCCGTCGTAGCTGGGGCGACTGCCATGGTGAAGGTGAAGCGCCATTTGCCTTTGCTGACCTTCAGCAACTTCTCAGCCCCGCTCTTCCTCTGTGCTGCCTGGACAACCAGGTGTCAGCAGGTTCTTCCTTCTGAACACCACTAGCCTCTCCTGTGGCTGGCCGGAGGGCAACTCGGAGCCTGCGCACAGGCTGGATTTGCTGCTGGCACCAAGGACCCCTCCCTCACTGAGGAAAGCACCCCAAGCAATCTTCCTAAGTTAGCTTGCCCTTAGTCGGCCCCACCCTACTGAGCTCAACCAGATCTCCCGGTGTGCCCGGTGTGCCCTTCGAGGATGACTGACTTCCCATCCTGTACCTAAGTGTTTTCAGTCGCCTTTCCAGAAGCTTCTATACCAAATGAATGCCAAAAGTCAGGAAAGAGTTTGCCACAAGCCCCAAGCATCTGTGTGGCAAGAGAGGTTAAAACCCTTGGGAGCAGATGACCTCGGTGATGTCAAAAGTGTACATTTCCAGCTAGCCTCTTAGGTTAGCAGATCGGGTTTCAGAGGGAGCTGCTTCTGTTTTTAAAGTAATGTGTTTCAGATCGATGCTGAAGATGCCATCATTCGGCGTGTGGTCTGAGTCAGCACAACAGTGCTGTCGAGATGACACTGTGAGCCTACCTTTCCTCTCTCCATCGTCTCCATAACTAATACCTTTTGTTTGTCAGGTTTTAAAAAATATATATGGCCACTGTGAACAACAAGTCCTGCTGTATTGTCGTGGCAAGGCTAGAGGGACACGTGGCTGTCCCAGTACAGCCACGAGCCGAGCTGGTCCCTGCAGCCACCTGGAGCACCGGCAGGCTCTAAGGACAAGGCCCTCCCCCAGCGTGGTGGGAAAGCAAGCTGGAGTGACAGATAGGGCCTGAGGGGCCTGGTCAAACACTGGGGGCTGGGGAGTCGGAGGGACCTGCTGCCCCTGGGGAAATAGCGAAGGGCCCTAGTGGTCTTTGTCAAGCAATTCCGCCACGAGAGTCAGGGACGCATCTCTTGGAGTTCTCCCCATCTTAGGAACAAACCTCTGCCAGACCCTGCAGATGTTCTAATTAGATCTTGTGGTTTGTTTTTGTTGTGCTTACTTCTGAAGCACAACACCTGGAGCGAGTTGTCCGTATTGTATCGCCGGTCTCTCTTTCCTCTCAACTTGCCCTCTGGGAGTGCCTGCTCGCAGCTTCCCTCCCCGCCACTCTCTCACCTGGACGCACACGGTGGGCTGGGAGGACAAATCCTCTGGCCCCTTCCTCAGTCCTTCCTGGGACAGCTGATCCGCACTGTCCATCGCCTCTGTCTTTGAAGCCCATCCGTCCGTCTGTTAGCAGCCTCCTCTTTCCCTGCTGGCTGTTCATGGTTTACTCACTGCTACTTCTTTGGACACAGTTTGTTTTCTTTTTATTCAACCCCTTTAAATATGGTGGTCAGGACTATCTTTGACTCTGTTGTTTTGGGCTCTGTTAGGCTTAAAGAGAGCACAAGCTGGCAGGGGATTATGAATGCCACAGAGACAGGGTACATTTCTGTCATGTGTGTCCCCAGCAGTTAGCGCAGCCTGTGGATTTGTACTTTGTTCTTAGAATAAGTTAAACCGTAAAGAGAATCTCATTCGTTTCTATGGCTGTGGTATCACCTCTTTGAGAAGGGGGGCGTGGGGAGTGACTTCTCCAGCTTCGACTTTCTCTCTGGTTAACAGCTCTCTCTCTCGCTGCCCATGAAGCATTTCTACTTGGCTAGTGCTTGTGACCCCCAAACAGTGTTTAAAATCGGACCTACTGCTGTTCTCTCACGATACTTCCATCTGCTGACATGTCTGTTAGTGCCTCTTCCCTGTTCCCTTGTGGCGCGTGTCTGCCCAATTCCCAAGTCCCAGCTCTTGCTGCGTGCGTGTAAGAGCTCCCGGCGCACAGCACATCTTCATCCCAAGCTCCTTTACCACACGCTGAAGGACTGAAATGATGTCTTTCCAGACTAACGTCTTTGATTCCAAATCGTTTCAGATTCTTAAAAATTTTATTTTAAAGAAGAGTTCCTCTCTGTCTCTCTTTTTACCCCCTTCTCCCTCCCCACAAATAACAACGGAGCTCCCGCTATGTGTCAGGCACCATGCTCTAATGGGGAGAATCCGTGACCACGGTCCCTGCCCCCAGGCACTGTGGGAAAGTCACAGAAGGAGAGAGGAACCATCCCAACACGTATTAGGGCTCTGAGTTTGGATTCTACGCTAAGTATTATGGAAATAAACAGAAAGCAGAGCATTTGAGCATGCGCTGGCATACCTGTTTTAGAAGCTCACTCGGAATGCTGTGTGAGAGTGGCTGTGGGGGGCGAGAGGGGGGGAGATGAGGAAGAGCGGTGTTGCTGAGGTGGAGCCTGTACCATTTCCAGTATTTTAGATGTGGGGTTAGGAGTCCAGAGTGACTCCAGGTGTCTTGAGCGGGCGGTAGATGGAGGAGAAACAGTTTTCCTCTTGGACCTACATTGTCAGTTAAGAAGTTTGTTTCTATCACCTCACATGAAAGTTGGGCAGTGAGGAAGGAAGACCACAGGAGACTCGAGCATTTGCGTCATGGTGCTGGCAGTTAAGATTAAAAGCATCGTGGGCTGCCAGAAGAGCAACCAAATCTGCCTTGGAAGCAGGACAGCCAGAATGCTTCCTAGAAGCGAGGATGGAGAGACTGTCATGTACTTTGGACATGTTATCGGAGAGGCCAATTCCTGCAGAGGGCCTCGTGCTTGGCAAGCGCAGGCTCAGCGAGACAAAGGCAGACCATCCAGGAGATGGACTGACAGCATGGTGGGGGTGGCGCGGGACCAGGCAGTGTTTCATCGACATGGGAACCCACTCCACAGCACCTAACAACAACAGGCAGGTTGTAGGAGGACCGAGAAGGCCGTCTTCCACATGCTAAGTCTGAGATGGGCCGGAGCCTTCCACGTGTAAAAGAAACCATTGCATGCAAGGCTGGGGCTCAGACGACAGACACAGGGCGAAGGGGTCACCTAGAACTTGTCAGCATAGCAATAATAAAACTAAGCAAGTAGACAGTGCTGCTTCTGTGCCCACACTAAGTGCTTCATACTGAATCCTCTAGTCATCTGTGAGCTTGGTGCCCAAGTCATTCCTGCTGCGTAGACGAGGCGGCGAGCCTCCGCGTTGTGTCGTTTACCCATGGTGCCTCACCTTCACTGAATGTAATTGAAGTGGACTGTGACAGGCAGAGGATGTCACGTCAACCAGAGACTCCTGGCCACCGGCGGAGTCAAGCCTGCCGATCACTTCACGCCTGATGCTGTGGCCTTCTTAAAACCGGGGACCTGGAAGCCTTCCCTCTCTGCCTCTCCCCTTCACCTTCCTGCTTGCAGGCCACCCCGAGAGCTGCCGGGCCCCTGCCATGTGTCCACTGACCTTGGATCCACATGACCCTGCACCCACCAGCCTGACAGCTTCCTGCGTTCTGCCTCACTGAAGAGCGACTGAAGGACTGGTATCAGGCTTAGGGACTTGAGTTGGACCGTGCTGGGACTCTCTCTTGATGTACAGCTACTTCTTGATTTAAAGCTCTGTGTTTTATGTACATGAGTGTCACAGGATTTGTTTCTCTAGTCAACCTGGTCGGACACGTGAATGATATGTGGAGCTATGGACGCGCACATTTTCACTCAGAGTATGAAAGGAGAGAGAGGAGCAGAGAGCTAGGATCAAGCTCACTGCTTTCCTCACTTTGTTTTCCAACTCTAAGGCCTTTATCCGCTCCTCCTGGAAGGAAGGATCAAAGGTGAATGAATGCCTTACTTTGCCCAGCTTTTGGGGCAGCTTTTTGGGCAGCATGTGCCCAGCCCCAGTTGCTCTCCCACCATGCCCTGGGTGAGTGTTCCATCCCAGAAGTGGGAGCTCGTGGCTCTCCTGGAGGCGTGCTGGCGGCTTTGTGTTAACTGTGAATCCTTGCCAGGCGACAGGGCCCTACTATGCCAGCAGGGAAACCTTCCCTGATGCTTCGAATGCAGACACCAACAATACTAACCATAGTAACCATAACAATAATGACATTCCTCTGTGCCAAGTGTCAAGTGTGAGCCTGGGAGAGCTGAAACAGGCAGCAGGGTTCTCCTCGATGCTGTTTGCTCTGCTCATTTTGTTGTGTTTCCATAAGCACCATCTTTGGTAAAAGATGGGAGTGCTCCGGGATAGCTTCTGCCGCCTCAGAGTCGATGGCGACAGTCAGAGTCGCTAGGCGTAGAAAGCTGTTGAATCGTGCCAGCAAAGTATACTTCATCATTCTCTGAGACGGTTTTCTTGGGAGGACAGTTTGCTTTCAACAAACTTTTCTGATTGTGCTGGGATGAGATAAAAAAAATGTGGTTTCTCACTCAGGAAGGAATCAGGGATTGGAGCCAGACAGCTCTAGGTTCAGATCTGAACCCTACTCCCTGACAGCCTTCTGACCTAAGCTCGCACAAGTTCTTCCCCTGCAGACCCTGTGTTGTGGTGGTGGCATAGTGACTCGATGGCCAAGGGAAGGAAACACTGTCCAGTCTCGCGCCGTGCGCACAGGTCCCATTGTTACTGTGACTGTTTCATTCCATCTTGTTAAGGGTCTTCTGCTCGGCCATGCACAGGCACAATGGCCTTCTCCAGGAGCCGGTGCTTCCTGGTATCATGCCTCCTGTGTGTGAGACAACGTCTCACCAGCCTTGCTTCTTGGGACGCTTCTGGCTACACTTTTTCCAAGATGGACTTGTTTTTTCGGGCAGACCATGCATATTTCATATTCTTCACTGACACCATCATTCCAAGGTATCCATTCTTCTCCAGTCATCTGCCTTCATTGGTCAACCTTCACATGCATCGGACATAATGGAACATAATCATGGCTTGGGTCAGGCCCGGTGTTGTTAGTCCTTAGGCATCAACGTGTCAACTTGCTCTTTGGTCTTTTAAAGAGATCTTTTGCAGTAAGTTTACCCAGTGCCATACTTTGTGTGACTTCCTGACGGCTGCTTTCATGGGCATCGATTGTGGATCGAAATAAAATGAAACCTCTGACAGCATCGGTATTGTCTCCATTTGTCGTGATGTTGCGTATTAGTCCAGATGTGGGGATCTGTTTCCTCCACACTGAGTTGTAATCTGTACAGAAGGTTGCAGTCGTTCATCAATATCAGCGCTTCAAGACCTCTTCACTTTTAGCAAGCAAAGTTTTGTCATCTGCATATTGCCAGGTTGTTAATGAGTCTTCTTCCAATCCTGATGCCTGGTTCTTCTTTATCTGGTCCCACCCTCTCTGATTATTTGTTCAGCATAGAGATTGAATATGTATAGTGAGAGGATACAACCCCCTCCCATACACGCCTTTCCCAGTTTTCAACCACGCACTATCCCCTTTTGTTTGAGTCATTGCTTCCTGCAGTACCGGCTCCCCATGTGGGCAGTGAAGTGTCCTGGAGCTCGGACTCGTCACGATGCTGTCAGTCATTTTTCATGGGCACGCAGTCAGCCACATAACCACCAGTACAAGTAAACATGGTTCATGGAGTCTTTGCTTTCAGATAAGATCCATCTGACAGCAACAGAGGTATTTCCCTGGTTCCACACCTCTTCTGAATCCAAATGGAATCTCTAACAGGTCCGCGTTGAGGTACATTTCTGTGCATGTGTTTTCACTTATCACCAGCAAAATGTTACCGGTGTGTTATTAATGATACTGTTCGTTCATTCTGCATTCTGTTGAGTCACTTGTCTTTGGGTCTCCTCTGGTCTGTTAGTAAAGAAAGCAACCTCCCCGTCATGTCCATCCTGACTCTTGGAAACCCGCGGGGACAGGACAGGGTAGAGCTGCCCCTGTGGGTTTCCGACACCGTCCTTCCCTATTGGTCTTCCACGTTTCATTGTCTTCATTCCTTCATGTGCTGCTCCTACTCGCTGCGTCAAAGCAAGTTTCAGAGTTTCTTCTGGCATCGATTTGTCCCCCTATTTTTCTTTTGTGTCTTTTAAATGACTTTTTGCTTTCACCACGTGTGATGTCCTTGATGTCATACCACAACTCATTCATGTTCGGTGCCCAACAACTATTCTCGAGATGGTGTCTAAACACAGGTGGAATAGACTCAATCAAGGTTGTATTTTTGTTCTTGTGTTCTTTAAATCGTTTTTCTTCAAGCTTCAGCTTGAACTTCCATGTGACTGATTGATGACCTGTTTCACGGCCGGCTCTTGGCCTTGTTCTTACCGATAACATGGGCTTCTCCGTTGACACTTCCCTATCCATGCCCAGTCGACTCGACTTCCCTGGATCCCTCCTGCCAAGGTCCGAGTGTATAGTCACTGCTTATTTTGTTGACAAAGGTATTTCCAATGAAGAGGTCCCCAACACGGTTTCTATCACCAAGGCTCGATTTTCCAACTACTGATCTTTTCCCTTTACTTCCAACTTTCGTATTCCAATTACCAGTAACTATCCGAGCCTCTTGGTTGCATGTTTGGCCCACTTCAGACCGCAGAGGTTAGTAAAGACCTTCAGGTTCTTCAGCTTTGGGATTAGTGGTTGATGCGCAAATGTGAATACTGGCCGCACTAACTTGTGTCGCCTTCCCTGTAGGTGTGTGGATACCGTCCTGTCACTGCAGAGTGGACACAGGACAGGCCTCAGCAAGTTCTGTTTATGAGGCATGTGGTGCCAGCCCTCTTCCTTTGTCATCCCTGGAACAGCACGCTCACTTGATTCAAAATGGCCACTTCCAGTCCATTTCAGCCCGTTGATTGCGTGAATAGCAATATTGATGCCTTCTGTTGTATTTTTGACAACTTCTAATTTTCCTAGCTGTGTGTCCTTCATCCATCGCACACTCTGATCATTAGTGGATGCTTACGGCTGTTGCTCCTCATTTTGAGTGGGTGCCACATTGGTAAACGAAGGCCCTGAGCGCTCTGCTCACTCCCCCATTGAGGTGGAGTCTACATTGAGGAAGCAGCTCTTCCTTAGTGTTCCTTACAGTGCCTTCCCGCCGAGGGGCTCTTCTGTTGGCACTCTGCCCACAAGCGTGCTGCTGCTGTTGGCAGGGTTTTCATGTCGGAGTCGACTGCCAGCTCCTTCCTCTCCGTTGGTCTTAGTTTGGTAGCTCTACTGGAGCCTGTCCACCATGGTGATGCTGCGGTCTTTGAAATACCAGTGGCATGGCACACACAACAGCCAGCACCAAGCCACGCCCGGCAGATGAGGTCCCTTTGCTTGTGAGGCCCCGGGTGGCACTAAGGATTGAGCATTGGACTACTGGCTGAAAGCTTGGCCTTTCAAACCCATGCAAAGGCACCTTGGAAGCTGGGCCCAGAGATGTGCTTCTGAAAGGTCACATCCTCGTAACTCTGTGGAGCAGGTCTGCTCTGTGCACAGGAGGGCCATAATGAGCTGTGAATTGCAGCCAACTTGATGGCAACTTACAACACCATCACTTTCTTTACCGGGCTGTAGTAAGGAGTCACAGTAATGTCTGTCTGCTTGGACTACCTAGTAAGGAACCTGTGCCCGAGCCCATCGCTGATCCTGCCCCACAGCCTATCAGGATACCTTGGTTGTGAGTACCTGGAAATTGTTCTCAAAAGAAGCGTGGGAGAAAATGTGTTATAAAAAGTAGCCTGAGGGGAGCAACTCCAGGTTTACTGAAGAGCTAAATCTACAGAAATGTCAACTTTCTTAAAGAAAGAGAGAGAGAGAGAGAGAGAGAGAGAGAGAGAGAGAGAGAGAGAGAGAGAGAGAGAGAGAGAGGTGCAAATGTATATTTGACTTTTCTGAGGATGGGAAAAGACGTTCTGGGCATAAAAACCAGGAAGGCTGAGAGCCAAGGAAAGGTCAATGGCATTGACTCCGTGTTTGATCTACTCTGTGTTAGTAGAAATGCAGTCAAACAGCAAATGAGGAACGTGTTTGCAACTGGTACAGCGGCGAATGCGTGAGTCCCGCACGAGTCGCGTACATTGCCTGGATGCTATGTGCACTTAGATAGCCCAGTCCAGGCACCCGTGGACTTCCTAAGGGCAGAGAGACAGACCAGAGCGAGCAATTGCAAGTGTGCCCGTGCCCTTCTTGACCTTACACTTTCTTTAGAGTCTAGAAGAAAAAACCGAGATGGTGATGATTTTAATGTTTGTCATGTCTCAGATACTTTTGTAGGACAAAAACGAGCTGATGACATGAAAAATTTAAATGGATTGAGTAAAAGAAACATGCTTACAGTTCCTCGCCGTCCTTTGGTTAGAATAACTATATATAAACCTAGATTTTTGTGTTTGTTTTTCCTGAATAGTGTTTGTCTAAAGGAAACAGAGTAGGGTGTGGTCTTGCTGAGGTGGAGGTGAGAGTTGCGGGGCTTTGGGATAATCCTCCAGCCCCTAGAAAAGCTTAATTAGTGCGTTCACATGAACTGGCCGTAGCTGGGGAGAGAACGAGACTGTTGGTCAGCATTGGTGTTAATATGTTTATGTGTGTGTACATGTACACACACACACACACACAGTTGTTGCTGGGTGCCATTGACTGGATTCTGTCGCACAGCGACCCTGTGTGCAACAGACAGACCCTTCCCGGCCCTGTGCATCCTCACAATTGTTCTTATGCCTGAGCCCCTCGGTGCAGCCTCTGTTGCAGATGGCTTCATCCAGCCATCCTCTTCCTGCTGCCCCATAACTTTCCCAAGCATGACAGTGTGTCCAGCGAATATAAGAGATGGTCAGATCATCCTTGCTTCCTACTTCTTCCAAAACAGATGGGTGTGTTCTTTGGAGAGCCCTTGGTTCTTTCGGTATTCTTCACCAGCACCCTCATGCGAGCACTTTAAATTTTCTTCCATCTTTCTTAGTCGTCATCCAACTTCCCCATGTATTTGAGGTGGTTGGAAATACCGCGACTTGGGTCACGAGCACCCTAGTCCTCCAAGTAACATTTTCGCTTTTCAACACTTTAAAAGAAGTCTTATGCAGCAGATTTACCCAATGCATCGTATCATATGATCTCTTGACTGCTGTGTCCATGAGCATTGCGTGGGGATCTGAGCGACATGAAGTCCTTGACCACGCCAGTCTTGTCTCCTTTTATCAGGGTGCTGCTGGTCTGGATGTGAGGATTTGGGGTTTCTATGTAGTGAGTTGTGACTATGCTACAAGCTGCAGTCCTTGTGCTTCATCAGGTCCTCCTCACTCTCACAAGGAAGGCCCTGCCATCTGCACATCACAGGCTGTTCACAAGCCTTCCTCCAAGCCTGATGCCGTGCTCTTCATAGAATCCGCTTCCCTGACGGTTTGCATGCAGAGTGAATCAGTATGGTGAGGAGGGGGTACATCCCTGACGCACACCTGTCCTGATTTTAAACCACGCACTGTGCTCTTGTTCTGTTCGCATGACAGCCTCGTGATCCACATACAAGTTCTGCGTGAGCACAAGGAAGTGTTGTGGGACTCCTGTTCTCAAGGCTTTCACAGTTTGTACGGTCCCCACAGTCGAATGCCGTAGCACAGTCAATAAAAGCCACAGTAACATCTTTCTGATATGCTCTGCTTTCAGCCAAGGCCCCGCCGACATCAGTGAGGGTGATCGCATTGTTCCACATCCTCCTCTTCTGACTCCGGCCTGCGTCTCTGGCAGTTCCCTGTCAGTGGACTGCTGCAACCTTTGTTGGCTGATCTGTAGCAACATTGTACAGGCACATGACCTTCATGATGTTGTTCTATAATTTGAACATTCTGTGGGTCACCTTTCTTTGTAATGGGTACAAATAGCGATCTCTTCCCATCCATTGGCGAAGTAATTGTCTTCAATTTCCTGGCATAGATGAGTGAGTGCGTCTAGTACTTCATCAGCTTGTTGAAACATTGCAGTTGCTATTCCATCAATTCCCAGAGCCGTGTTTTTGGCTGATTAAATTCGTGCAGCTTGAACTTCTTTCAGTACCATTGGTTCTTGCTCATATTCTATGTCTTGAAATGGTTGACTGTAGACTAGTTCTTTTTGACACAGTGACTCTGTGTCCTTTCTATCTTTTTTTAAATGTATGACTTTTGATTTTAGACAGTAGAAACAAAAGCAAGCAAACAAAAAAAAAAACCCTTGAAATAGGCTTGTCAAATGATGTAAATTTCATCCTTTGCAGGGAAGCAGAAGGTAGACCTTCCTGCTTCATGGTTGTTTGCACTTTGCAGGGTTTCGATCCTTCTTCATGCCATAATCTGGATCCTTTTCCTCATCTGCTTCTTCTTCCTCATCTCCTTCTCCTTCCTCATCTGCTTCTTCACCTTCATCATCATCTTCTTCTTCTTCTTCTCCTTCTGTAGCTTCTCCAGTAAAGTATAACACTGATCTTGGGATGATATGCTCATGTAAAACGGGACCAATTTCAAAGTCTGCAGCAAGGATAGCTTCGGCATCGTCATCTGTCCCGTCCAGCATGAATAGCAACATGAGTCGTGGACAGAGGGAGTGGACGTGAAGAATGGAGACGAGACAGGAGGCTGAACAGTTCTTTATTCCACAACAAGCCACAGCTTAAATAGGCAAAAAGGAAGGAAGTGCCCGTGGGACATGCAAATCAGGCTACTACTGATAACGCCCAACGCCCAATCAGAAAGCTTACAAAAGCGCGCCCAGCACCAGTGGTCAGCAGTTTCCGATCAGGTCCGCGAGAATGACATCACCTTATGCTAATTAGGTGAAACAGCACATGTGCTAACAGGGTGCTTGTTAACCAATACAAATAAGGGGAAAGGTTAAGGCCATATTTGGACTTTTCTGTAAGGCAGCAAAAGGAACCGGAAAGTCTCCACCCCGGCCAGAGGCCTGAGGCTGAGAGTAAAGCCTGTTTGTGAGGTCTTGGCTGTTGGGGCCCATGGTCCCCGACAGTCATCTAAATCCCCACTCTCAGGAACTTTAGGAGGGCCAAAGAAGAAAGAGTCATTGGAAACCGTTTTAGTCACAGTATGAACTGTCTACGCCCCTTGAGTTTTTGTTCTTCTTAATGGTTTTCAATGTGCCATTTTCCCTTTTGTTCCCCATCTATCTGGCGTCCCGTACAACCCATGATTTCTGGTCCTTCAGAATAAAAGGGGTCAGAATCATC
The DNA here is from genome assembly GCF_050624435.1 of Tenrec ecaudatus. Taxonomy (NCBI): domain Eukaryota; kingdom Metazoa; phylum Chordata; class Mammalia; order Afrosoricida; family Tenrecidae; genus Tenrec; species Tenrec ecaudatus. Next base: position 26,758,215 of record NC_134533.1, on the reverse strand, counting down.
TGGTTCAGACCGCATCTGGTGTGTCTTTGTCAACACCTCCTTTGTGGAGCACTCACTGGGTTCAAAGTGAAACTCTAAGACAAAACTCACAGGCTGGCCAGCATCTGAGAACTTCACTTGAGTATCTTTCACGTGCTTCAGAATAGGTTCATCGTGTTCCAGACCCACATCACTGAGTAAGTCAACATTCTTAAAAACCGTCAACCAAAATTCAGGAATTCCTTTGGGGTCTTCTTTACCTGCATCCTTCTTCTCATCCTCAAACGCGGCCTTTTCTTTCAGCTCCTCTGTAATCCCATTCTCTTTGTGTGCTTTCCACTCACCTTCTTCTTCTGGAGGTCCATACATCGTGTTGATGATCTCTAAGTGCTTGTCAAATAGAGGCTGAGAGAGGACAGCATATTTTCGTTCAAGATCACAATCCTCCTCATAGAATTTGGCTTCTATCTGTGCACATTTAACCTGAAGGTTTTCAAGAGCATTCACTCGTCTTTTAACTACCTTGGGCAAGCTTCCGATGTATCCTGTTGGTGTTTCTACCAGACCATCACGTCTTTCTTGAAGGGCTGCAGAGATCTGAGGATTTTGCATCATCTGAACAGTCAGCTGACGCGCTTGATTTTTGTCTCTTTACCAGTTTCTTCTTCTTCTGCTTTTTCAACATCATCCAAATCTTGATCAAGTTCAGACTGTTCTTTGTTGTCAGTGTCTGCCATGTTGTAAGAACTCCAAATTGTCGGTGGCTAGAACGCAGAGCCGGGCGGTGGGAGTTACTCAGCAGGTGACTCGGCAGCAGCTGAGGCAGCGGGCGGAGCAGGAGGCGGCGCCGTGAGCAGGAGGCGCTATACCAAGCCTTTCTAACGTCTTTGAGGCTGGCTGTGCCCGCAGTACACGGCCCGCGGAACCTTTCACTATTGCAGATCGAGGCCTGGACTTTCCCTGCGTTCTTGCTGAGAGGGTGCCTCCTGTGCGACCTCCTGCCCCGTGGGCTTTGCATACTTCATGCTTTATTGGCTGTGGCTTCTTGAGTTGCCGTGGGAGATTTTCTGTACAGCTCTTTGACTTCATCCTTTCTCTCATTTGCCTTAACTGCTCAACAATTAAAAGCAAGGTTCAGAGTCTTCTGATATGCGTGCTAATTGTTTCTCTTTTTCCTGTGTTTTTAATGACCTTTTGCTTTCTTCATGGATTATGCTCATGTTGTCATCCCACAGCTTTTCAGAGCGCCTACCACGAGTGTTCAGTTCATCACATCTGTTCTTGAAATTCAGGTGGAATCAACTCAAAGTTGTATTTGTCTCTTGTGAGCTTATTTGACCGTTCTTCAGCTTCAACCTGAACTTACACATGAGCAATTGGTGGTCTCTTCCACAGCCAGGCCCTGGCCTGGTGTTAGCTGCTGTTGTTGAGCTTCTCCAATGTCTCCGCCCACAGATGGAGTTAATTTGATTTCTGTTACTCTGCCTGGAGAAGTCCACGTAGATACTTGCCATTTGTGTTGATGAAAAATCTATTTGCTATGAACAAGTCATTGGTTTTGCAAAATTCTATCATGTGATCTTTGGTGACAGAAATAACACTCAGACCACATTTTCCAACTACTGTTCCTTCTTGGTTTCCAACTTTTGCATTCCAATCACCAAAAATACTAATGCATCTTGATTGCATGTTTGTTCAATTTCAGACTGAAGACATTGTTAAAATTCTTCAATTTCTGCATCACTAGTTTTAGTGGTTGGTGCATAAATTTGAATAATAGTTATATTTACCTGGACTTCCTTGTCTGTGGGTAGATATTCTCTCACTGAGAGAGCATTGTCCTTCAACATAGATCTTTAAATGCCCTTTGGACGATGAATGTATTGGAAGAGAATGCATTTGGAAGAGAATTCATTCTCTTGAATCTGTCATTGCCTGCATACTTTAACCATATGGTTTTCTGACCCAAAATGGCCCCAAACCAGTCCATTTCCACGCACTAATGCCTACAATATTGGTTCTCATGCATCTTGTGTAATTTTTTACAGTTTTTAGTGTTCCTGGATGCACACTTGGTACATTCCAAGTTCCGATCACTGATGGATGTCTGCAGCTCCTCTCCTTGTCAGCCACGCCCCTCAGCAAAGGGAGGTCCTGAGGCTTGACTCTCCCTCACAGGTGTGACTTCATCGTGGCTACCTCTCCCTGCAGCCAGTAGCTCCTCCTCAGTCAGATGCCATGTCTGCGTCTGTTCATGAGGTCCTCAGTAGCTGACAATGTTCCTGTGTTAGCCATAGGATTGTCAGTGGCCAATTCCTCACAAGAGGAACGTCCAGCCTGTCTTCATAGTAGGTTCTTAGCCTAGAACTTCTGCTGAAACCTATTCACTTGGGGTTGACCTACTGGCATTTGAAATATCAGTGACATCGTGTATTAGACAGGCCTTCTCTAGAGAGATAAAACCAGATTGCTGATCATCATATATATATATGTAGATATATAACACAAGAAATGAACAGTTAAATTATAAAGCAGTACAAATGGCTCAGTGCAACTCACTCACGTGAGACAGTTGTGAGACGCTAGCAGTCCTTCAAGTCTTGAGAACTGCTAGGTAGTCTTCTGTAGAGAGAGAGAGAGCTAGGCTATCCCAGCACAGGCAGCAAACAGCAACGCAGGTCACTGTCAGTCCTCAGCTCCAGAGATGTAAATTTCAATTGTGTGGTCTTAAAGGGACCTCAACTTACAGTGACACAGTCCACAGGCTAGGCATCCCACAGGTAGCGTGCCCTTTAAATTGAGGCACAGAACAAGCAAGGCAGCCGCACACTGGTCCGATGATTAAAGAGCGAGAGACAAGAAAGACGAGGCTCACTGAGCCATTTATCTCTCTGCCCTTCAATTAATCCCATTGTGTTTATCGGCCAGGCTGGCACAGTACACTATGTCAGATGGTTTGCAGCATCACAGCAACACACAAGCCACCACAGTATGGATACACTGCATGTATCTCTTTCTTTCTTTTTCTCTTCTCCTTGTGAAGTTTCCCATTCCAGTACTAACCAGACCCCCAACTCTGCTAGCCTACCAGCTTCCGAGATCAGGGACCCTCGGGGTGGTTTAGACATGGGTTTGTGAAGCTTCAAGTGTGTAGAAAACCAAAATCATCCTGAGGGCCAGCCCCAATCCCAACTATGTGGACAGCCACCCCTCCCTGCAGAAGAATTTACTCTGGAGGTCAGCCCTGAAGCTGCAGCTCGGGGAGAGGGACATGTCTGATTGAAGCACACAGGAGCAAATGAAGAGGGAGGAGGAGAGAGTGGAGCACAGCCTGGCCCACCAAGCTTTGAGGACCCTATCCCTGGTCAGAGCAGCCAATTCACAAAGAGGACCATATAGCCGGCCCCACTATGAGACATGACATCCCTCACGGACCCATAGCCCTACAGGGAACAACACTGGAGATGCAGTGTAGGAATTGCACCCGATCTGACCCCACCACACCATGGCAAAAAACAAAGGGCATGCAGCAGAACAGCAAGGGGAACAGAGCAACAAAGTCCTGAGGGAATACCAAAAATACAGTTTGGGGCCAGGGTGTGGCACCCCATCAGACTCAACCAGAAAACGCTCCTAAAGGTTAACAAACAGACCTTGAACTATTTACACACACACTTTTCCTTTTTTGGTCATTGTTTGTTTTTTGGTGTCTTGTTTTCTTTTGTTGCTTTGTTTTGCTCTGTTATATTTGGTGCAGGTTATTATCTCTGCAGGTCTATCTAGATAAGGTAGGTGGGGTAAACAATCTGGGGGAGAAAACAATGGGACTGGGGACATGGGAAAGGGGGAGGCGGGGGAAGGAAGAGGGTGTTAACAAACCCAGGGACAAGGGAACAACAAATGATCCAAAATCGGTGGCAAGGAGGGTGTAGGAGGCCTAGTAGGGATTGATCAAGGGCAATGTAACAGAGAGGAATTACTGAAACCCAAATGAAGGCTGAACTCAAATGAAGGCTGAGCATGATAGCAGGACAAGAGGAAAGTAAAGGAAATAGAGGAAAGAACTAGGAGGCAAAGGCCATTTATAGAGGTCTAAATATAGGCATGTACATGAGGATGGGGAAATAGATCTATATTCATATAATTATAGGTTAAGTATTAAGGTAGCAGATGGACATTGGGCCTCCACTGAAGTACTCCCTCAATTCAAGAATACTTTGTTCTATTAAACTGGCATACCATGGTACTCACCTTCCCAACACACTCGCTGAAGACAAAGCATGTGCATAAGCAAATGTGAAGAAAGCTGATGGTGCCCGGCTATCAAAGATATAGCATCTGGGGTCTTAAAGGCTTGAAGAGAAGCAAACAGCTATCTAGTGGAGAAGCAACAAAGCCTACATGGAAGAAGCACACCAGCCTATATGATCATCGGGTGTCGATGGGATCCGGTATCATGTATCAAAGAACAAAAAAATCATATCAATGTGAAGGAGAGGGAATGTGGTTGGGGACCCAAAGCCCATCTGTAGGCAACTGGAAATCCCCTTACAGAAGGGTTGTGGGGAGAAGACAAACCAGTCAGAGTGCAGTGTAGCAACAATGAAACATACAACTTTCCTCTAGTTCTTTAACGCTTCCTCCCCTACTCCACCCCTCCCCCCATCATGATCCCAAATTTACCTTACAAATCCAGCTAGAACTGGAAACACAGGGAATCTAGGACAGATGATCCCTTCAGGACCAGTGGTGAGAGTGGTGATACTGAGAGGGTGGGGTAGAAAGGGGAAACTGATTACAAGGATCTATATATAACCCCCTCCCTGGGGGACGAACTATAGAAAAGTGGGTAAAGGGAGATATCAGACAGTGTAAGACATGACAAAATAATAATTTATAAATTTTCAAGGATTTGTGAGGGAGTGGGACATGGGAGGGAGGAGAATAATTGAGAAGCTGAAACCATGGGCTCAAGTAGAAAGCAAATGTTTTGAGAGTGATGATGGCAACAAATGTACAAATGTGCTTGACACGATGGATTGTAATGAGTTGTACGAGCCCCCAATTAAAAAAACTTAAGACCATCTGCAATAAAACCTACCCTGTAGATTGTGATCCTAAATCCCCTGTTAGCTGGGAACAGAGGTAGAACATTTATTCTCAGCCACGGGGGTTTGCGGGTGTGTGTGTGTGGATGTGTTGTGCTTGCTCTGAGGCAGCCCCGAGTCAATCCAGGGCTCACCGCGCTATGTGGATGGTTTCAGCAGGCCCGGCGGCCATGCGTGTGCAGTCTGATCGGGCTCCTCCATGGCATAGCCACGCATGAAGCTGAGACGGTGTGCATTGGTTGCCATGTGCGCCCCTTGGGGCTTTGATGTGCTTCCTGCATGGCACAAGTCTCTGCACCTCTGCTGAGCTGAAGGGCAGCACTGTGGTCTGCTGCCCCCCACCCGCACCCCCTCAGCCTCAGAAGAAGAAGGCAGCATTTGTATGTTCTGCCATTGGAGCATGCTCCCTGGACTAGCCCATCCCCATCTGCCAATTAGGAATGCGCTCCCCACGCCAAGAGGGCTGGAAGGAATAAATAGCAAGCAGCAAGGGAGTGGCATCACCTCTCATAGTGGGTGCACTGTCTCACTCTCTCCTCTCCAGACCCATCAGATGGCTCTCCCCAGAGCGGACACTCATCCACTTCTGCCTTTGGTCTGGCCCATGATTGTGTCCAGTGTAGTGGGTTCAGAACCAACACGAGGTCTTCTCTCACTTGAGAAATTCAGATCTTCACAGCATGAGTGACAGGTGGATCTGTCAAGCGTCACTTTCTGGTCCCACTGATATTGTCCTCTTGTGTGTGAAACGCCCGCTGATTTGTTCAGTCTGCTCCTGCTTCACTTTTCCAGGGGTCACTGTGTGGACCCCTTCTCTTCCACTGGCTTTAGCACACCCTCTGCCCAACCAGTAGTGTGTGTCATGTTCTAACAGATCTCCCCTCGGGCCTGGATGAAGACTCACCCCTCTCCTTTCCTCTCCTTGTGCCGAGTATGTGTGAAGAGGGGAGATGGTCTTCTGCCTGTAGCTCTTGGCACCTGTGATCTTTCTGGTGTGACCACTGACTTCCCAGCCTGCCTCAAGTCACCTTGGACCCCTCCAGCCTCATGGACGTCAGATCTATTGCTTCCGATCCTTTTCCTCCAGAGGGATCCCAGCTCCTCAGGCTGCTGCTTCCTGCCGGGGAGCACTCTTGCCCTCCTGAGATAGAGCTGGGCCTCCAGAAGGCAGGGCCACCACCTTCCTACTGCTCTGTAGCTGGTTGAAGAGCCAGAGGCAAGCAGTATAGTTATTATTTACTTCCGAATAAGAAAGACAAAATTAGTCACTGAAAGCAAACACAACTTCTCTTTCTGCCTGTAAACATTGTAGCTGTGCTTGATGAAGTGGCTGTCAGGGGTTGGGGCCTGGGATTCAGATTGTTTATGCAAGCTTAGTGTTGTTTTGGGCTTGATTTTCCTGGGGGAAATTGCTGTAAACAGTTAGGGTTTCAGAAGCAACTCTGCAATAATAAACAGGAGCCCCGGGTTGCAGGGACGATCAATCCTTCTGTAACCCACAGTAACCCTCTGTGCCGACGGTCCAGGGATTCTGCCTGGGATGGAGGTGAGGAGCAGCCTGGGGTTTGGGCGTGCTCTGTGTTTGGGGACAGGAAAGTTGCTCAGCGCACCCGTGGCCAGCTGTGACGAGTCATAGCCATAGGGCTCTCAGTTGACTCTGAACTCTTGGGAAGAAACCACACGCGTCACCCTGCGGCTGGGAAGATCCTCACTCAGAGCAACCAGCTCGGGCAGAGCAGGGCTGCTCCCGCACTCCCAAGGCTGCAGTCAGCCGCACGGCCAGCGGCTCAAACTCACCAGCCACTCCTTGGGAGAAATCGAGGCTGTCTGCTCCCATAACGATTTCCCGACGCAGAAACCCCGTGGAGTGAGGGAGTCAGCTTGCTGGCGGAGGGCTTGGGATCTACAGGGACAAAGTGCCGCAGCTTTCCCCGCTGTGGGTTCCCACTGCTCAGCTCTATGCGCTGCGCCACTGGGCGCCTTCTCGGGAAGACGGGGCGGTGGAGTACACGATGCTGTGGTCCGAAGACACGGTGCTGCTCGCCCCAGCACTCCCATCTTTGGGGACAGCCCTTTGGTGTGTTCTAGAAGGAGAGCAAACGCGTGTGTCTCCACGGCACCAAAGTGGTCCGGGGGGCCGGGCAGTGATGGAAGGTGGGGCAGAGTGCATTCCCGTGTGCCTGCCCTGTGCCGAAGCCCATCTTCCCATAGCCCAGGAGGAGGCTGGCGGGAAGGTGCTTTTACATGTCGCCACAATGGGCTGCTCTGCCTTTTGGTTGCTGAAAACTGCCCACACCAGTAACACACTTCACACATGCCAGCATCCTAGTGATTTGCAGGCCTCTTTTATGGGGGGCCTGGGGACAAAGTGGTAAGCCCTCAGCTGCCTACCCAAGGTTGACAGTTCACACCCAGCAACCACTCTGGGAGAAAGACGTGACAATCTGCCTCTGTGTCGGTTACCTCCTGGAACCCCATGCCGAGCGCAGTTCTGGTGCATCCCGGAACCCCTTGGGCAGCAGCACTGTTGATTGGCATGCACTGCAGCCGCACACCGAGTAGAGCCTCACAGGTGTGCTCCGTGGCAGGTGTTTCCAGCATCCCATTTTACAGGTGCGCAAATCAAAGTCGAGAGGCGAAGTAACTCGGTGGAGGTGCATCACCTGCCGGGTGGCAGACCCAAGGCATGTGAGCCACCTCTCTTGGGAGGGGGAGTAGCCAGTGGCGTCCACGCCTGTGCTCCCGGAAGGCTCTGTGTCATCTGGGTCACATGCACAAACAACTCAATGTGACACATTGCTGTTTTTCAGGAAGCGCATGGAGATTACACGTATGTGGAGAGACTGAAGATACCTTTGGATCATGGAACCTTGTTAATCATGGAAGGAGCCACCCAAGCTGACTGGCAGGTCAGAACATGCAAGTAACGGGACTGTCTTCCTCCTGGTGGAACACTGCTTCCAGACTGGGGGTGCTGTTGTTGTCGGCGCCATCGAGTCAGTCCTGACCCACAGGGGCTTGCACACCACAGAGCGAAATGGCCTGGCGCCACCCTCACCTCGGTTCCTCTGCTGAGGCCCTGGCTGTAGTCCTGCGTCACTCCATGGGCGGGGGGGCTTCCTCTCCTTCACTGCCCCATCCACTTCACCAGACATGATGTGCTTCTCTCAGGACTGGTCTCTCCATGTCCAAACATGCCCAAAGTGTGTAAGAAGAAGTCTCGCCATCCTTGCCTCTAAGGAGCACTCTGGCCGCACTTCTTCCAAGACAGATGGGTTTGTCCCTTTACCAGTCCTGGCACTTCCCACATTCTTCTCCTGCCCCACAGTTCACATGCACCCATTCCCCGCTGTCTGCCTTATTCGGTGTTCAGCTGTAAGACACCGTGGCGTGACTTGGGCGCAGTTTGTGCAGCAGATTTGCCACTTGTCTTTGACCTCGGACTGCTGCCTCCATGAACTCTGATTGTGGTTCGAAAGCAGATGAAATCCCTGACATCTGCAGCCTTTTCTCCCTTTATCATGAAGTTACCTTTGGCCCAGTTGTGAGGATTTTGGACTTCTCGACTGATTGAGGATTGTGAATTACTATAGGGTCGCTAGAGCAGCCCTGGTGGCATAGTGGTCACACATCGGACTGCTGACCACAGGTCAGTAGTTCACAAGCCAGCTCCTTTGAGGGAGAAAGAAGGTCTTTCTACTTCCATGAAGAGCTACAGTGTCAGAAACTCACAGGGGCAGTTCTGCCCTGTGCCGTAGGTTGCTGTGAGTCAGCATCAACTCAAGGGCAGGGAGTATTTTAGAGACAGGAAGGGTCACTCTGAGTTGGGATCTGCCCCATAGCAGTGGGGTGTAGTGAGCAAGCAAGCGGGCAGTGAACCAGACAGTGAGGCTGCTTTGAGTGTGGGTGCTACCAACAGGCAGTGTGGTGGCTGCAGCTCGGTCCTGGAAAGCTTTCCGAGGAGATGGGCATGTTCCGTGTGTGCCGTCCAGTGTAGCTGTTGCTGCCCAGGGGCTGAGGAGTTGAACTGTACCTGTAATTTGTTTAAATATTTAAACAGCCTCGAATAGCTCATAGCTGTGTGTGGGACTAGGCCAAGCCGTGCTGAAGGTGTGCTTTGCACGCTGGAGCACGGGCACGGGCGTGGGCTCGGCGTGCTCCACCTGGTCTCAGCCATTTCCACATGGGCTGGTTGTTGGCGGGTGGGTGTTTATTGTGCTGTGGAAAGATGGCGGGAGCCGGAGATGACGAGGCACAGTTAGGAAAGATGAAAATGCCGCCCGCCTGGCCCGCTTGCTGGACTTACCGAGGGGGTGGGGGATGGGCAGGTGGGCTTTGAGGAGGAGACCCTTCTCCACAAGGTTTGGAAGGCCCCAGTCATTTTCCTGGGGAATCACATCCAAGTATAGCTCTGTCCTCATAACTAATTTCCGACCTCTCTGAGCCAGAATTCGGTGTCTAGTTGTGTCAGAGCATCCCTCTGTCTCTCCCGCAGCACCGAGTTCCTAAAGAGTACCACTCCAGAGAGCCCAGAGTCAACCTGACCTTCAGGACAGTCTCTCCGGAGCCACCAGGGGGGCGCTGGTGAGGAGGCTCCAGAGCGGCAGGGCGCCTTGGGGAAGAGGCGCCCCAGCTGTCTTGAAGTGCTGGCTGTTTGGAAGATGCAGGAGGGATTTGTTTGCCAGCTCGGAGCCCCATGAAGTGACAGCCAGCAGTTCCTGTCAGCAGCGATGTTTACTGGGGGACTGGCAATCCCTGATCACATCTGGAAACTGCCCATGATCTGTAGGCAAATTAAAAAGCACTGTGGTGGTGTTTGTGCTGGCTCCTGCTCCCCGCCCCCCCTCCCCTCCTCCCGCCCCTCTGCATGGGGGAAAGCCACAGCTCGTGTCTGCTCCCTGTGACTTCAGCAGGATGTAAACATGCGTCAGTGGCCCTGGAGCCTTCCGCTGGCAGGCAGCCGCTGAAGCCCAAACAGACGTGCTCTCACCACATGCTGGGGAAGCAGCCCGGCTCTAGCACCTTCCTAATGGAAACAGACCGCCCTGCCATGCCGGTCTGTCTGTCTTCCTAAGGCTCGGAGACAAAACGAGGCAACCACCGCTGCAGGCAGTCCCCCCAGTGTCGTGGATACAAGAGAGCACTGGGCCCCAGCCAGGGAAGAACAGTTGAGTGATGTCCGGGGAAGTGGCAGGCTGAATCAGGCTGGAGAGAGAGCGACAGTGACAGCCGCTCCGCTCCACTCGCTCCTCTCGACTCAGATTCCCTGGAGATCCCTTGAGTCATTTGAACCCCTGCCAGATAGCAGCCGCCAGCAGCCCTCAGGGACAAGGGACTCAGTTACCTAATGGCTCTCTCCCCATGGGGGGTTCCAGGGGCGGCTGACTAAGGCTCTCTCTGACTCAACCTCTCACAGACGAGTGCCTGAGCCGTGATGTCACCAAGGTTCCCAACACAGAGCAGGGCGACTGCCCCTTCTTGCATCATCTGAGCACGTGTCTTCTTGACCTCTTCGGATCAGGGTGTCAGATTAATTCCCACACAAGACACGGAAAAGCCAAGAGAAGGAAGATGCATGTACATGGATGGCAATGGGGCTGGAGACTTGACGTTTGTTTACCCAGCAGCCTTGGGGACACTTGCCCTGTGGTCTTGCTTTTCATCCCGTAAGATTTCCCTGGCCTCCTGGTCCAGGGCCCGTGCTGGGCTGGCCTCCTCTGATATGCTTGCTGCCGGCTTGGGCTGTTGCTGCTCCTAACATGGTGGCATGACTGTAGACGGCCCTTCTCTGCAAGGACCCAAGTGCTTTACAGAAGCTAACCGTGTCACCTTAAAACTAAAGTGAAACCTATACCTAACCTCAGCTGTTCTCCCCTAAAACAAACCCAGCCCAGCCGGCTCACGGCAGGGGATTTCCCTTGCATCCCAAGGAGACCGGGCAGCTGGCCAGTGGCTGCCAGGCTTACAGCACCCACCACAATGTGGGGGCTCCCTCCGGGCTCACCTGCACATTTGGTCTTCGTCCATCAAGGTCACGTCTGCCTGGTCCCCTCCTGCTGTAATGCAGACAGTGGGGCCAGCACTGAGGGCTTCCCCTTACAAGCCACACAAAAGCATGCCCCTGTGTGGGGTGCCCTGAGCACGGGGTGCAGGACAAGGGCGGTGGGCTTGGTTTGAGGACCTGGCAGGAGCGACACCCGTTGTGTCGTGTAAGCTGCCCTCAGCGTATCAGCAGCCTGCCAGCTGCTGTGCAGGGTGTTTTCTCCTTGGTCCCTGTCCTGGCCCCCGCCCAGCACCCAAGGATGCCAAGTATGGGAGAGGGGGAGCCCTGTAGCCCAGCTTGTGGGCATCTAGACAGCTTTTAGACCCTGACTGCACACCCTTCCCTCTGCCCTGGGGTGGGCATGGGGGACCAAGGGTATGGAGGCTGGAGAGCTGGCAGGCCACCCTGGGGTCCTGAGGCTCAGGGTGGGCCCCAGCCAGGCTAGCGCTCAGTTCTGCCCCAAGGCCACTGCCATCTCCTTCATCTGCATCAGCCCCTCCTTGTCGGGACTTTGCACCTGGCCGGCCTAGTAAGGGACCATCTCACTGCCGAAGCATGTATTTGGGGGCAGAATCCAACTTTTGGTGCATTCTCAGTGGAATTCCTTCCGCAGGTGACTCCGAACAGTGTGTGCTGAACACCATCCAGCAGACAGACACATCTGGGGACATTCAGAAGTTGCTGTGCCCTCCCCCAAACCTCCTCTGCCCGCCCCCACCCAGTGATACTAGACCTCTGTGTGCTACTTAGCATTGCTGGGCCGCAGAGCCCAGGGCACAGGTCTGGCCACACACGGCCTCTTGACCTGGGTTGGGGAACAGTGTGACTAGTAGCATCAGTGCAGCCTCTGCCCCATTTTCTCGCCAGCCTTGAACTCAGTATCCCCCACCCCCCACTAACCCTGGACTCCGGTGCCCCTGACAGTGCTTAGGTGGGGCTCACGGCCAGTAAGCCCACCATTTCTTTGTGCCACTTGCCGTCTGATGCCCGAGGTGCCCGCAGACCTGCCCAGACTTGGTTTCTGGTTGGAGGGGTTAACTGGGTACTGTGCCAGTTGGGGGTTCCCAGTGAGTGAGTGCCCTGAGTGGGGTGCCTGCGCTGCTGGGACTCTGCCCACAGTGGGTGCGTGTGGAGGTTCTGGCAGTGTTCGCTGGGCGGCAGACTCTCTGGGACCCCTTGCCTTTTCTGGGTGTGAACCTGGGAGTGCTGAATCTGAAGTCCCCACGACTTCGCTTCACAGCACCCAGAGAAAGCCCAGGGTTTCCATAGCAATGCATCTCCCTCTACTTGGTTTCACCCACGGGCTGCTCTGCAGACACACCCAGCTGAGCCTGTCCCCCACCCTTCTAGCTGGGCAGAGCCTGCACAGGACCCCCCTGTCCGAGCTGAGGGTGCCCAGTGTCTGGCGGCTGGGCTGTTTGTTGGTGGCTGAGCAGGAAGGGGTGTTGGAGGGCAGGGCAAAGTGGGTGGAGCCTGTGGAGCCAGCACTACCACAAAGCTTGTTGCCAGTGAGCCTCCTTGGAGTTGGCAGGGGTATGCGTGGTGACATTGCCCCTCATTGTGAAGGAGGGGGGCCTTCCAACCCTCCCCACCACACACACACACACAGATGCTAGTATCCTGGAAAGGGAGGCAGCTTTTCGGGTGTCTCCTCTGCTGGGCCCTTCCTTCAGTCACTATCTCGGCCCCTGAAAGCAGCCCACTAAGGTTTTGTGTTGGAAGCAAAGGAGGAAACGCCGCTCAGAGATGGAAGGGACGCTGTGATCATGGCTCCCAGGCTGGTCGGGGAACAACTGGGTGGTTAACCTGGGCAGTGGGCAGTGGGCAGTGAGCATGGGCCCTGGTACCGTCCCCCTCCCCTGGGGCAGGGAGCAGGGGGCAGGCAACCCTTGCAGGCCCCATCCTGAGAGAGGCAGCAGCAGGCAGAGACTGATCCTTGCCTGGGAGTCTGGGCAGAAGCTTGCCAGGTGGGGGTGGTGGGGAGCAGGAGGAAGTAGTGGGCAGAGAGAGGGTCTCCTGAGGACTCACGTGATCAGGCTGCAATTAGCCGCCCACTGCAGGAAGGGTGTGGGTGAGCACTGTGACAGGCCTGCCTCTCACTGCGCCTGTGATTATCCAGATGTCCCGGCCAACGTCGCACGGGAGCCAGGGAGCCAAGCAGCCTCCGGGGCTGGGGCTGGCCAAGACTGCCCTGTGGCAAGAGGGCAACTGAGATGCAGGTGGCTGACCCACTGAACTGGCCTCTGCCGCCAGCCCATTCTTACTTGGCGAGGGGAGGGGCTGGTACAATCTAGGACATTGACTCAAACAATGTTTGTGGGGTAAGCAGGTGGGGCGCTTTTCAAGCGTAGGACTAAGGTTATTCATGTTGGGACCACCTAGCCAGAACTGCTCCCTCCCTACCCCGCCTGGTCTCTGCTGAAAATGTAGAAGCTGATCTCACCCTGTAGTGAGAAGTGTGGGCAACTGAAGTGAAAACAGTGCAGCCCCGTAGCGGGAGGGTGTGGCTTAGGCACCCCCTTCTCCCAGGGAATGGCTGCAACGTGAAGGCCGCCCAGAAAGGAGGGGCAGCAGCCGCAGGAAGACCCTCATGCTTCAGCTCATCCATCAGCACCCCCCAACTCCGTGTACCATGGTTTATCTGGCCCCTTCCCTGTGTCGCCTGTTTCCTTCCCTCCTTTATTCTGCACCCCATCTTTGGGGCATATGCTGCCCTTTTCATTTTAGATGCTTGGTTATCACAACTCAGACCTGATTTCCACCAGTCGCTCTCTGACCTCTTTTATGGTTTCGAGTTCTGCTCCGGATTATCCTCCCCCTACCCAGCCAGGACCCTCTCGTGTGACCCCTTGGCAAACAGTGGGAGCCACCTAGTTCCTCCAGTCTCAGGGTGTGGAGACATGATGTTCCTGGGGTCTGTTCGTCTACTGGACTACTTGTTCCCATGTGTCTTTAGGTTGTCAGCTGCCTTCTTTCCTCTGGATGGGGACTGACCAACAGTTGCACCTTCAAATGTCTACTTATGAGGTGGTGTGTGTTTCAGTTTATTCTTTTTAACAATTAACTTTATTGTGGATGAGATGGTTCACAGAGCAGATAAATGATCAGTGTGAACATTCCCCGGTGCATGCGCATTTTGTGTGCACTCACCGGTGATCTTCTACAATGGGACTTCCCCACTGTCTCCTGCTGCTTAGCTGACCAGAGACCCTGTGCTTGGCTGTCCCCCGGGCACCTGAGCCCCTGGTGCATCAGCAGGCAGGAGGTCTAGGGGCTTTGGGGGGAGGAGGGGGTGATGTTGGAGATGAAATGGTGCAGAGTGAGACTGATCCCATTAAGATCCAGCTGCACTTAAGCCTCCCCTGGGAAAGCCTGCAGACAAAGCTGAGCAGGGTGCCCAGATGCCAGAGTGGGCTAGAGGGGGGCTCGGCTCACTCTTTGCAGCCTGGCCAGATGCTACTCAGGTAATTGGTTCTCTAATACCTGATCCCATGGCCTCGGCCCCCCATGACATGCCCCGATGGAGGGCAGGTCATCGGAGGGCCCCGTTAGCCTGCACGGTCTCCTTGTCTTGCAGGCCCTTTCTCAGCTCTGTGGAAGGCGTGGCCCAGATGGTTAAGCACGGGTACTGGGGTAGAATTCTGTATTCTGTTCAAGACGGCCCAGGGCTCTCCCATGCAGAGAGTGAAGGTCACATGCCCTGGAGCACAGAAAGGCAGGCACCATCCCAGGGAAGGAGACCCAGGGGCTTGTATTGTCTCTTTCAAAATTGAGTGGTTTTATTTCTTTCTTACAACAAAGGCAAGAAATTAAGAAGACAAAAAAAAGAAAAATCATTGGTGATTCCACAGCCCAGAAATGACAACAGTTAACATTTTGTAATTATTTTCTTCACCTGTTTGCCTTTTAAAAACATGCAAAATAAATGCTGTGCATAGTAGTATGTATATCATATACACTCATACTATACGTTCCTTGTAAGTTGTGTATTACATATAATGCTCATATATACGAGTATAATCTGTATTTGTATCCTGTCTATCAAGTATCCAGTAGAGTACTGAAACCTTTTCCAGCTACTCTGTGTATTGGCACGGGGCATTCTGCCCTGTTGTCCGGGGTCCCTGTGAGTCGGCCTCGACTCACTGGCAGTGACCTGGTTCTGGCTGCTGTTGTGTCGGTACTTGGTGTGGCTCATTGTGGCAGAGCATCATTCTCAGTGGCTGCGGACTATTCCAGACCTCACCATGTCACTAACCAGCCCCTGAGACCTTTGGCCGGCCAGGCTGGTGCAGTCTGACTCACAGGCCCAGAGGAGGGCGCTGTCATCTGGACAGGAAGGAGCCCTGGGGGGAATGGGAAAAGCGCTCACTGAGCTGGGGGGTAGGGGGTCTGCTTCCATAGAGACGGGCAGCCTTGGAACCCTCGGGGGGCAGCTCTCCTGCGCCCATAAGGTCACTAGGACAGCACTTATGGGAACAGTTCGCCAGGTCTTGGCTCCCAGTTCAGTGCCTTCTCTCCAGCTCCGATCAGGTAAGTTACTCCTCCTGGGGAAGAGAGTAAGGGTGTGATGTGAGGGGAAGGATGAAAGGTGCCTTACCAGAACTGCCCCTTCCCGGAGACAGAGCCGCGGAGTTACCCTGGGGAGGAAAGGTTCTCGGCAGTCACTGAGCCCAGGGTGCCCCATGCACGTGACCTAGCCCCGTCCCTTCCTGGACAGAGGCCTTCGTCAGGATTCTCTAGTTTAGGGGAAACCTACCCCCGCCCCCCAACATAGGATTGTTGCTAGAATTGAAACCATGTGTGGCTAGTGGCTGCCCACCCACCTGGAGGGTGGGGGTGATGGGTCACAGGCAGAAGGAGTGCTGTGTCCACTGGTCTCGAAGGAAGCAGCTACTCCAGCCTTGGCCTTGGGGGCAAGAGAGCCTAGTATAGTGGAGGCGGGGAGGGCAGGTATTGTATTGCACAGCAGCTGCTGGGAAAGGGACCCTGGGGACTGGGGCTGCAGACTGCAATGGCAGGGAGACACTGAAATGCCCGAGTCCTTGGTGGCAGGGTCACCCAGCAGCAGTCAGGGCATGAGTGCCCCTACTGGGTGGGGGTGGCGAATGAGCAGGGAGGGGCAAGCATGTGTGACACCATGAGTTTTGCACTGAGAAGAAGCAACACAAGTGCTCCCTGAGGGAAGGCAGTGCGTGCGTAGGAGCAGCCTCAGGAAGGAGGGCCGGGAACGTTCATTCCATCACAGGAGCACAAGCCATGACGGACTCCCACCTGTCCCCAAGAGGATGCCGGTGCCCGTCCACTCCAGCCTGGGAACAGGCTCTCACGTCTACGGTAGTGTGTCTGAGCCTTAGTGTGAGGGGTCTAAGTCACCAGGCTGCAGACAGGCGTTCCAGCATCAGGGGCATGCGGCTCCTCGCCGCTCTCTAGCTGCTGTGCGTTCCTCGTGACCCTCCGTGGTTTGGCAGTTACACGGCTATCTCCCCCAGCATGTGATGTGCCCAGATCCGGTGCGGCACCGTCAGCTCATGGCCCTGGCTGATGTAAGGGGAGTTTCCCTGGGGTGCAGCCTACAGGGCCTCCTAGCTTCTAAGAGAGAGAGGCCAGCAGAGAGGGAGGCTCCTGACTCCCACCAAGAAAGATGAGCCAGGAGCAGAGCCATTCCTTTGAAATTGGGGTTCCCATACTGAGCACCTCCTTGACCCAGGGCCAGACTGACACCAAGACACAGGGGGATCTCCAAGGAACACCAGAGCCACAGATGTGGAAAGGAAACGGGGACCTTCCTGCCCAGCTGGCAAAGAGCAAACCTGCCCGGAGTGCTGGCACCTTGACTTTGGACTTGTGGCCCACTCAGCTGAGAGAATGAATTGCTGCTTGGCCGAGCTGCGCACAGGTGGTAGTTCTCTGTGGCCGCACTGGATAACCAACCACCACCTTGATGTACACACACACACACAGCCCTGCATTCGTGTGTTTGTGCTGATGCCTCCAGCCCTTCGTGTGTTTATCATGTAGATGTGCTGGCGACAGTTCTGGACACATGGTGCGGTGACTAATGGGTGCAGAGCCACTGTCTAGAAACATGGAACTGCTCATCTGGAAGGTTCCTCTCAGCACCCAGGCAGTTCTCTCCCCTCTCCTGCACCTCCAACTCCACCAGCTGAGCCTCAGTGGCTCTCTGCTTTTACTCTTCAGCCAGCCGGCCCTTTCCATGCCCTGGTGCTGGAGCTCTGGGTTGAAGGCGTGACTACGGCCCAGCCCACTTTCCAAGTGTTTCCTCCTCAGTCTCACAAGCTCGAAGAAATGGTGGGGGGCCAGGGCGATGCACTCTCCTGCCATCTCCTCCCATGCTGCTGCTCAGGCCAGAGAGGACACCAGTGCGCTCTCTGGAAAAGAGAGAGGTTGGGAAGCCCCCTTCCCCAGGCTCGGCCAGTACCTTCCCTCCTGTCCATGAGGCCCAGAGTCCCAAGCCGTAGAAGCTGCTGGGCGAGAAGAGCTTGGTCAATGGATAGACCCGAGTTGGAATCCCACCTCCACGTTTGCCTGGCTGTGTGGCTTTAGGACAACCTTACGCTTCTGAGCCAGCTTCCTTAGCAAGGGCTTGATGAGTGTCACCGTGGAGGAGAGGACGCATGCAGGCGCTTCGCTGGGGGCCTGGCACCAGGTGGGCACTGAGGATGGAAAACTCCTGTCCTTTCCCTTTGCCTTCAGGCTGGCCATGAACAGAGCAGCCCTTCAGGGGGAATGGCAGCGTTGGGCCTTTACAGAAAGAAGGGACATGCCTTCAGTGGGTCACAGGCAGAGAGGGAGGGTGAGAGACCCACCTGAAGTCTCACCACAGTGTCCCTAACAGTCCCCCGGCTAATGCAGCAGAACGGTGACCGGAAGCAATGTTGCAGGAGGACAGTGGTAGCTCCGTGGTAGATGTCTCACTTTCCACACAGAGGACCCAGGTTCGATTCCCGGGTGATGCACCTCATCTCCTGCACAGCCACCACCTACCCTTATGTCCCTGGAGGCTTGCGTGTCAGGTTTCAAAACAGGTTTCGGCAGACCTTCCAGAGTAAGGAGAACTGGGAAGAAAGGCCTGGCGATCCACTTGCACTAACCAGGTGGTGGAAACCCGCAGATGATAACAATTTGATGTTCAGCAGGTTGTGGGGATGGCGCAGGACCAGACAGCCTTTTGTTCCAGGCCTGCCTGGGGTCCCGAGAGTCGGGCGGAACCCACGGCAGCTGGACAACCAAGACTGTTGGCGAGGCTGGTGCTGTGACCTGCCCCGGACCTGCCTCAGAGGGGTTTCCACCCTGCTCTCTCTCTTGGAACCCAAAGAAAACTTCGTTACTGCAGAGCCTCACCCAACACTCGCTCTAAGTCATTAGGTTTGATCCTCAGAAGCACCACCTGTAAGGAGGGCGGGGCAGGCCTGAGCCCATCAATGGGCCAGGGGCCGAACTGGGAGGCGACTTCAGAACCCGGGACACAGGCAGGCCTCCTTGAGACGCTGCTTAGTCGCCCACGTCCGTGTGGCGGGTCCTTGGGGCTCACAGCTCTTGCTTCTTGCCCCCGTGAGGGTGCGGTTCACGGAAGGTGGATCTGAGTCAAGCTGGGGCCCAGCATGTGAGCAGCCCCGCCATCTGGGGCAGCGGCTGTCCCAGATATTGGAAAGGACTCCAGACTTGGTAGCCACAGCCACGGTGGGCAGCCACAGAGACGGGCCAGAGCTAAAGTGAGCTGCAGAGGCCAGGTGCCCGAGCCCCAGGTGTTGGCACTGTCCCGGCAGGCCTCTGCCCCTCTGACCTCTGTGCCCCCATCATCTCTCCCTGTGCTGCCAGCAAGCAGAAGATGCTCCTTCCAGGGCTGAGGCTGGTGCACTCCCCTTGGAAGGGGAAGCCAGGGGTGAGGTTAGTCTTGTGTTGGGCAGAGGCAGCGAAGTCCCTTAGGACATGAGGGGCAGGCCCTGGCTTTGTGCCTGGTGGCTGGAGGAGGCCTCTGGGCCTCAGTTTCCCTGTCCATAATGACAGTTTCCTTTTTCCATCCCTGTTCCATTCCTGTTTCCCTGTTCCATCCCCCATCTCCTGCCCCGCTCCCTGCAGTGAGGTCCCCTCTGGCTGCCTGCTGAGTCACCTTGGGCCGTGCCCTCCTCGCTCAGGGCAGCAGCTGCTCCACAGAGGTCACAGGCGGGAAATGACTCTGCAGGATCTCCAGGGTCATGTGCTGTGCAAGGCTTTGTCCTCCATCATGTACTGGTTCTCAGGCCGGGGGTCCCAAGAGAGGGGCCTGCCGGGATGGAGGCCATGCAGGGAAGCAGGTCCCAGCGGGCAGCCAGCTGTGGTTACTCACACCAGCAGCCAGGCCCATAGGGAGGTCCCCCGGCTTCAGCTCCTTCTGAGTCTCCACGAATCCCACTGTACCCCCACCCCCGCCAAGCATTCCCTCAGAGTGGGGATGCCAGAGTACCCTCCTCGGTGAGGCCAGCCTGCCAGCAGCTGGCTTCCCCATCTCACGGGGTACAGTAAGCCAGGATTAGATGGTGAGGTCATGGAGACGGGATGGGGCTGTGGGAGTGGGACAGCAGGGGTTGAAGGTCTGCCTTAGGGTTGGGGTGTCACTGGAGTCTCCCAGATCCTCTCCCCGCACCCTGCCCCACCTCGACATCTCTCCCTCCAGTGCACATACAAGCCCTCCAGCTTGGAACTTGCTGGAGGTTGTCATGGCAACCCTCCAGCAACATCACAACACTGATGCTCACAATGGTAGCAGACCAAGTGCTAATTCCGAGTGAGGCTGAGCAGGTGGTAGGCTGCTGAAGTGACAGGCTTTGAGTGACGTTGGGAGGGGGCAGGGCTGGGAGGCATCACCCTAGGAAAGCGGTTCTCAACCCCTTTGGGGGGTCGAACAGCCCTTTCACAGGGGTCACCCAATTCATAATAGTAGCAAAATGACAGTTGCTAAGTAGCAACAAAAGTAGTTTTATGGTTGGGGGTCACCATAACATGAGGAATTTTATTAACTGAGACCCACTGCCCTAGGACAAGGCCCTGCCAGGCTTGGGGGTGGTAGCTGTGTAATCGACCCCCCCCCCAATATTTATGCCCCATTCCCATTTCTCTCTCTCTCTCACACACACACACATACACCCACACACACCACGCACAGTGACCCCCAACAGCCTCATTTGGAACGACCATCCCCTCAGCCCGGGCTTGGGGCCCTGCCCCCACCTGGTGAGTCTCTGGGTGAAGTTAGCAGGTGCACAGCCAGGCCAGTTAAGACCTCAGGCCTACCAAACGGCCTGACAGGAAGGGACCTGATCATCAGACTCCCTGGCCCCATGCCGCCCATCCTGGGGAAAGCTGAGAGAAGGGGGAGCAGAATGCCCCCACCTGCTGCCAGGAGGGAAGCCTTGCTATGTGGCCTCACTGCCTGCTTGCCCTCTCTGTGCCAGGGTGAGCGCTGTGTCTGCTCCTCCCACACCAGGCCCAGGGCAGCTCTGCAGGCTCCCTTGGAAACAAAGGCCTGTGAGAGCCTGGCTGGTGGCTGCTTTTTTTAAACCTCCAGCTCTGCCAGGAAGCCAAAGTGTGGGAGGAGATGGTGGAGGAGGTGGCGGCATAAGCCCCTCCCTGGTCTGCTGCCATCTTCCTGCCCCATCTGCTCCCCCAGAGTCCCCTCCTCCCTGGAGCCTCCCCTGTCCCGTCGCCCAGGGTGCCTGCCTCTCAGAGGCCCAAGAGGAACAATCCACTTCCTGTGGGTGGGTTCCTTGGTCTGAGCATCCTCTAAAGATTCTAGAATGTTAACCACCAACACCCCCCCCCCACACACACACACACACACAGTGAAACAGTCTAGTTGCCTCCCTTCTCAATGGGGAAATTGAGGCTCAGAGACAAGAAGCACCTGGCTTCGGGCTGGGGCATGTTTGGAGATGGAGTGGACCCCCCGCTGGGCATTTCTTCTCCCCAGAGAGGCCGGGGAGGTACAGCTTCTCAAAGAAGGTATCAGGCCCACCCAGCTTTGAGCCCTGGCTTTCTACCTCAGAACTCGCTTGCTGGGTGCAGCGACCTGGGTGAGCCACCGAGCGTCCTCATGCAGGGTCCCCACCAATGACGCCATGGGGATGATCCCGACAGCATGAGATGGGCCAATTGATTCAATTCTGATGCCGTGTCCCCCTGTCCGAGAGCGACAACACGCCACAAAGCGGGGGTCTCTAAAGAACAGGAAGTTACTGTCTGCATGTGTGGAGACTGGACTTTGACACTCACATGCTGGCAGTCTCTAGGGGACCGACCCTGTCTGCCCCCATGTCTGACAGTCCTATAGATTCCTTGGCTTCCCATGGTGTCTGTCCACCACCACCACCCCACTCCACATCCTCCATCCCCCTGTGTGATTCTGACCCTGTTTCCCCTTTGATAAGACACCATTCGGTGTGCTGAGGACCATCCCCCCCAAACCCCCCCCCAATAACTTGCCTGATAACATCTTCAGAGAAAGATCCAATCTCCCCAGAGGTCACATTCACAGGGATGGGGCTTGGGACTTCACACCTTTTCCAGGGGTGTTCTGGGCAGGTAACTCCACCCTCCTCTCCCCAGAATACAGCACAACTGAGAAGGGGCTATCCTACACCCTCTTCATCCGCCAACCCGTGCTGGGCCAGTCCACCTTATCCTTTCCAGAAAAGCCAACCCAGAGCCCCCACTCACAGGGGCCCAATAGGGTAGAGTAGAATTGCCCCTTTGAGTTCCCAAGACTTCTTTACAGGGGTAGGCAGCCTCGTCTCTCTCCCTAACAGTGGCTGGTGGGTTCAAACCGCTGATCTTGCAATTGGTGGCTCAGTGCATCGTGAACTGTTCCTTTTGGGGTTGGCATCAACTCAATGACCTCACAGTTTTTGTTTAGTTTTTTTAAGGGGGGGGCGCCTCTGCTGCTATTCGTAAGCAGCTCCTGACCACGCCACGGTCTCTCCCCGCACCTCAGACCCACGCGAAGCTAGACACTGAGTAGGGGTGCATTTGAGTTCCTGAAAGCACCCGGGCTTGCAGAAGAACAAGTGTTTTTTGGAAGTCAGCGTGCTTCTCAGAAGCCAGGGTGATGAGATGGTCTCTCATGCTTTGGACATGGTGTCAGGAGGGGCCAGTTCCCGGAGAAATACATCATGCCTGACACTGTGGAGGTGCATCATACAAAGAGGCAAACCCCCAGGGAGCGATACCGATCCACGGGCTGCAGCTCTGGGCTGTGAGATGGCACAGGCCGGGCAGGGTTTCCCTTCGGTGGTACATCGGGGCAGTGCAAGGCAGAGCCTAACAACCACAGGGGCCTCCCTTGCCTCTACAAGCTCCGCAAGATCCAGAGCGCTTGTCTTGGGACAGCAGGGACCTGGATCTCAGGCCAGCGGCCCCAGTGCCCAATCCCTGCCCAGATCTGCCCACCATGCCTGGCTCAGCCCATTCGCGTGGGATACCTCAGCCCAGCCCACCCTCCTGACAAAGGGAAAGAGGACCTAACCTTTGGTTTGGGTGGAAGGATGGATGTGGGGGTGGGGGGAGAGTGGGCATCTGTTGAAAGAGGAATTGATGTCTTTGAGGCCATAGTATCACCTCAGTGGGGTTCACCTCAGCTGCCTGGAGTCCCCCACTGTTGACAGTCCTAAAGAGAGCCACATTGCCTTGATGGCTTCCTCTTATAAATTGTGACTCAGGGCAGACCAGCCACCCAAACCCCAAAGTGCCCTCTGCAGGACATTCCTTGGCGCCTTTCCCTGCCATCTCTTCACCGAGATGGGGGGCTGGGCAGATGGGGCATGAGATAATGGAACTGAAGGGGATACTTCTTTGAGGCTCCGGTAGGTAGGTGCTTTCCCAGGGTGAGTCACCCAGCCCTGGGGCAGGGCCGGCTTTGAGGTTCAGCATCTAGTCTGTGTTCATCTAACTCCATCGTGGACTTCAGCTGGGCTCTTGAGGGGTGGAGTGGGGATGGAGCAGGAAGTGAGGAAAGGCCACCCTGGGACCTGGGAGGGTCAGTGGCAGGTCCCGGGAATCCCAACAGCACTAGGGATGGGGCTCAGAGCTTGTCCTCCAGTGGAGGTTCCAATCAAGACCACTCTCCCATCTCTGCCCCGACCAGACATCAGGCGGAAGCGTGGGCGGGATGACCTCAGGACTAATTTGGAACCCTGGCCATGAAGGGCCCACTTCATCTCACCCATCCAGGGTGGGGAAGCCTCCAACCCAAGGGGGCTCAGAGGGGTGGTGGGGCTCCTCGGCCAGCCGTGGGAGCTGGGAGCAGGGCAGCTGTGGATTCAGTAGGTGCCAGCTCTGCCCTAGGACCTGGGGTGGGCTGGCCAACCTGCCTGACACAGTCCAGTGAGGAAGGCAGACAAAACAGAAAGACAATCAAGCCAACCTTTCCAAGAGTGAAGTACAAGGGCCAGAGTGGCTGAGGGGTAACCTTAAATAGGGGTGACTTCTCTGAGGAGGGGGCCATGGAGCTGAGACTGCTGCAATTCAGGAACTCAAGGGGCTTGCCCAAAGCCACACAGCAAGTTCGTGACCGAACCTGGCTAGGACCTGCCTCTAGACACTCCTCCCAATGGTCCCTCTGCTAGAAGCAACCTTCACTTGGCTTCTGACATTACCCCACTCTGTTAGCCACTGCTTCTGTCTCCTTGCTGGGCCCACCCTCCTCCCAGCGCTGGCTGCTCCTGATTAGAAGGTGGGCTTTCACCCCTTCTCCCTCTAGAGGTGCCCTGATTTCTCCAGAAAGTGCACTTCTCTCCCCTGAGTACCAGCAACCTGCTGCTGTCTCCACATAGACACCCAATGGTTCTGAATTAGAACAACACTATGCTGACAATACCAGACTAACGACAAACACACTCACTGCCATCAAGTCAGTTCCGACGCAGCTTGACCCAGTTTGGCAGAGTGGAACTGCCCCTGTGGGTTTCTGAGGCTGTCAATCTTTACAGGAACCGAAAGCCTCACCCCCACCCCCTCAGAGGGGCTGGTGGTTTCAAACCGCTGACCTTGTAATTAGCAGCCCAACCTGGAACCCACTACACCACCAGGTGGGAGAGAGGCGAGGCTTTCTATTCCTGTAAAGAGTTGGAATAGACTCGGCAACGAGTTTGCGTTTTGACATCACCAGAGCTTGTTGAGTTGATACCCTATGGAGATCCCAAATGAGAGTGGCTTTTCAATATCCGTTCACTGCATTCTCAGAGAATAGTCCCACGGAAAGTGTTTCAGGCTCAAGGATCTTTCCGTCCCATGTGATCAGCCCAGGGCGGGATGGGGATGGCTCTGCTTTCTTTAACTGGCGCTTCCTCATTCTCTGGTCACCTTCCAGCTACTGTAGTAGGAAAGGAGTGACATAGACGGCTGAGTGTGTGGGGCCGTGGCTGCATCTGGCAGTGGAGGGAGACCCTGGCCAGACCTACAGCTGGTGTTTGGTGCCGGCCCTACTGGCCGGTGCCCTTCCTTCCCCAGCACTTTCCACACCAGAAGGGGTTTGAGTGTTTGGATGTTAAGTTGGACTGGAAAAGTCATCAGCTTCTGTAGTCCAACCTTGTAATTTCTTTAATAATAAGAACGCCTTCCCAAAAGGTAGTACCAGTAGCCACACCCAAAGTCCCTTTCCGGATAAAGTTCTGAAGTCGTCTTGCTCGCCCCTCCGAGCCGAGGAACGCTGCTGCCTCGAGGCCCTCTGAAAATAACAATCCGTATGAAAAGGCAACGCTCTTCATTAAGACTTGCCGCAGGCAGCAGCCCTGGGTCTGGCTTCATGTTTGACCGAATCATCACTGAGAAAGCCTCTGAGTCACTACTCTGATCTGCTTATTTTTTTTGACAAAACCAGTTGACTCTTCCCACTCTGAAGACACCGCTTTCTGGACATGATCTCTGTCCACCTCTGTTTGCAAACGGACCAGCCTCTTGCACGAAATACCTTGCTCAGAGGCAGCAGCAAGGCTTGCAAAGAGTTTGGGTGCTTTCCAACCACTGATCTCTTAATGGTGAGGATAAGTTGGACTCCTGGCCTCAAGGTCGGTAGTTCAAACCCACCAACCACTTGTTGGGAGAAAGATGAGGCTGTCAGCTCCTGTAAAGATTGGAAGCCACTTTGTCCACAATGATAGGCATAGTAGGCATGCATTTACCTTTCAAGTTATCACCCGTGGCCAAAAAAAAAAAAAAGATACTTTGCCACAGCATAACAGGGATCACCAGCTTTCTGTCCTCCAGTTTGTATGTCTCTATGTTGATTAAGTGGATGCCACATCATTTCTCCCTCTGCAGCATGGGTGGTCCAGCGCAGATTTCTTGCTTCCCATCCAAGAGACCGAGTTCGCCTGGGTACACCTGGCTGCGTAGCTCGTGCGTGTTGTTGGAGTTGGTTCTGACTCACAGCGGCTCTCCGGGCAACAGAACGGAACACTGCCTGGTCTGTGCCACCCTCACAATTGTTCTTATAGTCGAGGCCCATCAATGCAGCCACGGTGTCCAGTCATCTGGTCAACGGTCTTCCCCCTACCCCACCCCAATGCTTTACCAGGGATGATGTCCTTCTCCAGGGACGGGTCTCTCCTGACATGTCCAAAGCATGAGACAAAGTCTTCCCATCCTCGCCTCTAAAGAACATTCTGGCTATACTTCTTCCAAGATAAATCCGTTTGTTCTTTTGGCAGCCCATGGTCCTTTCAATCGTCTTCCCCAGCACCATGATTTATGCAGAGCCCCCCCCCCAATCTGTCGGGTGGGGGGGCTTGTGTATCGCTGTGACTTTGAACCAGTCTCAGTAGAGCCTCCAGACTCCGATGGTACTCTGCTTCTGAAAGTCAGTTGATGAAAAGTCCACATATCCCAATGGTTTAATCCACGGCCGATCCTGGGGATGGAAGACCCAGGACTAGCCAGCATCTTGTTCTTTTGCCTGTAGTATCACCATGAGTCAGAGTCACTGGCAAGTCAGCTAGTTAGTGTAGTCCTATCAGGTGTGGGAGTAAGTACCACCTCTGTGAGAAGCGTTCCTGACCACAGCTCTGAAGCTCTCTCATCCTGCATCCCCATCGCCTTACCCTGCCGTCCTGTCACCACAGCACACCCGTCTGTTTAACTGTGTAGTGCCTGTCTTCCCCCACTGGAACATTCCTCTTCTGAGGGCAGGGGCTGTCTTTCTCCTTCAAATCCAACCCCTTCCCAGTCTGCATGGAGGAAGTTTTCAAAACAAAAACTTTACTGGATGCATATGGAAGCAACCGACCACCCTATCCCGAGTCCCTCCTTTGCTAGGTGGTTGGTGAGCACTGGCTGCCGAGAGGCCCACAGTTGGAAGTCACCAACCGCTCAGCCTCAGCGGGAGGATGGGAACGTCTACTCCCAGAAAGCTATAGTCTTGGGCACTCACAGGGGCCGTGCTAGTCTGTCCTGCAAGGTCGGTATGCGGTTGGCAGTGAATTTGTTTTTTGGTGAGCCTGGGAGATGTCCACCAACTGCATCACCCTGGCTCAGGTCCTAGGGGCAAGGCCTTGCTCAGGTTCCCCAAAGAGGCTTGAAATGAGCCCTAGGGCACCTGGCAGGGCTGTCAGCTTACTCTCCGAGCCCCCGGGGATTCCTGATGGGCTCTGGCTCATGTTCTCAGCCTTAGGCGGAGGTCTAAGGCATGGACCCCGGAGAGCAGCCACTGGATCCCTCGGTTACTGGTGGGGACATGACCTTCCTCCCCGTGCCTCAGTTTTAGCAACATAAACAAGGAAGTGCCAATGACCACACAGCTGCCCCCAAACCCACTGCCATGGGCCAACTCCAACTCAGTTACCCTGGAGGACAGCACAGAACTGCCCCTGTGAGCTTCCGAGACTTGAAAGCCTCACCTTGCTCCTGTGGAGAGCCTGGTGGTTTCGAACTGCTGACCTTGCAGTTAGCAGCCCACAGCATAGTCCCAGGGCTTTGAAGAGGATTAACTAGGGTAATATTGGAACTATGACCTGTGGGATGGCTTGGGCAAAGCCCCGCCCATGTTTGTAGGAGATGCTGCAGACCATCCTTTAGTGTCATATCCAGGGGTCCTTTTTTCTGAGGACTTGGGGGTGAATGAGGAGAAGAATAGAGAGTAGAGCCAGGATGTTTTAAGTGGGGGGGGGAGTGTGTGTGTGTGTGTGTGTGTGTGTGTGTGTGTGTGTGTGTGTGTGTTCTGAATAAGGAGCGTGTCAAGGATGGGAAACTCGCCCCTTCCCCAGAGCTCAGCTCCTGGAACCAGCGCCCTAGGGCGGCTCTCCCCGCTTCAGGGAGAGGTGGGAGCAGCAACCCGAGGCGGAAAACCAGCCCCGCCGGGAGTGCGCGCATCCGATTAGCGGCGGAGGAGATCCGCGTTCCCGCGGCGGCCCGGATTGCTACAGACCTGGGCCCGTCTCGGAGGGGACGGTGGTACTCGAGTCCCGCGGGGCCGGAGCGCCTGCTCCCCGGCCGCCCTCCGCGTGCGCCGCGGGGTGGGGGTGCGGGGCTGGATTCTCGCGGAACCTCGGAAGGCGGGGCCAGCGTTCCGGAGCCGGGTTGGCGGGGGGCGGCCGGGGGGCGGCGCCCGGGAAGGGGCCGTTACTTTCCCCGCGCGGCGGGGCGACGTCCGGCGGAAGGGCGCGGGGCGCGCACGCTTTAAAAGGCATTCGCTGTCATCGCCGCTCGCAGCCGTGTGGGCAGGAGCGGGCTATATAAGCGGCTGGCCGGGCCGCCGCGAGGCAGACGGCGACGGCAGCGGCGGCGTGCGCCTGGGAGTGCGGCGGCCGCGGCGGAGCAGCGCGCCCTGTAGCCCCTGGTCCCCCGACGGGCCCGCCGCCCACCCGTCCTCCCGAGGAGCGCCGGCCCGGGCCCGCGAGGGCCGCCGCCACCCCGCAGCAGATTTGGATCCTCCGCCCGGCGAGCCCCAGGCTGCTGCCTCCCGGGGGGTCCCGGCGCAGCGGCCGCCCCCGGAGAGTCCCAGCGCCCCGCCGGCCGATCCCGCAGACGCCGGCAGCGCCATGGCGGCCGCCAAACCCGGCGAGCTGATGGGCATCTGCTCCAGCTACCAGGCGGTGATGCCGCACTTCGTGTGCCTGGCGGACGAGTTCCCGCAGCCCGTGCGGCCCGCCAAGCTGTCCAAGGGCAAGGGCCGGCTGCGGCGGCCGCGCCAGTCCCGCTTCAAGACGCAGCCGGTGACCTTCGACGAGATCCAGGAGGTGGAGGAGGAGGGGGTGTCCCCCATGGAGGAGGAGAAGGCCAAGAAGTCGTTCCTGCAGAGCCTGGAGTGCCTGCGCCGCAGCACGCAGAGCCTGTCGCTGCAGAGAGACCAGCTGGGCAGCTGCAAACTGAGAAACAGCCTGGACTCCAGCGACTCCGACTCGGCCCTGTGACTGTGACCGGCGCCGCCCGTCCGGGGACCAGCGTGCGAGCCGGACCCGGGCCCCCGGGACTGCCGCCCCCACCCCGCGCTCTGGGCCGCCCGCCCGCCGGCGCGCCGCGAACTGGCTGCTGCGCCCAGCGCCGCGCGCGCCGCTTTCTGGGGCCCTTGTAAATGTTTATTTTTTAACTCTGCCCAGTCCGAACTCTGCCGTGAGTGTGCCCGCGCCCGCGCCCCAGCCGGCCCCTCGCCCGCTGGTTTGCAACTCCGACTTGGCACACCGCCCCGCCGAGCCCAGGCGCACGCCCGTCCACACTCACGCCACGCACTGTCGCTGAACACTTTTATAACTGTTAGGCGCGGCCCAGGGCACTTGGGACGCAGCACCGCTGCTGCTGCTGCGGCGGTGGCGGCCGAAGGATGGATATTTATTTTTGCATTGCGATGGCTGACGGCGTTTATTTAACGATCTTTTTACCTGGGTATGTCTGTGAGCCTCCGGAATGGAGACAAATAAAGCCCATATATTTGCACAGTGCCTTTCTTTAAGCTCTTGACTTCTTGAGACTTCGGGGCCCAGACTCCGGAGACTGGGGACGTGGGGGAAGAGTTGGCAGGGGGACTTTGGAGCGAGGCAACTTCAGGAGCCCCGCCATCCATCCCTCCCTAGGCGGATCCGCAGCCGGCCCAGAGCGCCGCTGCCTCCCGGGCTGGTCTCCCAACGCCTGTGGCCGGGTTGGAGCGGAGCCGCAGGGGCCCTGTGCGGAGGGACAGCGCCCCCCGCGGGACAGCGGGCCCCGTAGAAAGTCTGAGGTCAGGGCATCGCCCCGTACACCCTGCAGGATACCTCCATCTGGACCCTGGGAGGACATTTGAGTCGCGGGAGTCCGAGGAGGAGTGGGAGCGGGCCCGTTGTCCGTGCCGCGTGCTGCGCTGACTCAGCGCGGTGCCCGGTACGCCTGCGCGGCAGGACTGGGGGCTTCACCCCTTGGTCCCTACCTCCACCTCGTCCCTAGCCTTCTGGAAGGTTCTGCGGGAAGGGTAGTGAGTATCATCAGTCAGAGCCCGCAGGACGCTGGGATGCCGCTGAGCCCTCACCCCCTTGCCTTGTTTGCCCCGAAGAAGTGCCCCCTCCTCTCCAAGGTGGCCAGCAGAGTCCTGGCCGCGCAGCCTGACACCGCACCTAGTGCTCTTCCCAAGGCCCCAGTGTCACCTGGCAGCAACATTCAGACTCGGGGGCGACATTTGGGCCCCTCCCTGCCCACGCCTCTAGGATTCCTTGGGGGCTGACCGACTTGGACAAGGTGGCGAGTCTCTGGGTTCAAGTGCCCACGAGTCTCGTGGTGGGGCTGGTTTCTGTGTGCGTGTGGGGGGGGGGCGCAGTAAATTCCCGCCCTCAGGGTCAACCTCTCTGGTGATCCATCTGCACTGCCTTTCTCTCCTCACACCACGCTGGAAATGAAACAAAGAAACAAAAATAGAACTTGAGAGGATGCACTTCCCCCTCCCAAGGGGAAGACGCCAGGCTTACAGCCTTGGAGACTGGGAAGCTTTGGCTCCATCCCAGGCCTGGGGAAAGAACTCCAGGGCCTTGCAGTCCCCAGGGACAGTCAGGTCCCATTGGGTGGGGCTAGGGGCAGGGAGTGGAGGCCCTTAACTGGGCAAGCTAACACTGATCTAAGACTCTGGCTGCCATTTTGAAGCTGGCACCTCATTGGGTGGGAGGGGTGGCTAAACTCAGAACTGCACCCCCCCCCCTCAACTTTTCTTCTTTCCCAAAGGCTGGGAGACAATCCCACTTCCTTAAGCCCTCAGACATCTTATCTCGAACAGCGTGAGTAGTTCCCGATTATGCTTTCTGACATTCACTGAGACTTCCTGGGTGGGGGCTTGGGTGGGGCCTTCAGACCTTGCCACCCAGGGATCTTGACTGGCTACCGCCCCTTCTTCCTCTTCCACCTGAGAGCTCTCTGGGGTCACCGGGCCCATCTGCTGGACAGTAGATAAAGCTCCTCAAGACAGTTCAAGTCCGTGCTTAGCTGCGGCCAGCCAGAGCCAAGCAGGTATGCGCTGAAGTATGTTGAATAAGTGGAATAAGAAAGCAGTGAGGGGCCTGATGCCTGTCTCTCCATTTCTGGGTTTGCTTGGACATTGTGATGATCATTTTTCTACCCAAGAAATATGTATTTGTTAACAATTTTCAAGTTATTCCCGTTGTTGCCTTTAGCTGCGTGCATCCCTGATGCAGGGCAGCCCTGGGCACAGTGGTCCAGCCTGCTCCCATCTCCACCATTGGTTACAGATGGGACAGACCACTGTGATCCAGAGCATTGTAGGAGGCTGTTTTAGAGGTCTGGTCATCAGTCCTTTCTTCCTACTCTGTCTTAGTCTAGAAGCACTGCTGAAAAACCTGGTCAGCATCATAGCAACGGGACACCTGTACCAACAGACAGGTGTGTCTGCAGATGAGGTTTCCAGCATGGAACTCAGGTCCTCCTCGTAGCATGCAAGGCTTTTCCCACTGAACACTCACCCCAACTCCCCTGTATTAGGCGGGGTTCTCTAGAGAAACAAAGCCAGG
Organism: Tenrec ecaudatus; assembly: GCF_050624435.1. Classification (NCBI taxonomy): domain Eukaryota; kingdom Metazoa; phylum Chordata; class Mammalia; order Afrosoricida; family Tenrecidae; genus Tenrec; species Tenrec ecaudatus. The sequence goes on along the minus strand of NC_134533.1, from coordinate 26,727,118 downwards.
GCACTTATGATTACATGTAAGCAGATAGATTTATACAGCATGAAGGAATATAACAGCTAATTAGTCCACACAGCAGTACAGAGGGCTCAGTTCAACTCACTTCTGTGGAACAGTTAATATACTGCAAGTCCTTCAACTCCACGAGGGCTGCTGGGTCCAAGGTCAAGGAAGCAGAGTCCATCCACAGGCAGCAAACAGCAGGGTGGATAACCAACAGCCAGCAGCTCAGGAGCTTAGCGAAGCAGGCCTGGATGGGATATCGAACTCAGGCAATGCAAGATGACAGGACCCACCATCCTCAAGCTCAAGCGATGTACACACCAGGTAAAGCAAATCTTGAGGGAACCTCAAGCCCTGGTGACATGATCCACAGGTTGGCTGTCCCACAGGTAGTGTAGCTCACAAGTTGAGGCAGAGAACTAGCTAAAAGAGCTGCACGCTGGTCCAATCACCAGAGAACGAGAAAGAGGGGTGGGCCTTGCCAAGCCATTTATCTTTTACCCTCCAATCAAACCGTGACCTGATTAATCCCACATGTTCCTATTGGCCAGGTTGGACCAAAAAACCTACCTTCACACCCCCAAACCAGCTGCCATTGAGTGAATTCTCTCTTTTACAAGATGGGTTTGTGCTCTCTCTATAGTTTTTCAGTCTGCTTTTTAAAAATACTGTATGTATATCAGAGTTTCTGGGAAATCCTGCTGAATGGCTGGTACACATTTCATTAAGTCATTCCCTCTCTAGGGAATGAAATAGGCCTTCTACTGGTCCACCTTCCCAGTTTTGCCTACCATTGGCAGCTCTAGGGCTGGATGGGAAAAGCAGTTTGGAACAGGCAGAGACGCAGAGAGGGGTTGGAAGAAGAAGGGGGGAGTTAGGATGCTGTAGCATTAGAGGGTGCAGGCCTGGGGTGCCCTGGACCCTGAGTACAATGAGGGCTCCCTTTGCTTCTAAGCATCTCTGCCTTGGGCAGCAGAAGAGGGCGGGGTTCGTGGGGGGTCCTCTGGCTGCTCTGGGTGGCCAAGTGATGGGAGAAGAGCTAGAGAGAGGGGAAGAGAGACATGCAGCGAGGGAGCAGGGAACTGAGGAGGAATGAGGCTCGAAGGGGAGGCTAGGAGATGGAGAGACAGAGGAAATGGGCAGAGATCGAGAGATGTGGGTGGAAGCCTGCTGGCCTTCAGTCTTGTCCCAAGGGGAGGCCTCCTTCCCTCCCTTCATGCCGAGCCTCTCATTGGAAGTTTTCAAACAACCAGAGCTCAGTCTGGGCAACCCTTGGCTGTCCCAGGGCTGCCCTGCAGGCTCTCCTAAGCCCTCCTCTTTGGTGCTGGGGGAGAGAATTCTGGAGGTGTTTCTTGGACCTTTCCAGTCCACTGTGGGCCAATCTGAACCCGGTGGGGTGGAGTTCGGAGAGAAGAGCAGTCTGAGGTTCCAGGGGACCCGGGCTGGCTGGGGAGAGCTCCAGCTGGCAGCGTCTTTTGGGGAGCCTCTAGGCTCCCAGGCGCCTGGCAAAATGGGACGGGGACTCTGACAGCATTCCCTGGCATTTTACAGGTGAGGAAAGCCAAGGATCAGAGAGACCATGGATCTGAAGACCCAGGGTGGCCGTCAGAATGGCGCTTGCCGAGTGGGCCTCACAGTTGCTCCGGCGTTGACGTCCACAGTGCATTTGGCTGAGACGGTACTACCCAAGGGGTGGGTCCCCGCCAACCACGAGAGGCTGCACAGGCCCTGGGAGAGGCGAGGAGGGGTTTCTTGGCTGCCTTCGGCTGGAGGGCTTCCAGGTGCTCTTTGGGTCATCTGCTGTTGACCTCTGCCCTCCCCTCTCCCCCTGAACCCCTCTCCCTGCTCCAGGGTCAGCCTGGCCGCCTGCCACTCTCCCGGGCCCCTTGGCTCCCTCCTGATTCCATTTCACACATGAGATCCTCACACATTTCCTTCCATCTTGGCATATGCTTCGTGGAGAATCCTTCCATCTCCCAGCGTGTTCCTGGGGCTGCCACTCAGCTCCCTTGGGCCCCCACTGGGCACAGAAAAGTTTGCCGGGCATCATTGTAGGGAGGTCTGGAGGGGAACAGTGAGCCGAGTGAAAAATGGGTCATGAAGGTTGGCTGGCCCCTGTTTTTGGACTGGGGCGTGCGGTGACTTCTGTGTTTGGGGCAGGGGGAAGGGAGGATGGGCTGCCACGTGGACAGGTATCCTTTCAGCCTACCAAGCTAGAACATTCACCATGGATGACATGAGCGGGGAACCCGCTTCTCACTGAGTTATGAGGTGGCAGTCGTTTTCTGTAAGGATTTACAAACTTAGAGACCCACAGGGGCAGTTCTACTCTGTCCTATAGGGTCGCTCCAAGTCAGAATCGACTCAAGGGCAATGGGTTTGGTCTCGGTTCATCGTAGCAGCCTCCCCTCCCTGTTCACTTAGATACTACAGGACGTGGTATTGTCGTATGTCAGGGTGTTGTTTTTTGCAAAACCCTAAAACATGTGCCCCTGGCTTAGCTGTTTCACCGCAGGCAGAGAGGTGCAGGCTGGGAACTTGGGGCCCTGGTAATGCACTGGCAAAGCATTTGGTAAAACTTCTGCCCTGGTGGTTTGAAAGGTTGACCATGGACAGAAGTCATCCATGACTCTTAGAAGAAAGAGTGGGATTGTTGGTGTACTTACCTGAACTTGTGGCTTTTAGCAAATTATTACACGAGGGAGGGTCTTGCATATCTTGAAGTGTGACCCAGGCAGCAAGGGACCAGTCTGCTGCTGTCGCTCAGAGCTTTTCTCAAAGGCCACCCAGCCCAGCCAAGGAGCCACCTCTGTTGGGGTGGTGCGCCATTCGGGAGGTTCCAACTCATCGTGACCCGCTGGACAACAGGATGAAACACCGCCTGGTCCTGCTCCGTCCTCGCCATCGTTCTCATGTTTGAGCCATTTGTTGCAGCCGCCGTGTCCCTCCATCTGGCTGAGCCTTTCTTCTTGCTGGCCGCCCTTCTGCTTTACCAACACAACGTCCTTCTCCAGGACCGGTCTCTCCTGATAGCATGCCCAAAGTACGTGAGACGACGTCTCGGTATTCTTGCCTCTTAGGAGCGTTATGGCAGTGCTTGTTCCAAGACGGATTTGTTGGTTCTTGGGGGAGTCCATGATGATTTCAAGATTTTTCTCCAGCCCCGTAATTCAAATGCCTCGATTCTTCTTCAGGCTTCTTGTTCAAGGTCTAACCTTCACATGCATGTGAAACGATGGAAAGAACCATGGCTTGGGTCAGACGCATCCTGGTCCTTAAATTCACAGCCTTACTTTTCTTTTTTTTTTTTCCATTAGGGGCTCATACAACTCTTCTCGCAGTCCATACATGCACCAATCGTGTAAGGCACATCTGTACATTCATTGCTCTCATCATTCTCAAAACATTTGCTCTCCACTGAAGCCCCTGGCATCAGCTCCTCATTTTTCCCCTCCCTCCCCATCCTTCATGAACCCTTGATAATTTATAAATTATTATTTTCTCATATCTTGCCCTGTCCGACATCTCCCTTCACCCACTTTTCTGTTGTTCATTCTCCAGGGAGGAGGTCACATGTAGATCCTTGTAATCGGTTCCCCCTTTCCAACCCACCCTCCCTCTACCCTTCCAGGATCGCCACTCTCACCATTGGTCCTGAAGGGATCATCCACCCTGGATTCCTTGTGTTTCCAGTTCCTATCTGCACCAGTGTACATCCTCTGCTCTATCCAGACTTGCAAAGTGGAATTGGGATCATTATATTGGTGGGGGGAGGAAGCATTTAGGAACTAGAGGAAAGTTGTATTTTTCATCATTGCTATATCGCATTCTGACTGGCTCATCTCCTCCCCGACAAGGGGGTGTCCAGTGGCCTACAAATGGGCTTTGGGTCTCCACTCCGCACTCCCCCCTCATTCACCATGGTAAGATTTTTTTCTGATGATGCCTGATACCTGATCCCTTCGACACCTCGTGATCACACAGGCTGGTGTGCTTCTTCCATGTGGGCTTTGTTGCTTCTGAGCTAGATGGCCACTTGTTTACTTTCAAGCCTTTAAGACCCCAGACGCTATCTCTTTTGATAGCTGGGCAACATCAGCTTTCTTCACCACATTTGCTTATTCACCCGCTTTGTCTTCAGTGGTTGTGTGGGAAGGTGAGCATCATAGAATGTCAATTTCATACAAGAAAGTATTCTTGCATTGAGGGAGTACTTGAGTGGCGGTCCAATGTCCTTCTGCTACCTTAATACTAAACCTATAAATATATGCACATAGATCTATTTCCCCATCCTCATATATAAATTTATTGGCATATGTACATGTCTTTATCTAGACCTCTATAAATGCCCTCTGCTTCCCAGCTCTTTCCTCTATTTCCCTTGACTTTCCTCCTGTCCCACTATCATGCTCAGTCCCCACCAGGGTTTCAGCAATTCCTCTGGGCTACATTACCCTTGATCATTCCCTACCAGGCCTCCCACACCCTCCTCACCACTGATTCGGGTCACTTGTTGTTCCCTTGTCCCTGGGTTTGTTAACACCACTTCCTTTCCCCCCACCTCCACCTATCCCATGTCCCCCGGAACTGTCGGTCCTGTTGTTTTCTCCTCCAGATTGTTCATCCAGCCTATCTTATTTAGACATGCACAAATACATGTGGAGATAATAACATTCACGAAAACAAGACAGAGCAAAACCAAGCAACAATATACAACAAAACAACAACAACAAACCAATGACAAAAAAACAACAACCCTACCAAAACACAACAAGAAAGAAAAGCTTGTAGTTAGTTCAAGGATTGTTTGTTGGCTTTAGGGGTGTTTTCCAGTCCAGTCTGTTGGGGCACCACACCCTGGCCCCAAAGTCCACCTTTAGCATTCCCTGGGGACCTCGCCACTCCATTTCCTTGCTGTTCTGTTGCACCCCCTTAGTGTTTTGCCTCGGTGTGGCGGGATCAGATCAGGCGCAATTCCCACACTGTGTCTCCGGTGTTGTCCCCTATAAAGCTATGGGTCAGTGAGGGGCGTCATGTCTCCTAGTGGGGCCTGCCATGTGGTCCTCTCTGTCGCCTGGCTGCTCAAATTGGGAACATCATCCTCATGTCCTGGTGGGCCCACATCCTTACTTTTCAACACGTTAGAGAAGTCTTATGTAGCATCTGCGCCATTGGACCACGTGACTGCTACGCCCATGAGCACTAGTGGTAGATCAACACAAGCCCAAATCCTTCACTACTTCAATATTTTCTCAGGAACAGTGTTAAATGGAGGGTATTGTCTTTTCGCTCAAACCCATTGTTTTAGAATCTCCCTGAAGTAGCCAAAATTAAGAGGAGAGGGAGGGCAGGAAGCGCCATGCTGAAGCAGGCTTCATGGCTCTTCATAGAAACACAGCCTTGGGTGTGGTTATTGGTACCTGGAACTGGCTAAAAGCGCATCATCTAGAAGTATTTATGGAAAATCCATTGACCAGGAAACTAGAAATTGACCAGCCAATATGATCGTTTGTTCCCCAAAGAAGCTCAATGAATCCAGACCTATCAATGTTTGCTTTAGACATGGCCATGGGAGAGAATTTTCTAGGACTCGGCTGGTGAGATTAACCAACCACAGAGGCCTCACCCTTCATGCCAGTAGGATTTGCCTAGTGCTGGCGGACCACGGCGTCCAAGTGTGTCCATTCATTCTTTGTCCAAACGAGAGTTTGTGCCATATTGGGGGTGGAGGGTGGGTGGGCGCAGATGTCGTTTATATGTCATTGGATCGCAAGCAGCCACATCTAGTCTGGGGAGGACGTTTTTCCCTCCAGAGACCCTGGCCGCTGGGGTTGTTAGGTGCCATCCCGTCAGATCTAACCCATAGGGACCTCAGGCCCCACAGGACACACTGCCCAGTCCTGCACCTCCGCACCTTTGTTCCGATGTTTGATGCCATTGTTGCAGCCACTGTGTCACTCCATCTGCTTGAGGACCTTCTTCTTCTTGGTGCCCCCCCCCTTACCAAGCATGATGCCCTTCTCCAGGGACTGATCTCAGTGACAACATGTCCAAAACATGTAAGACTAAGTCTCTCCATCCTTGCCTCCAAGGAGCACTCTGGCCCTACTTCTTCCAAGAGAGATCCGGTTGTCCTTTGAGCAGATCAGGGTCCAGTTCACCTTCTCCTCAAGCTCCACAATGCAAAGGCTTCCCTTCTGGGTGCAGGAGTCAGAGGTAATTTGGGGTTGACTTCCTTGCCAGAGCAGGGAGTCTGTTTTGTTGCGAAAGGAAGCGAACATGGGTGTCAGTCTCCAGACAGGAGGACCACATTGGAGATGGCTAATTGTGCACCCCAATCTGATAACTGTACATCCCTCAGTTGGCATCGAACTCCTCAGCCTTCTCTGCAGTGAGTGTGCCATGTGCCTCGGTTCTCTCCCATGGCATCGGCGGGCAGGAATGCATGACTGCCTGGGCACAGGGTAGAGGACTGTGGGCGGTCCTTCTTGGCGCTCCTATTCTTCCCAAAAGACAGAACATGGATGTGTTTGTGGTCTGTTTTGGAGCAGGCAGAGGGCTGCCTAGGGGACCTCGTGACATCGGGTAGCCTGCGGATTTGTGTGGAGATTTGTGTGACTTGGTTTCCCAGTGTGACTGTAGCAGACCTACCACAACGAGGTGACTTTAAAAACCAGACATTTCTTTCCAGTCCACTTGGCATCTCGGGGAGTTCATGTTCTTCTCATGTCTGTCCCAGCCCTTGGCATGCCTCTGCCTGCAGCCCTTCTCCCCTCGTCAGTCTTTCCCTGAGCGTGTGTCTTAGGACTCAACGGTGATTAGATGTAGGATCCACCCTGCACTGGTAAGACTCCAGTGGCTTAATGGATTGATTTGATGAGATGATTGCAACGCCTTGGATTACCTTATGGAAAGTTACTGCATTCCGCGGCTTTCAGTCAGGTAGTTACATCGCATCAGGGAATGTGCTCAGCCCCGAGCCAACTGAGGGAATCCCAGGTAACGACTCTATGACAGCAACTTGACTAGAGTTTGGCCAAACAACTGAGAGCCAGCGCCTAGCCTAGTGGGCCCATAACATTACCCATCGCGTGAATGCCAGATGGACCATTAACTGGAGAAAGAAACGTGCCTTTCTGAAATGACTACATCTTGGGTCTCTGTGATAACGCCTAGTACCCTAACTAACAAAGAGCCTTCTCCCCGAGTCTGCCTCAAAGCAGGAGGCCTCTGATCCAGAGCGGAGGTTTCCCTGCGACAGGCCTGCATCCCGTTCTCCTGGCTGGGACAGGGCTCTCAGTTTGATGTCTGATAGGCTCCAGTGTTTGGGGCTGGGAGAGAGTGAAACTGGCCAAGAAAGAGTCCTTCTCTCAGGCTGGGGCAGACCAGACGCTGCTATTCCTTGATTTGTGGCCTTGGGCAAATATTTTTTTCCTTTTTGCTCAAGAAGACATACTGTATTTTAGAGACTTAGAATTGGGCTCAGGGGACATGCAGGCAGCCAGGTGCTTCCAAAAAACCTTCAAGACCAAGCTCACTGCCTGGAGCCAATGCTGACGCAGAGTGATCCTCCAGGACAGGGTAGAACTGTCCCTGTGGGCTTCCAAGACTGAAACCGTTTACAGAAGAAAGCCTCACCTTTCTTCTGAGGAGCACCTGGTGGTTTTGAACTGCTTACCTTGTGGTTAGCCCAACAGGCAACCACTATGCCACCAGGGCTCCTCAGGCAGGTGGTTAAAGACCAGGCATCCTATCACTTATTCAGGAATAGGGGGCAGAAGGGTAAAAGGACATGGCAAGCTTCGTGACTTCTCCTACAGAGCAGCTAGTGATTTCGAACTGCTGACCTGTGGTTTGGAACCCAACGCGTAAGCCATTACACCACCAGGGATACTATGAAGGGGCCATCATGAGGATGCCCTGAGGGTGCGTCATGCAGGCTGCACTTGACTGAAAAAGCCCTACTGGAGCGTGAGAAGTGGCTCAGATCACAAAGACACGTGATCACTGCACACAGCCATGACTTCGGGATGGGGAGGAGGGATGAGGGCTCAGCCAGGCCATCGAGGGCCCAGATTCTTACCATCTTCCTCTCTGACGTCCTTCCCTCGTGGTCACAAGATGACGGCCACTGCACCAGCGTCACACAAGCGTCCCGGCAGGAAAGGAGGGACAAGGAATCATAGGGCCTTGATTGTGGGCATCTTGTTTATCTGGAGGAAACTTTTTCTGAGAATCCGCCATCCCGCCCCCCTCAGCCCTGATTGGTCAGAGCCCTCCTGCCAATGCTCATCCTCAGGGCAGCCCCGTCAAAATCCCAATGGACTTTTTTCTTGTACACAAATGGAGAGGCTGGGAGCGCAGGGGACCCTGAATAGCTAAGCCAACCTTGAAAAGGGAGGTAAAAATCAGAGTTCCTGATTCCTGATTTCACACTTCCTGATTTCCAGGCTCACTAGGAAGCCAGCGTCATCAGAACCGCGAGGCACTAACATAAGAATAGGCAAATATACAACACCGAGGAAACATACAACTTTCCTCTAGTTATTGAATGCTTCCCTCCCCCCACTAGCATGACCCCAGTTCTACCTTACAGATCCGGCTAGACACAGGTACAGATAAGAGCTGGAAGCACAGGGAATCCAGGACAGATAAACCTATCAGGACCAATAATTAAAGTAGCAATACCAGGAGGTTAAGGGGAAGGTGGGGGGAGAAAGAGGGAACTGATCACAATGATCTACATATAACCCCTTTCCAGGGGGATGGACAACAAAAAAGTGGGTGAAGGGAGACATCAGTCTGTGTAAGACATGAAAAAAAATTATAAATTACCAAGGGTTTGGGAGGGAGGGAGGGTGATGGAGGGAGGGGAAAAAAATAAGGAGCTGTTACCAAGATCTCAAGTAGAAAGAAAATGTTTTGAAAATGATGATGGAAACCAATGTACAAATGTGCTTGACACAATGGATCTATGTATGCATTGTGATAAGAGCTGTATGAACCCCCAATAAAATGATTCTTTTAAAAAGAGTAGACATCTAGATCGAAGGAATGGAATAGAGTCCAGAAACAGTCCCATCCATGTATGTTGATTGACTTTCAGCCAGGTGTCAAGGCCATTCAGTGGGGAAAGCAATGGTCTCATCATCAACAAGTGATGGCAGAGTATCTGCATGCCAAACAATGAAGTAGAACACTTACGTCACAGAATATGCAAAAATTAGCTCAAGATGCTCAAACCAAACTCACAAAACCAAACACACTCCCTGCCATGGACTCGATGGCCTGTGGGTTTCTGAGACCGTAGCTGTTTATGGGAGTAAAAAGCCCCATCTTTCTCCCGAGGAGCAGTGCCTGGTGGTTTCAAACTTCCAACCATGCGGATCACAGCCCAACCAGTACCCACTCCGCCACCAGGGCTCCTTAGGCTTAACTATAAGAGCTAAAACAATAAAACTTTTAGAGGAAAGGCGCGGGAAGTGGTTGTACTTTTAAATCTGACAATGGTTCCCTCGCTGGGACACCGAAAGCACGAACGTCAGAAGAAAAACGAACTCTGCTTCCTGAGAACGAAAGCCGTGCGTGCAGCCAGGAACTCTCCCGAGACAGGGGAACACCCCCCCCCCCCGGGTGGGAGCAACGGTGTGCAAAGCACAGACGGGTCTTGAGTGAGATGAGAGCATCCTAGAACACAGCAACAAAAAGACCAACAGCCCTGCTGGGAAAAACAGGCCAAGGACTGGAGTAGACTTTTCTCTAAAGAATGTGACAATTGGCCAATTGCCCTGAAACGAGGCGCAACATCACAAGTCCCGGTTGTCTTTGGTTCCTCTGAGTCGGCTGCAGCACAGAGCTGCCCTACATAAAACAGCCAAGCCCTGCCCACCTTCCTTACATCAGGGGAGTGTTTTTCTTTTTTGTGGGTCCTCTCTTTTTTAAAAAATATAAATCATTTTATTGGGGGGCCCTTACAGCTCTTATAACATTCCATACATCAGTTGTATCAAGCATATTTGTACATATGTTGCCATCATCGTTTCCCAAGCAATTTCTACTTGAGCCCTTGGTATCAGCTCCTCTTCCACCCCCTGAATCCTTGATCAATTATATATTGTTAGTATTATTTCATATCTTATACTGTCTGTTGTCTTCTTTCACCCACATTTCTGCTTTTGTCCCCTTCGGTGGTGGGTCCCTATAGAACCAATCTTGTAATAGGTTCCCCCTTTCTCACTCTTCCCCTTCCCTGACAATTCCCCTACCCTGGTGATAATGCTACTCCCACTACTGTTCCTGAGGGAATTCATCTGTCCTGAATTCCATGAGTCCAGAGCTCTTATCTGTACCAGTGTGTGTTCTCTGGCCAGATTTGTAAGGTAGAACTGGGTCATGGCAGTGGTGGGGAGGAAGTGTTCAGGAACGAGAGGATTCCTGATCTCACACTCTCAGTATTTCCTTTCAGATACATTGCTCTTGATCAAGCCCCACCTGGCATTATGCGCCCTCCTCACCATCAATTTTAGATCTCTTGTTGTTCCCTTATCCCTGAGTTTGCTTGCTCCTCACTCTCTCTCCCCGCCCCTCATTCCCCATGTCTTCCCAGAACCACTGGTCCCGGTAGTTTCTCCTCTGGATTGTTTGTCCTGCCTATCTTATATAGCTAGACAAAGAGAGAACAGGGGAAAAAACAATATAATAAAACAAACAAACCATCCAAAACAGAACAAGAGAACAAACAAACAAATAATTCCAGGTCTGTCTGCTGACCCTTAGGTATGTTTTCTGATCAAGTCTGATGAGGTGCTAAGCCCTGTCCTCTAAGTCAGAAGTCTATTTTCAGGATCTATCAAAGACTTGGTTACTTTGCTCCCCTTGCTGCCCAGTTGCACTCCCTTCGAGTTTCACCCCACTGTGCATGGAGCAGACCGGGCACACTTTCTGCACAGTGTCTCCAGTACTGTCCCCTGTAGCACTATGGATCAGTGCGGGAATGTAGTGTCTCATGGTGGGGCTGGCCCTACGGTCCTTTCTATGCACTGGATGCTCTGAGCAGGACTGTCATCCCTGGGGCTTGGTGGGCCATGATGAGGTCCACTCTGGCTCTTTCTCCCTCTTAGTTCACTCCCATGTGGTCTGGACAGACCCACCTCTCTCCCCAGGCTATATCTTCAGTGTCGTCCTCTGTATTGCTTTCCTCTGGGGAGGGCGTCAGCATAGTTCAGCTTGGGCTGGGCCCCATTGTCCTCTCTGTTAGTTCGCTGCTCCATGCCAGTGTATTGCCCTCAAGGCTTGCTGCTCTGGAATAGGGTCTGGTCCTTCTCCCCCTTTCCTGTGGAGACATAAACAATACCCTCCCGGTGGGTACATTAGTGCCCTGCTCCCCATCACTCTCATTTTCCTTTTTTCTTCCCCCTCTCCTTCCCCTCCTTTTTAGTTGGCTGCTATATGCCTCCCCGAGATGGGTCAGACCCCTGCCGAAGTGCCTGGCCCCCAACCCCAGATTTAGGCATTACGTAGCTTATCTTCTGTGCCCATTGTACCTTTCTGAGCTCACCTCAGTGGACTCATGTCATCCTTCTCCCTTTGTGCTTGACTAACTTCACTTAGCATAATTTCCTCCAACCCTTCCCATGAGGCAATGTGCTTCCTGCGTTTGACGGACCCTCTCCTTTACCAAGCATAATGTCTTTCTCCAGGGTCTGGTCTCTCTTGATAACATGTCCCAAACATGTGAGATGAAATCGCAACCTTGTCACTTCTAAGGAGCACTCTGGCTGTGCTTTTTCCGAGACAGATCTGTTTGTTCTTTTGGCAGTCCGTGGGACTTTCAATATTCTTTGCCAGCACCAGGATTCAAATGCATCTGTTCCCCGGCGATCTTCCTGGGCCCATATCCAGCCTTCATATGCCTATAAGGTGATTGAAAACAACATGGCTTGGATTGGGCGCACCTTAGTCCTCAAAGTAGCATCGTTGTTCTTCAACACTTGAAAGAGGTCTTGCGCAGCAGATGAGCCCAATGCAATATGTCACTGATGTCTTGACTGCTGATTCCATGAGCATTGGTTGTGGATCTACGCAAGATCACATCCTTGTCAGCTTCAATCTCTTCTCCATTCATCATGAGGTTACCTCTGGGTCCAGGGATGAGTATGTTGGTCATCTTGACATTGAGTTGTGATCCACGCCGAAGGCTGCGCTCCGTCATCCTCAGCGGTTCCAGGCCTCACTTGTGAGGCTGTGTCATCTGCGTACCCAGGTCGTTACTCCCGCTGCCACTTTCTTTTTCACATCATCCAGCTTCTCAAATTACCTGCTGAATATAAGGAATATAAAGTGTGGTCAAAGGGTACACCCCTGGCACACGCCTCCCATGATTTAAGAAGTATTCCCTTGTTCTGTTCAACCACATTTCAGCGATTTAAACATATTAAAGAGAATTGTGCAATCATCATGACCATCTAAATTTTAGAGCCCCCCCCCGTTCCTATATTCATTATTATTAGCTCCCCACCTCACGACAACCTCCCCCGCCACAACCCCAAGAAATTCAGTTACTGCCTCTATAGATGTCTCTAACCTGGATTTCCTGTAAAGAAAAACATACAAGTTCCACCCAACAAAAGTCACAAAACAAAATGCAGGAAGGCCTCAATCTAAAGGAAAGTAGAAAATAATAAAAGCTAGAAGAAATTTAAGGATGGGTCCAAATGGGGAACAAATGATAAGGTGTTAAATTGTAACCTAACTACTTCAGCTTTAATCCACTTTCCAACCCCCTCTGTGTGATGGCAAGGTATTCGCATCCCTGGGCTAAGGTCAGAGGGGATTCTCTTGAGGCATAATCCACATGGGGGTACTGCCAGTGGATTTTGGACTTTTACTGTCATCCGTAACCTTCTGTAAGCCAGGTGCTCTGATTTAAGCTGTATTAATGATCCCTCCTCTGGTCTTGGATTTTATTATTTATAATCCTTGGATCACACAGGCTGGTGTGCTTCCTCCATGTGGATTTAGCTGTCACCCCTCTTAGATAGCTACCTGTCTTAAGACAAGCCTTTAACACCTCAGATGCTATTCTTTCTGATAGCCGGGCACCATCTGATTCCTCCACTATACTGTACTATCAGTAGCACCTGTATCTTCCATCATCTCTTCGTGAGGGCAAGTGTAGGGTCACATTATAAGAACTAATGATTCTTAGATTAGCACTTAGGATTAAATGGAAGCTCAAAATCCATTCACATAGCTGTAGTCTATATATGTCCCCGTGTGTTAGTCTGAGTAGACTATAGAAACAAATCCAGGGAGAATCTCATATGTGTGTAATAGAGAACATTATATCAAAGAGCCATTGTATGTTGAGAAAACATCCAAGCCCAGACCAGATCAAGTCCATAACTCTGATATTACCCATATTTCTGATACCAGTCTATAAATTCCTCTTCAGACTCACGGAACACATGCAATGACACCAAATGCAGGAAGATCAAAGGCCAGTGGGTGAAAAGTCTTGTGGATCCAGTGGCTGTGGAAGCATCTCAGTGCTGGTGTGGGTCTCCACTTGGCTCCTCCAGCGACAGGGCTCTGGCTCCATCAGCATAGCTCCATGTGGCTTGTCAACAGGAATGTGTAGCAGAGAGGGACTCTGGCCTCCAGTGAGCTATTCATCTCCTCAGCGCCTCCAAATGAAGTCATCAAGCCGGGACCTGATTGACAGGCTAAACACCACCCCTTCACTTTTAATAGTCTTCAATTGATACCAGATTATATAAATACCAGACCCCGGCTCACTTTAGAGATAGCATTATCATTTTTATTGGGAATATTATAAATCATCCCTATGTGGATGATGTCCTCTTGCTTGATCCATGTACAGGTTCCACATGAATAAGCACAATGAAGTTTTCTAGAATTCCCATTCTTCTCAATGTTATCCATGATTTGTTATGATCCCCACAGTTGGATGCCTTTACCTAGCCTAGCAGTTCCCAACCTGTGGGTCGAGACCTCTTTGGGAGTTGAACGACCCTTTCACAGGGGTCGCCTTAGACCATCAGAAAACACATATATCCAATGGTCTTAGAAACTGAGACACGGCTCCCCGAGGTGGGTCCATCTACATCCAGGCACTCCCACATATGAGTACCCAGCATGAACACTGTTAACCATGCTACACCATGCATCAAGAAAAATTTCATTTATTTGTCATTAGAAATAAATATTTCACAATGTATCATTGTTTTTGTGATTAACTACTCTGTTGTTTTTTGTGATTAATCACTATGCTTTAATGATGTTCAATTTGTCACAATGGAAATACATCCTGCCCATCAGATATTTGCATTACGATTCATAACAGTAGCAAAATTACAGCTATGAAGTAGCAACGAAAATAGTGTTATGGTTGGGGGGTGGGTCACCACAACATGAGGAACTGTAGGAAAGGGTCGTGGCATCAGGAAGGTTGAGAACCACTGGCATAGCCAATAAAACACTAGTAAATATCTTTCTGGTTTTCTCTGCTCTCCGCCAAGGATCCATCTGATATCAGTAACAACATGTCTCTTGGTATGTCTTCTTCTGAATTTTGCTTGACTGTCTGGCCGCTCCCCTGTTGATGCGCTATTGTAATCATTGTTGAATTATCTTCAGCAATTTTTTGCTTGACTGTGATATTAGTGACGGATAGCTTCTTCATTCTGCTGGGTCCCCTTCCTTTGGAATGGACACAAATATGGAGCTCCAGCCAGATAGCTGTCTTTCAAATGTCTGGCATAGACCAGTGAGTGCTTCCTCAGCTTGTTGAAACACGCTAACTGGTATCTCGTCAATCCCCGGTGCTTTGTTTCGGTTAATGCCTTTAGTGCAGTTTACACTTCTTCATTTCCTCCAGTAATTACCACCTTCCTTGCCATTTCCTAACCCCCCTTAACATGAACGCTACCCCCACAGCCCTCAGGAGGTTGGTGGTGCTGCTGTGGATTGTGTTGGGCTGTTAACTGCAGGTGGTTCAAACCTACCAACTGCTCCAAGTTAGAAGGATGAGACCGCCTGCTTCCATCATCATTTACAGTCTCGGAAGCCCGATCTAGGGCCGCTGTGATCCAGGATCAACTCAATGGCTGTGAATTTGGGGAGAAGTTTCCTGTCTGATCTTTTGGTTGTCACGTTGTCCCATGTAGCGAGTTCTTAAAAAACTATAATGCTCAAAGCAGACATGTTTGTTTTTAACTGATGAAGGGAACTGTAACTGTGTCCCCTTTAGGCACCCTGGTGGCCCAGTGACTGACTGCACATTGGGCTGCGGACCACATGGCCCGTAGTTGAAAACCCCCAGTCCGTGGGAGAAAGATGGGGCTTCTTCGCCCATAAAGAGCAAGTCTCACAAAACCACATGGGCAGTCTCCCCAGTCCTCTCCAGTCACCATGAGTTAGACTCTGTTGGATGGCTGTGGATTGGAGAGATTGTTTGGTTTTCCTTATTCATCGTCCATCTTTCACATCCTTAGGAGGCAATTGCAGATACCACACTTGGGTCGGGCACCCCTTAATCCCTCAGGTGCTCTTTGACCTTTCATACTTTGTAGCAGAGTTGCCGAATGCAAGATCGCCCTTGATTTCTCGACTGCTCCTTCCATGAGCGTTGGTTGTGGATCCAAATAAAGTGAAATCCTTAACACGTGCAGTATTTTCGCAGCCTGTCATGATGTTGATTTGGGCATTCTTGACATTGACTTGCGATCTACATTGAAGGCCATAGTCTTCGATCTTCATCAGCAAGTGCTTCGAGTCTTCCTCTTTTTCAGCAAGCAAGGTTGGGCCACCTGTGTTTAAGCCTTTCTCCAATCCGAATCCTGTGTTCTTCTTTCTATCACTCAGCTTCGTAGAGCATTTGCTCAGCGAACAGACTGCACAAGTATGGTGGAAGGAGACAACCCCGACACACACCTTCCTGATTCCAAGCCATGCAGTATCCCCTTGATCTGTTTGAACAACTGCCTCTTGATCTACGTACAGTTTCTGCTACATAGTACGAAGGGCTGACCTAGAGGGAAGGAAGAGTCTCTCCTTGTTGGTTTCGGCTGCTGTTTCCCTGATGGCTAATGACCTTGAGTAGATTTCCATGTGCTTGGTGGCCATGGGAATGTCCTCTATGGTCAGATGCCTATTCCAGTCTTTTGCCCACTGTGTGATTGGATTGTGTCTTTTTGTCTGTTTTCTTAAAACACACACACACACACACACACACACACACACACATCTAAAGCTGCCTGCCAGACCTCTGAGTAACTTTGTTTCTCAAAATTTGTTCTCTACGACTCTCCTCCAGGAGTGGCTTACAGGAGCAATAGCTCCTCTAGGTTCTTGCATGTCTAAAACTGTTGGTTGCTTTATACTTAGGGAACAGCTTGGATTGATAGAAAATCCTTGACTTAGTCTCTCTCCTTAAATATCCTGCGAATACAGTTCCACAGCTTGGCGCTGACTGCTGCTGGTCCTCGCCTGACTTTGTCCCTTTATGGTTTATGTGGCTTGGCTGCTGGAAGGATACTTCTTCATCTTTAAAGTCCAGTCTTAATTGTATGGGAGAGTCTTTTTTAAAAAAAACACCAACATTTGATTAGGGGCTCATACAACTCTTATCACAATCCATACATACATCAACTGTGTAAAGCAGATCTGTACATTCATTGCCCTCATCATTCTCAAAACATTTGCTCTCCACTTAAGTCCCTGGCTTCAGCTCCTCATTTTTTCCCTCCCTCCCGCCTCCCTCATGAACCCTTGATAATTTATAAATTCTTATTTTGTCCTATCTTGCCCTGTGTGACATCTCCCTTCACCCTCTTTTCTGTTGTCCGTCCCCCAGGGAGGAGGTCACATGTAGATCCTTGTAATCAATTCCCCCTTTCCAACCCACTCTCTCCACCCTCCCAGTATCACCACTCACACCACTGGTCCTGAAGGGATCATCCGCCCTGGATTCCCTGTGCCTCCAGCTCCTATCTGCATCAGTGTACCTCTTCTGCTCTATCCAGACTTGAAAGATAGAATTCGGATCATGATAGTGGGAGGGCGGGGGGAAGGAAAGAGGAAGCATTTAGGGACTAGAGGAAAGCTGTATTCTTCTTTGGTGCTACATCACACCCTGATGGACTCATCTCCTCCCCTAGACTCCTCTGCAAGGGGATCTCCAGTGGCCGACAAATGGGCTTTGGATCTCCACTCTGCACTTCCCCCTTCATTCATTATGGTAAGATTTTTTTTTTGTTCTGATGATGCCTTATAACTGATCCCTTCGACACCTCGTGATCTCACAGGCTGGTGTGCTTCTTCCATGTGGGCTTTGTTGCTTCTGAGCTAGATGGCCGCTTGTTTACCTTCAGGGCATTAAGACCCCAAACGCTATACCTTTTGATAGCCGGGCACCATCAGCTTCCTTCACCACATTTCCTTATGCACCCGTTTGTTTTCAGCGATCATGTCATGGAGGTGTGCACCCAATGATATGATTTTTTGTTCTTTGATTCCTAATAACTGATCCCTTCGGAATCTTGTGATCACACAGTCTGGTGTGTTCTTCCATGTGGGCTTTGTTGCTTTTGAGTTAGATGGCCCCTTGTTTATCTTCAAGCTTTTAAGACCCCAGACGCTATCTCTTTTGATAGCCGGGCACCATCAGCTTTCTTCACCACATTTGCTTATTCACCCGCTTTGTCTTCAGCGGTTGTGTCAGGAGGGTGAGCATCATAGAATGCCAATTTAATAGAAGAAAGTATTCTTGCATTGAGGGAGTACTTGAGTGGAGGCCCAATGTCCATCCACCACCTTAATACTAAACCTATAAACACAGGCACATAGGTCTATTTCCCCATCCTCATCTATATATTTGCTTAAGTACATGTCTTTGTCTAGACCTCTATAAATGCCCTTTGCCTATGTGAGAGAGTCTTTGAATGCAGTGTCCGAGGTTAGCTCTGGCCATACAGAGTGCTTTTTGTGTGGCATCGAATCCCTTGTTTTAAGAACCTTTCCTTCAGTTCTAAGTCTAAGTGTATATTTATTGCTTCACTGCTTGTTTTTCGTCCTTGGCGACTCCCGTCGTGTGCATGTGGACTCTCCTTTGGTTTCTTTATGTGTTACTCACTCTCTTTTGGATCTTCTCAAAACCCGTTTTCTTCCTTCTTCATCATTTTGTGTGCGTTTCTTGTTTCGATCTTGACCGTGTCTACAATCTCCTTCCAATTGGATCTCCTCGCTCCCCAAATTCCTTTCTTGTTCCCTTGCACTTCATCCCGGAGTGCTGCCAGCTCTGGTTTCATCCCGTTCCATTGTCTTGCTATTCTTGGCTGACTTGTGATTCTGCTGCTTGCCACCCTCCATCAACGAGCCGTTGTTTTATGGAGATTTACGAATGAATGGAAAACATGTCAAGCTTTTCCACCAAGTACAGCCTAACATTTCAGTCAGCTCAGCCAGTGTCTCTTGTTTAGGACTGGTGGCCCTAGACGTGACCGACTTGCCCACTTGTCTTCTTCATTGCAATTGGTAGGCGCCACAGAGTCGGTTCCGCCCAGTAGCAACGCTCTGCATGACAGAAGGCAGCACTACATGGTCCCCGGGCCACCCTCACCATGGTTCCCCTGCCCAAGCCCAGGGCTGCAACCACGATGTCCGTCCATCTCCCTGAAAGCCTTCCTCTTTCTCGTTAGAATTTACTATGTTTCTTTGTATCGATCCTGTGTGACGTCTTCATAATGGTGTGTCATGGAATGTGTAAGAATTTCATGTCCCAACCCTGGGCAGAAGGTTCCTTCAAGGCCCATCATTTTCTTGGTTCTTCCCGAGACAATTGGGCGGCTGTTCTATGCTGTTTGCACCTTAGATACCTCACCCAATGTGCCAATGCCCACAAGAAGGCTTCGCTTCTCTACTCCGGGCTCCTCGGCTCTGGAGTGTGTTTTCTACGAGGATCGGTTAGTTGTGTGGAGTGCGTTGACCTCGGTTCTTGGCTTCCCACGCTGAAAGAATTCATGCCGAAGTGTGTTCTGTAATCCAAGTGGGTTTTTATGCAGGACAGGAAGAGTCCGGCTCTGCAGTCTCAGAAGGGTACACGTGATTTCTGGAGACTGTGCCAAGCCGCGCTGTTAGTCTGGGTCCTTTAGAGAAACAAAATCCACAGAAGCTCATAGGTTTAAGAGAGAGTTTTATATAAAGGTTAAGTGTACATCAAAAAAACATCCCACCCCAGTGCTGCCCAAGCCCACAAGTCCAACATGAACCCATTAACTCATATGTCCAACACCAATCCACAAAGTCCTGCTCCATCTCACAAAAAAGATGCAATGATGCTGATTGCAGGAGCAAAGCCGAGTCAGTGAATGCGGAAGCATCTCAGCGCTGATAGGGGTCTCCACACGGCTGCTCCAGCACCCAGGGCTGCATCGGGGTAGGACCATGTGGCTTCTCCTCGGGGATGTCTTGCAGGAAGTCAGCCTTGCAAGCTGCATTAGGGAACTGCCAAGGCAGCTGTACCCTGCCCTGACCATCACAAAGCAAGAGACCCAAGAACTAGAAAGGTGAGGCTTACCGAGCCATTTATCCCTCCACCCTTCAATTAACACCATATGTGTTTATCGGCGAGGTTGGCATAATAAACTACCTCATGCGTGGAAGCTGTGCTGGGGTTCATAACTGGGCACCAAAAGCCACATGGAAAAGAGCACCCACACATGCAGAGCTGGGGGATCCTCAGGGACCAGGAGCCTAGAAACCAAGGGAGCCAGAGCCTCAGAGCACATGGGCCTCCAGCGGGCTCTAAGGGGGCACACCCCTGCCCTCCGACCTGCTGCAAGACCAAAAAGAGAGCTTGGCTTTCCTGCAGCTGGTTCTTAACACCTCTGGCTGGGGAGATGAGGTTAAAGGTATGGGTTGACCCCATTGGCTGAGTTAGGCCCACCTGTGTGATGTACCTAAGATGGGTGTGCCCCGGTGTTGGTTTGACCTGGGCCTCGGGGACTTGTGCGTGTGCACGCTCACTTTGGGTTTCCCATCGGTGTCGAATGGGATGCCTGATTTCTTTCGAACCTCCTCTATGGGGCCCTCGGCCGGCATGAGAGGGACAACCCTCCTCTCTCTAAATCTGGCTGCCTAACACTTCTAAGGCTATTATTTTACAGCAGTGTTTCTCCACAGGGGGCTATTTGGCCACTCCCCTCCAAGCAGTATGTGGCAATGTCTGAAGATGACCTCTCCTTGCCACAGCTCGAGGTGCGCATTGCTGCCATGAGCTTCGGATGGGTAGCAGCGGGTGATGCTCTTAAACATCACAGAATGCACAGAGCAGCCCCTGCCACCAAGACTTGCCTAGCCCCAAATGTCCATCGTTGTGCCCAAGCTGGTTCAGCCCTCAGCAGCAGGGAGGTAGCTGGTGTTTTGTTGAGGCTGGTGGCTTCTGGATTTTCTCAGTTCTCGGCACCCTCTGGCCCACAAGCATATTCTGGGACACTTCACCTTCTTGGCTTCTGTAGTACTTCTGCCCACCTTCATGTGTTTTTGAGTTTGCAGTCTGCCTTGTTGCTTTTTTTGTCTTACAATCATGGTTTTTTATCTGTTGCTGTACATTTTATGTATATATATGTTTTCTTTTTTTTTAATTAATAAATATTTTTATTGGGGCTCATACAACTCTTATCACAATCCATACATACATCAATTGAGCAAAGCACCCTTATACATTTGTTGCCCTCATCATTTTTTTTCTTTTTTTACATTTTATTAGGGACTCACACAACTCTTATCACAATCCATACATATACATACATTAATTGTATAAAGCACATCCATACATTCCCCGCCCCAATCATTCTCAAAGCATTTGCTCTCCACTTAAGCCCTTTGCATCAGGTCCTCTTTTTTTCCCCTCCCTCCCCGCTCCCCCGTCCCAATGTGCCCTTGGTAATTTATACATCGTTATTTTGTCATATCTTGCCCTATCCAGAGTCCCTCCCCCCCCCTTCTCTGGCGTCCCTCTCCCAGTGAGGAGGTCACACGTGGACCCCTGTAATCAGTTCCCCCTTTTGCTTTTTCTGTTTGCTTTATTGCCTGTTTAATATCCAGGAAAAGCGGAGAACGTTTGCTGCCCCTTGCTTCCACGCGCACACCAGAGGCTCTGGAGGAAGACTTTATCTAAAACCCCAGCTAGCACTATTTCAGTTGAACCAGGGAAG
This sequence comes from Tenrec ecaudatus, assembly GCF_050624435.1. NCBI lineage: Eukaryota > Metazoa > Chordata > Mammalia > Afrosoricida > Tenrecidae > Tenrec > Tenrec ecaudatus. The sequence continues at coordinate 26,705,882 of NC_134533.1, read as the reverse complement.
ATTCAATCCAGGCTTGAAACCCAGCAACAGCCCATTCAAGGTCACGCATTTTCAGGGAAATGGCTTTCACCATCCAGTCAGGACTAATACTTCTTTGCAATGCTTCCTGGCGGTAGGGAGTGGTGGAGTTTGCCCATCCTTTCTCTTATGGTGGCACCCAGGGGGGGGGGGCAGTTTCCTGCTGGCATGAAGAGTCACCTCTTGAAAGTAGGTTGACTCCTGTCCAGTGCATCTCCACCGGCCCATGAGAACCAACACTCAGGTCCACCTTCTTGGGCAAATACCTTCCAGGTGAAAAACAGCTGTGGTTCCCTCTGGCCCCAGCTCTTGCGATCCTCATCCCACCGAGTTTTGGCTTCTGCTGATGCCAGACTTTTCTGCCAGACTATTGACTTCTTTGTTTAAATTCTTATTTTAACCAACCTTCTTAGCTGCTGTCAACATGAGGGTCAATTAGCATATCGACTCCATTGTATTGCCCCCCAAACAACCTCTGCTCTTAAGCTAAGCATCTGTTTCCTCCTCTCCGATGAGGAACTGGGTGGCAGTGGAGGTTGAGCAGATGGAAGAACAGACTAAGATTCGGAAGAAGGGCCTGGTGATCTCCTTCCAAAAACCAGCCAGTGAAAATGACACGTGGTGGCACAGGACGATGCAGCCCTTCGTTCCCTTGCACACTGCGTGGGGGTTGGGTGGGGGGCGTGTGGCATGTGTCACAAGCCGACTGTCTGAAGCTGCGTTCTCTTGAGAAGCACAACCAGTGAAACTTCTGTGTCTCCATGGACAGAGATTGGTCTCAAGGAAAAGGTTACATAGTTGTCGTGTGTCAGGGTGGCATCCTTCCATCACACTTATTCTCTCTGTATGCTGAGCTAATAATCTGAGAAGCCGGACTCCATGAATGTGGCAGTTACATAATCTTTTGTTCACTTGCGAAGGGGTGGAGTCTAGCCTGTCACTCAGGTCGCAGCTCGATGACCTCATTTGGAGGCATGGAGGAGATACATAGCTGACTGGTGGCCAGATACACACTACACTCTGCTTTGTCTTCCTGTTGACAAGACACATGGAGCTGGAGGAGTCACGTGGAGACCCACACCGTCGCTGAGATGCTTCCACCACCACTGGATCCACAGGACTTCCCACCCACCAGCCTGTGCTCTTCCATTGCTTGTGTTGTGTGAGTCTGAAGAGGAATTCACAGACTGGTATCAGACATATGGGCTAATATCGGAGTTATGGACTTGATCTGGACTGAGCTGGGATGTTTTCACAATATACAATTGCTTTTTAAAATAAAGCTCTTTCTCACACACATATGAGTGTCTGTGACTTGGTTTCTCTAGTCTAACCGGACTAACACCATGAAGAATAAATCAGCAACAGGATTGGAGGAAGGTTTATAAAACAACAATATTTAGATGGCACAGCTTTGCTTGATGAAAATGAGGAAGATTCAGTGATCAAACACTCTAGCCTTCAGCACAGATTACATCTCAACACAAAGAAAACCAAAATGCTCCCCCATTAGACCAGCACGCAATATCATGATTATTTTAAAGGAAAGATTGACGTCAAGGATTTCATTTTACTTGGATCTGTGATCGTGCATGTTGCATTGGGCATATCCCCTGTCAGATACCTCTTAGGGCCCTAGAACGGCAAGACCTCACCTTAAGGACTCACGTGTGCCCGACCCAAGCCATGGTGTTTTCAATCACCTCACGAGTCAGAATTGACTCTTTGTTTTGGGAGTTAATGGACATGTGAAAATTGGATGATGAATCAGGAAGCTCGGAGAAGTATTGGTGGCTTTAAATGAGGATGTTGACAAAGAATATTCAATACACAATGTGCTGCCCAAAGAACAAATCAGTCTGTCTTAGAGGAAGTACAACTAGAATGCTCTATAGAATCAAAGACAGAGAGGCTTGGCCTCATGTTCTCTGGGCGTGTTGTTGGGAGGAGCCAATCCTTCCTTCGAGAAGGATGCCATTTGCTGAAAATCAGGAAGATCCTCAGGGAGGCGGACCAACACAATGGCTGTAACAAGGGGCTCAAGCACAGCAAAGATCGCGGGGATGGGGCAGGACTTGGCAGTGCTATCTTCTGTTCTGTGTGTGTTGGAACGGATTTGATGGCATGTAACAACAACAAACCACCACAACGACAACATATGTAAGTCGCTTAGTAGGGAGCTTGGCACAGGGTAGCACTAGTTTTTCTCTTTCCCTTCTGGCCAGTCTCATCACGCCCTCCTTCCTCTTGCTCTGTGCCTTCGGGCAGTGCATGCCTGGTCTCCATAGCTCAGCCCGACAGGCCCTGCTGACTCCACACATCCTGCCAGGACCCCATTTCCTGCCCACACCTCCCCTTGCCTGGCACCAGCCCTCAGGCACCAGGCTCTCAGCCCGACAGAGCTTTCGCTGTTTCCCCTTGCTGCTTCCTCTGCACTGGAATGGGGCCAGACATGATGTTTCTCACCGTCAGCACGGAGCCCAGCCAGCCGGAAACAACACTGTGTACTGAGAGGCTGGGCCACCTGGGTGGGTTTGCCTTCTGTGGTCCGAACCAACACTCAGACCGTCTCATCTCTCCACAACAGGCCTGGGGGGAGAGCTGAAGTTCCCCCCGGTTCTGGGTAATCTTTTCATTTAAAAATAATTCTTGACTTTTTTTTAAAGGGTAAAAAAATTGTACAAAGAACTTCTGTATATTCTTAGCCCAGATTCCCCAAATGTGTACCTTATACTTCATTTGCTTAATCACTTCCTCTGTGTTGTTCTCCCTGTCTTTCAATATGCTTATATCACACACACACACACACACACACACACACACGTATTTGTAGGCACATACTTTACACACACAGTTATTGGAATTTCGGAACTATGTGAAAGAGTTTCAAATTTCAAGCTTTTAAATTTTTTTTCTCAGTGTGTGTTTCTAAAAACAAGCACTTTCTCTTTGTGGCTATAATACGGTTATTACATTTGGGAAATTAACGAGAATACAACGCTCCCACTTAGCCCGTGGGCACTCCTCTGTATTTGACTAGTTGCCTCCAATTTCATCTTCATACTAAAACAAAGCAATCCGGTCCCGGGCCGCGTGTTATGTTGACAGAGCTCTTTCATCGGGAACCATTCATCAATCCGTCTTTCACGATCTTAACACCTTGGAAGAATTCAAGCGGAAGACCTCAGTGGGACAGATGGACTGGCGGCGTGGCCTCGGCCGTGGACTCCAGCATAGAGCGTGGTTGGTGCAGGACTGAGCAGCCTTTCTCTCTGTGGTGGAACTGACCTGACGTCCACAACCCACGATGACAACACTCTCGAGTTTTTGCAGAAAGTAAATGCTCTGTTACCTCTAAAGGGGTGAGACCAGAGGCGACAGCAGCGTAATCCGACAGCAGTACGACCAGGTTTCTCCTTCACACATGCAGCCTTCTGATCAAAAGATGTTTAAGCCTGTCTCTGTGATCAGCCGGTGGCTGCAGACAAGTTCTCTCAGTGACACACTTGTTCGAATCTCATTAGAATTATTTTTTTTAAAGATACTGTGTTAGTCCGTGTTGACTAGAGACACAAATCAGAGACTCTAAGAGAGAGATTTATATCAAAGAGCAATGGTATATTGAGAAAACATCCCAGCACACTCCAGATCAAGTCCATAACTCTGATATTAGCCCCTATGTCCAATGCTAGTTCATAAATTTTTCTTTAGACTCACCTAGTACACAAGGATACCCAATGCAGGAAGATCACAGGCTGGTGGGTGGAAAGTCCTGTGGGTCCACTGGCAGTGGATGCATGTCCAGGGCTCTGGCTGCCATCAGCATGGCTCCATGTGGCTTGTCAACAAGAAGGTGTAACAGAAAGAAAGAGAGAGAGAGAGAGACCCATCTCTTCTGATGGCAGAATCAAGAGAGAGAGAGAGAAGAGAGAGAGAGAGAGAGAGAGAGAGAGAGAGAGAGAGAGAGAGAGAGAGAGAGAGAGAGAGAGAGAGAAGTTCCCAGAATCCTCATGAGGCCATGCCCACCAGGGAAAGTCAATCAGGCTATGACCTGACTGACAGGCTGGAATCTTCCCCTTCTTTCTTATTTATCACGTTGACATGAAATTGTGTAACTACCCCAAGTACGTTTTGTGCCATGGGCGAAAAACATTTTGAGGTCAAAGTTAAGATCAAATTTTTAACCAAGCTCAAGTGGACAGCACCTCCAATCATTTAGGCTTTGCAGCACATTTGTGAGGATGCTGCCCCACATCAAGCAGCAGCTTCTCAGTAAAAGTCTCTTCAGGAAGCCGGGGACAGGCTCAGAGCTCACACTAGATACCTGCTCCTCCCTTGCTCCTCCTTGCCCTGAGTTGTTCTTTGGGTCGCCGTTGATCGTTGGCTTTTCGTTGACTTTCACCCTTTACTTGACCCTACAGGTTAACGTGACACAGAACTCCATTCCTGGACTTGTTAGTGACAGCAAACCACCTCTGCCAGCGTATATCTCTTAAGCTGATGGATTAAGTATTGCCTCTACTAATCCAGGTGGAGCCAGACTTCTTCGGGAAGTATGAGAGCGTCCTCCCAGTACAGACTCCTCTGGTCAACTGAGAGGTGGGCAGCCAAGTAGCTGTCAGTCTGAGATGGATTCTCAGGCCACCCCGATGTCACCATGAGTCACCAGCACCACCTCACACACGCTGCAAAACCATCTATCAGGAGCACAAATAACGCTCTTCTCCTGAAAATCCACTGTTCTCCTGAAAATCCACTGTTCTCCTGAAAATCCACTGTTCTCCTGAAAATCCACTGTTCTCCTGAAAATCCACTGTTCTCCTGAAAATCCACTGTTCTCCTGAAAATCCACTCTTCTCCTGAAAATCCACTCTTCTCCTGAAAATCCACTGTTCTCCTGAAAATCCACTGTTCTCCTGAAAATCCACTGTTCTCCTGAAAATCCACTGTTCTCCTGAAAATCCACTGTTCTCCTGAAAATCCACTGTTCTCCTGAAAATCCACTGTTCTCCTGAAAATCCACTGTTCTCCTGAAAATCCACTGTTCTCCTGAAAATCCACTGTTCTCCTGAAAATCCACTGTTCTCCGGATTCTCTTTGAATGAGTGTCTACAAGTCCAGAGCGACTTCCATGAGGCCAGGAATCTGAACACTGGAGAGAAAGACAGAGAAGGACACAGGGGCGTATGGAGGAAATGAGGCCCGGCCGAGGTCTTAGTTCTGCTTCTGTCGCTTCCGTGTTTGGCACATGTGATGGTTAAAGTTGTGTGTCAACTGGGCCATGGTTCTCAGTAATGTGGCAGGTATCATATTGTCACACACACTCCAATATGAGGGGGTACCTTCTCCCAAAATGAATTTTTTTCAAAGCTATGTATTTAAATTTTTTTTTAAAACAGCCTTATTTCCTTCGGAGTACGCTCCATTTCACTTAATATATCTGTCAAATCTGCGACTCCATCCTTGGGAACATTTTTCATTTTTTTGTTTTTTTAAAACATTTTATTAGAGGCTCATACAACTCTTATCACAATCCATACATATACATACATCATTTGTATAAAGCACATCTGTACATTCTTTGCCCTTATCATTTTCTTTTCTCTTTTTACATGTTATTAGGGGCTCATACAACTCTTATCACAATCCACACATATACATACATCAATTGTATAAAGCACATCTGTACATTTTTTGCCCTAATCACTCTCAAAGCATTTGCTCTCCACTTAAGCCCTCCGCATCAGGTCCTCTTTTACCCCCTCCCTCCCCGCTCCCCCCTCCCTCACGAGCCCTTGATAATCCACAGATTGTTATTTTGTCAAATCTTGTCCTCTCCGGAGTCTCCCTCCCCCCCCCCCTTCTCTGCCGTCCATCTCCCTGGGAGGAGGTCACATGTGGATCCTTGTAATCAGGGGAACATTTTTCATACTCATCTGTTTGGATGGCTGGCGGCACCTCCCTTGTTTTCTTCTTCACTTTTTCTACATCATCAAATAGATGTCTTCTCATGTTCATTCACAGAAACAAAAAGAACTTGTATGGAGCCAGGTCAGGTGAGTAAGGTGTGTGGGGCAAGAGAGGGATGGTGGTTTTGCCCCAAACTGGCGCACTGAGATGGCTGCGTGAGCAGGTGCATGGTCATGGTGCCCAAACCAGTCCCACATCTGCCACAAAGCAGGCCTTTTATGTCTCACAGTTACACAATCTTTTCAGAACCTCTAAATAGAAAGCTTAATTAACAGTCTGACCTGGTGGAAAGAACTCCAAATGCACTATGAGTGGACATTTTCATGCATTCTGGAAGTTGGCAGATGTCCAGAATGAGGTTTGTCATCAATCAACATTTCACCCTTTTGGAAACAAGAAAACACTTGTACACCTGAGTTTTACCCCTAGTGCTGTCCTTGTAAGCTGTGTTCAACATCACAACCGTTTCTGCGGCATTTTTTTTCTGACATCACAAAAATATGAGCTTCAAGTGTGTGTTAGTCTGGGTACTTTAGAGAAACAAATCCACAGAAATTCATAGGTTTAAGAAAGTTTTATATAAAGGGTAAGTGCACATCAAGAAAACATCCCAACCCAGTGCTGCCCAAGTCCACAAGTCCAACATTAGCCCATATGTCCCACACAAATCCACAAAGTCCTCCTCCAGCTCACAAAACACAAAGTTGGCAATGACGCCGACTGCAGGAGGAAAGCTGAATCAGTGAACATGTAAACATCTCAGCACTGGCAGGGGTCTCCACATGGCTGCTCCAGCACCCAGGACTGCATCGGGGTAAGTCTGTGTGGCTTCTCCTTGGGGATCTCTCAAAGGAAGTGAGCCTTGCCAGCTGACGCAGGGAACTGGCTAATGCAGCTGCATCTGGTTTGACCATCAGAAAGCAAGAGACCCGAGAACTCGAAAGGTGAGACTCACCGAGCCATTTATCTCTCTGTCCTTCAATTAACTCCACATGTGTTTATCGGCCAGGTTGGCACAATAAACTTTAACTATTTCAGAGTGAAACTGCTTTTATGAAAAAAGTTCACTGTGATCAGAGAGAACCTTCCCAGGTGATGCCATTGGGGTGCACTAACTCAGAAGGAGTTGCTAGATGCTTGCTTAGTAGGAAAAATGCACACTACTTAGGGATCTGGCCCCGCACACCTTGCACACTAACATCTGTGTCACTAGCTACACCTAAAGTATATAAAAATTAGTTACAAGTTTTTAGCCTTGTTATATGCTGACCATTTTTTCTAGCTATCTCCACATAGAGTTCGCTAGCTGCTGGGAGAGATTGAGTAAGACTGGAATATGAATGGAGAAGGGCCAAGCCAAGTTGGCTTTCCCTTAAAGTGGGGGAAGAGCCAGGTGTAGAGAGATTAGTCGCCTACCTTGTGTTAGTCTGGGTTGACTAGAGAAACAAATCCAGAGACACTCATATGTATGTGTAAGAAAGAGTTTTATTTCAAAGAGCAATTGGATACTCAGAAAACAGCACAGCACAGTCCAGACCAAGTCCATAAGTCTGATATTAGCCCATGTCTGATACTCCGTAAATTCCTCTTAAGACTCATGCAGCACATGCAATGGTGCCAAATATAGGGAGATCACAGGCTGGTGGGTGAAAAGTCTGTGGATGCAGAGGTGGTAGAAACATCTCAGCGCTCTTGCAGGTCTCCACGTGGCTCCTTGAGCTCTGTGGATGTCTCCTCAACAGTAGGGTGGAGAAGAGAGAGAGGCTCCTCCTAGGTCTCAGCACGTCTCTGTCTGGCTTGTCAACAGGAAGACCAAGGCTGAGAGAGAGAGAAGTCCATACCCAAAAGGACGTATCGCCTGATTGACAGGCTACACTCCACCCTTTCACTCTTAATACCCTTAAGTTGACAAAAGATCATGTAACTACCACCTCCCTGGACCCCTGTGTGCCCAACTCTGGGTTTTCTCCACACCTGCCTCAACTATGATTAGCTGTCACCATGTCTGCCATGCCACCATGAGCACACCTTCTTCTTTTTTTTAAGCACGCCTTCTTTACTGGTTTTCTCTCTGTTGTTTTAGTTCACATGTAATGTCCTTGGGGAGCAGGACACCCCAAGACTGTCAGCACATTCTTGTGAAAGTGGAGTGACAGGGGACAGGATCCCCGTGTTCCTGCCTGGCTGACCCAGCGTATCCTGAGCTCCCTCACCCCGTCTTGGAGTGGCCCCGTGAGCAGCAGTGCCGGGCAGCTCTGCTCTTTGGCCAGGGCAGTTTCAAAGCCCTGTGGAGATAATGGGAGGTGAAGTGTTTGGAGGACTCAAGCATAGCCTCAGAGGATTTGAAACTACATAACAACAAAAATAAAAATAAATAACCAAACCAAAAGTGCAGCGAAGATAATCCTACTGGGTGCTTTGGTGGATAAAATCTTTGTGAATTAATCATATAACATGATCATATACTTCTAGACACAGACTAAAAGCAAAACGGGGTTTAAAGATGGACAAATAGAAGTGTGTGCATCAATGGGGATAAATTGCAAATATGAGAATCCTGAAAGCAAATTGCTAATGGAAGCCCATAGTAAACTCAGCCCACAGTAAACTCAGCCCACAGTAAACTCAGCCCACAGTAAACTCAGGTACTCAGGACCATAAGGTGTGCTATGAATTAACATGTTCTCTGGGTTTAAAAGTCCAGTTTTCAGCTACATTTATAACAATTTCTTCCAAAGAAGATGAAACGAAAGAAAAATGAAGCAAATATAATGAAATGTTCAATCTGTTTTAGGTGATAGGTCTAGAGTTGGCTATTGTAGCATTTTCTACATATTGGGAATGATTCAACATTAAGAGCAGGAAGTTATTTTTAAAGGAATGTGGGTTATCAGCTAGCTGTTTCTTCTCATTTCGAGTCACGTCGCAACAGTGCATTAAACACTGGGCAGCGCTACTCCATCCATGTCACTGAGGGCACTCCTTTGAGGAGGCAGCTCTTCGTCCAGCCGTAGAGGAGGCAGCTCTTCGTCCAGCCGTAGAGGAGGCAGTTCTTCGTCCAGCCATAGAGGAGGCAGCTCTTCGTCCAGCCGTAGTCTGAGTGCTGGCAATCCTGAGGGCTCCATCTTCCAGTACCACGTCAGATGATGTTCTGTTACTGTTCAGAAGGTCTGTGTTGTTTTTTGTTTTTTTTTTGCAGAAGTAAATGATCAGGTCCTTTCCCCTAGTCTTTCTTCATCTGTAAGCTCCTCTAAACCCTGTCCATCATGGGTGGCCTTGCATATACTTCCATGCAACCTGCAAGTCACCACAGTAGAAAACTGACAAACTGAAATCCATGGGGCCTGAGATTGAGCGAACAAGCCATCAAGATCCACTCGTAGTGAATGTTTGGAATGTGGATGATGGAAACCAGGAGGGAGGGTAAGTAGCTAGAAAATTTGACCCGAGTGGTCAACAAACCAGAGCTCGCATGGTGGGAGACAGATCGGATCTATTCATTGGAAACGCCCCTCGACTTTATTGCAGCTTTCATTGTTTGGGAAAATGTCCCCTTGAGTGTGTGGGGGAACCAGCCCCTCACAACCGTATCACGGGCCCGATAGGCGCAATTGTAGGGTCAAAACATATACAGATCATAGTAAAGTCATAGAGAATAGGAGAGACAGACGAAAGAGTAAAAGGAAGACACTTTTCATGGTAGCAGGCTCACCTCCTGAGTGGCCCTGATCTCCCCAGCCAGGTCCGTGCATGGCATGGGCAGAGAGGGCAGGAGAGAGGGTCTTTATTGTTTGGGGGCTTGCATAGGTAGCCACGAGGCATGCATATTCAGTTGCTACATATGTCACAAGGTGGGTGGTAATGACACAGGTGAGGAAACCTAATACCTACCTGCATTGGGAGACGGCATGAGGGGGGATGGGTGCCTCAGTGGGAGGAGATAATCGGGCAATGCCTGCCTCCAGGGAGACAGAATCAACCGTGTGTTCACTTTAAGGCAGCATAGCTGTTGGGAGAGAATCTGCGGGAATGACATCTGTTAGTTTCCCACACTTGAACTTGATTAAAAAATGTGACATTAACTCTGAGCCTCCCATAGTTTTTTCTCATGGCACCAAAGACAAAAAGTATCACCGGTTATTTATTTATTTTAAGGCATCTTAACAAGACGAAGACGTGTATGAGAACTTGTCTGTAGAAACCTGTTCAAAGACAGGATCACAGAGACACATGTGGAGATATTCCGTGTGGGATAATCTGGTGCATCTATGAGCTCGGACCCTCAGAATAATGTTTTTGTCGTACGAGGAGAAGCCATACATCCGGCCACTGTGAGTCAGAGACAACTCGATGACCCCAGTCAGCAGCAGCAGCAGCAAATGACAGGGCTTGACCCAACAATGCCGGTGCTCCTCAAGTTTGCACGCGCTGCTTGGTGGCATCTGACTCCGGTTATGAACTTGTGGTTCTCCTTGCACCCCTCCTAGGCCTCTAGGGAATCTCCCTTGAACCCTCCCAAGGAAGAAGGTGCCATCGTTCCACTGAGCCATGCAGAACCCAGTGGCTTCTCTCAGATGGGCCAGGTGTGTATCGGGGTGGGGAGGTGACCCAGATGAAAAGGGCAGCCGAGAGATGCCTTTGGGATACATCACTCCTGCCTGAGCACAGATGATGGATGATGTTGGCTAGCCCCTTGCTGACTCCTCACCTGTCCCAGCATGCTTTGGCAGAAGGCAGAGGTTGTCATCCCAAATGATGCCCTGATCTCTCCTAACCTGAGCTAGTCCTCTGTGCCTTAAGCCTGAGCTGGATCTACAGCTACTGCCCTGTCCTCTGCTGTTCCATTCGGGCCTGCTTCGCTTGTAGGAAAACAGCCCTAGTCGCCCTATGAGTTAGGCATTGGGCTGCTCACTGCCAAGTCAGCCGTGCACGCCCACTGGCTGTGACTGAGGGGAAAGCCGACACTCTCAACTCCAGTACAGATTTACTGTCTCAGAATCCCTGTGCAGGGTCACATGCATTGGGCATGGACTCCAATGACAGTGGGTTTGGTGGTTTGGTTACTGAAAGGAGGTGTAAGGAATCCTGGGAGGTGTCTTGGAAGAAGGGCTGGAGAAGGAGGAGGGTCGGAGCTGCAGATGAAACTCAAAGCAGCCACCAAGCGAGCCCCTCAGGTATCTCTCTCCACTCCCAGGTGTGGAGCCAGATCCAACTCCCAGCAAGGAGGTGGGTGGGTGGGTGGGGCTGCTCCGGAAGTAGACATCCAGGCCTTTCTTCCTAGGCACCTCTGGGTGGAATTGAACGTTCCACCTTTCAGTTAGTAACTGAATTTGTTAGCTGCTTGAGCCATACTGGATCTTCTTATTTAGAAACCCAAACCAAACTCCCTCCCAGTGACCCTATAGGGCAGGGTAGCACTGGCCTGGTGGGTTTCTGAGACTGTAACTCTTTCACGTGTAAAAAGCCCTGTCTTTCTCCCGAGGAACAGCTGGTGGTTTCAAACTACTGACCTTGTGGTTGGCAGCCCCACACACTACCTGCTCCACCGCAGGGCTTCTTTCTAGTGATATGCACATGTGCAATCTTCAGGCTCTCACGCATGTTCATAATCTCTTATCTGAAAGTCCAGGGGCAGGTGTGTTTTGTAAGTCAGAGTATTGGGGTCTCTCTTGCACAGATTTTAGAAGGTCACACAGGCAGATCCCACAGCACTCCCGAGGCAAACACATAAAGATCTCGGCAGCTACAGCAAGACAGGTGACTATTCACTCTCAGGAAGATGAAAAAGAGTGAGAGAGAGAGGTAAACAAGCCATGGTCTCACATTAATTCAGGCTGGGATTTGCTGCCACACGCGTTGGGTACAAATTTACATAAAACATTGTGGCTTTAAAAATTTTTTTAAACCTGTCAGGTTTTGAGATTTGGGAGTAGGGGACTGAATCTGTCGCTGTTCTGTGTTGCACTGGGGCCAGACCGTGGAAGTTTCCCTTAGCGAGTTCTCCCACCTCTTTCCCAGCACTGTTTTGATCAGAACTGTTTCTGAAACCAGTGGTGGCCTCCACGGGGTCCGTCAGTCCATCGGCCTTCAGCCCACCTGCCGGCCGTCGGTTCGAACGGCAGCAGTAGAACAGCCCCGGGGCATCCACTCGGATTGCTCTGAAGTGGCCCCCTCTGCACGGGACCCTGGTGGGGGCAGCGGTTGGGGAATTCAGTGATGGGCTCAACTGCTCCCGGAAGGTGGCTTGGCAGAAAGGCCTGCTGACTTCAGAAAAATCAGCCACTGAGCGGCCTGCAGAGCACAGTTCTGCCCTGACTTGTAGGAGAGGGCTGTGAGTTGAGACAAATGTCTTTTTTGTCAAGACTTTTGACCGGAGCAGTCACCCGTGGCTGTGGACTCAGGCTGACCCGGGCTTGAGCCTGATCCGATCACTCACCCGCCACCTCTGTGACTTTGAGCATGTCCGTTCCCAACATTGAACTTGCGAAGTGGGGCTAACAAGCCCCCTGCTTCTTCGGGTCCTGTGGTTAATCTGATGACATCACATGGCACAACATAACAGATAAGCTCCATAGGGGAAAACGACAGCCAAACTGCCCGCCATCGGGCCCATTCCGATTCACAGTGACCCTATAGGACAGGCGAGGCCTGTCCCTGGGTGTTCCTGAGAAGGTGACTCTGTACCCGAGTAGAAAGCCTCACATTTCTTCCTGTTGACCTGAGGATTAGCAGGCTGACCTTCGATGCATTCTGAACAACAGCATCATGCCTGTCCCCAGGTGGGGAGTCTTAACCAGCTGGGGTTCAGCAGAAGCCTGACCTTGACTTAGGCGGTGACTCCTGTTTTCGCGAGGCACTCCTACCGTGTCATTAGGTGACATCATGAATCTGAATGCGTGACTGGTTCCCGCAGACCGCAGCGTGAAGAATGGGGACCTTTCTGAGAGCCCCATCATCGCCCTCCTCAGGCTTCCGCCTTGGGGTGCACAGCTTCCATGCATGGCTCCATATCGCTCTGTCACACCTTCCTCTGGGGCGGGGAGACTTGTTTTGCTCTTCTTGCTTGACAGGCATTCCTTAGTGGATCAATGAGACACCTCTTCTCCTTGATCCCCCCAGTCCCCGAGGAATGGGTTGAGATTTCCTGAGAGAGAAGGTGGGGTTTCTACCAATAAAAGGAAGCGCAGCACCTCTCCTGGATCTGTGACCCATGCGCTCTCAGGCACCACCTGGCCAGGTAAGGGAGATTGCTCAACCTCACCCTCAAGCCTGAGTGAGAGAGACTCTGACCGGGGTGTTACCGGGGAAGCCTCTTCTGGTCCTTGCGACTTGTTAGGGTTTCTATGGTTTCTTGGGCACAGTGCATTTCCCATGATTTTCCCTTGATCTGGGAAGAGAGCCTTTGGGGACAGGTTCTGAGTGGTCTGTGTGCGATCAGAGTGAAATGGCCCATAGCTTCTGTTTCAAAGAACACGGGGTTATGAATCAAGTTTGATGTCACCTGGTGTCATAGGCAAAGGGGTCCGGGGACAAGGCCCAGTTGTCTATGATGGCCTTGGCCTCTTACTGCCCCCAAACAAAAACAAAATCTCCTGAAACTCAGGGGGGCTTTAGAACCAACTAATATGTCCCCAGGAGCCCTGGTGGTGCAGTGGGTTAAGGGTTAGGCTGTGAACCAGAAGGTCAGCAGTTCTAACCCACTGACTACTCTATGGGAGAAAGATGAGGCTTTCTGCCCCAGGAAAGATTTCCAGTGAATGTAGTGGCATCCCTCGTGAATCTGTCGTTCCCAGTGTACTCAACCATATGATTGTCCAACAGAAAATAGCCACTCTCATCCTGGATGCTTCCTCCCCCCAACTACCATGATCCGAATTCTACCTTGCAGGACTGGATAGGGCAGAGGTTGTACACTGGTGCATATGGGAGCTGGAGGCACAGGGAATTCAGGGTGGACGATACCTTCAGGACCAAGGGTGTGAGGGGCGATACCAGGAGGGTGGAGGGTGAGTGGGTTGGAAAGGGGGAACTGGTTAAAAGGATCCACATGTGACCTCCTCCCTGGGAGATGGACGGCAGAGAAGGGGGGGAAGAGAGACTCTGAATAGGGCAAGATATGACAAAATAACAATCTGTGAATTATCAAGGGCTCGTGAGGGAGGGGGGAGCGGGGAGGGAAGGGAAAAAAAAGAGGACCTGATGTGGAGGGCTTAAGTGGAGAGCAAATGCTTTGAGAGTGATTAGGGCAAAGAATGTACGGATGTGCTTTATATAATTGATGTATGTATATGTGTGGATTGTGATAAGAGTTGTATGAGCCCCTAATAAAATGTAAAAAAGAAAAAAAAGAAATTAAACTAATGTCCATTCAGTTTTTGTTTTGACAAAAAAAGTAATTGCATGCTGAAAGTTTTGTTGGGTGTTGACAAATGTGATTTGGTTTAAAAAAAAGATGATGTGACAATAAAGGCAACATACAGTTCAAAAAAAAAAAAAAAGAAAGAAAATAGCCACTCAGGCCATTCCAGCTCACAGACACCTAGGTTATTGATCTTTTGTGTTCAATTTCATTTCTGACAATTTCTAATTTTCCTAGATTCATACTTCTTGCATTCCGTATTCTTATAATAATTAATGGATCATTAATGGATTTCTTTCCCGCGGTTTCTTCTCATTTTGAGTCGTGCCCCACACAAATCTTTCCTCTGCCCATTCGTGAAGGCTGAGTCTACTCTGAGTGCCTTCCAACCTAAAGGCTCATCTCCCGGCACTGCATCTGATGATGCTTCGTGCTACTCATAAGGTTCTCAGTGGCTAGTCCCTCAGAAGCGGACAACTTATTCCTTCTTGGTAGTCTGTGTTAACCTGGATGCCCCGCTGTCCGCCACAGGGGACCCTGCTGATGTTTTGAATATAGCCTTGCAGTAACACACAAGCCACCACAGTATGACAACTGGCTACTTGGTATTAGCTCTTTCCAGATTTATCTATGCAATTAAACTATTTTACATGGGTATGTCAAACATGTTACTCTATCATAAATAGAATCTTGCTGTTCATATGGTTGGTCAACTTGCTTTTTTCAAATTAATAATGAATCGCAGTCATCTATCCTCCCTGGTACGTATGTATTTATCACTCTTTTTAATGACTGTCTAGAATTCTACTGTCTAGATGCGCCACAATTTAGTTAATCCTTTGGTCGTCTGCATTTGTGCTGTTTGACTTTATTCTCTATACAACAATGCAAGGGATATTTTTGCACCTGAACCTTTTTACCTGAGTGTGGAATTTCTGTAGAATAGATTCTCCCAAGTGGGTTGTAAATATTGGATTCAAAAAGGAACTTTCAAATTGCTATCCAGAATGATTGGAGTCATTCAGGCCTTCACCAGCTCCCTGTTTTTGTTGCTCCTTATCATCACGGGAATATCCCTGGTAGGAAAGTGGGTTACGTGTTGGACTGCTAACTGTAAGGTCAGTGGTTCAAGCCCACCAGCTGCTCCAAGTTATGACGATGAGGCTTTCTGCTCCCATAAAGATCTAGAGTCTCAGCTACCTTAATGAGAAGTTCTGCTCTGACGCTGGGTCCCTGTGACCCTGTTCTGCTCTGACGCTGGGTCCCTGGGTCTCTGTCCTCTGGGTCCCCACAACATAATGATGTGGGTTATGACCAAAGGATATTCCCAATCTCAGAAAAATGATCAATTTATTATAGATTTACTGAACATCTTTAATTATTATTGAGGTCAGGTCAAATTTCTTTTACTATGATCATTGGTATTTTCATTTATTCTCTGTCAGTTACCTTTTCATGCCCTTTGTTGCTATTCTTGCAGATGCATTTTTTCTTTAGTGATTATTATGCATTTTTGTACAAAGATCTTTTGCCTGCTACTTGTTATACATATATTTTGTCCCCCAAGTTATTGGTTGTCATTTGATTCTGCAGTTTCTACTTATTAATATACTCATTATAGCTCATCATTTTTGAGTGTTTACTGAGTACCAATTACTGTGAAAATTGCTATAGATTAATTGTGGTAATTACATAATCTCATGTCAACTTGAGGGTATTAAGAGTGAAGGGGTGAAGCTTAGTCTGTCAATCAGGTCACAGCCTGATGATGCCTCCTTGTGGGTATGGCTTTCTCATGAGGATTCTGGGAACTTCCTCTCTTTTCCTCCCTGGATGGGCGCCACATCTCTGCCTTCTTCTTCCTGTGTATAAGCCACGTGGAGCTACACTGAGACATGAGAGAGCCATGAAGTGGAGACCTGTGGAGACAGCCCTGTGATGCTCTTACTGCCATTGGATCCACAAGAGCCTGTGATTTTCCTGCATTGAGCACCATTGAATGTGCTGCGTGGGTCTAAAGAGGAATCCATGAGCTAATATCAGACTTAGGGCTAATATTGGACTTGTGGACTTGATCTGGACTGGGCTGGGATGTTTTATCGATGCATCATTATTTCTTGATATAAAGTTATCACTTACACATATGTCAGTGCATTTGTGTCTCTTGTCAACCCGGTCTAACACATTAATGATCCCCTTCAATCCATACAACGCACCTTGCAGGTAGGTACTATTATCCCCACTGAGCAGGTGAAGACGTTGAGGCTCAGAGGTTTAAGCTGTGGATACAAGTTCACCTGGATGGTAGGGGCCAAGGCAGAGTTTGAACCTAGAGGGGCCCTGGTAGTTTAGTGGTTACGTACTGGTCTGCTGGCTCCAAGCCCATCCCTCTGAAACTACCAGCCTCTCCAAGGGAGAAAGACTGGACGTTCTACTCCTGTAAAACGTGACAGTCTTGGAAACCCACAGGGGCAGTTCCATCTGTCCTTGACAGCAGTGAGTTTGGGTTGATTACACGATACAGGCTCACGTACAGAGGCTTACAGATTTACAAACTTACCCCAACCAAACTCATTGCCATCAACTTGAGTCTGGCCCATAGCAACCCTGGGGGTCAGAATAGGAGAATGGCCCTTTACGGGAGCAGAAAGCCTCATCTATCTCCTGCGGAGCAGCTGGTGGTCTCAAACTGCTGTCCTTAGGGTTAGCAGCCCAATGTGTAACCAGCACGCCACCAGGGCTCCTTATCGATATCTAAAGGGGACTTCAAAAAGTTCTTGAAAACATGGACTTAAAGGAGAATGGGATTGTCCCATGCACCTTGTGGAGTCCTTGAGAAGGAGCCCTTGAGTCAAGAATTCGGTGCAGCCTCTTTGGGATGGAATCCCAGGAAGCAGTAAGAATGGGAAATGAGACAGGGCAGGAAGGACAGCACAATTTGCATGGCCCAGCAGACAGGCAGCTGGGTTCCATCTGGCAGCAGAAGGTTGGGAGATTGGACAGCAAACCCTCCAAGTTGTCCCACGTGAGGGCAGAGAACAAGGGTACTCATCCATCTATTTCTTGAGCCAGGACATTAACTTCCCAGCCTCGTAGGTGCCCCAACAGAGACCGTTGCTATGCTCTGGCTGCAGGAGGCCCCCAGGGAGAGAACCACAGCAGAGGGCCTGCAGGATGAAGCTACAGGTTGAGTGTGTGGCCTGTGGGGAGGGTGTCTCGCCAGGATCTGCTACCTTACCCGGTTTCCTTTTGCCCAAATGGGGCCAAATGCTGACCCATACTTACAGTTAAAGAAAAACTCCTGCTCTGAACCCCACGGGACCTGTTTCTTCATCTGCTAAGAGGAGGTAGCCCTGATGGTGCTGTTGGGTAAGGTTGGACTACTAACTGCAAGGTTGGAGGTTCAAACCCAGCAGCCGCTCCTCAAAAGAAAGGTGAGGCTGCCTGCTCCCATAACGATGGACAGCCTCGGACACCCTATCTAGGATTGCTGTAAATGGGAATTGACTTGCTGGCCGTGGATGGGCTTAAGGGTGCTATGAAAAGGTGTGATCGTACGTGAAATCCCTAGGCCTGTTCTGGCATCCTCAGGTGTCTAATATAAGTGGTAAACATCACTGTGCTCTTGTTCCAAACCACTCAGTTTTCCCTCCACAAACGCCTCCTCCTGTTCAAAGAAAAGTCAGTTCTCTCTGCCGCTAAGCCATTAAACTCTCTCTGCCTCCACCAAGCTCATGCCATTGTATCCAATTTCTTTATTGTTGTTGTTAGTGGCTGTTGAGTACACGTGAGAACAGGATTTTGTCAGTCCCGTGACACCCCCATCATGGGTTGTCTGTGGGATCATTATGATCTGCAGTGTTTACTGGCCAGTTTGGGGAAGTAGATTTCCAGGCCTTTCTTCCGAGTCTGCCTTAGGCTGAAAGCTCTCCAGTCTCGTGGGAATAGGCAGGTTTCTCCTGGCAGACAGGTGGTGGCTTCACGTGAGGTGAGTTGTGTAGGAATGGACCCCAAGGCATCCCTGGGAAGGTAAGAACTCTCCCACTGAAACACCAAGGCCTCACTTTCCTGGTTAGACTAGACTTAGCATGTTTTGTTTCTGTTGTTGTTTTTAAGCATATGACTGAAAGTGCTACTTGCTTGCTAGATGAGTTCAGCCCACAGACTAGAAGTTTGGGGTGTCCAGCAGCAAGAAAGGCAGGTTATCTACTGCCGCCTCCACATGACCATGACCTAGCCGGAGGTCTACTCCAGGGATGTGGAGAAGAGCCGCTGAAACCAGGTGCTAGAGAAATAAGCAAGGACCCATTTCCCCCCAGGGATCTTGCCAAAACAGTCATTTCGAAGAAGGCGCTGGCTCCTTCAGGCAGCCTTCCCGGCTGCTGCATGCCTCCTTTGTACAGCTGACTTGCGCAAGTGGCTTTCCAAGCAGAGGTCAGTCGCTGTCCCTTTCCAGTCACAGCCTTGCCCAGCAGAGGGGAGCTGCTCCAAGGCTGGGGCCATGGAATCTGGGTGCCCAGAGCAGGTGGTATGCGTCTGCTGGGCAGAGCAGAGGCTGATGGGAAATGACTAACTCCCCCGGCTCAGTGCCTCCTGGCTCAAGTACATCTGCAGGGTGGACTTGGACTTGGGGGCCTTCAGATTCTGCTCTTTAGATCCTCTTGGGGGGTGGGGGTCTAGGCTGGGGAGAGGTTCAAAGCTAACCCAGGAAAGGGATTCAGAGGGCCTCAGATGGCTTCCAAAGTCCCACTTGTCAGAGGGGAAGTGAGGCCCAGAGAGAGGAAGACAGCTGGCCAAGGTCATTCTTTCTAGATTCCTCCAGCTCTAGCTGCCGGCAGAGATCGGGTAAAGCTGGAACACGGAATGGTCCAGAACATGGAGATTAGTCACCTCCCTAGACCCCTGGGTGCCCAGCCCTGGGTTTTCTCCACCTGCCTCAACTCCGGGCAGTTGTCGCGTCGGCCGTGCCTCCATGAACAGGCCTTCTTAACTGGGTTTCTCTCTGTTGTTTTAGTTCAAACGCGATGTCCAAGACTGTCAGCACATTCTTGTGAACGCGAGGTGACGGGGACAGGAGCCCCGTGTTCCTGCGTGGCTGGCCTAGAGCCCCCTGAGCTCCCTCCCCCGTCTGGGCGCTCTGCTCACTGACCTCTAGAGCTAATGGGAGCAAAGTGTTTTGCGGGCCCCAGCACAGCTCCTCCTGCCTAAGAGGCAGTTGTGGTTAATGATTTATGCGTGTTTCCTGGCAAGAAGCAAGCAGGCAGGCCAAAGAGGAAGGAGGGGGAAGCGAGTTAGATGCAGGGCAGAGAGCCCCCCAGGGGCTAGCCCGGACTGGTGGGCTAGGCTGGAGCCTTGGTTTCCAGTTCCTTCTATCCATGCAGTAGTCGCTGCCCCAGAAGTTATTTCTTGAGTGCCTGTGTTTCTCCGGCACTGGGCTAGGTGCTGAGAACAGGGGTTCTGAGCAGAGCCAGGCTGAGTCCCGACCCGCAAGGGGCACAGTCTGATGGGGGAAGCAAACAGGGAACAAGACAGGTGATGGACATTTCTGTTCACACCCAGTTGCCCCCTCCTGAGCCTCTCCCCTTGGCGATCTACCAGCATCTCAAGCTCAACGTGCCCAAAGCTGAGCAATCTCAATAGTGCCGGTGAGTTCCTGATCCCCCTGCTCTCTGTTCCCTGGGAGCCCCCCTTGCTTTCTCCGTCTGTCTCCCTGTCACCCTGTGTCCACTTCTTAAAGCTCCCTCCCAAGTGTCCACTTCTGACCGCGTCTCTGCTGCCACCACCAGGGCTCCACCTTGACCACGCCAGCCTCTCTTGCGTTGCCCCCAATCCCCAGCTACCCTGCTTATTGTTTCTCATTGGCGTCGAGTTGGCACCAGCTCATGGTGATCTTCGGGGCAGCGGGACAAAGCGTCGCCCGCATCCGTGCCGGCCTGACCACGGCTGGCATTCTGAGTCCCGGGTTGTGGCTATGTGTCAGACTCGATGGCAGTGAGTTTGGTGTGGGTTTGTCTTGCCTAGAAGGAGCCCTGGTGACCCTGCGGGATAAGCATTGGGCTGCGATACACAGGGCCAGCAGTTCAAAACCACCAACTGCTCTGAGGGAGAAAAGAGGAGGCTTTCTACTCCCATGAATCCTAGGATGCCCACAGGGCAGTTCGACCCTGTCCTATAGGATTGCTATATGCCAACCTTGATTCCCGGGCAGTGGGAGTTATTTCATTTTGGTGTTTTTGCTTTGGGGGGTGCCCACGGCAGGGTTTTCTTTCATTTGACAAATACCCCTGGACGGCCCTTGCTGAGAGGAGCATATTGGTTACGCATTGAATTGAACAAGGTTCGCAGTTCAAAGCCACCTGCATCTCTGAGGGAGGAGCATGAGGCTCGATATTCTTGTAAAGAGTTACAAGCTGGGAAAGCCACGGGGGCAGTTCCACGCTGTCCTGCAGGGCAGATAGGAGTCGGAATTGACTCGATGGCAGTGAGTTTGGTTTTGGCACTCGCCGAGCCCCTGCCTTGGGAAGACCTGGTTCCTGGGCCCACCTTTGTCACCAACCAGAGATGCAGCTCTGACCAGGTCTCTTCCTGATTTGGGCCTCAGTTTGGCCCCATGTAAAATGGGAGGTGGGATCTGGAGTGGGTGGGGAGGGTGCTTTGTCACATGCCCGGGAGGGAGGGCCTCCCTGCTGCTGTGGGCAGGGGCTGCAGGAAGCAGACTCCCTGGTACAGTGAGGCCCCTGCCGGGAGGCTTCCAGGGAGCAGGCTACTGCTGCTCTCCTGCTGGGCTGTGGGAACGGAGAGAACTGGGACAGGAAATGAAGTCTGGGTCAACTCCCTCATCCTCCCCCCCCCACAGGATCACTACCTCGTACTACCCCCACCACCCCCCTCACCCCCCAGCTTCTTCTCAGGCCTCTGAGGTCATAGCCTGGTCTTTGGGAGGAGGGCCCCCCAGAGCAAGAGTCCCAGCAGGCTTCCGGAAATAGGCCCCAAGCTTTTCCCAAGTCAACAAAATCCAGATCTTCCAGTTCAAGGTCCAGACAGGGATGTGGGATGTCCCAGCAGAGGAGGTCCCAGGCGGGACAATGGCCGGAACACTCATGTGAACTTGGAAGGTGGGGCAGACTTTTCCTTTCAGACACACTTCTAGAGGATGCCTCTTGCCCTGCCCCCTGACGGGAATTTCCTTGGCCCAAGGTCTGGCAGACCCTGCATGGAAACCACTCTTGTCCCAGGGGTCCAGTCTGGATTCCCATCCTCCGCCCACCAAACCAAACAGGACAGGAGAGCTCCCCTGGGCCCTGGCCTTGGGCACAAGTTCTTCCACTGTGTGGTGGGGTGTGGGGGGGAGAAGCCCCAGGGACCTGCTCTTCTCACTAGAAAGTTGTGGCTCCCTTTTTTTGTGTTGTTCAAAGAGAAGCTTCTGACACTAATTCATACTACAGTGTAAACAACTCCCTCTCTCTGGGCCTTTGCCTGCTCACAGAGTTGGTGAATTCCCAGAGCACCGAGTTCTGTACCCTTCCCTGGTGGGGCTCCTGTGCCCAGTCCAGAGCTGGGTACACACTGAACGTTGTGTGGAATTATAATTAAACGTAGTGATGTTGTGCTTGGTAACAGAGAGGGGCAGTGAACAAGAGGAAGGGCCTCAAAGAGATGGGTGGACACAGTGGACACAGTGGCTCGAATGATGGCAAAGGAACAATTTCGAGGAGTGTCAGGGGAGCCAGCCCCTAAGACATCATCACAGGTCCGGTAAGCACACTTGTACAGCGATCATAAGTGAAGACGAGAGTGGCGTCATAGAGAACATGAGCGATTGAAGTAATGGAGTCAGACACATTTCGTGGTAGCATGCTCACCTCAGCCTCACTTGATGGTCCACGTGGAGGGAGAGAGCGAGATTTATTGCGAACCACGGCTTATATATTCTCTGGGGACGAGCATGTCCCCTAATTACAGGTGAAGACATCCGTCACAGGAAGGGGTTGTGCTATAGGTAATACAGTAATGGGAGGGGTGATCTAGGGGAGCATACACTAAAGGAAGAGGAGGGAATAAGAGTACACATGTGACAGGATGGGCGGACCCTGGATTCATGATGGCCCCTCACCTTGATTGCCCTAGCGCTGGAGACTGTATTGACCCTTAGCTTTCAGGGGAAGCGATCCACTGTCCCTAACAGCAGGGAGTCAGCCTTACCTATTATGGGAGAAACTGTGGTGTCTGCTTGCTCTGGATGGCTAGAGTCTTCCAGGAGGTAACTTGACAATCATTTATCATTAGTTGCAAGCCGTGTCCTAAGTCTAACATATATTTGGGGGAGACGACTTGGGAGAACTCTTTCTGTTTCCCACAGAGGAAGGGCACAGGACCTGGCAGTGTTCCTGCCTGTTGAGCACAGGGTCGCTGTGGGTCGGAACCGACTCCATGACACCTCACAGCGACAAGGACGTTGTTGCCTGGCGTCTTCCAGTGGGTTCCAACTCGTATGGGCCTACAAAACAAAACACCGCCTGGGGTCCTGCCTTCCTTACCATGGCTGTGTTTCAGCTCGTCGTGGCAGCTACAGTGTCAGTCCGTCTCCAATCCATCTCCTTGAGCATCTTCTGATTTTTCCACTGACCCTCCGTTCCCAAGCAGGATGTCCCTTCCCAAGGACTGGTCCCCCACCCCTACTGCCCCACAGCCACCCCCGATAACGTGTCCAGAGTCCGTGAGACGAAGTCTCGACATCTTTGTGTCTAAGGGTTTTGGGAACAAGTCTAAGAACAGAAATAAACAACAGCAGCGAACATTCCCCAGACTCGAACTCACTGCCCTCACGTCAATTCTGACTCATCGCATGACCCTATGGGAAGTGTGGACCTGTCCCCTTGAGTTCCAAGATTATAAATCTTTTTAAAAATAATAATTTCATTGGGGCTTTTACAGCTCTTATAACATTCCATACATCAATTATATCCAGAGTATTGGTACATATGTCACCGTCATCATTTTCTAAACACTTACTCTCTATTTCTTTGTGGGAGCAGAAAGCCTCAACTTTGTCCCGGGAAGTGTCTAGTGATTTCAGACCCCTGACCTTGAGGGTAGCAATGCTGTTTTCCAAATGGCACGCACTCTGGGAAGTACAGGGATGATCTCACGGACCCTGTAGTAGTTTCTATTCCAAGCCCCATTTTACAGAGGCAAAAACGGGGGCTCAGGGAAGTGACGTCCCTTCTCTGAAATCTATCAGCCTGACAGCCTGCCTCCACAGTGCACATTCTTACTTAATACACTAGATAAGCGTGGAGGAAGATTCATTAGAAGCTGATTTTGTGATAACACTTAACCCCAAAGAATAGGTCTGTGGTGGTGGGATTTCAGGCATGTCTGTGGGTGTCCATAAGAGGGTGGGGGCTGGCAGCTTCTTCCGGAAGTCCCCGGGTCACTACTCATGGTGACTCCTGAGGGGGTGAGAAAGAGGTCGGTTTTGCTCTATTCTCCTTACCTGCTCCCACCTGGCTGCTGAAAAGGGCAGAAATCCTGGGGGGCTCAGCTTCACAGTGGAGGCCACAGGAGCCCCCCACCCCCACCCCTGGGAAGGAAGAGGAGAAGGAGGAGCCTGGCTTTGGCTGGTTCTCGCCTCATTCTTCAGGGCCCCCCAAGTCCCCTCCATGGCCTGGAGTATTCCACAGAAGCACTCCACGTGGGTGGTCACACTCGTCTTTGATGTCCTGTGTCTGTCTCCCCTCCACGAAGCCAGGGATCTGGCTCAGAGGAATTACTCAGGCAATGGCAGTTGTTATTTTGGAGGCTGGGCCTGGATCCCAAGGAGCCCTGGTGGCAAGGTGGGTTAAGCACTGGTGGTGGCAAGGTGGGCTAACCAAAAGGTCAGTGGTTCAAACCCACCAACTGCTCTGTATTCTGCTTCTATAAAGAAGTGCCCTGCAGAAACCCTGTGAAGCAGTGCTCGGCTACCCTCACCCACCTCCCCCAGCCATGCTGACCACCGGGACTCTAGGCCATCTGAGCTCTGCTGACCAGAATACCAGGGACAGCCCTGGTCCCTTCCCTGGGGTGTCCCAGCTCCCATCCCTCCATGCCTGCTGGGCCCAGCACTGGAACCAGGGTTTCCTGGGGGAAGTGGTCCCTCTAGGCCTGGAGGCGGCCTGGAGCCAGCAAAGAACACTGGGTTAGGAGCCTCGAGACTAAATTCTGAGCCTGGAAGCCTGTCCCCGTGCTCAGACCCAGCAGGCACCCGTGTTGGTTGAGTGAGTGAATGAGAGAGAGATGAGTGTCCTGGCTGCCCACCCACCAGGTGCCTCCCTTCACCTCCCAGGACACTTTTGGGGGAGGTGGGGAGGCATTGCCCTACTCTGACATCTCAGGCCAGCGCAAACAAGGAAGACCCTCAAGGATGGGCCGACCCCGTGGCTGTTACAATGCACTCAGACACAGGCACTGTGAGGATGGCGCAGACCGGGCGGTGTTTGGTTCCCTTGTGCACAGGGTCACTGCGAGTCGGAACCGGCTGGACAGCACCTGACAACAGCAGCTGCCCCTCGAGGCTGCAGGGAGGAGCACTGAGATGGCCTCGGCTGCTGAAGCTCTGTGCTGCCCACTGTGGGTGTGGGGGACAGTGAGCCGTCGGGGTCTCAGCACTGACCTTGTTTGTAGGTAGAAAATGCCCATGTGAAGTCTTCTCCTTCCTCTGAGACAGTGCCTTAGTGAGGTATCATATTTCTGTATCCCCTCTCATTCCCCAGGAGCCCTGGGGGTATAGTAGTTACTCACCGAGCTGCTAACTGCTAGGTCAGTGGTTCGAAACCACCAGTGGCTCCCTAGGAGAAAGATGAGGCTTTCTACTTCCAAGAAGAGTTAATGGGCTCAGAAATTCACAGGGGGCAGTTCTACCCTGTCCTGTAGGTTTGCTATGAGTCGGTATCCAGGGCAGTTTGTTTATTTGTTTGCTTTTTTACATCCCTCAAACTTTCTAGACTCTGGCCCTCCCAGGCTGCCTCAGGGCAGGTGTGACCATCCCCCAAAGACTCCACCCTGCTGGACAATAATTTGCTGAGTCCCAGCTTAGCTCTTCAGTGGGAGCTGGTCTATGGTCAGCGATAGCCCCAAGGTGGGAGAACAATGGAAGGTCCTGGCAGCGGGCAGGCCCTGCGTCCAGTTGTCCAGCCATCTGGCCTCACAGCGCACGGGAACAGAGCAGGACGGGCGCAGGGCCGACTCACTGGCGCTTACTGCTGTGTGGCCTTGGCAAGTGTCTTGACCTCTTTGAGCCGCAGCGTCCTCATAAAGGCATGGGTGTGAGGTGTGCTCCACGGGAGGTGGCCTGCCCTGCCTGGTGAAAGGTGAAAGGCTCCGCAGGCCACCACCGTCACAGCCAGTCCACACTGGCTGCCCCTCCCCCCTGCACCTCAGCCAGATGGGGGGAACTGGGCACGGCGTCTGGGATGCACACTCCCATCTATTTTGAGCCTCCTCCTGCTTCCTGCCTGGGGCCATGTGGTGGCTGCGGGTCTCTGCTCTGGCGTGGGACCAGAGCTGGACCTTGTCCTTCCTCTGCCCCTCGATTCCTGCCCTGCCCTTCCCCATGGCCTGGGCCCTGAGAGTGCTTGCTTCCTGGCTTCCTGCCCAGGAAGCCCAGCTCCCACCTGGCCTGGCAGGGGTCATGGTCAGCTCCCAGAGGGTCACTCCGGAGTGACTCCGGCACAGCGTGGGGGAGGTGGGGAGCTTTAGCTGAGCCCGTTGCCTGGCCCCGCTCTTGTCAGCCCTTCTGTCCAGTGCAGGCAGAAGAGGGGTCAGCATGCAAGCCACCTACTGCCGTTGCTGTCACTGCTGTCCACACGGCTATCTTCAGAGACACCTCGGTTTCTGAAGAGGCGGGCCACCAGCCTGCTGGCCTGGCCAGGGATTGGGTGGTCCCCTGGCTTGAGACCTGCTGGGTCTGAGGTCTAGGCCAGTCTGGGAGTCACATTGAAGGCCCTGGGTGGTGTGGGCTTGGCTATGGGCCCACCGGTTAGTGGATTTAACCCAGTGGAGGTGTCTCAGAAGACAGATCTGGCGTCACAGCCTTAAAAGTTGTAAGGAGCAGTTCTCTGCACATGTGGGGCCACCATGATTTAAAACCAACCCAACTGCAACTCACAAAGGGGGTGCCAGAACCCTTGCCCCCTGAGTCTCCCATGCTCTCTACTGCCCAGAGCTCTGTGACCTTGCGCCTCTCCCGTGCCTCATCTTTCTCATCTGTGAAACGGATGTAATGAGAGCACCTGCTTCATGGGGTGGGGGTCGTGGGGGGAGATGCCAAGTGAATGCCACCGCACATCGTGCAGGGACAGGGTTTGGAACGTAGGAATCACTCTGTAAACGCCATCATTAGCCCCTTGGCCAGCCAATTCTGCCCATTTCAATTCTCTCTGTCCCTGTCCACCTTCTCCAGGCATGCTGACCCACCTCCGCCGGCCTCACCACTTCTGTCCCCCACCCCACTGAAGCCAGGGGCATCTTTCTAAAGAAAAAGTCTGGCCAGGGCAGCGAGGTGTTGGAGTCTGGGGAGTCACTTATTCACTCGACAGATCGTGGGTTGCCAGGCCCTGCTGCCGGAGCGGAGAAAGCGTAGACTGAAACTCCCATCCCAGTGCGCCTAAGCCCCAGCCCTGGGTGACCCTGAGCAAACCCCCCCAGTGCCCCACCCGTACCAGCCCTTTCGTCATCTGCAGAATAGGGTTCCTGTTTAAAGCAACGCCACAGGCGTGCTTAGAGGATGAACGGTGAGACTGTGAGTTGAAGATGAGAATGAGGATGGTGCGGCTTCGTTCGGGACCCTCTGTGGCTCAGGCTGTGCCAGGCTTGGCATTCAAAGGTCACCACGATCTGGCCCCTTTATGCACCCCCAACCTTATTTCTATCCGCTCCATAACACGGGAGTTTCGACCAGAACACCACCCCCCACACTTCCTCACCACGACCCCCACAACCCTCCAGGCAATCCAGGTCCTCCGGAGCCCTGGTCACTGCGGAGCCCACGCCTTTTCTTTCCCTCGAGCCTCCTCCTCCTCCTCACAAGGCAGCCCTGCTTCCCACCACAGCCGGAAGGAGGCGTCTTCCTTTCCACTGGGCTATAACGGAGGTACCACCTCTGCGGTGGCTTCAAAGACCGGAACTGCCTCCCCTCACAGCTCAGGGCTAGAAGCTGGACCTCAGGGGGCCGGCTTAGAGGGAAGGGTCTTCCTTGTCCACAGCCCCATCAGCTCCTTGGTTGTCCTTGCTGTCTGTCTCCCCCGGGCGGGGCTCTGGGTATGTCTAGTCTGGGTTTTTAATAACTCAGAAGTGGTAAAGTATAGGACCCACCCTATTTAGTATTACATCACTAATGGAGTAAAAGAAAAATTCTGGTTCGAAGCAGGTCAAATTTGCAGATACACACCCCACCACACTGAGGCGAAACACGAAGGGCATGCAACAGAACAGCAAGGAGAGCAGAGCAACCAAGTCCCCAGGGAGCACCAAAAATAGACTTTGGGGCCAGGGCTTGCCACCCCGTAAGACTCGACCAGAAAACACTCCTAAAGGTCAACAAACAGACCTTGAACTATTTACAGGCTTATCTGTTTGTGTGGGGGGTTTTTTTGTCATTGTTTTTTGTTTTGTTTTGTTGCTTTGGTTTGCTCTGTCTTGTTTTTGAGAATATTATTATTTCTGAAGATCTTTCTAGATAAGATAGATGGGATAAACATTCTGGAGGAGAAAACAACGGGACCAATGGTTCTGGGGTGACATGGGAGAGGGGAGGCAGGGGAAAGGAAGTGGGTGTTAACAAAGCCAGGGACAAAGGAACAAGTGATACAAAATCAATGGTGAGGAGATTGTAGGAGGCCTGGTAGGGCTTGATGAAGGGCAATGTAACTGAGAGGAATTACTGAAACCCAAATGAAGGCTGAGCATGATAGTGGGGCAAGAGGAAAGTAAAAGGAAATAGAGGAAAGAACTAGGAGGCAAAGGCCATTCATAGAGGTCTAAATACAGGCATGTACATATGCAAATATATTATATGTGACAATGGGGAAATAGCTCTATGTATATATACTTATAGGCTTAGCATTAAGGTAGCAGGTGGACATTGGGCCTCTACTCAAGTACTCCCTCAATGCAAGAACACTTTGCTTTATGGCATTCCATGATGTTTGCCTTCCCAACACGATCACTGAAGACAAATGGGTGCATAAGCAAATGTGGTGAAGAAAGCTGATGGTGCCCAGCTATCAAAAGATATAGCATCTGGGGTCTTAAAGTCTTGAAGGTAAACAAGTGGCCATCTAGCTCAGAAGCAACAAAGCCCACATGGCAGAAGCACACCAGCTTGTGTAATCACAAGGTGTCGATAGGATCAGGCATCAAAGAACAAAATATCATATCATTGTGAATGAGGGGAAGTGCAGATTGGGGACCCAAAGACTATTTGTAGGCAACTGGACATCCCTTTACAGAAGGGTCACGGGGAGGAGACGAGCCAGTCAGGGTGCAGTGTAGCATCGATGAAACATACAACTTTCCTCTAGTTCTTTAATGCTTCCTCCTCCCCCACCGCCCCCCGCCACTATCATGATCCCAATTCTACCTTGAAAATCCTGCTAGACCAGAGGATGTACACTGGTACAGATAGCAACTGGAAACACAGGAAATCCAGGACAGATGAACCCCTCAGGACCAGTGGTGAGAGTGGAGATACCAGGACGGCAAAGGAAAGGTGGGGGTGGGGGTGGGAGGAAGGAGAGAGGGATCACAATGATCTACATACAGACAACAGAAAAGTGGGTGAAGGGAGACATTGGTCAGTGTAAGACATGAAAAAATAATAATAATTTATAAATTATCAAGGGTTCATGAGGGAAGGAGGTTGGGGAGGGAGGGGGGTGAGTAGCTGACACCAAGGGCTCAAGTAGAAAGAAAATGTTTTGAGAAGGATGAGGGCAACAAAAGTACAAATGTGCTTGACACAATGGATGGATGTATGGATTGCGATAAGAGTTGTACGAACCCCCAATAAAATTATTATTTTTTTAAATTTACAGATACAAACCCCCAAACCAAACTCACTGCCATTGAATCAATGTTGACTCATAGTGACTCAGTAGGACCGGGTGTAACTGCCCCTTTGCATTTCTGAGACTGTAACTCTTGGGAGTAGAAAGCCTCGTCTTTCTCCTGAGGAGTGGCAGGTGGTTTCAAACTGTTCAACTTGGAGTTAGCAGCCCAACATATAAATACCACTCCATCAGGGCTCCAGTGAACCAGGTAGAGGGCTTTTTAAAACACTGGTTCTTGGAATCTACTCCGGGATTCCGCATTCCACAGGTCTGCGTGCGGTGAGTCAGGACACACCTGGGCGATGCACTGACTGGCTCTTAACCAAAAAAGCTGGACTTCCCCCTGAGGTCCCTCAGGAGAAAGGCCTGATGACCTGATGAGAACCCAGCCCCTGAGCAATCCATGGAGTGCAGTGCCACTCAGACACACCGGAGGTAGCCACGGGTTGGGACTGACTTCGTGACCCGGTTTGGTTTGGGGTGCATCGGGCGGGAGAAGGTACACTTCTGTCATGGTCTCAGGTGATGCTGATGCTTCCAGCCTGGGAAGCATCCTGGGAGAACCATGGCTGGAGAACCACGTTGCTTTTCCACGTCTATAGGAAGTGAGGACACGCCTGAGACCCAAGGAAGGCAATAGTCCATGTCATTGACTTGGTGAGAGACCTTACATCCTGGTGGAGAAGGCAGTTCTTACTGGTTGTAGAAAGTTCTGTCAGGCAGAGGAGAGGAGGGTGTGTCAGGGAACCAGCATGTGCCTGCAGGGGACCTGTCCTGCAGGGAGCCCAGGGGATAAGGTTCAGATAAGGGGAGCAGGTAGGCCAATGCGTTTGAAGCGTGGGGAGCCAGAGAATAAAATAGGAGAAATGGCTGGGCCAGACCTCACAAGGCCACGATGCTGTGGGAAGAATTTGTCCTTTGTCCAAAAAGCAAATGGGAAGTCGTGGGTGACATTTGGCAGGGGAAGCTGCATGACTGCCTTCAGTGTTGTGAAATGGTCTCGCTTGAAGTGTGTGGAGAAGGGCCTGGGGGCTGAAAGTGGCTGTGGGAGCGGGGCAGGAGCAAGATGCCATGCTGTGGTGGCAGGTGCTGGTAGCTTGGTGAGGATGGGCAGAAGGGGGTGGAGGCGCGTGGACAGATTTGGGAGACGTGGAGAGGATAGATCTTGGGGAGGATGATGTCTGGGTTAGGGCTAGGGTGCTAGGGTTAGGGTTAGGGATAGGGTTAGGGCTAGGGTTAGGGTTAGGGTTAAGGTTAGGGCTAGGGTTAGGGTTAGGGTTAGGGCTAGGGTTGGGGTTGGGGTTGGGGTTAGGGTTGGGGTTGGGGTAGGGTTAGGGTTAGGGCTAGGGTTAGGGTTAGGGTTAGGGCTAGGGTTAGGGTTAGGATTAGGGCTAGGGTTAGGGTTAGGGCTAGGGTTAGGGTTAGGGCTAGGGTTAGGGTTGGGGTTGGGGTAGGGTTAGGGTTAGGGTTGGGGTTGGGGTAGGGTTAGGGCTAGGGTTGGGGTTGGGGGTAGGGTTAGGTCTGGGCTGGCTGCTGGCTTCTGTCATGGAGAGGGTGGGTGGCCTTAGCAGTTCTTAAAGAGAGACAGCCGCACCAAGTGGGCGCGCTAGTCTCACGGGTTTGGCTTTGAAGTGGCGGTGTTTTGAAGGCATGCGGTGGGATTATAGTGCCTGGTCCTCAAAGGAGAGTTTGGGCTGCTGCTGCAATTGGGTCCTTCATACCAGTTGTCTCTAGAAGCTTCTGTCTGGGAGCTTCAGCTGGAGTCACTTTGAGAGATGGCAGTAGGGCGTGCTCAGCTCTCTCGAGGCGGCTGCTTAACCTTGGCTTCACACTATATATTTCTTAGGAGGAGTCAACTGAATGAACAAGTGACCACAGACCAACATAAAAGACACGGGCCACCCAGACAGCAGCATCTTTCTTAGCTAAGAGCAAAGGCCTTCCAGCTGCTTCCCTGTGGGAGGTCTGGCTGGGCTGGTTTGGGATGCTCCTGTAGCCAGGTATTACAAGTGCCCTGGTGGTGTAGTGGTTATGTGTTGGGCTGCTAACTGCAAGTTCTTCAGTTCAAAACCACCAACTGTTCCTGAGTAGCAGACAGAGTGACAATCTCAGAAACTCACGGGGGCGTTCCATTTTGTCCTGTAGGGTAGCTATGACTCAGCACCGACCTGATAGCAGTGAACGGCTTGGTTTTTTAGATAGCTGGTTTGTTGTAGGCTTTCAGAGCCCCAGGGGAGACCCTTCTGGTGTCCTGGCCTAGTCTGACTATAGTACTTAGGATCCAGTGGGATCAGAGGGCAGAGTGGGGATCCTCACTTCCCAATTTTGATAGGCTAACCCTATCCCACTGTGCCTCCACGAGACCCATTCATCCAGAGGCACTCTGCTTCTTCCTCCTGTCTTGAACCTACTGTCTTCTGCTAGGACAGGGCTGGCTAGGGCTGCGGGCGGGGCTAGATTCCTTCCCCTTGCAGATGGATGGAATCTGAGGATCTAGATGCTTCTAAAACATGCAACCAACCTTCTTATTTTAGCTCATCTCTGCCCTTGACCCCCTCCACCCGCCACTCCCACACCCTTCCTCTAGATCTCCTAGGCCCTGCTGGCTTAGGATTTTGTGTTCTGAGATTGATTGCCACCCATTCCGCAGCTTACCTGAGATATTATTTCCTCTCTTTCTACCTCCCTCTATGATTTCCCCTACCTTTATTAGCCAATGCCTTAAAAAACGAGAACAAACAAATGTTTAAAAGAATAAAGGTCTTCTGTCAGCAAGGTGTGTGGGAAGGATTCAAATGCAGAGCGGAGAGTTCACCCTTCACCTGGCCAGGCAACACGTGTGGGACACCTGGCAGTACAGACTCCCCCAGTGTCATTGGGACGGAGTGAAGAGTGGGTGCTGGGTCAGTCACCCCACAGTATTGCCACCAGTCACCACCAGTGTGGCCCAGCGGTCACAGGAAGGGCGTTGTGAGTGAGGCGGACCTGGATTCAAATCTCAGCTCCGCTCCTTTCTGGCTGGATGCCGTAGGAGCCAGTTTTTAAAGCACGGGAACCTCAGAATTTCCACCCCCCAGGAGTGTCTACTTGACCGGGATGTTAACCATCCCAGTGCTTGTGGGGCTGCAAAGTGAGGGTGGCAGCCACACTGCCTCATCCCCAGGAAGCCCGGTTCCAAGCACCCACGCACGTGTCTAAGCCATGGCATTAGGTATCTGCCGCTGCCCCACAAATCACCATGAGCGTCGTGGCTCAGGACAACATGCCTTTACCGCTCTCAGAGTTTCTGTGGTCAGGGACCTGGGGCTGGCTTAGCCGAACCCACAAGTTGGGGGCCAGGGCTCCAAGCTCATCCGGGGGTCCAGCTGGGAAAGGACCTGCCTCGAGCTCACGTGGCAGTGGGCAGAATCCAGGTGCTTGAGGGCTGTCACGCCGAGGGCCTCAGCTCCCAGCCAACTCTTGGCTGAAGGC
Organism: Tenrec ecaudatus; assembly: GCF_050624435.1. Taxonomy (NCBI): domain Eukaryota; kingdom Metazoa; phylum Chordata; class Mammalia; order Afrosoricida; family Tenrecidae; genus Tenrec; species Tenrec ecaudatus. The sequence goes on along the minus strand of NC_134533.1, from coordinate 26,672,975 downwards.
CACCTCAGCTCCTTGCCGTAGGAGCCTCTTTATCAAGCCAGGAAGGGCGCGAGCTGGCTAGCGAGGTGAAGCCACAATCTTTTTGTACCTGGTCAGGAAGCGACCTCCCACCGTCTGAGCTGTATCCCACGGGTCAGGAGGGAGTCCTTGTGGGTGGCCCACTTTACCAGACAGGGGATTATGCCAGGGATCAGAAGATGTCATCTTCCCCCGGACCCGTGAACCCCTTTCTCAGGGAAGTTAAGCGAATGACCCTCAGTCGCACGGCTTGTAAGCAGTTAGCCTGGATTCAAACCCAGGCAACCTCGATGAGAGAGCCCATCCTCAAAGCCTTTCACCTCCACTCGGCCCTCCACACACAGTAGCCGTGACTATGAATCTAACACGTAGTAAGCCCTTCTTTTGTGCCAGGAGCTGCTGTGGGCACGAAGCTCATGGGGATGTGTAAGATAGGGTACAGGGAGCTCCGTGTTTTGTCGGGGAGCCAGGCACATAAACAGACACTTCTAACACCCAGCCGTGCGGGGCCCGGGTAACAATTTCACCAGCAGAGAAGTTGGCGAATAGCACTCATTAGTTGTATGCAAAATGAAATGACAACCAAGAATTTGGCTGGCAGTCTGAAGCCAACCGGCTGCCCATCTACGGGCACGCGGTGGCTGGTCTCCAAGCCTGCCCACGGGCTTTGCCGGCTGCATCCGTGCAGGCTTTTGCTAGCAGCAAGGGCGGCAGGCACTCAAGGTTTTAAAAACAGCAGAGGGAGAAGACGGAATGAGCCCGGTTGGGAAATGGGATACATTCTGGGATCTGGCTGGCGGTGGGAGAGAACGGCAGGGCCCTTCTGGGCCTCCGGGTCCCCCACTGGGCCATGGAGTTTCATCCATGCTTTTGTGCATGCCTCCGAGGGAGATGCACACTGCACGCTCCTGCCTGGCTGCCTTCTGAGTTCTGCACCTGCACCAGGAGGAGGCAAGAGACAGGGAGGAGCCTCCGCTTTGGAATCATGGCGGGGCGGGTGGGAGTGGGGGTGAAGGAGGGAGGCTGAATGTGAGTGTATATGAAAGTGAGTGTGGAGAAGTGTGTGGGTGGATGGGTGGTGATGAGAGTGGTGTGTGTATGGGAGAGAGTGTGTGAATGGCAGGCAATGGGCAAGAGTGAGTGAATGCAAGAGTGTGAGTGTGTGTGTGTGTGTGTGTGCGCGCGAGCACGTGTGTAAAGCAAATCCCACCTTCCCACAGGTCTCTCCCCCACAAAGAGCTTCTTCCTCCACCCCCTCCTCCTCTCAGAGCTGGAGCAACTCATTCCCAAATTAACAGTCCTGGGGACAGCTGATGGGGAGAAGGAAGGGTTTTCAATTCGAGTCCTTGTTTTGTCGTGTTCTTTCACCTCCTTGCATGGAGGTGGAGAAAATATTTATCTCCACTCCTCTGTCCCTGCTTCCCGGCCAAGGGGACATGGGGCCTTCTCCCTCCTATCCCAGGAGGGCCAGAAGTGGGCAGGATTTAGAACAGAGCTGGTCTGGGCTTTGAACCTGGCCTTGAAGAATTCGCTCCCACCAGACCCCTTTCTGTCCCCACCGAAGTTAGTCATCTTGGGCTGGGTGGACCTCTCACACAACCTACTCTTAAGAAGAAGTTGTTGCCCTCTGTCCCTCTGTGGGCTCAGCACACCTGTTCCCTTGGCTTTTGTTTATCACCAATCTGGGAGGCAGCTCCTAATCTTCCCAATCATGCCCCAGAGAGACTAGTGTCCCAGGCAGCTATGTAGCTGGTCAGTCCCCTAAGGCCACCATTCCCTTACCTAGGGCGAGAGAGGGACTCCCAGGCCCAAGTTGGCATCTGGCAAAGGGCAGTTTGGGAATTTGTCTTCTTCCAGGGGTGTGGCCTCGGGCAATTTATGTATCCGCTCTGAGCGGTAGAATCTTTGTCTACACTGTGGGGGCCATCCCCCCGCCCAGCTGTGGTTTCTGCAGTCAAGATTAAACAAGATCATGTTCAACAGCACTGGGCAAGGTGCCTGGTGGAGAAGCTGACCCATGTAGGCCAGGGACGTGGTGTTTCCCAAAGGTCAGTCTTGCCCACCCATGCATCTCTCCTCTGCACCCTGGGGTCACTGTGAGTCCAACTTAGCAGCAGCCTCAGCTTTGGCCTCTGACAGGGATGGACTGAGGGTTCGGGGCGGGGCTCTGTGCTGGCAGTCAGGTGGGAGGGGCTCTGACCTAGCAGGGGTGCAGGGTGACCTCCTGTTCAATAGGTACATTTTTACTGCTTAAGCTGGGTGGGTGAGGCCTTTGGGTGCTTCTAAACATGTTATTCGTTTCCTACAGAAAAGTCATTATCTCACTAGGAAGCTTCCTTTAAAGGAGGGAGAGGAGAAGAATGCAAATCAGGCCCAGGGCTGGAGGTTCAGGGGTGGGGTGGGGGTGGGGGCTGTGTCACCTGCTGACTTTTCCAGAACCTCCAGGTTCTTCACCTGCCAGGGGGCCCTTGGAGCTCAGCCTCTGAGCTAGGTAGCCTGACTGTGACCTTTGGAGCTGTGGGTCTGCTTTCTGCCAGGGGTCACCTGCCCTGGGTGGGGGTACCTCACCTAGGTCTTTGCCCAGGCAGGAGTAGGGGGAAGGAGGGGACGTGAGGGCTCGTAGGGTCCAGGGCTACAGCCCAGAGAGCAGAAATGGGTCCTTGCCCTGGGAGGGTCTGGCGTCCCTGAGCCAAGGTGGCCTATTCTGATGGGTCTTGAGGACAGCGGGGGCCGAGCGTGCAGGTGGTCCAGGGAAACGGAGGCCAAACAGCCAGAAGGAGGTGAGCAAAGTGGCCCAGCAGGCAGAGCCGGTACACAGAGGCTCAGGGTTGAACCTAGTCCAGAATGTCAGGCAGGAGGGCCAGAGGGGGAGCGAAAGGGATACAGGAGAGCCAGTTCTCTCTCCAGTCTCAGCCTCCTCCACCCCCATGCACTGTGGCTGGGGACTGTCCCATTCAGAGCCGAGCCCCACCTCCCCTTACATTGTCTAAAGGGGCTTTCAAAGACAGCTAATCAGACGTTTCCTTGGATCGAACCCCACACCCCAAAGCCACACTCAGATGCTAGGACCACATGGTGGGAAAAGTTGTTTCAGTGACTTCAGCCCGGGGTCCCTTCCTCCTCCCTGCCCCTATTTCCCAGTTTGGCTCAGATGGACTCCCCACCCCGCCCAGGGCCAATCCAGGTCAGGCCAAGCCAAGCCAGCAATGCCCTGCCCTCTCCATTAAAGCCTCCACAGCTTCCAGGGTGCCTTCGGACTGTGTTCTCCTCCATTCCTCAGCCTGCATATGTGTCAGGGACACAGGACTGGGAGTGGATGGGGGCTTGCCTCCCAGCAGGAAGATGACCTCAGGGTGCTCCACATCAGTCACGTGCCCTCCTCAGAGAGCCAGGGTTAAAATGCTTGGCTCTGAAAGGTTGACTGTTCTGTTCTGTGGCTCTGTGGGAGAAAGGCTTGGCATTCGGCTTTCATCTCTGCCATCATTGCGACAAATCTATGGGGCAGTGCTGGTCTGGCTGCTTGGTGGCCGTGAGTTGAAAATAGACTGGACAACACACAACAACGACAATTAACAACAGCCCCACATGCCTAGAGCTTGGCTGCTTGGAGTGTAAGGAGCCCTGGTGGTATAGTGGGTTCTGAGTTGGACTGCTAACTGGAAGGTCAGCAGTTTGAACCAACCCATAGCTTCTCAGAAGGAAGATGGAGGCTGCCTGCTTCTGTAAAGCTTTACGGCAGTGGTTCTCAACCTTCCTATGCCATGACCCTTTCATGCAAGTTCTCCTGTTGTGGTGACCCTCCTAACCATAAAATTATTTTCGTTGCTACTGTCATTCTGCTATTGTTAAGAATTGGGCGACCCCTGTGAAAGGGTTATTAGACCCCCAAAGAGGACTCGATCCACAGGTTGAGAACCATTGATTTATAATCGAAGAAACCCTAAGTGTGTTAGTCTGGGTAGACTAGAGAAACAAATCCTAGAGAGACATAGGTGTTTGAGAAAGAGCTTTATAGACAAGAATATTGAATATTTCTCAATATTGAATATTGAGAAAACATCCCAGCCCAATCCAGATCAAGTCCATAAATCCAATATTAGGCTCTCTGCTCAATACCAATTTATAAATTCCTCTTCAGACTCATGAAACACATGCAATGATGCTGAATGCAGGAAGATCACTGGCCAGTGGGTGAAAAGTCTTGTGGACCTTGTCAAGGGAGAGGTCTTGTAGGGAGTGAGTCTGTGTCCGGCCTCCAGTGAGCTGTTTATCTCCTTAGCTCCCCCAAATGAAGTCCTCAAGCTGTGACCTGATTGACAGACTACACTCTACCCCTTCACTCTCAATCCTCTCAAATTGCCAACAGCTCATATAACTACCACACTCAGGGACAGTTCTGCTCTGTCCCATAGGGTCAGTCTGAGTGGGCATTGACTCGATGGCCTGGGGTAGCTACTCTGGGGTCCAAGCCCAGCAGGGACAGCCTGTTAGAAGGGCAGAATTCCAGGCCCCTCCCTTGCACCAGGGACCCCAAGTACATCCTAGCCAGAACCTTGAGTAATTTCACAAGCACGGCTGTTCAAATCCACCAGCCACTCCTGGAGAGAAAGAGGAGGCTGTCTGCTCCTGTTAAGACTTACCGCTTTGGACACCTGCACGGGGTCACGATGAGGCTGCATGGACTGGACAGCCCTGCGTCTGATTTACCGTGGGAAAGGAGCGCTGGGGGCTCCGGTGGGAGAGAACCTGGCTGTCACCGAAAGGTCCGCATTTGAAACCCCCAGCCTCTCTGTGGGGGAAAGCCATGGCGGTCGGTTCCTGGAAGGATCACAGCCCTGAGGACCCCGTGGGACAGTTCTACTCTGATTTCTAGGCTGGCTCTGAGTGGGAATCACCGAGGGGCGTGGGTTGTGTCTCCACGAGAGTGGGAGAAGCTTGCTTTAGGGAAGTGGCTTTGTATTTGGGGGAAGCCTGTTGACTTCTGGGACACAGAGCACTTGCAGGTCTGTTATGTGGAGGCGCTGTCTGGCCTTCAAAGACTCCATCTTGACCACCCATCACTTCCCTGGGTACCAGGCTGACCTGAGCTTTTGGATTTCCCGAATGCCCCCTCCACCTTGCACCCCTCCCCCCACCCCATCACTGTACAAGGCAGCTGTCGGTGGTGGGGGGGGGGGTAGCTGTTTCCATGACTGCCTCCCCAAGAGCCCCAGCTCCCCCTGTGCAGTTGATTGTCCCATTCAGCACCAGGGCCTTAGATTGGCTGATGGGCTTTCAAACCCCTTTAGCTGCCTAATTACTGCTGATGGTGGGTTGCACGTGCAGGCTTCTGTGAATAAGTGATTCTGTAATTGCTGCTGGCACCCAGCCTGCCCGCGGCGGGGGAGGGGAGGTCTCAGAGGACAAAGGGTTCCATAGAGGGAGGGGGCTGGCACTGAGGGCAGTGCGGGCCTTTGTTGGGCTTGGCAGGGCACTCCTGGGGCTTGCAGCTGAGGAGGGAGCTGGCGATGCCATCCCGGCGGCTTCTGTGTTCTAACACATTGTGCACCCCATTCAGAGTGAGCGCCGCCCCTGGCTCCCCCAGTAGTCCTGGTTTTGCCCTAAGAAGTCCCCCATCCCTGGAAAGCCCCATCAAAGTTAAACTCATGGCCTCCGAGTCGATTCCAACTCATGACGACCCTATAGGACAGGGTAGAACTGCCCCCAGGGCTTTCTGAGACTGTAACTCTACACCGGAGTAGAAAGCCTCCTCTTTCTCTGGGGGAGAGGCTGGGGGTTTTGAACCACTGGCCTGGAGGTTAGCAGCCCAACGTATAACCACGACACCACGAAGGTCCTGTATTAAACTGGCCCTGCGGGTCACACTGAGAATTTTGCCCCAAGTCAAGCAGCTGCTGGGCCGCAGACCCTGGACTTGGACCTGTGTCTGTCTGACTTGGTTAACTCTAAGCTGAAGACCCAAAAGGTGGGCAGTGAGAGTCCATGGAGAGGTGCCTTGGAAGAAAGGCCTGGCGATCCATCTCTGAGAAACCAGCTACTGAGAACTCCGTGGAGCACAGCCCTCCGCTGACACTCCAGGGTGCCGTGAGCAGGAATCGACTTGACCGCAACTGCTTGGCGTCTGTCTGATACCAGAGATCCACCCGCCCACTTCCATCGAGTGCCTTTCCACCCATAGCCTCCCTATGGGGGGGGTTCTGAGGCTGTCAATCATTACAGGAGCACATAGCCTCATTGTTCTCCCTTGGTGTGGCTGGTGGGTTTGAACCGCTGACCATGGTGAGCAGCCTAATGTCTCACCCTCAGCGCTGCCAGCCTCCCCAGAGATCCTCAGTGGGAGGAATCCACCCAGATGCCTCAATCCAGATCCTCTGAGCTCTGGCGGCCAAGAACCTAAGACAGGGGTCCTCAAACTTTTTAAACAGGGGGCCAGTTCACTGTCCCTCAGACCCATTGGAGGACCAGACTATAGTTTTAAAAAAACTATGAACAAATTCCTATGCACACTGCACATACCTTATTTTGACATAAAAAAACAAAATGGGGCAAAAACACCCGGGGGGCTGGATAAATGTCCTCAGCGGGCCAGGCGGTAGTTTGAGGACCCCTGACGGAAGACCTTCCCTCAAAGTACCTACAGCCCACATGGCTTCCAGCCTGTCTCTGTGCAGACTTCTCCCCTGGGCCCTAGAGGAAGCCCTCTTCAGAGGGCAGGGCTGGGGAGACATCCCTCTACCAGCAGGGCCAGGCCAGAACTCAGGGGCAGGAGGCTCAGTAGATACACAGTACTCGTTCTTAACGTGGAGTCTAGGTGGGTTAGCCCAGAACCTGCTACCGCAAGAGGCACCTGAGACCCGGGCTCCTTCGTGGGTGGCAGTTAAAGGAGCACAGCCCAGCGGGAGTGCCCCCTGTCAGCCTTTGCAGCCCCAAGTGTGACCATGGCTTTGACATCTACCTAATTCCTAGAAGGACATCATGCTTGGGAAAGTGGAGGGGCAGCGGCGTAAAAGGGGAAGGCCCTGGGCAAGCTGGATTGACCCAGCGACTGCTGATTCTGGAGAGATGCCCAGCCTTGGGACCCTCTGGGGCAGTTCTACTAGGTCCTACAGGGTCACTATAAATAGGTTTGGATGTGGTTGCTAGGGTCATTGACCTTGCTGTCAACTCCCGGGGCCCCCATGTGCACCCAGTATAACCACCCCATAGGGTTCTCCAGGTGGTAGCATAGTGGGTATGCATTGGGCTGCTAACTACAAGCTCAGCAGTTCAAAACTACCAGCCACTCTCGGGGAGAAAGATGAGGCTATCTACTCCCGTAGAGTCATGATCTCGGGAGTCCATGGGGGAAGAAGTTCTCGCTTTGAGTCGGCACAAACTCGACAGCAGGGAGTTTGGGGTGCTTTTGGGCGCAGTCTGCTGGGCCTGTTTTCTGAGACGGCCCTGGTTAGATTCAAACCGCCAACCTTTGGGCTCATGGCCGAGTGCTTAGCTGTGTGTGTCACCCAGGAGACCATGGTCGCTGCCCTGCCTGCTCTATCCCCAGTGTCTCCTCCTCTGTGAGCTGGGGACGGGACTGACTCCCCAGGCTACACGCAGGGTCCTGGCAGGCCTGGCTGATGCTGACACTCGTGAGAGCTGAGGGGAGAGAAAAACACTCCCCTCCCCGCCACCTCCCCTGGGGGCTGAAAATAGAGCAAAGCTGGCCCCAAAGCCAGGCCTGGCAGGAACATTTTGCCCCTACAAGGGCAGAGCCTGTGCCACTGTGCAAGCCCCTTAGGCAGGGAGCCTCAGCACACTCAGCTCACGCTGGCCCTGTCTTTTGCCAAACTGCCTGGGGCAGTGCCCAAAATGCTTCTTCTCTGGGTGGACAGCTGGCCCTCCGGGGCTGAGGGTTGGTTGAACTCAGTTTGAGAGAGGAGCCACCTCGGGCTGCAGGCTTGTCCGTGCCTGGAGGGGAGGAGGCCTACAGAGCTGAGATTTCCCAGAGACCTCTGGTGGACTTGGAATCTGGAGTTACTGCTCCCTAGAGGGGGGTGGGGGTGGGGTTAGAGGGGGGACTGGGCAAAGGCTAGGGCCTCCCAGGCCCCCTACAAGGAATAAGACTCCCAGGCAGCGAGCCCCCCCTCCCCCAGGCCCTCTTCTCTGTCCCAGAATGATGCTGGCCTCTCATACTAAGTCCCTGTTGCCTCCCAGGGAGGGACAAGGCCATGGGTTCCGTCCAAGAAAAATGTACTACATGTACAGCCAGATAAATCTGGGGGTGGCAGCAGTTGAATTTTGCCACTTCCCGCAAGAGCAGTGTGACCTTGGATTAGTCATCCTACCTCTCCAAGCCTCGGACTCATCATGCTCTTGAGGGTCATGGTGTCTGCCTGAGGAGCCCTTGCTTGGGAAGGTAGAGGGGCGGCAGAAACGATGGACTGACAGTGGCTGCATCCGTGGGCTCAGACATTCAGCAATTGGGAGGAGGGCGCAGGACCAGGCAGTGTTTTGCTCTGTTGTATGCAGAGTCGCTATGGATCAGAACTGACTTGATGGCACCTAACAATGACAAGGAGCACTTGTGGAGTGATTACGGGTTGGGCTGCTAACCGCAAGGTCATCAGTTCAAAACCACCAACTGCTCTGCTGGAGAGAGTCAAGGCTTCCCACTCCTATAAAGAGTTACAGTCTCAGAAACCCAAAGAAGCAGCTTTACCCTGTCTTATGGGGTAGCTCTGAGTTGGCATCGACTCAAAGGCAGCGAGGTGTTTGTTTGTAGCGCCTCCCTGGTTGGTATGCTGTGGAATTCAGTGGGCTGGTAGAATTGCCAAGTCCAGGGTTGACACACAGTAGGTCTTTTGAACATGGTCTCTCCCTTCCTTTGTTCACAAGAGAGTGTGTGTGTGTGTGTGTGTGTGTGTGTGTGTGTGTGTATTGGGGCTGGGGAATGGGGTTAGCTGGTGCATTGGGATCCCTCCGATCTCCTGGAAGCAGTGCCACATGGGTAGCTCCCATCCAGGTGGGCCAGACGCGGCGAGTGCAAGAAGAGGGTTCTCACGTCACGCAGTGTCCACCCAGCACCAGTGGGTATGGGCATTGGTCTGGCCTGGGGACGAGACATAGTGGTCATTTGTCCTGATTTTTCAGCCCCATTTCCTGGCTTCTGCCTTGTGTCACCATCAACGTGGACATGCCAACACATCAGTGCCCAGCACGTATCTCCCAGATGCTCGCTGGTCACGTGTCAGAGCAAGTCACCCTTGGGAGCTGCTGTTCCATCCAGCCTCTGAGCAGATAGTCAGTGACCACCACTGGTGGTGGTGGTGGCAGCAGGGTGGACCCTGATCTATCCAGGTGTGACCAGATTGTCAAAAGTTAAGGGAGGTGACGTGCCATCTGTGGGCACTGTGGCCCAGTGGTCAGGTCCTGGAATTCGGGCTCTGGGTAGCTTGCCTCGCTGGGAGTTTCTGGGCTGTTGGGTGGTTGGAGGAGCAGAGCCAAGAGCGCCAATCGGCACCACGGAGGCATCCTTACTGTGAGGTTGCGGTGAACCACACCTACTTTTCTACGCTGCCAAAGGGGAGTGGAAGAGAGACTGTGGACAGAGGGGTTACTGAGCACTCAGTGCCAGCCACCAGCATTGGCCGGTTAGTCTTCTGACTCCTGAGCAAGTTCTTGAGTCTCTGGGCTTCAGTTTACCAATCAGTACAGTGGTCATGCTGAGGGCACCTGTCTGTAGCTCCTACTGCTTCGAATGGTCCCAGGCCCCTTGTAACATGTGCCGAGTGCCGCCGAGTGCCAGTAAGTGGGTGTCGGTGGATGTCATCTGCCTGTTGAGCCCCGAGAGTCCCCAAAGGATGCAGCCTTCCCTTTATGCAGATGAGGAAACTGAGGCCCAAGGAGGTGTTTAAGTAGGTGTCAGAACCAAAGAGTACGGATGACTCCAGAAGCCGCCCTTCTCAAGCAGACAGTGTGAACTTTGTTGCTATGATCATGGTTGCTATGGTAGTGGGTCGGATTAAGTGCATGGCGTTCCACCAGTGGGAACTGCTCTGATTACTGAAGGAGCCCGGCGGGGTGCAGGGGTGACCATTTGGAAACCACCAGCCGCTCTGTCGTTCAAAGATGAGACTTTCTACTCCTGTGTGAAGTGACCATTTTGGAAGCTCACGGGGCCAGTTCTACCCTGTCTGTGTCTACGGAGTTGCTATGAGTTAGCATCGACTCGATGGCAGTGAGTTTGGTCTTGTTAGTGCTGAAAGGAGCCTTAGTGGAGAGGTGGGTTGTGCACGGAGCTGCTAACCACGAGGTCAGTGGTTCGAACCCCCTAGCCGCTCTGTGGGAAAAAGATGAGGCTGCTTACTCCTGTGTGGCAGTTAGATAGCAGGTCAACTTGCATTTGTGGAGGGCTGGAGCCCAACCTGTCCATCAGGTCACGGCCTGATGATGCCTCCAGGGAGGTGTGGATTTTATAAGAGACACTGGGGACTCCTCTCTCTTTGTCCCTTTGCCTTCCTTCTTGCTGGGACTCTGTGCCTGCCTCCAGGGGTGCCCCCCTGTGGGCTGTGTGACCCTGAGAGCTGTCAGTACCCTGCCATGTTCCCACTAGCCTTGGGTGCCCGTGGCTCTGCACCCAGCGGGCTGTGGTCTTCCTGCACTCGGAGTCACTTTCCGAATCATGGACCTGCAGCCATGTGAGTCTGCATCGGACCCATGGGCCTGAGTCCGCCTGGGCTGGGCTGCCTTCTCACTACAAAATTACTTCTTGATACACATAGGAGTGCCACTAGCTTTGTTTTGCTAGACAACTCAGCCTAATATAGGGTGTAATGATTTATAGCCTCAGAACCCCAAGGGGTGGGGTGGGGGGGCGTTCTACCCTGTCCTCTCAGGGTCGCTGTGACTCAGAGTGTCCTCAATGGCAGTGAGTTTTTAAACACTGTGGATAGCTTTTTTTTTTTTAATTTCCTTACTTACAATCAGTATTAACCCATGATTACGGTATCAGTGCCCCAGGGCCTTCAGGCACCCAGCTGCTAAGGAGGACGCTCTGCCTGTGGTTGAGCTTCTTCCCTTCCCCACCAGGTAGGGAGAAACCACCACCAGGTACCAGGGAGTGAATCCAACTCAGAGGAGCCTAGGGCTCCCTCTGCCAGCCCTTTCTTCTGAGGCACCGCTGGGTGGATTTGAACCAGAAACCTTTCGGTTAGACAAGTGCTTCCCCATGTTTCCCACCCAGGGGCTTGCAGGCGCAGTGCCTGCACAAACACACACAAGCATTGTCTGCTGGTGGCGTGTCTCTGGAGATCCCTGACCCACACACATGACCCAGTGCTGAACAGGCAGGCGATTTATTTTCTTATCTGATGTCAGAGCCCTCGCCTGTGTCTCCCAAGAAGATGTGGGGGGTGTGGAGGTTGGGGGGGGGCAGAAAAATTACAAAGGCAATTGGAAAGTGGGTGCGAGATCGGTGAGTGCGGATGGCTGGACGCCTGCGAAAAGGCTGCCTGAGTGAGGGACAGGATGCGGGCGAGCGTTGGGTTTGAACATGAATCTGTGAACAAGCCCATGAGAGCAACCTCTCTCTCACTTAGAGGGTGACTCAAGGGAGACCAAGGGGCATGACGGACAAGCTGGGAAATGCAAGTCCAAATTAGTTAAAATACTGGCTACACGCAGGGCTTAGGCCCTTGGGTCCTTCCAAAATTTCTATTGTTTGGAAGGGGCCCTTCCCCCAGGGCCTAGAATTCAAGGACCCCCTCAATGTGCAGAGTAGAATGTGCCATAGGCCTTCCCAGGCTGAAAGTCTTCATATAAGCAGACAGGTGGGTTCATACCACTGACCCTATGGGGTATGAGCCCAACCCTTCACCCCCTGTGCCACCATGGTTCCCAGAACCCCTCTATTCCCCCATGCCCTCTCCCACTGCGATTTTACCTCCTAAGTAGCTCGCTGCCTGTCCCTGTCACTCCAGGGGCCCCGTTCTACCTCCTCCTGCACCTGGAATCTACTCATCAGGTCCTCTCTGACCTCCCTTCCACCCCCACCCCCTAGATAGGCTACATCCCCACCCCCATCGCTGGCTCTGGCACTTCTCCCACTTGGCTCTCATCATGGTCATGACTCTGGATTTATGGGTGAGCTTGTGTAAGTAAAGGCCACCTCCCCCACTTCATGGCAATGTCCTCTGGGCAGGGATTGGGTCTGTTTTCCCTCATCGCTCTGTCCCCAGCATTCAGCACGCAAGACAAAGGGGAAGCCTGCAGTGTATTTTGGCAAAGCCTCAGTAAACGCAGGCATATAAGTTGGCTCTCTTTATTCCCTATATATTCTGCCCCTTCCTCGTGGCCCTACTCTCCAGCTCCACAGCCGTTAAGTCGACTTCCATGCCAAGGGTCCCTCTGCAGGGTTTCAAGACTAAATCGTCACGGGAGCAGGTGCAGCCTTAACTTCCTCCCTCGGAGCAGCCAGTGGGTTTGAACCACTGATCTTGCAACAGGTAGTTGTTCACTGCCTAACCCACAGTTATCTCAGGGTAAGTGCTGAATAAATGCTTGTTAAATGAGTAGCTAGCTGAATGAGAGTTTTAAGCATAAAAAAGAGAAATCATCTCTATACATAGGAATTCCTCCCCTACCAGTCAGACACAGAAGAGGCATTTTCAAGTGTTCAGTTTGGGGATGGCCTCGCAGCTCGCACATGGGCAGTGAAGAGCCCGACGAACCCTGGGCCTGGATGTGTGTTTGGAGTGATTGTGTATGTAGAGTGGTTACAACGGGTTTTACAGGTTCTTGTTGTTAGTGACTGTCGAGTGGGTTCTGACCCACATCGACCTCATGTTCAACAGAAGGTAACACTGCCCGGTCATATGCTCACCTCACCACGGTTCTTAGGTTGATATACTTAAAGACCCCCATTGCCCTGCTCTGGGGAGGGCCAAAGGAGGAAGACAGTGAAGCTCCTACCTCATCGCCTATCAAAATCCAAATGCATCCGACTGAGCGCTCTGAATCCGTAGCCTTAGTACGTATAGACTCGAGCATAAGCCGACCTGAATATCAGCCGAGGCACTTTATTTTACCACAACAATTGCACTAAGAATGTGCGGGAAAACTGGGCTATTCAAGAGCATGTACGGTAACTATCTTCACTCTCCAGGGCTGCTGGGCTAGAAACGCCCTATGCAGAGGGCTTTAAGGACAGGACGACTCCCTTGCAGTGTAGAAGGCTCACTCTAACACCCAGTGCTGGTGTGGAGAGTAGGGCTCCCCCACGGGATTTCCAAGGCTATACGTCTTCACAGGAGCAGAAAGCCATCTCTTTAACCAGAGGAGCGACAGGTGGGTTTGAACTGCCGATCTTGTGGCTAGTAGCTCAACTTAACCCTGTCCCACCCCAACCCCACCCCCGATGCCACGAGGGGTCAGAGTACCGGCTCTAGGGGAAGAATTTTCTCTGTGTCAGCTCTGGGGGAAGACCCTTGCCTCCTTTCAGTATCCAAAGGCCTGGTGCTCTCTTGAAGATCTCCTTGTGTCTTGGGTTCCATGTTCCCCTGGGTCTAGGAGTTTCCCAGCATAGGGACCCCGAGTCCAAAGGAGACACTCTGCCCCTGGCTTCTTGTTTTTGGTGATAGTAGCTCCCATGTTCTCTGCTAGCTTCCCTCTCCATTTTATCTCTTGTAAGTTGAGAGGAGATGCGGGTGCCATCCCAGGGCAAACCCCGCACATGGGGCCAGGGCTGGGCCCTGAGTCAGGGTGCTGCACCCCATCCTAAGCTCCTTACAACAGAGGGGCAGAGCCCGTCACCCGGATGATCACCTCATCCCATGAACTACCGAGCCCCTGGGAGCAGTGGCCCTGCCGAGTTGACACACATTTGGTGGGGGATACAATTCAAGCCGTGCCAGTAGCTGTCCACTAGGTAATTGTGCTGGGACAGCAGAAGTGGGGGCAGCGTCACTTGGGCTGACATTACGAGAGGATACAGGAGAAAAGATAAGGGCCCCCTTTTCAACCGCTCTGTCTCCATCCTGGAAAACCCTCCTGTGTGGCCCTGGGTATTGGAGGCCCAGGCTCAGGCCCTCGACTAGCATGGATGTCTCTCTCCCCACTCGGTGATTGCATCTGGGTCATGGCCTTACATGCCATTGTGTAGCCCATTGACGAGACTGTCTACCCCGTCTCTGAACTTAACTGAGCTCCAATGGCCTGTCTTCTCAGTAGCTTCACTTAGATGTCTAGGGGCCATTGAGTCTATTTCGATTTATTGCGACCCCACGTGACAAAAAGAATTGCCCCAGAGGGTTTTCCAGGCCATTGTAGTGGCATAGTTGGTTATGTATTGGGCTGCCATCTGCAAGGTCAACAGTTTGAAGCCACCAGCCGCTCCAAGGGAGCTAGATGGGACATTCTAAAGTTAAAGTCTCAAAAATCACAGGGGGGCAGTTTGACCGTGTTCTGTTGGGTGCTCTGAGTCAGCATTGACTCGATGGCCGTGGGTTTGTTCTTTGCGTCTTTGTGAGAACAGATCAGCAGATGCTTCTGCAGGGGAGCTGCAGGGTGGCTTCAAACCACTCACTCTCCAGGGATGCCCACAGGGCTCCTTCAGATGTCTAATGTGATTGCTGGGTGACTTTGAGTCAATGCTAACTCACAACGACCCCAGAGGACAGAGAAGAGTTGCCCCTGGGGGTTCCCAAGGCAGTATGTAATCTTTCCACTTCTTCTGCAGAGCGGCTGGTGGATTTGAACTCTGCCTCAAACTCCACAGTCACAGCAGATTGCTCTCTTCCTCAGGTGCCCTCCTACCCTGAACACTGTTCCTACCCCCCAGAGTGGCCACTTGCTAAAATAAACCCACCGAGCGGCACCCTTGAACTCTCTTGTTGCCTCAGTGCACATCCCTCCTCCACCTCATATCTGTGTAGCACCCCCTGGTCACTCTTCTCTGCTCCCGCTGCGTGTATGGGGAAGGGCCGTGCAAGGATGTGACTAGCAGGAGGTGAGGGCTGTTGAGGGCCATCCAGGAGGCTGGGGACCGCAGGGCAGGAAGTGAAGGTCATTGGGTCTCCTGGAAAGCTGGTATCGACAGGGCTGTCTCTGGTAGTGCCTTCTGCCAAGATCCTGGACTCAGCTTTCAGATGGCCTCTGGGTTTCCAGTAGGAGACACACCTGGATGAGTTGGAGATACAGTGGGAGGTACCAAGGACAGACACATGGGAGGGAGGAGCGGGCATGGACCTGGCGTTACAGGGCTCTTCCCGGCTCTGCCTCCTGCTCTAGCATCCAGAACTATAATCAGAATACCCTTTGGCCCTCCCGGGACCCAGGATCACTAGTGATCTCACTGGTGATATCCTCCTCTTGGGGATATGCTGACACAAGTGCGGGGTCTGCCAATGTCACAAGTACAGGCAATAGGGAGAACGATCCCACCAAGCTGGCCACTGATAGGTGCACCCAGGAGGTTGGTCAGAGCATCATCCCCGTGATACAGATGGGAAACTGAGGCTCAGAGGGTACGTAGGTTGTTGCCCAAAGCCGCTACTCAGGGCTCTTGTCTCCCAGGCGGCATCCACTCTCTTCCCGTGGAAGCAGGGCCTTCTAACCAGCAGGATCTGAGCCTGGGACATGGGGGGTGGCTCTCTTCCTCCTGTTTGCAGCAGAGAAGGTTCCTTCTTGATACAAGAACAACCTCACACCTTGAGTGCAGGACGGAGTCCAGACCCAATACCTCCTGAGAGCCGGGCCAGTGGTCTTTCTCTTCCACCCGGAACCTCAGTTTGTGCAGAAACGGGAGGCCACCAGCATGAGGCTGGCCACGTTTTCAAGGCTGGAGCTGATTTCCAGCAGGAAGGGCCTGGGTTCTGTGTTCAGACCCCACTCCTCGGGCCTGAGCACAGTGTCTACCGTCTCTGGCCCTCAGTTTCCACATCTGCAGAACAGGCACATTAATCTTCCTTTCCAGATGAGTTGTAGGGATTAAGTGAAACCTACAAAGTACAGATGGCTGGCGTATGTAAACAACTCTCAAGTCCACTGCCATCGTGAGTCAGCGGATCCTGGGGAGTCGAGAGAACACTGGCCAGGCAGGCCGATCCTGATGGACTTTGGAACTCTGGGCAGCCCACATCCCTCTCTGAGTCTCACTTTCCCCGCTCGCAAAAGATGGGCGGTGCGTTCTTTTAGAGGTGGTCCAGCTCGGAAAGTTTCCAGTTTACTTCTGGTGGGGTTTGCCTTGTCCCAGGTAACTTGGAGACGTGCCAATCAGAGCACACTTGGAATCTTTGCGGTGAGATGGGAGAAGCAAGTCATTTTAGGCCAACCCCTGCATTCCCAGAGCTCCCTGAAGACTGCAGAGCTACTCCGGTACCCACAGAAGCAGCTGCCCAGAGGAAGAGGTCATGTCTACTTGTAGGGGAGTAGAAGGAGAGCAGGATGAATTCAGGAAGACTTCCTGGAGAAGGCAGAGATCGAGCCAGGTCTTACAAGAAAGGCAATGAAGAGAAGGACTAGGGGCCTCTCTGGAAACCATGGCTATGCAGAATGTACACTCCAGGAGGCACTGTCCACATCATGGGCCCTGTAACCAGCATTTCCTGGAGCCATTCCAAGTATACCCTACAACAGCGCTTCTCAACCTGTGGGTCGCGACCCCTTTGGGGAGTTGAACGACCCTTTCACAGGGGTCGCCCAATTCATCACAGTGGCAAAATTACAATTATGAAGTAGCAAGAAAAGAAATTTTATGGTTGGGGGGGTCACCACCACATGAGGAACTGTATAAAAGGGTCGAGGCATTAGGAAGGCGGAGAACCACAAGGTTCAAGGTGAATATCATGGGGAAAGTTCTGGGATCAACTATTGATGTCTGCCACGCTGCAGGAGTGGAGAGGAGCATCCTGTGCTGCTCATCTGCCTCCTGGCCTTGGGGCATCTGTTCTGCTGCTTTTCTGAACAAGGCCACACCTGTTTGTGAACATGGTGCCGAGGCAGGCTGAGCCACTGCCCCTGCTGCTCTGCAGCTCCAGGGAAAGCGACTTCACCTTTCCAGACCTTGGTTCTTCCTTGAAAGAGGAGGAGGTGGGAGCTGATCAGGGGCCTGGTAAATAACGTGTGTTATCATGACTGGCCTTGGGGTGGGATGAAGGAACCTGATCCCTCAGGGAAGGGAAGGCCAGAGACCAAACTGGAGTCTGTGGGGGCATGAACTAGGAGCAAGGGGACAACTTCTGTGTACGCAGCTCTTACACCTCTGAGAAGCAGCTCCCCTGGTCTGGCTCCATCTCAGACACTCCAATCAGCGCATGCTGAGGCTGTTTTTTGTATTTAGGTGGCTTTCAGTTTTATTTATTGATAATGTGCTTAAGGGGCTTCTCCTGATTCGTCCTGCTGGGTGGCAGTGGTGCCCTGCCGCTGTCCTCTGTCCCGGCAAAGTCTGCTGCTGTTAGTGCTCATTCGTGGGGGCCTGGTGGACAACAGAACACAAGGTAGGCAGTTTCTTCACAGTCATGGTGCATGCCTATCTACTGTGTACTGTAGATACGGGGGGGGGGGTGCTCAGACTACATTCCGTCCTGAGCCATAGCACTGCCCTTGGTGAATTTCTGGAAGGAGATCACCAGGCCTTTCTTCCTAGTCTGCTGTGGTCTGGAAACTGTTGAAACCTTCTATCAGCAATGACCCTGCTGCCAACATCACAGTCAAGCCACCATATTCAGACCAGGTGACAGCCAGGCGGTGATTCAAAGCCCATCCATGTCCCCCTCCCCCTGCATTCTTTCCCTCCCAAGTCCATCTGAGAGCAGAAGCAGTGTTACCTCATCCGCTCCTGATGCCATGGATGTGCTTGGGGGAAGGGGGTGGGTAGGAGTCTGACCCTACTATTGCCCCCCCCCACCTTCCCCAGGAAGTCCCACCTCCCCTCCCCTCACGCAGGTCTTCCCTTTCCACCCTCCCCACTTCCCCTGTTAGAACTTCCTTTCTTCTCTTTGCTGCCCTGTTTCTCCTGAGCACAAGCTCCTGGTAGCAAGCCCCCTCCCTCCCTCCCTCCCTCTCCCCTCCCTCCCTCCCTCTCCCCTCCCTCCCTCTCCCCTCTCTCCCTCCCTCTCCCCTCCCTCCCTCCCTCTCCCCTCCCTCCCTCCCTTTCCCCTCTCTCCCTCCTCTGGCCCAGACGGGCTGCCTGCTGCATGCCTGTTTTGGTCCCAGTCACTTTCTCCAGGAGGGAGCAGCTCGAGTGGTGGAGCCAAGGCACTGGGCTGTGTCCCGATGGAAAACCTCCCCTCATGGGGAAAGAATCTGGGGGATTTTTACTTTTATTTTCTGATCTTGGCTTGAAGCCTTTGATTTCGCATGCCCTTGCTAATTTATCAGGTTTTAGCTGTCACCATGTTGCTTTTTGGGAGAAATGACACAAACCCACGCTTCTGAATCAGCCCTGGACATCACCTCTTTGTGTAATTGTGATCAGTCTGGGGTTTGATGGGGAAAAAGGAAAAAAGAAAAAATCCTCATCTTGTTTGTGTCACGGATTCAGGTCTGACCCACAGCGACCGCATCACGTACAACGGAAAGACACGCTTGACCCACAGGGACTGCATGTACCACGGAAGGACACACAGCCCCCTCCCACCCCGTCCTCGCCAGGGTTCTTGTGTTAGAAGCCATTGTGGAGCCACTGAGTAATGCATCTGGTCAGGGGTCGCCTTCTTTTTCACTGACCTTCGACTTTACCACGTACGGTGTCCTTCTGCAGGGTCTGGTCCCTTCTGATAACATGTCCAAAATATGTGAGACAAAATCTTAGCGTCTTCCCTTCTAAGGCGCGTGCTGGCAGTGTAACAGGGTAGCGTCATGGAAAACTGGCTGCCTGTCTGGGAGGCAGGGTGGGAGGTGGCGGGTGGAACTCATATGTACTAAACTCCTATGGGCACAAGACTCCAGTCTCTTTGTTGAGGACTTCTCTGGGAAGAAGAGCCAATTAGTGTACCGGGACTCAGGGAGGTGTGGCCATGTCCCCCAGGTTTTCTAGGGAAGGGCAGAAATGTAAACCTAGGATTGGGAGAGGGTTTAAGTCTGCCACGTGGATGCTGGGTGACTCCAGGCAAGCTGCTTCACCTCTCTGTGCGCCCAGTTCATGCCTGTACAATGGAAACCACAATATTTGCTATATTGTTTCCTAGGGCTGTGGTCACTTGCCCGTCAGGATGCCTTACTGTGGAGGATGCTGTGTTGTTGTGATGCTGGAGGCTTAGGTCGCTTGTATGTTGTGATACCAGCAAGGTAGACTAGATAGTCTACGGATGTAAAAACTGGTCAGGGAAAACCTTACGAATCGCAGTAGGCTGTTTTGTTCCACTATATGTACAGTCACTAGGAGCTGACACCCTCTCGTCTATACCAAATAACAGCTATCAATCGCAGGGCTGCTGTAACAAACTACCTCTGTGGGGAAAGGGCCAGCCCCCCCCCACTAATCACGGGTTCAGTAAGTGCAATTGTACAGTTAATATAGATAAAGATTATAGTAAAGTCCTAGAGAGCATGAGAGAGCAAAGAGAGACTGAAATAATGGAGTCAGACACATTTCATGGTAGCATGCTCACCTCAGCCCCGCTTGGTCCTCCACGTGGAGAGAGGGGGAGGAGAAGGAGGACAAGGGGAAAGGGAACAGGGGAGCGAGGACGGGAGAGGAGAGGGAGAGCCTATGAGAGGCCCAGAGGGGAGCCCAAGGCGATCAGCTCTTTATTGCTAACCAGGCCTATATACCTTTGGGGGGAGTGCAAGCCCACTAATTATAGGTAAAATCATACGTCACAGGGAGGGGTTGTACTATAGGTTATACAGCAATGAGAGGGGGACAATCTAGGGATATACACTCAATAGGAAGCAGAGGGATTGGGGTATACATGTGACAAGATGGACGGATCCTAGATTCAGGATAGTAGTCTAATTTTGGATGTCACTGAGCCAGTTTGACCTGTTCTCTGGATCTCCATAGAAACCATTATCAGTAGGGTGTAAACCCCACCTACAGGGACCAAGCTAATGGTCCCAAGCCTTTTGGGAGAAGTAGCCCATTGTCCTTAACAGGAGTGAGGGGAGGTACCTGTAGCCTGGCAACTGACTGCCTTCAGGGAGGTAACTTGACAATCATTTATCATTAGCTGTAAGCAGTGTCCTAAGTCTAACATATACTTTGGGGGAGAAATCTTTCTGTTTCCCATATACCTGAATGGAGGATGGTGAACGGAGTGTCTTAAACCAACAAATCAGTTCTCAAGAGGTCTCTGGAAGTCCAGATCCAGCATCCTGACAATGATTCTTTAGAGGCCAGAAAGGAAGGGGAAGGGAGAGCTGGAGTAGGGAGAATCTTGTGTTACAACACAGTTTCAAGAAGGAGTCGGCCAGGCCTCCAGGTAAGACTAGAGACAAAGTCGATAATGGAGGCACCCCAGTCTCCCAGGCACTGGCTGGGACCAGTACTGCATCTTGCTCCCTGTGGCTAGGTCGTCAGTAGAGACTAATCACTAGGAAAGGTCATCAGTTGTGGTAGGCCGGTTGACTAAAGAAACAAATCCAAGGACACTCATGTATGTGTAGGAAAGAGCTCTATATCAAAGAGCAATTGTCTATCAATAAAACAACCCGGCCCAGTCCAGATCAAGTCCACAAGTCTGATACTAGCCCCTACGTCCCATACTAGTCTATAAATTCCTCTCAGCACATGCACTGATGGTGAATGCAGGAGGAAAGATCCCAGGCCGATGGGTGGAAAGTCTTGTGGATCCAGTGACAGTGGAAGCATCTCCACCTGACTCCTCTAGCTCCCCAGAGAGAGAGAGAGAGAGAGAGAGGGTCCTTCCTCCAGCGAGCACCACACCTCTAAATGAGGTCATCAAGCTGGGACCTGACTGACAGGTCCTTCACTGGTTTTTTTTTTCCAGTCATTTTATTGGGGGCTTGTACAACTCTTATCACAATCCATCCATCCATCCATCCATTGTATGTCAAGCACATTTGTACATTCGTTGCCATCATCATTCTCAAAACGTTTGCTTTCAACTTGAGCCCTTGGTATCAGCTCCTCATTTTCCCCCTTCTTCCCCATTACCCCCTCCATCCTGAACCCTTGATAATTTATCAATTATTATTTTGTCATATCTTACACTGTCTGACATTTTCCTTCACCTACTTTTCTGTTGTCCACCCCCCAGGGAGGTGGTCATATGTAGATCCTTGTGATCGGTTCCCCTTTCTACCCCACCTTCCCTCCACTCTCCCAGTATCGCCACTCTCACCACTGATCCTGAATGGATCATCTGTCATGGATTCCCTGTGTTTCCAGTTCCTATCTGTACCAGTATACATGCTCTGGTCTAGCTAGATTTGTAAGGTAGAATTGGGATCATGATAGTAGGGGAGGAGGATGCATTTAGAAACTAGAGGAAAGTTGTATGTTTCATCGTTGCTACACTGCACCCTGTCTGGCTCATCTCCTCCCCGTGACCCTTCTGTAAGGGGATGTCCAGTTGCCTACATATGGGTTTTGAGTCCCCAATCTACACTCCCTTTCATTCACAATGATTTGATTTTTTGTTCTTTGATGCCTGATACCTGATCCCTTTAGTACTTCATGATCACAGGCTAGTGTGCTTCTTCCATGTGGGCTGTGTTGCTTCTGAGCTAGATGGCTTCTTGTATATCTTCAAGCCTTTAAGCCCCCAGATGCTATATCTTTTGATAGCCGGGCACCATCAGCTTTCTTCACCACATTTGTTTATGCACCCGCTTTGTCTTCAGCAATTGTGTTGTGAAGGTGAGCATCATGGAATGGCAGTTTAATGGAACAAAGTGTTCTTGCAGTAAGGGAGTACTTGAGTGGAGGCCCAATGTCTATCGACTACCTTAATACTAAACCTATAAATATATGGAAGTAGATCTATTTCCCCATCCTCACATATAAATATATTTACATATGTACATGCCTTTATTTAGACCTCTATAAATAGCCTTTGCCTCCTGGTTCTTTCCTCTATTTCCTTTTCCTTTCCTCTTGTCCCACTATCATGTTCAGGCTTCATTAGGGTTTCAGTAATCCCTCTCAGCTACATTGCCCTCACCCTTGCTCTTGATCAAGCCCCACCAGGCCTCCTTTACCCTCCTCACCACCAATTTTGGATCACTTGTTCCATTGTCCCTGGGTTTGTTAACACCCAATTCTTTCCCCCCACCTCCCCCTCTCCCATGTCCCGCCAGAACTGTTGGTCCCATTGTTTTCTCCTCCAGATTGTTCATCCAGCCTATCTTATCTAGATAAACCTGCAGAAATAATAATAATAATCTGCACAAAAATAAGAGAGAGCAAAACAAAACAACAAAACAAAAGAAAACAACAACAGCAACAAAACCAATGACAAGAAAAGAAAAGCCTGTATATAGTTCAAGGACTGCTTACGGGCCTTTAGGAGTGTTTTCCAGTCAAGTCTTATGGGGTGCCACTCCCTGGCTCCACAGTCTACTTTTGCTACTCCCTCAGGACTTCCTTGCTCTGCTCCCCTTGCCATTCTGTTGCCTGCCCTTAGTGTGTTGCCTCGGTGCGGTGGGGTCAGATCCTACCCCTTCATTCTTAATACCCTCAAGTTGGCAGAAGATTATGTAACTACCGCAACACGTAATAAAGTAGAGGGCCAGCAAAACCGAGGGACGGGACACCGTCCATGAGATGGACTGACAGAGTGGCTGTGGCAATGGGCTCAAGAGGCTTTCAGTTCTTGGAAAGAGTTACACTCTTGGAAACCCACAGGAGCAGTCCTACCCTGTCCTATAGGACCACTATCCCTTGGAATCAACTGATGACCCTGAGTTAGGTTTGGGAAGCTCAGCATGGGTCATCAAATCCACAAGTACCACCCCCCCTGCTCAGTCATTGGCTGGAGGAGAGGAAGCAGCGGTGGAGACACAGGGACCCTAGTGGGGCTCTCAGGCAGTCAGGCTCCCCCAGCAGCCTATCTGAGCAGCGCACTTTTAAGGCCACCACACACATTGACCGACCTTGGGAAGCAGACGTAAGCCCTCAGTACCTCCGGCCCACCATCTGTTCAGATATGGCTGACAAAAAGATCTGGGCCTTAGGGTTTGGTTTTTGTTTTCTGAAAGGATCAACATGTTCAAACAACAATGAATTGCTAGGCCTTGCCGTTCTGTGGGTTAACAGGGCTCGGCTGAGTGGCTCTTCGGCTTCACTCCTTAAGGCTGCGGTTAGTCGCGTGGCCACAGTGGGAGGGGCATTTGTCTAGCCCGAGCTTCTCCGCAGCCTGGCTTCTAAGGGCAAACACTTCAGGAGGACAAGTCCCACAGTACAAGTGCTTATGACGCCTCTCCTTGCGTTGTACTTCATTAAGGTCCCAGTGGCCAAAGCAGGTCATGTGGAGGGGACTACGCAAGAGGACAGAATGTTATAGGCCGTCACAGATTTGGGGGGCGATGTCTCTATGAAAAGATAACCGTTGCTTAGTGCCTCAATAACGGGCTCAATTCACAGTGCCTGAGCTGGCTGCAGTGTGAGAGGCTGGGGGTGGGGGAGGAGAGGGAGGAGCTCCCCCTGGCTCCCAGGAGAATTTAGCAGCATGGACTGCTGGGAGGGGTCCACGGGCCTCCCTAGGGAAAAGACCGACTTCACCAAGGCTGAGTTTATCGGCAAACCCAGGTTGATAGAAACCCAGTGAAGGAGACCAGGCCTCTCAGGGACAAGCAGAAGGTCAGCCAGGAAGTGCCCGGCTGGGAAGGAAGGCAGAAACATGGCGTGACTGGGAGTAAGCACTCCATTGGTCAGCTCCTGGAGGCTCCCCAGTGGACAGGCTGCTCCACAGAGCTTGGGCCTCAGAGGAGAGCATAGAAGAAGAAGCAGGAACCCCCCAGAGCTCCCCTGGGACAAAGGCTTCCCCAGGAGACACAAGGATGCCAGGACACCAGACACCCCTGGGAGGGGGCATTGAAATGACCAAATGGATGGGTGACTTGGTGGTGGGTATCAGGACTGAATTTGGAAGAAGGGGGCTCCGATGTGTTGCCGTCATTTCACCGAGTCCTTTCAGGGGACTCCCAGCTCCTGGTGCCCTCCAACCCATGGTGAATTGGGGCACGAGGAACCACCCCCCACGATGTGGTGCGTGCCACACCCCTGTGAGCACTGGGTTCGTGTTGGCTGCTTTTCAGAAGTGGGTCACCCCCAGCCTTTCCTCCCTGTGTGTTTTAGCCTGGAAGGCTCCCCCCCCCCCGACACCTGATTGGCATCGTAGCCCCCCCATGACCTCTGCTGGCAGGCGGGTGGTGGCCACATGTTACCTGTGCTGGCTGGCCAGCGTGGGCAAGTATTCCCGTGCCCCCCTCCCCCCAACTCCATTCCCTCCAGATCCATCAGGTTCCCTACTTCCCCCACACCCTGGACAACAGCACCATCCCTGTCCCACAGGCCACGTCACATGGTCCTGCAGCCACACCCCAGGCAGAGAAAGGGACATGTGAGGGACTGCCAGCCCAGAGGCCAGGACAAGGAGCAGAGGAGCCCAGTGTCTGTCTGACAGAGCAGGGCCATCGTGTGGTCTCCCCAGGAGACCAGGCCACTCAGTCACCACACCCACCACTGCCACCTCCTGCCTCTCACCTCCCCCCAAGCCAGGGTCCCTCCCTTTACCTCCCAGGACCAGGTCACTTGAATAGGGGTAGAGGGCTCTTTGGCTTTGAAGTGTGGGCATCAAAGTCGATATAGCATCGCATGGAAAATAAAGCAAAGCCCTGGCCTTATTGTGTACCAGCAAGGTACCACGTCCTGGGGCCCGGGGGAGGAGAGGCTGGCGGGGGAACAAACTCTCCTGTGACAGCTGAAACAGGAAGACCTTGGGTGGGAAGCGGGCGGGGGCAAGCAGAAAGAGCCCAGAAAAGACTGACTTCCCCGAGCCCAGCCGCAGCTCTGGCAAGAACAGCTTATTCATATTTGAAGAGGTAGCGAATGCTGGCAGAATACTAAGAGCTGGAGGGAGGGAGACGCTGCCGTCAAAATAAATCCAGGCGCGGTGACGAGATGGAGAGGCTGATGATAAGTGAGGGTGGGGTTGCCGGGCGCAGGGGAGGGCATTCAGGGAGGGGAGGGCCGTGAGCATGCCAGGGCTTTGGGCTATGATTGTGCTGTCTGCGACAGACCCCTTTATCTGCCTCGGAACCAAAGGGGGGCATGCAAAAGGTGGCGCGGTCCTCACCATCCTCCCAATACCAAATGTCCCAGGGACCCAAGTCGGAGAAGGAGCCGGTGAAAACCTGATAGACACTGCTATGGAGCTGGGCGGCTTCCCACCACTGCCTGTGGGGCCGTCATACTCAGGGGAGCTGGAAGGTGACTAGCAACAGCAGACAGCCACTGTTGGTGCAGGTAAACTTTAGGGTGGGTGAGAAGCCACTGACATTGAATGAGGAAGAGTCGATGCATTTGAATTGTGTCTCTGGGGGATGCTGAAAGCACCATGGTCAGCCAAAAGACAAACACATCTGGTTGGAAGAAGTATGGCCAGACAGCCCCTCAGAGGCAAGGATGGTGAGAAATTTTCTTCCATACTTGGGACACGTTGTCAGGTGTGACAGTTACATAATCTGGTGTCAATTTGGAACGTGAGGGGATTAAGAGTAAAGGGGTGGAGTCTAGTCAGACAGTTGGATCACAGCCAATGAGGTCTCTGCGTGGGCATGGCCCTCTCCTGAGAATTCTGGGAAGTCCTGTATTTTTCACCTTGGAGGCGGGAAACACTCCTCTCTCTGCTCCCTCCCTGTGAGACATCCCTGAGGAGGAGCCACATGGACCTACTCTGGTGCATCCCAAGCCCTGGACTTGGAGAAGCCACATGGAGACCCCTGCCAGTGCTGAGATGCTTACAATGCCACTGGATCCACAAGACTTCCCACCTACTGTCCTGTGATCTTCCTGCATTCGGCGTCATTGCATGTGTTTTGTGAGTCTGAAGAGGACTTTATAGATTGGTGTCTGACATATGGGCTAATATTGGACATATGGACTTGATCTGGACTGGGCTGGGGTGTTTTCTCAATGTTCAGTTGCTCTTGTATAAACCTCTTCCTGATACACATTTGCACATTTATGAATTTGTTTCCCTAGTCTTCCCCAGACTAACACATCAGGAGAGGTCAGTCCCTGGAGGCAGACTTCATGCTGAGTAAAGTAGAGGGACAGCGAAGAGGAGGAGGCCTTCCAGGAGATGGGTGGACACTGTGGCTGCAGCCCTGGGGTCAGTTGTGAGGATGGCGTAGAACCAAGCCGTGTTTCGTTGTTGTGCAGAGCGGTCTCTGTGAGATGGCACCAAACAGTAACCACAACCATGAGAAGCCCCCTGAGTTCCCTCCTTCCACAGCCCCGCTAGGACTGAGCGCCTTGACGAGCAGTGTCCACTGGCATCACCTAACCCCGAGAGCCGGGCCAGCGAGGCAGAGGTAACCGAGCCTTTGTGTTGGGACTCGAGGTTCCAGAGGACTCTGCTGACTCCTGGCTGAGAATACTGTCCAGGGCTGCAGGGACCCCCAGGAAGACGTGGGCTTTCAAAGAGCAGAGGTGCTTCACGAGAGCAAAGAGAGTACAGGAACCCAAGCCTGGGTCAGAACCTCCTACAGCCCGATTTGGTTCAAGTGCCCCACCCTACCTCCAACTCCACACAATGAAAAGCATTTGAGTCAGGAGAACCCCGCGCCCCACTGGCTGAGATTCTAGATTGCCAACCTTTCTTCCACGGCACCCTTGGATGGACTTAGACCTCTAGCCGGACGGTCGGCAGCTGAGCATGTGAACGGTTGGCACCGCTCAAGCTTGCCCACCTCCACAAGGCAGGGAGTAACTCACCTCTCAGTTACAGACCCCAGTGATCAGGATGAGAGAGGGGTAGGGAGACAGACCTGACCAGGGCTTACAAAACATCCAGGGGTCGGGTTCTCAGAGGCAGCAGGTACACTTGGCCTTCAGGTTGTTTCTCAGCTCTTATCACTTTCCCTGCTGCGCTCTGTCTCCGACTTTAGAAGCTAAGATGCAGGGGAGCTGCTTCAGGTCCCTCTCCAGGGCCCAAAACTGTGCCTGGCACACGGTAGTTGCCTAGTAAACATTCACTGGACGAATGACTAATGCTAATGCCATCCTCTCAATGTTCAACAGGACACAGATGTCATTGCTTGCAAGTTTGGCTAATCATTCCCAGGGGTTTTCTGGTTGACCAAGCTCATCCCTCTCTGGAAGAACCTTACAATCCCAGACGAGGACCCTTAATGGCCACCACTCAGACTGTGGAGGGCTGTGGGCACTCCTTGGGGCTGGAAGAATCAGGGAGTCCTCCTGGAGGAGGAGGTCCTCTTCAGTGCTGTTTGGAGAGAGAGAATGACTTGCAGGAAGACTGTCCCCCAGAGTACAGTACAGGAGGGGCCCTGGGGGCCCTCCTGGGGGCAGGTGTGTTGGGCCGGGCAGCTGCCAGGACATTCCTCCTCTATCCCGGGCCATTGCAGACAATCCAGAAACCAGGCCTGACCTACTAGGACTGTGGGATTATTGTCACTGTGGCCCGGGAGCTGGGACACGAGCACCCTGGGCCTGGGTTTACACACACGTAAGGTCAGGTCAGTGTGAGCAGGGTGCACTTAGGCGAGGCTGAGGAATCTTGCTAAGCCTCAGTTTCTGCATCTGTAGAAAGGGCCCCCAAACACAGTCGCCACTGGACTGTTGGCAGACCCAGCAGGGGGACTCTGGGCCCATGACAGCAAGAAGAGCCCATGGTGACAAAACCCCAGGTTCCAGCCACAGTGTGGACAGGTCGGTCTACCCAGGTAAGCCCTCCCCGACTTCCCCCTTGGCCTTAGTTTCATTGCTGTCTTCCTTGAAATGGATCCGGAAACAGTTGGTAATCTTTCCCCACCTGGTCCCCGCTCGGGGCCTGCCAGGCTCTTCTCTCCTAGTGACTTGTGCAAGGCTCAAATGGCGCCTTCGGAGTCTGCGGCCAGGTGTGCCGTCTAGTCAGTCCCGACTCGTAGCAGCAGCACAGGATGGAGTCGAACTGTCCCATGGGGTTTCCTAGACGAAGTGCTCGGTGCATGGGTGCTATCCCAGAGGTTGGTGGTTCGAACCCCCTCCCCCACATCTGCTCATATAAAGAGGAAACCCAGCCCAACCAGGTGACTCCAGAGCAGACTTGCCCCAAAAGTCAAGATCCTTCAGGGCACCTTCCTCTGTTACATGGGGTCTCGATGAGTCAGAATCAACTAAACCTGATCAACAACTGCCGCACTGTGGGGTGGGGAGGGTGGGGTGGAGATCACCAGGTCTTTCCACCGCCTTCCTTCCCACCGCCACCACCAGCTCTCTGTTGGGTTCAAAACACCAACCTTTGTGGTGAGCAGCTAAGGACTTAACCCTTGTGCCACCTTGTTCCTTCTTAAAAGTCCAGGGAGCTCAAATCATGGAGCAGAGGCGACAGAGGCTGGGGAGATGATGGGAGCTGAGTTGGTTTCCTTTGGGGGCACGCAGAGAATTCTTGTCCCCTTTCCCACCTCCACAGCCTCCCCCTCCCCCACAATCCCCCGGGGAACCTAGAGACCTTCTAAGTCCGCCAAGCCAGACACTGAGCCTTGCTTTGCTCCCACAGAAAGAGCCCAGTAGGGAGCCCTGGTGGCAGAGTAGCGGTTTCCCGTTGGGCTGCCACCCACATGGTTGGCAGTTTGAGACCACCAGCAGCTCCAAGGGCGAAAGACTGGGCTTTCTGCTGCGGTCAGCAGCGACAGCGTCTAACCCCCCAGGGGTGGCCGTGCACCAGCAATGACCCATAGCACCGTAGCTGCTGACCCCTGACTTGGCCCAACCTCGCCTACAGCCACCCACAGGAAGAAAGGTGTCTTAGCCCTGTGACCAGGGCGTTGGCTTTGCCTTTTCTTCATTCCAGTCGCTGCCTGCGTCTGGCTGTTTGCGGCACCGGGAAGGAAGATGAGGGTTTAGCGACCCCTCCTGGCAAATCCCCTGCACAGCAGCTGTAGCCTGAGGTGGGTCCTACAGGGAAGAGGCTCCCAGGCACATTCAGGTGGGGGAATTGAGGGTGGCGTTCAGAAACATCAGTGAACAAAACAAAGACAGACTCCTCCCTGTGGAGTTTACACTCTTGAAGTGTGTGTGTGAAGTATCATACACCTAACAGAGCTCCCTGCCGATTCACAGACTCTGCGGTAGAACTGCCCGTGGGGGTGCCTCGTCTTTCTCCACAGGAGCAACTGGTGGTTTGGAACTGCAGACCTTGTCGTTAGCTGCCAATGTGTAACCACTACACTACCAGAGGTGCTCTGTAAGACACCTAATAAGTAACTCAATTCTATCATCGGTTGGAAAGACGTAGAGCAAACCTATAGGGCAGAGGGGACAATTTCTGTGAGTTTCGGAGTTTGTAACCCTTATGAGAGTAGACATACTTGTCTTTCTCCCCTGGAGCTGCCTGTGGTGGTTTTGAACTGCTGACCTTGTGGTTAGCAGCCCATCTTGATGGCAGCGAGTTTGGTTTTGGTTTTGATACATCAGGAAAAGAGACGGGCTGTAAAACCTGGGAAAGCACTCAGGAGAATTGAGTGCATGGTCACAGGGACAGAGTGAGGTTTGAGCAAGGACCCGAAGGAGGTGAGGGGGGAGCCGAGCTAGTATCCGGAACCAGCCGCCTTGCTCTCAGTTGCCCGATGAGTCCCAACGCTTTCCTTCTGGGAACAAACACCCTGACTTCGCCCCCTCTGAGCTTCCGGATCGGGTGTCCTGACCCCAGACAGCTTCCAGGTCAGCATGCTAGGTTTCAAACTCAGGTGGCTGGGCCCCACTGGAGATGACCTGAGCCAGGGTCCCTGGCAATGGGGCCCAGGCAGCTGTGTCTTGCACAAGGTCTGAGGATGGTTGCCAGTTGGGGCCTGCCAGCCCACAGGCTGCCTTTGGGTTTGCTTCCAGCCCACAAAGAAGACCCAGCAGGGCCTGCCCCAGGGGCAAAGTTGAGAAAGCCCACTGAGGAGTCACTCCATTTAATCCTCGCACCCTCTGCCCTGAGACAGATACCAGGACCTCCCCTCCTTCCACAGGGAGGGAGAAACCCAAACTCACAAAGGGTAGGGAAGCAGGTCAAGGACACAAGGTGAGGCCAGGTGGGGCCAGGACAGCGGGGACCAGTCCTCCTGGCTCTCAGCCCAGTTGTTGCCTGCCAATATGGGCCATCAGATAGATGCCGACTCGGAGGGCAGAGGCAGAGGGCCCCAATGGAGCTGCCCACGGGGGGAGAGCTCCAGCCCTTTCTACCATGGATTCAAACTACCCAGGGCAACTCCAAGTTCAGTTCTGATGAAAGAAATCCACTGCCAATCAAGTCGATCATGACTCCTAACGACCCTATAGGACAGTGTAGAACTGCCCCTGCGGGGTGCTGAGACCCTAACTCTTTACAGGGGTGGTGGGGTGGGGCTTGGTCTCTCTCCCTAGGAACTACTGGTGGTTTAGAACTGCCGACCTTGTACTTAGCAGTCCAATGCTTAACACCACCTGGTTAAAACCTTCCACCTGTCCTGAAGCTCTCAAATCATTTCACTGCACTCTGAAATCGGGGCTCCCTCAGAGACAGGGAAAGGTTAGCACCTGTGTGCTGGAGTCGAGCTCCCTGACACCCTTGTCCATTGTCGGTCACGTATTAGAATCACCGGGTCCCGATCGTCTAGGCTGCGTGTCCCAGGCACATGCAGCTGGGCTCTGAGCATGCTCCATCCAGGTGATGCCACTCACTACCTGGAGAAGTCTGGGCGTCTCAGCTCCCAGGTGTAACCTTTGCTAAGCCCTTTCTTATTTAGGCTGCTTAGCCCACCCTGTGCTTAAAAGCAGAGTGGGCAGGCCCCGGGCATCAAGCCTTGGGAGTGAAGAGGGGAGCCGAGGAGCGGATCAAGGGTTGTAGGCTTCAGACAGGATGAGTGCGGACAAGCAAGGGGGTAAGCACGGGCAGCATGGACGCCACAGCGGGATGTGGAACGAGAGGCTCTTGGCCTTGACCTGGACCGGGCTCTTCATCTGGTTCTCTTGGTTCTGGGTGAGGGTGGGGGTAGGTGCAAAGCCACAGATGGCTTTGTGGGCATGTGTTAGCTGCCACCCTCCTGTTGGCTTCTAACATGTGGGGCTCCTGTGCCCCATGGAACAGAATGCTACCTACACCTGCGGCATCTCTGTGCCAGTTTCCACTCACAGACGGTGACTCTGCTGAAGGTGCGCCGGCCGGAAATGTAGCTCCTGAAAGAAACTGGGGATTCTACCTCTGATCACAATGGCCGTCTAGGCGGGAGTCATGGATCCCCCAAAAGGAGCCTTTTGGAGGGTCTGCACCCTCTCAGGAGAGGCCCTCGAGGGGGTGTTGGAGAGAGTGGGGTCTGGTTAACTGCCCTAATGTCCATTTTAAGTATAAAACCATTATTTGGAAAGGTAGCTTATTTCGTGCAGTTGATACGTAAATAAGACCAGTAAAAGAGGTCGACAAAACTAGATTGCTGTAAGAGTTTGACAACGCGAATGAAAACTGGTCAATAACCCCTGACGAAAAAGGCAAGCAGGGCGCTAGGCCACCAGCGTTTGCAGACTGCTTCTTGATGGGCGCCCTCCCGAGGGCCGCTCTTCACTTTCACCTGCACCCCCTGGGCTGCGGGTTTATCCTGAGCCCCATGCGTAGGCCACTTAACAAGAGCCGCTGCTTGCTGCATCAGAAAGGGCAGCTTCTCTTCTCTGGGCATATTCTGTTCATCTTTGGAAACACCCCTTTCTGCTTCTGCAATAGTTCTGACCGTATTTTTTTTTCTCTGTGACCGCTTTCAGGACTTGCATAATCCACTCATATTGTGTGGGAACATAGGGCGTAACACAAAGCTGAAGGGAGTGACAGCACGTCGCCCTCGGTTGGTGGCACTTTTTCTCTTTACATGCTCTGTTTACTGAAGAACAAATGCAGGGGATTAAAATGTAGTAGTTCCTCATTTTATGAACTGAGCAAATGACTACTGTGACCATATTCCGTCCAAGGTTTGTGTACCTTACTGACAGGCGTGCAGAATATGCTGTTGCAGATGAATGTGAAAAAGGGGGAGAAATATAAATTTGTGATTTCCACCGTGGGCAGCTGCCGTGCCTAGCCTCCCACCTTCGAGATTACAAGCACCTGATTACAATTACCTTTTTAACTGGTTCATTGAACTCAAAACAGTCCAGTAGTGGTTCTGCAGAACCTGTGGGAACCAGCCAAATTCCGCTAATGGGCCTTTCGAGTCTTGAACTAAGTGAGCTCAGATGCGGTTTGAGCTCCGTCTGACTATTAAGCCAAACTCACTGCGAGCGACTCAGTGTTGAGGCCTAGTGGACCTACAGGGCAGTGTCGAACTGCCCGTGAGTTTCTGAGACTGTCACTCTTTGCAGGGGGAGAAAGCTCTGTCTTCTTCCATCAGAGGGGCTGGTGCGTTTGAACTGCCAACCTTGAGGACTGTGGCCCACTGTTAACCACTATACTACCAGAGCTGGGTACCACTAAACCAAAAACATGGCTAATACTTATTTAAGATCAGGGCAACCCCAGGGCAAGGCAGTTTTGCCTTCAGACTTGTTGGGAGGATTGGAGAACTCGCGTAGGCGGCTCCCTTTGAGTCTTGAAGGCTCCCATTTTGATTGACAGATGCTTGGGTCTTTGGAGATGCCCAAATGAATGAGTGTTTAATGTTGTCAAAAGCCTTTTTAGCATCTATGATTGGCTTGTTTGCTAAGTGCTACCCAGCTTTTGTGTGTGAATGGCATAATCATGGATTGGTGTATAACTTTTCATGGGAACATGGAGTTTTGCCCCTGTTCTATTTAATTCCGAAGCTGATCTTTTGCTCTGCAGAGGTATAACTAGTGCTAGGACAATGTGCTCCTGGGAAACTTGGGTGAGATTCCCTAGGAGACCTTCTAGGTTTGATTTATTGTTTTAGGGACTTGGCATCCCGACTTAAGATTTCTGTGTGTGTGTTTGCTTGTTTATGATTCTATCACAATGTGTATAGGTGCTTCCTTTCTGAGTTTGTATTTGTTGCACTTTTTAAAAATCCTTGCTTTGGTGTCTTAGGATTACTTACCATTGATAAAACCCCTTATACAAATTAATCCCCATTTGTCTCTTTTTCTGGGAGTTCAGGGAGTGTGTATAGGTACTTAAGCACATGACTCAGGTCTTCTGTCTTATATTCTCCTGTCTTCATGGCCTCATTCTAGAATTTTTTCCCCTCTTCTTCTAGGTCACTAATTTTCTCTTTAGCGATGTTTAACCTGAGGTTAACCCTACCATTGAGTTCTACATTTTGATGATTGCATTTGAGCTTCTAGAATTCATTTGGGTCCCCCCCCCCCCCAAAATTTGTTCCGATTTTCTGTCTTTTCTCAACCTTGGGTTTCATCTCCTTGAAGAGAAGCAATCATTCCACCAGTCTAATTTCAATAGCCGAAGTTCTGCTAGTCTTTGTGCTGGTTTTCCTAACACTGTTTCTTCATATGCGTAGACGGTGTGTGGGATCCTTGCTAGCTGAATTATTTTTAACAATCTTAAGACATCCTTCCCAAGTGTTTGGGACTTGGAGTCACCAACCATTCAGGATCATCCTAATGTAGTTTGAGAATGTGAGATTTTCTGGGCGGTGATGAGGCGGGTAACCAGGCTTCAGTAGGAGTGAGGACTGAGTGTCTGCTTGTTGACTCTTTCTGGAGGCTCAAGTGAGAGATCTTCAGGTTTCATCTGGACTCTGCTGTGGGATCCAACGACCAACCTGTCAGAATTGAGCCCAAACTTTACCTCTGACTGTGGTGAAAGTATCTGAAAACAAACGGACCCAGATAGGGAGAGGAATTCTCCCAGTGTCCTACAGTTGACTAGTAACAATTTGGAACAAATGTAGTTCTCTCAAGGCTGCTTCTCTCTAAGCTTTGGATTTTTTTACTTTGTATTTGGAGATCTGTATTTTCAGACACTCTGCCCCTCCCATATACTGAAAGTCAGCTACATGTTTGCTGTTCAGCTCTCCTGTGAGAATGAAGAATTTGAATGAGGTTCCAATAACACCCCAGAGGGGCAGGTAGGTGGCAAGGGCCAGATGGCCAGGCAGAGCTCAAAGGGCTTGTAGGGGAGCCCCTGTGGCAAGAAAGGTATCCTGGTTTATAGGTATAAGCACCATGCTCGGGCTGGCATCTCAAAGGTGAACAAGAGACTAGCTTGCTCCTAGACACCTCCCCCTGTTGATTTCCCTTTCCCGTATCCTGGTTAAGATCTGTATCCGCTCAGAGTCAGGGACTGTTGCCTCAAGCCATACTGTCCTGGATGTATCTGAGGGTGGGGGTGAATTAAGAGACTGAGGAGTATTGGAATCAAGGATCTTGGTGAGAAGATCTGAGCAGAGGCTTCAGATGCCCAGTAAATGACTTCCGGCTGAGGTGTAGGATTATCATTCCATTGTGTTCACAATAGACTGCTCCCGAAGAAAAGAGAGTTCTTGGCAGAGTTTCCACTTCACGCTCCCTCCTCATCATGCCCCAAGTTTATTGTCAGAAAACACATTTTATCAGGAGCGCATTTCTTTCAGCTACTTACCTTGGGCCCATATTCTCTATAATTCTTCCTGAAGAGGTTCTCCTAACTCCTGTCCTTTCCATTTCCAATGGCCTATTGGGTCACGTTTCCCTGGCAGCTGCCCCCTGCCCGCTGAAACCCCTTTCCCTGTGTGTGGGAGTCCCTTCGTAGGGCTAATTGGGTGGGGAAGAATAGGGTGGACTTGGCAACAACAACAGCTAGGACTTGCAGGAAGGAAGTCCAAGAAAGCCCCCAGTCCAGTGATTCTCAACTTTCCTGATGCTGTGACCCTTTTATACAGTTCCTCATGTTGTGGTGACACCTCCTACCATAAAATCATGTTCTTTCTTTTAAAAAAAATTTTTGAATTGTTTTATTAGGGGGTCATACAAATCTTATCACAATCTATATATACATCAATTGTGTAAAGCACATTTATACATTCATTGCCCTTATCATTCTCAAAACATCTGCTCTCCACTTAAGCCCCTGGCATCAGCTCCTGATTTCTCCCCTTCCTCCCCACTCCCCTCTCCCTCATGAACCTATGATAATTTATAAATTATTATTTTGTCATATCTTTCCCTGTCATATCTTCACCCACTTTTCTGTTGTACGTTCTCCAGGGAAGAGGTCACATGTAGATCCTTGAAATTGGTTCCCCCTTTCCAACCCACCCTCCCTCTAGGTTCCCAGTATTGACACTCGTACCACTGGTCCTGAAGGGATCATCCACCCTGGATTCCCTGTGTTTCCAGTTCCTATCTGTACATCCTCTGGTCTAGCCAGACTTTCAAGGTAGAATTGGGATCATGATAGTGGGGGCAGAGGAAGCATTTAGGAACTGAAGAAAGTTGTATTTTTCATTGTTACTACATCGTACTCTGACTGGCTTGTCTCCTCTCTGAGACCCTTCTGTAAGGGGATGTCCAATGGCCTACAAAGGGTCTTTGGGTCTCCACCCTGCACTCCCGTGCCCCTTCATTCACTATGATAATATTTTTTCTTCTGATGATGCCTGATAACTGATCCCTTCAGCACCTCGTGATCACACTGGCTGGTGTGTTTCTTCCATGTGGGTTTGGTTGCTTCTGAGCTAGTTGACCGCTTGTTTACCTTCAATACTTTAAGACCCCAGACTCTATCTCTTTTGATAGCCGGGCACCACCAGCTTTCTTCACCACATTTGCTTATTCACCCGCTTTGTCTTCAGTGGTTGTGTGGGAAGGTGAGCATCATAGAATGCCAATTTGATACAAGAAAGTATTCTTGCATTGAGGGAGTACTTAAGTGGAGGTCCAATGTCCTTCTGCTACTTTAATACAAAACCTATAAATATATGCACATAGATCTATATGGCCTTTGATGTGTCATTGCTAAAGATGTTTTCCCAGTCCATGAACTCTCTTATTACTCTCTTGGTGAATTCTTTCGATATACACAGGTATTTTATCTTCAGTATATCCCATTTGTTAATTTGTGTCTCCTCTGTGTTGTGTCCTTCCCTATTTCTGATAGCCTATGTATTCCCTGCACCAAAGTTCTCAAGTTGGTCCCAATTCACAAATTGGCCCTAATGGTTTGGGGTTTAACTTCAAGGTCTGTGATCCACCTTGAGTTTATTCTTGTGCATGGAGTGAGATAAGGGTCTTAATTTCATTTTTCTGCAGGTAAATATCCATTTTTTCCATCACTACTTGTTAAAGAGGGCATCTGCTTTCCATCGGATATTTTGGGGGCTCTTATCAAACATCAGTTGTCTGTATGCTTATGATTTTATTTCTGGGTCTTTAGTTCTTTTCCATTGGTCTGAGTATCTGTCATTGTACCCAAACCATGCAGTTTTGACAACTGTGGCTGTGTAGTGTGTGCTAAAGTCAGGTAAAGCAAGCCCTCCCACTGTGTCCTTCTTCTTGTGAAGTTCTCTGCTAATTCTGGGCTCCTTCCCTCTCCATCTGAAATTAGTAATCAGTTTTTCCATTTCTTTGAAGAAAGAGGAGGGTATTGTATTGGGATTACATTAAACTTATATAGTGCCTTTGGCAGAACTGCCATCTTGACTATATTGAGTCTTCCAATCCACTGGCCTGGGATAGTCTTCCATTTGTTGAGGTCACTCTTGGTTTCTTGTAATAGTGTCCTCTAGTTTTCCTCAAATAAGTCTTTTGTTCTTTTAGTCAGGTATATCCCTAGATATTCCAATTTATGCTTGGCTATTGTGAAGGGTACCACCTTTTTGATCTCCTCTTCTGTGGTCTTATCTGATGTGTATAAGAGTCCGATGGACTTCTGTTTGTTGATCTTGTATCCTGCTACTCTACCAAACTCCTCTATTGCTTCCAGTACTTCCCTTGTGGAACTTTTGGGATTTTCCATGTAAAAAACATAACATCTACAAATAACAATAGTTTTACCTCTTCCTTCCCCAGATGAATACCTTTGATGTCTTTTCTTTGCCTTATGCTGTTAGTTAAAACCTCCAGAGTGGGGACAAGGGGCATCCTTGTCTGGTCCCCTTTTTCAGTGGGATGGTGCTAGTCTTTTATCCATTGACGGCCACATTGGCTGTTGGATTTTCATTTATAGCTTGTATTGTCTTGAGGAATTTTCCTTCCATTCCTATTTTCTCAAGTGTCTTAACCAGAAATTGGTGCTGGATGTTATCGAATGTTTTTTTCTGCATCTATAGATATTATCATGTGGTTCTTATCGTTTTTCATGTCAATGTGATGATTAATACTAATGGTCTTTCATATGTTGAACCATCCCTGCATCCTTGGCATGAATCCCACTTGGTCGTGGTGAATTATTTGTTTTATATACTTTTGTATTCTGTTGGCTAGTATTTTGTTAAGGATTTTGCATCGATGTTCATTAGGGATATTGGTATGTAGTTGTCGATTTTTGTGGGATCCTTGCCTAGTTTGGGTATCAGAATTATACTAGCTTCGTAGAAAGAGTTCGGGAGTTTGCCATCTTTTTCTATGTTCTGGAAAAGTTTGTGTTGGATTGGTGTTAGTTCTTCCCTAAGTGTTTGGTAGAATTCTCCAGTGAAGCCATCTGGTTCAGGGTTTTTTTGGTTGTTGTTAGTAATCCCTTGATAACCTTGCCTATTTCTTCTATGGCTATGGGTCTGTTGAGATTCTTGACTATCCATCAAGGATAGTCTAGGGAGGGATTGTTTCTCCAAGAATTTGTCCATGTCTTCCAAATTTTTTAATTCATTGGAGTACAATCATTCATAGTACTGTGCAATTATCCTTTTGATTTCATTAGGGTCTGTTGTTGTAATGTCTGCTCTTTCATCCCTCATTCTTGCTATTGAAATTTGTTACCTCCTTTCTTTGGTTAGGTTTGCCAGTGGTTTGTTGATTCTGTTCATCTTTTCAAAGAACCAACTCTTAGTAGCATTAATTTTTCCATAGTTTTCTTATTTTCCCTCTCCTGAATCTCAGTCCTGATTTTTATAATTTCTTTTCTTTTGCTATTAGTAGGATTGTCCTGCTGCCTCTGCTCTTGTTGTTGTAAATTTTGTGCCAGCATATCAATCATGAGTCTCTCTTTCTTCCTCAGATGTGCAGGTATTACTATGCAACTTCCTCTGATAACTGCATTTGCTGTGTTCCATAAGTTTTGGTATGTCATGTGCTCATTCTCGTTGGTTTCTAGAAATTTCCTAATTTCATCTCTGATCTGTGCCAGTAAGCATGCCTTTTGCATTAGAGAGTTATTCATCCTCCAATTGCCTGTTCTTGTTTTCTCATCTTCCTTTTGTTGATTTCCAGCCTTATGGCACAGTGGTCAAAGAGAGAGGTCTGTATGATATCAATGTGTTTAAATTTATGTGGATTTGCCTTATGTCCCAGAATGTGGTCTATCTTCAAATATGTGCCATGTGGGCTTGAGAAGAATGTGAACATTTTTTTGTATTTGGATGAAAAGTTCTGTAAATATTTATCAGGTCAAATTGTCTAATTGTAGTGTTTAGATCTCTAGCCTCCGTGTTGAGTTTCTTTTCCTGTGATCTATCTTTCTCAGAGAGTGGTGTGTTGAAGTCACGCACTATAATTGTTTAGCCTGTGATTTCTTTTTTCAAATTTTGGAGTGTTTGGTTGACATATTCAGTGGGTCTCTCATTCAGGGAATACATGTTTACAATGCTTAGTGGTTCTTTGTCTACCATTTCCTTGAGCATTATGTATTGTCCCTCCTTATCTTTTTTATGGTTTGCACTTTGAGGTCAATTTTATCTAAGATCAGGATTGCAACCCCTCCTTTTTTTGAATTGTTGTTTGCTTGGTATGCCTTTCTCCAGCCTTTGATTCTGAGTCTATTTTTGTCTGTAGCCTTGAGATGTGTCTCCTGTAGGCAGCAGATTGATGGGTTGTTTTCTAAGCCAGTCTAGTCTGCTAGTCTCAGTCTTTTAATGCCTGAGTTCAGGCCATTGATATTCAGAGTTATTATCTCCATCTGCAGACTCTGTGATGTCATCTTATACCTTTTGTGTTGGGAGTTTTCCTACTTTCCTTTCTCATTAGTGTGTTGTGCATGTTTGTGTGTGTGTGTGTGTGTGTGTGTGTGTGTGTATCATCTTTCCATCCTTTAAGAATGTTATCTTGGGGTTTGTTTTCTCTTTGTTGCCCTCTGTGCGAGGTTGTTCTATGTGGCGGTCTCTTGTTTCTGCTTGGTGAGTGCTGTTCTGCCCATACTGGGTCGGCAAGGCTCTTTTGTAGGGCTGGGTTTCTTCTAACGTATTCTTTGAGTTTTTTCTTGTCTGGGAAGACTCTTACTTCTCCATCTATGTTGATCGATAATTTGTCTGGGTAGAGTATTCTTGGGTTTGCGTTGTTTTCCTTCAATCTTTGGAATATGTTACTCCACTCTCTCCTCTTCGTAGTTTCTGCTGATAGGTCTGAGCATATTCTTACTTGGGAACCTTTATATGTGATTGCTTGTTTTTCTCTAGCTGCTCTCATGATTTTCTCCATTTTCTCAAAGTTAGCTTTACTATTATGTGCCCTGGTGACTTCTTCTTGGGATTTAATCTAGCTGGTGTTCTCTCAGCCTCCTGAATGGTTACCTGGTTTTCCTTCATTAAGCTGGGAAAGCTTTCCTCCAAGAATCCTCTCACTATTGTTGTAGGTGATTTCTTTGTTGTGTCTTCCTTCGGTAAGCCAATAATTCTAATGTTCCGCTCCATAGCATCAGACCATAGCTCTTAGATTTTCTTCAGCTTCTCTGATGATCTTACTAGATTTTTGCTCGCATTTGTTAAAGTCTGCTTGACTGTACTCCAAGTCACTGATGTGGTTCTCTGCTTCTTCCAGTTGAGGTCCGTGTCTCTGCTACTGGTTTTTGTTATATCCTCCTTAAGTGCCTGTATTTCCCTTTGGTATATGGCCTTTTCCTCCTCTATCATTTCATCCTTTTCCTGTTTTGTTTCCCTCATATCATGTATGACTCCAAGTAGCTTTCTGAATATTTCTATGGCAGCTCAATGTCTGCTTCTTCTATGCATGTCATTATGTTCAGGACATCTTCTGCCATTACCTTTTGTTTCTCCTGTTTTTTTTCATTGAGGTCGTTAGGGCCCAGCCCTCCAAGACTGTGGGGATAGAGAGAAGAGATGGAAACAAAAGTAACAATGTAGCTGAACCCTGATCCCTACCCGTGGAGCTGCAAGGGTCCAGTCCCTGCCCCGAGGCAGGCGGGGGCAAACTGTGGCTGTGTTGAGACCAAGCCCCACTACGGGCTCCAAATGGTCCAGGCTCCAGCAGAGACAGTGGCGGGTTCAAGGTCAAGCACCAGCCGGCCTTCACTGGAGTAAGCCAAAAGCCCTCAGCTCCTCAAAACCCCATGGGTCTGTGCCTACTTATCTTTATGATACTCCTCCTGCATTGCAGCAGCGTTGAATTTCCCTCTAAGCAACTCTACTGGGCTGAATTCTGTGGAGTCCCTCTGGTATGTGTCACTCCGTCGCCATCTTCCCATAAAATTATTTTCATTGCTATTTCATAACTGTCATTTTGCTTTTGGGATAAGGAATAAAGGTTAGGCAAGGTATCTTTTAAAAATAAAACAAAATGTAATTGCCATTGTGTTGATTCTGAGATGTATAATGACCCTAACCCTATAAGATAGAGTAGAACTGTCTCTGTGGGTTTCCAACACTGTAACTCTCTACAGGAGTAGAAAGCCTCATTTTTCTTTTGTGGAGCGGCTGGTGGTTGCAAACTTCTGACCTTGCAGTTAGCAGCCCACCATGTGTTAGCACCCCACCATTCTGTCGGGGCTCCTAGGCCAGGTAGAAGGACTCTCTCACATTTTATGAATGTTAGAACACTGGGGGGTTTTGTGTCAGTTTACATTAGGCATCCCAAGGCAAGTGTGTACAGTTTTTCTCTGTAGTGCCATCTGGCTGCTGCACCTTTTTTCTTGGCCACAGTCACCATAAGGAATCTTTGTGGCATCATAAGTTGAGCCCT
The DNA here is from genome assembly GCF_050624435.1 of Tenrec ecaudatus. NCBI lineage: Eukaryota > Metazoa > Chordata > Mammalia > Afrosoricida > Tenrecidae > Tenrec > Tenrec ecaudatus. The sequence goes on along the minus strand of NC_134533.1, from coordinate 26,631,823 downwards.
GGTGGTGAAGTGGTTCTGCATTGGGCCACGACCCACATGGTTGGAAGTTCAAAACCACCAGCGACTCAGAGAGAAAGACTGCACGTTCTACTCCCATAAACAGCATTGCTACCCATGGGGGGTTGTGATGGGTTGGCATTGATTCAGTGGCAATGAGCAGCACAGTGGTTTAACGTTGGCCTGCTAACTGCTAGATCAGCAACCCCAAACCACTAGAGCTACTTTGTAGGAGAAAGATGAGGCTTTCTGCTCCCACAAAGACTGGGTCTTGGAAACTCACAGGGAGTCTCCGAGACAGAATCCACTCAATGGCAAGCGAGCGAATCCCCATTACTGACCGGCAGCAGCATCTTGTCTGTGCCCTCCTACTCACTCACGTTGATTCCCGAAATGGCCAGTCACCTTGCTAAGGATATAATGAAGGCTGACCCGGGCAGTTACTAAGCAAGGAGGGACATGAAGGGGCACAAGGAAGTACATATGGGCTGGTGTGGGACTAGCGCAGACTGTGCATGGATTAGGAGAAGCTGAGTGTCGTGTGGTGCTACAAACCTGGAAAAGAAATAAGATTTGGTTTGTGAGTGAGGTGGTTCCATTTTGACACATACACACACACACCCTACTTGGAATGTGTGTTTGTACCATGCACTCACCGCCACCTGGTCTGTTCTGACTCACAGAGACCATATAAGACACAGGAGAAGTGTCCCTGTGGGCTATCAACACGGTAACTTTCCAGGAGTTCAAAGTCTCCTCTTTCTCCCACAGAGCAGTTAGTGGTTTTGACCTGCTCATCTTGTGGTTAGCAGCTCCACATGTAACCCACTGAGCCGCCAGTGCTCCTTGTTTCCGTGCAGATATGCTGAAGCAGAACTGACATCTTTTATTTTTAAATCATTTTATTGGGGGCTCGCACAACTCTCATCCCAATCCACACATCCAGCCATTGTGTCAAGCACATTTGTTGCCATCATTTTAAATACGTTTTCTTTCTACTTGAGCCCTTGGTATCAGTTCCTCATTCCCCACCCCCCCCCCCATTCTCCCTCTGTCACAAAACCTTGGTAATTTATAAACTATTATTTTTCATGTCTTATACTGACTGATGTCTCCCTGCACCCACTTTTCTGTTGTCTGTCCCCCAAAGAGGGGGTTATATGTAGATCATTGTGATCAGTTCCCCCTTCCTCCCCCACTTTCTCCTTACCCTCCTGGTATCGCTACTCATTATTGGTCCTGAGGGGTTTATCTGTCCTGGATTCTCTGTTTCCAGCTCTTATCTGTACCTGTGTACATGCTCTGGTCTAGCCGGTGTGTGTGTAGGGTAGAATTGGGATCATGATAGTGGGGTGGGGAGAGGAAGCATTAAAGAACTAGAGGAAAGTTGTATGTTTCATTGGTGCTATAGTGCACTCTGACTTGATTATCTCTTCCCTGCGACCCTTCTGTACGAGGATGTTCAGTTGCCTACAGATGGGCTTTGGGTCCCCACTCTGCACTCCCCCTCATTCACAATGATATGACTTTTTGTTCTTTGGTGACTGATCCCTGATCCCTTCGACACCTCATTATCACACAGGCTGTGCTTCTTCCATGTGGGCTTTGTTGCTTCTCAGCTAGATGACTACTTGTTTCCCTTCAAGCCTTTAAGACCCCAGACACTATATCTTTTGATAGCCGGGCACCATCAGAACTGACATTTCAATAAGATTCTCATTTCATGCATTTGGGAGTGGAATGGCAAGTTCCCCACAGGGCTGAAGCCCGAATGAAACATTGGGAAGAACCAGCTTGAAGCCCCTCCATAAGGGTAATCTTAGACAAGACTTGAGACAGCTGGCAGCTTCAAGTGTTCTTACACATGGTCATTTTCTGCTCTTATAAATGGTCAATTCTTATTTTTCCCCTACCCCTGTGGTAAATATGTTCATAAATAAAACACCCATTCAACACCTTTTTTATCTGTGTAATTCGGTGTGCTGTCAATTCTTTGGAGTTTTGAAAAAGGTGTTTCTTAGGGCTTGCCTAGCAGTTTGGTTATTTTTGAGGAGGAAGGCTGTTCTAAATTGCCAGTGTCTCGTCCAGTCCCTGAACCAGCAACATCAGTACCAGCTGGGAACTCATTAGAAATTTCAGCTCAGGCCTAGCCCACACAGACCTCCCAAATCACCTCACAAGCCCTCCTGTGATTCTAGTGGCTGTTTAAGTTGGGGGGGTTACTGATCTAGGCCAGAGTTTCCAGAGAGGAGGCAGCTGGGACAGTGGACTGGGTGGCCTCGTTTTTCTCAGTTTTGTGCAAATGCCATCTGCCTCCCTTACAGTCTTACAGCTTCAGAAACCCTACCGATTGATGACCTCACAGCAGGGGGTTGAGCTGGGTTTGCGGTGGGAGGATGGAAGGACTAAGCATCAGGCATGGGCTATCTGGTATGGTCATCTCAAAAAGTCTAGAGAAAAGGGGCCAGTATTCTAGAACAGAGGGATGGCAACCTTGACTATGAAAAGCCAAGATGGCGCGTGGCCTGTCACAACCATGCCACGCTGCATTTCTAATGTGGCAATAGCTCATACCCACTGCCAGTGGGTTGCTTCTGATGCACAGTGACCCTTGAGGACAGAGCAGAGGGCCTCCTTGGGGCTTCTGAGACTGAATCTTTATGGGAGTCAGCAGCCTTATCTTCCGCGGAGTAGGCTGGGTGGCTTTGAACCACTGACCTTGTGGTTAGCAGCCTGGTGCTTAACCCACTGAAGCATCAAGGGGCTCCTGAAATGCTGGCTATGGTCATTGGGCACTAGTGTGCTGACCCCATCTTAGCAACAACAAGCAACTCAAGACTTTTTTTTTATAGCAACTGCACCCCCCCCCCCCCAACTTCTTTCTGCCCTCGATGGCAGAAACTGCTCTGTTGAGGGTGAAAGGTGAGGTGGTCTGTTCCCGTAATGATTTACCTCCTCGGAAGACCCAGGAAGTAGTTCTCCTCTCTTATAGGGCTGCTGCTCCTTGGAGCAACTTGATGGCGGGGAGTGGGCGATACCGACCCCAGAGCCAGTCTGTTTGGCTTCCTCCATCTTTTCTCCTTCAAGCATTCGCTAAGACTTCCTCAGCGCACACGGTGATGTCATTTAAATCCAGCATCCCAGTGCCTGGGCTTGGGACCCCGGAAGTGTAGTCCTTGAACAAGGGCCATGTGGAGGCACCTCATCAAGGCATAGAAACCTGAGGGGTCTGTGACCAGCCTGAAGTCGGGCAGCCACCCTGGCAGCCTGAGGGTCATCAGGAATGTCCTTTGCCCCAGCATATGGTTTTGTTCCTTCTCTGCAGGGGCCGGCCAGCCTGCTGAAGGCCGCCATACAGAGATCCTGAGTTTAAGTAGCTGGACCAACCTCCTCCCCAGGCTCATTCGAGAGAGGGGTCAGGACTTCAGAATCCAGGTCGGCATCCACCAGCTGCTGGAGATGTTGAAGATCCTGGAAGAGCTGCGCAAGTGGCAGAGCACCGTGGAGGACAGCGCCCTGCAGTTGATCAGGCACAGGGACGCGGGCGTGGAGGTTGCGGGCTCGAAGTTGAAGACGTGTGCGCACACCATCACGGAGCAGAAAGGAATCGTGATCTACTTACTAAACCAGCTGCTCGAGATCCTGCAGTCTGGGGCCTGGAGTGGCCTGGAGTCCCAGTTGCTTCCACCCTTTGTGAACGCTGGAGGTGCTGGTGCTCCTGGGCAGGGCACCCGATCCTCCAGGCAGCCTGACCAATCACTTTCCCCCGTGGGTGCGGCCCCAGGGACAGGTTTCACCTATTTCCTCTCCCAGCGTGGGAAAAAGATCTCCGACTTATACCACTCCGGCTTCATAGACTATGACGCCTACCTCGTCAATAAATACCACGAAAAAGAGAACCAGTTGGTGAGATAAGGGGAACCTAGAACCAAGGGGGCTATTCACATGGGTCTACAGAGCACCTCTGTGTGGAATGCGGTGTGCTTTCATTGAAGCCCAGAAGGGGAGGTAATGGCGCCTTTTTGGAGATAGAAACCAGGGGACCCAGGAACGTTTTAGATCTGCAGTGTGCATTCTGCAGACAGTGTCCACTGACTCCCAGTGGCTCTGACAGCAGAAGGCAGGCTCACCATGGTGAGTGAACCTGCCCTCCGGCAACATCCACGAGGAGTGGATGTCCTCTTATTGGAGAAGCAAGCGTCAATGCCCATGTCCCCCCTAAACGCTGAGGTGTACCCACTTCAAGTGGTCCAGAAAGATCTGTTTGCAAGGCTAAATTGGCCCACTGTTCTTGGGGGGAGGTCATTCAAGAGGTGGGGATTACCGTGCTTGAAAGCTCCGATGATGGAGGGCTGGGATTGATTGGGAGAAGAGGCCCACCACATGGGGTTAGCATAGGCACAAGGAGCCTAGTGGCAAGAGGTGGGCAGGGGCAGGGACAGGCCATGGTGTGGTGTTAGGACATCACCTTAAGGGTTAACAGAAAGTTAATGAAGGGCTTTCGGCAAAGGGGATTCACAGCATCTCTGGAGGACTTTGGCTGGCTAGCACTAGTCACGCCTCCCCCCTAATGTTGCTGGGCGGCATGTGGTTGATGGTGGTCATCTGGGTATTGTTAGCTCTGTACTGAGCTCTGGGGAGCTGGATCTCCAGTCCTTTAAGGGGATCCTTGAAGGAGGGGAGAAAGATGGGCCTTCCTACTCCCGTAAAAATGTGCCTTCTCAGACATCTGCAGGAGCTGCTCCACCCCGCCCTGTAGTGTCCCTATGGGTCAGGATTGACTCAATGGTAGCGAGCTTGGTTTGGGGTCCCTGGAAGGAAGAAAGGTAGAGAGAAATATCAGGTGAGGGCTGTACTCGCGAAAGGTGCAGGCTCTGGGTGTAGGCAGGTGGCATCCTGTCGGTCACCTAAGGTCCCACGACTAGTAGGCGCCCCGTTCTTTCTTCTGAGTTTTATCATATTTAAAGCAGGGACCATCATGGAGCCCTTCGACATGAGGATGAAATTAACCCACTTGAAACCATTGGTTCTGTATCTCTCACGTAGAGAACTTGGACCTGGCACATCTGGTACGTAACACAGCTGCGGCAGTCAGCACTGACTCCGTGGCAGTGAAGATACGGTGCGAAAGGGCGACGTGTGTAAGCTGTCGGTTTTGTTGGGTTTGTGGAGCATTGGCGGACACAGGGCTGTCGAGTGCAGATTGAACTGCTTCGTGGGGCAGCAAGGGGTCAGCTAGACTAAACCGAGCTATAGCTATTCGCTTGAGGGCAGCTTTCAAGGTGTCCATAGGGGGTCCAAACAAGAGAACTGACCTCGCCTTTCTCTCATTTCAGGGCTTCATCAACCTTAAGACCAGTGAGAACAAGCTCTGCTTTGACCTGATGTCTCAGAGGGTAAGCCATATTCTAGGCAGCGTGGGAGTCCCCGCACCTCCTGGCCCACGCTCTCTAGCCTGTTCCCACGCCTATGGTAGATAGTATGGGTCTTCCAACAGTCCGTTCTTTTTAATTTCATTTTCCCCCCATCTTTCTGAAGGCACCTCGTGTCAATGTGGGGCTTGGGAGCTAGGATAAGTAACTCCCCAGGAAAGTGCATCTAAGCCCCGGACACAGTCAGCAAGCCCAGGAAGTTTTCTCCGGAGAAGTATAGGAGGCCAAGGGAAACTCGGATCCAAGAGTAAGATTAGGAAGGTTTAGTAGTTATTCGTTCCTCGGTGACTTATCTATAATCCATAAGAGGGACGCCTCCGCCCTTTGAGCAGCACATGGCACGCATACCCGTGACCATGGTCCGGGTAGGGTGAGCCCTCCTGGCTTCCCTAGTTGTGTTGTCCTTCAATTCCTCTTTGTCAACAGTTGAGTGATGATGATATGAACTACCTTGACGAAGGTCTACTGGAATACTCTGACTGGAAAGGACAGCCATTGTAAGTCACCCCCAGCTCCATGTATCTGCTCCACAGACCCCTCTCTCCTAGGCAGCGGGATCAGGAGGGTGGGATCAAGCGACCAGAGTCTTGGTTGTTTGCCTCTCTTAGTTGAATAATAAGCTCTGGACAGGCCCTAGAGCAAAAGACCCGAGGAGAAGCCTGGCATAGGACACTGAGCACTGTGCTACAATTCAAATGGCCCACGTTCTTGTGGCAGCTTACTGTGTCACACTGACTGTGGGACCTGGGAAGCTGAGCATCTTAGCCTTTAAAGCTCATCAGAAGGCTCCTCTGTGGCCTTCCCTTTGAGAAAGACTGAAGTCTAGTTGATGAATGAGGAAGGACCTTGTAGCCTAGAAACCACAGGGCCTTTCTGGATCTATCTGCAGCCTAAGGAAGGCGGTGGCCCAGTTCCTGACCCACTACTGCAAAGCACCTACTCCCCTCGATCCAGAAAACGTGAGTCAAGGTTTTAGCCTTGAGCCTACTCTGGTGCAGGGGCTATATTTGGAAGGGGCTGCCTGCGTTTTCCGAGAAGGTAAGGAGAACTAGTGGGGAGTCTCAAGGCTTGGGCAGAGTGATGGTTAGTGTATCTAAAGACTCTCCTGTTTGTCCCCTCCTGAAGGAGGGAGACAGGGTGGCTGTCCTTCCCACCCCCACACCTCTGTGGGTCTCGCGTTTTGACTTAAGTGTCTCTTTTAGGTGGTGGTTCTAAACGGATGCTCCCCTATCTTCTCTGCGCTGGCCATGGTTCTGTGTGATGTCGGGGGTAAGTAAGTGGGCTCTGCTTTTAGTCTAAGTGAATCATGGGGCCATGGGAAGGAACACGTGAGCCCTAATCTTGGAGAGGAAAAATCCTTGATCAGAGCCTTTCCCTAAAGGGCTGGGAAAGGGGTTTCTCCTATATTTAACTAGTCTATCTTTGTATTTTGTTAGGGCTAAGAGATTGGGATCTTGATTTAATAGAGAGGGACTTATGATCATCCTCAAGGTAGTATGTCCCATGAATGATGATAGAAACCAATCCATTATGCTAAGCTGAACTTTAGGTCTCAACTCCGATCTGAGAGCCCTGCTTAATTGTCTTAGGTTATATGCATTTCCTACTTTTTATGAAAATATTTTCCTGAACTGTATAAAGTTTTGAAGTCTGCTCTAATCAATAATTAAGAGTCAGCTATGAGCTGTGGCTGCATAAGAGAAAATGACCAAGATAGCGTGTTTCAGTCAAAGGCCACTGGCATCAAATGGGTTGGAAGAAAAGACCATATGAGGTCGCCACAGCACTGCATGGAAAGGAGAGTTCTTCTTGTGCACTGGCTTTGGCTTCTCGTGTTTGGCCAAAACCAACTAGACTCTCCAAATGATCAAGACTCCACTTGTTTGCAAGCCTGGCTTGACTCATGTCCTGGATTCTGGACGATTCAATGATATTCTTGCCTACTAGTCTTCTCTAGTGTACCCCACAAAGAACAAATCTGAGTTGCCCTTACTAAGTACCAGGGGCCTTCAAAAGAATGAAGACACAATGGAACTTGCCCCCAGTATTTGGAAGCCTCTTTGTATTGTCCATAAGAATATTACTTCTTGGTCTTTCAACTAAGGTGTAGCGTATTGGTAGAAATGGAGAAAGGTTCCAGGTTGGGATGGAATTGCCAAACTGGCCTTTTCTGTGAGGTAGCTTTCCATCTATTCTTAGGGAGTCAGGAAGATAGTGATGGAGAGACTGTGGGCTGACGGGCTCATTGTTTTGTGCTTCTAGATGCCTTTCTGATTCCTACACCCTTCTATAGTGGCTTCACCTTCATCTGCCACGTGTATGCACAGATTGAACTGGTGCCCGTCCACCTAGACAGTCAGGTCAGAATGGGATCCCTTCCCCACCTCAGCCTCCACCCCCACCCAGGGCAAGGGACTTTGCTAGGGGACCATGGGACTACGGAGTAGGTCTTACAATCTTACCGTGTGAGTGGGGGAGGGGTAGAGAAGTTGGGGATGCCGGCGGCACTTTGGCCTAGTGTCATGGGTCTATTCACAAACGAGAATTGTTCTTAGTTTAAGGGACTGCAGAATCAAGGCTCAAGAGCTTTTTCAGTATACAAATGTTGGCCACTGTTCTCCAGGTCACCCCTGAGAACACAGAACCGTTCCAGCTGACCGTGGACAAGTTGGAGCAAGCCCTGCAGGATGCCAAGCTGAAGGTAAGAAGACACCATGGTTTCAAGATGGCCACTGAAGGCTCTGAAAGTGATTCAGGTACAACTCACTTGCCCAAACCATGAGAGCGCCCTTTGTTTAGAGACGGGGAATGAGACCAGGTGAGTTTTCCCAGGGCTCCTCTCTGGACCAATTCCCAGAGCTGTTCTGCTTCCCATCTGCCTGCAGGGTGGTAGCTGCCACTTCACGATCCTTCCCAGGCCGGACTTAGATGTCCTGTATTAGGTGTCCTGACCTGTAAAAGCCCTGTGGATGAATTTGGGAAAGATGTAAAAGATTTTTGTGCTCACTTGAGTCTATGTTTGAGTTCTTTTTAGGGGAGAAGAGTCAAAGGTCTTGTGCTAACCAATCCCCAGAATCCTCTGGGTGACATCTACTCTGAAGACTCACTGAAGACATACCTGGAATTTGCCAAGAGGTACATAGGAAAGAGAACCTAGATATCACCCCTTGTGACTAGATCATAGTTTCTAACCCTTATTTGGTTTATTGCCTCCTTTTTAGGAAAAAACAATAGCAAACTCTGTGCCTCCCTGAGAATTACAAACACTGGTACCATAGCCCATTGTCCAGGATCAAGTGCAGATCTCACTGCCATCGAGTTGGCTGTGTCTCACAGCCACCCTGTAGTAGGACAGTGGTTCTCAACCTCCCTCATGCAGCGACCCTTCAATACAGCTCCTCGTATTGTGGTGACCCCCAACCATAACATTATTGTCGTTGCTACTTCATCACTGCCATTTTGCTACTGTGATGAATCCAGTGTCCCCTGTGAAAGGGTTGTTCGAGCCCCAAAGGGGTCTCGGACCCACAGGTTGAGCACCGCTGCTCTGAGACAAAGTAGACCTTTCACCACAAGCCCCCCCCCCCCCCCGTCCCTATGGGTTTCGAAGACTGTAAGTCTTTACAGGAGTAGATAGCCTTCATCTTTCGCCTGTGGAGCAGCTGGTGGTTTTGAACCGATGACTTGACAGCATCCAATGCATAGGCGTATGCTTCTGCAGCCCGCCTTAAACATTCCAGTGCCCCCATGGGATTCCAAAGGGGACCCCCACTTTTTAGGACACCTGACCTCTTCCTGTTGATCTCCGATGGTAGAACGATTAAAGATGTATCCTATCCTTCTCATCCAAGCCTAAGGGTCCTGTGTAGTGTATCGCCCTCCTGCACGTTCCCATGCCTCCTAGGAGATTCGGATGGTCTTCCGGGGGCAGTGGGAACAACTGATCTGTACATAGAAAAGACCAAACCATGGAGTCATGAACCCAGGTATTCTTTTGTCCACTCTGAAGGCACAGCCTACATGTGATTATAGATGAGATCTACATGCTGTCTGTGTTCGATGATGCCACCACGTTCCACAGTGTCCTGAGCTTGAGCAGGTGAGTTGGCCTCAGCTGGAGTTGGGAATGGCCACCGCCCCGCTGTCATGTCATGTCCCCACTGTTTCTGGGAGCTGTCTCTGTGTCCCAAACTTAATGAGCTCAAGAGCAAGGGAAGTATCGGAAAGGAGAGAAGCCAGTTACCTCGCACGTGCCGCCTGACCAAAAAGGTATGTCGCAGAGAAGGTGACGTGACGGTAAGGGCGAAGGTGCACTGCCGGGTGAAGCAAAGCCCTAGGGAAGGTGGCCAGGGGAGGAAGCTCTTGCAAAGTCCAACTCTTAGGGAAGATTGTAGCAGGAAAATCAAGGCGTACATAACTGGCCAAAGGACCAGCTATGTGGAAGTTGGGACCACAAGAGATAGGTGAGTAAATTCTAGGAACGGTAGGTAGATACATGACTAGCCCAATGCCAGCAAGGTGACATGGAGACCCAAGTGGAAGAAGGCCACGAGCCAGGCTGATGGTCCTAGATCTCATTCAGTTGGCTTTCTGGTTTGATTAGGGCGCAGCGGAGGCCTGTTGGCTTCAGATGTCTGGGAGAGACGTCAACCCTCTTTCCCTTTATCTACCTCAAGTGTTTTTCTTTGAACCATACGCTATAACCTTGATTGTCCTCTTTGTCCCCAGTTTGCCTGATCCCAGCAGGACTCATGTGATCTGGGGTTCCAGTAAGGTGAGCCCTAGCTTGTGGGTCCTTGGGTGGGGAAGGAAGGAGAGCCAGGAACTGAAGACAAATCAGGTGTTCTCGTCCCCCTGACCAAACCCACCCCACCCCAACCCCCTGCTCTTCCAGGATTTTGGTATCTGTGGCTTCCGCTTTGGCTCGCTCTACTCCCATAACAGGGAAGTGGTCGCTGCTGCAGGATCCTTGGGCTACCTCCACAGCCTGTCGGGCCTCACCCAGTACAAACTGTACAGGCTACTCCAAAGCCGAGGTACGGTGCTCTGTGCATGGCTCACCCCTGGGCTGGATCTCATGGCCACAGAGAATTTCAGGTGCTCCTCAGACCTCTGTGAATACTCTCAATACATTGCGAATCCTTTTCATGGTCTCGGGCTTAGCCCTGGGAAGACATGAAGCTTAGAGGAGGAGTGGAGGGGGGGGGAGGTAGGGGGAGATAGGAAGCCACAGCACAGTGCACTGAGAAAGATGCAGGTGGTCGTCGAAACACAGCCTGGGCTTGAACTTCTGCCTGCCTCATAGCTCATGGTCCCATCCCAGAAAGGGAATATGGTTAACTGCCTTCTAAGACCAGAAATTGAGAAATTGGTCTTTTCTCCCTAATCCTCTGCTTGCTTCAAGACAGACACAAATACTTCAAGATACAAATACAAACAAACAATAAAAGAACACACACTCTCCTCTAAAATGTAAGGTTTTTAAAAAGTGTATGAAGAATTCCATTTTCTTTTAAGGAATTTTATTAATTGGACGTTAATAGATCTATCATTCCATAGTTCAGTCACACAAAGCAGAATTGTACAGTGGCTATCCCGATCCATTTCCAGACATTCTTTTTCTTCCTGGACTCCTTGATATCATCTCCATTTTACTTTCTCCTCCCACCCCTCACCCCTCACCCCTCACCCCTCACCATCACTGCATATTGCCCCCTCACCACCACCACTGAAACCCTTCTTTTACTTGCTGTCCCTATAGGTTTCATCAATCCATCAACCCACTGAAAAAAAGAAAAACACGTAACACAACTCCAAGAGGGTGATTCCCCAGTGACACAACACTTCTGAGATAAACCCCAATATGAACAGACAAAAAACAAAAATACAGAAGCTATCAAAAACCAGATCAGGTCCAGCATGCATCAGAGAGGGATCACCTGTAGTTTGAACTGTCCGAGTCAGGCATATCTTCTAAACTCATCTCTCCAATGCTCTCTGTTTAAGTAACCACTTTCCTCCCATGCCGTCCATTATGGCTGGAGGGAGAGGCCGGTGTTCAGGAGCGTTTTAAAGCTCCCTCCTACCGCTTAGCCTCACTTTCCTAAGCAGAGTGCGTGTATCGGGGAAGGTCGCTGTGACTCGCTTTAGGGCATCTAGATCCAACTTCCCCCTAAGATCTCAAGTGAATGGTGGTCTCAGAGGGAGCATCAGTGGTCTACCTGTAGAGAAGACATCTTTTAGTCTTCTACAAACCAGATCCCAGGCTAGAGGGTTTACATCAAAGCGGGTAAAGAATGAAACCAATAGTGCAGGGTGGTTTCCTAAGAACAGCTGACTTTCCTCTTGGAGTGGGGAAGGAGGGAGGAGAACTCTAACTGGATGCTGTCCTCCAGGACATCAGCACTTTGCAGAAACCTGTTTCCCAGAGCCTAGAATGTTGATTCTCCATCTTGGCTGTGGAAATTAGCAGGGGAGCTTAAATAATGATGTGTGGGTTGCCTCTCAAAGATTATGCTGTTGATAATCTTGGGGGGGGGGAGGTGTTAAAGTTCAAGTCTCAGCCCCCACCCCACCCCAATAGTTCTTGGAATTGGAAACCGAACTTTCTAGTAGACACGCCAGGAGCATCAGCTTCTTCTAGGCCACACTCTCCCCCTTTACACTCTCTCCCTTACTTCTAGGGCAGTGGTTCTCAACCTTCCTAATGCCGTGACCCTTTAATACAGTTCCTCATGTTGTGGTGACACCCCCAACCATGAAATTATGTTTGTTGCTACTTCATAGCTGTCATTTTGCTACTTTTATGAATCGGGTGACCCCTGTGAAAAGGGTCATTTGACCTCCCAAAAGATCGCGACCCACAGGTTGAGAACCGCTGTTCTAGGATATACACCCATAACGAACATTTCCACTGAACTACTGAGACCCACCCCTTCCCCAAAAGTTTTCCATCAGTCAGTCATGCAGTGCGGCTTGTGTGGAGCTGGCATGTTAAAGGCTATGTCACTAGTACGTCAAGTGCTGGCAGGGACATCCAAAGTGAGCAGGTTTCAGCGGAACTTCCAGCCTGAGACTAGGAAGACAGGATAGCCTGGCAAGTCAGAGGAAATGGCCACTGAACCCACTACAGGACAGCATCAAACCTTGTCAGTTCCTGAAAACTTAATGAAGAGGAGAATATGGGGGTGAGAGCACCAGAAGATGGGACTCTTCTGACTCAAGTGGAAGGCACTCGAAATCTGACTGAGGAAGGAGTGGTCTTCTCAAAGTAGTTGACTTGGTTGGAGCAAAGCCGGAATGAAGTGAAGCCTTTGGGACCTTCATTTGCTAATAGGTACCCCTCAAAATGAGAACCACTAGAAGCATCAGTTCGTCGGAACTAGAGATATACGAAGCATGCATCTGGGAAACTTGGAAGAAATGGAACGTATAAAGATGTTCTAGGCATTCGTGAGCTGAAACGAACTGGTACTGGCCATTTGAATCAGCAAATCATGTGGCTCACTATGCCAGGAACGAGACAAATCAAAAGGAATGGTGTTGCCTTCACCAGAAAGGACATTTTAACATCGAGAAGTACGATGCTGTGTGTGTGTGTGCGTGCATTGTCTACATACCAAGAAATCCAATTAATAGCTTTATTATGCAAACTAAAGCTACCTAGTGGTGAAGGAACTGAATTCCACCAACATCTTCAGTCTGTGGGGCAGTTGTGTGAACACAGCAAGGGAATACTGCATGGTTTGAAGTCATGGTATACGTCAGGGTTACATCCTCTTGGCATACCTACTCAGCCTATACGCTGAGCAAACATCATCAGAGAAACTGGATGATATGAATCTAGGATGAGAGGGAGGTTATGAGCCACCTGCGGTGTGCGGATGACACCACCTTGCTTCCTCGATGTGAGACTGGAAGCACTTGATGATGTCCAAGGAGTGGAGCCTCCGGTGTGGATTATAACTCAGGGTCAAGAACCAGAGGCCTCACAACTGCACCAATCAGTAACATCGTGATCAATGGGGGAAAAAACTGAAGTCAAGTGCTTGGTCTTGCTTGGTCCACGACCCATGCTCATGGATGCAACCGTCAAGAGATCCAATGACACATTGCATCAGAAGAATCTGCTACAGGAGCCCTCTTCAGCTTATTGAAAAGCAAGGTTGGCATTTTAATGACTTCATTTGCATATGAAAATTAGGCATTGAATTAAGGAAGACTGAAAAACGGGGTTCTTTTTTTTAAGATCATTTTATTGGGGGGCTCTTACAGCTAATAACAATCCATACATAATTCTACCAAGCATATTTGTATATACATTGCCATCATAATTTTCTAAACATTTACTTTCTATTTGAGCCCTTGCTGTCAGCTTCTCTTTTTCCCCTCCTTCCCTCACCCTCCCACCAACAGCTGATGTATTTCCACAATGGTGCTGGAGAAGAATACTGAAAGTACCATGGGCTGCCAAAAGAATAAACCAAACCTGTCTCGGAAAAATCACAGCCAGAATGCTCCTTGGAAGGGTGGATGGACGAGACTGTGTCTCATATTTGGGGCACATTATTTTAGAGGCCAGTCCTTGGGTAAGGACATCCTACTTGGTAAAGTGGATGGGCAGTGGCAGAAGGCGGTCCCTGCTGCAGTGACAGGCTCAAACATGCTTAGGAGGATGGCACAGGACGGGGCATGTTACATTGTGTGGCACATAGGGCCACCAGGAGTCGGAACCGACTAGATGCACCCAACAACTGAGAAACTCAATGTCTGCACCCAAGCCAGAGATAATAGATGCGTGTGTGGAGTGTGAATCCCAGCAAGTCGGGAAGAGCTGGCAGGCAGCCCAGAACGTTGGATAAGGAACCTTTGGGTAGATGTCTGTACCAATACCTGTGATGACTCTTCTCTCACCCCTGCAGAGTGGATTGACAACGTGTATCATCCCACTAATTGCTCGCGGCTCCGGGAAGCTCACAAGTTTGTGACAGATGAGCTGAAGGCCTTGGATATCCCCTTTCTCAATCGTGGCTCTGGCCTCTATGTCTGGATTAACTTGAAGAAGGTAAGGCTTGTGCGAGAGTGGCCTGGCATTCTAGGGCAGGGCAGGCAAATGCCCCCCTGGGCTAAGGCTTTGTCCTTCGGTCCTCTCTAGTACCTGCACCAGTGTACATTTGAAGAAGAACAAATTCTCTATCGTCACTTTGTGAGAAATAAGGTATTGCTGTCCTCTGGCCAGTCCTTCATGTGCAAAGAGCCAGGCTGGTTCCGGCTTGTGTTTGCAGATAAGCGCCCTCGACTGGAAACGGGTAAGGGATTCTGATCTCCCCAATCCTGGCGTCTTCAAAGATGGCCTTCCAGCTCCTCTGTAACTGGGCCCAAATCCTTGTGTTTGGCTGCCCATTGTTGGTGCTTCCATGTCGCCTCTTTCCATCTCCACACCTTTAATGAATGCCTTCCTTAGCAGGAACTGGTAGGTACTCGGATACATGCCTCCTCATTAACTTCCCAGGCCCAGTTCTGTGCTCAACACGGAGTAAAGCATGGAGACTCTGTGTAAGCAACTGAGGAGTGTGGTACTCTGCCCTGTGGGCCTTGCAGTTAGTCAGGGAGGTGAATGAGTTGATGGGAGTTCATCTCCTACACTGTAGAGTTCAGAGTCGCCTCTGATGATTTTGAAGGTCTCGTTCACTGTAATGAACACTCACTGCCTCACGGCCAGCCAGGCACGACTCTACCCGCTGGGCATTCGGCAGTGAACACAATGATGAAGTTGTAGCAATCTTTAATAAGCGTGGAGAACAGACGGAAGGGACTCATGGTCATCGAGTGGATGCTGATTCCTAGTGTACAGAGGCCGGTGCGTTCAAACCACCAACCTTTCCGTTAGCGGCTGAGCCCTGAACCACTGCACCACAAGAATATCTCTTGGAAAGACATTAGACAAGCAGACAGCTTGCTGAGTGAAGGCTATAAGCCAGAGGTTCTCAACCTGTGGGTCTCGACCCCTTTGTGGTCGAACAACCATTTCACAGGAGTCGCCCAATTCGTAACAGTAGCAAAATGCTATTGAGGAAGTAGCAATGAAAAGAATGTTATGATTGGGGGGTCACCACCACATGAGGAACTGTGTGAAAGGGTCGCGGCATGGGGACGGTTGAGGACCACTGCTGTAAGCCAAAGCGCAGGATCTGCTAGGAGATTTTGAGGTATCCAGCAGGTTTTAGTGACCTGGCAAGCCATGAAGAACCATGAAAATGTCACAGACAGGTTTAAAATCCACCCCAAAGAAGGGGAGAGAAGTAAATCCAGCCTAAGTAAAATCATTGTGAAGCTCAGGAACCCCCCTGCCAGGCTACTAATCACTTGTCTCTGTCCCCATTTGGACCCTCTAGCCATGCATCGGTTCCGGGCAAGTCTACAAGAAATGAAGGAGTGGTTGATGGTAGCGTTGTTGAAAGCTGCGGTGGAGGAAGTAACGGAGCCTGCCCCTTCCAGCTAGCTCAGTTCGTCCAGAGAGCTGAAAGGTTCATGCTGCTGAGACCAACCGAGCCAAGCCTCTATTCCTTCTGGAAGCCCAATCTTTTTAGTCTTTGCTAATGATTGCGGGTGGGGGGAAATGGATGTGTTTTTAGCTGAGGTTGGGAAGGCCTAGAAGGGAATACTGGGTCCTGATGTAGATGGGTTTTATGGTCTTTTATCAACATATAATAAACGTCATATAGTCTCAAGTTCCGGGTCTGTTTTATTTCTGCCTGGTTCTTGGTGCATGTGGGCTAGATGGGTCTTTTTCATCTGTAAATACTGAGGTCAGCGGAGTGCGCAGAGTACTATCTGCGCCCAACAGAACCGGAAGGCAAGTTTCTGGATTGATGGAGCACTGGGAGCATGTAGTTCTCCTCACTGGTACGTGGGGTATAGGTGGCAACTCTGAAGTGCCAGTAATTCTGACTCCTAGTCTTTTCTCCCAGGGAACGATGGCGGGGTTCGAACCCCAGACGTTTGGGCCAGTAACCATAGTCACAGTCCCAGAAGCCAACAAGAGCAGTTCTGCTCTGCCATAAGGTCGCTATGTGTCTGCATCAACATGATTGGCAGGGAAGTTTGGGGTTTGGTTGCTTTTTTTTCTCCCTTGGGGCGGGATCCAAGACTACGTCAGACATTCCAAACAAAAAAGGGTGGGGGTGGGGTGAGAATCGCCGCCTTGGATGGAAACCTTTTCAAATGCACGGTGTTTTTCCAGCACCTCCATGTGTGAACCTGGGCCCGTTTTCCGTCCTGTTTGCAGATAGGCCTTCTTGGCTGTAACCGTCTCTGGCAATGGGGTGACGGAGGAAGGGAAGCAGAAGAGGGAGCCAGGGTGGGGCTCTACGCTGGAAGGGAGGGGACCCTACGTCCTGTGCCCCGCAGAGCCCTGCATCAGCGACCAGTGGCGTGGCGGAGCCTAGAGCCTGGGCGTGCTCCGCCCCAGCCCCTGCCCTGCCCCGCCCCTCCCCGGGCTCCTCCTATTGGGGCGGCACTAGGCTGTCCCCCGCAGTGCCGCGGCCCAGTCTGCTCCACCGGACAACGCACTCGGGCCACCGCCGGGTCTCCGGGCTCGATCGCCGGCGCTGCTGGCCTTTACCAGGGGCGTTTCCAAGCTTCGGGCTCCAGAAGAGGCTCCTGCAACTCTTGCCCCAGTAGGTGTGGTCCTCGCCGAGCAGGAAGCCTGGACGGTTCTCTGCGGGAATCGCTGGCCTAGGGGCCCATTTGGGTTTCATCCGCAGCCTCTGCTGGGCAGCTTTGGAAGGTGGTGGTGCCCGCGCGTCTGGCCGTGTGTGCTTGGACTTCTTTCTGCCCTCCCGCGCCTCACCTGCCCTGTTGGCCACCGAGTCCACAGACCCATGCCCCCAGCCAGTGCACAGCCTTTCCCAGGAGATGCCACCCCGAGAAGACTTCTTGAAGCAGAACTTAATTATAGGGACCCCCTGGGTTTCGGTGCCCCAGTGGGTCACCCGTATTCGGGAGGTGGGGCTTGTGGATCAGGACAGGAAGCATCACACTAGTTCCTGTTTTATGCCACTTGGACCGTGAGTTAAGATTTGTTCCAAATGCTTTAGCAGTTTACATATTTGCCTCTTCACAGTCTGGGGGGAAGCCTTTTAGCGCCCCCTTTCCCTTGTCTCCTGGGATACATACTCCCTCTGCTTAAACCAGCCTTCCCTCACTCCTTCACCCAGAGTAGGGAGGGGTGCCCTGGGGCTCTGACAGAGCCCCTCCTCTGAAGACCCCACTCACCACCCACCTTGCTATTTATTCTCACCGGGCCCAGATCCGTAACTCAGAAAAATGTAACCAAGTCCGTTAAAATGACCGCTGCAAGAATGGACAAAGGATGCTGGTGGCCCTAAGAGGGCAGAATGGAAAACTATCGGCCACGTCCTGCAGCAGCAGTAAGCTGCCATGAGAGACACGCCGCATTTGTAGCTCCTGGTCCTTCGCCGGCTCCCTTTGTTGACATAGTGTCTGTGCTTGTGGTTCCCCAGCGCTCACCCCACTGTGCCACCAGGGCTCCTTAGTGAGCACCCCAGGAGAGGATAAGTCAGCGCAGCTTCCCCTGCGCAGTGCTGCTCGGTGCCATGGGAGCCGGGAGCAGGCCTGCGCTGAGGACTGGGTCTTTTTGCAGATGTCTACTCTTCTTCAGGGCGAGTCCTGGGCACCTTCCACCCAGACTCCTGGCCCAGACTCCACACAGGCCCGGAGCAGTAGCTGTGACAGCGGTCCAGGCAGAGAATGTTCCGGAAAAGCAGACCAGAAGCTCTACAGCGTGGGCGACCCCATTGCCGGCGTCTCTCCTGGCAGCTCCTACCTGTCCTCCCGAGGCAGCATCGTGAAGTGGTTCTGGGACTCCACAGAGGCGGGCTACAGAGCCTACCACATGGACGAGTACGACGAGGACAGGAACCCCGGTGTGAGTGAAACCCTCTTCCCCCTCCCCCCACCTCAGCCCCCCACCCCACAGGAGAGCGCCCAGCTTATTCTTGTCAGATTGGCATCACTTCTGATGGAGCTCTAAGAGTGGATTGGCCCTGATGTAACTGAAAGGTTACCTTGGGGCTATGGCCTACTTCCTCTATCAATAGGAATTGTAGAAAACTTGCTTGTCTTCTTCTGGGTATAGAGCTTGCATCTAGTTCATGGACCTCTCGTCCTTTGTACTTGAGCCAATGGCCTGCCGTAGTGCCTGCTGATCCCAGGAGCTATATGTATACCTCTGTCTATTGTATCCTATAAGCAATAGCAAGTAGATGGGAAAAATCTAAATGCCCATCCGTGGAAGAATAGATAAATAAACTTTGGCACACATACACACACACACACACACACACACACACACACAGGATTGGTTGCATCAGGAAACAGCCCGGGAATTACAGAGGGGACCCCCTGGGCTTCAGAGTACAATAGTCCTCCATGGGATTATCATGGATGTGACCTATGGGAAGCAGGTCACCAGCCCAGTCCTCCAGGGTACCGCTGGGTACCCCTGAACAGCCAACCTTTCCGTCTGTTTTTTAACTCTTAACCCTTTGGGGCCACCCAGAGACTCCCTAGACTAGTCCAGATGAACTGAGATCAGATAGGTAAGGTTAGTAGGACAACTCTTGGCACATAATGATGGATGTCCATAAATGGAACCTGCTGTTATGATTCCTAATATCTGTCTCAGTTATTAGACATGACATTGAGGAACAGTTATAATACCCATAGAAATCAGTTAGATCTCATAAATAACGTGTAAATAATCTGTGTGGAGCAGCTGCAGGTACGGGGCACTGTGGTGGGTTGTCAAGACTTCAGCGTTGAACAAAGCCAAAGGCCCTGCTGCCGGGAGTGTATGTCCTAATGGGAGAGGCCGGCAGACGAAAACGTCCGAGGCAATAAAAACTGCAGAGAAAAATAAGCAGGGTCCAGACATAGACAATGATGTGCTAGACTGTGGGGGGTGCTGTTCTATATAAGGCAGCCACAAAATCCACTTGAATAAGGACATGACAGGAGATCCCTGAGCTATTGCTGTGTAACAAATTACCCCAAATTTCAGCAGCTTAAAACTGTAAGCATGAGTTTTGAGGGTTCAGGGATCTGGGTGGGCACCTCTCTCAGACTTCACGATCTTTCATGAAGTTTCAGTGAAGCTGGGGCTGTGGTCTCCTCTCAAGGCTTCACTTATTGGGCGTGGACATTGTGGATTGGGGTTTCTTTCCAAGCCCATCCACCAAGCGTTGGCCGGCGTCCGTCCCAGGCCACACGAACCTCTCCACAGGACTGCCGCATGACACAGCAGCTGAATTCCCCCAGGATCAACAATCCAAGAGGGAAAGTGTGTGTGTGGCCAGCCTACGCCCTCTGAGCACCCTGTTCTGAGAGGTGGGCAGTTGGCGCCCACTAGCTGCTCCAAGGAAGAGCACAAAGCAGTCTTCCTCCCTAGAGATGGACAGCCTTGGGGACCCTTGGTGCTGTTCTGCTCGGTCCTCTAGGGTCCTGCATGTCAGAATCCATTCGACAGCACTGGGTTGGTGGTTTGGTTTTTTGGGGATCCAGAGCTTGGTAGTGGCGAATAGGAAGTGGTTGGATTCCAGATATCATTTGAAGGCCGGGCTGACTGAGTTTAACAGTTGGGGACATGGTGAATGGAGAAGCCCAGCAGTCTGCTCCCAGGACATCAAAGAACACTCCCTGGTGTTGATCATAATCTTAACTCGGTCAACTGCTTTTCATCCCTGCTTCTCCATCATGGCCCCCACCCCCACCCCGGAGCCCAGGAGTCGGAGCGAGGAGCTGCCTGTGCATGAGGCCAGCACCGTGCGTCTGAACAGCTTAGGCGGTTTAGCTTCTGCCCTCCCTGGACTAGGAGGGCCAATGCTTTCTGGGTAGGGGACCGCAGCCTCATGGGGGGCTATACGGGCCTCTTCTTGACCTGAGTTCGCCCTTCTGTTCCTGCCAGAAAGCCATGTTACCTAGTGCAGTCTGTCACCCTGGTAGACAGGGACTGTGCAGTTTGTCACCCTGGTAGATAGGTGCTAGTCCTACGATGTCGTGGGAGCGAGACACTGGTGTGCATCCGCCCTTCAGGGGCTTACATCAGGCAGAGAGATGGAGCAGGTCCGTGAGTCCTTGAACCCCGGGACAGAAACTGACCGGTGCTCTAAGGAAGGCGGTGGGACAGATAGAGTGCTTCAGGGTCCTGAAGGAGAAACGATTTCTTCTGGGTGGAGGTCTTGGGGAAGGGCTTCTGGCAGAGATGGTGTTAGAGTAAAAACATTAGAGAGGAGCCCCGTTGGCATAGTGGGCTGCGCATTGAGCTGCTAACCGCAAGGTCAGCAGTTCGAATCTACCAGCCGCTCCTTGGGAGAGGGAAGGACTGGTCTGCTCTTCTAAAGATGAACAGCCTCAGAAGCAGTTCTACCTTGCCCTCTAGGGTCGCTATGGGTCAGAATGAACTCAATGGCAGTGGATTTTGGGTTTTCGGGTGGACAGAGGGCTGGGGCGCAGAGTGGAGGGCACCATCGGACAGAGACGGGAATTGTGATTAGAAGGGTGGGATGGCAGAGAGTCCCACTCTGCTTTGGGGCCTTTCAGCGGCACCGTTCTACTTGGCTCACCTTGCCCTGTGCCTCTTCTCTCCAGGGCATCATCAACCTGGGCACCAGCGAGAATAAACTCTGCTTTGACCTGCTGTCCAGACGGGTAAGTCCTGAATTTCCTCAGGGCTTCCCCACACAAGTGTCTCGCTGGCCTCAGTGGCCCTGGTGTGGGAGACCCAGGTTCCAGCTCTTCCTCGGGGCAATGTTCCCTGTGACCTTGGGCAAGTCATTTCCCTGCTCCCTGCTGCGTCTTCCTCCTTTGGGTCTTTCTGTCTCTTCCTTCCCTTTGCTGTCTGGGTCCCTGCTTGAAGGTGGGGGGGGGGGGAGGGGAAATCAGTAGTGTCCTGCTCAGTATATAGTAACTAGTCCTTCATGGGGAGCAGAAGCCTTGGCTTTGCTTGTCAATTCCCTTCCTGTAAATAAATCCATACTCTCACCATGGCTGAGTCCACACTGCCGATGTGACATCGCTGCACATGCAGTCCAGAAGAGAAGCGTTAGTAGTCACAGTTGGGTTGAATGACCCACAATCCACGTAAGTATGTAAAAGCGTATGCCCCCTCCCCAAGGATATACACAGTGATAAAATATCGTGACACAATTAGGAAATGATGATCTTTGAGAACCGAACCATCAAGTCCCACCACTTGCCTGTCGGTTCTCCATGCCGTGGGGGCAGGTGTACGAACAGAACGAAAGAATACCGCATGGTGTAAAATCAAGAAAGGTGTGCATCATGGTTGCGTCCTGTCACCATACTTATTCCATGTGTAGGCCGAGCAGATAATCCGAGAAGCCGGACAGGATGGAGAAGAATGAGGCATCAGGCTTGGAGGCAGGCTAACGAATAACCTGTGATGTGCAGGTGATACAAGCTTGCTCGGTGAAAATGAGGAGCACCTGAAACACTGGCTGGTGAAGATCAAGGAGGGCAGACTTCAGGATGGATGACAACTCAATGTAAGGAAGACCAACATCCTCACAACTGGACCAATAGGTAACAGGATGATACATGGAGACAAGGTTGTTTGTCAAGGATGTCCTCTTGTCGGATCCGCCATCGGCGCTCATGGATGCAGCCGTTGAGAGATACCTTTGCGACGGTCAGTCTGCTGTTTAAAGGACCTCTTTAAAACACTGAAGGCAAGGGGGTCACTTTGAGGACTAAGGTGCACCTGACCCAAACTATGATATTTTCACTTACTTCCTATGCATGTGAGCATTGGGCATTGAATCAGGAAGACCGAAGAAGAATCGATGTGTTTGAATTATGGTGCTGGGGAAGAATATGGAAAGTTCACCGACTGCCCAAGGACCAACCAAATCTGTCTTGGAAGATGGACAGCCAGACTGCTCCGTGGATGCAAGGACGGTGCAACTTCGTCTCACGTACTTTGGGCATGTTCTCAGAGGAGACCAGTCCCTAGAAAAGGACACATGCTTAGTAGAGGAGGGAGGACGAGGAGGAATGGACACTGATGAGAGGGATGGACACCGTGGCTGCAGCCACGGGCTGGAACATGAGAACAATGGTGAGATGGCGCAGGACCCGGTGGGTCCTTCTGTTGGACACCGGGTCACGATGAGTCAGAACCGATTCACTAGCACCTAACAACATCAGCAATTGAGTCAATGGCGGTCATAGCATGCGTTGTGTGGTTTGGGTGGGTTCATCTTTTTAAATGGCTGGTTTTTTAACACAGCCTTCCAAAGGCCTAAGAATTAAAGAATCGACTTTCTCAGGCTGGTGTGAGTCCCATCATACAAACGACAGGAAATGCCAGTCAACATTGTCCCCGCCAAGGAGGCGTTGCTGTCAGACTTTAGATTTAGAGCGAGCAAGCGAGCGAGAGATGCTTAACCCCAAAGAAGGTGAAAATTCCAGCACCCCAGGGAGGGGAGGATTGTTCTACCGCAAGTCCTTTCCAAACCCCGACTGCTGTGGGGTCACCACGAATTGGGATGGAGTCCACAGTGACGCTTCAAAAAGGACTTTGGGGGAGACCGAGCCTTGATCCCGACTAGCGCGCTCCCTCCACGGCCACTGCCTGGGTGTCGGCGGACACTGTGGTCTGCTGCTGCAGTGAACGACTTTCATCAACACTCCCAGACTCAGACAGACGAGCAAGGAAGGGCCTGGAGAACTACTCCCAACCTTGACCAGAGCAAACCCTTGTGGGTCGTAGCCACCCCGTCCTGCTGTCCACTGGGTGATAGGGGCCGATTCCCCTTAAAGTCAGCCCCTCCCTCAAAGGCAGCACAAAGCTTACCATCCAATAGAAGCAGGCCATGGACCAGGGACATGATCCTGAACTTTCAATAGCAGTAAGAAGACGCAGGAAGGTTATTTTCCATAGTATGTTTTATTTAGCCTGAGATCTCCAAGCTGTTGCGATTTAAGCATGTAATCGATATCAAAAATGTTCATGAGATCAGGGATAGGCCTTGCCATACCAAATCTTCAAAACATCGTACGTCTTCCTTCAGACGGGCTACATCTCACATAGCCACCAATCACGTGGGCTACGGGCTACCATCCTGGACCATCCAGCTCTGAAGATAAAGGAAGAGAAGCAGAGGGCTGGGCCCAGTTTTAAAATGCTACTCCATGACCTTTATTCAACACGCTCACCTTAAAAAAAAATTTTGAGATTTGCAAGAGTTAAAACCAACAGAGGCAAACCCTGTTCTATACACAGCGGGCTTTAAGCAGGTGCACGATAGATCCACGGCCGGACAGGCACAGCAGGGAGAGGGGAACCCGCCCTACCAACACATGGGAGTTTGTCAGAGTTGATTTCTACAAGTGTACTCACCTGTGCTACAAACACATCCACGCGTGTGGTGGAGCACGTGGGGTAATAGGAAAACTTCTCAGACACCTTGAAGGAATGAGGCCCTGGGCTTGGGTACACTCAGAGGCTGGGGGGCACAGGACCTGGGGCTCAGGGGACATCAAGGTCAACTGACATGACATAGTCCAGAAAAGTAATGTTGTACATCTTGCTTTAGCGAGTCAAGGCTGGGGTCTTCAATGTCCACGAACAGCCGTTTAAGGTTCCAACTGTCTGTCTGTCCCAGTCGGCAGAGAAGAATGAAGACAAGCAGAGCCATGTGGCGGCAGTCCCATGATGAAGGGACCACAGAAACATCAGCCTCCATCATCCAGAGACCAAAAGAACTGGATGGTGCCCCCCCCAATCCCACCCCACTACCAACTGCTCTGGAAGGGACCCCATGAAAAAGTCCTGGTAGAGTGGGAGGAGAATGTGGAGCAAAACTTGACATCCTAAAGGTCAGGCTGGCTGCTCAGATAGTCACCCTTCAGGTCTGGAAATGAACTTACTCCATGGTTCCATTTTCAGCCAAACCACAGACTGGCTTGTAGGGGGACAGTACCCCTAGGGACAGGTTTGCAGAGGCAGTGAGAAGTCTTGGAATTGGTTGGCATCACTAAAGCCCTGGATTCCCCAACCACAGGGCCTCAGGCTCAGCTCAACCTTGCACTTGGGAAAAGGAGCAGGTTCCTACACCAATCCCTCTGTGAGCAGCCACTGGCTCAGGGCCACCATGCAGACACTGTCAAGCGAAGACTCAGGGCGGGGGACCAACAATAAGAAACATCATTGGCCACTTAGAGTTGAGTGCCCTTTGCTAACTCTACGACCTTGAGGGGCTCGCCTCACTTTTCTGAGCCTCAGTTTCCCCACCTGCAAAATGGGCCCGAGGATGCCATGCCTGTGCGGCCCCTCTCGCGACTTCTCTGCTAGGCCGCCCGAGACTTGGCGGGGATGACAAAGGCACGAGCATGCTACGACGTGCCCTGTGGATGCGGGTGGCAGTGCCAGCCCTGACGCTCCTTCCTCTCTGTCCCCAGCTGAGGCAGAGTGACATGCTGCGGGTGGAGCCCTTCCTGCTGCAGTACCCAGACTGGAGGGGCCACCAGTTGTAAGTCGTTGATGTACGCCAGTGATTCTCAAATGGGGGTGACTTTGTGTCCCAGGCAGGGACGTTTGGCAACACCCCGAGACATTTCTGGCCGTCGTACCTGGACAGGGGTGTGCTACTGACATTTAGGGGTTAAGGCGAGAGAGCCAGTCACATCTCCCACAATGCACTGCACGGCCCTCCACCAGAAAGAGGGATCCAGACTAGATAGCCTAGTGTCCAGGAGAGGTGGCCTGACCGGGGCTACAGGCCTGTTCCTGGGAGCCCACAGGGGTTTCAGGTGCATCTTCAGAGAAATGGTGCCTGCTCCCAGCCCCACCAGTTTAGGGGTGCTGAGTTTGGGTTCCCTGAAGGATGTGAGGCCTTTAAGACTGTCAGGAGAGCCAGAGAATCTGCTTTTAGTTGTTCCCCAATGAGATCACTGCCACCCACTGCTGACAAGCTGAGTCTGACTCATAGCGACCCCGTAGGAGCGATTAGAAGGACTCCCCGGGATTTCCGAGGCTGTAAATCTCAACAGGAGCAGACAGCCTCCTTGTTCTCCCCCGTTTTAAATCAAGTAATAAGATTCCCCAAAGCCTCTCACCACCACCAAGTGGATTTTGACGCCTGTGTTTCAGAAAAGATTGTATATTTCGACAGGAGCAGCAACCTCCTCTTCCTCCCTTGGAGTGGTTTGGGGGTTCCAACTGGTGACTAAGCTCACTGCAGGAAATCCTATACTTAATGCTAATAAACGTCAAAACTCAAACTCACTGCCACGAAGCCAATTCTGACTCACGGCGACCCTACAGGACCAGGTAGAGCGGTCCCTCTGGGTTTCTGCGACGACGTCTCCATCTTTATGAAGGCAGCCAGCCCTCCATTTCCCCCTTGGAGCTCCTGGTGGGTTCCAACTGCCAGTGTCATGGTTAGCAGATCAGTGTGTAACCCTACACCACCAGGGCCCAGAAGCTCATCACTTGTTGGTACTGAGCAGACCGGGGAAAAGATGAGGCTTTCTACTCCCGTGAAGAGTTTGTCTCAGAACCCACATGGGCAATTCCCCCCTCTTCTGTAGAGTCACTGTGAGTTGAACTTGACTCGACGGCAGTGAGTGTGTTTGTTTGGGGTGTGAGCAGACACTGTTCTAGGCACTCGGTGATGGAGCAGGCAGGGTCTCAAGACGGACTCCGAGCCACACGTTCTTGCAGTGATGAGGAGAGGAGGCCCGGGAGCCAGTCGGCTGGCTTTACACGCGAGCCCTGCCACGCGGCAGCCAATGGTTTCATTCCTTGGAATCTCGGTACTTCATCTGCCAAACGGCAATGATCGTGGTAGTTGCTTCATGGGGTTATTGTGAAGATTACATGAGCCCAAACTTCTAATCCAGTCCTAGACCAGGGAGATACTTCATACATCTCGGCAATAACTCTATTAAGAGTTATCACTGTGAAAGCACTTTGTGGCGGTTTTATTGTATGGTGAGCCAGGGCTGCGTAGAATCATGCCTTTGAAGTGGGGCTGGGGTGGGACACTAGTGAGGAGGGAAGTTTGGATCGGTGAGGGTGAAGTGGGGGAGAGGAGGGTGCTGAGGAATAGAGATGACACCCACCACACTCCCGGGTGGACTGAGGATTGGGGGTGGGAGGGTGGCCCTGGCCATCTCTGACCATCTGTCTGTCTGTCTGTCTGCTTGTCTCTAGCCTGCGGGAGGAAGTGGCCAGGTTTCTGACTTTCTACTGTAAGAGCCCAGCACCCCTCAAACCAGAGAACGTGAGTGACTCCTTCCTCGGCTCCTCTCTGTTCACCCCAGCTTGTGGGGGAGGGGCCTGGGGGAAGATGGGGTTGATTTCTTCCTTTCATTGAGAATTGGGACTAGCTCTTTCATTTGTTTGTTTTTTTTTCCCAATCATTTTTATTGGGGGCTCTTACAGCTCTTATCCCAATCCATGTGTCCAGCACAGTTATATATATATATGTTGCCATCATCATTTTCAAAACAGTTCCTTTCTACTCGAGCCCTTGGTATCAGCCTATTGCCCCCCAGCCCCACCCGGGACTAGCTCTTTCTTTCCTTGCTCCTAATCCAGGTAGTTTGAATGTGGGTCCATTTCTATCCCACTTGGTTCCTTAGCCCCTATCTGCCTCTCAGCTCCAGACAAGACGCACAGAGCAACCAGCTGCCCATGCCCTTGCTCACGGATTCTGCTACAAGGTCTCCCATCCGGATCCTGGCTGGCAGTCGGGAAAGGCCTCTGGGCACCTGGTTGATGCCAAGGGAGGACTGCCTGACTATTGGGCCAGGCCAGGCCAGAGGCTGTGCTTGCTAGCTCCCTCCTGGGCCAGGCTCACCAGCCTCTGGATGTGTCTCCCTTAGGTGGTGGTACTGAACGGCTGTGCCTCCCTCTTCTCTGCCCTGGCCACGGTGCTGTGTGAGGTGGGGGGTGAGTACACTGGCAGCTGGTGAGGGGGTGGGAGGTGAGTACACTGGCGGCTGGTGAGGGCCTGCGGGTCCACACTGCTCACAGTGGCCTGATTGCCTGCTCTTGAGGGGTTTCCTGACCACAAAAATGGACTCACTTAGGGGCTCACCAGGACAGTGGGACTTGGCAGTTCCAGAGAGATTAGCGTGATGTCAGGGTTCCGGGCTGCCACCTGAGATGATTCTGGGTCACCGTCCTGGTCCCAACATGGCAGTTGCATCCTTACCTGACAGCATTGCCCCAGAACAGGAAGAAAGGATTGTGGCTATGCCCTGCCCGTCTCTTTAGCAGGATTTGGGTAGAGTCCCCAAGAATGCCTCTCACGTCACACTGGTCAGAATTATCGCTGAAGCCCCTCCCCAGGGAAGCCCCTGGAAAAGATGGATGTGTGTGGAGGGGGGGAGGCTAGGAGAAGGATCCAGGGTGGGCTTAAACCACAGATTTCACAATGTATTTGGCCTACTATCTCCTCTTCAGAAAAAAAAAGTTGTTCTCCATGTCCTTCTTCCCTGGCAACTCAAAACTTTGGTACTATGGTCCTGAGTCCAGGATAAGGTGTGGGTATCTGCTTCCGTAGCTTCCCTGGATTGTTCCAACACACCCAGGGAGCAGTATCGCTCACTTTGGGAAACATTGGGCTTAACAAACACCAGGCTCGTCCCTGAGGACGGGAAGAGGCCCTCGCTCATGTGGGCATTGCTGCTCGGACGTGAACCAAATTGGGCCCTCTTACGGAGAATGACCTTGACTGATTGACTCTTGAACACGAAGCCAGCAAGGTCTGCCTCATCTTGAGATCCTGGTAGGTCTCACGAGCCGATAATGGTCAGGGATGATTGGTAGCAAGGGACCGAGGCTCACTTACACTAGCCGAGCTCATGAGGATCATGTTGGTCACACTGGTTGGCCACATACCACGTGGTAGGTACTGGTCTAAGGCTTTACGGAGAGGATGCCGATCAATCCTGCCACAAATTCCCCCAGTGCAGTAGCTCAATGGTCCAGATCAGGAGACTGAGGCACCCGTCACAGCCACACAAAACAGAATGTAACCTTCAGTGGGTGGTTCTGGTAAGGACACTGCTGGTCATTTCAGATCCATTCAAGATCAAGAGCAGAGGATTAAGATGACAATCTCCTTCCTGCCATCCCTCTTTAAAAAAAAATTAAAATATAATTTTATTGGGGGCTCTTACAGCAATCCCTGTATCAGTTGTATCAAGCATATTTGTACATATGTTGCCATCATTCTTTTGTAGACATCTGCTTTCTGCTGAGCCCTTGGTATCAGCTCCTCTTCCCGCACCCCTCCCTCTTTTCCGCCACGCCCAGACCTTCCTCAGTTCTTAAGTGGCCCAGAGGCGCGGCCTCACGTGCTCACTGTCATCTCACAAGAGCCTCTGCCTTCTGGGTCAGTCTTGGGGTGGGAGGGGCAGTGGGGGAGACAGGAGACAGGATGGTTTCAGGCCAGCCAGATGATGGCTCCTTGTGGGTCACACATCCACTTTGAGCCCAACTTTGTGGCCAGAGGAAGAGGGAACATGGAGAGCAAGGCCTCCCCTCCCACAGCAGGGGAGGTTGAGGAAGGTGGGTTGCTTGGCCTGTGGATCCTCTTCAGAGCCTGAGGGGTGTCCTGTCTCCATGTCACCGCCTCTAATCCACCTGTCCAGAGCTAGCCATCCCTGTGTGACTGGTCCCCGAATAGTCCCAGGCTTTCCTTTGAAGACCTGCCCCACTCTGCCCATCATGGGGAATTCACCCCTCCGGAAGCAGTGCATTCTCTCCGGAGGCAGTTTTATAGGTCCTCCCATTTCTTGAGGACCCCCGGTGATGTCGTGGTTATGTGTTGGGCTGCGATCTACAAGGCCAGCAGTTCAAAACCACCAGCCACTCTGCAGGAGAAAGAAGGGCTTTCTACTCCTATAAAGGGTTAGAGTCTCGGAAACCCACAGGGGCCACTCTCCCCTGTCCTGTTGGGGTCACTAGGAGCCGACACCGACCCGATGGCAGTGAGTTTGGAGGCTTCCCATTTGTTGAACCCAAATTGGCACTTGGCAGCTCTTCCTCACTGGCCCCCAATCTGTCCTCGGAGGCCCCCCCGCCAGCATGTTGGCATGCTGAGAGCTTCGGGAGGACTTATAAGCCCCCCTTTACTCATCGGTAAAGTCAGGTGGCAATAGTACTGCCTTGGAAGATTGATGGCAAGGACCGGGACGAATGCTCGGCACAGGTCCCAGCAGACAGTCAACGCTCTGTCAATGCTGCTGCTCTCGTTAGGGGGCCCCCAGCCGGCTCCGGCTCACAGCCACCCTATGTGTGACTGAAGAGACACCGCCTGGCCCTGCGACATCCGCACAGCTGTTCCGTCTGAGCCCCTGGATGCAGCCACTGTGCACACCCCTCTTGTCAAGGCCCTCCTCTTTTCCTTCTGAACCCTCCTCCACGTGACCACGCGTGAAGCCCTCTCCAGAGATGGTCTCTTTTGATAAAGGCCACGAGGCTTGTGTTTATTAGAAAGGGGACTGATCTCAGGGGATCCCAGCTATAGGAAGAGTCTTGGGAGTTGGGGCGGAGTGGGGGGGGAGCTGGTGTTGACAGAGGGAGGGAGGGAGAATGCCCACAACCTTCCCCTCAGAATGTGGAAGACTAGGAGAAGCCACAGAGATGGCAGATGGGAGTCCTGGGGTGACATGGCCAGAGAGTGATGAGCCCTGGCCCCTCCTGTCCTCAGAGGCTTTTCTGATCCCCGCTCCTTGCTACGGAGCCATCACAGAGCACGTCTATCTCTATGGCAACGTCCGCCTGGTCTACGTCTATCTGGACAGTGAGGTACGGGCTCAGGGATGCTGGTGGGACCTGGCCCTTTATAGGGGCTGAGGATCATTGCACTGGACTTTGCCAATGGACCTGGGAAGGGCTAGTGCCGAGGGCTGTGGGGTGACAGGTGAAGGGGGAAAGGAGAGAGGAGTCTTCTGTGGTCTGCTACTTCACTTCCCTGAAGCCTTCCAAGCTCCAGGCTTTTAGATGCCTGGGGTCCTCAAAGACACCAGGAGCCTAAACCTGGGGAGTGGGGAGGGATGGGGCAAACCTCAGGTGGAATTCCTGGAGCCCAGTCAGTGAACCCCTGTGTCCCTTGCCCAGAAGCAGAGGGTCCTTGGTGTGACAGGGCAGGAGTGGGTGGCAGTGGGAGGGGAGTTGATCCCCCACTTTGGCAGTTCTGGAGGCTGGGACAGAAGGTCTGATGGGAGAGCTAATAGTTCAGGGTTCGTGGGCTGGTGACTTGGGGGTTTCTTTCCAGGTCACGGGGACAGACACACGCCCCTTCCAGCTCACAGTGGACAAGCTGGAGATGGCCCTGCAAGGAGCTCATTCTGAGGTCAGGGGTCAAGCCAAGCCCAAGACTGGGGAGTGAACAGGACATGGACCTTTATTCCCAGGGTGGACCTCCTCCTGGGAGCAGGTGGCAGTGCCTGTGGGTGGGGGGGGGAGGGGAGGGGAGAGGGTGGGGCAAAATGTATAGTGGCAGCATGGGAATGTTCTGGAAGCCAGGTAGGGCCCCACTCAGCCAGGGCCAGTGGAGGGTTTTCCATGAGAGCAGAAGCCTCAAACCGCAGTGCCCAGAGAACACCTGGGGAGGCTTCATTAAAAAGCCTACTCCCTTCTCATCTCGGCCCCTGCCCTCAACCAGCCCTTGTGTGATTCTGACCGAGTAGCTCGGTGAGGTCAAGTGGTCTGTGCACATCACTTAGAAACACTGTGGTACTTTCCTGAAGGGGTCCTGGGTCGTGCAAACAGTCAAAGCTCTTGGTTGCTACCCCATACGTGGGCAGCTTGGATCACCCAGAGGTGCTCCAGAGCAGCCTGGAGAGCTATTCTAAAAGACCAGCCATCGAAAACCCCGCAGACACCCAGGGAGTGGGGGGTTGACACAACAGCAAGCCCCGGGATGTGTATATTATATATAAAGTCCACACCCTTCCCGCCATGCTCACCTCTGCCGGCCTTTGAGCCTGCTCTCCCCTCTGACCTTTGTCCTACGCCTTGGTTTCATCTTCTGACTTGGCACAAGGCCACAGTGCAATTCTGGGTTCTGCTTGTTGGCTCCTGTGGGGTCCTTTCCCGGGGAGCCCACCAGGGCTCTGTGACCCTGGCCTTCGAGAGAAGCTGAGGGTCTCCTATCCTGCTGATGATTTGTTTCAGGGTGTGAAGGTCAAAGGCCTCATCCTCCTCAGCCCCCAGAACCCTCTGGGGGATGTCTACTCCCCAGTAGAGCTTCAGGAGTACCTGGAATTTGCCAGAAGGTGAGCCCCCCCCCCCCCCACTGCACCCCACACATGTCTGGGCAGATCAGGGGTCTGAGGTACACTTTTGCGGCAGTTCCTAGGGTTCCTCTTCCCTTATTGTGCACGTCCACCAGCTCTGGCCCCTCCCAGTAAGGCGAGGAGGTGGGGCTTTGGGGATGCAGCGCCACCAGGAGTGCTAGCCAGCAAGTCCTGCCTCTTTTTCTAACAGCCTGCATTCACGGCACACTCTCTAAGGGCCAGGTACCATGCTATGCACACACACACACACACACACACACACACACACACGCCATGCGCTGTAGCTCGCTTAACCCTCTCAACCACCCTATTGGTGGGGGTGCCTTATTATCCCAAAATAATAGGTCAGGTGACCACACCTGTGCCTGGCCACTCCCAGTCCAGAGCCCATGTGCTTATACCACCCGGGCGGGGCCTAGGGCTTTCACTCAGCCCCTTTAAAAGCTTCAGCTCGTTAAATGCGCCATTATCAGAAGCTTCGGATGGAGGGGGAAGAAGAGATGAAAGATGGGTGATCCTGGAGATGACAAGTGTGGCCACCTGGACTAGAATCCTCTGGCTTTCTGACCCGCTGGCACCCCCCAACCCCCTTTCCTGGAGCACACTTGCTCCGTGAACTGAACTCCCCTCTCCTCCATCGCTCACCCACAGACATGCACTGCACGTGATTGTGGATGAGATCTACATGCTGTCCGTGTTTGAGAAGTCGACCACCTACCACAGCGTCCTGAGCCTGGACAGGTGAGGCCACTTCACCAGCACCCCCCAGTGTCCCACCCCTCTGTGACCTGCCTCCCCCTGAGCCCCCATCTCCCACCCATCTGAGCCTGCTGGCCATCAATTGCCAGCTGTGAACCTTTAAGTTCTGGTGTCTGCCTGTGGTCCCTGTAGTTCCTCTGCTTATAGACGATCTCCATGTGATGGCTGCCTTCCCCCACCTGTGTGTGTCTGTGTCTGCCCTGGTCTTTTTGGAAGTTGGAAGTGCTTATAGAGCCTCCACCCTACCTTGATCTGACCTCGATGACCTGATGACATTAGCTTGCATTGTGGAAAGTAATGACATCATATCACATCACATTTCTTACGGCACAGAGTTCAGTCTGCTCTGGGCTAGGGTGCGGCCCAACTATTGGGGACCAATAGCCGAGCCAAGTTGACCCTGAAAACTGATAGCCATCGCAAATTGTTCTGTGGCATTTGAGAGCGCCAAGGGATGGGGGGTGGGGTGGGGGGTGGCTTAGGATCCCTGAGGAGCAGGCTGTGTGGGTGGAACTTCTGTTTTTAGCTGACTTTAGACCTTTAGTAGCAAAGCCCGGGTTTTTTGGTTTGTTTATGGCTAGGCCTTAAAAGAAATCTTGGGTGCTGTGAGGAGTGCCTGGGATATCCTGTTGGTCTAGTCTTCTGGCGGGTAGCGGCCATGGTCAGGGACGGTTGGTCTCTTGGAGAAGGTAACCCTTGATCTGGATCAGAGCTGGGCCAGCTTTTCTGTAAAGGGCCAGATGGTGAAGATTTGAGGCTTTTTGCAGGCGAGTGTGGCACAAATGGAGCCAGAGGTAATATGTAACTGAGTGTGTATGGTGGTGGTTTCTAATAAAACTTTATATATAAAAACAAGTAGTGGGCAGAGTTTGGCCTATAGGCCAGAGGGATATTTCCCCAATTGGGTGATTCTGTCCCCTGGAGGATACTGAAATGATGGGATGGTGAGGGGGGGGG